>NW_026991719.1:39064552-41691864 GCF_029215605.1 Mirounga angustirostris
CTGAGCTGAAGGCAGACGCTTAACCGACTGAGCCACCCAGGCACCCTACATTGACCTTTTAATGTGTCAGATGTGAAAAGTATTGTTTTTAAATGCATTTTAAGGTTCAAAACTGTTCTCACATAGCATCTCTATAAATCTCTTTCTGCAGCTACCAGTGCTTATGCATCTTATTTATTGGAGTCTGGAAGTCTGGTTATCCTTTCTACTATTTAGATTACTTTATTAGAAGGTATTATGGATCCACCATTAAATGTTTGTCACTGATAAATAAGATTAAGTTAAATGTTATCCTGTAGTTTGCCGCTTGGGAGGAGCATGGGGTAGAAGCAATGGAGTAGGGAGAATTACTTTTGCATGTAAGAGTGATAATTAAGCGATATTGGAACTTCACTACTGTAAATACACTATAGTTCTTTTTCTTTAAAGAGTATTTGAGTTTGTTTAAAATACCTTTTGGTCTTTATTTTTCATTACTTTTCATTTTCTGTCCATTTTTCACTATTCAGCTATTACCTTTATTCTGACATAGACAAAAATTACATCTTTTTCATATTTTATTATTTTCTTTGTGTTGTCTTTTGGATCCACATTGTTGGCAGCATTTTCCCCACTGGCCTGCAACATGGTAACTACTGTAATTAATCTTAACTGTCTTACAAGATTTTTCATTTTTCATGTCAGACCACATTGGATGATCTCTAAATCAGACCAAATTCTTCTAAAGCATATAGTAAGATTTCTGAATTTCTAAAATTTGATTTAAGTTCTTTATGTTAGTCTTTTTGTCTAGATGTTACACTGACATGCATTTTAACTCTGGGCCTAAAAAAAAAGTAGGTGTGCTTTAATGTCCAGATCAAATGTTATCCTGAGTTCTACTTAAACACAGTGCCTTGGCTCACTGCCAATTTGTACTTCCTTCTCCCTGCTCCCCACTCGGTTCTTAGGGCCTCTGTTCTGTTTCCTAGATGCTGTTGCCACCACTCTGCTGGAGCAGGGCCTTCCTCCCTCTTCCACTCTCTCTAATCTCAGGACATTTGCTAGAAAATGGGGGAAAATTTAGAGGTCCAAAACTAATATCATATACTGTATGGGACCTAAGGGTATTCTGGAGAAATAATGTTAAAGAGTTCCATGGAAGTGCAAGTTATAAACAGTGTATAGTAGCAGTTACCCTAAGTTTTTATTAATAAAGTCATATGCTGTGGGTACCTAGGTGTGACTCTGTTTCTTAATATATTAAAGATTATAATCTTCCATCTCACCTTTTAGGTATATGTAAATATTTACTTCAGAATTTTTAAGCACATTCTTACAGTTTTATTTTTAGCTTTTAGCTCTTAAAAGACAATTTTGCCTTTTTACAGAGACTTAATTATGTATATGTGTGAGTTTTTATATATACATATTATGCATCTTATATATACATAAACACACACACACACAGTTTTAAGTGGCTTGATACATCAAAACACTATGGATCCCTGTGTTTGCTTGTGTTATTTCAGTAACTGTAGGCCTTGGTTTATTAATGAAGAGACCAAAGATGCTCTGATAAATTAGAAGAGATACAAATCTTAAGAGAAAAGTCAAGATGGCAAATGATAGGCATCAGGTTTACCATTTCTGTTCTGTTGGTGATGTCCTGTCTGCTGGGCAGGATTCCAGAACTTAGAAGAGGAAAGTGACTTAGGCTCAAGAGACTTGATGTCTCTGGTCTAGAAGCTTCATAACCAAAGATAATTAAAGCGTAGATTGGTTTACTTACAGAGCACTTCTTCATTTATCTACCAAATGATATGGGTAAATGTGAAACAAGTTTAAGCCAATATTGTAAAGAATTGGGCAATGACTAATTGCTTCCTACTCTGCTTGGGGAAAGTTTCAAAATGAGAGAAAAGGATTTAAAATGGGATAGTATTTCTTTTCTTCAATGCCTTTCTCTACTTTGCGTTGTTATTATTAGTTTCATTACCCTAGCTTTGAAGTACTATAAACAGTGTTGGACACTTATATGTTCATAAGATAAAGTCTTTTCCTGATATGTACAGTTCTGTCCTTTGTATTAGGACTGATAAGTGTATTTTCAATGGAAAAAGCTTATAGTCACTATATAGACAACTACCTACATGAATTCCTTCAGGGAAATTCCTGTTTGTTTCAGACTTGGCCTCAAAAAAGCAGGGAGTCTTGTAATACAATAGTAAACTGCTGGATTCAATTTGATTACATGGTTTATTCTGACTACTCTCTCATTTTCACATATATAGTTCCTTTTTAAGATGTTGGTTCTTCTTGTTTGGTTCATCTTACGTGCTATACATCAAAAGGCGATTACAATACCTTTGCTGCTTTTATGGTTTAAAATTGTAATTGCAACATTTGGTAGTTCAATCACTATCCGTTCCCTTAGTCATGTCTCACCTTTTTTTTTCTTTTCTCCACCTTTTTCTTTTCTATTTTAAAATAAAAGCAGCTGTATTTTTCATTATTATACTTTCCCATTTCCCTTTTTTCTTTTGTTACAGAACTGTAGAAATGATGGAGGCAGAATTCTGCTAATCTATCAAACCCTGTTTTCTAGTCTCATCTCTAAATGTCCAGAATGTTGTAGAAGCTTAAATTTTGGTGCCACATTTAATTAGTATGAGATGTTCTTTTATGATAGTTTTAATGCGTGGTCCGTATCTTCCACTTCCTTAAAATATTAATCATTTACTATATTGTACATTCATCTCCTGCTCTAGAAAACAAATTTTATGTATTCGGAGTCATATTTTGTTTAAATCCCAAAGTTAAAAGAGTGGCAGATATACAATTCAGCATGCAAACTAATTATTTATTCGTATCTTGTAAGTGAATGTTTATTTTGCATTGATTTAATGATAATACTCGAATTGTTTCTTTACCAGTGTCAACCACCTATTTTCCAGTTCCATGGAATTTATAAATTAGTACTGATTTTATACCTAAATTTAAAAGCTTAAATGCCTGTCTTTAAATGTAGAGGACACTCATGCTTTGTTGAGAGATGTCGTGATAGAATATTCATTTATTTAACCTTTAGCCTTAATTGTTGGTTGAACTTAAAATTTCACTTTAATAACTATTTCACATACTTTTAAAAAAAATCAGTTATTTTAAACCTAATTCATTCCTTGAGACCTGCCATGAACACTTTTGTTTTTACTTGGAGTTACAGTTAAATTAAGAAAGTGACATCCATGATCCTGTTTAATGTAACATCTCAAAAGTTTGTAGCAGTGGAATTTCAAGCCTTAGTTTTCATTAATGCCAACCCAAACAGGCTGATTTGTAAGGGTTTTTTCAGTTTGGCAAAAACATAGCAAGATAAGGGAAATTAATTTTGTTTCGACCTGTATTCTATAATATATGATGAAAATTGCTAATTCCTTCTTCAGTAAGTAAAATTACTAAGTTTAACTCCCTGCCATAATTACAATTTTCAAATTCTTAACTAAAATTGTAGTGTTAAAGTACCTGCTATTTTAATGCATTGATTATTTTAGAACTTGTAATAATTGGGTGAAGTTAACCTGGAATGAATCGAAAGCTCAAAATTATATCTTGCTGATTTTCTGAGTTGGATATAGATTTTAAGAAGTAGGAAAAAAAAATTTTTTTTAACACTAAAAGAGTTACAATTTGGAAATAATTCTGCCATATTTGAAGAATTTATAACTTAACAAACATGATACTTCAACCCATTAAAGGAAAAGAAACCCCAACTACTACTAAGTAATAATTACATAGAATATCAGAGAATAGATAGCAGTTATATGCCTCATTAAAAATAACTGGTATAATTTCCATAAAATTTAGTAGATTGGAGTCTTGCTGAATTTTATTAGGGAGTTACACAGAAAATTCTTTCCAGATTTGAGAGGAAAAAAAGGTACAGATCTTTTCGGTTTGAGAATTATCACAAAGATATTCTGGTTATAATTGCTGAGATGAGACATAGGAAGAAAGACGTATTCTATTTTTACTATTATCTAGACCTTTTTGGTCAAGTTATTTTAACGTTTAATGGAAAGACTCTGATGGTAGAAGATGGTGGAGAGGAAATTGGAGTTCGTGTTTGTTCCTTAGGTGAGGAAAATAAATTGGAAAGTTAGGAGCAAAATAAGGAATGTCATCAATAATTCATGTGTTGTATTTTTTCTATTACTTCAGTGAAAATAGAGGAATGAAACTAAGTATTTGCTGAAGTTAATAATTGTTCTTAGTTTTTTCTGATAGATCCAAATCTCCTGGATTTATGCAGCTGCCCAGTAACTTAATTAGTACTTAATTCAGGATTTTGTTTTTCTGTTTTCTAAATAAATGTACAGCTGATTTATTCTCCCTTCTTCTTTTTTTTTTTTTTAAGGAATCTAGGTAAAAATGGCTTATCTAACAGTAGCATTTTATTGGATAAATGTCCACCTCCAAGACCACCATCTTCACCATACCCTCCCTTGCCAAAGGACAAGTTGAATCCACCTACACCTAGTATTTATGTGAGTCTGAATTAACTGACTAGAAATAAATTAAACCGGTGTTTGCACCTACCTGTCTTTCATAAGATCTTGCTTTAAGTTAATATGGATGCCCTTTAGGAAACATTAAAATTATTGGCAGTAGCTTGAATGTTTTGGGGGGAAAACGATGTATTCAGAAAGACTTCATAATAGCATTTAAAACATGCCTTCTCAGTTATTAACCATGATTACATTAGAGTAGTGAGAAATACTTCTTACTGCCTCCAATTTTGAACGGTATGAGGCAAAAACCACCTAAAAGTATAACTTATGCTGGGTTTTAAATCTGCATTCTACTAGTTGTATGGACCTTAACATTCATTCTGCTTATGCATCTGCAAAACTATATATTTTCATTACCTTCAAAAAAGGCATTTGAAAACATAAAATGTGATAATAGGTATGTCATTTTTTTTTTTAAAGAATGTTAAAAGATTATTTAAAACCGGATGTTAGTTTTACTTTAAGAACATTTAGACATCTGATGTAGGAAGTTGATAAAAGTTCAAAGAAACTCTTAGATTTCTCCCAAGTAGGTCCTCCTACCCCATTTCCTTCCATCCTCCCAATTCTACCCCAGATGAAAAAAATGTTAAACTATAAAGTTTGTTTTGGGGGATTTGGCCCTGTTTTTGCCCTCTAGAGGCCAAATAGTGTATTAATCCTTCCTCCAACCAGTATTGATCCTTTAGTATGTAAGATAAGCACTGGGATAGATGTGTAATAAAACCTTTAAACTGAAGGCTGAGAGAGGGAAATGCAAAATTAAGATTTATCTTTTATGGGTCTTCAGCTTGCTTTCACTTTGGTATTATTTTTAAAAACACTTTGACCTTTTGTGGTTTTCTTTTCTCTTTTTGTGAGGAAAAAGTCCACATAACATAAAATTTACCATCTTAACCATTTTTAACTATACACTTCGTAGTGTTAAGTAATATTCTTATTGTTGCAAAACACTTCTCCAGAATCTTTTCATCTTGCAAATCTGAAATTCTATACTCATTAAATAGCAACTCCCTTTTCCCTGGTCTCCTCAGCCCCTGGGTAACCACCAATTTATGTTTCTATAAATTGACTACATTAGATACCTCATATAAGTAAAATTTTACACAATTTTTCTTTTTGTGAGTGCTTTATTCTCACTGAACATAGTGTCTTCAAGGTTCATCCACATTGTAGCATGTGATAGGATTTTCTTCCTTTTTAAAATTGAATAATATTTAAATCGCTTTGATTTTGAAGTTTTAA
The DNA here is from genome assembly GCF_029215605.1 of Mirounga angustirostris. Classification (NCBI taxonomy): domain Eukaryota; kingdom Metazoa; phylum Chordata; class Mammalia; order Carnivora; family Phocidae; genus Mirounga; species Mirounga angustirostris. Next base: position 39,070,348 of record NW_026991719.1, read on the forward strand.
TTTTATTTCTTCCCGCATATTTTGTTCAAGATACAGTGGACAAGAGAAATGTATGTGGTTACTGTCTAATTACAACTTAGGGTCAAAAGACATAGTGATAAAATGCTATAAAACATAAAATAGAAATTACAGGGTGCATTGTTGAAATTGCAATAAATGATGAATATGAATTTGGCATAATATTTAAATAAAAGGTCTGTTTTCCAGAGATCTGACCATATGTTTTAATTTTACAGTTGGAAAATAAACGTGATGCTTTCTTTCCTCCATTACACCAATTTTGTACAAATCCAAACAACCCTGTTACAGTAATACGTGGCCTTGCTGGAGCTCTTAAGTTGGGTAAGCTTTAAATAAGAAAAAAGTTTTATATTTCCTTTGCTATCTGTGACTCTTAAAGCAGTGGCAGAAACTTATTTCTATTTAGTTTTTTAGTTTTCACATTTTCATTTTAATATTTTCTGGCTTTGTGTGTGTGTGTGTGTGTGTGTGTGTGTGGTTGTGTATCACTTTTTTAATCCATAGTGTGAAGATACAATGACAGTATTGGTTCCTGGCAATTTACTAGTGGTTTTTAAATTTAGCTTTTATTTTGGTCTAATTATATAATTGTGATTTAGGTTATCTAATGAAAGAATTTCATTAGGTTATCTAATGAAAGATAAAATACAATGCTACTAAAAGATTGTAGCCTCCTAACTAGTGCCTGGCCCCTTGATTCTGCCTTTGCTGGTGGCATGATGATTAGGTCTGGGGCTTCATTGTCTGGTTGTGTAAACCTGGCACGAAGTTTAGGTTGTGCAGAGGCTCTGGTTGTTTTTTAGGGGAACCGGATAGAATGCCATAAAGCACTTTTAATGTATTATTCCAAATACAATTTTCATTTATTAACTACATTTATTTATTTATGAAGACCTGGGACTTTTCTCTACCAAAACTTTGGTGGAAGCTAACAATGAACATATGGTGGAAGTGAGGACACAGTTGTTGCAGCCAGCAGATGAAAACTGGGATCCTACTGGAACGAAGAAAATCTGGCATTGTGAAAGTAATCGATCTCATACTACAATTGCTAAATATGCACAGTACCAGGCCTCCTCCTTCCAGGAATCATTGAGGGTAAGTGTTTACTCCTTGAACATTATTTTATTTTTAGACTGTTGTATTGTTTTATGTTCTTTTATTTTAAAAGGGCACATTTCTTTTGTAAGCATCTCATTATTTTGTAGTTACACGAGATACTATGTAAATGCTATGCAGTTTGCTCTTAGTAAAGTCAAAGCAAGCCTATGGGTTGATAAAGTAAATATTGTTACGAGATGTCTCCCTCATCCCTGGGATGTTTCTGTTTAAAGCAGGCTTTCTCAATCTTGGCATTATTAACATTTTGGTTGGATAATACATTGTTGTGGGAGGCTGTCTTGTATATTGTAGGGTGTTTGGTAGCATCCCTGACCTCTCTCCACTAGATGCCTATAGCACGCCCCTTACCATCTACCCCAGTTGTTAACAGTCAAAAAGGTCTCCAGGCATGCCAAATATCCCTTGGAGGGTAAAATTGCCTCTGATTGAGAGCCACTGATACCAGAGGATAAAGTAAGTCTCAAGATTGCTTTCTGCTTGCAAAATTCCTAGTCTTGTGCCTTCCTATTTTTCTCCTCTACCAGGTTAGTATTATCTGATAGATAACGCCTCCAGGAAGCATTAGTGTTGTTCTTACTGGCCTCAGTCTGAAAGAGAAAACTGAGGGAGAGGCATGAATTATTTCAAAATATATGGAAAATTAAAAACCAAAGCGGAAAAATAATCAGAGGATTATTATTAAAAGACTCAGTCATTTCAGCAGTGAATCACTACTAAAATCCTTTAGCACTATAATGAGTACTTTGTGAATTCTCCCACAAAGTGAACATAAAACATCCACAAAAATGAGTTTATTAAATGTATTACTCAAATACTTGTCTGTACTACTAAGTTGTTTTGTACATATCCTACAGCTAAAACTTAATATGTGCCTGCAAGTCTTTAATTTGTAATTCATTAGATTTGCTTATCTCTTTAAAATTCTGCCTCTAGTTCACATTTTTAATGAAGGCAACATTTGTACCTGCGAACTGTGTATTTGTATTTCTTTCTCACTACCATTCCCTATATCCTACAGAGAAATTCATCTAATGAGAATTGTCCTGCAGCTTTAATGAGCTGTAGTGAATTCATTGTCTGTATGAATCTCATATGGACAAACTTTTGAGATACTTCAACTATGTGGTAGTATTATGTTCAGAAGAGGATAAATAATAAGCAAGATTCAGGGATCACCAAAGAAGCCACCAAAGGAGGAGGAGTTGAAAAGCAAAGATCCTAAGAGGCAGAGTATTTATATGGGATGGGATCCATAACCAAAGAAAAGATGCCTTTTTGTGTGCTTTGACAGCATGGACCATTACATGTGAAAAATTTGGCAAATGTTTAGAAACTATACATTTAAAGGGAGGGAGGCCAAAATATACTAAGTATTGCTAACTCGAATAGTAGGACAGTATTGAGATACTGTATCTGTGACCCCAAAATTGTAAATAATAGTAGTAATATTTGCATTGAAAAGCACCTATATTTATGCAGTACTTCTTTTCCTTACTAATGTTGTAAATGTGTTACCATTTGTGTATAATTCATTGTAGAAGAAGATTTAACCCAGGGAGAACTTCCATTTGTCCATAATCAAGAATAGAGAACATCTTAACCTTCTACCCTTATAGTTACATACATACCCACACAGCCCTGCTAGTTTAGAAAATTTATAATCAAGATGGATAGGCCTCTCAATTAAAAAAAAAAAATTCTCTCCTCTTAAAAATGGGGCAAGAATGAGAATCTATAGATTTTTCCCCTTATAGAAGAATGTTATTAAGAAAGAACTCTTAAGATAACTGTGGCTGAGGAGGTCAGATACCATGCCGACGGGTGGTGAGCATTGACTTTTCTTGGGTTTTTATTTAATGTGTGGTCTTTAAAGAAATTTTCATGTGAAAGTGGCCTATAGAAACTTAGCTTCCAAACATAGATAATACCATCAATCTAGGTGTGAAATTTACAGTTGCATGATGGAAAGGATAGCTGGTTGTGGAATACTAAACTAGAATGTGTTTTGCTTAATCTATAGGAAGAAAATGAGAAAAGAAGTCACCATAAAGACCACTCAGATAGTGAATCTACATCTTCAGATAAGTAAGTCATTTTTAATGTCCACTTAGTATTTCTATTTAAAAGGCATGTTTCTAATATTGTCTCTCTTTTTTTTTTTAAGTTCTGGGAGGAGGAGGAAAGGACCCTTTAAAACCATAAAGTTTGGGACCAACATTGACCTGTCTGATGACAAAAAGTAAGTCTTCATAGTATTTCTGTGAACTGATGCAAAGAGGTATCCTCTGCAAGACTGAGAATTGTCTACAATTTCCTCTTCTCTTTCCTCCCTTGTCATTTTTCCAAGTTGATATACAAGTTTCAGATAAATTATTTTTGCTAGGTTTTACAATGAAGTTATTTTCTTAAACTTAAAACTCTTATACAGGTTTTCATCAAGACCCTGACTAGGCTAAGTACACAATCATAAAGTTACATTTTATGACTAATAGTGTATAATAATTTTATAAAATAGGATTCTACAGCAATTATAAAAATAGGAAGTCAGGTTTTTTTCTTTCATTTACTCGGTATTTTTGTTTTGTTTTTAACTCAGTAATTTTTATGCCTCTTTTCATTAGGAAGTTTTCTTTGGAAAAATTGAAAAAATTAAGCATTTCAGGGTTCCCTATGCAAAAGTACAATATTTATAGATCTCATTGTTTTTTGGATTGGGACACAAAGTTTTTGAAGAAATGGCTAACTTCCACAAATATTTGTAGCAGGATTTCACTCTTGATCTGTTGTTATTTTATTGCAGATGGAAGTTGCAGCTACATGAGCTGACTAAACTTCCTGCTTTTGTGCGTGTCGTATCAGCAGGAAATCTTCTAAGCCATGTTGGTCATACCATACTGGGCATGAACACAGTTCAACTGTACATGAAAGTTCCAGGAAGCAGAACACCAGGTAACTTTTATGAACTAACATTATCTCCTACAGTTGAAAAACAGAATTAATCGAAATGTGAAACATGCAAAAGAGAACCAGATTCTTTTCATATACAGTGAAGGAAACTGAAAGGATTACTCCTGTTATAAGGTTTGACTTGTATTATTAAGATTTTTCCTGTTATATTCTTTTTTTTTAATAAAATAGTCCTGAAACAATAACATTGTTTAATCTGGAAAGGGGTCATTGGAGCACTCCTGGGAAAGTCCCTGTGGCTTAGAGACTGTTGTTGATCCTGTCTCCTGCAGAGTGATGGGATATAGTTTTTTCTAAACTTTTCTTTTTGCCATAGTCACACTAAGAAATATATTTTAGGGGGCACCTGGGTGGCTCAGTCATTAAGCATCTGCTTTCGGCTCAGGTCATGATCCCAGAGTCCTGGGATTGAGCCCCGCATCGGGCTCCCTGCTCTGCAGGAAGCCTGCTTCCCCCTCTCCCACTCCCCCTGCTTGTTTTCCCTCTCTTGCTGCGTCTCTGTCAAATAAATCAATAAAATCTTTAAAATATATATATATATATATTTTATGACTTTGTGTACATATGTGTATACAAGAACAGTTTCATAGAATAATACATTTTCTAGTCTATTCCATTCTATTTCATTTAAATAAGGAAGTAGAGGTTGTAATCCTCTAGTTGGGGTGCAACACACAGTTCACACAAAGCACTTGATGGGGAGACATTTCTAGAATTCTCCTGGTATCCAGTCTGGACTTTCTGTTAACTGGGCTTGTCACTTTTGGCAAGTCACATTTCTTTCTCTGGGTCTTTTTCTTCATTTGTAAAATGAATTACATTGGTTTTAAACTTAAAATTCTGACCAACACTAAAATACCATCTTCTTTGTGTTTCCTTGGATTAACGTGAAATTTCTGAGTGATGTTCAAAATATTTAACAATTAGGGCTGATGACTGGTGATAACAAGTTCACCTATATGCCAATGCCTGTAGGCTGCATATCACCATCAGATGTTTCTCTTTGCAACTTGAAGCAGCCATGGTTTGAAAGCCAGAGTGCTTTCTTCTTTGTCACCTGCTTATTGAATTGTAACTACAAAGTTGTTTCAAAATAGGCCTATGCTTGCTTCAGGGTAACATAAGTCAGTGGATTCCGAGTCCTGGCTGCTCATTAGAATCTCTTTTGAAAATAAATAGTTGATTAACCTCTGGAGATTGGGATCAGGCACAATATTTTTTACAAAGTTTCCCAGAGGATTATACTGTACAGCCAGGATTAGAACCATTAGGTTGTAGTAGTTTTTGTCCTCAAGCCATTGGAAGCCCAATTCTGTGATATTTTATCCATAGTTGGGTAAAGTGGAAACAGTTCTAGAATAAATGGCAGAAGAGCTATATGTCGCGCCCCCCCCCCCCCGCCCCCTTTGCCATTTAGACACTGATGTAAATACTGGGCAAGTTATTTGAACTCTCTAGAGGGATATTTTTTTTTTTTTTTTAAGATTTATTTATTTATTTTAGAGCACGAGCAGGAGGGTCAGAGAGAGAGGGACAGAGAATCTCAAGCAGAGTCTGCAAGGAGTGTGGAGCCTAATACAGGGCTCGATCTCCCAACCCTGAGATCAGGACCTGAGCCAAAACTAAGAGTCGGATGCTTAACCAACTGTGCCACCCAGGCGCCCCAAGAGTTCATTTTTCTTATGTATGTAGTATTGGATTGGTTCTTTTAAGATTCAATTGAAAACCTCTCCAATTTGAATTATTTTATGTAAATAATACCCTCAACTCAAAAAGAATGCAGTTTTTCATTACAGATGGGGGGGCGGGAAGCAAACTTGGTAGATTACTTCTTTGTCACTTGTGTCTGAACTGTTTGGGTTTTTTTTTTTTTTTTTTTCAGTTTGTATATAAGGCATTAGTTTTTCAGAAGTGTCCTGTGGAACACTGAAGAATTCTCTAAGGAATTCCCTTAGAGTAGTGCTATCTAGTAGAAATATAATGCAAGTCATATATATGATTTAAAGTTTTATAGTAGTCATATCGATGCAAAACAAAATAGGTGAAAATAATTTTAACCTGGTATATCCAAATCTTATCATTTCAACTTGTAATCAATATAAAAGTTGTGGGATTTTTCACAGTTTTTGTTTTCATATTAAGTCTTTGAAATCTAGTGTGTACTTTATAATTTCTGCACATCTCAGTTTATATAAACCCCATTTCAGGTGGTTACTCTCTTAGAGAACTCGGTCTTAGAAGAAATGGATAGTTTAATTAGTTTAGTTCAATTTTTTAAAAATTATTTTGAATACTTTTTTATGGGGCAAACACTTTGTTCCTGGAGTTACATAGATAAGGTGGTACCTACCTCATGGACTTTATGCTCAATCATGTATGTCCTAAACTATAGAGATGCTCTCAGGCTCTACCCCAAAATATTTTGAATTTGACAGTGGGATTTCAGCATCTCTAATTATAATTAGTGCTAAATTTTATTTTGGAGTCCACACCATGGACAATTCCAACCATCTACCCATGGTAAGAGTTTGTAAGTATTAAGAGTACCATACTCACTTTTTTTTCCCCAACACCATTTGTTGAAGAGACTTTTTTCCATTGAACATTCTTTCCTGCTTTGTCAAAGATTAGTTGACCATAGAGTTGAGGGTCCATTTCTTTAAAGAACTTATTAAACTCAACACCCAAAGAACACATGATCCAATCAAGAAATGGGCAGAAGACATGAACAGACATTTTTCCAAAGAAGACATCCAAATGGCCAACAGACACATGAAAAAGTGCTCAACATCACTCGGCATCAGGGAAATCCAAATCAAAACCTCAATGAGCTATCACCTCACACCAGTCAGAATGGCTAAAATTAGCAAGTCAGGAAAGGACAGATGTTGGCGAGGATGCAGAGAAAGGGGAACCCTCCTACACTGTTGGTGGGAATGCAAGCTGGTGCAGCCACTCTGGAGAACAGTATGGAGGTTCCTCAAAAAGTTAAAAATAGAGCTCCCATATGATCCAGCAATTGCCCCACTGGGTATTTACCCCAAAGATACAAAAGTAGGGATCCGAAGGGGTACGTGCACCCCGATGTTTATAGCAGCAATGTCCACAATAGCCAAACTGTGGAAAGAGCCAAGATGTCCATCGACAGATGAATGGATAAAGAAGAGGTGGTATATATATACAATGGAATATTATGCAGCCATCAAAAGGAATGAGATCTTGCCATTAGCAATGACGTGGATGGAACTGGAGGGTGTTATGCTGAGCGAAATAAGTCAGTCAGAAAGACATGTATCATATGACCTCACTGATATGAGGAATTCTTAATCTCAGGAAACAAACTGAGAGTTGCTGGAGTGGTGGGGGGTGGGAGGGATGGGGTGGCTGGGTGATAGACACTGGGGAAAGTATGTGCTATGGTGAGCACTGTGAATTGTGCAAGACTGTTGAATCCCAGATCTGTACCTCTGAAACAAATAATACAATATATGTTAAAAAAAAAAAAACAACAGGAGGGGAAGAATGAAGGGGGGGAAATTGGAGGGGGAGTTGAACCATGAGAGACAATGGATTCTGAAAAACAAACTGAGGGTTCTAGAGGGGAGGGGGTTGGGAGGATGGGTTAGCCTGGTGATGGGTATTAAAGAGGGCATGTTCTGCATGGAGCACTGGGTGTTATACACAAACAATGAATCATGGAACACTACATCAAAAACTAATGATGTAATGTATGGTGATTAACATAACAATAAAAAATTTTTTAAAAGGTACCATATTCATCACACTATCATACATAAAAGACACGGTATAGTGAGAGCAACTACATTTTTCTCTGTTGAGGTAAAAATCACACAGTAAAACTAATCCTTTTAAAGTACGCAGTTCAGTTGCATTTAGTGTATATTTACTGTGCTGTGTAGCCATCACTTCTGTGTAGTTCCAAGAAATTTTCATCTGTCCAAAAGGAAACCTCATACCCATTAAACATTAACTCCCCATTCCCCACTTCCTTCTGCCCCTGGCAACCAGTAGTCTACTTTCTGGTTCTATAGAATTACCTGTTCTGGATGTTTCATACAAATGGAATCATATAATATGTTCCCTTTTGTGTCTGGCTTCTTTCAGTTAGCATGTTTTTGAGGTCACCTGCATTGTATTAATGGTTCAGTCCTTTTTATGGCCAAATATTCCATTGTGTGGATATAGGACATTTTGTTTATCCGTTCATCAATTGGTGGACATTTGGGTTGATTCCACTTTTTAGCTGTTGTGAATAGTGTTTCTGTGAACATTCACGTGCAAGTATTTGTCTGAATTCCTTTTTCCAGTTCTTTTGGTTATATACCTAGGATTTGAATTGATTTCATATGGTGATTCTATGTTTAACTTTCTGAGGAACTGCCAAACTGCTTTCTACAGTAGCTGCACCATTTTACATTCATGCCAGCAATATATGAAAGTTCCCACATCCTTACCAACACTGATTATTTTCCATTTTTTCTTATTATGGCCAACCCAGTGGATGTGAAGTGGTTTTTCTTTGTGGTTTCATTTTCATGTGCTTGCTGGCCATGTATATTATCCACTTTGAAAAAATGTCCGTTCAGGTCCTTTTCCCATTTTTTAATTCAGTTGTTTGTCCTTTTGTTGTTGAGTAGTAGGAGCTTATATTTTGCATATTAACCCCTTATCAAATACATGATTCGCAAATATTTCCTCTTATCCTTTAAGTTGTTATTTCATTCTCTTTTTTTTTTTTTAAAGATTTTATTTATTTATTTGAGAGAGAGAGAATGAGAGAGAGCACATGAGAGTGGGGAGGGTCAGAGGGAGAGGCAGACTCCCCGCCGAGCAGGGAGCCCGATGCGGGACTTGATCCAGGGACTCCAGGATCATGACCTGAGCCGACGGCAGTCGCTTTAACCAACTGAGCCACCCAGGCGCCCCTTTATTTCATTCTCTTGATAATGTTCTTTGATATACAAAAGTTTTTAATTTTTTTTTTTTTAAAGATTTTATTTATTTATTTGAGAGAGAGAGAGCACATGAGACGGGGGGAGGGTCAGAGGGAGAAGCAGACTCCCTGCTGAGCAGGGAGCCCGATGCGGGACTCGATCCCGGGACTCCAGGATCATGACCTGAGCCGAAGGCAGTTGCTTAACCAACTGAGCCACCCAGGCGCCCCAAAAGTTTTTAATTTTGATGAAGTTCAGTTTATCCATTTTTTGTTTGGTTGCTTGTGCTTTTGGTATCATATGTAAGAAACCACTGCTGAATCCAGGGTTATCAAGTTTTACCCCTGGTTTTCTTCTTAGATTTTTATAGTTCCAGCTCTTATATTTGGATATTTGATCCATATTAATTTTTGTATGTGGTTTTATATGAGCTAAGGGTCTAAATTTGTGCTTTTACATATCCAGTTGTCCCAGCACTATTTGTTGGAAAAACTGTTCTTTCCTCTATAAAAGGGTCTTAGCACCCTTGTTGAAAATCAGTTGGCCACAGATGTATGGATTTATTTCTAAAATCTTGATGCTCCTACCTTGATTTATATCTCTGTCGTTATGTCAGTACCACATTGGTTTGATTGCTGTACCTTTGAGGTAAGTTTCAAAATTGGAAAGTGTGAATCTTCCAACTTAGGTAGTTACTTTTACTATAGTACTTTATCTCTTCATCACAGGGCTGTGAATTACTGTCTTTGTTTCATTTCAGCCCAAAAATTCAGCCTCTAGCATTTTCTTACATGGCAGATTGGCTAGTGACAGACTCTTTCAGCTTTTATTTATCTGAGAATGTCTTAGTTTCTGCTTTATTTTTGAAGAATAGTTTTGCCAGATATGGAATTCTTGGTTAATTTTTTTCTTTCTTTCTTTCAGCAGTTTAAATGTGTTAACTCTGTTGCTTTCTGGCCTCCATGGTTTCTGATCTGAAATCAGCTATTAATCTTATTGATAATCCCTTGTATGTGACAAATCACTTTTTTGTCCTGCTTTCAAAATTCTCTTTGGGTTTTTAGTTTGAGTATACTGTGTCTTGGTGTGGCTCTCTTTGAGTTTTTCCTACTTTGGAGTTTCTTTAGCTTCTTTGATGTATAGATGCATGTATTCTGTCAAATTCGGGAAGTTTTGGACCATCACTTCTTCATATATCCCTATTGTCCCTTCTTCTCTTCTGGGACTCCCACAATGCATAGGTTAGTGTATTTGATGGTCCCTTAGGCTCTGTTAATTTTTCTTCATTCTATTTTCTTTCTTCTCAAAATGGTTAGTTTCATTTGACCTATCTACAAGTTTGTAGATTCTTGCTTTAACCTGGTCAGATCTGTTGTTTGAAACCCACTAGTGAATTTTTAATTTCAGTTAAACTTTTCAGCTTCAGAATTTTATTTATGGTAATTTCTGTGTCTTTATTAATAATCTCTGTTGAGACCTCATTTTCCTTGTTTCCTGTGGTTCTTGTTTATGGTTTCTTTTAGCTCTTTGAAGTATACTTAAGACAGTTGATTTAAAGTGTTTGTGAAGTCCAGTGTCTCTTCTTTTTCAGGAATAGGTTTTGTTATTTTTTTTTTTCCTGTGACTGGGTCATACATTTTTGTTTATTTGCAAGCCTCATAATTTTTTGTGAAAACAGACTCTGAGAATTAAAAAAAAGAAAAGACTGTATTCTTGGTCAGATGTAGTCCCTGAGGTCTCTGTTCCCTAAGCATAGTACTGTGCTAATATTTTGACATTTTGAATGTTATCATGTGGCAATTACAGAAATCAGATTCTCCCTCTCCAGGGTTTGTTCTTCCTTATTGTGGGCTACAGTTGTCTGTTTGTTTAGTAACTTTTCCACAGTATTTTCACAAAGACTGTATTCCTTGGCACGTGTGGGAGCTGAAGTTTCTTTTCCATTATCTCAGCAGTTAGCCAGTGACCTGACAGATTTCCTTCAGTGCTTTGTGCCAAAAAAGAAAGAAGAATGGAAAAATGAACAGAAAAGAAAAAATAATTCTCCAGGTCTTTGCAGATTGCCTCTGTGTTGAGTCACTCCTTATACACTTATCCATGCTGCTTACAGTTGTACTTTTAGCCTTTACCTCCTTGCTTGCACTGCGCCTAAAGATTAGCAAGAAGTTACAATTTATGGTCTTAGGTATTTTTCTGAGCATGCGCCCTGCTCTTGGTATGCATGTGGCTTTCTAAATTCTCTAGTGTTCACGGGAACTTTTCAAAACCTTTTATTCCCCCCAAATCTCACTCCCCAGCTTTTCTTTCCAGGCCTTTGGTGTGTCTGTTGCTTGCCCCAACTCTGTTTTTGCCTTTGTTCATTGACCTTTCAATGTTTTGACCTTCTCCACTGAACCACTTGCCCTGATAGAGTGAAGCTCCTTGTGTTAGTCCTTTGGGGAAACTCCAGTCAAGTCAAAACAGAAAAACATAATTCCTTGGGAACAAGATCCACTGTGCTCCCTCCAGAACCAGGGACACTCACACTAGAACACAAGACTACCATTTTTAAGTCCACTGCCACACTAGTGATGTGGGTGGGGAATAAGGTAAGTTAAAGTGACATAAAAGTTTCCTACTGTGTTGTAAGTTCTTTCTGGTCAGGCATTCACTTGGTCGCTGTAAACCTTGACTATTGCCCAGAGTTCCGGTAAGGTTACTTCTGGCAGTTTTTACTAGATTTTTTCTTTTTTTAGTGTTTCTGAAGAGTTCTCCAGAGTTCCCTGCTCCATCACTTTTGTTGACAGTACTCCCACAGCTACATTTGAAAACCAGGTTTCTTGTCTCTTTATTGATGTCCTAATACTACTTGTGAGAGATGGTGATTAGTTCACAAAGAAGTGATAATATCAATAATAGCTAATACTTATTACTTACCATATATTTGGCACTGTTCAGAGCAGTCATTATTTCATTGATCCCTCAAAACAACCCGGTGATTTATTGGAATTGTTATTATCTAATCTTCTATATAAGGAAATGGAGTCAGAAAGGTTTAGCAACATGCGCAGGTTCACATAAGCTTAGGAGCCTGGCTGTAGAACCTAAGCTTGTAGTCTTGATTTAGACTACCTCTGCAGAAGGTCTTACTGAATAAGTTAGGAGCTGACCAAACTCTGCTCTAAAACTAGACACAGAAATAATGACAAACAGCTGAATACCACCAGAACATTCTATGTTGAACATTTCCGAGGTCTTATTTCTAAAGGCACATTTTTCTATAGAATTTATAGTATGCTGATTACTGTTTTTCTTTTCTCATTTCAGGTCATCAAGAAAATAACAACTTCTGTTCAGTTAACATAAATATTGGTCCAGGTGACTGTGAATGGTTTGTTGTCCCTGAAGGTTATTGGGGTGTTCTGAATGACTTCTGTGAAAAGTAGGTTTCCAAACTAAATTTTCTTTAAACGTAATTACTCAAAAACAGTAATTGTAAAGGACAGCTTACTAACCTGGATATCCTAATGTATGTGGCCAGTATTCACTTAACCATTCAGCAAAAAATTCATTTAAATTGATTTGATTCCAAGTCTATTCCTTTGCATTACTGAGAATACTTTAAGAAAGATGCCTTGAAACTACTCCATGCGGTAGTAACAGCCTTGAATTTGGAAGATAGGAAGGTTGAGTTGTTTATTAGGTTAATTGAACAATTGATACATAAATACTTTTTCATGTGGCAGATCTATATTCCAAGAAAAATTATTTTACTATGAATGGTTTTAGAAGTGGAAGGAATTCTATAATAGAGCCCCTTCATAGGTTGTTAATAACTCAAGTTTGAGCATATTACTCTTTGTCATATCACCATGATATAAATCCTTTTTTTTTTTAAACTACACTGGCAACTATTCCTATAAAATAATTTTACAAAGTTTAATCAACTACTTCAGATTTTATTTTCTCTGTTTGAAGGAACTCACCTAGTAGAAGTATTCCTTTCCTTAAGGTCCTAGAAATAGCTTTCCTTTATTTCTTTATCTTGTGTTAAAGAGTACCTCAGAATTATTTTCATTGGTTTAAACTTAATTATTTGTCTAAATGGAAACTTTCTCTCTCTCTTTTTTTTTTTTTGGAAAGTACTCCATTATGTAAGTGTTGATATTTTCCTTTAGTAATAACACTGGAAAATTATTATGGTTAAAAACATAAATTATACATATATATGGTGTTATTCTCCCCACCCCAAGAAAGTAAAGGGGGAACCACCAGAAACATTTACATTATGAGAGACTCTGAAACCTAATTATACACATACTCCACATACTAACTTAGAATTTTTTTATCTTGGGTTACGGGATCTTTGCTGTAAACATCTTTCTTGGTTTAGTAACAAGTGTAAATATAGTTACCAAAAAACCCCCACACTAATCCAAAATTTCCTTATATACAAGCAAAAGATAATTACCTTTCATTGTTTTTACTGTTTAATACACAGATTTCCTTTCATATAAGAAAGCCAAAGATGTGAAATTTTAAAGTTTCAAATGCTCTAATGAAATAACCTGATCTACTTTAATCTGTGCTTACTTTTATGGACCAGCAGTCTGGTGGTAGCAGAGAAAGAGCAGTGTCATGTAGGAAATCTCCATTGTTCTACAGAAAGATCTGCCTTTCTTTCTTTCTTTCTTTCCTTCTTTTCTTTCTTTAGTTTCTTTTGATTTTATTTATTTATTTGAGAGAGCATGTGAGAGGGGAGGGTCAGAGGGAGAAGCAGACTCTGCTGAGCAGGGAGCCTGATGTGGGACTCGATCCTGGGACTCCGGTATCATGACGTGAGCCAAAGGCAGTCGCTTAACCAGCTGAGCCACCCAGGCGCCCAAGATTTGTATTTCTTAAACTTTGAGATAGTAGTATATTTTTACAACCACAGTACACTAATCCTTGTTCATTATTTCTGAGTAGAGATTGGCTCTCTTCAGGATTTAGTTTTTCTTTCCTACCTAATGCGGAGGTAATCTGGGAACAAAGATAATTAGAAGAGGCAGGTGATGTCTAAAAAGCGTGAACTTGGGGATAATAAAAATATCAAAAGTATGAAGGGTTAGGTAAATTTAAGCTGCAGAAATAGCACTTGCTACCCCAGCATTTCAGTGTAATTTTGTTTCACATAAGGATTGTTGCTTTTGATACTGACTGATAGTGACCGTGTCTGTAGTTTTTGTTATGACTTTAAACAGTATCTGTCTTGAAATAACCATTCACTTGAATATATGATAAAAAGGATGCTTGCTTTTTGGGGGTAACTTTAATTTTTTTTTTTAACTTAGTTGTTGATTATTTGGTGGTCTTGCTTACTTGATTGCTTGCTTGCTTTTGGATAGAAAGGTTCCTCCAATGTTATGATGGCAACACATGGGTGAAGTAGGGATAGAATTTGTGTTTGTAACCATATTTTGCTTCATAGGCAAGTTTTTCTGGACTGTGTCTACTGAGCCTTATTACAGACAGTAAGCCCATCCATATCCCCTTGCAGTTAGGCTACCATTGGCAGTCTTCTAGACTTTGAAGAGCAGCCTTGCATTTTTTTAAGGAAAAAAAATAAGGCAAAGATTCCATCTAAATCAGCTGTTGGTGAGATTTTTCCAGAAAGGGCCAGATAATAAATATTTTAGGCTTTGCAGGTCATATGGTCTCTGTCACAGCTGTGTCACTGTGGTACATAAGCAGTCATGTATAATAATATGTAAATGAATGGGCATGGCTATGGTCTAATAAAAGTTCTATTTACAAAAATAGGTGAGCTGGATTTGGCTCATGGGCCATAGTTTGCCAGCCCTTGATCTAAACAAGTTAAATTTAAACCAAAGAGAATAATTTCAATTATTTCAGTAATTACAATACACTTTATTGTATCCTTTGGCACAGGACAAAAGTAAAGACTACTTCTTAGATCATAAGGAAAGGAACATTTCCATTCTGCAAGTTCTTCCTTCCCCAAAATGTAGCTTATTGAATTTTATAAACTTCTCTTGTAGGAAAAGTTGCTATGCGGTTTAAAAAATACTTCATATTATATCATGATGAAGTAGAAAAAGAAGAAGCCAGATTTTTATTTATTTTTTTATTTTTTATCTTTTTAAAGATTTTATTTATTTATTTGACAGAGAGAGACATAGCGAGAGAGGGAACACAAGCAGGGGGAGTGGGAGAGGGAGAAGCAGGCTTCCTGCAGAGCAGGGAGCCCGATGTGGGGCTCAATCCCAGGACCTTGGGATCATGACCTGAGCCGAAGGCAGACACTGAACGACTGAGCCACCCAGGCGCCCAAGAAACCAGATTTTAAAGTAAAAGCTTACTAAGATCCATAGAATGGTTCCAAAGTACATTGGTGGTGGCGGCGGCAATGATGACGGTTATTTGTGCATGTGTATGATTATTTGTTTTTTATGAAGTTGTTTTCAGCTGCATAGTTTTAACTAGTATCAAAACTCTAGAGACTGACATCCTGTCTCCTTTTCCTCTTAGAATTCAAAACAGCAGTAGAGACCATTATTTTTTCCACTTTGCCTCAGAAATCAAAGTTCCTAATACTTCATTATATTTGCCATAGCGTTCCTGTTTATGGACTTAAGTGACTTGATGTCAATTCCACCTTCCATTTACCTTTTAGAGATTTCTTGGTACTACTCCGTGAAGAAGTGTTCAGTCAAATAGCCTTTAGTGAAATGAAATTAAGTTAATGTATAAGTGTTACTTAAAAGGAGCTTTGGATTTCATTTGGATCTTTGAAAAATCAATTGACGTTAGTAGTACTGATCTTTGGATAAGTTATTCAATACTTAACTGTAATTTTACTCCCATTACATACGGTAGTTCTTATTTCAATGCAGTGTGAATGAGCATGTTTTAAGAAGTTTTGACCTTGTTTCCCAGTCTTATTAAGGAGCTTTATTTAAGTATTTGATCCATTTGCATTATTTTTTCTTATTTCAGAAATAATTTGAATTTCCTCATGGGTTCTTGGTGGCCCAACCTTGAAGATCTTTATGAAGCAAATGTTCCAGTGTATAGGTTTATTCAGCGACCTGGAGATTTGGTCTGGATAAATGCGGGCACTGTTCATTGGGTTCAGGCTATTGGCTGGTGCAACAACATTGCTTGGAATGTTGGTCCACTTACAGGTATTTTAAAGAATATGCTAAAAAAAAAGTTTGACTTATAAAGGATTGTATCTGATAGGTTTATTTTTTTTTTCTTGGAATATAACTCACTAGTAATTGGAAGAAGAGTTGTATCTCCTTGAATAAAATTTTAATTTGTAGTACAAGAAATTAAATTCAAGTTAACAGGTAGAAATCCAAGACCATAGATCTCAGCAAATAACAAATTAATGTCTTTATATACAAGGAAGATACACTTTTAATTTTTAGAGTGCTTGGTTTTGTTTTATAAAGCAAACCCTTTATGGGAGAAGGCAAAATAGAGTGGTTATTCATTCTTTCAAATTTTTCTTTTATCTGGTATGTTGTATGAATAGCCCTAATATGTCAAAATCTGTTTGAATTATGCCTGCCTTCAGGCAGTAGATAATTCAGATTAAGAATATGGCCTTTGGAGCCAGAAAGACCTGGATTAGGACCAGGACCTGGCTCTTGCAACTTTGGGCAAGTTATATAACCTCTCTGGGCCTCAATTTCTTCCATCTGTATAATGGGAATAATAAAATTAATAAGGTAATGATAAAGATGAAATGAGATAATGTATAAAAATAGCTCAGCACAATGCCTGGCACATAGTTATAGTAAGCACTCTTTATGTGTTCACTACTATTATTATTGCCATAATTATCAAAGAAACATAAAAATTATTTTTGTAATGTTTTGAGGTTCTCAGAATTGGTATTGATAACATCTGAGAAGGTGATAATGGTAACTTCATATCTTTTGGTACTTTGGGTTGCTATTTTATAACTGTTTTTTTTTTCCTAGCCTGCCAGTATAAGTTGGCAGTGGAACGGTACGAATGGAACAAATTGCAAAGTGTGAAGTCAATAGTACCCATGGTTCATCTTTCCTGGAATATGGCACGAAATATCAAGGTCTCAGATCCAAAGCTTTTTGAAATGATTAAGTAAGTGCTTTCTAAAACTGCTGTAGTCCCTCTCTTTTTGGGGAGTGTTAACTATTCAGTACTTCCCCCCACACCCATAGAATTATGTTGACATCCCAACAAAAAGGTTCAGAAGTCTAGTAAAATGTAGTACGAGTATCCACACATTAAAAGTATTTTTCCCTTCCAGATAGTCAGTACGCTATGGTACAAAAAGGAATGAAGGCACACAAATGATTCTAAACCAGTAGATTCACAGGCCTGTGCTTCCCCACTACCCTCTGAGCCACCTGATTCCTAGGAGAACTTGAGTTTTAATATTGAAAGACTGCCCTTGGTATCAGGGGGAGAGAATGGCATCACAAAATAATTGCTGGTACAGATAAATTAGCATTTAATATAAGGACTTAACTAAAATGGCAATTTTTTAATTGTTTTAATGAAATCATCCATCTTATAATTGTTCCTTTTCTTAGCTGCTTTAAACACCTAATACAAGTTATTTGAATATATATATCCTACTAAGCTTCTCATTTATTGCCAGTTTCTGTCTTAGCTATTTTGTAAATATATTTAGAAGTAATATTTTCAAATAGTGCTATATAGCAGTGTTTCCCTAAATTGTATTTTCTGCCACTGCTGCCCCTACCCTGAAAAGGTGGGTGATTCTGGTCAAAGAAATGGAAGATGATGGATTAGATAAAGTTTTACAAGTCCTTTATTCTTTTAATAGTTTTTCTAAAATGTTGTAGAGACTATAAGTGTTGGTATGTTTTGTGAATGGGGAAGGAGGAGGGTTATATAATGTATTTCCCAAACTTATTTGTTTGGCCAGTATCTCTTAAAGAATTGATCTCCTCAAAAACTCATTTTGGAATACACTGCTTTATACTCACTGATAAAATATTTATAGTTTTCATATTTGTTAAAGTAGTGCTTATATTAAGTATTTCTCCTGCAGCTATATTAATTTGGTCAGAATATGTCATTTTCAAAATACTGTCTTTTGAAAGTAATCCTGTCTTAATAAACTGATTTCAAACCTAAGTCCAAAATTTCATTCAAACAGAAATTGTAGTGGTCAAGGTAACACACCTCTGGATTATCTTATGATATAGTCCTTTTATCAGTTGCAGTTTTTAGCTAGTCTTGGGCAGAAATAGTAGGGGAGACAAGAGGTAACAAAACCCAAATCATAGCAAATAATGTACAAATCCTTTTTTTTTAAATTCAGTTAACTAATATGTAGCGTATTATTAGGTTCAGAGGTAGAGTTCAGTGATTCCTCAGTCTTACATAATACCCAGTGCTCATTACATCACATGATATACAAATCCTTTTAAAAAGTTGGCTCTTGGGTACTGTATTCTATAAATGTAATTGGTAGTGGGGTGTGAGGGGTTATCTATCCATTTATCTTACTATATCTGACGGTGGTACCTTGCTCTGAAGGGCAAGTTCAGGGTTACTTTTGGAGCAAAAAATGATTTAAAGTCACTGAAGATGTTTAGTAAATTTGAGATAGGCATAAACTAGAAGCTAATTCAGATCTCCTAAAGAAGGTAGAGGGATGGTACAGCATAGAAACCATTTCTCTAATAGCTATATAGATTGAAAGTGACTCATTACATTTTAGATAGATTAGAATTTTATAATTGGGAAGGATTTTTAAGGTCATTTAGTCAAAACTACTACTAAGTGCAGTAATCCATTCTGTAGCCTCCATAATTTGTGGTCATCTAGTGAGGTAGATGAGAACGTTATCTCACTATAATTCTCATTACCTCACTATAATTCTTGAAAGTTCTTTACACATTGGCCTAAAATCTACCTGTCATTTGGTCCTAAATCCCTAAATATGTTTCGGATTTATGTAGAATGTATCCCATTCAACAAGTGTTTAAGAACCAACTCTGTGCAGTGTTTAAATTAAAACCCCTCCCTTCAGGGGACTTAAATTCTAGTGGAGCAAGACAGACCACCAGACAAATGAATACGTTACTAACAAGTAGTATGAATAAGATGAAATGCGTAATATTTGGGGGGTGAGGGTGGGAGTGCTGGTTTTTTCTACAGCAGTCAAGGAAAGTGAGAAGATGAGTTTTGTGCTTAGACCCAAATACTGAGATGGAGTCAACCAAATACCTAGGGGTAGAAAATTTCAGGCCTGAATGGGGAACATCTTTGGCATGTTTGTAGAACAGAAAGGCCAGTATATACTAGCAGACTAAGAGAAAGGGGGGTTGCAGTAAGCTCAATGAAGTGAGCAGGAACCAGATTGGACATGGACTTTTAGGACATGGTAAGCAGTTTATATGTTAGTTCTGGGTGTTATAGGTTAGCATTAGAGGAGTATAAGCAGGAGACGGATTGGTTCTGATTTAAACTTTTAAGAAAATGAATCTGGTTGCTTTGTAGAGAATGGATTCCAAGAGGCAGTGTTGGAAAGGGGGAGTGGGTGGACAGTTAGAAGGCAATTGCAACAGGACAGACCAACCTAGACAGACATTTACCCATGGGGGTAGAGAGAGGGATCAAATTAGGGTCTGTGATGGAGCTAAAGCTCACAGAATTTGACATATGTTGCCGGGTTGGGGGAGGAAGTGGCAAGAAGGAAAAAGGAATCAAGGGAAGATCATTGTCCTATTCTGTTCTTCTTCCTACCTGGTCGTCATTAATTTAAACATCTCTCACCTCTATCATCTTTTCCATCCCTCCGTCCCCATCATCCTTGTCATCCTTCTAGACTCCTTCCAGTTTATCATCATCCCTCTTAACATTTGAAATGTTGAGCATTGACACTCACATTCATCTTTGTTATAAAGTTGTGTTGTGTTGAAATTGGATACACACCATTTGGATGTTTTTCAACTTATAATTACCTGTGGTACTGTTGTTCCTCATACCTACCTTCTTTTTTTAACCTAAATGCACTTACATACTCATTTTACTCCCATTTTTACTCTGTGCTACAAAATATTCAGTCATTTAAATCTTTATTGTGTTCCTCATTATATTAAGAATTCTGCTCCCAGCTTGAGTTGTCATGAGATGTGATTAGCAAGCTCCTTTTGTCATCACACTGATTGAAAATGTTCACTATAAATTCAGACCCCTAAGCCTTGCTTTATAAACTTCCCTCTTAAAGCATAGTCATTCAGCTATTACTAAAAATGTACTTTTCACCAGCCAACATTGTTCCTTTTCTTCCATTTGTACTTTCTATAATTTAATGAATGTTTGCTGACTGTATACAAGGCTCTAGGCTAGGCACTGAGAGAGGGTATATGTGTGTCTGTCATCTCTCTGTATCTGGTATAGGTCTTATCTTGAAGTAAAAGTGCATATAAATGGATAGATTGAAAGAAATACAACAACGGATCCCCACTGGATTCTTTCCAGCTCCATGGAATCAGAAAAGTCTGTGTTCTGGGAAGCAGGTAATTTGTGTGAAGGCTAAAGATGTGGAGGCAGGGAGAGGAGAGAGGACAGAGGAATAACACCTGAAGCCAGTTTAAGACCAAACTTGTGCCATCAGGAAGACGCTTCCATTCATCTACAAAGTCATGCATACCATGTCTCCTTCAGTCCAGCACAGTCACATTTGCCTCCAGCGAGGGAATAAATCCCTTTTCTTCACTTGAGCACTAGGTGAAGTCGTTGGGCTTCTGTGGAGAGGCCCTCTTGTACTATTACAATCATACTCAGCATGGTAAGGCTGCTGACTCGGTAAGAGGCTCAGAAGAACTGCTGCCCAGAGGACCAGCAGGTGCATACTCACTCCAGGTCATCTTTTCTTCCCCCGGCTCTACTTCTGTCCCCAGCACCTACCTGTTTTGCTTCTCCCTCCTGACTTCTTCCCTACTGGGTATTTGCATGATCTTAAACGCATATATGATACAACTCTGCTACGTATGCGGTGGTACATTCTAGCTTGAGGACAATGTGTGTGATGAGTAGTAGAATAAAAGTTCTTAGTGCCAGAGAGTATGCATTGTGTGCCAAACATAAGTCTGTTCTGTTAGCTTTTGATGGGTTTTTAACTAATACGATCTAATTTGGGTTTCATAAAGTACTTTCTAGCAGTTAAATAAACAGCATAAGCTTTTGGATGGTAAGAGAAAGGAGTGAATCAAAGATAGTTTGGGTTTTCAAGTCTGGGTTCTATGTGGTTTTAGTAATAATGCTAGTTAATAAATTGATTTTGGGGGGCAGACCTGGCTGGCTTAGTTGGCTAAGTGTCCAACTCTTGATTTCGACTCAGGTCAGGATCTCAGGGTCGTGAGATCAAGCCCCATATTGGGCTCTGCGCTCAGATCTGCTTAAGATTCTCTCCCTCTCCCTCTGCACCCTTCCCCCCACCGCTCACATGCTCTCTCTCTAAAAATCTATATAAGAATAAAAATAATAAATTGAGTTTGGTACTTAGCTGAGCACTAAGAAAAGTGCTTCCCAGAGTTTATCTGAGTTCTACCCCTCAGCATCCCAAGGTCACCCAGGTAGTTAGAGCCAGGATTAAATGCCCATAGCCATCTTGTATGAAAGCTACTTGAATGTATCTTTGGCACAGGACTTCATTTTGGGGCAGTGGCAAGTTTGAGGAGCCAATAAAATAGTTGGATAGAGCTGTTTAGCAGAAGCTGTAGGAAATGCAGAACTCCGGAGAGCAAAGTTAGAGCCAACAGACGAGGGGGTCTTCTGTCTAGCCATTTGTGATTGCCTTGAGAGAAAGAAAAGGGGAGGAGTTGGAGACAGAGCTTAGAGGAATACTTCTATTTAAGAAAAGCAAATAGTGAACCAGATAAAGGTCAGAAGCCAGCATGGGGAATGTATTGTTCAGAAATAGAGGGTGTCTTTTTCCACAAGCTCGGCTTTGCTGTAAAATTGTACCCACATCATTGCTTTGGTCCTCAAACCTAGTATCCTGCCAACAAAGGAAGTGGTATTGGTTTGTCCTGGCTTGTGAGCTATACCAATTCTTAAGTAATGGTTCTCTCTTGCCATTTCTTTCCTTGGCCTGAGTCTTTTTCTTCATATCTGGTCCACTCCACCATCCATAGCAGTTTGGCTTTCTACCTTAAATATGTCCCAGTCAGTTCTCTTGCTGAGGTTTCCAGTGACCAACTAAGCTAAACATACAAAGGCATAAATGTAAACTTTCTTTAAAATCCCCCATTTCTACCTCAAATCTGACCCCCACTTACCTTGTCAGCCATTTCTCCCACTGCTGCCTTTCCGTGTGTACTTGAATTTTCCATTTATTTTTGCTACTCTGTTTTGTATTTTAAAAACATCTTTAATATGAATTGCAATTTTTACACTTCCCCCCCCTTTTCCCTCCTTGTTTGAATTATCTTTTAGTAAGGTATTAATTCAGGATACCTTGAACATGCGAATTGTAGACTATTTTAAAAGAAAAAAAATTATCAGCTCCATGCAAGAAGTGGAATGGAGAAGATATATATACAAAGACAGTCTTCTTCCTTAACTTCCTCCCCGAGTTATTGTTTTTAGTTCTAAATACTATGAATCAACAATGTGTAATTTTTGGGTCTTGATAGTTGTGTTAATCAGAAACAGCGCAAGCAAAATGTACCTTGTACCTTCACATCCACTCATTCATCTCCACCCAGTTCTTTTCATGCTTTCATATTTGTTTCATATTTATTGTGAACTGAGTTGGTGCTGTGATATTGTCCTAGGGGAGAGAGGGACTTGATCACTTCTCAAGCCATTTATAATAAATGGGGAAATAGTCAATGCATTAAAATATGGGATCTTTGCTCGTGAAGATACTGGTTTAAAAAATGGGGGAGCACAGAGGAAGGCACTTCTAAGAGAGGGGAACATTAAGGAAAGGCCTCACAGAAGTAGTAGTACTGTAGCTCCATAGTCCTTTATCCTACCCTTAGGCCAAATGTGGTTTGGTATTCAGAATTCTTTGGGTTTAGAAAAGAAATACAGTGCATATATGATCTATTTTGTCCTTCTAGTAAGGTCTGTGGCAGTATCCTGGAATCAAACACATTAATTTTTCCGTGGTAAAACATACAGTCACCCTGATGAGCTAAGCAAAAACTATAAAAAGCCTCAGGTCAAGTTTCAACACCAAGTGAGTTTATGCAAAATTTATGAAAAATTTGTGGGAGTATAGTAATAGATCATGTACCTCTCTTGGCACCGAGTGATTTAATAATGGGAGAATGGTGTTCTCTTCTATTGCCCCCTACTAATTTCTTGTTATCATTTTGAGAATGAATTACCTGTAGTTAATTCATCAAGTCAACATTATTCTTGTTTTTTTTCCTTGCATTTCCCAAGTTCAAATTGGGTCTTTTAGAGTCCTGTAATTCCATAAAGTACTTTATCTGAGTAAATCATATAGTAATCTCTTTCACTTTCTACATCCTAGTTGTTCTACTAAAATACACTAATCTTTATACTCTGCTTCACGTTCTTCCAAATACCTTCTGCATTGGCATGAGTCAAAAGAATATTATCTTATTACTTCTTTCATTTTACAATGCAGTGACCTTGACTTGAAAAGTTAACAGCCTAACTCCTTAGAAGAATTTTAGTGGAGGCTCAGTGAATAACTTTCTCTTTTGATTTCCTTTAACTGTCTAAATAAATATAAACTTTTTTCCACATACCCCATATATTATAAGCAAACTTAGTTTCTCCTTCTTTAGACCAAACTTTTAAGTGTCTTTTCAGGTTTAAGCCCTACTTGTTCATATTAGTTGAAGAGTATAGATTTAAACATGTTGCTAAAAATTTCAGGTAGACTTCACATTGGGAGCAGCCACCAGTGGGAAGCCTTTAGAATTTTACATCTTTTAGGGGCGCCTGGATGGCTCAGTTGGTTAAGCTTCCAACTCTTGATTTTGGCTCAGGTCAGGATCTCAGGGTTGTGTGATCGAGCCCCGCATCAGGCTCTGTGCTGGGTGTGGAGCCTGCTTGGGATTCTCTCTCTCTCTCTTCCCCCCCCCCCCCGCTCTCCCCCCACCCCTTTTGCGCTCGCATGCTTGCTCGCTCTCAAATTTGTTTTTTGAAATCTTTTTAATGATCAAATTTGCATGTTAGGTCACTTGGCAGCAAGATGAAGCAATAAATGGAGGGCAGAAGATTTAGAGGAAGGGCGCCTGGGTGGCTCAGTTGGTTAAGCAACTGCCTTCAGCTCAGGTCATGGTCCTGGAGTCCTGGGATCAAGTCCCACATCGGGCTCCAAGCTCAGCGGGGAGCCTGCTTCTCCCTCTGACCCTCTCTCCTCTCATGCTGTTTCTCTCTCTCTCAAATAAATAAATAAAATCTTTAAAAAAAAAAAAAAGAAGATTTAGAGGAATAAATGAGAAGGTAGTTGCTGCAGTTCAGACAAGAGGAGGGGCAAAGGTTAGAGGGTAAAATAGACTACACTTGGTGATTGGGTGGCGGAGGTGAGAGGAATCTGTACTGCTGGGGCTTTACCTTGGGTAGGCAAGGGGACATACGTGCTTGTTGATGGAGCTGGGAGTAAAGGAAGAAGAGAGGAACTGAATTAGGTGTGGGGAGTGATTACCAGCTTGGCAGACTTAAGACATGCAGAACTTGAATTCTTCCTGTGATGTTTTAGTGGGGATCTCTGTTCAGTAGCCAGATGACTATGTGGCTCTACTGCTTAGAAAAGGAGTCTGGTACACACGTTTGTAGCTTTCACCTGGCTGACAGGTAACCCTCCTAAGGTGTTAGCTGTTAAGTTTTCTCAACCATTCACTATTTTAAAAATAGAACAGTGCCTATACAAAGAAATGAAGTAAGAAAGACTTTATCAGAATGTAAGGCTACTGATCTTTTCCTTTAACTCATTGAACTGTGATATTTTTTCCATATTAATACCTTATTCTCCTTTAAAATACATCAGATTTGCATGTAATGCATTGCTGCATGCCCCTACTCCAAAATTTGTTTATACTTTTTCCTCCAACGTTTTATTTTGTAATTTTAAAAATCTACCAAAAGTGAAAGAATAGTACTGTGAATGCCTATATAACCTCATCTGGAGTCCTCAGATAAGTTTTTGCCACATTTACTTAGCAGTCTCCACATGTGCATATGCACACACTTTCTTGGCTGAGCCATATGAAAAAATAATTTGCAAACATTATGACATGACCCCAAACACTTCAACCTGCATCTCTTAAGAATAAGGATATTCTTGGGGCACCTGGGTGGCTTAGTCGTTAAGTGTCTGCCTTTGGGTCAGGTCATGATCCCAGGGTCCTGGGATCGAGCCCTGCATTGGGCTCCCTGCTCGGCAAGAAGCCTGATTCTCCCTCTCCCACTCCCCCTGCTTGTGTTCCCTCTCTCGCTGTGTCTGTCAAATAAATAAATAAAATCTTAAAAAAAAAAAAAGGAATGCTTTATGTTAAATAAAAAAGAATGCTTTATGTTTAAAAAAAAGAATAAGGATATTCTTGTGTAACCACAGTAATGTTTAACACATGTAAGAAATGTGAAATTCAATAGTAATTAGCTAATACAGACTGTATTTGAAATTCCCCAACTATGCAAAAATGTATTTTTGTAGCTTTTACCTCTCCCTGCCCAACCAGCCCCTATGATGCTGACGTTGAATTTAGTATGTCATTGTGTCTTTAGTCTCTTTGAAATCTACGAGTCCTTTTGCATGATTTTTTTTCTTTCTTTTTCTCCTTTTGTTTTTTTTTTTAAAGAGAGCCGACCTTTGTGTTCTGCAGAGCTCCACATTCTGGATTTGTTTTCTCACAATTTTATTTGGGTTGTACATTTTTGAGAACTTTTGAACACACTTACTTTAAGTAAATCCCTCTCCCACTCCAGTATAAACTATGTCATAGGTATTTTCATTGGTTGGTCTTGAGTGAATGAAGTTTTACTAAATAGGCACTTTAAAACCTAAAATTGAGGGTGGGGAGATTATTGATGCGGATTATCCATCTTCATCATAGTATACAGTTTTTACT
Source organism: Mirounga angustirostris (assembly GCF_029215605.1). NCBI lineage: Eukaryota > Metazoa > Chordata > Mammalia > Carnivora > Phocidae > Mirounga > Mirounga angustirostris. The sequence goes on from NW_026991719.1 coordinate 39,096,488, forward strand.
CTTTGGTTTTAATTTTAAACTAGTTGAGAGCTAAGAGAAACCTCATTCTTTGAAAATTCATGATTCCATTTTCAAATATTTGAGGTACATTGCTTTGGCCTACATTTTCTCCCTGTATAGTGCTAAAGCTCTTTTTAACTTCACCTTCGTAAGACTTGTATATTCATTATGTTTTAGCATTAAAGTATTCCTTTTAATAGGACCCTTGAAAAGGAAAGAAAAAAAGACAAAAGGAATCAAATGATAGTGTAGCAAGTGAGCTCTGGAGACTGTTGGTACTGATCAGATTTCCCTGTAGATAACAGGCTTTCACAATACATAGATTCCTTTAGATGCAGTTGAATGGTTTAATCTCAACAGTAGATAAAGCCAAGTCCAACAAATACGGTATAAATTGTTGCAATCATGTTGGGCTGTTAGCAAGTTAATGTAATGATAGTATGTTTCTAATATGTTGGAAACTCTGGTTCCTTCGCCACCTACTTTGTTAGTTCCACTTAAATCGCTGTGATGGTAAGTAGTTCAGTACATTTTCAAATGTCAAAAACAGAATGCCAAAGATCCCATTTTCCTCTGGAAAAGTTCAATATTAGGAAGTCTCAGATTTAGGAGGAGCATATCAGACAGTATGCTGAGGAGTCTATAGAAGGTTAATTTTCAGAATATACATTGTCTTATCAACCTCCCTGTAATCTGCTAGGTAATTATACATTCTAAAAATACTATAGCTTATAAGCCATTACTTGAAAATAAATTTTCTAAAATTTCAGTAGTATCAAGTCCATTGAAAACCACTCCCCACAAACTTAAGTTCTTGTCATATCATTTTGTCATACTTTTGACCACTTACACGCTTTTTGTAGATGTTTTTAAATGTACCATTTTACATGCACAATATTAATGCTTTATAAAGTACTTTCTCTGTGCCTTTCGTGTATATGTGATCATTATCTGTTCGTTATTTGCCTTTCCTTTGTAATTTCCCTGTCTTAGGTTCCGTGCTATTTGATGTCTCAGTGAACTATTACAGGCAGGGCAGCACTGTGTAGTTGTTTGGAGTCCAGTCTGCCTTCAGATCTCAGCTGCCCCATTTGTTGGTAGGGGGGGACCATGGGTAAATTATCAGACTTACTAGTCTTTGTTTTCTTTTCTGAAAAATGGGAATAATAACTGTATCTTTCTAATACACCTTTTGTAAGTATTATGTGAGTCTTAGCATAGAGTAAGCACTCAGTAAATGGTAGCTATAGTTATAATTGTTAATACTAATATTAGTTATAGACACCTCAGTCACCTTCTGTTTTTCAAGTATAATATTCATGGACCTAGGGCAGTGGTTCTCAACTGTGGGTAGTTTTGCCTCCCCCTGACCCCTTCCTCAGGGGACATAGGGCAGTGTCATGATTTGAATGGGACGGGTACTATGGATATTTTGTGGGTAGAAGCTAGGGATACTGCTAAGCACCCCACAATGCACAGAACAGCCCCTCACAACAAAGAATTTTCCCGCCCAAAATAACAATAGTGCCTTGATTGAGAAATCCTGACCTAATGGGATCTAGACTAAACGCCTTTTAAATAATCTGCCTTATGTTCTTTTTGGTATAATTATTGCACTTTTAGTTGGCACTCATTGCACAATTTTTTCAAATTAAAAAAACTTCAGTTTAGTAATTATTTAAGAATTTGACATGTTGAATTTAAATACTGATCACTAATTGCCAGGTACTAGTCTAAACATTTTATGTAACACATGTAATTTTCATAATAGCAGTGTTAGTTGTCCTCTTTTTTTTGCAGTGAGGAAACTGAGGCACAGAGAATATGAAGTATGTGTGGAGCTGGGATTTGAACCCAGGCAGTCTAGATCTAGAATCTGCTCTTAATCTCCCCCCTGAAGCTTTCTTTCTATAGTCTCTTAAAGGCTTTTATCATAAAAATGTGATTCATGAAGTTGGTATAGTACTAATGTCTATTGAAGAATACTACAAATTTTAGACATTGTTCCCAATTTCATCACTTATGAAGTAAGAGGTTTGCACTGGTTCTTACTTCCCTAATCATAAAAATCAGCAGAGACTCTTACTAAAATAGATTTCTAGTCTCTGTTCTTAACAAGTAAATTCAAAGCTCTATGGGAAGAACCCTGGGAATCTCTTTCACAGTGGCCTAGATAAATCCTCTGATCAGGCAAGTCCCTGACATCCTAGACTAGATTAGATCTCTTAAAACTAACTATTTTTGTTTTCCCTTTTTTTGGTACATACTATAGATTATTACCCTATCTACATAATATAAACTTTATCACAAGCACAGAGGTTTTGAATATACATTAAAGCAAATTGTTCACTATTAACTCCCCTTTCCCTTTAATTCCCATTTTTTTAATGGACAAATGGACTCCAGCTCTTTGGTAATATCCAGTTGGCCTAATAATTGATTGAGAGGGTATAGCCATGAAGACCAGTCCATAGTTGGTGTAGATCCTGATGCTCTTATCCTGAGGCTGGGTCTTCTGAAACACCATTGGGTTAAATATACAGTACTTCGTGAGAACACCGTATAAACAAAATCTAAAAATTCTAAAACTACATCCTCATGGTTAACATTTGCTTTCATGTTTGATTTTTCCATCCAGGAATTTAAAATTCTTAAGATACTCATTTTATCATTGACTGAGACCTTGATTTTCAGCCATGTGGTTGGTTTAAATGAAACTATTAGATGTCTTACATTCAGACACTGTTGTCTTAGGGAAATGAAACCCTGGAGTGACAGGTGGCAAGTTTGTTTCAAGGGCTCACATGTTGGCTCACTTTACCTGCATGGCTCTTTCAGTAAGAGAGATTGGTCAAGGCAGGGCACCTCTTGGTGTACTTTAATTTGTACCCCATTTACTTCTTAGTGGCTAAGGTTGTTACCATAAAGACTTGTTGTATCAAGTTAACCCATGTTTTATCTGTCTCCACAGTGGTATTTGGGAACTAACTTTGGCAACTTAGTCCTAAGTTACTCTTGGAATGTCTGAGTAGTCCCCAGTGTTGTCTTCACTTCAACATAATGTACTGTCACTGTGGCTTTATTCCTTTATTCTCCTGGCCCAGAAACCCCATCCCGAGATTAAAATCTTGTAGCAACAGTTGTTTGTTTCCTGAATAATCCCCATACTAGCTTTGTTCATGGCATTCGCACTGCCTGGAAGATGCCTTCCTCCCACCTCTCCTCCTTGCTCACATCTAAATTGACAACTTCTTTATGAAAACTTCTGTGATTTCCCATCTCCCCTCAATGGAAGATGAGCTGCTCCTTCCTTTTGCATTCATGGCATGCTTTATCTTTTGCCCAATGTATTGATTTATGATTATATTGTTCATAATCATTTGTCAGTCTATTTATTGTCTTCAGTGTTCTTATTCTGATATTTCAGGTATATTTGCATTTCTATCCCCTATGTAAAGTTGTTCACTAAAATTCCATCCCTCTTGAGGTTCCATCTTTGCAGATGGGTTTTTGGGTGGATTAGATTCTGTGTAACCTCAAATACAACACACCCTCAATCAGCCTCTTCCTTGTGGTTTTCTTCCAAGCCAGAGCTGTCTTTAATACTCCCTGCCTTTTTGTGTAGTCTTTCATCCAGACAGCTAAACACAGAGTCCTGAAACCAGACTGATCCCTAAAAGTCACAGAATTTCCTGCTTTTCTGGCTCCTGAAATCATTTCTCACCCTGTTCCTAAAATGCATTTCTTAAAAACAGCATCTTCTATCCTCCATATTTTTTTTTTAAGACTTTATTTGACAGAGAGAGACACCGGGAACACAGCAAGGGGAGTGGGAGAGGGAGAAGCAGGCTTCCGAGGAGTAGGGAGCCCGATGCGGGGCTTGATCCCAGAATCCTGGGATCATGACTGAGCGGAAGGCCGACGTTTAATGACTGAGCCACCCAGGCGCCCCATCCTCTACATTTTTATGCTTTTTTTTTTTTTTAAAGATTTTATTTATTTATTTGAGAGAGAGAGAATGAGAGACAGAGAGCATGAGAGGGAGGAGGGTCAGAGGGAGAAGCAGACTCCCCGCTGAGCAGGGAGCCCGATGCGGGACTCGATCCCGGGACTCCAGGATCATGACCTGAGCCGAAGGCAGTCGTTCAACCAACTGAGCCACCCAGGCGCCCCCATTTTTATGCTTTTTGCTAGTGATTTATTATTTTGTTTTTAACAAGTTACATTTTTAATTGCTATAAGTTTATTAAAATTCAGCAAAACTAAAATAAAGAGGAAATGGCAACAGTGATTTTGTTTGACTCTTAGTTTTTAGCTCTTCAGTACATTCACATGTTGTCGTCACATAAAACCAAAGCCTGAGATGAACCAAAGCAGAACCAGATGACTGTTAAAAGTCAAGTCTTGAATAGTATATCTGTGCCTTCCCTAGGCATCCTTTCCTCAAATGTTTTTATTTTCTATTTCTTGTTCCCTACCCTTCGGTTGAATCACATCCTCTCTCTAGGACCTGCTTATTGCTGTGGACTCCAAAAGAGCCTCTGTCTCTCTCAGTTCTCCTTCTGTTCCAACTGCTACCTTTTGAAAATGGGAAGAAACAAAAACTTTTACTGTTAAGGAAAAAACCAAAGGGCAAGGGGGAAACCACAATTTGGTTATTTGTTGTCAGATCACATTAGTTGAATTGATTTTCTAAGATTCCAGTATCTCACAAAATAAAAATTCTGGAGCTGTGATTCCAGAAGCAGCATATTCATGGCTTAGTGTTTACTCTTAATATAACCCTAGCTCTAACCCTTTATTGTTCGTAGGAAAAAAATATATACTAATTGCCTTTTTCTGGATAAAACTACCTAACGAGGCTTAAGTTGTAAACTACAATCTAACTGCCAAAGTAGTCCATAGCATTGGAGGTAGAAGTTCATTCGCTGAGTAGAGTGGAGTACTGCTCCCCTCAGAACCAAGGCTCTGTGTTCGATACACAAAACCAAACTGTGCTGATGGAGCTTCAAGAATCTCATCTTCAAGGGCGCCTGGGTGGCTCAGTCGGTTAAGCGACTGCCTTCGGCTCAGGTCATGATCCCAGGGTCCTGGGATCGAGTCCCACATCGGGCTCCCTGCTCTGCGGGGACCCTGCTTCTCCCTCTCCCCCTCCCCCTGCTGGTGTTCCCTCTCGCTGTGTCTCTCTCTGTCAAGTAAATAAATAAAATCTTTAAAAAAAAAAAAAAAAGAATCTCATCTTCAAAAGAGATGAGGGGGAGCAGGCAGGTAAAAAGAGATAGGAAAAGATACCAGAAAGAAGAGAGTACAGTGTGAGGTAGTGAGGGGAGGCTTAACATTTTGTTTTCACAAACCCCTAGCCCAGCCACTTAAAAATTAGCTTTATGACATCAGACAAATTGAGCTTCCCTGAGCCCTAGTTGGCTTATTGGTAAGATGGAAATACGAGTGCCTCTCACAGGGCTGTTAAGAGGCCTACATGGCATAACGTGTCTGAAGTACCTCATACCATGCCTCCTGTTTTCTTATTTTTAATTATTTATGTACTTTATTGTATTATTTTATTATTTTTTCTTTGTTTCTCACACAAGAGCATAGTGGAGTCTGCAAATTTTCCAAAGGTATCTGCAAAGTTTTAGGCATTATTTTCCCGTGAAAGAGACCTTATTTTGAAGCCCTGCTTGGAAAACTTGCTTAGTAAGATCAGTGGCTTCAGAGGTGAATTGTACGTGACGCGGGAAGGGGAAAAGGGAGGAGCAGGTACTGTTCAAGAGCTGGTGGCATAGTCTAGAATTCTATCTTCTTTTTGCCATGATCTAACTTTTTACTTGCTACCTCCCCTGACACATCTCTCCCCACTCCCCCCCACACACAGCTGTCCTGTGTTTGACTTGCAAACCACAATCTAAAGCATTATTTTGCTTTTAAATAAGTTAAACACAAGAATTGCTGAAGCCAAATTAAGAGTGAAATTCTTTGACTATGATACTGAAAGGATCTGCCTTACAACTGTAAAGTTGCTATTGTTTAAGGTTTGTTACATAAAGTAATAGGTTTACATATATTTTAAGTCCTCTTTTTTCCCTTGGCTTAATGTACATGGGTTCTGATAAATTAAAATACTTTAACCTTGTAACTTAGGAAATAGCAAGGAAATACAAATTCAGAGAAATTAAATATGCTGTTATCATGCTCTAAATTTTACTTGTTAAGTAATTGAATGTTTATCGAGCACCTACTATATGCCAGGCACTGTCCTAGGCAATGAATAAAACAGACAAAAACTTTGCTCTCAAACAGCAGTCAGTTGCTAAACCCATTTCCTTTTCTTTACGGTATTTTCATTGTCTGCAAAAATTTTAGAGCTGCAAAGTGCCTTAGAGACCATCTAGTCCAAGTTCTCTTTGAAATGGAGAACCTGAGCCACTAATTCACAGGAGAATAAGAGACTTTAGCAGACAAGTCCAAATAGTGACAGCAAACTGTAGGAAAATCACAAATTGTGAGAATTCAATATATTGTTAGCATCATAAGTATGAATTTTAGAAAAGGTATAAGTAGAGTTCACTTGTGTTAATATAAATGAAAGATTCTATATTATCCTCAAGTTAAAATCAGGTAATGTCTTTTTTTCTTCTTTAGCGCTGTAGTGAAACCAATTTTGTGTCATGTAGTAACTAAATCTATAGTTTTTTGTGTACAGACTCAAAAGTTTCAAAATCACCTGTACAGATGATGCTACTTATGAGTGTCTAGGTAGTGCTGACAGAAATAATGTGCCTTCCTGCCTTAATAGAACTATAGCAGTTGAGATCTGGACTTTAGACCCCTTATGTCAAGGATGAGGACATTGACTCCCAAAGAGGTTAATTGACTTGCCCAAATAAGAGCCAAAGTTAGCAACTTCTATTTAAGCAAGGAGTTGGGTTTTTTGTATTAAGATCACTATATTTTGATATTCAGATATCAATTAATTTTCAACTGTAAATGATCTAATATTGTCATCATCAGACTTGCTGAGCATTGGCCTTATTTTTTAAGAGAATATCCGAGAAATTGACCAAAAAAAAAAAAAAATTAGAAAGTCACAGATACTAGAACCAAGTCTCTGGGAGTATATCTTTTATGCTAATGATATACAGTATTCTGTTGCTGGTCACAAATAATTTTTCCCCCATAATAGGTATTGTCTTCTGAGAACTCTGAAGCAATGTCAGACATTGAGGGAAGCTCTGATTGCTGCAGGAAAAGAGATTATATGGCATGGGCGGACAAAAGAAGAACCGGCACATTACTGTAGCATTTGTGAGGTAAGTATTGTTATCCAGGGTTGTTTTATAAAGCCTCTTACCTCTCTACTTTTGGTTTCTCTTTGGTTACTTTATTTAAAATTTACAAATATAAAATTTATAAAGAGTATTTATACTCTCATGTCCTGCATCTTACTGAAATTGACATTGTATTCAATCTTGTTATTTTCTTGTTACTTAGCTGTTATGTTAAAATTCAATGACCTACTATTTCGCTAACAGTGAATTAACTCTACAAGTAATTATGACGGAGTCATTTGTCTGGTAGATGTTTAACAAATGATAATCATCAAGAAGTTTAGTCTTGAGATTTTAAACTGGGAATAATCCAGGGCGCCTGGGTGGCTCAGTTGGTTAAGCGACTGCCTTCGGCTCAGGTCATGATCCTGGAGTCCCTGGATCGAGTCCCGCATTGGGCTCCCTGCTCGTCAGGGAGCCTGCTTCTGCCTCTGACCCTCCCCCCTATCATGTGCTCTCTCTCTCTCATTCTCTCTGTCTCAAATAAATAAAATAAAAAATTTAAAAAAATTAAAAAAAAAAAAAAACTGGGAATAATCCAGATATAAACAGATGACAGTAAACTGGATGTAGTTCGGTATATAGCTCCAGGCAGATCAGTGCTCACCCCTCTCTGGTGCAGTTCACAATACATTGGTCAGTCTTCTGTGGCCAAGGCATTCAAGAGAAGCAGAAACAAATATTAATGTAGTACCTGTTCTGAAAGAGCTTATATTCTACTCGGAGAAGACAAATTATAAACAACTAATTGTAATGTACATGAGACTGTGGTGAATGCCAAGTTGGATCTTACTGTTAGGATAACACTGAGGGGGAAAATGACCTAATTTTCCCTTCTAGTGTTGGCATAAGAATTCACAAAAGTATTAACGTTTCAGTCCATCCTTGAAGTGGCTAAAAAATGATGAGAATTGGAAGTGGAGTGAATGTTGTTATGAGCTGTAGGCACAACATGGGAAATGAAATGGCTTACTCAGAAAAGGGTAAGTAGTCCAGTATGCTGGAACACAGAATATGCAAATTCTACTTACAAGTCTAGCGGGTAGGAAGCTTTGCAGAGCATCTGGAATGATTTTAAGGAACTTGATATTTATTCTGAGGTCATTGAAGCCATCAAAAAATGTTGAGCAGGCAGCCACTTTGGATATGTGTTTGAAAGCGAAATGTGATTGGAAAGAATGGAGATAGGAGCTATTGCAGTGGTTTTAAGAAAGAGTTGTTATCTTCAGACCTACATGAGATTGCAGTGGGAATAGTAAAGAAGGAGAGGAATTCAAAATATTTAGAAGGTAAAATCCACAAGACAGCTCATTACATGGCAGAAGTGAGGGACAGGTCGAAGAATGCTCACAAATTTTCTAGCTCAGATCACCAGGTTCATGTTGTTACCCATTGGTAGTAATGGTAAAATGGTGAATGCTGGGATTTTAGTTAACACGCTGTTCAAAGAAGACAGGAGGTCATGAGAGTTTTCTGTCATTGAATAAATTCAAGGATATGCCAAAGCCAGGGATATTAATGATCCATTCCAAACCTTGAAATTCTGTATTCTAACGTTGACTTTTATTTGAAATGAGTGAATCCATCGGCTGTTTTTTATTTATTTTATTTTTTATTTTTTTAAAGATTTTATTTATTTATTTGACAGAGAGAGAGAGCGAGTGACAGAGGGAACACAAGCAGGGGGAGTGGGAGAGGGAGAAGCAGGCTTCCCACTGAGCAGAGAGCCCGATGTAGGGCTCGATCCCAGGACCCTGGGATCATGACCTGAGCCGAAGGCAGCCGTTTAACGACTGAGCCACCCAGGCACCCCAGTCCATCGGCTGTTTTAATGTTGTGCACCCTGGCCAAAGTTAAATCTTTGGGAGATCAGATAGATTCTGTTTAGGTTTGTTATACCTCAAAAAAAAAAAAGAAATGAATGTATCAGCTTTTCAGAATTTCAGAATGACTTCTATCCCTCAGTGTTATTTCTTATCCCACCTGAACCCTAGCAGCTCATCAATCTTTCTGTAAAAGGTAGAGGTATTATTTCTAAAATCATGCTATACTCATAAATATACCTTTTGCCTGTACTCCTATTCCTTAACATGAGGCTTATAGCTAAACACTCACTGTCACTTATCTGTCAGTTTCCTCGTCTGTAAAATAATCAGATTATATTTATTCAACAAGTGTTGAGGTTTGCCTTATTAGCACTGTGCTATGCTCTGGAGGTGCAAAAGTGAGTAAAACATAGTCTTCATTGTTGAGGAGCTCAGTCTCTGGGAGAAAAGTATCCATACACAGTGCTCTATGATGAGTACTGTTACAGAGAAGTAAACAGAAAATAACCATCACTTTCTTCTAACTGTATACCATTGTTTTGGATTTAAAACAAAAATAGGCTGACCTTGATCAACTTTTAAATTAGGCTTTGCCAGTGGTTGTAAAGGGTGTGTCATTCCTTTAAGTCCCTCCCCCAAAGTTGCATTACCACCCATGTCTTTGGGTTGGTGCAAAATAAACCTGGTCTGTTGAAGATTCTCAGACATGGCCGTGTTTGTCTTTGTAGCTACTCTTAACCAGAGATCACTGTCCACAATTCCATGTAAAGTAGAATTCTATGATTATACTAAAACAGTACAATAAATAAATACTCTCTCTATTGAACTCTTTTTCTCTTGCATAAAATAGGTGGAGGTTTTTGATCTGCTTTTTGTCACAAATGAGAGCAATTCTCGAAAGACCTACATAGTGCATTGCCAAGATTGTGCACGAAAAACAAGCGGAAACCTGGAAAATTTTGTGGTGCTAGAACAGTATAAAATGGAGGACCTGATGCAAGTCTATGACCAATTTACATTAGTAAGTGAAATCAGCATGTGAGTACATACTTAGCTGGATAGGGAAGCAGCAGTGTTTGTTCTGCCACCTGAGAAGTAGGAGGTAATGAAATATTATATTTTCCTTTGCTTGTTAGATATTGCATGAGGAAATAGTCATATCATTTCCCCCTCCTTCACTTCCAAGTATTTATTCCTATAAAATTGGTATGTTTCATTTTCACTTTTCTTCCTGGGTGAGTCCAAGCCTAAATAATGTCACCGTAATTACATTTTAAAATCTTTCTGTGCTTTTAGAACACTTATCATATCCTCTGTGCCATTTGATTTCAGTTGATAAAATGTGTACATAGGTTATTAGCGTCCACAAAATGAATCAGTAAGTGTGGTCTTTAAATAGACTTCTGCTTTTAGAGCTAATTATATGTATTTAAAATTTTGTCCTTGCCAGAAGTATTAACCTCATGGGAATATCTGATGGAGCTTAACTTCCTGGTACGTTATATAACCTTATGAAATTCAAGTATATTTATAAATTATTACACAGTTTTTAATTTTAAACAGCAGATGCTTAGGGGGAAGCATTTTACTCTAGCACATCAATAGTTTCATGAATAGACACACAGATATGATTTATGAATTGTTGATTTCCTCCAGTACTTTTCTCTGCATATGTGACCAGAACCCGAATTATTGAAATTTAGCTCCCAGTTTCACTTAGATGGTCTTTAAGATTGCTTAAAGAAGAAGAAAATTATCCGGAATATGTTAAAATATATTATCTCGTTGAGATAGCTTCTGAAGCCAGTCACTAATGAAATTATAATTGATTTGTGAAATCATTTTCTGAAAGCCGTTTTTTTTTTTTTAAGCAATCTAGAAAATGGTCAACCTAGTAACATCCTAAGAGCTTTTGACTAATTGGTGAAGTACAGAAAAATGTAGGCACACTGAGTAGAATAATGGTCCCAGACCCTTAGGAAAATTGGCCATGCAGGAGACAGTAGTAAGGAAGGTTCTACATTGACATTGTGTAGCAGACTGTGAAACTTTCTTTTGAGAATTGTTCCTTCCCCTGCATTCATAAGCAGACTATGTTTGTAGACTTGAGCTAGGGACTGCTGTTAACCGTTTGTATACCAAAGTAACACACCTTTTATTTTCAGGCTCCTCCATTACCATCCTCCTCATCTTGATATTGTTCCATGGACAGTAAATGCGACCTTTTCTGCTATTCAGGAAGTAACTCAGTTCTGCACCACTGGTTTTTGTAGCTGTCTCGTAAGGCTGCTGGCTGAAAACTGTGTCTATGCAACCTTCCAAGTGTGGAGTGTCAACCAACTGGACAGGGGAGAGCACTGCTCCTACTCCAGGACTCTCACAGAGCTGATCAGCTGTACTTCAGAAACAAAATAATAAATTCCATGTTTTGTATATATCTGACAAAACTGGCAACATCATACAGACTACTGACTTGAAAACAACCTCTTTTATATTTCTCTATTTCTGGGCTGATGAATTGGTTTTCATCTATCTTTTCCCCCTTCAGAATTTTCCTTGGAAAAAAAATACTAGCCTAGCTGGTCATTTCTTTGTAAGGTAGTTAGCAATTTTAAGTCTTTCTTTGGTCAACTTTTTTTTAATGTGAAAAGTTAGGTAAGGAACTTTTTTACTGCTTTTATGTTTTTCTGTCTTGTTTTGAAACCATGACGGTTATTACACTTTTGGTTCCTAAATAAAATGTTTAAAAAATTAACAGCCAAGTCACAAAGATAATGGATTGCACATAGACTAAGGAATAAACTTCAGATTTGTGATTTTTGTTTCTAATCTTGATGTAAATTTACACTATTTATAAATACATATTTATTGCTTGAAAATATTTGTGAATGGAATGCTGTTATTTTTTCCAGATTTACCTGCCATTGAAATTTTAAGGAGTTCTGTAATTTCAAACACTACTCCTATTACATTTTCTATGTGTAAATAAAACTGCTTAGCATTGTACAGAAACTTTTATTAAAATTGTTTAATGTTTAAAGAGTTTTCTATTGTTTGAGTTTTAAAAAGACTTTATGTACAGTGCCCAGTTTTTGTTCATTTTTCAAATCTGATTATATATATTTTATATATACTTATGTATGTATATATAATATATATAGAAATCTGGCTATATATGTATAGAGATTTAGAACTTAAATTTTTCTCGTTTTAAGTTTCACATCTATGGTAGATTTTTGAGGTGTCTACTGTAAAGTATTGCTTACAAAAGTATGATTATTTTTAAAGAAATATATATGGTATGTATCTTCAAGACCTAAAATGTCAGACTGGTTTATTGTTAAGTTGCAATTACTGCAATGACAGACCAATAAACAATTGCTGCCAAAACATAGTATAATAGTAGAAAACAAATAGTGATTGAACTTAAGATTTTAAAGGGAATGTTACATGGGCTTGATAAATCTTGTACATCACTAAGTAGAATTTTATATGGAAAAATTCAGATGAAGGGCTCTATTTTAGAATGCAAATAAATTAAGAGACTTATTTTTTAATGTTAGGCAATTTTGAAATTTCATGCTTTCCTGCTTGCATGATGTGATTGGGGTCGGGAGGGAGAGTCTACAAATCCGTATCACTGGTAAAAATATAGCAAGCTGTATTAGCATTAACAAGTCACTTCTAATTAATTTCGTTTTATAACAATGGTACCTTGCACTTGGCACATACTCTCTTTTTATCACACTGTTCTTTATAAGATTTTCCAGGAAGCTTTAGTGAAGAAGCATAGAGAATGCTAGAAATGGAGTTACATTTATGACTAAAGAGAATTTATAATCCTATCTGGGGAAATGCCGTGCTGATTGCATTAATCAAGTATTCTTGTTCAGATAGTTTTGGAGTATGTTGTCCTCCCAGAAACAGTTCGAAGGCTTGAAAGCATGGAGATATTTTATTTAATTAGTTAATTTGGTAAATATTGAGTATCATCAATAGCAGCCTCATCTCTTATAACTTCAGAAGGAAATACTTACAAATCTATTTTAGTTAAGAAGCAAAAGTGCTTGTCTAAGTGCTGCTTAGGAGGTGTAACCACTAATATTTTTGAAATAACTAAAGACATACATTTTTGCAAATAAAAATTGCAAGCCAACTATCCAGAAGCAAAGATTATAAGAATGCTAAAGCTATGCCTAAATGTAGCTTAACCACTTCTAGTTTATCTTACTGACAAAGTGTCTTATTTTCTATGGTTTTATCAGATTGTTTATTGCTAAGATTAATACAGGTTGTCTGACATTTAAGAGTAATTTAGTGCTGTTTAATCAATGCATACTTGGAAGTTTTATGTCAAGAATAATACTTGCTCAGCTTAATCTTTGAATGGGTGGAGAATAGGAGATAGAAATCAAACACATCAACATTACTCTGAAGTATAACTAGATAAAGTTGTGCAAACTGCTTTCTTTTCATCAATTTGATATCCTTTATAATTTACATTTTTCAGGTTTCAGAAGAATTAGAATTTTTTTTTCTTTTTACTGCTCTATGTATAGGTAAATCCCACTAAAAGCACACTTTATTTAGATGCCTTAATAACACACATTGTTTAAAGAAAAGCTAATTACAAAATGTATAAAAAAGCAGATGTTGATCCAGATAGTGGGAACTGAATCATATTCTTTTCTTTGTCACCAGTTGAATAGGAAATCATATACCATCAGTAGAGCAGTTCAACTTGCTTTTTAACCTATGTTAAATCAGTAAAAAAAGTGGCTTCTTCATTTTGAAATAAAACCTGAGTCAGTTTCTAAAAGTAGTAAACTGACACAGCCTTCACAATTTCAACGGAAATTTAAGATCGCATAATACTATAAATTTAACTGAAATGAAGTGTCTTCTCTGAACCTAGTCATTAAATCTTTAAATTATTGTCGTGTATTTTCATTTAGTCAGTATACTTATTTAGCATCTCCTAAAAGCAAATCTAAGATGTGATCCCTGTCCTCTATCCTCTCCACACACATCTAATACGGGAGATTGATGTAATACATCAGGCAAAACCTAGAAGAGTTAACAAGAAGGGTAGTATCGGGGCGGCCTGCATTTCAGTGAGGTTTACATCGCACCTTCCCGAGCCAAGAGGATTTGGGAACTTTGGCCAAGGGGTTGGAGGAGTGCTAAAAGAAAGGGTAGGAAGGCTCTGAGATGTGGGAAAGCTGCCTCTGCCATGAGCGGTGTTTACACTTTACCCTGTAGTTAATATGGAACCGTCCATGGGATTTAAACGAAAGAACAGCACTGAATTTGCAGTAGTCTTCCTGCCTACTTTAACACACTCCATCTATTCTATACACTGCTGCCAGAGGCGTATCTCCAAAGCAGAGAAATTTAAGGAAGAGAGGATTTGGATTTGAGCTTTGGATGTTGCGAGGTTGGAAATAAGAGCACAGATTGGGAAGACAAAAAGTAAGTTCCACAGGACCCATTAGATGTCTTCAAGTGGTGTGCTTCTAACGAGAATAGGAAATACGGAAGTGTGGTTCTGGAGGCAGAAACTAATGAACTGCTTGTGGGGCATCTAAGTAGATGAAATTAGGAGAGGCCTGGTCTGGAACCATGTATCTGCTGTTCACTGAGGTGATGCTTAGAGCCAGAAGAGATGATACGATCTAGGAACTGTGGTGAGGAGAGGTAGGCCAAATACCCACTAAGGAATGTCACGTATGAGAGAAACGGAGATTGCAGAGGAGAAGAAAGCTAAACCAGCCAGGGTGATGTTGGACAAACCAGAGCTTTTGAAGAACAACCACACCATGCTACAAAGATGAGGATTACAGGGATTCCTTTGGGTTGGCACAAGATGGTGACATTTGCCAGAGCACCTTCAGTGGAGCAACAACCTAACTGCCATGGATGGGAAAAGGTACTGAATTTGAGGGGTGGGGGGTTGTCCGGTCTTTCCAGGATCTCTAGGTTTGAAATTATGTTGGTCTTTGATGAATAGCAAACATCACCAATTTTAAATGTTTCATATCACTGTCCTGGAGTGCTTTGCACAGTAGTAGTTTTGTATATATATTGTGAAGCAGTCCATGTGGTATTTTGGTTTTGAAAGGAAGATGTACTTTTTTAGTTGAACAGGGAAATGAGGATGGTATTTTTTAGTGTGGCCTACGGATACCATTTACTGACAACCTGTGCAAAGCACAGTGCTAGGTACCTAATATACATTCTTTTTAGTCCTCACAGTGACCCTCTGAGTTGGGTACTGTTGTGTCCCCATCTTACAGATAAGTAAACTGAGGCAAAGAGATCATATAACTTCCCCCAAGTTTGTGGTCATTAAGTGTTCGAGCCAAGATTGCAACGGTGGTGATAGAGATCCGACTCCAGGGAAGTGCTAGTCTACTTCCCACCGCAGAAAAGTAGAAATTGCGGAGTGCTTACTCTGTAGTCATGCTTCAAAGAAACTTTTCATTTTGAGTATTTCTTTAACAAGAGAAGGATGTCTTTAAATTTGATAACCTATAATTAGGCCAACCATATCTTTTATAGTCCAAGCCAGAACACTTTTGAGATCAAAAGGGGGCACAATTAGTACTTACTGGGATAGGGCAGCTGCCATAAAATGGGGACTCTCCTAGGCAAGCTGGGATGTATGGCATAGTGTTTTAAGTTGGTTTCAGAAGAAGCATTTGGGAGTAGTAGTGATCTCCTCCCGGCATCATACTCCTAGATTTTTGCACTCTTGGAAAGGAAGCATGGATTTGTGCTGCATTAGGGTCCATAGTGGTTGGAAAAGATGGTGAGTGGTCAGGGAGAAGATAAAGCAATGGGTTTTAGGAAGTGGAAGTGATAGAGGAAAGAGTCCTTTTGAGTCTTAGTGATGGCTACTGAGTTGTTCCAGTCCTAAAGTCAAATAATGGCACTTCAAGAAACTGTGACAAGAAAGTGTGTAAATAGAATATTTTCGATACAATGATTAATAGACATTTTTTTTTCTAAATTCGGTCTGACTACCATTTACCAGTCTAGTTTAAGATGAGAATCTGATTTAACATATTCACAATATGATTTCTAAGTGTGCCAACCTGAAAAAAATGTAAAGTCAGAGTCCGTTTTCTCAGGATTTTAAAGCCATTCAGTGCCAGGTAGTTTACTCCCAAGTGGTTAAACATGTCTTGATTTGAACAACAAAAAGTTTCCTGATGAACTTAAGGACTGTCTTAAGGTATTTACATTATAACCGTGTGTATGTAAGTATATGATGACCTCAAATAGATTAAGGGTATGATTAACACAAAGTAATAACTCTGAACCACACCTACTTCCCCAGATGCTCAGATACAACATCTACTAAGTGTAACAGGAGAAAGGAGGAGAGAGCAAACGCACTGATTTTGTAGGCTTAAATAGTTGATTGTAGCCAAGCGTTCTTTAGCACTCCACTTTGTGTACAATAATACATTTGGCAGAGTGAAAGTAGATGAGAATGTTATCTTTAGAAAACTTGATATATGTGATTTAAATGTCATTATCTTTGATTAAATGTACTTGGATGCAAATTTTGAGATGTGTGCACATGGAAAGGATTCTATGTTTAATAAATGGAAGTCGGTACTCAAATCTATGATCAACAAGATTTTCTGGGTTAAGGTACTGAAAATAATTGGTGGGGGGGAGGTGGGGAAGTTCAAAAATATACGCAATACTGATGCATCAAAAATTTCAGTAAAAAGGAAAAACTAGAAAGTGCCAAAGACTTGAAAATACAACTGTATGCAAAACCTGGATCATTTTAAAATCTTGATCAGCCTACAAATTATCCTGCCGTAAATCCTTCTAAATCATATGGGCTTGCAAGTCCATGAATTAAAATTCCTCTGTAAGACCATCTCTATCTGTTCCTCCAGATAAGGCCAGTCTCCTCAAAAGCTTCATGAGTAAAACCCACTGAAGAGCTGCCGATGAACAGTGGGTAATCTGCTAGTTAACGCTGAAGTGCGATGCTAGGACTCTGAAACCTGCATTTTAGGCTTGCTTCAGGCTCCATCTAGCCCCCTCCCTCCCTCCCTTTTGACTTAACTTTTTTTTCAAAACATAACATTTACATGGTTAAAAATGCAAAACTATATTAAAACGTACTTTCAGAGAAGTCTTGTTCCTATCCCTTTAAGCACCTTCAAATTGTCTCTACCCACCCCCTACAGGTAACCATTTTTAATTCATTAGCTCGTATCTCCTGTGGTTTTTTTTTTTTCCAAAAGTAAATAAATTGGAATGTATAGTCTTATTTCCCTTCTTTAACACACAAAATGTAGCATGATGTGTGCACATTTTGGCACCTTGCTTTTTTTCCACCGAATATATCCTAAAGATCATTATCAACTCATGGTGCTCCATCGTTTTCATTTGTCATCACTCAATGATGGACATTTGGGGGATGTTTCCAGTCTTTTGCTATTTTCAAATAATGTCTCAATGGCCTTATGCACATGTTGTTTTGTATTTGTGGAGGTATATCTTCAGGGTAAAATCGTAGATTACTGGGTCACAAGGCAAGTGCGTATACAGTTTTCGTCAATATTGCCCTTCCTAGCTATACTGTATTGCACTCAGCCTAGAATGTATGAACAAGACTATTTCTCCTACAGCCTTACCAATAGACTGTATTGTGGAGCATTTGGAGTTTTGCAAATATAATAGGTGAAAATGGAATCTTAGGGTAGCTTTATTTAATTCTTTAAAGACTTTATGTATTTATTTGAGATAGAGCAAGAGAGAGAGAGCACAAGCAGGGAAGAGGGGCAGAGGGAGAGGGAGAAGCCTGCCTGAGCAGGGACCCTGATGCAGGACTTGATCCCAGGATCCTGAGATCATGACCTGAGCTGAAGGCAGACGCTTAACCGACTGAGCCATCCAGGTGCCCCCTTAGGGTAGGGTAGTTTTAATTTGCAGTTCTTTAATGACTAAGGTTGAGTGATTTTTCATGTATTTAAGGACTATTTGTCCATTTTTTAAACCTGATCTTTTTTGAGATATGGTTACATAGTACAGTAAGCTGAACAGATCTTAAGTGTACAGTTGGATGAGTTTTGGCAAATGTGTCAGTTATACCCCAATCAAGAATAATGCATTGTCATTTCCCTAGAAAGTTCTCGTGTCCTTTTCCATTCTGTTCTCTTCCTCTCTTGCTGCCCCAACCCCAGGCAACCACTTTTTTTATTTTTATCCCCAGAGATTAATTTTACTGTTTTTAAACTTCATAAAAATGGAAGTGTGCAATATGCTTTCTTTGTGTTTGACTTCTTTCACTGAGCATAATGTTTTTGAAATTCATCTATGTTGATAACTATCAGTAGTTCTTTCTTTTTTATTGTTGGATAGTATTTTTTTAAAAAGATTTTATTTATTCATTTGACAGAGAGAGACAGTGAGGGAGGGAACACAAGCAGGGGGAGTGGGAGAGGGAGAAGCAGACTTCCCGCAGAGCAGGGAGCCCGATGTGGGGCTCGATCCCAGGACCCTGGGATCATGACCTGAGCCGAAGGCAGATGCTTAACAACTGAGCCACCCAGGCGCCCCTGTTGAACAGTATTTTATTATATGACTATAACAATATGTTTTATCCATTCTCCTGCTGATTGACATTTGGGTTTCCAATTTTTGCTACTAAGAATAAATATTGCTGGATCATAAGGTAGTTCTCTATTTAACTTTATAAGCAATTGGACATTTTTCCAAACTGGTGGTACCAGTTTATACTTCCAGCAGCAATATCTGGGAGCTCTGGTTGCCCTGCATCCTCAGAGATATTTAGTGTTGTTAGTTTTCAAAAGCTTAACCATTCTAGTCAGTGTGTGGTATCTGATTGTGGTTATAAATTTGCATTTCTGTGATGACTAATGTTGAATGTCTTTGCATGTGTATACTGACCATTTGTATGTCTTCGATTATGAAGGATACAGATGTTTTGCTAATTTTAAATTGGGTTGTCTTTTTGTTATTGATTTGTAGAGGATTCCTTATATGATCTGCTTATAAGCCATTTGTCAGATATTCATATTACAAATATTTTTCCCAGCCTGTGATTTGCCCTTTCATTTTCTTAATGGTGTCTTGATGAGTAGACAGTCTTAATTTTGATAAAGTCTAGTTTATCCATTTTTGTATGGTTAGTGTTTTTTGTGTACTGTCTAGGAAATCTTTGCCTAACCTTGGTCTCAAAGATACTCTCCTGTGTTTTCTCCTAGGGGCCTTATAGTTTTACATTTAGGTTGGTAAATCATCTCAACTTACGTTGAGATGTTCTATGAAGTCTTTCAATCAGGTAGTGTAAGTTTTCCAACTTTGTTATTCTTTCTCAAAGTTGATTTGGCTATTCTAGGTCTTTTGTATTCTAGATTAATTTTAGAATTAGCTTGCCAATTTCTACCAGAAAATCCTGCTGGAATTTTGACTGAGATTACATTGAATCTCCAGATCTATTTGTGAAGAATTGGCATCTTGACAGTATTGAGTTTTCTGACCCATGAAAAAGGCATATTTTGCCATTGATTCAGATCTGTAATTTTTCTCACCACTTTGTAATTTTTGGTAAACAGGCCTTCATATCCCAAAGAATTTGATATTTTTGATGCTATTGTGAATTGCATGTTTTTAAATTTTTAATTTCTTTTTTGTGTGTATGGCTAGTTTATAGAACTAAATCAATTACTGAATACTGACTGTGTCCTGCAACCTTGCTAAGCTCATTTATTAGTTCTAGTAGTTTTCTGTAAATTCCTTGGGGTTTTCTACATAAATAATTTATGTTACCTGTGAAGAGTCTTACTGCTTTCTTCCCAATACGGGTGCCTTTTTTTTTTTCCTCCCCATTTTTTGCACTGGCTTGAACCTCTAGTACAATGTTGAATTGAAGTGGTCAGAACAGACATCCTTGCCTGTTCCCAGTTAGGGGAAAGTAGGTATGATGTTAACTGAAGGTTTTTCATAGATGCGCTCCCCTACTATTGCTAGTTTGCTGATATTTTATCAGGAATGTATGTTGAATTTTATAAAATGAGTTTTCTGCATTGACTGAGATGATTATATGTTTTTTTTTCTTTTTTAGTCTGCTAATATGATGAATTACATTGATCAATTTTTAAATGTTAAACTAATTTTATACTTCTGAGATAAAGTGCACTTGCTCATGTTTTATTATTTTATGTATCGTTGGATTATATGTTGTTGCCAAAAGTTGGCTGAGAATTCTTGCCTGTGTGTTCATGAGGGATAGTGGTCAAGGGTTTTATTTTCCAGTAATACTTTTGTCTGGGTTTATTATCAGTGTAATATTGGCCTCAGAGAATGAGTTGGGAAATATTCTCTCTCTTCAGTTTTTTTGAAGAGTTTGAGTAGAATTGGTATTAATTCTTCCTAAAAATGTTTGATAGAATTCATCAATAAAGCCATCTGGGCCTGGAGTTTTCTTTGTGGAAAAGTTTTTAGCTACAAAATCAATTTCTTTAGTATATATAGGCTGCCCAGATATCTATTTCTTCTGGAGTGAGCTTTGGTAGTTTGTGTCTTTCAAGTCATCTATCCTTTTAACATTTGTGAAATCTATAGGTCTATGTCATTCCTGATATTGGTGAATTGTGTCTCTCCCCCCACCCCCATCAGTCTGGCCAGAGGTTTACAAATTTTCTTGATCTTCTCAAATAACTAACCTTTGATTTCATTGATTTTTCCTTATTGTACTTCTGTTTTTTTGTCATTGATTTTCTCTCTCATTATTTTCCTTCCTTTTGCTTATGCTGGGTTTCTTGAGCTGTTTTCATTCTAGTTTCTTTAGGGGGAAGCTGAGGTCATTGATTTGAGACATTCTAGTATAGGCATTTAGTCCTATAAATTTCCATCTAATTAATGCTTTCGCTGTGTGTCACGGGTCCCCCAAGACCAACCTCAGGCTTGCTGATTCACTACCAAGAGTCACAGGGCTCAGAAATTGTTTTATGCATGGTTACAGCTTATTACAATGAAAAGATTAAAATCAGCAAAGGGAAAAGGCACATGGGGGAAGTATGGGGGAAACTAGGCTCAAGCTTCCGGGTGTCCCCCCCACAACCAGTGGAGTTTCCCCAGACATGCTTAATTCTTCCAGAAACAATGTGTGATGTGTGAAGTATTGCCAAACAGGGCAGCTCCAGGATTTTTATTGGGGGCTAGCACCTGCATGACTGACCTCAGCTAGTCAGACTCCAGAACTCTAGAGCAAATGCAGGTGTTCACTACAAATCACATTATCAGCATGAACTATCTGGCCAAACTGGTACAGAATGGCCAAATACCTCAGACATATAAAAGTAATCTTAAAAGACAGAACATTCCAAGAGCTCAGTATTCAGTTCCCAGGGACTAGCCAAGAGTTTTTCTTGGTAATGTGCAGGATTTGATCAACCCAGGCCTACTGACTTAAACTTTTCCTGTACAAGGTGCCTTCTCTAAACTTGGATAGAATGTATTTTCATCTTCATTTCAAAATACTTTCTGATTTCCCCTTTGATTTCTTCTTTCACACATGGATTTTTTTAAAGTGTGCTCTTCCAACTGTTTGGGGCTCTTCAAGATATTTTTCTTGTTGGTTTCTAATTTGATTCCATTGTAATCAGACTATATTTGTATGTCTTGGATCCTTTTAAACTCATTGAGACTTTTAGGGTCTGGACTATGGCCCTTGGTAAATGAATTATGTGTACTTAAAAAGAATGTGTATTCTGCTGTTGAATGGAATTTTCTGTGACAGAACAAGTTGGCTGATAGATAGGACATGTTATTCAAGTCTATTTGTATACTGACTGTCTGTCTGTTCTATCAATTATTGAGAGAGTGGTGCTGATATCTACAACCAAAATTGTGGATTTGTCTATTATTCCATATATTTCTCTCAGATTTTACTTCATGTATTTTGAGGCTCAGTTATTCAGTGCACAAGCATTTAGCACTGTTATGTTCTCTTGATGAATTGACTCCATTGTTATTCTCTGCTTTTAAGGACTCTGAGATTGGGCCCACCTGGATATTCCAGGATAATGTCCTATCTCAAATCCATGCCCTTAATCACATCTGCAAAATCCTTTTTGCCATGTAAGATAATATATTCAAAGGGTCTGGGGTTTGCATATGTTGGGCGGGGGAACCATTCTTCTGTATTTTATTTAGTATGCTTATTGGTAAGGTTTGGTTTAAATTTACCACCTTGCTCTTTGTTTTTCATTTGTACCATCTGTGTTTTGTTCTCTTTTTCCTTCTTCTGTCTTCTTTTAGACTGAGTATTTTTTGGGATTCTATTTTATCACCTTTCTTGGCTTATTAGTAATAGCTCTTTGTTGTGTTATTTTAATAGTTCCTTTAGTGTTGGTGTTACAGATCTTTAACTTCTCACAGTCTACCTTCACATGATATTCTACCACTTTACATATAGTTTAATAACCTCACAACAGCATACTTCTATTTTTATCACATATTTTCAATCTACATATATACATTGCCATAATTTTTTTCTGGCTGCTTTTAAGATTTTACTTTTTTTTTTAAGTAATTTGATTATGAATGTCTTGGTGTAATTTTCTTCGTGTATCTTTGGCTTGGTGTTCCTTGAGTATCCTAAATCCGTAGAATTATGGTTTTCATCAAATTTGGAAGATTTGGGCCATTATTGCTTCAAATATTGTTTTTTGAGTCCTCCAATTATGAATAGGTTAGGCTGCTTGAAATTGTCCCGTAGCTCAGTTTTTAAAATTTTTTTTTTATTTCTGGATTTCCTATTCAATTGTTTTTATTGCTGTCTTTGATTTCACTAAACTTCACTTCCACAGTGTCTAATTTGCTCTTAATCCCATCTAATTTTTTTTTACATTTCAGAAATTGTAATTTTTATCACTAGAAGTTTGATATGGATCTTGTTGATATCTTCCGTGCCTCTTGCTTCTCCCTACTTGAACATATGTAATATAGTTTAATAACTCTTTGAATGTCTTTGTCTACTCATTCTATTATCTGTGTCACGTCTAGGCTTATTTTGATTGATTTTAATTATGGATCATATTCTCCTGTTTCTTTGCATGCCTGATAAGTCTTTATTTAATGCCAGACAAGGTGAATTTTATTTGGTTCTGGATATTATTTTATTTCTATAAATATTCTTGGGCTTGTTCTGGGATGCATTTAAGTTACTTGAAAACAGTTTGAAGCTTTCAGGTCTTTTAAGCTTTGTTAGGTGAAACTAGAGCAGTGTTCCAGTAAGCTCTCCTTTTGCCCTCCTACTGAAGCAGAACCATTCAGAGTATTCTACCCGATGCCATGTGATTCATGAGGGTTTCCCCAGCCAGTTAGTGGGAGCAGGAATGAATATTGGCAAAGTTAGTTCCAGACTCTTCCCTCTCATCTTTTTGGGTATGTTTCTTCACAGCTGTGCTGCTTCCTGAAGACTTGAAAGGAATCCTAGGCAAATCTCCAAAGGTATTGTTCTGTGCATTTCTTTTTTTTTTTTTTTTAAGATTTTATTTATTTATTAGACAGACACAGCAAGAGAGGTAACACAAGCAGGGGGAGTGGGAGAGGGAGAAACAGGCTTCCCGCAGAGCAGGGAGCCCGATGTGGGGCTCGATCCCAGGACCCTGGGATCGTGACCTGAGCCGAAGGCAGACGCTTAACGACTGAGCCACCCAGGCACCCCGGTTCTGTGCATTTCTATCTACTATGTGACTCTGAATCTTTAGCTGTCTTGGCCTCCTTGAGTTCTCAACTCTGTCACTTCAACTCAGGGAAAGCACTGGGCTCTGGGTTTCCTCTATGGGCTGCAGCCTGGAAACTCCAAGCAAGAAGCTGGGACAATTGGAGGGATCACTTCCTTCATTTCCCTTTCATCAGTGGTTAGTGTTGTGTTGATGCCTGATTTTTAATGTCCTGAAAACCATTATTTCAAATATTTTGTCCAGGTATTTACTTGTTTAAGGCCAGAGGATAAACAGTCTTGTTACTCCATCTTTATTAGAAGTCTCTGCTTTTTAATATAGAACTATCTTCCTTTTGATTTTTATGATTATTGAACATCTTTCCTTTTTCACTGCTGTTGCAAATGGAATTTTCTCTTCCACTGTATTTTAGAAGTGATAATTGTTGGATATATAAAGGCTATTGATTTTTGTATGTTACTTTTATATTGTTACCATCCTAAACTTATTATTTATATTGGTTTTAGCATTGATTCTCTAGAGTTTTTCAGATATCTTATCAACAATAAATATAGTTTTACCTCCTCCCTTCCTATTTTATGCCTCTTTAAAAAAAATTTTTTTTAAGCATTTTATTTATTTATTTGAGAGAGAGAATGAGCCAGAGGGGAGGGGGGTGGAGAAGAGCAGAGGGAGGAGAAGCAGACTCCCCACTGAGCAGAGAGCCCAACGTGGGACTCAATCCCAGGACCCTGAGATCATGATCAAGTCAAGGCAGATGCTTCACCGACTGAGCCACCCAGGTGCTCCTGCCTCTGTTTTATTTGATTGTACTGGTTAATACCCCCATACAGTGTTAAATATTCACACTCTTCTATTTCAAACATAGTATTGATAACTAACCTCAACTTGCATCAGCTAGGTTTATTTTTAAGGCCTCAGATGATGTTAAGTTAGGGGACAGTCTGGTGGCCAATGAAGTATCTTTTTGAAGTGGGGTTAAATTGAGAGACTCCAGGATCCAAAAGTGGATTGTCTCCAGAATGTCTAACAATGCATTCTGAACATTCAAGTGGTGATGTTCAACATGTATGGATAAATGAGTGTTCTGATCCATTTTGTTCTAAGTTTCTTAGTTTCCCATTAAGATCTTTCTTTTTCTTTTTAAGACTTTATTTATTTATTTTAGAGAGAGTGAGAGAGTGCTGTAGCAGGGATGAGGAGCAGAGGGGGACGAGGAGGGAGAGGGAAGGGGAAAGAATCTCAAGCAGACTCTCCACTGAGCAGGGAGCCCTCCACCGCGCTGGATCTCACAACCATGAGACTGTGACCTGAGCCAAAATCAAGAGTTTGGATCCTCAACCAACTGAGCCACACAGGTGCTCTCCGACCCAAACCATTAAGATCTTTCTGATGCCTATTCTTCTGTTATTGGATGGAGTGGTCTTTAAATACCAATCAGGTTATGTTGGTTGGTAGTATTGTTCAGATCTTCCATATGTTTGGAGATTTTGTCTACTTGCTCTATGATTACAGAGAGAGGAATGTTGATGTCTCCAAGTAGAAGTGAATTTTATCCATTTTTCCTTTAAATTCTGTTGTGTTTTGTTGCATGTATTTTGGGGCTCTATATTTAAGTACATAAATGTTCAGGATGGTTAGTTGGAGAACTGATCTTTTATCATTATGTAATGTTCCTCTTAATTGCTGATAATTCTCCTTGTTCTGAAATCTACTCTGCATGATATTAATATAGCTACTCCACATATTTTTTTGATTAGGGTTGTTTGTGTGTGTGTGTGTGTGTGTGTGTGTAGCAGGTATGCATTTCTCAGGCCAGGAAAGGTGTGCATAAGAAGTATAACTTTTTTCCTGTAATTTCTATTTAGTGCCTCCATTCACTGACTGACAGAGGAAATTACAGTCAATTCGAGGTTTGAACCCCTCCCCAGAGTTGCATCTCAGTTCTGCATGGGGCTTATGTGGCACCAAGGCTTGAGCAAGGGGGGATCGCTCTGTCAATGCAAACATCTGCCGATATGACTCGTTCCCCTCTAGCTCCTGTCCTTGGACCACACAGACTTGTTCTTCACCTTGGATACCAGGCCTCTCCCTCCACCACTGCCAGCCCTCAGGGTCCCATGCACACTGCTCTCAGCTTCTTGAAAACCACTTCTGGGACTCTTGGTGCTGTGTTGGCATGTGAGAAGACTCTGGAAGCCTGCCTTGGGCATGTCTTCCTTGAGTCCCCCACACTTCTCCCTCCCTCCTCTTAGAGCTGCCATAGTGCAGTTTGATCTGGGGCAGGAAAAATATTCACTTTTTGTAACTTTTTTATTTTAATGTTATACTATGTAATATTATTTTGATATAACTTTCAACTTACAGAAAAGTTAAAAGATTAGAACAAAGGTCTTATTCAGATTCACCAGTTGCTTTGTCATTCTCTCTCTTTGCATATATGTGTGTAGAAGGTGTGTTATTGGTGTATTTTCTTTTTTGCCTTTCTGAGTCATTTGAAACTAAACAACAAAAAAAATAGAATAAACCAGTGAAATAAAAAATAGTTTCTTTAAAAGATCAACAAAATTGATAAACTTTTACTTAGACTGATCAAGAAAAAAGAAGATATAAATGATGAAAATCAGAGATAAAAGAGAAGGTATTCTATTGACCTTACAAAAATTGAAGTGATCATAAGAGAATGTTATAAACAACTTTATGCTAATGAATTAAACAACTTAGGTGTCTTAGGTACAAATTACCAGAACGAACTCAAGTAGAGGTAGAATCCAATCTTGGAATGTACTCAAAAGAAATGAAACTATATGTCCACACAAAGACTTGTATACAATTATTTATAGTAGCATTATTCATAATAGCCAAAAAGTGGAAACAACCAAATGTCCATCAATGCATGAATGGATAAATCGAAGTGGTATATCTATACACTGGAATAGTATTTGACCATAAAAAGGAATGAGGTACTAATATATCGTACAACGTGGATGAACCTTGAAAACATTATACTAAGTGTAAGAAGCCAATCACAAAAGACCTCATATTGTATGAGTCCATTTATATAAAATGCCCGAAATAGGCAAATACATAGAGACAGAAAGTAGATTAGCGGTTGCCTAAGGCAGGGGGAGGATTGGGGCGGAGGGTAAAGGCCGAAGGGTTCAGGGTTTCTTTTGGAGGTGATGCAAATATTCTAAAATTGATAGTGGTAATGGTTGATTAGGGTTGAATATACTAAATTGTACACTTCAAATTGGTAAATTTTATGGCTTGTGAATACATATCAATAAAGTTCTTACCAAAGAAAAAGAATAGAAAAGCTAAATAGACCTATAACAAGTAAAGAGATTAAAGTCATAATTAAAATACTTCCCACAAAGAAAAGCATCAGTCCAGATGGCTTCATTGGCAAGTTTTCTCAAATATTTAAAGAAATAATGTCATTCTTTCACAAACTCTTTCATACAATAAAAGAGGAGGGGACACTTCTCAACTAATTCTATGAGAACAATATTACCCTAACACCAAAGCCAGACAAAGGTATCAGAAGAAAGAAAGATCACAGACCAATATCCCATGAACATAGATGCAAAAATGTTTAAGAAAATATTAGCAAACTGAATCCAGCAACATACAAAAAAGACTATGCATCATGGCCAAGTGGGATTTATCCCAGGAATGCAAAGTTAATTTAACATTCAAAAATCAACTAATGTAATGTACCTTATTAATAGAGGTAAAAAACCACAGGATCATTTTAATATAGTAGCCAACATAGCATCTGACAAACAACTATTCATGGGAGAAAAAAATCTCAATAAACTTGGATAGAAGGAAATCTTCAACCTGTTAAAGGGCATCTATGAAAAGCCCACAGCTACCATCACATTGAATAACAAAAGACTGAATGCTTTCCCAAGATCAGGGAAAAGACAAGTACATCCACTCTCACCACTTTTATTCCATAACTGTAGTTAAGATTTGGGTCATTTCCATAAGGTGAGGAAAAGAAAAAGCGCCCAGCAGGTTTTTTTAAATGGGTTATGTGGTCTTTTGTCTGTGCCCATTGGCATTTCTGGAAAACCCATGGGGCAGCCAGAAGCCTAGGGCCCTAAAGAATGACAATGCCTCATATATCCATGGAGCTCACTGCCATGTCATTCTTTAGGGCCCTAGGCTTCTGGCTGATCAGCTACCTTTCATCGACCTTTTAAAGTCATCTTATATTTGTTTTTTTAATATAATATTTAGAATTTCAGTCTTCACTCAGTGGGAGGAATAGAAAGAAGTGAATCTATTCCATCTTGGTCTGTAACTGAAAGTCTGGACTATTTATCTTTTATTAAAATTTTTATTTTGGAATAATTTTAGATTTTTTAAGAAAAGTTGCAAAGGGGCGCCTGGGTGGCTCAGTTGGTTAAGCGACTGCCTTCGGCTCAGGTCATGATCCTGGAGTCCCAGGATCGAGTCCCGCATCGGGCTCCCTGCTCAGCGGGGGGTCTGCTTCTCCCTCTGACCCTCCCCCCTCTCATGTGCTTGCTCTCTCTCATTCTCTCTCTCAAATAAATAAATAAAATCTTTAAAAAAAAAAAAAAAAAAAAGCAAGAAAAGTTGCAAAGGTAGTACAGTATAGTTCTTTTATACCCTTCACCCAGTTTTCCCTAATGCTAACATCTTACATAACCATGGTATCTTTTTAAAACTAAGAAATTAACATTGGTACAGTTCTACTAACTAAACCCCAGACTATTCAGATTTCGCCAGTTTTTCCACTAATATCCTTTTGCTGTTCTAGGAGCCAATCCAAGATACTACATTATATTTAGTCATCATGTCTCCTTAGTCTCTTCTGATCTGTGACAATTTTTCAGTCTTTCCTTGCTTTTTCTTTTATGACCTTAAAAGTTTAGAATCTACTGTGAAGCTCTAGAAAGATAAGAAAGTGGCTACATAAAGAGCCTCCAGGGATAGCAAACTAGGCAGTTTGGGGCCAGGGGTGGGAGGAAGACTTTTCTCCGTCTACCCTTTAGTTGTGTGCCTTTTGAATTTTGTATTTTTAATAACCATGAAGATGCTGATGTATTACCAGAATTGTTGATAAGAACAGAATAAAACAGAATAAGTATATATATATATGGAGAGAGAGAGAGAGAGAAGGGGGGGAAAGAGAGAGAAGTGGGGGATTGATTTATTTTAAAGCATTAGCGCACACTATTATGGAGGCTTGGCAAGTCTTAAATCCACAGGCCAGCAAGCTGGAGACCCAGGGAGAGTTGTAGTTCATGTACTTGGCTCACAGAATTCCTTCTTGCTTGGGGAGGTCAATGTTCTATTAAGACCTTCAACTGATTGGATAAGGTCTACTCACATCATGGAGGGTAATCTACTCAAAGTCAATCAATTTAAATGTTAATCTCATCCAAGAAACACCCTCACAGAAAACATCCAGAATTATGTTTGGCCAAATATCTGGACAGTGTGGCCCAGCCAAGTTGGCACATAAAATTAACCATCACACTGCTTATTTTTTAAAATTTAAATCATTTACTAAAACATAATTTTGAAGAGTACTGTTCATGTATGTTCTAGAATCTCAATTAGAATTTATCTGATATTTTCTCATAATTAGATTTGAATTATGGGTTTGGGGGAAGAACATACAGAGGTAAAGTGCCCTTTTTACCATATCATGTTGGGGGGGCCATGATATCACATAATGTGGTTTTGTGGTTAATGGTGGTTTTGACCTTAATCATTTGGTTAAGGTGGTGTCCACATGTTTTTTCTACTGTAAAGTTACTATTTTCTCTTCCCATACTCTATTCTTTCCAGGTGAGTCACTAAAGCCAGACAACACTAAAGAGGAGGGAATTAATCTCCACCTCCCAGAGGAGATAGTCTCAATGTGTGTATTACTTGGAATTCTTCTGTAAGGATTAATTCTTCTGTAAGGAATATTTGTCCCTTCGCCCCCATTTATTTATTTATTTATTTATTTATTTATTTATTTATTTATTTATTTATTCAGTCATTTATATTGGTATTAACTCATGAATATTTATCCTAATTTTAGAGTTATAATCCAATACTATTATTATTTATTTTGTTGCTCAAATTGTTCCAGCTTTGGCCACTGGGATCCCATTCAAGTTGGCTCTTGTGTACTTTTGACAAATCCCCTTGCATTTTTTTTTAGCACTTCTGAGTTTTTTGGCACCACAAGAGGCTCCAGGCTCATCTTGTATTTACTCTGTCCTAGACTCCAAAGAGCCCTGATTCCTTTGATTGAAGAATGGTGTTAGAAACCAAGATCTGGGTGATGGGTGTGCTCATTGCTACTGGGATGTCACTGTTTCTAGGCCCTCTAAAAAGAACTAGAAAATATACGTATGTGTCGTAATACACGAATACATATATATCCATAATTCTATCTGTATTATATGTTAAACATGAGTTCACTCACATAAAAAAGATACAAGGAAATTGATGCAAAAAATTAAAATCAAGGGGCACCTGGATGGCTCGGTCGGTTAAACATCTGCCTTTGGCTCAGATCATGATTACAGAATCCTAGGATTGAGCCCCATGCTGGGCATCCTGCTCAGCAGGGAGGGAGTCTGCTTCTCCCTCTGTCTTTACCCCTCCTCCCACTTGTGCTCACTCTCTCTCTCAAATAAATAAATAAAAACTTAAAAAAAATTAAAATCATGCCTTGCCATCCCAGTCTTCCACAATTTTTTCATCTATAACAAAAATAAATATGTAATTACATACATACATATATACACACATACATACATAAATCTGAGTCCATTCTGATATCTGTGACTTGAGTCCAGCACTGCAGAGTTCAATTTAGCTTTCTGCCCTCCCCCTTTGTGTATTTGTAACTACTTACTGTGGTACATGGTACCAGAGGCTCCTATTATCTACAGTTTATTTACTTATTTGTTCAGTGCTATAATACATGTAAAATAGTTTCAGAATTACTATCCTATAGCCCTGTGAGAAAAAAAAAACCTTATAAACTAGAATACAATATTTTCATATAGTTCCCTTTGTCTGTAGTCTGAGTAATTAAAACACTGTTTTCTGAAGTTACTTTGGTCAGCTCCTTTGTTTTATTTTTCCAGTTTTATTGAGAAATAATTGACATACACCATTGTATAAGTTTAAGGTGTAAAATATGATGGTTTGGTTTACATATGTTGTGAAAATATTACTGTAATAGGTTTCTCTTCTCATATAGATGCAATAAAAAGAAAAGAAAGGAGAAGAAAACAACTTTTCTCCTCATGATGAGAACTCTTGCTCCTTTTATCCTCACCCCTCTGAGGTTTTGTCATACGTTTGTAATACAGTTAGATTCTCTTGTCACAGTTGGTATTCCATCCATTTGTGACTTGAATCCTTCACCACAGAGCTCCCCTGATACCTTTACTGATTTTTAAAAATTTGCATACAGTAAAGTTCACTCTGTATGGGTAGAGTCATGTATCTGCCACCTCGAGACAGTTCAATCACCCTAAAATTTTTCCTTTATTTTCTCCCCACTCCCCCACTCCTCTCCCAGGCCAGGGACATTTTGAAGGGCTGGTTTCCAAGTCTGAAGAAACCATAACGCTGAAACTGCTGAGATGAGTGACAACTGGGGTACAAGAGAACAGAAAAATATGATTTCTTCTTTCTGGCTGCCCTCTAGAGGCTGAATGAGAAGCCTGCAACAACTCCCAGAAGAAACAAAAGAAGGTCCGTAACCTTCAGTTGGACCTTTGTCTTTTTCATATGCTATATTACACTTGTTTAAGTAGTAAATGGCTTGAATTACATGTTTTTGTTTTTGTTTTTTTTTCCTGAAAAACCATAAAGATGAGAAGTCTACTCATGCATTCTGGTGGGGAGGAAATCTATTATTATTATTAAAGAACATGACCTCATGACTTAATCTTCAAGCAGCCCTGTGAGAGACCAGAGAGGACATCTATACTTTTGAATAGAGACTTTGCAATGGGCAATCAAATAGGTATATCATTTTTCTTACAAGCCACTGACTTCAACTGAAAACATTTCATTTGGCATTTGTGCATTTCTAGATATTAGTGAGATTAGTTTATGGCTTTCTTTTGTCTTTCTGTTTTTCTTTGCTGTCTTTGGGCAGGTTTTAGTATAAGGATTTTGCTTCTTTTGAGAAATACATGAAATTAGAATTCTGTAAAGATGACAAACTTGATGTGGGTAGCAACCCAAATTTAGTCTGCTTCTAGAGCTGATAGTTGGGGGTAAGTGAGGTTGTAATCTTCATGGGAGTGTCAGCTGAAAAAACTTGGATGTAGCTTTCTCCGAGGTGAACTGGTTAAACCTTGGAAACCAGAGTGGGAGAGCCCCAGGGAAGGGATTAGAATGAAGCAGTTACTGGAAAACATTCAGGCCCCAAGGCATGGAACTCAAGGTTGGGGGAAGGGCGACTGATGTTGGATCCCCTCAGGTGAGTTTCATTGTCTGGGCTTCCTCAAAGAGACCAACAGGAGCTAAAAGGGTGGACTGTGACTACTCCCATGCCTGAGTCTGAAGAGGTGTTAGGAGGCCTGAGAACAGGAAGGTTTTCTCCTGGCCTTCAGTAGGGTACTGGTAGCCTGCCTGTTGCTATGGGGAGCTCCTGCAGGGTGAGACCACTTTGTCTTCCAACACTTTGGGGCCCACTTCCCTTGTACTTTAATAACTAGACCTCAGCTCCAAGTAGTACTAGCACATCTGAGGGGGTCCAAGAAAGTAGAGAAAGGAGATCAATCAGAACAAGGATAACACATGTCCAACAAAACTTGTTTAAGATAACCACTTGAGTCAAAAAGTATGAACACAGGAAGAGTCACCTGTAGTGCAAAATATTTTCTGAGTCCATGTGAGTTCCCAAGTGCTTGATTCAGAAGCCAATTAGAAGATAAGAAAGGTCATTATTGAGATACAACTTGGTGGCCTGCAAACTCAAGCAGAAGAAACACTTCAAAGCATAGAGCAAAACACAATGATGGAAACCATGAGGAACTTGTCATGAGTTGGGGTGACTATATGCATGAGTTTCTTTAGGATATACTCAAGAGTAAAACTAGTGGATCATAAGGTAGGTGTATCATCATCTTTATCAG
This sequence comes from Mirounga angustirostris, assembly GCF_029215605.1. Classification (NCBI taxonomy): domain Eukaryota; kingdom Metazoa; phylum Chordata; class Mammalia; order Carnivora; family Phocidae; genus Mirounga; species Mirounga angustirostris. The sequence continues at coordinate 39,129,532 of NW_026991719.1, forward strand.
AATATGCTAAACCATTTTCCAGAAAGTTGGTACAAGTTTGCATATCCATCATCAGTTATAAGTTACCTTTGCTGCACATCCTCCCCAATATTTGGTATTATCAGACTTAAATGTTTGCCAATATGATATGTATATAGTGGTATATCATCATGGTATTCATTTGTATTTCCTCTTTAACAATGAGGTTAACAGTTTTTCTTAGGTTTATTGCTTACTTAGATTTCCCCTTTTTTGAAATGGCTATTTCAATGTTTTGCCCATTTTTATAATGAGCTGTCTTTTTCCCCTTCATTTATATGTAAGTATTCTTTACATATTCTGAATGTGAGTCCTTTGTCAATGAATGTGTTGCAAATATCTTCTCCCACTCTGTGGCTCATCTCTTCATGGAGTCCTCTGGTGAATAAAAATTCTTAATTTTAATGTAGTCAAATGAATCAATTTTTTGCTTTATGGTTACTGCTTTTTGTGTCTTGTTTAAGAAAACTCTCCTTGGTCTCATGTCATGAAGATACTCTCCTATATTATATTCTAGAGGCTTCAAACTTTTGCCCACATTCAGTTTTATAATCCACCAGAGTGTGTATCTAAGGTGTGAGGTAGGGATCCAGGTTATTGGCCTCTTTCAAGTTGCCAAATGTCCTTGCATGAGCAGTGGTCTTTTATTATCTCCCCCACATTCTAATCAAGGCCCTCAGTCGAGCACTCTCTGGCACTTCTCCTCCTCTCCTGCATTCTCATTAAATCAACATAGTTCACATCTTCCCTTTCTCTTACTTGGAATGGAGATTTCCCTTCCTCACTCTAAGACCCCTCATACATACACGATAATACCACTCACCTCTTCCTAAAATTCTGAATCTATTATAGTATCCCCCTTTCCAATTCTGCTTACATTTTCCATGGCTTTAAGAATAGAATTTTAGCACACTGGTGTGTCATCAAATATCTTGGCAGGCTGTGCTCCTTCCACATTTCTTGCCCTATCTTCCCCTCTTTCTCTTTACAAACTCTGATCTTTCTATTCTATCCAATGACTTTGACCTTGCTTCTCTTCTATTCATCTTTGAATTCCTGGTGCTTAACACTTAGTAGATACTCAACAATTGTCTGTTAAAATACAATTTAATCCACCCCACACAAACATGTGTTCTGGTCAGTGGCACATCATAAGTTACGAATAAATGTTGGCTTAATGAATGAGTGACCATCTCTGTACTTATTCATTTTGGTATCTAACATACCAAAGTAAGCCTTACCATAGTAAAGTTACTATGATTTGCCTATCTCATGTAGTTGTGGGATCTGGTCCTTGGAGAAATAAAACAGTAAATTGCTAGCAGTCATATATGACATAGCAAAATGTTTTATAGAGATTATGAATAAGATAGTGAACATGAGGCTGATTGAACAATCTGGATAGTAAAGACAAGAAGTGCTTACTAAGAGTGGGACTACTGAGAGGCAATGTCAAAAAGAAAAGCCTCCAGGAAGAGGTAGGCCTCAGCTGGATTTTGAAGGATGGTTAGGCCTAAGGAATCCCAACCAGGGGGAAAAACAGATGCAGTGGTGGGCTTGAGCTTAGAGTCTGGTGGGACATTCGGGTAGGTGGTTATTGCCCCTGCAATCTGACCTTATGTGAAACACAGGATCTGCCTGGCTGGAGCCTATCCTGAGGGTTGGTGGCAGGACATGAGAGTGAGCAAAAGTCCTGATGTCATCAAAGAAGTAGAGCATTGTGGTTAAGTGCATTGACTCTAGAGTCAGACCTAGGCTCAAATCCCAGGTTCACTGCTTAACTAGAGTGTGTCCATGAACAAGTTACTATGGTGCACTGAGCTGTGTTCCCCTCCCACCCCAAATTCAAATGTTGGAGTCCTAACCTCTAATGTGATGTTATTTGGAGGTGGGGCCTTTGGGGGATAATTAGATTTAGATAAGGTCAAGAGGATGGGGAATCATGATGGAATTAGTTCCCTTATAAGAAGAGACACCAGAGAGCTTGCTCCTGGCCATGTGAGGGCACAGCCAGAAGGTGGTTGTCTACAAGCAAGGAAGAGAACTCTCACCAGAACCCGACCATGCTGGTGCCCTGATCTCTGACTTTCCAGCCTCCAGAAGGGTGAGAAATAAATTTCTGTTGTTTAAGCCACCTGCTCTGTGGTGTTTTGTTATAGCAGCTTGAGCTGACTATGACGCCTGTCTTCTTTAAGCTATGCTTTCCTCACCCATGAAAAGAATTACATCCCAGGGCTTCTGCGAGAACTAAATGCAAGCAAAAAACAAACAAGCAAACCCCATTCTAAAAGTCAGACTGGTTCCTGGCACACAGTAAACACTCAATAAATCTGCTACGGGAGGCGAGGTGGAGTTACCCTTAGGAAATGGAAATAGGGGCAGGGCAAACACATCATCATAACTGCAGGGACCCTCTTTAGCATCATAGATTCTGCAAAGGAGACCAGATTAGTTTCCTTGGTGTCCATGGGGTGGAATCAGTAGTCTTTATTCTAGACCCATCACTAACAACCCCTCCTGGGGTTGGAGGACAGCTAAGGGATGAATGGATATGACAGAGTCATTCATGACGAGGTTGGGTCAAACCACACAGATGGTGTCCAAGTCATTTACATTAGATCTGTCAGGCCAGAGTCTGAAGAAACTCAGCCAAGCACAAAATTTTAATTAAAAATAAAAACTCAAGTCCAGTCATGGCTCCCATTGCTATTGCGTTTCATTGCCATCAGACACAGCCCCCTTTGGACCGTTCAAAGGATTGGACAGCTTCCTCGATTGGGCAAAATTGGGGCAGCTTCTTTGATGCTTTAAATCTATCTGTGAGCCAGGCCTCTGGAGATGAGGTCATCCCTCCAAACTCCTGTCGCCTTTTTTTTTTTTTTAAAGATTTTATTTATTTGAGAGAGAGAGAATGAGAGACAGAGAGCACGAGAGGGAAGAGGGCAGAGGGAGAAGCAGACCCCCTGCTGAGCAGGGAGCCCGATGTGGGACTCGATCCCAGGACTCCAGGATCATGACCTGAGCTGAAGGCAGTCGCTTAACCAACTGAGCCACCCAGGCGCCCCACTCCTGTTGCTTTTGATGAAAGCTTCGGACCCCATGCTGAATTGTCTTGGTCTTTCCCCAGAGAAATGGATTCTTCAGTAAAATAGGAGTGTAGATATGTCACATGAAGACATGTATGAGAACATTCATAACAGCTTTATTTGTAATAGCTCCAAACTAGCAACAACTCAATGTCCCTGGATGGATGAATGGATAAACCATACACAACACTGCCACATGATGGAAGACTACTCAGCAATAACAAGGAACAAAGTACAGATACACACAATATGGATAAATCTCAAAAACATGCTGAGTGACAGAAGCTGGAGGCAGAGGAGTAAACACTGTGTGATTCCATTTATGGGAAGTTCAAAAACAGGCAAAACAAATCCATGGTGAGTGAATCCAGCATCATGGTTCCCTTCCTTGTGGGTGGGTGGGGGTTCAGTATTGAATGGGGGATGAAAATATTCTGTATCTTGATGCCACTCACATGAGTGTATATATCTGAAAAACGCATCACGCTGTACACTGAAGTTGTGTGCCTTTTTGGTGTCTAAGTTTTACCTCAGTTAAAATAGGAAGAAATGGGGGTGCCTGGGTTGTTCAGTCTATAGAGCATGCGACTCTTGATCTCGGGGTTCTGAGTTCGAGCCCGTGTTGGGTGCGGAGCCTACTTAAAAAAAAAAATGGGAAGAAGAAAAGAAAGAACAGGGGTGAGAATCTGGAAATGAAGTCATCAATGCACCCAGCAAAGCACAAAACGAGACTAGCCGGAAGTGCCATGTTGGCGCGTCCTCGGCAGAGGGGAGTTGCAGTGTGGTGGCCTGTGAATGGAGCCAATGTTCTGATCTGCTTCCCAAGGGGGCCTGCTGTGAAGTTGGCCCAAGGGGCCAGCCAGGCTGGATTTGACCTCGGGGCCAGGATCTGGCTCCACCGGGCCAGCGTTCCTCAGCCTCCAGAAATGGTTATCGCACACTCTTTCTGGGAAGACGGATAATTTTTGTAAAAATTACAGTGGCTTTTGCCAACTCCATTCAGCCTCTTAACCTTTTGGCAGCTGCTTGAAGGAACGTCACAGAGCCAGTTGAGACAGTTTCCAGAGTGCAACAGAGTGGGCATTAATCCCACAGTTTTGCTGCCAAACAGGAAGAGAAATGGTGACTTAAAAAAAAAAAAAGAAGGCAAAGAAATAGTAGAATAGTTGGAGGCCAAGACTGCTTTTCACTGAGGGGCCAGGGTGCATCCCAAACTCAGAGCAGAGTTCTGTGTTGGGCTCAGTCTCCTCCTAATCTCAGAGGGCTGGCTCCTCTGACTTCCAACATATACCTTTCATGCACCGGTCCACGGAAAGCTCTATTATGGGCACTTGGATGGACAATACTCTTACTGTAACTGTAGCCAAAAATTATGCACATGCAACCTAGACAAAAACTATCTATGTATTAATACCCTCTTTTTCTCTGAGCCCACGAAGGCCACAGGAACTATGGTTCTCCCACATCACTCAGGACTCTCAGGGGCAGCACACAACTCAAATGGGACCTGAGAGAAAGCAGGCTAGGACTGTAGCAAATGAAACAAAAGGAATGATACATGTGGAAATTAGTTTTTTTCCAACTTCCATTGTTAGTCATCCAGTTTCCGGAATTCTTCTGAAACTTGGTGTTGATTTGCTTTTAATTCCTGGGACTTAACTTGAAAATACTCATCAAAACGGGTTCAGACTTTTTAAAAATAAGTTTTTATCTCGGTTCAAGAAAATAGCAAATCTTGGTGCCTCAAATGAAGTCTGTCTCAAAGTTAAGGCCGAGACTCGGAAGCTTGGTCAGGTCCCAGTTTGCTGGGCAGACTGTGGAAGGCGAGAAAAATCCCTGCTCTTTAAAAATGTCTGCATTTTTTTTCATAATAAAAGCAATACATCAAGATGATTTCTATTTTCTTCTTGGTCCGTATTAATATTTCCAATTTTTCTATAACGAACACATATTTGGTATTTTCATTAGACTATTTTTTTAAGTTCCCAAAGAATATTTGTTAAATACAGAAAAGTAGAAATGATTTTTTAAGAATCCAAAGCCCCATTATCTAAATCCAACCACTGCTAATATTTCGGTATCTTTACTTCCCGTCTTATTTCTATGCAAAACTTCATTTATTAAAAAAAAAAAGAAAAGAAAAAACACACAAAACCAGAAACAGCTCAACACATACAGAACATCTGGTGATCTGTTAGTTTCACTAAGCATTGGTTCATAGGCATTTTCTCATGGTGTTGTAACTCCTCCATAAACAGTATTTTAATTTAGTTACATATATAATTGTGCAAGTGCAACCCAAATTCCTTAGTCATTTCTCTGCTCTCGGGAATTTAAATTATACACAATTCTTTGCTATTTAAAATAATGGCGTGATTATAATTTCAGTGCATAAATCTTCTCTTTCTTTTATTTAACATTTTGTGGTGTTGCATTAAAAAAAAAAACTTTTGAGGGCACTTGGGTGGCTCAGTTGGTTAAGCGTCTGACTTGGTTTCAGCTCAGGTCATGATCTCAGGGTCTTGAGATGGAGCCCCGTGTTGGGCTCTGCGCTCAGCATAGAGTCTGCTTAGGATTCTCTCTCTCCCTCTCCCTCTGTCTCCCCACTCATGCTCTCTCTCTCTCTCTCAAATAAATAAATAAAATCTTAAAAAAAAACTTTTGAAGAAGTTATAGATTTATATAGTTTGGAGAGTCATATAGTGCTGCAGGGTTTGTTACAAAAACCAGCTGCCCCCACCCTTCCCCCTCTATTTGCCTTGCCCCTAGGCAAAAACATCTTTTAGCTAATTCTTTTACCTGCTATCACTTCTCTAAATAACAGGTTTGAATGGATGCTCTTGATTTTTCTGTTGTTAGCGTCATTGAATCTCCACTGTGGAAGGTGAAGATTTTTTTTAGCTTTCGTTTTCTTCTCCCTGGCTCCCTCTTCCCATGCACGCTCTTCCCATACTCCCAATGTAGATACGTCATCATTCTGATTAAATCAATATTTGTTGTTGTTAAAAGAAAATTTTCCACAATTTACTGATCTGATAGGCTTTTATTCAGTGATCCATGAATTAGGCAGCATCCATCTAGCAGATAGAAAGGAACTCCAAAGAGCTGTGCAAGGCAAGAGATTTTTATAGAACAAAGTGAGCAGGAGTAAGGGAGTTATACTGGGCATTTACTGCTTGGTTATATGGTGAAAAGGGAAGTTGTTTTCTGTTTTTGTTTTGTTTTTTTAGAGAGAGAGAGAGAGCACGCAAGGTGGGGTAGGGATAGAGGGAGAGAGAGAATCTTTTTTTTTTTTAAGATTTATTTATTTATTTTAGATAGAGAGAGAACACAAGCTGGGGGAGGGACAGAGGGAGAGGGAGAGAAGCAGACTCCCCGCTGAGCACAAAGCCCGACATGGGGCTCGATCCCAGGATCCCGAGATCATGACCTGAGCTGAAACCAAGAGTCAGACCTTTAACCAACTGAGCCACCCAGGCACCTCGGGAGAGAGAATCTTAAGCAGTCTCCACACCCAGTGTGCAGCCCATCACAGGGCTCTATCCCATAACACTGAGATCACGACCTGAGCCAAACTCAAGAGTCGGATGCTTAACCAACTGAGCCACCCAGAAGCCCCCAAAAAGGGAAGTCTTGAAGCTTGTGCTGAGCAGGCTAAGTGCTGATTTGTTGATCTAGGCCTTCCTTTTCCAGGAGAGCCGAGCATAGAAACTTGGTTAAGTTTTGGTTTGCTGCCACAGGGCTTAGCATGAGTGACTCCATCTTGGGTCTAATCTGGTGCCTTTTACAGTGTTTGGATAACTCTATCTATGTAAATGCCATTTAAAGCTGAGCCCTGTAGTATACAATGCTCACTCTTCCTTTCCTGAGAAACTTCTAATTTTCTCAGAAGTTCTTAACTGTGTTAATTCTTTTGCTTGTTTCTCTCTGTACTTACTGTTAATTCAAATTCAAAGACTTCACCAATGGTCTAAATCTTCTCTCAAAACATTCAGATGCTTCAGGTTTGCATGAGTTGCATCTTCCTGACAGAATGGTTGAAGCCTTCTGACCTGCTCCCCTGTGCACTGGGTGGCCCCATACCTGGTGCATGGCTGTCTCCTGCCACCAGGGACTCCTTTGTCCCGTGCCCAAGCCCTTGTTTCCTACACCTCGGGCCTCCTTTATCTTGGTCTATTGCACTCTTTGGTAGAACACATCCTCCCATAGCTTCCTAAGACAGGATGCTTGAGAATGGAAACTTCTAGAATTTGGATGTCTGGACTTGATAGTTTGGATATAGGACTGATTGATACTTTATTTGGGGTAGAAAATTGAAGGTGGGAAATAATTTTCTTTCAGAATTTTGAAGTTGTTGTCTTCTGGCTTCTAGTGTTGTGAGGAGTTTGAGGCTATTCTAACTTCTGACCCTTTTTAGGTGACCACTTGCCCCACCCCCAGCCTCCTGAAACTTGTAGGGTCTTTCCTTTGTCCCTAGGGCTCTCAACACTCATGCATTGTAATGGGCACTCCAAAGTCCTTCCAATGTCAACACTAATGATGTTTCATTCTGGAAAATCTAATTTTCTTGTTGATGATCTCCTCCTGTGTGTGTGTGTCTATTTGTCTGTGTGTGTTTCTGTTTGTGTGTCTGTGGACACACAAAGGAGGGGGGACCTAAAAAGAATTAACACAGTTAAGAACTTCTGAGAAAATGTGTGTCTCCATGTCTGTGTCAGTATCTGTTTGAGTATGTGTGTCTGTGTTTCTGTATGTGTCTTTGTGTGTGTGTTTATGTCACTGTGTGGTGTCTATGTTTATGTATGCATCTGTGTGTGTGTTCTCTTTGGAACTCCTGTTATTGGATATGGGACCTCCTGGACTAATTCTGTAATTAAGTTTTTTTTTCTCATTTTTAGTCTGACTTTTTGCTCTGCTTCCTAGGAATTTTTCTACTGCTCAACCCTGGGGAAATTTGGGGCATCAAAATATGTGATAATAATAAATTACAACCCATTGAAAAAAATAATCTTCCCATTATTATTCTGGACATAAAAGAGATGTGAAAGCAAAAAGAAAATAAGAATCCACGAGTCCATATTTACATAAATGTATTAATAAGTAAGTAGGGAGGAAGAAAAGTTCTTTTGCTTTACAATAGAATGCCAACCAATACATGTAAAAGGAATAATAAAATTAAAAAAAATCATCATTTGGCAACCACCATAGTAATAACTGATTCAGGCAAAATTGTCAATGGATGCTAAAACAAATGGGAGGGATTTTGATGAATAGAGGATACTTGCATAATCTCAAAGGATTTCTTCTCCAATTACAGGTTAAATTTACAGTGCTGGGACCTGGTAGACCTCAAGTTAGCCAAGTGAACATCATGAATAATGGGACAAACTGACCTCATATGTTTTCTGATAAGGAACAACAGACTAACCCAAACTGAGGGAAATTCTACAAAATAACAAGCCTCTCTTCTTCAAAGATGTCAAGCTGATGAAACACACACACACACACACGCAGGCTGAGAAAATGTTCCAGATTAAAGGAGACATGCCAACTAAATGCAGTATATGATCCTGAATTGTATCCTGGGCCAGAAAAAAATTTCTATGAAGAATATTACTGGAGAAATTAGAAAAATTTGAATAACACCTGTGGTCAGATAACAATGTTGCATCCATGTTAATCTCCTGATTTTGAGAATTGTGCTGTGGTTATGTAAGCCTTTATTTTATTTTTAGGACATAAACCCTGAAGTTTTTAGGAGCACATCTGCAACTTATTCTAAGATGGTTCAGAAAATGCTGGTTGCGGGCGGGGGGATGTGGGAGGGGGGAGAGAGAGAGAGAGAGAAAGATAGAGGAGGAGAGACAGGTAGGGAGGGAAAGAAAGAGAAATGAAGAGGAAGAAAATGAGAAAGCAAACATGGAAAGAAGTAAACAACTGAGAATACCGATACAGGGTCTATGGAAATTATGTGTACTCTTCTTTCAACTTTCCTGAAAGCCTGAAATTATTTCAAACCAATATTAGAAAAAAAAAAAAAAAAAGAAAAGGAGGGGGGACCTAAAAAGACAATGAGGTGCTCTGGCCAGCCTGTGGGGATTGTCAGCTGTGATCTTCCCTGTAGAGACATGAGTGGGGTGGTTGGGGGGCTTGCGATGGCAGGAGTTTTTAGCCTTTTCCCTGGGGGCTCCTTGGCCAGTTCTCCTGCCTGGGGTGGGGGGTGGAAGGACAGAGAGCCTGCCAGCGCAGGGGAAGGCATGGAGCATCTGCTGTGCACACATGCCCTCGATCTCCCAGTTTTCAGTGTGACCTACTATTCTAATCTCTGTGCTGTCCCTAAAGACCCTTGGACTCACTCTCCCCAGGGAAGGAGTTTCTGATCTTTTGTTGGCTCTTGGAGGGCCATCACCTGGCCATTACCTTGCTGTGAAGGTTGGGGCGGGGGTTGGGGGGCAGGGGGTGGGAGATCCGGGTTCCATTTGCTACTTCTTTTTTTAAATTTAAATTCAATTTAATTAACATATAGTGTATTATTCGTTTCAGAGGAAGAATTTAGTGATTCACCAGTTGCATAGAACACCCAGTGCTCATTCCTTATGCCCATCCCCCAGTACCCCATCCCCCCACCCCCCGCCCCTCCCGCAACCCTCAGTTTGTTCCCTAGACTTAAGAGTCTCTTATGGTTTGTCTCCCTCTCTGATTTCATCTTATTTTAGTCTTCCTTCCCTTCCCCTTATGTTCATCTGTTTTGTTTCTTAAATTCCACATATGAGTGAGATCATAGGGTATTTGTCTTTCTCCGACTGACCATTTGCTTCTTAAAATGGCCTTTTAAGACTTATCCTTATTTCAGTCTTCCCCCTTACTTCCTGAAGGATCTGGTGCCACCAACTCCTCAACTTTTTGAGAGATTCTGTGGTGTAAATTGTAATGGTTCTCGGTATTCTTTGCTGCCAGCTTCAGATTCCGTTCTTTTGGTCCTGCTAAGTTATTTGCTTTCCAGCGTTCAGAGTTTTGTTTCTATTTTTCTCCTCTCATTTCCTCCTGTGTGCTAGTCAATGCCTATTAAAAATTCCACTTACTCTCATTTTTGTAGAGGTTACAAGTGTTCAGTCGTGATTTTTAACAGTCAGTCTGTGCCTAAATCTCTCTGCATTCTTGATTACTTCCTTTGGGTAGCATCCCAGAAATGAAATTATTGGGTAGAGTATGCAATCCTTTTTGAGGCTCTTGATGAACTTTGCCAAATTAATTTTCATTAGGATTATATTTTCACCAAATTTCCATGACTTGCCTCTTTTCCTGAATATTTTCCCTGCCTTGGGTAGAATCATTACAAAAATAAAATACGAAAATACGCGTTACTTTAACCAGGGGAATGTGAACTCACTTTTGGCACATATTCCCCCCTCAGGAATGATTTTTCAGAGAGAAGCTCCAGATAGGGGCTTGAGGCAGAAACGTGGATTCAGCTAAATAGGGGGGAGTGCAAAGGTGTGAAGGGGGATTTTAACTTGTGCTATACGCTCTCTCTACATCAGGTACCATGGTTTGTGTGTAGAGGGGAAGGAAGCAGAAGTGAGTATGTGAGCCCCAGGTCTCTACTGCTTTCCAGTGTGGTAGGGGTGGCCCTGGCTCGAGTATGGGCACATTCACTTAAGCCAATTGAGTAAGAGAGGAGCAGAGAAAGAGCAGTAGCAATGAAAAGGCTTGTAGTCCGTGAGCTTCACCCTAGAGTAAGCCCCAAATGGGAGACCTGAGTCTTCCTTTTTTTTTTTTTTAAAGATTTTATTTATTTGGGAGAGAGAGAGAGACAGGGAGGGAGAGCACAGAGGGAGAATGAGAGGGAGAAGCAGATGTCCCGGTGAGCAGAGAGCCCGATGCGGGGCTTGATCCCAGGACCCTGAGATCATGACCCGAGCCGAAGGTAGACACTTAACCTACTGAGCCACCCACGTGCCTCGTGAGTTGTCCTTTTAATCCAACTCAGTTTCCATGTTTTTTTCATAGTCAGGACCATCTTATCACATGGGTAAAGCTTTCACGTTTTGGGCGATGTCTTTTGTTGTATACAGCACAGCTCCAATACGCAAGCCAGCTTCCTCACCTGGTGCCCAGCCAATTTCTCCCTCATTCCCCAAGTTGCTTTTTTTTTTACTTTTTATTTTGGAATAATTTTAGATGGACCCAAATGTTCCACACCAGTATACAGAATTCCCATCTGATTTCCCCTAATGTGAACATCTTACCAACCATAGGACAATTATTAAAACTAAGAAATTAACATTGATGAAATCCGATGTACTAATCGAATAGACCTTAACTGGGATTTCACCCCTCGTCCCACAGAGAAAAAAAGAAGCAGCCCACAATAGCTGGGAACTGGCCCCTTGGTGGAGTTCAGGGCTGGCCTGGCCCACACCTCAGGGCCTCTGTGTTCTTCTCGAACATAAACAATCACTCAGATCACGAACATCAAACAAGTCCACTCTGTGACCACAAAGAATCAAGACAAAACAAGGCCATGCTGTACTCATGTCTGAACACAAACAACAGCACGAACATTGTGGAACCAAAAATAACCGAACTTCCCCTTATCCTGGCTACTATGAGTGACTGCTGCTTTCCTAACAACAGTGTTAGCTTACTTCATCCCCCCTGTCCTAGAGGTAAGATTTATGGAGGTGTACAGTCATGGATTTACCCCCACTTCTTGACAGCATCCAATCCAGAGCAAAGCCCCACTCCCTTGAACCCTCCCCAAACTCACCTAACAAGCTCTAATCCTCTACAACGTCCTTTCTGCCCCCAACTCACTGAGACACCTTATGGCGCTCCGTGGTGTGCATTTCCCCTGTTGCCATGAGCAATAAACCCAACCTGTTCCACTTGGGGGTGTGTTCCTGGCAAGTTTTGGCTGGTGGGTATTGACACCACTGATGTCCCTTTTCTGGGACAGGATCCCATCGAGGACCCCACATTGTGTGTAATTCTCACACCCCCACTCTGTGCTAATTCTATAGTCCTTCCTTCCCTTTCATGGCCAATTGTAGGATGTCCCTCGATTTGTTAGGTGTTATCTCATGATTCGATTGAGGTTTTGCATTTGGGGCAAGAAAACTTCAGAAGTGATGCTGTGCCCTTCTCAGGGCATCATCTCAGGGGGCACACGATGTCTATGTCACTTATCATCGCTAAGGTGGACCCTGATGACTTGGCTAAGGTTGTGTCTGCCAGGTTCCCTCACCATCAAGTTACTATTTTTCCCTTCGTTCTTTTTTTTTTTTTTTCTTCATTTTTTTATTCTTATGTTAATCCCCATACATTACAACATTAGTTTTAGACGAAGTGTTCCATGATTCATTGTTTGTGCATAACACCCAGTGCTCCATGCAGAATGTGCCCTCCTCAATACCCACCACCAGGCTAACCCATCCTCCCACCCCCCTCCCCTCTAGAACCCTGTTTGTTTTTCAGAGTCCATCGTCTCTCATGGTTCGTCTACCCCTCCTATTTCCCCCGCTTCATTCTTCCCCTCCCGCTACCTTCTTCTTCTTCTTCTTCTTCTTTTTTTCCTTAACATATATTGCATTATTTGTTTCAGAGGTACAGATCTGAGATTCAACAGTCTTGCACAATTCACAGCATTTACCAGAGCACATACCCTCCCCAGTGTCTATCACCCAGTCCCCCCATCCCTCCCACCCCAACCCCCACTCCAACAACACTCAGTTTGTTTCCTGCGATTAAGAATTCCTCATATCAGTGAGATCATATGATACATGTCTTTCTCTGTTTGACTTATTTCACTCAACATAATACCCTCCAGTTCCATCCACGTCGTTGCAAATGGCAAGATCTCATTCCTTTTGATGGCTGCATAATATTCCATTGTATATATATACCACATCTTCTTTATCCATTCATCTGTCGATGGACATCTTGGCTCTTTCCACAGTTTGGCTATTGTGGACATTGCTGCTATAAACATCAGGGTGCACGTACCCCTTCGGATCCCTACTTTTGTATCTTTGGGGTAAATACCCAGTAGTGCAATTGCTGGATCATATGGTAGCTCTATTTTCAACTTTTTGAGGAACCTCCATACAGTTTTCCAGAGTGGCTGCACCAGTTTGCATTCCCACCAACAGTGTAGGAGGGTTCCCCTTTCTCCGCATCCCCGCCAACATCTGTCGTTTCCTGACTTGTTAATTTTAGCCATTCTGACTGGTGTGAGGTGGTATCTCATGGAGGTTTTGATTTGGATTTCCCTGATGCCGAGCGATATTGAGCACTTTTTCATGTGTCTGTTGGCCATTTGGATGTCTTCTTTGGAAAAATGTCTGTTCATGTCTTCTGCCCATTTCTTGATTGGATTCTTTGTTCTTTGGGTGTTGAGTTTGATGAGTTCTTTATAGATTTTGGATACTAGCCCTTTATCTGATATGTCATTTGCAAATATCTTCTCCCATTCTGTCGGTTGTCTTTTGGTTTTGTTAACTGTTTCCTTTGCTTTGCAAAAGCTTTTTATCTTGATGAAGTCCCAATAGTTCATTTTTGCCCTTGCTTCCCTTGCCTTTGGCGATGTTTCTAGGAAGAAGTTGCTTCGGCTGAGGTCAAAGAGGTTGCTGCCTGTGTTCTCCTTTAGGATTTTGATGGACTCCTGTCTCACATTGAGGTCTTTCAACCATTTGGAGTCTATTTTTGTGTGTGGTGTAAGGAAGTGGTCCAGTTTCATTCTTCTGCATGTGGCTGTCCAATTTTCCCAACACCATTTGTTGAAGAGACTGTCTTTGTTCCATTGGACATTCTTTCCTGCTTTGTCGAAGATTAGTTGACCATAGAGTTGAGGGTCCATTTCTGGGCTCTCTATTCTGTTCCATTGATCTATGTGTCTGTTTTTGTGCCAGTACCATGCTGTCTTGATGATGACAGCTTTGTAATAGAGCTTGAAGTCCGGAATTGTGATGCCACCGGCTTTGCTTTTCTTTTTCAATATTCCTCTGGCTATGCGGGGTCTTTTCTGGTTCCATACAAATTTTAGGATTATTTGTTCCATTTCTTTGAAAAAAGTGGATGGTATTTTGATGGGGATTGCATTGAATGTGTAGATTGCTCTAGGTAGCATGGACATCTTCACAATATTTGTTCTTCCAATCCATGAGCATGGAACGTTTTTCCATTTCTTTGTGTCTTCCTCCATTTCTTTCATGAGTATTTTATAGTTTTCTGAGTACAGATCCTTTGTCTCTTTGGTTAGATTTATTCCTAGGTATCTTATGGTTTTGGGTGCAATTGTAAATGGGATCGACTCCTTAATTTCTCTTTCTTCTGTCTTGTTGTTGGTGTATAGGAATGCCACTGACTTCTGTGCATTGATTTTATATCCTGCCACTTGACTGAATTCCTGTATGAGTTCTAGCAGTTTTGGGGTGGAGTCTTTGGGGTTTTCCACATAAAGTATCATATCATCTGCAAAGAGTGAGAGTTTGACTTCTTCTTTGCCAGTTTGGATGCCTTTGATTTCTTTTTGTTGTCTGATTGCTGTGGCTAGGACTTCCAATACTATGTTGAATAGCAGTGGTGATAGTGGACATCCCTGCCGCATTCCTGACCTTAGGGGGAAAGCTCTCAGTTTTTCCCCATTGAGAATAATATTTGCTATAGGTTTTTCATAGATGGCTTTTATGATATTGAGGTATGTACCCTCTATCCCTATACTCTGAAGAGTTTTGATCAAGAAAGGATGCTGTACTTTGTCAAAAGCTTTTTCTGCATCTATTGAGAGGATCATATGATTCTTGTTCTTTCCTTTGGTAATGTACTGTATCACATTGATTGATTTGCGGATGTTGAACCAACCTTGCAGCCCAGGGATAAATCCCACTTGGTCATGGTGAATAATCCTTTTAATGTACTGTTGGATCCTATTGGCTAGTATTTTGGTGAGAATTTTTGCATCCATGTTCATCAGGGATATTGGTCTGTAATTCTCCTTTTTGATGGGGTCTTTGTCTGGTTTGGGGATCAAGGTAATGCTGGCCTCATAAAATGAGTTTGGAGGTTTTCCTTCCGTTTCTATTTTTTGGAACAGTTTCAGAAGAATAGGTATTAATTCTTCTTGAAATGTTTGGTAGAATTCCCCTGGGAAGCCATCTGGCCCTGAGCTTTTGTTTTTTGGGAGATTTTTGATGACTGCTTCAATTTCCTTAGTGGTTATAGGTCTGTTCAGGTTTTCTATTTCATCCTGGTTCAGTTTTGGTAGTTGATACATCTCTAGGAATGCATCCATCTCTTCCAGGTTATCTAATTTGCTGGCATAGAGTTGCTCATAATATGTTCTTATAATTGTTTGTATTTCTTTGGTGTTGGTTGTGATCTCTCCTCTTTCATTCATGATTTTGTTGATTTGGGTCATTTCTCTTCTCTTTTTGATAAGTCTGGCCAGGGGTTTATCAATCTTGTTAATTCTTTCAAAGAACCAGCTCCTAGTTTCGTTGATCTGTTCTACTGTTCTTTTAGTTTCTATTTCATTGATTTCTGCTCTGATCTTTATGATTTCTCTTCTCCTGCTGGGTTTAGGCTTTATTTGCTGTTCTTTCTCCAGCTCCTTTAGGTGTAGGGTTAGGTTGTGTACTTGAGACCTTTCTTGTTTCTTGAGAAAGGCTTGTATTGCTATATACTTTCCTCTTAGGACTGCCTTTGCTGCATCCCAAAGATTTTGAACAGTTGTATTTTCATTTTCATTGGTTTCCATGTATTTTTTTAATTCTTCTTTAATTTCCTGGTTGACCCATTCATTCTTCAGTAGGATGCTCTTTAGCCTCCATGTATTTGAGTTCTTTCTGACTTTCCTCTTGGGATTGAGTTCTAGTTTCAAAGCATTGTGGTCTGAAAATAGGCAGGGAATGATCCCAATCTTTTGGTACCGGTTGAGACCTGATTTATGACCTAGGATGTGATCGATTCTGGAGAATGTTCCATGGGAACTAGAGAAGAATGTGTATTCCGTTGCTTTGGGGTGGAATGTTCTGAATATGTCTGTGAAGTCCATTTGGTCCAGTGTGTCATTTAAAGTCTTTATTTCCTTGTTGATCTTTTGCTTAGATGATCTGTCCATTTCAGTGAGGGGGGTGTTAAAGTCCCCCACTATTATTGTATTGTTGTCGATGTGTTTCTTTGCTTTTGTTATTAATTGCCTTATATAATTGGCTGCTCCCATGTTAGGGGCATAGATATTTACAATTGTTAGATCTTCTTGTTGGATAGATCCTTTAAGTAGGATATAGTGTCCTTCCTCATCTTTTATTACAGTCTTTGGTTTAAAATCTAATTTGTCTGATATAAGGATTGCCACCCCAGCTTTCTTTTGGTGTCCATTAGCATGGTAAATGGTTTTCCACCCCCTCACTTTCAATCTGGGGGTGTCTTTGGGTCTAAAATGAGTCTCTTGCAGACAGCATATCGATGGATCTTGTTTTTTAATCCAGTCTGTTAGCCTGTGTCTTTTGATTGGGGCGTTTAGCCCATTTACATTCAAGGTAACTATTGAAAGATAGGAATTTAGTGCCATTGTATTGCCTGTAAGGTGACTGTTACCGTATATTGTCTGTGTTCCTTTCTGGTCTATGTTGCTTTTAGGGTCTCTCTTTGCTTAGAGGACCCCTTTCAAGATTTCCTGTAGGGCTGGTTTTGTGTTTGCAAATTCCTTTAGTTTTTGTTTGTCCTGGAAGCTTTTTATCTCTCCTTCAATTTTCAATGACAGCCTAGCTGGATAGAGTATTCTTGGCTGCATAATTTTCTCATTTAGTGCTCTGAATATATCCTGCCAGTCCTTTCTGGCCTGCCAGGTCTCTGTGGATAGGTCTGTTGCCAATCTAATGTTTCTACCATTGTAGGTTACATATCTCTTCTCCCGAGCTGCTTTCAGGATTTTCTCTTTGTCTATGAGACTCGTAAGTTTTACTATTAGATGTCGGGGAGTTGACCTATTTTTATTGATTTTGAGAGGGGTTCTCTGTGCTTCCTGGATTTTGATGCCTGTTTCTTTCCCCAAATTAGAGAAGTTCTCTGCTATAACTTGCTCCATTATACCTTCTGCCCCTCTCTCTCTTTCTTCTTCTTCTGGGATCCCAATTATTCTAATGTTGTTTCGTCTTATGGTATCGCTTATCTCTCGAATTCTGCCCTCATGATCCAGTAGTTGTTTATCTCTCTTTTTCTCAGCTTCTTTATTTTCCATCATTTCATCTTCTATATTACTGATTCTCTCTTCTGCCTCATTTATTCTAGCAGTTAGCGCCCCCATTTTTGATTGCACCTCATTAATAGCCTTTTTGATTTCTACTTGGTTGGATTTTAGCTCTTTTACTTCTCCAGAAAGAGTTTCTCTAATAACTTCCATATTTTTTTCAAGCCCAGCTAGTATCTTTAAAGTGATGATTCTGAACTCTAGATCTGACATCGTACTAATGTCCGTATTGAGCAGGTCCCTGGCAGTCGGTACTGCCTCTTGTTCTTTTTGTTGAGGTGATTTTTTCCGTCTCGTCATTTTGTGCAGAGGAGAATAGATTAATGAGAGAACAAAATGCTAGCAGAGTAACCACGTCCCCAGAAAATATACTCTAAACAAATCAGAAAAGACCTGAAGCAGTGGGATAAGAAGGGGAAAGAGAGAAAAAAGAAAAAGAAAAAAAAAGAAAAAGATGAAGATAAAAACGAAAACAAACAAAACAAAACAACAACAACAAAAGAAAAACCAGAATGTGATCAAATATGATCTATATGGTATATAGATCAGTGCCACACACTAGATTTGGGGTGTATTTTGGTCTTTTAGAAGAAAGTGTCTCCCAAAATTTTAAAGAAAGAAAAACTTATATATGTACAAAAATAAGGGTTGATATGATGAAGGGATGGAAAATGACTGTAAAAATGGAAATTATAAAAAATTTTATAAAAGGAATTGATAAGAAGTTGTTTGAAAAAAGAAAGAAGAGGATTTAAAAAAAGAAAAAAGAAAAAAAAAGGGAGAGGATGTGATCAGGCAGGGGAATAGAAAACACCATATACTAGAGATTTAGGGTATATTTTAATCTGTTAGAAGAAACTATCTCAAAATTTTAAAGAGAGAACAACTTATATATATAAGCCAAAAATACGGGTAACTACTATGAAGGGATAGAATATGACTCTAAAAATGAAAAATAAAAATGTTTTTTTTTTTTTAAAAAAGGGATTGATAAGATGTTGTTTGAAAAAGGGAAAAAGAAAAATTCAAAAAGAAATAAAAAGACAAAAAGACAGTTAAAAAAAAATTAACTTTAAAAGACTAAGGAATCATGGTAAAAAAGCCATGAATTCTATGTGCAGTAGTCCCTTAGCGCTGGAGTTCTGCTGTTCTCATTGATCGGTGAACTTGGTCTTGGCCGGCTGTTCTTGCTGATCTTCTGGGGAGGGGCCTGTTGCCGTGGTTTCCAAATGTCTCTGCCGGAGGCGGAAGTGCCCCGCCCTTGCCCCCTCCCGGCTAAGTCATCTGCTCGGGTTTGCTCTCCGCGGCTTTTGTTCCCTGCGAGCTTTCCGTACAGCTTTGGAGGCGGAGAGTGAAAATGGCGGCCTCCCAATCTCCGCCCCGGAGGAGCCGAGAACTCGGGGCCCCGCTCCTCAGTGAGCCCCCAGAAAAAGCCGTCAGTCACTCTCGTCTCCCCAGTCTCCGGCCACACCCCGTGCTCACCCGGCCTGTGACCGCGCGTTTCTATCTCTGGCCCCCGACCCCGGGCGGAGTCTCCAAACCCAGCAGATCCCTGCGGTGCCCTCCCGCGCGGCTCCTCCCGGGGGAGGAAGGGGAGTCTCCCCGGATCTGCCGCTTGTCGGGTCCCTGCTGGAGGAGCAGGGGCCCGACTGGGCCGCGGATCACGGTTTATGGCAGCCCCGAGCTGAGAGCCCGCGCCTGGGCTCCGCCTCTGCAGCCGGCTTCCCCGCTCCGATCCCTGGGAGCTCTGCCACACTCAGGCACCCCCGGTCTTTCTGTGACCCCGAGGGTCCTGAGACCACACTGTCCCGGAGGGTTCCACCCCCCGCTTAGCCACCAGAGTGACGTCCCTCGGCGGAGCAGACTTTTAAAAGTTCCGATTTTGTGCTCCGCGGCTCTATCACTTGCCAGAAGCGGCCGACGGAGGCCCCTCCCCCGCCGTCTATCCTCCCAAATATCGCCTCAGATTCACTTCTCCGCACGTCCTACCTTCCAGAAAGTGGTCGCTTTTCTGATGAGAGAGTTGTTGCTCTTCTTTTCTTCGATCTCCTGCTGAGTTTGTAGGTGTTCAGAATGGTTTGATCCCTATCCAGCTGAATTCCTGAGAGGAGACGAAATCCAGGTCTCCTACTCCTCCGCCATCTTGCTCCGCCCCCTTCCCTTCATTCTTAATGAGTAGACTCAACTCAAGACAACTTTGAGTTGATGCAAATGTCCTGTGTCTCCTACTTTCATCTGGTTTGAGCTCCCACTGAGGATTCTTGCCTGCAATAATTATTAGTGTGGTGTTTGCCAAGTGGTGACTTTTCACTCCCATCATTTCTTCTACACTTATGAATTGGAATTCTACCCTAACCAAGAGCTCTTGCCTCCCCCCCTTACTTACTTATTCAAGTATTTATTTATATCAGTATGGTCTCCTAAGAATTGACTTTAATTATGGATTATAATCTTTGACTATCACTATTTATTTTGTAGCTCAGATTGTCCCAGATTTGGCAACTGGGAGTCCCTTCAAGTTGGCTTCTGTGTCCTTTTGACATGCCCCCAATTTTCTGAGCATTTCCTTTCTTTCTGGCAGCATAAGATTATTCCAGAATCATCTTCTGCTTTCCTAGTCTTGGAATCAGCCATTTCTCCAAAGAGCTCTGGTTTCTTTTACTGGAGAAACCAAGACCAGGTAGTGGGGTGTTGCTGCTTATAGGTCTTCTCTGAGACAGAGCTGGGAAATAGAGTTCTGACACTCACATCTGTATTTCTGTATCTATCCATCCATGTATCTACAGCACAAATCCTGTGTTTTTAGTGATACTTCCAATTCCAGTCCAACCTTAGAGGGTTGAAGTTTGCCCTCCCTCCTTCCTTGCTTATAACTCCTTTCTCCAATGGTAAGAAGCCTGTCTCTCATTACCCACAATATATTTAGTTACCTGCTCAACACTTAAAATAATTTTGGAACAGCTAACCCACATCCCCATGGGAAAAATTTTACTAACTAGAGCACAATTTTTTGTGCATGGTTCTTTGTCTCCTTTCTCTTTCTTCTAAATCGAGGTGAAATTCACATAACACAAAATGAACAATTTTAAATTGTGTGCACGGTTCTTTTTGTCTTTAGCCTTATACTGTTGTAGTCGAAATGCTTACTTTTCAAGTTACTTAGGCTAGTTCTTCCGTGTTGTTATCCTAGTCATGTGTAACACAGTTAGGTCCACTGGCTATGGTTTGTATTACATCTTAGTGCAACCCACATCCTGGGGGATCTTAATTATTTATTTGTGGGTTGTGTGAGGCATTCCCGTGGTTCTAAGAGTCAGATTTATACAAAAAGTTATACTCAGAGAAGGTTGACTCTCTCTTTGTCCCTACCTCCATTCCCATTCCTCCCTTCTTTCCACCCCATTCCCACCACCCCCTGTAGGTAACCAATCTCGTTAGCTTCTGGTTTATTCTCTCTCTCTTTCTCTCTCTCTCTCTATATATATATATCTCTGTGTGTATATGTATTATATAATATCTTATATATAATATATATTTTCATATAATATATATTTGTATCACAAGTGAGCAGATACATAAATGTTTGCTTATACTCTTTCTTTCTTACATGAAAGTTCGCATCCTCTAAATACTCTTGGTGCTTTGCTTTTATGTTGTTCTTGTTTAGCTGTGTATCTTGCAGATCTTTCCGTATCAGTTCATAGAGATCATCCGCATTCGTTTTCAAAGCTGCATGGCACTCTGTGGTGTGGAGGTATCATGGTTTATTCAACTACTCTCCCATGTACGGGCACTTAGGTTGTTTCCAGTGTTTTCGATTATAAGCAACACCACAATAAATAACTTTGACATGCTGACTTTTGCAAGAAGGGCTGGTGCAGGATCTGACACCCTAGTGGGACGGGGTTGCTCTCCCTCCTTGTCTGCTCCTACAAAGAGCTACATGGGGCAGGCCACTTGAACTGGTTGCCCAGCTCCCCTTTGCTGGCCTGTTCCTCTCAGTTGCCTTTTGGAGGGTCATTATATCTGCAAATTCACTGCCCCCTGCCTGGGCGTTGACCCTCCCACATGTCTTTCAACCGCAACTGTTCCTAAACAGTGCCCTGAAGAGCTGCAGACAGACCAGGAGTATACCTGTGCACACGTGAGCCCAGCTGCACCAGTATACGCGGCCAACAGGCCTGGGGTGGGCAGAAAAGCCACATCTCCGCACACAGGCTTTCAACTGGCCAAGATGGCTTCCGCATTTCTCTTCAGTGCTGAGCGCGGATGGACTTCCCAAGGCCCCCAACATTACCTGCTTGAGGAGGATTCCCTTCTGCGCCTGGGGGAGGGCTGGGCTGAGGAGGGGAGGACAGTGGCTGCCCAGCTGTCATTCATGATCAAGCCAGAGTCTGGTTAGCAGGAAGCCGTAACAATGGCCCCAGTCAGACTGTCTACCAGCCCGCGGCATCCTGGCTTCCTTACGCTCCTCTGCGCTGGAGCAGAGCCTTGGGGCCGGGATCAGGGGGCCTCCCAGAGCCTGCCACACTCTCCTTGGCTCTGTGAGGAGCCCTTTTGTACTGGGAGACCCTCTGTTCTTGCCCTACATCTGCCTTCAGATACACAATGCCTCTATGTGCCAGGCTCTTGAGAGACACTGTATTATTAAAATAGGACAGTGACCCTGCGAGGGCAGAGCCTTTCCTCCCCATCTTATGCAGGCTCAGAGAGGTTAAACAACTTGCCCAAGGTTACACAGGAACCAGCCGAATCATTACTTGAAACCAGCTCTGTCTGATTCCAGGGCTGTAGATCTTTCCCAAAAGAATACAAGTCGAGCAAAGTATTGATTTATTTAGCAAACTCTTTATCCTTTAACCCTAGAGGAAACTTTCAGGCTCACGGAATCACTGGCGGGCAGAAGTCAGATGCTACAGGAGAGGACTGGAAAAATGGTCACTTGGAATGAATCGCTTGAACCCGTTTCCTCCTTCGAAGAGTTGGACTTGCCCGCCAGGCTGTGGTTCTGCCCACATCAGGCTGCGGCACGTGGAATGCATTCTCGTAGCTCAGTTCCTTTGCCATGGTGGTTGTTCCGTATTTCGTATACGGCCTCTGGTCCCACACCTAGTTCCCTTGGTGGTGGAGGTCAAAGGAGATGCCAGTGAACCCCAGGGGCATTCTCTGCCGAGGTGAACAGTTCATATTCTCAGGCACCCAGGGCCAGCTTCACGGGCACGCAAGCTCTGCAGTCTCACGGGGCCTGCACTTGGTTTCATGCTCTGTTGTCTGGCCAGTCTTAATAACAGGAGGCCCCACTTTTTCATTTTGCATGAGGCCCCGCAAATTAGGGAGCTGGTCCTGCAGGCCAAAAAGGCAGTAGCTAAAAACTCTCAGGGAAGCCGCTCTGTCCTGCGTATGGCCGGCAACGTGTCTCCATCTGTTTGGGTGGCTTTAACAAAATACCATAGACCCGGGGGCGGGGGGGCTGACAGGCAACAGACATTTATTTCTCACAGTTCTGGGGGGCTGGGAAGTCTGAGATCAAGGCGCTGGCAGGTTCTGTGTCTGGAGAGAGCCCTCTTGCTGGTGCATAGATGGCCATCTCCTTCCTGCGTCCTCATGTGGCAGGAAGGGCAAGGGGGCTCCCTGGGGTCTCTTTTAGAAGGGCACCGATCCCATCCATGAGAGTTCCACCCTCATGAGCCAATCACCTCCCCAAGGCCCCAGCACCTAATACCATCACCCTGGGGGTTAGGATTTCTAGAGAGGAATTCTGGGGAGACACATGAGTCTAGAGAACATAGTATGTGACAAACGCCAAGCAAAAGGGCCTAAAGAGTGTACTGTTTTTCGAGCACCTGCTCTGTGCCCGGCTGGGTTGCTGCGGAGAACACAAAGCGCCCTCACCACCGCCATCCGCCATCCGGAGGCTGCTCTCAGCCGGATGGGAGGGTGGGACACAGATCTCTCCGGAATACCCTTCGGATTAGCTTCACATGGGCACAGACCTATGGTTCAGGGGTACAGAGAGGGGATTCAAAAAGGGGTCCCTGGGGGCCGGGCTGTCAGGAAAAGCTCTGGGTCAAGGTAGGACTCAGACAGGATCTTACATGATGTGTGGGACTTGGTAAGTGGAGAAATGGAACCGTCTGAACCTCAGCCCTGGGTACAGATGCACACGACACATTCCCTCAAGGTTGGGCCTGGCCTTTGAACCCATCACTGTAGACTGGACTTGGGGAATATTGCAGGTTGGGTCAATCCTCTCCCCTCCAGACCGAGCCAGAAGGCCACCGTCTCCAACACTCTCAGGCAGCCCAGGCCTGCCCTTCCAGAAGCTTGGCCTGCCATCCTCGCTATCATGGTTGCCCCAGGGGTTAGTGCCTGGAGCTGTCAAAAGGCAAACCCCCCCAAGGCAAGCAGTCTGGTGGACAATGAAATAAGACATTTCTTGGCCCATCTTTAAATGTGAGTGAAGGGGCCAAAACTGGGTAGGACAGGGTGCGAATCAGCAGCCGAAGGGGAAGGCAAGAGGAACATGGACCATCTCAGCAAGTTGCTCTTCCTCCTGGGCCTCAGTTTCCCCATCTGTTAAGTCAGGCATTCTGACCTAAAGGTGGTGATTTAGAGGGAGACGAGAGGAGGCCGACTGGGAGGTCCCTAAGGGTAGAGGGCTGACAGGGAGGCTGGACAAAGGGTCAAAGAGCCCCCCACTAAGGCTTGAGGGGCCAGGGTAAGAATCCACATGGAGGCCCACATACCATGTGACTAAATATTTCAAAGGTATAAAGCAAACTAACACACTGTTGAATAGAATACGTTCTGTTGGCTGACCTTGAAAAATACTGTTGCAATGACCCGTAAGGCCGAGTTCAAGGAAAATTCTCAGACTCCTTCGACTGCTACACTGCAGGCCGCGGTGAGGACAGAGCTGGCCTGGGGCCCCGGCTGTAGCTGGCGTGTCCTGCTTGGGCCTCCGGCTCCAGGGAGCAGAGCTGGCCGCCGGCCCTGTGCTGCGCTCTCAACGTCGTCTCTGCGGGGAGGCCAAGGGCACGCTTCCCACAGGCTCTTCCCTGCCAACGACTGAGGGCAGCAGGGCCCTGTGGAACCTTCCTTTAGATATAGCACCAATGCCACTCTTAGAATGCCTCTGCTGACCTTCTCTGCCTCCCTTGGGCTCAGACTGGCAACACCGCCTTCTTCCCTCCTATGCAGCGATCTTCTTTAATACGATCCTTGCCCAATTCACCCTCGTCCTGACACCTGCTTCTCAGAGGTCCCGGACGAACACATTGGCCCCCCGCCCACTGCTCATCTGTTCTCAGCCGGGGCTCCTTCTCACGCCACGAGGTGCCTCACAGGAGCACCCGGGACCCCAGGCACCCAGACTGTGCACCTATCCACGTGTTTCTTTAGCCTGCCGTCTCCTCACTCCGTGGCAGTGTGGGCAGCATGGCGGGAGGGCTAGTGCGAGGGCCCAGGGAGCAAGAAGGGGGCCCCTCATGTTTGAGCCCGACACGGTCCTGGCCAGGGGCCTCACCTTCCCCCTGCCTTCCCTCCATGTCAGCCTCCACCTCCACGGCTCTGTCCCATGTGTCCTGCCTGCGCGTGTTTCTGGAACACTCTCTGTAACCACCTGCCCATGTCCCTGGCCCTTCACATCCCTGTCTTCTTTCAGTAACTCAAGAGTCTGGTGGAGAACAGAGGACACTGAGGCTCAGCGAGATCCAGTGACTGTCTGCGGTCGGGTCTTCTCCGACCCAGCCCGGGGCTTCTCCGTGACGCTGTAGCCAGCAGGGGCAACCGTGCTGTGCGGCACGACTCCCCTCTGGTCGTCAGAGTGTTCCTTCATTCCCGGGAAATGAAGGTGCCTCTCTCTGAATGTCCCAGGACGGAGCTGCTTCTTTCAACCTTGCAGCGACCCGCCTGGGCAAGGGAGGGCCAGGGACGTTGTCCCCGGAGGCCGGCAAGGCTCCAGCCGCTCAGAACTTATCATTATACTTGCAGTCTGGGTAGCGGTAGGCGAATCTGGGGTCACAGGTTCTCAGGGGCCTCAAGATGTCCTTCAGCCGGCTGGCGGCCCTGAGCACTTCGGGGTCGGGGTGGGCGCCCTCCCCACACTGGGCAAGTGCCCTGTCTATCTCCTCCTGCACCGGGGAGGGGAACTTCCCCAGGAGGAGTCGAGGTAGCAGCTGCCGACACACGAGCACCAAGCTCTGCTTCTCCGGGATGGTGTAGCAGGAGGGCAGCTCAGCCTGGCAGCCCGAAAGCAGGCAGCTGAAGATGTCTTTACTCTCTCCTGCCCCAGCGGCTGCCGGGCTGCCTAGAAGAGAGATGCACAATATTACACACCCTACGACCTGTGCTCCTTGCAGGGGAGTGGAGCGGGGCGGGAGGGGGGGAGCGCCACTAATTAGAATTGCTGGATGAATGTTCAGTGTCCTAGCATCTCCTGTCACCAGGAGATTTAGAGCTTGGGGGCACAGTGGTCCCTGCTGAGGACAACACGGGAGGGACTCTCTGTGCTATGGCAGGAGGAGGCCACGGCATAGAAAATGCGCTGATCCCCGCCAGAGGTTGGGCTTCGAATGGTAGGGCTCACCCCCACACTGTGATTCTCCCGTTATTATTGCGGAAGGAGTGAATGCAGGAAATGCCTAGGACCCGTCTCATCCGCCCATGTGGAGGACAACGTTGGGAGAAAGAGCAGAAAGAGCAGGTGGTGCCGAATATGCATGCAGTGGGGGCCAGTGGGACTGCCCAGCACAGTGGTTTCCGTCGCCCCAATATTCTGCCATCAGCCTCATTTCTTCTGACTCGATTCTTCTTAAGAAAGGCAACTCAGGAAATGAGTCAGTGCGGTTTCACTGGTCAGTCTTCGGAGGCCTTCTCATATCAGCAAAATCCGAGATCAGAGAAGAAAAGCCTCCGTCCTGTGACTGGGCTCAGAAAATGTGGTCACCGCTCGGGACTGGGATGCTCAAAGAGTTCTAGAACGCTCGCTGAGCCTGTGCGGGCGGGGAGAAACCCGATTCACTCATATACCACATTCGATGCCATGCTCTTTCATTTGGAAAGTTTAGAAAAAGCAAAGGTGCCCA
Organism: Mirounga angustirostris; assembly: GCF_029215605.1. NCBI lineage: Eukaryota > Metazoa > Chordata > Mammalia > Carnivora > Phocidae > Mirounga > Mirounga angustirostris. Next base: position 39,155,973 of record NW_026991719.1, read on the forward strand.
GACGGATGGCACCGTGGACCAGGGCATCAGCCAGGTAGGGACGTTTCAGATAAAGGCTAGAAGCATCGGAGAGAGAGGCTCCGAGGAGGCGGATCCGGAGGTGGGGCCTGTGCCACACAGACGGCCTGGGACACCAGCAGCGCCCTAAGGATGTAGGCGGGGCCGCGGGGCAGAAGGCCCCCATGGACAAGGTCAAGTCCGGTTCCCCTTTGGAGAGGGAGTTGGAGCCCAGACTCAAAAGGAGAAGAGGGACATTTTACGAACTGGGGCTGCTCTTTCGGTGACACACGGAGACCGGAACGGCCCCAGGATGCGACCGCCTCCACCCCAGTCACCCCTCCCTGGCCCCTGTCACCCTGACTTCCCCTCTACCAGCTGCTCAGTGAGGCCCATGCTGGGTACCTTCCTGCTTGTCGATGACGCCCAAGGCGCTGGCATCCCGGATGAACAGATGCCCGTTGTTAAAGATGCCAAACGTGCCCGCGTCGACGTGGGTGAAGTAGAAGAAGTAGTTCAAGTCATTGCTCCTCAGGGACTCGAGGACACCGAGGAGCTGGTAGGCCAGGTCGGCCGCCTGGTCCGGGGCCGCGCCGTAGAAGTCCCGCAGCGGGCTGGTGCTGGTGCTGACCGCCAGTCGGCCGCAGGAGCCCAGGTACTTGGGCAGCGGCCAGCCCTCGGCGCCCGGGAAGATCTGCCGAGCAGGAAGGGGGAGGTATTCGAGGATGAGAGACAACAACTCGCCCCCGCCTCTCACCAGGAGCCTCCAGAGGGATGAGCCTCACCGGGCCCCCTCCGTCTCCGGATGCCTCGGCCGTGTGTCCCTCAGCCTATTCTGACCTCTTGGACCAGGGACCCCCCCCACCCTTTCGTTCCATTGTCGATGGATGAAGGCATTCAGAAAAGTCAGTCCCTATGTCCATGCAGCGGATGCATTTCAACAGGTTCCCCAAGCGAGGGCCGATTTTCCATGGGCTTCCAGATTCAGGGGACTATGTTTATTTTAAGAGCTGAAGAATCCAAAAAAAAAAAAAAAAATGCGACTCATTTTTGGGATTTCACGGGCAGCCCTGTCTAGGAGGAGGCCATGGGGTGAAACAAGAGGGTCAAGTTCAGGCCGATGTAAAGGAAAATATTTTCAAAAATAACAGTGCAGGCACACGTTCTGGGAAAGAACAAAAATCACGACAGTGGCCCTCGGTGGCTCGAGTCCGGGGAACCATGGCACTGGCTCTGGGTGAATCTGCCTGGCCGGGGTAACTACCTACTCACAGATGCTGCACCTGCCCCTGCCCCCCGCCTGACTGGAACCTTCTGACTGCTTAACACTGATCTCCGGAAGCATACAGTCCTGGGGGGTCTCCTTGGTGTCCTGGTAAGAGCACCACATTCGTGGATTTCTGAGATGAAAAAGGAAGGTGGGAATCCTGGCTGCTCTTTTCTTGACTATTTATTGAAGCAGTTGTATCTGGAATGGTGTTTCTTTAAACGAGGGAGAAATGACAGAAACTGTAAATACCACTTTTTTTTTCTTCTTTTCCTTCTTTAAAAAAAAAAAAAGAAGTTCTCCCCCTCTCGGACAATTTTCTGTAGTCTTCTGTCCATTTTAACCCACCCGCTGGTTGTGAAGAACCTTTTCTTGCTTCCCCTGCCCACCCGGGACCTCTCCCACTAAGTGCTGTGGAGGGAGGTCGCGGGCCCCCTGGCGAAGTCTAACTACGCAGCCGCGGGGTCATCCCGGGGTTGGACAAGGGTGACAAGATCCAGGCTCTTCCCAGGTGGGGCGAGGGGTGGATGGAGGGACCTGGTCCAGGCCTCTCAGGAGTCTGCTGCCACCATTGAGGTTAGGATGCTGGGAAAAGGAGACCCCCGAGAGGGACAACCAGCAGTTCCTTCTCCTTCTCTAGGATTTAAAATGCCAATGTTACTAGGCAGGTTTTAGCATATGGACCTTGCAGTCAGACAGCTCTGGGTTTGGGTCCCATTGCTGACATTAGCTAAGTGACTGTGGTTAAGTCACCTCACATCTCTGAGCACCCCCTACCTCATCTGGAAAAGGGGACAATAATAATATTTCAGTGGGGTTGTGGAGTTGTGATGTAAAACCATTCAACACAAACCCCTGTACACAGTAGGTGCTTAATAACTAAGAGCACCTCATTGATTATATATCAATATATATTAATTATTCATATATTAATAAATATGCATTAGACAGTAAGTTATATAGTAATATATTAATTATATCACATTATATTATGATTATTAATATATTATATTGTCTATTATTATATATCATATATAATCATATAAACTATATATAATATATAAACTATATAATATATTAATAATCATATAGATTATTAATAACCACATAGATTATTAATATATTATCACATATGTTATATATGATAATATATTATATAATTATTATATATTATGCATTATATAATATATATTATAATATTATATATAATATATAATTATATTAATAATATATTATATTAATCATATATAATGTATATGATTATTATAGAATATACATCATATATTATATATATTATAACTTATATGATTATTATATATCATTTTATATATTATATCGTATTATATAATATATTACATATTATGCTATATATAATAATGATTATATATTGGTTATATATATAATTATATATAACAAATAATATATAATAATAAACATCATATAATTAGATGTATCATAAATAATAAATAAAATATATATAAATATACTTATATCAATTAGGTAATATAGACTAAAATATGTAATGTAACAATGTAACAATGATTACTGATTATGTATAATTAATAACAGTATACAATTATATTTAAAATTAAATTGAAATGATGAAATTAATAATTATGTAATATTATGTGATAATAAACATGAAGTGTTTTTGTTGTGGCATCTTCCTTCTCTACTTGCACCTTCTCCCTCTCCTTTCCTTCTCTTTTCTTTCCCCTCCCTCTCCTTTCTCTCCTCCTTCCCTCATTCCTCTTCCTCCTTCTGCTCCTCCTCTCCCTCCTCTTTCTCCCTCCTCTCTCTAGCCCTCCTCCTTTTTCCGTTCCTTCCTCCCACTTCCTAGTTTCCTTTGTGCCCACACCGTGAGCGTCCTGACCCTTGGGATTTGGGGGAAATCGGTATGATTGGGCTCCGCATGCTCTGCGGATGCTTGCTGACTTGCTAAGTGTCTGTCTCCACCTCTGGACTGGAAACTGCAAGGAAATCGGGGCCACCATGACTGCCTCGTTGACCAGTGTATCCCCGGGTTCTAGTGCACCCTCATTTACTTGACCATTCCCCTACTGATGGGCATCTACCCTACTTCCGTTTTTCTCTCCTTTCCAGGTATGGCTGCAGGGCATATCTCCGGGTGGTGGCCCCAAGGCTCTGGGTAAAGGGGAAGAGAGCTCAGCCCAGGGCTGGCCCCCTTGGAGCCCGACATGAAGCCCCTCCCTGGCCGGGGGTCACTGCATACCTGCAGGAGGATGGGATGAGCATTGACAGCCAGGGTGTAGAGCAGACGCAGCTTGTCGCGGTCAGTGAAGTGGTCCATGAAGATGCTGCCGGCGTCGGCCACCTCAGCATAGCGCCGGACCACACGGTCCAGGAGTCGCTGCGACGGGCAGCGCAGGAAGGGGCTGGGCAGGCCCTGCAGGGGGTGGGTGGGAGAGACCCCAGGAGCGGGGGAAAAGGTGCTGAGCTCTCGTGGGGAGCCATCAGGATGGGACATAAGCAGGCTCTGCTGGTGGGGGAGACACCAGGGTTGGGGGACAAGATGGGCCTTGTCAGGGAGAGACCCCAGGTCAGGAAGGGGGAGTCTGAGCACTACTGGACGGTGGGGTGTAAGGGGCTGTGCGGGCGCGGGCTGGGGTCCTGGGGAGAGACCCCGAGGGCCAAGGGGAACGGACTGAGCCATCCTAGGGGCAGGGCAGGCGGGCACTGGGCAGGTGGCGCACCCAGCATGCACTCAACACGTTGGACCACCTGCATCTCCACCACCATCGCACCCCCACTCCGCCTCTCCACAGAGAGCCAGTCTCAGGCTGAATTAATCAGATCAGCCCTCTGCCTCTACCTTTAGATTCCTTCCACCATTTCATGACAATGTCACCACAGTTGTGACACTAACACACCTGAGCGTCTTCCCATGTGCCACTTTGTTTTTTGTTTTTTTTTTTTTTGTGGTGGTAGAGGTCATACTTGTGTCATTCCAGATTTTTTTTTTAAGATTTTATTTACCCACCTGAGAGAGAGAGCGAGAGCGAGAGAGCAAGAGAGAGAGCACGACCAGTGGGAGGAAGGGCAGAGGGAGAGGGAAAAGCAGACTCCCTGCTGAGCAGGGAGCCCGACGTGGGGCTCGATCCCGGGACCCTGGGATCATAACCTGAGCCAAAGGCAGCCTCTCAACAGACTGAGCCACCCAAGTGCCCCTACTTTGTTCTTCTTGGGCTAAAATTGGGAGGCACGGACCTCTGTTTATTTTCCACGACCTTCCACCCCACCCCTGTACCTTTCTCTTCACATTGAACAAACACAATGAACCCAACCTATGAATAAAAGGAAAGAAACAGTTAAAACTAGGGGCCTGGGGCCCAGGTGGCCAGAATTCAGCTCCGGGGCCACACCAAGCAGCTAGCTGTGTGACCTTGGACAAGTTCCTTACGCGTCTCTCTGTACTATGGGTTACACTGTAAGGAGAGGGGGCCGGTAACAGCACAATAAGAGATCGTGAGGATTAAAAAAAAGCTAACAGGTGGAAAATACTAGAACAGTGCCTGGCCAGCAGTAAGCACTCAATAAATGCTATCTGCTCTTATTAAATGGAAAAAGTTTAAACTCGGGGCTCCTGGGTGGCTCATTTGGTTAAGCGTCTGCCTTCGGCTCAGGTCATGATCCCGGGGTCCTGGGATCGGGCCCCGAATCGGGCTCCCTGCTCAGCGGGAAGCCTGCTTCTCCCTCTCACACTCCCCCTGCTTGTGTTCCCTCTCTCACTGTCTCTCTCTTTGTCAAATAAATATATAAATCTTAAAAAAAGTTTAAATCATCGAACATTACATCAAAAACTAATGATGTACTATACCTTGGCTAATTGAATTAAAAAAAAAAGTTTAAACTCCCAGCACAGAGAATAGTGGTGATAGCCAATGATAGCAGTGATCGCAAGAGTCCGTCCGGCTTTGCGGGTAAGAGGATTTTCAAGTTCTAAGAGCCTGGCTTCCAAGATGAAAGATCGAGGGCAGAAAGTGTGCCCCCAGGTGTCTGTAGATGGTGTTTGCAGGCTGCCTGCCTAGTGGAGGTGCTGACCGAGTGAGCCGTGGGGGTAGGTGGCGAGGGGCAGTCTCCAGAGCCCCGGACACCCGGGCACTTGGCAGGGCCAGCAGCCTGGAGCCCTCCCTCTCCCCAGCCAGAACCCAGGACGGTTGCAAGCACCACTGGGAGCCGGGAGAAGTCTTGAGAGTCTTGGAGGTTGATGAGGGCATGGGCAGGCTCCCAGGGTAGGATGCTCAACCATCCCTGTCTGCTTGGGACTGAGGGTTTCCTGGAACGTGGAGCTTTCAGAGCTAAAACTGGGAACCCGAGACAGTTGCTTGCTCACTCTACCACAGGGTCCCAGCTGGACTGTGGCTTCTGCTCCCAGACAAGGACCGGAACCGACTGGTAGAAGCCAGAGTGGATGCTTGTTGAACTACCATGATCTGGGTACCCAGTGAACCCCTGGGCTCCCCAGGGACGGAGGGGGCTGGTCCAAATCCTGAAGTGACTGGGCATGATGAAATGTGACCGGGGTTACCCGACAGTGTTTAGATGCCACTTCCTACTGCCTGGCGGCAGGGGGGGCGGGGGGCGGTGAGAGCACAGGAGTTGAGCTCAGGGAGAGAAAATTAAAGAACATTCCATGTTGGCACCTCTGAGTCTGTGAGTGTCCAATTCATGTGCACTCCAGCCTTCGGGAACGTGTATAGATGGGAGGAGAGGGGACAAACCCACTACATGCCATGCAGCGGGCTGCGGATTTCCCATGTGATTTCTCATTTAATCCTCCCAGGAACCCACGAGGCAGGTGCCATTATGAGCCTCCTTTTGCAACCGAGGAATTGGAAGTCTGCCGATTGTAGGTAAGGGGTGGATTCAGGATTTGAACCTGGTGTGGACCGCATGTTTGTTCCCCTGCCCCTCCTCAACACCTCACCCCCTCCAACGCAATTCATATATTGAAACCCTAATCCCCAGTGCAATGGCATCAGGAGGTGGGGCCTTTGGGAATTAACTAGGCCAGGAGGGCAGATCCCTCCTGATGGGATTAGTGCCCTTTTAAGAAGAGCCGTGAGAGCACCATGTGAGGATACAATGAGAAGGCAGCTGTCTGCAAACCCAGAAGAGAGCTTCCCCTGGGAGCCAATTGGCTGGCACCTTGATCTTGAACTTCCCAGCCTCCGGAAGTGTGAGAAATAGTCTTCTGTTCTTTAACCCACCTAGTCTATGGTACTCTGTTAGAGTAGCCCGAGCTAAGATAGGACCCAGTTGTTTCGACTCCAATGTCCATGCAGTTTCCCCTGTAATAGGACCTGCCCCAACCCCGCCCCCCCGGCCCCATAAGCTACCCAGGTGGGGACCAGAGAAGATGATCTGAAGCTTGGAGAACATCTCTTTGCTTTTCTTTTTTCTCTTTTCTTTTTAAAGATTTTATTTATTTATTTGACAGAGAGAGAGAGAGAGACAGCACAAGCAGGGGGAGCAGCAGAGGGAGAGGGACTCCCCTCTGGCAGGGAACCCCATGCGGGCTTGATCCAAGGACCCCGGGATCACGACCCAAGCTGAAGGCAGACGCTTAACTGACTGAGCCACCCAGGCACCCCCATCTCTTTGCTTCTGATAGTCTTTCCAAGGCAGCCTGAAATTCCACCATTACAGATAATCACTGGGGACTGGGGGAGGTAAGTAATCTCTTCTCTCCTGCGAGAGCCAACTCTCAAGTGAAAAAACCTCTGGGAGAGGTAGGACACTAATTGGCCATAATGACAGCAATAATAATAGGTGATCATTATTGAGAGCTTTCTATACGACAGGATGTTCTAAGCCCCTCACATGTAGTGTATTCTTTCATTTACTCCTTACAAGACCCTAGTGAGGGAGGTACTATTAATATTGATGAATTCAAACATTTCCTTGGACCTAAGAGTTCATTTTTTCCTTCTGATTCTAAAAGAAATGAAAACATGTCCATGGGCCCCTCCGAATCTTCTTGGAGGACAGTGACGTCCAGGCTGAGGCCTGAAGTGTGGATAGAGTGAACCTGTAGAGAGGGTGGGAGAGGATTCTATGCAGAGGGAACACCTTGCATTAACCTTGAGATAAGAAAGAATATGCTGGACTGCAAGTAGGATAGTATCTTTGAAGGTGAAGTATTGCTAGTAACGGTTGACAGAAAAGAAGCCCAGATAGCAGGAACATTGGAGTTATTTTAAGGAATTTTAATTTTATCCAGAAGCGATGGGGAGCCACTGAAGGCCTTGAGCAGGGGAGGGATATACTCAGATATGCATTTTAGGGAAAAGATTCTGGGTGTAGCATGAAGTGTGGATTCAGAGGTGTCCAAGACTGCTATTTATGGACTCCTGGATGTTAGTGAGGCATACGGCTGCCCAGAATAAAGATTACATTCTCACCTTCTTTTGCAGCTAGGTGTGGTAGTGTGACTAGGTACTGGTCAATGAAATATAAGTAGAAATTTCTGGGAAAGATCTTTTAAGGGAGAGGGTGTATCCTTCTTCATTCTTTTTTTTTTTCCCCTGGCTGGAATGTGGAAGTGATGGCTGGTGCTTAGGCAGCCATTCTGGATCAGGGCTTTGTAGAGGAGCAAAATGAAAGTAGCCCAGATCCCTGAGAATCACAGAGCCACTACATCAGCCCTGGATAGCTATGTATTAGTTTCTTTTATGTAAAAGAGAAGAATATTTTGATTTTGTTTAAGCCACTGTTATTTGGATTTTTTGTCATATGCAAATGAACCTAATCCTAAATATCACGGGAAGAAAGAGTGGAGGCGGGAAAGTCAGGAAGATGCAGGGCTCCAGGTGTGAGATGAGAGAATGAAAAGATTTGAAGATATTTGTTGGTGGTAGAATTTATAAGCCTTGGTGACTGGCTGGATGGGGGAGGAGGGGCAAGAAAGAGGGAGGTGTCAGAGGAAGTACCACCAGAGGTATCATTTGCTAAGGTGGTTTTATTTTTTAAAAATTTTTTAAAGATTTTATTTATTTATTTGAGAGAGAGAGCAAGCACCAGCAAGGCGGGGAGGGGGTGGAAGGGCAGAGGGAGAGAGAGAAGCAGACTCCCTGCTGAGCAAGAAGCCCGACTCAGGGTTTGATCCCAGGCCCCTGAGATCATTACCTGAGCTGAAGGCAGACGCTTAACCAACTGAGCCACCCAGACGCCCCATAAGGTGGTTTTAAAACATGTTCACAAAGTCTTTGACACTCCTCCCATCAAGGGGTGAAGTCTAATTCCCCTCCCTGGAATATGGACTGGCCTTGGTGACTCAAGTCTAGTGACTGGCACACTTATAGGAGTGATGCTACATGACTTCTGAGCCTTGGCCATGAAAGGTGACTCAGCTTCTCCTTGACTCTCTCCTATCCCCAGCCACCATGCTGTAAGGAAGCCCAGGCCACATGGAGAGAAAACAAGATCCCCAGCCTTCACCCCAGGGGAGTGCCTAGCTGACAGCCAGCCCCGACCTGCCAGCCAGGTGAATGAGCCATCTTGGAAATGGCTCCTCTTGTGCTGGATTGAGCCATGTCAGCAGATGCCACGTGGAGCTTGGTGAGCCTTCCCTTCTAAGCCCTGCCCAAATTGCATATTTATGAGCGAAACTGATGATTGTTGTTGTTTTAAGCCACCAAATTTTGAAGTGGTTTGTTACACAGCAATGAGTAACTGATATATTTGTAGAGAAGATTCTGGGCCACCTCTTGAACTACAGCCAGAAAAGGCTTGAAAACTGTCTTGTACCCCAAGTCCCTTTACAGTGGCAGCAGCTGCTGCTCAGGGTCCCCCTCAGAGAGTGGGGCTCCCTCTAGTTCTGTTTAGTGTGCGCTGGCCACGCGCAAGCCCACAATTATATTGGCTAATGGCAAACAGAATTGGGAAATCAAACATTTTTCAATAAAATCAAGACTCATTCCAAAGCAAAATACAGCATTTTGGGGGATGCGCCACTGCTCTGGAGTTTCCAAATCACTCCTCCCTTCCACATACATGGGCCACCAGGCTAAAGCAGCACCTTCCAAGGAGAGGCAAAAGGACAACCAAACCCTGGTCCACTGTTGCCCTACCCCTCCCATTCTTGCCTGGATTCCTCATCCTTCTCTTTCCGGTCTGGTGCCATCCCTTAGGGAACCAGCCAGCCCGTCAAAGTCTTCACAGTGTGGGGCTAGTGACTGGGCTTTTGCTCTGCTCTACAGTCACCTAACAGGGGCCTTCTGTGCAGCGGGGTACAGAGATGATAGTCACACTTCTCCTCCACAATCCTTAATGTCTGTACATCAGTCAATAAAATTTATTGGGTATGTCCCTGTGATGGTGTTTCATGAGTTAACTATGGTGCCCAGTTATTCCATCAAACACCAATCCAGGGGTTGCCATGACAATATTCTGTAGATGCGGTTAACATCTACAGTCAGTTGACTTAAAGGAAGGGAGATTGTCCTCGATAAAGTGGGTGGGCCTGATCCAATCAGTTGAAGGACCTTAAGAGCAAAACGAAGGTTTCCCTGAGGAAGAAATTCTGCCTGTGGATTGTAGCATCAGTTCCTGCCCAGGGGACTCGACTCACCGGCCTGCCCTGTGGATCTGGGACTTGCCAGCCCCCATAATTGCATCAGCCAATTCCTTGACGTAAATCTGCTCATATGTATGCTTATGCTTAAGCATACATATGCTTATATGTATGTATATATATACACACACATATAAAATATTCTGTTATATATAATTAGAGATTATACAAAATATTTATATCATATTAGTTAATAATACACATCACATTAATATTAATAAATTATTAATATTGTATTTAATATATTAATATGTTACACACACATTACACACTGGCACTAAAAGAAAAGCACTTGTTCATTGTGGAAATGACAGCAACCGAGATCAAAATCTAGGTTTGCTTTCACTTTTGAAGCTTCTAGTGAAATCGGACTACGCAAGATGTGACTTCCCCGATGAGTTGTTTGACCTTTGGTTGGCTTTTACCCACATTTTCAAGTGTGTTGGCTCAAAAAAACATTATCAGCCACCAAGAGTGTCCTCATGTAAGGGGTTCTTACCAGAACAGAAGCATCAGGGGTAAATTGTTTAGACAAACGATTTCGTGACTCTGTTGGAGGTACTTAAGAAGTAAAAGAGCTATGCTTGTTATTCCTTTCTAGAAGCTACAGATAAGAGAGTTCATCCATAGGCAGACCACAACTGAAAGTTATATGGATCTCCAGGCACCATGCCAGAAGTGCCCCAGCTCCTTCTCAAGTTCTATCCCATGGGTGAGATCTGCCCAGCCTGAGGGTTCCCACCGGAAGTGAAAGATGGCAGCAGGGGGACCATGTCTCAGTTGGGGTTTGACCGCCAACCATGAGAGAATGTCGTGCACCCGCTGCCCATTCCCAGTAAATTCGGGACAACGGCATGGGGAGCTGCTTGCTGCAGAAGCCTCTGTAGTGATCGCTATCGGAAAACATGGTTGGCATGACATGGCTGAGGAAAGGAGAGTGACACTTGCTATAAGTTTTAACTGGGGGCACCTGAGTGGCTCAGTTGGTCAGGTGTCTGCCTTTGGCTTAGGTCATGATCCCAAAGTCCCAGGATCGAGCCCCACATTGGGTTCCCTGCTCAGCTGCTTCTCCCTCTGTCCCTCACCTTGCTCGTGCTCTGTCTCTCTCTCTCAAATAAATAAATAAAATCTAAAAAAATAAATAAATAAAAATTAAAAAAATAAAAGTTTTAAGTGTCAGGCCCCATGGCAAGCCTTTTCACGGACATTATCTCGACAGACACAGGGACTCTGAGCCTTTATTTCTCTCTTGGCCTGGTGACTATCCTAGAAATTTAGTGATTGCCTAAAAAAGGACTTCAAAAATTTTTGGAAAATTGGGGCTCCTGGGTGGCTCAGTCAGTTAAGCATCTGCCTTCAGCTCAGGCTCAGGTCATGATCTCAGGATCCTGGGATTCAGCCCCGTGTTGGGCTCCCTGCTCAGTGGGAAGTCTCCTTCTCCCTCTCCCTCTGCCCTTGCCCCTCCCCGCTTGTGCTCTCCCTCTCTCAAATAAATAAATAAATAAAAATCTTTTAAAAAATTTGTGGAAAATGCAATGACATTAATTTTCATAGCCCATGCTGGCTAATGCAAATGGTAGACTGTACCATCACGCCATCTGGCAAAATGCTCCCATTTTCCAGATAAGCCATACTAAGGTAAGAACTAGGAAAGGGAAGTGACTCGTTAAAGATCATGATGCTTATTGATACCCAAGCCTGCATTCATACCCAAATCTCAGTAGGGCATCAGAAATGACATTGGTGATTTCAGGGTAGGGTAGCATGTCCTAAACTTGACCAACAAACGAAGGCTTCAGAGTGCTATAAAAATACAGAGCCCTAGGCCCCATCTAGAAATTCTGAATAGATAGGTCCAGTGAGGGCCTAGGGTTCTGCATTTTTGACAAGTGTCCTGGGTCGTTCTTGTTATCAGGTAGGTGGGAGTGTGGGATGAGGGGACCAACTGTGTTTCAGCGTTCTTATCTTGGGAGCTTTGGAAGAAGTTCCAAGGCAGAGTTCTTTCTTTATTTGGGATACAGATAAAAACGATCTCGCACTCTTGATGGCAGAATGTGGACATCTGGTAGACAAGCACTTCCCTGTCACTCCTCAGACAGTTGGGACCTTTGCCCAGAAAGTTTTGGTTGATAAAAGCCCGAAGAGCTACCCTTCAAAGGGGGCTGTGCGTGCTGTAATAAGGGTGCTCTGGAAGCTCGAACAACCTTCAAAACCCAACTGAGTCAATCTCTCAGGAGGGAATCAGATGCTTGGAGGAGGGATGGGTTGCTGAGCCCTGCAGTCCCATCTCAGACCTGCTCTGCTTTCCTCTTCCAGAGAACCAGGAGAGCCTGAGCTGGAGGAGGAATCGGGGCTGCCAGGGTGCCACGCTGCAGCTGGAAAGGCATCGAGTGTCCAAGGGCTGTATACTGACTCAGACTGGCCATTAGCCTCAAGCTGTAACCCAGGGCGACAGGACCAGAAGGAGAACTGGACTCCTAGATGCTTCCATTTTTTAAAAAAGATTTTGTTTATTTATTTAAGAGAGAGAGAGAGAGCACAAGCGGGGGGAACAACAGGCAGAGGGAGAGGGAGAAGCAGGCTCCCCACTTAGCAGGGAACCCAATGCGGGACTTGATCTCAGGACCCCGGGATCATGACCTGAGCCAAAGGCAGACGCTTAACCCACTGAGCCACCCAGGTGCCCTTAGATGCCTCTATTTTTATACTTCTTATGATGTTGGGTCAGGAAGTTACTAGGATTGCCCCTTTGGTTATTTTGGCCAGGAAACAGTGCCAGAAGTCACGCTGCTGAGTTGTCCATTTTCACACAGCAGAAAGACTAGAGAAGTTGTTTAGATTCCGTACTACTGCCTGTCCCACTATGTCTTTGAGAACTGAGCGCCGAGCCAATTTACAAGCCTCACAGAACACGCATGCAAAAGGCTTTGCATTCGATAAATGGCACAAATTATTGTCACCATCATTGTCCTCAGTATAAGAGTCATCACTGCCACATTATAGATGCACTTTCTAAACAGCCATGGTACTCTCCAGGCCCTATGTCCCTGTCTAGCTGAAGCCTCCCCTTCCATGGCCGCATGCTTAGGCAAACAGGGTGAGGCCATCTTTGATGGGATTGGGGGTGCCTGGTGCGAATGGGGTATCAGTGAAGAGTTAAGCCAATTTTTCTGACTTCCTTTTGGAATTTAGATTTGGGATCCATCTGAGAAAGGGGGGAATGGGGCAGAGCTGTGGAAAGAAGCATGGGTGCCATGAGCCAGGGTGATTGGGAGCCCACGAGACACTGGCTGAGTGCTAGATGCATGGCTGCTGGATGTGAGTTGCCTCAGGTCCCACGAGCTTCCAGACCCAGTTTTAGGCCAGGGATGGCCTTACCACAAACTCCTTTTCCAGAGAGTGGGTTCGCTGAATCTTTGCTCCTTGCCCCCGGGGAAGCCAAGCAGCCCACCAACCCACAGAAAAGCATCCTCACTGAGGCACGAGGGAAGGGCAATGGGTTTGGATTGGAATCTTGGCCCGACTGGGACTCAGTCTCCTTCTCTGTAAGAGGAGATTATGGCGCCTCTTCTACCTCACAGGAATGGCAGGAGGACTCAGGAAGACGGTGTGTGCCTTATAGCCATCCTAGCCCCAAGCTCATTTCCCATATTAATCGTCCCACCTGGGTCTGGATGACTTTGGGCTGTTTCCCAAAAGCAAATATGACTCGGAAGACAAAGATTTACCATGACTGAACATATCTGAACACTTGCTCTGATGGAAATAAATGTGTAGAAGAAAGAACACTAACTACTCTCAGGAAGAAAATCTAAGGCAAGAAGGATGGCTTTCCTTTTTAAAGATTGGAAGTCAGCAATCGGAGGTCATAAAGATGGCTAAAGGCACAGCTGGATTCAGGACTCTGACCTCTCTTTCCAAGGACACGGTCAACTGACCAGTGGAGAGCTTCACGTTGAAATGAGAATTAGTTTTCACTTCTCAGAATCTGTTCTTCTAAGGCTTTACAGAACATAAAAATAAGGCAAACGGACATTATTTCATGTTCACAAATTATGACACATGCTAAAGACAGCAGATGTGCTAACTCAAGTCATTTTACCCCCTTTTAAAAAATTGATTAATTTATTTACTTATTCCTCACCCCACCTTTTAAGATTTTATTTATTCATGAGCGAGAGAGAGCACGAGGGAGGGGTGGGAGGGCAGAGAGAGAGGGAGAAGTAGACTCCTCGCTGAGCAGGGAGCCCAATGCGGGGCTTGATCCCAGGACTCTGAGATCACGACCTGAGCCGAAGGCACATGCTTCACCGACTGAGCCACCCAGGCGCCCCCATTTATTTCCCCTTTTAACCTTTTCCAGGGTCACCACCGTCTTCCCCATCAATGGATTAGGCCACAGATATAGAATGCAACCGGGGCACTTTTTTCCACGCACTGGGAGGAAGGAGGCTTCCAAAGTCGGCCATCCCGTGCACGTTCAATGTCAGACATTCAAACGATATGGAACTGTACGGTGTGAAAGTGACTAAGAGCTCCTGTTACTGCCCCCAGAGGCTACCATCGTTATATGTGGGGATGCAGTGATACCAGGGGAAAAAAAAAAAAAAAAAAGATGGGAAGTCAGCTTTTCCAGCGAGAAGATTGCCCTGACTGGCTCAGTTTGGAGGGCTGAGGGAACTCGCCAACAAATGAGTTTTTACTCTTAGTGAATTTACTGTTACCCAGCTCTCCTAGCACCCAGGGAGAAAAAGAGAAAGTTCGAGTGCTAATAAACCTCTGAGTTGACTTTCTGGTTACACAGCCGAACACCTTTTACATGATTTGGTTGTTAAGTATGCTTGCGACTCAGGGTTTAGGTTGATTATGTATCAGAGTTAATAAGTGTGTCGTAATTAAGACAATGATGATTCACTGTGCCGGTTTGTTCTGGGTAATGAAGTCGAAAGTTACAGAATGTTTCCTCAAGCTGCATTGTATTCAAAACCAGGAAAACCTATTTGGTTTTTGTTATTATGAGAAAGAGCTCACAGTTCTTTCCTACTCCAGTAGACAGAATCCCCCCAGAATCCCCCCCTCCCACTTTTACTGAGATGCTTTCTGATTGTTTTTCTCATCTGGAACCCGGACACCGCGCAAAGGTTCTTGGTTTGTTAACTTTTCGTTCTGCAAGTGCTGGCCGCCACAACGACTATTTGAGAGAAACCGTTTGGATGATTCAAAAAGTTTAGACATCTAGGGGCGCCTGGGTGCTCAAGTCAGTTAAGCATCCGACTCTTGATCTCAGCTCAGGTCTTGATCTCAGGGGTGGGAGTTCAAGCCCCACGCTGGGGTCCTCGCTGGGCGTGGAACCTACTTTAAAAATATATAAATAAATAATAAAAAGTTTTGACATCTAAAAATGTCCTCATCATTCTCAGTCACGTCCCTTTACAGGCACAGTGCATCCTCAGCCACTGTTACTGGCACTGGAGAAGGGAGGGAACTTGGTACAGTAGCTGGTGCCCTCATCATCCATGATACGGTGGATTTGTCATCGGCCCCTTCCCCCCTTAGGAAGTTTCTCTCTGCTACTGTTTGCCTGGGCTTATCAATTCTGGTTCCTTACAGGTCAGTCACTGATGGCGAGTTGGGCTTGGAAGAGTAGAAGCAGAGACCGAAAATGAGCCGAGAGCAGGTGCAGAATTTGGAGTTTGCTTTGGATCCCCTCCAAGCGGATAACCTCCCCGGGAAGGTTGTGTTGACGTGAACACAACATTCAATTAAAAAAATGAAACAGGGGCGCCTGGGTGGCTCAGTTGGTTAAGCGACTGCCTTCGGCTCAGGTCATGATCCTGGAGTCCGGGGATCGAGTCCCGCATCGGGCTCCCTGCTCAGTGGGGAGTCTGCTTCTCCCTCTGACCCTCCCCCCTCTCATGTACTCCCTCTCTCTCATTCTCTCTCTCAAATAAAAATAAATAAAATCTTAAAAAAACAAAAACAAACGAAACAGGTTTGGTGGCACGGGGCAGGGCGCGGTGTTTCCCTGGCACAGGATGGCCAGGCTCTGACAGAGCTCTGGTTTCCATGTAAAACAGGGCCTCCAACTCTGGGTGACATCCCGTCCTCGGGCAGGGATTCTGTTGGTTTTCTCTCCCCCGTAGTCCCGGGCCTCATGGGCAGGACCTGGATGCCAGGCGTCCTCGCTTCCCCAGGAACCCTGGGCATCGTCTGGCCTGTAGTGGTTGCTGTACCTCTTGGATGTGCCCTACCCTGCCCTCCACTCCCCCCCCGGCCCCGGCTACTTTCTTCCCCAGCTGCTGTTGTGTGTGTATGGCCCTGCCTTACTTTTGCTACCCAGCCTCCCCGACCCCACTATGGACCCTTGTCCATGCACCCTACCTACTACTTTTTGACCCATTTGTGGAAAGATCCCCTGTCCTCACGTCACTTGTCTTTTAGAAACGCAAATTCTCGGTCCCTGCGCCAGACCTGCTGCATCAGAACCTCCGGAGCTGGGGCCCAGCTCTGCCTCTGTTAACGAGCCCTCCGGAAGATTCTGACGCAGACTCAAGGTTGAAAACCGCTGTCCTACAGAATGAACGTCAACACTTGCTGCCTCCCAGTCCTGCTGATGCAATGCCACCCACTGCTGCGGACGCACACCGTGATCATGGACTTGACATTTAACTACTTTCCACATTCACACCTTATTCCGCATCTTTGCCTGGCACGAGTTTCTTTTATTCTCTGGAAGATCTGCCAGGGACATTTCCCCCAGCCCATCCTTCCCCTCCCGGGTCAGATCACAAGTCCTCTAAGCAGCTTTCCCGACCTAAGCAAGCCCTCGTTTTCTTCCTTGTCCTGGAGTCTGGTCCTCAGGCCCCATCGTGCCTCAGTTCTCACATGCTCGTGGACAGGGATGCTGAACACCAACACTTCTGTAACCTCCTCAGCTCCCAGTCCTGGGCGGGCACCCAGGAGGTCCTTAGCAAGCACATCCTTGGTCACAGATAGATGGATGTGCCAGAGCGCACTTACTTTGGGTGTCTGCTCCAACCCCCAGCTCCTGGGAGGCTGAGCCAAGCGGCCGGTGGTGGGTCTGGGAACGGTAATGTCCTGTCACGTTGGGGAGGAGCAGGGAACATGACCACATAGGGAGATCCAGTTTGCCGAGAAGGTGATGGAGCAGACAACCAAAAGAAAACAGAGATGAGAAACAATGCGGCCCCCGGAGGCAGAGATGGGCTGAGTAGGCGCCTTGGAACTTCCTAGTTTCCATGAGGTCCCGATGGATGTATTTCTGGCACAACGAACCCCCCCTTTTCACTTTAACTGTTCCGAGGTGGTTTCTGATCCCTGCAACTTCTGATCCCTGAATAAGTTACAAGCAATTGTTTCCTTTTAGAAGACGTGCGTCATTTGTGGTGTTGTAGGTAACCCCTGGCGCTGAATTCCCCACAGTGTCCCTCCTGGTATCTGTGGTGCAGAGGTTGTGGTCGGGCCTCCTCCTTTCCTTGCCTCCCTATGCTCCTTGCTGTCAAACCTTCGGCAGCCAGAGGCTCGCTCGGTGGCAGTCGTGGCCCCCTCTTCCATGGGGTAGCCAATATCTTGGATGACCCTGCCTATGGGAGTGGTGGCTAGTTTCGTCCTCCCATTGGAGTCTCTCTTTCTCTCTTCCCTCTCATCCTCCATCTTCCCCCACTCTGGGGCCCCAGGCTTTGCCACTGTGGAATTTGTGAGCTGCTCAACGATTTTCCACTGTGGCAGATGAAATAATCTTTGTGGCAGGCAATTTAGCTGATAGTTGGGACGGACGGGGCAGCTGATGCAGACGAAAACACATTATTTCATGGTCTGTCATTTTGATTCAGGTATGCCAAGGCTGGTCATAATTCTCCACTGGGCCATTTCGTTTTATGGGCTGCTGGGTTCCCCACCCCCACCTTTCTTTTTAAATCAGAAGACAGGACGCCGAGTGCTTCTGACAACTCACTTGTGCGTGCAAGCTTGCAGAAACTTCTGTAGGAGCTCAGTGGCTTCTGCTGTGCAAAGGTCCTGTGGTCCAGGAAGCTCAGACAGAACCCCGATTGTCAGGAAAAGCTTCCAACTAGCCTTGTGCTTGCGTGGGGGAGGGGCTGCCAGGCTTCTGCTTCTGTCGAGGTTGTACCAACCCTATCCCTCAGGGTTCAGTCAGAGAAGCAGAAACACTAGGTTGTTTTCTCTTCTTTTTAAAAAAAACGGGGATTTGACCTCACACAACTGACCTCACCCCAGCAAGGGGAGCCAGTAGAGGGGACACTGTGTGTGAGCTACAAAGTGGTCACGGTTTCCCTTCTGCCTTCCAAAACTCCCAGAGAAATCTTTCTGTAGCCCACTGGAAATGGAAGCTAACAGGGAGGGGAATTCTGGGAAATTCCAGTCAGCCAGGCCAAGGTGACGCGTTACAAAGCCACCCCAACATCTTGGTCTTTCTTTGTGTGTCTCATGGCGACTTTTCTCTTCATTAATACCAGCGAGAGTATGTGATACCATATTAAGTTACAGAAGAACGTGCAACATTCCATATATTGCATTTTCCATATATTTAAAGATTATTCTTATCATTTTTCAACTTATTCAACTTCTTCGACTTCTTTGTAATTAAGTTAATATGACTAGAAAAAAGACAAGAAGGAAGAACTCCAATGTATTCACAGTGGTTGCCTCTGGGGGGGTGGGTTCTAAGTGATTCCCCCCCCACTTCCTTATGGATTTTAAAATATATATACTTTAAACATTTTTATAATGAATATATGTTACCTTGATGATTAAAAATAAAATTTAGGGGTGCCTGGGTGGCACAGTTGGTGAAGCGTCTGCCTTCGGCTCAGGTCATGATCCCAGGGTCCTGGGATCAAGTCCCACATCAGGCTCCCTGTTGAGCGAGGAGTCTGTTTCTCCCTCTGCCTCTCCCCTCACTCATGCATGGTCTCTCTCTCTCTCAAATAAATAAATAAAAATCTTAAAAAAAATAAAATTTAAAAATTGAACGGGAAGGGAAAGACCTGGTTTTGGGGGGTGAGGAGGGTGGTGGCAGGTGGCCGGGCTGAGGATGTGTCTGGGAAAGCAGAGGTGGGGCCAAGGGATACAGGTGACAGGGCTCTCTGAAGCATGCCAGAAGTGGTGCCCTGTCCCCTTCCAATGGGCGGGGAAGTGCTGAGGGTGCTGTGTCGAAGGACTTGGTTGGAAGAGTTCCCTGTGCAAGAGGTGTAGGGAGAGGGAAGGGGATCTGTCACGGGGACCTCCTGTGGGAAAATATGCTCAGGCAACCTGATGGCCTCCAGGGCCGCAAGCACTTGAGGTATTAAGTTTAAACAGACAACTAAAAGGGGAGGCCGTAGATGATTGGCCACTGGGCCAAGGGCAGGACTTCAGGGAGGACAGAGAGATCAGATGGACCCAAGAACAATGAGTGTTAAGAACGGGGTGAGCCCCGTGACTGTTCACACATCACTGTAGCCATCTGGCCATATAAAAATCAGGTAGCTTCACATACAGAGTCCCTTAGACCCAGAACCCTAGGAAAGGACAGTCATTTTAGGCTGAAAAGAAGACGCCGATCTCAAAATACTAGAAGGTAGCTATATCTGTTGGTTAAAGCAAAAAAGTCACTTATGTTTTCGGAACTCCCTTCCCTACCAAAAGCATACATGTTGTCCGCTGTCTTGTCCCCAGAACTGGAAAGTGCCACGTGTAAACGAGCACCTGCTGAATCTCAGGGACAGTGTGCAGGTCTCCACAACATCCAGTGCCATTTTGGGGGCCCTAGATGCATGGTCACCCCGGACCACTGACCTTCCTGGAACCTCTTGGTAGGGAGGCACTGCGGACCCTGGGAGAAACAGTGATGGAAGGCCAATTGGTCTTTTGTTGTCTCACCTTCCCTTTGGAGTAGAGTCCTCAAAGGTGCTTGGTCCAACTTATCAGGGGACCCCCCCGGAGGAACCACTTTTAATTCTCCTGAGCAAGAGGCTCCCCATCAACTTCTCCCTTGCTGCCCTGGGTCAAAATGCCTTAGTTGTCTCTTTTCCAAGATAACGGTGTTGAGATCAAGCCTTGGAGAGTGTTAATGGATTACCATGTCACCATCCCTCCTCACTTGAATCCGTTAGACGTTTCTGGTATCAAGAGTCCTATTCCAAGGAGTAGGAACCATGATACTGAGTCAAGCCAGTAAAGATGTTCTCTTGGGGAAAGTCAGGACTTTCTGAGACTCTGAAATCCCATGGCCTCTGGAGTTAGCCCAGGGAGTCAGCCCTGGTGGGGGTTGAGAGTCACCCGGAAGCCATGAACAGTGAGTGATGAATGATGTCCCATCCATTCACTCATTCTATCACTCCTTCATCTCCCAAACATTTGTGAGGTGTCTACTCCATGGCAGACATGGATGAGGGAAGACATAGATGACTAAGAAGCAGTCCCTGCCCTCAAGCAGCACCCTGTCTGCTTTGGCAAAAGCCAAAAGAACGAAAACCAATGCCATGTATTCTGATCTGCTGTAAGTGTGTTATTAAGTCGGGTTCTCCTCCGACTCCCATGCTAGGCTTGGTTCCTTTTTTTAAATATTTAATAAATATTTTATTTATTTTTGTGTGAGAGAGAAAAGGAGAGAGAGAGAGAGCGAGTGAGCACATGAGCAGAGGGGAGGGACAGAGGGAGAAGCAGACTCCCCGCTGAGCAGGGAGCCTGGCATGGGACTCCATCCCAGGACCCCAGGATCATGACCTGAGCGGAAGGCAGATGCTTCACCGACTGAGCCACCCAGGCACCCCAGATCCATGGTTCTTGAGAAAAAGAATACACATGAACCAAGCTCCATAGTCACGCTATCTTTTGCCCTGAGGGCATTTTCCAAGCTGCCGTGCAGTCTTGCTGGGTAAAGGAAACAGTTTGGGGCTTCCAGAGTCGCTGGGATTTGGGGGTAGGGTCCTATCAAGGAGAAAGCCATAGAGAAGGAGCCCCCCAAATACGTGTAAAAGTTCCTGCCAGGTCTCTGGCCAACTCCTAAGCTGCATATGAGCAGGTGGGTCTCCAGGCATAGCACAGAACCACAGAAGGCTGTATCCCTGAGCAGAGATTTCAGAGGCTGCATACTTCTGGCAAGATGGAGGCTGGACTTTGAGCCAGACATCTTAGCACCCTGGGCTTTGAATTGGACCTCAGGAAGTCCATACTCCAGTAGTAAGGATCATGTCCTACCAGCAAGGACCATGTCCCAGGAGCAAGAGCAACACTGAAGAAGATCTACACGAACAAAGTCTAACCCCAGCCTCAACATGATTAAGGCAGTGATTCTCAACTGGGGGGGCAGTTTTCTCCCTCCGAGTTGTTTTGCAACATCTGGAAACATTTTGGGTTGTCCCGACTGGATGTTGTGATGCTATTGGCACCTAGTGGGTGGGGGCCAAGGATGCTGCTAAACATCTTATGATGCACAGGACAGCGTTGCCTTCATCCTCCCAACAAAGAATAATCTGGCCCCAAATGTCCATAGCTCCAGGATTGAGAAACCCTGGATTTAGGTGATCTGGGAGCAATGTAATTGGCTGCTAGAACAAAAGTCAACAATCTTTGAAAGAAGATAATATAAATCAGAACCTCTACAATGTATTATCCTTAAAACCCAGCATACAATGAAAAAAATTGCCGAAAAATGTGAAGAAGCAAGAAAAACCAATTGGCAATCAAGAAAAAGGAAAACAACCAGCAGAAGCAGAAGGAGAAGCAGAGATAATCCAGAGTTAGCAAGTATGGAATTCAAAGCAACTATGATTAAGATTTTACGAGAAAAGAGGAAAAGACAGACAAAATTGATAAAGAGGAGAGAATTTCAACAGAGAATTAGAATTTATTAAAAAAAACCCACATGACATTAGAAATACAAAATGCAATATCTGAAATTAAGAACTTATTGACTGGATTGGATACCAAACTGGGCACAGCAGAACATATGATTAGTGAGCTATATATGAGAGGTAACTCATGGAAGCTTCTAGAAGTAAACAGGGGAATACTTTTATGACCATGGGATAATCAGGATGCTAACAGCATTAACCTTAAAATAAGCAGTGAATAAATGGGACTACCTTGAAATGAAGAATTTCATTTCATCAAAAGATACTTATTAAGAGAGCGGAAAGGCCAGCTGTGGACTGGGAGAAGATATTTGTAATACATATATCCAACAAAGAGCTCGTATTTTATTTTATTTTTTTATTATTATTTTTTTTATTTATTTATCTGAGAGAGAGAATGGGAGACAGAGAGCATGAGAGGGGGAGGATCAGAGGGAGAAGCAGACTCCCCGCCGAGCAGGGAGCCCGATGCGGGACTCGATCCCGGGACTCCAGGATCATGACCTGAGCCGAAGGCAGTTGCTTAACCAACTGAGCCACCCAGGCGCCCCAAGAGCTCGTATTTTAGAATATAAATGTAACTTTCAAGAATCAGTAAGAAAGGCAGATGACCCAATAAAAAAGGGACAACTTAACCCCCGGGTTTTACAAAAGACGAAATCAAAGCAGTCAAAAAATATGCGAAAAGGGTCTCTATATTATTAGTTAGAAGAAAAATACAACTTGAAAGCACACAATGAGATACTGCTAGACACCCACCAAGACGACAAAAATGAAAAACTCACAATATCCAGTGTCGATGGAGATGTGGAACAATGGAACTCTCTCTTCCATTGCTTATAGGAGGAAATCAGTACAACCACTTTGGAAAACTGGTAGTATCTACTAAATGAGTGCCTATGTATGTGCCATCATCCAGCAGTTTTACTTCCATAAGTATACTCATGTTCACCAACTGACATCTATAAGGATGTTTGTAGATAATGTTTTAAAATTCCAGATTTGGTAGGGTTCTTTTTTCTCCTCCTTTTTATTATTGTTAATGTCTGATGCTATTGCCTTTTATTTATTTTATTATTTTTTTAAAGATTTTATTTATTCCTTTGAGAGACAGAGACAGAGAGAGCACAAGCACGGGGAGAGGCAGAGGGAGAAGCAGACTCGATCCCAGGACCCTGAGATCATGACCTGAGCTGAAGGCAGACGCTTAACCATCTGAGCCACCCAGGGGCCCCTGCTTTTGCCTTTTAATCAGAGAAAGTGGTCCATGTTATTTCTACTTTTTAAAATTTATTGAGAGGTTTTGTGGCCGAATAAACTGTTTTTAGAACACAACCAACTTATCAATTAGTTTCATCATTAATTATTTCGAGTGAATGTCTTTATAGATATCTGTTATAGGTTATATAGTTTCACCTCTGTTTACTTCATATTATGTGGACATATGTAGAGGCACAGCCAATTCTCAGGCCTCTGAGCCAAGCAAAAGAATTTGTGCCAGCATATATCAAAATAGGGGTATTGAGATAGCAGAGGAAGAAATCATAGCAAGAGCAAAGGATGGCTTGATTTATTTAAGAACGGGTTTGGTTGGCTAACATCCAAGTTCAAGGAAAGCTGAGAGGCCCGTGAAGGCAGAGCCTGCAAACATCTTGATGTTTTTCCAGCCTTCAGTTTTGCCTTGACTGTGGACTGCCTCTATTCTGCTTTTGAGCTCTTTGGGAAAGGAACCCCTGGTGACTCATCTCACGCCTACCTTCCCTGAGTCTTCTCTTGCCTCTCTTCAATTACCCAACTTGTTTGTGTCAAGGTGGGGAACACCTTTCACTATCTTCTTTTCACTCACGAGGTCCATCAGGAGTAATTTAGGACTCAGTTGAGCAGACAGGCTGAGCGATCTGCTAGTCCCTTTTCTATGAGCCTATGATAAAAGGGAGGCCTGGAAATGAATAGGTTAGTCTCTAGCCCATTCCAAATAACGTGCTGGCCACAAATGCCGAGGTGATGACGTCTCGGGGCTTGTAACTCTCAACAAATCCCATGATCCAAAGCCTTAGTTGTTTCAACTGTCAACAGTTCCCTGACTGGAAGGAGAAAGTGGGCCGGGCGGGGCTCAGATCCATGCCGTAATCTCTCCCCAGTTGGCTCCTGGAACTCCCGTGGGCGACAAAAAAAGCACCATTGACTACTTCCCAAGGGTCATGGGGAGCAGGGTCTCGTGACCACAGTGTACCTCGGAAGGGCCTCTGCTCTCCTGAGACGGGTCAGCCAGAGGGTGTTTGCTGATGTTCTGGGAATATTGACCTATGGTGGGACTGGCCAGGCACTTTTAGTAGCTTATACTTCCTTTTCCATTAATACTCATCATCTTTGACTCCCGTATGCGATCAGTACGAAAATGGTATGGCCACCGATCAGCTGTTTTTCTTTTTCTAGCACCAATCTGGTCATGTTATTAAAAAAAACACAACAACAACAGCATATGTAACTTTTTGGAAAGGTCCTTGACCTGGTAGCCTGTGAGAGATTAAAATCTTTATGGTCTGAAAACTAGCTGCGACTCTAATACAAGATTTTCATCTTTATTCAAACACGTTATCATAACCCGTCTCGTATCACAGTGGGTCCCCGCCCCAGCGGAGCATCGTCTCCCAGAGTGCAGGGACCTTGTCTCGACACCCTTATCCCCTCCTAGGGCCTTGCATAGGTCCAGCAAAGCCCTCTTAACCGTTTTTGAATTAACTTTAAGCACAAATGAATTTTACTGTAGTATTTACCTCTAAAACCACATTCTGATTAAATGGTTAAGATGCATTTTGCTGAATTTGCTTACTGCCCCTAATTCTATCTCTTTAAACAAACAACCAAGACCGAGGAAGTAAAATCGCCCGCCATCCTTGTGTTGGACGAAGCTGCCCGAACACTATACTGCCATCTAGTGGGAGAAAAGGCTCGGCGGCCACGGAATCCGCTCCCACTGGCGGCGGGGGGGAAACAGGGTCTGTGTTTAGAACAATGTCAGAAGCAGCCGGTAGTTGAGGGGATGGGAGGGGGACGCAACGGGGGATATGTGTTTTCCTCCGATTAGCCGCGCACTGCTGAGGGCGGGTGCCTCTATGCACTTGGCATAATAGCAGAGGAAGCCTTCTTTGTGGTTTTTCGAACAGGCACATCATGATAAACTGGGTGGTGTTCTTGGCTGTGGTTCTATCTGTGGGCTAGTAATTTAGGCTGTGGGATATTCCCATCAGAACAATGCAGTTTTTAGAAGGAGAAAAGTCACGGTTTTATTAGCATAAGTCACACACACACACACACACACACACACACACTCACTCTGCGTTGTTTCACCCTCTGGCTGATTTTTCTGGTCCCTCGCTACCTCTTTGGCAATGCCTCGCTGCAGTATACCGCCTGTGGCTCAAGAGAGTGTCCTTAATACAAAGCCGTGCTTGGCCCTGCAGGAGTGGGGAGCCACGGACTCCCTGGCTCAGCCTCTAATGGTGACCCCTGGGGCTTTTCATCCAAGTTGACTTTATTTATTCATAAGCAGAACTCACAATCGAGGTTCGGAGGGCCCTGCACCTGTCACATCCCCCCTGCCTTCAATTTTCTTTTATTTCTTTGACTGTTTCTCTTCTCTTCCTTGTCAGTTCTCTGAGCAAACCTGTGGGCTCCCTGCGGCCCCTTTTCCTTTCCCAAACACGCACCGGCATACACACACACAGATACACACTCTGGAGGGCCCTGGCCTAGATCCCGGTTGGAAAGTGGCTTTTGAGAAAATCAGGGAACACCCACTCAAGTCATGGTCGACAGAATTCCTGGGGCCGGCAGAGCTGTTCGGCCAAATCTGGGATGAATGGTCACTCTGAAACAGGCTGGTTGCTCAGATCATCGAGAAGGATTCTGGGGGCACATCTGAATTTTGTGGGCAGGGGGAAGGATGCAGGGATGTTTTAGGAAGGTGTGAGATAGTCGTGGGATGGACAAGTACGAGTATTACCATATCGGTTTTACACACAAATGGTTTCTTGGAGAGCTAACAGTGAAATGCTATTAGCTGTTAACATCCTGGCATGAATTAAATTATTGGATTAGCTGCCCATCACCTCCTGGGACTCCAAGGGAATGAAGTCACAGGATTGGTGAAGTTTCTATGGGGCTTATTCTTCCTTTTTGTTTTTAGTTGAGGTGAAATTCGCATAACATAAAGTGTACCGTTTTCTCCATTTTAAGGTGTATAATTCAATGGCTTTTAGTATAACACAAGGTTGTACAAATATCATCACTCTAACTCCAGAATTTTCCCATCACCCTCAAAAGACACCCTGTGCCCATGAAACATTCACTCCTAATTCTCCCCCTCAGCTCCTGGCAACCACTAATCTGCTTTCTGTCTCTATGGATCTGCCCATTCTGGACATTTCCTATACATGGAATCCTCCAATATTTGTCCTTTTGCATCTGGCTTCTTTCTCTTAGTGTAATGTTTTGAAGGTTCATCCGTGTTGTAGCAGGTATCAGTCCTTGATTCTTTTTTATGGTCAAATAATATTCCATCGTGTGGCTATAACATGTTTCGTTTATTCATTCCTCAGTTGATGGATATGTGGGTTGCTTCCGCCTTTTGGCTCTTGTGATTAGTCCTGCTGTGAGCATTCACATACGAGTTTTTATCTGAAGACTCATTTTCGACTGTCTTGGGCAGATGAGTGAGTTTCCTTCAGCCCCACCTTTGGTGATGATGGATCCATTTTAAACCATCTGGGAGGTGAGTTTTGCTAAGAAGAAAAGTGTGGTAGTTTGGGTGCTGCCTGGATGGGACTTGGGAGGAAAAGGGTGCAGAACACCTAGGGCATTCTGTGGGATCCTAAGGCGAAAGGGTCTCTGGAAAGGAGGACAGGAGAGGGAGGAGGTGGGGCCCAATGGGGTGCCAATAACCTTGAGCTTTGGTGAATGGAGGAAAAATGGGGTTTGGTCAGCATTTATAAAATGGCTGCTGATATTTTTCTGTTTTTTTTTTTTTTTTTTTAATAAGGAAAGGAAAATAATCATGTAATATACATTGGTTAATTGAATTTAAATTTAAAAAAAAGGAAAGGAAAAATCTCTGGTGGGTGGGGATGAAAAGATGAGTTAGCAGAGAAGTGAAAATGGGTGTGGCTTTGGATGTGTCTTAACGGGGTGTTGTTAATGGATGTGTTTTTGTCAGAAAGAAGGAAAGTTTGTTTGGCCACATGTTAAGGTGAGAGGACAAATTTGGTCGAGCAAATTTTAGCACAACACACTGAAGAAAGGGATCCTCTCAGTACAATAATGTTGCCATGTATTTCTATGGCGATGGACTTTTTCTAAAGCATATGTAAAGCTCATTAGGATGAATGAATCGGATAGAGAAGGCACTATTTGCTGCCCTTTGGGAAGGAAGAAATCAAGGGACGCCTGGGGGGCTCAGTCAGTTAAGCATCTGCTTTTGGCTCAGGTCATGATCTCTGGATCCTGAGATCGAGTCCTGCATCGTCGGGCTCCCCTTTCAGCGGCGAGTCTGCTTCTGCCTCTCCCCGCTGTTCATGCTCTCTCTCTCTCTCTCAAATGAACAAATAAAATAATAATAAAAAAAAGAAATAGGAAATCAAGGCATGCAGCAGAGTACCTGCTGATAGTAGTCATTCATCAGGATTGTTAAATAATAAGCGAAGCAGAGTCATCTCAAGTCAAAGGATGTCAGAGCTGGGAGGCTCTTTGAGATCATCCACCAGGCCTCCCCTCAACCCACTTTGGGAAGAGGGATGTGGGGGCAGAGTGGGGAAGTCCTGTGCTTAAATGCCACGTCACCTGGTTGGTGAGTGAAGGACCCAAGTCAATAGTTTGTCCTCTGTTCCCTTACTGAGTGTCCTCATATCATCCACTATATTGCTTTGTGGTGGTTTGTGTTCTTACCTGTCCTCGCTGGGGGCCACCTGCTCCTGGAGGTGGGGCTTGTGTCAGATTCATTTTCGTGTCCCCAAGATAAAGCACAGTGCTGAAGCTTGTTGACCAGAGGCACGGGAAGCGGCAGCTCTTTGCTCTTCCTGGGTCTCCGCTCCTTCTCGTTTGGCCCCAGGTTTGAGTGGCAAAGCCAGGGCTCAGACAGTTTCCAGACTCCAGAGATCTTTTGTCTACACCACAGTGTCTACACTCATCATGGTAGGTGACACTAGATGTCCTGGGCGGGGTGCTTTGGACTTGCCGGGGTCGGGGAGGGGGCATGGGATAATCCCCACTGGATTGTTATTATGGAAATCTCTAGAAGCTGAGGGAAAGAGGGAGCTTTCCTTAGTTCGTCGGCCTGGCCACTTTCCGTGGGATCTCAAGTGTATCCTGAGCACCTGGCTGTCCTTTGTTGTTTTGCGCAGGTCCCAAGTGGAGGTAAGTCTGGAACCAGTGCCTTAGGAGAACTGTGTCCTTCGGCATGGAACCCGTCAATGATGGGGGCCGGAAGAGGTGACGGGATTTTCAAGGGGGTTCTGAAACAATTCCTTGTGTATCTTGTTTTGCTTTTCCTGGGGGACTTCCACTTGTTCCTGAGCACATAGTTGAGGCAAAGCGGGAAAGGTCTCACATTGGTCCTTCCTGTGGCTCAGTCCTTGCTGTGGCCAGCCTGCAATTGGCAAGTGGCAGGTACCCAGGCCAGGGCGTGGAGGGTCTGTCTGCGAGTGCAGAAAGAGAGGCGCAGGGCGATTATACTGATGGTGTGGACCACGGTGGGGGCTTTGTTATCTGTCCTCTGTTGTCGGGTTCTGCTCAGCGTTGAGCAGCCCCGCACGGGGTTCTTCTCACCTGAGCCTCTGCTTGCTGTCTCCTGCACAAACTCCAAGACCCGGATGTTGGATCCCGCCACCTCCCTGGCCTGGGAATGGCTTGACTTCCTCTGGCTCCTTCTCTCCCCACCCCACGGCAGTGAGCTTCATAAAGTGTAGAGTACAAAGGGCTCCCAGATGGCAGCCATGTTTCCCACAGCTTGATTGCTCCTGATTGTAAAGCAGTGTCCACACAACCCAAGAGCAAAGCCACATGGTCTTGTGACACAGATGAGATATCCAGGGACCAGTGGTTCTTCTTTGCTTGGTGCCCCTCCTCTTGAAGAGGCCAAGGGAAGGTCTGAGTGCTTCAGAAGTCCCTCGAGCAGCCTCAGGTGTCCACGTGAAGGGGGCTTGTGGCCTGGGGAGTGCAAGAGGTGGCCTCGGCATCCCCCCAAGGGGGCCAGTTCGAGCCCTCCAGCCTTGTCATGGCAGGGAGGTTGGGATGAGCCTCTTCTTTCCCATCTTGGCTGAAGGTGAGACCCTCCTCAGTCCTCTGAGGGGGCATCTTCTGCCATCAGGGGCCCAGCAGGGTGTGTGGGGAGGTACAAGGTTATGCTGGTTTGGGTGAGGAAGCAGGATCCCGGGGATGATAGTGCAGGAGGGGGGACCAAGGCAGGGTATGAGGGCGCCAGCAATGTGCTGAAGTCCCGGAGGTAGCCTACTGGGGGGAGTGAGTGGGAGCTCTCAGATGGGAAGAGGGAGCTGTATTATCAGAGCCTACTTCTGTCATGACTCAGGTTTGGTTCTTCTTTCTGGTGGGAAATGGACGAGGAAGCTGATGTCCAAAGTGGGCTCTCTGGATGGTGAAACAGGGTGTCTAGGAGAGCTTTCAAGAAAAGGCACAGTCTGGAAGTTGGCAAAGGTCCCCCGAGAAGCTTGTAGGTGAGCTAAACCCTGGCCGGGGGGAGGGTTGGAAGGGTCATCCCATCAGTTCTTCAGACCAGAGGTAGCAGCCAGAAACTGTTTCCCAAATAGTTGCGGAGGGTCACATCAGCGAGAGTGGAGGATGACAATGGGAAGGGTCACTATAACTAAACCTGTCTAGTTACCGTCTTGTCACAAGCCACTCTGCTTTGTGACATGGGTTTGGTCCCACTTCAGACCATGACTCCTTTTCCCCACATGGAGGTGTGAGATGAGAGTAGATGCCTCCCTCCCCCTCGCCCCCTTGTCTCCTGCCTCACGACCAGCACACTCACCTGCACCAGGTCCGGTGTGAGGCGCTTGGCCTGCAGCCATTTCTGGAACCTCCTGGTTTTCCGCAGGATGCGCTCGATGCTGCAGGTCTTTGGGGCTGCTGCAGAGGCGCAGATTCTCCTGTCTGAGATGTCACTTTGCTGTTTGCTGACCAGCCTGGAGACCTCCACGGGGCGCCAGGTTTTGGAATCATCTGAGTAATTTGCAGGGTAAGAAGGCAAGTAGTCGGGAGGCAGTCCAAGGGGGGAGGCCAGCCAGCTGTCAAACCTGGAAGAAGAGCCCTTTTATTTATTTTATTTTTTAATATATTTTTCTAAAAATTAAAAAATTTATTTATTAGAGAGAGAGAAAGAGAGAGAGCACAAGCAGGGGGAGCTGCAGGCAGTGGGAGAGGGAGAAACAAACTCCCTGCTGAGCAGGGAGCCCGATGCAGGGCTCCATCCCAGGACCCTGGGATCATGACCTGAGCCGAAGGCAGACGCTTCACCGACTGAGCCACCCAGGTGCCCCCAGAAGAGCCCTTTTAGGATCTGCTTGGAGCTGGAAGGATGAAGCGGGGGCCAAGGAGGGACTAGCAATATTGTCAGAGCCAGCAGAACCTGGGGACAGGGAGACAGGCGACAACATCCTGTCTGATCCATTTCTTCTCCTTTGACTGGGGCACTCCACTCTTCCTGCGAGAACACTACTTTTGTTTCCTCAAACTCAGGGATATAAATATGTGATGTCAGAAAAGGTGAGCTAGATACATGCCAGACACATGCTTTATCCTCTTCAGGCAGCTGACGCAGAAGGACTAGCCATGGCTTTTTGAACGGCAGCTTTACACATGCTGGTGCCTTAGATTCTCCTGATACCCCATCCCCACTTTACAGATGGGGAAACTGAGGCTTATAGAGCTTAAGGACCTCACCCAAGTTCAGACAGTACATTGCCAAGCAGACGTGCAGACCCAGGGCCATCTGTTTCAGCAGAGCCCATGATCTTTCCCCTTCCCAACACTGGTTCTATAAACAGCCCACCCTCTGACTAATGGCTGGGTCTTGGAACCATAGTTGGTGAAGAGGCTTCTGGGCCTGCACTCAGAGGAGCACTACCTCTGCATATCCCACCCTTAGTGGCTCCATCAATTTTGCCTTCAGTCCAAAGATTTAAGCCATCCATACCAAGCAAGTCACAGGGAACAGTGGCTGGAAAATGGTCACCAAGTTCAAAGCCATCTGGGATCCAAGACGTGTGTCATGCCACACAAAAGCCTGGTTGGTCCTTAATCCTTCCCTAGGACCCCTTTGCTAGTTTCCTAGGCCCCACCTTGACCTTTTCTCTGGTCATTCTTCTGGCCACATGCCAACATTCCCATTAGGGGAGAATGTGAAATCTTCTTCTGATTTATGTAGGAAAAATTAGGAACGTAACATTTACTTTCATGATTAATAAAATTAAGCTTCTGAGATGTGTTCTATATTTAATTCAAGTCAGAATCTGGAACTTATTATTGGGCATTATTGGATAGCCTCATGACCATGACTTTTGGGGGAATTAGCATTTTGATTGGCTCCAAACTCTACACTGCTTTGTTTTCTCACTTGCATGACGCAGCTTCACCCTAAGAGACTGCAAGCTTCTCAAAGAAGGTGCTCCAGCAGAACCTGTTACTTAGCACCTTCCATAATGTAGTAGTGCCGTCCAAACTGCAGTGGAAGTAGGCCCAAAGAATTCTGTTCAAGAACATTTACACAAATCTATTTAAAAAGGTGAAACATTGTGGGGCGCCTGGGTGGTTCAGTCAGTTAAACGTCTGCCTTTGTCTCAGGTCATGATCCCGGGGTCCTGGGATCAAGTCCCGCATCGGGCTCCCTGCTCAGTGGGGAACCTGCTTCTCCCTCTCCCTCTGCCTCTCCTCAGCTCATGCTCTCTCCCTCAAAAAAATAAATAAAATCTTGGGGCACCTGGGTGGCTCAGTCGGTTGAGCGTCTGCCTTCGGCTCAGGTCAGGATCCCGGGGTCCTGGGATCGAGCCCGGCATCGGGCTCCATGCTTAGCGGGGAGCCTGCTTCTCCCTCTCCCTCACTTGTGTTCCCTCTCTCGCTGTGTCTCTCTCTGTCAAATAAATAAATAAAATCTAAAAAAATAAAAAATGAAAAATAAAATAAAATCTTGAAAAAAAATAAAAATAAAAAATAAAAAAAATGAAACATTGTAAACGAGCAGTGAATCAATTTCACCGGCATTTTTAGGACAACCATTGGGAATGGTCCTCCCCTCTAAGAGGATAAGGAAGGGCAGGGGGCCCCGAGGCAAGCCTGTCTGCTTGTTCCCTGCAGCTGCTCTTGCTCCTGGGGCAACCCCCTGAAAGGCCTGTGACTGAGGATTTATGATAGGTGGTTCTCTTAGACATTGATTGTAGCAACACGCATGTATGAAACATGTAAACACACCAGTCACTGTGCTAAATGCTTCGTGAATAGTAATTCAGTTAAACCTGGCAGCAAACCTGCGAAGTCAGTACTGTTCTTAACCATGCAGATGAGGAAACTGAGGCACAAAGAAGTTAAGTAATTTGTCCAAAGTCGTACAACCAGAAATTGGAGGAAGTGGCATTCAAGGCCCCAGAGCTTGCAATCTCAAGTGCTTTGCCCTGGCCTGGTCCCCTGTCATCCTTTGTATGACTTTGTGGGAACAGATTGGTAGGTAACATTATTAGGGGTTGTATCTAGCAGTATCATAGATTCAGAGCTGGAAGCAAGCAACAAGGTCCAATCCAACTGAGCCCCTCAACATGGAGGACAGTGTGGTGGCGTGGGGCAGAGCAACAGTGTTGCAATGACAATAAAACACTTTCCTCTTGCATGCTCCTCATGCTTACATCCCGTCAAACACTAAGTCTGTAGACATGCCTTCCTAAATATTTCTTGCCTCCCTTTCCTTTTCTCCATCCCTCAGCTTTGCCCAGAACCCTTAAAACATCCAGCGTCTTCCCAAAAGCTCTTAGGACACAGCTCACACTACTTAGAGCACTTCACAGCTTTCTTTCTGGGCCCATCTCCTTCTACTCCCCCTACAACCTTGCTTTGTTCTCACCAAACCACTGATCATCCCTGGCTAAGCCACATTGTTTTGGGCCCCTGAGCCTCCACTCACCTGGTCATGTGCCCATCCCTTTGTCTGAGATACTTTCTTCCATTTTCCCAGTGCCACCACTGTCTTCCCAATGGAGAGTAAACTCCTGCAGGGCTAAGGACTGGGCTTCCTTCAACTTGGTCGCTCAGTGCCTAGCAGACGGCTGGGCGCCAAGTTAGTGCCCAATGCATTTTAGTTGGATGGATGGATGGATGGATGGATGGATGGATGGATGGATGGGTATTTGGATGTATAGATGGATGATAAGTGAGTGGAGGGATACATGGAGGGCTGGCTGGCTGGCTGGCTGCAGAGGGATGGTTGGGTGGAACGATGCACAGATGGACGCCTGAATGAATGGGTAAATGGACAGATGGGCGCATGTGTGGATGATGGAACGTGTACACGGATGCTTTTGCCATAAGCTCTGGGGCCCTGCAGCTCCCGAGACCTCTGAATTGATTCGAGGAAGTGAGTTAAAGCAATAATTGCTATCATCTTCCGAGATGAAAGAGACAGACAAGAGCAAGGGAGAAGAGAAGGCAAAAACAAGCCTAATGATTTACTTATTTTAAAAATACTGCGAGCCCTCCACTACTCAGTTAGAAGTTTTTAAACTTTCTTTAAGACTCTGGGAGTGGGGGGTGGGGATGCAAGGCCAAGTGAGTACAGTAAGGAAGGGAAGGGAAAGCAGGGAAAGCACCTGCCTTGGTGAGAGCCCAGGAATCTCTAGGAGCAATTCTGATCAGAAATACTCCTGCTAAGTCCTCCATCTCCACCTTTCTCCCCAACCTATGATCTGCACATACATGAATCCTGATCAATCAGTTCCTGCTAGATCTCACCAGCTGGCGTGATTGCTTAGGATTTCACAGATAGGTATGTTTTCAGCGGGAAGACTATGTCAATCAGGTTTCCTCTTGTTTTCTGGCTTCCTTTAAGTTTTTTTTTCATTCAGGATTTGAAAGTCCAAACGGAACGCATGGGAAAACTGGTACTGAAAACATTGAAATGTTCAAAGGTTAACGGTTGGGTATGGGAAGCATTAGATTTATCATCAGCGTTCTCGCCAAAGAGAAGATAAGGAAAGATGACAGTCATCTACCAATGATGTGTCTTCAGCTTCCCAGGCTCACTCTCTGCTGCCAAACAAACAAGTTTTTGTCCAGTTCTTACTGAGGCCCTGGCCTGGAATGCTAACGCTTGCCTGGTTATAGCATGTCAGCCAAACAGCTGAGAGTTCGGGATGAGCTTTTTCCTAAGGTATTATCACAGTCATTTGCAAAAGTGAGAAAATATTTGGAGATGAACAAGACGAACAAACACTCTTAGAAAGAGAGGCAAAGGATATGAACTTGTAGACAATTTAGCAAACAAAAAAGGAATAGAAATGGTCAGTACTATATGTTGGCTAATTGAATTTAAATAAAAAAAGAAATAAATTAAAAAATAAATAAAAGAATTATACAAAGCCCCCCCAAAAAAGAAAGAAAGAAATGGCCAGTAAGCCTGAAAAAAAGGCTCAACTCAGAAGACAAACAAACTAAAAATAGTAGTAATATTAAATATTTGTGAGCATGCAAGAAGTGAGCTCCATAGGTAGAAGTCTCCATTTGGAGATATATACATATATAAAGTCTCCTAAAAATGCGCTATATTTTGTGACCCAGAAATTTCCACTTTTGGGAATTTGTCATAGGAATTTTTGATTGATGTGCACAAAAATCGAGCAGCAGGGATGTTCAACATAAGACTGTTTATAATATTGAAAAGAGAAAAAAAACTAGTTGTCTCACAGCAGTGGATTAGTTAAATAAATTATGGTTGACTGATGCGGTTGAATACCACAAAGCCATTAAAAATCAAATTGTGGATGTATCATTTGCAAATATCTTGTCCCATTTGGTGGGTTTTTTTGTTTGTTTGTTTGTTTTGTTGATGGTTTCCTTTGCTATGCGAAGACTTTTTATTTTGGTGCAGTCCCAAGAGTTTAATTTTACTTTTGTTTTCCTTGCCAGAGGAGACATGTCTAGAAAAATGTTTCTATGGCTGACGTCGAAGAACAGTTAATAATGTGGAAAGGTGTTCCTGACATACTGTTAAATAAAAGTTTACAGAAAAGTCTGATCACATTTTTGCTGAAAAAAAATTTAAATCCATACTTAGAAAAAAGGTGGCAAGGATATGTTAACTAAGGGGTGATCCCTCCGTGGAGGAATTATACATGATTTTCATTTTGTGCTTTCTTCAGTATTTCTTGAAAATTCTAAAATAAACAGATATTACTTTTAAAATAAGGAAACAGTTGCTTACGCTGTAAAGAACTATCAACAAGTCCGCATCCCCAGATCCACTCACTGCCTCTCTCTGGGGCTTTGCGCTTGAAGAATGTGCATTCTCAACATGGAGAGCCCTAAACTCCAACCCACCCCACCTGATGCTTTCCCGTTTGTCTCTGCACACATCCCTTTCGGGTGCACATGGAACATAAATTCTGAGGGAGCTGAGGTCATATCCTGAACTTGAATGGAACACAAACCTATTTGGGGAAATGCTTCCTGAATTTGACCAATACCTGCCTGATGAGAAAAACTTCACTTATTGCCACTTGGCAAAGAGTCAACTGTACGATTCATATACTCTGTTTAGTTACCTCGAGGAGGATGTGAACCTGGGACTCTCCTTCAGTTGAATCCCATAAAGGCCCTCCCTCCTGTCGGAAAATCTGTCTGTATTCTCCCCGCCTCCTTTCTCCGAGGAATCAGCCCCACTTTACTCATGTTCTTGGTCCTCTCCATCCCATTTCTTAGACGGGATGGAAATCTTGTGTTCGCTTTCAACATTTCCATCTTTACTTTCTGTCACACTGCGTTGGTCAACAAAAATGACTTCTCTAGCTGAACCCACCCACTGGCATCCTTCCTGCCCTGCTTTGTTCCCACTGACCTTTCTCCTGGACTAGGAGAACTGGTCTGGCTGCCCCCGCCAGCGTCAACCAGTCCATCCTGCACACTGCTTTCTTTTTTTAACTATTATTTTTTAAATTTTTTAAAAAATTATTTATTTATTTGAGAGAGAGAGCACGAGCAGGGTGGCAGGGGGAGGGGCAGAGGGAGAAGCTGGCTTCCCGCTGAGCAGGGAGCCCGACGCGGGGCCCGATCCCAGGACCCTGGGATCATGACCTGAGCCGAAGGCAGACGCACATTTCTTTCCAGGAGATCCTTCCAAAACACAAGTCTCATCTTGTCTCTACCCCACTAAACTCCTTCATCGTTGCCTGCAATAGAGCTTCCCCGGTTGGGAAGGTCTTTCAACTTTTCACCATTTGAAATGCCTTAAAAAAAAAGCCTAAGGGGGAAAGTCTACATCAATATGGTATCTATCATCTCGCAAAAGTTCCACATGTTGGATTGATATTTTCTATTCATTATATTTGTTTAGTAACTTAGTTGAATAATCAAATGTCTTCAGTTAATACAGATTGGAAATCAAATTATTGTAAATTAATGTTGTTTTTTGGTCACCAAATTTTACATGCCTCAGATAGGTCCCTGGGGGAGGGCTGCAGAGAAAGGCCTATTACAAAGGGTCTTCAGTATCAAAGAGGTGGGGAACCGCTGGCCCACAGGAGAAGGTCCCAATTTCTTGGCATGGCATTCAAGGCCCCTGGCCCATCTGCCTCTTCCAATGGCCTCCTTCTGTCACGCCTCCACATAGGCCCCATGCTCCAGCCTCTAAGTGCTTCTCGCCTCTCTGGAGCCACACTCCAGGCCATTGCTTTAGCTTGTCCTTCTACCTTAAGCCCTTCTCCTAAATTTCTCCTAAATTTTAAAGGCCTTGCTCTGAATGCCTTCTCCAGCCCCCATTTGGAATTAGTATTCCCCTCCTTGGAGCTCCCGGAGGTCCTGTACATTTCAGGCCACGTCTTATTATTGTTATTTGTAACATGGCTCCCTCCTCCTGAGCCCCTCAAGGGCAATGACCAAGAGTTACAGTGATGTCATTAGCCCCCCTTGCTGGGTCTTGGCTGTGGTCAAGACTCATTGACTATGTGCTGACAGGCTTGAACTCCAGAGTGTGATACCATCCTTGGTGAGATCCAAATGCATCACCATTTACTAAACTTGGGTTTTCCTCTGCATTGGAAAATTGGTTCCGAAACGTTGGAGCAAAGTGCCCTGGTTTAAATCCCAGATCTGCCACTTACTAGGGAGTGACCTTGGGCAAGTCATTTAATCTTGCTATGGTCACTCTCTGAGTAATGAGTGCAAAACATTAACGTTCTGGGATGGTGATGCAGAGCAAATAAAAATAAGCTTTAAAAGGTCCGTCACATGGTAGGCCTCCTATTAATTTTATTTCCCTCTTTTTATGAGAAATGAACTTGGTAAACTCAATAATCCCGGGCTACTCCATTCATAGAAAAGAACACTTTAAGCTCCCACTTCAAAAGAAAACTTTGGCTTTAGCATTTAGGGCTAGAATTCAGCTTCATACCTTACCCACCCCCCCACCCCCCGCCCAACGTCAACCCATTGCCGCCATGATGACTTGACTTTGCTTCAGCTCCCACCCAGAAACTGCATCCTGACTCATTTTCAACAAACTCCTGGACATCATCACATGAAGGGAACAGGAGTTTGCCCCTCCGAGTTATCTAATGGAGATTCTGACCTTATTTCTTCTTTAAAGAACTTCTTGCAAATTGATGTCCCGATGCAGGCATTGCATTTATCAAGACCGAGGAAAGTCCTTCCAAAATTGTAGCTGGTTCTGCTTCGGGGCACCAGAGAAGGAGAGGGAGAAGCCAGCGAGGAAAGAGAACAGCTCAGGGCTGAGACCCACAGCAGCAGCACGGGCCGGCCTGGGCCGAGGCCGGCAGCCTTAGGCCCCAGCTGGGGCTCCATCTCCTGCTCAGGATTCCCCGCTGCAGGCTTCAGCTGCCCACTCAGGGCTGCACAGAGGTGGGTCTTGGCAAAAGAGAGGGGGCTGGCTTCAGGGCGCTGACCCCATCCCAGCTTCCCCAATTTCTGTTTGAGGATGCTAAGGAGCTTGGGGCTAACAGGGCAGGGGAGGAGGTGAGGAAGTCCATGGAGGATGCTGATAACACCGTTTCCAGAGTTACTCTTCCTCTGTCTGGGGCGGCTGCCTTGGGCTGGGGAAGGGCTGACTGGCAGATTTTGGGAAGGACAATGGTCAGGGCTTCCCTGTGCGGTCCTTTCAACAAACACAGGATATCCTGGCTGGGCAGGAAAGGTCCATTCAGGATGTGTGTCCGACCTGGATTCCACCTGGGAGTTTCAAAGGATCCTGAAGGCCTCCACCCTCCACTGTTTGAGTTCTGGGCACATCTGTCCCTATGGATTGCGCGTGCGCAAACACACACGCACACTACATGCATCACACACACACACACACACACACACCAATTTCCCCCCTCTGCGGTGGATACTTAGGCCCCCGCCTTGACTAGCCATCCCAGCCCCACTTTGATTCTATTTGGCTGTGAAATAACTCGAAGTCAGTCAGCTGGCCATTAAGTGGCGCATTTAACACTGATCTGAATGGCGAAAACTTTTGGCTGTTTTGGGAATAGAAAAACTCAAGTTAGTCCATGTTTCAGCTCCTCTCGCAGATCTGAGCAGGCTGGGGAAAAAGTCTGGTGGCCTCTGATGTGACAAGGGAGCACCAGAAAGATTCTTCTGCCTGTACCCAGCTCTGTCTGTTCCTCTATCCCCCTCCCACCACCTGCCAGTCCCCCTTCCCTTCAGCACCCTGCCTCCTTTCTCCATGGCCAGCCTGACTTGGTGGCGTTTACTGTCCCACAACTGAATCCTCCTGACAGCAAGATAAGGCCCACAGAGTGGAGTGGAAGGGAGTGCTAATTTAGGGATGGAGAGGCTATATGAGGACCAAACCAGGGAAGGCAGACTTGGGATAGGAGAGGGGGGGGGGAGAAGGCAGATAAGAGGGGGCCAGGGATGGTCTCAGGAGAATCGGGGAGTTTTGTTAAGGATTGGCAGGAAGAGCAGGCTAATGGCAGTTTTCCGATGGTTAAACATATGCTTATAAGCTCACAGTCTGTCCTCCTCAGGGAAATGTTCAGTTGTGTTTGTTTTGAATTCTGGAGTTGTGAGAGTTCTTTATATATTCTCGATACTGGTTCTGTGCTGGATATGTGGCTTGCAAATATTTTCTCCCGGGTGGTAACTTGTCTTTCATCTTCTGAACAGGGTCTTTCACAGAGTCAATGTTTTTAATTTTGATGAAGTCCACGTTGTCAATTTTTCCTTTTATGGATCGTGGTTTTAGTGTCAAGTATAAGAACTCTTCATCTAGCCCTAGACCCCAAAGGCTTTTCTCCTAAGACTTCTTATAAAAGTTTTATAGTTTTAGACTTTCCACTTAAATCTATGACCCAGTTTGAATTAATTTTGGTGTAAGATGTGGTTAGGTCAAGCAAAGTTCATAGTTTTGCCAATGGATATCCAGTTGCTCCAGCACCATTTATTAAAAAGACTATCCTTCTTCCATCGAATTGCTCTTGCACCTTTGTCAAAAATCAGTTGTCTGTAATTGTAGGCGTCTATGTCTGGATTCTCAATTCCGTTCCATTGACCTACGTGTCTGTTCCTTTGCCAATGTCACACAATCTTGATTATTGTAGCTATAGACTGAGTCTTGAAATTGGGTAGACTGATAACTCCAACTTTCTTCTTCTTTTTCAAAATTATTCTAGCTACTCTAGTTCACTTGCCTTTCTATATAAATTTTAGAATAATCTTGTCTATACCTACAAAAAAATTTTGCTGAAATTTTGATAGGTGTTGCGTGAAATCTGTATATCAATTTGGGGAGAATTGACATCTTTATTATGTTGAGTCTTCAATTGCATAAACATGTTAGGTCTCTTTATTTATTTGGATCTTTTATTTCTTGCATCAGCATTTGGTAGTTTTCAGCATCTAAGTCCTGTACATTTTTTTAGACTTACACTTAAGTATTTTATTTTTGAAGGAGCATTTGTAAATGGTGTCACGTTTTAAACTTTGGTGTCTATGGGTTCATTGCAAATATATAGAAATACAGTTGAGTTTTGTATGTTGATATTGTATCCTGTGACCTTGTTGAAATGATTTATTAGTTCTAAGAGATTTTTTGTAGATTCCTTGGTATTTTTTTTTAAGATTTTATTTATTTATCTGACAGATAGAGAGACAGCGAGAGAGGGAACACAAGCAGGGGGAGTGGGAGAGGGAGAAGCAGGCCTCCCGCTGAGCAGGGAGCCCGATGCGGGCTCGATCCCAGGACCCTGGGATCATGACCTGAGCCAAAGGCAGACACTTAATGACTGAGCCATCCAGGCGCCTCTCCTTGGTATTTTCTATGTAGATTATCATGTCATCCTGAAATAGGGAGTTTTATTTCTTCCTTTCATCAGTATTTTGTACATTCCAAGATCCGAGCCCTATAAATGGTATTATATTTTAGAATTTGTGTTCCACATGTTCACTGTGAGTTGTTTTTTTGTTTTTCTATTTTCAGTTTCACTGATTTCTGGTCTTAACTTTATTAGTTCTTTCCTTCTGCTGGCTTTGGATTTATTGTGCTCTTCTTTTTTTAGTTTCTTGAGATAAGATCTTAGATTATTTATTTGACAACTTTCCTCATTTTAATGGAAGCATTTTACATTATAAATTTATCTTTTGACACTATATTAGCTGTATCCCACAAAATTTGATATGTTGTATTTTTATTTGCATTCAGTTCAATGTACTTTAAAATTTTTCCATGAGACTTCTTCTCTGACCCATGAATTATTTCAACGTATGTTGTTTAGTTTCAAAGTGTTTGGACATTTTCCTGCTTTCTTTCTGTTAACTGATTTTTAGTTTGATTCCATTATGGTCCGAAAACACACTCTGTATGGTTTCAATTTTTTTTTAGAGATTTTATCATTTATTTGAGAAAGAGAGAAAGAGAGAGAGAGAGAGCATGGGCAGGGGTAGGGGCAGAGGGAGAAGGACAAGCAGGGACCCCCACTCAGGGCTCACGTC
Organism: Mirounga angustirostris; assembly: GCF_029215605.1. Lineage (NCBI taxonomy): Eukaryota > Metazoa > Chordata > Mammalia > Carnivora > Phocidae > Mirounga > Mirounga angustirostris. The sequence continues at coordinate 39,196,927 of NW_026991719.1, forward strand.
CAGGACCCTGAGATCATGACCTGAGCCGAAGTCAGATGCTTAACCGACTGATCCACCCAGGCGTCCCTGGTTTCAATTTTTTATTTCAAATTTGTACAGGTTTGTTTATGGTCCAGGATATAGTCTGTCTTGGTGTATGTTTCAGTGAGCTCTTGGCAAAGAATGTGCATTTTCCTCTTGCTGGGCAGAGTGTTGTATAAATGTTGACTAGGTCTTGCTGGTTGACAGTGTTGTTGGTTCTTCTATATCTTTGCTGATTTTCTATCTAGTTGCTTATCAGTTGTGGATTGACTATAATTGTGGATTTTAAGAATTTTCTCTTTCAATTTTATCAGTTTTTGCTTCACATATTTTATGGCTGTCTTGTTTGGTGTACACATTTAAGATTACTATGTCTTTATGATGGATTGACCTTTTTATCACTATGGAATGTCCCTCTCTGTCCTTGATAATTTTCCTTGCCCTCAAGTCTACTTTATATGATTTTAATACAGCTATTCCCACTTTCTTTTGATTAATGTTTGTATGGTGTCTTTTTTTCCATCTTTTACTTCCAACCTAATTATACTGTTATATTGGAAATGTGTTTCTTGTAGACAGTATTGTTGGGCCAAGTTTTGTTTGTTTTATTTTTAATCCACACTGCCAATCCTTGTCTTTTAATTGGTATGTTTAGATCACTAACATTTAATGCAAAAATTGAAAAGTTAGGGCTTAAGTATGCCATTTAATGTTACTTTTATTTGTTCTCTCTGTTTTCTTTGTCCTACCACTGGAACATTTTAGAATTCCATTTGAGTTATCTATAGTGGTTTTTGTTGGGGCTTAAAAAAAATCTCTGTCAGTTGGCCTTTCCAAGTTGCTGGCTTTTCTAGTACCAAATCTTGAATGTATGAGGCAATAAGAAAACATGGGGAGCTCACAACCATGTCATTCCTCAGGTCTCAACTTCCTTAGCTCATGGGTCTTCTACTTTCCATTTTTCAGTTTGATTTACTTATGATGCCTAGAGTTTTTAGTTGTACTTAGTAGGAGTGATAGGGAAATGTACTTCTGTACATCTTTCTGGAAGCAGAAGTCCCTCACAGTCTTTTATAGCCTAATCTCAGTAGTGATGTTCCATCACTGTTGTTGCATTGTATTTGTTAGAAGCAACTCATTAGGTCCAGCCCACACATAAGAGGATTATTTGAGGGCATAGATATCAGTAGATGGAATCATTGGGAGCCATTTTAGAAGGATGCCTACCACACCAGAGCTACTCAAATTATGGCCTCCAGACCAGCAGCAACAACATGACCGAAAACTTGTTAGAAATGCAAATTCTCTGGCTCAAACCCAGACCCACTGAATCAGAAACTCTGAGAGTGGGGCCTAACACTCTGTATTTTAACAAGCCCTGCGGGAGATTCTGATGTATTCTAAAGTTTGAGAACCATTTCTCTAAGTAATTTACTAAGATTTTTCACTGGTTTCTGCTTGATCACTTTAGGTAATAGAGAGCCACCTGCAAAACAACCCATTTTATTTTTTAGCTCCTAGTATTTTATTACATAAATAATCCATATTCATTGTGTTCAAATTAGATAATAGAAATAACCAAAAGAAAAAAAAATCTGTCTTACCCCCACCAAAAGATAAGCACTGCTAAACTTGGTATATATTAATATTCCAGATTTTTAAAAAAGATACATATATTCACAAAAAAAAAAGACATCCATCCATCCATAAATCTAGAACCTGATTTTTTGAAACTTAACCAATTCTATTTTTGAATGATTCTAACAGAAAGTATGTCCTTGTGTTGAGCTCAAATTTGCCTCTTTATAATTTCCAATTAGTTTTTGCTTCAGTTTTGCCTCTCGAATTACAACTGACAAGTCCACTTGTTCTGCCACATAAGCCTTCAAATATAGGTAGCAAGTTACCATGTAACTCCTCTCAAGCTAAATATATCCAGTTCTTTGCACATTTTCTCCTATCATAATGCTCCTAGAACATTTGCCATTGTGTGGTCCCTCTGACAATGTTCTTGCTCAGTGGCTCTCAAAGCGTGGCCCTAAAACAAGCTTTATCTGGGAACTTACTAGACATGCAAATTCTTGGGCCTCACCTTAGACCTACTGAGCGGAAACTCTGTGGTAGGGCCTGTAATCTGTGCTTTAACAAGTCTTCTGGGTGATTCTGATGCATGCTGAGAACCAATGATATACTTAATTGATCTCCATATTAAGGAGTAGATGTGATCTGGATTTCATTCATGCTGGGCATGATATATCTATTGATATATCAGAGATTATATTTTCTTTTTTTGGCAGCTGCATTTAATCCTCTTGGCTCATACAAACTTTCAGCAAACTAAAATACTCAGTTATTTTTCATATGAACTGTTTTTTCAGGTGCTCTTAGTCTATACTAGCATATGAATTAAAAAAAAAGCTTTAACTTGGGCTCTTGATAGTTTTACCTGTTTTATTGCAACTTGAGTTTTTCCTCCCCAGCTTTATTGGGATATAATTGATATATAACACTGCATAAAATTAAGGTGTACAACACATTGATTTTGATACACATACATTGAGAAAAGATCACCACAGTAGCAATAGTTAACATCTCCAACACATCACAAAATTATCTTTTCTTTTTTTGTGGTGAGGACATGTAAGATCTACTTTCTTAGCAACTTTCAAATATATAATACAGTATTGTTAACTATAAGCACCATGCTGTACATTAAATCCCAAGAACTTATCCATCTTATAACTGAAAGTTTGAACTCTTTAACCAACATCTCCCCATTTTCCCCACCCCCCAGTCCCTGATAACTACCATTCTACTCTCTGTTTCTGAGTTTGGTTTTTTTAGATTCCACGTATAGGTGATGTCGTAGTGTTTGTCTTTATCTTTCTAACTAATTTCACTTAGCATAATGCACTCAAGTTTCTTCCATGTTGTCACAAATGGCAAGACTTCCTTCTTCCTCATGGCTGAGTAATATTCCATTGTATACACCACATCTTCTTCATCCATTCATCTGTTGATGGACACTTAGGTTGTTTCCATATCTTGGCTATAGTGAATAATCCTGCAATGACCATGGAAGTGTAGCTATTTCTTTGAGATACTGATCTCATTTCCTTTGGATACAGGCCCAGAAAGTAGAATTTCTGAATCATATGGTAGTTTTATTTTTAATTTTTTGAGGAACTCCCAACACTGTTTTTCATAGTGGCTATACCAGTTTACACCCCCACCAGCAAGGGTTCCCTTTTTTCCACATCCTCACCACCACTTGTTGTCTCTTATCTCTTTGGTGATGACCATTCTAACAGATGTGTGATGATATCTCATTGTGGTTTTGATTTGCATTTTCCTGATGATGAGTAATGTCAAGCACCTTTTTGTGTACCTGCTTGCCATCTTTATGTTTTTTTTGGAAAAGTGTCTATTCAGATACTCTGCCCATTTTTTAATCAGATTTTGTTTTTTGCTACTGAGTTGTATGAGTTCTTTGTATATTTTGGATATTGACCCTTTATCAGATATAGGATTTGCAAATATTTTCTCCCATTCCATAAGTTGTCTTTTTATTTTATTAGTGGTTTCCTTTGCCGTGCTGAAGCTTTTTAGTTTGATGTAGTTCCACTTGTTTATTTTTGCTTTTGCTGCCTTGGCTTTTGGTATCAATCCAACAAATTATTGCCAACTGATCTAAAGGAGCTTACCACCTATGTTTTCTTCTAGGAGTTTTATGGTTTCAGTCTTATGCTCATGTCTTTAATCCATTTTGAGTTGATTTTTGTGTATGGTGTAAGAGAGTGGTCCATCTTCATGCTTTTGCATGTGACTGTCCAGTTTTCTCAACACCATATATTGAAGAGACTGTCCTTTCCTCATTGCATATTCTTGGCTCTTTGTTGTAAATTAATTGACCTTATATGCATGGGGTTTATTTCTGGGCTCTTAATTCTCTTCTTTTGGTCCATATGTCTATCTTTATGCCAGAACCATACTATTTTGATGACTATAGCTTTGCAGTATAGTTTGAAATCAGGAAGTGTGATGCCTCCAGCTCTGTTTTTTCTCAGGATTGCTTTGGGCTATTTGTTTTTGTTTTGTTTTGTTTTTTGGTTCCATACTAATACTAAGATTTTCTTTTAATTTTTGATGAAAAATGTCATGAGAATTTTGACAGAGATTACACTGAATCTATAGATGGCTTTGAGTAGCCCAGATATTTTAACAATATTAATTCTTCCAGTCCTTAAACATGGGATATCTTCCATTTATTTGTGTATTCTTCAGTATTTTTCAGAGAAAGTCTTACAGTTTTCAGCATACAGATCTTTTACTGCCTCAGTTAAATTTATTCTTTTTAAATTTCTTCTTTTAAAAAATTTTTAGTTTAGATTCAATTTAATTAACATATACTGTATTAATTTCATTTTTGATACCACTGTGAATGGGGTTGTTTTCTTTATTTCTTTTTCAGATATTTCATTATTAGTGTATAGAAATACAACTGGTTTTTGTATGTTAATTTTGAATCTTGTAACTACTGAATTTGTTGATTAGTTCTAATGGTTTTTTTGTTGGAGTCCTTAGAATTTTCTATACATAAGATCATATCATCTGCAAACAAAGATAATTTTACTTTTTTTTCCACTTAGGATACTTTTATTTCTTTTTCTTGCCTGATTGCTCTGGCTAGGACTTCCAGTATTATGTTGAATAAGAGTGGTGAGAGTGAGTACCCTTGTGCTCTTCTTGATCTTAGAGGAAAAGCTTTCAAACTTTCACACTTGTTGAGTATGATGTTAGCTTGTCATATATGACCTTTATTATATTGAAGTATGTTCCTTCTATATCCAATTTATTGAGCATTTTTATCATGAAAAGATGCTGTATTTTGTCAAATGCTGGTTTTCTGCATCTATGGAGATGATCATGATTCTTATCTTTCATCTTTTAATGTTGCGTATGACATTATTGATCTGTGTATGTTGAAACATGCTTGCATCCCAGGGATAAATCCCACTTGATTGTGGTATATGACCCTTTCAGTGTGTTGTTAAATTTGGTTTGCTAATATTTTGCTGAGAGTTTTTGCATCCATATTCATTAGGGGTATTGGCCTGTAGTTTTCTTTTCTTGTAGTGCCCTTATCTGGCTTTGGATCAATCATGAGGACCTCATGAAATTAGTTTGGGAACATTTCTTTCTCTTTGATTTTTTGGAATAATATGAGAAGGATTGGTATTAATTCTTCTTGAAATGTTTGGTAGAATTCACCAGCAAAGCCATCTGCTCCTGAGTTTTCCTGTGTTGGGAGGTTATTGATTACTGATTCAATATCCTTACTTGTTATTGGTCTGTTCAGATTTTCTATCTCTTCCTGATCCAGTTTTGGTAGGTTGTACATTTCTAGGAATTTTTTCCTTTTCAGATTTTTATTTAAATTCTAGTTAGTTAACATACAGTGCAATATTGGTTTCAGGAGTAGAATTCAGTGATTCATCACTTACATACAACACCCAGTGCTCATCACAACAAGTGCCCTCTTTAATACCCATCAGCCATCTGGCCCATCCCCTACCCACCTCCCTCCATCAACCCTTAGTTTGTTCTCTCTCTTTAAGAGTCTCTTATGTTTTTGTTTTTGTTTTGTTTTTTAAAGGTTTTATTTATTTATTCGACAGAGAGAAAGATAGCAAGAGCAGGAACACAAGCAAGGGGAGTGGGAGAGGGACAAGCAAGCTTCCCACCGAGCAGGGAGCCTGATGTGGGGCTCGATCCTAGGACCCTGGGATCATGACCTGAGCCGAAGGCAGACATTTAACAACTGAGCCACCCAGGTGCCCCATCTCTTATGTTTTTTTTAAGATTTTATTTTTTTGAGAGAGAAAACAAACAAGAGCATGTGTGCATGTGAGAGAAAGCACGAGCAGGGGCTGGGGACAGAGAGAGATGGAGAAGCAGGCTCCCCACTGAGCAGGGAGCCTGACATGGGGCTCAATCCCAGGACCCCAGGATCATGACCTGAGCTGAAGGCAAATGCTTAACTGACTGAGCCACCCATGCTCCCCAGGAATCTCTTATGGCTTGTTTCCCTCTCTCTCACTCTCTTTTTTCTTTTTGTTTCTAGGAATTTATCCATTTCTTCTAGGTTGTCCAAATTATTCTGGGTTGGTGTGTAATTGTTCAAGGTAGTCTCATGATCCTCTATATCTGTGCTATCAATGAAATGTCTCTTTTGTTTCTGATTTTATTTAAGTTTTCTCTTTTTTCTTATTTACTCTAGCTAAAGGTTTGTAAATTTTGTTTATTTTTTCAAAAACTCAGCTCTTAGTTTTGCTGATCTTGTTTATTGTCTAGTGTCTATTTCATTTATTTCTGCTCTGATATTTGTTGTTTCCTTCCTTCGCTAAATTAGAACTTGTTTGTTCTTCTTTTTTATAGTTCTTTGAGGTGCAAAGTTAGATTACTTATTTGAGATCTTTGTTTTCTTAATATATGCATTTATTGCTATAAAATTCTCCCTCATAATTGCTTTTGCAGTATCCCATAGGTTTTAGGGTGTTGTATTTCCATTTTTATTTATTTTGAAATATTTTTTTGATTTCCCTTTTGATTTCTTCTTGGACCCATTGGTTTTTCAGAAGTGTGTTGTTTAGTTTCTACATGCTTGTACATTTTCCAGCTTTCCTTTTGTTGTTGATTTATAGTTTTATACCATGTGCTTAAAGAAGATACTTGGTATGATTTCAACCTTCTTAAATTTGCCAAGACTTGTTTTGTGTCCTATTATGTGATTTATCTTAGAGAATGTTCCATGTGCAATTGAGAAGAATGTGTATTGTGCTGCTGTTGAATAGAATGTTCTATAAATGTCTGTTAGGTCCATTTGGTCTGATGCATGGTTCAAGTCCAACATTTTCTTGTTGATTTTCTGTCTGTATAATCTAGCATTGCTAAAAGTGGGGCATTGAAGTCCCCTACAATTATTGTATTGTTGTCTATTTCTCCCTTCAGATCTGTTAGTATTTGCTTAATATATTTAGGTACTCGGATGTTGGGTACATATATATTTATGATCATTATATCTTCTTGATGAATTAATCCCTCTGTCATTATATAATAACTTTCTTTAGTTTCGTTACCATTTTCAACTTACAGTCTTTTGTCTGATGTAGGTAGAGCTACCTTGCTGTTTTCCTCATGCATGGAATTTCTTTTTCCATCCTTTCACTTTGTACCTATGTGTGTCCTTAAAGCTAAAGAGTCTCCTGTTGGTATCATATAGTTGATTCTTGTTGTTTTTTTCCCCATCCAGCCATTCTATTTCTTTTGATTAGAGAATTTAATCCCTTTATATTTAGAGTAATTATTTATAGGTTAGGAGTTACTACTTCTGTTTTATTCATGGTTTTTTGGATGCTTTGAAGTTTCCTTGTTCCTTTCTTCCCTTCTTGCTGCCATTCTTTGTGAATTTATGATTTTCCATAGTGGTATGCTTTGATTCTCCTCTCTTTATCTTTTGTGAATCTACTGTGTGTAGGTTTTTGCTTTGTGGTTATCATGAGGCTTGCGTAAAACATCTTATTGATATAACAGCCTATTTTATGCCAATAACAATTTGACTTTGATCACATTCAAAAACTCTACTCTTTTAGTCTTGCCTTTTATGTTTTTAAAAAAGATTTATTTATTTATTTGAGAGAGAGTGAGAGTGGGAGAGGGGCAGAGGGAGAGGGAAAGAGAATCCTCAAGCAGACTCCCTGCTGAGGGTGGAAACCTATGCAGGGCTTGGTCTCGAGACCCTGAGATCACAAGCTGAGCCAAAGTCAAGAGTGTGGCACTTAACCAACTGAACCACCCAGGCGCCCCTCCTTTTATGTTTTTGATGTCATAATTTATCTCTTTTTATGTTATATATCCATTAACAATTATCATGGCTTTATTTTATTTTATTTTATTTATTTATTTATTTATTTTAAATTTTAGCATGGTCTATCCCTACATGGCCCTGAGTCAGGGACTGATCCAAAGGAGTCTGGATGTCGAGTCACACAACACTCACTTGCACAGCTCACTCCTACCTTCAGGCATCAAGCCCTCCCAGCCTGCCAAACAGGGCCTGTCCTCACCCACCAGGCCATCATCCTGAGGCCTACAACTTTCTGCATGCTGCCACTGGCCAGAAAGCCTGAATGATGGTCACCATGAGACCCCACATAGTCCTGAGGTCCTGGGGCCCACTTTACCTTAGCTACAGTTATTTTTAGTACTCTGTCCTTCAACTTTTATACTCAAGTTAAGTGGTTAATACACCATCGTACTACAGCACTAGAGTATTCTGAATTTGACTGCATATTTACCTTTACCAGTGTTTGTATATTTTCATAGCTGCAAAACCCACTAATAGCCTTTTGGGAGTTTCCTTTTAGGTTACAAGCTTATTTTCTCTTTCTGGTTTTAAAATTCCTTTTCTTTGATTTTTCAAAATTTGATTATAATATGTCTTGTAGAGGATTTTTTTGAATTTGTTTGGTGACATATGAGCTTCATTAACTTCCCCAGATTTGGGAAGTTCTTGGCCATTATTTCTTTAAATAAGCTTTTGGCCCCCACTCCCTCTCTTTTTCTCTGGAACTGCAATCATTTGCAAATTGTTTCTTTTGATGGTATCCCATAGATCTTGTTTTTCATTCTTTTTTCTTTGTTCTTCTCTGACTGGATAATTTCAGGCTTCCTGTCTTCCCTTTTTTTTTTTTTAAAGACTTATTTATTTATTTTAGAGAAAGAGAGAGAGAGAGAATGGGTGGAGGGGCATAAGGAGAGAGAGAGAGAGAGAATCTCAAGCATACTCCTCACTGATCACAGAGCCCGATGCAGGGCTTGATCCCACAACCCTGAGATTATGACCTGAGCTGAAATCAAGAGTCGGATGCTTAACCAACTGAGCCACCCAGGTGCCCCTCAAGGTTCCTGTATTCTAACTTAAAGATTTTTTTCTTCTGCTTGATTCACTGTGTTGTTGATGCTCTCTAATGCATTCCCCCTCCATTTCATTCATTATGTTCTTCAGCTCTAGAATTTTTTAAATGATTTCTATCACTTTGTTAAACTTCTTGTTTTGTTCATGTATTGTTTTTCTTATTTGTTTGAGTTGTCATTTTGTGTTTTCTTGTACCTTAGTGAGTTTCCTTAATACAGCTATTTTGAATTCTTTACTGGTAAACTGCAGAGCTCCATGTCTTTGGGATGAATTACTGGAAGATTTTGTGATCCTTTCTTGGTGTAATGCTTCCTTGATTTTTGATGTTCCCTGAAGTTTTGCATCACTGTCTTTGCATTTGGAGTAGCAGGCATCTTCTCCAGTCTTTAATAACTGCTTTTGGGAGAGAAATATCTTCTGTTAGCCTTGCTAGGGATTCTGAAGCTTGTACAGATACACCTTCTCCACACTCCTTGCTCCCTCTTGTGGCAGAATTCTTAAACTGGTATGCCTTCTCTCCATCTTGCAAAGCACCAAAGAGAGTGCTAACAGCCTCACATTTTTTCTCCCAAAAGTAATACTAAAGCTCAAGTTTGTGGTCTCTTCCTGGTCCACAGATTTGGGTCAGCTCTCTAGTCACCTGACAAACCTTGCTCTTGTCACTATCAGGAGCATGCACAGGCAGCCTGCCACAGGGTGAAGGTGTGTGGGGGTGAGGTTCAAGGAGTGCTGGTGGTGCCATGGCCAGTTGGAAAGATTTGAAGTTGAGGTGCCCTTAGTGGCTTATGGGCAGGCTTCTTGATGGAGTCCATCATGCAGTTAGTAGGATTTGCATCCTTTTAATACTCTCCAAGAGTCCTATCTGTTGCCTTCCCAGTCTCTTCCCACCTCTCAGTAATTACAGCTCACTATTCAGTACTCTGGATAGGGTAAGAGTTAAAAGAGCCTCTTTGGCATTGTCTCACACAACTGGGCAATCTGGATGCTCACTCGCATGCTCTTATTTTCCCCTGTGGGAAAAATCATGGGCCGAGATCTTCCTTGGCCCTTGTTGTGCTGCCTCAGAAGAGGGATGATGCAGGTAAAGTCAAACTGTTCCTCTTACTCTCTTCGGTGCATCCAAACTTGTATTTTTTTTGCTCCAACAGTATGCTGGAACTTCTCAGCTGGAAACCTGGAGTTCCACAAAGGCTCTGTCATCTGTGGGTGATTGCCTAAGACAGTGTTTTCTAAGGGATCTTGGAATGTGGCCAAGAGGGCCTGGAGCTAGTCCAGAGCTCACCAAAGGGTCCACAACCAGGACTGAGGTCTGTATGCCTCTTGCCCATTCTGTGGGTGGGTGACACTTCTCCTGAGTCTGTTGGTGTATGGTGCTGGAATCCATAGCTCCCACAAAAGCACTTTTATCTGTGAGTGGATACCAAATTGTTGTTGGGGAGGGGGACATGAACAAGAAACTTCTTATTCAGACATGGTGCTGATGTCACTCACTGTATCTTGGGCTTGGCTTCAGTTTCAGTCTTAGAGATATTTTGGATTTGAGAGTTTGTTAATACCAATTTCTGTCATCTGCAATATTTGTAAGCATGTCTTTATCCACTGTGTTAATAAAAAGTATAAAAATGCTGAAGAAGGTGCAGAATTAACAACAGAGCCCTGGGCAAAGTGCTGGGAATGGTGTTCCCGGTTCAATGTGCTTTAGCAAAATATTTATGGTACTTACCATTACTCGAAGGCCTTATTTTAGGTCCCACAACTGGGCTCTGCAGTGGCAGAGCCAAGAGCCCCGGGGAAATTGCTCATGGCCAGTACAGCAGGGGGTTATTGCAGAGAGAACTTGACTCAGCTCCTGAGACATTGGGAAGAGCACTGATTAGGGATACCAACTGTCTCAGTATGCCTAGGACTTGGTTTAGCCCTGGCATACAAGGAAACCCCTTAATCTTGGGAAAACTTGGACGGTTGATCACTAGCACCGGTAGACCTCCCATATGAGGTGTATGACATGGGATCTCAGGTGTGCCATTTGGCTATTAGATTAGAGCACAACCTTTGGAGTTAGTGCGCATGAGAGACACCTTAAGGCAGACCTGTAGATTACACACACACACACACACACATACACACCCACCCACCCACACACCCACACACGAAGTTTTCTTTTTTTTTTAAACTTAACTTTAACATTTTCTCCTGTCATTAAATATTCTTCTATGAGACCATTTATAAGTATTGCATTCCACTATATAGATGTAGCATAATTTATTTAGCAAAACCCTTATTTTTGACATTTTGGTTGCTGATGGATAAGATTTTGACAGCTGAAAATCCTAAAAATGATAAAAAAACAATTTTTTTCTCATTTCCAAAATACCGTGAATTTTAAGAGCCACCATCAATTTAAATAGCAGCTTTTAAAGGAAAAAAAATATAAGAAACATTACATCAAGTATTCATTAAAAAGTGATCTCAATTATCCCTGTAATTTTTAATACATGCTACTTTCCTTTTTAGAATCATTATCAAATTCTGAATGTGTTTTTCACATTCAGAGTCTGAAGATTTTCCTGAATTGTTCTTCTCCTCAAGCATTCCAAGTGATCTGCTACTTTTCATAGTGTTCTCATGATTCTGGGTCTCTTTGACACCTTTAACTTCATGACATGGCAAGTATAATAGGGAAGATTTTCAGTCTGTACATTTAGATGTGTAAGACATGTAACTTCACATTTTATGACTTAAGTTGATTTCTGCTTTGAGCCCTCCATCCTGGATTGGTGGGAAACCTTAGCATGATTATTTCTTGAGTTCTTCTTTTCTCTTCTAGAATTTCGTTCTGGGAGATTTATTTAACATGCAGCCACTGGATGGGAATATTTGGTGCCAGTGTTTCCTTTCCATGTGGCCTGTCATGTCCAGTTCCAGTTGCTTCTCAATGCCTTCAAGCTCCACTTGGGACACATGCTTCAGCCTGCAAGGCTGCCCACCATGTACCTTTAGATATACCTCGAGTGCCATTTCCTTTTTGGGGTTTTGCTGCTCCCTTTCTCCTGGGTTCCTAGTACTACCCAGAGGAGGAGCCTAGATCCCTTCCCTCTCAGGCCTTGTTTATTTTCTAACCTGCCATATTCTCCTCCTGAGGTAATAAGAAAGGGACTAACTCTTTGCTTGAATTGAGGGGCAAGGGGCAGAAAGGGGAAAATACATGTACTATTTGGTTGGAACCTTAGTTTCATTTTTTCCCCCCTAACTGAGTTGTCACTAGAAGTTAAAGAACTTCTCTTAAAACTCAAACAGGCCCAGTGACAGATTTTCCAGAATCTGGCAGCAGCTCTTCATGATGTATGCTCCACCAAGGTAGAGATTTTTATCTGTTTTGCCTCAAGCATCCAGAGCAATTTCTAGCATAGGCTACCTCATTTTGAGTAAAAATTAGGGATCCAAAGCCAATGCGCAGTTGCAATAACAATTAGATGAATTGATCCCTTCTACACGTTGCAAAATTCTCAGTTGCCCTTTCGTAACTTCTTTTTCAGTTCTGAGGCTGACAATTTCTTCTCATCTTGAATATAAGGTGCTTCCTAATTTCAGAAACACTGGACGATTTTAAAAATGCATAGCTCAGCACTGAAGAAATCTGCAAGGCAGCAGACAACCAGGAAGAAGCACAGTAAGGGCAGTACTTTGATTTGTCTGATCTTAGGGGTGGGACACATGGGCAAATGGTAGGAGGAGGGGCATAGATGAAGGAGCCTTGGCTAGCAGGTGAATGAATGGTTTGGAGTGTCAGGGAAGGTCAATGTGGGTGGCGTGGGATGGATTAATATATGGAGAACACTTAGCAGGCCACGACATGGGGTTGGTTTGAAGGAATGGTGCCCAGGGCCAGGGACATGGCAGTAGGAATGAAAACAAAAGGATGAATGGAAGAGATAATAAGAAGCATAGTCTGCCTGACTTGGAAACTGAGTCAGTGAAAAGAATGAGGGAGCAGCAAGAATCCGTGGACACTCAGAGCCTTCAAATCTGGATATCTAAGAAAATAGACTACTATTGACAGAAACTGGGAATGAGGAAGAGGAGTTACTGTGGGAAGAAGACAAAAAATCCTGGTTTTGGACCTTTGCATTTAAAATATTAGCTGCTAACATAGGTCTTATTAATTGATCTGGGTGGATATGATTGCTTTAAAATATCAGAATTTGCCCAACTAAACTATTGCTCGTACTTCTATCTCAATGATAAGGCTATAAGAACAATTTTGATAAATACCTTACTGAAATCCAGTTATACTATATCATCAGCATTCTGCTGGTGTGCCAGACTACTAATGCTAAAAATAGGAAGTGAGGTGAGCTATCATGGCATTTTCTTGGCGAACCCCTACTAGCCCCTAATGATCTCCATTGCCTCGATCCATAGTCCAGTCTAGACTTTGCAGAGGCCACCTTAAGAATCCACAGTGTCTGAACATCTTCAGTCTCCTGGCAGCTCCATGATCCAAGAGGCTACTCCATATGTGGATCAACCATGAGAAGCACCATTAGTTGATGTTTTCCAAATGTGTGCATTTCAGGAGCCATCTCAAGATCCATCTTTTGAGCTGAGGCCACGCTCTTCCTGGGCAGCCCCAGCCAATAGCTGGAGCCAATGGCAGAGGCAGTAAGGTCTGGGCATCTCTGCCCATTGAGGGATACCTTTAATGGGGAATCTTCATTTCAGAGCTCCCTGTTGCATTGGCTGAGGCTTTGTCAAGTCTGCATCATGGTTGGAGGCTCTCCCTGCCCCAAACTGCTTCCTCTCTCCTTATCTTTGCCAAGCATCTTCTACCAATAAATCTCTTGCGCTCCTAACTGCACCTCTGAGTCTGTCTCCTGGAGGACCCCACTGATAGAAACATGATTTTTCTATGCTCTCCTGACATCGGTCCTGGGATGGAACACCTAAGTTTTGGGGGCAGGGAGTCAGAAATAATTTGTTTAACATGAAGTCTCAAGGAAAAGATCTCCAAATTCCTTTAGATTGCTCGAGCTTTAGTTCTTTCTCAACAATATTAGCCCTACTCTCTAATATTTGAAAATAGTTCCCCTTGATATAAAAGATGGCAACCCCATAGGGTTCAGCTTTCTCTCTGTCAGCACTATCTGCCTAAAGGGGTAGATCTGTTCTCTTGTGGTTCTTCTTTAGATGAGCATGGTTTAAAAATTGCCTCTGAGCATATTTATATTCCCTGGTTCTCTACTTTTTAATTTTCCTAACCAGGACTTCAAAATCACTAATAATACTTTATACTGTAGAGATGTCTGTATTTTTATAAAGCACGTTCACATTTATTATTCCACTAGATTCTTACAACAAACTTGTGAAGTAGACTGCAAAGTTGTTAATAATAATTACAGATGGAGGAAACTGGGGTTTAGAGATATTTAATGGGCAACCAGTCACCCAGCTGGTACTACCAGACCTGAGGCTTGAACTCAGCTCTTCTGAAGCGTAACACAGTGCAGCATCCACTCTACCACACCACTTCTCAAGATGTGGTTTGAGCTTGTGCTGGTGGTTTCAGTGAGTCTAACTTGTATCCCCAGATGCGCATAAGCGGTGTTGGGTTTTCAGAAGGTTTTCCATATGTTTTGGCAACACACACATGGCAAGATGGTATACTTCTGAATCGGCCATGTGGGACTAGCCTGTGTCCTGTCCTCTCTACACAGCAGGGACTGCTGCATGACCTACGGATACCTTTGAAGACCTGTATGTTGACATGAAATGTCAGCAACTTCAGATGTCCAGGACTCACCCGAGGAGAGCTTGCCAGCAACCAGGCTTCTTGGTACTGTTTCTCTTGCCTCTTAATTTTGTGTTATTTATCTCCTCATGATGCTGGTTTTGGTTTCTTTCTGCTTTCTTATTCTGGCTTCCCTTTTGGAATTTTTTCCCATCCAAAAAAAAAACCCCTACTTCCTCTCCAGTAAGTTAGCTTCTAGAAGATGTTCCTCAAACCCTGCCAGCTCTTCTGAAGCCAGGAGACCAGTTTGTACCTGCCTCATTCCCAATGCTGAGTGACTCAGGCAGGAAGGCAAACCTGGATATGCCCATCAGGCTGGGGGAAACCTTCTCGCATTGCCCATAACCTTTGTGTAGCAAGAGAAATGGTTACCTTTTATGGCTTCCTTGACAACTCTGCTCCAAACAGCTCATGAAGCTGCCTTTTTGGAAACACAGGTTGCTGCAGAATCCTGGCCACCTTCCGCCCCTGTGTATGTCCATTGATGCTGGACACATGGTCCTTTCCCTGAGAGGAAGAAAGAGAAGAAAGAACACTTGAAGGACCCTAGGTTATATTTTTTCAAATACCATCTTTAAAAAAAACAAATACGGGGCACCTGGGTGGCTCAGTCAGGTAAGCGTCTGCCTTCGGCTCAGGTCATGATCCCAGGGTCCTGGGATTGAGCCCCGCATCGGGCTCCTGGCTCAGCGAGAAACCTGTTTCTCCCTCTCCCACTCCCCCTGCTTGTGTTCCTTCTCTTGCTGTCTCTCTCTCTGTGTCAAATAAATAAATAAAATATTAAAAAAAATATTTAAAAAAATATAAAAGCAATGCATCTTCTTTTATTTATTTGTTTGTTTTAGAAGACAGCGGTGTGTGGGGGGGAGTGGGAAGGGCAGAGGGGGAGAGAGGATCCCAAGCAGGCTCCAAACCCAGCGTGGAGCCCGACACAGAACTTGACCTCAAGACCCTGAGATCATGATCTGAGCCAAAATCAAGAGTCTGACGCGTAACCAACTAAGCCACCCAGGCGCCCCACGATGTGTCGTCTTCTTCTTCTTCTTCTTCTTCTTTTTAAGATTTTATTTATTTTTTGACAGAGAGGTAGAGAGAGAGCACAAGTAGGCAGACAGGCAGGCAGAGGGAGAGGGAGAAGCAGGCTCTCTGCTGAGCAGGGAGCCGGACGTGGGGCTCGATCCCAGGACCTTGGGATCATGACCCCAGCCGAAGGCAGATGCTTAACCAACTGAACCCAAGCACCACACACAATGTATCTTCTTAATAGAAAACTTGGAAGATGCAAAAAAAAAAAAATAAAGTAAATGTTAACAGTTCTGAGTATTAACATTAATATTTTTCAGTGCATTTATACCATACTTGCTTTTTCACTTAAAAATACACTGATATAATTTTCTGTGTCATTACACAATTTTCTTAAAGGAGGATTTTCCATGGATATATAGTATGTACCATAATTTATTGAACCAGTCCCTATTATTAAGATATCTGCTAAAAATTATCCATGATTTAATTTTTCAAGTGGCAAAGTTTCAAAACGAAACATTTTGTTTTGGTTCCTGAGAGCTCTGGGAAGGTATATCAGATAGGATTATCTTTAACTGCAAGTGACAGACTATTCCTACTGAAATTGGTCTAAATATTACAAAATCTATTATCTCATGTAAGAAGTCCAGATTCAGTGGGCTCTGGCTTCTCAAATATGTCATTAAGGAGACAGGATCTTGCCATCTCTCCGCTTTGCATATTAGGTGAGTCAGTTTTCCCTTCAGGCTGGCTTCCTGGTCCTACATTGGTGGCTGCAATTCTGGGCATCACATTCTTTCATGTCAACTTCCGGTGGAAGAATTGGGGATGTCTCTTTTTTTGGAGCAAAGAACTATTTCCCAGAATTCTCCCTTCAGATCTCATTGGCTAGAATTGGATCAAATCCTACCTCATCACTGGGAAGAGGACCGAGATTACCATGATTGGCTTGGCTCTATTTTTAGAGCTGTGTCTAGGAATACATTTTCTTGCAGGGTAGACAGTAAACAAAAGCAAGGTGTGATTGAGAAGGAAGAACGTGGTGCCAATAAATGCTGACTAGTGTCTTTGAACTAGTCTGGTTTGGGTTCCCCAGAAACTAGTCTGGTTTGGCTTCCCCAGAAACTAGTCTGGTTTGGCTTCCCCAGAAACAAACTCTGAAACAAGGATTTGAGTGCAAGTAGAGTATTTGGGAGGTGATCCCACGAAATTCTGATGGGGGAGGAAGGAGCAGGAAAAATAGGGAGATGAAAGAAGTCAATAAAGAGTACCTTATCAAGCCAGCTACTACTGTGGACAACTGAGGTTCAATCCACTGGGGAATTCTGAAAGACAGTGGACTGCACACACTTCAAAGTTATTCCAGCTGAAGGGCAAGGGGCTGGGGGTATTTCCAGACACAGGGCACATATGGCATACTCTTATCAGCAATTGATGGAGGGCTGCTCTGGGAAATATGAGCTCCGTGGTACTTCTAGCCTGCCCCACACAGGTTGAGTGAACTGTGATCATCAAAGGAAGGCCTCATGCAAAGCACTGCAGTGTTTGAAGTTGGAAGCCATCAGTTAAATAGCAAGTATGGGAATGAAGGAGGTGCCAAGGGTGGACGGGCTGGACGTCCATAGTGTCTGCAAGGTGAGAAGGCAGCAGGGTGTACCACGGTAGGCACCTAAGGAATTGCTGCAGGAAAGGTTTTAATGCTCCAGTGTCAGGCTAAAGACCAAGACTAGTCAATAAAGCGGAAGGAATCACAGAACTATGGAGCTGGAAGCAACCTTAGCAATGATCTAGACTAGTTTAATCTCTTATGCCATTTTAACTGAGGCCAGAAGAGGTGAGTTGATGAGTATCAAGAATTGCACTGTTGAGTAGGAAGATACATATGGATGTGGTTCAGTGTTTCTTGAAGTGTGTTTTTTGGAAAAACAAATCGGCAAGAATGCTCATAGATTTTACAAGTGTAGCATCTGTCACCATGTTGAACCGCGATGTCGTACACCTGAAATGAATGTAGCATTGTGTGTCACCTATACTCACATAAAAAAATTTTAAAAAACAGAATGAAGGCTTTTATGGTTGCATAAGGGTGGTTTTTATTTCCATTGTGTTTAACTGCAAGGCTTTTTAGAGCTCTTGAGATGTCAAACCGTTCTATGAAATTCCAAGAGAAGAAAATAGTATGAAGTGTTTCCTACAATTTAAAAAGTTTCAAAAATTTTTAGTTTATTTAAACGAAAAAAACCCCAGTTTATCCATTTCTCCCACTCCCCACCTCTACCCCTTGCAACCACCTATCTGTTCTTTGTACCTATTAGCTTGGTTTCGTATTGTTTTGTTTGTTCATTTTTTAAGATTCCATATGTAAGAACGATCACACAGTATTTGTCTTTCTTTGTCTGACTTATTTCACTTACCATAATGCCCTTGAGGTCCATGCATGTTGTTGCCACTGGCAAGATCTCATTCTTTATTGTGGCTGAATAATATTCATATAGATAGATAGATAGATATGGAGATAGATATAGATATAGATATTGTGATTATATATATATATCACAATTTCTTAATCCATTCATCCATCAATGGACAGACACTTGGGTTGTTTCCATATCTTGGCTATTGTAAATAATGCTGCAATGAACATGAGGGTGCAGATACCATTTCACATTAGTGTTTTTGTTTTCTTCAGATAAATGCCCAGAAGTGGAATTGCTGAATCATATGGTAGTTCTATTTTTAATTTTTTGAGGAATCTCCATACTGTTTTTCTTATTGACTGCACCAATTTACGTCCCCACCAACAGTGCACAAGGGTTCCCTTTTCTCCACATTCTTGCCAACACTTGTTATTTCTTGTCTTTTTGATACAGTCATTCTGACAGGTGTGAGGTGGTGTCTTGTTGGGGTTTTGATTTGCATTTCCCTGATGATTAATGATGTTGAGCATCCTTTCATGTACCTGTTGGCCATCAAGATGTCTTCTTTGGAAAAATGTCTATTCAGATCCTCTGCCCATTTTTAATTGAATTGTATGAGTTCTTTACATATTTTGGATATTGGCCCTTTATCAGATGTATGATTTGCAATTCTCTTCTCCCAGTCAGTAGGTTGCCTTTTCATTCTGTTTTTTTTTTTTTTTTTCTGTGCAGAAGCTGTTTAGTGTGATATAGTCCCATTTGTTTATTTTTGCTTTTGGTGTCAGATTAAAAAATATCATCTCCAAGACCTATGTCACAGGGCTTACCATTTATGTTTTCTTCTAGGAGTTTTATGGTTTCAGGTCTTACATTTAAGTCTTTAATCCAATTTGAGTTTGTTTTTGTGCCTGATGTAAGAGAGTGGTCCAGTTCCATTCTTTTGCATGTGCCTGTCCAGCAGTCCCAGCACCATTTATTGAAGAGACTGTTTTTTCCCTATTGTATATTCTTGGCTCTTTTGTTGTAAATTAATTGACAATATATAGGTGGGTTTATTTGTGGTGCTCTCATTTCTGTTCCATTGTTTCCTACAATTTTTTGAACAAGGGACACTTTGAGCAGAAACTTTCACAGGCTAGTGTTCCTCACCCACACTCCCCTTGGAAATGCTGATATGGTCTCTGCCTACCCAGTCTTCCTGTGAACCTCTTAGGTTGCCTGATTCATCTTGTAATAAGAAAAGCTCTGAATGGGGGAATTGAAGCCTGGGCTCCATTTTCTTTCCCAGTGGGACATGGTAATTACTGATGTCATAGAGTATGATTTTGCTTAGTTTTCCAGGAGTGGTTGAGGGTTTGTGTCAGTCCAGCTATAGCTGCTTACTCCGCTTGTCTTGTGATCAAAACCAGATGACCTGCACCAGGCAAAGTGTGAAATCAGATGAGCCACAGAGGTTATGTTCCAACCAGTGAAACAAATGTCAACGGCCCCTGAGAGCCTGGGAATGGGGACAATCCTTCCGGTTTCTTTTAAATTGTGTTTCCTAACTGTCTTCTGTTGGAAAAGCCTTCAGTGGTCTGCATTAGATCAATCAGTGTCATCTATTTGCAAGGCCCTTTGCTTGGCAAAGAGAGGAGTGCCAACAGCCAACTCCTTGCAAAGTTGCTAAGGTTGGTGGCAATGTGATCCTTAGCAGCAGACTGTCAGGCTCAGATAGGCCCTTGGTACTTTTTTTTTTCCCCAGAAATCTTCTCATTCCCCAAATATTTTCAAACTGCTGTTTCCTTTCCTTTCTTGTGACACAGTCAAAAGAGGCAGCTCTCGCTGTGGAGGAGCAAAGCTGGGTTCTGTGCCTTGACTCTTTGTTGGAAGAGAAAGAGTTGGAGTGAGGTAGGCTGCCTCAGCCAGCTCTCATAGGCCTGAACTACCAGATACACAAACTATGTGGGGATCCCCTGGCTAAGGGTTACATGTACGTGCTCCCAACATGGCTTATTATCACCTGTAGGTTTGGCCCAACTACAGTTTGTCATTGCAAAGAATTTTGTACCCTGTGGCCCTTCCATTAGTCATGGACCATAAACTTGGCAAAAATATTCCACAACATGACAGAGAGAGATGTGGCATTTCATAAGGCAGCTGTAGCTTGATGTAAACCATCAGATCCCGTTGGTAATAAGGCCAAGTTCAGACATCCTTAGCTTGTTAAAGCATTGAGGGATGGAGAAGGAGAACTAAGTGGTTGTCTGGAAAGGGTGCTGCCTTCCGAGCCAAGAATGAATAGGCTTTTGAAGTATTTCCCAAAGCAGCTGTGGTCAGAGAGAGGGGAATATGTGTCTTTGAGAAGAAATGAGATGCTTTTCACCCTTCTTCAAACCCCCAGCTGTGATAAAACATGCAGGTAAGTTTAATCGAGGCATAACAATTTTTCGGAGTTACACTTGTCCAGAGATTGGCCGACCCCACCAATGAGGCCTTGGGTTTGGGAGGATGGAAAGCAGTGATGTCGATGGCATCTGGAGAGGGTCTGTGTTTTCTGTCCCTTTACCTCCTCTACCTGCCTTCTAGGTATTTATGAGACAGGATGAATCCTAGGCAACCTCCAGTCATCATTTGAAAATGTGGTTTTATTTTAATAAGTGCATTAAATACACATGGCCTGTGTTGGTGAGATCCTAATAAAAAGCATACCACCTAGAGTGGGGTGGGGGGATGGCAGCAAATAGGAAAAAGCAAGTAAAAATCCCTCCAGGCTGGCCCCTCTCGAAATCACTGGAACTTTTAACTAAGGTCTTCCAAACTTGGCTGGTGAGTTTTCACATCTGACTCCTTCTCTGGGCTGCGGTGAGGGGTGGGCCCTTCAGAGGCCCCCATGAAGACATTTAACAGTACTTTCCATAAGTGAGTAACACATTTTCCTGTCTCTGCTTTCCCTTCTACTCCACAACCCAGTGATGTCAGATTCTCCCTGCGAAGGTTTTATTGCCCCTCTTGGGGGTTCTCTTGGGCAAGATTTAAATAGTTCCAGATCAGCTGTATCTCCAATGTGCGTCCACAAACTCTGGGAGTGTGGGCTACCCCCAACACAGCAAATTTTTCCCAGCTACCACATGTCTCTCCTGTGAGAGCTTTTTTGTCATGAATTGGACACCAGGCCATTGTGTCTCCCCCAAGTTCCACGGACACATTTCAAACACTCTACATGGTCCTGTTGAAACCTTTCATAGGCTTGAGGTGAAGAACAGTCACCCCCGGCTTCTTCCGGGGAAGTACTGAGAACACAGTTATCTCTAGAAAAACTAAAAATCTGTCTAAAATCCTTCTTCTCTTAATCTCCAACAACTCAACTTTCCCGTGCCCTCGGTGAAGGTGAATCACTGAATTGGTTTTCAGAACCTATTTCGAAATCCCACAACTTGCTTTTTTTTTTTATTGAGGTATAGTTGGTACACAATGTTACATTAGTTTCAAGTGTACAACATAGTGATTTGACAAGTTCTCACAACAGGCTTTGAGGGTGGTATCTCTCACCTTATGGTCTTGGATGAAATTTCCAGTCAACATCTTGCTCTCAGAGATTACTTTGAATTTAGGGACACATTTTCTACTTTAAAGTGGTCACAGTTTGCTGTCCCTGAGAAGCAGATGCTGAGACAGAGTCAGGAGGGCAGATGTTGCCCTGGGGAGTAGCTCCTGTGCAAGGGAGAGGAGGAAGCCGAACTGGGCACGGGACACCATCAAACTGTGACAAGACCTCTCTCAGCCCAGTGGAGAGCTCTGGGGGCAAAGATTGCCAGCTCCGGGAGGCTTGCATTGGGTGGAGATGGCAAGGCTTGTTACCACCGCCTGGCGCAGTCAGTTGCTGGGGGCAGCCCAAGAAGAATGTGCCTTCAGCTACCACCTCCTTAGTCTTCAACTGGGAGCAATGACCGTCATACCCTGAGAAATGTATGACCGCAGCTTGAAAGCCAAGATGAACCCTGATGAAGGAAACTGGTGGAAGCTGTAAGTTAACCGCACTTTTCAGAAGTGGACAGCAAGTTCTTCCTTGAAGGGGGTCTAGGAGCACATCTCCGTGTCTGACACAAAATCTAGTCGATATACTCTGAGAACAAATATAGATCTTTTTTTAAAAATTTTAAATTAACATATAATGTATTATTTGTTTCAGGGGTACAGGTCTGTGATTCATCAGTCTTACACAATTCACAGTGCTCACCATAGCACATACCCTCCCCACTGTCCATCACCCAACCCATCCCTCCCACCCCCCTCCCCTCCAGCAAACCTCAGTTTGTTTCCTGAGATTAAGAGTCTCTTATGGTTTGTCTCCCTCTCTGGTTTCGTCTTGTTTCATTTTTCCCTCCCTTCCCCTATGATCCTCTGTCTTGTTTCTCAAAATCCTCATATCAGTGAGATCATATGATACTTATCTTTCTCTGATTGACTTATTTTGCTTAGCATAATACCCTTTAGTTCCATCCACGTCGTTGCAAATGGCAAGATTTCATTTCTTTGATGGCTGCATAATATTCCATTGTATATATGTACCACCTCTTCTTTATCCATTCATCTGTCGATGGACATCTTGGCTCTTTCCATAGTTTGGCTATTGTGGACATTGCTGCTGTAAACATTGGGGTGCAGGTACCCCTTCGGATCACTACATTTGTATCTTTGGGGTAAATACCCTGTAGTGCAATTGCTGGGTCGCAGGGTAGCTCCATTTTCAACTTTTTGAGGAACCTCCATACTGTTTTCCAGAGTGGCCGCACCAGCTTGCATTCCCACCAACAGTGTAGGAGGGTTCCCCTTTCTCCGCATCCTCGCCAACATCTGTCATTTCCTGACTTGTTAATTTTAACCATTCTGACTGGTGTGAGGTGGTATCTCATTGAGGTACAAATATAGATCTTTTGGAAATCTTTCTCTGTCTTCCTGTCTCTCTCTCCCTATGTGAGGATGCTTCCCTATGAGCCCTATGTGGCTTGTTCTGTTACCTTCATTCAGATCTCTCCCATTCAGATCTCTCTCTGACCCCCTCAGAGAGACTTCCTCTCGTCACTGTGTCTTAAATATCACCCCTTCTTCACTCTTTATTCCCTTACATAAGTTTGTTTTCTCTACATTGTTCTTTCACTACCTACAATGATATTTATTTCATCATCGTCCCTCTTCTTCAACACAGTTAAGCGAGGCAGGGATCTTGTCTGTTTTGTTCTTTAAATATCCTGGAACTACTACACTGTCATGCACCCCAATGTTTATAACAGCAATTTCCACAGTAGCCAAACTATGGTAAGAGCCTATATGTCCATCGACAGATGAATGGATATTGAACACACACTGATAGGTGTTCAATAAATAATTTTGAAAGAATAAATGAATCTGGATTATGTGACCCCCTTCCTTTCTGGTCTCCTTGCTCTGGCACATAGTGGGGAGGGGGGCTGGGGTTCAAATGGCTGAGTTTACACAGCCATGCTGCTCCGGGGCTCCTGCCCTTGCTCATGGCTTCCAGCTCCTCCAAGCGAGTTTCCCCATCCCCTATTATGCTGGCCTCTAGCAGGAGCTCCTGGACATGGTCTCCTTTATCATTTCCCTACCTCCTGGTGTCAGCAAAAACAGGAATGTGGGGAAGATCACACTTTCTTTTGCCTTTCTCAGTACTATCAAGCAATGTTGATCAGACTTTTCTGAAGGCCCAGGGGTAAAGAGGAACAATAAGAATTGGAATATTTCAGATTCTCTGTGGCCCAAAGGGAAATATGTTAAGCCCTTTGCCTGAATTGGGTTCCCCAAAATTTATATGTTCAAGTCCTAACCCTCAGTACCTGAAACTGTGACTATATGTATATACAGGACCTTTGAAGAGGTAATTAAGGTTAAATGAGGTCAGTAGGGTGGGCCTTAATCCAATATGCCTGGTGTTGTTATAAAGAGGAGATTAGGACACAAACACAGAGGAATGAAGACATGCGAAAACACAAGGAGAAAATGCTTATCTACAAGCCAAGTGGAGAGGCCTCTGAAAACAGAAGAAACAATCCTGCCAACACCTTGATCTTGGACTTCCAGCCTCCAGAACTGTGTGAAAATAAATTTCTGCTCTTTAAGCTAGCCAGTCTGTAGTACTTTGTTATGGTAGCCCCAGCAAACTGATACACCCTTTAAATAGAAGACATCCTGATTCTTGGCCTTGTACCCCCAGGGACATAATCCAATTCCTGGCCAGGTCCACCCTTCTGAAAGAAAAGCTTCTTCAGAAAGAGAAAGCAAGGAATTGACCCCATTTACAATTGCACCAAAACCCATAAGATATCTAGGAATAGGCCTAACCACAGAGTACCAAGACATCTGTACTCTGAAAACATAAAAACACTAATGAAGGAAATTGAAGATGACGCAAAGAAATGGAAGAACATTCCATGCTCAGGCATTAAAAGAACAAATATTGTTAAAATGTCTATATTACCCAAAGCAATTCTGCACATTTAATACAATCCTTATTAAAATACCATGAACATTTTTTCACAGAGCTAGAGCAAACAATCCTAAAATTTGTATGGAACCAGAAAAGATCCCAAATAGCCAAAGCAATCTTGAAAAAGAAAAGCAAAGCTAGAGGCATCACAATTCTGGACTTCAAGTTATATTACAAAGCTGTAGTGAACAAGACAGGATGGTACTGGCACAAAAACAGACACATAGATCAATGGAACAGAACAGAGAACCTAGAAATAAACCCACAACTATATGGTCAGGTAATCTTCAACAAAGCAGGAAAAAACATCCAATGGAAAAAAGACAGTCTCTTCAACAAATGGTGTTGGGAAAACTGGACAGTAACATGCAAAAGAATGAAATTGGACCACTTTCTTACACCATACACAAAAATAAATTCAAAATGGATGAAAGACCCAAACGTGAGACAGGAATCCATCAAAATCCTAGAGGAGAATGCAGGCAGTAACCTCCTTGATATCGGCCACCACCGCAACTTCTTACTAGACATGTCTCTGGAGGCAAGGGAAACGAAAGCAGAAATGAACTATTGGGATGTCATCAAGATAAAAGCCTTCTGCACAGGAAAGGAAACAATCAACAAAACTAAAAGGCAACCTACAGAATGGGAGAAGATATTTGCAAATGACGTATCTGATAAAGGGTTAGTATCTAAAATATATAAAGGACTTATAAAACTCAACACCCAAAAAATGAATAATCCAATTAAAAATGGGCAGAAGACATGAATAAATATTTTTCTTTTTTTTTTAATTCTTTTTACTCTTATGTTAATCCCCATACATTACATCATTAATTTTAGATGAAGTGTTCCATGATTCATTGTTTGTGCATAACACCCAGTGCTCCATGCAGAATGTGCCCTCCTCAATACCCACCACCAGGCTAACCCATTCTCCCACCCCCCTCCCCTCTAGAACCCTGTTTGTTTTTCAGAGTCCATCGTCTCTCATGGTTCGATGAATAGACATTTTTCTGAAGAAGATATCCAGATGGCCAACAGACACATGAAAAGATGCTCAACATCATTGATCATCAGGGAAATAGAAATCAAAACTACAATGAAGTATCACCTCACACCTGTCAGAATGACTAAAATTAACAACACAGGAAACAACAGGTGTTGGCGAGTATGCAGAGAAAGGGGAACCCTCTTACACTACTGGTGGGAATGCAAACTGGTGCAGCCACTCTGGAAAACAGTATGGAGGTTCCTCAAAAAGTTAAAAATAGAACTACCCTATGACCCAGCAATTGTACTACTAGGTATTTACCCAAAGGATACAAAAATACAGATTTGAATGGGTACATGCACCCCGATATTTATAGGAGCATTATCAACAATAGTTAAATTATGGAAAGAGCCCAAATGTCCATCAGCTGATGAATGGATAAAGAAGACTTGGTATATACATACAATGGAATATTGCTCAGCCATGAAAAAGAATGAATCTTGCCATTTGCAAAGACATGGATAGAGTTACAGTGTATTATGCAAAGCGAAATAAGTCAGTCCAGTAAAGACAAATACCATATGATTTCACTTATATGTGGAATTTAAGAAACAAAACAGATGAACATAGGGGGGAAAATGAGAGGCAAACCAGAAAACAGACTCTTAACTATAGGGAACAAACTGAGGGATACTGGGGGGGAGGTGGGTGGGGGAAGGTCTAGACGGGTGATGGGTATTAAGGAGGGCACTTGGGATGAGCACTGGGTGTTGTATATAAGTGATGAATCACTAAATTCTACGCCTGAAACTAATATTACACTGTATGTTAACTAACTTGAATTTAAATAAAAATTTGAAAAAAAATGAAAAAAACTTCTTTAATGCTATGCTGTGTGAATTTCCATCCCCTGTACAGAGGTCATGCCTGTGGTTTGATCTTGACTTTGGACTCATTCCCTGCCCTTACCGTGAGTTCTCTAGGACATGCATCTGCTGAAGGACACTTTAAGTCAAAGATGAGTGTTCTAGATGCAAGATTCAGAACATTATAGAGGGCTCTTGTCACTCCAAACCCTTTCTCTATTGAGATCGCACAGTCTGTAGAAGCTTATGGGAATTCTTCTACGTCATCCAGCAGGGTACTATGGAGTCAATCACCCATATCCATGGCAGATGGAACATCAAATGCAAAGTCCCTAAGGTAGGAAAAATCTTAGTGTATTCAAGGAATGGCAAGAAAGCCAGTGTGGCTGGAACACTGTGACCCTGGGTGGGGGGTTACATAGGAGCTGAACTCAGAGAGTTAACAGTGGTCAGTGGAGTCTGGATTTTGTACCAGATGTGGGAAGTCATAGGCCCTCTCTGGCCACAGAGAGCCTACATGTTTCTGAGCTCACTCTGCTTGCCAGGGGAAGGCAGACTGTAGGAGAGCTAGAGGAGAAATTAGGGGACAAGAAGTAGTCACAGCAGTCCAGATAAGAGGCGATTATGGTTTGGATCAGGACTCAATGGGGAATGTGAAGGAAAGAAAGATATCAAGGATGTGCGCAACAAAGAGGACTCAAGTTGGACCCCAGGGTTTTATCCTGAGCAGCTGGGTGAATGGGGATGTCATTTACTAAGATGGGAAAGCCCTGGAGAGGATTGGAGGTTGAAGGGAAATTATGACTTCGGTTCTAGATATGTTAACGTGTTGCACTGTCAATCTGATAGCTAATTGGTGAGGTTGTATTGGCAGTGAGATATCCAAGTCAAAGTCAGGGGAGAGGTCCAGACTGGTGATTGGGGATTGTGTTTAAAAGCCAAAGTTCTCGGGGCCCCTGTGTGGCTCAGTCAGTTAAGCATCTGACTCTTGGTTTTGGCTCAGGTCCCAATCTTGGGGTCGTGAGTTGGAGCCCCGCGTTGGGCTCCATGCTTAGTGCGGAGTCCGCTTAAGGCTCTCTCTCCCTCTTGCCCCTGCTCCCCTCAAATAAATAAATAAATAAATAAATAAATACATCTTTTTTACAAAGCCAAAATTATCCATAAATCAACTAGGGGACAGGTGTAGAATAACCCTTAGGACACTCCAGACTGTAGAGGTCAGGAAGAGGAGGAGGATCCAACAATGAAAAGGAGCAGCTAGTGAGAAAATAGGAAAACCAAGAGATGGGCCATTGGGAAGTCAAATGAGAGAGATTTCTAGAAAGAGGGAATGATGGATGGTGTCAAATGCTGCTAACAGATGGTTTTCATTTCTTGCTACTTCAAGCACTGCTGCAAAGAACATTCTCATTTCTGTCTTTTTGTGTACCTGAGTTTCTCTAGGGTAGACACCTGGAAGGCAAATTGTCAGGTCACGAGGTATAAGCATCTTGTTTTAACTGGCAGCACAAGATTGTGTTCTCCTTCCCCTACATCCCTCACAACCCTTGATGTTATCAGACATTATTTCTTTTTTCCAACCTGATGGGTATGATGAAATGCTGTCTCCCTCTTTATAACTTTTATCGTCCTCAATCCTATTGTCTTGAAGAATCTTCTCATATGTTTGTTAGCCATATCAGCTTCTTCCTCTTTGAATGATCTATTTATATCCTCTGCCCATTTTTCTATTTGACTGTTGGATGATTTAGGAGTTCTTTACATATACAGTTATCCCTCGAACAATATGGGCTTGAACTATGTGGGTCCATTTATATGCAGGGGTTTTTTCCCCATAAATACAGTACAATACAGTAAATGTATTTTCTCTTCTTGATGATTTTCTTAAACACATTGCCTTTTCTCTAGCTTACTTACTGTGAGAGTACAGTATATAATACATAGAACATACAAAATGTGTTAATTGACTGCTTATGTTATCAGGAAGGCGGTAGGCTATGAGTCATTAAGTTTGGGGGAGTCAAAAGTTAAACGCAGATCTTCAACTGTATGGGGGCTGGTGCCCCAACCCCCATGTTGTTCAAGGGTCAACTGTATTCTGGATACTAATCCTTTGTTAGATATGTGTGCTACAAATAACTTCTACCAAACCGTGGCTTATATTTCACCGTGTTTATGGTGACTTTGTAAACTTCATAAGTTTTTTCTTTCTTGTTTCTCTTTTTTATGTCATTATCTAGAACTTCTTGCTTGCCCCAGATTTATAAATATATTCTCCTGTATTATCTTCTAAAAGTTAAAAGGTTTATTTAGGTATTTAATCCATCAAGAATTAATATTTGTGTTGGGATCTATTTTTCTCTTTATATAAGAATCACAGATTATCTCAGTATCATTTATTGAATTCTGGCTTTATACACCTGTGTAACCCAAACCCTTATCAAGATACAAAATATTATTATTATAACTCTAGAAACCTTCTTCATGTCCCTTTCCAGTGGATCTCCATCTGCAAATACCACTGTTCTGATTTTTTTCACCATAAATTAGTTTTTCTTGTTCTAGAAATTCATTTACATAGAATCAAGCAAGAAATAGTCTTTGCATAAAGTTTATTTCATCCAGCCTAATGTTTCTGAGATTCATACATGTTGTTGTGCATACTGGTTTATTTCATTTTATCACTGAGTAGTATTCCATTGTATGGAATATCACATTGCTTGTTCATTGGTTTCTATGCTTTTTCCTTTTTTAGAATCTTTTTGTTTTGAATTAATTCTTGATTCACAAAAAATTGCAAAGATAGCTTAGGGAGATCTTGTGCCCCCTTCACCCAGTTTCCTCCAGTAGTTACATTTTACATAACTATAGTACAATACGAAACCAGGAAATTGGCATTGGTACAATGTATGTGTGTATGGATCTGTAATTTTATCACGTGTAATCACCACTGTAATCAATATATGTAATAATAATGTAATTTTATCACGTGTAATCACCACTGTAATCAATATACAGAACTATTCCATCACCACAAAGCTTTCCCTCCTGCTACAGTTATAGTTATATCTCCGTCCCTAACTCCTGGCAACCACTAATCTGTTTCTCCATAATTTTGTCATTTTGAGAATGTTATATAAATGGCACCATACAGTATGAGACCTCTTGAGATTGGCTTTTTTTACTTAGCATAATGCTCTGGAGTCCATCCAAGTTGTTGTATGTATCAATAATTTGTTCCTTTTCATTACTGAGTAGTACTCCATGATATGAATGCACCACTGTTTAACCAGTCACCTTTGAAGGATATTTGGGTTGTTTCCAGTTTTTGTTTATTAGTAGTAAAACTGCTATAGACATTTGTGTGCAGGTTTTTGTGTGACTATAAATTTCCATTTCTCTGGGATAAATGTCCAAGAGTGCAATTGCTGGACTACATGGTAATTGTGTTTTTTTCTTCCTTTTTTTTTTTTTTAAAGAAACTTCCAAACTGTTTTCCAGAGTGGCTGTGCCATTTTATATTCTTATCAGCAATGTGTGAGACATACAGTTTCTCTACATCTTTGCCAGCATTTGGCATTTCACTATTTTTATTTTAGGTATCTAATAGGTTTGCAGTGATATCTCATAATGGTCTGAATTTGCATTTCCTGAAAGGCTAGTGATTGAACATCATTCCATGTGCCTATTTGACATCTATATATCCTCTTTGATGAAATGTCGCTTCATGTCTTCATCCCCTTTTAAATACACTTTTTTAAACTGTTGAGTTTTGAGAGTTCTTTATCTGTTCTAGATATGAGTTTTTTGTCACCCAGATAAAACCGAGTGAAGGGTGCACGAGATCCCTCTACTTGTATGTGGCTAGATTTTCTTTTGTTCTATTGATCTATGTGTCTATCCCTCTGCCACTACCACATAGTCTTGACTACTGTAGCTTTATAATGTCTTGCAGTTGGCTAGAGTGATTGCTCCCATTTTATTCTTCCTTTTCAAAGTCGCTTTAGTCATTCTAGATCTTTTGTATTTCCATATAAATTTTATTTTTTTAAGATTTTATTTATTTATTTGAGAGCGAGAGAGCAAGGGGGAGAAGCAGAGGGAGAAGCAGACTCCCCACTGAGCAGGGAGCCAGATATGGGGCTCGATCCCAGGACCCTGAGATCATGACCCGAGCCAGAGGCAGACCCTTAACCAACTGAGCCACCCAGGCGCCCCTCCATATAAATTTTAGACCATTCTTGTCAATATCTACAAAAAATCTTGTTGGGTTTTTGATGGAAATTGTTTTAAACTTGCATACCAATTTGGGGAGAATTGACCTCTTTACTATACTGAGTCTTCCAATTCACAAACACAGTGCGTGTCTCCATTTATTTAGATCTTTGATTTAAATAAATTTTGTAGTTTTCAGCATCTAAGTTCTGTACCTATTTATTTATTTTTTTTGTCAATTGTAAATGGTGTTGTGTTTTAAATTTTGTGTCTATGTGTTCATTGCTAGCATATGGAAATACAATTGAGTTTGGTATGTTGATCATGTATCCTGTGACCTTGCTGAACTGACTTATTCTAAGAGATTTTTTGTAGATTCCTTATTATTTTCTATGTAGATTATCATGTCATCTGCAAATAGGGAGCTTTATTTCTTCCTTTCCAATCTCTATGCCTTTTATTAACTTTCCTTGCCTTATTGGGCTGGTTTGGATTTCCAGCACTATGTTGAATAAGAGTAATAAGAACAGACATTCTCACTGCGTGTATTAGTTTCTTGGGAAATTTGTGAAAAATTATCACAAACTTGGTTGCTTAGAACACCAGAAATCTATTCTCCCTCAGTTCGGAAGGCCAGAAGTGTGAGATCAGTTTCAGTGAACTGAAATCAAGATGTTGGCAAGGCTGTGCTCTCTCTGGATGCCCTAGGGGAGAATCTTCTCTTTTCTGGTGCCTGTAGGTATTCCTTGGCTTGTGGCCATATAACCCCAATCTCTAAAGCCAGC
Organism: Mirounga angustirostris; assembly: GCF_029215605.1. NCBI lineage: Eukaryota > Metazoa > Chordata > Mammalia > Carnivora > Phocidae > Mirounga > Mirounga angustirostris. The sequence continues at coordinate 39,228,500 of NW_026991719.1, forward strand.
ATCTTCAGATCTCTCTCTGTTCCATCATCACATCACCTTCTTTTCTGTGTGTCTTATTAAATCTCTCTTTGCCTCCCTTTTATAAGGATACATGTGATTGCATTTAGGCCCATCCAGATAATCTAGGATAATCTCCCCATCTCAGGATTCTTAATCACATTTGCAAAGTCTTTGTTTTATATAAGGTAACATTTATAAGTTCTGGGGATTAATATTTATAAGATCTTTGGGAGCCACCATTCAACCCACTACAGTCTGCCCTCTACCCTTTAAAGGTTCGTATCCATCCCATGTGCAAAATACATTCACCCTATACCAACATTCCTTAAAGCCTCAAGCTATTATATAGCATTAACTTGAAATAAAAAATCTTATATAAATATCATCAGCTCAAAAGACCCAAATCTCATTATCTAAATAATCTAAATCAGGTATGGATGAGAGTCTGGCTATGATTCATCCTGGAGCAAAATTCCTCTCCATCTGTGGACCTGTATAACTAAAGAACAAATTGTCTGATCCCCAAATACAGTGGAGGGTCAGGCATAGTACAACAGTTATAGATAGTCCTATTCTAAGACGAGAGATGGAAAGAAGAAAGAGGTCACTGGTCCCAAGGAATTTCAAAATCAACCAGCACAAATTTCATTAAGCTTGAAGGGCTGGGAATAATCCTCAGTGGTTTGAGGCATTGTCCCCTGGGTCTGTGGCTCTTGTCTCTCTATACTTGTAGGTCTGATGTCTGGGCCCAAAGCTCTGCCCTCTGGACTTAGGGGTCTGTCTTTGAAGTTGTTCTTCATTGTTTCTTGAAGGATAGTACATTTTGCAGCTAAGTAGTAGAGTTTTGAGAGTCCAATGGCCTTCCTTCATTTTGTCCTGTCTACCTCATTCTGTCCAACCTGGTAGTGTTTCTGCTGCGGTCACATTCTCAAAAAGTTTGTGAGTCTCCTGGGCACATCACAGGGATTTGCACCATTAGACAAGAAGGTTATCCACAGATATTTCCTGGGTCATTCCATCTCTATCCTGGCTTCTGCTGAGGTAGTTGAGGGGATCCTTGAGTTACACACCCAACCTCTTAAGTAACTAGGGCTAGCAAAATGCTGTCCAGCCACACCTTTGGCCTTCTCTCCAGAGCATGCCTTCCTGACAGCAAATCTCCTAATTTTAACATCCTTTGCAATCCAAATAGGCTGAGAATTTCCCAAATCATCAAGTGCTGATTCCTTTTGGCTTAGGAGTTTTTTCCTCTTACATTTTACTGTAAACAAAAGAAGAAACCAGGCTACACCTTCAATATTTTGTTTGGAAATCTCAGCTAAATGTTCAAGTTCTGCTATCACTTAAAAGTTCTTGTAATATCACTTACAAGTTCTACTTGCCACACAACTGTTGGACACCATTCAGCTAAGTTTCCTGCTACCATGTAACAAAGATCATCTTTTCTCCAGTGTCCTGTCACATTTTCCTCATTTCTTTCTTAGTCCTCACCAGTGGCAAATTTAACATCCAGATTTTCTACCAACATTCTGCTCAAGTGGTGGTGAAAGCTTTGACCCTCCATTGGGCTTCCTCTGACACTACCTGCCATAGGAATTGGGGTGCTTCCTTATAGTCTAGTGGGGGTGGAGGTCTGGACTCTCCACTAGGTTTTTTTTACTGGTGGGGGTGGGGCTGGAGCTGCAGTTTTTTTCTGTAGTATTTGCCTGGAGTAGATCTGTAATCCTCTAAAAGTTTTCTGTCCTGCTCGGTTGTTCCTTTCCTAGTTCTTTGGGTAGAGAATGCAGGCTTTTTTTTTTTTTTTTTTTTGGTCTGCTTCTATTGACATTTCTGTGTTGTAAGCCTGTCCAGTATCAAGGCTGGGATATATAAGGCAAAAAGAAAACTAAGGGAATTCACCATTGCGTTGTTCCTTGTGTCCCAAGGTAACTAGATGGTTTGTCTTGTCTGTAACTTCCAGTCTCTAAAAAAATTATATATATATATATATATGAATATATATGTATATGAATAATGTCCAGGGTTTATGGTTATACTTAGCAGGGGAATAGGGAAAAATGTGTCTACTCCATTTTCCTGGAAATGCAAATGCTTCTATCATTTTAAAAGAAATAAAACTCTTCCAAACATATGAAATTTATTTGGCTTTGCATTGTAGTCAGGCCAACCTGGATTTGAAATTTTGCTTGACTGTTAACCAAAGGTATAATTTAGTTTGATAACCATCCTGTACCCATTTCATTGACTTTAAAATAAGACTAGTAATATCTATTTGATAAGGTTTTTTTGATGGTGAAGTCAGAAATGTATCTGAAATACTCATCACAGTGTCTATCTAACATGCTGTAAGTATTCAATAAGTGGCAACAAATCTTGTTATTATTTCAAAATAATGAGATCATTTGTCAGATTCTTCAATAAATAGCTCCTTCCTCATTGACTGGCCCTTCATTATGGATCTTATACTAGGAAGTTTCCGGATTAGTTATTTATTTTTGGTGGTGAATGTGTCTACACTTGCATCAGTATCACGGTGTTCTAATTGTTATACTTTTATGATGCTTTAAAGCTGAAACGGTTAATACATCATTACTTTTCTTTGTGTTTTTTAGGCTTAAAAAAATTTTCCCTCTAGTTTTTTCATCTTTTCCCTGCTATTATGTTAGATGTTCTTTAAAAATCTTTTTGAAAAATTCAAAACCAAATCCCATTGGGACTTTAACTGGAATTTTGTTTGACCTTTAAATTAATTGGGAAAGAATTGACATCTATATACTATAGAGGTATCGTCATCTAGGAAAATGGTATGTTCTTCTCAACGATGTTATCGTTATCTCAATGGTGTTTGGGAATTTTTCACGGAATTTCTTAGATTTATGTTAAGTTCATTCCTGGTTATTTTAAGTTTTAACAATTATTATGTTGGGATGCTCCAGTTCTATTACCAAATTGATAACTAGATATTTTGTGATGACCTTCCCTGCATAATTTGTGGGTTAGTTTGGCCAGTATTTTTTAATTGATTTTCTTAGGGTTTCCAGGTAGCCCTTCATATGGTGATAAACTGGTGTCTTCCTTTCCAGTAATTATAGCTCTTATTTCTGTTTTACATATTATTGCCTTGGTCAGAGCTCCGAGAGTCATGTTTGTGGTGTCTAAATGAGGTGTCCATCCTGATCAGAAGAGGGTCCCCAAATGTGGGGCGATGAAGGGGTGAAAGCCAGTGGCGTGGGCGGTAGAAAGAATTCACCTGAGGCACAACAAAGGAGATAGAAATTTACCGAATACACCACAAGGGAGGGACGGGCAGGACAGCAGAGGAGAGACTGTCAGCCATGAGGCAGTGGGTAGGGGCTGTTTTCAAAGGGGGAAGATGATGAGGTAGGTGATGAATGGCATTTTCCCTTTTTTGGTAACTGTGCCCAGTTGTATGTAGCCCATTGGTTAGTTAGGGCCTATGGATGTCTTTAGGTGGGTCACCTGATGCGCCTGTCTGTATTCAGCCAGGGGGTTGCTGTGGGCCCTTTCTACATTCCATCGCTCAAGCCTGTTTGCCTAAAAGATGCCTCTACAGTGTTAAAATTAACATCTCATAGTGAACATCATTATTTTGTTTCTGCTCTTGATAGAAATGTCTCCCATTATTTCAGCTGAGTATAAAGTTAATTGGGTTGAGATAAAAAAACATTTATCCTATAAAATAATGGTTGTTTGCTTTCTGGAGGTCATAGAACCCTTTGAGAATCTGATGACAGTTTTACGAATTTTATTTCTAAAAAATACTTGCAGATACCCATGCACAATTTTGCCTACAATTTCATGGGATCACAACCCCCCTGAACTATTATTCATGGACCCCCTAGGACCCTAAGTTAGGAACTTCTGATACCAAGGAAATACCCGTTGATTCTTAATTTTAAAGGGTTTTCATATTTAAAATCATGAGTTGGATTTGAACTTCATTAAAATGCTTTAAAAGCATTCTTAGTGATGAGCTTTCTTATTTAACCTATTGATGGGATATATGCTATTTATAGACTTCCTACTATAAATTAAATCCTGTAGACTTGGAACAAACTCTAATTAGGTACGGATATGATAGGTTATTATTTTAATATTCTGTTGCATTTGACTTTATATGTGTTAAAAAAACAAAATCCAACTAAGTTTAAAGATCTAATTGGCTTTATTAAGCGATTCAGGAATCAGGCAGCATCTCATCTTGCAAGTAGAGAGATGCTCTGAGGAGTTGTACAAAATGGAAGGTTTTTATAGGCCAGAAGGGTGGGGCGAGGAAGTTACTAGCAAAAGAAAAGAAAGGATTGTTTTAAGCCAGGACGGTTTCTTTTGAGGTGGGGGGACAGAAAAGTTTTTATCATACAGATGACCTCCCTAGTGCTGATCAGGAAATTTCAGATTGGCTGTTACAAAGTCACATTCCTAGGAGAGACTGAAACTGTTGTAAATCTTGGTTTGCTATCATGAGGGGCAAATGACTTCATTTTGGGCTTGGTTTTTCTTTAACATATTATTTATGCATTTGGGCTCTTTTTTTTTTTTTTTTTAAAGATTTTTTTTTTTTTTTTTTATTTGAGAGAGAGAATGAGAGAGAGCACATGAGAGGGGGGAGGGTCAGAGGGAGAAGCAGACTCCCTGCCGAGCAGGGAGCCCGGTGCGGGACTCGATCCCGGGACTCCAGGATCATGACCCGAGCCGAAGGCAGTCGCTTAACCAACTGAGCCACCCAGGCGCATTTGGGCTCTTTTTAAAAGTGCTAATGGTCTATATCTAATTTTAGCTGTTCTTGTCAGGTTTAGTGTCAGATTTAGTTCAGTTACACAAGACAAATTGAGTAGGTTCCTGTTTTTGTTTTGTTTTCTGTTTGTTTTTTAATTCCTGGAACAATTTATGGAGCATTAGAAGTTAGCTAATTGAGAGTTTGAAAGGACTCATCAGTGAAACTATTTGGTCCTTCAGCCTTCCTTTGAAGGTGCTTCCCTGCAAACTTTTCTTTCTTTATCACTTATAGGTCTGTTTGCATGTTCTCCTCCTTCTTTATATGCCTCCAGAAAATTCTCCATGTCACCAAGCTTGTCAAACCCACACATCTGTGTTCTTTTTGTCCATTATATTTCTATTTATTTGTATTTCCTCTCTTCTTAAAGTTGTATTTTGCAAAGTTTTGTCTAATTTTTTGAGAACAATTTTATTTTCCTTATTTTCAGTTAATTTACTCATGATTTTCTATTATGTCTATCCTCTTGATTTCCCTAGGATTGTTTTTGCTATCTTCTGACAAACTTCTTGAATTAAATTTTTAATATTGTAAATCCATTTTTTAAATAACAGAATCTATTAAGGCTATGAATTCACATCTGAGGACAATTTTGACCATATTCTATAAAATCGAGATACAGTGTCATTTTCACTCTTGAATATCCACATACTGTGGTTTTATTTTCTCTTGACCCAATAACTACATAGGAATGATTGTATGCTACTGGTTGATAAAGATTGAATAAAAAAAAATCATATATATTTCTTCCCACTATGGGATTTCTCCGAGACCATACTATGGCATTGTGAATTTCTAGGAAGGTAATGAATATGCAGCATTTCTTACATTTATTGTCCATGGAACCCTTTTACTGTGGAACACTTAACATTTTGCATGACGTTCGGGTCAGAGATAGGAAAGCATTGCTCTAGCATAGTGTTTTCCAAATCGCGGAAAGTACCCCATTAATTATGTTGGGAATCAGTTTAGGTTGTGATTAGCTTAAAAAAGAAGTTTAGAAATTGGCTCAGCACTGCTCTTACTATGCATATATCCTTGTCCCCTTATGATCTGGGCTGCCAAGCTTCATTAAACACATTTTTTCCCATGTTTCGTTTTTTATATTATTTATTGGCATTTTTGGGTATAGTATTTAAATGTTCATAAAATATATGTGATACTGACTTTATGCTTTTACTTTATGATTTGTAGTAATAGTATTGTTTAGTGAAACATTTGATTCATTTACATGTATGGGTCATGATGTAAAATGTACTTCTTACTCAGAGTCATGGTTGAAAAAGTTGAAAAACAATTCTAGAATATCAGTCCAAGGCATGGGAAATACTTGGAGGATAAAAGGAGATGATTCAAATAAAGTGAATTTGTGGGGCCCAGTGTACATTGAAAATGTGAGGCAGCTTATTTAAAAAGCAGAAAAAATTTATTTTTTTAAAGATTCCACATATGAGTGAAATCATATGGTATTTGTCTTTGTCTGACTTATTTCACTTAACATAATACCATCTAGGTCCATCCATGTTGTTGCAAATGGCAAGATTTTATTCTTTTTAATGGTTGCATAATATTCCATTACATTTAACATACATATATCCATGTCCATATATATGTATCTGTATGTATACACATATGCCACATATTTCTTATCCATTTGTCTATCGATGGACACTTGGGCTGCTTCCATAGCTTGACTATTGTAAATAATGCTGCAGTAAACATAGGGGCACACATATCTTTTCAAATTAGTGTTAATCAGACCTATAAATTCAGAAAACAAGCTGGTGGTTGCCAGAGGGGAGGGGAGTGGGGGAATGGGCAAAATGGGTGAAGGGGAGTGGGAGATATAGGCTTCCAGATATGGAATGAGTAAGTCATGGGGATGAAAGGTCCAGCAAAGGGAATATAGTCAACGGTATTGTAATGACGTTGTACGGTGACAGGTGTAGCTACCCTTGTGGTGAGCACAGCGTAACATATAGAGATGTTGAATCATATGTCATACACCTGAAACTAATGTAACATTGTGTGTCAACTATGCTAAAAAAAAAAAAAAGGGAGCAAAGGTAGCCTATTATATACTTTTTTTTTTAAAGCAGGAAAAAGTACCACTAAAGATACCAAAATAATAGAGTTTTTTCTTTTCTTCCATAGTCTCTCTCCACCTGTCATGCTATTTTTATTTGCTATTAGAAGTCCTGCTCCCCCGGGCCTGAATCCTGGGGTGCCTCCTCCCTTTAGCTGCAGAACAGACATTACAGCGTGGCCAGGTGGGGAAGTCCATCCAGCCGGTTCTCCTTCCAAAGGACCCACTGCTGCAATCCTGAGCAGATGAAAAGGAGTGATTCCCGAAGGACTGTGACCTTGTGCCTGACCCTGCTCTGCATCTGGATTGGGGGTGGTTGAGAGGCTTGTCCTCCTCTGAGTCACACTAAATGCTCAGAGGAGCTGTTAGTCCAGGCAAGGACCACAGCCACCATGCTCCGCGCAGAGAGCCAAGGGCGCATGTGCCCAACCTGGTACCTAAGTCCTTGCTGAGGCCATGGATCCTGGAGGTAGGGTGGGGGTGGGAACCATTCCAGAGAGTAGGGAGGCTCCAAGGCTCTGGAACATGTTCCATTGTCCTATCTGACTTCACCTAGTAAACACAAATGCAAAGGTTAAATTGTTAAGAACATCAAGATGGTGATCACAATGCATTAATTTCCAAGTGTGGGGTTTGAGGGGATGATTCACTGGGATGGTGATTTCTAGGGGGGTGCGGTCGGGAGATGGACAAAATAGGTAAAGAAGAGTGGGAGGTACAGGCTTTGTTATGGAACGAATGAGTCACGGGGATGAAGGGATGAAAGGTCCAGCATAGGGAATAGAGTCAATGATAATGTAATAGCGCTGAATGGTGACAGATGGGAGCTACACTTGCGTCCAGCATAGCTTCACATACAGAATCACTATGTTGTACACCTGAAACTCATGTAACATTGTGTGTCAAATACACTTCAGTAAAAAAAAAAAAAAAGCTTCACTGGGAGGATTCACAGGACTCAGAATACAGTTGTATTCATCTCTAAGATGTATCTCAGTGAAACGCCACGGAGCACAATCAACAAAGTGAAAAAGTGCACAGGGCCAAGTCCAGGTGCAGTTTTCCAAGAATCCTCTCCCAATGGACTCACAAATGAATTATGACGACACGTGTGACATGCTCCCAACCTTGGAATCTCATTAGAGATTCAGTGCCCAGGATTTTTATTGCCGACTCATCATGTAGGCACCCCTTGCCTGGCACCTAGCCAAATTCCAGCCTCCCAGAAGGAAAGCAGTTCAGCATAAACAACACTGTTTGCATAGGTGAGGCTCAGTGAGCTGCCCTTATCTGTTCTGGGAATGGTGGGAACCCTCCGCAAATCCAAGTGTCCAGACACCAGCCAAGGACCCATCTTGTAAGCAGGCCTTTCCAAGGATAAGCAGTCAGGCCTGCTGGGTTAATTCTCTTCTGCACAGGAACCTTCTGGAATGTGGGGCCCAGTGCTGTAACAAAGCCGTGCTCTGTGAAATGGCACAAGAAAGTGGGGAGTGCAGGCTGCACTCCGAGGGTGGTGGACACACAGAGTAGCCCTGAAGTCTTCAGGGTCAATAGAGCAGGGACCTTTGGCCACTTGGCTGCTCTGTCCTCTGGTGTTGGGTGGAAAACAGGCTGAAAGTGCCCATTTTCATGTTCTTCCCCTTAACCACTGACAAAGAGTCTCTCTTTGACCAAACGGTAGTCGGGCAGGCTCTTCTGAATCCTCTCCCAACTAGGCCTTGACTTTGGGGCTTTGGTGTTCATCTCTGCATTGTCCAGTTTTAACAAGAACTCTGCTAAGTCAATCTAGACAAAATCCTCCGTCTTCCATATCTGATCACCCTCCACATCTGATAGGGTTCCTTTGCCCCCACCACACCCCAGGTGATATCTGATCACCCTGGCCCACCGTCAGCAAGAATCATGTCAGAAATCATCATTTCTTAGTGAATTTCCATTCACTGACCACCACCCCGCCCCCAGCCCCTGGTCCTTGGCTATAAATTCCCACTTTTCCTTGTTGCATTCAGAGTTGAGCCCAATGTCTCTCCCTACTGCAAAACCCCTGCCGTGGTCCCTCCACCAATCATGATGGTCCTGATAAAGTCTGCCTTACCATTCTTTCTCAAGTGTGAATAACTTTTTCTTTAGAACCATCACTCACACCCTTCAATTAACCGAACTGCTACTGACTCACAGTGTCATCATGGGAAGAGACGAGAGGAAAATATGTCTTAAAAATCAAAAGTGATGGCAATTTTGTGTTATCATGCGCTTAAGCAGATGCTAAAGTGACTTGATACACGTGCCCTTTATTACTTCTCTTACTAATAAAAACTTGAGAGTCTATAGGTGTTAGTTGACTATTGCTGCAGAACAAGCCACTCCAAAACATAGTGGTTGAACACACCAAACATTTATTTAGCTCACAAGCCTGTGGGTTAGTGACTTGGGCTGGGCTCAGGCAGTTCTTCTGTTGGTTTCATTCGGGTTCAGTCATACATCTGCAGTTGGCTCCCCATTAGCTAGTGGCTCTGCTTCTAGGGGCTGGATGGTGGAGGCTATGGCAACAGGGGTGACTGGGTCATGTGTCTTTCTGGCCTGGGCTTATTCACACAGAGGCAGGTAGATTTTCAAGAGACGTAGGAGATAGCAGGCTCTGATGCACAAATGCTTTTGAAGTCTCTCCTTGTGCGGCATGTGCTAATGTCCCATTGACCAAAACATGGCATCCAACCCAGATTCAGTAGGTGGAAAACAGACTCCATCTCTGGATGCAAGGGTCTCCGATGCCCCTTTTAGGGGCATAGAAGCTGGGAGCAGAAAAATTTGTAGCCTTCTTTCTATTGACTCACTGGAACCCCATTTTAGGAAACAGAGAAATTAATGGCAACTAGTATAATCTTTAAGTGGAATTCCAATCCATTGTGGGATGGAGCGTTCATTAATTCTTTTGTGAAAATTGAGTCGTTTTATGGAAGTCTGAATCTGATATAAAAAGAACAAATGGGCTCATTTGTAGGGGGTCTGTACAGATAGCTTGACAACAGTGACAACCATGAAAAGCGTACACACACCCATTGATTTAATTTCCAGTATAGGAAAAAATACAAAAATACAGGTTTGTTGGAAAATTGGTAGATGCACCAGCAGATCACATTGGGACTCTGAACTCTTTCTGACAAGCCTAATTTGTAGAACCCATTAATAAGGTCTGTTTGTGTCCTGTTCTGTCTTTTAGTTGGGTATTATTATACCATATGGTGGGTTGTTCATTCTCCTCACTATTCAGACTTGAAATGGAGAGCAAAAACGTTTTTCTTGTTATTCTTTTTGTTCAGCTTAACAGAAGAATTAAATCCATACAGGATATGTGCTGTCCCCTGAGTATTTGTGTTTCAAGAAGCAGAACTTCGCATTTCTAAAATTGCCCTCAAGGATCTTAATTTGGCCTTGAAAACACCCACACAATGGGATTTTGATACTTTTACTGTCAATGAACTTTAAACACATGTCTTCCAGTTCCAGTAAGGCCTCTGATTGCTTTTCCTTCTTCCTGCAAATTATGTGTATTCAACAGCATGTGATCTAGTTCTTAGAAACATTGAGTCGTCGGGCACTGACTACTAGGCCTTGCTTGGCACGGAAGGCCACAGAGAACACTGTGGGGAGGGAAGACCCCTCGCTTCTGCCCTCTCCAGGCAGAAAGCACCTGAGGAGGGAGCTCTTCACCCAGGGGCCTGGAGTTCCTGTGGCCAGTAGCTGGTGGCTCTGGGGTCTTTCCCAAGGGTTGGTGGCTATGTTGAACTAGAGGTCAGAACTGTTGGCAGTTTAGGAGAGACTCACCAATGCTTTTACTTCACTCCTTTAAGCACGAGCTCTGGGGAAGAAGTTGTTTGAATCTGCTAGGGCTGTCCTAACACATGCCATAGACTGGGGGGCTTAACCAACAGACATTTATTTCCTCACGGTTCTGGAGCTGGAAGTCCAAGAACAGAGTGCCAACATGGTCAGGTTCAGGTGAGGACCCTCTTCCTGGCTCTCAGAGGCCACCTTTTCAACATATAGTCACATGGGCTTTCCCTGATGTGTGAGTGCGTGGAGAAAGAGCATTTTCCTCTTAGATAGGCACTGATTCCATCATGGGGGCCCCATCCCCATGACCTCATCTAAACCTAATCGTCTGCTAAAGGCCCACCTCCAAGTACCACCATATTGGGGGTTAGGGCTTCAACATCAGAATTTGTTGGGGGGGGGCACAATTTAGTTAGTAATAGAAGTGTTTATCTGGGGATGGGGTAAGGAGGGATCAGAGCTCCTGGGGGCTGGGAATCCTCACTCCATGCAACAATTTACTCCCAGTCCCCACTTCTTAATCATCGTTCGGGTGCCCAGGAGCAGCCTAGGGGCCCTCAGGACTGCCCAGAATTTCTACCCCTGTGCTCCTTCCCACTGCCACCCTGGAGACTTGGGGAGGCTCGCCTTACTTCTTCCAGAGACATCTTATTACTCATGTGACTGTAGCAGTCTGCATTTTCCAAAAATGGCTGAGATAGTAACTTCCATCCCAACATTCTTCCACACCCGTGTCACTCCCCCATTAAGAGGTGAAGTCTCTGTCCCTTCCCCTTGAACCTAGTGGACCTTTTTGACTGCCTCGACCAATAAAGTGTGGAGAAAGGAATGTTACATGACTTCTGAGGTGTGATCATAAAACTACTCTGCCCTTCCATCTTCGTCCCTTGGCATGCTCACTCTTGGAACCAGCGTCATGCTCTTAGGAAGCTCAAACTAGCCTATACAGAGAGCACAGGGAGAGCCATGGAGAGGAGCTCAGCCCAGCTGAGGTTCCAGCCAATTGCTATGTCACCCCAGCCTTTGAGTCTTTCCAGTGGGGACTCCAGAAATTGGGAAACAGGGAAAAACCGTCTCTGCTGTCTGTTAGAGCTTGAATTCCTGACCCATATTCTCTCTGAGCAGAATAAAATGTTTCTTGGTTTCCATCACCATGTTTGGGAGGTTTGTTATATAGGAATAGTGAGTGGAGCAGGGATCCTTTCCTGGGGTCCAGATTCTGAAGAAAAGGCACAATCCTCTTCTAGAAAAGCAGCATTACAAGCAGGGTGAGCAACCATCCTGGTTGCCCGGGACTCGGGACTTTTCAGCGTTAAATCCCAGAATGTCCCAGGTGAACCAGGATGAGTTGGCCATCCCTGAAGGAGGGCGAAGAGCCTCCAGGAAGGAATGACCGGTAAGGGAGATGGGATTTCCCAGGGCCTGGGTGATTTTTTTTTCCTGCAGCTTTATTGAGATCCAATTAACATCAAACCCTGTGAAAGTTTAAGGTGTGCATGTGATGATTTGATACGTGTTTACCACGGTAGGGTTACATCCTTCACCTCACATAAATTATCCTTTCGTTATTGTTGTTATGGTGAGAACGTTGAAGATCTGCTCTTATAGAGAATTTCAAGTATGCAACACAGTACTGTCAATTATAATCACCATTTGTACCTCTCAGCCCCAGAACTTACCCCCCTTGAAACTGGAAGTTTGTACTCTTCGACCAACATCTCCTCATTTCCTCCACCCTGGAGGATTTAAAAAGGCACACACACACACACACACAATGCAGTTGGAGTCTTATTTGCTTAATGAAAAGCATTAAAAGAAAACCCCATTGGGGTGAAGAATCTGGGTTGGAGATTGGGAAAGGGGAAGAATTTGAGGGTGCATTTGTGTGCCTGTGTTGAGGGGTTAACTGTCACAAGATAGGAGGCCTTGCATGCTGCCCACTTGTCAAGAAGTTGTCTCACCTGAGTAGGGCTAGGACTAGGGTGAGGCGGGACTTGGGTGCAAAATTTAAGGGGGTGCCAAACACTCAGCAATCAAGATACATAGTATTTTTTTTTAAAGATTTTATTTATTTATTTGACAGAGATGGACAGTGAGAGAGGGAACACAAGCAGGAGGAGTGGGAGAGGGAGAAGCAGGCCTCCTGCTGAGCAGGGAGCCCGATGCGGGGCTTGATCCCAGGACCCTGGGACCATGACCTGAGCCAAAGGCAGACGCTTAACGACTGAGCCACCCAGGCACCCCAAGATACATAATATTTTAATGCAGTAATATAAAAAATCAAATTGGCCAACTACAGCCCACAGGCCAGCCACCTGTCATTGTAAATAAAGACCCAGAGCCTGGATGCGGCTGAGGCAGTGAGGCAGAGTTGGATCCTGTCTTTACACAAAACATCGCTGTTTATTCATCATGGATTTTTTTTCACACTGATTTTGATTTTTGGAAATATTACATCAAGGTATTATTTATCTTCATCGCTGAGATTTCGGCATGCCCTGAAGTTTTGTACCTGGGGCAAGTGCTTCATTTGCCTCATCCTGGCCCCGTTTGCCCCCACCTTGTTTTCAAGTTGTGTAGCAAGTAGCTTGGACACAGGTAATGGACCTCTGGAAGCCCTCAGATCCCTTTACTGGTGCAGTGTGTCTCTCCCCACCTTTGGTGGGCTTTACTGTTCATGGCCTGTGTCTGCCACCTTCTATAGAGGCCTCCCCTTGGTTACTAGGGCCAGAAGTGCTGGAAGATTTACGTCCCTGGAGTGATCCTTAGCTGATGTCTGACAGATGTAGAAGTCCAGCTCACTCGCCTCCAGACCTACCAAACTCTGAAGAGCTTTTTCACCTTGGAGCTTCCTGTGGGATCAGCTGGGGCTGGGTGTCTCTTAAATCCATGGCCTTGTTCGGCTCCGTCCCCCTTCCCTCAACAGTTTTTCCCTGGAGCATCTCCTGCATGAACCACTTCTGCCTGAGTCCTTATCCCAGAGACTGCTTCTGGAAGAAGCCCCGCCACTCAGTAAAACTTACAAGCCCAAACTTAAGGGCCCTGTACAACTGTTTTTTTCAGGGTCTGCCTATAAAATTAGGTTTCCTTAGCAACTGGACTCATTACTATGACAACTATGAGTCATGGTTACCAAGGCAAACTAGACTTTCGGAAAAAAGAGAACAAGGCCCTCATCACTTATCTTGGTGGTGTTTTTTTTTTTTTTTTTCTTCCTCCAGTCTACTTTTTTCTCTCCATGGCAGTTGTGTGTGGGCTGTAGGGTTCTTCACTTCTCTTAAAATGGTTTCTTTCAGTGAAACTTGGATGAAGTGAATCAGGCATGTGAGTGGAGAGCCTGGTGCTTGGCTGCCCCTCGGATTGCTCAGGAGGGAGCTCCGTGTGCCCAGCTCCATGCCAAGGGACAGAATGCCCACAGATATGGGACCCAGTGCCCCATGGCCAGTCTGCTCTGCCAGCTTCTCTCCTGAAGTGCTCAGGAAAAGGATGTGGCAGAGGGTGGGTACAGCGGCACCTCAAAATAGTATTGCCATAATATATTGGTAATGATAATTGCCAGTGATAATTATTATTTCAAATTTCAAACATAATTTCAAAATAATGGCTAAGTGAAGAGATGTTGTTTTTTCTCTAAGACACATATATGATTTTTAAAAAACATTTATTTATTTATTTGAGAGAGAGAGAGAAAGAGCTTGCATGCTCGAGTGGGGGGAAAGGGGCAGAGGGAGAGAATCTCAAGCAGACTCCCTGCTGAGCGCCCAGCTCGACCCGAGGCTGGATCCCGTGACCCATGAGATCATGACTTGAGCTGAAATCACGAGTTGGAAGTTTTTTTTTTAAAGATTTTATTTATTTATTTGACAGAGAGAGAGACAGCGAGAGAGGGAACACAAGCAGGGGGAGTGGGAGAGGGAGAAGCAGGCCTCCCGCAGAGCAGGGAGCCCAATGCGGGGCTCGATCCCAGGACCCTGGGATCATGACCTGAGCCGAAGGCAGACGCTTAACGACTGAGCCACCCAGGTGCCCCATGAGTTGGAAGTTTAACCAAGCCACCCAGGCGCCTCTATAATTTTTTTTTTTTTTAAGTCAAAAGGACCTATACAAAGCAGCTAGCTCTTTGCCTAAGGCTTTGTTTTCCTTGGGGGCAATTGTTTTTGTTTTTTTTTCTGACCATCTCTGCCTCTTCAGGGCTGACATTGTGTGGTCTCCTGCTGGCTCCAGCCTCCCTGCTGGTGGGAGGCCTATGGGTGGGCCGGCCCCCTCTTGCCATTCTGTCCCACTGTCTATGGCTTCTCAGGAAAACAGTGCAGGGGTCAGGGCTGAGAGAACAGAGGTACCTTGCTGGCTTTCTTTTAAAAAAGCAACTCACAACGCAAAACCCTCTATTATTCTAAAAAGTCTTTCTTTTTCCTGTTCAGCTCTCTGTTTCCATGGAAATGGAGCTAGTCACCAACCTGCAAGTCAGTGGCTGCAATGGCTGTATATTGTTCGTTGTTCTCTTCTCCATGGTATTGATTCCATTTGTCCTCTTTGTCAGTGGGCAAGATACTGTCACTGTAAAGCTTTGAATCAGACACTGAGTTGCCATCGAGGCCAAGAAGAGGGGCAAGCACAGGCTTTCAGAAGACTCCTTTCTTCCTCATTGCCATCAAGCCCTGGAATAAAAGCAACCAAAGGAGTTGATAGAGGTCAGGGGCAGAGTTGATCCAGTCCCCCTAACCTCCAAGGTCAGCCTGGAGACTCAGGAATGGAGGTGCTTCCTGGCTTGATATGGAGCCTTAGCCGTTCGGCTAGTTGTTCCCTCAGGGAAGAAATAACTCAGTGGGGGCCCGAACCAAAGCAGAGTAGATTTGTGCTGGTACATTGAGCCCTGCTGGCACCCCACTAGCCCCCCTCCATTCCTTTTACCAAGCTGTGTGCCCATCCCCCAGCGTCTGCAGGCTTTGCAGCTAATGACTGGCACCTGGGACCTGCAGGGGATTGTCCCTGAGCACAAGAGTCCCCTCATCTGTACAGCGTTGGTAAATGTTTAACAACTATCTGTGTAAAAACAACAACAGCCGAAGGAAAAAAAAACCCTAAAAAACCAAAGTCCTGGTTTGTATCATCTACCATTTTCCATGGTGTAAATACTCCCACAATGGCTAATTTCAAGCCGAATTTGGAGTTGGGAATAATTCATTGCTTCTTGGGAGCCAGGACCAACTGGCTGCAACACATCACTAGTGGGAAGGGCCTGGGGTTTCCATTCACACCCTGTCCACTGCCAGGCAGCTGTGATGGACTGCTGAGGGAAAAGCTAAGTCAGCTCCTTCCGGAAACCTGGCTGAGTCTGGGACTTCACATGACAGTGTCCCTTCTCTTGGTTTCCTCCCCTTTGTCATCCTGCTTCTTCTCCTCCCTTACTGGCTTCTTCAGGGAGCACTTCCTTAATGAGTCATTTGTACACAAATCCTCATCTCAGGGTCTGCTTCTAAGCATAACTGACCTAAGACGGCCAAGAGCACATTGAACTCTGCCAGGGGCAGAGAGCGACCCTTCTTTTAAAAAAAGTTTGGCTTAAAAGGTAGACGGTAACAGCAAGTGACAGTGAAAGAGTAGTATGCTTACTTTGGGGACTTGTAGTTATTGGATTTTAGGGTTCTGTGGATGAGAGCTGGAGGATACAAAGTAAAAAGGGAAATCATTATAGTCGTTCCTTGACAATTCTCTGAGTGACTCCTGCCATCTTGAGGAAGGCATAGTGGAGACAATCCAAGGACTGATGGCTAGTAGGTTAGGGAGCTATAGGTGAAGAACAATTATTTGAGGGAAAGGACCTCAGTGAGAATAATGAAAACAATAGTCATTATCATTTATTGAGAGCTTGCTGTGTGCCAAGCACATGCTTAGGGCTTGACTGACATTATTCAGTAATATGTTTACATAACAACTCTTTATTGAGCACTTACTGTATATTAGGCCCTGTTCTAAGCACCAGAAATCCCAGTAGTAATAACAAAACAAAGTCCCTGTTCTCCTGGGGCATACACTCTAGTTTGGGGGAGATTGACAATAAGCAAACATGGTTATGTTAAATGATACAAAGAAAAATAAAATGTAAAGAAATGCAGTGACTGGGGTGAGGGTGTGCATTCGTTTCCTAGGGCTGTAATAATAGACTACCACAAACTGGGTGGCTCACAACAATGAGAATTTATTTTCTTGCAGTTCTGGAGGCTGGATGTCTGAAATCAAAGTATTGGCAGGACCTTGTGCTCTCTGAAGGCTCTGGAGGAAAATCTGTTCCAGGCCTTTCTTTTAACTTCTGGTGTTGCTGGCAAGCCTTTGTGTTCTTTGGCTTGTAGACACATCACTCTAATCTCTGCCTCTGTTGTCTCATGGTGTTCTCCCTTGTGTGTCTCCATGCCTCTTCCCTTATAAGAACACCAGCCATATTGGATTAAGGCCCACAGTGATGGGATATGACCTCATCTTAATTTGATTATACCTGTAAAATCTTATTTCCAAATAAGGTCACACTCAGAGGTACTGAGGGTTGGGACATCAACAGATCTTTTAGGAAGACAACTCAACTCATGATGGGCTGCTATTTTTATATAACTGAATGTCCTCTCTGATAATGTGACATTTGAGCAGAGACCTGGATAGAGTGAAAGAGTGAGCCAGAGTGAGCCATGTAGCTATCAAGAGAAAGAGTAAGTGCAAAGGGCCTGAGGCAGGAGCAGACTCGGTAGAGTCCAGGATCACCAAGGAGGCTAGTGTTTCTAGAGTTCAGTGAGCAAGCAGGGGAATGGGGTGGTAGGAAACAGGACCAGAAAGGTAGCAGAGGGCTAGATTATACAAAGTCTGATGCTGACCATGGAGGGGGGGCTCTGAGCAGAAGAGGGGTGTGATTTGACTTAACATTTTTAAAAGATCCCTCAGGCTGCTATGTGGGGAATAGATTGAAGGGAAGGGACAGGGGAAACAGGGAGGCCAGTGGGGGCTGTGGCAGACATCTAGGTGACACATGATACTGACTTAGAACAGAGTGGCAGCTGGGAAGGTGGTTTTCAAGTGGCTGAATCTTGGGCAAATTTGGAAGGTAGCACCCAGCACTGCATCTGCTCATCTAACCCTCTCAGCAACACGATGAGGTAAGTACTTATCATCCCCATTTTACATACAAGTAAACTAAGGCTCAGGGAGGTTCATGAGCTTGCCCAGAATCACTCAGCTGCTGGTAGGAGGTAGTATGAGGCCTGGCACCTAAGTGTGTCCAGCATTGGCAGCAGTGATCTCAACAACCATGCAAATGGTTGAACATACCTTTTGATTTCACCTTGCATGGCTGTGGCCTATGAGTGGGGAAGAGCCTAGGGTGGATTGAATGGTGGCTCCCCAAAAGGTATGCCCATGTCCTAACCCTAGAATCTGTGGTGTGACTTTATTTGGAAGGAGGGTCTTTGCAGATGTAATTTAAGTCAAGGATCTTAAGATGGGGAGGGTATCCTGGATTCTACAGGTGGGCCCTACATCCAATGACAAGTGTCCTGATAAGAGACAGAGGAGAAGACGCAGACACAGAGGAGAAGGCCGTATGAGGACAGAGGCAGACATCATAGCGATGCAGCTATAAGCCAAGGAACACCTGCAGCCACCAGAAGCTGGAAAAGACAAGAAAGGAGTCCCCTCCCCCCCCATACCCAGAGGCTCCGGAGGGAGCATGGCCCCACCGACACGTTGCTTGCAGACTTCTGGCCTCCAGAACTATGAGACAATACCTTTCTGTTGTTTTAAGTCACCCTTGTGGTCACTTGTTACAGCAGCCCTAGGACACGAACACAGGGTCAGAGAGAAATGTGTCTTTCTTCAGCTCAGCCAGTATGAGCTGAGGAACCTGGAGATGATCTCAACTCTCTGAACTTCATTTTCCTCATTTCTATATTGCAGGCATACACCTTCCTTACCAAGACCTTGGGTGGATTAAATGAAGGAATGTTTTTGAAGTGCTTATAAGGTTAAAGAACAGAGCACGCTGTCCTGTCAGGATGTGGCTGACAAAGCAGGTGTCCTCAGAAGGCAGCAAAAATCCAACTGAATTAACATCAAATGAAGTTATTCTTGGAGGCCATTTCCGTCTTAGACTGTTCTCTGGTCCCTTTAAGCTTACTCTTATTGAAGTATATATTGAAATGTGGTAGTACAATTATTTACTTCTTCCTAGCTGAAGCAAATTAGTGTGCATTTATATGACAAACAAGAAAAACATCAGAGTTTTAGTCGCAAGACAGCTGAGCCCCAGTCGTGTGTGCCTGGAGTGGTTGTGATACGAGGTGATGGGGAGAGTGTGAGTCTCCCTGCGCTATGCTGAACTGAAAAATCTTAGGCAGTGCTAACATCTTGTTCTGTAAAAGCTTTCTGAAGACAGCTTTTGGCTGAAGGGTTACAGGGAGAGAAGGTTGTCAGCTAAGATGCTTGCAGGAGCTAAGACGCTTTCAGGAGTCAGATGATTTGATCGGCCCCTGCCACCTATCAGGGAGTGAGGTCTCCAGGAGACTGGGCAAGGGGATGGGCTGGTGGTTTGAAAACTTGCCCACAGATTCAATGACTCTCCTCCCATCAAGAGGTAGGGTCTGACTGCCTTCCCCTTGAATATAGGCTGGCTTTAAGGACTTGCTTCTCTAAGGAATAGGACTCAACTTGGCACTTTCACCAATAATAATTTTCCCACTGTTAGTGGGAAGGGTCACTTCCCCATCTAAGTCGGAAAATTCGATACAGCTCCTGTGTGGTTCTCTCTCTTTCAGGACACACACCTCTGGATCTCTGAGCCATCATACAAGAAGACTGGTTACCTTGAAGTCACCACGTTGGAAAGACCATGCGGAGGTAGAGAACGAGGTTTGAGGAGGCCCAGCCGTTTGAGTGTTTGCAGCCCAGAGGAAGACCTGTGAGCCAAGAGGCCTTTGAGATGCTGTCATCTCCAGCCACTCTTTGGATCCGATTACATCACAGACTCTGAGTGAGACACTACCAAGCTGAGCTCCCCAACTGGGAGAGGTGATAACAGATAACTGTTGCTGTTCTACACTAAGTCTGGGGGAGTTTGTTATGCAGCAATAGATAACTGGGACAGAAGAGTGTATTTAGGTGATGACTGGAGCAGTGGCAGGGGAAAGAAGATGAATGAATTATAGGGGTTGCAGAGTGTGGTGGGATGTAGTGGTGGGGGGCTTGCAGCTGGAGAGTTCTGGTTGGCCATGGAAATTTGCCATATTTGTTATTCATATATTCAAGTTTATTGAGACCCTGTTTTGCTAAGCACTGAGGATATAGACAGAAACAAGACCCAGTACCTTCCCTTAAGAAGCCTACAATCTAGTTAGGTAAACCAGGGTAACAAACACAAGAATCCAAGGTGTATATTATGGTGTCTCTCCCGATCAGATGAGGGCCCCCAAATGTGGGGCGATGATGGGGTGAAAGCCAGTGGCATGGGCAGTGAAAGGATTCACCCAAGGCAGAGCAAAGATAGAAGTTTGTTGAATACCGTGCAAGGGAGTGGCGGGCAAGACAGCAGAGGAGAGACTGCATCGAGGCAGGGGGTGGGGGCTGTTTTTAAAGAAGGAAGATGAGGAGGTACAGGGATGTATGGCATTTTCCCTCTTTTGGTAGCTGTGCCTGGTTGTAAGTAGCCCATTGGTCAGTTAGGGCTTACGGATGTCTTGAGCGGGGTCACCTGATGGGCCTGTCTTCCGCCTATTCCATTGCTCAAGCCTGATGTCTAAAAGTGGCCTCTATATCCCCACCTGAACAATTTTGACCCTTAAATCTTTAAGGTTGCTGAGGATGGAAGGTCTTATCTTCTGTAACTTCTTCCTGCTCAATAGGTGCATAGAGATGTCCCTACCTCTGGGTCAACACTGGTCAGTTGGGAATTTATATGTAGGAATCATGAAGGACAGAGGCAGTTGTGTCGGGAGTCTCCTTGAGCAGAGACAATCATCCATTGGCTTGAAGTTATGGCAGTGAAGGAGTCTTGGCGCCAGGTGGAGAGACATGGGAGAAAACAGCAAAACATAATTAGAATAACAACAAAAAGAAGCCCAAATAAGAGTCCTTTGATAGTTGACAAAAATCTCCCACCAGTCTGGGGGTTTAACCAATCATTAAAGAAAAGAGAGGGATCCTTTAAAGTGCCAATTTGAGTATTCCTGTCTTCTAGTAACCCTGTCATGTTTCTGTGGTAATCTGGAGTGTATAAATAACATCCTTTTTTAATAAAGCATAGATTCCTCCTTGAGTTGCAGTCAGGATATCCAAGGCCATTTGGTTTTGGAGGACCACTTTTTGAATTTATGGGTGAGTACGAGTTGCATTTGGTTTAAGGCAACCTCTCTATGCTTGGCTAAGGCCTCTATTTGCAATCTGACATCAATAGAGGCAGCTCCCAGGGCAAATATGCCTAAGGGATAAAACCATCAAGAAGCCCTCTTTGATGTCTAGCCTTAACAATATCCTAATTATGAAGAATCACTGGCAAGTGGGAGAAGACTAGTCTGGGAATATGGGCATCCCCAAGTGCATCATCCAATCCAGTCATAAGTGGGGCCATCCATTATTTCCACAAGTCCACAGTTAACCCCATGAAGTGGGTGCACTCTGGCTTTTAAGGAGTGATTTTGTCATCCCAGCCGCACAGAATTGTTCAAGGTGATAGTTGAATTATACAGTTGCTGGGGCGTCCATCCCATTTTCCAGCTGTTTAAATAACCATATGCCCATGGGGTTCTGTTATTATCCCCACAGAATAGCAAACATGAAGACTGTCTATAGGGGCACCTGGGTGGCTCAGTTGGTTAAGCGTCTGCCTTCAGCTCGGGTCATGATCCTAGGGTCCTGGGATCAAGCCCCACGTTAGGCTCCCTGCTCAGTGGGAATCCTGCTTCTCCCTCTCCATCTGTCCCTGCTCATGTGTACACTTTCTCTCTTTCACTCACTCTGTCTCTCAAGTAAATAAAGTCTTTAAAAAAAAGACTGTCTATACATGAGCTACTGTGGCAATTTTTCTGAAGTTTACCTCAAGTTGTCTAGCTCAGGCAAACAACAAATATTCAAAGACAATCCTGATGAACTAGAATTTAACACCCACAAAGGTATGTCATTGAAACATAATTTTTCTCTAAGATTTTATTTATTCATTCATTCATTCACTTGTTTATTTATTTTTAGAGAGAAAGAGAGTGAGAGCACAAACAGGGGGAGGGGCAGAGGGGGAAGGAGAGAGAGAATTTCAAGCAGACTCTCACTGAGTGAGGAGCCTGATGTGGGGCCCGATCTCAAGACCCTGAAATCATGACCCGAGCTGAAATCAAGAGTCAGACGCTTAACTGACTGAGCCAGCCAGGCGCCCCCATAATTTTTCCTCATTAAAATCACCCTTATTTCCAGGGTGCCTGGGTGGCTCACTCGGCTGAGCGTTTGACTCTTGATTTCGGCTCAGGTCGTGGTCTCAGGGTTGTGAGATCGAGCTTTGCATTGGGCTCCACACTGGAGGTGGAGTTTTTTTGAGATTCTCTCTACCCCTCTGCCCCTCCCCTGCTCTCTCTAAAAAAATAAATAAATAAATAAAATAAATAAAATCACCCTTATTTCCAGAGATAGCCAAGTCAAGACTCATTTGCAAAACAAGTCCAATTTTAACAAACTTGGCCTAATTATTTACATAAGCTCAGCAAGAATAGCGATTGATCATATAAATCTTTTAAAATCTGCGTTGCTGGAACTTTTTATAAGGAACCTCCACTGAACTTTTAGTAGCCTCTCCAGGCCAGGAGCCAAGCCAAATACTTGCCATCAGACATGCCTGCAATACCTGTAGATTTGGGCGAGTTCCTCTTGAGGTCCCCAAAGTATCCTGAGGTTCCTGCACCTGCCAGGAAGTGACATTCTTTACTCACCTGGTAAGGCTGCTGGGAACTCTGTGAGCAAGGTATCAGGCCAACAGTTCCAAGGGGCTCTATTGGCTTGGTAAAATCAACTTTAGTTCCTTAAAGCTATGTGGTCATATCTGAATCCGTGCATGCCTCTCAAATATGACATTCCAGTCAAAGCCTTGGTAAAATAACCAGTGTTTCCAATGGTGTCCTGTTACAGGGAGAACAGATTCTTATTGAACTTATGTAAATAACTATGATTGCCATGGAAGAAAGAATATTCACTGAGACTTTTTGAATTTCAGAGGGTTCAGGTAGAGAGAAAAGTTAAATGCTTCGATTTCCTCACAAATGAATACTTTATCACACTTCTGTAAGTCATCTATACCTTAAGAGACAATTTCCTTAATCGGGAAGAGCAAACATTAGAAAACCAGCAGTGTTTCAAAGTAGAGACATAATAACTATAATCATCTCCCTCAATTCATTTAGTCCCATGTTACTAATTCTTCCTCAGTTCGAGTGCAGCCTCTTAGTTGGTTCTGGAAATTCTTACCCATTTTAGTTTTATGATTTTAAAGATATAAAAAAAACCCCTGTATTTGTTAAAAGTCCTTGGGGCGCCTGGGTTAAGTGTCTGCCTTCAGCCCAGGTCATGATCTCAGAGCCCTGGGATCGAGCCCTGCACTGGGCTCCCTGCTCAGCAGGGAGTCTGCTTTTCCTTCTCCCTCTGCCCCTCTCCGCCCCCGCTCGTGCTCTCTGTCTCTCTCAAATAAATAAATAAAATCTTTTTTAAAAAACAAGTCCTTTTTTGAATCTCCTTAAAGATGAAACACATTTCGCAAGAGCATCAGAGCAATAACTATAAATGACAAAAGACTCAAAATTAGACATGCTTAAAGATCTGATAGGAGAGGTCATTATAATGTAATTGACAAGGAAATTCAGTTATTTCTGTGACACATAACACTTTAATAATTAGAATATCAAGTGATTACCTTATACTAGAACATAACATACCAAATAAACAACCTTAATTAGTCAGAAGAGACTTTGTTTACAATTCAAATCTTGGAAGTTTGTTAAAACCTTAGAAAGTTTTAAAGCACATGTCTAAATAAGATTACAGATAATCAAAGACCTGATAAAGACAAAACTTAGAAATTGTTTTTTCTGGGCAAAGAGAAAAAAAACCTTCGTTTACATTTTCATATCAAGAGCAGACCGACAATCCAAGAAAACTGCTTTTTTTTTTTTAAAGATTTTATTTATTTATTTGACAGAGAGATAGACAGAAGAGCACAAGCAGAGGGAGTGGCAGAGGGAGAGGGAGAAGCAGGCTCTGCACTGAGCAAGGAACCCGATGCGGGACTCGATCCCAGGACCCTGAGATCATGACCTGAGCCGAAGGCAGTCGCCTAACCAACTGAGCCACTCAGGCGCCCCTTGGGTTACCAAAGACTTTGAAAGCGATCTAAACAATTACCCATGAAAACGTTGAAACAGACATAATTAACCATCATTTTAAATCATCTCTTTGCTAACAAATTGCCACAGATAATACAAGCTGATGTGACCTTCAGTAATCCTTGGTAGAATAAAAGTTTCATATTTAATGCTGATACCTCTGTAAATACGTATCTGTCTTAATTAAAGCAACAAACTTAAATTAGTTTAAATACTGCATTCTATTCCACCTGGGTCCACATAAAAGTCAATCAATTTGTTCCCAATTGTCAGTTTTTACCTGGGGAACTGGTGGGGAAATCTGAAGTGGGCGGTGATGCAGAAAAATGTTGGGGTTCAGAGCCCACGGCCAAGAAGGAATTCTTGAGATGTCTTTGGTGCAAAAAGGTGGTTTTATTAAAGCACGGGGACAGGACCCGTGGGCAGAAGGAGCTGCAGTGGGGTCGTGAAGGGGTGACAGATTATATACTTTCAAGTTGGGAGGGAGTTAGGGACAGCACAAGCCTCCAAGGTATTTTGGAAACAAGGTTTCCAGGACCTTGAGGGGGCTAGCTATTGTCAGGAAAAGGTCATTTATTACGGTCTAATAAAGCCTTTGTCATGAGACCCTTCAGATGTATATCAATGGGTCATACGCTTGGGGGATGATTGCCAACATAGATCTTGGAGGGTAGAGATAAAGGAAGTTTCCAAAGGAATTTTTATGTTAAAGTAGACTTACAGGATCCTGGGGGGTGGGGAGTTGGGATGTTAAACTAAAGTTGCCTTTTGTCCTTAGCAAAGTATTAACGTGGAGGCAGCTGAGTTCCTAGAGGAAGGTCCCTCTGCCTGTTTCAAGGACTGGTCAGTGGGCTGTAAGTAGTAAGGAAATGTAATTTTTCTTTTGCCTGTGTTTCCCACATCAGGTGGTGTAAGTCCAAGGGGGTGCTCGCTCCTTGACAGTGAGGGTAGGAGGAGGAGCCAACGGTGCTAGGGGCACCGAGGAGGGTAAAGGAGCCAGTTATGCAGGCTGCACCCAAAGTGGTGCCAAAACAGGAGGAGGGAGAGGGGAGGCAGAAGAGGTGTGGTGCCTAAAAGCCCAGAGGGCAGAGAAAGAGGACTCCGGGTTCTAAAGCTCCTCAGCTCAGACAGATGAGCAGACGCCATGTTTCTCCACCAAGTGGAAATTGGCAATCCATGTTGGGCTGGATAAGACAGGGAACTTTCCCGAAACAGAAGGAACTTTGGCAGCTGCTTGGGGATATTCCTTAAAGTCCCTCCGGAGGTAGACTAACCAGAGATAGTTGGCTTCAATTATCATAGCCATTAACCCAGGAAATGAATGAGGGAGAAGCCCCCACATATAACAAGAGTAATCTGGGTCTATTAGGAAGAAGAGAGAGAGAAGGGTCAGTGTCCCCTTCATTAGGGATGGCCTGTGTTTCCTCCAGCAACCTGGGTTTATTAGGAGGAGGCCTATTTAGATAATCATCATCCAATAGGTCGGAGAGGGGGTTTGTTAGCCTGGTTAGTTGCCAAACACATTCTGCAAGAGGCCCTTAGGTCGGGGTCCTGATTTAGGACCCTGAAACCGAGCAAGACTTGGTTTACAGTTTTTATGGGGGTCAGGGTTTTGGGACAATGCCATGAAGGCTTGCATATCTGGGACTTCTGACCATTTGGAGGAGTTCCGGCAAAGGAGGTCAAGTTGGAAAATAGTATGATAAGAAAGTTCTGTGGAAGGGCCATAACTCTTGATCTGGGCATTTGTATCGAGGCCAGGAAACATAAAAAGACGAGACATTTTTCCTCTGCCCTTGGGGGTCAAATCTGTCTCAGCTTTTAAGAACAGAGCTCAAGGGTGAGTCCAGGGAATCGAGGGGGTTTGTCCCACAGTGGGAAAGACTGGCTGCTGATTCCTACCAAAGGGAATGGAGCTCCCACTCATGGTGGCGGTCGTGATTTCAGTCAGGGCTTCCTGCTCACCTGAAAAAGGACCAGACCTTAGACAAGGTGACTGACTCTTTTGGGGCTCCTCATGTGGGGTTCCTCCAAATGTGGGGGGCCATAAAGTCTGGGAGGGGAAAAAGAACATCTGAGGGTCAGGGAAGACTTCTTTGAGGGTCAGAGTTTTGAAGAATGACTAGAAATAAAGGGAGACTGACTGTGAAGCTAATGAATCTTAAGCTATGGAGCCCCTCACATGCACTGCTTTCCCCAGGCCCTTGGATGGGCCTCAGTAATATATGGTTCTATATTTTTGTAAAATTTGAAAAAGATATCTTAACTGTAATTGGTCAGGACCTTGTATTAGTCAAGGTTTCCCAGAGAAACAGAATATCCATCTATCTACCTACCTACCTACCTATCTACTTATTTTTAAGGAATTGGCTCATGTGATTATGGAAATGAAAAGTCCCAAGACCCAGAAGAGTTGGTGGTAGAGTTTCAGTCCCAATCCTAAGGCCCGAGAGCCAGGGGAGCTGATGATATAAGTTCCACTCTGAGGGCAAGAGAAGACTGAAGTCCCAGCTCAGGGGTCTCACTCAACATTTTTGTTCTACAGGTTTTCAGTTGATTGGGTGAGGCCCACCCACATTAGGGAGGGCAATCCGCTTCGCACAGTCTGTGGATTCCAGTGTTAATCTCATCCAGAAGCATCCTCACAGACACACCCAGAATAATGTCTGACCAAATGTCTGGGTACCCTGTGGGCCAGTGAAGTTGAGACATCACATCAAACATCACAGACCTCTGTCTTGTCTCGTTGCGAATGTTACTCCCTGACATTTCCCCACATGTAGGTGTTCTTAGTAGTGTTGGAGCAACGTCAGAATTCTGAGGATCCAACTGAGAGGAAGTTGAGTTGGGCTTACATTTAGTTTGGGTTTAGTGGGATAAAAATCGATGAGTTCTATAACGTCACTTCTGTGTATAGTTAAGTTATTGCTGGCCACCCTGGTGTAGAAATGGCCGCTACCATCCACCGTGTAGACTCTTCGGCATTGGGATACAGAAATTTTGGAACTAAGGTTGTACCGTGATATGAACATATTCTGGTATCCGGCACCAGAATTACGTGGGTAGTGTAAGAAAATCTTTGAGCTTTGATAGAAAACTATGCATGGTCTAGAAGATACCACTCTGGATTATCAGTTTCTGATTCTGTGGGATAAATTATAGATAACCAGCAGCAATGCAAAAATGATTCTTGTCTAAAGACGTGCAAGTTCTGTCCTGTCTGGTAGAGGTTCAACTGACTTCCCTAACCCCTGCAGAAAACCTGGATTATAAAGTGTCTTAGAGGACCTGTGTTCTGATTAGCTTATGAAGGTAAGTAAGCACTTCTATAAATTGAATAGTCCCCAAATTACTAGAAAATGAGAAAATGGAAGCTGTAATTTTTAAATGTGCTAGGATAAAAAAATTCTTACAGAAACTAACTAAAAAATGTTTAAGAATCCAATTTCTTAATTTAGGTAAATCTTTGGTAAATAAGACTAGCTTACTATTTTTGGTTTAATAAAAACAGCTGTGTCTTCTCTGATTTTTCAGACTTAAGTACAATATAAGTACACACTTTATTCTACATGCTTATGTTCTTCCTAACTTACAGAGAGTTACAACCAAGTAAAGTAGCATTTCTTCTACTTAATATTTAAGCTTATAAAAACATAAATTTGTGTTTAACCAAATTGAACCATTATTCTCACAAATTTTATTCCAACAGAAATTATGCTTTGCAGTATTTCCACTTGAAGATAGTTTCCAGGATTTTTAGGGTACTCCAAAAATGGATTGATATTAAATTGAAATAATGGATATTCATTGGATGCCTAGATCATTTCTAAATAAGTTAGAATGCTGAAACACTGATTGTGAGGCATAACTTAAAGTTTACATGCTTTTGCTTCATATTTTTTTTATATGCCTGTAGAGAGGCTTTGTCTTTGAGTCTGTTAAGGAATGTGTTCATTTTTACCACACTGAGAGTTTGTTTAAAGAATGTGTGTGGCCGTAGAAAGCTGTGTTATGAGTAGTCATGAGCTCTACAAATCCATTAAAATCCTGGTGTGTGACAGACATTTCTCAGTTACTCCTCCCACCCCCGCAGTTTTCTCTATGAAATAGAGTTACTTTGGTTAACAGTTATGGAGGGGAGGAAAAATGTCTCTGCTACTCTCTTACACTCCGTAACTGGAGCCTGCAAATTAAATTGACAAAAGCTAGATTAACAGAGGAAAAAACAGAGTTTATTTGTGCATGCAACACACATGCACGTGGGAGAACTCAGTGATGAGTAACTCAAAGGAGTGGTTAGAATTTGGGGCTTATATACCATCTTGATAGGTGAAGGGAGGGAGACAAAGGCATTTATGAGAAAACAAATGATTTTTGGAAAGATAAATGGGTTTTTGGGAGAACAAGCCGGAGATAAGAGAGTTTGTAGTGATCTTTGTCTATAGAGGTATGAGTAGTCTCCTTCATGGGCTATAAAACTCCCCTGGAGAAGGAATTTGGGGTAGCTTTTGTCAGCATTCTCCCTTCTGGGAATAGATCCAATCTGAAGAGCAATTTATGACAGCCTTATTTTCTAGAAGTTCCTGTTTTAGTCAGATAAGGAAAGCTCTGAGAAAAGTTTTTATTTTTTTATTGTTATTTTTTTCCTGCATATGTTGAATCTCAAATGTCTTCAGTTCAAAATAATCTTTATACCACCTCTGGGTTTCCAAGTGGGTCCCCATATTTCTAATGAATATAGGTGGTTAAAACTAAGGAGAAATCGTTTCAGAAAATACACTTGTGTATGTGCTTCTGTTTCAAGCAAAATGGTAGTTTTGTCTTAAAAGCAGCAGTTCTCGATGCCTCGGGGAAAGATGGCGGAGGAAGCCATTTGTGGAGCACCCTAAAAATCCTGAAAACTATCTTCTGGTCCCCGGAATTGAGCTGGATATCGACCAGACCACTCTGAGCACCCACGAAACCAGCCTGAGATGTAAGAAGATCTGGATCTCTACAAACAGAATATCGCCGGCGGTTGGTTTTGAGGTACAAAGGGGGGAGCCGTGATTCTGCGGGCAGATATCGGAGCATAAATGGCAGTGGGAGGGAGCCTGGACGTGGGGATCCGACAGGGCCGGTGAGTGACAGCCTCCCGCGCTGCGATCGGGGCACAGACTCGCAGACCAGTAGCTTCGGGAAAGGACTTTAGGGCAGCCCCCGGGGTGGAAAACCAGACCGGCGGGGTCGCGCGCACACGAACTGCAGCCTCCGAGACAGAAACCCGGTGCAGCGGGGTCGCGCCGGTGAACTGCAACCCCCAGGACAGAACCCCTAGCGGCAGAGTCGTGGGCGCAGGAACTGGGAGCGGCTGGTGGTTTTAGAAGCACAAAGGGCAGAGACGAGCCCCAACCTGCAGGCAGGACTGGGGGCGCTGCGGGGGGGCGCACAACCCAGGACGCTGCAGTTTATAGCAGCAGGGACAGAAACGGAGACGGTGTGGCCTGGAGAGCTCACTGAAGAACAGACTGTGATCTCTCCGCTCTGAGGCAGAGGGTTGGAAAGGGTCTCTTCTGCTCTGACTCGTGGAAGAGACGCGGAAAGCCGCCAGGGAAAGGCGCCAGAGAACAAAAGCCCTCAAAAATTGGTTCCCACTGAGCCCATCCCCCGCCACAGGGGTGCAGGGCAACTCCGCCCAAACAGAGTTGCCTGAGTAACAGCATGGCAGGCCCCTCCCGCAGAAGACAGGCTGGGAAAACAAGAGGCCAGCAACCCTAAGGTCCCAAGAAAACAGGTGCATCTTGCATGGGTTCTGGTCAATAATTTGGACTCTATACATTCCCTCAAACACCCATCCACAGAATGACTAGGAGGAGGAGCCCCCAAAACAGAAAAGACTCAGAGATTATGATTTATGCTGCAGATTTACAAATGGATGCAGATATAACCAAGATGTCGGAGATGGAATTCAGGCTAGCAATTGTGAAGACAATGGCTAGAATGGAGAAATCAATTAATGGCAACATAGAGTCTCTAAGGCCAGAAATAAAAGGGGAATTGGCAGAACTTAAAAATGCTATCAGTGAGATTCAATCCAATCTAGATAATCTAACAGCTAGGGTAACTGAGACAGAAGAACGAATAAGCGATCTGGAAGACAGTATAATAGAGAAAAAGGGAAAAGGGAAAAGAGGAGGCCAGGGAAAAACAACTCAGAATCCATGAAAATAGAATCAGAGAAATAAGTGACACCATGAGGCATTCCAATGTTAGAATAATTGGAATCCCAGAGGGAGTGGAGAGAGAGGGCTAGAAGATGTATTTGAGCAAATCGTAGCTGAGAACTTCCCTAATCTGGGGAATGAAACAAACATTCGAGTCCTAGAGGCAGAGAGGACCCCTCCTAAGATCAAGGAAAACAGGCCAACACCCCGGCATGTAATAGTAAAACTTGCAAATCTTAGCACCAAGGAAACCATCTTAAGGGCAGTTAGGGGGAAGAGATTCCTTACGTACAGAGGGAGGAACATCAGAATAACGTCAGACCTATGCACAGAGACCTGGCAAGCCAGAAAGGGCTGGCAAGACATATTCAGGGTACTAAATGAGAAGAACATGCAGCCAAGAATACTTTATCTGGCAAGGCTTTCATTTAGAATGGATGGAGAGATGCAGAGCTTCCACGACCGGCAGAAGCTAAAAGAATATGTGACCACTAAGCCGGCCTTGCAAGAAATATTAAGGGGTGTTCTATAAAAGGAGAAAGACCCCAAGAGTGATCTACAACAGAAAGTTACAGGGACAATCTATAAAAACAACGTCTTCACAGGCAACATGATGACAATTAATTCATATCTTTCAATAATCACTCTCAACATGAATGGTCTAAACGCTCCCATAAAAAGGCACAGGGTTGCAGATTGGATAAAAAGACAGGACCCATCCATATGCTGTCTACAAGAGACTCACTTTGAACCTAAAGATACATCCAGGCTGAAAGTGAAGGGATGGAGATCCATCTTCCATGACAGCGGACCTCAAAAGAAAGCTGGGGTAGCAACTCTTATATCAGACAAATTAGATTTTAAACTAAAGTCTGTAGTTAGAGACACAGAATATCATTCTTAAAGGGTCTATCCAACAAGAAAATCTAACAGTTGTAAATATCTATGCCCCCAACATGGGAGCAGCCATCTATATAAGCCAACTGTTAACCAAAATAAAGAGTCATATTGATAACAATACATTAATTGTAGGAGACCTCAATACTCCACTCTTAGCAATGGACAGATCATCTAAGCAGAAAATCAACAAGGAAACAAGAGCTTTGAATGATACATTGGACCAGATGGACCTCATAGATATTTACAGAACATTCCACCCTAAAACAACAGAATACTCATTCTTCTCGAGCGCACATGGAACTTTCTCCAGAATAGACCATATACTGGGTCACAAATCAGGTCTCAACCGATACCAAAAGTTTGAGATTATTCCCTGCATATTCTCAGACCACAGTGCTCTAAAACTGGAACTCAATCACAAGAAAAAATTTGGCAGAAATTCAAACACTTGGAAGCTAAAGACCACTCTGCTCAAGAATGTTTGGGTCAACCAAGAAATCAAAGAAGAACTTAAACAATTCATGGAAATCAATGAAAACGAAAACACATCGGTCCAAAACCTATGGGATACTGCAAAGGTGGTCCTAAGGGGAAAATACATAGCCATCCAAGCCAAAAAAAATAGAAAAATCCCGAATTCACCAACTAACTCTACACCTTAAAGAACTAGAGAAAAAGCAACAAACGACATCTAAGCCACGCATTAGAAGAGAAATAATTAAAATTAGAGCAGAAATCAATGAATTAGAAACCAGAAACACAGTAGATCAGATCAACAAAACTAGAAGTTGGTTCTTTGAAAAAGTTAATAAGATCGATAAACCACTAGCCAGACTTATCCAAAAGAAAAGAGAAAGGACTCAAATTAATAAAATTATGAATGAAAGGGGAGAGATCATGACTAACACCAAGGAAATAGAAACAATTATTAGAAATTATTATCAACAAGTATATGCCAATAAACTGAGCAATCTGGATGAAATGGAGGCCTTCCTGGGAACCTATAAGCTGCCAAGACTGAAACAGGAAGAAATTGACAACCTGAATAGGCCAATAACCAGTAACGAGATTGAAGCAGTGATCAAAAACCTCCCCAAAAACAAGAGTCCAGGGCCTGATGGATTCCCTGGGGAATTCTATCAAACATTCAAAGAAGAAATAGTACCTATTCTACTGAAGCTGTTTCAAAAAATAGAAACAGAAGGAAAACTTCCAAACTCATTCTGTGAGGCCAGCATTACCTTAATCCCCAAACCAGGCAAAGACCCCATCAAAAAGGAGAATTTCAGACCAATATCCCTGATGAATATGGATTCCAAAATCCTCAACAAAATCCTAGCTAATAGGATCCAACAATACATTAAAAGGATCATCCACCACGACCAAGTGGGATTTATCCCTGGGATGCAAGGTGGTTCAACATTTGCAAATGAATCAGTGTGATAGAACACATTAAAAAGAGGAAGGAGAAGAACCATATGGTCCTCTCAATTGATGCAGAAAAAGCATTTGACAAAATACAACATCCTTTCCTGATTAAAACTCTCCAGAGTATAGGGATAGAGGGAACATTCCTCAAGTTCATAAAATCCATCTGTAAAAAACCCACAGTGAATATCATCCTCAATGGGGAAAAGCTGAGAGCCTTTCCCTTAAGATCAGGAACACGTCAAGGATGCCCACTCTCGCCACTGTTGTTCAACATAGTACTAGAAGTCCTAGCAACAGGAATCAGACAACAAAAAGAAATAAAAGGTATTCAAAAAAAAAAAAAAGGTATTCAAATTGGCAAAGAAGAAGTCAAACTCTCTCTTTTCGCAGACGACATGATACTTTATGTGAAAAACCCAAAAGACTCCACCCCCAAATTACTAGAACTCATCCGGCAATTCAGTAATGTGGCAGGATACAAAATCAATGCACAGAAATTAGTTGCTTTCTTATACACTAACAACGCAACCATAGAAAGAGAAATTAGAGAAACGATTCCATTTACAACAGCACCAAAAACCATAAGATACCTCGGAATAAACCTAACCAAAGAGGTAAAGGATCTACACTCTTGGAACTACAAAACACTCATGAAAGAAATTGAGGAGGACACAAAAAGATGGAAAAATATTCCATGCTCATGGATGGGAAGAATAAACATTATTAAAATGTCTATGCTACCCAGAGCAATCTATACCTTCAATGCCATCCCGATCAAAATTCCTATGACATTTTTCAAAGTGCTGGAACAAACAATCCTAAAATTTGTATGGAATCAGAAAAGACCCCGAATCGCGAAGGAAGCACTGAAAAAGAAAAACAAAGCTGGGGGCATCACGTTGCCCGATTTCAAGCTATATTACAAAGCAGTGATCACCAAGACAGCATGGTACTGGCACAAAAACAGACATATAGACCAATGGAACAGAATAGAGAGCCCAGATATGGACCCTCAACTCTATGGTCAAATAATCTTTGACAAAGCAGGAAAAAACATGCAATGGAAAAAAGACAGTCTCTTCAATAAATGGTGCTGGGAAAATTGGACAGCCACATGCAGAAGAATGAAACTCGACCATTCTCTAACACCATTCACAAAGATAAACTCAAAGTGGATGAAAGACCTCAATGTGAGACAGGAATCCATCAAAATCCTAGAGGAGAACATAGGCAGTAACCTCTTTGACATCGGCCACAGCAACTTCTTTCAAGATACATCTCCAAAAGCTAGTGAAACAAAAGCAAAAATGAACTTTTGGGACTTCATCAAGATAAAAAGCTTCTGCACAGCAAAGGAAACAGTCAACAAAACAAAGAGGCAACCCACAGAATGGGAGAAGATATTTGCAAATGACACTACAGATAAAGGGCTGGTATCCAAGATCTATAAAGAACTTCTCAAACTCAACACCCAAAAAACAAATAATCAAGTCAAAAAGTGGGCAGAAGATATGAAAAGACACTTCTCTGAAGAAGACATACAAATGGCTAACAGACACATGAAAAAATGTTCATCATCATTAGCCATCAGGGAAATCCAAATCAAAACCACACTGAGATACCACCTTACACCAGTTAGAATGACAAAAATGGACAGGGAAAGAAACAACAAATGTTGGAGAGGTTGTGGAGAAAGGGGAACCCTCTTACACTGTTGGTGGGAATGCAAGTTGGTACAGCCATTTTGGAAAACAGTGTGGAGGTTCCTCAAAAATTTAAAAATAGAGCTACCCTATGACCCAACAATTGCCCTCCTGGGTATTTACCCGAAAGACACAGATGTAGTGAAAAGAAGGGCCATATGCACCCCAATGTTCATAGCAGCAATGTCCGCAATAGCCAAACTGTGGAAAGAGCCGAGATGCCCTTCAACAGATGAATGGATAAAGAAGATGTGGTCCATATATACAATGGCATATTACTCAGCCATCAGAAAAGATGAATACCCAACTTTTACATCAACAGGGATGGGACTGGAGGAGATTATGCTAAGTGAAATAAGTCAAGCAGAGAAAGTCAATTATCATATGGTTTCACTTATTTGTGGAACATAAGGAATAGCATGGAGGACATTAGGAGAAGGAAGGGAAAAATGGGGGGGGGGGAATTGGAGGGAGAGATGAACCATGAGAGACTATGGACTCTGAGAAACAAACAGGGTTTTAGAGGGGAGGGGGGAGGGGGGGATTGGTTAGCCGGGTGATGGGTATTAAGGAGGGCACATACTGCATGGAGCACTGGGTGTTATACGAAAACAATGGATCGTGAATCACCACATCAAAAACCAATGATGTATTGTATGGTGACTAACATAACATAATAAAATTAAAAAAATAAATAAAAGTCCAATCTGAGGGGCGCCTGGGTGGCTCAGTCATGAAAGCATCTGCCTTCGGCTCAGGTCACGATCCCAGGGTCCTGGGATGGAGTCCCACATCAGGCTCCCTGCTCAGTGAGAAGCCTGCTTCTCCCTCTCCCACTCCCCCTGCTTGTGTTCCCTCTCTCACTGTGTCTCTCTCTGTCAAATAAATAAATAAAATTTTAAAAAAAAATAAAAGTCCAATCTGAGATTCCTTATGAAAATTTCCAGCAAGCTTAAGAAGGCCTATCATATGGTACATTAACCCTCTTGCTGCACCTATGTAAACAATCAAGCCAAACCTGACGAGACCAATGGTATTTTGTGATCATGAATACTCTTTCTTTAAGATTGGTTTTGATGACAAGTGGGGAGACCGTGGTGGAAAAGTGTGCCTCAGTAGAAAACTATGCATCATCTAAAGGACACGGTCTGGGGTTATGAGATTCGGATTCTTCCAGAGCTATTTTATGAATCTTGAGGTTGTAAATAACAGATTCTAATATAAAATAATTCTTGGTCATTGATGTGTAAAATCTGTCCTATCCTGTAAAGGCTCAACCTATCTCCCTCCCCTGCTATAGAAAACCCCAGCTCTGCCTTCATTGGTATATTTATGTTAATATTCTTTTACTCCATATTACATTTGGACTGTTTTTGACTTTACCTTTGAATTGGCTGTAATGTCTGCCTGAATCCTTATTGACTGTGTTAAATAAATTGTTCACATGTGTTCATTGTTATAACAGTGTAACAGCCATGATTTTGGCTTTTTGGAGAACTATCTTTTAATGGCAGTGAGGAAAGCAAGGTTTGAAAGGCACAAAGGCAGAAGCTAGTCAGATGTGTAAAATTCTGAGTGGGGAATTCGGTTCTCAGGGATGCTTAGTCAAAACAGCTTTCTTCTATTAGGAAGTACTTCATGATGCAGCAAATACAACAATACAACTAATGTGCTTGGGAAAGGGGTCAGTCTATTAATTAATAAAATCCATGTGGTTTTTTTTGGAAGGGTTGTGATGTTTGTGTTACATGCTTTAAAATTTATATGGTATATGTTTTTACGTTTGTAATTTGATGGGATATAGTTCCTAATTCTAAATAAATATTTACTTTCAAATTTAATTTTTTATTTGTAATATTGTGTTCTATTTCTTTTTTAAAAACAGATTTTATTTATTTGAGAGAGAGAGAGAGCACATGCAGAGCGGAGGGGCAGAGGGAGAGGGAGAAGCAGACTCCCTGCTGAGCAGGGAGCCCGACACGGGGCTCGATCCCAGGACCCCAGGACCATGACCTGAGCCAAAGACAGACACTTAACTGACTGAGCCACCCAGGCACCCCTATTGTGTTCTATTTCTTAAAGAGGGCCTTCAAATGTATAAGCTTTAGGCCCTACAATAACTGGATTCCAACCTCCACTTAAGTCATGTATTTTTTTTAAAAATGCTGTCTTTTAAAATTTGAATTGGTGGGGCACCCAGGTGGCTCAGTCTGTTGAGTGTCTGACTCTTGATTTCCGCTCAGGTGATGATCTCAGGGTCATGAGATCAAGCCCATTTCAGGCTCTGCACTGTGTATAGAGCCTGCTTAAGATTCTCTCTCTCTTTCTTCCTCTGCCTCTCCCCGCTCACCCACTCTCTCTATAAAAAAAAAAAAAAAGAATTTGAATTGATTATGTTTGCTGTCCCTTTCCACTCTGACTCCTCTGTTCCACTTCTCATTGTGTCCAGTAGCTTTAGAGTAGGAAGCAGCAGGTGTCCAAGAAACACCAGAGCCAGACAGTAGTTAGAGTGGTGAAAACAGATTTTATTCAGGACTATTGCAATAGGGGAAAAGCAACTCCAGTGTAGAACCGGCCTCAGTTCTGAATACAGCTTGGGCAAGTGGGAATGTATAGCCAAGGAGCAGGGAGGGGGTGCATCTGTGGATAGAACATTACTGAGAAGAAATGTCAGGGGTTAGGGGGATTCTGGCTGAACTGACCTATGAGGATTCTTGCTGAGGGCAGGCTGGGGTGATCACACATCACTGGGCAGGGCTGGTGGGGGATAAGGAACCTGATCATATATTGAGGGCGATCAGATGTGGGGGATTCTGGCTACACTGACTTAGCAGGAGGCTTGCTAGAATTGGACAACGCAGAGATGAACACAGAAGTCCAAAATTTGACACCTAACTGAAACGTTCAGGGGAGCCAGAGTAGAGTTTGGTCAAGGAGGGAATCTTTGTCACAGATAATGTTAGGAATTCCGCAAAAGGAAGTTGAACTGGGGACACATTTAATTTGGGTTTAGTGGGCTATAATTATGTGTTTATCAGTCATTTTTGTAAAAAAACCAGTCCAGACTTGGTAAGGTGAGACTGTACTTGAAAGAATTGTCACTGGTTTTGGGAAAAGCACTACTGCAAATAGGGAGAACACTCTGACGTAGATCCACAGGCTGCTATAAAATGGGTCTACCAATAGCACCTATCTGTTCTGGTTAAACCTTCCCAAACTTAGTGGTATAAAACAACAACCATTTTATTATAGTCACAAATTTTGTGGGTCAGGAATTCAAACAAGGCATAATGGAGACAGTTCATCTCTGTTCCCTGATGTTTGGGGTCTCTGCTGGGAAGATATGAAAGGTGGGGTTGATTTGAAGTGTGGGTGGGGAGTGTGGAATCATCTACCGGCTTCTTTCCTTACATGTCTGACTTCTGGGCTATATTCAAGGGAGGATGGGAGTGCTGACCAGAGCACCTCCATGTGGTGTCTCCAAGTGGCTTGGATTTCTCACAGCTTGGCAACTGGGTTCCAAGAAGGAGCACCTGGAAGAAGTGTCCCATGAGGGTCAAACAGAAGCCACATGGCCTTTCGTGACTTAGCGAGTCATGTAGTGTCACTGTGCTATACTCGATTGGTCGAAATAGTCACAAGCTCACCAAGATTCAAGGAGAGGGGACATAGATTCCATCTCTTGATGAGCGGGGATTTCGAAAATTTGGGGGGATCCAGCTTTAAAATCACCTTCTCTCATGGGTTAATTGTGAAGATTGAGTTATTGTATACAAAGCACTTAGAACAGGGCCCCGCTCAGTGTGAATGTTATTAGGTGAAAGCTTTTATTATTATTTGCAGGACATAGCTCTTTGGGGCAAGGTTTTGCCCAGAAGAGAAGGCAGAGTTGAGGACAATGTTGAGGGAATGAGCCTAGGTGGGTGTCTGCCGAGAGGGAGGCTGGGGGGTAGGGGCGTAGGGAGGGTGGCTCAGCTCACACAGGACCTATCTCCAGGGCTGTGGCTTCAGGACCAGCTGTCAGCTGTGTGGCCTAGGGCCTGTGCAGCCCAAATGCATTTGGTTCCATCAGAAACATAACTCGACACAGCAGGGCCCCTCATTCTGTTGTGGAGGTGTTAACCTCCGGGTGGTGTTTCCGCCAGAGCCTGCCCCTGGAGGGTGACCCAAATGTGCCTCAGACCCCATGAACGCAGGCCTCCTTCTGGGGTGGCTGCTCTACCCTGGACAATAATCTAAGCCCTGAAATGTTCTGGCAAACACTAAATCCCATTGCAGGGGGAACAGTGTCCATATGTGTCCCTGCATATTTGGGAGAGAACAAAACCCTATTTTGCAAGCTTCTTTGGGCACAGCAGCCTTCTGTTTGGCAGCAGGGACAAAGGCAGATATTTAACTCTTTGCAAAACAACACCTGAAGCCCTTGCTACTCTAAGTGCTGTCCGTGGACCAGAAGCGTCGGCATCACCTGGGAGTCGTGAGAAAGGCGGGATCTCCGGCTCCACCCCAGAACCTGCATTTTACAAAATCTCTAGATGATTCTTCCACATATTAGAGTTGGGGAAACACAGATCTAAACTACCAGGTGACCTTCACTTCCCCTACTCAGGCTAATTCCCGACACTTCATACCCTCTTACACCTTTATCCCTTATTTATTTAAAAGAAAGCACAATGGTGTTTCTAGACAGTGAATGGCCACTTCCCAAGATGGGGCAAGAGAAGTTTTAGATCATAGAAAGTTTCTTTGCAGAGTAAGAACCAATTACATTCAGAGTGGACAAGAAGTAGAGGGAGTTGGGCTATAATTTCCGACAAAGAGTAAAGTAAGTCATGATATTGATGACTTAATAAAACCACAATATATAGTGTCAGGGGAGGTGAGGAGAAGGAGATGCAGACCAGAGCCAGGAGTTGTTATGTGTAATTGAAAACACAAGTGGGCTTGATGAATGCTGGCTTCTTTCTCCTTCTGGATGATGTCAAAAGCCTGGAGTCTGGAAATATGCTTTGCTCTCTCCTTCCCCAGTCTTCAGAGAGATTCTGGGGGAGTTTTATGGAACACGGTTGTGAGGGAATCTGAGTTTCCTTCAGTAGAATTCTGGGAAGAAAGGAGAGGAGGAAAGATGGTTGCTCAGATTCCACAGTGGCTATCACCTCATTCCATGGAGGGCAGTGTTTGATAGTTCTTAGGTGCCCCAAAGATATTAGTTCCATTCTCAGACCCTGAGCCACTGTCTTGGTGGCTCCATTCACCTAAAATATCACTACACCTCTCCTGGTTGCCCCCACCTACCCACACCCCACCACCTGCGTGCGTGCAGACCACCCTCCTCCCATCCCTTCCTGGCTTGCCCCTAGGAAGCAATGTCAGGGGGATTTGTCTATTTGTCAAAGAGAGGTTCTAGGACTCAAGAGACCGAGATGGAGTCAAAGGTAACAGCGTGTGCACAGCTGTGTGACCCCCTTAGAAATGCAGAACTTTTAGGGTGATAACAAGGGACCCACGTGGCGGCCCTGCAAAGAAGTGCAAACCCAGTCCCATTGTCAGGGTTTCAGTTAGTTTCTATAACTCTGTGTTCCTATTCCAGCCTCCCTGGCTGATTCCTTATCTCTCCTCACTCATACCCTTTACTTGGGAGCAGTTAGAGGGTCCGGCAATCTCCCTGACTTGTCTGACACACGTCTCTCTTCCTTCAGTTTACCCCTGGGTTCCAGCCCTTGGCACCTCATAGCTGAGCCAATGGCGCAGTCCTCTGGGTAAGTTCTGGGTTCCTCAAGGGGCTTGCCTTAGCAGCTCAGGGTCTTGCTGACGTATTAGCTTGAGAAGGGGGAGACTCAGGAGGTGGTTTGGGCAGGAATTAATGCCCAGCATGTGGAGAGCATCCTGAACACCAGGGTTTACAAAATTCAGTGGTCATTCATTATGACTTCCATTTTAATATCAGTTTCTTCAGAAAGAGCTATTTTTGCAATCATCCACCCCATCTGTTTTTGGCTGGGTGATTCAAGGTGTCGAAATGGCCATTTGCACTCCTGCGCACGCACACTTGTGTGTGTGTGTGTGTGTGAATGCTTTCTTTATCAGTCTGTGGTGATGTATGATTCTGTGTTTGGGAGGGAGGGAAGGTCTGGTGAGCACCTTTAATCCATCATAGATTTAGCTCCAACCAGCAGTTTGCTCTGAAGTAGGCTTTTCCAGTTAGATCTCTGAACAAGGCTTCTCTCCTCACAAGTGCACTGGCTGGGGGTGCTCCAGCCTCGTTCTGCACAGCTTGCTCCCGGAAAAAAGGACATAGGCAGATTTGATGAAACTAGATGGTTTTCTTTGTCTTTTAATTTTTTCCCCCTCTTACTAGATAAGCTGTACGTTTTTACCCGCTAATCAAGTTACCTATATACCACCACTTCTGCTGGGAAATAATTAATTGAAGGATACCCCAGCTATGAATTTTGGAAGAAAAATATTCAAGCACATTTAGGCTGGTTTGAATAAAAATTTGAGTAGCAATGGAAATCTCTAAAAGACAGCTGTCAAAACTGCAAATATTTGAAAAACTGAAGTAGCTTACAAAAAAACCTTTTCTGGCCCCTCCCAAATTAAGAGGACCTATAAATATGAATTCATGGTCTTTCCTACTTGCTCAACCTACATTGTTATTCTTCAAGGATAAGTGAGTAAGAGATGCTTTGCAAGGCTGAATGGTGCATACTGTAGGTCGAGGGTTCTGAGAGGTGGAGGTTCTGATATGTGTCCCCAGAATCACTCTTGACACATGTTGATGAAAGGAATCAGTATTTTCAGAGCCTCTGGCTGATGGGAAGGCCATAGTGGACTTTCTAGTTAGAGACCTTAGTAGAAGAAAGTACTAATCTGTTGGAGTCATGCATGCAGTCCCCCCTACAAACATTTACCTAGCACTTACTATGTGCCAAGCACTGTAAACGACATTAGGTTGAATAAAATTGGCAATGCCTCTGCTCTCAATAGTGGTTGTTAACATTTGCATAGTGCACAGGGCGCCTGGGTGGCTCAGTAGGTTAAGCATCTGCCTTTGGCTCAGGTCGTGATCCCAGGGTCCTGGGATTGAGCCCCGTGTCGGGCTCGCTACTCAGCAGGAAACCTACTTCTCCCTCTTTCTCTCCATCTGCTCCTCCCCCTGCTCAGGTTTTCTCTCTCTATATATCAAATAAATAAATAAAATCTTTAAAAAAACATTTGCATAGTGCTTATTATGTGCCAAAAAAATTTTTAAAAATTTCTTAACTAGGATCTTAATCATTTTATTTTTCATTTAAAATCAATTAACATATAGTATATTATGAGTTTCAGAGGTAGAGTTTAGTGATTCATGAGTTGCACATAACACCCAGTGCTCATTACATCATGTGCCCTCCTTAATGCCCATCATCCAGTTACCCCATCCCTCCAGCAACCTTCAGTTTGTTTCCTAGAGTTGAGTCTCTTATGGTTTGTCTCCCTTTCTGATTCTGTCTTATTTTCCCCTCCCTTCCTGTATGTTCACCTGTTTGGTTTCTTAAATTCCACATATGAGGGAAATCATATGGTATTTGTCTTTCTGTGTCTGTCTTTCTGTGTCTGACTTATTTCGATAAGCATAATACTTTCTAGCTCCATGCATGTTGTTGCAAATGGCAAGATTTCATTCTTTCTGATGGCTGAGTAATATTCCATTGTATATAATATATACCATGTCTTCTTTATCCTTTCATCTACTGATGGACATCTCGGCTCTTTCCATATGTTTATGAGCCAAATACTCTTATAAATGCTTTACACATATTAATTTACTTGATTCTCACCAAAAACTTACATGGAAAGTGCTATTACCCCCACTTTACAAATGAGGAAACTGAGGCACGGAGAGATTAAATAACCTCCCCACCCCGCCCCCGCAGGGTCACAGAGCTACTATTGGGCTGGTCCTCAGAAGCCAGACTGGGAGCTTATTGAGAAGTGAGGAAAGACACACCATGAACAGGTAATTAAGTAAAAATCCATGGAAGTGCTCTGAATAAGAGTGCTCTTCAGAAGAACAATCAGGATGTTCTGACCAATGGCAAGCCTGTAAGACAAAGCTCGTTGGGTTATTTGGGAATGCCAAACACTGGATTAGTTTGCTAGGGCTACCATAATAAGGAACCACAGTGCAAATGTACTGTGTCACCGATCTGGAGGTTGGAAGTCTGAGTGTTGGCAGGGTTGGTGCCTTCTGAGGGCTGGGAGGGGGATTCTGTTCCAGGTTTCTCTCTTAGCTGGTTTTCCTGCAGTCTTCGGGATCCCTCGGATTGTAGAAGCATCACCCCAATCTCTGCCTTCATCTTCACATGGCGTTCTCCCTGTTTGCATCTGTCTCCAAATGTCTCCCTTTTTATAAGGATACCAGCCATTTTGGATTAGGGGCCCACCCTACTCCAGCCTGACTTCATCTTACCTAATGACCTCTGCAACAACCCTATGTCCAAATAAGGTCACATTCTGAGGTACTGGGGAGTTAGGGCTTCGACATAGGAATTCTGGGGGGACACGATTCAACCCATAACAGTAACCCAAAGGAAGGAATGTTAGTGCTACCTTAAAGGCAATTATTTCAAGTCCTGCTGTTGGTAGGATGTTCCTAAGGGAAATGAGCTGGAAGGAAGTTATTTTTGAGCAGAAAAGACACAGCTGAATGAATGAATGAATGAATAAGTTCGCTTTGTCTTTGAAGTTGACATGACGGATTGGCCAGGGGCCTGCACTTGGGATGTTGTTTCAGCTGGCCTCTACATGTGCTTGTTCAGCTCCATTTCCTTCTTCAGTTCCCTTTGTGAACAATAGTCACCACTCATGAGAGCAGTGACCAGAGCAAAAGGGGGAGGCTGAGGGGTGACTGGCCTACCCAAGGATCAAATGCTCAGGTTGGCCTTCATGAGCTCCGGGCTCCACCGGCTTTGGCAGATAGAAGGGTAGAAAACAGTCCCTTTAGCAAACCTAGATGCGGGTAAGGGTGTGGTTGGGACACTCTTATTGTCCGCAGAAACAATGTGGCCGTGAGCCCGCCATTAGTCCTATTGTTGACCAAGCTATGGCACCAAAGTAAAAACAGAAAATCTGAGCCTGAGCAGAGGGCCACAGGGAACAGGAGCAAAAGGCAGTATGAGGGGCGCCTGGGTGGCTCAGCTGGTTAAACGTCTGCCTTTGGCTCAGGTCATGATCCCGGGGTCCTGGAATCGAGCCCCGCATCGGGCTCCCTGCTCAGGGGAGAGTCTGCTTGTCCCTCTCTCTCTCAAATAAATAAATAAAATCTTTTTTTTTTTTTTTTTTTTAAAAAGGCAGTATAAGGTGCCACTCATTTTCCTGGGTCTGGAGATGGCCCCAGGCATTACAAATATTGGCCTGGAACAACCTTAATATCTTTCCTGCAACCCCTGACACCTCCTAATTCCCTTCCCTTTTTTTCCAACCCAGCATGTGTTCCCAGTCATCTCACCCTTCCCCATGAGAGTGCTCCTTATAAAGAAATTGTCCTCCTTGCCAATTAAATCTTCCAATCTCTCAGCGAAGGGCAACACCTCAGAGTGGAGGTTAGGGGATTCATAAAGTTGGGTGAATTCACTCGAATGCAGTAATTCTCAACCTTGGCTGCACATTGGAGTCACCTGAGGAGCTTAAAAACAATATTGAGGTTTGGGTTCCATTCAAAGAGATTATGATTTCATTGGCGCGGAGCGTGGCCTGTGCTTCAGGATTTGTAAAGCTCCCCAGGTGATTCTAATGCTCAGCCAGGGTTGAGACCACCGCTCTATGTGAGTCTTAAAAGAAGGTTATTGTGGGCGCCTGGGTGGCTCAGTCGTTAGGCGCCTGCCTTCGGCTCAGGTCA
Organism: Mirounga angustirostris; assembly: GCF_029215605.1. Classification (NCBI taxonomy): domain Eukaryota; kingdom Metazoa; phylum Chordata; class Mammalia; order Carnivora; family Phocidae; genus Mirounga; species Mirounga angustirostris. Next base: position 39,272,726 of record NW_026991719.1, read on the forward strand.
TGATCCCAGGGTCCTGGGATCGAGCCCCGCATCGGGCTCCCTGCTCAGTGGGGAGTCTGCTTCTCCCTCTCCCACTCCCCCTGCTTGTGCGCTCTCTCTCTCTCCCTCCCTCCCTCTCAAAAAAAAAAAAAGGTTTTTGTTAACCCCAATGAATTTGAACAAGAGGAAATGGTCAACTGTGTGAAAATGAGTTTGATTTTGGTAGCCTTGATATAGAGGTGGCTGGGGTGGAAGTAGGCAGGATACTTTGTGTGTCAATGGGAATCCCATGGGGAAGAGCCCATGGGGCCTCTGGGGTCACTTCTCCCTGCAGCAGAGCTCTGAATATAACCCTGCATTGCATGGCTTTGGCTCTACCTCTGTTTCTGAACCTGGTAATTTCCTAGAAGAGCTTTTAGGTGATTTTGGGGCTCTGGAGGTTTTGATGCTGAACACAAGTAGTATGGGGGCCAGGTTTCTGTGGCTGACTTATTCCAAAGTCGGGAGCTTCTTGAGTGGCTTAAGTAAACAGTGGAGAATAATCAGCTCATATAAGTCGGGGTTAAGCCAGGGTGGAAACCCTCACTTCAAATCAGAGTCTATCAAACCACACATGTCCAGCTGATGTAAAGAATAAAAAAAATTGCATCTTCTACAAATGGAATTCACATCGGATTGGAGCTGAAATCTGCTAGGGACAGCTAGGATACTAGCAACAGGAGGTACTAAAGGAGGAATAGGGGGATTAGGTTTGCCTCTGCTTTAATTAGCATCTTCTCCTGTGCTGTGTAGAAGGGTTACCTGGGACATTAATTAAATTTGCAGCTGATGCTGAACTGGGATGCATTCCCGGACTAATGAGACCTAGGATTAACACACAAGAGCTGAGGGAGGGAGAAAACAAGACTCCTCTGAAGAAAGACATCCTTTCCCAGCTGGAAAGCAATGTAACCAGTGAACACAGGTCCCCACCAAGAGGACGAGTGAGAAAGGAACCAGGAGATGGAACCAGACAAAGTCTGAAATAAAAGCCTGTTTCTCCAGCTCTTTTATTGGGAGTATCTGTGTTTGTTTTCATTTTAATAAAATAAAAGAAATGCCTTTGTTTTCCACCTAATGGCTGCTTTTGATGGGCTACAGTGTAATAAAGTAGTGGTTCTCCAAGTGTGGTCCCTGGACCAGCTGTCTCAGCATCACTTGGGGACTCGTTAGAAATGTACATTCTCGGGCCCCACTCCAGACCTGGGGAATCAGAGACTGCATTTTAATTGTGTTTTAACAAGCCCAACAAGTGATCTCATGCTTATTCAAGTTGGAGAACCTCCGTAATAAGGAATTGTGCCAGGCACTAAAAGAGTTAGGTCTTCTGGGGGGAGGGGTGGTGGTTGCCCTCGACAGAGCATTTGTATTAGAACAGTTTCAAAGAATTTCAGGCCTCTTGAAATGGTGCTTCAGTCATTCCAGCCTTGTCCACGGGGTCTTGGCCCGGAAGGCTAAGAGCAGGAAATAGATGCTAATGTGGTCTGTATTCATTTAAAATTGTGTCTGGGTCAGCCCTGATGGTGCGAGCTAGGACAGGCCTAGCCTCCCCGTCTTCTGGTCAAGGTGCTGAGAAGCAATGTCTTGCCTGTGGTTCCCTGTGAATGTAAAATGATGTAGTCTAGAACCAGGATAAGAACTTCTTCTCAGGGGGATGCCTGGGTGACTCAGTCGGTTGAGTGTCTGCCTTTGGCTCAGGTCATGATCCCGGGGTCCTGGGATTGAGCCCCACATCGGGCTCCCTGCTCAGTGGGGAATCTGCTTCCCCCTCTGCCTGCCGCTTCCCCTGCTTGTGCTCTCTCTCTCTCTGTCTCTTTCTGTCCCTCTCTGACAAATAAATAAATAAAATCTTAAAAAAAAAAAAAAAGACCTTATCAGGGCCAGGTGAGACTAGAGTCCTTGGCTCTTGATTCCTGGTCCAAGGATTCCTTCCACTGCCAGAGGGAACCCATTTTCCAGTTGAATAATGGAAGTGTGTCAGGGGTCTCAGAGTGTCTTTGTTCCATGTGGTCTGTGACACATCCACGGGCTGATGAATGGTGCAGTTCTGCCCTGCTCAGGCTCTGAGATCTCCCCTGCTTTTATGCTAAGACAGGTTTCCGTACTCAGCAGGGAGAGATCACACACAATTCTTAATAGATACAATGGAATATTATGCAGCCATCAAAAGGAATGAAATCTTGCCATTTGCAACGACGTGGATGGAACTGGAGGGTATTATGCTGAGCGAAATAAGTCAATCAGAGAAAGACATGTATCATATGATCTCACTGATATGAGGAATTCTTAATCTCAGGAAACAAACTGAGGGTTGCTGGAGTGGGGGGGTGGGGTGGGAGGGATGGGGACTGGGTGATAGACACTGGGGAGGGTATGTGCTCTGGTAAGCGCTGTGAATTGTGCAAGACTGTTGAATCACAGACCTGTACCTCTGAAACAAATAATACATTATATGTTAATACAAAAAGAAGATAGCAGGAAGGGAAAAATGAAGGGGGGGAATCGGAGGGGGAGATGAACCATGAGAGACTATGGACTCTGAGAAACAAACTGAGGGTTCTAGAGGGGAGGGGGGTGGGAGGATGGGTTAGCCTGGTGGTGGGTATTAAAGAGGGCACGTACTGAATGGAGCACTGGGTGTTATATGCAAACAATGAATCATGGAACACTACAGCAAAAACTAATGATGTAATGTCTGGTGATTAACATAACATAATAAAAAATAATAAAGTAGAAGTTAATGTAAACATAAACACACATTTACAATATGCATATACATATATACTCAATTATGTGAAAGTATCAAAGGTTTCAAAGTTTGTTGGTGGATATTCTGGTTATATTTGGTTAGATTTTTCTCTATAGTTTTTTGCTATTACAAACTGTATTCATTAAATAATAGTCTGTAAAAAAAAAAAAAAAAGAAGTGCTTAGTTCCACAACTTGTATTGATCGTCTGCTACATGCCTGGCCTTGTGCCTAGGCACTGTGGGGGCTGCATGGGGGGATGACTGAGGCTCAGATTCTACCATTTGGATGGTAGGGTGACCATTCAATAGGGTGGCCCATTTGCTTTATCATCCAAACCAGGATATATTTTGAAAGCCGAAGGGATTATCATTAACGTTTATCCTGGGAAGACAGATGTATGAGCAAACTGAGATGTATGGTTATCTTGCCTATAGACAAATGGGGGATACTGAAAAATACAGCATCCCTTGTTTGTTTTTTAAGTTTATTTATTTAAGCAGTCTCTACACCCAACGTGGGGCTTGAACTCACGACCCTGAGATCAAGAGCCACATGCTCTACCGACTGAGCCAGACAGGCGCCCCCACAGCATCCCTTGTTGAAGGAAGACAATGTGTACATAATATCCGTATATAACAGATGTACAACATGCTATGAAAACATGATGAAGGGGAGGGTTAGGGCAGGCTTCTCAGAAGAGGAGGCGTTTGAACTGGGCTTTTAAATTTGGGAAAGATATCAATTGGTATAGGGTTTTGGTAAGGACGTGTACATGGTGTGTATGCTGTGCAGTGTGGCAATGGAGTTTTCTCTAATACATGTAGCTCAATGCCTGGGAGTAAGCTGGACAGAGTGTTAATTATGGCTTTTATTTCTATCATGGTTTAGTTGAGGCTCACTCGCTGGTTGGCCTGTGTTGATGGCTTTAGAATGGAAGGAACTGGGTCTGCCTTACAGAGCTGAGCTCCGGGAGGCACACGTTTATGAACTTCATCGCTGTCTGTCCATGTTAGCCCCGAAGAGCTTCCCCGGGCACCACAGAGGCTGACAAATGAGCATAACAGAAGACTCATTTATCATCAACTTCTCAAGGGAAAGGAAATGAGGGCTATCATTTTTTTTTTTTTTAGATTTTATTTATTTATTTGACAGAGAGAGGGAGAATGAGAGAGCACAAGCAGGGGAAGGGGGCAGAGGGAGAGGGAGAAGCAGGCTCCCTGCTGAGCAGGGAGCCCGATGTGGGGCTCAGTCCCAGGACCCTGGGATCATGACCTGAGCCAAAGGCAGACGCTTAACTGACTGAGCCACCCAGGTGCCCCAAGGGCTATCATTTTTTTAAATGAATTCCCCTGCCCCCTAAGTCTTGTTGCCACCTTGGTTTGAAAAGGTTTTTCATGGGAGTAAGTTTTCCTGAAAGGATCCCTATTTCGATGGATGTATCTTTTGAGAAAGATATAGGAAGAAAAAAAAAGAAATTTAAAAATTCCTTCTCTTGGGCGCCAGGGTGGCTCAGTCTGTTAAACGTCCGACTCTTGATTTTGGCTCATGATCAGGTCATGATCTCAGGGTCGAAGATAGAGCTGCACATCAGGCTCCCTGCTGGGTGTGGAGCCTGCTTAAGATTCTCTCTCTCCCTCTCCCCCCAACCTCTCTCTCTCAAAATATAAAGTGTAAGTCAGATCATGTCATACCTCTGGTCAAAACCCTCCTATGATTGTCCACCTCATGTTGAGTAAAAGCCAAAGACCTTATTTCCTCCTAATTCCTTTGAACTCACTCCATTCCAGCCTCACCGGCCTTCTTACTGTTTGTTGACGATGCCACACATGACCCTGCCTCAGGGCCTTTGCACTGGCTGTGCTCGTTGTCTGGAATGTCCCTCCACCAGATATATGTATGGCTCACTCCACTCTTTCATTTCCTTCAAGCATTTGCTCATATGTCAGTGCTGTGCATTGGATTCTATAGGAAGCAGACTCTGAGATGATGCTTGGCATGCAGGATGCTTATTAGGTGGTGCTCTTGGTATCAACAGGGGTGAAGGGGAGGGGAAGGAAGCGGGAATGGCCAGAGGGAGAAGCTGATCTGTGACACAGGTCTGAAGACAGCCTCAACTGGTCCCAGAGTGAGCTCTGGAGCTAAAATGGCTTGTCAGAATTGTCCTCCATTGGGCTAAAATGGCCCGTCCCTTGTGTTTCCCTATTTGATCTGGACTGACCTTGGGAGAGGTAGCTTTCTGCAGAGGAGGCAATCCTGGAAGGGGTTGTCAGCATTTCCAGAAGCCGAGGCAACAACTCCTTCCTCAAAGGGGGATCTGCATATCCCATAGGCACCTTCCCGATAAGTCTTAACCTCTACTTCTTGCCAACTGCGCCCTACCCTCTACTCTTCTAAATCCCCTTTACCTTCCTCTGTTTCTCCCCAGCACTAACCACAGTCTACAAACTCTATCGTTTATTTACTCTGGTTTTTGTTTATGGCCTGTTGGTAGCATGTTTATAGTCTCCTTTGCTCAAACGTAGGCCCTATGAGGGCAGAGATTTCTGTCTCTTGTTCAATGATAGACCAAGTGCCTAGAACAGTCTGGCACCAGTGGGCACTCAATAAATACTTGTGAATGAGTGATGTTTGGTGAATCCAAATCGATGTAAGATTAAACATGGTCAAGCGTCAGTGCTGAAAATAGGGGATGAATTTCGTCTTTAGATTTCCTGGTATGCAAAATAAGAGAGATACCCTGAGGTGTTTATTATTTCGCATTTTCAACCACTATTCACAGGCCTTTGGTGTCGGGTGACCTGTTTCTGACCTCTACTTGATTAACTCAGCTCTGGGGCCCCATGGGAGAAAAGTGAGTAATGACATGCAGAAGTCTGCTGACCCACCCGAAGTATGCTTCTTCTAATATTTATGAAGTCTGACATTTCATTTCTATGAAGTTATTATTTACTCTCTATATATGTTTTTCATAATATGCTCCTGCTAACTGGCATGGCACGTTAAGATCAAGAGATACCTTAACAGTTGGCCCACTAGCCCCTGATGGTCCACACAATTTGATAATGGGGACAGCAGTTCGACAATAGGAGGATTGTGGTAGGAAGGAAAAGGGAGCATATAGCAGAGCAAAGATATAAATTCCTTTTGTTACCACTGACTGAACTCTCAGATCGGGTCAGGTCAGGTTTTATTGCCCTTGGCTAAAAGCCAGCACCAGATTTACAGAGCAAGGAAGAGGCTCCGAGTGAGATCAGAGTGAATTACGGAGTTGGCTGGAGAGAGGCATGAAAGTAGTTAAAATGTCAGAGGTAATTTTTACAAAAGAAATCATCAGGCTATGGCATCATTGTCAGTTCTGTTAGAAAGTTTTTAAACATTTAAAAACATGTGTTGGAAACAAACAAACAAGAAAAGTGTTGATTTCTCATGGGTTTATAGACATAGTCCCTTACGCTCATACACACGCTCTCTTAATTTTTTTCAAAACTGGAATTGAATTGGGGGTATTTCTGCATGTCCTGCTCTGTTTACTTAATATGATAGCTTTAGGATTTCCCCATATTATTAACTGTTTGTGAAAATGATTTCTAACTTAAATAGCATAATATGGCATAGCCTGTGTGTGTGTATGTGTGTGTTTTTCTTTTTACCCGTCTTCTATTTGTACATTTATACTGTTCTCAAGTATTTGGTATTGACTAACATTGCTAAGACCATTCTTGAAAGTCAGCCATTTTGTACATCTTTGACTATCTTTTTTTTTTTTCAATATTGAATAGGGAATTTTAATAACAAAAAAGTTTAGATTATACCAAAACAGTATATCATTAAGACAAGTACATTTATAATAGAAATAATAGATTTTTTAATAATTTGATATCCAATTAATAATAAGAAGTGAATCAGAGGAACACATTGCAACAAAATTTCAATTTCTTGCTTATGTAACACTGAACACTGACATTGATAAAGACAGTCTAAAAGTCCTATAGAAGACGGTCTAAAAAATCCTGAGAGACTATCATTGTCAGTATTCAATGTCACATAAGTAGTCCACAACACAACAAGGACATTGATGACCATCTGGTTAGTGGCAGATGTCAAATCAAAGAATATTTAGAAAGAGTCACTCACAAGAAAACTTAAAATGCCTTGAAATCGTAAAGCTCATGTGCAATAGAAACTTAAGAAATGTTGTCCCATTTTAACAACAATCCTAAAACTTTACCAGTAATGAGTTGTAAAGCTAAAGTCAATCAACTGAGCAATCTTTTCTCAACCGCCAATAATAAATGCATGTTGGTCACAGATACTAGAGGAAAGACTGCATTACCAACCTATTCTCTCTGTTTACATATATATATTTTAATTTTTTTGTTGTTATGTTAATCACCATACATTACATCATTAGTTTTTGCTGTAGTGTTCCATGATTCATTGTTTGCGTTTAACACCCAGTGCTCCATGCAGAACGTGCCCTCTTTAATACCCATCACCAGGCTAACCCATCCTCCTATCTTTTTAGGATGATTTTCTAGAAATGGAATTACTGGGCCAAAGGCAGGTGCTTTCAAGACTCTTACTGCATATTGCCATACAATGTCCCAAAAGGCTGCTTCCATTTGGACCTCTACCAAGAAGCAGATGAAATCGTTCCCACACCCTAGGCAACACTGGATGTTCTTGTCAGGAAAATTTTCCTCCAAGCCCTCTTGGTTCTTTTGGCTGGTCTAATAATTAAACTGACACAAGACAGATTAACAGGAGGAAAAAAAAAAAGATTTCCTATGTAAGAAGGTTTCATAGATATGGGACCTAAGAAGTGACCAAAGCAGGCTGTTTATATACCTTTTAGATAAAGAGGTGATAAATTTGTGAAGAACTGACAAGACAAAGAAACTTAGGTCTGGGTCCTAATTAGTGAAAAAAATGAAGCGGAATTTGTTTACATAGCCTTTTCGGCCCTGAATTCTCTATCTCTGGCGATAAGGATGTCTCTCTACCTCCTGGGGCAGGGAGGGCACCCTTCACGTGGGACATTTATTTCCTGCTTTCAGGGTACAGAAAAGAGGGTCAGAGTGTTCTGTTTCCACTGGCTGTTTTTCAAGTGGCTTTCGTTCAGAATAATTAATATACCACTTTGGCATATATTGAGACAACCTGCCCTGAGCCCCATCATTCTCAATATTTGCGATCTTTGCCAGTCTAGGTTAAAAATGACATTTTTATTTTAATTCAAATTTCCACTTATGGAGTAGATATTTTTTTCACATCTTGATGGATTATTTGAATTTATTCTTTTCTGAAATACCTCTTTTTTTTTTTTTGCCTTTGCTCATTTCTTGGGGGGGTTATATTTTTCTTATTGATTCTTGTAATTTTTTCTAACTTAAATGTTATAATAAATATAGTAACATATTTAGCAAATAGAGGAAAACACAAAGAGAAAAGTTCATCCACAATCCCATGACCCAGAGAAACAAAGTTAATATTTCAATTTGTTTTCCTCCACATGGACATGTGGTTTGGTATGTTGTGTGTACAAAGGATTTTATATGATTTTACAACTTTAGAATAAAACATACCATTTGTTTTTATTTTTGTTTTCACGCTTCCATCAACATTTATCTTTAATTGCACAAGTATACATGACTGATACACTTTTTTTTAAATTACATAGTTTTTAGGGCGCCTGGGTGGCTCAGATGGTTAAGCGTCTGCCTTCGGCTCAGGTCATGATCTCAGGGTCCTGGAATCGAGCCCCGCATCGGGCTCCCTGCTCCTTGGGAGCCTGCTTCTCCCTCTGCCTTTCTCTCTTACTCTGTCTCTCGTGAATAAAAAAAAAAAAAAAAAAAAAAAAAAAAAAATCTTAAAAAAAAAAATAAATTACATACTTTTTAAATGAAAAACATTATAGATAAAGTCAAGTCCCCTTCCCCAAACCCTGGCCCCCCTCTACCTCCTTCCCTCGCCAGAGGCCACTACTATTATAAGTGTCCTTTGCATCCTTAAAGTAAATTTAATTCATTTATATCACAATTGGGATTTCGTGTGTGTGTGTGTGTACTCTTAAAACTTTTTTTTTTTAAGATTTTATTTATTTGCGAGAGAGAGAATGAGAGACAGAGAGCATGAGATGGGGGAGGGTCAGAGGGAGAAGCAGGCTCCCCGCCGAGCAGGGAGCCCGATGCGGGACTCGATCCCGGGACTCCAGGATCATGACCTGAGCCAAAAGCAGTCGCTTAACCAACTGAGCTACCCAGGCGCCCTCTTAAAACTTTTTATTGTGATATAAACTCAAAGAAAAGTTACGGAATGTAAATAACCAATATGATGAATTAAAAGTTAACACAGCTGTTACCCAATCCAGCACCCCTAACTTCCAATGGGTTCCTCACTGATCACATCCTCTCTCTGATGACTGTCCTGAATTTTATAATAATCACTTTCTTGCTTTTTTAAAAATTAGTGATTTTACCAGTTAGGTGTTTATCCTTACCTATTATGGTGATTTTCCCCTGCCTTTTAACTTCATGGAGATAGACTTATGCCGTGCATAATGTATTCTTCTGTGCCTCGATTTTCTCGCTAAACATTATGTTTGTGAGATTAACCTGTGTTTTTGCTTGCAGCTAAACTTTGCTCATTTTCGTCATGGTGTAATATCCCATTGCATGACTACATCACCACTGTTTATCCTTTCTACTGCTAATGGACATTTGGATTATTTCCAGCTTGGGACAATTACAAACAACATTGGCATGAGCTTACAAAAAGCATGTCTTTGTACACATGTGCGTGCATGGGTTTCTCTAGGTTATCAATCTAGTGGCGTCACTTGGTCATTGTATATGCCTATCTCCAGCTGTATTAAGTAATGCCAAAGTGATTTTCAAGATGTCTGTGTACGCTCCCACACCCAGTGTGGGAGAAGTTCGCTTAGCTCTTCCTACATCCTCTCCAACACTTGGCATTGTCATATTTTTTGAGTTTTACCAACCTGCTGGCTGTGTAGTGGTGGTTTATGTGACTTTGCATTTGACTGATTATTAATGAGGCTGAGCACAATTCCATATGGCTATTATAAATGGTAAATAGTATTTATGGTAGTAAATAGTATAAATGGTAAAATAGTAAGTTTTTGCCCATTTAAAAATGATTGAGTGAGTGAGTGAGTGCTTTTCCAGTATAGTTAATATATAGTGTTATATTCATTTCAGGGGTACAATATAGTGAGTCAGCAATTCTATACATTACTCAGGGCTCACCGTGAGAAGTGTATTCTTGGTCCCCCGCACCTACTTCACACACCCCCAACCCACCTCCTCTCTGGTAACCATCTGTTTTTTTCTATAGTTAAGAGTGTTTTGTTGTTGTTGTTGTTCGTGTCTCTTTGTTTTTTTTCTTTGGTCCTTTGTTTTGTTTCTTAAATTCCACATGTGAGTGAAATCATATGGTACTCGTCTTTCTCTGACTGACTCATTTCACTTAGCATCATACCCTCGAGACCCATCCACGTCATTGCAAATGGCAAGATTTCATTCTTTTTGATGGCTGTGTAAGATTCCATTGTACATATATACCACCTCTTCTCTATCCATTCATCTGTCGTTGGACACTTAGGCTGCTTCCATAATTTGGCTACTGTAAATAATACTGCTATGACCATCGGGTGCATGTATCCCTTTGAATTAGTGTTTTCATATTCTTTGGGTAAATACCCAGTACTGGCATTACCAGATCCTATGGTAGTTCTATTTTTAATTTTCTGAGGAACCTCCATACTGTTTTCCAGAGTGGTTGTACCCTTTTGCATTCCCACTGACAGTGTACGAGGGTTCCCCTTTCTCTGCATCCTCGCCAACACTTGTTTCTTGTGTTTTGATTTTAGCCATTCTGACACGTGTGAGGTGGTATTTCATCATGGTTTTGATTTGTATTTCCATGATGATAAGTGATGCTGAGCATCTTTCATGTGTCTGTTGGCCATCTGGATGTCTTCTTTGCAGAAATGTTCGTTCACGTCTTCTGCCCTTTTTTAAATTGGATTATTATTTGTTTTTTGGGTGTTGAGTTTTTTAAGTTCTTTTCTATATTTTGGATACTACCCTTTATCAGATATGTCATTTACAAATATCTTCTCCCATTCAGTAGCTTGTTTTTTAGCTTTGCTGATTTCCTTCGCTGTGCAGAAGCTTTTTATTTTGATGAAGTCCCAGTAGTTCATTTTTGCTTTCATTTCCCTTGCTTATCTTGAAAGAAGTTGCTATGGCTGATGTCAGAGAAGTTACTATGCTTATGTTCTCTTCCAGGATTTTTATGGTTTCAGGTCTCACATTTAGGTCTTTAATCCATTTTGAGTTTATTTTTGGGTATGGCATAAGAAAGTGGTCCAGTTTCATTCTTTTGCATATTGCTCTCCACTTTTCCCAACACCATTTGTGGAAGAGACTGTCTTTTTCTCATTGCATATTTTTGCCTCCTTTGTCAAAAATTAATTGACCATATAATCATGGGTTTATTTCTGGGCTTTCTATTCTTGTTCCATTGATCTATTTTTGTTCCAGTACCATAGTGTTTTGATTACTATAGCTTTGTAATATAACTTAAAATCTGGTATTGTGATACCTCCAGTTTTATTCTTCTTTTTCAAGATTGCTTGGCTATTTGGGGTCTTTTGTGGTTCCATACAAATTTTAAGATGATTTGTTGTAGTTCTGTGGAAAATGCTGTTGGTGTTTTGATAGGGATTGCCTTAAATCTGTAGATTGCCTTGGGTAGTATGGACATTTTAACAATATTTGTTCTTCCAATCCATGAGCATGGAATATATTTCCATTCCTGTGTGTGTGTTGTCTTTGATTTCTTTCATCAATGTTTTGTAGTTTTCAGAGCATATGTCTTTCACCTTTTTGATTGAGTTTATTGCTAGGTATTTTGTTATTTTTGGTGAAATTGTAAATGCAATTGTTTTCTTAATTTCACTTTCTGCTATGTCATTATTGGTGTACAGAAATTCAATAGATTTCTATATATTGATTTTATATCCTGTGACCTTACTGAATTCATTCAGTTCTAGTAATTTTTTTTGTGTGTGTGGAGTCTTTAGGGTTTTCTATATAGAGTATCATGTGATCTGCAAATAGTGAAAGTTATACTTCTTTACTGATTTGGATGCCTTTTATTTCTTTTTGTTGTCTGAATGCTGTGGCTAGGACTTCCAGTACTGTGCTGAATAAAAGTGGTGAGAGTGGGCATCCTTGTTTTGTTCCTGACTGTAGAGGAAAAGCTCTCAGTTTTTCACCATTGAGGATGATGTTGGCTGTGGGTTTTTCAAATATGGCTTTTATTCTGTTGAGGTATGTTCCCTCTAAACCTGCTTTGTTGAGGGTTTTTATCATGAATGGGTGTTGAACTCTGTCAAATGCTTTTTCTGCATCTACTGAAACTATCATATACTTTTTATCCTTTATCTTGTTGATGTGATGTATCATATTGATTGATTTGCAAATATTGAGCCATCCTTGCTGATTTGGGAATATTGAACCATCCTTGCAACCCAGGAATAAAACCCACTGGATTGTGGTGAATGATTTTTTTAATGTATTGCTGAATTCAGTTTGCTAATATTATGTTGAGGATTTTTGCATCTATGTTCACCAGAGATATTGGCCTGTAGTTCTCTTTTTTTGTAGGGTTTTCATCTGGTTTTGCTATTGGGGTAGTGCTGGCCTCATAGAATGAATTTGGAAGCTTCCCTCCCTCTTCTTTGTTTTGAAATAGTTTGAGAAGAATAGGCATTAACTCTTCTTTAAATGTTTCTTTTGCCCATTTTTTTATATTGGGTTGCCTGTCTTTCTATTGATTCGTACAAGTTCTTTATGTCTTCCAAATACTAGTCATTTATCAGTTTATATGAGTTGCAAATGTATTCTATTCTGCATCTTGAAATGTTCACTCCATGGTGTCTTTTGATGTAATCAATTTATGAATATTTTTCTTTATTATCAAAACACTAAGTTTTTTGTAACTTGGGTATGTGTTTTTACTTTATACATCTTATCATATGTGTATCATCTTGCAACTTGTTTTTTTCTTTTACTCATCACTATGTTTTCATGATCTACTTTGTTAATACATACGAAGTTCTTGATTATTCTGAAATAGCGAACAGTGTTACAGATTGTGACTAATCCCAAGTTCATTTAATCATTTCTCACTGGAAGGTAATTTAGATTGTTTGTAGTTTTATTTATTTTCTGCTATTATTCAAAAATATAATACTGAACATTTTTGTATATAAGCCCTTTTTGTCATCCTCATTATTTTCTTAGACTGAGTTCCTGATTGATGAATAATTAGATCAAACATCAAAAAAAATTAAGTCAAAAATAAATAACTTAAAAAAATTTGTTAAGTTTCCCAAATTACCCTTTGGAAAGTTTGAAACAATCTACAGGCCATTAGCATTGTGTGAGTGTTTTGTGAATGAGGCAGTAAGTCTTCCTTGTGGGGTCTTTAGGGATCAGTCTAACATGGCTGTGGAAATTACATTTGGAAAGGCATATGAAATTGAAGGATTTATTATGCTCTCAGATCCTAGAGAGGGAGGCATGCTATGCCACACAGGGACCACACAGGCTCAACCCAGTAGTTTGAATGTCACTAAATCCCCATCAGGAGAGGGCTGGAGTGGGAACTTGTTGCAGGAACCAGCTTTATTATACTGGTGTACATGGTCACCAGGGAGAGGTGTTCACAGCCTGTTCGTGGGGATGTTAAGGCAGCAGGAAAATATGACATTTAAAAAATTTGTAATATGATATGTCCATTTTTCTAGAAGTTGCCTTCATTGAGTGTTTTATTTTAAAAGTCTTTGCCAATAATAAAACCATAAAGCTTTTACAGGAAAACATAGAAGAACATGTTTGTTACCCTGTATTGTTTAAATAAATTGTTATTGTTCAATTGTTGCTAAGTATTGTTCAAATATTGACCATAAAACAAATATTTTCAAAGAATATATTAAAATTGAGGACTTTCGTTCATCAAAACAGAGGGAAAAGGCAACCCAAAGACTCGGAGATAATATTCATAATACACATATCTGAAAATGGACTGATATCCACAATATATAAAGAACTCCTACTAATCAATAAGAAAAAGACACAATCTAAGAGAAAAATGGGCAAAAGATTTGAACAGATACCCCACAAATAAGTATATCTAAGAACAATAAACATAGGAAAATGTGGTGCTCAGCTTCATTATATTTAAGGACATGCAAAGAAAAATCAAAATAAGATAATGTTACATACCCACCAGAGTGGCTATAATACAAATGACAATACCAAGTGTTGGTGAGGATGTGGAACAATTGGAACTCTCATACATTGCCCCTGGAAGTGTAAATTGGTGCAAACATTTTGGGAAACTATTTGACAGTATCTACTAAACCTGGAAAAATGCACACCCTATGACCCAGCAATTTTATTCCTAGGTATACATCCAACAAAAAATGTGTACTTAGGATCACCAAAAGACATGTGCTAAAATAGTCAAGAGAGCACTATTCCTAAGAGTTTCAAACCAGAAACTACACAATGACCTTTGATAGTGGAATGGATAAATTTTAGTCCATCTACAATGGATTACTTCACACGGTAGTGAGAATGATCTATGACTACATACAATAACATAGGTTAGTCTCACAAGCATAATCTGAGCAAAAGAAGCCAGATAGAAGAGTACATATGCAAGATAAAAATGGACAAAAGTATGCTGTTAGAAGGCAAGGTAGTGGTTACCGTTGGGTGGGGTAGGAGGTTGTGACTGGAAGGGAGAATGAGGGTGCTTCCAGGATGCAGGTAATGTTCTGTTTCTTTATCTGGGTGCTGGTTGTAGGGACAAGTTCAGTTTGTGAAAATTCAGCTAGCTATGCACTTTACATATGTGTTCCTTTGTATGCTTCAATAAAAAGCTATTTTATTTTTTTTAAAGATTTATTTATTTATTTGAGAAAGAGAGAGAGCACACGAGTGGGGGAAAGGGGCAGAGGGACAGGGAGAGAAGCAGACTCTGCCTGACCCAGGGCTCTATCTCATGATCCTGAGATAATGACCTGAGCCGAAACCAAGAGTAAGACACAACTGACTGAGCCACCTAGGTGCCCCTAAAAAGCCATTTTAAATGTGTTTGAGAAACTGCAAGTCAAAAGCCATCATTGCTTCTATTTACATTTCTCTGATTTTCATGGAGATTGAATATTCTTTCATATGCTTTTGGCACTTTGTGCTGTTTTCTTTTTTTTTTTACATTATTTATTTATGTTTTTTAGTAATTTCTATATGTGGATGTTTGTCTTTTTCTCATTGATTCATAAAAGCTTTTTATATACAAAGGATATTCTGTTTTTTCATTGATGCTGCAAAATATTTTTCCACTTGTCATTTTCCTGGCACAGAAAAGTATTTAATTTTTATGTAATCCTTTCTATCAATCATTTCTTTTATAATTTCTTGGTTTTCATTTATGCTAAGTAACTTTAATATCCTTAGACCTAATTTGTTTGTGAGTGCAAATACGATCACAATAATACTTCACTTTCCTTGGTTTGTAGTTTCCACCTACTGAAGTGCAGGACACATCTCCACCCTGCCTTTCTACACTTCCATGTCTCCCCAGTTATTTCTGGGAATCCTTGTGCTCATTGGCCTCCTTGTTGATAAGAATACACATTGCCTAGGTGCACCTGAGTAGCTCAGTCAGTTAAGCGTCCGACACTTGGTTTCAGCTCAGGTCGTGATCTCAGGGTCCTGAGATCCAGCCCCACTTGGGCTCTGCCCTCAGCATGGAGTCTGCTTAAGATCCTCTTTCCCGGGGCGCCTGGGTGGCCCAGTCGTTAGGCATCTGCCTTCAGCTTGGGTCATGATCCCAGGGTCCTGGGATCAAGCCCCGCATCGGGCTCCCTGCTCAGTGGGAGGCCTGCCTCTCCCTCTCCCACTCCCCCTGCTTGTGTTCCCTCTCTCGCTGTGTCTCTGTCAAATAAATAAAATCTTAAAAAAAAAAAGATCCTATTTCCCTCTCCCTCTGCCCTGCTTGCTCATGCTCTCTCTCTCTCTCTCTCTCTCAAATTAACACACACACACACACACACACACACACACACACACTCCAACAGCATTCTGGAATCTTCTGTTGGGAAGGCTGGACTTCTACACGTGTTCTCCCTTCTTGGGTTTCTGCCCAAGTCACTATGCTCCAGGTTTTTCCTGACTGTGGCTGAGATAGATTGGGGCAGGTTCGTCAGCTCCTGCTGGTTTTGCAGCCCATATCAAGGTCTGTGTGCTTATTGCCAGATTTACAGATGGGCAAGACTCCTTCTGGGCCCCTTGGCATATTGTGCTGGATCCTGCAAATCCCAGAGGCACTTTTGTTCATGGATGGATGCCGAATTAATTACTGAAAAAGGGGATATACAGGAGGGATATCTCACGCTACCTTGATGCTGACGCCACTCTTCTGTAACCTCTTTATACAAATTGTTTTACCCAACAAACAGGTGGATGTGTTTTTTGCATGACAGCTGTAGTTGCTAAACTGGCAAGCATCTGGTGGGCTTACTAGTTTATAAACATGACTTTGGAAGTGCCAGGAAGGTTGAGACTCCTCCTAAGAGATGCCAGCCCTTCAGAGCATTTATTTTTATTTTATTAGAAATTAAGCTTAAAGGAGTAACTGAAAAATCCATTTGTGCAGACATGTTTTGATAAGAATAGCATGCATTTCTGAGCATTTATTTAATCTAATTTTATGCTTAAAAAAAGCATATATGTAGTCAAAGCTTTAAAAGTATTAAGAAACATAAAAATGACTGATCTGAGCAAAAGAACCTTGACAAACTGCAGATGAAAAGCTATATATAGTGCAACATATGAATAAATAAAGTACATTAATATTTTATCAATTACTATAAGATCTGCTGGTTTATTTTTCCCTCTGGTATGTCGGTTTTTATATTTTCATCCTTATTTAATAGTATGTTTTTGCATTTGCAGTTTTCTTTTCCCCTGATAAAACCAGCAAGAAGTTTGTCTACCTAATTGGATTATCTTTGATTTACTTAGCAATTCTGTTTTCTTCATTCTAATTCTCATTTCTGTTTTTTTAATCTTAATTTTTTTCTCTTGGATAACTTGATTTCTTATTTGCTTATGATGTTTGAGACTACTTGTGTTAAATTTTAGTTCAGTTCATTTTTATCCTGTTTTTGCTTAACAATAAGACAAAGCTCTAAGTGTGTCTCTGAATGTTGGAATCAGCCTGTAAATTTTTTTTTGACTAGCGTATTGATTGTAATAATTTAATTTTTTCCCTAAATGACAATACGTTCATTATAAAAATGCAAACACATACACATATATGGAAGAGAAAAGTGACATTCACTTTTTTTGTATTTCTTCTGTAATACCCCTTTCCTCATCCAGAGATAAACACTGTTAATGATTGGGTATATATCCTTCCGGATCCATTTCTATGCATTTACAAATGTACGTGTATGTGTGCATTTATATTTACACACATTAGACATATATACAAACATATGTGATTTATACATAAGTATCATATTATACATATGGTTCTGTAACTTGATTTCCATTTTAACATGTCATAGATGTATATTAATTGCCAGTTGCCCTCTCATGATATTTTACCAGTTCACATTACCTCCAGGGGGTATGATTTCCAATATCCTGTCCAGCACCAAAGGGGATCCTGCTTTTCTAATTTTTGCAAAATTGATATGTAAAGACATATATTATTATTTTACATGGATGTACACTTCTTTAATTATTAGTGAGATAAGGGTAATTTCATTTATTAGCCACTAATATTTTTTTCAATTGGTTGTAGAGGCTTTCTTATTTTTTATCTTTTTAATTTTAATTCCAGTGTAGTTAACATACAGTATTATATTAGTTTCTGGTGTACAATATAGTGATTCAACAGTTCCATACATCACCCAGTGCTCATCACAAGAAGTGCCCTCCTTAATCCCCATCACCTATTTCATCCAGCCCCCACCCACCTCTGGTAACCATCACTTTGTTCTCTATAATTGAGTCTGTTTCTTGGTTTGCCTCTCCACCCCCCCCTTTTTTTCCTTTGGTTCCTTTTGCTCATTTGTTTTGTTTCTTAAATTCCACATATGAGTAAAGTCATATGGTACTTGTCTTTCTCTGATTGGCTTATTTTGCTTAGGATTATATTCTTTAGATCCATCCATGTTGTTGCAAATGGCAAGATATCATTCTTTTTATGGCTGAATAACATTCCATTATATATAATATAAATATATAGTATATTATATTATAGATATAAAATAGATATATTATAAAATATAAAATGTCTATAATATTATATTATAGATATAAAATTTAGATATAGATATAAAATATATCTATACATATATATATGTATAGATATAATGCAATATATATATACCATGTCTTCTCTATCCGTTTATCTACTGACGGATACTTGGGTTGTTTCCATAATTTGGCTATTGTAAATAATGCTGCAATAAACATAAGGGTGCACATATTTTTGAATTAGTCTTCTCATATTCTTTGGGTAAATACCCAGTAGTGGAATTACTGGATCATACGGTAGTTCTATTTTTAATTTTTTGAGGAAACTCCATACTGTTTTCCGCAGTATTAGCCTCTAATATTAGCTTCAGTAAATTCCTTGCCCATGTTCTTTGCTTGATTTTGCTTGTTTAACTTCTTCTGATTTATTTGACTAGCTCTCATTATTTTCTAAGCAGTTGATAAATAATGTTTGATTTCCCATTTCTAATAATTCCCAAGAATTATTGAGGAGAGTAGTTTCATATTTCTAAGAAGTTAAGAATTTTTGTTTGTTTGTTTTAAATGTCATTCCTTTTAAACTTTATTGTGTTGAGGTTAGGAATGTAACCTACACAATCTCTACTTTTTAAAATTTATTGAGGCGGGACGCCTGGGTGGCTCAGTGGGTTAAGCGTCTGCCTTCGGCTCAGGTCATGATCCCAGGGTCCTGGGATCGAGCCCCGCATCGTGCTCCCTGCTCCACGGGGAGCCTGCTTCTCCCTCTGCCTCTGTCTCTCTGTCTCTCATGAATAAATAAATAAAATCTTTAAAAAAACAATAAAAATAAAATAAAATTTATTGAGGCTTATGTCATGGTTTAATATATAATCAACTTTTAAATATTTCCATGGACATTGGTAAAAGGTGTATTTTCTTTTGCAGTTTATGTAGTATACACCTATTAAATTAATCATTCCTTATATATACAGATGCTCTACATCCTCAGGATTTTTTTGGGTCTAAATATAAGAAAGATTGGCTAAAGTCTCCCAGTATTATTTTATCTTGTCATTTTATCCTTGTATTTTTTAAGAGTTTTTGTTTGGTACTTTTAAATATAATGTTATTTAACATAAATATTTATGACTACTATACCTTCATCTTAAATCACATATTTATCCTACTTAATTTTTTTTTGGCTTCACGTGGTTGATTTTTTTGCTTTTTTTTTTAAGTTTTAAACTTTTTATAATTTTTGTTTTAGGCTTGTCTCTTATAAGCAGCATATGAGGGACACCTGGGTGGCTCAGTCAGTTAGGCATGTGCCTTCGGCTCAGGGCATGATCCCGGGGTCCTGGGATCAAGCCCCGCATTGAGCTCTCTGCTCAGTGGCCACTTTGCTTCACGCTCTTCCTTTGTGATCTCTCTCGCTTTCTCTTCCTCTCAAATAAATAAATAAATCTTAAAAAAATAAACTGCCACATATGATTTCCCCCCCATATTTTATTCCAGTATGAGTCTTTGTCGTTCTGTTTTTTGTTTTTAAAGATTTTATTTATTTATTTGACAGAGAGAGAGCACAGGCAGGGGGAGATGAAGGCAGAGGGAGAGTCTTTGTTTTTTTTAATAAAGTGCTTAAATCATAAATATTTGTTGTTATACCTACCAAGTTTACTCTTTATTTTTTTCTTATGGTTATTTAATTTCATTTTATTCACTTTTCTGTTGTTATATAAACCTGTTTCCTTGCTTTATTCTCTCCAGGAGTTTGGCAAACAATATATTTTATAAATTCTAAGATACATATTTTTTACATTTTAATACTTCTAGAATTAAAATTCATCTTATAATTGATGATACACTAGTTTAATTGGCAGCCTTTTTTCTATCTTGGTGGCACATAAAAGAAGATGTTTCCTACCTCAGATCAGATGAAAAACAGTAGGTGGTATTTTAATTTCTTTTTTACCTTAATTTTTTCAAAAGATTTGGAAAATCTATATTTCTCTAATTGAGTCAAGAAAGAATGCCATTTTAAACAATCCTCTCTATTTAAAGACAAGAAACTCTTTAAAAAGGCATTTCCTTTCTTCATCTTTGATCCAATTAATTCCAGGTCTGGAGTCTTCTACCTGTATTATTACTATTCAAGTAGCGTTTTTATATTATATCTCTTTTCTTTTAAGAAAGGTTCTTGACAATACAGGCAGTTTCACAACCAGATTCACAAGAATCATTTACATTAATTTTTGGTTTAATAGATTTGATGTTCCCTGCTAGTCCTTTTGTAATAGAATTTACCTACTTTTGAGCTGTTTATTTTCTTTATCTTTCAATTTTCTTTTAAATCTCCCAATTGATGGAGTTAATTTTCAAGTAAGTTTTTCAAAATATATATGTATATATATGTGCATATATAATGAATGTATTTTTTGAGGCTTTGAATATGTAAGTTGATTTTCAGTTGTCTACACATACATATATGACAACTATGCATGATATGAAATAAGTGGGTTGTGTTCCTTTTCCCTTAAATTTATTAGGTATTGAGCTGTTGTCTTCCTGCATTTTGTACTGCAGAAAAAGAACTCTACACTCAGCTTGCTTTTCGTTCCTTAGTAATTTATTTTTCATGCTTGAGTGTTTGTGGGGTTTTTTAACCTTTAAAATTAAAAAAAAAAAAATGACCAAGATCGCTACGTTTAGGGATATAGTGAACCGTTTAAACCTGCAGATATTCATTGCCTCTCTAACATCCACTTCTTTCTCTCCCTTTATTTACAGGACCCTCATATTTCCTAGCCATTTGATTGGAGTCGATTATTTGAGAACTTTGTCCTTTTTTTTTTTTAAAGATCTTATTTATTTATTTGACAGACAGAGAGAGATGTCACACACAGGGGGAGCAGGAGAGGGACAAGCAGATTCCCTGCTGAGCAGGGAGCCTGATGCGGGGCTCGATCCCAGAATCAAGACCTGAGCCGAAGGCAGACACTTAATCAGCTGAGCCTCCCAGGTGCCCCATCCTTTCTCCTTTTTTAATATAAGCAATTCATACTCTAAATTTCCATCTAAGCTGTATCCCGTGAGTTTGACAGGTTATGTTTTCATTTCACTTAATACAAAATATTTTTAAATTTCCTGTGACTTCTCATTTGACCAGTAAGCTTTTTAGAAGTTTTGTTTGTTTGTTTAATTTCCCAATATTTTACCACTTCAACTAAAATGTAGAAGCCTTACAACCACATATGTCCCTTTACTTTCCCCTTGACCTTTATGCTTTTGTTGTCATATGTATTCCATCTACATACACTTGACACTCACGGACATTATAATTTCTGCTTTCAGCAGTCATACCTTTACAAAGCACTTAAGAGGAGAAAAATAATCTATTATATTTACGCAGGTATTTACCATTTTTGCTACTCCTTCTTCATTCATGAAGTTCCATTTTCTCCTAGTAGCATTTCTGTTCAGACTGGGGAACTGCCTTTAGAATTTATTTTATTTTTTACTTTATTTTTTATAAAGATTTTTTTTAAGAGAGAGCACACATACAAAATGGCAAGGCAGGGAGGGGGGAGGGAGGAAGGGAGGGGGCAGAGGGAGAGGGAGAGAGAGAATCTCAAGCAGGCTCCATGCTCAGCACAGAGCCCCATGTGAGGCTTAATCCCAAGACACTAAGATCATGACCTGAGCCAAAATCAAGAGTCTGCTGCTTAACTGAAGGAGCCACCCAGGCGCCCTGCCTTTAGTTTTTATTTTAGAAGAAGTCTGCTAGTGATGAATCCTTTTTAGTTTTCCTTCCTGTAAGAAAGTATTCATTCAGCCTTCATTCCTGAATGATATTCCTGGATATAGAATTTGGAGTTGTCAGTTCTTTTCTTTTAGCACTTCAGAGCTGTCATTCCACTGTCTTACCTGTTTTCTGATATGAAATCTGTTAAGTCATTTGAGTCGTTGTTATCCTGTATGTAACATGTTGTTTTTCTGTAGCTGCTTTCAACGTTTTCCCCTCATCTTTGGTTGCAGCAGTTTGACTATGTGTCTGGGTGTAGTTTTCTTTGGTTTCTCCTGTTTGGCATTTACAGAGCTTCTTGAATTTGTAAGATTATTTGTATAATTAAGAAATTGTAAAAACCATATTTGGGAAGTTGTATGCCGTTATTTTTTTTAACATGTATTTTTTTCTTCACCAGCCTCCTTCACCTCTCCTTCTGGTACTCCAATGATACAGCTGTTAGATCTTTTGATATTGTTCCATAGACCCTGAGGCTTTCTTCATTTTTTTTTAAAAATCTTCTTTCTCTCTGTTCTTCATATTGGATAATATTTTTAATCTATCTTCAAGTTGGCTATTTCCTCTGTCATCTCCATTTTGCTGTTTAGTCCATCCAGGAATTTAAAAACCTCAGCTCTTTTATTTTCAGTTTTAAAATTTAAATTTGATTTTTTTTCTTTTTTTTGCAGTTTCTATTTCTTTGCTAAGAACCTCCATCTTGCCATTCAGAGCATATATGTTTACCTTCATTTCACTGAGCATACTTATAATTCTCTGCAGAAAGTTGATTTATTTTGTATGGCATAAAATTAACTCAGATTCAGACTGCAAGTTTTATCCCACCATATTTGCTTCTTGTGGTTTGTCCCTCATATGTGCCACTTGGGGTTAGGTTGAGACTTGACAGTGGATTGACTTCACTTCTTAAAGCATCTACTCTGTTTCTCTGGGTCTCTCTTATGTATGCAAAATGCAGGGGTGAGCCCAGGACTTGTGTGGATTCATATAGAGAATTAGGGGGTCTTTTCTCCAGTTCTCTTCTCTCTGGTTCTCCCCCACCGTTTCTGCCTCTCAGGGGTCCCTTTCCCGGTTACTCTGGCCAGAAAATTGGGGTTTATCTGAGAGTTTTAGCTACCCATCCTGCCACTACAGTGCAGATCTGTAACTGACACCCACCCTTGGGGCAAAGGTGGAAGAGAAAAGAGACCAAAAAGGGCTTTTTCCCCTCTTTGGACCAAATGGACTCCTTTTTTTCGGTTCCTCTGGCCATAAAGATGGACCTTCTATCTCAGTTTTAGCTGTTCACATTGGTGCCTCTTCATAGCTCCATGACTGGGGTCTGTTCTGAGAGCAATTCTGTAAGAGTAAAGAAAGAGGAAAAAATGAGAAATTTACCCCCGTATGAATCACTTCTGCAAGTTTGATTTTTTTTTTTCCTCCTGCTTTTGTTTACTTTTTAGTCCTCAGTATTTTGTCCAGCATTTTTAGTTGTAATCAGTAGGAGATGCTTTAGCGGACTTACACCATCTTGGCTGGAATCAGAAGCATGCTCATTGTGCTATTAATTTGCATTTCCCAGATAATAGGAAGGTTGAGCATATTTTCTTCTCCCCCCACTTTTTTTTCTCACTTGGATAGCCTCTGTAATAAAGTATTTTTGAGTATTTTGCCTAATTTTCTATTAAGTTGTCTGTGTTTTTCTTATTGATTGTTAGGAGTTCTTTATTCAGAATATGAGTCCTTCCTGGATTCATGTATCATGAATAACTTCTCTCACTCTGTCGATTGCCCTTTCACTCTCTTTATGGTCTCTTGATAAATAGAAGTTCTTAATTTTGATATAATGCTATTTACTTTTTTTATTCAAGGATAGTGCTTTTTATACCCTCTTTAAGAAATTTTTTGCCAATTCCAAGATGTTCTCCTATGTTTTCCTCTGGAGAGACTTATTGTTTTACCTTTCACATTTAGATTTGCAATCCATCTGAATTTTTTAAAATAAAGGGTGATTTAAGAGTCAAATGCATTTTTTTTCATATGGCTATCCAATTGCTTCAGTATAATTAGTTAAAAAGACCATCCTTTCTCCACTGAACTGTAATGTTGAGTGATGGATATTATTTAGTTAGCTCTTTTTTTTTTTAAGTAGGCTTCATGCCCAATGTGGGGTTTGAACTCACAATCTTGAGATTAAGACCTGAGATCTAGAGTCAGATGCTCCACCAACTGAGTCACCCAGGCGCCCCTGAGTTAACACCTTTATTTGAAAGAATTCTATCTAAGGTAAGTAGACTGGGTGGAAATGTTATTTTTATTGAAGATTTTTAGTTGAAGTGAGTAACTCTATATGAAATAACTTGTCACTCTTTTTAAATGGCATAGATTTAAAGAGCTTATAATATTTATTAACACAGTCTTATAGTTCAGTGGGAAGGTATAGCATAATTTTGATAGATGTTTCTAAAGATCTTTAAAGGCTTAAACTACTGCTACTACAACCATATAACTTTATGTCAAATATTCTATTGTGTTTCCAGACCATATTCCACATCAATTCTTGTGGATCTGGTGCCTGAACAGTATATTTATGTAGTAAGACATGACAAAGGAAATGAGGAAGTAAATAGGCTATGTACTTGTAAGCACAGGGGTCTGAATGGTCAGATTTATTACCTGGAGTGATCAAGCTCTGAATGATTTATTCCCATGATTCTGAATTATAAGCTGGCAAGTGAATGGAGTTATTCCTGATGGGAAATATATTGGTGACAAATCACCAGCACTGAGCTTCCTTCTTAGTGGTAAGTTTCACTCAGGAAGCAGAATTTGCTTGGATGATTCCATGGGGCAGCCGGAACAGAAACCAGTAGTGCCCATCAATATCATAAATGTCTGACTTAAGACCTGGCTGGATTCTCGGGCCAAAAAGCAGTACATTGGAGTGTAAATGCAGCTCAGGCAAGTGTGGTGGATGCAATTATACAGTGCTTGGGTTTGAACCGTTTCTGCCTAAACAAGTGATGTACTTGGCGTGGATGGCGTATTTGGATTTTCTCACATTTTAATCTTGTTCAAACAGGCTTACCATTTAATTTGGAGATCATACAGTAACTCTCTGGGTCCTGTTTACTGCCATTTAAAAATTACAATCTAGAGAGTGTTAACCCAGAAAGAGATGTTTTTGATCTGAGAAGAAAAAATAACCCAAATTGGTCATCAGGAGTAGGGGATTTGTTCAAATAACTCCAATCCTGGTGGCTTTATCTTTAATTTTGTTCTTGGTAACTGGGGTCTGCTGAGGCTCATTTTTTTATGTGAATTAGGATAATTTGATATTTAATGTCAAACTTACTGTAATAGTTATATCGTATATTAGCATTCTGGTGTCTCATTTTATTGGAGAGAGAGGGTATGATATCCCAGAATTGGACTTGGCTTTTTCCAATATGCCTTATCTGACATGTGCTGATTTTTCCATTTTGCCTACACTCCATAAGTGTAAGAGACCCTCCAACAAATCATCACTACTCGGGGTTTAATTGGAGAGGTCAATCTGAGTTAATGGAACATCCAAATTACGCAATTAAAAAATGTGTATTTACTTTCCTTGGTAAGCAATCTAGATGGGTTGACCTTAGACTGAAAGTGAAGGAAATCTGGAATACATGGCAAAGAATTGAGATAATGAATTTCAATTACAGCCTTGGGTCTAGTGGCACCATCAAGGACTGCAGTTACCAACCCTTCTGTCTTCAGTCTTTTATGAGAGACTACAGCTGCCCAGCCGCCACCTTGAAGAATTAGTGACAGAGTGCACCTGGTTTGGGCTGAAGCACATCTGGGTGGTGCAAGGGTCATACTGTTTGTGCCCTGTGTCACATCTCCTTGGCCCACTGGATTTTGACTGTGGTGGACAGTACCTATCCATGCTAGTCTGCTGCTCTGCATGAGGGCTTTCTCTGAAGCCACAGAAAGTTGCTCATTCTACCCAGAGGCACAGTGGAGTGAACTCCCGTGAGATTGTTGACCAATGGGGATGGGAGTTGGTAGGTAAATACTTCGACTTCTGTCCTTCAGAAGGATAATTCTAATACACTGTTCTAAATGGATTTCAAGAGGATCCCCAATGGTATTGAGCCTCAGTTGCCCACAGAGATAATCAGCTCAATAATGTACTCTTGTTGGCTTTTCCTGTTTCTTCCTCTCACCCTCCCCACTCCCACATTCCTAGAATGATTCTAGGAATCATTCCTAAATAAGCTAGCTGCCTTCTAGTCCTTGTCTCCGTCTCTACTTATGTAAATGTATGAATGAATCATAAGTATTTTCTTATGTCCTTAGTCTTAGAAAAAATTAAAATATTGATTGACTGATTGATTGACTGGTTTAATGAATGGCCTATGGTCTTAAAAATGCTTAACTTTCTTTTTGGATAATTTTTCCATATAGTGAAAATGGAAAACTTCAGCCAACTTTAAATGGAATTATTAAAAATCACACATCACTGGGAGCCAAATGAACACAATTTTAAAAAACAATATTTTCAAAATCAAAATGCCAATAAGCTGATTTTCTAGCTCTAACTGCATGAATTTCTTCTTGTTCTTTAATTTGTTATCCATTGACATTTTCCTTTCTGTTTTTCAAAGTTTCAGCTGATTCTCATGCTCTGTTTTGTTCCAGGCTCTTATGAATGGTTTCCCCACTGTTCTAGGGGGCAGGTTATTATTTCTGCATTATTCTCTGTAGGAACAGAGTTTCCTGCAGTCTGCTGAGAATTGCTGTTTAGTTGATGGTATTTTCACTTCTGCCTGGGTCTGGCTTCATAGTGCCAAGCTGAAAATTACCCCTCAGCTTGAAGTCATTGGTTTAGGAATTTGACATTTCCAGAAAAATCTTTCTCAATACAATTCTCTCCCTCCCGCTTTCACCCCAGGTCCCCTTTCTGCATTTCCACTTTGTAGATTAGAGCCTGTCAGTTGCAACAAACTTTGGTGTTCAAACTTTTTGTCACAAGGCAGTATTCTTTTGTTCGAGGTCCTTTCTCCTCTCCATAAATCTAGGATTTTACAATCCTTCTTCAGCATGTCCTTTAACATAGGTCTCTGTTCAATGAGATTTATCCCCAAATTGTGTGATTAATACAGATGTTCGTCAATATATATGAATGTCAGGTAGAATTCTAAATGTAAGAATACAGCTTCAGTAACTATGTCAGTCAGAGACTAGTCAGTAAAAAAGAAACTATACCAGATAGTTTAATTAAATAATCTAATAGTGGAGTTTAAATTACAAAGGTGTTAGAAGAGCCAAAAGAGCAAATTGGAGAAGCATCTCTAGGGCTGAAGGGACAATGGAAAAGACAGTGTGAGTAGAGCCCAGGAGCCAGGATCACCTCGAGGGTCTGAAATCATGGCAGGGGCTGCCCCCTCCTCAACATCTGGGACCTTGAAGGGACACAGCCACTGCTGGAGATGCCCCTGGAAGCAGAGAGAAGGAGGGGAGGAGGAAGGGAGAGAGAGATGAAAATGAGCAAGGGAGAAAAACGTTGCTCTGCTCTTCTTCTTTTCTCTAGTCTTTTGCTGAGGCCTCCCACTGGTTGAACCTAACCAGAAGCCTGGGATATGTGATTTGCATGGTTCAAACCACCATGATACAGAGCACAGCAAGGGAAGAGTGGGGAGTGGATTGACAAAAAGAATACACAGTGATGGTAATGACTTTGTTGAGGCTACCCCAGCTATAGACCTTATTATCGAAGGGGAGGTAGCAGGTGTCTGGCAGTCGAGGGAGATATCAGGTAGGAAAGCTCCATTCTCTGTAGAATGGAACACCTATCATGTATTGTTCACTGTGGATGAGATAGGAAATAGAATAAGAATGTCTGCACTTACAAAACTAGCAGGAGAGTCAGGTAACTAAAATTTGTAATAAATTGCAATATATATATACACACACACACACATATATATATATAAAATTTATATCATATATGACATATTCATTATTTACACTTATCTTATACTGTTTATAAATAAGATATAATATAAAATATGTTATTACATATTTATTATAAATAAGGTAGTATGGGAAGGTATAGGTAGGAGGTGTAATCTGTGGCAGTCAGGGAAGGCTTCCTGGAGGAAGTCACATTTAAGGATGAGTAGGAGTTAGAAGCAGAAACCCAAGGGTGCAGAAGAGGGAAGAGATGAATCCAGACCAAAGAATAGCAGACACATTGTGGCTCGAAGGGGGAAGAGAGGAAATGCTGTGACAAATCAATGGCTGTGGGCAGGCACAGGGGGTGTTGCTGAAGGTGGAGCTGGGGATCAAGGCTGGGCAACGTCACAAAGGGCTTTGTAGGCCAAGTTGAGGATTTTAGATCTTATCCTGAAGGCAATGGGAGGTTATCAAGGGAACATACTTTGGGAAGTAACAATCAGACTTCCGGTTTAGAAAGGTCACTCTGGACTGGTGGTGGGGAGAGCAGGTAGGACGTTGTGCAATAGTCCAGGTGAAAGAAGATGCTGCTGTGGACCAGTGTAGTGAATGCAGATGGGGGAAAAAAAGTTCTAGAACTTTGGAAGTTTGGAAGTTTCTAGAAATTTGGAAGGCTGAAACAGCAGTGTTTCAATTGGCAACTGATTGGCTAAGTGTGAAAGAGAAGGATTACATTTGGACCCCTGGATAGATAGCAGGGCCAGTTGTTAAAATGAAGAACACAGTCTGCATGGTTAAGAATCCAGGACTTGGGGACACCTGGGTGGCTCAGCCGGTTTAGCGTCTGCCTTCGGCTCAGGTCATGATCCCAGTGTCCTGGGATCGAGGCCCACATTGGGTCCCCTGCTCAGCGGGGAGCCTGCTTCTCCTTCTGTCCACCACTCCCCCTGCTTGTCCTCTCTCTCTCTCTCTCACACACACACACACAAATAAATAAATAAACCAGGACTTGGCAAACTTTCTATAAAGGGCCAGAGAGCAAATAATTTTGGCCTTGTGGGCGAAACCGACTCTGTTTGCAGCTACTTAGCCCTGCCGTAGTAGTATGAGAGCAGTCATAGACAATATATAAACAGTTGGGCATGGCTGTATTCACATAAAACTTTATTTACAAAAACAGATTTGGCTTGAGAGCCATAGTTTGACCTCCTCTAGTTAAGACATGAGTTTCCTATTGGACACCTACCTTGCAGTTAAGGGGCTAGAAGTCATCCAGATGGAGGTGTTGAGTAGGCACTAAGGTTGGGAGGGAATTCCCTCATTCCTGTCTTTATCTTGTTTCCCACCCTGTTTGAAAAAAAATGTGGCTACAGAAGTTCAGAATCAGTCTTCTTTGTGAAGTGGCTATCTTTCTGTAGGACAGCTATTTGGAGTTTGGGAAGGGTAGGAGAAAGAAAAAGTTGATTCTTAAGGAAACCCAGTTGGTTCCTTCATTCTTTTCTTCCTTCCTTCCTTCCTTCCTTCCTTCCTTCCTTCCTTCCTTCCTTCCTTCCTTCCTTCCTTCCTTTCTTCCTTCCTTCCTTCCTTCCGTCTTTCCTTCCTTCCTTCTTTCCTTAATCCCTTTCTTCCTTTCTCTATTTAATTGAAGTGTAGTAGACATATAACATTATATTAGCTTCAGTTGTATAACATAGTGATTCAACATTTATATATATTGTGATCACCACGATAAATCTAGCTACCATCTGTCACCATATAAGGTTGTTACATATTATTAATCATATCCCTTATGTTGTACATTGCATTCCTGTGTCTTATTTATTTTACAACTGGAAGTTTGTGCTATTTAACCCCCTTTACCTATTTTACTATTCCCTCCCCCCTCACTTACTCCCCTCTGGCAAGCATCGGATTCTTCTCTGTATCTATGAGTCTGTTTCTGTTTTGTTTTGTTTGTTCGTTTGTTTTGTTTTTTAAATTTTGATCTCCCCCCGATATTTCTGTTTTCTTTCCAGTCCCATACTAGATGTTTTAATCATGTACATCATTTAGTGACTGTGCTAATATTTCCCCTCTTTTTAAGACAGTGTGTCTTCCAACATATATTATGTGTCCATTGTCTGCGGAACACTGAGACAGTCCCTGGGGAAACTGAAATAAATAAGATGTTTCCTGAAGGTGCCCACACCCTAGTGAGGGAAAACTACATTACATTTGGACCCCTGGATAGATAGCAGGGCCAGCTGTTAAAATGAAGAACACAGTCTGCATGGTTAAGAATTCAGGACTTGGGGATGCCTGGGTGGCTCAGCTGGTTAAAGTATCTGCCTTCGGCTCAGGTCATGATCCCAGGGTCCTGGGATCGAGCCCCGCATCGGGCTCCCTGCTCAGCGGCGAGTCTGCTTCTCCCTCTACCGCTCCCCCTGCTTGTGCACATTCTCTGTGTGTGTGTGTGTGTGTGTCAAATAAATAAATAAATAAAATCTTTAAAAAAAAGAAAGAAAGAAGTTATCCTATGATGCAATGTCATGGAAGTATCAATGGTTCTAACTCCTAAATAAATAAATAAATAAATAAATGAAAGTACCAATGAAAGGTTGGTCATCATCCCCTGAAAAGACACAAGGAGAAGCCTGTTGTTATCCCTGCAGAGGCTGAGTGGGTGAGTGGGAAGTTTCTTGAACCATAGGCCTTGAAAGATTGGGTGGGAATTCACCAAGCAAACTGTAAAGCTGATAGCAGTGCAAGGAGGGGGGTGGTGATGATTCACACAGAGGTAACAATATGGAAGAAAACGTGGAAAATGAAGATGCTGGGTATGTTCAGGGGTCTGCCGAAACCCCTGGAAAGGCTCAGAACATTTCTCAGGTGGAAAGCTTTCTGATATTGCCTTTGCACTTGTCCTGCCTTGAGTTGGAGACACAGAGAGCACTTGGCTGGGAGGACAAGGGCTTTGTTAGTGGATTTGGAGGTCTGGGGGCCCAGTGGGGGCACTTCGTTGGTCCAGGGGCTTGCTGCCGTGAAGCCTGCCAATCTATGTCTGGGAGGCTGAATCATGGCTCGCCTTTCTGCTTGATCCCTTGGAAGTAGGATCCCATGAAGGGTCTCAGAGGATTTTGAATGGAGGCTCAGCTCTCAGGGCTGTTTGTCAATTTCATCTGCATTTTCTTAGCGGCGTGGCTTCTGTGAACTGTTCCCAACTCCTCCAGAAAACAGCCTATTGTAAACCCAAACAAACGAATAACACATGCCTTTTCCTGTTGTTGAACGATAAATATCTTTGTAGAAGGAGCTATCACTTGTAAAAAGGCCTTCATCGTGTCGGCTCAAGACCATGTCGTTGTTCTATAGCTTGAATGTCTGTTATGAAGACTGACAAAAACATATAGCAAATACAAGTCGCTGTGCTATGCAGACAAACTCCTGATCATGCTTCACATTTCTTCCCAAACTCAGAGGAAACGGAGAGAAATAGAACATGCCTCAAGATGGAGCCCTTGAACCACAAAGTTTTGAGACCACAGCTGACTCTGTGAACTTGCCAGGTACGGGCAAAGCTGGAGCCACTGGCCAAGGCCGGCAGCCGTTTTAGTGCAGAAAGAAGGTGGGGAGACCCTGTAGCCCCCAGCCCCCAAAGCTTTCAAGGGACTAGGCGGGCCTTCAGGGCAGGCTGATGCAGTGATTCACGGACTTGGCCTCTATCAGCTTCAAGGGTAAAGGTTAAATCAACAGGATAAATCATTTTCTTGATATAAATAAGATTATTTGTATATTCCACGCACAAAGTCCACATTTCCCTCTTCTTAAGCCCATCTGAAATGGTGGAAACACAGCTTGGGAACTTGATCATCTTCTTTGAGCCCTAATAAGCTCTCATTCTAAAACATGCACAAAAGGAGCCTCAACCCCGAGGCTCTTGCAATACTGGAGTGAATGGGGTGCTCCTCTCTGTAGGGCAGTCTCCCCTAGAGAGGAGGGCAACACAGTGTAGAGGGGGAGGAGAGGAGCTAGGGCCTCAGCATCTGCCCTGTTTAGGATTGAATCCTGACTCCATCCCTTCTTAGCTATGTGTCCTTAACCCAGCTTCTCTCTCTCTCTCTTTTTTTAAAGAGGAGAGAGGGAGAGGGAGAGAGAGAATCTCAAGCAGGCTCCACTGCCCAGCGCAGAGCCCAACATGGGGCTCGATTTCACAACCCTGAGATCATAACTTGAGCCAAAATCAAGAGTCGGACGCTTAACTGACTTGCCCCACCCAGGCGCCCCCTCAGTCCAGCTTCTTAACCTAACAAACAGTAGCTGTCGCAGGCTGTTGAGGATTATGGATCTTGTGTTACAGTGCCTGGTGTTTGTGCCTACCAGTAAAGTGCCTACTAATGGTTACTGCTGAAACATCCATTTATGGGCATTCAGGTTGTGCACTGAACAAGGCATCACGTTTAAAGGGGTGCTGTTCACACTGCAGACATAGGATGTGTATGAAAGCAGGTGAGCCCCAGAGCAACAGGAAAACGCCCCCCACATTAACCCACAGTGGCCCACGTAGCCATGGGCTTATTGGGGCAACCACATGGGCAAGCATGAATTATTGCACATTTGCAAGACTGTTCCTTGTCCTGACTGTATCTATTCTCCCCACCCCATAGGACCCTGATACAGTTGCCCTTCCTGCTTTGGTGGAGGAGGTGCAGGGCATGGGTTGCTATTATTAGGGGCCCACATGACCCAGGGGAGCAGATAAGAGTGGGGGTTTCTGGACAGCAGCTCAGGCAGTGGAGTATCTTTGACTGATTCCTCACAGGCCTCTTGTGTTCTAGCCAATGGCCTAGAAAGGATCCATGGAACTGTCACTGGGACAATTTTCAGCTGGATTACAGGGTTCCTGCCAGCATCCCCTCCTCCCCTTGCTCCTCTTTCTCCTCTACAAGTGGGCCATGGGCCACACAAAAGGTCCTGTGCCATACTTTCTCTGGCGCGCTGTGTAAGCTTGTTCAACTTGGTTATTACCAAGAGACCTGGAGTCCATCACATTATCTATAACATAAACTCTTGTTCGGGGATAGTCATACTTGTTAATGACACTTAGCGCTTTGTACTTTTCATTCCTCACGTTGGTTTCTGTCCTCCAGTCCATATTTTTTCTCTTCTCCAAGCTTCTTCCTTTCTTTTCTTGTTCATTTTGTTCCGCTCTCTTCATGCTTTTCTTCCCAGCCAGCTTTTTCTTTCAGGTTTATCCCTTCCTCCAAACCCTCACAGGCAACCCCTTTCTTTTCCCTTTATTCGCTCACTCCATTTCTTTCAATGGCACTGGAGTCAGAGAGTTTGGAGAAATTGGAAGGTCACAGTGGTGGTGGTGGTGGTGGTGGGTGCTGGGAACCTATTTGGTACAAGCCAGGTCTTGCAAGTGTCCTTTTCACTTTGTCTCCTTGGAACAAAGAATAATGGAGTCCAGAAAAGTCACCCTCATGGATCTAGGTGCATAGACAGCATGTAAATTCCCCCCGGAGCTGGAGCTGTGAATTTAGATCCTGCTCAGGTTTAAATTCAAGTTCATGGATCATTTCCCCTTGAAATTATGATAACGGAGGAGTCATGGAGTCTCTTTACAGCTAGTCTAATGGTCTTGACCTTTTTGAGGGTCAGGGTCTCCTTTGAGAATCTGCTGGAATTTTTGGACCCTCTTCTCAGAAAAAAAGCACATGAACTCAAATTTTTGCTTATAATGTTAAGAAATCCCCTAAAGGCAAAAGCATTCATGGGCTCTCCAGGAGCCCTTTGGCTGGGTGTTGAGCAATGTAAATTAGGACTCCAACAGAAGTTTTGTCTGCTTTGCCAGGCAGTTGGTTTTTGGTAAGTGATAGGGTTCTGAATTGAGGCAGAATTTTATACTTCAGTAGCAGAGCTAAAGACTATGGTAGGAATTTTCTAGATTGAGGAGGTATTGATCAGGTTCTGCCTGCCCTATGAGTTGCCTACTCTCAATGAAGACAAGGAGTCTTCACCTTTCAGAGTCTGCCTTTCCCCGCCATTTGGAAACCTGGATGTTTGAACTGCATAAACTTCCAGCTGGGAAGTAAGCTGAATGGGATAGTCGTCATGACATCTGTTGCTTTCTAGAGCTTCCTGCTTTAGTCAGCTTCAGATTAATACCTATTTTGGGGGAGGAGTGGAGTAAGGAGGTCACTTTCTTGGTCCAAACTTTCTGACTCAAGGTGGCTTTTTCCACATGAAAAATAAACGTGGGAGGGAAGAATCCTCTTTATCCACTTTGGAAAATAATTTATTCCAGCAGTTTGAACTCCGGGGTACACTTTATTTAATCAGTATGGCCCCATGAATTATCATCTTGTGGCTTTATGTTAGCAGTGGTGCTCATGGTTTGCTTGTATCCTTATTATAAATTTAATGCTTTCCACTGAATTAGTTTCTTACTTCTCTCATCCCAATAGGTCTTCCAGGTTTTTAAGCAGAATCAGCTTTACAAGAGCAATTTACTCCTTTCTCCGTTCCACTAGATGTTGTTTAGGATGGCTTTTTGTTAACAAATTTAATGACCAGGTACTGAGAGTAATTTTTGTGTGAAATCCTGGTTCAAAGAAGAGGGAACCAAAAAGAACAGTATAAAATCCTTGCTGTACCTAAGGGGTGTGTGTGTGTGTGTGTGTGTGTGTGTGTGAGAGAGAGAGAGAGAGAGAGAGAGAGAGAGAGAGAGAGAGATGTGTGTGATGTTTGTGTGGGGGTGGGAAAATCACCAAGAAGAGGAGAAAGTCACCAGGTCTAGAGACTTGTCCCCATGCTGGCAGATAGAGAGTCGATGTGCCCAGTCCAAAGGGGGTTGAGTGAAAGCCAAAAGTGCTGGGAAAACTCAGTTTTGCAGCTAAAAACACTCAGGATGCGAGATTGATGGTTGTACCAGTAATTCCTGACTCACTTGGTGGCAGAGATTCCCATCGCTCTCCAGCTGGGAACACAGCTGGAGCTGGTGAAGGTCTCTCAGGCTCACACTGAGCAGTGCTGGGGAAGGCAGAAGGTGACAGTAGCTAACACCATTAAAGGGCTTGGGCAACAGTGGAGGAGGAGGAGCAGGTACGAGGGAAAATTGTAAGTTGCACAGAGCACAGTTTCTAAAAATTTACAAGTGATAGATTATTCATGCTTCACCAGGAGGAATGTAATATCCTAGAACTCGGCGCAATTGTCTTCAGTTATTGTCATCAAAACAATTATAGTTTTCTCCTTGTAACTGTCGACTAACATGGCATGTTGTCTAAGTGAATTAGGTGTGCTTACATCCTGATTGCAAATGCCAGCGCCATGTGAATCATTCTGAGCATAGGAAGCAGTTTGGAGAAAGACCTTCTCAGCTAACAGCACGACTTTGGGGTCTGAGCCATTTGGAGAAAGTGATTTCCAGAAGATTTCTGACAAACAAAGATACTCTCATGCCTTTGAGAGGTTGTTGGTTCTGATAGAATATTTCTCTTCAAAAATTGTCCCAGTAATGGGTACCTGTCTTTGGGGCAGAAGCAAAGAATAGGGATAGACCTTCTCATTATAATAATAACAGTAATAAAGCTGCAGTACACTAGGTCCCAAGTTCATAAAGCAATGAAGAAGAGATAGTCTTACTTGAATAGAAGAAATGGGAACCCCAAACGAGGTTTGTATGGATGGATGAGCAAGGAGAAATAGGAAGGCATGACTCCGAATCATTTAGATCTGGCTAAAATGATCAGATATCCCAGTGCAAATGTCTTCTCTAGGACCAGGCTCTCTCTGGGATCATGGGGTCAGATTACAATGAAGAATTCTGGTTTACATTCTCCCCAGGGTCTCTGAACCTTCTTGAGTCTTCTTCAACTTCTACCATATTTTTTCATATAAATGTGTTTTTCTGCCTACAGAGTGACACCAAGTGTCACCACTTCTGAATGTCGAGAAAACTCATTAGTTAGAAACAACGGAATAGCAAGACTCCTTTCTCCTCCCCAGTCGGTGTCTCTACTGCTTCGCTTCAGGAAACAAGAAACGCAACAAGGACTTCATGTGACAGCTCTCAGCGGGGCACCTCCCCAGTCACTCTTGAGATTGGCATTGACCTTCAGAATTTCTCCCCATGAGCATGAGTGCTCCCCTCCCCTCCACTTCTCCCTGTCAGCAGCAGCGTGTAGATCTAGCGACAGCAATTTCTAGAACCTTTTTGTTTTGTTTTGTTTTGTTTTGTTTTTAGATTTTATTTATTTATTTGAGAGAGAATGAGAGAGAGAACACATGAGAGGGGATAGGGTCAGAGGACGAAGCAGACTCCCCGCCGAGCAGGGAGCCCGATGCAGGACTCGATCCAGGGACTCCAGGATCATGACCTGAGCCGAAGGCAGTCGCTTAACCAACTGAGCCACCCAGGCGCCCCACTAGAACCTTTTTGTATTAGAGAAGATAACAAGGGTGAGCATTTAACTTATTGTCCAAACTGGAACATGTGTTTGGTTTTTATTTTTAACCTAGACATTGGGAGAGTTGTTTTTAAAAAGTTTTTATTTTGAGATAACTGTGTATTCACCCCCCAGTTGTAAGAAATGAATACAGAGAGGGCGCCTGGGTGGCTCAGTTGGTTAAGCAACTGCCTTCGGCTCAGGTCATGATCCTGGAGTCCCAGGATCGAGTCCCGCATCGGGCTCCCTGCTCAGCGAGGAGCCTGCTTCTCCCTCTGACCCTCCCCCCTCTCATGTACTCTCTCTCATTCTCGCTCTCTCAAATAAATAAATAAATCTTTAAAAAAAAAAAAAAGAAATGAATACAGAGAGATCCTTTATATCCTTCACTCAGTTTCCCCCAGTGGTAACATCTTGCATAACTATAGTACAATGTCACAACCAGGAAACTGACATTGATACAATCGACCTTCCTTATTATGTACATTCCTCTGTGTGTGTGGGTGTGTGGGTGTGGGTGTGGCTCTATGCAATTTTATCAATGTGTAGACCACTGTGACCACCACCACAATTAAGATACAGAGGAGCTTCATCCCAAGGATCCCTTGTATTACCCTTTACCTTCACCTCATCCCCCAACCCAAGCCCTGGCGATCACTAATCTCCATCTCTATAATTTTGTCATTTCAAAACTGTTATATAAATGGAATCATGCAGGATATAACCTTTTGGAATTGCCTCCCCCCTCCCAACATCCCACGTAATTTCCTTGAGAACCATTAAAATTACTTGCCAGTATGAGTAGTTTTTTTCCTTTTTATATCATTCCACAGTTTAAATGTACCACATTTTGTTTATTCATTAATCAGTTGATGAACACTGAGTTGTTTCCAGCTTCGGGCTATTATGAATAAAGATGCCATGGGTAGGGGCGCCTGGGTGGCTCAGTTGGTTAAGCGACTGCCTTCGGCTCTGGTCATGATCCTGGAGTCCCGGGATCGAGTCCCGCATCAGGCTCCCTGCTCGGCGGGGAGTCTGCTTCTCCCTCTGACCCTCCCCCCTCTCATGTGCTCTCTCTCTCTCATTCTCTCTCTCAAATAAATAAAGAAAATCTTAAAAAAAAAAAAAGATGCCATGGGTATTTGAGTACGAGTCCTTGTGTGGACGTAAGTTTTCATTTCTCTGGGATAAATGCCCAAGAATGTAATATCTAGGTTGTATAGTAAGCACATGTTTGGTTTTTTAAAGAAACTGCCACACTCTTTTGCAGAAGCCCCGTACTATTCTACGTTCCTACCAGCAGTGTATGAAAGACCCAGTTTTCTCTGCATTGTTGCCAACGTTCGATGTGATCACTATTTTTTTTATTTGAATGATTCTGATAAAAGTGTAAGGATACGCTGCACAATCCTGCTCACAACAACAGTTGTTTTGTGGTGAGCGGGATCACCTCCGCACCCAAAACTGGTTGAGATGTTGAGACTGATGACACCATACACACGCAGTAAGACAGCATGAAGAGTTCACAGGATAGGACTTTTTGTGGGGAGAGTGGGGCACGTACACAAGCCAGTCTGAAATGGCTTGAGTCAAGGGAAGGACAAGTGGCTTTGGATTTTATTATGATTAGGGGCTGGGGCTAGGGTGAGAATGCCCGCGTGTGAGCAGGTTTTCATACTCTGACCTTCCCTGGAGGTGCCAAGGGAGGGAAGTGCCCAGGCTTCCTTATCAGCATGCCCAGATGTAGGTAGGGCAGAAGAGGAAAAGGGATAGGGAATACCTGAAAGGTTAGCAGTCAAGCATCAAAAGCAGATTTAGACAGTTCATTACCAATTGCTTTTGAACCTTTTTCAAAGACCAGTTGGACATATTCGTGTTGGTCTAGTTCCGGTTTCTCTATTCTTTTCCATTGACCCGTGAGCCATGACCCAATACTACCCTGTCTTGACTACTATAGCTTTAGCATGGGCTAGAGTGGTTCTACCCGCTTTATTCTTCCTTTCCAAGATTGTTTTAGTTATTCTAGGGTCTGTGTTAATCCATATAAACTTAGAATATGTTTCTCGTGGGACACCTGGGTGGCTCAGTTGGTTAAGCGTCTGCCTTCGGCTCAGGTCATGATCCCAGGGTCCTGGGATCGAGTCCGAGTCAGGCTCCTCGCTCAGCGGGGAGCCTGCTTCTCTCTAGGCCTGGAGCTCCCTCTGCTTGTATCCTTGCTCTCTCTCTTTCTCTCACTCTCTTTCTGGAAATAAATAAATAAAATCTTAAAAAAAAAAAAAGAATATGCTTCTCAAGGTCTACGAAAATCCCTGCTGGAACTTCGATAAATATTGTATTAATTTATAGATCAGTTTCGGGGGAATTCCCATTTTTACTAGGTTGAGTCTTTTTTTTTTTTTGAGTAGGCTCCACTCCCAGTATGGAGCCCAACGTGGGGCTTGAGCTCACAACCCTGAGATCAAAACCTGAGCTGAGATCAAGAGTCAGACGTTTAACCCACTGAGCCGCCCAGGTGCCCCACTATGTTGAGTCTTCCTACCCATGAACCCAGTATGTCACTCCTTTTATTTAGTTCTTCTTTGATTTCGTTCATCTACACTTTGTAATTTTGTACATGTTTCATTAGATTTATAAGTAAGTATTTCATTTTCTTTGAAGGAATTCTAAAATAAATCAAGATAAAAACTTAAAAATGTTCAAGTAATCTACTGGAAGGCTAGGAATGAGAAAATATAGGCAATAAACAGAAGCAAATAATAAAATGGAAGTAGAAGCCCTAACATATTATTACTTTAAATGTCAATAGTCTCAGTACATCAATTAAAAAAAACAGAGACTGGCAGAGTGGATTAAAAAACCCATGACCCAGCTATATGCTGTCTACAAGAAACTCACTTTAAATACAATGACATCAATGGGTTGAAAGTAAAAGGACAGAAGAAGGTGTGCCATGCAAATATTAACAGCAACAACAAAGCAGGAGTAGAAATATTAAATATCAGGCAGGGGCGCCTGCGTGGCTCAGTCGGTTAAGCGGCTGACAGTTGCTCTCAGCTCAGGTCTTGATCTCAGGGTCGTGAGTTCAAACCCTGTGTTGGATTCCATGCTGGGTGTGGAGCCTACTTAAAAAATACCAGGTAGGGGCGCCTGGGTGGCTCAGTTGGTTGGGCAACTGCCTTCAGCTCGGGTCATGATCCTGGAGTCCCAGATCGAGTCCCACGTCGGGCTCCCTGCTCAGCAGGGAGTCTGCTTCTCCCTCTGACCCTCCTCCCTCTCATGCTCTCTGTCTCTCATTCTCTCTCTTGCAAATAAATAAAAAAAAAAATCTTTAAAAAAAAAAAAACCAGGTAAAATAGATTTCAAAGCAAAGCAATGCCTCATGTGGTAGTGTGTGAGATGTGTGGGCAGTGTGCAGAGTTGTCACTTTAACATGTGGTTAAATGTAAAAAATGACAATTCTTTCCAGACGCAATGTAACAAACACCTCCTTTTCAAGGACGGCCTGCCGCTTGCTTGTAGAACCAAGTTCTCTCAGACTCCATCAGTTAGAGATCGCTAACCCCTGGTCTCAGGTGATGTATTTGATGCTAATCCATCTGCTGGTCAGTTAGTGTACCAGCCACCTGTGTGGCTCGTGCCACAGTCAAGATGCATAACGTTCGAGCCCCCTTTTGGGTTCCCTGCTCAGTGGGGAGTCTGCTTCTTCCTCTCCCTCTGCCCCTCCCCCCACTCATGTGCACGCGCGCTCTCTCTCGCTCTCTCCCTCAAATAAATAAATAAAATCTTTAAAAAATAATTCTTAAAAAAAAAGATGCATAAAGTTGCCAGTTCAAAGGGTCGGTAGGAAATGTGAGATGCCATGGGTTAACTATAAGTGAAATGCGTGTGGGAAATGGAGCCTGAGCAGTCCCTTCTGTAGCCCAAAGAGAAAACAGAACACTCTTGCTACAGTTTTATTATTTATGTTAAGGTGTAAATCTACAGCCATTTACATGTTTTGTTTGGTAATGTTGTGGTTTTTTTTTTTTTTAATTTCGCAAATAGACCCTCTATACAGAAATGCATTTTCCGTGGCAATGAGACAAAGAAAGTGTATGTTCTGTAAATAACTAGCGATTTTTTAGTTCTCAAAAAAAAAAAGAAAAGAAAACAGATGGTGAATGTGTAACCTGCACAAAAATGTTTGTCAACATTTACCTTCCAACTAGAAGTCATAGTGGTATCACTTGACTATGTGAAAACCAGAATATCCAAATCTGCTTAGAAAACACCAGCATCTATTTAAAAATTAGCTACAGAAGGTGAATTTGCATGGCATTCT
Source organism: Mirounga angustirostris (assembly GCF_029215605.1). NCBI lineage: Eukaryota > Metazoa > Chordata > Mammalia > Carnivora > Phocidae > Mirounga > Mirounga angustirostris. Next base: position 39,313,319 of record NW_026991719.1, read on the forward strand.
GCGAAGCATGGCTTTTCAATTAGATCAAATGACAAGTCCTCTGAATTAATTTCATTCATTTTCAATTCCATGTTTTCCCCTGTGTATGTATAAAGAGCGAAATAATAGCTGTTAACAGGTTGGCTCCATTTACAGAAGAAGATCTTTGCACACAGTTAAATGAGGCCAGTTTTATATCGGTGACATTAGACGTTTCCAAGAGAAAATTGGCTAATTTCAGTAATGGCTTAATTTTTTCATCAAATTTATGAAACCAAAGACAAGCTTTTGGAAGTTCATTTTGTTTTTGTTTTTAAAGATTTTTATTTATTTGACACACAGAGATATAGCAAGAGCGGGAACACAAGCAAGGGGAGTGGGAGAGGGAGAAGCAGGCCTCCCGCCAAGCAGGGAGGCTGATGCGGGGCTCGATGCCAGGATCCCATCCCGGGACCCCGGGATCATGACCTGAGCCGAAGGCAGACGCTTAACGACTGAGCTACCCAGGCACCCCAGAAGTTCATTTTGTTAAAGGTAAAACATCTCACTTTAAAATGTTTATTTATAAATTCAGTTTAAAAGTCCAATATTGAAGATAAAATTATTTTGTTGTGATGATGATACAAATACAAATTTAGGTGGGATATAATTATCTTGGCAAAAACAATATTCTTACTAAATTAAGAAACCTGGGGCACCTGGGTGGTGCAGTTGGTTAAGCGTCTGCCTTCTGCTGGGGTCATGATCTCAGGGTCCCGGGATCGAGCCCCCCATTGGGCTCTCTGCTCAGCCGGGAGTCTGCTTGTCCCTTGTCCCTCTGCCTCTGCTTCTCCCTAGCCACCCCGTCCCTTGCCTCCCACGCCCTCCCTCCTTCCCCCCCACCACTCGTGCTCTTTCTCTCTCTGAAATAAATAAATAAAATCTTTAAAAAAAAGATACCTATGGAGCAGAAATACACTTGGAACTGGTCGTGGAGCATGTATAATTCATCATTACATCTACAAGGCGATACTCTACCAATTGAAAGAAAAGCTTTAGCTGTCAACATTTACAAGTGTATTTACATATACATATATGCATTTAGAATAATTGAATTACAAACTTCTGTGACAATTCTGATGTGGAACATGGCAGTATAGATTCTCTCTTTGTTTGTCATGACTCAGATTTTTAAAATGTTTGAGCCTTTGTAGGAGTGCATTGTTAATTAACTCAAGTGGCCTACAGAGTGTTGAACATTATTGTAAACAAGTTCTTTGCGTGTTGTTCAAAAGCATTTGGAAATTTTTAATCAAAGTACTCAAGGAATGAAGCACCAAAAATTTCAGCTTTTGAAGCTCTTAGCAAATTGCAATTATGAAAATAAAGCTTGTATTTGGGAAGATATTGAAATTTATCATTTATCATTTAACAGATTGTATGATGAGAGCCCAAACTGCGTACAAAGTTTAACTTTGATGTTCTACAACTGCACTTTGTAACATCTTGACTTGATGCATCTCTTATTTCTAATTAGAGAAGTTTATAATCTGTGCTGAAATAGAACAAACTTGAGAGGGCCTTGATTTGGCAGTGTTAAAATCTGGTGAACCATTCAAAAGAATCATAAATTGAGAGAACTTATTTAATGAGTTTTATCTTGTAAAAATATTTGCTGAAGGACCCTAAATGGAAACAGAAAGATAGTACCCTTCAAAATGTTTATACATTTTTCAGGAAAAGAATTAGAATTGAGAATACTCTCTAATTAGCAGAACTTGTTCTAGATTTACCAGATACTTTAACATCTGTAAGGAGAATATTTTCTCAATTAAAAATACTAAAATCTTCAGAAAAGAATAAATTGAAGTTAGGCTATAAACTATAACTTTGGAGAACATTGAAGGCAATGTTATTAAGCCCTATTGAAAAAATACATTTTCTGAAAAAAAGTCAAAAGCATAATATTACAAATAAATATTGCTAATAAACTGATTAAAGTGTATGTATATTTACCCAGAATAATTATTCTTCTTATGTATTTTTTAATTTTGGAAAATCATTTTGAAAAGTCTTTTACATGGAAATGATATTTTTAAAAAGAATTTCATATTTAAAAATATTTTATTTTATTTTTATTTTTTTTAAAGATTTTATTTATTTATTTGAAAGAGAGAGAATGAGAGAGAGAGAACACATGAGAGGGGATAGGGTCAGAGGGCGAAGCAGACTCCCTGCCGAGCAGGGAGCCCAATGCAGGACTCGATCCAGGCACTCCAGAATCATGACCTGAGCCGAAGGCAGTTGCTTAACCAACTGAGCCACCCAGGTGCCCCTATTTTGTTATTTTTAAAAAATATTTTTATTTATTTGAGAGAGAGAGAGCACAGAGGGAGAGTGAGAGGGAGAAGCAGACTCCCTGCTGGGCCTGGAGCCAACACAGGGCTCGATCCCAGGACCCTGAGATCATGACCTGAGCCGAAGGCAGATGTTTAACAGACTGAGCCACCCAAGCACCCCTAAAAATATTTTAAAGATAACATTTTTTAGTTCTTTTTAAAAGATCTCTTTATTTGAGAGAGAGAGTACACGAGCAGGAGGGGCAGAGGGAGAGGGAGAGAGAATCCCAAGCAGACTCTGTGCTGAGTGGGGAGCCCAATGTGGGGCTCTATCTCATGACCCTGAGATCATGACCTGAGCTGAAACCAAGAGTTGGATGATCAACGGACTCTGCCACCTCCGTGCCCCAACATTTTTTTAGTTTTACCAATGAAATTAGTCCAGTTTTGTTGTTCAAGAAATAAATATCTCAAAAAAGCATGCAATTGTAATTCTTCAAATGTTTAATTCTTCAAAATTAGAATTAGGTGGTCATCCTATATGACCAAGTAGCACAAACCAGATAAAAATGTGTGCTATCTTCTGATCAGCTTTCCTTCTATGCATACTCTAGTGTGCATGAGACCAATTATTCATGTGAAGGGCTTTATATATGACCCAATGACCCAGGGCACCACTGCCCAAGAAATTGCCTTGGGTATGACATTTATCTTCTGTTCCTTCTCACACACTTTCTTTCTATTTTCCTATCCTCCTTTGACTATGATGTTCCACCTATCTTCTTGCTTGTTATCCTGGGATCGAGCCCCACATCGGGCTCCCGGCTCTGTGGGGAGCCTGCTTCTCCCTCTCCCTCTGCCTGCCGCTCCCCCTGCTTGTGCTCTCTCTCTGACAAATAAATAAATAAAATCTTTAAAAAAAAATACCTGTCTTGTGAGATTGTTGTTTTCAAACTGATATTTGTAAGTATTTTTAAAAGATTATATTTGAAGAGCAACTGGAGAAAATCATACAAGCAGTCAGATGTATGTCCACTTTAAATTCAAGGTGACTAGTGTTAAAAAGAAAACCACAGGCCCATAATGGAGTCACTTACGTTAAGTCTCTGTCACTAAACCAAGATTTAATACCTAACCTAACTGCAGTTTCACACCCCCCCACCCCCAGGAATGTCACCTTTAACTAGTCAACATGGAATTTCATGGTCAGCACTAGGAAATTTACTGATAGGCCCCTTCCGTTCTCCTTAGGAGGGCAACCTGGCCCAGAACAATGGATTCTTTGCTAATAATTTCCTTTTTTCTGTTCCCTTTCTGCCTTTAAAAACTTTCCTTTTTCTGCTGCTTAATGGAGCTCCTTTGTATTTGCTAGATGCTGCCCCACGCATGAATCATTGAATAAAGCCAATTAGATTTCCACATTTAGTCAGCTGAATTTTTGTTATTTAACACTAACCTAATCTGGGCTTTGGGTATGTATAGTCAGTTGACTTCATTTCTCTGGCCATCTTGTCCTCCAACTCTTTTCAGTACTTTTCATACATTCTCAACTCTTTTCTCAAGTTTCTGCTCCTCTCCTTAACCTCTTTTACTCTTAAAAGATAACATAGTTTGTCCTTTGCAGAGAAAACAGAAGCCATCCCATCAGAATTCCATCAGCTTCCCACCAGCACACTTATAAACTCACTGGCAACACAATGAGTCTTCCCCATTCCCTCTTATTACCAAGGAGGGAGGGATTCTTTTCCAATGAAAGGATAATCCCTCCACTTTTCTTTGCATCTCTTCCTTTCTCACTTTCTCAGAGACTTGTTCATAACACACCTCGGTCCATGCTGGATATCTTCTCTTTGTCCCAGATCTACTCTCTATGCTTTTCTACTCTGCTCCATGTCCAAGAAAGCTGATGTCAACACTTGACTTCAATGACCTTCCTGGCCCTCTGCCTTCAAATTGGGTTTGGCCAACTTGGAGGCCCTACCAGAAGATTAGAGAAAGAGAATAGAGAGAGGTCAAGATACATACTCCCTGAGCTCCTCCCTGATGATCCTCAGTGTGTTGGCTCCTTTCTCAACACAACATCTATTAGACACCCCTCTCCTATAGCTAATGTCTCTAGGAAATGGCAACTGCTCCTTCTTTGTCCCCTCAGGCCTAAGGGTAATAATGGTTGCCCTGCTGTCGCCAGCCCTGGGATGCATCAACATCCTTTGTTGGTTTCCCTCACCCTGCCAACAACTTTGTAAATACTTCATTTATCAAACTCTTCTAACTTACCTATTTTAAGTCTGCCGTATATTTCATGACTGTATCCTAAATGATATATATTCCTTTTTGTTCAAGTTCATCATTCAATCTTTCCTATCCACATTTAAAACTACTCCGCTGAAGCTTCTCTTGTTACAATTACCAGTAATTGTTGCTAAAAACAATGGACACTTTCGGGCGCCTGGGTGGCTCAGATGGTTAAGCGTCTGCCTTCGGCTCAGGTCATGATCCCGGGGTCTTGGGATCGAGTCCCACATCGGGCTCCCTGCTCCTTGGGAGCCTGCTTCTCCCTCTGCCTCTCTCTCTCTCTCTCTCTCTGTCTCTCATGAATAAATAAATAAAATCTTTATTAAAAAAAAAATGGACACTTTAAAGTCTTCATCTTATTTGACTTTTTCGCCAGCTTTTCACATTGTTGACTATATCCTTATTTTTGTTTTTTAATTTTTCCCCCTAGTTTTGAAATATTCTTTTTCCTTGGTTTCTCTGAGGTACACCACACTCTCTGGTACACACATGCCTCAGTCTTTTGTGATGGGCTATTTTCATCCTTCTCATCATTAAATGTTGAAATACATTGTCTTGATCCTTGGCCCACATCTTTTATTCTAGATGTTCCTCTAACTACCATGGCTTCAAATAACATAAAAATCTTCCCATTCTCAAATATATATCTCAAATCAAGACCACCCCTTTTTTTACTAATCACTTCCCAGTTACATGAAAATGCCAAGCTTTTTACTTCATTGATACTTTTGGGCATGGTGAGCATGCTGCTCTTCCTCCATGAATTAAAAAAAATTTTATTCGGGGCGCCTGGGTGGCTCAGTTGGTTAAGCGACTGCCTTCGGCTCAGGTCATGATCCTGGAGTCCCAGGATCGAGTCCCACATTGGGCTCCCTGCTCAGCGGGGAGTCTGCTTCTCCCTCTGATGCTCCCCCCTCTCGTGCTCTCTCTCTCTCATTCTCTCTCTCAAATAAATAAATAAAAAATCTTTAAAAAAATTTTATTCAAGTATAATTAACATACAGTGTTATATCAGTTTCTGGTGTACATTATAATGACTTAACAATTCTATACATTTCTCAGTGCTCATCAAGATAAGTGCACTCTTATATAACACCAAAAGCACAAGCAACAAAAGAAAAAACAGATCAATTGGACTTCATCAAAATTAAAAACTTTTGTTCATCTAAGGATACTCTTAAGAGAGTGTAAAGATAGTCCACAGAATGGGAGAAAGTATTTGCAAATCCTATCTGATAAGACTTTAATATCCTGAATATATAAAGAACTCCTGCAACTCAGCAACAAAAAGATAAACAAACCAATTAAAAATACATAAAGGACTTGAATTAAAAAAATTCTCCAAAGAAGGTATACAAATTGCCAAGTGCATGAAAAGATGCTCCACATCATTAATCATTAAAGAAATGGAAATCAAAACCACAATGAGATACCATTTCACACCTACTGGAATGGCAATCATAATCATAATCATAATATTGACAGGATAAGAAGAAATTGGAACCCTTGTACTTTCCTGATGGAAATGTAAAATGGTGCAGCCATTGTGAAAGCAGTTTGGTGGTTCCTCAGAAAGTTAAATATAGAATTACTGCATGACCCAGCAAATCCACTGTTAGGTAAATACCCAAAGGAATTGGAAACAGGGACTCAAACAGAAGATACTTGTATGCCAAAGTTATTACAGCATTATTCACAATAGCCAAAAGGTGAAACAATGTATTTATCAACAATGCACTTTTTGCTAATAATGTTTGAATTATGGTTAAAACAATTCCTAAAACCCTTCAGAGGCTACCCATCAATGAATGTGAATGTCAAAATGCTCAGCATTGCCCCTAAGACTGTGTGATTTAGCCCTGGCCCATTTCTCTAGCTTCCTTTTGCACCCTAAGGCTCCAAGGCTCCAAGCAGGATGGCTTGATTTTAGTTACGTCTTTCCTAATCAAGGATTTTTAAATATCCTGTTTTCTTTGCTTAGAATGCTCTTCTTTTTTCCTGCTTGGCCCACTGCTACTCATCTATCAAGTCTCAGATCAAACATCTTTCCTTAGGAGAGCCTTCCTTGAACACTCCCCACCCTGCTCCATTCTCCCAGACTACAGGTAAGGGCTTTCCCTGTTTAATCCATTCTAAATACCACTTTTTGTTGTTGTTGTTGTTGTTAAAACGTGTCCCAGTTGCAATTTAAAGTGCTTCATGGGTCCATCTTATCCACTGTTGTATCTCCAGCACCTGGCCCTGTGCCTGGCACATAGTAAGCAGTCCCAAATAGCTGTTGAATGGATGAAATCAGTGCAATACCCAGTGTACTACCTGCTATTTGGTAGACGCTAAAGTAGATAGTACTACTTATTATTATTATTACTAAAGTATGAGGAATACTTCTACCTTGATTAAGGCTATCTCCTGAGACAAATGGCTTGGTGACAGTTTTCAAAAGAATCTGAATCCAAGGTTCCTGAAAACAATAAAGATATATTATTCTGCCTTAGGTCAACAGATTAAAATTGGGTTGTTTTGCCATTTGTGAAAGTCATGAGGTATTTTAGCTCAAAGCAAATTTTAGAGTCTAAGTGGGTGGTGGGTATCATCCGTAAAGTATGTAATATGGAATAAGCAGTAGGAGGAAGGGAGGAAGGAAGGTTTAAAATAAAGGAGTGTATGGGGCGCCTGGCTGGCTCAGTTGGTGGAGCATAGGACTCCTAATCTCAGGGTTGTGAGTTCAAGCCCTACATTGGGTGTGAAGCCTCATAAAATTCAAAATAAGGGGCGCCTGTGTGGTTCAGTTGGTTAAGCGGCTGCCTCCAGCTCAGGTCATGATCCCAGGGTCCTGGGATCGAGCCCCATGTTGGGCTCCCTGCTCAGCAGAGAACCTGCTTCTCCCTCTCCCTCTCCCTCTGCCTGCCTCTCTGCCTACTTGTGCTCTCTCTCTCTCTGGCAAATAAATAAATAAAGTCTTTTAAAAAATTCAAAATAAAATAAAAGAGTGCAAAGGGTAAAAGAAATATATTATTTCTGAGTCACAAGGAGGAAAATACTTTAATCTAAGATATTTAGTGCTTCTCTATTATGGTTGGCACTAGATTAGCTCCCACATTCCTTACTTAAATTAATGTCTAAGTATATGTGTGTGTATATATATTTATATACACACATGCATACAAGTATTATACAAGTAATTGCTTAGAAAATGTGTCTACATACATTGCTACTGAATAAATAATCATGATAGAAATAAGCTCACTAATAATGAAAACTTCATGTACAAACAGTTAAAAATCTTAATGAATATCTGCATTATACCGGTGGAACACCAGTGCAGTGCTAATAGAGATATATGCATAATATGACTAAAGACAAACATTAAAGAGATGTCCTTCAAAGGAAGGAACAAGTAGCATCATGAACTGCACTTACATAGAAGTTTTTCCTCCCAGGGATTTTATTTTTCTACAATCATTGCCTTCAACCACGCTGTATTGAGTATCTTTTGCATCCCTTAATGATATCTTGGGTGGATTCCAAAGCTTTCTTGTTACTCTCAGTTACTAAAACACAGCTCAATCTAGTTAATGCTATGCATGCTGAAGTGTTCAGCAGTAAAATATACTGATGACTGCATTTTACTTTGAAATGGATCCAAAATGTAAGATAAAGTTATAAAAGATAGAAGCATGAAGAGAAGCATAGATATGAGATAGGGCAAGCATCGCAACATGATAGGTGTAGAATCAAGATGGTAAGTATATGGGTGTTTGTTGTATTATTCTTTCAACTTTTCTGTTTGTTTAAAAATATTCATAATAAAAAGTTGGGAAAAATAAAGAGCCCCTTTCCTTCCCACACTTCCCCACTAGTTCATTCTCAATTGAAAGCATTGAACTTCAAGCTCAATGTCAGTCCCATCTCTTCCCTCCTTCCAGGGGCAACTGACCCAGGGAATTGTGACTGCATGAGCTGCTGAGATGTAGGAAGCAAGTAAAGCCCAGAACTTCCTGCCTGGAAGATTTCAAAATAGACCCAGTGGGCTCCCTTACTCTTGCAGTCAAGTTGTGGTTAAGTATCCAAATATGGAATTCGAAGTGAACAGGGACAGGTCTCACTGTCCAGCGTTGGCTCAAAGTGAAATGGAGAAGCAAGTGGAGCTATAGATCTGACAGTGCTGAGCCTTCTAGAAGACTGGGTCCCTTATTTAAAATGGGGATACTTAGTGCTGAAGGGTTAGACTCACCTACATCCATACCAATACTAGAAAAACTCCACCAAAAAACTGAACCTTAAATCAAAATACAATCTGGTCAAAAACTAATTTTAAATTTCCGGGAGCGTAATCCTTTGCCTAGTTTCTCTTCTGATGAACCTGATTTTCTTCCTTTCTATTACCATGTGAAAAATAAAATGCTGGAATTTGAAATATGGACTGATTGACTAATATATTTTCAGGTTATTTTCCAAGGCTGGCCGTTCCAATGTGATGACATTAAGGAAGTATTTTGGAGGGGCAAGTCTTCCCCCTCTCCAGCTTCTTTCCTTTTGTCTATAGTTGGTATGCCCTTTACCTCTTTGCATACCCTTACCTCACAACCCCCTGCCTGTAAGCTGGAGTCTGCACTGCCCTCTCTCCTCAAGCCTGCCTTCCCCAAACCCTGGTCCTCTGTTGCCCCTCCCCTATGTATCCTGTCTGTAAATCAGTCAATAGAATTTAGTGGATATGTCACTGTGATGGTTAACTTTATGTGTCAACTTGGCTAGGCTATTGTGCCCAGTCGTTTGGTCAAACACTAGTCTAGATGTTGCCATGAAGGTATTTTAGACTTGATTAATATTTCCAAGCAGTTGACCTTAAGTAAAGGAAGTTACCCTTGATAATGTGGATGGCCTTCGTCCAATCAGTTGAGGGCCTTAGGAGCAAAACAGATTTCCCAGAGAAGAAGGAATTTTGCCTCAAGCTTATAACATAGAAATTCTGCTAGAGTTTCTAGCCTGTTGGCCTACTTTATAGATTTCAGATCTCCAAACTCCACAACAGTGTGAGGCAATTCCTTAAGATAAATATTTCCCTTTCCCTCCTCCCCACTCCCTCTGGCATGTTTTTGGCTTGTTGGCATCTGCATCCTTTCTACATCTGGGGAGCCCACCTATGAGAGGCTCCAGCACAGATACACAGACATTGAAAACAGCAGGCTATTGAACCCCCTGTACTGCCTCTTGGGTTCACCTCCGAAGTCAGTAGCTAATGCCACCATGACAGTTTAGACCATTACAAACTATCTGTGTTAAAGGGCCAGGTTTTTAAATTTTCCAATTTGCTGGGGACTGATATTTTATAATAGACCATAAAAATGAGTCGGTAGAAAAATGAATAATAAATGAAAAAAGTCCTAAAACTACAAACCTCAATTATATATTATTAGGTTCTTGAGAGAAATTTTTTTTTATTATTTTTTTTAAAGATTTTATTTATTTATTTGAGACAGAGAGAATGAGAGAGAGAGCACATGAGAGGGGGGAGGGTCAGAGGGAGAAGCAGGCTCCCTGCCGAGCAGGGAGCCCGATGCGGGACTCGATCCAGGGACTCCAGGATCATGACCTGAGCCGAAGGCAGTCGCTTAACCAACTGAGCCACCCAGGCGCCCTCTTGAGAGAAATTTACTCCATCAAACTACTATAAAATTTCTAAATGCTTTGGATTTCCCTGATGCCGAGTGATGTTGAGCACTTTTTCATGGAGCACTGGGTGATATGCACAAACAATGGATCATGGAACACTACATCAAAAACTAATGATGTAATGTATGGTGATTAACATAACAATAAAAAAATTTTAAAAAAATTTCTGAATGCTTATTTTCAAATTCTGTACTTGTTGCAGATGAGTAACAAACATTTTGGAGACCCTCTGTGAGTGGAAGTGACTTAGACTTTATTCTTGGAGGAATGCAGAAGCAAGGAGCATGATGTTCAGTAGCAGGGGAAATAGTGGAGGCATCTCAACCAGATTCTTCCTATGGTATGACTTGGCTAATTTCTGGCCCCTGATCCACTCTCCCCACTGTTTCATTTTGTCCACTCCCCAAGTTAGGCTTAGTGTCTTTTCTGGACTCTGTGAACTACCCAATATCCTTCCAATAAAAAAATATCTGAACTAAAGTTACCCATGACTATTGTTACCCAGACTATGACTAGTCTGTAGCCAAGAACCCTGACAAACACAAATATTCACAAATATTTACTGTGAATTTTTTTTAAAGATTTATTTTATTTATTTGACAGAGAGAGAGAGAGAGAGAGAGAAGAGGGGCAGAGGGAGAGGGAGAGAGAGAATCTCAGGCAGACTCCCCACTGAACATGGAGCCCGACACAGGGCTCTCTCTCACGACCCTGAGATCATGACCTGAGCTTAAATCAAGAGTCGTACGCTCAAATGACTGAGCCACCAAGGCACCCTTACTGTGAAAATTTTGAAAGGATTATGTGAGCTAATGGGAATAAAGTGCTTATGTGGGGCTTAGAACCTAATAGGAGCTCAAGAAGCAATGTGATAGACAGACCTCTGGTGACCTCCAGTGATTACCTGCTTCCTGGTATCCACACCTTTCTCTACTCCCCTCCCCTTGAGTGTGGGTGGAAACCTGTGACTTGTTTCTGATCAATAGATAATGACAAAGGTGATGGGATGTTACTTCCATGACTACATTATATGACTCTGTAGTAGCAGATTGGAGGGAGATTCTCCTTGCTGCTTTGATGAAGTAAGCAATAATGTGAGAAGTCCACATGGGAACTGGGAAAAAGGTATGCCTTTAGGACTCGAGAGAAGTCTCCAGTCAACAGTTAATAAAAAGCTGGGGCCCTCAGTGCTATAGCTATAAGGAAATGAATTCTGCCAACAATCTGAGAAAGCTTGGAAATAAATTCTTCCCCAGTGGACCCTCTGATGAGAACTAATCCCTGACCAAGACCTTGAATGCAGAGACCCCAAACTGTGTTTAAGCTGTGGTTGGATTCCTGACCTACAAGAAACTGTTTTTGTGTTGCTAAGTTTGTGGTAATTTGTTATGCAGTGATAGATGATGAATACAGGTAGTGATGGTTTTTATAATTTCTTAAGTAAATAATTGTGAAAATTAGCCCCAGTAACTATGGTATCCTTGACTAAAAATGGATTCCACCTTCCCAGGCACCCAGTACAAAATCTTGAAATAAATCAAAGAGTATGAACTGAGATCTTCCAAAGGGATAGTCAAAACATCAACCCAAGGATGAGATTTCTTTAGCGGGTCATTTAAAAACTAATTTTAGAAATAAATGGAACTTGGTACAACTACTTTGGAAAACCTTTTTGCAGTGTCTGAAGTTGAACATATGCCCACCGTATGATCTTACAACTCGACTCTTGGTTATATACACGGCTCAAATGAAATGCTTATTTCCACCAAAAGACATGTACAAGAATATTGATAGCAGCACTATACATAATAACTTTAAACTAGAAGCCGTTTAAATGACTATGAATGGCAGAATAGATAAATTGTGGTATATTCACACAATGGAATACTATATAGTGACGAGAATGAATGATCTTCAACTACATGAAACAATATGGATGGATCTCACAAACATAATGTTGAGCAAAAAGAAGCCAGATGCTAAACAAATAGTATGATTCTATTTATATAAAGTTAAGGAATTACCCTTGGGAGTAGCATCTGAAAGAGGCATAAGAGTGACTTCTGAGATGTTGGTAATGTTCTATTTCTTGATCTGGTTGCTGGTTCCATGGATGTATTCAGTTTTTGAAAAAGTCATCAAACTGTACTCTTGTGATATATATATTTATCTGTATGCATGCTATACCTCAATAGAGATTTAAAAAAAATAAATGTGAGGCTTGAATTCCACTCTGAAATATGTGCATATCTGTTTAAATGTACAGAGAGTGTGTATCTCCCCAAATTTTCAAGCAAAACAGATTCTCAAGGAAGATGTACCACTTTGATTCCATGGTTTTGCATCACTGTGGCTTACATTCAGGGCTTGTTATCCTGGCTGAGATCAAGAAAAACTGTGATCCTAGAGATGAAGTTTTAATGTTAGAATTAGGAGTGCTACAGGATGGGCTGGAGATTTTGGAGGGTATTTCTGCTCTCCTCCCTTAAACCATATGACAGCGATGACTGTCTGCTCCCTGGGGTCAGATTTACCCTGTGTATAGAATACATAATTGTTTCTGATAGACGTGATAGGTCTGGCTATTGATATCAACTCTCTCCCAGTTTAAGTCATGCCAGTCCTTTCATCCAGTGATGAGCTGTGACAGAATCATTATCTCTTTTGGATACAAACTGCAGGAAAGGGGTGCGGGAAGGTTTTAATGGCCCAGTCCAAAAGATAAAGCCACCTTACTAATCCATTAGCTCTACACTTCCTAAATATCTGCTCTATTCCAGGTTCTGTGGTTTTCTACACCTGTTGTTACTTTCATGTGCTATTGTTGAGTTGCAAAGAAGCCAAAATATTTCTAAGCCAGGAGTAAAGTTGTTGAATTAAGAACAGCATCAAAACTTATTGATGGCAATTTAAATCATTTCTTCATGACTTAAACTAGATGCAGTGGAATATTTGGTGGGCATTTGCTTGCATTTCTATAAATATAAGAATCTTTAAGGAATCTTTCCACTCCTACATTGGTCTTCAAAATGTTTGAAGGTAAGGTTCTCTTCATATACATTCTTGAATTTTAAGAGTTTAGTAAGCAGATACATAGTTGGCCAAATGAAACTCTAGAATTTCCATATAGAAGAGAGGTTTCATTACAGTTTAAGGGGGATTAGAGGAGGTTAGGGGACCTGCCTCAGACCCATGTTTGCTTACTAATAGGTTTTAATTAAACTGCATGTTAATTTGGGATGACTTTGGTGGGTTCTGATGGAAATGATGGTGCAGATTGGACAGCCGACCAAGACACCCCTTATTGGAGTCAAAGCAAATAATTAAGACAGTCTCTGTCTTGGTAATAGTACTTTGGGACAATTCCATACACACGCCTTCCAGGATCTTACTGTCCTCTGGGAAAGATATTGACATCAACAACTACAGTAACAGTTCTCTAATATAAGTGCTGCATTGGCCTGGGTCCAGTTGCAGATTATTAAATGTATTCTATTTAGTTTAAGCATGAAAGGAATTGGGAAATTTAGGAGATTCTTGGGAGGATTAAAGAAGCAGGTTCTAGACTGAACTTCCAGGAATGATGCCTAGCATACCATAGAACTGGTACACTAAGGGAGCTTCTACCTTTACTAGAGCATGATCAGGAGGTGGGGCCTCAGGATGCTTCTGCCAGCCCTTGACTTTAGTATCACACTACCTCAGCTGCCTCCTGGGGTAAAGAAGCCATTGCCACCACTCTTGGCTCAAGGGCACGCTTCCACAGCTGACTCATGCCAACAAAGAAGAGGCTCTGTGTCCTGCTTGTAAGTCTCCACTAGAGTAGGGACGAGGCACTGGAACCCCTACTACCACTAGCACAGAAAAACCAACCACCCCCACTGCTATGCTTGCTTAGAGGAGTGTGGTCTCCCTCTTATCCCTACCCTTTAGTCCTTAAAGAGGTGCATATAGTTGGCATAAACCATGTCACAAGAAGAGCCTGAGCTCTAAGACAGTATGGGAAAGGTAGTCTTTAACTTTCTCAACTCCAGCCCTCAGTAGGGCATGTTTTAATTCATTGGTCCTCAAACTTGAGCATGCATTAGAATCACCTGGGAGTATATTAAAACATAAATTGTTGGGGCCCACCTTTAGAGTTTCTAATTCAGTAGGTTTGGGGTGAGGGCCCCAGAGAATTTGTGTTTCTAACAAATTCCCAGGTGGTGATGGTGTTGCTAACTAGAGATCATACTTTGAGAACCACTGCTCTAGGAGAACTGGAATGGATTTGAGAAAACTAATCTGCAATATATATTACAATGTGCATAAGAATCACCTGTGTAGGGTTTGTTATACTAGAAGGTTTTCCAAAATACCCATCCACTGGGTCTATAGTGGAGGTCAAAGGCATGCACTTTGAACCAGTTCTCTTGGCTATTCTTATATTGCTGGTCTATTGGAGGACAATTTGAGAAACGTTGGCTTGGAGCAGTGGTTCTCTCCGTTGGCTGCACATTACAATGCCTCAAAGAACATTAAAAAGTACTGATGTCTTGGTTCCATTCTCAGAAATTCTGATTTGGTCAATAGGGCACACCCATTAGAACTCTCAGTGATTCAAATGTGCAGCCGAGATTGAAAGCTACTGGCCCAGAAGAGCCTGTTGACTGAGAGTATCAAGAGGGGTTACTTGAAGCTGGCAGGTTGGATTTGGTTCTTTTCTAAGACCAGACATATTGGAGGCCACTTTTAGAGACTTAGATGATGTGAAGTCATTTCCTACATGGATCCCATTGCACAAAGAAGCATCAAAAGAGACAGATAGGCTATTCTTTGCTTTGCCATCCTTTTAGTAATGGAAATGTTTTCAGTTTCTTGGAAAACCATTTCAAACTTGGAATTTTCAGGCTTTAGAGGTCCATTGGTTCCATTTAATCATTGAAAATCTCTCAGAGCCTGTTTTGTAAGCACAGAAAAATTCCTTTAAGGATATTATAACTTTAGATAAATGAGCATGTTATTAAACTAACTTCCGAGTCTCTATTATAAATCATTAATGAAAAGACAAAAGGAAAATACAGGGAAGAGGCAAGAATATTTACATATTGGATGTAGTTTGGATGAAGTTTTATCCCATGATTAGAGCTTTATCCATCGTGTTCTAGAAAGATTGAATAAAAATTTGGCCCTTCTTTAAAATTAATATTTTCTAGCCTGTCTTTAAACTGTAAGTTCTTCTAGAGTAGGGGTTGAATTTACTTTTCACTCTGCATCTCTCTATTACCCAACAGGAAGCTGAATATGTAAATGGAAGGGGAGAAGGGGCAACCCCTTTTTTGGGGGCTTGGCTTATCTTTTTTCTAAGAAGGTGAAAGAGACGTAATATTGAATTGGGCCAAGTATGCCATTGCCACTGTAGGGTATAAAGAGTGAGAATTTTCCACTTCGAAGAAATTGTGGCTTCTTGACTCTTGTTTTCTCTCTAGCTTCACCCCTAGCTCTTTTGCAAGCAAACCAATACATGAATAATCAACTTACTGCATGACTAAATTATAACTGCAGATTTTGGCCCCCAGGGAAAGGAAGATTGAGAGAAAGAGAAAGAGTGAGGGAGACAGATGATTCATCAACCATTTTGGGTGGAGAGGGTGGATAACTAAAGGTTTAACTTTTAACTCATGGACTTTGGTATTTGAATCATTTGAGGGATGGAAAGTTTTCCAAAATATGCCATGCTTGTCTCTGCTTTTTGGGGCTGATGATACTGGCTTCTAAACCTTTTCTTACCCATGAAACTCATTCATTTATTCGTTCATTCACGGATCCAACAAATATTAATTGAACATCTGCTCTGTGCCAAGCACTGCGCTCTGCCCAGGGGATGTAAATGTGCGGAAGACACAGATCCTGTTTTTTTGAGAGCCTACACCTACGGTGTAGTAGATATGGCTGTAGATGGATATTTTGCTGGGTGAGGCTAAGGGGAAGCTGACTCCAGCATGGTTCACAGTGGCCTTGCATGAGAAAGTCAATGAAATCAGCTTTCATTTTGGCCATGTGGTCCATTCTCATAAAGACTGAGTAAAATATGTCCAGTTGTGTGATCACGTAGGCAATGTGATATGATAGTTTGTCTGCAAGTTAAAAAAAACATATTGAAGACTGAAGCAGTGTTTTCTAGGTATGACCACAAAGGTAAAGAAACTTTTCTTTACTCTTCCTATTGTGGTTAAAGAGGTCACCTTAGGTGGGTCAGCTGAATGGCTTTTGGATTGGGCCTGATGGGAGCAGGGCCTCAGTTGAGTGAACTCATTCGAAGTCAAGACCTTATGCCACTATTTAGTATGCATTTAACCTGTACAATAACATCCTTAGAGAAGAGGAGTATATGGCTGGATCTAGAGTTGAACAAACCCTATGAAACTACCATTAACCCAAGTCACAGGAAACAGATACACAAATTAGAACACCCGTAGGTAATTTATGAGAATCCTGGGTTGCTTTTTTCAGTGGTTAGTAAATTTTCTCTGGGTGGGAAGCCTCAGTGGAGGCCAGAGTGTGAAAAGAAGTTTGCCTATGAGCAAGGAAACAGAAAGAGGGGAAGTAGCTGGATGATTTTAATAACTGCTAGCATCTGCTTCAACAGCTAGATGCAGCCATCTCCACTGGGACAATATGTGCTGCAGGGTCTAGTTGGCTGCGTTCATGGGCCAGGGCACATTTTCTCCCTTGACATGCTGCATGGGCATTGCCAATTTTGACCTTGACCCTCTTTTTGGGCTCTGTTTCCATGATGACTACCTCTTTCTCTGGATACCACATTTCCTTTAGCTAAGCCAGCCGTGCTGCAACTAAGATTCTCTTCCTGCTTGATGATTTTTTTTTAAAAAGTACAATGTATGAATTTTGTTAATCAAAATCTCAGAGTTCTGGTAGCATCTTCCTGTAGATTTGCTCTTAGTGCCCCGTGTTTTGTCAGCTCAAGGGGACAGCTTGTCATCTGAGGAGCTTTTCCATCTCACTTAAGCCAATTATTCTGAAATCATTTACTTCTGAAAACATTGTTCCAGAGCTTTCCCATGCAACCAGGTTTTAAGCTAGCCTCCAGTTGAGACCACATCCTCGCTTAACACCCGCCACTTCCCACTCAGTTCTGCTTCCCTCAGTCCCTTTCTCCCAAGAGCACCCCCCACCTCCGCAACAAATCACTTGTACAATAACTCCTGTTTCAGGCTCTGCAACTCAGGATGGGAACTTTAAAATATTTAAGTAAATGAGTTTACATATAGACGAAGACTAGTTACTGTATCTTCAAATTGCATGCTTCTTCCTTTAGAATTCTTTGAGTTACTACTGGTTGTTCGTCGTTCCCTCCACCATCACGCACGAAGTGGAGAGGTTTAATGCCTATAGTTTTAAGGGCTAGAGATGATAGGTGGCTGATTGTCCCCAAGTGAAGCTGTGGGCTTTCTTCTTTCCTACTTTGCATTGTCTGCCTATCTATCCCTGCTGTTTTTCCTCTCTGTGGCTACTGTCATTGTAACATTTGTTCTTAGATCTTCCCCCAGGCCCCCATACCATCATCTTCTCCTTTTCCTGTTGCTTAGCTTCCAAAGCCAGTCATCTTTGATGGCAAGTGAAGGGACATGGTCCAAATTACCACGGGGAAATACTCCAGCTGTACCACACCAAGGCTTTCACTCAGATGTTATGTGACTTATCAGCCATTTGTCCAAGTGGTTTCAAAGGAGCAGTGCCTCATCTCGGCCAGAACCTTGGGAAAACATTCTGGCTATCTCTTATGGAATGAGATTGAGAGGGGCCTATGGCCGCCCTGACATAGTTAAGACACTAATTTTTTTTGTTCCTAAGAGTTTAAATTCTTACGAGTCTTGGCTCTCTCGGATTTCAGCAGCCCTAGGCTACATACATCAAGGTGGTGCAAATAGCAACAGGGCTGCTGCTTGGCCATAAATGCAGGGTAAGCCTCTGTACTGGGCGGATGTCACTCTGATTGCATGGTGCATCTCATGTTTTGGTTTTTGGACTCCCAGGTGCAGGTGGAGCAAGACTGACAGCTGCTCAGTCAGTGTCGTGCCCTGGCACTGGACCTGTGGCGACACTTCTGCAAAGCATATTTCAGCAGGTTGCCTTACCTGTCTGTCACAGGGCAAGATTCCTTCACTGCTTGGCGGATAGCTCTGCTGACTTGTTCTCAGGTGCTAGCCTCCCTTGCTATTAAATATTTTGCACAAGGCAATCATAGCCATTTTCAAGAAACCCTCCTTTCTTTCCTTTCTTCTCCCTCCAAACTTGGCCTAGAGAGGTGGGTTTGATAAATTTGGCACTGCTCTATGGCACTGCTTAGGCTCTAGATATCCTCTTCACATAGCTGGAATAGAAATAGGAAGCAAGATTTTCCTGTTTCACCACCCCCCCCAGGCTCAACGACTCTTGGTTTGTCCCTGTCCCATCTCTAGAGAGTCATTCAAATCTCAGCATGGCTCTGCACAGAACCCAATGAAAGATAAGCTTCTTCCATCCCTCCTTCTAGCATTGAAGACTTTAGGCACAACTCCTGAAAAGAATTCCCTGGTCAGATGCCCCTAATTGGTACCAGCTGGTAGGAGAACACACACGGATGTGCTCCTGGGGTGGGTAGCATGTGCCTTGGGAACCTTGTATGGAAGGCCTGGCTATGAGGGTCCTAGTGTTTCAATGGCATTTAGATAAACAGAAACAGTGTGTTTTCCCTCATTGTCATATCAAAGGATACATTTAAGAAAACATCTGTAGGGAAAAAAGTTGTCTGAAGACAGAATTTTCTAAATCCCTTTCTTATTTTCACTGAGCAAAGTCTCAGCTCCTGCAACAGTTTCTGTCATCCGCACCTGGGCTTGGGAGGAGTACTTGTCAGGAACCACTGGATTTCCAGCCATCTCCTCTCCTCACCTCCCACATAATGATTACTAAGATTTTCTGCTTTGCCCTCCCATCATGCTCCCATATTTAAGACTAAGACACAAGTCCTTCTCTAAGAGGAAATGGACAGTTGCTACCTCAGGAAAATAATATGCATACATGGGGCACAGAAAATGAGAGGAGATGAGAAGGAGACTGTGGGAACCCTTGAAAGACAGGAGGCAGAGTGGAAAGTTGGTAACGAGTATGTGTATAAGTAAAGCTTTCTTTCGTGGAGGAAACTGCAGACATGGCCTTGCCAGGCTTGGGTTGTGGCCCTCAAAAATGCCTTCCTTGGCTGACGGAGTAGAACACAGTTCCTATGGGCTCTGGAACTAGACAGAAGTGAATGGAAGCCTGTCTTCCTATCTACTGCTGGTGCTAGGACCCAGCTACCTCTCTTGGCCTCTGTGACTTCCCCTATAAACCAGACAATAATACTTCAACTCATATTTGTGAGGTCTACCAGAGGGAGTGTGTGCAACCTTCTTGGCATGCAAGAAGCTCTCAGGAAGTACTTGTTACCTTAGCCCGTAAGCCTTGCCAAAACAAGAAGTATGCAGTTTCCTTAATGGGAAACTGAAAAAAGCAAAGACCTCACTTCAGATTTGAATTGAAAATTTGAATTTTCCCTTCGAGTTCTTAGAAATTCCCCATTTGTCTTTCACATATTTTTTTTTCAGTTTCAGAACTTCTAGTAGTTTTTACATGTGATTTGATTTTATGAGATTCAATATTTATGGCTATTATGTTTAGTTGTTGTATTTTATATATTCTTATTGTAGGTATTGCTAAATGTTATAATTATTTTAGTTTCAGAGGGTATTTATTTACTTATTTATTTTCAGTTTTACTGAAATATAATTGACATATAATTGTATAAGTTTAAGGTGTACAGTGTAATGATTTGATATATGTATGTGTTACATATGTTATATATGTTAGATGATCACCATAATAAGGATAGCTAACACATTCATCACCTTATGTGTTTATAATTTTTTGTGTGTGGTGAGAACTTTTAAGATCTACTCTCTTAGCAACTTCCAAATATACAATACAGTATTGTTAACTATAGTCATTGTGCTGCATATTACATGTATATTACATGCTGTATATTACTTATTTATCTTATGGAAGTTTGTACCTTTTGACCATGTTCACCCATTTCCCCCACCCCCTGCTCCTGCCTATGATAGCCACCAATCTGTTCTCTGTATCCGTGAGTTCAGTTTTTGTAGATTCCACATATAAAAGAGATCGTATGGTATTTGTCTTTCTCTGTCTGATTATACAGTATTTGTCTTTCTCTGGCAGTTTTGTGCAGGGTTTAAGACAGAAAACATTAAGCCCTTTATCCTTTACTTACCAGCTGTTGAGGCCCTGGGCAAGTCACCGATCTTACTAAATCTGTTCCCTCATTTGTAAAATAGTGAGAAGAATCTTGGCTACTTCATTGAGTTATTGTTGTAAAGGTTACTTATACATGAAAAGCACTTAGGAGAGTACCTGCTTATAGTGATCTCTTAGTAAATGTTGGCTGCCATTACTCCTTTTTTAAGTTTTATTATTTTTAACATTAAAATTTTATTTATTTTTATTTATTTTTTTGGTGAACATTATTTACATTTTTATTTTTAAATTGAGATATAATTGATATATAATACTGTAAATTTAAGGTATACAATGTGTTGATCTGGTACATTTATATATTGCAATATGATTACTATCATAGCATTATCCCATCACATAATTATCATTTCCTTTTTGTGGTGAAAACAATTAAGATTTAGTCTTTTAGTAACTTTGAAGTTTATAATACAGTATTTGACTAAAATCACTATACTGTACATTAGATCTCTACTAATGTACAGTAAAGAACTTATATATCTACTAGATACAAGTTTGTACCCTTAAACAACATCTCTCCAATTCCTCTACCCCCAGCCCCTGATTACCACCATTTTTCTCTTTGTACTTATGAGTTCAGCTTTTTTGGATGCCACATATAGGTGGTATTATGCAGTTTTTTCATTCTATGCTTGACTTATCTCACTTTGCATAATGTCCTCAAGGTTCATCCATGTTATTGCAAATGGCAGGATTTCCTTCTTTTTCATGGCTGATAATATTACATTGTGTGGATATAGATAGATATAGATCACATCTTTTTTATCCATTCATTAGTGGACACTTAGATTGATTCCATATGTTAGTTATTATGAATAATGCTGCAATAAACATGGACTTGTAGATATATTTTCAAAATTCTGGTTTTATTTCCTTTGGATATATACCCAGAAGTAGACTTGCTGGATCACAGGGTAGTTCTATTTTTAATTTTTTGAGAACCCTCCATACTGTTTTCCATAGTGGCTGCACCAAATTACATCCCCACCAACAGTGCATGAGGGTTCCCTTTACTCCACAGTCTCGCCAACACTGCTTATCTCTTGTCATCTTGATGATAGCCCTTCTAACAAGTGTGAGGTACTATCTCATTGTGGTTTTGATTTGCATTTCCCTGATTATTAGTGATGTTGAGCATCTTTTCATGTATCTATTGGCCATTCGGGATGTCTTCTTTGGAAAAATGTCTATTTAGTTCCTCTGATCATTTAAAAATTAAAAAAAAAATTCAATTTGGTTAATATATAGTGTATTATTAGTTTCAGGGGTAGAATTTAGTGATTCATCAGTCTTATACAATATCCAGTGTTCATTACATCAAGTGCCCTCCTTAATGCCCATCACCTAGTTACCCCATCTCCCCACCCACCTCCCCTCCAGGAACCCTCAGTTTGTTTCCTATAGTTAAGAGTCTCTTATAGTTTATCTCCCTCTCTGTTTTTATCTTATTTTATTTTTCCTTCCCTCCCCTTATGTTCATCTGTTTTGTTTCTTAAATTCCACATATGAGAGCACCTGAGTTGCTCAGTCTGTTAAGTGTCTGCCTTCGGCTTGGGTCAAGATCCCAGGGTCCTGGGATTGAGTCCCTCATCCAGGGGGAGTTGAATCCCTGCTTCTCCCTCAGCCTCTGCCTCTCTGTCTCATGAATAAATAAATAAAATCTTCAAAAAAATTCCACATATGAGTGAAATCATATAGTATTTGTCTTTTTCTAACTGACTTATTTCGCTTAGCGTAAGACCTTCTAGTTCCATCCATATTGCTGCAAATGGCAAGATTTCATTCTTTTTGATGGCTGAGTAATATTCCATTGTGTGTGTGTGTGTGTGTGTGTGTGTATCACTTCTTTAGCCATTCCTCTGCCCAATTTTAGAAGGCTTTTGTTATTGTTGTTATTGAGTTGTATGAGCTCTTTGCATATTTTGAGTATTAACCCCTTATCTCATATATGGTTTGTAAATATTTTGTCCCATTCCACAGGTTGCCTTTTCATTTTGTTGATTGTTACTTTTGCTATGCAGAAACTTTTTAGTTTGATGTAGTCCCACTTGTTGATTTTTTGCTTTTGTTGCTGTGTTTTTGGTGTCATGTCCAAAAAATCATTGCCGAGACCAATGTCAAAGAGCTTCTTCCCTATGTTTTTTTCCAGGAGGTTTACGGTATCAGGCCTTATGCTTAAGTCTTTAATCCATTTTGAGATAATTTTTTTGTAAGTGGTGTGAAAAAGTCCAGTTTTATTTTTCTGCATGTGGTTATCCAGTTTCCCAACACCATTTATTGAGGAGACTGTCCTTTGCCCATTTTTGGCTCCCTTGTCAAATACAAGTTGACCAAATATGCGAGGGTTTATTTCTGGGCTCTCTATTCTGTTCTATTGATCTATTGTCTGTTTTTATGCCCATAACACATTGTTTTGATTAATACAGCTTTGTAATATACTTAGGTTTTTTTTTAGTTTTTATTTAAATTCCAGGTAGTTAACATACAGTATAATATTAGTTTCAGGTGTATAATGTAGTGATTCAACACTTCTATACAACACCCAGTGCTCATCACAACAAGTGCACTACTTAATCCCCATCACCTATTTTATTTTCAAGTAGGCTCCATGCCCAGCTGGAGCCCAATGCAGGGCCCAAAATCATGACCCTGAGATTAAGACCTGAGTTGAGATCAAGAGTCGGACACTTAACCGACTGGGCCACCCAGGCATGCCTCTCTACCACCTATTTCGCTCACCCCGCCACCTACCGCCCCTCTGGTAACCATCAGTTTGTTCTCTATAGTTAAGAGTCTGTTTCTTGGTTTGCCTCCCTTTCTCTTTTTTTAATTCCTCTCCCTCATTTGTTTTGTTCCTTCAATTCTACATATGAGTGAAATCATAAGGTATTTGTCTTTCTCTGACTATTTTGCTTAACATAATACTCTTTAGCTCCATCCACGTCATTACAAATGGTAAAATTTCATTCTTTTTTATGGCTGAGTGATATTCCATCGTTTATATATACCACATCTTCTTCATCCATTCATTAGTCGATGGACACTGAGCTGTTTCTATAATTTGGTTATTATTGATAATGTTGCTATAAACATCAGGGTACATGTATCCCTTTGAATTAGCATTTTTGTATTCTTTGGGTAAATACCTTAGTAGTACAATTG
Organism: Mirounga angustirostris; assembly: GCF_029215605.1. NCBI lineage: Eukaryota > Metazoa > Chordata > Mammalia > Carnivora > Phocidae > Mirounga > Mirounga angustirostris. The sequence goes on from NW_026991719.1 coordinate 39,337,099, forward strand.
CTAGATCATAAGGTAGTTCTATTTTTAACTTTTTGAGGAATATCCATACTGCTTTCCAGAGTGGCTGCACCAGTTTGCATTCCACCAACAGTGTACAAGGGTTCTCCTTTCTCTACATCCTCACCAGTACCTGTTGTTTCTTGTGTTGTTGATTTTAGCTATTCTGACTGGTGTGAGGTGATATCTCATTATAGTATTGATTTGTATTTCCCTGATGGTCAGAGTTACTGAACATCTTTTAATGGCCATCTGTATGTTTTCTTTGTAAAAATGTCTATTCATGTCTTCTGCCCATTTTTAATGGATTATTTGTTGTTTGGTGTTGAATTTTATATATTTGGGATACTAACCCTTTATCAAATGTTATTTGCAAATAGCTTCTCCCATTCTGTAGGTTGCATTTTAGTTTTGCTGATTGTTTCCTTTACTGTGCAGAAGCTTTTTATTTTGATGATGTACCAATAGTTCATTTTTGCTTTTTTCCCCCTTGCCTCAGGAGACTTATCTAGAAAGAAGCTGCTACAGCCAATGTCAAAGAAGTTACTGCCTGTGTTCTCCTCTAGAATTTTCATGGTTTCAGGTCTCACATTTAAGTCTATTAATCCATTTTGAATTTATTTTTGTGTATGGTGTAAGAAAGTGGTCCAGTTTCATTCTTTTGCATGTTGCCTTCCAGTTTTCTCAATCCCCTTTGCTGAAGATACTGTTTTTCTCCCATTGGATATTCTTTCCTGCTTCATCAAAGATTCATTGACCATATAGTTGTGGGTTCTTGTCTGGGTTTTCCATCCTGTTGTAGTGATCTATGTGTCTATTTTTGTCAGTACCATACTGTTTTGATCACTACAGCTTTGTAATATAACTTGATGTCTGGAATTGTCATGCCTCCAGGTTTGCTTTTCTTTTTCAAGGTTGCATTGGCGATTCAGGGTCTTTTATGATCCCACACAGATTTTAGGATTGTTTGTTCTAGCTCTGTGAAAAAAATGCTGTTGGTATTTTGATAGGAATCACATTAAATGTGTAGATTTCTTTGGGTAGTATAGACATTTTTCATAATATTTGTTCTTCCAATCCATGAGCATGAAATATCTTTCCATTTCTTTGTGTCATCTTCAATTTATTTCATCAGTGTCTTACAGTTTTTGGAGTACAGGTCTTTCACCTCTCTGGTTAGATTTATTCCTAGGTATCTTATAGTTTTTAGTGCAATTGTAAATGGGATTGATTCCTTCATTTCTCTTTATGCTGTTTCATTATTGGTGTATAGAAATAAAATAGATTTCTGTATGTTGATTTTGTATCCTGTGACTTTACTGAATTCATGTATCAGTGCTAGCAGTTTTTTGATGGAGTCTTTCATGTTTTCTATAGATAGTATCATGTAATCTCCAAATAGTGAAAGTTTTACTTCTTTTCCAATTTGGATGCCTTTTATTTCATTCTGCTTTCTGATTGCTGTGGCTAGGACTTCCAGTACGATGTTAAATAACAGTGGTGAGAGTGGGCATCCCTGTTCCTGACTGTAGGGATAAGCTCTCAGTTTTTCCCCATTGAGAATGATATTAGCTGTGGGTTTTTCATAGATGGCCTTTATTATATTGAGGTATGTTCCCTCTCAACCTACTTTTTGAGGTTTTTTTATTATTATTATTCTGAATGGATGCTGTACTTTGTCAAATGTTCTTTCTGCATTTATTGAAGTGATCATATGGTTTTTATCCTTTATCTTATTGATGTGATGTATCACATTGATTGATTTGTGAGTATTGAACCAACTTTGCAATTCAGGAATAAATCTCACTTGATCGTGGTAAAAGATTTTTTAATGTATTGTTGGATTTGGTTTGCTAGTATTTTACTGAGAATTTTTGCATCCATGTTCATCAAGGATATTGGCCTGTAGTTCTCTTTTTTAGTGGAGTGTTTATCTGGTTTTGGTAGCAGGGTAATGCTGGCCTTATAGAATTAATTTAGAAGTTATCCTTCCTGTTCTATTTTTTGGAATAATTTGAGAAGAATAAGTATTAACTCTTCTTTAAATGTTTGATAGAATTTGTCTGTGAAGCCATCTGGTCCTGGACTTCTGTTTTTTTTGGGAGTTTTTTGATTACTGATTCAATTTCTTTGCTAGCTATCCATCTGTAGAAGTTTTCTATTTCTTCCTTTTTCAGTTTTGGTAATTTATATGTTTCTAAGAATTTATCCATTTCTTCCAGGTTGTCCAATTTGTCGGCATATAATTTTTCATAATATTCTCTTAGAATTGTTTGTATCTCTGTAGTGTTGGTTGTCTCTCATTTGTGATTTTATTTATTTAGGTCCTTTCTCTTTTCTTTTTAATAAGTCTGGGTAGAGGTTTGTCAATTTTATTAAGTTTTTCAAAGAACCAGCTCCTGGTTTCATTTGACCTGTTCTATTGTTGTTTTAGTTTCTATATCATTTATTTCTGCTCTAATCTTTATTATTTCCTTCCTTCTAATGACTTTAGGTTTCATTTGTTGTACTTTTTGTAACTCCTTTAGGTGTAAGGTTAGGTTGTTTGAGATTTTTCTTGCTTCTTGAGATAGATCTATATTGATACTTCCCTCTTAGGACCACTTTTGCTACATCCCAAAGGTTTTGGACCACTGTGTTTTCATTTTCATTTGTTTCCATGTATTTTTTTATTTCTCCTTCGATTTCTGGTTGACCCATTCACTGTTTAGAAGCATGTTGTTTAACCTTAATGTGTTTGTGGTCTTTCCAGATTTTTTCTTGTGTTTGACCTCTAGTTTCATAGTGTTGGGTCAGAATAGGTGCATGGTAAGATTTCAATTTTTTGTATTTGTTGAGGGCTGATTTGTGATCTAATATGTAATCTATTCTGGAGAATGTCCCATGTGCACTTGAAAAGAACTGTATTCTGCTGTTTTAGGCTGGAATGTTCTGAATATATCTGTTAAGTCCATCTGGTCCAGTGTGTCATTCAAAGCCATTGTTTCCTTGTTGATTTTTAAAAAAGATTTTATTTATTTATTTGAGAGAAAGAGATATATATAGTGAAAGAGAGAGCATGGGCAGTGGGGAGAGGGAGAAGCTGACTCCCCACTGAGCAGGGAGCCCAACATGGGACTCCATTCCAGGACCTGGGATCATGACCTGAGCTGAAGGCAGACACTTAACTGACTGAGCCACCCAAGTGCCCCTCCTTGTTGATTTTCTGTTTAGATGATCTGTCCATTGATGTAAGTGGGTTGTTAAAGTCCCCTACTATTATTTTATTATTATCAGTTACTGTATATTTACTATTAATTGTTTTATATATTTGGGTGCTTCCATGTTGGGTGCATAAATATTTAGAAATTTTAGATCTTCTTGTTGGATTATCCCTTTTATTATGATATAGTGCTTTCCTTCATCTCTTGTTACAGTCTTTGTTTTAAAGTCTAGTTTGTCTGGGGTGCCTGGGTGGCTCAGTCGTTAAGTGTCTTCCTTTGGCTCAGGTCATGATCCCAGGGTCCTGGGATCGAGCCCTACATGGGGCTTCTTGCTCCATGGGAAGCCTGCTTCTCCTTCTCCCACTGCCCCTGCTTGTGTTCCCTCTCTCACTGTGTCTCTCTCTGTCAAATAAGTAAATAATATCTTTAAAAAAAATAAAGTTTAGTTTGTCTGACATAAGTATTGCTATTCCAGCTTCCATTTGACATCCATTTGTGTGATAAATGTTCCTCCACCCCCTCACTTTCAATCTGCAGGTGTCTTTAGGTCTCAAATGAGTCTTTTGTAGGCAGCTTATAGATGGGTCTTGTTTTTTTATCCATTCTGACACCCTACATCTTTTGATTGGAGCATTTATTCCATTTACATTCAAAGTAATTATTGATAGATGTGTGTTTAGTGCCATATTTTTACTTATTTTGTCATTGTTGCTGGAAATTTTCTCTGATCCTTTCTTGTCTTTGTGACTTTTGGTCTCTTTGCACTCAAAGAATCCCCTTTAATATTTCTTGCAGGGCTGGTTTAGTGGTCACGTACTCCTTTAGTTTTTGTTTGTCTGGGAAACTCTTATCTCTCTTTCTATTCTGAATGATAGCCTTGCTGTATAGAGTATTCTTGGTTGCAGATTTTTCCCATTCAGCACTTTGAATATATCATGCCACTCTTTTCTGGCGTGCTAGGTTTCTATTGAGAAATCTCCAGCTAGCCTTACGGGTCTTCCCTTGTAGGTTAAGGACTTCTTTTGTCTTGCTGCTTTTATTTTTTAATTTTATTTTATTATGTTATGTTAGTCACCATACATTACATCATTAGATTTTGATGTAGTGTTCCATGATTCATTGTTTGTGTATAACACCCAGTGCTCGATGCAATACATGCTCTCCTTAATACCCATCACCGGGCTAACTCATCCCCAAAACTCCCTCCCTTTTAAAACTCTCAGTTTGCTTCTCAGAGTCCACAGTCTCTCATGGTCCCTCTCCCCCGCCCCTTCATTTTTCCCTTCCTACTATCTTTTTTTTTTTTTTTTTAACATATAATGTATTATTTGTTTCAGAGGTACAGGTCTGTGATTCATCAGTCTTACACAATTCACAGCGCTCACCATAGCACATACCCTCCCCAATGTCTGTGACCCAGCCACCCCCTCCCTCCCACCCCTACCACTCCAGCAACCCTCAGTTTGTTTCCTAAGATTAAGAGTCTCTTATGGTTTGTCTACCTCTCTGGTTTCATCTTGTTTCATTTTTACCTCCCTTCCCCTATGATCCTCTGTCTTGTTTCTCAATTTCCTCATATTAGTGAGATCATATGATACTTGTCTTTCTCTGACTGACTCACTTCGCTTAGCATAATACCCTCTAGTTCAATTCACGTCATTGCAAATGGCAAGATTTTGGGGGTTTTTTTTGATGGCTGCATAATATTCCATTATACTCTATATTTCAATATATATATTGAAATATATATATATCACATATATATATTCAATATATATATTGAAATATATATATATCACATATATATATATATATATATATATATATCACATCTTCTTTATCCACTCATCTGTCGATGGACATCTCGGCTCTTTCCATAGTCTGGTTATTGTGGACATTGCTGCTATAAACATTGGGATGTACCTACCCCTTCGGATGACTACATTTGTATCTTTGGGGTATATACCCAGTATTGCAATTGCTGGGTCATAGGGTAGCTCTATTTTCAACTTTTTGAGGAACCTCCAAAGTGGCTGCACCAGCTTGCATTCCCACCAACAGTGTAGGAGGGTTCCCCTTTCTCCACATCCTCGCCAACGTCTGTCATTTCCTGACTTGTTAATTTTAGCCATTCTGACTGGTGTGAGGTGGTATCTCATTGAGGTTTTGATTTGGATTTCCCTGATGCTGAGCGATGTTGAACACTTTTTCATGTGTCTTTTGGCCATTTGGATGTCTTCTTTACAGAAATGTCTGTTCATATTTTCTGTCCATTTCTTGATTGCATTATTTGTTCTTTGGGTGTTGAGTTTGATAAGTTCTTTATAGATTTTGGATACTAGCCCTTTATCTGATATGTCATTTGCAAATATCTTCTTCTATTCTGTCAGTTGTCTTTTGGTTTTGTTGACTGTTTCTTTTGCTGTGCAAAATCTTTTTATCTTGATGAAGTCCCAATAGTTCATTTTTGCCCTTGCTTCCCTTGCCTTTGGCGATGTTTCTAAGAAGTTGCGGCTGAGGTCGAAGAGGTTGCTGCCTGTGTTCTCCTTTAGGATTCTGATGGACTCCTGTCTCACATTTAGGTCTTTCATCCATTTGGAGTCTATTTTTGTGTGTGGTGTCAGGAAATGGTCCAGTTTCATTCTTCTGCATGTGGCTGCCCAATTTTCCTAACACCATTTGTTGAAGAGACTGTCTTTTTTCCATTGGACATTCTTTCTTGCTTTGTTGAGGATTAGTTGACCACAGAGTTGAGGGTCCATTTCTGGGCTCTCCATTCTGTTCCATTGATCTATGTGTCTGTTTTTGTGCCAGTACCATACTGTCTTGATGATGACAGCTTTGTAATAGAGCTTGAAGTCTGGAATTGTGATGCCACAAGCTTTGCTTTTCTTTTTCAACATTCCTCTGGCTATTCAGGGTCTTTTCGTGTTCCATACAAATTTTAGGATTATTTGTTCCATTTCTTTGAAAAAAGTGGATGGTATTTTGATAGGGATTGCATTAAATGTGTAGATTGCTCCAGATAGCATAGACATTTTCGCAATATTTGTTCTTCCAATCCATGAGCATGGAACGTTTTTCCATTTCTTTGTGTCTTCCTCAATTTCTTTCATGAATATTCTATAGTTTTCTGAGTACAGATCCTTTGCCTCTTTGGTTAGATTTATTCCTAGGCATCTTATGGTTTGGGGTGCAATTATAAATGGGATCAACTCCTTAATTTCTCTTTCTTCTGTCTTGTTGTTGGTGTATAGAAATGCCACTGATTTCTGTGGATTAATTTTATATTCTGCCACTTTACTGAATTCCTATATGAGTTCTAGCAGTTTTGGGGTGGAGTCTTTTGGGTTTTCCCCATAAGGTATTATATCATCTGCAAAGCATGAGAGTTTGACTTCTTCTTTGTTGATTCGGATGCCTTTTATTGCTTTTTGTTGTCTGATTGCTGAGGCTAGGACTTTTAGTACTATGTTGAATAGTATATTCAACATAGTTGAATATACTATGCAGTTATAGTGGACATCCCTGCTGTGTTCCTGACCTTAGGGGGAAAGCTCTCGGTTTTTCCCCATTGAGAATGATATTTGCTGTGGGTTTTTCATAGATGGCTTTTATGATATTGAGGCATGTACCTTCTATCCTTACACTCTGAAGAGTTTTAATAAGAAAAGATACTGTACTTTGTCAGATGCTTTTTCTTCATCTATTGAGAGGGTCATATGTTTCTTGTTCTTTCTTTTATTAATGTATTGTATCATATTGATTGATTTGCCGATGTTGAACCAACCTTGCAGCCCAGGAATAAATCCCACTTAGTTGTGGTGAATAATCCTTTTAATGTACTGTTGGATCCTATTGGCTAGTATTTTGGTGAGAATTTTTGCATCCATGTTCATCAGGGATATTGGTCTGTAATTCTCCTTTTTGATGGGGTCTTTGTCTGGTTTTCGGATTAAGGTAATGCTGGCCTCATAAATGAGTTTCAAGTTTTCCTTCCATTTCTATTTTTTAGGACAGTTTCAGAAGAATAGGTATCAATTCTTCTTTAAATGTTTGTAGAATTCCCCTGGGAAGCCATCTGGCCCTGGGCTCTTGTTTGTTGGGAGATTTTTGATTACTGCTTCAATTTCCTTATGGTTATGGGTCTGTTCAGGTTTTCTATTTCTTCCTGGTTCAGTTTTGGTAGTTTATAGGTCTATAGGAATGTATCCATTTCTTCCAGATTGTCTAATTTGCTGGCATATAGTTGCTCATAATATGTTCTTATAATTGTTTGTATTTCTTTGGTGTTGGTTGTGATCTCTCCTCTTTCATTCATGATTTTATTTATTTGGATCATTTCTCTCTCTTTTTTTTTTTGATAAGTCTGGCCAGGGGGTTTATCAGTCTTATTAATTCTTTCAAAGAACCAGCTCCTAGTTTCGTTGATCTGTTCTACTGTTCTTTTGGTTTCTATTTCATTGATTTCTGCTCTGATCTTTATTATTTCTCTTCTCCTGCTGGGTTTAAGCTTTATTTGCTGTTCTTTCTCCAGCTCCTTTAGGTGTAGGGTTAGGTTGTGTATTTGAGACCTTTCTTGTTTCTTGAGAAAGGCGTGTATTGCTATATACTTTCCTCTTAGGACTGCCTTTGCTGCATCCCAAAGATTTTGAACAGTTGTGTTTTCATTTTCATTTGTTTCCATGAATTTTTAAAATTCTTCTTTAATTTCCTGATTGACCCATTCATTCTTTAGTAGGATGCTCTTTAGCTTCCATGTATTTGAGTTCTCTCCAAATTTCCTCTTGTGATTAAGTTCTAGTTTCAAAGCATTGTGGTCCGAAAATAGGCAGGGAATGATCCCAATCTTTTGGTACCAGTTGAGACCTGATTTGTGACCTACGATGTGATCTATTCTGGAGAATGTTCCATGGGCACCAGAGAAGAATGTGTATTCTGTTGCTTTGGGATGGAATGTTCTGAATATATCTGTGAAGTCCATTTGGTCCAGTGTGTCATTTAAAGCCTTTATTTCCTTGTTAATCTTTTGCTCAGATGATCTGTCCATTTCAGTAAGGGGGTGTTAAAGTCCCCTACTATTATTGTGTTGTTGTTGACATGTTTCTTTGCTTTTGTTATTAATTGGCTTATATAACTGGCTGCTCCCATGTTAGGCACATAGATATTTATAATTGTTAGACCTTCTTCTTGGATGGACCCTTTAAGTATGATATAGTGTCCTTCCTCATCTCTTATTATAGCCTTTGGTTCAAAATCTAATTTGTCTGTTTTAAGGATATCCACCCCAGCTTTCTTTTGATGTCCATTAGCATGGTAAATGGTTTTCCACCCCCTCACTTTCAATCTGGAGGTGCCTTTGGGTCTAAAATGAATCTCTTGCAGGCGGCATATCAATGGGTCTTGTTTTTTTATCCAATCTGATGCCCTGTGTCTTTTGATTGGGGAATTTAGCCCATTTACATTCAGGGTGACTATTGAAAGATATGAATTTAGTGCTATTGTATTGCCTGTAAGGTGACTGTTACTGTTTATTGTCTCTATTCCTTTCTGGTCTATGTTACTTTTGGGCTCTCTCTTTGCTTAGAAGACCCCTTTCAATATTTCTTGTAGGGCTGGTTTGGTGTTTGCAAATTCTTTTAGTTTTTGTTTGTCCTGGAAACTTTTTATCTCTCCTTCTATTTTCAATGACAGCCTAGCTGGCTATGATATTCTTGGCTGCATATTTTTCTCATTTAGTGCTCTGAATATATCATGTCAGTCCTTTTTGGCCTGTCAGGTCTCTGTGGATAGGTCTGCTGCCAATCTAATATTTCTACCATTGTAGGTTACAGACCTCTTGTCCTGAGCTGCTTTCAGGATTTTCTCTTTGTCTCTGAGACTTGTAAGTTTTACTATTAGATGTTGGGGTGTTGACTTATTTTTATTGATTTTGAGGGGAGTTTTCTGTGCCTCCCGGATTTTGATGCCTGTTTTCTTCTCCAAATTAGGGAAGTTCTCCACTATAATTTGTTCCAATATACCTTCTGCCCCTCTCTCTCTTTCTTCTTCTTCTGGGATCCCAATTATTCTAATAGAGTTTTATCTTACAGTATCACTGTAATTTTGCCCTTGTGATCCAGTAGTTGTTTATCTCTCTTTTTCTCAGCTTCTTTATTCTCCATCATTTGGTCTTCTATATCACTAATTCTCTCTTCTGCCTCATTTATCCTCTCAGTTAGAGTCTCCATTTTTGATTGCACCTCATTAGTAACCTTTTTGATTTTGACTTGATTAGATTTTAGTTCTTTTATTTCTCAAGAAAAGTATTCTCTAGTATCTTCCATGCTTTTTTCAAGCCCAGCTAGTATCTTTATAATCGTCATTCTGAACTCTAGTTCCGACATCTTACTAATGTCCGTATTGATTAGGTCCCTGGCAGTCGGTACAGACTCTTGTTCTTTTTTTTTTGAGGTGAGTTTTTCTGTCTTGTCATTTTGTCCAGAGGAGAATAGATGAATGAGAGAACAAAATGCTAACAGGGTAATAACGACCCCAGAAAAATATACACTTCCAGAAAGTGGTTGTTCTTCTGTTCATAGAGTTGCTGCTATTCTTTTCTTCAATTTCCTGTTAAGTTTGTAGTAGGTGTTCAGAATGGTTTGATACCTATCTAGCTGAATTCCTGTGACCAGATGAAATTTAGGTCTCTTACTCCTCTGCCATCTTGCTCCCCCCACTGTCTTGCTGCTTTAAAAATTTTTTCTTTATTACCATATATTGCAAATTTAATTACAATATGCCTTGGTGTTGGTCTGCTTTTGTTGACTTTGATGGGATTTCTCTGTGCCTCCTGGATCTGGATGTCTGTTTCCTTCCTCAAATTAGCAAAGTTTTGAGCTATTATTTCTTCAATTAAAATTTCTGCCCTCTTTTCTCTTTCTTCTTCTGGGACTCCTATAATACAAATGTTATTACATTTGATGAAGTCACTGTGTCCCTTAAGTCTATTCTTGTGTTGCATAATTCGTTTCTCTCTTTTGTTCTGCTTCATTATTTTCCATTACTTTGTCTTCTAGGTCACCAATTCATTCCTCTGCTTCTTTCATCCTGCTGTTCATTGCATCAAGCCTGTTTCCAATCTCATTTATTGTGTTCTTTATCTCTGATTCTTTTTAACTCTTTTATCTCTGTGGTAAGGGTCTCACTGATGTCTTGTATTCTTTTCTCAAGCCCAGTGAATATCCTTATAATTGTCGCTTTCAATTCTCCATCAAGCTTGTTACTTATATCTGTTTTGCTTAGCTCTCTGGCTGTGGCCTTATCTTGTTCTTTTCATCTGGGATGAATTCTTGTGTCTTGGCATTTTGTCTAAGTCTCTGCCTTCTTCTCTGTGTTGGAAAAGCCAGTTATGTTTCCTGCTCCTGAGAGTAATGGCTTTATGAAGAAGAGGTCACGGAGTGCCCAGGGCTTGGTGCTTCAGGGAGTGTCTCCAGTGTGTGCTGCATGAGCTCTGCTGTTGTGTTCTGGCTGCTCTGTCCTTCAGGCCAGTTGCCTGCAGAGGCTCTCCCTGCCTGCTGTGGGCACTGTTTGGTCCCTGGCCTGATTGTGGCAAATTTTAACTAAGTGTGCTCTGGTCTGCACATGAGAATGGAGGCCCTGCAGAACTCTCTGCTCAGTAGATGTGATGTGGGCAGGGGTTTATGTTGGTCTTTGGAGGGAGGGGCCCACTGCACCAGGACTGAGGCAAACTCAACTGAGAAGGGCAGTCCTGCCAGAGTGTGTGTGTGGGGGGTAGGGCATGTAGGGGGGGCTTGGTGTATGCAAATTGGGCAACCAGTGTCTGTGTTGCACTGCTTCCTGCAGGTAGTTCTGTGCTGAGGGAAATGGTGTCCGTCAGTTCATTCTGAGAGGTGTGTCTCTGTGAATGCTGCCTCTCAGGGACACACTGAGAAGGGTGAATTATCTCCACCCTGTGTGCCTCAGCCATTCCTTAGATTGCTGTTTCCACGCTGTCTGCCTCTGGGTTGTTTGCCTGCCTTCTCACCAGGAGTAGTGCACTGCTCTCTGGGTTCTATCCCAGCCAAGCCTGGTGACCTTTAAAACCCTAGGCTTTAAGGCCCACTGGTTGCAAGAATTCATGAAATTCAGCCCCTCTCATTTTCCAACCAATGGCTTTGAGTAAACATTCTCCTTTTGAGTTCACTTATGTACTCTCCTCTCTCTCTCCTTACTCTGTGACTATGGCTCCCTCCCCTCTGTAGCACCTGTGATCTGTTTCTCCCCTAAACCACATCTCCGCACTTCCTACCTTCTTCAATGTGGCCTCTTCTCTCCCTTTAGTTGTGTTTTTTTTTCTGTCAGTAGTCAGGTCAAATTCTGGGATATTTAGGATGATTTGATAGTTATCTAGTTGTTTTCATGGGATGAGATGACGCTAGGGTCCTCTACTCCACTGCCATCTTCCTCTCCATCTGTAGTATACTTTGAAATCACAAGTGTGATGCCTCCAGCTTTGGTCTTCTTTCTCTTGGCTATCTGGGGTCTTTGTTGTTCCATACAAGTTTAAGGCTTATTTTTTCTCTGTTTCTGTGATAAATGTCATTGGTTATTTGATATGCATTGTATTGACTCAAATATGGCATGAGTAGTATGGACATTTTAATGATATTAATTCTTCTGTTTCATGAACACAGGATATCTTTCATCAAAGTCTTGTAGTTTTCATTACATGGATCTTTTACTTCCTTGGTTACATTTATTCCTACATATTTTTTGTTTCTGATGCTGTTGTGAAATGGGATAGCTTTCTTTATTTCTTTTTCAAATGTTTCATTGTTACCATATTGAAAAGCAACTCATTTCTGTATGTTGGTTTTATATCCTGCAAGTTTACTGAATCCATTTATTCGTTCCAACAAGTTTTTTTGGTTGAATCTTTAGGGTTTTCTATATATGATATCATGTCATCTGCAAGTAATGATAATTTTACTTTTCCTTTCCAATTTGAATGTTTTCTTTTCTTTGTCTTGTCTAATCACTCTAGCTAGGACTTCTAGCACTATGTTGAATAGAAGTGATGAGAGTGGGCATGCTTGTATTGCTCCTGATCTTAGAGGAAACACTCTCAACCCTTTATTATTGAGTATGATGTTAGTTGTGGGTTTGTCATATAAGGCCTTTTTTATGTTGAGGTATGTTCCTTCTATGTCCAGTTTGTCGAGGTTATTATTCCTGTTGTTGGAAGTTTCCATTTTGTGTTTGTTTTTCCTTTAAGCAAACTAAAGTTGTATCTATCTGACTGAGGCAGAATTGGGGGCAGCTGAACCTTGTTGGAACTCCACCAAAGTTATTAAAGGTTCTCTGGGCATGTAGGGGTCATCTCTTTAGGTCTTGGGCTTGGTGGGGACATTTCAATCTTTAGGTTGCATATGGTGTCATCACCTTCACATAGGAAAACTTGAATTGGGGCAGTTTCTGTGGCTTTCCTTTTTATATGAAGTAATACACATTCATCCTTGTGAAAGACTCCCAGACTGTCCTGACAATTGAACACCAACATGATGGAACTGGATGCAGAGCTGAGCTGCAGTCTGAATTCCAAAAGTAGCAGTCAGCACCCCTTGCATGAAACCAAAAGCTGGAGCATTTCCTGAAATAGATTAGTGTTCTAGCTTTCCCATCTGCCAATTGCAATGCACAATTTGTAGTTAAAATTTGAATTCCTCAGCAACTATGCCTAAGGGCCTCTGGGGCTCTCCTAAAATCAGTGAGAAAAAGTGACAGTCCGAGAGCAGCTTGTTCAGGTCCGTCATCTTTATTTAATATCAGCACATTGTTGAACGGCAAGAACTTGGAGTATTGGAGCAGGATGATGTTCCTTTCAGGGGGTTTGTTCATATGTTTTCATTTCAGACAGGGTGGCTCCCTAGGTGCTGGAATTAGAAGAGATAAGAAACAAAATCTGCTAGTTTTCTTCATTTATTTACCTCTGTTCACATTTGAATTCCCATTTTGATTCCAAATCAGACTGTCACAAGAGGTTGTGCTCTTCAACTTCATCATATAGGTGACCCTGAAATCACAAAAATAGGAAGAATGTCTGAACCTAACCCATTGCACTGAGAGCTGAAAAACAGAGAAACAATGGTATGGCCACTACTGACAGAAGCCCCTGGCTTCTTCTTCAAAAGACTATAATGTAAGTTCATCAGAAGGTCTTCTCTTTTTAGTGGTCATGGGAGAGACTGTGGGTTAGGTAGCTGCCTTGGTGTGACTGAGTTTGACCCTTCAGGATGTTCTACTCTGAAGGGGCTCTTGGATTATTCACTGCTATTGGCAGGTGCTGGGGAAGTTACCCAAACCTCTCCACAGTGATGGGGAATGTCCAAGTATGAAATATGATGGGCTCATGGTCTGATGACCTTGGCATAGTTCTTTCATATAATGGTTAAGAGCATGGGTTATGGAGTCAGATAAATTGGATTTGAATACTGATGTTATTATTTTCCACCTGTGTAAACTTGGGAGCATCAACCTTTCTAAGTATTGGATTTCTCATCTGCCAAATAGGGTATGTTAAGGTTCTCCAGAGAAAGAGAATGAATAGGATATGGATATATGGATATGGATATGGATATATATTATATGGGGGGAGGGAAGAGAGATAGGGAGAGAGAGATGTATTTTAAGGAACTGGCTCATGTGACTTAGTAAGTTCAAAATCAGTAGAGCAGGCCAGCAGGCTGGACACCCAGGGAGGAGTTGTAATTCAAGTCTAAAATGTGTCTGTTGCCAGAATTCCTTCTTGCCCAAAGGAGGTCAGTATTTGTTCTATTCAGGCCTTCTACTGTTTGGATGAGACCTATCCACATTATGGAGGACAATCTGCCTTACTCAAAGTCCACCAAAATAAATGTTGATGTCATCCAAAAAGACCTTCATAGAAACACCCAGAATAATGTTTGACCAAATATCTGGGCACTGTGGCCCAGCCAAGTTGAAATAAAATTAGCCTTCATATAGGGATAACACCACTTAACTTTATGACTATTTGGAGACTTTATGAGATAATGTATGTTAAGTCAAAAGAAGTTGAGTTCTCCCTAAATGATGGCTGCAATTACTACTATTACTGGTTTTCTTGATTGAACAACTGGTAGCCAAAAGACCAAGATAAAAATTGGCATAAGCGTTCTGGAGGGGAAGTTGGCAAATGTAGCAAAAATCTTCATATTCGTTCTTCAAAATGTGCTTCCATAATTTAAACTCTATCCAAAGGAAATAATTCAGGATGAGTGCAAAGTCTAACTCTGGGGAATTCTCATAATAGTGAAATTTATAATAGAGAAAAATTGGAAACAATCTAAATTTCCAACAATATGGGATTGAATAAATAAATCCTGATATAGATCACACAATGGAGTATTAAGTAACCTTTTAAAACAATGTTGTAGAAGATTTTTAAATGGAAAATTGTTTGTGATATAATGAGAAGTGAAAAAAAAAGACTGAAACCAATATGTACAGTTTGGGTCTATGATTTTATTAAAAAAGTATATGCATAAAAAAGACTGAAAGGTCATCCTTCAGAATGTAAATGACAGTTATTTCTGGGTTGTGGGATTAAAGGTGATTTTTTAAATGTCATTATTTTTTGTAGATCTGAATTTTCCGATATTTATAAAAATGAATATGCCACAAAGGTATTTCTAGGCAGTTCTGTAATGGGTTTTCCATGGCAGACATGAGATTGGTCAGAGAAAATTTGACCTGGTGATGTTGCTCTGAAAGAGGAGGCAATACCAAGTCAAAAGAAGTTGAATCCTTCAGGTATGGCCTCACCTAGCAAGAAAGCCTATTAAAGCAGGAATTCTCGCTGCAAGATGGAGGGTAGTCTTTTTTTGATCTTTTGAAGATCTTTGTAACAGCGGGCTTTTAAGGTGTCAATAAGGCTAGGACTAGGGTGAGGAAAGCGAGGCACCAAGGTGCAAAATATAAGGTGGGACACTCTTGGTGTTGACCCTGTGCTTGCACTGTGAAGAAGTTCCAGTACCTTCTTCAGCACATGCCTGAGTGAGCACTGCTTTACATTCTGAACCCTGGATGCCTCACTAGCCTCACTCTAGTCTTGTCCTGGTGTCAACAATTTAACTTCTAACTGACTGACCCCACTGAAATGTTAGCCAGGTTGTAGCTAGAGGAAGGAAATGTGCTACCATGCTCAACAGGTAGATGCACCTGTGGGAGGTGGACCCTTCTTTCTCTACTGCCTGTTGATTTAAGTTGTGTTACTAATAATATAGAATTAAATATAATTCATTTTTGTAGTTGGCATCTTCAGGTGTTTGTTGGGAGTCTGTGATGTTGGGCAGGAAATGATAAAGTACTTTACAGCCATACAGTTTGGCTATTTGCTATGGCCTTATTAAATTACTTCCAGAACAACTCATTTACTTTACAGGGCTGGGAAAGAGATACCAGACATTAGGATAAAGACAGCTTTAAAATTTAAGAATCTAATCAAGGCTGAGGGTTAACTATAACCTCAGTGAGGACTACAGATTTCCCTGAGCAGAGGGAAGAAGTCAGAAATGGCACCCTTTGAACTCAGAAAAACTCAATCATATAAAAAGCACAGACAGAATCCTCATGTAGTAATTGAGAAAAGGCTCAATTGTAAATTCTCTTAAAATGGAAGATACTAGAATGTTTCAACTTAATGCACCTGCCCAAATTCATTTTACAATTATAATTTTAGATAGGAATCAAAAGGCTGACTTACTAGTCCAGTTAGGCAAATTTTCTTAAACATTGCAAGTACAGAAATACCTAATATGCACAGATTCTTTTTTTAATTTTTAAAAGATTTTATTTATTTATTTATTTATTTATTTATTTATTTGAGAGAGAGAGAGCACGAGCAGGGGGAGGGGCAGAGGGAGAAGCAGACTCTCCATTGAGCAGGGAGCCCCACGCGGGGCTCAATCCCAGGACCCTGGGATCATGACCTGAACCAAAGGCAGGCGCTTAACTGACTGAGCCCCCCAGGAGCCCCTGCACAGATCCTTTAAAGCAAAAAAGTCAAAAAACATAGCTCTTAAAGATTTAAGCTTTAATTCTAAATCTTCCTGTGATTAAAAGAAGCTTACTTCTGTGTAAGCAGAATTCTAAGATAACTCCCAATGACCCACACCCTTGTATAATCATCTCTTCTTCAGTGGGGCTGGAACTTAGAAATATGATGAGATGCTGTGATTAGATACTAATCAGTTGACTTTGAGTTAATCAAAATAGAGATTCCTGTCTTGACAGGGTCTGACTTAACCTTAAAAGAAGATAAAGCATAATAGAAATATTCTACTGACTTTGAAGATGTAGCTGACCCCGGCCAACTCCAGCAAACAAACAAACAAACAAAAGGACCCAAAAACCAAAACACAAACAAACAAAAAGCCAACCTGGGACGTACATCCTACAACCGCAAGGAATTCAATTATGACAAAACCCAGTAAATTTGGAAAATAACCCTGAGCTTTATGTAAGAACCACAGCCCTAGATTTCAGCCTGGTAAGACCTTGATCTAAACTGTGCCAGAACTCTTTATGCACAGAAACTGTTATAGAAAACTAATATTCCATCTGTAGTGGATTGACTTGTGTACCCCCCAAATATGTTGAATTTGTTGAAACCCTAACCCTTGGTACCTGTGAATGTGACCTTATTTGGAAAGTCTTTGCAGATGTGATCAAGTTAAGAGGAGGTCATACTGAGGTGGGGTGGGCCCTTAATCTGATGACTGGTGTCCTTTTAAGGAGAGGGAAATTTGTAGACACACATACACAAACAGAGGAAAAATAGCCAAGTAAGAATGAAGGCAGTAATTGGAGTGATGTAGCTAAAAGCCAAGGAATGGTAGTGATTGCTGGCAACATCAAAAGCTGGAAGAGGCAAAGAAAGATTCTCCTCTAGAGCCTTCAGCGGAAGCATGGCCTGCCAACATCTTGATTTCAAACTTCTGGCCTCCAGAATTGTAAGAGAAAAAAATTTTGTTGTTATAAGCTGCCCAGTTTGTGGTAATTTATTATGGCAGCTTTAGAAAACTAATACACCCTCTAAAGAAACACTTATGCCATCCCTGGCAGAGAGTTGCCAGACACTCACCAAATCTGTTTCTTCTAGTACATGGTTAGACCACACTTCCAGCAGCCCTTCATCTGGAGCAGTCATGTGACCAATTCTTGCTGATAGATTGTGAGCAGAGGTATTGTGACCCTTCAGATCATTGAATTAAAAGCTGGTGTGCTTTGTCCAGGCTCTGTCTTTCCTTGTTCCATAGCAACCTTGGAGGCATGTGTTGAAGATGGCAGTCTCACATGATTAAATGTGCCTGGATCTTCAAGTCTATGCTTGGAGGAAAACCCTAGTCCAGGAACATCTGCATTGGACTTTCCATGAGAGAGAAATAAACTTACATTGTCCTAAGCTACTGAGGTTTGGGGGCTTGTTAATTGCCCCATTATACCATCCCAAATATTTGAGAGTTGATGGTGCATAGTGTCCAGACATATCAGCTGGGCTGCAAGGTCTGGAGTAGCAGCCAGACAAGGCAGTTTTTTTTTCCTTATCTCAACTGTCAAGCTGAGCCCCCTTTTTATACTCACAGTGTCTTGTACTATATATATAATAAAGTTTAAAGAAGGGATGATCACTGCATTAGGAATTGGCTCACGCAATTATGGAAGCTGAGAAATCCCACAATCTGCCATCTGCAAGCTGAAAACCCAGGAAAACTGGTGGTATAGTTCAGTTGAAATCTGAAGATCTAAAAACCAGAAGAGCTGATGGTGTAAGTCTCAGTCTGTGTGTAGAAGTCCAATGTCCCAGCTCAATCTGTCAGTCAGAGAAGGGGCAAAGTTTTCCTTCTTTTGTCTTTTGTTTTGTTCAGGCCCTTAAAAGATTGAATGGTGCCCACTCTCAATGGGCAGGGAAATCTGCTTTAGTGAGTTCAATGATTCAAGTGCTAATCTCATCCAGAAACACCCTCACAGACATAGCCAGAAACAATATTTAGCTAAATATTTGGGCCCTCCATGATCCAGTCATGTTGACACATAAAGTTAACCATCACAATCACATAGCCCATGTCCCTGGTTTGTGCCTAATTATTACCAAATTCCTCCATCCACTCACAGAATCCTGCAACCTCCTTCACAAAATGAGACTTTTAATGTTAATATCTCAAGATACTTAAAAATCTTTATGTTTTCATTTTAAATACTTTGGACTTGACAGATCCCCCATTTTCCATCCTTTTCAACACAACTTTTACAGATTTTAAAAAGACATCTGGAAGAATTTCTCAAGGCTTTATCCCTAGTTTTAAGGGCATTATACTGACATGTTTGGACATTCAAGAGAACTCTGAGATTTACTATATTTTTAAGTTTAATTTACTATGTTTATAGGAATTAATTTAGTGCTGAGAAGGTTTTATTTGTTAGTCAGATATTTAAGGGGCTTAAAAAGTAAAGTGTTCAATTTATAAGGACATTTAGTTAAATGGGACTAATCATCAGTCAAAGGCATCTGAGTGAGTGATCATTAAATTTTGCTAGATTTGTAAACAGAATAATAAGATTTGTAGGTTGAACTCAAAAGCTTAAAGAAAAAATGGGTTTGGAGTTTGTAACTTTAATAAATAAAATATAACCTTTTCATTTGATAGCAAATTATTTTCTGCAAACAAAATCTCACATTATAGCTTAAAAATGAAATCAAATTAACAAACAAACCTGCTTCCACACCACAAGTAGATAGCTTCTAATCTACTCTCTGTGGGAATTCAGATAATCAGAATTTTAAGACTACTGTATAGATAAGAGTAATGGGCTCTAGTCAGTGTCTGAGGGGCTCCTCAAAAAGGAAAGAGCATGAATTTTAGTGTGCATAAAAGACGTGGTGTATTTAGACCAGAATGATCATCAGGGATATTTGTTAAAAGATCAGGTTCTGGGCTTCTCCCCTGTGATTCTGATTCCCTGGATATGAGGTAGGATTAGGGGGATATGGAGTGTTTAACACAGTGCTTCTCAAAGGGTAGTCTGTGGGTGGACCAGTGATGTCAGCTTGACTTATATTAAGAGATTTCTTTACAGTCAACAAAAACAAAAATAAACATGTGGGACTATATCAAACTAAAAAGCTTCTGTATAGCAAAAGAGAAAATCAATAGAGTGAAAAGGCAACCTACAGAATGGAAGAAAATATTTGCAAACCATCTATCTGATAATCTGCACAATATATAAGGAACTTCTTCAACTCAATAGTAAAAAAAAAAAATCAAAACAACTAATAGCTTGATTAAAAAATGGGCTAAAGACTTGAATAGACATTTTTCTATTTCTAAAAAAACCACACCCATACAAATGGCCAACATATATAGGAAAAGATCCTCAACATAACTAATCATTAGGGAAATGCAAATCAAAACCACAAAGACCACCCCACACCTGTGAGAATGGCTATTACCTAAGAAACAACAGGCAACCATGAGAGACTATGGACTCTGGGAAACAAACAGGGTTTTAGAGGGGAGGGGTTGGGGGGATGGGTTAGCCCATCCAACTTTCCTCCTGGCCATGAGAGGATCCATGGGATGGCCATGCTATCCATCCCACCCTCAAATGGTGTAGTCACTGGGACAAAAGCCTGGACTGAAGCCACAACCAAGAGAAGTAGCTTTGTCTTTCTGAAAATATATTAAGAGGACACCTGGGTGGCTCAGTCGATGAAGCGTCTGCCTTCGGCTCAGGTCATGATCTCGGGGTCCTGGGATTGAGTCCCTCATTGGGCTCCCTGCTCAGCCCCTCCCCCTCCCCGTCCGCCCCTCCCCCCCGCTCTGCCCCTCCCCCCCGCTCATGTTCTCTCTCTCTCTTTCTCTCTCAAAAATAAATAAAATCTTAAAAAAAAAAGGAAAGAAAATATATTAAGAGCACTTAGGGGGAAAGCAGAGGGGGAGATGAACCATGAGAGACTATGGACTCTGAGAAACAAACAGGGTTCTAGAAGGGAGGGGGGAGGGGGGATTGGTTAGCCCGGTGGTGGGTATTAAGGAGGGCACGTACTGCATGGAGCACTGGGTGTTATACGAAAACAATGGATCGTGGATCACCACATCAAAAACCAATGATGTATTGTATGGTGACTAACATAACATAATAAAATTTAAAAAAAAAAGAATATTTTAAAACTAAAAAAAAAAAAAAAAACAGGCAAGTGTTGGTGAGGATGTGGAGAATTGAAACCCGTGCACAATGTTGGTGGGAATGCAAAATAGTGCAGCCACTATGGAAAACAGTATAGAGGTTCCTCCAAAAATTATAGAACTACCATATGATCCAGCACTCTCACTTCTGGGTATTTATCCAAAAGAATTGAAATCAAGATTTCAAAGAGATAATGGCACTCCTATGTTCATTGCAAGTACCATTCGTAACAGCAAGAGGTAGAAACAACATAAATGTCTATCGACAAATGAATGGATAAAGAAAATGTGGTATATACATACAATGGAATACTACTCAGGCTTTAAAAAGAAGGAAATTTTGCAATATGAGACAACATGGCTAAACCTTGAGAATATTATGCTAAGTGAAATAAGCCAGTCATAGACAAATACTACATGATTCCACTTATATCAGGTATCTAAAATAGGCAAATTCATAGAATTAAAGAGTGGCATGGTGGTTGCCAGGGGTTGGGGATAGGGAGACATGGAAATTACTAATCAATAAAGCAAGAAGAACAAGTTCTAGAGATGTGCTGTACAACATTGTACCAATAATGTATTACACACTTAAAAGTTTATTAACAGGGTAGATTTCATGTTAAATATTCTTACCATAGTAAAATACAATATGATACAATATGATACAATACAATAAAAAGAAAAATAGGGAGAAAAAGATATTTCTTGTGCTCTCTTATCAGTCTGAGTCACTTGTTATTTAGGAGTGGTTTCTGTTTTCTTGGCTCAGTGGCTATCTTCCTCCCTGGAAGGAAGGAATCTCTGTCTACCGCTTCTGAGTTTCCAATGCTGCAGACCAATCATGACCTTTTATCCTCTTGACACCCCAGTTTTTCAGTTTTAAGGTTGGATATGGGCTAGACGAAGGTCACCCACTGGGCAGAGCCGTGACATTTCCTGTCATCACAATGTAGACTATTGGCTGAGGCAGTCTGTTTGCTTTTTCAGTGATTCCTTGTGAATTGATGCAAGTGCACTGTTGTGACAGATTGTTTCTCCAGAGGCTTCTAAAAATGTCTTCTTGGTTGTGATACATATAATTGAAATGGCCATGTACAGGAGTGTATCTCTTGTACATCCTTGTGAAATGTGAGGGCAGGAACGGTGAGATGTTAGAGATAAATCTTGGAAATGTCACTGTTATCTGATAATTCCTAGGTGTGTAAATGATGAGAAAATCACAAGTAAGTTTACTAGAATATGTATCAAAAATTTACTCCACACATGGACTCATTGAGCAGGTATTACCTATCACTTGCAAAGGTAGGCCTGCCCCTAATATTTGTAGGGCTTTAGACAAGAGTGTCAATGGAGACCCCTCCCATACAGCTCCCACCCCCCTTTCCTTTCCACTTCTGGCTTTGTTCTGAACCATGAGGGGCCTTGGGTGGCTACTTCAGCCCATGTAACTATGTTCCATCTAGTTCTGTACCCCTTTCTTTCAATTCACCAACCATCCCTTAGCACACAGTCTGTTCTCAAGAGGATGGGCATGGGAACAGGCCTGCATGGGCCCTGGAGGTGGCTTGAATCCCTTTGGGTAGAGAATTTTGGCATCCCGAACTTGACCTAGAAGAGGGGTTGTGGGGTTTGAGTGAACACATTTCCTTGGCTTTATGATTACTTGCTTCATGTGGAGGGTACTGCTGGAGGAAATCTAAAGCAGGGTCTTCTAAACTTTAAAGTGTGGGCCTCCCTATAGGTGAGGGGCCCTTGTTGCCCAGGTCTAAGGGTAGTACTGGTCATGGGAATCCAATGATGGAGACGATCTAATTGTCCGAAAGAATGTGTCATGATGCAGAAACTACTCCAGGCTCCTTATAGTGCTCTTTGTCCTGTGTTATGACACTTCATTTTTACCAGTGGCCACAGTTAATGTGAGACCCTAAATCATTATGCTCCCATCTCTCTTCTCTTCCCTCAAAATCCCCTCACAACAATTCAATTTTGCTATGACTTATGATTCTCAATCATTAAGCCACCTTTAAGAGTTAGAACATCTCAAACTTCTTTGGGATTTTGAAATGTTCCATGGGAGAGAAAAAGGGTTTAGTGGCTAAGTAAGTTCAGGAAATAGTGCAAATGCCATCTCCCTAGCCTGGTGACTTAAAATGCACCTTGGCATATTAAAGACTCTGAGAATTCCCATAGTAAAAAAGTCTGTTTAACTTTAACTCTTTGGTTCCCATATGTATTTGAAAATAGACACCTCACTCCTTTTATTCCAAAGAAGTGCTTATTAATCGTTTCTCCCTTAAAGGACAATTAACTAAGACATTCACCCATTAACTTAATACTTATTTATTATTCCGAAGAGTGGACTAGAGACACAAAAGGAAGCAAAATAAGACATGCCTTGAGGAGCCTGGGTGGCTCAGTCTGTTGAATATAAGACTCTTGGTTTCGGCTTGGGTCATGATCTCAGGGTCATGGGATCAAGCCCTGGGTCAGGCTCCTTGCTGAGCGTGGTCTGCTTGTTCCTCTCCTTCCCCCTCTGCCCCTGCTCCTGCTCTCTCTCTCTCTAAAATAAAATCTTTAAATAAATAAATAAATCTTTATAAAAATGAAAAAAATTAAGACCATGTCTTTGGGAGCTATTAATCATTTTACCAATGACTTCAAATGTTGATTTAATTTAAGTTTGGAAAAAGCTCTGTTTTGTTTAGGAGCCTTAGTTCAGTTATAACTTGAGGTCAGTTACTATTCAGCTGGCTGGAAAAATGCATGACTATCAGAGTGTGCCTGCTGCCCATTACATTTCCCACTGTTCCCTGTCTGTGAAAGGTGTCTTGGAATTAGAAAATCAGAGATCCTTTTATCTCAGATCTGATGTGGGCCATCCCAAACCTCTGGGATGCTTTGGGGTTGATGTGGCTCAGCACTACTTCCTAGGATTTTAGGGCTAACATGGTCCATTATTACCTCCCAGGTTACTGAGGGGCTGATGTGATCTATTTCAACCTCCCAGGGTACCTTGAGTCTTCTGTGGCCTATCGCTACTTCCAAGGGTACTTGGTAAGCTGTCAAAGGATCAATGATTTTCTAGGGGACCTGCCCAGTCCAAGGATCAATAAAGCATTAGAGTTGTTGCTACTTAGAACCATTGCTTTTGTTTTGGGGGCACAGGCTTTTCTGGGAAAGTTTCAGAGCTTCCTGTACATTTCACATCTTAGTTTTATCTCCCCACTTGCCTGCCATGATCAGGAATGTATGAACTGAAATAAGAACTGCTTGTCTCCTTAGAGAAGTTTTTAGGTATAACCCTTGATGAAAGCAGGAAAAGAACTGGGTGGTTTCTCAACAGCTCTTCAGTTACAGTGACTATAGAAGACATTAGTTGTGCCCTATCCATATTTCTTCCACACTCATCTCTACATGCTGAAGGCTGCTCATTGTGAATGCCAGTGACTCAGCCTGGGGACCTTTTTTTTCCCCTCTGGCTGGGGGAACATGCTCAGTCTTCACACATAAGTAAGCATAAAGTGCCAGAAAGTTAATGCTTCTGGAAGCAGTCTTCAACCAATGACTATAAGGAACTAGTGAATAAATACCCCAGCCTTTTTACTCTTAGTTGAGATAACTCTGAGATATGTTCTTCACTGTCTCCCACAGGTCCCCACTGTAACTGACCTCCAGTTGCCACAATCATAACTAGCTTGAAAACACGCATTTTATCGACTGTAGTTGCTTGCATTCTCCTTTCCCTACTCCCCTACTTAGTGTTTCCTAATGCCGCTTCCCCACCCACCCCCGAAATGCCTACACTTAAATACTTGTCTAAAGTCTCCTTATTGGATAAACCCAACCCAAGTCAGTGATTCTAATATATTTCAACTTTAAGTTTGCTAATGGAGGCTAGAGACACTTTCCTGACTTGTGACTATCATGTGGCACCAATTGTTTGGAAAATGTTATACTCAATTTTTAATTTGTTACATTAAATTTGGGAGAAATTATATTCAGACTCTACTAGTGAGGTAGAGGTTATAAATCAAGAAAGAAAAATATGTATTGATATCAGGAGTTGAAAAATAAAAACATCTGGTCTAAAGCCTTACCTGTCAATCTTCTTTTGACTTGAATCTGGCTGAATTCACTGGTACATTATTACTTGTAAGCAAAAAAGTTTTTGTTTTTTTATTGTTTGCATGTCCTGCATGTGTTATTAAGAAGTGAGAAGACTGAAAGTGGCCATAGTGAAAGGAGGTGTGGTGCGTAGCTTCTAAGATAGCCCCTAAATATTTCTATCTCTTGGCATTCACAGCCTTGTGTAATCCCCTTCCCTTGAGTAATTTGCTTCCATGGACTATCCCAACTATGAGGAGATGTCACTTCTGTGATTAACTTGTAAGAGATTGTTGCCATGCCATCTTGCTATCCAGAGCTCTCCTTTGCGTGTAATGATGAAGCAACCTGCCTTGTTTAGGAGGCCCACGTGATAAGGAACTAAGGGTGTCCTCTGGCTAACAGCCATCAAAGAATTGGAATTCTCAGTCCAGCAATCCAAAAGGAGCTGAATCCTGTCCACAATCATGCAGTGAGCTTAGAAGTAGATCCTTCCCTAGGTGAGCTTTCAGATGAGACTCCAGCCCTGGCTGACACCTTGACTGTAGCCTCTTAGGACACTCTGAGGGAGAGGAGCCAGCTAAACTGTGCTCAGATTCCTAATCCACAGAAGCTATGAGATAATAAATGTGGGGTTTTTTAAGCTACAAATTTATGTGGTATTATATTATGCAGCAATAGATAAGTAATACACGAAGCATGTGTAAATATATGCAATTGTTAAGTATTTGCACTTTCTTTTTCATTCTATATTAGGGCAAATATTTGGGATTTAGTAGGAAAATTCAGGTTTGAACAGGGTTGATATCACCCTGAACAATGAATCAAATTGACCACAGTAGTGATGAATTATACTTAAATTTCAGGCTCGCACTCCCACTGTTGTCAAAGGAAAAGAAAGCTTCTTTGAAAGTCTACATACAAATGGCTAATAGACACATGAAAAAATGTTCAACAACATTAGCCATCAGGGAAATTCAAATCAAAACCACATTGAGATACCACCTTACACCAGTTAGAATGGCAAAAATTAACAAGGCAGGAAACAACAAATGTTGGCGAGGATGTGGAGAAAGGAGAACCCTCTTACACTGCTGGAGGGAATGCAAGCTGGTGCAGCCACTCTGGAAAACAGTATGGAGGCTCCTCAAAAAAGTTAAAAATAGAGCTATCCTACAACCCAGCAATTGCACTACTAGATATTTACCCCAAACATACAGACGTAGTGAAAAGAAGGGGCACATGCACCCCAATGTTCATAGCAACAGTGTCCACAATAACCAAACTGTGGAAGGAGCAGAGATGCCCTTCAACAGACTAATGGATAAAGAAGATGTGGTCCATATATACAATGGAATATTACTCAGCCATCAGAAAGGATGAATACCCACCATTTGCATCGGCATGGATGGAACTGGAGGGGATTATGCTAAGTGAAATAAGTCAAGCAGAGAAAGACAATTATCATACGGTTTCACTCATATGTGGAACATAAGGAATAGCACGGAGGACATTAGGGGAAGGAAGGGAAAACTGAAAGGGGGTGGGAATCAGAGAGGGAGACAAACCATAAGAGACTCTGGACTCTGGAAAACAAACTGAGGGTTTCAGAGGGGAGGGAGGTGGGGGAATGGGGTAGCCAGGTGATGTGTATTAAGGAAGGCACGTGTTGTAATGAGCACTGGGTGTTATACACAACTAATGAATCATGGAACACCACATCAAAAACTAATGACATACTGTATCTGGCTAACTTAAAATAACAACAACAAAAAAAGAAAGTCTACCTGACCAGGATTCTTTGTATAAAAATGCCACTTATGGATTAATTTCTGAGTATATTTTGTACCAATGATCTTAAGTCATCCTAAGCGTATGCAAATCTCTTAGCAACAGAAGATGATCCCAAATGAGAAAGCATCATGAGCCAACTCCTCTGCAAGCATCTGAGCCAACAAAGATGGGGTTTTAAACTTTATTTAAAAATATTTTAAAAAATTCATCTGGAGAGAAGGGAGCAGCATGTATAAATCTATTAGCTGTTTAAGTAAGTTCAATTGCTTCACGTTTAGATCCTTTGTGTCTAGGATAAATATATTTTAAAAATCCACACAGTAAAATGTGAAAAACAGTTTCCTTGGGTTCAACATGTCTGCTGTGAAAGAAGTTATATTTCTTGTAAAACAATGCAACATAATGGATGGCAGTGGAGTGCGGCCAACCGGTTTTAAATATCAAGCTGACAGTGGAATGTGGTATTTAGAAGATAGTCACAGCACAACATATAAGGAGAAATAGAAACCCACGGGTTGACAACTTAACAAAATGCAGTGTGTTCTCCAAAGGATTATTTCAGCCTCAGAAATAGCTACCTTTTACATAGCTTTACTTTAGGGTCAGTATATTCTGTCTGCTGTGAGTGAATTCCATGGGATCCTTTCAGAGATGAAATTGCTTCAAAACTAGGTCCTTTTACCCCTTTATTCTCTAGTCTAGAAGTTTCTGGGTTGGGGTATGTGAACAATCCATTTGGGTATGGGGAGAAAATATTAGGATTTTTTCCTTTAAAAAAAAACAAGAAAGAAACTAAGTGTTTTCAGCAATTAATATCCAGACTAACACTGATGGCCTCACTCAGTCCATCTGCATAGAAGGCTATTGTGTGTCATGTGCCCAGTGTCCATGGTTTCCTGAGAGAAAACTGGTATCCCATAAAATGTAGACAGGTTGACGGAGGTCCCCTCACTATTTGTTGGTTCTATTTCAGGGTTTTGACGTTTATGTGAGGCTGGTTAAGTAGATTTGACTGGGAGGTTATATTTTCCTCTAAAGTAAAAACTACACTTTGAAACTATATATCAAAATAGAATGAAAAAAAAAAAAAGAAATAGAATGAGTGACCTTAAAAATCTTTTCTACCACACACAAGTTCACTGGCTATCCCAAGGCCAAATGTGAAAAAGAGCTGCTGAACTTATTTTTGTTTGCCTTTTCCCAGTTTCTTAATACTGAAGCTTCGATTACTGATTTGAGACCTCTCTTCTTTACCAATACAAGCATTTCATGCTATACATTTCTCCCTAATTATAGATAATTGTGGATAGCATATGGGCAGGTCTTGTTTTTTTAATCCAATCTGGCAATTGTGTTTTAATTGGTGTGTTGACTGTGCATCCCGCAAATTTTGTTTTGCTCTATTATCACATTTCTTTCAGTTCAAAATATTTTCCTATCTCTCTTGGTACTTCCTTTTGACCCATGGATTATTCAGAAGTGTTTTGTTTAATTTCTAAGAGTTTTCGAGATGTTTTTCTGAAATTAATTTCTAGTTTAATTCCATTATTGTCAGAGAATATACTTTGCATCACTTTAATTCTTTTAAATTTGTTTGGGTTTGTCTTATTAGCAAAGATGTAGTGTATATTAGTGCACATTCTATATGCACTTGAGAAAATGAGCATTTTGCTGTTAAGTGAAGCTTTCTATAAATAAGTGTCAATTAGGTCCACGTGATTGATAATTTTGTCCAGTTCTTTTATATCCTTGCTGAATTTCTGTATACTTGCTCTGTCAAGTATTAAGAGAAGCGTGTTGAAAAATTTCCATCTGTAATTGCAAATTTATCCATTTCTCCTTCCAGTTCTATCAGATTTTGCTTCATGTATTTTGAAGCTCTGTTGTTTGGTGCATACACATATAGAACACTACGTCTTATTAGTGAATGTAATGTCACTATTATGTAGTGTCACTTTTTATCCCTGGTAATTTTCTTTGCTTTTAAATCTACTTTGTCTGATATTAACATAGAGTTTGTATGCCACAAATAAATAAAAAGAAATTTTAAAAGATTATTATTATTTTTTAAGATTTTATTTATTTATTTGACAGAGAGAGGCACAGCGAGAGAGGGAACACAAGCAGGGGGAGTGGGAAAGGGAGAAGCAGGCTTCCTGCTGAGCAGGGAGCCCGATGCGGGGCTCGATCACAGGACCCTGGGATCATGACCTGAGCCGAAGGCAGACACTTAACGACTGAGCCACCCAGGCGCCCCAAGATTATTTTATATTACATCATCTTAAATTTGTTTCATGTGTGTTATACAATGTATGTAATACCTAAATACAACAGCGATTGTATAACATGCAAAATATAAGTAATACATAAGTACAATTGTGCTTGCAGGTGTATTATTTAAAAGTTGGGGGCGCCTGGGTGGCTCAGTTGGTTAAGCGACTGCCTTCAGCTCAGGTCATGATCCTGGAGTCCCGGGATCGAGTCCCGCATCAGGCTCCCTGCTCGGCAGGGAGTCTGCTTCTCCCTCTGACCCTCCTCCCTCTCATGCTCTCTGTATCTCATTCTCTCTGTCTCAAATAAATAAATAAAACCTTTAAAAAAAAAAAAGTTGGGAGACCATTTTTCTAAGCTTACATAACCCAAAGTGTACTATAACTTCCACCCTTTTTACAGAATATAAATAGATGTTATGAATAAATAAAAATAATAAAGTCTTTCATAGTCTTATAAGGATAAGAAATGCTGCTTTAAGCAGAACAGAACACGTTTCTTTGCGCACGACTTCTTGGAGGCTTTAATATGCTAATACGTATGCTGACTCTCCCAGAGGGACGCAGTATGCAGTATTCCCCAGGCTCTGGTTCTTGGAAGAGCTTTTTAGTCTCATTTTGTGATCAGTTTGTGTGCCTCATAGTAGTCCGACTTGTGGTAAAAATACCAGGTTTGGCTCCTTTTCTGTTTGTAATGTCTTGTTAACATCAAGTTACCAGTATGTCTTTCTTCATCATAAGTAAAGAGCAGCATTACTTTATTTTTGTGAAAGAAGTGAAACTGTACTGGGCAACTAAGCAAATTCTGACCAGATTGGAAGTATGAATTAATTTCCTTAAATTGATCTATAATAAATCTAAAAGAATACCAAAATGTGATGGGGATTAAGGAGTGCACTTGTTCTGATGAGCACTGGGTGTTGTATGGAAGTGTTGAATCACTATACTGTACGACTGAAACTAATATTACACTGTATGTTAACTAACTGGAATTTAAATAATAACTTAAAAAATAAAACAATACCAAAATATTCAGCACTTTATTTGAATGTCTAACCAAGTAACGAGATAGCTATATATATATAGCTTATATATGAAATTCTATTTGAAAAGTCTGAATATTTTAGTATCACATGTGAACCCCAGTGAATTTTCTTATTGTTTCACCTAAGTCCGTTTATTCTGCCAAGAGATGTCTTGAAGTAGCACCACAATCTCTGTCCCATCTTCCACTGCTGCTGTCCAGACCCTCATCCTCTCTTACTTGCTCTTGTATGACAGCCTCATAACTGCTTTCTGGGCTTTCTTTCTGTTTCCCATTAGAGAAACCTGGTCACCGGAGTTATTGTTTGAAAAACAGCACAAATGATTCATATCAATTCCTTGTTTAAGAATTTCCACTGCGCAACATATTGTCCAAACTCCAAGAGAATATTCAAACACATAAGAGCCTTAAACATCTAACACCAATCAAAATATCTTCCTTCATTACTGGACACTCCACCCTGCATGCACCCTGAACTTCAGGCACAGCAGCTTCATCATTTATAAAATTGGTTTTTGCCTGTATTATGTTATCATGTCCATCCTGTGAGAAGACGTTTTGCTATCTTCCGCATTATGTGGGTGAAGAAACAGAGCCTCATGATCTTGTCCAAGGTCACATACCTGGTAAGAAAGAGAGTCAGCACTCAAAGCGTAGTTTTCTGATTTCAAATCAGGGAAAGGAGCATGATCTAGAGATCAAGAGGTTCTAAAACAGTTCCTGAGGTGGTAAAGAATGGTGGATTTAGATAAATATGGTAAAAAATTTTAGAAAGATGCTCAACATCTATTCCATCATTCTTCTAGAACATTGGTTCTCATTCTTGGCTTCACATGGGTGGAGATTTAAAAAACTGGTGATAGACGTTGGGGAGGGTATGTGCTATGGTGAGCACTGTGATTTGTGTAAGACTGTTGAATCACAGACCTGTACCTCTGAAACAAATAATACATTATATGTTAAAAAAAAAAAAAAAGATAGTAGTAAGGGAAGAATGAAGAGGGGGAAATCGGAGGGGGAGACGAACCATGAGAGACTATGGACTCTGAGAAACAAACTGAGGGTTCTAGAGGGGAGGGGCGTTGGGGTGATGGGTTAGCCTGGTGATGGGTATTAAAGAGGGCACGTACTGAATGGAGCACTGCGTGTTATATGCAAACAATGAATCATGGAACACTACATCAAAAACTAATGATGTAATGTATGGTGATTAACATAACATAATAAAATTAAATTTAAAAAAATTTAAAAAAATAAAAAAAAAAACCACTGATGGTCCAGTCTCACCCCAGAGAACCTCATGTAATTGATCTGGAGTGCAGCCCAGCATCAGGACTTTTAAAAGCTCCACAGATGATTCTAACGTGCAGCCAATGTTAAGAACCACTGTTCTAGAGCAGTTGTTCTCAGAGTGTTCTTTGGACAAACAGCATCACCACCACCTGGGAACTTGTTAGAAATGTAAATTCTCAGGCCTCACACCAGATGTGAACCAGAAACTTGGTATGGGGCCCAGCATCTGTGCTTTAATACCTCCCCCCCGCCAGGGGATTCTGATGCAGGCTAAAGTTTGAGAATTATTGCACTAGTATAATGCATTTAAAACTTTCTGGGGGTGCCTGGGTGACTCAGTTGTTTGAGCGTCCAACTCTTGATTTCTGCTCAGGTCATGATCTCAGGGTTGTGAGATGGAGCCCTGCATCAGGCTCCTCACTCAGTGGGGAGTCTGCTTGAGGATTCTCCCTCCCTCTCCCTCTGCCTCTCCCTACCACACCTCACCCCTGCTTTCTCTCTCTCTCCCCCTAAAAAAAAAAATAAAACTTTTTGGATTAGAACCTACAGTAATAAACGCATTTATATAGTATCCCAGTACATTTCCATATTACATTCTCTTTATTTATATAACTAAAACAAAATTTTCATGAAACATTAGTAACCCTGAATGTGCACTGTGATATTTTCTAGTCTATCCTATCCCATTCCATTTCATTAAAAAATATGAGTCAAGGGACACTCTAAATTAATTTTATAAACCACTAATGGATTATGAAAAACACTGATCTAGTGTCTTTTTCTCTGCTGTGGGGGTTGGGAAATTAAAATCTACATTCCATAGATTCCATTGCAACTGGCTCTGCATGTTATACAAGGTTAAACCAATCAGGTGCATTCATGTAAGATATAGAAGACAAAGTTTTTCTACGGCAGCATTAACAGAGGTCCCAATGTCAAGTAACTAGCTTCATGGGTGTTGAGAGGCAGGGTGTGGGATGTCAGTTTTCCTGGTGTAGATCATAGCAGGTATGGTGTAGTTCTGCAGTGGCCCTGGTAATGATGATTGTTCTGATTGTAACAGCTTTTTTTTTTTATTATTGTAGTGGCTATAGGTTCTGAAGCTAGAAGCTTCCTGACATAGTGGAAATAGTAGCTTATTCGGTGGCTTTTCTTTCCGCAGTCTGGCAATGAGATTTGCTCTAGGAATATCAGCTTAGAGTTTGTTTCTTCACCTTTTTCAATGATTCTTAGTTAAGAAATTGCAAGCACTGAATTGTTTCTGGGTATAAAGTTTGAGGCAGACAAAGGTAGGAGATGAAACCAGAGAGACAGATCACAAAGGCCCTTGTGTGCCATATTATTTGGAATTTGGAAGTTTTCTTATAGATAATGGAGTTCCACTAATAATTTTAAGTGGAATTTTCAGAATTGAATTTTAACTAGATCAGTACTACTCAAATTGTGGTCCACGTACCATTGCTGATCCAAGAACTATTTGTTATCAGTCTGCAGTAAATACAGATTAAGTATTTGAAAACTTCTATAGCTATTTGACAAGGCTGCCACATCCAAATGAGTGATCAGTTGACTTTGATAAAATATAGGTATGCCTTCTATTAGGGAAAAAAATCACACTGATCCTTCACCATAGGTAGTTTGAGAAGCACAGGGCTAGATTATTCTAGAGGTTATATGGAAATTGAAATGAAGGTATAAAGAAAGACACAGGGAGATTTTGGGACAAGATGACATAGAGATTTCATGTTTGATATACTCCTCTGGTCCAAACAAATAGGAGAGAGAGAAATAAAAATGTAAAAGTAGAACACTGAAAAAGATACTGTCATCTCTGAAAACAAGAAAATGGAACAGAAATGCAATGTAGTAGTACTGGACTTGCTGAGCTTCAGGTTGAGAAGCAGAAAAAGGCATCCAGGATTTTAGTGTCTATGAGGTATAAATCTCTTCCCTGATGGTTAAGTATGTTGGTAGTAAGTTCAGTGTTATCCACAAATCTCTTTATTTTGACTTTGTTTTTTTTTTTAAGATTTTATTGCATATTATTTGAGAGAGAGAGCAAGCACAAGTGGAGGGGGGGGGAGGAACAGAGGGAGAGGGAGAAGCAGACTCCCTGCTGAGCAAGGAGCCCGATGCAGGGCTCAATCCCAGGACCCCCGAGATCATGAACTGAGTGGAATGCAGACACTTAACCAACTGAACCACCCAGGTGCCCCTCTTTATTTTGACTTTGATCTTAAAAGACAGTTTAGCTGGATACAGCTATTTTCTCTGAAGTCCCCATTATTTTCCTTATCTTTTGGATTAGGAGTATGATGTCAGTCTGTCTTTAATCTGCCAGTTTCTTCCTACATATGCTGTTAACATATTCTTTTAGTCTTTGATATACAGCAGTTTCACTATGATGTGTCTGGATGTGTTTTTTGGATTTATTTTTATTTATCCAGCTTGAGATTTAGCATGAGTCTCAATGTCATTATCTTTTCAAATATCATTTCTCTTCCATGCTTTGTGTTCTCTTCTGGAACTTCTATTAGAGATGTAGTAAATGTGTTTGTTCTAGTTTTAAGGTCTCTTAACTGTGCTTTTACATATTTTCTTTTCTTTTCATTTGTACTCCATTTTGGGTAAACTTTTTACACCACTTTTCTAGTTCAGCTATGTATAGTGTATTTTTTAACATGTTCATTGAGTTGGTAATTTCAAAAACTATATTATTATTTTTGAAAATTTTACTCCAATGATTTTCAAATCTTTGTTTTCTTGATAATAGTATTTTCCTCCTCATGATTTTCAATTTCTTATTTTATTTCTTAAGCCAATTTAATATTCTTAGACAGTTTATATATAATTCCATTATATGACGTTCAAGAGAATAATATTCTTCATGTTTTTTAATGTTAATTTTCATTATGTATTGATTGTATATACACATTTTTTTTATTGTAAGATCTTGCTTGATGGAAGGGGAGGGAATATTTATGTGTCGAAATCCTATGTGGCCCAATTTGAGGATGGGTCCCATCAATGGGATCTTGCATTTTCTCTTCTAGGCCTCTTGAAGTATAATCAATTAAAGGTCATTTTTCCACTTTTTTTTTTTTTAAAGGGAGAGAGAGAATCTTTTTTTTTTTTTAATTTATTTATTCATTTGAGAGAGTGAGAATGAGAGAGAGTACATGAGAGGGGGCAGGGTCAGAGGGAGAAGCAGGGTCAGAGGGAGAAGCAGGCTCCTCGCCGAGCAGGGAGCCCGATGCGGGACTCGATTCCGGGACTCCAGGATCATGACCTGAGCCGAAGGCAGTCGCTTAACCAACTGAGCCACCCAGGCGCCCCATTTTTCCACTTTTATACTGATTTCTCAAGAGTTTCTTGGATCACTCAGTGTGGTAGGATAAGATAAAGTATCTTATTTATTAGTGTGGTATATCACTAAATGGGAGCTAATCACCAGATTTCCAATATGTGTGTGCGTGGGTTTCTCCATAGCACCAAGCAATTCTCCAGACACCAGCTGGGTGTCCTACAATGCAGTTCTGATGCTATCTACCTGGAGATAGCATCAGATCTCACAGGTTAAGGGTTTAGTCCCAAAAGACTGTCCCCCCTCCCCCCACTGCCACACACAAACTTCAGGTGCCAGTCACAAGTCCAGATTGTCACCTGTGCTTCTGACCAACGGGTTATAAATCAGAGGTTCCCACAACTCCCTCCTTGGGTTTGATAAATTTGCTTGAGTGGCTCACAGAACTCTGGAAACCCATTTTTTCATTAGATTACTATTTTATAAAAGGACATAACTCAGGAACAGATAGGCAGAAGAGATGCATAAGGCAAGGTATGGGGAAAGGGTGCAGAGCTTCCATGCCCTCTCTGGGCCCACCACTCTCCCCACATCTCCATGTGTTCACCAATCTGGACGCTTTCCAAATCCTGTCTTTTGGGGTTTTTATGGAGGCTTTATTACATAGGTATGGTTGATTAAATCATTGGCCCCTGGTGATTGAACTCAATCTTCAGGCCCTCTCCCCACCTCAGAAATCAAGGACATGGGATTGAAACTTCCAATCATCTAATCACATGGCTGGTTTACTGGTGACCAGCTCCACCATCAGGGGCTTTCCAAAAGTTACCTCATTAACATAACAAAAGACATCTTTATTGCTCTCATCACAGGAAATTCCAAGTGTTTTAGGAGCTCTGTGCCAGAGCCCAGGATGAAGGCCAAATATATATTTCTTATTATAAATCTAGTATCACATTAATATATTTTCTCATAATGAATTATCATTGCATTTCTAGGATAAAACCTCCTGGGTTGCATTTCTTGGCTAAATCACAGATGTTTTAATTTTTGTTTTGTTTTATCTTCAGTACACTGCTGGATTTTACTTCATGAGATGTCTAGGATTTCCTTTTCTTATATATCCTTCATAAATTGTGTGTGTGTGTGTGTGTAGGGAGAGAACAGGCGAGCAATTAATTTAATCCCGAAATCTCTGTGGTTTAAGACAACAGATGTTTGTTTCTTGCTCTTACAAAATCTGCTTCAAATATTTGCAAATGACATATCAGATAAAGGGCTAGTATCCAAAATCTATAAAGAACTCATCAAACTCAACACCCAAAGAACAAAGAATCCAATTAAGAAATGGGCAGAAGACATGAACAGACATTTTCCCAAAGAAGACATCCAAATGGCCAACAGACACATGAAAAAGTGCTCAATATCGCTCGGCATCAGGGAAATCCAAATCAAAACCTCAATGAGATACCACCTCACACCAGTCAGAATGGCTAAAATTAACAAGTCAGGAAACGACAGATGTTGGCGGGGATGTGGAGAAAGGGGAACCCTCCTACACTGTTGGTGGGAATGCAAGCTGGTGCAGCCACTCTGGAAAACTGTATGGAGGTTCCTCAAAAAGTTGAAAATAGAGCTACCATATGATCCAGCAATTGCACTACTGGGTATTTACCCCAAAGATACAAAAGTAGGGATCCGAAAGGGTATGTGCACCCCGATGTTTATAGCAGCAATGTCCACAATAGCCAAACTGTGGAAAGAGCCAAGATGTCCATCGACAGATGAATGGATAAAGAAGAGGTGGTATATATATACAATGGAATATTATGCAGCCATCAAAAGGAATGAGATCTTGCCATTTGCAATGACGTGGATGGAACTGGAGGGTATTATGTGGAGCGAAATAAGTCAAACAGAGAAAGACATGTATCATATGACCTCACTGATATGAGGAATTCTTAATCGCAGGAAACAAACTGAGGGTTGCTGGAGTGGGGGGTGGGGTGGGAGGGATGGGGTGACTGGGTGATAGATACTGGGGAGGGTATGTGCTCTGGTAAGTGCTGTGAATTGTGCAAGACTGTTGAATCTCAGATCTGTACCTCTGAAACAAATAATGCAACATATGTTAAGAAAAAAAAAAGAAGAAGAAGAAGGTAGCAGGAGGGGAAGAATGAAGCGGGGGAAATCGGAGGGGTAGACGAACCATGAGAGACGATGGACTCTGAAAAAGAAACTGAGGGTTCTAGAGGGGAGGGGGGTGGGAGGATGGGTTAGCCTGGTGGTGGGTATTGAGGAGGGCACATTCTGCATGGAGCACTGGGTGTTGTGCACAAACAATGAATCATGGAACACTACATCTAAAACTAATGATGTAATGTAGGGGATTAACATAAGAATAAAAAAAAGATTAAAAAAATAAATAAATAAAAAATAAAAACAAAAAACAAAAAGCAAAAAGCAAAATCTGCTTCAAGCTGGGCATTTCTTCAGAGCAGCTCTCCCCAAGCAGTGATTCAGGAGGATCCAGGCTGTTTCCATTTTATGATGTTGTTATGGCTTCTAGCAGAAAAAATAGCTCAAAGATGGTGAAGGGACTTTTGACTTCCTCAGCCCAGATGTGACCATGGGCAAAAACTAGTCACATGGTCCCACACAACTGCAAGGGGATGGGGAAGTACAGTCTTTTAGGTGCTTAGGAAGGAAAGGAAAACTATGTATTGAGAGCATAAGTAATCTCTGCCACACAGGTACCCTATGAGGTAGCCTGCAGTTTTAACTTCTCAAGGGAGACTTTTTTTTTTTCACCCAAATACCAGATCCAGACATTAACCTTTGCTGGAGGATTTATATGCCGTCTACACCTCTGAACAGAGTACACAGTTTTGACAACCTATGTTTTATTCAGGGATCCTAATTCCGTCTATTTGCCTCACAAGGGCCCCAAATCCAAGTGGTTAAAATATGCAAGTCTTATATTTACTGATGTAGGTAATGCTCTTAGGGTAGCCAAAGCAGTATTGTCTATAGATTTAGTAGGTTTTCTTCGAATTTTTTACTCTTGGGGATTCCCTCCTTCCTAAACTTCTCATTTTGATATAATTTCTAAGTTAAAGAAAAACTGTAAGGATGAAGTTCCAGCCCAGCTCCACTGAGGTTATTCCCCAAGTCCACAGAAAGCTGAACTCTGTCTATGCCCTTGGCTTACTGGGACATCCATGGGCTGGCTTATACCATTCACCTGCTTCTGGAACACACAAACTCAAAACTATGAGGAAAATAAACATGTGATGGGGGATGCTCCAACTATGACAGAAGCCAGTGGTGGAATGAAACATTCAAGTTGAGCCTGGACTTTCTCAATCTGCCCTACTAAATTGATAAAGCTCACAAGATCACCCAGAGCAGTGCCATCCTTCACTGCATTGCTCACAAACACAACCTATGAGGGGAAACAGAAGGGAAGATTTGTGTGGACATTTTGAAGAACTAGGTTATGGACACCTCCAATCAACCCTGACTTAGGGAAGCTGAAGCACGAGTACTTGGAGGGGCTCTCTAAAACGATGAAGCTCTTCTCACGGTTTCTAGGGAAGAGGCCACAGTTTTCAGGGGACAAGATCACCTTTGCAGATTTCCTTGCTTACGGCATCCTTGACTTGCACCATATACTTGAGTGCCACGAGTGCCTGGATGCATGAAATATGAAAGATTTCATCATCCTCTGGCCTGAAGAAGATCTCTGCCCAGCTGCCTCCTCCCAGGCCCTATGTTCAGAATGACCACCATGTGGAGCGACAAGCAGGGCCCTGTTAAGCCAGGAGAGAGGAGCGAGGCATTAGTATTGTGACAGTACTGCTCCGCTGGGGTCCTGGAGAAAAGCTGGACCTCCCTGCCCTCCAGAATCACCCCTCTTGTTCCTTTCTCCTTCTTTTCTTTCCCTTCTTCCTCACCTCAGGCCTTATTAGGCCCTTTTTACTCCCCCAAATCTCTGTTTGTGTAGGTCCTTTAAAGTTCTACGACACCCAACTTCTCTTCAGCAAAGTCTGCCCCCCACTGACATTATCCCTCTTGCACTAACGTCAACCAGACTATCCTTCCTTTTATGGTTGCCTCTGCTTTGAGGCGCCCAAATGGACCCCTCACCTGCAGAGGTCGGGCCTGAGCTCCCCACCATTGCCCTGAAGACCAGTATTGGCCTGGTATGCAGGCCCTATTCCCCTAGCATGGTCCTTGCCTCAGCCCTGCCTGATCTCCAAGAAAGCCTCAATCGTACATGCGCACACACAATTTATGAAGGAAAATAAAGGAGAAGAAAATCCTAGACCTATCTCATGAAGCAAATGTTATCATATCAAATTCAACAGTACTGAAAATGAAACAAAATAAAAAATAAAAACATCTCAACTGTATTAATCATATTTAAAAATTTTCTGTATTTATATGTTTTGACATCTTGGAGACTTGCTAATCTGAGAGAGACTTCCCCTCCCAGGGTAAGCCAATTTCTAGAAAGAATAAACAACTTGCGTGCCAGCATGTCTTTCATATGCAAACCAACTAATCCAGAGGCCACGTCTCCAACCACTTCTTTTACCCTCTCACACAACAAGCCAGTATTCCCCCTGCCCAAAATCACCCCAGGGTCAGGTACAGGACAACTGCGGACCATCTCCATAGCCTGGAGCCTGCTAAAATTAGTCAAACTCACCAGTCCTCACATGCTCACCTTACCTTGCCCATTCCTTCCTATGAAAACCAGAATAAAGGCTCATATTTCCCCCTCACTCCTTCTGGCTCCTGACTGACTGTGGTCCTTCTCTCTGTGGCCCTGCATGGTACGACATGCCCTCTCCTCTTGGGAACAACTGTGAGTAATAAACTCTTATTTCAAAAGCAGTTGTCTCGTGTAGGTGACAGCCTTACCATACCTGATTAAAACAAATCTCAGGAACATTTCAAGACGTCTACCAAGTAGAATTTATCCTGAAGATGAAATGATAATGGATTATCAGAAAATCTACTATTGTGATATACCACACTAATAAGGAACATAGTCGTATGATCATGTCACTGGAGCAGAGAAAGGATTTGATAAAATCCAATCAAATATACCCATCCAAAACATGTATTCAACTGTGACACTTTTGACACACTCTCCTAAAGTCAGAATTTCAATAAGTACTAATAAGTGCTTTTGTCCAACCCAATGCAAAAAGTGAAGAAAAACAAAGTGTATCTAAATTGGATTAGGAAGAGACAACCTGTCTATTTGAAGATTGTGTGATAGTCTACATAGAAAATTCAAGAGTAGCTACAGATAAATTATTAAAACAAATGGGGATTCATCAAGTTTGCTGGATAAAATATCAACATATAAACCCAATTGAAGTCCTCAGGGTGTCTTCACATTGTGTTTTAGAACATAATACTGAGTGACAAGAGCAAATTTCACAAAGATACATGTGGTTTGGTCCCATTTATATAAAGTTTAACCCCCCCCCAAAATAATACTCTGTATGTTCTAGGAATGTATACAAATGTAATAATTTATCTAAAGCTTGTGTGCTAATGATAAATTCTAAATTCACGATGCTGATTACCTCTGGGGAAAGAGAAAGGAAATGAGCTGGGGTGGTAACACATGGGGCTTCTCCTAGATCTATCAATATTTCCCCTTAAAAATCAGATGCAAATATTACCACAAATTAAGATTTGATAAAACTGAGTATACCTTATATTTATTGCTATTGTTTTCTGTATGAAGTATTTCATGATAAAACCAAAAGAATTAGAGAAAAAAGTTAGAAAGCTGCTTGGTAATCCAGGTGAAAGTTGATAGGGATATAGTCCAGGACAGTAGTCTGGCAAGGAAGTAAGAGAAAGAAATATTTAGGCTAGATAGGGAAATGGGAGTAGGGAGGAAGCATGCACAATACCACATGGGTGTCTAGCTTAGATGACTATGCAGGGACTATTGTGACCACTGAGATAGGACAGGAGTGTGTTTTCTGCCATGTTTCATTTGAACTATATACAGAGGACCTCCTGGTGAAAGCATGAGACCGAAAGTTGGAGACATGATTCTGAACTTGGGAAGAAGTATGGATGGGGCCATGAGTATGGGAATCAATAGCACTAGTAGGAAATATGTGGGTAAGTGAGACCATCCAGGTGATGGTAGCAGAGTGAAAAGAGGAGCAGAGGAAGGAGGACTAAGTCCTAGGAAATGTTAATATTTAAGGAGTTAGAAGAGTAGGGGAAATCCAGAGACTAGTTGGAGAGACACACAGGAGAACCATGAAAAGTGCTGTGTCACAGAAGCATGCAGAGCTGGAAATTTCCAAGGAGGTGTATTTGGTGTTTTCCCCTATAGCTGAGGAGTTCAGTAAGGTAAGGACTAAGAAACATGTCATTTAAGGGGCACTTGGGTTGCTCAGTTGGTTAATCGTCCAACTTCGGCTGGGGTCATGATCTCAAGGTCCTGGGATTGAGCCCCACGTCAGGCTCCCCACTCATCAGGGAGCCTGCTTCTCCCTCACCCTCTCCCCACACTTGTTCTCTTGCTCTCTCTTTCTCCCTCTCAAATTAAAAAAAAAAAAAAAAGAAGCATGTCATTTAAGTTTTGCAAATAGGAGGTTATTTGTGACCTTAGCAAGAGTGTGGTCTTA
Source organism: Mirounga angustirostris (assembly GCF_029215605.1). NCBI lineage: Eukaryota > Metazoa > Chordata > Mammalia > Carnivora > Phocidae > Mirounga > Mirounga angustirostris. The sequence continues at coordinate 39,378,032 of NW_026991719.1, forward strand.
GGGGCGCCTGGGTGGCTCAGTTGGTTGAGCGACTGCCTTCGGCTCAGGTCATGATCCTGGAGGCCCCGGGATCGAGTCCCGCATCAGGCTCCCTGCTCGGCGGGGGGTCTGCTTCTCCCTCTGACCCTCCCCCGTCTCACGCTCTCTCTCTCTATCTCATTCTCTCTCTCAAATAAATAAATAAAATCTTTAAAAAAAAAAAAAGAGTGTGGTCTTAGAGAATTGGGGTTTGGCTGAAAAAGCCAAATGGAAATGAGTCCAGGAATGAATGGAACATGAATGCAGTATAGATCACTCTTTTAAGAACATCACTACTAGCATTAACATGATAATCGTGATAAATATCACCACTACCAATAGCGATAACCCTTTTCCCCATTACTGCTACTATCACCCCCAGTCCACTGGCCTTTCTGTAATACCTTTTCCCTTCTCTCTGCTTCTTTCTGTTCCCTTCTCAACCAATCCGACATATTTACACACTGAAACTGCTTAAAAGCATAAAGTTGAACAAAAATCAAAATGGCTGCACTAATGCTTCAGCAAACTTGATTTTACTTTTTTAAAAAGATTTTATTGATTTATTTGAGAGACACAGAGAGAGGGAGAGAGAGAGGGAGTGAGAGCAGGAGCAGGAGGAGGGGAGGGGGAGGGGAGAGGATGGGAGAGGGAGGAGGGTGAAGCAGGCTCCTCACTGAGCAGGGAGCCCGATGCGGGACTGGATCCCAGGACCCCGGGATCAAGACCTGAGCCGAAGGCAGACGCTTCACCGACTGAGCCACCCAGGTGCCCCTTGAATTTAAAGTAACAGTTTTTTTCTCTCTTCCGCAAACCTCCCCTCCTCCCTCCTTAACCTTTTGTTTCAGGAACCTGGTACCACCCTGAAGACAACTAAGAGGACGGCTAGATCCTGTTATTTCCCTATAAGCCGCCCCCCCACCAGCCCCTTCCTCCCAGGGGGCTTGCAGTTTTTGAAGGCCAGAGCCTGCTGCAGCCTCCTTTTCCCAGCAAAGCAATAAAGCTATTATTCCTCTTTATCCCAAACTCTGTCTTCGAGTCGTATTTTGACTCCAAAGCACAGAGATCAGTGTTTGACAGCACATCTACTACACCTGTTTAGGTCTGTATCCAAGGTAAGGTTCTTGCCCTTGAGAGGTTTACTTCGTAGTGGACAGGACAGGCATGCAAACGTGTGACTTTAATACATGTCCTCTGTGGTAGTCATTCATATTATTCACCAGATATTTCCAGCTCTCCTCCTTCTGGAAACACAGTAGAATTATACTTCCTTGCTTTTGTAGCTGGGTAGGGCCATCTGTTTAATTCTGGCCACTGAATTTGTAAGTCAAAGGGATATATGCTCCTTCTAAGCTATGCATTGAAAGTTAATTGCTGGTGTGAAACCCTCTAGAACCAAACTACAGCAGGAATGATTAACTATGGCCTGTGGGCCAAATCCAGCCTATAGCCTATTTCATTTTTATTTTTTTATTTTTTTATTTTAAGATTTTATTTATTTGAGAGAGAGAGAGACAAAGAGCAAGCACGAGTGGGGGACAGAGGGAGAGGGAGAAGCAGGCTCTCTGCTGAGCAGGGAGCCCGATGTGGGACTCCATCCCAGGATCCTGGGATCATGAACTGGGTTGAAGGCAGATGCTTAACCGACTGAGCCACGCCGGCGCCCCTATAGTGTATTTTATAAATAAAGCTTTATTGGAACACAATGTGCCTGTTTCTTTACATATTGTCCAGTGCTGCTTTTGTGCTCTATTGGCAAAGTAGTTGTGACAAAGATTGTATGGAAAGATTGTATGGTCCTCAAAACCTAAAATCACTTACTATACAGAAGAAGTCTGCTGACACGTTCTCTAATACAACCTACCTTATCCTGAGGAGAGAGGCAAATGGGAGCAAGGTCAGGGATTTCTAGAGACTGAATGTGCTCTGCCCCCCAAATTCTTATGTAGAAATCCTACCCGCCCCCCCATGAAGGTGGAACTAGAAGAGGGGACCTTTGGCAGGTGAATGGGATTAATGCTTTCATGAAAGAGACTCCACAGAGCTCCCGCATCCCTTCCATCATGTGAGGAGACACAGGGAGAGGGTGCGAGATGTGAACCAGGAAGTGAGCTCTCACCAGACACAAAATCTGCCAGCTCCTTGATCTCAGACTTCTCAGCCTCCAGAACTATGAGGAATAAACGTCTGTTATTTATAAACCACTCAGTCTATGGCTTTCAGTTACGGCAGCTGGAACAGATTTAGACAGGAATAAAGGGAGTATGGATGGATGCTCAATATGATAAAGTGATCTCTAAAAGTCAGAGGTGTCCAAAGGAGAACTGGGCTGTCTTGCAGGAGTGAAGAGGGCAACGGGCCCTGGGGTATGGAGAATGAGTTCCCTGTTGCCCAAGTATTCAAGAAGCACACTTAGCTCTTGGGAAAATAACATATTAATTTTTTATAGCTGCATAACAGATTTCTATACATGTAGAGGCTTAAAATAATATATCTTTATTTATTTTTAAAGATTTTATTTATTTATTTGACAGAGAGAGACACAGCAAGAGAGGGAACACAAGCAGGGGGCGTGGGAGAGGGAGAAGCAGGCTTCCCGCGGAGCAGAGAGCCTGATGCGGGGCTCGATCCCAGGACCCTGGGATCATGACCTGAGCTGAAGGCAGACGCTTAACGACTGAGCCACGGCACCCCAACAACATACATTTAATTGCTTATGGTTGTATAGGTCAGAAGTCCAGCACAGCATGGCTGGCTCTCTGCTCAGTGTATCACAAGGCTGAAATCAAGGTGTTGATCGGGCCAAATTCTCATCAGGAGATTCTAGGGAAAAGTCCACTTCAGAGCTCATTCGTGTTGTCAGAATTCAGTTCCTTGTGGTTGTAGGACTTGTTAGAAAGAAAGAAGCCCCAAATGGAGTCATTTGCTCCCCAGGACAGCAAACCGAGACTCCATTACTATTTCAGCCTCTCCCAGGAGTGTCACCTTTCAACAGTCAATCTGAAATTTCGTGATCAGCACTAAGGAGGTAATGCATGATAAAAACTCCGCTGGTCTCTTCCCCTCAAAAAAGAATCTGCCCTGGCCTGAAATAATCTTTCCTTTTATTTTGCTAATAACTTCCTTGCCCCACCCTCCTGCCTATAAAAACCTTCCATTTTGTACAACTCCTTGGAGCGTCTCTCTACTTGCTAGATGGGATGTTGCCCAATTTATGAATCACTTAATAAAGCCAATTACATCCTCAAATGTAGTCAGTTGAGTTTTGTTCTTTAACAGACTGAGGTCTCCATTTCCTTGTTGGCTGTGGGCCAGGGGCTGCTGTCAGCTCCTAGAGGCTGCTCACCTTCCCTGTCATGTGTCTTCTTCCATCTTCAAGTCAGCAATGGTGTGCTGAATCCTTGTGTGTTGTCTGACTTCCTCTCTGGGGCCAGTTGGAAGAAACTGCTTTTAAAAGGCTCATGTGGTTAGGTCAAGCCACCTGGATAGTCTCCTTGTCTTAAGGTCAATGGTTCCATATAACATAACCAAATTATGGGAGTAAAATCCATCACATTCAGAGCCCAGGCATTATGCAAGGTGTATATGTGGTGGTGGTGGGGGGGTGGATCTTGGAGGCCATGTTAGAATTCGGCCTACCATCCATAAGAGAATGCAAATAGCATACTCAGCTAAACAAATCAATGTTCAAAATACCTTCTAATCTTGAGAATCTATGATTCTGTAACTGCATTGAAGTTTGGATTGAGAAGAGGGGCTTAAGTCACAATTGCTGCCTACATGCAGTTTTCAATGTGGTTAACATAAATAAAACTATTAGCACTGTGTTAAATGGATGGTTAAACTGTAATATAAGAGTCTCTACAAGGCCAGGGAGGAAAAAGATTGCAGAAGACTAAGAGAGTTAGAATATTTTCTTGGAGAAGGTGTGACTTGAACTGTTACTTGAAGTAGGATGAAATAGAAATAAAGTCTTTCCTTTTTCTAAACTTCTGGATGGTTTTTATTCATTGTACATTGACATTTCCAAAGTGTGATACTGAAAAATACGCTAAGAAAATGTATTTAAAGCTTAGAAATAGGCAAAATGAAGCCTACAAAGCTTTGCAAAGTCATACCAGAGTATTAGCAGCGTATTCATTCTGCCTGAGGATTAATTCTCTAGATCAGTGGTTCTCAAACTTTCATATGGCTCAGAATCCCCTGGAGGGTTTGTTAAAACACAGAGGGCTATGTCTTATCCTAGAGTTTCTGATTCAGTAGGTCTTGGGTAAGGCTCAAGAAATGGCATTTCTAACAAGAGTCCAGGTGATGCTGGTCTGGGGAGCACACTTTGAGAACTCTTGCTCTCGAGGAACATACCATTGTTTGACTTACTATTTACTACTGTTGATCAAGGCAAAGATTCTGTCAAGTTACAGGTTAATTTGTAGAAGTTGCCAAGGATTTTTGTCCAGTAGAAATGCAAATAATCTCGGTCCAATGAAAAAGATAACCCCAATAGTTAGTTTTATTGCCCTGTAAGACTTTTACCTGTTTTGGGTTTCAGCCATTTAGCAATCTTATTTCAGCATTTTCTCTCTCTCAGTTGACTGTGTATCCTGGTTTCTCAGATCCTTCTTTGAACCAGCTTTAGCATCCCACTGATACACGCTCTCATTAACAAGTTAAATAAATGACATATGCTCACTATGTTAGCACGATAGTCATGATTTTTAACTTTTTGAAAATTATACCCTGACAGGGCTGTGTGATCCAAAAAGTTCTGACAAAGTCAAGTTAAAGAAATTTATGCAGAATTCTTAACAATGCACCTCTCCCAGCCTTTAATTTGCTATTTAAAAAGTAGATGATGCAGCATTTTACCAACTTATTTGACACTGGACACTTTTTACTCAAAGTATCTTTAGAATATACTGCCCTATGTAGTTATTATCAGGGACATCGCAGCCATTCCCACCATCTCTAAAGAAATATAAGTTACCTTCCTGCACACATTGAATCTCATCTCCACGAGAGCAGCTTATTTTTAAAGACAAGGAAGAGAGCATTTGTGTCATTTGGCATTGAGAAGGCCTCCATCACCAGATGCAGGGTCGAGGAGAGTTTGTCTCCTTTTTATCTTCTCACACCAAGCGAGACTCCAAATTCCCCCGAGAGTTCCCGTGAAATGACAGAGAAATATCCAATGCAGTTTTTTTGCTGGAGCCAAATGTCCCAATGCCAAAAATCTTTCTTTTCAGCACAGCAAAATGTTTGTAGATTTCTCCTTTTTCAGTGTGTCTGGGATAACTCTCCCACAAAATTGGAGAGCACTCATTAGCGGTTTAGGAGCAAACGTCGTTGCCATGTCAGGAATTCTTGGTTCTGTTTCTACAGCCCCACATCAGCAGAGGCTTGGATTGAGCCCAAACCCATGTTCTAATGATGGCTCCTCATTCTGGAAAGCTCTGTTGTCATTTGGGGCCTTTTTACCCCCAGAAGGGCTCTCACTTTCTCTCTCCACAGCCAACCGACTCCCTTGAGTACTAAACTAAAGTTGGAGAATTTGAAGATTGTAAAGATTGACAGTTTGTGGTTTCTTTCAATTTAGAAGCAAACCTTATAGGGGATCATGTCTCTAAACCTATGAATTAGAGAAACTGCTTTCCTTACGGGTGAGCAAGGACCTGGAAGACTGTTGCTAAGGTCAGTTGTGTCTTCGTCCAAAGTGAGGAAACTACGTAGGTTTATGTTTGAAGTTCCTGGAAGTATTTCCACCAATGGGATTTTGAGGTGGTTCTTCCAACCTGTAAACTTGGCCACCTGTTTTCTACCTCCTGGAATGTATTCTCTCAGGCAGCTGTTCCCATGTTCCATTGAAATGGAGCACTCACTGAAGTTGGTAACCTCATTCTTGGTGGGCCAAGGAAGAATTGAGATGTATGGAGATTCTTGGCATCCACATGTCCACACTCACACTACCCCACCAGTCACTTTGATATTGTGCAGACTGAAACAGATCCTGACTCTATGGAACTGCCTAAGGTTGGAGGCAAAGGTTCCCTCAGGTTAGTCTATAAGTTCCAAAGCCGAACACTGGCTTTCTCCCTAACTACTGTCAACACAACCACGTGCCCACAAGAATGAAAGCCAAACCTCGGTGCACAAGCCTTCCTATATTTGGCCAATTTTGTTCCCTCCCCTCTTGTAGTTTGCTGTCGACTACACAAGCAAAGCCCTTTTCATCCTGTCACAAGACTTGCTCTTTGCCTTGCAAAAACGTTCCTATAATTCATTCCATTTGCATGTGCAATGGTCACCATCATGCATCTTTTTTTATTTAAACTTTTTATTTTAAGATACCTGTAAATTGGGCGCCTGGGTAGCTCAGTTGGTTAAGCGACTGCCTTCAGCTCGGGTCATGATCCCGGAGTCCTGGGATCGAGTCCCACGTCGGGCTCCCGGCTCAGCGGGGAGCCTGCTTCTCCCTCTGACCCTATCCCCTCTCATCCTGTTTCTCTCTCTCTCTCTCTCTCAAATAAATAAATAAATAAAATCTTTAAAAAAAAAAAAAGATACCTGTAAATTTATATGCAGTTGTAAGAAAAAGTACAGAGAGAACCTATGTACCATTTATCCAGTTTCCCCCAAAGGTAGCATCTCGCAAAACCATAGTACAGTGTCACAGCCAGGTTATTGACATTGGTGCAGTCCAGAAAAAGAACCATTCCATCACCACAAGGATCCCTCTTGTTGCCCTTTTATGGTTACATCCACCACCCTATCTCCCTTCACCTGACCCGTGGAAACCATGAATTTGTTCTCCATTTCTAAAATTTTATCTTTTCAAAGTAATATATAACTAGAATCACATAGTACATAACCTTTTGGAATTGGCTTATTTTTTTTACTTAGCATAATTCCCTAGAGGTTCATCAAAATTGTTACATGTATCAATAGGTCACTCTCTTACTGCGGAGCAGTATTCAGTGATACGAATGTACCAGCATTTGTTTAACCATTCAACAGCTGCAGGACATTTGGGTGATTTTCCAGTTTGGGACTATTACATTTGTGCACAGGTTTTTATGTGAATTTAAGCCTTCATGTTATGTGTGCAATTGCTGGGTCATATGGTAATTTTATGTTTATTTAAGAGACTGCCAAACTGTTTTCCAGAATGGCTCTACCATTTTACATCCCTACCAGCAATACATGAAAGATCCAGTGTCTCCACATCCTTATCAGCATTTGGTATTATCGCTATTATTTATTTTGGCTCTTCTGAGGGGTGTCTGGGGATAGCTCACTGTGGTTCTAATCTGCATCTCCCTAATGGTTAATGACGTTGAACATCTTTTCATGTGTTTGTCATCTGTATGTCATCTTTGGAGAAAGTTTGTATCTTTTGCTCATTTTCTTATTGAATTTATTGTTTCTTTACTGTCAAATTTTGAGAGATCTTTCCTTGTTTTAGATACAAGACCTTTGTCAGATATGTGGTTTGAAAATATTTGAGTAAGTTCTATTGATCTGTCCTTAGAATGTTCTTTTCAAAGGTACGGACTGTACCTTCTGTCATCTCCACTCTATTACTGAGCCCCCAGCCAGTGAGTTTTTATTTCTCTTGTTATAATTTTCAGTTTTTAATTTCCATTTAGTCCTTTTTATAACTTATGCTTCTTTGCCGAGATTTTAAATTATCTTTCATTTGTTTCAATATAATTTGTAATTGCTTGTTGAATCATTTGTATGATGGTTGCTTTAAAACCTTTATCAGGTAATTCCAACATCCAATTCATCTCTGTGATGGCAGCAGTTAAATGTCTTTTTTCCTTCAAGTTGTGGTTTTCCTGGTTTCTGATGTAGAGTGATTTTCAGTTATATCCTGGACATTTTGGTTATTACATTAGGAGACTGTGGGTCCCATGAACTTTTTAATTTTAATGGGAAAGCGCTTTGTTTAGATTTACCACGCAGGTCCTGGCCCATTTTTTGGACTGTGGTTCCAATATCATTTTCAGAGCCTTTGTGGAGCCATTTTTGTTTACTTGACTTATCTCAAGCCACTGGAGTTTCCATTGATCCTTGTTAATGCTGTCGGAGAGAGCTGAAGAAGCTTGTTCAGGCCGGGCTGCCTAGAGCCTGTAGGTGGGGGCAAGGAGTTTTCCTGCTTCAGGGATGAATGGTGTTTCCTGGTGCTTGTTATAGAAGGCTCCTCCCATCTGTGGGGGATGGAGAGTGCCGCCCTAGCTGAGTGCTTGTGAAGGTTCCTTTGAATGTCTCTGAGTCGGGGGCAGGGAGAATCTTAGGCCTGGAGGGAAAAATAACCTTTCTGGCAGTCTCCCCGTTGCTTGGGGGGGAATGGACAGTACATCCCAGGCTACACACTTATTGTGGCATGATCCCACTTACCAATCCCCTGCCCTCCCACTGCATACATGGTGTCTCTGAGTAGGGGAGGAGAGCCTCAGGCCCAGTAGGGAAGCACAATGCTTCCCCAACTGACACTTGCATTGGGATCCCCTTCGCCAGTACCCCTTAGCTGTGTCTCTAGATGGGGGAGGTGAGTTTCAAGCAGGGTAAGGATAGAGAGTATTTACCCTGATTACTTATTGTCAGTGAGGCATCCAATGGATTCCCTTTGCTGGTTCTGCCAGGTACATATAATATTGTTGGTGGGACTCCCGTTTTATCTGGGGAAATAGTGAGCCTATTGGCACTGCCCTTTTTCTTAATAGGTTGTGGGTTTGGAAAATACCAGGTCTGGGTGTCCTTCTGTTGGGTGGTGGTTCATAAGATGTCCTGACACCGTGGTGTTCCTGTAGTCCTGTGGTCCATCTTCCACCTTTCAGAGTTTTCCTTTGGTAGTCTCATGAATTATTTTCAGGGTTCATAGTTGTATGTAGCAGAAAGGAGCAGAGAGAGATGAGTCTACACCATCTTGTCCAGACCAGACGTCTCATTTTTCTTATCTCTATACAATCTCTATTTTAGCATTCTTAGTAATCTTACACGTATCTTTACTATCACTTTGCCTTTATCACTGCTTTTGCACTTGTCAGATATTAGAGAGTTAATGATATTTGTAAAACATTAGAACAAAGTGCAAGGTCAGTAAATATGCACTCGTTAACAAATACTGTGAAAATAGAGACAAAAGCCTTCACATGTAAGCACTAAAAACACAGTGATCATGCTTTTATTATAGAACAGGACTTTCTTTGTTCCTTTGTAAGCTTTTAAGTAAGGAGGACTTACATATTTTTAATCACACTGACCATTTATTGAACTCTTACTGTCCCCAGGCAATATGCTAAGGCCTTTAGTATATTATCTCACTAACTATTGACAATAACCATATATGATAATGTAGTGGATTGAATAGTCTCCCCCCACCAGACAATAGTTCAACTCCTAACCCCTGGTGCTGGTGAATATGACCTTATTGGAAAAAGATGTGTAATTTGGAGATATAATTAAGTGGAACGGGGTGCCTGGGTTGTTCAGTCAGTTAAGCATCTGCCTTCAGCTCAGGTCATGATCTCAGGGTCCTGGGATCCAGCCTTAGGTCAGGCTCCCTGCTCAGCAGGGAATCTGCTTGTCCTTCTCCCTCTGCCCCTCCCCCCACTTGTGCACTCTCTCTCTCAAATAAATAAATAAAATCTTTAAAAAAATTAAGTGGAGGATTTCAAGATGAGATCATCCTGGATTGTAGTGGGCCCTAAATCCAATTACTGATATTCTTCTAAAGGGGAAGAAAAGGGAGATTTGAGATGCAGCGAAGGGGGCCCCATGAAGGCGGAGGCAGAGATTGGAATAATGAAGCCACAAGCCAAGGAATGCCAAGGATTGCTGACAGTCACCAGAAGCTGGGAGAGAGGCCTGGAATGGATTCTTCCTCAGAGCCTCCAGAAGGAGCCAATCCTGCCAACACCTTGTTTTCAGAATTCTGGCCTCCAGAACTGTGAGACAATACATTTCTGTTGTTTTAAGTCACTAAGTTTGGGGTCATTTGTTACAGCAGCCCCAGGAAACTAATGTAGGTGGTATGGTTGTTTGCCACCATTTTACAGATGAGGAAACAAGGTTGAAAATGTTAAAAGACTTGCATATGGTCACACAGCTCATAAGTAGAGGAGCTGGGAATTAAGCCCAAGACTATCTACTGCAAAGCTTGTATTTTTCAACCTTAACCTTCTAAAATTTCAATGATAACAAGTTAAAAACAGCACCACGGCCTTCACACTTCCCACTTGGCCTGCTCTTTCTTCAGGGGTGTCTCCCTACTCCAAGACTTCCATTGCTCTTAAGCTGTTCTTCTCCATGTTGCTACTAGAGATGATTGATTGGAGTTGGCACCTCATGGTTGGGTATTACTGGCCCTGAGTTCTTCCATTTCAGGAAAAGTTTAAACTAGTTCTAGGAGAGAGAGCATTGCTTAACACAATGGAAAAGCCTCTGAGGGAGTGTTCAGGCCATGAGCTGCCAATCAGAGGTAGAGATGGTTTTAGGCTGAGCAAGGTCTGTCATGTCAGTTCATGTCACGCATGCTGATGCCTTGCTTCCACCACGCTTAAAGCCAGCCCAACTATTGTTTTGAGGAGCAGGCTATGGCAAAAGATATTTGCCTCCTGAAACTTAGTCTTCAGGCACTGGAAGGGAGCAAGAGTTGGTCATCCAATTTGCCCCCTGCCAAGAAACTTTGTATCAGGTGCTGGGGAGAAAAATGGCAGTTGCTACTTCTCTGTGGTTCTTCTAAAAGTGTTTCTTTGTTAATAAGATGTCATTAAACATTATGCACAGTTGGCTGGATATTAAAATTATAGATGAAAACATTTTTTTAAAATGTGCTCATGTAAAAATAAACCAATGTGTGAGAACAGAGTGCCTAAGAAGCAGACGGCATACTCTGGGGTGGGGTGTCTCGATGCCATGTCTACCACCAAATTTGGTGTCATTTGAGTAAGTCATTTCAATATCAAATGCTTACTGAACACCTACTGTGTGCTAGGTATTGTTCTGGCTGATTCTCTGCCTGGTGTCAGCTACATTGGATAAATTCTTAACTCTCCCATCTTCTGAATATAACTAAGATGAAACAATATCATTTTTTTTCTTCTTCTGGCAGGAGTTAAGAAAAATGGGAGATAATTCTACACTAGAACCAAGTAAATCTTAGACTAAATTCTGTTTTAACCTTTAACTCGCCAAACGGAATGTTTTCCACATTTGTTCAGGTGACAAACTTGAGCACATGGCTCAGTGGTTAAAAGTCAGAGAATTAGCAATCCATTCTTTTCTGAAAGATTAGCCAAAGAACTATTTCTTGAATACTAGCTAATTACTTAAATCTTGCTGAAAAAAAAAAATGTTCTAATGCATATCAGTTAAACTGGGTAAACATGGGCACATGAAACCTTACTAATATAATCATATCTTAGGAATATGATCTTCTGCCTCAATATCCTTCTTTTTTTAAGATTTTATTTATTTATTTGACAGAGAGAGAAAGAGAGAGCACAAGCAGGGAGAGTGGCAGGCAGAGGGAGAGGGAGAAGCAGACTTCCCACCGAGGGGGTAGCCCAATGTGGGGTTCGATCCCCATGCCGAAGGCAGATGCTTAACTAACTGAGCCACCCAGGTGCCCCATCCTCAGTATCCTTCTTTTTCAGAACTTTGAGGAATAAAATGTTTCCTTAACAGTGAAACTCTTCAAATGGCAAGAGTCCGCACGAGTAAAGCCTAGTGGGGGAGCAGAACCCAGTGCCATGACTGAACAACCTCTGCCTTGTGGTCTGGTCACTGATGGAGAAGACACCTGACTGTAGGGCAGGCCCGGCAGACAGGCAATCTTTGAACTCCAAGCCACCCTATGCTGGCTGTAAAAGGTGGCGTGATTGGATTTGGGCTGGGGATTGGCTCTGAAAAATCATGTGTAAACAACACATCCAGTGTCAGAGGTAGAAATGTCCTTGGTGATCGAGAGCTATTCTGCAAGTGTCAGTTTTGTGATATGATGATAGTGGTAAAGCAACCTTAAATCTTATGGGGTCACCTGCATCTGATACATGCAAGCAGCAAAGACCACTCAGGTCTGAAGGAGTGGCCTAAATAAAAGACAGAAAAATACATTGAAGGTCCCAAAACTTTTTATTTGCCCAAATGACTAGGAGGCATTTATGTAAAATACTAATATGAATCAAGGACCCTCCTTTAGTGAGCCTAAGGCCCCATCAAACAGAAATAACTTTGTCCTGAGGGTGGGGTGGCAATGATGTGCCAGCGAGGAAAAAGATGGTCTTTCTGAAATGTTAATTTTACTTAAATTTGAGAAAAGTTATTTCTACTAGAATGTGTCCTAGGAGAGCTTAGATATTTTTCTTCTTTAGTGACGGAAGCAAACAAGTGCTGGTCACATGTGTACAGCTAGATCCCCATGGAGGAGGTATTTGCATATATATTCCTCCCTCACATGCATATATATTTTAAATTACAGAATCTTGATCAAATGTTAGCATTCCACCAATACATTAAGAGATAATGACTTTGGGGCACCTGGGTGGCTCAGTAGGTTAAGCTCAGGCTCTTGGTTTAGGCTCAGGTCATGATCTCGGGGTCGTGGGATCCAGCTCCATGTGGGGCTCCACGCTCAGCGCAGAGTCTGCTTGGGATTCTCTCCCTCTCCCTCTGCCCCTCCCCCTGCTCGTGTGCTCTCTCTCTCTCTCAAATAAATCAGTCTTTTTTTTAAAATGATTTTTTATTTATTTATTTGACAGAGAGAGACACAGCGAGAGAGGGAACACAAGCAGGGGGAGTGAGAGAAGGAGAAGCAGGTTTCCCAAGGAGCGGGGAGCCCGATGTGGGGCTCAGTCCCAGGACCCCGGGGGCATGACCTGAGCCGAAGGCAGACACCCAACGACTGAGCCACCCAGGTGCCCCTAAATCAGTCTTTTTAAAAATTAAAGCAATAATAACGTCGATACCTAATACCTCTATAGTGTTAAATATACGTGAGGTACTGCTCTATGTACTTTGCAAACATATTAACTCATGTCACAGCATCACACAGAAACCTTGTGGGGTAGGCACTATTATTATCCCCTTTTTATGGGGGGGGAGGGGAACAGGCTCAGAGAGGCCCAAAGATTCATAGCTAGTGAACCAGTTGGAGTCCAGATTTGAATCTAGGCAGTCTGGCTCCAGAAGCTGTGTGTGCTCTTAACCACTTTGTTCTAATGCTATAGAAGACACATTCATACAATTTGTGATTCATAATTAATGTTGTAGGTAGGGGCGCCTGGGTCGCTCAGTCGGTTAAGCGTCTGCCTTTGGCTCAGGTCATGATTCCCTGAATCCCGGGATCGGGCTCCCTGCTCAGCTGCGAGTCTGCTTCTCCCTCTCCCTGCTCCTTTTCTCTCTCTCTTTGTCTCGCTCACTTTCTCCCTCTCAAATAAATAAATAAAATCTTTTAAAAAAATGTTGTAGGTAGAAAGAGATATTGAAAAATATGAATAATAAACATGTTACAGAAACAAAGTAGCAAGCTATAGAAGTTAAAAGATGTTTCTCTGTCCTCGTGGTTATGTTCATTTGGGTCAAGGCAAACAATTATAAGTTTTCTGCCTCCAGAGAACTACATGATCATGGTTTACTTTCCCTTATGGATAGTGTAGACTTCAAAACAAACACATTGCTACTGGGTAAAAATTAGTGTTACTTAGAAGAGAAGGGAATTATTTCAGAAGTTATACTCGCCAAACAAGCTAAATATTTTTAATGCTGTTATTTCACGAGAGTATCAGAAGCCTAAATATACTTCCAAAATAGCCTTCGGACACCAAGCAAATCTATCCAAGGCACAGTTTGAAAGATCTAACTGTAGCCTTCCATTGTGAGCCTCAAAGGCAAGTCAATGTGGATGGCAGAAAGTTCAGAGGGCTGCTGCCCATTTCAGCTCTGGCTGGGGCTCTGGTTCGGACCTCGGAACACAAAACAGAGCCCTCCCTTCTCCCAGACCTGAAGCAAAGGACATCTGAATCACCTTCCCTCCACGTGCTGCATAATCGCCTCATTTTTATCTATCTCTTAGGAGCCAATGCCAAACGATTCTGGTGAATCCCAAGTTGTCTCTTTAAGGGTCTCGGAAAATGAAAGGATTTTATGTCTGAGCACTCAGCAGGAGCAGACATAACTGATGTTCATTTTATTTATTTTTATATTTAAAGGGGTTCTAAGCAAAAAAAAAAAAAAAAAAAAAAAAAGCCTTTAAGCACGCTGACCTGCCTGAAGAAACCCGACGTGTGCCCAGCCTTGCTTACGAACTCCTGCACCGCTGATCCAAAGGCATTTCAGGATCATAATCCTGGGGTTGCCACCACTTGAAGTCATCCTACGTACCTGTGAAGCAAATGAAGGATGGGAAAGAGAATTTTCTTTTGGAACTTTAAGATGTAAATTCAACAGAAGACATTCAACTGAAGGGATGAGAGCAAAACATTCATCTCCTCCGAATACGGTTCTCTAAACTTCAACCACTTAAAATTATCCGACAGATGTAAAAACAGTCTCAGAAAAGGAAGTGGTGTTGTGTCTGACTCAGAGAATGAAAGATTACAGCATTTAGTCATAAGATACTTGGACAGGCGGTTATTCTCAGTGACAGCGCACCGTGAGTCTTACCCTGGGACCCATTTCATCAGCATCACTAATTCTTATTTTTGCTAATACTCTGCCAAACACTGAAGATAGAGTGGCAAACAAGATGCCGTCTCTGCCTTCCTGGAGTTTCTAACTACTGTGGGGACAGGCAGGGAAACGGGCACTTTTAATTCCTACCAATGAGATAGACACAGTATGGTATGGTACCACATAGGATGCCTGATGCATTTAGAGTATCCACCTGAAAGATGGAGTTAGTGGCGGGGAGGACCTGGGTAAGGGGACGCAGAAGATGGTGGTGAAAAGTGGGGAGCATTTCAGGCAGAGATAGAGGCAACAGGCACTCGCGAAGGAGCCGCTGGTCCTAGTTCAGTCTGGCTAGAACCTCTAGCTATGGCAGGAATACTGGGTCGGGTTGAAACTGGAGAAATAGCCAAGGTTCAGATTCCGAAGGTTCTTGTGAGACTAGTCGAGGAGACCCATTCCATTCCTAAAGGAGTGTGGAGGCTGGGTAGTTACGCCATCGAGCTGGTCTTCACTCTACTCATTTCAGGTGTGGCTGGCGGGGCTGGCTTCATGGGCATGTGACCAGTGCGGTGGCTTTGTTCAGAAGGGCCCCTGGCTCAGAAGGGCCCCAGGCTTAGGGTTTAATGCTATGCAGTCACGTCTTGAAATTCTTAATGATCTTATTTTTGAGTTTGTGTTTTGTAAATGACATGACAATGGGGCATGTTGCAAGGAGCTTGGAGCCTTAGCCCAGGGAAGGTCCCACCTCCTCCACCTCCCTGGGGTGGATTCTCGGCTGCCTGCTTTCCTGCTCCTGACACCCCAGGCCTCTCTGGGTTCTCCCTCCCCGCCTCAGCCCTGACAGCTCCACCCTTTGTCCCTGGCAAGGGAACTGGGTATGAGCGTGGGGAGGACAGGGTTGGGCATGAGCTCCCCGCAGCGTCCCCGGGCAGGCAGAGTGGCCCTGTTCTTGCCCCAGGCTGGTAGTACTCTGGCATGTCTGGTGGCAGCTGTGTCTCAGTGGGGACACGCACACCTCTTGCCTGTCCTGATCCAGGTACTGATGCATCCTGGCACAGAGTTTTAAAGATCCGTCAGGGTCATCTGTCTGCCACAGGTTAGGGTGGCAGGCCGTAGGAAAGGAAAATGCTAGCTGAACTTGCCCAGACCCTGGCTCCTGGTGGGGGATGGAGGTGGGGCAGAGTCATGGTCCAGCAGCTGGTGGGTGGGGGAACCTGTTGAAGGTCAAGCCTGTGAGTGTGCCCTGCTAAGGGCAGAGGCTTGGAGGCTTGGGTGCCTGGGTAGGTCTGCACTTGCCTGGTCAGTATCATAGAAGAGCTCCCTCAGCTACTTCTGTGCCTGGGGATCCTCTTTACCTCCTTCCAAGCTTCTTGAACCTGGCTCGTTGTCCATCCCTTCTGGCCAGCTTGAGGCACCTTTCAGGGACAAGCCACAAAATACAAAATGTGAAATTTCAGGGATTCTACATATAGGATAAATGCTCTAAAAAATTTGCATTTATTTATTATTATATATTTTATTTATTTGCACAATAAAAAGACAACTTATGCTAATAATTTTAGCATTTTAACTTTTCTTTAATTAGAATGATATTAAATTACAAATAAAAAAATACCACGACAAGTCAAGAGATGGAGAAGAAAGAAAAAACCTATATGTACCTTTACTGACACTATTTTCCTGCTTTTTCAACAAGAGTCCCACATTTTCATTTTGCACTGGGCCTGGAAATTATGTGGGCAGCCCTGGTAGCTGGAAGGTACAAATAAACCTGTAATAAGTGGTACTTGGGTGGGGAGATGTTAAAATCTGACTTCACCTACAGTTTAGGATGGCCATTAATCCATTCTGAAGCAGAGTTTCTCACACTTTGGTGTCCATAAGAAATCACCTAGAGGGCTTAATAAAATGCAGATGACTGGTCCCCACCCCTAGAGTTTCTCATTCGGTAGGTTTGAGTTTGAGCTCAAGACTGCATTTCTAACTAGTTCCCAGGTGATGCTGATGCTGCTGGTCTGAGACTGCACTTTGAGGACCACTTAGCTAATGCTATCCTTGACTTTGTTCATACCTGCAAAGGAAGCAGCAGTGCAGATTTAGATGTGAAGTGTCTGGCAGAACTTCCTCCTTGCCTGAAGATTAAATGAGCTGGAGGGTGACCTAGAGGGACAAAGTCCCAGAAGATGAACACTATCCTACTTCACGATGGGGGTCAGGCTCAGGTCCAGCCCACTGTTTAACCCTTGGGCCAATTCAGGCTGAAAACTCCCATGAAGCAAAGAGAGAAGGCACTGGGGGTCTGCAGCTCCATGCTCCTTCTGCCCAGAGGTAATAAAAATCCTTAAGATCGTGGTTGGGAAGGTAAGAGTGACTGCATGGAGTTTTAGGGGAAAGGAAGAGGGGTTGATTTCTGCCAAGGGATAATGGGGCCCCACAAGTGTACTACTGGGTGAAGTAATTCTCGGGTTCACATACTGGAATGATAGCTCCAGCAGCCACCCTTTGAGGAGCTCTGCGCTTCAAATGGAAATCAAAAGCTGGAGATACACAGAGACTCCGGAGAACAACTGATGGGTGAGGTAATGTTAAGGAGGAAGCTTTTTTTTTTTTTTTTAAGATTTTATTTATTCATTTGAGACACAGAGATACAGAGAGAGAGAGATACAGAGAGAGCATGAGCAGGACGAGAGGCAGAGGGAGAGAGAGAAGCAGGCTCCCCGCCGAGCGAGGAGCCCGATGTGGGGCTCGATCCCAGGACCCTGGGATCACGACCTGAGCTGAAGGCAGACGTTTAACCATCTGAGCCACCCAGGCGCCCCAAGGAGGAAGCTTTAACTTGTACTCAAGTTGACCAAAAGCCCCGAATACTGCTGGTGAACCGTCTTTTCCTTTTCCTTTAACAAGGCAGGCAGGCAGGGGCAGTAGTGAGGATTTTGTGGCTGAAACTGGTCAATAGTGCTCTTTATTCCCCTTTGTTCACACCACCTCCCAGACCCAGATAACCTGTGGGTAACATCTTTCCTCTCTTCTTCTCAAGTGTCCTTTCCTGCTCAGTTTCATCCTTCTGTTTAGTATTATTTCTGAAGTTTAGGCTTTCAGTAATATTCATCATGTTTCATTCTGAGTCAATTTAATCCACTTGTCCCTTGGAGGCTGACGATTTGGAGCTAGGAAGCAAGGAGAAGGCACAATCTTGGCATGCCAATCCATTTTTCTGGTGGCCTGTGCCTCTTCTCTGAGGTCTCTCTCAGCTCCTGCTGAGGGGGTAATGGGCCATATGAGTCTTCCCTCTGGTCACTGGTGATTAAGCCAGGGGTTGGTGCCTGATCTAAGCTGGGAAAATCAGGTTTCTCTTTCTGAGGATTTATATTTAGAACATAGAGATTGAATGCAGTCTTTGCTGTATGCTTAAAGGGAGGAAATTATATAAAGTCATGATTGGGACAAACAAATTTGGCTTCGTCCAGAGATGAAGAGAGAATTAGCCAGATGCAAAGAAAGCAGCTCCTGTAGGATTTCCAGCTCCTGGCTCCAAACCTGTCTAAAGCATGTCTGTGTGCCTCCTGCCCAAAACTTGAAGATGTTTTTGTCTCCCTACAACATGTTCATCCTTTTTCTTTAAAGCTAGCTTGAGAAGGTTTATTCCTAGTAACTAAGTCATTTTTGCCACAGGATTAACCCCAAGCTCTACGTACAAGGATCATGAGCCCCTGCTGAGTGACAAGTTATGGGGGAATATCCCTGTGCTGTATCTGAAGTTGCTTGAGGCCAACTGTGAGTATGGGTTATGGAATAATTTTAAGTCAAATCACTAACATCCAAGTGATCCCGAATCTTTGCCTAAAATATTCCTTAAGATTTTCAATGGATCTGTTTTTTTGGTACCAGAAATAGAACATATTTTTTAAAATAAGACACTTAGAACATTTCCACTGGCCTCCTTGAAACTTACAAATCTGCAGTCCCTGGTGGGAAGGCACAGTACTTCTGTATTTGCCTATTTATAAAATGTCTTCCAAAATCCTGAGGTTCTTTCCTCACCAGTGAGAATTCCTCAGGGAACTCTGCAATGCCCAAGTACTATATTCCTTTCCTGTAGTGAAAGCACAATTTTGGCCAGGTGGAAACTCAGACAAGCAGATGAGATATATCTCTTGAAAGGTCACACTATGAAAAATGTGGGAGCCAGAGGGAAGGCTTATTGCCAATCTCCTCCCAGACACATGATAGCCAAGTTGGGTTCCCTGAATAATTGCTCTTTTCGGCTCAGGAAAAACTGTGATATTTATAGGTTTACTCAGAGAAGGAGA
Organism: Mirounga angustirostris; assembly: GCF_029215605.1. Lineage (NCBI taxonomy): Eukaryota > Metazoa > Chordata > Mammalia > Carnivora > Phocidae > Mirounga > Mirounga angustirostris. Next base: position 39,397,030 of record NW_026991719.1, read on the forward strand.
ATCATATTAAAATTTTTTTGACCCTTGCTCCCCACCCAAAACACAAAGCCAATGTTTGGTGTATAGATGCTCAAAACATGTTGAATTATATGCAGTAGTAGTAATAGTAGTAGTAGTAGTTAGTAGTAATTGTAATGGCAATATAACATCTATAAGAGCCAACATTTATTGAGTACTCATCACTGGCCAACAACTTAATATATACTACCTAATTTAATCCTTATAATAAACCTATGAGGCAAATGAAATTACTATCCCCTTTTTACAGATAAGGAAGCTGAGGCCTGGAATGGTTAAGTAATTTGCTCAAAGTCACAGTGGTATGAGGTAGGACCAGGAATAAAACCCAAGGATTTTGATTACAGAGTCCAAGTGCTTAATCACACTATACTACCTATTTTCTCCCTCTTCCAGATGAGGTAGTTGAGCCTCATAGCTGGATCAGTGGGGGATTGGGAAAGGGAGAGCCCAAATTTGATGCCACCAGTAGCAACTGGCTTTTCTACTACATCACAGACATTTTCTTAGGTTTCTCTGGTGCTGTCATTCTCATGAATTATAGATTCTCATTTCATTTATTTCAAGCAAATTAATTTAGATATTGAATCCAGCCAAGTCACTTGTAAAGAGTAATGAACAAAGATTAATTGTTACTTAAGTGTAAGATTAAAGACTGGGAAAGGAAAACAAAAGGTATCCATAAGGGTTTCTGTTTGAGGTTGAGTTTTTCAGTTATCAACCCATCATTTCTCAGATTAGTTTATGCTCCTGTAGAAAATCTGTGAAGTCAGGACTTCAGCTGCTATTTCTTCCATTTCAGAAGATTTGCTAATAGTGGGTCTTACCTATCTTCATTTAAATCTCCAAGGTAGGAGTGACATCAGTCACACAGCTGAATAAGACATCCATCATTGTATGCCCTCCTCAATAACAATTTGGCATCCATCCATGGACAAAAGTGCTTTAGTGAGAGCTGTGGGATCCAGCACCATATGTCAAGGGACCTGGGAGTAGTGCTGCTCATCCATGCATTGGGAAATAGGCATACTGACCTCGGTCTCAGCTGTGGACCCTAAAGTGGCTCATGAAGTGGCTCCAGCACCTCTTGGTCATGGTCTGGGAACCCCAGGAGCACACTGTCTTAGACAATCACCCATGGACAAAGAGCCTTTGTAGAAGTCCGGGTTTCTGGCAGAGAAGTTGTAGCACACTGTTGGAACAAAAGGGAAATATGAGTTTTGATGCCTTGGAGAGAGTAAGAGAAATAATTCAGCTTTACCTGCATCACCTTTCCCCCAAGGTGGCACATTCCACAATCAGACAAGACTTTCTTGGCCCATGATTTTTCCCATGGGAGAAAGTGAGAGCATGTGCGTAAGTGCCTAGGGCTCTCCCAGCTGTGTGGAATCATAAAAAAGAACCAAATAGAAATTCTGGAGCTGATGAATATAATGAATGAAATGAAAAAAAAAATGCAATAGAGAACATCAACAATAACAGAATTAATCAAGCAGAAGAAAGGATCTGTGAATTAGAGAACAGGAACTTTGAAATTATCCAGTCAGAGGAGAAAGAAGGAAAAAAATGAAAAAGAGTGAAGAAATGATTCCATGATCTTTGGAATACTATCAAAAGGACCAATTTATGAATTATTGGAGTTCCAGAAGAAGAGAGAGAGAAGGGGAAAGGAAGCTTATTTTAAAAAAATGAGTGAGTATGTCTAAAATCTGGGGAGAGATTTGGATATCCAAGTTCATGAACCTCATGTGTCACCAAACAAACTCAACTTAAAGAGATTCTCTTCAAGAGACATTATAATAAAAATGTCAAAACACAAAAACGAAGAAAGAATCTTAAAAGTATCAAGAGAAAGAAGCTTATAACTTACCAGGGATCTCCCATAAGGCCATTGGTAGATTTCTTACCAGAAATTTTTTTTTAAGATTTTATTTATTTATTTGAAAGAGAGAGAGAGAGAGGGAGAGAGAGAGCACAGAGGGAGAGGGAGGAGCAGACTCCCTGCTAAGCAGGGAGCCCAATGCAGGGCTCCATCCCAAGAGTCTGAGATCATGACCTGAGCTGAAGGCAGACGCTTAGCCGACTGAGCCATCCAGGCACCTCATCTCAGCAGAAATCTTACAGGCCAAGAGAGAGCAAGCTGTTACATTCAAAGTGCTAGAAGAGAATTGCCAACCAAAAATATTCTTTCCAGCAAAGCTGTCCTTTGGAAAAGGAGAGATAAAGACTTTACCAGACAAACAAAAGCTGAGAGACAATATCACCACTAGACCTGTCTTACAAGAGACACTGAAAGGAATTCTTCACGCTGAGACGAATGAATACTAATTAATAACATGAAAACATATGAAAATGTACAACATACTGGTACAGTAAGTATAGACAAATTCGGAATATGCTAATACTATAATATGGTGGTGTGTTGATTACTTACATCTACTATAAAGATTAAAGGACAAAGTATTCAAAATATACCTACAAGAAGATGGTGGAGTAGGAGGATCCTAGGCTCACCTCGTCCCACAGATACAATTAGATAAGACCCACATCAGTGTAAACAACCCAGAAAACACCCAAGGTCTGGCAAACAAACTCTCCATGGCTAAATGTAGAGAAGAGGACATATCAAGGAGGGTAAGAAAGGCAGAGATGCATTCGGGAGCAAAACTGACCTGTGGGACTGTGTGCAAGAGGGAGGGATGTGGTGGGGATGGAGAGGGGAGAGGAGCAGACCCCCACACCAGACACCCCAGGCACAGGGGACTCACACTGGGAAGAATTCCCATAACATTTGGCTTTGAAAACCAGAGAGCCCTAACTTTGTAAGTTCTTTCAGTCAGTGGGGCTTCACACCTAGAACTTTATTTATTTATTTTTTATTTAAATTCAGTTAATTAACATATAGTGTATTATTGTTTCAGAGGTAAAGTTCATTAATTCATCAGTCTTATATAATACCCAGTGCTCATTATATCATGTGCCCTCCTTAATGTCCATCACCCAGTTAACCCATCCCCACACCTCCCTCCCCTCCAACAAACAAACCCTCAGTTTGTTTCCTATGATTAAGAGTCTCTTACGGTTTGTCTCCCTCTCTGATTTCATCTTGTTTTATTTTTCCCTCCCTCCCTCCATGATTCTCTGTTTTGTACACACCTAGAACTTTATTTTTTTTTAAGATTTTATTTATTTATTTGAGAGAGAGAGAGCATGATCAAGAGAGAGGAAGAGGGAGGAGCAAACTCCCCACTGGGCAGGGAGCCTGATGTGGGGCTTGATCCTGAGACTCAGGGATCATGATGATCCTGAGACTCTGGGATCATGATCTGAGCTGAAGGTAGACGCTTAACCAATTGAGCCACCCAGGTGCCCCAGCATGTAGAACTTTAAGAATCAGCAGCATGGCTCTGGAAGAGTTGGAGAGTGAGAAGAAACTGAGTCCCCACCCTTAAAGAGCACAACAAACAGGCCCACTGGGATACAGCATAGAAGCAGCAATTTGAAAAATGCCTTGGGTACAGAAGAAGATTTATTTACTAATCTCAGAGTGTGTGCTGGAGGGGCATGGATATTTGGGACACTTTTCCAAGAACAAAAAGCTGATGGGTGCTATTTTCCTCCCTCTCCCCCCAACCTAGATAAATAGATACCTGTGAGAACCAGCATAGTGCAAACACTCTCCACCTAGCTTGCTAATGGTGCACCCTACCCCATTGAGCTTCTATGGATCTTCCCACTCCAACCTGGCAGGTCTTAGTAGGAGTTTTCCCAGGTGGCTGTTCGTCCCCTCCCACAGCAGACCAGTGCACCCCACCCCCACATTCTCCTGCGGACCTGCCCCTTCCAATATGTTCTTAGCTAGAGACTATCCAAAGAGGGGCCACAAGCATGTCAGTGTGCAAGCAGCCCTGATAGGGACCAGCACCACTCCAAGTGACTCTTCCCCCAGGGAGAGGGGTAGATGACCACATACACCAGTCTGACTACAGGCCCCACCTACCAATAAAAGTTTCTGTGGGGACAACATAGGGAAAGCACCCTGCAGTTCAGTGATACTTCATCTATGGCAAACACCTGGTAGACTCAACTCAACTTTAGGGAGGCCCCAGACTAGCCCACTAACACCACAGGGACAAATCCTGCTCATAACAGGCAAAGAGAGTCATTGCAGGTGACTGGACTGAAGGAAAAAGTGGCTCATCATAATAGTAGGCTGTATGCAACACACACAGGAGACACCCCTGAAGCAACAGGTTCTGGTGAACAAGGGACATTGCCCTGCAGGGCACTGTAGGACTTCTTTCTAAAAAGGCAACTACTTTTTTATTTTATCTTTTTTTATTTTTTAAAGATTTTATTTATTTATTTGACAGAGAGACACAGTGAGAGAGGGAACACAAGCAGGGGGAGTGGAAGAGGGAGAAGCAGCCTTCCCGCAGAGCAGGGAGCCAGACGTGGGGCTCGATCCCAGGACCCTGGGATCATGACCTGAGCCGAAGGCAGACGCTTAACAACTGAGCCACCCAGGCGCCCCAAAAGGCAACTACTTTTAAGAGCAGGAGACATAGTTGACTTTCCTAACACAGAGAAACAGACACAGAGAGTTAGACAAAATGAAGAGACAGAGGACTATATTTCAAATGAATGAACAAGACAAAATCACAGCAAGAGAGCTAAATGAAATAGAGATAAGTAATAGGCCTGATAGAGAATTTAAAGTAATGGTCGTAAAGATACTCATGGACTTAGGAAGAGGGGAGGACCTCAGTGAGACCCTTAACAAAGAGACAGAAAACTTAAAAATGAACCAATTGGAGATGAAGAACTCAATAACAGATTTAAAAATATAAAAGATAGAAAAAAAAAGAAGACTAGAGGAAGCAGAAGAAGAGATCGGTGACCTGGAGGACAGAGTAATGGAAAGCAATCAAGCTGAACATCAGAGAGAAAAAATAATAGTACAAAATGAAAATAGACTTAGGGAATTCAGCAACACCATCAAGTGTAATAACATTCACATTACAGGGATCCCAGGAGAAGAGAGAGAAAAGGGGGCAGAAAATTTACTTGAAGAAATAATAGCTGAAAACACCCCTAATCTGGGGAAGGAAACAGAAATCCAGATCCAGGATGCACAGAGTCCCCAGCAAAATCAACCCAAGGAGGTCCACACTAAGAGATGGTAATAAAAATGGCAAAAAGTAGTGCTAAAGAAAGAATTTTTTTTAAAGATTTTATTTATTTATTTGACAGAGAGATAGCGAGAGCAGGAGCACAAACAGGGGGAGTGGGAGAGGGAGAAGCAGGCTTCCCGCTGAGTCAGGAGCCTGATGTGGGGGCTCAATCCCAGGACCCTGGGATCCTGACCTGAGCCAAAGGCAGATGCTTAATGACTGAGCCACCCAGGCGCCCCAATAAAGAAAGAATTTTAAAAGCAGCAAGAGAAAAGAAAACAGTTACATACAAGGGGAACCCCATGAGGCTATCAGTGGATTTCTCAATGGAAACTTTGCATGTCAGAAGAGAGTGGCATGAAATATTCCAAGCGCTGAAAGAAATAAACCTGCAACCAAGAATACTCTATTCCGCAAGGATATCATTAAGAATAGAAGGAGAGATAAAGAGTTTACCAGACAAAAGTTAAAGGAATTCATGACGACCAAATGAGCCCTACAAGAAGTGTTAAAGGGGACTTTTTGAGTAGAAAGGAAAGACCATAAATATAAGTAAGAAAAGTAGGAAGCACAAAGGCAGTAAAATTAAGTATATCTATAAGAATCAGCCAGTGTATTCACAAAATAAAAGGATATAAAGCATGACACCATATACCTAAAATGTGGGGTGGGGGGTAGAGGAATAATAGTGCTTTTAGAATGGGTTCAAACTTAAGCAACCATCAACGTGATATAGATTGCTATATGCTTTGCAATATATAGACTCATATATGAATCTAATGGTAACTGCAAATCAAAAACCAGTAATAGATATGCAAAAAATAAAGAGAAGGAATTCAAGTATATCACTAAAGAAAGCCAGCAAACTGCGAGAGAAGACAGCAAGATAAGGGAAAAAAACAGAGAACTACAAAAACAACCATAAAATAAGTAACAAAATGGCAATATGTACATACTTATCAATAATTACTTTGAATGTAAATGGATGAAATGCTTCAATCAAAAGACACTGGGTGACAGAATGGATTAAAAAAACAAACAAGACCCATCTATATGCTGCCTACAAGAAACTCACTTTAGACCTAAAGACACCTGCAGATTGAAAGTGAAGGGATGGAGAAGTATTTATTATGCAAATGGAAGTGAAAAGAAAGCCAGGGTAGCAATACTTATATCTGACAAAATAGACTTTAAAACAAAGACTAGAACAAGAGACAAAGAAGGACACTATATAATTATAGAGGGAAAGATCAAACAGGAAGATATAACAGTTGTAAATATATATGTACCCAACATGGGAGCACCAAAATACATAAAACAGCTACTAACAAACATAAAGAAAGTAATCAAGGGGCGCCTGGGTGGCTTATTTGGTTAAGCGTCTGACTCTTGGTTTTGACTCAGGTCATGATCTCAGGGTCGTGGGATGGAGCCCCGCATTGGGCTCTGTTCTCAGCACGGAGTCTGCTTGTCCCTCTCCCTCTGCTCCTCCATCTCCCTTTGCTCCTCTCTCTCCCTCTGCTCCTCCCTCTACTCACACTCTCTCTCTCTCAAATAAATAAATAAAATCTTTAAAAAAAAGAAAGTAATCAATAGTAATACAATAATAGAGCTGACTTTAACACCCACTTACATCAATGGACAAATCATCCAAACAAAATCAAAAAAGAAACAGTGACATATTGGACTAGATGGATCTAACAGATATATTCAGACTATTCCATCCTAGCAGAGCAGACTATACATTATTTTCTTTTCCTTTTTTTTTTAAGATTTTATTTATTTATTTATTTGAGAGAGAGAGAGAGAAGAGTGAGAAACAGCATGAGAGGGGAGAGGGTCAGAGGGAGAAGCAAACTCCCCGCTGAGCCGGGAGCCCAATGTGGGACTTGATCCCAGGACCCTGGGATCATGACCTGAGCTGAAGGCAGACGCTTAACCGACTGAGCCACCCAGGCGCCCCTACACATTATTTTCAAGTGCACATGGAACATTCTCCAGAATAGATCACACATTAGGTCACAGAAAAGGCCTCAACAAATTAAAAAATATTAAAGTCATATCATGCATCTTTTCCAACCATATCCAATGGGAAAAAGACAATCTCTTCAACAAATGGGGTTGGGAAAAAATAGATACATGCAAAAGAATGAAACTGGACCACTTTCCTACACCATACACAAAAATAAACTCAAAATGGATTTAAGACCTAAATGTGAGACCTGAAACCATAAAAATTCTAAAAAAGAATGCAAGAAGTAATTTCTTTGACATTGGCTATAGCAACATTTTTCTAGATATGTCTCCAGAGGCAAGGGAAACAAAAGCACAAATAAACAATTGGGACTATATCAAAATAAAAAGTTTCTGCACAGCAAAGGAAATAATCAACAAAACTAAAAGGCTACTTACTGAATGAGAGAAAATATTTGCAAATGGTTTATCTGATAAAGGGTTAGTATCCAAAATATAAAGAGAACTTATAGAACTCAACACACAAAAAGCCAAATAGTCCACTTAAAAATGAACAGAAGACATAAACAGACATTTCTGTAAAGACAACATGCCTGACAGCCAACAGACACATGAAAAGATGCTCAACATCACGCATCATCAGGGAAATGCATATCAGAACCACACTGAGATATCATCTTACACCTGTCAAAATGGCTAAAATAAAAAACACAAGAAACAATTGTTGGTAAGGACGTGGAGAAAGGGGAACACTCACGCACTGTTGGTGGGAATGTGAACTGGTGCAACTCCTGTAGAAAACAGTATGAAGGTTCCTCGAAAAATTAAAAATAGAACTACCATATGAGCCAGTAATTTCACTACTGGATATTTGCCCAAAGAATATGAAAACACTAATTTGAAAAAATATATGCACCCCTATGTTTATTGTAGCATTATTTACAATAGCCAAATTATGAAAGCAGCCCAAGTGCCCACCAATAGATGAATGGATAAAGAAGAAGTGGTGTATATATAGATACAATATATATTGCTTGGCCATGAAAAATGAATGAAATCTTTCCATTTGCAATGACATGGATGGAGCTAGAGAGTATAATGCTATGCAAAATAAGTCAGCCAGAGAAAGACAAATACCATATTTTATTCATATGTGGGATTTAAGAAACAAAACAAATAAACAAAGGGAAAAAAAGAGAAAGACAAACCAATAAACAGAATCTCAGCTATAGAGAACACAGTGGATGGTTACCAGAGGGGAGGGGGTGGGGGATGGGTGAACTAGATGATGGGGATTAAGGAGTGCACTTGGGATGAGCACTGGGTGTTGTACAGAATTGTTGAATAACTATTTGGTACACCTGGAACTAATATAACACTAGGTTAACTATACTGGAATTAAAATTTAAAAAATAAAAATAAAAATATACCTGCAACACTGTTTATTACAGCATTATTCACAATGGCTAAGATATGGAAACAACCTAAATGTCCACTAATGGATGAATGGATAACAAACTTGTGATCTAGAGCTAGATCTAATCTATATATCTATATCTCCTATTGGTTTAGTTTCTCTGGAGAATCCAGACTAATATAGAGGGTAATAGGCCAATATCACTTATAAATATAGGTAGGAAAATCCTACATAAAATATTACCAAATCTATTCAAGTAGCATTTCTTAGAAATAGAAAACCATAATCTAAAATGTAAGGATAGTTCAAAATTAGAAAATCTTGAAATAGTATTCATTACATTAACAGGTTAAAAGAGATACACAGTATAACCATCTTTCTAGATGCAAAAAGGCACTTAAAAAATAGAAACATACAATTATAAAAAATTCTTTCCAAACTAGTGATATAAGGGGACTTTTTTTTCTACCTAATAAAGAGTATCTAACAAAAATCTATAGCAAACATTGTACATAACAGTAAAATGTTAGAATCATTTCCTTTCAGATGAGAAATAATGCAAAGATGTTTGCTATCATTGCCTTTATTCTTTAGAGCATTATCAAGTGCATATATATAAGAAAAAAAATAGAGGTTATAAAGACTAAAGGGGAAGACACACAATTGTCATTATTTGTTAGAGCAATTAAAACAGTGTGATAAGGACATAAACCAGAATCTTTTTAACATACCAATCTCAATGTCTACTGTACATAAAAAATTATTAGAATCTCAAAAGAGCAGGATTTGACTAATGATTAAGAGACAAATAGTCAAAGAATTAGACTCAAAGATGTCTCAGATATTGGAGTCAATAGATAAGGACTTGGAAAGTAACTATAATTGTTATGTTAAAAAATAGAAGAAAAATGGACAAAATGAATGAAAATATAGACTGTTTAAATGAAGAGTTTAAATCCATAAAAAATAAATCAGATAGACATCATAGAATTACAAAATACAGTATCTAAAATTAAGATAGCATCACATGACTTTAACAATAGGCTGGACACAACAGAAAACAGGATTGATGAACTCAAAGACAGGCTCACAGAAAATATTCCAACTGAAGTGCGAAAAGAAAAAGAATGAAAAATAATTTTAAAAACAGCTAGAAAAAAGCTAAGAGCGATTGGGACATAATAAAAAAATCTAACATATATGTAAGTGAAGTGCTGGAATGAAAGAAGAGAGATAATGTAACAGAAACAGTGTCTGAGGACATAAAGGGTGAGAAATTTCCAAATCTGCAGAAAGATACAAGCCCATATGTCCAAGAAGCAGGATAAATAATAATAAAGCCATATCTAGGCACATAATAGTCAAACTGATGACAACCAAAAATGTGGAGAAAATTCTAAAAGCTGTCCAAAGAAGTGAAAGATTTATTACTTTCAGAATAACAGTAAGAATTATGAATGACTTTTTTTTTTAAAGATTTTATTTATTTATTTGAGAGAGAGAGAAAGTGTATGAGAGCATGAGTGGAGGGGGAGAGGCAGAGGCAGAGGGAGAGGGAGAAGCAGACTCCCCGCTGAGTAGGGAGTCCAATGCAGGGCTCGATCCCAGGACCCCAGGATCACGACTTGAGCCAAAGGCAGACATCTAACTGACTGAGCTACCCAGGCACCCCATGAGTGACTTCTTAATTGAAACACAGATGGACCTAGAGGGTATTATGCTAAGCGAAATAAGTCAGACATAGAAAGACAAATACTGTATGATTTCACTCATATGTGGAATCTAAAAAAACAAAACAAATGAACAAACAAAATAAAACAGACTCATAAATACAGAGAACAAATTGGTGGTTGACAGAGAGGAGGGCAGTGGGGAAATGGACAAAATACTGAAGGGAGGGGCGCCTGGGTGGCTCAGTCGTTAAGCGTCTGCCTTCAGCTCAGGTCATGATCCCAGGGTCCTGGGATCGAGCCCCATATCGGGCTACCTGCTCAGCCGGGAGCCTGCTTCTCCCTTTCCCACTCCCCCTGCTTGTGTTCCCTCTCTAGCTGTGTCTGTCAAATAAATAAAAACTTAAAAAAAAAATACTGAAGGGAATTAAGAGATACAAACTTCCAGTTATAAAATAAATAAGTCACAGGAATGAAAAGTACAGCACAGGGAATATAGTCAATAATATTGTAATAACTTTTTAAAAAGATTTTATTTATTTATTTGACAGAGAGAGACACAGCGAGAGAGGGAACACAAGCAGGGGGAGTGGGAGAGGGAGAAGATTTCCCGCCGAGCAGGGAGCCCGATGTGGGGCTCGATCCCAGGACCCTGGGACTGTGACCTGAGCTACCGAGGTGCCCCGTAATAACTTTCTATGGTGACAGGTGGTGACTACACTTATCATGGTGATCATTTCATAATGCATATAAATGTTGAATCACTATCTTATACACCTGAAACTAATATAATATTGTATGTCAACTGTACTTCAATTAAAAAAAAAAAAAGAGAGAAACTGTGGAAGCCAGAAGATAATGGAATTACATCTTTGAAGTACTGAAAGAAAGAACCAAACTGCCAAACTACAATTTTATGCAGAGAGATAACATCCTTCAAAAAATGAAGACAAAGTAACAATGTTTTCAGGCAATCAAACCTGAGAGATTTTATCATCAGCAGACTCACACTACATGAAACATTAAGGGTTCTTCAATATGAAGGAAAATGATCCCAGATAGAGGCACAGAGGTACAAGAAAGAATGAAGAAGACTCAAAAGAAGTAAATATGTGGCTATATATAAAATACTACTGTCTGTTTAAGCAACAATAATAACAATGTCTTATGGAATTTTTAAAATATGCAGAAGTAAAATAAGTAGCAACAACAGCAAAATTGGTGAAGGAGGGGGTACGCAGAGTCAAACTGTTGTAAAGTTCTTGTATTAAGAACATGGAATTTGAGAAACAAGACAGAGGATTATAGGGGAAGGGAGGGAAAAATGAAACAAGATGAAACCAGAGGGGGGGACAAACCATAAGAGACTCTTAATCTCAGGAAACAAATTGAGGGTTGCTGGAGTGGAGGGCGGTGGAAGGCATGGGGTGGCGGGTGATGGACATTGGGGAGGGTATGTGCTATGGTGAGTGCTGTGAACTGTGTAAGACTGTTGAATCACAGACCTGTACCCCTGAAACAAATAATACATTATATGTTAATTTAAAAAAAAGAACATGGTAAAAGTATGGATTTAAGGTAGACTATAATAAGTTAAAATGTGTTTGTAATTTCTAAGATAATCACTAAAATATTGATGTTAATAGGTATAACTACAAAGCTGAAAGAGGAGATAAAATAGAATAATAAAAATATTTAAATAATAAAAAACAGTGTGATAAAGGTACAGGGCTAAACTAATAACTTTGTAGGCAGCCTAAAGAACACAAAAGGAGATCTTAGCATATATGGAAATATAATAAAGTTTATAAAATGTTCTTTTCCAAAACAGTCTCCTGAAATGTCCACCATTTGCTCTTAGTTTTATCATATAGAAATTTAAAATACACAGACACAGACACACAAACACACACTTTACATAGTTGAAGATGATTACTGATCCCTCTCCTTTATTCTGATTTCTCTGGCCCTCGACTTTTTTATCTTGTGATGTGATTTCTCCACCCTCTATCACCCCATGATTTCTGTCCTGGGCCCACTCCATTTTGTCAGCATCTTTAAAGAGTGCTTTCCAGAAGGGGGTACAACACTCCAGGGGTAGTGTGACTATTACAGAATGGTATGGAATTCTGATAAATTCACGTTTGCTAGGTATTTCAGGAAGATTCTCCCTATTGCTGTATACTGAGCTTAGAGATCATGGAAACATCTACACCATTCCACACTTGAGTCTATTCATCCTCTATTCTCATCCTAAAAGTTGGCCTTATGAAGCCAAATTCAGGAACTTTAGATACTCTTTATTATCTTTCTTCTCATTGGATCTGTGTCATAATTCTAGCCTGAATTCATCTTGGACTCCAATTCTGTCATCCTGATACATTTGCTAACCACACCTAACTGTATTCTTCAAATTTGATAAATGTTAATTTCATAAACTTATGGAATAGGATAGGCTCAAAAGGTCACATAATGTAGATTCTCTGTCAGTAAGAGTTATACATTGGAAAGGGTCAGCTAAAGAAAGTCCTTAAAGTCCATTATAGATAGAAGTCTTTGTGTGTCACAGTTTATTTAGAGGTAATGCCCTGAAATGGAGTAGTGAGCAAAACAAAGAAACTTGGGGAGGAGAGAGGCAGCTAATGTTTTGATGTATGGAAATATCATTGAGACCACTGATGACCTCATCAAGTAATCTACCTCCTCTATTCTCCTAGCTTCTGAATTCGACAAGCCATTTCAAAGGCAGTTTTACAATTGGTTTCCTCTTCCCTCTCACTCTTTTTACTCCTGGAAAAGTCCTGCTCATCTGTCAAGTACCAATAATGGAAACATCACTTCCTCTCTGTTCTATCTTTGACTCTTTACCTTTATCTTCTACTCCTATCACAGTGATAAATAATAGCTTGCTCATATGTGTTCCTCTAACTTAATATTCATTCTGAAATATTACAGTCAATGGTTTATGTGTCTGACTCATTAGTTTGTGTTCTTGAGAACAGAACTCAGGTCTGACTTGTTTTGTTTTCGCAGTGACTTGCACAGGGCTTGGTCCATAAGAGGTGCTCAAGAAATATTTATTATATTTTTAAAAAGCACCTTATGTGCACCCCTCAAATTAAAGTAAACCTACTTAAGGGGCCAGGAATGTAAACTTCAGTTGTTTGGATTGTTGAAATATCCAAAAAAAATTCTATACCAATTCTTGTGCTGCTGTGCTCTGAACAGGATTCCCAAAGTCCTTTCTATCTTTTGTTTTAATAGTTTAATTGAAGGACTGGCCTCAAAATATTTGGTCATGGTGTTAAGGATCCAGTATTCTGTTCAAATAGAGAAAAGGATTGAAATCCTTTAGCCATGGGATAAAGAGTCCCAAAGGAATGGTGACAAGCAGGACCAAAAGGAAGACTTACCTATTATATATAATAGAAAAAGATAGCTGACCTCAATGAGATGTATTCAGTTTTAATTATAAAACCCTCACCATGCATATGTGAGTATGTATTTGTGTGTGGGGAGTGGGAGTGGGGTATGGGAAAATGGTAGGAAAAGGGAAGAGGAGGTCTTAAAGAGAAACCACAGATAGTAACTAAAGCCTGGTGCGTACAAAGTATGCTATAAATATTTGCTGATTGATTGAATGAATGGAGGAATGAGAGAGTAAGTGTTTGGCTGTGGGTTCAACAGAGAAAGATACCTTGGGTGATGGAGAATAAAAGAATTCTAGATTATTAGCATTAGGAGAGAAATTAGAAAAAGAGGAGAAAGGATTTGAAATAAAATGTAAGAGGTAGCCCAAAAAATGAGGGGGGAAAGGGTAAAAGAGCATATTCAGTGGTTAGAGGGAAAACTTTGTGTTTTAAACATATATTTCCCAAAGTGGAGTCATTGGCATGATCTGATGTATTGGAAGATCCATCTAACTTTACCTAGTAAAAAACTTGAGTTTAATAAATAGCTATGTATGAGCATTGATTCAGGAAGAGGAGTTTCATTCACTCAATGACAATGTTATAAGTTAGATATCTATTACTGTACCAATAAGGTCATGTGTCTCCAACCCACACAGTTGGCTGCTATTTATGCAGGATCAGCAATATTATTCATGGTGCATTTGGGCACAGAATTTAAAAAAAATTAAGTGATTCTTTCCTGAGGAAAGAACTCTTGTTAAGGATATATTTAGAGTGTAAACACTGTATTTACAGAATTACTCAGACAATACCATCTTGGTTTGATTAGATCAATCAGCCAGTTAATCAGAAAATGGCTCTGGTAGGGCCAGGTGCTCTGTGAAGTAAACATGAAATATCCCTAAAAGTGTGCTACTCCACACTCTGTCCAAAGTCATAAAATTCTGAAAGCCTTTCTACTAATTATTTAAATGTATACTATTTTAAAAAGAAAATGTTATGCAGCATTCTGAATGAAACTTTTTTTTTCTTTCTTGAGAGAGAGAGAGCATGTGTGCATGTGAACTGGGGGGAGTGGCAGAAGGTGAGAGAGAGGATCTTAATCAGGCTCCACACCTAGCCCACATGGAGCCAGATGCTGGGCTCAACCTCAGGATCCTGAGATCATGACTTGAGCCAAAATCAAAAGTCAGACGCTTCACCAACTGAGCCAACAGGTGCACCCTGAATGAAACTTTAAGAGCCTGGTATATGAACTTCAACTGAGAATAAATGTAAATATGATAAGATATTAATGAAATGGATCCTAACTGTAACAACAAATTAAACTTAGGTTAAAAAGT
Source organism: Mirounga angustirostris (assembly GCF_029215605.1). Taxonomy (NCBI): domain Eukaryota; kingdom Metazoa; phylum Chordata; class Mammalia; order Carnivora; family Phocidae; genus Mirounga; species Mirounga angustirostris. The sequence continues at coordinate 39,412,039 of NW_026991719.1, forward strand.
CAAATGAAAAAAAAAGGTAGGACCAGGGGATTAACTTAAGAAAATAAATAAGTTTTATGAGAAAGTGATCTTGTATATAAAGCCCAGATTAGATCAGAAAATACTTTGTAATATTTAGAATCAAGGCAACAAATGTATAACAAGATGTGCTTCCCAGGTAATCAGGGTTCTTACTCATTCTCCCCGAACTAACAACATATTCCTATGGTTTCTCACCACACGTTTCTTTTCTTTTTTTCAAGTGTTTTTGAATGATCAACACTTACTTCTAAAAGCTTGGTGATTTGCCTGCATCCTCTTTTTATGCCTTCCACACTCTCGTCTGTAGGGTCCCTGAAAACCTTCATGCCGGTTATGCCACTCCCAATTCCATTTCCCCATCTTCTAGAACCAAATTTGCATCTAGAGTAAATTTAAAAGGCTCAGTATGTGAACTCTGCCTTCTTTGTGTGCTTGGCTTTAATACCTGGCCTCCTGCCTAACTGACATCTCTTTTTGCTCAAGTTCCAGAGCTGAGGCCCCTGTCTTGGTTCTTGCACTGAAGTCTTATTTGATTCCCCTTGTCCTTGGGAACTCAAGCCTTTCCTTGCTTTCCATGGTTCCCTTGAATCCTGGTCCCTCAATCTTATCTTATTGATGGATTTTGAATACCCAATGTTTCTTGCCTGCCTTGTTCTCCCATTTATGACTGAATCCCACAATGCTTCCTTTACTCACTTGGCCAAGCTTCTTCCTATGGCCTCCTGCTGGGTATTTACAGGCACCATAAACTCCAGTAAGTGCAGTTATATGAGGAAGAGGCAATTTTTGGAAGCAATTATTTTAGATGTTATTCTCAACTAATGTTATGCATTAGAATCACCTGGGGAGCTCTTGGAAATACCAATAACTGGCCACAACCCATATTTAAGTTTAAATTATTTATGGATGATTGTGATACTACCCATAGATAGAATAACACAAGGCTAGAAACTTCATTAAGGAGCTGATTCTTTGATCTTTGTTTCTTTGTCTTTTTTCCTTTCTTTCCATTCTTCCTTCCTTCCCTCTTCCTTTAAACTGCTGCATGTACATGGTAGGCACTCCCAGAAACTAATTACTTACTGATTGATCATCAGGCAGATGGCAGCTGAGTGGAAAGACCAAGAATTCTGAATGTACTAAGTGTGGCATATCTTGATGGAAATGTGACTCCATTTTCTATAGCAGTAGTTCTCAAATTATTTGGTTGTAGGACCCATTTGCATTGATAAAAATGGATCTCCAAAGAGCCTTTTTTTTTTTATGTGTGTTACATCTATTGACAATTACCACATGAGAAATTAAGAAAGAAAAATTGAAAACAGAAGAATACACTTAAATACATTCCATTAGTCATCAGAGTAATGGCATCATCACTCATCATGTAGCCTCCAGAAAATGCCATTGTACACTCAAGAGAGAATAAGAGAGAAGGCAAATAACATCTTAGTTTTGTTATAAAAATGGTTTTGACCTCATAGATCCCTTGAAAGTGTTCCAGGGACCCCTAAGTTTCCACAGATTACTCTTTGAGAACTGCTGCTCTATAAGGATAAAAACTGATGGGAGAAGTAATTCTTGGAAGAAGGGTGGGAAGTGAAGGGAATGGATCCGAGTCCCAAAAGCAAGCAGCTGGGATAAGGTCAAAGCCAAAGCACAGAAATCAGATCTGGGAACAAGCCCAAAGACTGCCTATGGGTGAGATAAGACTGTATGAGTATGTAGGCATAAGTTTAAAGTAACTCTGTTTGATAGCAAATATGTCTAAGTAACACCTGAGCATTTGACTTTGTCTTACATATCTTTTGCATTTAAGTAGCCATTCATTTTTAAAAATCAAGACAACAGGCCCCAAATGGGGTCATTTATGCTAAACCCCATGTCACCAAACTGAGACTTATTTTAATTACAGTTTCAGGTCTCTCAGAAATGAAATCTTAAGCCAATCAATCAGGAATCACCTGACCAGCACTAGTTAGGTAATCTGCCTGATAGACCCCCCTGCCACCCCTAAAGAAAAATGATCTTGTAATAAAAAAACTTGCTTTTTTGTCTAGTATAACTTCCTTGTTCCCATTCCCTTCTGCCTATAAAAGTCATTTTGTACAGCTCCTTGGAGCTCTTTTTTATCTGCTAGATTGGATGGGGCCCAATTCATAAATCATTGAATAAAGCCAATAAGATCTTTAAATTTTACCCAGTTGAATTTTTATTTTTAGCAATGTTGATTTAATATGTGATGTTTTAAATTTAAAAAAAATATGTAGAAAGCATACTGAGTTGGTATGCTTTCAGAATTCTTTCCTCTGTGATTCACGCCTAAAAATAGCTTAGTCAGACATAAATGGAATCCCTGGATCTGTGCCTATCTCTCCCCAATCTAGACCAGTGGTTCTCAAACTTGAGTGGGCATGAGAATTACCTGGAACCACTTGTTGAAATGCAGATGTTACCATTTGGAAGGTGCATGTTTTACATACTTCAGTAGTTGCTCCAGGTGTTTCTGAGCAGGTGGAAGACATTTTGAGAAATGGTACCTTGTACAAACACAGCCCTTACCTGGTGGCATTACCTAGGTGCCTAGGGGGAGTTGTAATTTGACTCATGGATTTTTGTCTTGCCCACCACTACCTAATTTAGTAAGAGAATGATCACCATCCTTCAGTCACAGAGTCTGAGTTTGGTTTTGAAAATACTTGGTTTCTTTAAGAGTAAAATGAAATTCTTTCTTGGAGACGCCCTCTTTGTTCGGTACCTCCAGTCACTGTTGAGCCAACCTGAAGGAGCTGAAGCATTGGGACATTTGGTGTTCCTTGTTGAGGTGGAAACAGCCAGTGTCTGGCAGCATATACTGTTTATTCTCCAAGAGGAAGGAGGGAGGAGGGGGCTGTTTATTGGTGCCAAGTAACTGAATGCTAAAGAAGGCTGGCATTTGCATTAGAAGGGTTGAGATCACTTCAGCCTTTGTAATTTCTTTGAGTCAAGTTTACTTTGTTGTGAAAGAGGGTAGTAAACCCAACTTGCTCCCTTTTATCCACAACTCCAGAACAAATGCTCCTAATTTAAAAAGACTACCAAACAAACAGGGGAGGTGACTGTGCTGTTCTGGTGGGTGAGGAGTTTCCCTGGCAGCTTGTTCTTCGCTGATGAGGAGGGAGGTTTTCTTTCCAGTCACTGTGGGATGCAGCAGACTTCCTCTGTTGACACCCACAGACTAGTAACATCTTCATGTTGAAATGAAAAAGAACATGATTTTGCATCTTATTCTCTTGACAGAAAGTTAGCAGACAGGAGAATTCTTTTAATGGCTACGTTTTTGAAGTTGGAGTTCAGCAGATCTAGGTGGCTGAGATTTCACATGTGACACTGGTCATTGTTGTAAATGACAGCGGGACACTTTGGGAAGGCAATGGGAGTTAATGCAAAAGCAGCCTCTGGGTCTGGGAGGCAGTAGGGAAGGCAGGTGGAAGAGGCAGGGAAGTGTTGGGGAGAGGAGGAAAAAGGAGGAGAGCACAGGGAAGGGAGGTCCAAAGACTTGTTCTCACTCTGGTGTTCATGGCACTGTGAGACTACTGTCCAGCAGATTGTGAATTCCAAAAGCACAGGACATTTTTATCCGTAATCTCTTTGACTAAGAGCAAGTTACCTATTGAAAGGCAGAAAAAAAAAACCAATGTTTGCTCTTTCTTTAATGAAGATTACAGGTCATATCCCACAGAGATTGTGGAGCACAGTTTGGGCCTTCTGTTTATTGCTCTATCAAGGCTTAGCAGGTATGCTTTTCCCAAAGGCCCCCACACAATTTGTGAACAGGCCACATGATGGTGATCAGAGTTTCTATGTCTTCCTCAATTATAAATGATAATAGCAAAAGTTTTTTTTGGTGAACAATTCTTTCTAGAAATGCCGAGAGCCAGTTTGTAGGGTAGCTTTAGAATGAGTCTCCCAGGGTGTTCTTCTGTAGTTGTAGAAATGCCAGGGATAGCATGGGTAGAATGATCATGGGGTCTTCCTTCACTTCCATTCCAACAGCCATGTAAGTCATGCCTGGCTTTGGAGCAAATCCACAAACTCTGAGGTCTTGACTTTGGTCAATACCTTATTTTTAAGACCCTGTAATTAAGCACTTGGATGAACAATGGGGTCTTGTATTCAGCTCAGTTAACTAGCTGCTAACCAGCTAGATGACCTTAGGTTAGTCACTTTATCCTCTCTAGGCCTTAACTCTCTCTATTGTGAGTTGGGGCTATTGCCTGCCCAATCTTATCTCATACAGTGCTTGGGAGAATCACATGACAGAATGAATGTGCTGTAACATTGGGAAGTCTGTACTTTCTTTTTAGGCCCTTGTTAGCCAAAGGCATGGGTGCTAGGAGACATGGACGAGATAGAAAGTAACTCCATTCACATGCCTTTTCAGACTTCTGCAACTACTGGGGTTGGTTGTAGGGCTCTGATCACTGTTAAAGCTGAGAGTGCTTAAGAGAGCCTGAAGGACAGAGTACTGTTGTCAACCACACTCTATATAAAAACTAGGGGCTTTGACACTGTGTCCTCTTCAGATTGGTGTGATTGGTTATAGACAGGCCAAGGCTATGTTGAGGACAGAGGGGTACAGTACATGCACATGTGAATACAGAGAGACAGGGACAGAGAGAGAGGGAGAGGGAAAGGGAGAGGGAGAGAGGAGAAAGAGAGACTCCAGAGGAGTAGGATATAGGATATATGATCAGGGAAAAAAGCCTTTTGCTATTCATCTTATAGTTCTTTCCTTTCTATATGTGACCCAGGATTTAGAACACTGAATTTTTGTTTCCTCTTAGTACTATAGAGCAACAGGTTCCAAGGCTACTGCTGTCCCCTCCATTACACACACAGATTGGATAAATGTGTCCTGATGTAATGGACAAGGCTACTTTTTTCAGTGATCCGTCCATATTTTCCCCTTAAAGGTGAAGTTGATAGGAAGTCTTTCTAGGATTAGGGCACAATGCATTGTCTGTAAGATAAGAATTGCTATCCTGAAAACCTAGGTACTCTTTAAATCAAGAAAACAGTAAAAAAATTTTTTTTACTTTTCTTTTACCATTACTTTTTTTTTACCATTCTTGTTTCTAAGGTATCTTCATTAGGATGTTCTTAAGGGCAACCCTCAGGAATATAAAAGAGTTGGCAAAACCATGTACCTCTGCATATAACTAGATGATTTTCTTTTCCTTTTTTCTTTTTCTTAATTTTGTGATCCTGAGTAAGATAACTCTACTTTTTTTAAATTCAAGTATAGTTGACATACAATGTTATATTAGTTTCAGGTGTACAACATAGTGATTTGGCAATTCTAAACACTACTTAGTGCTCACCACAGTAAGTGTGGTCACCATCTGTCACCATACAATGTTATTACAGTATTATTCCTTATGTTGTACTTTTCATCCCTGTGACTTATTTATTTTATAAATGGAAGTTTGTACCTCTTAATCCCCTTCACTGTTTTGCCTATCCCCCACCTTCCTTCCCTCTGGCAACCACCAGTTTGTTCTCTGTATTATGAGTCTATTTCTGTTTGCTTGTTCATTTGTTTTGTTTTTTAGATTTCATAGGTGATTTTCAAGTTACCGTTTTATGATCATGCATTGAGTTCTTCTCTGCTTACATCTATTTCTTTTTGAGTTCAAGTCACTGTGTGGCCCAATGAAGAGAGCACTGGACTGGGAGTCAGGAGAACCCATTTTGCCTTATTTAAGTCGCTTAATTTCTCTAAACCTGAGTTTCCTGTCTTCCAAACGGGCTTCTTAGGCTGGATATTTTCTAACATTCCTTCCAGCTCGAATATTCTATGATTTCATGACTCTGAGGAGAAGAGTTTAGCCTAAAGGAGCCAGAACTGGGCAGGAATTGGGCTAGCACCTATCCAGGGACCTGCATTTACCCACTCAAGACCCTGCCCTACATTTTACCTTACAAGAACCCTGGCAATTGCTACCCTCTTTTGTTTATCTAGGAGTGGATTGGTCCTTGGATCACTGTTGACCTCTTTGTTCATGTGTTTCTTGTGTTTCCCACAGTGAGCTCCATGGAGCACTAGTTTCTCAAAATTAAAAAAAAAAATTCTGGTCAAAAAAGCTTGGTTAATACTATGTCTTTCACCTATTCTAGGAGAGTCGTCAAACATAGTTTTGTCTTAAGAGCACTAAGAAATTTCAGCATAGATTGACTAGTTTTGTTTAATTAAGACATTCCCAATTTTTTTTGCATATGGAAACATCTTTAGAAGGAATTACAGTTCTAACCAAAGGTTACATTTTATCTAAACATCTCTGTTCTGAAGAAGAGTTTAGAAGAAAAATCAAGGAATGATTTTGGAAAATTTTTATTTGGCATAATTTTAATGGAACTCGAAGGGCAGAGGAGGCAAGAGTGAGAAAAGAACTGCCAACTGAATTTGCAGACTGTCCGAAAAAAGAAGTGCTTTCAAATGCCAAGGCATAGTCATTCTTCTGAAGAAGAATATGATGGTTTTGTCAAGTTTTTAAATCAACAGTTCATCAATCAGATAAGAAGAATTTGCAAAGTGAGCACATGTTCAACATGGTTCTAGATACCCTGTGTGCTACATATCTCTATTTGCACCTCCACTCTTCTGTGCCCTTCTGTCTCAGGAAACTGACCTGTATAGACCATATGGTCTTTCTTGTGCTCTATTTCCAGCTGGGTTTGTCCAATGCGAAGCATCAGCTGGAGATTGGAATGATGACTTCAGTTAGCTACTCCCCAGGTCTTCTACTGTAGGCTTGTTGAGGCTGATTGATCTCCCTACTGAAGGTCACAGCCCTCTCCACATAGCTCTCTCTGAGTCCAGGTTCTGGTAAGCACATCTTCTGCTCATCCTCTCAGGACTAGGGTGGTAACAACACTTCACTGTAACCTGCCCCTCATAAGGTCATGTGTGAGATCCCTAAATCTTGACCTCGTCTTGGTAAAAAGTCCCTTTATTAAAATCTCCTTAACTTACCCAATTTGAGTATTTCACCAATTTCTGCCAGTTCTCTGACCAATATACTCTGGAAAATTAAAATAATAATAATAATGATAGTGTATAAAACACTATACCTACCTTCAGGGAGCTTACAACCTCATGATGTAAAGTTACCATTGGAGAAATATATATTAGCACACACAATATCCATTGTATCAGAAGAGAGATGCTATAGAGCAGTAAGATTCGTTTCTCCTTTTCAAGCAGCTTTATTGGGGTATTATTGATATGCAAATAGAGTGGGCATAGTTAAAGTGCATAATTTGATAGGTTCTGACATATGTATATACCCATGACACTGTCAGCAACATCTAACCACATCAAGATAACAAACATATCTATCACCCTCAACAATTTTTCCACATCGCTTTGTAATCTCTCCTTCCTGCCAAACCCTCCACTCACAAAAACCTATCCTCATGCTACAACTGATTTGTATTTTGTTAATATAGATTAGTTTTCATTTTCTAGAATTTTACATAAATAGAATCATAAATGAGCATGTATTCATTCTTCATCTGGCTTTTTTCACTTAGCATGATTATTTTGAAATTCATTCATGTTGTAGTGTGTATCAATAGTTCATTCTTCTTTATATCTGAGTAATATTCCATTGTATGGATATATTACAGTTCATTTATCCACTTACCTGTTGATAGACATTAGAGCTGTTTCCAATTCTTGACCGTTACAAATAAAGCTGCCATGAACATTTATGTACAATTCTTTGTGGGGACATGTGCTTTCATTCTGCTTGGGTAATTACCTAAAGGTTAACAGCTGCATCGCATGGTAGGTGTACGTTGAACTTTTTTTAAGAAACTGCCACACTATTCCAAAGTGGTTTTATATTTCCACTGCAGTGTATGGGAGTTACAGTTGTTCCATAGCCTCACTGAACACACGCTGTGGTGAGTCTTTTTAATGTTATTCATTTGAATAGAAGTACAGTGGTATCTCATTGTGGTTCTAATTTGTATTTCCCTAATGGTTAGTAATGTTGAGCATCTTTTTACGTGCTTATTTGCTATCTGTAGATCTTCCTGAAGTGTGTGTTCAAATCTTTTGCCTAATTTTTTTATTGGGTCTTTCTAAAGAATGATTGAGCATTGAGAGTTCTTTTTTAAAATTTCTTCTTAAATTATTTTCTTATTTTTAAAATTTGAATTCCAGTGTTATATTAATTTCAGGTGTACAATATAGTGATTCAACAGTTCCATATATTACCCAGTGCTCATCAAGATAAGTGTACTCAATCCCCATCACCTGTTTCACCCATTCCCCCACCCACATCCCCTCTGGTAGCCATCTATTCGTTTGCTATATTTAAGAGTCTGTTTTTTGGTTTGTCTTCCCCCCACCCTTTGTTTTGTTTCTTGAATTCCACATATTAGTGAAATCATATGGTATATTTCTTTCTGGCTTATTTCACTTAGCACAATACTCTCTAAATCCCTCCATGTTGTTGCAAATGGGAAGATTTCATTCCTTTTTTGTGGCAAAATAATATTCCATTTTCTATATATACACCACATCTTCTTTATCCATTCATCTATTGATGGACACTTTGGCTGCTTCCATAATTTGGCTATTGTAAATAATGCTTCAATAAACATAGGGGTGCATATATCCTTATAAATTATTGTTTTCATATTCTTTGGGTAAATACCCAGGAGTGTGGTTACTGGCTCATATGGTAGTTCTATTTTTAATTTTTTGAGGAACCTCCATACTGTCTCCATAGAAGTCACAGTGACTACTTCAACAAATGGTGTTGGGAAAACTGGACAGCTACAATGCAAAAGAATGAGACTGGACCACTTTTTTACACCATACACAAAAATAAACTCAAAATGGATTAAGGACCTAAATGTGTGACCTGAAACTATAAAAATCCTAGAAGAGAGTACAGACAGTAATTTTTCTGACATCAGCCAGAACATCTTTCCTGATATGTCTCCTAAGGCAAGGGAAACAAAAGCAAAAATAAACTATTGAGACTGTATCAAAATAAAAAGCTTCTGCACAGTGAAGGAAACAACCACCAAAACTAAAAGGCAACTTACTGAATGGGAGAAGATATTTGCAAATGACATATCTGATAAAAGGTTAGTATCCAAAATATATAAAGAGCACTGAGAGTTCTTTACACATTCTGGATACAAATGCTTGTGTGTGTGTGTGTGTGTGTGTGTCTACATATATAGCATACATATAACATCACATATATGATTTTTTCTCAGTATGCATCTTGTCTTTTCATGCTCTTTAACAGTATCTTCATAAGAGCAGAAATTTTAACCTTGATGATGTTTCAGATATCATTTTTTTTCTTTTATGGATCATTAATTTAGTTTCACATCTAAGACATCTTTGCCCAATTCAAGGTCATGGAGGCTGTCTCCTAAATTTGTTTTCTATAAATCTTATAGTTTTAAGTGTTATATTTAGGTCTATGATTTATTTTGAATTAATTTTTGTATGTGATATGAGATATGGGTTGAAGGGTTTTTTGCATATAAATATCCAATTATTCCAGTGTTATTTGTTGAAGAGGTTATCCTTTCTCCACTGAATTGCTTTAACATTTAAGAAAAATTGACCATATATGTGTGGATTTATTTTAGTCTCTCTATTCTGTTCCTATTTGTATGTCTTTACACAAATGCCATACTGTACTGATTACTCTAGCTTTATAATAAGTCTTGAAGTAAAATAGTGTAAATCTTCCATGCTTTTTGTTCTCTTTTAAACTTGTTTTGTCTATTTGAAGTTCTTTGCATATACATATGAATTTTAGAATGAAATTGTGAATTTTTACAAAAAACCTGCCAAAATTTGCAATGGGATTGTATTAAGTGTATAGTCTAATTACGGGAGAATTGATATCTTAACAATATTTAGTCTTCCAATCCATAAACACAGTAGATTGTTCCATTTATTTAGGTCTTCTTCAATTTCTCTTAGCAGTATTTTGTAGTTTTTTATATGTAGGCCTTTCACATTTTTGTTAGATTTTTCCCTAAGTATTTAATACTTTTAAGGCTATTGTAAGTGACATTGTTTATTCATTTCAATTTTTTATTGCTTCTAGTACTGTATATCAAAAATACTTTGATTTTTGTATGTTGATTTTTTATTCTACAACCTTGCTAAATTCACCTATTAGTTCTAATAGATTTATTTTGTAGATCCCATCAGGTTTTCTACATATATGATCATGTTTCAGATAAAGACAGTTTTACCTCTTCCTTTCCAATCTGGATGCTTTTATTTCTTTACCTTGCCTTATTGCTGTGGCTAGAACCTCTATTACACAGTGGAATAGATTTGGTATAAATGGACATCCCTGTCTTATTCCTAATCTTAAAAAGCATTCAATTTTTTTACTATTTAGTATGATTTCAGCTATAGGTTTTTGTAGATGCTCTTTGTCAGGTTGAAGAATTTTCCTTCTATTCCTAGTTGCTGATTTTTTTTTTTTTGACTATTTTAAAGTTAAGAATGTATGTTGGATTTTGCCAAATGTTTTTCTAGGACAACTCAGGTGATCACATATTTTTTCTTTTTAGTTTGGTAATATGATGAACTGAGTCCGTTGCTTTTTTAAATGTTAAGCCAATTTTGCATTACTTTAACAAGCCCCATTTGGTCATTATATATGGTACATTTTGTTGGATTTGATTTTTTTTTAATTTTGTTTTGAATTTTTGCATCTGTGTGCATGAGGAATATTGTTTTGTGGTTTTCTCTTTTATTGTAATGTCTGTCTGGTTTTCATATCAGGGCAATTTTGGCCTCACAGAATGAGCTGAGACATATTTCACTGTTTTCAATTTTAGGAAAGTGTTTGTGTGGAATTAGAGTTATTTCTTCATTAAATATTTGGTAGAATTCACCAGTGAAGCTATCTGGGCCTAAGGTTTCTTGTGTGAGAAGGTTTTTAACTATAAATTCAATTTCTTTAAGAGATACAAGGAAGTCCATATTATCTATTTCTCTTGAAGAGCTTTCAAGCAATTTTTCAGTTGTATATAAGTTGTTGAATATCATGGAATAAAATTATTTATAAATTCCCTTATTATCCTTTTAATATCTGTAGAATTTCTAGTGATGTCTACTATTTCATTCTGGTAATTTTAATATTGGTAATTATGTCTTCTCTCTTCTTTTCCTGATCAGTATGACTACAGTTTAATAAATTTTATTGATCTATTCAAATAATTAACTTTTGGTTTCATTGATTTTTTTCTATTATTTTCTGTTTTCTGTTTCATTGATTTCCTCTATGATATCTATTATTTACTTTCTCCAGCTTAATTTTGGTTTAATTTGCTCCTTTTTCTGGTTGTTTAACTTGGAAGATAAGATCTTTGATTTCAGACCTTTCTTCTTTCCTAATGTTGGTGTTTAGTGCTATAAACTTTCCCCCTAATTACTGCTGAATTGACATCTCACAAATTTTGATATGTTGTGCTTTTATTTTTATTCAGTACAAAATACTTTCTACTTTCTCTTTTAATTTCTTCTTTGACCCATGGGTTATCCAGATGTGTGTTATTCAGTTTCCAAAATTTTAGGGATTTTCCAGAGATCTTTTCATTATTGATTCTAAAGGAAATTCCACTGTGGTCAGAGGACATACTTTCTATGACTTAGATCCTTTAAAATTTATTGAAGCTTGTTTTATGGCCCAGAATATGGTCTATTTTGGTAAATATTCTGTGTGCACTTGAAAAGAATGTGTATTTTGCTATTGTTGGGTGGAGTGCTCTGTAAATGTCAATTAGGTCAAGATGGCTGAAAATGTTTAAATCTATATCCTTGATGATTTTCTAGCTACATATTCCATCAGTTATTTGGAGAGGGGAGATTTAAATCTCTAACTATGATTGTGGATTTACCTTTTCCTTTTTGCAATTCTATAAGTCTTACTTCACATATTTTGAAGCTAGTTATTTGGTGCATAAATTTTTAAGACGGTAAAGTCTTCTTAATAAATTTATTTCTTAATCATGATGAAATGACCTTCTTTATCCCTGGTAATATGCTCTGTTTGGAAATCTACCTTGTCTAGTATTAATATAGCCAGCTTTAGTGTTAGCATAGTATATCTTTTTCTGTCTTTTACCTTTAACTTATTTGCATCTTTGTAGGAAGAATATAGTTGGATATTGCTCTTTTATTCAGTCTGACAACCTCTGCCTTTCTATTGAAGAATTCATATCTTTTACATGTCACCTATTTATTAATATGGTTAGCTTTATGGGACACCTGGATGGTTCAGTTGGTTAAGCATGCTCAGGTCATGACGCCAGAGTCCTGGGATCAAGTCCTGCTCAGCAGAGAGCCTGCTTCTTCCTCTGCCTGCTGCTAACCCCTGCTTGTGTTCTCTCTGTCTCTCTCTGACAAATAAATAAATAAAATCTTTAATATGGTTAGATTTGAATCTACCATCTTGTTGCTTGTTTTCTAATATCCCAACTGAGCTTTGTTCTTTTCTTCCTTTTTCTTTATGTTCTTTTGGATTAACTGATTTTTTAAATGATTCCATTTTATTTCCATTATCAGATTATTACCTATTTTAATAGTTACTTTAGTATTTATTTAACTTATTATAGTCTGAGTTCAAATAATATTATCCACTTCAAACATAATTATAAAAACCCTACAGTAATGTATTTTCATTTCTCCCCTCCTGGCTTTGTGATATTGTCTTCATGCATTTTACTTATACATATATTATAAGCTCTATACTCCTTTATTATTTTTGTTTAAATAATCAATTATCTTTTAAGGAAATTTAAATAACATCATGTATTTTCCATGCTATCATTTCCTGTGTTCCTTATTCCACCAGATCCATATTTCCACCTGGTTTTTTGGGAGGGGGGTTTGCCTTAAGAATTTCCTTTAACATTTCTTGTAGAGTACATCTCCTGGTAATGAATTCTTTCAGCATTTGTGTCTCTAAAAATGTCTTTATTTCAAAAAGTTTTTCAAAGATATTTTTAATAGCTATAGAATTATAAGCTCATAGCTTCATTTTTTCTTTCAGTACTTCAAAAGTATTGCTCCATTGTCCTTGTTTGCATTGTTTACAAGAAATTTGTTTATCTGTTGTCATCTTTACCTTTGTTCCTTTGTATGTAGTGTGTCTTTTTTCTCTTGCAGCTTTTCAAATTTTCTCCTTACTACTAGTTTTGAGAAAGTCTTTTATAATGTGCCTTGGTATTGTTTTCTTCACACTGATGGTGTTGGAATTCATTATGATTCTTAGATCTGAGCTTATAATTTTTATCAAATTTGTAAAATTTTTGGCTATTATTTCTTCAAACATTATTTTCCTGCACTCTTCTCTCCTTGTAAGACTTTAACTGCACATATATTAAGTTACTTTAAGTTGTTCCACATATCACTGATTCTGAGTTCATTCCCCGCCCCCCCACCTTCTTTGACTGTTCACTTTGGATTACTTTCTATTGCTATGTCAAGTTCATTTCACCAATCCTTTTTCCTGTGAGATCTAATTTGCTATTATTCTTAATCAGTATATTTTTCATCTCAAACATTATAATTGTCATATGTAGAAGCTTATATTCTCCATGTTTCCATTTAACTTTTTGAACATATGAAATATTGTTATAACTTTTTAAATGTCCTTGTCTCTTAATTCTAACATCTGTGTCAGTTCTGGATTGGTTTTAATTGATTAATTTCTCTCTTCTCATAGGTCTTATTTTCCTGCTTTGTAATACTTTCACAGCCTCATTGAGATATAGTTAACATACTATTCAATTCACGTATTTAAAGGGTACACATCAACAATGATTTTTAGATTGGTAATTTTTTATTACATGCCAGACATGGTAAATTTTTACCTTTCTAAGTGTTGGATATTTTTTATTCCTATAAATATGACTGATTTTTTTTCTAAGATTCAGCAAAATTAATTGAAGATAGTTTGATTTTTTTAGGTCTTGCTTTTAAGACATTTTATACAGAGTAAAGTTGTATTCAGTTTATGGCTAATTATTTCCCACCACTGATGCAAGATGCTTCTGTGTACTTTACCCAATGCCTTATAAATCATGAGGTTTTCCAGTCTGGCTGGTAGTAACAAGCAAAATTCCCAGCCCAGCGTGAACACCAGGTATTGTTCCCTGTAATCCTTTTAGAAGTAAACTGAGGGTTGCTGGAGTGGTGGGGGGTGGGAGGGATGGGGTGCCTGGGTGATAGACATTGGGGAGGGTATGTGCTATGGTGAGCGCTGTGAATTGTGTAAGACTGTTGAATCACAGACCTGTACCTCTGAAACAAATAACACATTATATGTTAAAAAAGAAGAAGAAGAAGAAGAAGAAGAAGAAGAAGAAGAAGAAGAAGAAGAAGAAGAAGAAGAAGATAGCAGTCAGGGGGAAATGAAGGGGGGAAATCGGAGGGGGAGACGAACCATGAGAGACTATGGACTCTGAGAAACAAACTGAGGGTTCTGGAGGGGAGGGGGTGGGGGGATGTGTTAGCCTGGTGATGGGTATTAAAGAGGGCACGTACTGAATGGAGCACTGGGTGTTATACGCAAACAATGAATCATAGAACACTACATCAAAAACTAATGATGTAATGTATGGTGATTAACATAACATAATAAAAAAATATATATGGAAAAAAAGAAAAAAAAAAGAAATGATTGTTCTTGAGCTATCAACTGGTATTTATCTGTGTCATATACAACTGGGACCATGAACTAGGTCTATCACACAAAAACATAATTGCGATTTGTCAAAAACTTAACTAACAGATTAATAATAAACAGTTTTATTAATGGGGGAAAAAAAAGAAGATTGCTTGCCAGCTATGGGCAGTTTCTTTACATACTTCCACTGATCAATACCTAGCTGAATACTTGAAAGGGTCCTTGTAGGCAAAACTCCAGGTTTCTCTCCGTGAGCAGCACTCTTTTTTCTGGTACTTGATTCTGTTAACTATAGCTGTTAACATAGGCTAAATTTGGTCTCCCTAAACTCTCAGCTCTGTCTCCTGAACTCAGGTAATTTGCTAGGCTCTACTTAGGCTCCCTGTCCCAGTGGCCTGAAATCACAGGGCTCACCTCATTTGTTTCCCTTCCTTCAAGCTTCACTGTCTCACATTGCCTGATATTCATTTTCTTAAAAATTATTGATTCATATATTTTGTCCGCTACTTGGTTATTTGGGGTGAGAAGTTAATCTAGCCCTCTAACTCAATTTTAGCTGGAAGCAGAAGTGTGGAGAAGTGGGGGTTTTTTTAAACATTTTTTTCCTGTAATTCCAAAGAATTTTTCATATATCTTTTAAAAGAAACACATTGAGTTTGTATCTATCCTAGAATCTCTAAACCTTGATCCAATGTAGCATTGTGTTGAAAAAGAAATTTTAAAAATTTACAAACATAACTCAATTGTTCATTAAATGATTCAATCTACAATACTCTTTTTGGGGGGTTACAAATTATCTCTTCTACTCTTAACAGAAACTGCCTTTCTCTTAACATTTTTTAATCCTACCACAGCTAGCGTCTTTGGACCCACTTCAATGGGGTTGCTTTTATCATTATAAGGGAAGCATATAAAACCTGGTGGAATGAGGCAAGTGTTTGGTATCCAGTGCCTTCTTAAAATTACCTTCTGGATCTCTTGCCTGGACCTATTCTAAGTCCTGACCATTCTTTCTAGTACATTTCTCCCTAGCTTTATATTTACTTGGACTCTACCAGGAACATAAATGTTCTTCATTTTTAGCTTCTAATCTTTTTTCAGCTCTCCTGAGTCCACCTCCTGACTCTTGTTTACATCCACTCACTGTAGGCTCTATTGGAATAAGGCTAATTGCCATGTTCAGTCTTGTAGCGTGTTCGTGGCACTTCAGAAGAACCATAATTTGAATTTTGCTGGATCAATAATACGAGTGGAAGAGGATGAATAGTTATTGTAGCCTAACCAAGTGATAGCATCAGGTCTCCTTGTTTTTATGTAAACACTGGATGTCATTTATTTGCTTTTTGCCTTGTTAATGTGGGGCTTTTCTTCTTGTGAGTGTATCCCTTGAGTTAAAACTTCCACACTATTTCACCCCTTTATATTCATGGAGCTCTTATAGTGGAGTGAGGATTTAAAATGCCTTCAAAATGGTATTTCTTATCTTTGAGCTTCATTGGTAACTCCTTGATGAATTATAAATCTCTGCTAATGAATCACAAACAATGGTTTTGCTGCTTTCTCCTTTAGGTCAATGCTTGCCATGGGGAATGGGGGCCTTACAACTGTGATATGGATTGGACTCTACATATGCACTAAATTTAGCCTATGTCATCTAGGATCCTGAAAGGTAATTGTATTCAACAAGATGGATCACATAACTGACACTAATGAAAGGACTAATTATAGAGGTATGGACTTGGTTAAGAAATCCAACAAAAGATGTGAAGGCGGGCGCCTGGGTGGCTCAGTTGGTTAAGCGACTGCCTTCGGCTCAGGTCATGATCCTGGAGTCCCAGGATCGAGTCCCGCATCGGGCTCCCTGCTCGGCAAGGAGTCTGCTTCTCCCTCTGACCCTCCCCCCTCTCATGCCCTCCCTATCTCATTCTCTCTCAAATGAATAAATAAAATCTTAAAAAAAAAAAAAAGATGTGAAGGCATTCAGACACTAGTGTCATTGGAAAACCACTAGCACCCCTAGGCCTGAAGGGGCAATCACAATAAAAACCTATGTTACTAGAGCCATGGAACAAGCAGAAGGGGAAGATTCCTAGCAGGAGCTATAGTCTCATAAGGACGTGGCCATGCCATAAACGTGGCACAGATGAATGGAGAAACCAGGGGAAGAAATACCCCAACCTCCCTTTCCTGGCACTTTTCAATACCCCATGAATGCTTCCATAGAAATAACCTAAGCAGAAATGAGCTGTCAAGAAGGCTTGGGTAATGCAGTCCACATGACCCCCTGGGACACATGGCAGGGCAGAAAGGGCAATAGAATATACATGATGTGGGTATAAATAAGGAAAATCCAGCCAAAAACCTTTGCCCCTTTCTGGATCCAAGCTGCTATGTTAGGTAATTATTTAACTATTGTAGGTTACAACTATAGTAAGGCTAATAATTGAGGTAAGCTGTCATTCTGCTCTTTTTCTTTATTATCCACAGCAATTTTATAAAACCTTAAACACTAACTAAATTATTTGGAATGATGTTTTTAAAATTATGTTGGATTTTTGAAAGTTTTAATGGCTTCTAGCATAAAACATTTTCTAATGCAGTCTGTAAGATGCATATCTCTATTTTAAAAGGGCCAATGAACTGGTGTGGTATGAGCTTACACTCACTGAGCACTCCAATTTTAACTATTTTTAATGCTCAGAAACAAACAAGATCCCTGAGTGCTCTTGTTGGCAGGGCTGTGTTTTTTAAAGCACTTCCTCAGAATACCACAGTTATTTGAAGGATGTGTCATACGTCTGCTGCTAGCTTAAGAAAACATGAGATGGAGGACATTCAGTTGCCTTTTTGAACTTACTCATTCAATTTTAGAAATAAGTGCTTCACAAAGTACTTGCACAAAGCTGAGAGCCTGTGTGCAAGTCCCAAACTTTTGAGCTTTCAGTATCTTCTATGACTCTGGAATGAGTAGTTGTTTGGACTGACATGGATTCCTCAACCAAGGCTGGCAGCCTCAGCCTTATGCATAATACTTCAACCCACTTGGTTCTTAGCTCCAGTTGCAAGAACTTCTGAGCAAGTTAGCTCTTGTACTACTGCAGTTCGTGTGTGCTCAACATGGATGGATTGAACCACAACAATGTGCCAGGCACTTGAGCTTGATACTGGAGGATCAAAGATAAACAAAATGTGGAAACAACATGAGAAAAATGGGCACAAAGGAAATGTTGAAAAAGAAAAACAAAGCTGGGGACATCACGTTGCCTGATTTCAAACTATATTACAAAGCTGTGATCACCAAGACTGCATGGTACTGGCACAAAAACAGACACACAGATCAATGGAACAGAATGGAGAGCCCAGATATGGACCTTCACCTCTATGGTCAACTAGTCTTCAACAAATCAGGAAAAAATATCCAATGGAAAAAAGACAGTCTCTTCAATAAATGGTGCTGGGAAAATTGGACAGCTATATACAGAAGAATGAAACTCAACCATTCTCTTACACCATACACAAAGATAAACTCTAAATGGATGAAAGACCTCAATGTGAGACAGGAATCCATCAAAATCCTAGAGGAGAACATAGGCAGTAACCTCTTCGACATCAGCCACAGCAACTTCTTTCAAGACATGTCTCCAAAGGCAAGGGAAACAAAAGCAAAAATGAACTTTTGGGACTTCATCAAGATAAAAAGCTTCTGCACAGCAAAGGAAATAGTCAACAAAACAAAGAGGCAACCCACGGAATGGGAGAAGATATTTGCAAATGACCCTACAGACAAAGGGCTGATAGGCAAGATCTATAAAGAACTTCTCAAACTCAACACCCAAAAAACAAATAATCAAGTCAAAAAATGGGCAGAAGATACAAACAGACACTTCTCCAAAGAAGACATATGAATGGCTAACAGACACACGAAAAAATGTTCAACAGCATTAGCCATCAGAGAAATTCAAATCAAAACCACGTTGAGATACCACCTTACACCAGTTAGAATGGCAAAAATTGACAAGGCAGGAAACAACAAATGTTGGAGAGGATGTGGAGAAAGGGGAATCCTCTTACACTGTTGGTGGGAATGCAAGTTGGTACAGCCACTTTGGAAAACAGTATGGAGGTTCCTCAAAAAGTTAAAAATAGAGCTGCCCTATGACCCAGCAATTGCACTACTAGGTATTTACCCCAAAGATACAGATGTAGTGAAAAGAAGGGGCATATATACCCCAATGTTCATAGCAGCAATGTCCACAATAGCTAAACTGTGGAAGGAGCTGAGATGCCCCTCAATGGATGAATGGATAAAGAAGATGTGGTCCATATATACAATGGAATATTACTCAGCCATCAGAAAGGATGAATACCCACCATTAGCATCAATATGGATGAAACTGGGGGGGATTATGTTAAGTGAAATAAGTCAAGCAGAGAAAGACAATTATCATATGGTTTCACTTATATTTGGAACATAAAGAATGACATGGAGGACATTAGGAGAAGGAAGGGAAAAATGAAGGGGGAGAATCAGGGTGGGGGGAGACAAACCATGAGAGACTATGGACTCTGGGAAACAAACTAAGGGTTTCACAGGGGAGGGGGGTGAGGGGATGGATTAGCTCAGTGATGGGTATTAAGGAGGGCACATATTGCAATGAGCACTGGGTGTTATATGCAAATAATGAATCATGGAACACTACATCAAATAAATAAATATAGAATAACCAGCAAAAAAATAATAAAAATTTAAAAATTAAAAATCGGTACCAAACTTCCTCCATATAATATTCAAAATTAAACATTTCAATCCCCCCAAAGAAAAGAAAAAAAAAGACAAAGAAAAATGGGCACATAAGCAGACTCTTTCAACATCATGTAGTGTGTGTGGTTATAGACATAGATATGAGGTATTCAGTTCACCTGAGTCATAGAAAAGCTTTCTGGTGACTAATTGATTTTTTAAGGTTTCTGGATTTCACATCCAGTGGGGAGATGAAAATAGAAAGAGTGGTCCAGGCAGGGAGAACTTCACGACTAAAGGTACAGAGGCATGAATCAGCATGGTTAGTGCTGGGAACTATACCAAGCATAAATGGCAAAAAAGGAAGTGGTAAGGAATTGGGCTGAGGGAAGTCAGCAGGAAAGCTGATGTCAGGTGGGGTAAACATGCTCAAAAGTTTGGACAGCATCTGAAGTTGTCCAATATAGCTTTAAGCAAATATAGGAGAAGGGATTAAGTCTGGGAGGGGACAACACTGGAGGGCAGTAGTGTAGGGAGAGAGAGTAGAAGGCCAGCTATGTGACGCTTTGGTCTTCCAGCCTCCCAAGAGGAACAGGGATAAGACATCAGGAACAACTCACCCATGTGATTCATGTAATTTTCAGATCATACATTAAGGAACCCCTGGCCAAAAATCTGATTGGCAGTGCAGAAATCCAAAGCCATAGGTAAAACAAAAGTCAATTTTATTTGGCTTTGCAATCCTGAAATGAGAAGAAATAACTCAATTGACCTATATCCCTATAAGTCAAGGAAATTAAACCACTTTCTCTCCAAATGTTTGCCAGTACCCTTCTCCTCAGAGGGTCATCTGCACAGCAAATACTCAGTCGTCTAAGGGTAGACATAATTTTCTTCAGTTTGGGGAGATTTGGGGGTGTAATCATCACCAGAAGTTTATTCATAACTATTCAGGTAGTTTATGTGATTCGGCTTGGTAATGGTTACCTTTTTACAGTTGCTTCTCCATTCTCCTTCCAGGTGGAAGGGCTCATTACCAGTCCTAGGCAATGAGGGCTTTCTTGCTGGACTTAAGCTATAATCCCTATAATCCCTTAGTTTCAGTTTAAAATCTTCCCATCAGAAATAATTTTGAATCCCAAGCTGAGATTTTATCCTCCCCTCCATTCCAGCAAAATTCAATTTTCATTTTGATAAAAAAGGGATATTCATATCAATATACTGTGTGGGGTCAATTAGAAAAACCTATGGAAAAAAGCCACATCTAACCTCTACTTTATACCATAACCAAAAATTAATTTCAGATAAGATGTGGACCTCAGTGTGAAAGAGAGAATAATAAAGCTTCTAGAAGATAGCATAGAAGAGCTTCATTACCTTGGGAAAGATTTTGAAATAGGACACAAAAAGTACCAACCATAAAAGAGAAGACTGATAAATTGGACCACATTGATTAATAAATTAGACTATTTTAATAATTTCTTTTCATCAAAAGACACCAATAAGAGTGAATGGGCAAGTCTGTATGTGGATACACATACAGAATATTATAAGGAAAGGTCAGATATACCAATGGAAAAATGGGCAAAATATTTGAATAGGAATTTCACAAAAGTGGGTAATGAAATGGTTATTAGCATATGAAATGGTATTAAACTCATTTGTATTTTGGGAGATGCTAATTCATATCATAATAAGATACCATTATATACCCATCAGAATGACAAAATTTAAAAAAAAACTGACAATAACAAGTGTTGGAGAGAATGTGGAGTAAATGGAACTCTCATACATTGATGGTGGGATTGTAAAACCACTTTGGAAAGCTATTTGGAAGTATCTACTGAAGCTCAATATACCTATATCATATGGCCCAGCAATTCTGATCCAATGTATATCCTTAACAGAGATGCATATTTTAATAGCAGTTTTATTTTTAATGACCTAGAAATGGACTATTACACAGGCAGTCTATCAATTGCAAAATGGATAAATTAATTATATTAGATTCAAAAATGGAATATTATAAAGCAATGAAAATGGATGTACTACAGTTACACACAATAACTGGGTGAATCTTTCAAAGAATATCAAGTGAAAGAATTCAGATGCATGAGAGTATTTTTGTATGATTTCTTTTATATATACTTCAAAAGTAGGTAAAACCAAAATATAGTGGTAGAAGTTAGGATGAGTGAGAGGAAGATGTGATGATGAATGAAAGGGGATATGAGGTGGAGGAGCTTTTGGGATGCTTGTAATGTTTTATTTTCAGATCTGGGTGGTTTCCATGGATGTATTCACTTTGTGATTATTCACAAAGCTGGACATTTAGAATTTGTACACTTTTATGTAAGTTTTGCTTTAATAAAAAGTTTATTAAATTAAAATTTGTTTTCATTTTGGAAGGATTACTCTGGCTGTTTGGTGAAGAGTAGATTAGGGAACAGATAAGAATGAAGCAAGATGGCCAATTAATTGGCTAGTAAATATTTCAGGCAAGA
Source organism: Mirounga angustirostris (assembly GCF_029215605.1). Taxonomy (NCBI): domain Eukaryota; kingdom Metazoa; phylum Chordata; class Mammalia; order Carnivora; family Phocidae; genus Mirounga; species Mirounga angustirostris. Next base: position 39,434,037 of record NW_026991719.1, read on the forward strand.
GATAATGGAGGATTGAGCTTGGATGGTCATGATAGAAAAATGGAGGTCTGAACAGCCTGGAGAAATAGGTAAGAGAAGAAATTGGCAGGAAGAGGTTGTAGACTGAAAATGAGAGTAGGGACAGAATTTGTCAAGGAAGGTATCTGGCTTGCATAAGTGGATGAATCATTCTGGCAATCACTAGAATATGGAATCTGGGTGGAGATTTTTTTAATGGCAGCTTTATTGAGATATAATCTGCATACCATAAAATTCACCCCTTCAGTTATTTATAGTATATTTATAGACATGTTCAACCATTGCCACTATCTAAATTTGAGAACCTTTCCATCATCTGAAAAAGAGACTCTGTATCACTCACCATTGTGCCATCCCCCTGTCCTGGCATCCACTAATCTACTTTCTGTCTCTATGTATTTGCCTATTCTGGACACGTCATATAAATGCAGTCAAACAATATGTGATCTTTTGTGACTGGCTCCTTTACCTTAGCCTAACGTTTTCAACGTTCATCCATGTTATACTATGTATCAATATCCCATTCCTTTTTATGGCTGAGTAACATTCCATGAACTAGATATACTATATTTACCCATCAGTTGATGGACATTTGAGTTATTTTCACCTGTTGGCTACTATAGATAATGCTGCTATAAATGTTAGTATACAACTTTTTGTGTGGAAATATGTTTTCATTTCCTTAGGGTATAAACCTAGGAATGGAATTGCTGAGTCATACGGTAATTCTATGTTTAATATTTTGAAGAACTATACAACTGTTTCCAAAGCTGCTGCACCATTTTGCAGTTCCACAAGCAGTGACTGAGGGTTCCAGTTTCTCCACATCCTTGTCAACACTTGTATGTCCTGTCTAAAAAAATAAAAAATTGTAACCATCATAGTGGGTATGAAGTGGTATCTCATTGTAGTTTTGATTTGTATTTTCCTAGTGACTAAAAATATCAAGGATCTTTTCATGTGTTTATTGGCCATTTGTACATCTTCTTTGGAGAAATGTCTATTCAAATTCTTTGCGTATTATTTGAAATTGGGTTGTCTTGTTATTTCTGAGTTGTAAGAGTTCTTTATTTATCCTGAATATAAGTCCCTTATCAGATTTGTTGATAGTGTTCTTTGAAGCACAAAAGCTTTTAATTTTGATGAAGTTCAATTTACGTTTTTTAATTTGGCTGCTTGTGTTTTTGGTGTCATCTCTAAGAAGGCTCCTATATTTTTAGCTAAGCATTTTATAACATTAGCTCTTCTATTTAGGTCTATGATTCATTTTGGGTTAATTTTTGTTTACAATATGAAGAAGATGTCCAACTTTATTCTTTTGCATGTGGACATCCAGCTGTCCCAGAACTGATCTTGCATTGCTATAATAAATCACACTGGGTCATGGTGTATAAAAATTTTTTATGTTGGTTTCAATTTGTTAGTATTTTGTTGAAGATATTTCCCACCCGTGATCATTAGAGGTATTGGTCTGTAGTTTTCTGTTCTTGTGCTGTCTTTGTTTCATTTTGGTTTCAGAGTAATACTGGCCTCGTTGAGTGAATTGGAAAGCATTCCTTCCTCTTCTACTTTTTGGTAGACTTTGTGTATGGTTTGTATTCTTTAAATGTATGGTAGAATTCAGCAGTGTAGCCATCTGGGCTTGGGCTTTTCTTTGTGGGAAGTTTTAAAGTTACTAATTTAATCTTTTCCTTATTATAGGTCTATTCAAATTTTATATTTCTTCTTGAATCAGTATCAGTAGTTTGTATCTTTCTAGGAATTTGTTCATTTCATCTTTGCTATTTAATTTGTTGGCATCCAGTTGCTCATAGTATTCACTTTGGATTTTTTTCTTAAAAAATATTTATTTATTTATTTATTTATTTATTTATTATTTAATTTTAGAGAGAGAGAGAGAATGTGAGAGTGTGAGCAGAGGGGGAGGAACAGAGGGGGAGGGAGAGGGGTGGGGAAAGAATCTCAAGCAGATGCCCTTCATGGATTGCAGAGCTGGAAGCAGGGCTGAAACCAAGAGTCTGTTGCTCAACTGACTGAGCCACCGAGGTGCCCCCACTTTTGATTCTTTTTATTTATGTAAAGTTGGTAATAGTGTTCCTTCTTTCCTTATTTTAGTAATTTGAGTCTTCTTTTCTTCTTGGTCATTCTAGATAGAGATTCATTTTGTTGATATATTAAGGGACCTACTTTTGGTTTTGTTAATTTTTTCTTTTTTTCTTTTTTGCAGGAACCACCAAAGTTTTAGTGTTTAATATTTAACAGCACAACTGACCAAGGTCCAAGATGTGGAATTACCATGTTCAAGAAACTGGGGGGAAAATCACTCTATAAGCTACCTATATAGTATATGATAAGAAGAATGCACACTTTATAATAGAAAAACTGTGTACACATAGTTGCTTCAAAAAACCATTCAGTCTTCTCTTGGCTTGTAAAAATGGTGTTTTCAGATTTCAGTGTAGATTAGCAACCTTCAACTCTTTGGTTTGGCAGGTTTCTTGTTTTCACCTTCCTACACTTCCATTTGTCTGCTTAGACCTCTTTGCTGTTTTTCTATTCATTTCATTTACGTCTGGTCTAATCTTCATCATTTCCTTTTTTCTGCTTGATTTGTGTTTAGCTCACTCTTTTTCTAGTTTAATACAGTGCAAGTTTAGGTTATTGATTTGAGATCTTCCTTGTTTTTTTTAAAATAGGTATTTACAACCATAAATTTCTCTCTGAGCACTGTTCAGCTGTATATCTTAAGTTTTTGTATGCTGTATTTTTGTTTTTTGTTCATTTCAAAGTATTTTCTAATTTCCCTCATGATTTCCTCTTTGACCTGTTGGTTATTTAGGAGTGTGGTGTTTAATTTTCACATATTTTTGCATTTCCCAAATTTCCCTCTGTTATTTATTTCTAATTTCATTCCATTGTGGTTGGAGAACATATTTGCATCATTTTAATCTTATTACATTTATTTAAAATAAAAGCCTTACTTAGTGGCCTTACAGGGATCTATCCTAGAGAATATTCCATGAAAATTTGAAAAGAATATGTATTTTGCTATTGTTGGTCAGGGTGTTCTATAGGTGTCTGTTAAGTCTAGTTGGTTTAGAGCATAGTTCAAGTCTTCTATCTTCTTATTGATCTTCTATCTAGTTATTCTATCTGTTATTAAAATGGAGTATTGGAGTCTCCAACTATTATTGTTGAATTGTCTATTTCTTCTTCAATTCTGGTAGTTTTTGCTACGTGTATTTTGGGCTATGTTGTTAGTTGCATGCATGTTTATAATTGTTATGTCTGTCTTACTCATGTATTCACCCTTTTACCTTTATAAAATGTCCTTCTTTGTCTCTAGAGTTTTAGCTTCACCACAAAATTGAGTGGAAAGTACAGAGAGTTCCCACATGTCCTCTGTCCCCCACAGGCCTTGTATTCCACATCTTCACCAGCATTTAGCATTGTCAATGTTTTGGTGCTTGCCATTCTAATGGGTATGTAGTAGTTTCTCATTGCTTTGCCATAGGTGAATCTTTGGTGAAGTGTCTGTTCAGATATCTTGCCCATTTTTTAATCAGGTTTTTGTTGTTTCATTTTTGAGTTTTAAGTGTTCTTTGTATATTTTAGGTAATAGTCCTTTATCAGTTATATCTTTTGCAAATATTTCCTCCCAGTTTTTGGCTTGTCTTCTCATCCTCTTGACAGTATTTTTCACAGAGCAGAAGTTTTTAATTCTAATGAAGTCCAGTTTATCAATTATTTCTTTCATTGATAGTGCCCTTCGTGTTATATCTAAAAAGTCATTACTAAACCCAAGGTCATCTAGAATTTCTTTTATGCTATTCTCTAGAAGTTTTAGTTTTGTGTTTTACATTTAGGCCTGTGATCCATTTTGAGTTAATTTTGTGAAGAGAATAAGGTCTATGTCTAGGTTCATTTTTTTTTTTTTTTGCATGTGGATGTCCAGTTCACTATTTGTGGAAAAGACTTTCTTTGCTCCACTGCATTGCCTTTGTTCCTTTGTCAAAGATCAGTTGACTATATTTATGTGAGTCTATTCTTTTCCACTGATTTATATGAATATATGAATATTCTTTCACCACAGTACACTGACTTGATTACTGTGCCATTATAGTAAGTCTCGAAGTTAGGTAGTGTCAGTCCTCCAATTTTGTTCTTTAATATCATGTTGGCTATTCTGGGTCTTTTGCCTCTCCACATAAACTTTAGAATCAGTTTGTAGATATCCACAAAATAACTTGCTATTATTTTTATTGAGGTTTCATCAAAGCTGCATATTAAATTGAAAAGAACAAACATCTTGATAATATTGAGTCTTTTTACCCATGAATATGGAATATCTCTACATTTATTTAGTACTTCTTTAATTTTATTTGTCAGAGTTTTGTAGTCTTCCCCATATAGATCTTGTACATATTTTGTTAGATTTATATCTAATTATTTCTTTCTCTTTTTTTGGTGCTAATGTAAATGGTGTGTTTTTAATTTCAAATTCTAATTGCTCATTGCTGGCATATAGAAAAGTCAGTTGACTACTAGATATTAAGTCTGTATCCTTCCTTAGTTACAGGAATTTTGTGTGTGTGTGTGCATGAGATTCTTTGGGATTTTCTAATAAGCAAATCATGTCATCTATAAACAAAGACAGTTTTCATTCTTCCTTCCCACTCTGTATACCTTTAATTTCCTTTTCTTATCTTATTGCATTAGCTAGAATTTCCAGTATGATGTTGAAAAGGAGTGCTTAGAGGAGACATCTTTGCTTTGTTTCTACTTGTTTTTTAATATAGCTTGTGTTTTTTATCTTCCTGTATTCCTCTATTACTGCTTTTTTTTGGTGTTAAATCGATATTTTCTAGTGTATCATTTCAATTCCCTTGTTTTATTTGCTATATAGTTTTGAGTTATTTTCTTAGTGCTCACCCTGGGGATTACAATGAACTCTTTAAAAATCTCATTTGGGATAATACCAATTTAATTTCAATAATATACAAAAAATTGCTCCAATATACCTCCATTTCTTCCCCCTTCTTTGTGCTATTATTGTCATACAAATTATATCTTTATACATTTTGATCCCATCAACACATTTCCATAATTACTGCTTTATGCAATTGTCTTTTAAGTCCCATATAAGAAAAAATAGTTACAAACACAAATATATTTGTAATCTTTTATATTTATCTATGCACTCACCCTTTCCAGTGCTCTTTATTTCATCTTGTCAATTTAAGCTGTTGTCCAGTGTCCTTTTATTTCAGCCTGAAGGGCTCCTTTGAGTATTTCTTGTAGGGCAAGTCTGGGGGCAGCATTTCTCTTAACTTTTATTTATTGCAAATGTCTTCATTTCTCCTTCATTGTTAAAGAATAGTTTTGCTGGAATTAGAATTCTTAGTTGAGAGTCTTTTTCTTTGAATACTTTGAATATGTTCTCCTACTGCCTTCTGGCTTCTAGGATTTCTGATTAGAAAATAGCTATTAATCTTATGGAGGATCCCTTCTATATTACATCTTTTGTATATTTTTTGCTGCTTTCAAGATATTATATTTTTGTCTTTTAACTGATTACAATATGTCTAGGTATGGATCCCTTTGAGTTTATCTTACTCAAAGTTGGCTGAGCTTTATAGACACGTAGATTAATGTAGGATTTTTTCATCAGATTGGTAAATTTTTGACCATAATTTCTTCATATATTTTTTATGCTTTTCTCTCTCTTTGGGACTCCTGTTATGTGTACTTTGGTATATTTGATGATGTTTCACAGGTTCCTGTGGCTCTGTTCACTTTTCCTCATTCTTTTTTCTTTCTTTTCTTCAGACTGGATAATCTCAATGACCTATCTTCAAGTTCACTCATTTTTTTTTTTCCCTTCTGTTTACACAAATCTGCTGTTGAGCCACTTGTAGTAAATTTTTCATTTTCAGTTATAGTTTTGAACTCCAAAATTTCTGTTTGGTTCTTTTGCTGTAATCTCTGTCCCTTTTATTCATATTCTCTATTTGGCAAGACATTATTCTTATACTTTCCTTTTGCTCTTTAGATATGGCTTCCTTTAGCCTCTGAACATATGTATATATAAAAGCTTCTGTGTATATATATATATATACTGATTTAAAGTCTTTGCCCAGTAGGTCCAATGTATGGATTTCCTCAATGAGGTTCTATTGACTGCTTTTTTCCTCCGTGCATGAGCTATACTTTCCTGTTTCTTTGTGTGTCATAATTTTTTTTTTGCCAAAATTGGATATTTTAAATAACTATAATGTGGAAACTCCAGAAATCAGATCCTTCCTTCCCCAGAGTGTATTATTGTTTTTGTTGTTTGATTGTTTAATGACTCTCCTGAATCAATTATATAAAGTCTGTATTCTTTGTTGTTACTATGACTGAAATCTTTGCTCAGTTAGCTTAGTAGTCAGCTAATATTTGGACAGGGATTTCCTTAAATATCTGAACCAGTACGTCTTCCACCCTTTGCCAAAATGCTGTGTGTGGGTGTTGAGGCACAACTTCAATGTTCTAGCAATTTAAAACTCTGCCTGAGCCTTTACTTCCTGCTCTTATAGAGTTTCAAGTTCAGACAGAGGTAAGATATTAGGGTCTTCTCAAGTCTTTCCTGAGCATGTGTGCAACCCTGCATATGCATGGGCTTTCTAGATCCCTGGAAATATGTCAGAGGTTTTCAAGACCCCCTGTAGACATCTCATTTCCCAGATTTTCCTTTTAGGTTATTGGCTATCCCCTTGATGATAGCCCTGATTGGTATCACTGCCTCTAGCAACTATGCTGTTAAATAATTGCCACTGATTGTTTTTGACAAACTTTTTGGGGATAAAGTTTTCCTTGCTGAGTGAGTTGAGTCAGGTCAAATAAAAACAAACTCAGTGGATGGAAGTTTTTTAGGGAGTTGCCAGCCAGGTCAAGTAGTGATAACTTCCTGGAGGTGGATCTCTTAAAGGAGCTCCAAATCTGTCCTGCTTCTTCCAGCTGCTGCTAGGCTGATGGTTTTTACAGCTACTGTGATTTTGAGGCTTCCAGTTTTCTAAGACTACTGAAAAGCTGGGGAAATGAGGATGGGTATAAGTCAAGTTAAAATACCATAAAGTTCACTGTTCTTCCTGAGTTTCAGCCATTTTTTCTGAAATAAATTGCCTTTGAATTGTTGCAAGTTTTGAATTAATTTCCAGAGTTCTGAAGTAATTGATTTTGACAGTTTTTCCAATATTGTCATTGTTTTCATGGAGGAGATTTCTGAATTTATTTATTTCATAATTTCAGAAGTGCTTCTTTAGGCACAGGTTTGAGGGGAAAGTCAATGAGGTCAATTTTTGGCTAGTTGAATCAAATATGCCTTTGAGGAGATATCCAGTAAACATTTAAATATACGCACTATTTTTTTTTTAAGATTTTATTTATTTATTTGACAGAGAGACAGTGAGAGAGGGAACACAAGCAGGGGGAGTGAGAGAGGGAGAAGCAGGCTTCCTGCTGAGCAGGGAGCCCTATGCCGGGCTCGATCCCAGGACACGGGGATCATGACCTGAGCTGAAGACAGACGCTTAACGACTGAGCCCCAAATATATGCACTATTTAACAATGCAATTGTTAGCATTTATTTTTTGACTTCTCTTGAAGAGGGTTGCCATATTTCTCAGTCCATTGCATGTTAACATCATTGGTTGATGCAAAGTCCATCTCTAGTATGTATGTATATATCTACATATGTATACCTATATATATATATAATTTCCATTCTTCCTCTCTCTCCATAGGCAATTATTCTAATGTGTTTAATATGTATCTTTTAGTTCATTAGTGTTCTCCCAAAATGTGTATTATTTTTTTTGTGTTCATGTTTTGTGTGCAATCAAAAAATATTTGTCACACACACACACACACACACACACCTGAGGGGTTCTCGAACTTGGCTATATTTTGCAATCACCAGTGTTGCTTTAATCTGACAACCAATTTGTAGCCCATATAGAAAAATCAGAATCTGTTGGGATAAGACCCAGGCATCACAAGTTTTAAATTACCCCAGATGAGGGGTGCCTGGGTGGCTCAGTTAGTTGAGTGTCTGACTCTTGATCTCAGCTCAGATCTTGATCTCAGGGTTGTGAGTTCAAGCCCCATACTGGGCTCTACACTGGGCATGGAGCCTACTTAAAAAATAATTACCCCAGATGATCTCAGTATGTAGCCAAGTTTGAAAACCAGTGATGTATATAGCATTCTGTTTTTTATTTTTTAAACCCAGCAGTATGTTTTTAAGATCTGTCCATATCTTTACATGTGTATCCAGTCCAGATATCAGCAAACATTTTCTGTAAAAGGTCAGATATTAAATATTTTCAACTTCGCAGGCCATATATTCTCTGTTGTAGCCCAACTCTGCTGCTGTAGTGTGAAAATAGCCATAGACAATGCATAAACAAATGGACATGGTCACGTTCCAATAAAATTTTCTTTACAAAAAAACCCTAAACAAACAAGAGGCAGGCCATGTTTGGCACATGGGCCAAAGTTTGTTGACCCCTGATCTAGTCCTTTGTTTCCAACTATTGGGCATCTCCATGGAATATATCTATTACATTTTTCCTATCCTTCCTTCTAGATAGAGGCTAGTTTGCATCTAACTCTTCACTACCACAAGTAATATTGAAATGAATAGGTATCTGTCTATTTATCCATATCCTTTGGCCCCATACAACAATTTATTTGGGAATTGCTGGACCACATGGCATAAGTACAGTTACGTTGATCATGTACTTCTAGGTCCCTCCAGAATGTACCCATCCGCAGTTCTACCATTAGAACATAAAGATTCCTAAATCTTTACATCCACATACCACTTGGCATTATTTAACAATCTAAATTTTGCCAGTTGAATAGTTTACTTTGCATTTCTGATTTTTTTGTATGATTATCTTGTTAATATCTGTCTCATAAAACTCTATGCATGCTTCATGAGGGCAGTGAGCTTCTCTAGTTTTGCTCACTGTTCTATTCTAGCACCAAGCACAAACGTGGCCCATAGTAGATGTTCCATAAATATTTGTGAAACAAATAGATGGATATGTGAGCAGCTTTGTGTTAGCTATACAAAAATGCTTGTTTTTTTTATTGACAGGGTTTGAGCCAGTGACCTGAGATGAATAAAGGAAACTTGGTTAGATTAGCTGGATTCTTGACCTCAAGAGACTTAAGCCCTAGGAGAGAAGGCAAAAATATTCATTCATTCCATTTATTCACAAAATATTTTGAACACTTATTGTGCTATGTGCCAAACATTATGCACAATGGTGAGCAAGACTGATATAGCCCTGCCCTTAGGGAGCCCACTGTGTGATAGAGATGTCAGAGGGTTATGCAAATAATCGTCATACAGTGAGGGGAATGTTACTGGGAAGGTATCAGATACCCTGGAGGTTCTTAGCAAGTGTCTCCTAACATAATCTAGAGAGAGTGAAGGAAGATGAGTATGGTAATTATACAAGATGACTCCTTATAAATGCCTAGAGTTTCCCTGGCAATGGGATGTTGAAGGAATTCAGGGATTCATAGGAGAGAACAGTAATATTCTAGCAGCATCATACAAACGAGCTTGGATATGTCTTCAAGCTGTTCTGCAAACAGTGAAGTGATTTAAAGGAACTTAAGATATTTATGCTTAAATCTCCCCTTCCCCACTTATTCTATTTTTGACTACTAGAGAGGAATTGCTGGACTGGCTCCCTTTCACTTTATTGCTTATAAAATAAATAGATATCCAGGTTCTCAGAAAAGTAAAGGTTGCCTTACTTCTTTGGCCAATGGTTGATATGATCAGTAATGAATACAAAATCTTCACTAAACCATAACTGATCTCATGCAATTTTGAAGGTTTAACTGCTTTAAAAGAAATTTTGGATTGCTGGGAAAAGTAGACTTGAAATGTAATGGCTTCAATTTGCTTAATGAGTACTCCCTCCCCCTCCCCACTCCCACATACACACCCTGAAGAGTTTCACTAACTGTTACCAGAGATTTAAAAGCTCCATAAAAACACACAATTTTCAAACAATTACTTCAGCTATCCCTGTTTATTCTTCCTTCCCTTTCAACATCATTTATTTTCATCTCTCCCTCCCTATTTTCCCCTTTTCCTTCCTTTAACAATCTTAGCAAGCAAAGGCTGATATATCTTTATTTTTTGCTTTATTTTACAGTTGGAAAAAATCTGGGGGCATCTGGTCCATGCTTCACATTGTTAGAGATAAAGGTGAAATCCAGAAGTTTGACCAATCTGTCCATAGTCTGGGCCCATTCTCAGTGAGGGTGGGGGCCGAGGATCAGTACAAATATCAAAAAACAGTTCTAGTCAAGAAATAGACTTTGTTTTCTTAACAAAGACTGGCAGAGAAGATTAAAAGCAACAACAAAAGGCTACACAGACACCAGCATTCTGTGGACTCTTTCTGTCGTCTCTTGCTCATCTTGGATGACTGCCCTAGAATAGGTTTTGAGCCCTACTACAGTCAGAACACTATGGTAGTGTGGCTGAACAGAGGAAGCACTGAAGTCTCTGGTGTGAGGGTTATTCTCTGTTACCACCCCTCCCTTCCAGCACCCATTCCATTCTCTACCCTTCTCTGCCATGCTCTTTAATCTGAGAGGAGGCTCCCCATGGACTGCATCACTAAACTCTCTTACCCCCGCTCTGGTTGGGTTTGGTCAATTGGAAGCACAGGTTGAGATCGGAGGACAGAATGAGAACACATAGAGGTATGCCTCATGCTCCCTCCCTTCTATGACAGGAACTGAGAATTTCTATGACCACAGCTCCCACTGGACGGCCCCTCCCTTCTCCATGTGCCAGCCGCCACAGGGTTCTATTTCTTTCCCCTATTCTCTTCAGGCCTACACATGGTAAGGGCTTCCTGCTGTGCTAATCTCTCAGTGCCTCAATATCCCTTATTTGTTCTCATAGGCCAGTAGGTGGTCCCTTCATTAAAGTTTCTTCATTTGAATCTTATGAGTTGGATTCTGTTTCCTGTTGGGATCCTGACTGATATGATTGTTCCCCTAGGTCATTCTTACAGTACTTTTGTCAACAGTACTAGGTGTAAGAAAGTACTGTGGAAATTGAAAGGAAGAAGAACAGAACTTCTGGTCTTACAGCCTCATTGCAGAAATGGGATAGACGAATACACACAGGGACATAACTCCCCAAACCTAATAAACAAGAGCAATATCAACCCCATATGTACAGAGGCAGGTGTAAGATGCACGTAAGTAGGAAAGAGGAGGAGATAAACATGCTTCTCTGAATCTCTGTTCCTACCATTGTGTGCCTCACAAATGTCTGTTTGTTCTGTGAGCTCTGTCATCTGCAAGATGATCATAACACGATGTCACCCCAGAGGGACCTTCATTTTTGCTTGCCAGTCTCTGGGGAAAGGTCTTGCTGCTTTGTGTTTCACTTGGTGAAGGTAATGGTTCTTTATGGGAAAATCATTCTGTTCTAAGGTATTTTATGTTTTCCTGTTTCTCTAAAGTCTGTCATTTCCTAAACACTGTGTATCTGTTTCCCTTTATAATGGCCCAGAGGAAATAGAAGCACATTCCATTTAGGAGAAGGAAAAATAGCAGTTTTAACCCTATAAATATTTTTTTTCTCAAAGATTTTATTTATTCATTTGAGACACAGAGAAAGAGAGAGAGAGCATGAGCAGGGGGAGAGGCAGAGGGAGAGGGAGAGGGAGAGGGAGAAGCAGGCTCCCCACTGAGTCAGGAGCCCAATGTGGGGCTTGATCCCAGGACCTTGGGATCATGACCTGAACCGAAGGCAGACACTTAACCATCTGAGCCACCCAGGCACCCCAACCCTATAAATATTTTGATGTTGTTGTTTTCGTAAACAAGATAGTGAATCTCATGCGTGATGGGCAAATGTCCCTCACTCTATAGCTTGCCTGGGCATGTGCCCATGAGCCTACTGAGACTACTACTCATCTAGTCTGTATACTGTGGGATGAATATCTTCAGCCACTTGAAGCCGGATGCATTTTCAGTCTTGTTTTAGCCACTATGCTAAACTGAAGCACAAAGGGCCTTTCATAAGCTCTTCCCATTGGGGGTTTTTCGGGTTAAGGAAAACTCTTTTCTGTGACTTTGTTCTGGCCAGGCCCAGAAAAGCCCATTTTAATGGTGCCTAGGGATATGCTATTAGCCATAACTCAAGAGAGCTGACAGGGCAAAGGCTCTTTTAAAGGCATCAGAGTTTTACCTTTTAAATTCTCTAAATAATATAAATGAGAAGGAAACTTTGGGAGGCCTGAAAGGTAGGGCCTCTCTTGCTACTGTATTGAAAACAAATGTAATCTAACTATACTTCAGAATTAATTTATTAATTTAACAAAAATATATTTAGCACTTGCTATGTACCAGACACTAAGCAAGGTATAAACTACATTTAAAGCAAAAAAGGAATAGTCTTGGCCCTCAAGAAGTTTACAGCCTGGGCACTTATTTGTTCACTACCATTTAAAGGTGACCCCAGATAGGGTGCCTGGGTGGCTCAGTTGGTTAAGCGACCAACTCCTGATTTTGGCTCAGATCTTACAGTCGTGAGATCGAGACCTGCATCGGGCTCTGTGCTGGGTGTGAAGCCTGCTTAAGATTCTCTCTCTCCCTCTCCCTCTGACATGCCCCCCCTCAACCCACTCATGTGAGCTCTCTCTCCAAAAACTAAAAACTAAAAAAGGCAATCCTAGATAATAAATTAATAAATAAAAATAAAGGCAAACCCCAGATAACATTATTTAAAAAAGATTTTATCTGTTTATTTGAGACACACAGAGAAAGAGGGCACAAACCAGGAGGAGGGTCAGAGGGAGAGGGAGAAGCAAACTCCTCGCTGAGGAGGGAGCCCGATGTGGGGCTTGATCCCAGGACCCTGGGATCACGACCTGAGCCAAAGGCAGACGCTTAACCATCTGAGCCACCCAGGCGCCCCAACAAATAACCTTTATTGGAATTCTTTCTTTCTTTTTAGAGAGAAAGAGGGAGAGTGAGGGGGAGGGGCAGAGAGAGAGGGAGAGAAAGAGAATCTCAAGCAGGCTCCATGCCCAGCATGGAGCCGTCGCAAGGCTCAATCTCATGACCCTGAGATCATGACCTGAGCCGAAATCAAGAGTCCAGCGCTTAACCAACTGAGCCACCCAGGCACCCCTGGACTTATTTCTTAAGTTGTTCCACTTGCTTTATCACAGATCATAATAGGTGATATTGTACATTGCAGTTTTATCTTATCTTATTTAATCATAACAACCCCACTCTGTGAAGTTAGTGTAATACTCTCCATTGTATAGGTGAGGAAACCAAGATACTCTAAATCAAAGGTTTATTCTGCAATCACACACCCTTGGGAAGTCGGGCCCCAGAGCCCACTTGGAGAAAGGCAGAAAGGCCTTTGCTTCCTCCACTACTGCCTTGCACCTGGCCTTTGTTAATATTTTTTTTTTTTTGCATGTTAATCTTATTGATCACCCACAAGACTTTAAGCTCCTGAAGGCTTGGTGTCATATATTGCTTTGAACTCCTTGGAACATTTAACATAATGCTGAATATTTTGTGTATCCATATGGGTTGGGTATACTGACTTAGCGGGATTTAAGTTAAAATTTGAAAGAACTGACAACGTAATACAAACTCACCTCTCCAGGACCTACATATTTGACAGGGTGTTGGCTTTGACTCCTTCCTTTCCAAATGACATTGTTCTGGATGGGTTTAGTTTACTGTGGATTAGGATAACTGGGAGGGGATGAGACTATTACCTGGGAGACTTAATGGCTGAAGATCTTACTCATACACTTCACTGGAAGTAAATGCATGAGTAATTCTCGCGTGGCTTAACCAGGCCCTGGATTTCACTTGGGAGATTATGATTTTAATTTAACATATCCTGCCATACAGTGTGTGAAATACGCAGCCAACAGCGATCACCGTAAGATGAAAGCCCAGTTGTGTTTATTTTAAGAGCCTTGCAGTCCTTTGCCAAAGCCAACATTCCAGGGCAATGAATAGCCTGAGTGAATCATTCAAAGTAGGTGAGAGGTCAGAAGCCTGAAGAAAAAAAACTGAAAGCTGAAAGGTTTTCCTCAGTCAAATGGAAGTCATTTGAAAAGGCATTTATAAAGCAGAAGCTATTATGGAAACAGGTCTTTCTTTTTCAAGATGAATCTTCTGCAGGTGGATCCCAAAGACCTCTTCCTTGGCTTCTGCTAATTACTCCTGATGTTGTTCATCTTTCCTGGAAATCAGAGCAGAGAAATACTCTAGTTCCTGCCTCTGGCTCTGGACAATGGCTTCACCAGGGAACAGAAAAGTAGTCACGTCCTTGAGAGCATTGTAGGCACAGTCTCTGTTAGAAACGGGCTGGCATACTGCCCATGTGGCATGACTCTGATAAGGATCCAACAAACCTTCATTGCCATCTCTAGGTTCCTTCTGTGTCAAGCATTATGAAATGCCAACAAGAGTCCAGGCATGACATTAAAGGCTGAGGATATGACAATTATTTATTGAACACCTACTATGTAGCAAGTACTTATTTAATCTTCACTTATCCAATAATGTGGACATTTTAAATTCCCATTTAATAGATGAGGAAACTGAAGTTTACGGACATAAAGTCGCTTAGGTATTTAGTGTAAGACAAGATTCAAAGCTGAGAAGGATGGAAAAAAACCCTTCTATTACCATTGGCTAAATAGCTGGAATAACAAGAGTATGCAGTTCATTCTCTGGCTACATGAAATACAGCTTCTATCCTTATATGAAAGACAAACACCAAACAATCCAATTTATGCTATTTACTATGTCCTAGAGTATCAGGAAAGAAGATACCCCTATGAGCCTAGCCTTAGGAGAAATCAAAAGAAAACAAATCACAAAAGATACCAAAGCTAGACCCAGTCCCTGTCCTCAGAGAACAAACAGGGTCTGAAGCTTGGGCAGCAGCTACCTGCTAGGGATTGCAGCAGTCCATCCCAGTTATCCCTTGACATATCCCTTGAGATAAAGTTGGTGCATTTCCAGAGGTCCCAGCTTTCACTGCAGGCCTCTAGAAGGGAAACCCAACAGGCCATGTCAAATTTTCCCTAAATTGTTTCATTTAGTAATTAGGCATCATCTTTTGGGGCAGGAAGAGCCCTGGCCGAGAGAGAGTGGGGGACTGTGTGATAGACCGGGGTACCTCACTGAGGCTGGGTATGATGGAAAGTTCTGGGGCAGGAACAGTTCAAGGAAAGTAGTTTCAAGGTGGAGGGCAATTCCTAGGCAGCAAGCAGCCTCCCTCTGAGTGCTGAGGTATAAAGCTCAAGGAGGGAGCTCTGGATAGGGAGATGGAAGTTAAACTCAGCAGAACTCATCTTGAGGGAGGCAACAGAGAGGCTGAGCAGTTGGGGAAGCATCTTTTTAAAGCCTCCCATCTGGCTTTCAGTTGACTTTTGGTGGTGATAGGGTGTGTGTGTGTGGCGGGGGTGGGGGGTAAAATTTTCTTTGAAATAATATTTTGTCAGAGTCTTTACTTTCCCTTCCATTACTGTGGGTATGTTGGGGAACTTGTACTGGAAGAGGCTTTTGAGAGGTGCACTTTGCAGGAATGTTCTTGGCATGTCCTGAGTGTGGACATGACCTTCAGCTAATGATTCTCCAGGGAATCTGGGTGTTCCCCCTATTTGGGGGGATTTGGTGACTTAACGGGGACTTCTATATGAAAGAGTGATGCATATGTACATGCAGAAAGGGATTTGAGAAATATTTGGGAGTGGTTTTCCTGTGGTTTTCCTCTGGTTCATTATCCCTTTGGTGGTACCTCCTGTCTCCCTTGGTTTCTCATTTCCCTGACAGTCCCTCAGTTGTCCCTGTCTAGTGGTGGCAACCTCTGTGGTTTATTTTCTTTTGCTCTTTCCTGAGCACTAACTGATTGAAGACACTGCCTCAGTCATTTCCAACACACCCACTCTGCTGCCTCTTCAGCCTGCCAAGGCTCTTCTCTGAGGGGACCTATACACAGGGCTTGCTCTAGCTCCCTGTACAGAACAGAGGTGGATGTTGGCAGGGAATGGACAGCAACTGTGATGAAGGTTGAGCCAGCAGTGGCTTGTTTCGTATAGTTTGGAGAACAGGAGAGAGGAGAGCAGCCCTCTCCGGTACACGGCCCTGGAGGGGACCGATGAGCAGAGGCCATTGCTGGGTCTGCAGGAAAGGAAGGGGAGGAGACTATGAGGCTGAACTTCTAGCCAACACTTGACATGCAGAGCTGCCTGTAATCAGCTCTGCACACACTCTTTCATCTTAGAGAATTCTACATTCTTTCTACAAACAACACATGGATATAAGCTGAGCACACATATAATTCTCAAAAATGAATTGAGTATTATTTATTTATTTATTAGTTTAGTTTAGTTATTTAACAAACACACATAGCATTGACTGCATTCCAGGCGCTATCCTAAGGGCTTTGCAAATTTTTTTTTCCTAAAGATTTTATTTATTTATTCACGAGAGACAGAGACAGAGAGAGAGAGAGAAGCAGAGGGAGAAACAGGCTCCCAAGGAGCAGGGAGCCCGATGTGGGACTCGATCCCAGGACCCTGGGATCATGACCTGAGCCGAAGGCAGACGCTTAACCATCTGAGCCACCCAGGCGCCCAGGGCTTTGCAAATATTAACTCATTTAATTCATTATAACCATAGGAAGTAGGTACCATTTTTATCTTCATTTTGCAGATTAGAAAAGAGAGGCACAGGTTAATTAATTTGCCCAAGGCCACATTCTTAATAAGTGGCAGACCCTGATACAACCCTCCTCCAGAATTATGTACCTTGGCTGTGCTTCCATTTTTTGCAAGCATGTTAATGAAATAATGAATGAAGCACCTAGCACTATATAATATCATGTAGGAATAATAATTGTTTTTATTGTTCTTATTAACTAGTGTTCTTACTCCTGTAGATACTTGCAGATGACTTAAGGATCTGTGAAGCAACAGTTCCTGATCTGGAAGCATCAGTTCAAATCCTGGTTCTATTACCCATTAGCTGTGCGATATTGGACATGTTACTTAATCTCTCTATGCCGCAGTTTCTAAATATGTAAACTGGAGATGGTAATAGCCTTTACCTCCTTGATTTGTGAATATTAAATGAGGTAATGTTTATATAGCACTCAGGGAAATGCCTGGAACAAAGTAAGTACTCAGTAAATATTTGTTGTTCACATTAGTACCTGTTGCAATTGAACTAAATTGCTTTTAATTCTTTGGAGTTTCTTTTCTTTCAGCCAATTAGTCATTTATTCCCAGAGATTTCCCAGTAATGTTGCTTTACATTTATCTACGGAAACACCGGTATGTTTCAAGACTTGAGGGAAGTTATTCCATTTAATTTTGAGTTTGACGGGGCAGGTATTATCTCCTTGTTGAGAATGAGGAAACAGGCCAGAGAGAAGAAATGAGTAGATCAAGTCTGCAGGCACAGTTGTAGATTTTCTGACACGTACACACACACACACACACACACACACACACACATCCTTTCTTTCGGGCTCCTTAATTGTGTCACCTAACCCAAATTCTTGAGTCCCTTGCTGTCTACTAAATTAGTAAAGACTCATATTCTGTACATGCTTCTTAGGGAGATGAAGAAGTTTTTGCAGATTGCTCCCCCCTTCTCCCCTCCCCCACCCAGATGTAATGGTTTAATGCTTTAGGGACTCACCAAGTCTTTCTTTCCAGGGATGAGAGCCAGATCATCTCGTATTTTGCATTTTCAGAGAGTGATGAAAGTAACAAATCAGACTAGAGACAGCTTTATCCATGAATCTTTGTTTGTCAAGGCTGAGCCTAAACCATAGACTTCACATTTAATTTTTTGTGCAATAAATTTGGGCTAAAAAAAAATTTAGGTTGGTCTTTTACTTTTGGAGCAAAACAGCAGAGGCATGAGGGCTGAGGAATTTGGAGAAGGCTGGTTGAAGAGTGACTGAACAGGCTGGCCTTGGCCTTGTGCTGCACAGAAAGCTCCACCTGTGGTTTGGCCTTGAGATCCAACCAAGGACTCCTGGAGGGAAGAGAAGCTTGGAGGTTCTGGGAGGGGAGACACTTCTGTTGGTTCCAGGAGGGTAGTTTGTGTTCCTTCACATAGGATTCCAGGTCAGGTTGCATAGTTTTGGCCCCAGGACATTGTCTTAAACTTTTCATGGCTATACAGACTCTGCCTGGGCAGGAGGTGCCATGAGGGCCCTACCATGGAGCATTGCCCTCTGCCCTCCATCTAGTCCTTTACTAGTCCCCACTTTCTGACCAGGGCCCTCCCCAGAATACAAACTTTCTTCTATCCCCAACCATGAATAACTATTGTTTCTCTGGATCTGGTGTTATGTTTGCTAACCTGGTAAATGAATTCTCATAGGCCTCTGAGGCGTCAATGACTATGGGTTTGTTTGTTACCCTCCTCATGTTAAGCAGAGTTTTCTGGAAGCAGACCTTAACCTGAAAGACTGAAGCTAAGGATGAAGTTTCAGGCACTGGTGCAGACCCTGATGCCTCTCAAATTACACTATGCTTAGTCTTCTGCCCCCCAATAAGACCAACCCTGAATCTTTCTGTAAAGAGAGAAATAGGCCCTTTTGATGAAAATCCTAGAGAGGTAATAGAGTAGTGTGGTGGTTAAGAATAAGGCTCGGGGAAGTGGAAATACATCACACCTTTATTTATGTTTTCCAACCCATTCTGTCCTAGTGTGTGGGAGCGCGCGCACACGCACACACACACACACACATTCATTGAGTTCTGGGTTCTGTAATTTTCCTGTTTTCTCAGACTTCACCTAGTGGTCAGTGAGGGGAACTTCTTGGCACAGGGAGAGGGAAAGTCTCCCTGTGAAGCCCACTGGCAAGCTTCATTGCCAGTGAACGTATTTGGTCATAGCAACACAGCCCCATGGCTGGTCTACTGTTGGGGGAATGCCTGCTCCTGCATCAGTCAGAATTAAAACTCCCTCTAGCTCTGAGATTCTGTGAACTTTCTCACCTCCTAGCTTTTGCCAACAACGAACCCTCCTGGGTGATGCTGGCAATGGAATGTGGGAGGCAGATGCTGCCATGCCTCACCCTTTCCCTTCAGTAGTGTCTATGAGAGGTGAGAGGAAGTCCAAGACCAAGAGCAACTTCAGCTGTGAGATGTTTTGAAGTAGTAAGTAGTATTCCTTCCACAAGTAAACCCTAATTTGAAAAGGTAGCCTCACAATGAAAGTCACTAACATGGGGGTGTTCTTAAGGGTGACTCCTGTTTTTCTGAGGTGACAGGTAGGAAAGGCCACCCAGGACTCATTCGTGACCCTTATGTATGGTGAAGGGGATGGAAGTCATGCATTCTTTTGGGGCCGTGACTTTGATGTTTATCTCATGAAGGCTAGGAGGGGTGGTAGATTATGGGGGAGGAATGATTATCTACCATAAGCAGCATGAGGTGATCTGTCCAGAAGTCAGAGGAGGAATGTCAACATACTTTGGACCAAAAAAACTATGCTCCAGATGGCAGCATTAACATTCTATTAAACATCAGATGCTTGGCAGAAGACATTTGGGTCTTTGCTTTCTGCCCCATGCGTCAGAACCTTCCCTCTGTATGCCCACAGATGGGAGGTAAGGCCCGATACAGGGCCTCAAAGGAGAGGCAGTGAGGCATAGTAAAAAGGGGGCACCTTAACCTTATAGGTGATAGAGATGAAGATTTTAGGTCTAGACAACTGCTAACCAGCTGTGTGACCTTGAGCTGGTCTCATAACCTCTCTAGCCTTTCTTTCCTCATCTGAAAAATTAGAATATAATTCCTACTTTGTAGAGATATAGTGAGGGCTAGATGAATGTCATAGGTTGAGTTCTGCAGAAGCAAAGCTTGAGATGAGGATTCTGTGCAACCGATTTATTAAGGAAGTGCCCCCAGGGGAGACAGTGGAGAAACAAGACAGGGATGGGAAAGAAGCTGAGCAAGCCAAAGTCCCAGCCTCAAGCTGATCCTTCAGGGAACTCTGGAGAGTAAATTATACCTGAGAGTTGACATAACTTGAAGAAAGCTGAGCTTTCCCATTCTAACCGTTGGCCAAGGGCCTCGGGGTAAAGGGTGGTGGCTAACATAAACTCTCAGGCATTTCCACTTCTCTGTGTCCAGGTTTGGTATGGGTTGTTAAAAGCCAAAGGACACTGAAACTGGGAGAAGAATTCATAGAAAAAGTAGAAGAAATAAGAGGGTCCTGGGCAGAAAAATGACAATGTCTGCTACAATGGAGAAATATTTGTGTAGGTCAGAGATTCGTCAGGGATTACCCAGAGCACATTGATTTGCTCTCAACCAGGAACCCAATACCAGCTCATTCTCTCAGTCCTTCAAAGAGAGTATGATCTTCAACTATCTGCAACTGACCTCATATTGAAAGCCTAGACAAGCAAAGGAATATTTAAAGGAGGTTGTCTAAAGAAAAAGCCATTCTTCTCCTCCATTAGACGCTGTGTACTCTGTCCTTGAACAGGAGAGAGAACGAAAATACTAACAAAACTAAGTTTAGGCCTTCCTAGAATCACTTTCACTGTGTAGTGCTCACTGCTAGTAAGACCCACCAACCAAAGACCTCCAGGAACACACTACTCACTGTTGAGCTAATTGCAGCAAGAGATAACATGTACCAGATGAATCCTGGAGCATCTTGGAAAGGGGGAGTGGGTAGGGGCCTCTTATTGGGATTGGGTTTACTTTGAGTAATTCTCCGGAGGGATTGGGGCAGCAGGGTCCACTGGGTGCTTTCCAGAAACGGGGGATTCAGTGTTTTGGTACCTTAATAGTTTTCATTTAAAGCAAACAAGTCAGGAGTTGTCATTGGTAAAGGAACAGAACAGCAGTCACTCATGTTAGTCAGAGAACGAGGATGTTTAGTCATTTTTGTGATTGCTGAGTGGCTTTATCCTAATCTTGTTCCAAGTATGATCATGGAGTGGCCTTGTCCCAGCATTGTTTATGTTAGTTGAGAACATCATGGTCTGGCGGCCAGCAGGTCCGTTTCTCACTTTCTCTGCTTCTCAGCAGGATGTCTTTCATCTTCTCGATGGCACACCCTTTTCTTTCTCATAAAAGCTGAAGCCGCCCTACTAAGTCTGCTCCGGCAGCACCAGCACAAATTCTAAGGAGCATGCGAGCCCTTCTAGCACCTGGGACATGCCACAAAAGCCCCATGGGAATTTCATTCAGAATTTAACACCAAGAGTAACAATTGCACTGGAGGAATGATAGTCGCTCTCCTTCATAATTGCAAGGTCTAGGCAATCCATCCTACTTCTTTTTTTCTCTTTCTGGCTTTTAGGATGCCCACGGCCACATTTGAAACACCTTCAAACACTGAGCCTTAGGTTTAGCACATTGGCATGCACTTTTCTCCTTAATCTCAATTTTCTATTTCTATTTTACTATTCTTGTTGTTGTTGATACTGTTAGCTTCTTTAGATAAAGTTGGGGAAGAAATGAATCAATTCCGCTTTGAGCTGTGTTGCACAGCTTGCAACTAGCACAAAATTAGATCTTGCATTAGTTCCCAGTTATTTTATAGATGTAACCAGTCTCTCATCATTTAAGGGTAAAGCATCTATCTTTTCTTCCTTCAATTTCCTTCCTTCCCATAACACAGCATACAGAAATATTAAATAGATGCTGTTTGGAAACTCTTTGTCTTTCATGAGAGATATTTTGAGGATTCTTGCAGGCAGACGGTAGAGGTCAGCGTGGAGCTGTGCATGATGGAATGGCCGCTCATAGACCGGGAAACAGCCTGGTGGGTCTGAAATAGCGTGGGACTTAACCATTCAATTCAGATGTGTATTCCTTTTGCTCTGGTCATTCAACAGACAGCACTTTGCTGTGGTTGCCTTCAGTGTCACTTTAGTAATATAATTGTTTAGAGGAGAGAAGGTGGCTTTTATATACTGTTTACCCAAAAAAATTCCATTTTAAGCACTAAGGAACTCTGAAAAAAAAAAATGGTTACAAAATGTGTTTACTTAAATATTGTGAAATGAAGATGGAAATTTGCAGTGCAGAGTATTTGTCATCTGCTCATGACTAGCAGATGGTCGCCTCCTCCTCCTCCTCCTCCTCCTTTGCGAGCTGAATGACTCACATCTCACAGGGTGTGCAAATTGAAATTTCGAAACTCTCCAGAGTAGAGGTGGTGGTGCCATGACTCGATGCAGGAGTGTGCCAGCCAGATGACTTTGCCAGCCAGCAAGCTGCCAAAGACTTCACAAAATGTCTCTCATTCGAAAGCAAAGCTTTTGGATATCTCCTTGCACGTGTTCAATACGCCATTTCTGAAAGGATACAGGGTATGCTTCAGGCTGTGGGTGAGCCTGTGTCTCTGAAAGGGAACAGGTAGTTCACAAGCCCAGAGCTCAGCAGTAATCACTCCTACCAAAGTGAATCATGAAAGATGGGCTCACCTGTTTTGGCTTGTCAGCCCTAGAATGGTGGCAAGTCTGCCTCCAGCCACTGACAGAACAAAGTCTGAGTTATTATCACATGCTCCAATAAATGGAAGATTAAATAGAGTTTAAAGAGATGCAAGTCATCTAAGTTCAAAGTTTTTCTCTTTTCTCTTTTGTTTAATTAAAAGGAACTCTGGATCTACTATGCTTAACCAAAAAATGAGGACTGTATTTTAGGCAATTATATTTGTTTAAAAAATAGAGTCCTGGGCGCCTGGGTGGCTCAGTTGGTTAAGCGACTGCCTTTGGCTCAGGTCATGATCCTGGAGTCCCGGGATCGAGTCCCGCGTCGGGCTCTCTGCTTGGCAGGGAGTCTGCTTCTCCCTCTGACCCTCCCCCTCTCATGCTCTCTCTCTCTCTCTCATTCTCTCTCTCAAATAAATAAATAAAATCTTAAAAAAAAAAAAAAATAGAGTCCTGCCAGCCAGGTGGACTGACAGCTAACTTGACTTTTAGCTGTAGATTCCATTTCCCTTCCTGTGGTAACTAGTCACCAAAGATGCCCCCACTGCAATGAAACGCACCCCCTGGTATTCACCCCTTTGTGTAGTCCCTTCCTTTTGAAGTCAAAGGAAGCCTCGCAGTTTCCACTTGGATCTCTTGGAGTGCTCACTATGAAAAGATGCCTGCTGCCATGTAAGAAGTCTGCCTACCTCGATACCACAATGCTTTGAGGTAGCTCAGGTGTCCACAAGAAGAGGCTGCCTGGAAGAAGAAATGCCTGGCAAGCCCCTAGCTGTTTCAGGCATCCCAGCTGATGACCTAGACATGTGATTAAAGAAGCCATCTTGGATGGGCGCCTGGGTGGCTCAGTTGGTTGGGCGACTGCCTTCGGCTCAGGTCATGATCCCGGAGTCCTGGGATCGAGTCCCACATCGGGCTCCCGGCTCGGCAGGGAGCCTGCTTCTCCCTCTGACCCTATCCCCTCTCATGCTGTATCTCTCTCTCTCAAATAAATAAATAAATAAAATCTTTAAAAAAAAAAAAAAAAAGAAGCCATCTTGGACACCCAACCCAGCTGAGCTTTCTGAGACTCCAGGCACCGTCTGACTTCAACGATCTAAGAGAATTCAAAACCACCTAGCGGAGCTCAGTCAACCCACAGGACCATGAGAGATAACAAAAAACTGCTCAAGCTACCATGTTTTTGTGTGTTTCTTTGCACAGCAATAGATAACCTGAATAATTCATATTGAGAGAGAGAGAGTGTGTGTGTGTGAGAGAGAGAGAAGAAAGGGGAGGGGAGAGGGAGAGAGAGAGATATCAGGGGACTAACAATAACTGAATAGGTAGATTGTTAAAAATCAACAGTTGAAGATATAGCAGGAAAGGAAAGATGAAGGGGGGGAAATCGGAGGGAGAGACGAACCATGAGAGACTAGGGACTCCGAGAAACAAACTGAGGGTTCTAGAGGGGAGGGGGGTGGGAGGATGGGTTAGCCTGGTGATGGGTATTAAAGATGGCACGTTCTGCATGGAGCACTGGGTGTTTTACGCAAACAATGAATCATGGAACACTACATGAAAAACTAATGATACAATGTATGGTGATTAACATAACATAGTAAAATAAAATTTTAAAAAAAGACATACTGCAAAAATCAACAGTTGGAAGAACTTGTGGTATAGCCTGAGACTCCAATGTTTTCTAAGGAATCTAAGACACTAGTGATGTGATGAACATACACTCATAAGTCTGTATAATACAGCGAAGACAGAAACAGACTTAGGGCTGCATGAGGTGGGGACATACTCTGTGGAGCTAAGAAGTAGGAGAGAACTTTGGAGTCATTTAATACAACAGTAGAATTGTTAGCCCTGGGGTCCCCATTCTTTGTTTGTTATTGGGTACCTAGACATCTGAAATGTGTAGATAAGTAAAAGATGGACTACAGTGTCCTGACAAATTATTTACAATAATGAAGAGAGGATGTTATCAGAGAAGATTAAAGGCTCTGAATTCGGAGAGCCTAGCTAAAAAATGGTTAAGGAATGGCAGCATATGAGGATGTCAGTGACAAAGAGAAAGGTATATCTCAGTCATTTGTAGGATAGGGTTAGGGCCAATGAGAGAGGAAGAAGAAAGGGGACAGAGAGCAGGGGACTCAAGAAAAACATATGTATAAATAATAGGATGTATAAATAATAGGATCTTTAGATTAAAGTCCTTCCAGTCAACCACGACCACTGCATTTAAGCAAGCAAAATTTGGTATAGCAGAAAGAGTACCAACATGCAAATTGTTGAGGTCTTTGTTCAGCTACTAATAGGCAGTATAAATTTGGCAAGTCATTTACCCTCTCTGGGTCTCAGGAAGGTATGTTGTAACTTATAAAAGTCTCTACAAAGCCAAAATATTTTATCAGTTATAATAAAATGAGGAGTAGTATTTTATGAAATCTATGCTTCTTTTCAAATATGAAATCTTACAGTTCTAAACCACAGAAATAGGAGACAATTTTAAAATTTATAAATTAGTTAATTAGGCTTATGGACTGAAGATATGTATAAAAAGCTTTGACTGAGAATTTATGTAATAAAATATAGAAAAAACTTTAGTTAAGGGCAAGGTTCTTTTATTTCTTGATGTATCCCAAGTATCTAGAACAATGCCAACATGTGGCAGGCACTAATAGAAATAATTGTGATATAGAGTAGAATATTATCCAGCCATAAAAAAATGAGGAAATCCTACCATTTGCAACAACATGGATGGAACTTGAAAGCATTATGCTAAGTGAAAAAAGTCAGACAGAGAAAGACAAATATTGTATGATCTCACTTATATGTGAAATCTAAAAAGAAAACTCATAGAAAAAGAGATCAGACTTGTGATTGTGGTTACCAGAAGTGGGAGGTGGGGAGTGGGGAAATTGGAGGAAAGGGGTCAAAAGGTACAAACTTCCAGTTATAAGATAAGTACTAGGGATGTAACGTACAGCATGATGACTATAATTAAGACTGCTGTGTGTTATATAGGACAGTTGTTACAAGAGTAAATCCTAAGGGTTCTTATCACAAGGAAAATTTTTTCTTTCTTTTCCTTTTATTGTATCTATATGAGAACCTGTACGTTAGCTGAACCTACTGTGGTGATCATTTCACAGTATATATAAATCAAACCATCATGCTGTATTTCATATATCATGCTGTATACCTTAAACTTATACAGTGATGTATGTCAATTCTTTCTCAATAAAACTGAGAAAAAAATATTTGTGGACTGGCTGAATGTGCTATTCCTGAAAAACCTACGTCAAAATGGCCTAAAAAGTAGATGCATCAACTGTAAGTTTATCCTTATCTCTTACTTTTACAAAAATTTCTCAGTTCTATTGCTTGGCAAACACTGATATCCAAATCTCTAATCAGGGTGTAGTCTTGCCTCTCTTCTTCATTTTAAGGATAAATTAGGAAGCACGTATTTTCCCAACTAATGTTAACTCACTAATTTATGATTTTTTATTTTAAACTTCTCATTAAGAAAAATTTCTCTTTTTTTAGAGGGGGAGAGGGAGGGGAAATGGAGAGGGAGAGAGAGAATCTTAACCAGGCTCCATGCCCAGCACAGAGCCTGACACAGGGCTCGATCTCACGACCCTAAGATCATGACCTGAGCTGAAATCAAGAGTCAAATGCTTAACCGACTGAGCCACCCAGGTGCCCCAAGAAAAATTTCAAACACATAAAGTAAATGAAATGCCTGTCACCCAGATTCAGCAATTCTGGTTTCATTTATACCTCTGGCATTTCTTATTTCCACTAGATTATATACGATTATTTTTAAAAATAGATTTTTCTACATCTAACAAAACAAAACTTAGCATTGCATTTATCTTATCCTAGTATACTCATGTGCAGGTGTTTTAATTTCCCAATTTTTTAGTGAATTAATAAGTTGCAAAGAACTTCCCCAGGGCACTATTTCTTCTGATTCTGGATGCAGTAAAATTGCAACAAAAATTTTAGAAATGCTCTCTGTGGATGCAGTCACCTGTACCTAGGGTTTCATAGCTGTTCTGTTTGGAAAGGGATCCATACCAGTCAGATTTCTTGGTTCCAAACATGAGAATTCACCATAGCTGGTTAAGCAGCAAACTTACACCTAACAGGTATGAGATGTTTCACTATCCCTCTGAGAGGACCAGAGACCCAGGTTTGAAGATATATGGGGAGGAACAATGGTAAAATGGCACTTCAGGATGGCTCCAGAAAGGCCTCCACTGTTGCTGCCACTGGGTACAGACACCACAGATTGCCCCTTGGCAATGGATGCTGAACAGCTGCTGCCATTGTCCCTGAGAGCCATTGCCTCTGCCATCATCTTTTTCAGGGAATTGTTTCCACCATTTCTGCTCCTCATGTTTGTCTCCTTTAAACTGAAATCTCTCTTTTTTTTTTTAAGATTTTATTTATTTATTTGACAGAGAGAGACACAGCGAGAGAAGGAACACAAGCAGGGGGAGTGGGAGAGGGAGAAGCAGGCTTCCCACCCAGCAGGGAGCCCCATGCGGGGCTCGATCCCAGGACTCCAGGATCATGACCTGAGCCGAAGGCAGACACTTAACGACTGAGCCACCCAGGCACCCTAAACTGAAATCTCAAATGGTACACTTCATTGGCTGTCCAAGACAGCTGTTCACAGCCTAGCTTCAGGAAAGGCTGGGAGGGTGAATTTCTTGCTTCTATGTTGGAAAAACTGGACTTATAAGGGGGCCATTCCCCAAACTTAGCTGTTCAAAAGTTTTGGATGGCCACAAATTGGGACATGTGCTTATTAAAGTATCTTTAAATCTAAAATGGTTGTTGAAGGAGGATATAGCTGATATTTTTACCCACGTGCTACAAATAATTTGTTAATTTCTACTCCAGTTTAAACCAAAAACATAACTTTTTTTAGCTTTAAAAAAATCATATATATTATTTTCTTCTGCTTTACGATCTTCTCTCTTCTGGATAATCTCCAGAACCTTCAAACCTCTCTATCCTTTTAGAGGTCTTCACCATGTAGCATTTCCTCCTTTTCTTGGTTTTCCCCACCTTACCACCTTAGAGCGTTTCTAAAATAGTTTGTATTCTTAGTCATTCTTTGATGCAACAATTTCCTTGCTCTGCAATTTTCTTTTACTTTGAAAAAGTTTTCTAAAGCATATATGCTTTTCTTGATAAGGAAGGATACATCTCAAGTACTATAAAAAGATGATGTAAACTGATACACACTAACTCACTCCCCAAGAATTTTACAATTATAGGCATGTTGAGATGCTTTTTATAAGTGAATATAGTGAGCCATCTACTTTCTATTAAAAAAAGGAAAGAAAAAAAGGCCGACTAAGGAGATAAGACATTCACTCATATAGACTTGTAAAGATATTGCAGGATTTTTATAATTCATATCAAACCTCTTTAGTTCGACCTACACAATCCCTTTCTGCTACTTACTGAAAGATCGTACTTGCTCTTTCAAAAGAAATTTGGGTAATTTTCCTTTCAAACAATAGAAAAGGGGGTATAGCTCAGTGGTAGAGCATTTGACTGCAAACAATAGAAAAAAGAGGGCTTTACATTATGCAAAGAAATATTGAAATGTGTTCATTACACATTATCTAGAATAATAAAATAAACATACCAAAAGGTCATTCTAGAAAATGATTCTGTGTATAAAATAACTTATGCTAGCCTTCCCTTGAGGGATACAAACAATGAAACCAGCACAAAAACATTTCTCTTGCAATTGATTTTCTTCTCTGTAGTACTGAAATACCAAACTCAGTTACTTACATAATAATCACTAGTACAGTCATTTTAAATGTTTGAAACATTTCAATTGTCCTTTCTTCATTTAGGAAATATCATTTAATAGTCAATTCAGTGAAAATATACTACCCACGTGTTTGATGGCTTGGATGACAATCAGTCATTTGTCAAAGTCTGTTTTATATTGCTTAGATTTTTTTAAGGGGGTGGGTTCTTTTTCATTTTGTTTTTCATCATTGAATGCAAATGAAACATTTAGGAGATGAAGGCCAAATTGAATGTCAGTGTGAAATATGAATAAGGCCAACTTTATTCTGATTAATCAGCTTCTGAACTTGACAAAAACACAGTTTCATAATAGTAAAGGGTTTGAATATATTGCAGTCTTCATTGCTAGTTTAAAGCAAAAATGTATTAAAATAGTATGCTTTGTCATAGAAATGTTAAAGGCTTACTCTGAAACAAGCAGAAAACAAGATTTACAACCTCCAATAAACAGTGGGAGAGGTTAGAAAGAAAAAAGCAAGAAAAACTTAAACAGTTTGTACTAGTTTTCTATTGCTGTGGAACAAATTACTACAAATTTAGAAGCTTGAAACAATATGCATTCACTATCTTACAGTCCGGAGTCTGGTCACCACTTATCTGGGTCTTCTGTTCAGGGTCTGACAAGGCTACAATCAAGGTGTCAGCCCAACTGTGTTCTCATCAGAGGCTTGACTGGGGAAGCTTATCTTTCCAAGTTCCCTTAGGTTGTTAAAAGGATTCATTTCCTTGTGGCTATAGGACTCATGGCAGCTTTCTTCTTCGAGGTCATCAGGAGAATGGAAAGCAAGTCTGCTCAAAGGCTCATATATAAACTGCAAGGTAATTATATAAGAAAGATCTCATCATCTTTGCCATATTTTGTTGGTTAGAAGCAAGTCACCAGTTCTACTTGCACTCAAGGGGAGGGGATTACACAGGGTGAACATGGAGGCCATCTTAGAATTCTGTCTACTGCACAACTGAAACAGTATTTTAACAATTGTCAATGAAATTCAAGGCAGTTTACCAGACAGAGCACCCTTTGATTAACATGCTTGTTGGCATTTACAACTATAATAATAACCTCAGGATTCCCAAATATTTCAAGGATTTACAGGGAACATGTTGAAAGATTCTCTTGGCTATGCTGTGGCCCTGGCCAGTTTTCAGTTCTGGCCATAGATGGGCTTCATGAGTCCACCCTGTTCACAGTGTATAGGGGCATACCTGAGTACCACAAGCACAGATGATCCTGTTTACCACTGATAAATTACCCTTTCTCAAGTGAAAGGGCATTATGACCCTAGAAGGACCACAGAATCTTGTTCAGCCACTGCAAGCACAGTCTTCTTTGAATGTCAGCAGTGGGTTTAGTCATCTCGTGAGGAGAATTAAACTGAAGTGAGGTTAAACATTCTTCACGTGGGAAAAAAATAACATGGTAAATTGTAAAATATGGAAATGAAAGGCTACAGTTCCTCCTGTTGAAAGGATACTTGTGCTACAGGTCTTAAAAATTCTGTATTCTATATACATTTTCTTCAGCATGTGTTCATGTATATAGACAAGATTATAGACCGAAACCAATGTGGGAACTGAGGATAATATAAATTTTATATATTTTCCATATTGTGGAAAGAAGAATTAAACTATTCTCTTATGTTAGTTGGATTCTCTAAGAAGCAGATGCTGAAATGAAGTTGTGTGTGTGTGTTTTGGGGGGGGTGTTACTGGGGAGTAACACCTGTGAGGAAACAGAATTTGTTAAGGAAGTTTGCATCTGACATACCTCCATGTGGCCAAAGAGGTCATAGATCTGACTTTCAATTTAAAAAACTCAACAAGTCCTATGGTTTTGTAGTATCTTTGTAGTATCCCTCTTTATAATGATGAGAACTATCTCAAAACCTCAGAGACTCATGCAAATTCTGAGGCTGTCCACATCAACTCTTCATCTTTAGTCAGGGATGCATCAAATCATCCTGTTGGTGGGAAATTTGCCATCTTTGAGATAGCCCCAGTAGATGGTTCTATGAATCCTTTGCTCAGCTATGTCATTAAGAGGTTGTAGACATTTGAATCTTTCTAAATAAATCCTCTAGGTCCACCCCAGGTTACAAGGAGGGCAGTATTCTCTCGTGGTTTCTTTTCTTTTGCTAGTCCCTTCCATGTTGGAATTCCCTATTATTTTATTTTCTTATTCTAAACACTTTCCCAAGGATAATTCATCTACTGCCATGATTCTCAACCAGGGGCTAGTTTGCCTCTCAGGGGACATTTGGCAATATCTGAAGACATTTTTGGTTGCCATGACTGGGGAGATGCTACTGGTATGTAGAGGATAAAGACCAGGGATATTATTTTACATCCTAAAATGTACAGGACAGTCCCCAACCACAAAGAATCATCCACCCCAAATTTTCACTAGTGCCAAGGTTGAGAAACCCTGCTGTATAGAGACAGCTCCCATTCCACATCTCCTGCCCAAGTTTTTCTCCCAAGCTTTGGATGGCAAGATGAGGAATCTTTGACTTATTTTCTAAATAAAATAAAAGGCAAGGTCATCAGATGAAGAAATACTGGGGAGCAAAGCTGACGTATCAATTAGACATGGTAGTTAGTCACTGTGCCTGCCTAGGACTCACAATACTTTTAAGGGCCCATTAAAATGTTTTAATTTTAATTTCTCTTGAAATCAGAAGAAAAAATGAATATAGTAACAATGAATATATTATAATGAATCAAGCTTGGATTATATTTGTCTTTATACCAGCTCAGTGGTAAAACATAATTTTAGGTGTTTTTTTTTTTTTAATAAAAGAAGGGACCCATGAAAGCAAAAGTGTCTAGGGTCCACAAAAATCATAATGCGGTCCTTTTAGGGAGGAGAAGGAGGCAGAGAAAATTTGAAGAGTGGATAAAATGTGAAATATCTTTGTGGACAATGGGAAAGCCATTTTAGGAAAGAAATATATGATTTTTGATAAGAATGCCAGATGTTATTAAGTGCCCATTTGGGGTTGGTATTCATCAATTTAGAGGCATACCAATTTGTCTGGTGGTGTAATTCTCTAGCAAAGCTCAGCTCTGTGAACATGGCACAAAGCAGGCAAATGTTTGGGATTTTTAGTGCTGACCATTTGAAGTAACAGGGAGAGAAGCAAAGGACATAAGAGAATGTATATATTAATGAATGGAAGGAGCTAAACTGAACAAGGAGTAAAAAAGTAGCAGAATGGAGCCTTTGGGCTGAGATGAAAAAGTCAATAAATTAGAGACTCCAGTCAGGTTGAAAAATTGTATCCCATGTGTTATGATGTGCCCAAATGTCTACTTCTGCATACATTAAGAGCTAGAAAATTTAACAATATAGATTAGTTACTCTGGGAATTGCCAGAGTCATTCCGTCAAATTGTCGAATTTGCCAATTTGTCAAGTTTTCTGTTAAAATGCAGACATTCTTGAAAAAGGAATAAACTATGTTCTTTTTTTGTTAGCACCGTAGTTTATAGCTAGTTGTGATTAGATCTAATAGGGAATAGGACTTTGAATGTGGACCTAGGAAACAGGCCAATTCAAACTAAGATTTATTTGCCAAAAATCAATGTAACTTGCACAATGGCCAACATGACAAATTGCCAATTGCAGTATTATTGATTCACCAAAAAATTGTTTCTGTTTACTAGTACAAAATTTGCAGAAATCTATGTTGAATAAGACAGTTCAGCAGCCACTGAAGATTTTTTAAAGTTTTATTTGAGTTGATATAGTTTAGCTTAGGTTTTACTTTTAATTTGCTATAGCCGTTTTACCACAGCCATTTTGCAGTAGATTTGCCAATCTGACTCAGTTGAACCTCATTTTCTTGTGTGATTCACATTTCAGAAAATGAGCACTTTCAACTGCCTATTAGGAGACAATTTTCATGGGTCTCTCATGTTTCCACACATCTTGTAAGCAAGATAAGCATCTTGTATGCAAGATGAGACTGTCCTTTGTTCTTGACTATCTTTTCAAGGATATTTGTGTAGTGGACAGTGTCTCCCTCCTAAGCAAAGGGCAGGAATGTTTACTTTCCATTTAAGAAGATTCAGGTTCTCTAAACTCAGAATTCTTCTGTAATGCAACCCACTGTGTGTGGGAGTATCACCTGGCCGTCTACCCATCACCCTGTGGGAAATGGGGCTCAGGAAACCTGCATTAAAATGCTGATATCCTAACTACTGCTGTTTCTTTGAGTAATAAATTGTCCTTCACTTCTGACCTAGGAGTCTTGTGTCTTCTACTGGCATCTATGAAACTAGCAGACTAAATTGTTAGATTACAAGGAGAGTGAAATCCCAGACACTTCTCAGTTCTTGACATGAACTTAGAAACCTGGTTTCTCAAGCAAAATATTCATTTTATGAAGTCAGTTAAAAAATCTATAAATTAATCACAAAATACAAGGAGTTGAATTCAAAATGTCAGATAAGCAAAGCCCTCTACCTTGGTTCTGAAATCCTTGATATCTGAGATATATGCAACACTTGTAATTTGAAATATACAAATAATTCTCAATTTGAAAGGTCATATATATCCAAAGTATTGAAAAATCTAGAATACATTAAACTTTATCCATGATGAAAGGCAATGGCAAAACAGCTGCAGAAAAACTAAAACTAGACTCAATTAAATCTTTGTGCCAGTAACCTAAACAGCACAAAAATCTCCAAAAGCTGCTACAACCACCAAGCCAATTTGAATTCTATACATGTAAATGGTTAAATCAATCAGGTTTTCAAATAATTTGGTAAATTTGGCAAATTTCTCATTCATTGACTTGACCTAAATAATTTGGGGGGTAGGGGAGGGGGTTAGAGAACTTGGGGACACATGAGAGACACCAAGGCAGATCTCCTCAACTGTATGGCTTAATGGAGAACACCAGGCTGCAGCCAAGGGAATTTTCATAGACAGATAACATAGACAGAACTAGTCTCATTTGGCCTTTCTACATGAAAGCTGGTACAAAATAACTTCTCCATCAAAATGAAACAATCACATTTAGTAGAGGCTCTAGTGATTAAGAGCTGAGGCTTTGCTGACCTCAGTTCAAGACCTGGCTCTTTCAATTTACCTAATCTCTCTAAGCCTCAATTTCCACATCTTGAAAGTAGAGATAATCATAGTACTTGTTTCTCAAGGATGTTGTGAGAATTAATTGAAATTCGCATTTAAATTGCTTAACATAAGAGCTGCCTCTTGGGAAGTGCTTAATAGTCCTGTGTGAGATATTATTAAGAAATTTACTTTTTGAATTGGAATTTCAAAGCACTTTATCAAATAGACTTATTTCCTTTTGTGTTTTGGAAACCTTTTCTTTACACATTTGAGAGAACAGTCACAAAGATATAGCACTTTCTAAAGGGCTAGATTAATATTAGATGAGAATTATGTGTTTTAGAGAATCCAGATACTGCATACCACTTTGCAAATGTTTAGGTTTTGGCAGAACAACAAACAGATTTTACAAAGACTGTCCTTTAATTATTAAACCTCTATGTATTAAAAGGAAATCAATCCATGTGGTATTTTTTGATCCATTTGCACTTAATTAATAAAAATATGGTGTTGTAAAAAGTATTTGATGTTCAAGCAGTTCTTTACCTCCCACTTTCTTTGTAAGTTACCCTTTCCTTTGGGAAGCTCAGTTTTGAAAGTTGAGTGATATGGCAATTAATGTTCACCTAAAATAAGTCTGCTTTACTTTAAATACTAAGTGCTGCAGTGCCAGGTAAATGACATGACTCAGTATCCCTGGAGGTAGAATTATTGTCTTTATTGTCATTGCTGTCAAAGAGACAACACTTGGAAGAAAGAAGACTGCCCTCTGATGAATCCTGCTACTTGTGTCTAGCTGGAAATTAGTCAAAACTGGGACAGGTCCAAGGGCTATTATTTCAATTACTACTATTATTGACTATAATTTATTGAGCACCTACTATGTTACAGATACCTAACTTATATTTACTTATAATTTAATTCTCACAACAACTCTATGATGTAAGCATTATTGCCACTATTTTCTTTTAACAGATGAGAAAACCAGGCTTAGGGAGTTTAAGGAACTTACTCAGGCTTATCCAGCTTTTAAGTGACAGAGCCAGATGTTGAACCTTGAACCCTGAGTCCATCACTTTATGCTTCAACTGGGTCTGATAAATCATTGGTCTTAAATTGTCAGCATTCTGAATACATCCCAGGACTGGCCTGAGTTAAACCAGGATCTAGTCAAGAAAAAAGAAGTGAAGACTCAGGAGTAAGGGAGGATAGCAAGATAACCTGGCATTATTCATATCTCTTTGGAGACATTATTTCAAATTTTTGGTTATAGATAGTTTCTGCTGCTAACAAACCCATAATCCAATGAATATAATGAATGAGGGTGCTCCAAAGTCCTGCCAATAAGGGTCCTATTGAAGGAGGATGAAGACCTAAAAAAGTTTCCTGGGTCTTGTTTCTAACATTGGCCATTCTAGAATGAAGTTACAGATAACCAAGAAGGTAAATAAACACACATTAGGATGTATTTTAGCTATGAGTGACAGAACACCCTAATGAGCAATAACTTAAATCAGTTAATGCCAATTTTTTACGAACTCTTCCTAACTCATTCTATTAGGCCAGTATTTACCCTGATATCAAAACTAGACTGAGATAATATTTTAAAAAGAGAAAACTATAGACCAATACTTATTATGAATATGAATGTAAAAATCCTCAACAAAATATTAACTGACAGAATCTATCAATATGTGAAAGAAGTATACACCATGACCAGTGGGACTTATCCCAGGAATACATAGTTGGTTTACTATCTTAAAATCAGTCAATATAATAAACCATATCAATAGAATAACGACCAAAATCATATGATTATCTGAATAGACTGAGAAAAAAACAGTTGATAAATTACAATACTCTTTCATGATAAAAACCCTCAGTGACCTAGGAGTAGAGGGGAAATTCCTTAATCTGATAAAGGGCATCTACAAACAAACATTGTACTGAAGATTCTAGTCAGGACATTTAGTCAGTAAAATGATGGTAGACATCCAGATTAGAAAGGAAGAAGTAAAACTCTCTTTATTCACAGATGACATAATTTTATAAATAGAACATACCAAGGATCACTAAAAAATTATTAAAGCTAATAACAAGTTCAACATGTTGCAGGATATAAGATCAATATACAAAATTAACTGTGTTTCTATATATTTGTAGTGGAAAATAAAAAAATAAAATTAAAATACAACTTCATTTATAGTATCATCAGAAAAATTACTTTAGCAAAAGAAATGTAAAAGTTGATTGAGCCAATTGAACATAATAATAAAATTTTTAAAAAAAAGTTATACCCAAAAGCTACAAAAAATGGTTGAAAGAAATTTTTTAAAGTTCTAAATAAATAGAAAGACATCCTATCTTCATAGATTAAGATACTTAATATTGTCAAGATGTCAATACTCTCCAAATTGATCTATAAATTAAATTCAATTTCTGTTGAATCTCAACAGGCTTCTTTGTACAAACTGAGAAGCTCATCTGAAAATTCATATGGAAACTCAAGGGACCAAAAATAGCCAAAGCACTCTTGACAAAGAAGAACAAAATTGGAAGACTCACATGTCTCAATTTCAAAAGTTACCAGAAGCTACAGTAATCAAGACAGTGGTACTGACATAAGGACAGACATAAAGGACAATGGAATAGAATTTAAAGTCCAGAAATAAACCAATATATCTATAATCAACTTATTTTGACAAGTGTGCCAAGACTATTCAGGAAAGAATAGTCTTTTCAATAGATGGCGTGAGAACAAATGAATATCCACATGCAAAAGAATGAATTTGGGTCTCTTTTATACCATATTTAAATATTAATTCAAAATGGATCATGCTGTAAATTTGAGACCTAAAACCATAAACCTCTTAGAAAAAAAGGTAGGAGTGGGATGCCTGGGTGGCTCAGATGGTTAAGCATCTGCCTTCGGCTCAGGTCATGATCCCGAGGTCCTGGGATCGAGCCCCACATCAGACTCCTGGCTCAGCGGGGAGCCTGCTTCTCCCTCTCCCTCTGCCTCTCCCTCTGCCTCTTCCCCTGCTTGTGCTCTCTCTCTCTCTGTATCTCTGTGTCTCAAATGAATAAATAAAATCTTAAGAAAAAAAGAAAAGAAAAAAAGGGGTAAATCTTCATGACCTTGGATTTAGCAAAGCCTTCTTAGATCTGACATCAAAAGCACAAGAAACCAAAGGAAAAAATAGATAAATGGACTTCATCAAAATTAAAAAGGGCTTCTTTTTTGCTTCAAAGGACACCATCAAGAAAGTGAAAAGGCAAACCACGAAATATTTGTAAATAATATATCTCATATGGGACTTGTAGAATATATAAGGAAGATTTACAATTCAACAATAAAAAGCAGAATAATTGAATTTAAAAATGGGCAAAAGATCTGAATAGATATTCTTCCAAAGAAGATATACAAATGACTAACAAACACATGCTCTACATCACTAGTCCTCAGGGTAATCCAAATCAAAACCACAATGAGATACAACTTCGCACTCATTAGGATAGGTATAATATTTTCATATGGAAAATAACAAGTGATAGTGAGGATGTGGAAAAATTGGACCTCTCATACACTGCTGATGGGAATGTAAAATGGTACAGCTACTTCGGAAAAGTCTGGCAGTTCCTCAAAAAGTTAAACACAGAGTTACTATTTTACTCAGCAATTCCATTCCTAGGTATGTACTCAAGAGAAATGAAAATATATTTCCACATGCAAACATATATGAATGTTCATAGTAGCATTGTTCGGAAGAGTCAAAAAGTAGAAACAACCCACATAGATTAATAATAGATAAACATAATGTAGTATACCCATATACTAGAATATTATTAGGCCATAAAAATATACTAATACATGCTACACCGTTGATGAACCTGGAAAACATGCTAAATAAAAGGCAGTCACAAAAGACCACATATACTTTATTTATATGAAACCTCCCAAACAGGCATATCTAATGAGACAGAAAGTAGATTAGTGGTTCCCTAGGGCTGGAGGCTATGGAGGTAGAGGTGATGGTTATTAAAGAGTATAGAATTTCTTTTTGAGATCATAAAAATGTTCTAAAGTTGATTGTAGTGATGGTTACACATCTCTGTGGCTATACTAAAAAACATTGACTTGTACAGTTTAAAATGTGTAAATAGTATGGTATATGAATTATATCTTAACAAAACTGTTACCAAAAAACCCCAACAACACAAAAACAAACAATAAACAAAGTGAAACAATATGCAGAGTAAAATTTAGACCTGTAAATTCATATATTAAAAAAGATCTGAAAATTGATCTCAGTAAAATAAAAATAAATTTTTTTTAAAAAGAGGAAAGAAAAATAATGAGATAGAAAAAATACAAAGATCAAGAAAACCAGAAGATGGTCCTTTGAAAAGACAAAATTTACAGATTTCTGATGAGACTGTGAAGATATTAAAGGAAAAAAATAACCAATACTAGAAATAAACAAAGAATATTCCCTACAATGCATGACACCAATATTGGTAGAACTGAATGGGTAAGTACAAAAAACCACAATTATAGCTAGAGACATCAAAAGTCCTTTCTTGACAACTGATAAAACAGCTAAATGAAAATAAGCAACAATATAGAACTCAATGCTACCACCAACCAACAGGATCTAATTCACATTTATAGAATACTCCACCCCACGACAGTAGAACACACATTCTTTTCAAGTGCCTATAAAATACTTATTAAGATAAACCACATTCTGAGTCACCAAACAAACCTTAAATTTTTAAAAATTGAAATCATACAGTGTATGTTCTTTGACCATAATGGAATCACACTAAAAACCAATAACAGAAAGATAACAGGAAAATCTCTAAACACTTGGAAATTAAACAAAACACTTTCTAATACTCCATGGGTTAAAGAGGAAAACTCAAAGGAAATTTAAAAATACATAGAATTAAATGAAAATACAACATATCAAAATATGTATGATGCAACTAAAGCAGTGTTTAGAGGGAAATTTATAGCACTAAGTGTTTACATTAGGAAGGAGGTAAGGTCTCAAATCGATAATGAAAGTTCCTACTTCAAGAAACTAGAAAAAAGAAGAGCAAAATAAAGCAAAACAAGCAGAAGGAAGGAAATAATAAATAATACAGATAGCAGAATTCAATGAAATTGAAAACAAAACAAAAGAGAAAAAAATCAATGAAATAAAAAACTGTATTTGAAAGATCAGTAAATTGGCAAATCTCTAGCAGGAGTTACAAATACAAAGAGAGAAGACCCAATTACCAAAAACAGGAATAAAACTGGGTATTACCTGCAGCCATTAATAAGGATAATAAGGTAATACAGGAACACCTCAGAGATATTGCAGGTTCCAGACCACCACATGAAAGCAAATATAACAATAAAGCAAGTCAAATAAATTTTTGGTTTTCCAGTGCATATAGTCATGTTTACACTATACTGTAGTTTACTAAGCGGGCAATAGGATTACATCTAGGGACTCCTGGGTGGCTCAGTTGGTTAAGCGTCTGCCTTCAGCTCAGGTCATGATCACAGGGTCCTGGGATCGAGTCCCGCATTGGGGTCCTTGCTCAGCAGAGAGCCTGCTTCTCCCTCTGCCTGCAGCTCCCCCTGCTTGTGCTCTCTCACACACGTGCTCTCTCGCTCTCTCTGACAAATAAATAAATAAAATCTTTAAAAAATAGCATTATGTCTAAAGAAAAACAATGTACATACCTTAACTTAGAAATAATTTACTGCTAAAAAATGCTAACCATAACCTAAGTCATAATCTTTTTTCCTTGGTGGAGGGTCTTGCCTCAGTGTTGATGGTTGCTGACTCATCAGGGTGGTGGTTGCTGAAGGTCGAGGTGGCTGTGGCAATTTCTTAAAATAAGACAATAATAAAGTTTGCCACATCAATTGACTTTTCCTCTCACAAATGATTTCTCTGTAGTGTGCAATGGTGTTTGATAGTATTTTACCCATAGTAGAACTTCTTTCAAAATTGGAGTCAATCCTCTCAAATCCTGACACTGCTTTATCAACTAAACTTACTTGATATTCTAAATCCTTTGTTGTCATTTTAACAATCTTTGCAGCATCTTCACCTAGGAGTAGTTTCTATCTCAAGAAACCAGTTTCTTTGCTCATCCATAAGGAACAACTCCTCATCCATTAAATGTCATCCATGACATTGCAAATTCAGTCCCCTCTTTAGACTCCACTTCTAATTCTAGTTCTGTTGCTGTTTCCACCACATCTGCAGTGACTTCCTCTGCTAAAGTCTTGAGCCCCTTCAACTCATCCATGAGGGTTGGAATTAACTTCTTCCAAATCTGTGTTCATGTTGATATTTTGACCACTTCCCATGAATCACAAGTGTTCTTAATGCCATCTAGAATGGTGAATCCTTTCCAGAAGTTTTTCAATTTACTTTACCCAGGGGAATCACTATCCATGGCAGCTATAGCCTTATGCAATGTATTTCTTAAATAATACGGTTTGAAAGTCAAAATTACTCCTTGATCCATGGGCTGCAGAATGGATTTTTTGTGTTAGCATTCATGAAAGCAACATTAATCTTGTTTTAGATCTCCATCAGAGCTCTTGGGTAACCAGATACATTGTCAGTGAACAGTAATATTTTCAAAGGTATCTTTTTTTCTGAATAGGTCCCAAAAGTGAGCTTAAAATATTTAGTAAACCATGTTGTAAACAGATGTGCTATCATCCAGGCTTTGTTGTTCCATTTATAGAGCATAGGCAGAGTAGATTTAGCATAATTCTTAAGGGCCATAAGATTTTTGGAATGGTAAATGAGCACTGGCTTTGACTTAAAGTCGCCAACTGCATTAGCCCCTAACAAGAGAGTCAGCCTGGCCTCTGAAGCTCTGAAGCCAGGAATCGACTCCTCTTCTGTAACTGAAAATCCTAGATGACATTTTCTTCCTATGTAAGGCTATTACATTGACATTGAAAACCTGTTGTTTAGTGTAGCCACTTTCATTAATTATCTTAGCTAGATCTTCTGTACACCTTGTGCAGCTTCTACATCAGCACTTGCTGCTTCATCTTGTATTTTATGTTATGGAGATGGCTTCTTTCCTTAAATCTCATGAACCAACCTCTGCTAGCTTCAAACTTTTCTTCTGCAGCTTCTTCATCTCTCTTAGCTTTCCTGGGAATTGAAGAGAGTTAGGACCTTGCTCTGAAACTGGTTTTGGCTTGACAGAATGTCATGGCTAATTTGATCTTCTATCCAGATCACTAAAACTTTCTCCATATCAGCAAGAAAACTGTTTCACTTTCTTATCATTTGTGTTCACTGGAGGAGCACTTTTAATTTCCTTCAAGAACATTTCTTTTGCACTCAAAACTTGGCTATTTGGCACCAGAGACCAGCTTTTGGCCTATCTCAGGTTTCAATACATCTTTCTCACTAAGCTGAATCATTTCTAGCTTTTCATTTGAAGTGAGACATGCAACTCCTCCTTTCACTTGAACATTTAGAGGCCATTATAGGGTTATTAACTGGCCTGATTTCAGTATCATTGTGATTCAAAGAATAGGGATGCCTGAGGAGAGAGAGAGAGATGGGGAATGGCTGGTCAGTGGGGCAGTCAGAACATACACATTTATTTATTAAATTTGCCATCTTATATGTGTGTGGTTCATGGCATCCCAGAACAATTACAGTGGTAACATCACAGATCATTGATCACAGGTCACCATAACAAATATAATAATAATGAAAAAGTTTGAAATGTTGCAAGAATTATCAAAATGTGAGCAAATGCTGCCAATATACTTGCTCAACACAGGATTGACACAAGCCTTCAATTTGTAAGAATGAAATATCTGTGAAGCACAGTAAAGTGAAGCACAGTAAAGAAAGGTACGCCTGTATTACAAACAACTTTATGACATAAATTCAACAACTTAGATGAAATGGACCAATTTCTCAAAACCCACAAGTTATCTAAACTCAACCAATACAAAATAGATCATCTGAACTGTCCTGCAACAATTAAAGAAATTGAATTTGTAATTTTGAAACTCCCCCCAAAAAGAAGTATCTTGGCTCAAATGTTTTCACTGAAGAATTCTACCAAACATTTAAAGAATTAACACCAGAGAGAAGGTGGGTGGGGGGATGGGTGAAACAGGTGATAGGGAGTGCACTTGTGATGAGCACCAGGTGTTGTTTGGAAGTGTTGAATCATTATATTGTACACCTGAAAGAAATATTACACTGTATGTTAACTGGAATTTGAATAAAAACTTAAGAAAAGAGTTAACACCAATTATACATAATCTTTTCCAGAAAATGAAAGAGGCAAGTCTGTTGCCACAGACCCCCCTGCAGATTACACTGGTTTTGCCCCACAAGTATTTGCATTCCCTGATGCCAGCTGCCTGAGTCCCTCCTCACTCCATCTCCCCCATCCCCTGAACCTGCCACAGCACAGGAACTGCACTAGTAGCCAGTCCAGACTTCTGCAGCTGCATAAGAGCAAGCAAGACATGAGCCTACACCCTTGTGGCTGACCCACACTGCTGTATGTGTGCTCAGGGCTAGACCCTTCAGTTGTATACCCCCATGCTGCTGGCCTGACACCATGACCAGCATCCACTGCTTCGAGCACACTTAGAGGGAGGCCTGCAGCCAGGGGAGAGCATGCCAACAACCAGGGTCCCCACAGCTGCTTGTGGAGTCAAACCAGGCCTTATTTTCCATCACTGGGTTGTACCATTGTGTCACCTATAGCTAGACCTACCAACTATGCATCTGCATGCCCCTGGCATGACCCTCATCACCAGCCTCCATTGCTGTGCTAGCATGGCAAGACCCAGCTGCCATATTAGTGCACACCAATGACCAGGGCCTCTGCAGCATCAATGTACCTCTAGTTGGCCCTGTGCCTTGCTGTCTCCCCTGGCACCCCTCACTACACATGTGCTTGCAATTGGACCCTGCAACTTATAGGCACC
The DNA here is from genome assembly GCF_029215605.1 of Mirounga angustirostris. Taxonomy (NCBI): domain Eukaryota; kingdom Metazoa; phylum Chordata; class Mammalia; order Carnivora; family Phocidae; genus Mirounga; species Mirounga angustirostris. Next base: position 39,476,534 of record NW_026991719.1, read on the forward strand.
TGTGGCCAAGTATGTGCATACCACCAACTCTGACTACTACTACTGCTTGCCCTGGTCCCTAGCTACTGGACCTGGAAGTGTTGCTGAGGACCCCAATGGATCTTGTAACCTCTGTGGATCACCTGCAGGGTTTGACAAGGACCATGCAGTTGTCAATGGCCTGAGTTGATGAGCCACCACATCCCCCAGATCTGGTGCTGCCACATGACCCTGCACTTAGTGCCCTATACCACCAGAACCAGGATCATAGAATACTTCTGCATGTCCCACCCACATGTTAAAGTCTTCCCTTAATGAAGTCAATCCATAAAATCTGGAGAAAGTGACTGCTTCTTCAAATGTGTAGATATCTGTGCAAAACTGTAGGGATCATGAAGAATCAGGGAAACATGACACCACCAGAGAAACATAATAAACTTCCAGTAACTGATCACAAAGAAATGGAGATCCAGGAATTGCCCAACAAAGAATTCAAAATAATTGATCTAAAGATGCTCAGAGAACTAAAAGAGAACACAGATAAACCAAAACTAATGCAAGTCTATTGCAAACTAAAAAAACCAATGTCATGGTTAATTATATGGCTAACTATATGGTTAGCTAATGGCTCAGCCATTAGTTATATGGCTGAGCCATCATGCCCAGATATTTAGTCAAGCATTATTCTGCATGTTTCTGTAAAAGTGTTTTTTGAATGAGCTTAACATTTAAATTGATGGACTTTGAGTAAAACAGATTACTCTCCATATGTGGGTGGACCTCACCCAATGAACTGAAGACCTTATTAGAACAAAGATTCTCCTGAGCAAAAAGGAATTCTGTCAGCAGACTGCCTTTGAACTCCAACTGCAACTTCCCTGGGTCTCCAGCCTGCTAGCCTACTCTGTGAGTTGCAAAATTACAACAAGAATTGAATTCACAAACTCCCAGGGTGTCTACCATTAAAGTAAGCACATTGATTGAAAAGGAATGAGATCCTGAAAATTGGAATGAGGTTGTATGGGAAGACCTGATGAAACTGGGGACATTGAACCTCTAAATTTGAATGAATCCTCATTGCCAGAGGAAGTAGCCTCAACAAAATAAAGGCCATGTATGGCAAGCCCACAGCTACCATCATATTCAATAATAAAAGACTGAAAGCTTTTCCTCTAAAATCGGAAATAAGAAAAGGTTTCTCACTCTCACCATTTCTATTCAACATAGTACTAGAAGTCTTAGCCAGAGCAATTAGGCAAGAAAAAGAAATAAAAGGCATCAAAATCAGAAAGGAAGAAGTTAAATAGTCTCTGTTAGTAGATAATATGATCTTATATATAGAAAACACTAAAAACCACACCAAAAAAATGTTAGAACTAATAAATGAATTTAGTAAAGTTGCAGGATACCAAAATTAACATAAAAAATCAGTTGTGTTTCTATACACTAACAATAAGCTATCTGAAAAGAAATTAAGAAAGCAATCCCATTTACAATTGCATTGAAAAGAATAAAATACTTGGAAATAAATTTAACCAAGGAGGTGAAAGATTTTTATACTGAAAACTATAAGACTTCAATAAAAGAAATAGAAGACACAAATAAATGGAAAGATATCTCATGTTCAAAGATTAGAAAAATTAATATTGTTAAAATAGCCATACTGCCCAAAGTGATCTACAGATTCAATGTAATCTCTATCAAAATTCCAGTGGCATTTTCCACTGAAATAGTAAAGTTATCTTAAAATTCATATGGAACCACAATAGATCTCAAATAGCCAAAGCAGTCTTGAGACAAAAGAACAAAGCTAGAGGCATCACACTTCCTTATTTCAAACTATATTACAAAGCTATCATAATCAAAACAGTATGCTACTGGCATAAAAACAGACACATAGACCAATAGGACAGAATAAAGAGCCCAGAAATAAACCAGCACATATACAGTCAATGAATCTTTGACAAGGGTACCAACTACACAGTGAGGAAGGAACAGTCTATTCAATAAATGGTGCTGGGAAAACTGGATATCCGCACTCAAAAGAATGAGATTGGACCTTTATTTTACGCCAAACACAAAATCCACCTGAAATGGATGAAGACTTAAACATAAGACCTGAAACTGTAAAACTCAGTCAGAAAACATATGGGAAAGGCCCCTTGACATTGGTTTTGACAATGATTTTTGGGTATGACATCAAAAGCACAAGCAACAAAAGCAAAAACAAACCAGTGGGAAGATACCAAACTAAAAAGCTTCTGCCCAAAAAAAGAAATAATCAATAGTGAAAAGGCAACCTACAGAATAGGAGAAAATATTTGGATACTATATACCTGAAAGGAGTTCATATCCAAAATATATAAGGAATTCATAAAAGTTAAGAGCAAAAACAAACAATAACAGAATTCAATTTAAAAGTGGGCAAAGGACCTAAGTAGACATTTTTCCAAAGTAGACATACAAATACCCAACAGATGTATGAAAGGTTGCTCAACATCACTAATCATCAGGGAAATGCAAATCAAAACCACAATGAGATATCACCTCATACCTGTCAGGATGACCATTATAAAAACAACAAGATATAATGAACATTGGCAAGGGTGTGGAAAACAGGGAACCCTTCTACACTGTTTGTAGAAATGTAAACCTGTACAGCCATTAAGTAGAACAGTATAGAGTTTCCTAAAAAAAAAAATTAATCACAGAACTACCAAACAATACAGAAATTCCGTTTCTGAGTTTATATCCAAAGAAAATGAAATCAGTATCTCAGAGAAATATCAGCACTCTTATGTTCATTGCAGCATAATTCACAATAGCCAGGATATGAAAATAACCTAAGTGTCAATTGATGGATGAATAGATTAAAATATGTATATTACACATATAAAAATATATATTTAATGGACTATTATTCAGCCATAAAAATCCCATCATTTTCAACAACATGAGTGAACTGTGAGGGCATTATGCTAAGTGAAATAAGTCAGACAGAGAAGGACAAATACTGTAAGATCTCACTTACATGTGGAATCACAAAGCCAAACTCATAGAACCAGAGAATAAAACAGTGTTTGCTAGGAGCTGGGGGGAGGCAGAATGGGGGAAACGAAGAGATGTTGATCAAAGGGTACAAACTTCCAGTTATAAAAGTTCTGGGGATGTACTGTAAGCATGGTGACTACAGTTAACAAAACTGTATTGTATACTTGAAAGTTGTTACAAGGCTTTTGGGGAAGAGTTAAGATGGCGGAGTAGTAAGGGGACCCTGAGATTGCCTTGTCCCTCAAACATAGCCAGATCAACATCAAATCATTTTGAACAACTAGGAAATCGATCTGAGGATTAAGAAAACAATCTGCACAATTGGAAGGAGAGAATGTGGCAGATGTGAGGTTTGGAGCTGTGAATTCGGGGAGAGAAAAGCTGCCATGCTGCAAACAGGAGGGAGCCCTTTTCATGGAGTGAAGTCAGGGAGAGAGGAAGAGAGCAGGAGAGAGAGCAGCATGTAGGGTTCAAGCAAGATGCCATGGTGTGGGGATCCCTTGGATTGCTCCCCTTCTTGGAGTACTTTTGGAAGAGGGTATTTGGCCTCTCCAAGGATAAAAGACCCACCAGGCACCATTGAGCAACTGTTCAATAACAGGGGACAGAGGTGTGCACAGAGGGCAGATAACCTGGTAGCAGCTTTTTGCTGTGCTTCAGCATAGACTCCAGGTACCTATGAAGATGTGAAACTGCTTTTCTGGGACAGAATGATGCTGGACACAGCCCTGCAAGGCTCTCCTCCAGGGGAGGAGTGGCGGGGGGGGGGGGGGAGGTGGTTCTGTGCCTTGCTGGGTCCTTTACAATTTGGAGTTTTGAATCCCAGCCATCAGCCAGGGGTAAAACACAGAGGAACTGTGGCACCAGACATGCCCATAGCCGGGCACAGACAGGTTGAGGGCAGAGAGCTGACAAAACCCTGGGATACAGGAGAGATTTTTCACTTTTCTGTGAGGGCCTCCTGAACAGTGGCAGCTGTGAGTTCCCCTACCTGGGGACGAGAGGGTAGGGTGATGCCATCTTCCACCACCACTCCCACCAACATGGTGGGACTTCAAAGAGAAACACAGAGCCACCAGTGGAGGCTGGAGTCATTTACACCAAACCCTACCTTTTGGTGCCCAGCAGAGGCATTTTACCAGGGCAGGTCTGACTGTGAGCCAGCACAGCGGGTCTCTCCCTCAGAAGACCAACACAGGCCCCCTGCATGTACCAAATCTACTGATCACAGAGTGTGCCAAAGTGTCAGCGTCAGTTCTGATGGAAATAGGATCAGACTTTCTATTTATTTATTTATTTATTTACTTACTTACTTACTTACTTATTTAATCTTATATTTATATATATTTATTCTTTTCTCTTTGGAATCAGGCTTACAGTTTTTTGTTCATTTGTTGGTTTGTTTCCTTTTCTTGTTTTTTGATCAGACTTCTTTTTTTTCTTTTCTTTTTTCCTTCTTTCTTTTTCTTTGGAATCAGGCTTATAGTTTTTTGTTTGGTGTTTTGTTTGCTTTTTTGTTCCTTTTCCTTTTCTCTCGTTTTCTTGGATGCCGCAAAGGTGATCATAAAAGTGAAGTATATAGCAATACAGGCCTTCCTCAAGTAGCAAGAAAAGTCTCAAATATACAACCTAACCTTATACCTAAAGGAGCTAGAAAAACAACAGCAAATAAAGCCTACAACTAGCAGAAGAAGGGAAATAATTAAGATTGGAGCAGAAATAAATATAGAAGTCAAAAAACAGTAGAACAGATCAATGAAACTAGGAGCTGTTTCTTTGAAAGAATTAACAAAATTGATAAACCTCTAGCCAGACTTATCAAAAAGAAAAGAGAAAGGACCCAAATAAATAAAATTATGAATGAAAAAGAGATCACAACCAACACCACAGAAATACAAGAGAATCTTGTAAAAGAATATTATGAGCAATTATATGCCCCCAAATTGGACAATCTGGAAGGAATGGATAAATTCCTAGAAACACATAAACTACCAAAACTGAAACAGGAAGAAATAGAAAATTTGAACAGACCCATAACCAGTAATCAAATTGAATCAGTAATCAAAAATTTCCCAACAAACAAGAGTCCAGGGCCAGATGGCTTCCCAGGGAAATTCTCCCAAACATTTAAAGAAGAATTAATACTTATGCTTCTGAAGCTGTTCCAAAAAATAGAAATGGCAGGAAAACTTCCAAACTCATTCTATGAGGCCAGCATTACCTTGATTCCAAAACCAGACAAAGACTCCACTAAAAAGGAGAATTACAGACCAATATCCCTGATGAACATGGATGCAAAAATTCTCAACAAGAGGGGCGCCTGGGTGGCTCAGTTTGTTAAGCGACTGCCTTCGGCTCAGGTCATGATCCTGGAGTCCCAGGATCGAGTCCCGCATCAGGCTCCCTGCTCAGGGGGGAGTCTGCTTCTGCCTCTGAACCTCCCTCCTCTCGTGTTCTCTCTCTCATTCTCTCTCTCTCAGATAAATAAATAAAATCTTTAAAAAAAAATTCTCAACAAGATACTAGCTAATTGAATCTAACACTACACTAAAAGGATTATTCACCACGATCAAGTGGGATTTATTCCTGGGCTGCAGCAGTGGTTCAATATCTACAAATCAATCAATGTGATACACAACATTAGTAAAAGAAAAGATAAAAACCATATGATCCTCTCAATAAATGCAGAAAGAGCATTTGACATAACATAGCATCCTTTCTTGATAAAAACCCTGAAGAAAGTAGGGATAGAAGGAACATACCTCAACATCATAAAGGCCATATATGAAAGACCCACAACTAATATCATCCTCAATGGGGAAAAATTGAGAGCTTTGCCCCTAAGGTCAGGAAATGACAGGGATGTCCACTCTCACCACTGCTGCTCAGTATAGTACTGAAAGTCCTAGCCTCAGCAATCAGACAACAAAACGAAATAAAAGACATCCAAATTGGCAAGGAAGAAGTCAAACTTCCACTCTTCAAAGACAACATGATACTCTATGTAGAAAACCCGAAAGACTCCACCAAAAAATTGCTAGAACTGATACATGAATTCAGCAATGTCGCAGGATATAAAATCAATGTGCAGAAATCTGTTGCATTTCTATACACCCGTAATGAAGTAGCAGAAAGAGAAATCAATAAATCAATCCCATTTACAACTGCACCAAAAACCATAAGACACCTAGGAATAAAACTAACCAAAGAGGTAAAAGATCTGTACACTGAAAACTATAGAACATTTATGAAAGAAGTTGAAGAAGACACAAAGAAATGGAAAAACATTCCATGTTTATGGATTGGAAGAACAAGTATTTTTAAAATGTCTATACTACCCAAAGCAACCTACATATTTATTGCAATCCCTATCAAATAACACCAGCATTATTCACAGAGCTAGAACATACAAGTCTAAAATTTGTATGGAATCAGAAAAGACCATGAGTAGCCATAGTAATGTTGAAAAAGAAAAGCAGAGCAAAAGGCATCACAATTCTGGACTTCAAGCTGTATTACAAAGCTGTAGTCATCAAGATATAATGTACTGGCCCAAAAACAGACACATAAATCAATGGAACAGAATAGAGAACCCAGAAATGGACCCACAATTGTATGGCCAACTAATCTTTGATAAAGCAGGAAAGAATATCCAATGGGAAAAAGACAGTCTCTTCAACAAATGGTGGGAAAACTGGACAGTGACATGTGGAAGAATGAAACTGGACCACTTTCTTACACCATCCACAAAAATAAATTCAAAATGGATGAAAAACCTAAATGTAAGACAGGAAACCATCAAAGTCTTAGAGGAGAAAATAGGCAGCAACTTTTTACTAGACACATTTCTGGAGGCAAGGGAAATAGAAGCAAAAATGAACTATTGGGACTTCATCAAGATAAAACTTTTCCACAGCAAAGGAAACAATCAACAAAACTAAAAGGCAACCTTCAGAATGGGAGAAGATATTTGCAAATGACCTATCAGATAAAGGGCTAGTATCCAAAATCTATAAAGAACTTATCAAGCTCAACACCCAAAAAACAAACAATCCAGTTAAGAAATGGGCAGAAGACATGAATAGATACTTTTCCAAAGAAGATAACCAGGTGGCTAACAGACAGATGAAAAGATGCTCGACATCACTCATCATCAGGGAAATACAAATCAAAACCACAGTGAGATACCACTTCACACCTGTCAGAATGGCTAGAATTAACAACTCAGGAAACAACAGATGTTGGCAAGGATTTGGAGAAAGGGGAATCCTTTTGCACTGTTGATGGGAATGCAAACTGGTGTAGCCACTCTGGAAAACAGTACAGAGGTTCCTCAAAAAGTTAAAAATAGAACTACCCTGACCCAGCAATCGCATTACTACATATTTATCGAAAGGATACAAAAATGCTGACTTGAAGGGGCACATGCACCCCAATGTTTATAGCAACACTATCAACAATAACCAAATTATGGAAAGAGCCCAAATGTCCATCGACTGATGAATGGCTAAAGAAGATGTGGTATATATACACAACGGAATATTACTTGACCATCAAAAAGAATGAAATCCTGCCATTTGCAACAACGTGGATGGAACTAGAGTGGATTATGCTAGGTGAAATAAGTCAGTCAGAGAAAGACAAATATCATAGGATTTCACTCATATGTAGAATTTAAGAAACAAAACAGATGAACATAGGGGAAGGAAAGGAAAAATAAAATAAGATAAAAACAGAGAGGGAGGTGAACCATAAGAGACTCTTAACTATAGAGAACAAACTGAGGATTGCTGGAGGGGATGGCTAAATGGGTGATGAGCATTAAGGAGGGCACTTGTTGGAATGAGCACTGGGTGTTATATGGAAGTGATGAATCATTAAATTCTCCTGAAACCAAAAAAAGAAAGAAAGAAAGAAAGAAAGAAAGAAAGAAAGAAAGAAAGAAAGAAAGAAAGAAAGAAAGAAAGAAAGAAAGAAAGAAAGAAAGAAGCTAAGAGAGTGAATCTTACTTAGATGTTCTCATAAAAACAACAACAACAAAATGGTAATTATGTGAGGGAAAGGATGTATTAACTATCCTTATTGTGATAAACATTTTGCAATATATAGGAATATGAAATCTTCACATTGCACACCTTAAACTTACACAATATTATGTGTTAATTGTATCTCAGTAAAGCTGGAAAATGTGTGTCTGTTTCCAAATTTCTATTTTTTTTAAGGATACCAGTCATACTTGATCAGGGACTCATCCTACCTCAATATGACCTCATCTTAAGTAATTACATCCTCAACAACACTATTTCCAAGTAAGGTCACATTCCAAGGGACTGGGGGATAGGACTTCAACATATGAATTTTGGGGGAACATAAATCAATCCATAACCATATGTTTCAAATATAAACATCACTTCTGGCTTATGGATATGTAGATAAGTAGTGAAAGCCTGAAACATCATGGAAATGTTATATACCAATTCAAGGATAGTAATTACCTCCAAAGAGTGGGGGCGATAGGAAGAAAGGTTTAGTGATGGAACACTAATAGTCTCCTTAACCTTATCTTTAAAAAAAAGTTCTGTAGCCAATATGGCAAAATAACTGTTAAATCTGAGTTCTGAGTGGCAGGTATTTGGATGTATGTTGTATTACTTTCTAAACTCTTCTGGGTATTTGATAGTTTGTATTTATAAAAAAGTAATTCATTCCTTCATTCACTTTCTAGAAAGAAGCTGCAGTGGGACTGACTCACCAAGTTCAACAACACAGACAGCTTTTCCCTCAACAATTAGTGTTTGTCATTATTTTTACATTTTAAAATCAAATGAAGTGTTGCTGTGATTTTAGTGATCCTGTTATTTATAAAAATATGTATCTTTAAAGATATGATGACACTCAGTGGGCTAAGATGCTTCCATCATGAGATGTAAGCAGCATCTGAAACAGGCAGAGAGAAAACAATTTCTTTTTTTTTTTTAAAGGTTTTTATTTATTTGACAGAGAGATAGAGAGCACAAGTAGGCAGAGTGGCAGTCAGAGGGAGAGAGAGAAGCAGGCTTCCCGCTGAGCAGGGAACCCGACGCGGGGCTCGATCCCAGGACCCTGGGATCATGACCCGAGCTGAAGGCAGCTGCTTAACCAACTGAGCCACCCAGGCGCCCCGAGAAAACAATTTCTAACCCCGCATTTTATGCTCATTCCATGGCCTACTCTCTGACTGAAATGGGGGTAGAAATATGCAAAATCTTTAAAATCTTTCTTTCTTCCTCCTACCCTTTTATCTCTCTCTCTCTGTCTCTCTCTCTCTTTTCTCCTGGCTTATAAAGTTCAGTTCATTTAAATCCCATTTGTAAATTTGTTTTCTACCCAATTGCTGACTGCATATATTTACACAAATTAAGAGGATATCTGAGTCAAAGGATCTCAAAGTCTAACCCTGCTTCACCAATAGCTAACTGCTTGCTTTTGGGCAAATCTCTCAACCTTTATTTTTTTGTCTAGAAAATAAAAGGTTCGGATTAGATAGTCTGAGATTTAAATGTGTTTAGAAAAACAAAGGTGATTGATGAAGCAGGACATAAAAATTTTATGTAATTTGTGAAAATGGAAAAATTTCAGTCAAATATGTGTGTATTTTCAATTATGTGATAATGTATGTAGTTGATGTGATTAACTTTTTCTCAGAGCGGAACACAATCACTTGTTTGTTCTGGCAACATGTAGACACAGTCTATGTTAATCTGACTCAATTATGCAGCTCCCAACATAACATTATCCACACATCAAGACTCTTAAAGTTCCTTGACAATGATAAAACACATTTCCTGGGAAGGAAAAATAAATCTTTGTAAAATCCAGATGCCAGATGCAGCTTTCATCCAGGAGTCTTGAGTATGATTTTTCTCTGAGCTGACTTGATGCAGTCTTGGCTCCTTAACCAATCTCCACAAGAAAGCCAATCATACCAAATATATTCTAGGTTTTATGGGAGATTTTGTGGGGCCACAGGGAAGAATTAGGTTGGACAACATACAGTATTTCATGTGAATACTCCCAGACTTCCTCTGCTCTAAGCCTCTTTTTTGAGATTTCAGCCACTGGCTATTTCTCTCCTACCCCAAACTTTGCCCAAACAGTGCTTAGCTTCTCCTCCTCAGAGGACTCTGGGCGTTGGAAACTCAATCCTCCCTCTCTGTATCCTTATCCAAGGATCTTTTCAACAAACCTGGTCTAGGCTTACAAAGAAATTCTTCTTCTAGACATTAAGATAAACTTTATACCTGTAGGCATTTGCAAGCAAAGATCCCTTGCCTATTGAAGGATGTATTTAATGTGGAAGCAGCCTGCTTGACTCTAAGATCTTGATTATGTATAAAGACTTGGACTTTTGTCTCCAGAAATTGTGCCCCCACCCCCAATACAACAAATGCAGCAGACCTTCCAGGCTACCTCCCAGGCACCAAAATTATTAGCTGACACTGAAGTTGGACCGAGCCCCTAATTGCATCAGAACCTGGCTACTCAGAAGACTGGCTTTCTTAATTCATCCAAACTCAATTGGAAAAATCGACTTAATTAAATAGGAAAGTGGTTAACATTGTGCAAGTACAATTTTCTCAGATGATTAGACACTTTTTCGTTTGAAATGAATAAATAAAAGGGAAAGAGGGGCAGAATAATAATGGTACAGGTTTTACTTTTCTAAAGTTTGAATAAAATTAGCATAATTTCCCTTTTATTAAGCTACAGTAGATAGAAAGCACATTATAGACACTGTAGGTGGAGATGTGGGTGGACACATAAGAAGGGTAATGAGAGAGCATTGAAAATACAGCTGAAATAATGAGCATGTAATATGAAAAACAGCAGCAAGGATCAGGATGTAGAATGGAAGGATCCCTGATTTGATCGCAGACAAAGGGGAAGGAGAACAGAAAATAAGAGGTAACCATTCAGCTGAGCTGAGAGACTGGGGCAGCCTGGACTAATGGAGCTGGGCATAGATAGAAAGAGAACAGGGAACACTTCACCACTGACTCGGGTTTTAAAAATTATACCTTGTCCTTAAGGGGAAGAAAGCACAATAATATCATTCATAAAAATGTCTAGTTTTATTCAAACTAATCATGATGGAAATGGAAGCTACACAACTTGCTTCCATCTGATCGGCAGCAAACTTGCTACAGTATAAGAACATTGGGTTTGATGGTCATTATGTCCATCCCCCTCAAAGCACAGGTAATACAACCCTCCACATACACCTGCCCTGCCCCATTCATTTTACAAACGAGGAAATGAAGGCCCAGTGAAGTTTTGCAAAATAAGTGATTTTTTAAAAAATCTTAGAGCTTTGTGAGGTAGACGACCAAATCTCCACGTGATTTCTACAGAATGGGATCTGCTGCTTGACATATAGCAGAAAGTGAATCAAAAAATTTTTAACAGGATTGAAGCCATTGATCTAGATTCTCAAAGGATATTTACAGACTAGTAAATGACTCTGAATTTGTGATTTCTTCACCTGATCTGAGCCAGGTGTGATATTTACATGGCACCATTGTTTCAGCTACAAATGTGGAAAGTCCAAGAGTTCTCTGCACATATTTTCCTTCTCAAAACCTAGGCAGTTAGATAGCAAAGTCTCAGATCCAAAATGGGTCCTGGGATGTCATCCTTTCAGCCAGCTTTCTCTCTGCATCTCCCAGGCAAGGGCCCCACACTTTAACTACTCTCCCTGCTCAGGATCTTCTTAGCCTCTTCCCAGAATTTTTTACGTCCCACCCACACATCCTTTATCTCTCCCCATATCCCCTACTCTCTTCTTCTCATTATGGTTGCCCTTGACAGCCATTGAAATGTGCTTTGATTGCCCAGTAAATGTGAAGCCCAAATGTTCATTTTAAAAAAGTTGGTCTCCCTCTCCTCCCTGCTCATGCTCTCTTTTGCTATCTCTGTCACTATCTCTGTCTCTCTCTCTCAAATAAATAAATAAATAATTTTTTTAAAGGGGGCACCTGGGTGGCTCAGTTGGTTAAGCCTCTGCCTTCAGCTCAGGTCATGATCCCAGGGTCCTGGGATCAAGCCCCGCGTTGGGCTCCCTGCTCAGCAGGAAACCTGCTTCTTTCTCTCCTACCCGCTCATGCTCTCTCTCTCTCTCTGTCTCTAGCTCTGTCTCTCTCTGTCTCTCAAGTAAATAAAAAATTTTTAAAAAATTAAAAAAATTTGGATCCCCCTTACTCAAAGAAAAGGGACATTCTTCTCCAGAAACATAATTCATTGTTTGGTTCCCCCTAGAGACGTTTCTCCTAGAGAAGAGGGGTCTCCTACATATATTAGGATAAGCAGTCCTTTTTTAAAAAGATTTTATTTCTTCATCTGAGAGAGAGAAACATGAACGGGGTGGGGGGCAGAGGGAGAGAGAGAGGGAGAAGCAGACTCCCCACTGAACAGGAAGCCCAATGCAAGGCTCGATCCCAGGACCCTAAGATCATGACCTGAGCTGAGGGCAGATGCTTAATTGGCTGAGCCACCTAGGCACCCCAGGATAAGAAGTTCTAATGCAGCTACTAAAAATAAGAAAAGGTGAAATTTTCCCTTAAAACAAAGTGAAGCCCTGCATCCTGTTCAAAGGTCTGCTTCTTCCCATGATGGAGAATCTGTTCTTGACATCCATCTTAGAATTTTTTTTTACCTCAAATTTTTTATTATGACTATATATAAATGTATTGAACAAACTTAGAATTTGCAAATACCAACCATGTGCATGCAGTTTGTCCCCTCATTGGCCTCTCTGGAGGAGTTCTGGCTATGCTTAAAACAACTCATCTAGATTGTGCTGTTCTCAACCACCTAATCTAATGAGGCTTTTCATTTAGTTTTTGATTCAGCACATTGTTACCTTTATAGCACTTGAAATTATTGTATTTTGGTTTTTTACATTTAAATTTTGTTTAAGTTCCATCAGGGTGGCAACTATGTTTCTCATGATTTTTGTGTCATTCCCAGTGACAGTTTCTGGCACAAAGTAGGTGCTCAAAAAATACTTGTTGAATGTTTAAGTAAGTGACCTAATATAAGCTTGGTGGTCAGGGTTCTGTCACTCATGGACAGCTCTCCAGGACAACAACTCATCTGTACATATGGCCCAGAAGCATCAATAGCCACCTGAATTGAGGATGTTAGGCTGAGCCAAGAGGTTGTCTAACCACTTGTAGGCAGGAAATTTGCCCCTATTCTACCTATGGTAGACTGAATCATTGGCATCAATTCTTCACCCTTCCTATCCTCACCCTTTCCATGGCCTTTAATTCTAGACTCAGTCATGTCTTGCTTTGGCCAATGTGGGCAGAAGTGATGCTGGGTCAATTCTGAGCCCAGGTCTTAAGAGGTTTTGCATGTTTTTGTCAAGGGCTGAGCTGAGCTAGAAAGATCTGAGCTTCCAGGTAGTCCGTTAAGATAATAAGCCTAAATGAAATAATGGTCAAGCATTTAATCACTGACTGTAATATTATAAGCAAGAGACCAAACAGGAGAAAGTGTTAGCTTCCCCAGTGTTTCATTTTCAACTGTGAAAGAGCACCAGGTGAAGGTCAGATATATCACTGGATGGGAGGAATTGTCTCACTGTTGAGGGAGCCCCCCCCCAAAAAAAGCTCCTTCTATTTATGGACCTGGAGGTAGAAGGAAGAAAAAGAAGGAAAGGTTAAGAGTGGGAAGTACTGAATATTGAGTTAGAGTGGATAAAATGTTTTTAAGAATCCCTGATAAAATATTTTCAGTAAAGGTGACAGATATACATTGGCCAAAGATCCCTGATAAAGAGGCTTCTGAATGGAGGTGCCTTGGCTAGGAATGCAGATATGCATAAGAACATGGATGGTTGGGAGGCCTGAGTTCTTGACTGCAAGTCCCTTTAAGGACTACAATTCATTATGTGTGCACCAAGTCTGGTGTGGAGATGGCAGCTTTCCCCAGTGGAACCTGCTAGGTAGAGCCTTTATAATTGCCAGAATGACCAGACATGTAGATTTTTGACCAAGAGCCTGACTTCTCTGTTTCCACTTGCCATCATGGACCACTGTCATTACCATTAGAAAAGCTTCCCCTAGTAGCTGCTGCCCCTTTAGCCTAGGCCCCAGAATGAACACGCATGGAGAAGAGCCACCCCAGTTGATGTACAGATCTGCAGTTAGAAGTAGAGCTGCCCTAGCCATGAGAATATGAAGAAGAACAACCAAATGGAGCCCAGCCTTCAACAGCAAAGTCAACTTAACTAATCCAGAGATCCATGAGAATAAAGGCTGGCTATTTTAAGCACTAAGTATGGGGTGTTTGTTACACATTATTGTGGCAAAGCTAATAGATACACTACCCTCTTTCCAGTCATCATGGGTGTGGGCACCTTCCAGAATCCTTACTCCAAACAAATATTATCAGGTATTCAAAGAAACAGGAAAATACCACTCACAGTGAGAATAAAAATCAATCAAGAGAAGTCCAGAAATACAGATTAGTAGACAAAGACATTGAACTTGTTAACATATGTTCAGGCAGCTAGATGGCAGATTGAACATGTCGAAATGGAAGATAAAACAAAGAAATAAATTGAACTTCTAGAGATAAAAATACTGTAATTTCTGAGGGAAGATATTCACTGTATAGAATGAATGACAGATTAGACATTGCAGAAGAAAATATTTTTGAACTTGAGCACATAGCAATAAAAACCATCCAAGAAGATGGGGAAAAAATACTAAAGCATTAATGAGTTGTGCAACAATTTCTAGAAGCCTAATGTATGTGAAATTGGAGTTCTCAAAGGAGAGGAATTGAGGGAAAGGAGAAGAAAAAAGTACCTGAAGAAATCATAGCAAAAACTTTTTGATGCAAACTGTAAATGAGCATATTTTAAAAGTTCAACAAATTCCTAGCACAAATAATAAGGAGAAAACTACATCAAGACACATCATAATTAAATTGCTTAAAACAACTGATAAAAATTTATTTATTATTATAATATTAATAATAATAATATTTTAATAACATATAATATATTTACAATATGTTTATATATAAGATATAATTTATATTAATTTATATTTATATTTATATATAGTTTTACATATTATATAATACATTTTATATAATATATTATATAATATTAAAATTAGTTATTACTATTATTAGATGAATATTAAAAATAAGTTCTCATTACTTAAATCCCTTTAAGACATTATTGATAATTTAAAGTAGGAATTGGAAAACTTTTTCTGTAAAGAGCCAGGTTCAAGGTATTTTACACTTCATAGGTTATATGGTTTCTGTCACAACTACTCAATTTTGCTGTTGGTGTATGAAAGCAGCCATAAACAATATGCAAATGAGTAAATGTAACTATTTTCCAATAAAACTTTATTTACAAAAAATGGTGGTCTGGACTTGACTCATGGGCTGTAGTTTACTCAAACTTGGTTTAAAGCAAAAATAATGAAAATATATTGTAGGGTTTATAACATATATAAAAATAAAATAGATGCCAAAAAAAGCGCCGAAGACTGGAAGGGATAAAGAAACATGTAACAGGTGTAACAGAAAGGTTGTTATACTACATGTGAAGTAGTATAATATCATTTGGAGATAGACTGGTATAACATAAGGATGTACATTATAAAGCCTACAGCAGCCACTAAAATAACAAAACAAAACATTATAGTCAAGAATTCAACAAAGGAGATAAAATAGAATCATAAAAATACTCAACCCAAACGAAGGCAAAAAAGAGAAATGAACAAAGAACAGATAGACTAAAACAAATAGCAAGATGTTTGACTTAAATACAATATATCAATAATCAAATGAAATATATTAATGACCTAAACACTCCAATTAAAAAATCATAAATGGTCAGATTAGATTTAAAAAATCAAGATCCAACTATGTTCTGCCTACAAATAGCTTAAAAATAAAAAATGTAAAAGGATATACTATGATAACACTAATCAAATGAAGCTGAAATGAATATATTGATATCAGACAAAGTAGATTTCAGAGAAAATATTACCAGGGATAAATACAGTAAGCTCATAATGAAAAGTGGGTCATTTCATCAGGGGAACACAATTCTAAATATGTATTCACCTTAAAACAGAACATCCATATTGAAAAGTTAAATTATATTTGCAAACAATATGATCATCTATGAATAAAATCCTATGAAGTAAAAAAGCTGCAAGAATGAATAAATAACTTTAGCAAGGTGGCAGGATTTAATATTAATATACAAAAATCAATTGCATTTCCATACACTAGCAACAAAAATCAGAAATTGAAACTTAAGGGGCACCTGGGTAGCTCAGTTGGTTAAGCATCTGATCTTGATTTCAGCTCAGGTTGTTATCTCAGGGTTGTGGGATCGGGTCCCATGTCAGGCTCTCAACACAGAATCTGCTTGAGGTCTCTCTCTCTCTCTCTCTCTCCCTCTCCCTCTGCCCCTCCCCCCCACTTGTACACTCTCTCTATCTCTCTCTCAAATAAATAAGTAAATAAATAAATAAAATCTTTAAGAAATTGAAACTTAAAAACAATACCATTCACAATAGGATATAGAAAATGCTTAGGGATAAAAGTGACAAAATAGGGACGCCTGGGTAGCTCAATCAGTTAAGCATCTGCCTTCAACTCAGGTCATGATCCCAGGGTCCTGGGATTGAGTCCCACATTGGGCTCTCTGCTCAGTAGGGAGCCTGCTTCTCCCTCTGCCTGCCACGCCCCCTGCTTGCTTGTGCACTCTCTCTCTCTGCCAAATAAACAACTAAAATCTCTAAAAATAAAACTGACAAAATAGATGCAAGACTTATACACTGAAATGTATAAAGCTTTACTAAGAGAAATTAGAGAAGGCTTAATAAATCAAAAGATATAATGTATTCATGGATCAGAAGACTCAATGTTATTAGAATGACCTCTAATTTATGTATAGATTCAGTGCAATCACATTCAAAATCTCAGGAGGCATTTTTGTAGAAATTGCCAAGCTGGTTCTAAAATTCATGTGGGATTAAGAAGATGACAGCAGAGTAGGAGGATCCTAGGCTCACCTCATCCCATGAACACAACTAGATAACTATCAAATCATCCTAAGTACCCCAGAAATAGAAGTAAAGATGGACAGAACAAACTGCACAATTAAAGGTAGAGAAGAAGCCACATCAAAGAAGGTAGGAAGTGTGGAGATGGGGCTTAGGGGAGTAATGGATCATAGGTGCTGTGGAGGGGAAGGAGCTGTGGTCCCAGAAAAGGATAAGAGAGAAAGGAGCACACAAGGGAATGCACAAGGAGAATGTTTCCCCAAAGGCATTCATTTGGAAAACAAGAGGGGCTGAATTTCTTGAGTTCTTGCAACCACTTGGACTTAAAGCCTGGAGTTTTAAAGGTCAGTGGGCATGGCTATGCCAGAGGGCACTGTTACTTCTCCTGGAGAAAAGGCAGGCAAACAACCCAGGGCCAGACAGCATGGAGACTGACTGAAGAGCACCTGTGGCACACAGGGGGAGATTATTTGATCTTCCAGCGCATCCCTGGGAGACAGTGTTCATGAAGACCCCTCTCCCAGAACAAAGGAGCTCACTGTTGCCATTTCCCTCCCCAGCTCTTCAACATAAACACAGAGCCACCTATGGGAAGTAGCACAGTGCCAGCACTGGCTGCCTAATTTGCTTACACTGAGCCTCAACCCCTGTGCTCTGGTGGGACTGCCTTTAGTAATGCTTGCCTTAGTCCTAGTGCTGTAGGCCCCTCCCCCAGAAGACCAGCACAAATGCCCATACCATGTCATCCGACCAGAGAGTTCTGCACAGCCTTACTTCTGGTGGAGGTGGTATCAGGTCTCCATTCATAAGCAGACCAGAGCACATCTAGTTAGAACTCACCACATTCAGGCCAGGGACCAAACACTGCTCACTGCAGGCAAGGAGAGCCTCTGCAGACAACTGGCCTGAAGGATAGAGCAGCCAAAATACAACAGCAGAGCACATACAGCACACACCAGGGACACTCCCTGAAGCACCAGTCTCTGGGCACTCCATGACTTCTTCATAAGGACATTACTTTCAAGAGCAGGAGACATAACTGACTTTTCTAACACAGAGAAGGCAGAGACTTATACAAAACGTGAAGACAGAGGATTTATTACAAATGAAAGAACAAGATAAGGCCACAGCCAGAGATTTAAGCAAAACAGATATAAGTAACATGCCTGATGGAGAATTGAAAGCAACAATCATAAGGATACACACTGGGCTTGAGAAAAAAACAGAAGACATCAGTGAGACCCTTACCACAGAGATAAGAGAGTTAAAAATGAATCAATCAGAGATGAAGGATGCAATAAACGAGATTGGAAATAGGCTTGATGCAATGAACAGCGGGCTGGAAGAAGCAGAGGAATGAATTAGTGATCTAGAAGACAAAGTAATGGAAAATAGTGAAGCTGAAAAAAAAGATAGAAACAAGAATTATGCAACACAAGAATAGACAAGGAACTCAGTGACTCCATCAAATGTAATAACATTCATATTATAGGAATCCCAGAAGAGGAAGAGAGAGAAAAGGGGGCAGAAGATTTATTTGAAGAAATAATAGCCAAAAACTTTCCTAATCTGGGAAAGAAAACAGACACCCAGATCCAGGAGACATAGAGAAATCCCATTAAAGTCAACAAAAGCAGGCCAACACCAAGACATATTGTAATTAAAGTTGCAATATATGGTGATAAAGAAAAAAATCTTAAAAGCAGCAAGACAAAAGAAGTTCTTAACTTACAAGGGAAGACCCATAAGGCTAGCTGGAGATTTCTCAACAGAAACTTGGCAAGCCAGAAGGGAGTAGCATGATATATTCAAAGTGCTGAATGGGAAAAATCTGCAGCCAAGAATACTCTATACAGCAAGGCTATCATTCAGAATAGAAGTAAAGATAAAGAGTTTCCCAGACAAACAAAATCTAAGGAGTTTGTGATCATTAAACCAGCCCTGCAAGAAATATTAAAAGGGACTCTTGAGTGCAAAGGAGAAACCAAAAGTCACAAAGACAAGAAAGAATCAGAGAAAATCTCCAGAAGCAACAACAAAACAAGTAATAAAGTGGCAATAAATATGTATCTAGCAATAATTACTTTGAATGTAAATGGAATAAATACTCCAATCAAAAGATATAGGATGTCAGAATGGACAAAACATAAGACAAACCCTTATGTTGCCTACAAAAGATTCATTTTAGACCTAAAGACACCTGCAGATTGAAAGTGAGGGGATGGAGAAACATTTATCATGCAAATGGATGTCAAAAGAAAGCCAGAGTAGCAATACTTGTATTGAACAAACTAGACATTAAAACTAAAACTGGGAGCAGCTGGCTGGCTCAGTCAGTGGAGCATGTGACTCTTGACCTCGGAGTTGTGAGTTTGAGCCCCACAGTGGGTGCAGAGATTACTTAAAAAATAAAATCTTTTAAAAACAAACAAACATCTTGGCTCTTTCCATAGTTTGGCTATTGTGGACATCAAAAGGAATGAAATCTTGCCATTTGCAAAGACATGGATGGAACTGGAGGGTATTATGCTGAGCGAAATAAGTCAATCAGAGAAAGACAAGTATCATATGACCTCACTGATATGAGGAATTCTTAATCTCAGGAAACAAACTGAGGGTTCCTGGAGTGGTGGGGGGTGGGAGGGATGGGGTGGCTGGGTGACAGACATTGGGGAGGGTATGCGTTATGGTGAGTGCTGTGAATTGTATAAGACTGTTGAATCACAGACCTGTACCTCTGAAACAAATAATACATCATATGTTTTTTAAAAAAGAAGAAGAAGATAGCAGGAAGGGAAAAATGAAGGGGGGGGGGAATCGGAGGGGGAGATGAACCATGAGAGACGATGGACTCTGAGAAACAAACTGAGGGTTCTAGAGGGGAGGGGGTTAGGGGAATGGGTTAGCCTGGTGGTGGGTATTAAGGAGGGCACGTACTGACTGGAGCACTGGGTGTTTTACGCAAACAATGAATCATGGAACACTACATCAAAAACTAATGATGTAATGTATGGTGATTAACATAACATAATAAAAAAATAAATAAAACTAAAAAAAGAGAAAAACAAACAAACAAAAAACTAAAACTGCAACAAGAGACAAAAAAGGGTACTATATCATCATAAAGGGGACAATCCAACAATATCTAGCAATTGTAAATATTTATGCACCCAACATGGGAGCACTCTAATATATAAAACTAATAACAAACATAAAGGAACTAATTGTTAATAATAAAATAATAGTAGGGAACTTTAACACCCCACTTACAGCAATGGACAGATCATCTAAACAGAAAATCAACAAGGAAACGATGGCTTTGAATGGACTTAACAGATATATTCAGAACATTCCATCTGAAAATAGCAGAATACACATTTTTCTCAAGTGCACATGGACATTCTCCACAATAGATCACATATTAGGTCATAAAACAGGCCTCAACAAATACAAAAAGATTAAAGTCATACCATACACCTTTTCTGACCACAAAACTTTAGAAATCAACCACAAGAAAAAATCTGGCAAGGCCACAAACACATGGAGGTTAAACAACATGCTACTAAACAGTGAATGGGTCAACCAGAAATCAAAGAAGAAATTTTAAAAAAAATACATGGAAACAAATGAAAATGAAAATATAATGGTCCAAAACCTTTGGAATGCAGCAAAAGTGGTCCTAAGATGGATGTGTATAGTAATACAGACCTGCCTCAAGAAGCAAGAAAAATCTCAAATAAACAACCTAACCTTACACCTAAGGGAGCCAGAAAAAGAACAATAAACGAAGCTTAAAGCCAGCTGAAGGAAGGAAATAATAAAGATTAGAGCAGAAATCAAAGATATAGAAACTAAAAAAAATAAAAATAAAAATAGAACAGATCATTGAAACCAGGAGCTGGTTCTTTGAAAAACTTAATAAAATTGACAAACCTCTAGCTAGATTTATCAAAAAGAAAAGAGAAATTACCCAGATAAATAAAATTACAAATGAGAGAGGAAAGGAAAAATCACAACCAACACCACAGAAATACAAACAAGTATAAGAGAATATTATAGGGGTACATGGGTAGCTCAGTCTATTAAGTGACTGCCTTCAGCTAAGGTCATGAACCCAGGGACCTGGGTTGGAGCTCCGAGTCAGGCTCCCTACTCAGCAGGAAGTCTGCTTCTCCCTCTCCCTCTGCCCCACCTACACCCCCGACTCATGCTCTCTCTCAAAGAAATAAAATCTTTAAAAAAATTTATGAAAAACCATATACCAACAAATTAGACAACCTAGAAAAAAATGGATAAATTCCTAGAAATATATAAAATACCAAAACTGAAACAGGAAGAAATAGAAAACTTTAACAGACTGATGACTAGCAAAAAAAAATGAAATAGTAATAAAAAAAACTCCAACAAACAAAAGTCCAGGACCCAGTGCTTTCCTAGGCAAATTCTACCAAATATTTAAAGAAGAGTTAATACCTATACTTCTCAAATTATTCTAAAAAAATAAGAGGAAGGAAAATTCCAAATTCATTCTATGAGGCCAGCATTACCCTGATACCAAAACCAGATAAACAGGAGAACTACAGGCCAATATCCCTGATGAACATGGATGCAAAAAATCTCAATAAAATACCATAAACCCAAATCCAACAATGCATTTAAAAAATCATAAACCATGATCAGAGATGTATTCCTGGGTTGCGAGTGTGGTTCGATATTAGCAAATCAATCCATGTGATACACCACATTAACAAAAGAAAGGGTAAGAACCATATCATCATTTCAGTAGATGCCGAAAAAGCATTTGACAAAAGACATCATTCATGATAAAACAAAAAACAAAAAACAAAAACCTTCAACAAAGTAGGTTTAGAGGGAACATACTTAAACATAATAAAGGTCATGTAAAACTCACAGCTAGCATCATACTCAGTGGTGAAACCAAGAGCTTTTCCTCTATGGTCAAGAACAAGACAGGGATGTCCACTTTTACCACACCACTGTTATTTATCATAGTATTGTAAGTCCTAGCCACAGCAATCAGACAACAAGAAGAAATAAAAGGCTTCCAAATTAACAAGGAAGAAGTAAAACTTTCATGATTTGCAGATGACATGATACTATATATAGAAAACAAACTGAGGATTGCTGAAGTGGAGGGGGGTGGGAGGGATGGGGTGGCTGGTTGATGGACATTGGGGAGGGTATGTGCTATGGTGAGCGCTGTGAATTGTGTAAGACTAATGAATCACAGACCTGTACCCCTGAAACAAATAATACATTATATGTTAATTAAAAAAAAGAAAACATGTAAGAACTGATACATGAATTCAGTAAAGTTGCAGGATACAAAATCAACATACAGAAATCCATTTTATTTGTATACACCAATAATGAAGCAGCAGAAAGAGAAATGAAGGAATCAATCCCATTTATAATAACACCAAAAATAATAAGATACCTAGGAATAAATCTAAACAGAGAGGTGAAAGACCTATACTCTGAAAATATTAACACACTGATGAAAAATTGAAGATGACACAAAGAAATGGAAAGACGTTCCATGCTCATGGATTAGAAGAACAAATATTGTTAGAATGTCTATACTAACCAAAGAATCTACACATTGAATGTGATCCCTATCAAACTACCAACAGCATTTTTCACAGAGCTAGAACAAACAATCCTAAAATTTCTATGGAATCACAAAAGACCCTGAATAAACAAAACAACCTTGAAAAAGAAAAACAAAGCTGGAGGCATGACAATTCCAGACTTCAGATTATATTACAAAACTGTAGGTAATCAAAACATTATGGTACTGGCACAAAAATAGACACATAGATCAATAGAACAGAATAGAAAGCCCAGAAATGAACCCACAACTATATGGTCAATTAATCTTCAAGAAAGCAGGAAAGAATATCCAATGGGAATAAGACAGTCTTTTCAACAAATGGTGTTGGGAAAACTGGACAGCAAAATGCAAAAGAATGAAGTTGGACCACTTTCTTACACCATACACAAAAACAAATTCAAAATAGATGAAAGACCTACATGTGAAACCTGAAACCATAAAAATCCTGGAGGAAAACACAGGATTCTTTGACATTGGCCATAGCAACTTCTTTCTAGATATGTCTCCTGAGGCAAGGGAAACAAAAGCAAAAGTAAACTATTGGAACTTCATCAAAATAAAAACTTCTGCACAGCAAAGGAAGCAATCAGCAAAACTAAAAGGCAACCTACAGAATGGGAGAAGATATTTGCAAATGGCATAGCTTATAAAGGGTTAGTATCCAAAATATATAAAGGGCTTATAAAACTCGACAGTCCAAAAATGAATAACCCAATTAAAAAATGGGCAGAAGACAGGAATAGACATTTTTTTTTAAAGATTTTATTTATTTATTTGACGGAGAGATAGCGAGAGCAGGAACATAAGCAGGGGGAGTGGGAGAGGGAGAAGCAGGCTTCCCGCTGAGGAGGGAGCCCGATGCGGGGCTCGATCCCAGGACACTGGGATCATGACCTGAGCCAAAGGCAGACGCTTAATGACTGAGCCACCCAGGTGCCCCAGGAATAGACATTTTTCCAAAGAAGACATCCAGATGCCCAACAGACACATAAAAAGACCACTGATCATCAGGGAAATAGAAATCAAAACTACAATGAGATATCACCTTACACCTGTCAGAATGGGTAAAATCAACAACACAAGAAAAAACAGATGTTGGTAAGGATGCGGAGAAAGGGGAATCCTCTTGCACTGTTGGTGGGAATGCAAACTGGGGCATCCACTCTGAAAAACAGTCTGGATGTTCCTCAGAAAGTTAGATATAGAATTACCCCTATGATCCAGCAATTGCACTACTAGGTATTTACCCAAAGGATACAAAAATACTGATTTGAAGGTATACATGCACCCCAATGTTTATAGCAGCATTATCTACAATAGCCAAATTATGGAAACAGCCCAAGTATCCATGAATGGGTAAAGAAGAGTGGTATATGTATATACACAATGGAATATCATTCAGCCATAAAAGAGAATGACATCTTGTCATTTGCAACATCATAGATGAAACTAGAGAATACTATACTAAGTGAAATAAGTCAGTCAGAGAAAGACATATACCACATGCTTTCACTCATATGTGGAATTTAAGAAATGAAACAAATGAGCAAATGGAAAAAAAAAAAAAAAAGAGAGAGGCAAACCAAGAAACACTCTTAACTATAGAGAACAAAACTGATGTTTACCAGAGGGGAGGTGGGTGGGGGGATGGGTGAAATAGGGGATGGGGATTAAGGAGGGCACTTGTCGTGATGAGCACTGGGTGATGTATGAAAGTATTGAATCACTCTATTGTACACCAGAAACTAATATAATTCTGTATGTTAACTAACTGGAATTTAAATAAAAACTTAAAAAAAGATAAAATTTATATGGCTATATAAAGGACCTAGAATAGCTGAAACAATTTTGAAAAAGAAAACCAGGGACGCCTGGGTGGCTCAGTCAGTTAAGCGTCTGCCTTTGGCTTGGGTCATGATCCCAGGTTCCTGGGATCAAGTCCCGCATCGGGCTCCCTGCTCCGTGGGGATCCTGCTTCTCTCTCTGCCTGCCACTCCCCCTGCTTGTGCTCTCTCGCTCTCTCTCTGACAAATAAATAAATAAAATCTTTAAAAAAAAAGAGAAAGAAAACCAAAGTTAAAAAATATACACTACTTTAATTTAAAATATATTATAAAACTACAGTAACCAATACAGTGTGGTATTGGTATAAAAAATATACAAATAGATCAAAAGAACAAAATACCCAGTCTAGAAAGAGGCCCACACATATATGGACAACTGACTTTTACAAAGATGTAAAGGCCACACAATGGACAAAGGATAGCTTTCTCAACAAGTAGTGCACATTCTTATTTTGAAAAGGGAACTTTTATCCATAGCTTGCAGTATGTACAAAAATTGCTTCAAAGTAGATCATAGACCTAAACATAAATCCTAAAACTATAGAACCCTTAAAAATGAGATCTTCATGACCTTGAGTTAGACAAAGATGTCTTAGATACAACACCAAAGCACTATTCATTAAAAATTTTTTGATAAATCTGGACTTCATCAAAGTAAAAACTTCTGCTACACTTCTTTTTGTTAAGATTTTATTTATTTGAGAGAGAGTGAGTGAGTGAGAGAGAGAAGGAGCAGAGGGAGGGGCAGAGTGAGAGGGAGAAGCAGACTCCCCGCTGAGCAGGGAACCCGATGTGAGGTTCGTGGGGCTCGCTGGATCCCGGGACTCTGGGACCAGGACCTGAGCCAAAGGCAGATGTTTAACTGACTGAGCCACCCAGGCGCTGCAAAACTTCTGCTACACTTCTAAAGACAACACTAAGAAAATGAAAAGACAAATCAATGACTGGGAGGAAATATTACAAATCTGAAAAAGTACTTGTATATAGAATATATAAAGAAGAACTCTCAAATATCTTTAGTCATTAGGAAAATGAAATTTTAAACCCAATGAGATACCACTAAAATTAATGGTTACCAAAGAACTGACCATACCAAGCGTTGTCAAGTTTGTCAAGTAACTAGGACTCTCATACAGTGTTGGTAGGAGTATAAAATGGTACATCCATTTTCAAAAAAAAAAAAAAAAAAAAACTGTTCACAGTTTCTTTTCCCATTGTTTTTTGAAAGAGCAGCTGTTTTTGATGTACCTATTAATAAGAGCTTTATTGAAATATAATTCCTGTACCATACAATTCACCCATTTAAAGTTATAATTTGGGCACCTGGTTGGCTCAGTTGGTTAAGCATCTGCCTTCGGCTTGGGTCAGGTCTCAGGGTCCTGGGATCGAGTCTTGCATCGGGCTCCCTGCTCACCAGGGAGCCTGCTTCTCCCTCTGCTCATGTGCTCTCTCTCTCACTCTCTCAAATAAATAAATAAAATATTTTTTCAAATTAAAAAAAATAAAGTTACAATTCATTGGTTTTTAGTACATGCACAGATATGTGCAAACTTCACCACAATTTTAGAACATTTTTCTCACCTCAAAAAGAAACTCTATACCCTTTAGCTATTACCCTCTCCCCCCACCATCTCCCCCAACCTTAAGCAACTACTAATCTACCTTCTATATTTATAGATTTGCCTTTCTAGATATTTCATTTAAATAGACACATGTATGTTGTCTTTTGGGACTGCCTTCTTTCACTTAGCATAAAGTTTCCAAGGTTTATCCATCTTGTGTATCATGTATCAGTACTTTATTCCTTTTTATAACCAAATAATATTTCACAGTATCACCATAATATATTATACCATGTTGTGTTGGTCCATTTATGTGGATGGACTTTTACATGGTTTCCTCCTAGTGGACATTATAAATAATGCTCGTGTACAAGTTTTCATGTGAATGTATGTTTTTACTTCTCTTGGGTATGTACTTAGGAGTGGAATTTCTAGGTATGGTAAATGCATATTTAACTGAGGAACTGCTGGACTGTTTTTCAGAGTTGCTGCATCATTTTACATTCTGAACCATTAGTGTATGAAGGGCCCAATTGATCCACTTTCTCGTCAACACCGGCTATTTTTTGACTTTTTTGATAATAACCATTCCAGTAGATGTGAAGTGGTATTTCATTGGTTGTTTTGTTTTTTTTTTTTCATAGATGCCCTTTGTCAGAGTAAGTTCCCTTCTATTTCTAATGGGTGTTAAATTTTATCAAATGCTTTTTCTGCTTCTATTGAGATGATCATTTGTTCTTTGTTTTTCTATTGATATGACATGATATTAATTGATTTTTTGGATTTCAAATCAACTCTGCACTTTGGTATCCCATTTGGTTATGTTGCATAATCCTTCTTATATGTAGCTGAGTTTGGTTTGCTGCTATTTTGTTGTGTGGTTCATAAGATATATTGGTCTGCAGCTTTCTTGTGATATATTCTGGTTTTGGTACCAAGGTAACACTGGCCTCATAGAATGAGCTGGGAAGTGTTCTGCCCAGGGGCACCTGGGTGGCTCAGTCGTTAAAGTGTCTGCCTTCGGTTCAGGTCATGATCCCAAGGTTCTGGGATGGAGCCCCATATCAGGATCCCTGCTCAGCGGGAAGCCTGCTTCTCCCTCCCCCACTCCTCCTGCTTGTGTTCCCTCTCTCGCTGTGTCTCTCTCTGTGAAATAAATAAATAAAATCTTAAAAAAAAAAAAGGAAGTGTTCTTCCTCCTCCTCCTCCCCCTTCCTCCTCCTCCTCCTTCTCCTTCTTCTTTTCTTCTCCCTCTTCTTCTTTTTATTTTTTGGAAGACTTGTAAAGAATTGTTATTAATTTGCTTTAACTGTTTCGTAGAATTCACCAGTGAAGCCATCTGGGCTTGGCCTTTTCTTTGTAGGTAGTTTTTTGATGACTAATTCGATCTTTTAATTGTTACAACTCTACTCAGATTGTCTGTTTTTTCTTTAGTCACATTTGGTAGTTTATGATTTGGGGGGAATTTATCCATTTCATTTAAGTTGTGTTGTCTATTTTCATACAATTGTTCTTTGTATTTATAACCCTTTTTATGCTTATAAATCAGTAGTAATGTTCCTTTTTTCATTTCAGATTCTAGTAACTTGAGTCTTCTTTTTTTGTGGTCAATCTTCTAAAATCTGTTAATTTTATTAACTTTATTAAAGCTCATTCTTTCCAAACAACCAGACTTTGGTTTCATTGATTTTCTTTATATTTTATATTTCATTAATTTCTTTTTTCCTTCAAATTTTTATTTAAATTCTAATTATTTAACATATAGTGCAATATTGGTTTCAGGAGTAGAATTCAGTGATTCATCACTTACATACAACACACAGTGCTCATCATAACAAGTGCCCTTTTTAATACACATCACCCATCTAGCCCATTCCCTGCTCACCTCCATAAACCCTCATTTTGTTCTCTATCTTTAAGAGTCTCTTATGATTTGTTTCCCTTTCTCTCTCTCCTTTTTCTTTTCCCCCTCCCATATGTTCATCTGTATTGTTTCTAAAATTCTAGCTATGAGTCTATTTCACTAATTTCTACTCTAATAATTATTTCCTTCCTTCTGCTCACTTTAGAGTTAGTTTGTTCTTTTTTTCCAGTGTCTTAAGGTGGAAGGTTATTAATTTTCACTCATGTTAAATTATTTTCTAACTTTCTTTGTGATTTCTTCCATGACCTATTGGTTATTTATGTGTGTGTTGTTTAATTTCCACATTTTTGCAAGTTTCCCGTTCTCTTATTGGTTTTTTAATTTTATTCCATTGTGGTTTGAGGACATACTTTGTATTGCTTCTATCCTTTTAAATGGAATTAGGTTTTTTTTTTTGCTTTTCAGTCTATCCTGGAAAATATTCCATATGCACATGAGAAGAATGAATATTCTGCTGTTTTGAGATGGAGTTTTCTACAAATGTATGTTAGGTATAGTTGGTTTATAGTGTTTTTTAAAAAAATTTAAATTCCAGTATAGTTAATATACAGTGTTATATTAGTTTCAGGTATAAAATACAGTGATTCAACAATTCCATACAACTCCCAGTGCTCATCACAACAAGTGCCCTCTTTAATCCTCATCACCTATTTCAACCACCCCCCCACCCCCCTCCCCTCTGGTAACCATCAGTTTGTTCTCTATAGTTAAGAATCTGTGTCTTGGTTTGCTTCTCTCTTTTTTCCTTTGCTCATTTGTTTTGTTTCTTAAATTCCACATATGAGTGAAATCATATGGTATTTGTCTTTCTTTGACTAACTTATTTCTCTTAGCATTATACTCTCTAGCTCCATCCATGTCAATGCAAATGGCAAGATTACATTCTTTTTTGTGGCTGAATAATATTCCATTGTGTGTACATATGCCAATTTTGTTAAAATGTCTATACGACCCAAAGCGATCTACAGATTTAATGCAATCCCTATCAAAATACCAACAGATCAGTTTTTCACAGAACTAGAACAAAAAATCCTAAAATTTGTATGGTACCACAAAAGACCCTGAATTGCCAAAGCAATTTTGAAAAGGAAAAGCAAAGCTGGAGATATCAAAATTCCAGACTTCAAGTTATATTACAAACTGTAGTAATTATAGCGTTGCTCAAATCATCTATTTCCCTGTTTATTTTCTGCCTAGTTGTTCCATCCATTGTTGAAGGTAGTTTATTAAAGTCTCCATTTAATTCTGCCAATTTTTGCTTTAGGTATTTTGGGGTTCTGTTTTTAAGTGCACATGTATTTATAATTGTTATATCTTCCAGCTAAATTGATCCTTTCATCATTATAAAATGTCCTTTTTTACCTGTAGAATTTTTGTTGTTATTTTAAAGTCTATTTTATTAGTATTGCCACTATTAGTGGCAATTAATATTAGTATTGTCACTTCACTTTCTTGTGGATGTTGTTTGCATGATATATTTTTCCATCCTTTACCTTGGCAACAATGTAGCTTGAGGCAGGATGAGAAATGTTGGCATCCTGTACCTCTTGGGAAGATAGCCCTCCAACTAAGAGTTAGAGAGAGAGATCTATATCTGTGCAAGTCTGGAACATAGTTTCCACCTCACTGAGCTGGGAGGGAGGGAAGAAGGGCATAGGTTTTGGTTCAAATACCACAGAGTCTTGCAGTTCTTACTGAGTTTTTGTAGATTTTCTTGAATAATATTTCTTCATTTGTTGTATGTCCTGAGAACAATTTTCAGACTTTAAATAATTGTTTTCAAAATAACTTTTACCAGCTTAACTAGGAAGCATATTAATAAAGCCCCTGATATTGTCATGGCAGAAATGAAATTCTTGAGGTGTTTTTTAAGTAAATATATATCCATGTTATGATCTGACCATTCCATGCTTGGTTATTTATCTAAGAGAAAAGAATGCATATGTCTATACAAAGACTTGTACATGAATGTTCCCAACAACGTTATTTGTAATAACCCCCAAATGGAAATAACTCAAACATTCAACAACTTAATAGATATATGAATTGTAATATATCAGTACATTGGAATACTACCCAGCAATAAAATAGACTGGACTATTAATACAGACAACAGCATGAATGAATCTCAAAATAATTACACTGAATAAAACAAGTGAGACAAAAAAGAACACATACTCTATGACTACTTTTATATAAACTACTAGAAAATGTAAAGTAATCAATAGTGACAGAAAATACCCTGAATGGGATGTACTGGGAGGGATTTGAGGGAGGGATTATAAAGGAGCATGAGGAAACCTTTCAGGGTGATGGACATGATAATTATCTTCATTGTGGTGATTGTTTCACAGGCTTATATATATGTCAAAACATGAAATTGATTGTACACTTTAAATATGTGAAGTTCATTGTAAGTCAGTTATGACTCAATTAAGCTGTTAAAAAAATTCTATTCTTTTTCTTACTGAACATCTCTGGTCCTGGGACGAAACAGCAAATTTCCTCTTGCTTAAAGTGACTTTTCTACTTTGTCTGTGTATTTCCAGCTTCTGATGAACCACCCAAGCCACTGTATTCCTCTCTCTTCCTCTCATTTTGGTGCTTGGTTTCCTCTCTCATCTGTAATTCAGCTGTGTCTTGGATCCATTCGATTTCTTTTCTCATTTCTTTATGCCTTCAACAAACATTTGTTGGGCACCTGCTTAATGCCACATGCTATGCTATATTCTGGAAATAAAAAAGAAACATGGTCCCTGTTGCCAAGGAACTCATTGTCTAGTAGGGTAGAAAGACACACACACACACAAAACACTAGAAATCCTAAGTAATATGGAAGTTTACACAATGTACAATAGGGCACAAAGAAGGAAATGGTAGGGGATATTTTTGGTTTTGTGTCTCCTGAGTTTTCATTCACCCTAATCTTGATAACAGCCTGGTTTCTTTCTGAAGAATTGCCTTTCTCCACTGTGTACTATGTCAGTGTGACTATGAGTCTAAGTGACTGCTTTCCTTGACCAAGAGACCTGTATGAAGCTGAAACACAGGTTTTCTCCATGGATTTTGCATCTTGAGAAATTCAAGGATGGAAAAACAGATATAGTTCACTTATTCCAAAACTACCTCCTGGGCCAGATGGCCATATTCTAATTCCTGCTCCCTAGCTTCCTGATCTGTCCTGATGTCTGTCTATTTCTGAATCTGGTACTCCAACCTTCCTATTATATCTGTGATGCACTTCTAATAAATTTCCTTTTTTCCTAAATAAACCCAAGTCAGTTGCAGTTGCTTACAAGGAGCCCTAAATGATATAACTTCATGGAAGAAAAGGTGCTGAAGTTGTCTATTAACATAGGTATAGTACAGATGGGCCATAGACAAAATTGAAATTGGAGAGATGTACAGGGGCCAGACCCTGGGGTGTCTTAGGATAAGGACAAGATGATTTTAAACTGGAAAGTAATCAATCAATAAAGTCATATATTAGTGTTTCTCAAAATGTAGTCCTTTGGGCCAGAAATATAAGCATCACATAAGCACTTATTAGAAATGCACATTCTAGGGCTCCACTGAATCAGACCTACCAAATCAGAAACTCTGAGCATAGGGTCCAGAAATCTATGTTTTAACAAACACTATATAATTAGGATGCACTCAAAGATTTGAGAATAAATTTTCTACATAATTCTTGCTGCTGTATGGTGGGGAGTGGGGTTTAAAGGGTGGACGTCTGAAGGAAACAAATCCAGTTGGGGCACTATTACATTAGTATATGGCCTAAACTAAAGTACTGCTAGTAGATGGAGTATAGGAAAAAATTTCAAGAAATTCAATGAATATAGAGCCAAATGGACTGCGCCATTAATAGGATGTTTGCAATGAGGAAAATGAAATATTCAGAATTATTTCCAGATTTCTGACTTGGATGAATGAGTGAATTAAGCTTACGGGGAGAAGTATAGACGGAAAGGCAGGTTTTTAAAAATTTACTGAGGTGAAATGCACGTATTTCAAAGTTAACCATTTTAAAGTGAACAATTCAGTAGCATTTAATACACTTACAACACTGTGCAACCACCACCTCTATCTAAATCCAAAACATTTCCATCACTCCAAACTGAAAACCTATGCCCATTAAGCAGTTTATCTCCATTCCCTTGTTCCCCAGCCCCTTGAAACCACCAATCTGTGTTTTGTCTGTATGGATTTACCTGTTTGGGATATTTCATATAAATGGAATCATACAGTATGTGAACTTTTATGTCTGGCTTTTTTTCACTTAGCATAATATTGTTGAGATTCATCCACATTGTAGCATGTATCAGTATTTCATTCCTTTTAATAGCTAATATTCCATTTCATGTATATATCACAATTTGGTTATCCATTCAATCTTTAATGGATTTTTGTTTCCATCTTTTGGCTATTGTGAATAGTGATACTATAAACATGTGTGTACATGTATTTTCACATACCTGTTTTCAATTCTTTTGGGCATACACCTAGGAGAAGAATCACTGAGTTATTTGGTAACTCTGTTTAACATTTGAAAGAACTACCATTGAATGGTCTTGGAACCCTTTTTGAAAATCAATTGGCCATAAATGTATGGATTTATTTCTGTACTCTCAATTCTATTCCATTGGTTTATATGTATCACACTGTTTTGATTGTTATAGCTTTGTAGTAATGTTTGAAATTGGGAAATGTGAGTCTTCCAACTTTGTTCATTTTCTAGATTGTTTTGGCTATTTGGGATCCCTTGCAATATCATATATATTTGAATATTGACTTTTCCATTTCTACAAAAAAAAAAAAGACACTGGAATTTTGTTAGGGATTGCATTGAATCTGTAGAAAAGCAGATTGAAAGATAAAGCATGAGTTTTATTTTGAGCATGATGAGTTTAGAGTGATCATCTATAAGGAATTAGATATATGTTCTAGAGCTTAGGAAAGAGGCCCCAAAGGAGATGCATATTTGGGATATGAGTATACATGAAGATAGTAGCTGAAGCCCTAGCTGTGATGAGATCTTTTGGGAAGAGCATGTAGAGAGAGAAGAGACGAAAATCCTTGGCTTCACCAATATTAAGAAAGTGTAAGGGAAGGAAAGCCTGTGAAAATAATTTAATAAAAGAAGGACAATGGAAACTAAGTGAACAAGAGAAGAGTAATACAGTAGAAGCCAAGGGAAGAGAGAGATTTAATACAAGTAGTGTTTTGTGTTGCAGAGTTTATGACATAATTTTGAAAAACAGTCAATGGATTTGGCAGTCATAAGGCCACTAGTGACCTTAGGAAGATCAGTTTGTATGAAATGTGAAGGCTGAAACCTGGCTAAGGCAGGTTGGAGCATATACAGAAAGCAAGAAAGAGGGGGCAGCAGAAGTATAGAATATTATTTTGGAGCATCTTGGCCGTGAAAAGAAGGGGAAAGATAAGGTTAGTGAAAGAGGAGGATATAGTGATATTGGAAGATTTAGGAGCCACAGAGAAGTACCTCAGAATGGAAATAAGTTGAAAATAGAGAAGAAAGAGGAAGTAATGAGCAGAATAATGCCTTGAATCTGTTGGATGTAGTGAAAAGAAGGGGCACATGCACCCTAATGTTCATAGCAGCGATGTCCACAATAGCCAAACTGTGGAAGGAGCCAAGATGCCCTTCAAAGATAAATGGATAAAGAAGATGTGGTCCATATATACAATAGAATATTACTCAGCCATCAGAAAGGATGAATACCCGCAATTTGCATCAACATGGATGGAACTGGAGGGGATTATGCTAAGTGAAATAAATCAAGCAGAAAAAGATAATTATCATGTGGTTTCACTCATATGTGGAACATAAGGAATAGTGCAGAGGACCATAGGGGAAGGGAGGGAAAACTGAAGAGGGGGTGGAATCAGAGAGGGAGACAAACCATGAGAGACTATGGACTCCGGGAAACAAACTGAGGGTTTCAGAGGGGAGGGGGGATGGGGGGGCTGGAGTAACCGGGTGATGGGTATTAAGGAGGGCACGCGTTTTGATGAGCACTGGGTGTTATACTCAACTAATGAATCGTTGAACACTACAGCAAAAACTAATGTTGTACTATATGATGGCTAACTGAACATAATAAAAGAAAAAAGAAAAAAAAAGAATCTGTTGGAGATGAGGGGGATATGGAGGGAACTGCCTTTATCAGGATAAAGGACAGCCTCCACAGCCTACTTTCACCTTCTTTATCATTAATGACCAAACCTGAAAGTAGGTGCAGATAAAAATGACTCACAAGTATGGGGGGAAATTACAGAAGTTCAATATCTGATGGCCTTGATATTATGGGTGAAATTGGAGGTAAGGTCATCTGCACTGAAATGATAGATTACTTGAGGTTAGTGG
The DNA here is from genome assembly GCF_029215605.1 of Mirounga angustirostris. NCBI lineage: Eukaryota > Metazoa > Chordata > Mammalia > Carnivora > Phocidae > Mirounga > Mirounga angustirostris. The sequence goes on from NW_026991719.1 coordinate 39,511,007, forward strand.
AGCAACCAGTCAGAGAAATAGGAGAAACTGGTCAGAAATAAGGTAACAAACTAATAAGGGGTGTTGAGGGTTTAGGAAAGACTAGAGACCATAATTCTGTGGTGGTCTTAATCCATCCAAGGATGTGATTTTTCTACAGTAGCATTCAGCAGCCCAGATGTGGGAGCAGCAAAGGAAGATGGCAACGTTGATCTAAAGTTGAAGACTATAGGAAAGATGATGGGCTTGGTTTTGACTCCAAGGATACAGTGGCTGAGTGCAGCGGGGTCATGTTTGGATAGATGAGAAGATAAAGCCAAACAGGGCTGATGGACTAGGAATAAAATGGCTTTGATGTCTCTGCATGTGAGGTTAAAGAGCTGAAGGAAGAGAAAAGGCTGGAAGGATAAAAAGATAAGATCCATAATGGTACAGTAGAATATGAGTTTGGAGGCAGAGCTGTCCCAAGTGATATCAAGTCTAGGGTATGACAGTCAAAGTGGATCACTGGGGTAGTGACAGGTGAAGACTGTTGGTGTTGAAGATGTTTAAAAAAAAAAAAAAAAACAGCCACAAGACCAGGATGCTGGATGGCTTCTCATGGATAGAGAAACTGTTCAGCATGAAGATAGGACATGGGGAGGAGAAGAAAACAGGGAGCAGGTATCCAGGCTTTTAATGAATACAGAGGAACAAGTGAGAGGTTCAAAGATAAAACAAAGAGGAGAGGGATATAAAGAAGTATATACAGTTGTCATAAATCTTAATGAAGGAGGCTTTCTTGCCCCAGGATGGAGGAGTAATAATCTTCCAGTTGTTTTGGGATGCTAGGAGACATGATTAAGTAGACAGCATGCAATAAGTGGGTGTAGAAGAATCAGCCTTTTCTATAGAAGAAGCTTGGGAGTTTCAGGAGAGATGTTGTGCTCTGGAAAGATCCAGAAGATAGTGCTCTGTTAAGTGGTTGAGGATATAAGGGAGGTTATTTACAGTAGAATGAGGGTCTTTGAGAAAGGATTGGAAGGAAGTCATCAGTGTGAGAAATATCCAGGTGGAATGAGGATAATGAATGATAATAATAATGTGTGTCAGACACCATAACAAGGGTTTTATATATTTATTTTATGTAATTATTACACTGACTCTGCAATGTAGGTGTTATCTCTCTTTTTCATATAAATAAACTGGCATTGAGGGCACATAGAAACTTGTTTAAAGTCATGTATCTAATAAGTGGCTGAGTTGGCTTTCCAAGATTTGACTTCCCAGCTTGGTCTCTTAACCACTAAAAAGGATTGGAATGACAAGATATAAGAGGAGAGGGTGCTGGAGGAGCTCCCATTTGGAGGGCCTCCAATGATTGGATAGGAGACTTCATGGGTCCATCTAACTGAAGATGTAGATGTGTGTTCATAGGATCCTGTGGCTGGAAGGGGCCCCCAGTCAGGGTCAGCAGTCTGCTCTTAGATTTCCAGATGGTCAGTGAATGGAGGAATATGGAGACAGGTTCTTGGAGAAGGCTCTGAAAATGTGACAATAACAGAATTGCAGAAACAAGAAGTGATTCTTCCCTTGGGGGTTTTTTTCCCCTCCTTCCCTCTCACCACAGGCCAGGCCCCTTCTGCTTTTTAGGTTTTGCCAGCTGTGGCGAAAGCATTGCTGGTACTCACTCAGATCCCTTCAGATTTCTCTTACTGTTTCTACACACCCCTCTCCTGGTTTCGTGTGTGTTTGCTTCCAAAGGCTACATCTGAGACTCTTCTGATGACTGCTTTCTTTGCCTGGGCCGGCTTTAAGCCAGTGCCTGATGGATGTGGCAGTAAGAAAGCTCAACTTCCTTGCCTCAAGTGAGGACACCTTAGAGGCATAACTTACTGCAGAGTTCTCTTGAGGGATCAGGTTGGACCTACCGTCCTTGGGACCTGGCCTGAAATTGCACTCTGCCTTGGCTTCTTCCCATTCTCTGTCCTGCTTCCCCCACTTACTTCCTAGTTTCTTCCAGGAGCACTTATTACATAAATCACATGTACATGAATCCTCAACTTAGAGTCTGCTTCTGGGGAACTCAAACAGGAAATCAGGTAACTATTAAAGGAATGTTCATTTAGATAGATATTTTGAAGATAAAATTGAAAATGTATTTTTTTAAACAAAAACACATGAATGATTTAAGTGCTAAAATAAAGTATGGGTGAATTCCTTCATAATACAGAAGTGGAGAAAGCTTTTTGACATATGACTTAAAATCAAGAAGCAATGAAAAGAAAAGATTGATAAAGTCTACTACATAAAAATGAAAATAAAGGGCGCCTGAGTGGCTCAGTTGGTTAAGCGACTGCCTTTGGCTCAGGTCATGATCCTGGAGTCCCGGGATCGAGTCCCGCATCGGGCTCCCTGCTCAGCAGGGAGTCTGCTTCTCCCTCTGACCCTCCCCCCTCTCATGTGCTCTCTCTCATTCTCTCTTTCTCAAATAAATAAATAAAATCTAAAAAATAAATAAATAAAAAAAATGAAAATAAAATTTTCTTAAAAAACATAAGTAAAGAAAATGACAAAATGAAATAAAAAATATTTGCATCTTTTATCATGGGTGAAGGGCTAATTTCCTTGCTATATAAAGAGCTGTCAAAAATTTAGAGGACAGCAGGGATGCACATTCTCTCCACTTCTGTTCAACAAGTACTGGAATTTCTAGTCAGAGCAATTAGGCAAGAAAAGGAAATAAAAGGCATCCAAATCAGAAAGGAAGAAACAAAATTGCCCCTGTTGGCAGATGGCATGATCTTATATATAGAAAACCCTAAAGACTCTGTTAAAAAAAAAAACTGTTATATCTAGCAAATGAATTCTAGTAAAGTTTCAGGATACAAAATCAACATTCAAAGATCAGTTGCATTTCTACACACCAACAATGAATTATCTGGAAAAGAAATTAGGAAACGATCCATTTATGATAGCACCAAAAAGCATAAAGTACGTGGAAATAAACTTTAAGGAGGTCAAACACTTATATACTAAAAACTATAAAACATTGATGAAAGCAATTAAACAATACAAAAACAAACGAAACGACATTCTATGATCATGGAATAAAAGAATTAATATTGTTAAAATTTCCATATCACTTAAAGTAATCTACAGATTTAATGCAACCCCTATCAAAATTCTAATGGCATTGCTTTTTACAGAAATGGAAAACATTTTTAGAACATGTATGGAACCACAAAGACCATAAATAGTCAAATCAATCTTGAGAAGGATGAACAAAGATGGAGGCATCAAGCTTCCTGATTTTAAAATATATTACCAAGCTATAATAATCAAAACAGTATGTATGAGACTGGCATAAAGACAGACATATCAACCAATGAACAGAATAAGGAGCCCAGAAATAAATTCCCACATATACAGTCAACTCATCTTTGACAAGAGAGCCAAGAATACACAATGAAGAACAAATAGCTTCTTCAACAAATGGAGCTGGGAAAGCAAGATATCCACATGCAAAATAATGATATTAAACCGTTATCTTACACCATACACAAAAATCAACTCAACTAGATTACAGGCTTAAATGTAAGACCCCAAAACTCTATAACTTCTAGAAGAAAACATAGGTGAAAAGTTTCATGACATTGGCCTTGGCAATGATTTCATGTATACAACACCAAGACCACAGGCGAAAAACCAAACAAACAAACAAAATGAACAAACAAATAAACAAAAAACCCCATCAAACTAAAAAGTTTCTTCACAGGAAAGGAAACAATCAACAGAGTGAAAAGCTACAAAATGGAAGAAAATACTTACAAACCACGTATCTGATAAGGAGTTAATAACCTATTATTAAAAAAAACAAAAGGCAACAAGTGTTGTCGAGTACGTAGAGAAATTGAAACCCTTGCACACTGTCGGTGGAAATGCAAAATAGCACAGCCTTTTTGGAAAATAGTATGAAGTTTCCTTAAAAAATTAAAAATAGAGCTACCATATGATCCAGCAATCCCATTACTGGGTATTTATCCAAAAGAAATGACATCAGGATCTCAAATACACATACACATTATTTACATTGTATATATTGTATATATATCAATATATAAAATAGATATAACCCTATATGTATATGTAGACATATACATAAACCTATAAACTATATGTATATAGTTATATATAGGTGCTTAATATTTGCAAAAAAAAAAGAAACATAAGAAGGACAATCAGAACATAAAAATTGCTACTATGGAGGTATGAATGGAGATAAATGTATCAAGATGGAACTGAGACTTCTCCAGGGATACTTTTCTGTGTAGTTCTCATTTTTGAAATATATTAATATTTTACATATTCAAAAATAAAGTTACATCAAAAAAAGCAAAAAAAGAAAATCCTAATATTGACCATAAGCAGAGACAGATGAACCTTGCTGTATATCAAATTGATAATATATCCACACAGAGAAAAAAAGAATTATAAATTATTTCAAGCAACATTTGAACATGGTTCTCTGACTCCAATACTCTATATATTTAGTGGCATATATTCTGAAGATGAAAAGAGCTGTAAAAAAATCTTAAACTTTACTCAGTAGGTTTACTGTCAATACTATCAGTTTGGTTTAAATATATTGCAGGATCAAGCAATTTGGCAATTTGAGCATGAATATGAAAATAGCTGTATTTTATTATAACAGGAAATAAAAATTTATAAGCCCATAATGATAGTCAAAGAGTGGGTGGGACGGAGAAAAGAGGCAGGAGGAGAAGAAGGAGGAAAAGGAGGAGAAGGGGGATTTTGATTGTGGTACTGTGGTTTTTAAAGAGAATGCCCTTGATCTTAGGAAATGTACACTGAAGTATTTGGTAAAGGGGCTTGATGTTGCCAGCTTATTTTCATTTGAGAGTATTCTGTCCAGGAAAAAAAAAATGTGTATATATATATATATATATATATGCACATGCACATAAGAAAAGGGAGAGAGTAAAACAGATGGGGCAAAATGTAAACAATTGGTGAATCTGAGTAAAGAATATAGGAGAGATCCTTACACTATTCTTGGAATTTGAAATTATATCTAAGTAAAAAGTTAGCAAACAAAAAGTTACTCCCCAAATACTACTTTCTCAGCGTGTGCAACATTTGAGAGCAGAGCAGATGGAAGGGTTGCCCTCTATGCTAAATATTAACCCTGGGGCAGGATGCAGGGTGATTAGAAAACAGAAAGAAGGTCCGGTTCCCAATAACCAAATTAATCCTTTAGTAAGTGAGAACACATGGTTTCCAAAAGCAAACTAGTCTCCAGTTTTTGTCATTAGAGATCACAAGGACTTTAACTGCACAAAACACACGGAGGGAGATTTGGATGAGGAGTAACAAATGCTAAGACCAGGTAAGAGGCCACACCCCAGCTTGGGTTGATTGGTCCGTGGAACAGGGAGGAGTCTTGTGTATCTGTCAGGCTTTGTACATACAGGCACAGAGGTCAGGCGCCAAAGGGAGAGGGAGGGGAGAAAGTACAAAGCAGGCAACAGGCAGGAGCGGTCTCCTGAATAAAAGGCGAAGTGGGGGGGGGAGCACTGGGAGGCCACAGCCCCTCTCACTTGGGCCATCAGCATCAGGCCTTTGCAGCCACCTCATTAACACATCATTAAGAAGAGTCCATCCCACCTAAGTGAGTGTTTCCCAGAAAAATGGATTATTTCTGTCCCCTTAAAATTCATAAACGCTGCCCAGAAAGCCCCAGGTTTCCTGTAATGTCTATTAAAAAATTCCGGATATTCTAGCAACAATATCCAATCCCCACTATTTCCACTAAGAAAGATAAAATAGTAACACTGAATTATGCTTGCTCTTTCTCAGATGATCTACCCAGTGGAGAGAAGGTATAACATTGGACTGAATATTCAGGCTCTCAGGATCATTACTAAAATAGCTGGTAGTCTCTTAAAAACTGTAGTATGTCTCATTCTCTAAAGACTAAAGTGCAAGAAAACCATTTCCATCATTAGAGTTTGGGTGGGGTTTTTTCCTTTTTGAAATATTAAAACTAAAAGAGTTTACCCTAGTAGTGAATGTGAGATGAGGTTGGCTTTGATTCCTGAACTGTTGTTTCTTTAGGGCTATAAAACTACTTTTATATTAGAGTATCTTGTATTTCATAGGAAGGAAGGAAATTGACATTTATTGGCTGCCTACTATGTGCTAAGCGTTGCACTATTTCATTTAATCCAGAATTTAGCTCATTCCAAACTCAGAAGTAAAAGAAAGAAAACACTAAAAGATTCTTTTTTATTAGAAAGGAATAAAGTTAGTACCATTTTGTTCTGTGGATACAAATTATGGACCTATACACTGAAATATGTTTTCATGCGCATTCTGCAGTATCTAAATATTTATGTCCCCCTTGGTTGTTTTTCTCAATAAGAATTTCTTACTGCAACTATTTTTCCTTTCTTCATTTCCTGGTGGTTTCTTCTTTTTATAGAATAGAATACTTACAATACTATATCAACGAAGCAGATTGTGTCTTGTTTTCTCCTTTTCACTTAAAGACAATATAAAAGCACTGTAGAAAATTTGGCAAAATGATGAAGAAAAAACATCTAAAATCTCACCACCCTACCACAGTAATGCTTTTCAATTCTGTGTACTCATTTCCAGTCTCTGTTCATAGTCGTACGTTTTTACATAGTTGCAATAAAAGTGTATGTGCAAAGTGGGGACCTTTTACTCATCTTCTACATATCTTGTCATGTAAATATCTCTTTTTCAGTATTATAGTTCTTAGTGCTAGATAATATTCAATAAAGTGGCCATACCATAATTTCTTTAAGTGTGCCTCTACCATTAAATGGCTAGATTGCTCCCTATTTTTCAACATTAGACAAATTGTGTCAAAAGTTTCTTCACCTACATAGCATTTACTTTCATTTTCATTTTCCATCATTTCCTTAGGATAAATTCCTAATAGAATATGAGCACTTGAATGGCAATTGACCTGTCTTGTCAAATTGCTTTCTTAAAAGTACTGTAATCAAATGACAAGCCTCCAGGTTCAAGTACATTCCAGAGCTGCCACATTCTTCTCAGCCCTCCTTCAGTACTTGGGTTATCTTAATCATAATGCTTTGGGCCTATTTAGTAGATAAAACATGGTATCGTTTAGTATTCTATTGTATCTCCTATTTGATTTAAAAAAATTTTTTAAAGGCTTTATTTTTTTTTAGAACAGTTGTAGGTTCATTGTAAAGTGAAGAGGACAATTTTCTATATACCTGCTGCCCCCACCACGCATGGCTTCCCCCACTATCAACATCCCACATCAGAGTGGTACATTTGTCACATTGATGAATCTACATTGACATGTCATTATCGCCCAGAGTCCATAGTTTACATTGGGGGTCACTCTTGATATTGTATATTCTATGGATTTGGACAAATGTATAATGACATGTATTCACCATTAGATAATCATAAAGAGTAGTTTCACTGTCCTAAAAATCCTCTGTATTCTACCTATTCATCCCTCCCACTCTCTCCAATCCCTGGCAACCACTGATCTTTCACTGTCTCCATAGTTTTGCCTTTTCCAGAATGTCATATAGTTGGAATCATACAGTATGTAGCCTTTACAGATTGGCTTCATTAGTAACATGTGTTTAAGTTTCCTCCATGTCTTCTCATGGCTTGACTGCTCATTTCTTTTTAGTACTGAATGATATTCTATTGCCTGGATGCACCACCGTTTATTTTATGCATTCACCTACTGAAGGACATTTTGGTTGCTTTCACATTTTGGCAGTTATGAATGAAGCAATTATAAATATCGTGTGCAGGTTTTTGTGTGACTATTCTATTTGAATTTTATTTGCATATCTTTAATTGCAACCAAGTTTGAACATTTCATCTTATTTGTATTTTCTAAAGTAGTGCATTTTTGTAAGATTTTATTTATTTATTTATGTTTAGAGAGGATTAGGGGCAAAGGGAGAGAGAATCTCAAGTAGACTCACCCAGCATGGAGCCCTACACAGAGCTCCATCTAACGACCCTGAGATTGTGACCTGAGCCAAAATCAAGAGTCAGACGTTTAACCAACTGAGCCGCCCAGTGCCCCTAAAAGCAGTGAATTTTCTTTTTCCCAATTTTCTGTTGATATCTGCATGTTTTGTATTTTGGCCAGTTTCTACTTTTTGTTTTAAAACTAATTTCCCTGAAAGTCATTACCTGAAACATTCTTCTCAGTATGTGGCTTGCTGTTTAATTTTGTTTTTCAAAATGATGGTGTTGGTGTTTATGTGCTTGAATCTATCTTTCCTTTTGTCCTTCCTTCTAATGCTTTAAAGTTTTTAAAGTTAACTCTTCTCCTGAAACCTGAAAAATATTCAAATCTAAACTTCAACTTAACTTGCCAATATGTTTATAATTTATTTTGGTGAATTCCGGGAAATGAACTTCTAAGTTATTATTTTTCTAAATTGCCAACCCCTTATCTAAACTGCAATATTTTGGATGCCTCTTTTATGTTATCTGTGATAGGATCTATTTCTGGATTTTCCATCCTATTCCATCTCTGATCTTCCTCTAGTACTACACGCTTTGTGTTTTTGTTGGTTATAAATAGGCATTTTGATTGTATTTATAATGGGGTCTTTATTAGTCAACTCAGGTTGCAATGACAAAAAAACCACAAACTGGGTGGCTTAAACAACAGACACATATTTCTTATGGTTCTAGAGGCCGGATGTCCAAGATCAAGATGCCCTTTAACTCAGTTAATAGTGAGGGCTCTCTTCCTGACTTGCAGATGGCTGCTATCTTGCTGTGTTTTCACATGGCAAAGAGGAAGAGTGAGCTCTCTGGCATCTCTGTTTATAAGAACACTAATCCCACTATATTGGGGCCCCACCCTTAAGACCTTATTTAACCTTAATTACTTCCTTACTCTAAATACAGTCACATTGGGGCTTGGAGCGGCAACATGAATTTGTGGGGGACACAATTCATCCATATCAGGGTCACATTTCCCCATAAGCATCTGGTCCAATTATGTTGCTGACCCTCTAATTTCAGATTCCTGAAGATCATCAAAGCCAGCCAGGAGCTGGCTCCTGGAGCAAATACCTCCAGGAGCTATTTCCAATCATCATCTTAGATCCTCATCCTCAGCCCCCACACTGCTGCTTTAGATTCCTAGCACTGTACCCCAACTCCCATGATTGGTCTCTGGCCTCTTTTGATTGTGCCAGCCTTATACACCCCTCCTGACATTTTGAATCTTAGTAACCCTGGATGGCTCTGGCTCTCTAGTCCGTTCTTCCTTGGAGACCCTTGTGGCCTCAGGTGAAAATCTTTACTGAACTGTCATCAGCCTAGCCCTCAGCTCCCTACATTTCTAGAGTTTTTTCTGAAAGGATAAGACATATAATGGCTTCACAGGTCCCCTTCCAGTTGCACATTGACTCATAATACAGGACTCTATGACACCTCTATCTCTGCTGTGGTTTAGATCAATGTAATGGGCCTATATGTCAGGCTTCTTAAATAAGAACCTTAGGCTAGGGCTTTCCATATGTAAAGGAATGCTAAAATGAATACTATTTGTAAGAATCTAAGAGTAATATTCTCTTGCCATGGGTCTTCAAGATTGGTCTCTTACTCTAGATGTTATTCCACATCCTTTTTGAAGAGATTCGTGTTCTCACTGTTAGGTTTCCATCTGGTTAGGCAGGCATGGATGACCTTCTAACTGAGCATGTCAGCATCTTCACAAAGACCCTCTCCTTAAGCTTTGGAATCTTCCTCAAAGCCCTGGAGAAAAATTAGATCCTATTTGGAATGAAGGACTTTCTTCAAAAACTCATTCACTCCCAGAAAACATTACTTGGTCTTTTCTTCTTCCTTATAAAAATCCCCTAAAATAGCAGTTGAGAATCTGAGTATTTGGCCAGGGACTGTTTTATTTGCCCCTCCATCTCCAGCACTTGATGTAGTACCTGGCCCATAGTAGACACTTAACAAATATTTATGAAAGACAAGAAAGATAAGGTCAATTTAAACCTGGGAGCTGAGCCCAGTTTTTAATTTTATATATTAGAGTTATTTGTTGGTTTCATGAATGTGTGACCCCTTCAACATAGGTACACCAAGATGCTGCTCACAGGGACAAAATTCTGAGTCTCAGGGTCATTCTTCCAGTGTTTTGGCCAGAAGTGTGCTTCACAGAAGAAGGGTCTACTAGAGATCTCTGCCTAAAATTTAGAAGAGGGGAGGAAGCTTTTATTCATCCTTCAGTCCTATAGGTATTTAATGTAGTTTCAAAGATGAGAAAAAACAATGTGCCCCCATAAGACAGGAACAGAGGTTCAAAGAAAGATGACACTGAAATTAATGTTGGGCCTGCATTTTTAAAGGAGGAATTGCTTTACATAGTATGAAAACAATGGAGATTGGTAGTAAGAAATTTACTGTTGTTTCCTATCCCCCCAAAATTGGATCTTACAAAAGTTATAGGATTGATATTCCCACCACTTATCATCACAAACAGCATCACATCGTTCAGACGCATCATTTAGAAATTGTAATTCATGGAGTGAGGATTCAGGAATAAATGTGATATCAATTCACATCAGGTTCCTACTGTGAGAACTTTTCTATTTTATAGTCTTTCTTATCTGGAACAGTTTTCCTGCATCTTTCTACCTCATTGCTTTGCATTTTAAAATTGATCATTTGTTCTGTGGCTGTACTTTGTAATTTCTCTCGTCCTCTATTATTATTTACCATTTTAAATCTGTGTGGCTTGAGGGACAGTCTATTTCATAGTTGTTAACAAAAAGTTTTACAGCCACAATGGATCGTGGATCACCACATCAAAAACCAATGATGTATTGTATGGTGACTAACATAACATAATAAAATTTTTAAAAAAATTAAATTATATTAAAATTAAAGTTGGGGGAAAAAAAAGTTTTACGGCCAAAGCAGCACACTCTTAGTAGCAAAGCAGCCTGTAGAACATTCCCAGAATTCTGTTCAGAACCCCTAGAAATGTGATCCTTTAAAATATATATATATTTATATATTTATTTGAGAAAGGGAGAAAGAGTGTGAGTGGGGGGAAGAGCAGAGGGAGAGAATCATTAAGGAGACTCCCCACTAAGCGTGGAGCCCCATGCGGGGCTCAATCCCATGACCCATGAGATCATGACCTAAGCCAAAACCAAGATGCTTAACTGACTGATTCACCATGGCACCCCAGGAATGTGGCCCTAAGGACTTACTTAGCAGGGCCTTTACACTATGAAGATAGAAAGCCCTGAAAATGAAGAGGCAAACAGAAATTCATGGGTATGAAATAGGCACCCATAGATGTGAAGATACTGCAGTTTATTCTTGAGGATTCCAAAGTACCAGATAGAGGTAGAGCATTAGCACAGCACTTTTCAAACTTTAATGTGTATATGAATCACCAGGGGATTTTGTTAAATGTAGATTTTAATTCAGTAGATCTGGAGTGAGGCCTGAGAGTCTGTGTTTCTAACACACTCCCAGATGATGCTGATGCTGATGATCCATGGACCACATTCTGAGGAAAATAGTCTTTTTATGATTTATTTATTTACATCTTTTTTATTGCAAAAAAATTATCATTTTTAAAGTCAGAGTGATAAAACAAGATAAAAAATAAAATAAGTGAAGAAATTGAAGTTAAGGAGAGGAAAGTAGGAAAGGAAAGAAGCATAAGTCTGGAAGGATCAGTTGACATAGGAGATGCAAACCATCATGACCTGAACAATTGCTAGAGAAGGGAAAGCTTTTCTGTACTTTTTACTGACCAGAACAAAATGAAAAACTTGACCTGTTACAAATCTTACAGTGTTTGTGACATAAAACCTTCCCAGTGCTCAGCAGAAGCCAGGGGCACTGAGCACAAGGGGCATCATTTCCTGTGGGTAACCAGGCAAGAGGCCCCAGGTGAAGCAGTGAGCAACATTCTTCAACGTGTTCTCAGAGGAAATAGAATGGTTAACTCTTGGTTTTAATTTTTTTTAAATAATGTATGCATCTGTGTAGGTCAATGGCATAGTGCCAACATGTAGATTTATGACTCTCTGATGCTCTGGCTTGTTTCAAGGATAAGATTTAGGATCTCTAGTATGGAAGGACTGCATATCCTTCAGCATGGATTATTTATATAGAGATAAATCATATATATGTATCCAGCTCAGGAAAAGTTTGTGTAACAAGATACATAAAAGGATATGGAATGATTTTGTTCAAAGCTGAGCACAAGTCCTCTACTAGGCATAGTCCCCTGAGATTTGCTAAGATGTAGACTAACTGGTCCTTCAATTACTCACCCTATTACAAATCTCTAGAATACATATGAGGAGACTAGATAGTCACTAATGTGATCTTTGAAGGGAATTTACAGAAAAGATGAATGTGGCATTTTCCCCCTCCTCTAGGGAAAGATAGGGGTTTTCTCCTGCCTAGTCAAATTTGGAATCTTAAGCACTTGATGAGGGCCTGCCTCCTAAAAGAAGAGCCAAAGATTCTCACAGATACACCTAATGCTGTTTCTTGAGTGTTTTAGTCAGTGGCACACTAGTAAATGTTTAACAACCTGCTCTCTGGAAAGGGGGTGGAGGTGGAGGAAGCCCTGATTTGTAGCATTTGCTGACTTCTGTGGTGTAAATATTCCCATCAAGCCTGAAGTCACTGATGTAAAGTTGTGAAGAAATGTGTACAATCAACTGTCAGCTCCAGAACACCACCTAATTTTAGGTAAACCCCATGTTACTACAATAACAACCTCCAAATGTGTTTTGTAGACACCTCCCACATTAACTTGGGGCTTGATCATGTGACTTGCTTTCAGCCATGGGAAATCAGCAAGTATGACAGAAGCAGAGGCTTAGAAAGTGCTTGTGCTTTGGGGCTTTCCTTCTTAGAATGCTTCATCATGTAAGGAAGCCTAGGATAGCCTGCTGGAGGCTGAGAGATCACTTGGAGATATGTGACCCAGCCAACACCCAACACCAACTGCTAGACATGTGAGTGAGGTTACCTTAGACCCTCCAGCCCCAATCAAGCCACCAGATGACTGCAGCTATATGTGTCACCACAAGGCGAACCAGCAGAAAATCATCCATCTGAGCCCATCCCAAATTACTGACACACAGAATTTAGAGCAAAATGAAGTGGTTGTTGTTTTAATCTACTAAGTTTTGAAGTGTTTTAACCTACTAAGTGTGTATGCAACAATAGATAACTGATACACTTTGTATGTGTCCTCTGAAGTTTAAGGTACATAAGAGTACTGATGCTGGTAGAGTAGCTCATGATGGCATGGCGTGGAGGGAAGGGCCAGTATTGGATCAAACCATACTGCCACCTCTTGGTGAGCAAGGTCAAGTCCTGGTCACGAAGGGGATCCTTGAAAGGACTCCACCCAAAAAGGCAACCTGCTGGGGCAAAAAGACCCCACAAGAATAGAGATTATGGGAAGTCCCCTAGAAGCAGGAAATAAAGGGATATTATTAAGAGAGGTCTGCCAGAAAGCTTATTGCCTACATCTGAAGGAAGGTATAGTGAGGTAGCTTCCACCAATGCACTTCATAGAAGACTTAGGGTTTGGATGCCTACCAAGATAAGAGGGTATTCAACAGTCAAGAGAAACATAACACCAACTCCAAGCTCTCTTTTCTCCATTCCTTCCTTAAAGGAGCCACAGGTGGGAATAGAATGAAGAGTAAAGTAGAAGAAAGCTCTTTCCTATTTGTATTGTACCAAATCTGGGCAATTCCATAACTTGCAAAACTCACATTTGCATTTAAAGACCTTTTGAATAATATTCTATGCATAATGAGTGGCTTATAGACACCCAATAAAAATTAAATATTATCTTATTCATTCATCTGTTCATTCATTCATTCATTCATTCAATAAATATAGATGTAGGGTTACTTTTGCCAGGCAAGTTGTAGGATCTAAGAACTCAGCAATGTTTATTGTATTTATATACAATGCTTATTGTATATAAAGTTCTTTTTTTTTAATTTTTTTTTAAGATTTTATTTATTTATTTGAGAGAGAGAATGAGAGAGAGCATGAGAGGGAAGAGGGTCAGAGGGAGAAGCGGACTCCCCGCTGAGCAGGGAGCCCGATGCGGGACTCGATCCAGGGACTCCAGGATCATGACCTGAGCCAAAGGCAGTCGCTTAACCAACTGAGCCACCCAGGCGCCCTGTATATAAAGTTCTTAACCTTCATAGAGCTTACATTCTAGTGTTGGGGACAGATAAAAGAGATAAATACATAATTAAGTATCAGAGGGAAGTGCTCAAATGAAAATAAACATGTATTTTCTGATACCATTCCAGTGAGTGAGAGTGTCACCTTATTACTGTTGGGTGGGGATGATAGTTTAGGTTCTCCACTCAACTTCCATTAGCCCTTGGGTGAAAGGGGCTCCTTGTCATTCCTTAGTGGCAGTTGGGGTCCAAAACTGTAGATGAGGAGAGGACAGCAAGGGAGTAATGGAGGGCAGAAATGTTACCCTTCATTAGGTCCTAACACTTCCCAAGCAACCAGGGAAGTTCTCAATATGTAGTTACTTAACACAACTTAAATATTCAACACCAGTACAATGGATAATTAATTGTGACATGTTTATACAATGGAATACTATGCACCAATGACCACAAATGAATGAATGGTATCATGTATCAAAATGGATGCATTTCAAGAATATAATGTAACAAATAAAAAACAAGTCACAGAAAAAAACATATACAGTGTTAATAATTATATAAGGCTTGAAAATGGGCAAAACTAAGCAAAATGTTTTTTAGGGATACTTGAATGGGTACAAATGAAAAACTGTAATGAATAGTGAGGATTATTCTGGAAAGAGTGGGGTGTGACTAGGGAGAGGTATACAGAAGCCTTCAAAAATATCATTAATGTTCTAGTTCAGCAGTTCTTAAATTTTGATCTGTGTCAAAATCAGGAGGAAAACTTGGTAAAAGTCTGAGTCTTATCCTACTTCCATGAACTTGAACCTCTTTCTTCTCTATTAGCTCTCCAGTTGATTCTGATAGATAGCAAGGTTTGAGAGCCAAGGTTCTCTTAAGCTAGGTAGTGTGTAAACAGAATTTTACTTTGTAATTATCATTTAGCTACATATGTACATTAAATATATCCTTTATATGTATAATAACATTCCATTTAAAACTTTTATGTAGGGCGCCTGGGTGGCTCAGTCGTTAAGCGTCTGCCTTCAGCTCAGGTCATGATCCCAGGGTCCTGGGATCGAGCCCCGCATCGGGCTTCCCGCTCTGCAGGGAGCCTGCTTCTCCCTCTCCCACTCCCCCTGCTTGTGTTCCTGCTCTCGCTATGTCTCTCTCTGTTAAATAAATAAAATCTTAAAAAAAAAAAACTTTTATGTAATTGCCTTGACAGCCTCGTCCCTGCTTCCTAAGCCTGAAAACTCCCAGCAGTCCAAGACTCTTGACCATGACTGGACAGACCTCAAGATACTTTATGGGACAGTCTACATTCAGAAATTAGATTGTTCAGGGGCACCTGGGTGGCTCAGTCAGTTAAACGTCTGACCCTTGGCTTCAGCTCAGATCATGACCTCAGGGTTGTGTGATCGAGCCCCGTCAGGCTCTGTGCTCAGCGAGGAGTCTGCAGGAGATTCTCTCCCTCTACCCCTTCCCCCTGCCCCTGCTCATGCTCTCTCTCTCTCCCTCAAATAATTAATTAATTAATATTTTTCTTCATAAAAGAAAGAAATTAGATTGTTCAGTCTAGTTTGAGTCAAAACTCCAAACTTGATTTAGCATTAAACTGTATTTCTCTCTCACTTTATACCTGCTCCAGACTAGAAGTCTGCCATAGAAAAATGAGGTGTGGTTGATGTGGTTGACTTCTTTTTTTCCCCTTAAATCCCCCTCTGCTGTAGTCAAAGCCACCACCACCTTTCATCATCACTACTATTATGACATTCTATTAACTGGTCTATCCTCTCTCACTTTTGCTTTCCCTGCAACCCATTCTCCACACAGCAGCCCGAATAACTTTTGTTTTGTAGGCTTACGGAAAACTTGTGTAAATAGCACAAAAGAATTCCCTTACATCCTTCACTCAGGTTTCCCTGATGTTAGCATCTTATATAACCATAGCACACTTATTAAAACCAAGAAATTCACATTGGTACAATACTATTACCTGAACTACATGCCTTATTCTAATTTTAGTAGTTTTCCCACTGTCCTTTTCTCTTTCAGGATCCTATGCAGGATCTCACATGACATTCAGTTATTTCTGCTTAATCTCCTCCCATCTATAAAAGTTCCTCACTCTTTCCTTATCTTTCATGACCTTGACACAGTTAAAGAGTATTAATCAGTTTTTTTTGTCAAATGTCCCCTGGTTTACGTTTTCCTGGTGTTTTTTTTAGTGATTGGAGTGAGGCATTGTGGTATGCTTTATTTAAAGATTTTCAGGGGTCTCCAGTACACTACAAAAAAAATCAAACATCATGTACCAAATCTGGCATCATCTGACACTTCATTTTTGCTCTTGATTCACCTTAAATCACTCTGGTCTAGCCATAGTGGGTATTATAGTTTGAATTGCCCAAGAAGCACACTGTGAGATGGAGTTTACTATGCAGGATGTTTATTAGGGAGAGCCCTGCGACCAACCCTTATGAAGGGAATGGGAGAAAGGGGGGTAGGCAATTGGGGAAATTGAGCAGCAATGCTGGCATAGTGACAGACTTGACTGATCCTACATGGAGCCCTGGGGCTAGAAATGGCCTTTCAGGTTTGTCCCCCTTTGAAATAACATGGCCAAGCCTTCTACTTCCCACATGAGCTGATCACTGGAAAAGATGTGACCTTGGTGGCGTGGCATCTGAAAGTGCTGACACTGAAAGTTGTCTGTCCTTAGCATTCCCAGCACTGGGGACAATAAGTCCTTCAGTGAAGCGGGATCTAGGTGGTACATGACAGTGTTCCACCGAACTGTCTCTCAGTTCAAGGTCATTTTCCCTTTAGAAAACGTCAGGTACCTGTCCTTCTAGCTGTTACGCTTTCCTCTGGCTATTTGCATAGATGATTCATCCTCATCCTTCAGAAATGAGCTAAAATATCAGTGCCACACTGAGGCCTTCTTGGTTTCCTTCTTCCTATTTCATGATTTATGATTACATATCTGTTTATTAATTTACTGTCTCCTGATGGGGCTGAGAGCTCCATAAAGGCAGGAAGCACATAAAGTTGTTTCACCTCTGTTTACCACCACTTACCTTGGGGCCCAGCCCATGGCAAGCCCTCAATAAATTGCCTAAAATGAATGAATAACGGGATGAATGGATGAAATAAAATGTAACAAATCTGAGTTTGTTAGACAGAACTTCAGAGTATGGCAAATAGTCCCAGACAACCAGGAACTGATCTAGGGTATGTGGTGTGGTGAAATCTCCTTAAGTAAAGGGTTCAGGAGGTGCAAAATGCATTGGGAGGCTCAGTAGTCAAGGAGAGTTGATGATGGGTTTTAGTGTCCTCAGGCTGCCATAATGCAATACAATTGATGGAGTGGCTTAAGCGATAAAAACTTATTTTTTCACAGTTCTGGAGGTTGAGAGATCAAGATCAAGGTGCCAGCATGCTCAGGTGCTAGTGAGGGCCCTTTACCTGGCTTCTAGATGACTACCTTCTTGCCTGGCTTGCTGGCTTGTCTTCACGTGGTGGAGAGAGAGAAAACAAACTCTTTGATGTTTCTTCTTATAAGGGCACTAATCCCATCATGTGGGACCACCCTCATGATCTCATCTAAACCTAATTACCTTCCAAAGTCTCCACCTCCAATACCATCCCACTGAGGGTTGAGGGCTTCAACACAGGAATTTGGGGTACACAATTCAGTCCATAGCAAGATGCAGTGCATTTTATATTAGGTTTGTTTAAAAGACTATTAACTTACATAATTTTGCATTGAGTTTGAAAGACTAAACACATTAACTCATTATCCTTTTCTAAAGCATATGGTTAGTACTCAAGGAATACTATCACCACATATTAAGTTTGAAATACTAAAGATATACTCCTTGGGACAAAAGGACATCTTGGTTGCTTCCAAATTTTGGCAATTATGAATAAAGCTGCTATAAACAACTGTGTGCAGGTTTTTGTGAGGACTTAAGTTTTCAATTCCTCTGGGTAGGTACCAAGGAGTGCAGTTGCTGGATCATATACTTAAGAGAATATTTAGTTTTATAAGAAACTACCAAACTGTCTTCCGAAGTGGCTGTACCACTTTGCGTTCTCATCAGCAATGAGTAAGTGTTCCTGCTGCTCCACATCCTCACCAGCATTTAGTGGTCCCAGTGTTCCCCATTTTTTACATTCTTAGAGGTATGTAGTAGTATCTCCATTGTGGCTTTAATTTACATTTCCCTGATGATATATGATGTGGAGTATATTTTCATATACTTGTCTGCCATCTGCATATTCTTTTTGATGGTGTCTATAAAAATCTTTTACCCATTTTTAATTGGGTTTTTTTATTGTTGAGTTTTAAGAGATCATTGTAGATTTTAGATAACAGTCCTTTATCAGAAGTGTCTTTCTAAAAATATTTTCTCCTACTCTGTGGCTTGTCTTCTCGTTTTCTTGGCATTGTCTTTTGCAGAGCAGAATTTATTTATTTATTTATTTATTTATTTATTTATTTATTTATTTATTTATTTATTTATTTTAGCTTCTTAAAAACATCTTTATTCCAAATGTTCTTTAACACTTCACTACATGCATTACTGAGTGGGCATCACTTCTAGTCACTGAAATAACACTGTGCTGAACACAGTTTGAAAGTATGTTCATTTAAAAATCTTCAATAAAATAGTTTTTTTACACTTCACTACATACATTAAAGAATGGGTGTGAGTTCCATTCTCTGAAATAACACTGTTCTGAAGGCAACTTTCAAAGAGCTTGTTAGAAACATCTCTATTACAAGTGTTTTTAGACACCTCTCTACATACATTACGGAATGTGTATCTCTTCCATTCACTGATATAACACTGTTCAGAATGAAGTTTGTAAGTAGCTTGTTATAAACATTTTATTACAAGTATCTTTTCTTTCCAGTTTTATTGAGAAAGAATTGGCAAACAATACTGCTTAAGTTTAAGACGTACAACATAATGGTTTGATTTACATATATTGTGAAATGATTACCATGATAGCTTCAGCTAACATCCATCTTCTAATATCGATACAATAAAAAGGAAAATATTTTCTCCTTGTGATGAGAACTCTTAGGATTTACTCTTGTAACAACTGTCCTATATATCACACAGTAGGGTTGGCTATAGTCATGATGTTGTATGTTACATCCCTAGTAATTGTTTATCTTATAACTGGAAGTTTGTACCTTTTGACAACCTTCCTCCACTTCCCCTCTGCCTCTGGTAACTATAATTCTGATCTCTTTTTCTATGCATTTGGGTTTTTGTTTTTTCCACATATATGTGAAATCATATAGTATTTGTCTTTCTCTAACTTGTTTCACTTAGCGTAAGTGTTGTTGGTCCATCATCCATGTTGTTGCACATGACAGGATTTTCTCATTGTTATGGCTGAATAATATTCCACTATATATATATATATATATATATATATTACAACTTCTTTATCCCTTTATGCATCCATGGACACTTAGATTGTTTCCATGTCTTGGCTATTGTAAATAATGCTGCGATGAACATAAGGGTGCAGATGCCTTTTTGAGTTAGTGTTTTTATTTCTTTTGGGTATATTCCCAGAAGTAGAATTGCTGAATCATTTGGTAGCTCTATTTTTAATTTTTTGATGATCTCCCATGCTGTTTTCCACAGTGGCTGCACCAATTTGCATTCCCACCAACAGTTCACAAGGGTTCCCCTTTCTCCACATCCATGCCAGCATTTATCTCTTATCTTTTTGATGATGGCCATTCTAACTGGCATGAAATGATTTCTCATTGTGGTTTTAATTTGCATTTCCCTAATGACTAGTGATGTTGAGCATCTTTTCATATACCTGTTGGTCTTTCATGTATCTTCTTTAGAGAACTGTCTATTCAGGTACTTTGCCCATTTTTTAATTGCGTTTTTGTTGGTGGTGTTATTTTATTTGCTATCAAGTTGCACGAGTTCTTTTTTTAATTTGAGTTGACATACAATGTCACATTAGTTTCAGATATACAACATAATGTTTCAACAGCTCTATACATTACGCTGTGCTCCCCACAAGTGTAGCTCCCATCTGTCACCATGCAACACTATTACAGTACCATTGTCTGTATTACTTATGCTGTACCTTTTATTCCCGTGACTTATTTATCCCATAACTAGAAGCCTGTATCTCCCACTCCCCATTCACCCATGTTGCCTATCTCTCCTCTCCCTCCCCTGTGGCAATCACCAGTTTGTTTTCTGTATTTATAGCTCTGATTCAGCTTTTTGTTTGTTTATTCATTTGTTGTTTCTTACATTCCACATATAAGTGAAACTGTGTATGTTTGTCTTTCTCTGTCTGTACTTATTTCACTTAGCCTCTAGGTCCATCCAGGTTGTTGCAAATGACAAGATCTCATCCTTTTTTATGGCTGAGTAATAGTTGTATAAACTAGACACACAGATCAGTGGAACAGAATAGAGGGCCAGGGATAAACCCATGCATATATGGTCAATGAATCTGTAAATGGTCAATGAGTCTTTTCAATAAATGGTGCTAGGAAAACTGCAAAGGTACATTCAAAAGAATGAGACTGAACCGCTTTCTTACACCATACACAAAAATAAACTCAAAGTGGGTTAAAGATCTAAATGTGAGACCTGAAACCATAAATTTCCTAGAGGAGAGCACAGGCAATATCTTTGACATCATCTATAGCAACATTTTTCCAGATATGTCTCCTAAGGCAAGGGAAACAAAAGCAAAAATAACTAATTGGAACTACATCAGAATAAAAAGCTTTTGCACAGCGAAGGAAACCATCAACAAAACAAAAAAGACAACCTACTGAATGGGAAACAATATTTGCAAATGATTGATAGGGGGTTAATATCCAAAACATATAAAGAACTTATGCAACTCAACACCAGAAAAACAAATAATCCAATTAAAAATAGTCAGAGGACCTGAATAGACATTTTTCCAAAGAAGATCCACAGATGGCTAACAGACACATGAAAAGATGCTCAACATAACCAATCATCAGGGACATGCAAATCAAAACCACAATGACTTAGAGTTCTTATATATTTTGGGTATTAACTCCTTATCAGATATATGGTTTGCAAATACTTTTCCCATTTTGTAGGCTGTATTTTCATTTTGTTGATGGTTTCTTTTGCTGTGTAGAAGTTTTTAGTTTGATGTAGTCCCACCTACTTATTTTTGCTTACATTGCTTGTGCTTTAGGTGTCATACCCAAAAAATCATTACTAAGACCCATGTCAAGGAGATTTTTTTCCTATGTTTTCTTCCAGGAGTTTCATGGTTTGGGGTCTTACATTTAAGTACTTAATCCATTTTGTGCTATTTTTTGTGAGTGGTGTCAGATATGGGTCCAGTTTCATTCTTTTACATGTGATATCCAATTATCCCAGTGCCTTTTGTTGAAAAGAATATCTTTTCTCCATTCTTGGCTCCCTTGTCAGATATTAGTTGACTGTATATTCTTGGGCTTATTTCTGGCCTCTCTATTCTGTTCCATGTGTCCGTTTGTCTGTTTTTATGCCAGTACCATACTGTTTTGATTATAGCTTTACAGTATAACTTGAAATCAGAGAGTGTGGTGCCTACTGTTCAGTTCTTTCTCAGTATTTCTTTGAATATTCAAGGTCTTTTGTGATTCCATATAAATTTTGGGAATTTTTTTCTGCTTCTGTAAAAAATTCCATTGGAATCTGGATAGGGATTGCATTGAATCTATAGATGGTCTTTGGTAGTATTGACATTTCAACAATACTAATTCTTCCAATTCATGAACACAGGATGTTTTTCCATTTATTTGTGTCTTCTTCAATTTCTTTCATCCGTGTCTTGAAGTTTTCAGAGTAGAGATCTTCTACCTCCTTAGTTAAATTTATTCCTAAGTATTTTATGTTTTTGAAGCTATTATAAATGGGACTGATTTCTTTATTTCTTTTTCAGGTAATATGTTGGTAATGTATAGAAATGCTACTGATTTTTGTATGTTGATTTTGTATCTTGCAAATTTATTGAATTCATAGATGAGATCTAATGGTTTTCTAATAGGATTTTCTATTGTCAAACCACATCATCTGCAAAAAGACAATTTTACTTTTTCTTTTCTAATTCTAATATCTTTTATTTCTTTCTCTTGCCTAATTGCTCTAGCTAGGACTTCTAGTATTATATTGAATAACAGTGGTGAGAGTGGGTACTCTTTTCTTGTTCCTCTTGTTAGAGGAAAAGCTTTCAACCTTTCACCATTGAGTATGTTGTTAGTTGTGGGCTTGTCATATATGGCCTTTATGTTTTGAGATATGTTCCTTCTATACCTAAATTGCTAAGAATTTTTATCATGAATGGATGTTGAATTTTGTCAAATATTTTTTTCTGCATCTATTCAGATGATCATATAATTCTTTTCTTTCATTTTATTTATGTGATGTATCATTTTGACTGATTTCCATATGTTGAACCATCTTTGCATCCCAGGGATAAATTTCACTTGATCATGGTATGTGATCTTTTCAATGTGCTGCTAAATTTAATTTGCTAGTATTTTATTGAGAATTTTTGCATCTATATTCATCAGTGATATTGGCCTGTTGTTTTCTTTCCTAGTAGTGTCCTTTTCTGGTTTTGGTATCAGGATAATGCTGGTCTCATAAAATGAATTTAGGAGTAGTCCCTTCTCTTTGATGTTTTGTAAGAATTTGAGAAGAATTGGTGTTAATTCTTCTTAAATATTTGGCAAAATTCACCAGTGAAACCATCTGGTCCTATGATTTTCTTCACTGGAAGGTTTTTGATTACTGATTCAATCTCCTTATTAGTAACTGGTCTATTCAGATTTTTCTATTTCTTCCTAATTCAGTCTTGGTAAGTTGTATGTTTTTAAGATATTTTCAGTTATTTTAGGTTGTCCAGTTTTTGGTGTATAATTGTTCATAGCAGCCTCTTATGATCCTTTGAATTTCTGTGGTATCAGTTGTAATGTCTCCTTTTTCTTTTATACTTTTGTTGATTTGGGTCTTTCTCTTTTATACTTATTCAGTTTAACTAAAGGTTTGTCAATTTTATTTTTCTTTTCAAAGAACCAACTTTTATTTTGGTTATTCCTTTCTATTGTTTTCCTGTTCCCTATTTCATTTTATTTCTGCCCTAATCTTTATTATTTCCTTTCTTCTAATAACTTTGGGCTCAGTTTGTTCTTTTTCTAGTTCCTTAAGGCATAGAGTTAGGTTACTTATTTGGGATCTTTCTTTCTTCTTAATGTAAGCATTTATTGCTATGAACTTCCCTATTAGAACTGCTTTTGCTGCACCCCACAAGTTCTAGTTTGTTGTGTTTCCATTTTCATTTGTCTCAAGAAACTTTTTTATTTCCACTCTAATTTCTTCTTTGATTCATTGGTTATTCAGGAGAGTGTTGTTTCATTTCCATGTGTTTGTGAATTTTCCAGTTTTCCTCTTGTTTTTGATTTCTAGTTTCATGCCATGTTGCTCAGAGAAGATACTAGGTATGATTTCAATCTTGAATTTCCTAAGATTTATTTTGTGGTCTAACATATGGTCTAACCTATAAAATGTTCCATGTGCACTTGGGAAGAATGTGTATTCTGCTATTGTTGGCTAAAATGTTCTGTATATATCTGTTAGGTCTTTTTGGTCTATAGTGTTTTTCCAATCTGTTATTTCCTTATTGATTATCTGCCTGGACAATCTATCTATTGTTGAGAGTGAGGTATTAAAGTCTCCAGCTATTACTATATTACTATTTATTTCTCCTTTTAGCTCTCATAGAATGAGTTAGGATATATCCCTTTGCTTATATTTTCTGAAAGAAATTGTGGAGAATTGGTATTATTTCTTCCTTAGATGTTTGGTAAAATTCACCAGTGAATCCATCTAGGTTTAGTGTTTTCTGATTTGGAAGGTTATTAATTATTGATTCAATTTCTCTAATAGGCCTATTCATATTGTTTATTTCCTCTTGTATGAGTTTTGGCAAATTGTATCTTTCAAAGAATTGGTCCATGTCACCTAGGTTATCACACTTGAGGGCATAGAGTTATGCATAGCATTTCTTTATATCTTTATTATGTCTATAGACTCTGTAGTGATGTCTGTGCTTTCATTTCTGATGTTTAGTAATTTGTTCCTTTTTTTCCCTTAATTATCCTGGCTAGAGGCTTACCAATTTTATTTACCTTTTCAAAGAAGAAACTTTGGATTTCACTGATTTTTTTTCTATTGATTTCTTGTTTTCATTTTCATTAATTTCTGCTCTAGTTTTTATTATTTCCTTTCTTCTGCTTACTTTGGATTTAATTGGCACTCCTTTCTCTAGTTTTCTAAAGTGGAAACAGATTACTGATTTTAGATTTTTTAAATATATGCATATATTAAATACATATATTAAAAAAGAAGCATTGCTTTCGCCACATCCCACAAATTTTGATAAGTTGTGTTTTCATTTTTATTTAGTTCAAAATATTTTAAAATTTCTCTTGAGGCTTCTTTGACCCATGTGTGATTTAGACATAAGTTGTTTAATCTCAACATATTTGGGGATCATGCCTCTTTAAAAAATAAATGAAAGAAGACAGTTAAATGAAAACATTTTGTTGTAATCTGGTATAGCCCAGCCCAGCACCATCAAAGCTCTCAATATAAATGGAAATTTGAGAATATAATTTTTATCTCAATGCTGGACTTCCATATTTAACAGCACACTTCTTTCCATATCCAAGAGCACTCACGAAATGCAGGGCAAGATCAGCTAACTTGAGGATGGAATTTTATTACCATAAATTTTAAAAGAACCACCTCAGCTGCTGTGTGCAATGTGGAGGACTAGAATATGTGAAATCCAGTTTGGCTTCCATTAAAATTAACACTATTAGAAGAGATTATATTTCCTTTTATTATTATTATTCAAGTGTTAATACACATATCTTTAAACCCACTCTAATCTGGTAACAGAGCTGATCACGGAAAGATGAATTACTTATTTTCTTGCTTTATTTATTTATATTATGACCGAAAAATTACATTATTTCACTTAATTAGGGATTAAAATAGGAATGAACTAGCATGAGTCAGTTATAAAAATAGAAGAGAAAAATTAAAAAATAAACAAGTTTAGTATTCATCATTTAACTATTTTTTATCTCATTTTAATGGAAGAGATAGTTGGCTTTTTTTCCTCCCCTCAGTTGTGATTTCACTGTAAGTTGAAAGCTAATAAATAAGCCATTTCTGGGCTTTCTTTTTGGATGAGAAAACATTTTTTAAAAAAACTATTGCTTAAAGCATCTTTCACTTGTATGAGGAACAAAGAAAGCAGAATCCGGTGATTAGACTATGTTTGCAACAATTGTTTGTTAAGCCTGGGACTTTTTAGAAACAAGTATACAATTATTCATCTAATCTAAACTTTGCATTTTTCTGTTTTCAGGTCAAACTCCAAGAGTTTGAGGTCGAATTTTGATGGAGCACGCAGATGTCCTCAGCTGTCAGGAGGAATACTTACCATATTTGCTTGCATATTTTCCCCATTATATTGGCAGATTCTTAGTTATTGACATAGGAAAAAGAGGTGGATTAAGGAGTTAACCTATCGATCACTGTAGCCTAGGACCCGTATTACCCTTGACATGGGTGATCCAAGGCTTTCAGCTTTACTGTATCCTTTTAGAAAGAAGACATTGTTTCACATGCGACTAATAAAATAATAATAATGAGGATGGTAGCAATAAGAAAAAGAACAGATTCCTTTTGAGCACCTACTACCCAACTATACAAGCATGTACACACGTACACACACACACACACACACACACATTCTGCCTCTTCTTTCCACCATAGTTGTTATCACCTCCTCACATACTCATTTTCCTCCCTGTTGGTGAAAAACTGGAAAAGGGGTTTATTGATGCCTACAGAAGTATCTGAGATGCATTGGTTTGCTATGAAATATCCTCACAGGTATGGAAATGTGGCTTCAACTAAGGATTCCTCAGCTTGGATGAAATGTTTGCAGCATTATGTAAGGCATTGCTTACACTTCAAAAAGAAGGATCAGCAAGGGAAGAAATGATGCAAAGGATTTGCTAGAAATTTTGGGGGAAAACTTCTTTGTAAGTCAGAGACTTAACTTCTCTCCTAAACATCAAGAACAACAACAACAACAAAAAAAAAAAAAAAAACAGCCCTATAAATAGAATGAATGTGGAAATACTGCCAAGACTGAAAATCCCAGCCCATAGCAACTGTCAGTTTTAGGGAACTTCCAGAGGGGAAGTTCCAGAGGGGAGTACTGTTTGTCCACAGCAAAAATTAGGGGAGAAAGAGGTTCCCTTACTGTTGTTAATTGCCAAAATGTGTATCAAGCCTTCTTTGATGCAAGAGCTTCTTGGGAAGTTTGCACATATATGGAGAGCAAAAGGAAGCAATGACAGAGTTTAGCTTTTCTATTACCTTTTGTAATTTTCTCAAGTATAACAAATGCTGAACATCTCAGAGGAATAAACTTTAAAGGCTTGAAAAAGCTGGACACCAACAAGATGCACCTTTTTCATCTTTGCTAGGTTAAGATGATCCAAATAGCTCCTTCTGTTCCAAAAGTCTATGGAGGCCCCTCAATAGACAGATCCACTGGCAATGTGTAGCTAGACCTGGTTGTGTGGCTGGGCTTGGGTAAAGCATTTTCATTAAGCCCTGTGCTGTGTTCCGTGGCACTATTGATGAACTGAGTTGCTATTCTGATCAATCAATTTAATGATCAATGCATTTAAACAATGGTTTTGCACTTTTTGGTCTAACTGGTTGGTTATTTTACTGAATTGATTAAATCTACTTGCTACATTAGGGCCAGAGGAAAGAGACTGCACACTCACCTAGAAGAAAATGTGAGAAAAATTATCATATTCTCACAGTTGATGAAGATTATCACTTTTTTAAAAAATTACCCCAATTCTTTTTTTTAAAAGATCTATTTATTTATTTGAGAGAAAGAGTGAGAGAGAGCAAGTGGGGGAGAGGCATAGGGAGAGAATCTCGAGCAGACTCCCCACCGAGGGCAGAGCCCGACGTGGGGCTCACTCCCATGACCCATGAGATCATGACCTGAGCTGAAACCAAGAGTTGGTTGCTTAACCAACTGAGCCAGTTAGGTGCTCGAAGATCATCACTTTTTTATAGTGAGAAATCCATACAGTTTGGGTTTCTTTAAAATGATTATTGAACTTTTTTAACTACTCATTTTCATGCTTAGCACCAGGCAAGGCATAGGTATGCAAAACTGAACAAACCATTGTAATTTTTGCCCTCATGGAGTTTATAGCTTAGGTGACAAGAGAGAGGCTTTGAATAAATAATTAGACAAATAAATAAATATATACAAATGATGAGTACAATTTACCTTAAAAATGAACAAAAAGCATTTTTAAAAAAGGAATGCAAAGTATCTTTGTTTTTTTCCCTTTTTCTTCCTTCCTTCCTTCCTTCCTTCCTTCCTTCCTTCCTTCCTTCCTTCCTTCCTTCCTTCATTCCTTGCTTTCCTCCTCCCTCCTCCTTCCCTTGTTGCTTTATTGGAAAATGTATAGGTTGAAGGAGGTTGGAATATATAAATATGAGGTAAACCTAAGAGACAACATGAACAGTTTCTTCAAGTAGAAAACATGGGAAGAAGAATAACAGGGTGTAAGAAAGGAAGTGGAGTAGGAAAGAAAAAACACCCAAGACCCTGTGAATTCCATTTAAAATATATAATAATAGAAATTAATGGCATAGGTTGGTAAGCTTAGAGAAATAAATCCAGAGGAAGGAAATCACTTAAGAAAGAATTTTCTTAATATTTTTGTAAGTGGAGAGTTTCATTTTGTTTTTGTTTGGCTTTTGGGTTTTTTTTTTAAGTTGTATTTATTTATTTGAGAAAGAATGTGTGTGAGAATGGGGGGGAGGGGGAGAGGGAGAGGAAGAGAGAGAATTTCAAGCAGACTTCCCGCCCAGTGGAGAGCTGGATGTGGGGCTCAATCTCACGACCCTGAAATCATGGTCTGATCTGAAGTCAAGAGTCGGATGCCTAATTGACTGGGCCATCCCAGTGCCCCTGTTTTGTTTTGTTTTAAACTGTTCTCATGAAGTATATTTTATAGGCAGAATTTTGGATGGAGTAATTAATTCCTGGCTCAGAGGAATGATATGTAATGCCCACAGTCACACAGGCTGAGCTGGGTTGGGCCACCAGGTCTCCCAATGCCTAAACCGGGGTTCTTTTCACTGTATTGCTTCAATTTTAAGTAAAGAAATCTTCCCAAATGCCATGCCTCACTGTTTTTAAAGGACATTTTAGTTTACATGTGAACAAATTGTCTACAGTTTGGCTGGAGGCAGGGTACTTATTTCCCATCTCTCCTGATTGCCTGTGGTCACATTCCTGGTTCCTGCCCAGCCTATACTCAAGAGTTACCTGGTGGGTGAGATTGGGAGAAAAAACTGGGCAGGTGCAACTCTATTCCTTCCTCCCCCAGCATCTGCCTGCAGAGAGCTTTGAATTTCCATTGGAGAGGCCTGGGTCAGGCAGATAACCCACCTAAGTTTCATTCTCCAAACAGCTTTAACAATAACAAAGCTGGTATTTTTATCTCATCCTTTGAGTCCTGTAAGCTCAGATGGGAAAGAAGGGTGTAAATTATTGGCATTCCTCTAAGCCCAATGAATTTTATCAAGAAACATATTTCATAGTGGTTAGAAACATGGACACTGTGTTTATATCCCAGCTCTGACACTTAACTAGCTGTGTGATCTTGGGCAAATTGCTTAACTCCTCTGGACCTCTACAAGATGGAACAATAACAGAATCTACCTGGAAGTGTTTATGTAGCAATTTAAACAAAATTTTAAGTGTCTGACACATATTAAGCACTATATTAATGTTAGCTTTGTTTTTCTTTAAGATAAAATTAAATAACTAGCTTTTTAACAGTGGTTTATTACTATGCACAAGGGATAATCTTTCAAGAAGGCTTTCAAGAAGACTGTGTCTTGTATATAGGGATTTTTATATTACACAAATATTTCAAATATTTATTTTTATATGGAGATAATGAAGTTTATGGTTAAAAGTATGGACACTAGAGTCAGACACCGTGGTTCAAATTTTAGCCTCGTGACTTACCAGCTGTGTGACCTTAGGTAAATAACTTTTTTTTTTTAAAGATTTTATTTATTTATTTGAGACAGAGAGAATGAGAGAGACAGAGAGCACATGAGAGGGGGGAGGGTCAGAGGGAGAAGCAGGCTCCCTGCCAAGCAGGGAGCCCGATGCGGGACTCGATCCCAGGACTCCAGGATCATGACCTGAGCTGAAGGCAGTCGCTTAACCAACTGAGCCACCCAGGCGCCCCTTAGGTAAATAACTTAAACTTGGATCTCAATTTTCACATATGTGATATAAGAATAATGATAGTATCCAACTTCAAAGATTGTTGTGGAAAATGACAATATTTATAAAGTACTTACTGATCTGATATCTGTTATATATTTGTTAAAGAAAATAATACATAAAAATGGAGTGGAATTGCCAGGACCTGCAGTAACTCTATGTTTAACCTTTTGAGAAACTGCAAGACATTTTCCAAAGCAGTTGAAATAGTTTACATTCCCACCAGCAGTACATGAGGGTTCCACTTTCTCCACATCTTTACCAACACTTCTTCTTGTCCATCTGTTTAATCCATCCCAGTGGATGTGAATTGGTATCTCACTGTGCTTTTGACTTGCATTTCCCTGAAGTCGAATGATGTTAAGCATTTTTCATATGTTGATTGGCCATTCTTGGTGAAATGTGTACTCAGATCCTTGTGCATGAAATATCTTCTTGAAGAAATGTGTATCAGAAATATGTATCGGGGCGCCTGGGTGGTTCAGTTGGTTAAGCATCTGCCTTTGGCTCAGGTCATGATCCCAAGGTCCTGGGATTGAGCCCCATGCCAGGCTCTCCACTCAGCAGGGAACCTGCTTCTCCCTCTCCCTCTGCCTGTCGCTCCCCCTGCTCGCTCATGCTCTCTCTCCCTCTTTCTCTGTTAAATAAATAAATAAATAATCTTTAAAAAAAAAAGAAAGATGTATCAGAAATATGTATCAGATATATCAGAAATATCTTCCTTGTGCACATTTTAACTGGATTATTTGTCTTTTTATTATTGAATTATAAGAGTTCTTTATATATTCTAGGTGCAAGTCCCTTATCAGATAATATGATTTGCAAATATTTTCTCCAGTTCAGTGAGTTGTCTTTTCACTTTCTTGATCATGTCCTTTGAAGCACAAAATTTTTACTTTTGAACAAGTCTAATTAATCCATTTTTCTTATTGTTGCCCTCATGTTTTTGGTGTCATATCTAAGAAGTCTTTGCCTAAACCAAGATCATCATGACTTATTTCTATATTTCTTCTAAGTGTCTTATAATTTTAGTTTTTATATTTAAGTTAATGACACATTTTGATTTAATTTTTGTGTATGGTGTGAGGTAGTAGTCTAATATCTTTTTTATTTTTCATGTGGATACCCAGTTGTTTCAGCACCATGTGCTGAAGACTGTTATTTCCCTATGGAATTAACTTGGCACCTTTCTTGAAAATCAATTGACTATAAATGTAAGGCAGTATTTATGGACTCCAATTCTATTCCATTGATCTATATGTCTATCTTCACACTGGTATTACACTGTTTTGATTACTGTATCTTTTTTTTTAAGATTTTATTTATTTATTTGACAGAGAGAGACACAGCAAGAGAGAGAACACAAGCAGGGGGAGCAGGAGAGGAAGAAGCAGGCTTCCCGTGGAGCAGGGAGCCCGATGCGGGGCTCGATCCCAGGACCCTGGGATCATGACCTGAGCTGAAGGCAGACACTTAACGACTGAGCCACCCAGGCGCCCTTGATTACTGTATCTTTGTGGTAAGATTTTATTTTATTTTATTTTATTTATTTTATTTTATTTTATTTTATTTTATATTTTATTTTATTTTATTATGTTAGTCACCATACATCACCAGTTTTCGATGCAGTGATCCATGATTCATTGTTTTCATACAAACCCCAGTGCTCCATGCAGTACGTGCCCTCCTTAATACCCATCACCCGGCTAACCCATCCCCCGACCCCCCTCCCCTTTAAAACCCTCAGTTTGTTTCTCAGAGTCCATAGTCTCTCATGGTTCATCTCTCCTTCCAATTCCTCCCCCCTTCATTTTTCCCTTCCTTCTCCTAATGTCCTCCATGCTATTCCTTATGTTCCACAGATAAGTGAAACCATATGATAATTGACTTTCTCTGCTTGACTTATTTCACTTAGCATAATCTCCTCCAGTTCCATCCCTGTTGATGTAAAAGTTGGGTATTCATCTTTTCTGATGGATGAGTAATATTCCATTGTATATATAGACCACATCTTCTTTATCCATTTGTCTGTTGAAGGGCATCTTGGCTCTTTGCCAAGCTGTGACATTGCTGCTATGAACACTGGGGTGAATATGGCCCTTCTTTTCACTACATCTGTGTCTTTGGGGTAAATACCCAGGAGTGCAATTGCTGGGTCATAGGGTAGCTCTATTTTTAAATTTTTGAGGCACCTCCACACTGTTTTCCAAAGTGGCTGTACCAACTTGCATTCCCACCAACAGTGTAAGAGGGTTCCCCTTTCTCCACAACCTCTCCAACAGTTGTTGTTTCTTGCCTTATCCATTTTTGCCATTCTAACTGGTGTAAGGTGGTATCTCAGTGTGGTTTTGATTTGAATTTCCCTGATGGCTAATGGTGATGAACATTTTTTCATGTGTCTGTTAGCCATTTGTATGTCTTCTTTGGAGAAGTGTCTGTCATGTCTTCTGCCCATTTTTTGACTAGATTACTTGTTTTTTGGGTGTTGAGTTTGAGAAGTTCTTTATAGATCTTGGATACCAGCCCTTTGTCTGTAGTGTCATTTGCAAATATTGTCTCCCATTCTGTGGGTTGCCTCTTTGTTTTGTTGACTGTTTCCTTTGCTGTGCAGAAGCTTTTTATCTTGATGAAGTCCCAAAAGTTCATTTTTGCTTTTGTTTCACTAGCCTTTTTTTTTTTAATAAGCTTTAGTTCACTTTATTTTTCTTGTATAAAAATAGGTGGTGGTCACAGCTGGAGCCTGGGTCCTCTGCATGGAGACTCTGGTGTGGGTTTTCACAAGATAGTCAATGAATTCCTGATATGGAGACTTGGTGAACACCTTCTCCTTCCAGAGGTCAGGGGTGAGATAGCTGTAGGTCTTGGAGATGGCATCAAAAGTAGCCTTAGCAAAGTTCCCCAGGGTGGCAGTGCAGCCTCTGGCTGAGGTGTACCAGTCATCGATACTGGCCATCATCAGTAGCTTCTTGGGCACAGGGGCTGAAACAATGCCAGTGCCTCTGGGGGCAGGGACGAGACACACCAGCACAGAGCCACAGCGGCCAGTCACCTTGCATGGGAAAGTGTGGGGCTTGCCGATCTTGTTCCCCCAGTAGCCTCACCTCACAGGGATGATGGAAAGCTTGGCCAGGATCATGGCCCCACGGATGGCAGTGGCGACCTCCTTGGAGCACTTGACACCCAAGCCGATGTGTCCATTGTAATCTCCGATGGCAACAAACGCCTTGAACCTGGTCTGCTGGCCAGCATGGGTCTGCTTTTGCACAGGCATGATCTTCAGAACCTCGTCCTTGAGGGATGCTCCCAGGAAGAAATCAATGATCTCAGATTCCTTGACAGGCAGAGAGAAGAGACAGATCTCCTTCAGGGACTTGATCTTCATGTCCTTGACCAGGCAGCCCAGCTTGGTGACCTGGATCCACTCCTTGTCTTCAGCCTTGCCTCTGCGGGCTCCACGGCCTTGACCCCGGCCCGACCACGGCCATGACCTTGGCCCAGATGCCCCTGCTGAAGCCTCCATGGAAGCTGTCATGGCCTCCCATTCCAGGGCCCCCAGGCCCTCCAGGCCCTCTTGCAGCACCAGCATCATCCGCCATTTGGTGTTCTCTTGGAGAAGAAGCTGTTTCACTAGCCTTTGGAGATGCTTTCTTATACACTAACAATGCAACTGTAGAAAGAGAAATTAGAGAAATGATTCCATTTACAATAGCACCAAAACCATAAGATACCTCGGAATAAACCTAACCAAAGAGGTAAAGGATCTATACTCTAGGAACTACAGAACACTCATTAAAAAAATTGAAGAAGACACAAAAAGATGGAAAAACATTCCATGCTCATGGATCGGA
Organism: Mirounga angustirostris; assembly: GCF_029215605.1. NCBI lineage: Eukaryota > Metazoa > Chordata > Mammalia > Carnivora > Phocidae > Mirounga > Mirounga angustirostris. Next base: position 39,544,542 of record NW_026991719.1, read on the forward strand.
AGAATAAACATTGTTAAAATGTCTATGCCTTCTATACCTTCAATGCCATCCCAATCAAAATTCCAATGACATTTTTCAAAGTGCTGGAACAAACAATCCTAAAATTTGTATGGAATCAGAAAAGACCCTGAATCACCAAGGAAATGTTGAAAAAGAAAAACAAAGCTGGGGACATCACGTTGCCCAATTTCAAGCTATATTACAAAGCTGTGATCACCAGGACAGCATGGTACTGGCACAAAAACAGACATATAGACCAATGGAACAGAAGAGAGAGCCCAGATATGGACCCTCAACTCTATGGTCAAATAATCTTCGACAAACAGGAAAAAAATATGCAATGGGAATAAGACAGTCTCTTCAATAAATGGTGCTGGGAAAATTGGACAGCTATACACAGAAGAATGAAACTCAACCATTCTCTAACGCCATACACAAAGATAAACTCAAAATGGATGAAAGACCTCAATGTGAGATAGGAATCCATCAAAATCCTAGAGAAGAACATAGGCAGGAACCTCTTTGACATTGGCCACAGCAACTTCTTTCAAGATACATCTGTGGTAAGTTTTGAAATCAGAAAGAATGAGTCCTTCAATTTTGTTCTTTTTTAATATTGTTTAGACTATTATGAGAAACTTGAATTTCCAAATGAATTTTAGGATTAGCTTATAAATTTCTGCAAAGAAGCCAGCTTGAATTTTCATAAGGATTGCATTAAATCTATAGATCAACTTGGGGAGTATCTCCATATAACAATATTAAGCCTTTTGAATTATGAACACAAGACGACTTTCCATTCATTTACATTTTCTTTCCTTTCCTTCAGCACTATTTTATAGCTTTCAGAGTATAAATTTTGCACTTTTTTGTTAAATTTATTTCTAAGTATTTATTCTTTTTTATATTCTTTTGGTTCATTGTTGACATATAAAAATATAATTAATTTATGTATATTGATCTTGTACCTGGTAACTTATATAAACTTCTTTATTCTAATAGTTTTTTGTGTATGTATTCCTTAGGATTTTATATATACAAGATCAGTTCATGTAAAAATAGAAATGGTTTTACTTCTTCCTTTCTAATCTAGATGCCTTTTATTTCTTTTTTTCTTATGTAATTGCCATGACTAGACCCTCCAATACAATGTTCAAAGGAAGTAGGTAGAGTAGATATCCTTGTTTTGTTTCTGATCTTAAGGAGAAAGCATTCAGTATTAAGTATGATGTTAGCTGCTAATTTTTTGTGGATGCCCTTTATCAGAAAGAGGAAGTTCCCTTCTACTTCTAGTTTGTTGAGACTTGTTATCATGAAGATGTGTATTTTATCAAATGTTTTTTCTGCATTTATTGAAATGATCATGTAGCTTTTGTCCATTATTCTATCAGTATGTTACATTACCTTGATTGATGTTAAAGCAACCTTGTGTTCCTGGGATAAGTCCCACTTGATCATCATATCTGATACTTTTTATATGTTGCTGTGTCCACTTTGCTGGTTTTTTTTTTTTTTTTTTTTGAGGATTTTTGTGTCTGTATATTCATAAGGGATAGTGGCCTGTTAGTTTTATTGTCATATCTTTGGTTTTGGTATTAGGTTAATATTAGCCTAATAAAATAAGTTGGGCAATGTTCCCTCCTCTTCTTTTTGGAAGAGTTTGTGAAGAAATAGTATTAATTCTTCTTTAAATGTTTGGTAGAATACAATAGTAAATCTGTCTGGGAATGGGCTTTTTTTTGTGTGAAATTTTAAAACTACTAATTCAATCTCTTCACTTGTGACACCTCTGTTCAGATTTTTTCAATTTCTTCTTGAATCAGTGTTGGTAGTTTGTGTCTTTCTAGGAATTTTTCCATTTCATCTACGCTATCTAATTTGTTGGCATACAGTTGTTCATAATATTTGCTCATAAAATTTTTTATTTCTGGAAGATTGGAAGTAGCATTCTCTCCTTCATACTTGGTTTAGTAATTTGAGTCTTCTCTCTTTTTCCATTGGTCAGTCTGGTTAAAAGCTTGTCCATTTTGTTGATCTTTTTTAACAACCAACTTTTGGTCTTGTTGATTATCTCTATTGGTTTTGTATTTTCTATTTCATTAATGTTGTTTCTAATCTTTATTATTTCCTTCCTTCTGCTTCCTTTGGGTTTAGTTTGCCTTTTTTTTTTTTCTAGATCCTTAAGGTGGAAGGTTAGGTTACTGATCTCTTTTTTATATAGGTGTTCAGAGCTATAAATTTCTCTTTAATCAGTGCTTTCAATGTATCCTATGAGTTTTGGTATATTGTACCTTCACTTTCATTCATCTCAAAGTATTTTCTGATTTCCTTTGTGATTTCTTCTTTGATCCATTTGTTATTTAGAAGTGTGTTAGTTGATTTCCACATATTTGTGAGTTTCACAAATTATTTTTGTTGTTGGTTTCTAACTTCATTCCTTTGTGGTCAGAGAACATACTTTGTATGACTTCAGTCCTTTTAAATTTATTGAGGCTTGTTATATGACCTTGCATATGGTCTATCCTGGAGAGTGTTCTATGTGCACTTCAAAAGAATGGGCATTGTACTGTCATTACATGGAGTGATCTAAAGATGCTTTTTCTAGTTGGTTTATAGTGTTGTTCATATCTTCCACTTTCTTGTTGATCTTCTATTTTTTCTAGCCATTATTTGTGGGAGAGCAAGACCTCAGTGGGTAAAAGAAACAATAATAACAGGAACACACATATATGGCAAAAGCTGTATGCCTATGGCAAAAGCCAACCATTCCCCCATCATTCCATACTGAAAACAGTACATGCTGAAAACAGCAATGATGGCGGATAAGATAGTTAGGCCTACTGAGGTTGGCTCTCCCATCTCCTGCAGCCCCCTAGCTAATGCCTCACTAGGACCCATACTGATAGTCATGTACACAGTTCCTCGCTGCCCCTCACATGATTGCTTTCTTGAGTTGTTTTTTCTTTGCATCCACAGACTGTACATTCTAAGAAAATAAAATCAAGAGTCCACCCAGACTCTGGGCTTCACTTCCATGCCTGCACTTCTCGGCAATCCCTGGTGGTGCAGCCCGTTCGGGCCTCTTTTTGTTCCAAATTATTGGACTCGGAGTAATCATTTCATCTCAACAAATGCTCTACATGACAATTATTAAACATAGGTTAGTGAAGTCTCCAACTATTAGCATTCATGGTGCACATATTTTTATTTTAATTCTATAAATATTTCCTGCTTAGCCCTCTACCCATTTGCTATACTTAAAAACCATATTTAAACCTTAATACCCCACCAGAGTTCATCCACCTTTGCTCCTTTTGTCCACATACACACCAGAGAGAGACATAAAACTTTGGGAATGGAGAGGAGTAAATGTGGGGGAGTCCCAGAGCTTGGTGGTATAAAGGATCAGTATAGTACACTAGTGGCAGACTTAAAAGATCAAGTCAGGTTAAATATGATGGAAGTCTGAATTCCAACTAGGAAACTTCAAAGTTCAGGGCTCTAAGCTGTATATTAGAAATCACAGATGAGATGATTTCATGGTTAATTGATTTTTGACAAGAGTGCCAAGACAATTCAATGAGAGACAGAATAGTCTTTTCAACAAATGGTGCTGAGTCAACTAGACATCCACATACACACACACAAAAAAAATCACAGTTAGACCCCTATGTTACACAATATACAAAAATTAATTCAAAAGGGATCATAGACCCAAATTTAAGAGCAAAAACTATAAAACTCTTGGAAGAAAACAAAGGAGTAAAACCTTGAGTAGGCAAAGTCTTCTTAGATATCACACCAAAAGCATAAGCAATTAAAGAAAAAATAATTAGACTTCATCAAAATTAAAAACTTTCGTACTTCAACAGATGCTATTAAGAAAATGAAAAGACAACACACATAAGGGGAAAAAACATTTGCAAATAATATATCTGACAGGGACTTGTGCCCAGCGTAAATAAAGAACACTTACAATTTAACAACAACAACAACAAAGCCAATTAAACGAATTAAAACAGAGGCAAAGGATTGAATAGACATTTATCCAAAGAAGATATACAAATGGCCAACAAGCACATGCTTACCATCATTAGTCATTAGGGAAATGTAAATCAAAACCACAGTGAGACTGTAGCATGGCCACCGGCGCAGCTGCCTCCTTAGCATTCTTGAGTCAGGAGCACGGAGCCCTGGGGATGGTGGGGGGTGGTCTGCGAGTCCCGGCTCTGATCACTGTGGACAGTTTTTCCTTCGGCTGTGAGCGCTCCAGCCACACCTGCTCTTTCACCTTCAAGGTAGAGGAAGAGGATGATGTGGAGCACTATGTTGGCTTTGACCATGCTCTGCCTCACTGAGGGGGCCAAAGAGGAGTGTAGTGTGGTAGAAGTCATGGCCAGGAACCATGACCACCAGGAGATTGCAGTCCCTGTGGCCAACCTCAAGTTGTCCTGCCAACTCATGCTCAGTTTGGATGACTTCCAGCTCCAGCCACCTGTAACCTTCTGTCTGAAGTCAGGTTCTGGCCCTGTGCATATCAGAGGGTAGCACCAGATTGTTACTATAAGCAATGATATTTCTGAGGAAGGAGAGAGTGAAGAAGAAGGGAGTGTGCAGGAGGAAGCTGAGTTGTGTCTCATCCTGCCTGCCAAGAAGCAGGGGGGCAGGCCCTAGTCTCCTTGGAGTGGTAGGAACTCTGAACTTCTATCCTGACCATTTTTGCCCCACTTGCCTATGAGATCGAAGGTCAGCATCTGAAGCTCAGGACTACACATTTCTTATACTTTTTACATTTTTGAATAAAGGTTAAAATAAAGTGATGTGAAGGGTTTTTTGCAAAAACAAAACAAAACAAAACAAAAACCCACAGTGAGATACTACTTGACGCTCACTAGGATTGCTATAATAAAAAAGATGGACAAGACTAAGTGTTGATGAGGATGTGGAGAAATTGAAATTTTTATACACTAATGGAATATAAAATGGTACAGACCCTTGGGGAAATAGTTTAGTTGTTCTTTAAATAATTAAATAACTAAATATGCGGTTACCATATGACCCAGACAGTCTACTCTGAGGTATATCCTCAGGAGAAGAGAAAGCATATGTCCTCACAAAAACTTGTACATGAATATTCACAGCAGCATTATTCATAAAGTCCAAAATGGAAAAAACCTGAATATCCATAAACTGAAGAATGGATAAACAAAATGTGTCATAAAAATATAATGTAATAATATTTGGCCATAGAAAGGAATAAGGTACTGATACATGCCACAACATGAATGAATCTTGAAAACGTTATGCTAGGTAAAAAAAGCCAGACACAAAATGCCACACATGTTGTATGATTCCATACAATCATAAAAACCATTGAATTTTATACTTTAAAATATTGAACTTTATGGTATATGAATTGTATCTCAATAAAGCTATTGTTTTTTAAAATGTGAATAAGATAATTTCCCAACTCTTAAGAAAGTCACACTTCAGCATGGGTAAAATTGTCATTGCTGGTTGTTTAGAATTGAGCCTCTGTCTGGACTTCTCACCCGAGATATCAGTGCCCTTGGGATAAACTCCTGTTACCTACCTGGAAGATGATTCTCCTGAACATCAGGTGAATGCCATACCCCATTATGCCAACGGTCTGTCCAACTGTGGCATACCTGCAGTAGACACTCAGAAATCCTTCTTGAACTAACTTGGTTTCTACCACATTCTCTCAGCTTGTCTGTGGGAAACTCAGCCTCATGCTGGGTCACTGTGATTCTTGATACCAGTCCTGACTACCTGGATGATTTACTACCTCAGAAATCTTTCTGTTTTCATCAACTGTCCTAGTGGATATGAGTCTTGCTTGTTCTACTTCAACCAAGGTCCATTTCTGACCATGCTGAATAGATCTCCTTTCAGCTACCTGTCAAGTGAATTCATACGGCTGGTGAGGCAATATGGTCTAACACAAGAATATAGCAGTTAAGAGTCCAAGCCTCCACAATCCCCAGTTTAGATAAATAGCAAAGCTTGGTCTCTCTTCCTTCTCTCCCAGCCTCCTCTTTTCAACTTCACACTGTGGAAAGAATGATCTTTAAAAAATGTGAATCGGATCATGCCTCTTCTTTGCTTAATTGCTAACACAGATTGAATGCTTAATGTCAAGTACATTTCTAAGCCTTTTATGTTTATTGATGCGATACATCTTCACAACAATAAGTATTCTTCTTCTTCTCATTTTATAGATGAGCAAGATGAGGTATGGAAAAGTTAAGTTGCTTATCCAAGAGAACACATTCACTAAGTGGTTGGGGTGAGAAATGAACTTAGACAGCATGTCTCCAGAGTCCTTGAGCTCAGCATTACACCATCCCCCTTTCAACAGCTGTTCATCCCACTGAGAATAAAATTCTTACCATGGTTTTCAAGGCCTACATGATCTGATACCTGCTCTCCTCATCTTCTACCACTGCCCAGTACCTGAACTGATCATAATCCAGTCACAAGAGCCTGGGGTTAATTCCTAGTATGTGTCAAGCTCTACCCCCACCCCAGCATCTTTGCACTTTGAGTTGCCTCTCTGATGTATCTTCTCTCCTCCCCTCCTTCATATGTCTGGCTCTTTAAATGTTGCCATGTCAGAGATCTTCCCTGATCTTCCTCTCTTAGCAAATACTTCCTCCCCAGCTCTCTGTCCCCAGACCATTCTTGTATGACAGCAGCCTTCTCATTTTGTTCCGATCATTTTGTCAATGTGTTTACCTGATTATGAACTACCTCCCCTGCTGGACTGTGGGATCTTGAAGATGGGAGCTATGTCTGATTGGTTCACCTGGCACCCAGCTCTCTATCTGACATGATGTCAGCACTTAACCAAAATTAGCTTAATGAATGATGAAGAGGGCTTAACCTATACCTTTGTGATAGGACATATCAACTTATACTGCTATTATTCTAAACTTCTTAAAGCAGAGCTCTATTTTGTTAATCTGTATGCCCTTTGCGTCTAGTATATTCACACTGGAATGCTTTAATATATATTGAACAAGGAGAATGAATAAAGACGTGAGCCATTAAGGACCAGGATTCACCAAGAAAGGCTTTACAGAAGAGGTATACTTAAATGACTCACTTCAGTTACCAAAAACATTTTTTCAAACATAAAAGATATGCATTTTTAAGGCTCCTTATGAAGCAAACAGTTCTTGCTAAATAACATATCAATCATTCAAATGTAACTGAGAAAATACCATATGGATACTTGTATTGCAAAAAAAGCCATGGGTTTAAGTTATATAGGAACCTACAGAAAAAGAGAATTTTGCCAAACATTTAAATAGTGACAAGGTGTTAATGTTGGTCTCCAAATCCCTAAAGTGGCAGACCATATCTATGCATACCTTCTGAACTGGATCAAAGGCCAGTTGATTTAATCCTCAACAATGGTATTTAGTGGGGATCAATTATTTTTTAATTCAAACGAGTGATGAATGAGGCAGATGTGGATTAAATCCCGTTGTTGTATAGGCTGTTTACTTTACTCATACTTAACCTATAATTCATCATTCTTATAATACAGTGCTTCAGACAAGTTTGTGAAGTCAGAGTGTGGGATTAGAAAGACAGCTCTATTATTTACCTGCTGTGTGACTTCAGGCAAATTATTCTCTAAACTTTGGTTTCCTGGCTTATAAAATTGGGATAATGGTAGTACCTGAATGTGAAATGCTTCCCATAGTGCCTGTCATACAGAAATCCTTCACTAAGGGTTAGATATTAATAGTAGTGTTTTGGGTCATGTGGAGGAGGAAACACTTGTTTGGCTATCAAGAGATCTGAGTTCTAGTCCCCATTCTTTCACTAACTAGTTGTAAGACTTTGGGCAAACCCTTTGGCCATTTTCGGTCCCAGCTTCCTGTTTGATAAATGAGGGCATTTACATGACTATTTGTTTCAGATCTCTATTACTGCGTAATAAACCATCAAAACTTAGTGTCTGAAAATGACAATTCATTATTCTCATAGTTCTGTGGGTTGGTTGGTAGCAACTGGAAGGTTCTTTTGCTCTATGTAGTATAGCTAAGGTCACTCAAGGAGCTGCATTCAGCTGGGAGTTTGACTGAAGTAGTAATACGTAAAGTGGCCTCTCACCATCTACAGTCTCTCTCTTCGTGTCCTCTCTTCATTCCACAGTCTAGCCCAAGTATCTTTACAACAATGCTTCTATGCGGGAGTATTCCAAAAAGGCAAGTTCCAATGTAAAGGGTTTATCAAGCCTCTACGTCATCTCACTTGCTGATATTCCACTGGCCAGAGCCAGTCAGATGACCAAACCTGAGTCCATTTGGAAGAAGACTACCCAAGGGCATGAATCCTGTGAGGAGTGTTTCATTGGAGACCGTCAATGGAAGAGTCTACCTCACCACGATTCCAGATTTTCTCCAGAATCAGCCTATGCCAATTTAATTATCTAGTGCTTAGTACCTAGATTTCTTTCCATGGTCCTTTCCGGTTTGTCATTTTGCTTCTTAACACACTATTGTTTCATGAATATGGCATGCTTATGGAAGCCATCATAAGTCAAATTCCCTTGTCTATAAAAAAAAATAAGCTGTAGACAAATTTTCCACTTTCACTTTTGTTGGAGTTTTCCCTAACTGTTGACTTGGCCCCTAATCCTTCTGGATCCGATGTATTTCAATATGCTAAATTTTCAATCACTTGAAATTTTAAGTACCATTCCCCACCTCACAAAAATTTCACTACCTTTCCTTAGGCTTCCCTTAGTCCACTCTCTTTCCCTACCTCCTTTCTCCTTTTGTATCTCCCTGAGAGGCATTTACCTAAGGTTTCCAGCTCTAGCTGCTCAGTGTTTATATGGCTCTAATCTGGATCTTTTGTGGAGCTTTCCCTCTGCATCCTCCTGGGAACAGAACAAAGGCAGCTCTCTTTACATAATGTCCAAGTGCTGCTCTTGTGTCACGTGTTTCTGCAAATGCTGATCATCTGCCTCTTGATGCTGAAAAGAGACGCTCGGAGTTTTCGATCCATCTGGAGCCATCTAGAGGATGCGTAGGTTCAGGAAAACCCCCATCTCCCCAGCTGACAGCCCCATGTGCATTGGCACCATTGCACCCACTCTGTCCCTTGTCATCCACATGCAATTTGAAAGGCAAAGCAACAAACCACTGTTCAGTAGAACAAGCTGTTTCACACTATCTTCAGGGACATACCCTGTTGTTGCTGATATAAAAACTTCAGGCAGGGGTTGGGTTTTTCACCTCAAAATGCCCCATTCTGGTCTCTGGCTGAGTCATTTCAGGTTGAGGTGGAAATCTAGCAACTGTCTGGTTAATGGGATCCATTGAGGCAGCAGGGGGTCTGGCTAAGTTTAGCACTTACCAACAAGAAAGAGCTTGGAGTCTAGGCTTTCCACAAGGCTAAAAAAATCTTGTTAAAAGGCATTTCAGGAAGCTAAACAATCACTTCCCTGGGCTTCCTCTCTTTAGGAATCAACAAAACAAAAGTCACACAGATCTTATCTGATAATTGCTATTAATTATGCTGTACTGTTTTCCCAATGTTATCTAGTATGTCATTGATAAGACATAGAATAGAGCTAGGGTGGTTCCTTCAAAAAAGCATCATGCCAGGAAGTTACTAATATGTCAAATAGTTTCAAGAAGGCACACCAAGCACACTGATAGAATTTTTGAAACTATATATTTTATAAAGTAATATGGATCCATTAATGAAACATCAGCACTAAATACAAACCACCTGACACATGTGATCCTTTCCGAAGACAGATTAGAAATCCAAGCTTGTCATGACTTTGCTCACTTTTTAATTTAGTGTAAATATATCTGAAGTTAATGTGCGTTTTGAAAAGAACTCAACTCCCAGTAAAAATCAAATGTTCTGAAAATTCTCCAGTTTATGTAAATGATCCAAGAATATTATGCTTCTTATATGTGTGTGTACTTTAAGAAAATCATTTTAAGAAAATGAATTTTAACAGGAGAAAGAATAATCAGTTAAATACATTAAAATAGAAAATATATTGTTCATTGTGTCTGTCTAGCATTACTGCATAATGGAAAAATTCTTATCTTAAAAAGACTAAGATTCTGTGTAGGCATAGAAAATATCTGAGCAGATCTACAAGAGAATATTAACAGTGTTTGACTCTGGGTAGAGAAACCAGGGGTGGCAGGGAGATTCAGTTCACATTTTATATATTCATTATATGGTAAACTTTATAACATTATCATGCATTACTTTATCATAGAAAATTAGTGGAAAAAGGACAAACTTAAGTTTTTCATTTTATTTTATTAATCTTATCCCCAGGTCACAAGTAAAAGTTAATAGGAATAGAATTCACAGAATTCATAGCATTTTAGAGTTGGAGACTTTTGAGATCATCTATTCCATTACATCAACTATTTCTAAACTAGTGCTAAGTTTACCCAGTTTGCCTAACACCAAACACAACTACATTCCAATAGAGCTAAAGAATGTGGGCAGCCATTGGAGTTCACCTTAATGGAATCTGATCTACAGTTGAAGGTGTGTGGTGTAGGTTTCTGCTTTACCCCTTAGTGTCATGAAGCGTCAAGATCATTCTTTCAAGAAATGGGTAAGATAGGCAGAAGAGGGGTTTGCCTACCAGGGTGAGCCTTAAGACACCAGAAGCATTCCCTCCCAACTACCCCCTAATTTCCAAATACATTCCATTACAGATTTAGACTTTTTTTTTGTAGAGAGAGAGAGAAAGAGGGGGAGAGAGAGAGCCCAAACAGGGGGCAGAGGGAGAGGGAGAGAGAGAATCTCAAGCAGGCTCCACTCTCAGCACAGAGCCCAACGCGGGGTTTGATCTCACAACCCTGAGATTATGACTTGAGCCAAAATCAAGAGTCAGCCGCTCAACCTACTGAGCCACCCAGGTGCCCTCAGATTTAGACTTTTGAATGAAGACACATTTACTGAAATGCATATGTCCCTGTGAGGGGTAAGCAAAAAATAAATAAATAAATAACACAAAGAAGAATTGAACCTACTGATTCTTTCCTGAACCTTGGGAAGAAAGCTGGTGAAGGGAGAAGAAAAATTGGGGATACCATAGAGAGGAAAGGATATGCTAAGGAAAGCTTGGCCTGTGTCATTCTTCTGTCTACAGAATCCTACTGCCATGTAATAAGCTTTAGAAAGTGGCTTTTGGTGATAACTTGAACTTTTCTAAAACTAAGCAACACCAGCAATTCCTCAAGTTTGCAAATCCCAGTAGCTCCCCTCCTTGTGATCTCACTGCTGTCTCATCACCCTTTTCTGGGAAGAGCATGATTTATCAGTTTGCTCTACACTTGTATGGAGACCCCTGAGCCCAAGGCTTTGCTTGGAAACGATGTAGTCAATATTGTATATCACAACCTAATGAGAAAGAGGAACATTGAACAACTGGAAGGAGAGCTCTAAAGAAGTTCAGGATGCTACAGGAAAAGTGTATGTAGGTGCATGTGTGGGCATGTGTGTATGCGTGCACACACACACACCACCTCCTCACTACTACTCATCATTAGGACTCCAGTAATTGGGTCCCTAGCTCCTGGTAACCTTCCCTAACTACTCACGGCATACTGACTGAATACACATCTCTCAGTCTTTTCAGGACTATAGTGTAATTATTGTGTTTCTTACTTACCTCCTTCACTACACCATAAAAATCTTTGTGGGCAGTGACTGTGTCTTCTATCCCATCTCCCAACACCATGCCCAACATACAGTAGGTACATGATACATTTTTGGTGAATGAAGGAAGGAGGGAAATGGAGCCACTTAACTGCATTTTAACACTACAACTAGAAATTTCTTTCTATACAGAACACAAATTTCAAAAGAATTATGAATGCCTCCTTCACCCAGCAATGATTCTTAGGAGCTCTTCATGGTTGTAGCTTGGGTGGGAGTCTTACAAACAGCATTTGGCAGTCGTCTTCCTTCTTGTCTTCCAGGAAGAGAGAATTCTAAATAATGCTTATTCAAGAATTCCCAGGTTTCTGCATGGGTATTAAGATTTGGAGTTTGCAGGGAGGAATGTTGGACAATGAACTGAAAATAAGAGAAGAAAAGAATGAGAAGGAAAGGAAAGGACCAGCCACGCGGGGTGGGGAAAACCAAAGAAAGAGCTAAGAGAATTGGCAGAATCTCCAGGGCAAGGTTGTGTTAGGTTGGCGATTCCCATTTCAAATTTGCACACGCCTCTGGAACTCCCTGAAGGCTTTCGTGAGGGAAAACCCCACCTACAGGTTCTGGATGAAACGTTCCTCCTGGCTTCTAGAAATGAGTCCCCTGGTCCTACTATTACTCATTTCCTGGAAAAGTCATAACTGGTCTATCCTGACCTTCAGAGCCATTCAGATTCAAGAAGAAATTAGAGAAATCATTCAGAAAAGCCTCAAAAACCCATTGCTCTGTCTTCTTTATCAAAAACTTCATGAACATTTTTACTGCTACTTTCTTTGGCATGTTCTGGGTGAATCAGCATGAAAACAAAGTGACTTCACTACCAAGTTGAAATTTAATTCTACAAAGGATGCTATTTCTAGTTTTGAAAAACTGTGCTCAGAACTTGAATCTAAAGTAATAATATACCCTTTCAGGCCTTATGTAAAGTCATCCCTATAACCTGAAGCTTGGCATGATCTCTAGTTTTAGTGGTGCTGTTATTACCTATATTTCTTTATTTGTCACAACAATCACAGTCTTGTTTTCTACCTTGGCATTGGTAACTATAGCTTACCTTTCAGGAAAAACATATTCATATTACCCTTACCTGTGCATGATTACCTGGAAAGCAGAAAAGCCAGTCTTGAGAATATGCCATCCATAATTCCCTCCTCTCTTAGCCAAGCTCTTGGGATTTTAACATTTTAATTAGGAGAGGTTCTTTTCTCCAATTCAGTAACGTCTTTACAGGCTGAGTTTGAGTATGGCCTATGGACTCAAGCTCTAGACTGTAGGTCCCTCCCTGAAATAACTGCCATCACCCAAAAGAAGCAGATAATCGCCTTCTATGCACAAGGCAGTGTATTTTGCAGTGCCAAGTTGCAGGAATATCTATGTGGGTTTGTGAGAAAATCTGGCCTAAATACTTCAGCATCTATAGACAAGCAAGTGTGTGGTTTATCCCAATGTAGCCCTTCCATCACAAGATGACACATGCACCATGATATTAATAAAGTCCATCAGTCATGATGAGTCTCAATCATCGACTGTTTCCCAAAAGTTTTACTTCTTGCAACCACTACATCTCATCTTTCACACAATGTATTTGTACTACAGATACCTGCAGATACATATATATTAGTAGATCAATTGCTTCAAAAGAAAGAGAATGAAGGGGTATATAACAAAGAGATATAACTTCACTTGTATAATGAAAATATATTTAACTTGAATTTGTGCTTTAGGCACTACAGAAGCGGTGAACCAAGCAACTAATTTACCACCACATGTAGAATGATCCATAGATTATGAGAGGCTACATTGAGTGGACACTAAAACTTTCATTCCATTCAAACCCTGCCAAAACTCTTGGGATGGTTAAATTCTTATTAACAGAGTATTCTCATTAAGAAGGAAAAAGGGAGGAGCACCTGGGTGGCTCAGTTGGTTGAGCATCTGACTCTTTGTTTTGGCTCAGGTCATGGTCTCAGGTTTGTGAGATCGAGCCCCATGTTGGGCTCTGTGCTGAGTGTGGAGCCTGCTTAAGATTCTCCCTCTTCATCTGCCCCTCCCACCCCACTTGCCTTGTGGGTGTGCTCTCTCTCCCTCTAAAAGTAAATAAATAAATCTTTAAAAAAAAGGAAGGAAAAAGGGAATGATGTTATCAAAGCAGCAATATAGGTCGATCCCAACTTTCATCCCCCTCACAAAGCAACCAACAAGCAACTATCCATAGACAAGACACCTTTGTGAAAATCCCAGAACCCAGGGGTGAGGCTGAGGTATCCCTTTGGATCACAGAGACTGAGCAGGATAGCATTAGAAGAGTAAGAGAAGCAGCTACGCTCTGACCACATTGCCCCTCCCCAGACAAGCGCAGTGCCACACCAAGAGGGCCTCCTGGGCCTACAGTTTCTCTAGTGGGTAAAAGAGAGCCGAAAGCAGACATCCAGCTTCCCCAGCTTTATGGAATGCTTCCCAAGGGGCTCAAGTAGGGAAATCTGCAGGGCTTGGCCACGGAAGATCAGATAGAAATGGAGAAGGGGATCGGGGCTTACAGTTAACAGTACTCAGATCTTGGCAAGACCACATTCCTCCTCCCAGCTGTGCTCCAGCAGGGATTCCAGCCAGCAACTCTGCCCATCTACAGAGCTGAGCTTATGGCCCTGTATGACCAGGGAGCACAGTGGGCATTTCTGCCTGGTTCACACCCACACAGGGAGGAAATCACAGTTGAAGCCCCGCCCAACTGCTGAGTGTAGCCTCACCTAACCAGAGAATCTGGGCAGCTGCAGAAATGAAGCCAGCAGTCCTGCCCAACAATGGAGTATAGCCCCTGGCTCTGCATAACCAGGAAGTCTTAACAGTGACACTGGACAGCCTCAGAACCCAGCTGTCAGCACAACCCAGCCTACAGTACCACCCAACCACAGCCTAGCCAGTGATACAGTCCAATCATGAAGCATTCTCTGTGGCCCCTCCCGACAAAAAAGCCTGGAAAGTGACCACCACCTAACCATGGAGCAAAGACTGTAGCTCCGCCCACCTGCAACTGGTTTCCCCTCCTGACCAAAATGTCCAGCCAGTGAACTTGATCAGCAACAGAACACAACAAGTGGCCTACATGATCACGAAGCTCAGCCTACAGCCCAGCCCAACTTCAGGGCACAGCCTGCATCCCTGCCTACTCACACAGCAGTGTGCTGCCCTGCTGAAACAGAGTCCAGCCAGCAGCAGCATATGGTTGGGGATCACAGCCTGAGACTCCACCACACACGGAGTAATTGCAGAAAAAAGCCTATAGCCAGGGCCAATCAAGGAATCCAACCAGGGGTACCACTCTGCCAGAAACAAAGCAGGTGACCTCACCTGACAAGAGGTGACTGCAGAGCCCAGCTAGTGGCCTCACCTGACCATGGAGCACAGCCAGCAGCCCTGCCTGATCAGAGAGCACAGTGGTCTTGCTAGAATATGGAGACCAGCCAACTGCAGAACCCATTCAACAGCACTCCCCTTGTCCTGGGAGCACAGGCGGTGGCCTTGCCCAAATAGAGACCCCAAAAGCAAGCTCCACCTTCCCAAGGATGTTACCAGCTGACCCATCCAGAACTCCAAGCTGAGCTGATTGGTGAAGAACCATCCCTGCCAACGTGAATCTATAAAGAGGAGGAGACTGCTTATTCAGATGCATAGATACCAATGCAAAGAATCAAGTATCATGAAAAATGAGGTAAACATGACATCACCAAAGACACTAATAAAGCTCCAATAACTGACCCTAAAGAAATCGAGATCTATAAACTGCCAAGGAATTCAGAATAACCCTCTTAAAGAAGTTCAGTGAACTACAAGAATACACAGACACCAAAATTAAGAAAACAATCCATGAACAAAATGAGAAGTTCAACAAAGAAATAGAAACCATAAAAAGTCACAGAAATTCAAGAGCTGAGGAATACAATGACTTAACTGAAAAATGCAATAGAAACTGTCACAACCAAGAAGATATTCAAATGGGCATCAGGTACATGAAAATGTGCTTAACATTACTAATCATTAAGGAAATACAAATCAAAACCACAGTGAGATGTCACCTCACACCTGTTAAAATGGCTAGTACCAAAAAGACATAGCAAGTACTTGTGAGGATGTAGAGAAAAGGGAACCCTCATGCACTGTTGGTGGGAATGCCCACTGGTGCAGTCACTATGGAGAACACTATGGAAGTTGCTTGAAAAATTAAAAATCGAACTAGCATATGATCCAGCAATTCCACTTCTGGGTGTATATTCAAAGGAAATGAGATCACTGTATCAAAGAGCTATCTGCAACCTCATATTCATAGCAGCACAATTGACAGTAGCCAAGATATGAGAACAACCTAAGTGTCCATCAGTGGATGGATGGATAAAGAATATATATATTTTTTATATTTATATTCAGCCATAAAAAATAATGAAATCTTGCCATTCGCAACAACATGGATGAAACTTGAGGGCATCATGCTAAGTGAAATAAATCAGACAGAGAAGACAAAGACTGTATGATCTCACATATATGTGGAACCTAAAGACGGTCGAGCTCATAGAACCAGAGAACAGACTGGTGGTTGCCAGATGCGAGGAGTAGGGTGTGGAGAAAATGGGTAAACGTAGTCAAATGGTACAAAGTTCTAGTTGTAGGGTGATTAAGTTCTGGGGATATAATGGAGCATGATAACTGTAGCTAACAATACTGTACTGTATATTTGAAAGTTGCTAATGAAGCAGAATTTAAAAGTTCTCACCACACACACAAATTGTAACTATGTGAGGTGATGGATGCATTAACTAACCTTATTGTGGTGATCATTTTGCACTATGTACATATATAAAATCACTACATTGTACACCTTAAACTTACACAACGTTATATGTCAATTATATATCTCCAGGAAGCTGGAAAAATGCCAGGGTGGGGGACCCTAAATAATTGAAAGCTAACATCTCATCAAATCTAAGAAGTTAGCCCATTCTCCCATTTCTGGAGTAGATAGTTACAATTTATATTTTCCTGTTTGGGGCAGTTCAGCAACAGCCAAGTGTGTAGTCACAACAAAGCAATGTGGCTCCTGTGACTCATCCAAATTGGGGCACAATTAGCAAAATGTGTTCCCATAAATGGCAGTTTCACTACTAAATTCTGGGGAGAAACCAGGAGCCATGTAAGACAGAACAGCTTGGGGAAAATGGTAAGTCAGTCTAGCTAAAGTAAAATACATTGGTTATGTCTGGGTGAAGAAGGTCAAAGTCAGAATGACTTGAGAGTTGTTAAGAGTTACTATTAGAATTCCCAAGCTGAATAGCAGCCATAGCCTGTAGCAATTTTTGAGTGGGGAAAAAATATGTAGACTCTAAATATTGGACTCAGGAGAATAGTATATTTGTCAGACTAAGCAAACACTCCAACTTTAACAATTCTAAATTTAGAACCAGTCTTGAACTGTTGGAGGTCTGTGTCTACATGGGCTGAAAAATGAAACTTCTTGGTTCCTACTCCTTAGTGCCTACAAGAATAACAACTCCTTGATCTCAAGATCAATGAGGACAAGGAAAGGATGGATTTTTTTTTTCTTTTTTGTCCTTTATATCTCAAAGTTGAGTCAGCTGTCAACCGGAATTTGGCCATGATGCAGAACCACAGACCTGGGTTTCCCAGGTACGCAGCTGTGACCTGTGGGGATATGATGAGATGCAGGGAGTTTTGGAAAATAGAGCTACCAAGTTGCCAATATATAAAACAGATGTAGGGAAGAATGAGAAAACAAGGCCCTACAAATGCTTTCCTTTCCTGCCCTGAAGCCCTCCTTTGGCCTGTACTCTGATGTGGGTAGGAAGGCATTTCTACCTGGCTTCCCTCAGGAAATGAAGTTTGGCCTGAGCTTTGAAGTATGCAGAAGAAGAAAACAATGTTTCAGACAGTTTCAGACAGGGATGTGGGAAGGTCCTGTGTCAAAGATATTATGACACATTCAAGGCACAGAAATAGGGTTAGTGTGGCTAAACTACAAGGAGTCAGGGGGAGAGTACTTGAAAGCAGAGCTAAAGTGTCAAGTCACCCTTGAAAGCCATGCCATTTTAATTTGTCTATCTTTAGGCTCAGAACAATGAGTAGCCAATGCAGGTTATTTAGAGAGGCACTATATACCCAGATTCTCATTTTGTGATTACTCTGTATGGATGGTGGTGAATGTATTGGAGGCAGAAGGACTGGGCTCAAAGAGGCCTTTCAAGAGACTAGTCCAATCATCTAAACTGGAAATGATTGTAGCTTGGACCAGGGTGGTACCAGAAGAGATGAATGGGAGGGGATGGGTATAGGAGGGAAAATCAACACAGCTCGTTTGATGGATTGGTTATAAAGAGTAAGAGAGATGGAGGTGCCAAAGATGAATCTTGGGTGTCTATCATGTCCAACTGGGGAAGCTGCTGACTAAAGTAAGGAATACCAAAAGAGGATCAGATATTGGAGAGAAAGCATAAAGTCAGACTTGGCCCTGATTAACTGAGATGTCTCTGCAACTTGAAAGGGAAGGTGTTGAGTAGGACATTGGATGCGCCGGTTTGAATCTCAGAGGAGAGATTTGGGATGAGGCTATACCATTTTTAATAATCATTGTTGGAAAAAAAAATAAAATAATCATTGTTGGATGTGGATGAGTTTGCCTCACAGGAAGAGTTATAGAGAGAGAATGAAAAGAGGCCTCAAACTGAGTCTTGAGAAACTATCATTGGGCCTATAGGAGAGGATGCACCTCCTACATAGAAGTAGGAGAAAAATCATGGGTACATGATGTCAGGAAGAAAGAGTTTTCAGAATTAGCTAAAATTTAATAGTGTCAGAATTAAAAGAAGTGCCTAAATAAGGAAATCTACAAGGTAGAAACTTTAAGCAAGCTTGGCCTGCTACTGGGGAGAGAAGTAGTATTATTGATCAAGAGAGTGGTCAGTGGCAAGAATTCCAAGGTGTACAGGTTGCAGGCTCAACAGAATGGGTTGTCCTGGAATGGGATTTGTAGTTGTGGGTTTTGGTATGGATTCATCTAAGGTTTTCGACAAGACATGCAGGGATTAGGCCTGGGTTTGGGTAGCTGTTTCTGGGAATGGCCTGGGGGTGGCCTAGGGGATTGTTAAGGATTGAGAAGTTAAGATTTCTTTTCACAGGGAGGATTATCCTTTTCTTGGTCCTCAGCCCATCCAGTGATCCCAACTGACTTGACAGGTGCTGACTTCTTCCTACATTGCCTCTGCTCCATTTCTAAAATGATTCTTAATCTAACACAAATTTATAACAACCAATTAATGGCCTGGAAACACTTGATTTGGTTAATTATAGACACACACATTTATTTTAGTTGTAATGTCTCCTCTTTCATTTATGATTTTATATACTGGAGTCTACTCCCTTTTTTTCTTTGTCTAGCTAAAGCTTTGTCAATTTTGTTTACCTTTTTAAAAAAAACAGCTCATTTTGTTAATCTTTTTTTATTGTCCTTCTGGTCTCCATTTCATTTATTTCTGCTCTGATCTTTATTATTTCCTCCCTTCTGCTAACTTTGGGCTTAGTTTTGTTCTTCTTTTTCTAGTTCCTTGAGGTGTAAAGTTAGGTTATTGATTTGAGATCTTTCTTTTTTTCTTAATGTAGGTGTTTATCACTGTAACCCTCCTTTTTAGAACTGCTTTTGCTACATCCCGTAAGTTTTGGTGTGTTCTGTTTCCGTGTTCATTTCTTTCAAGATTTTTTTTTTATTCCCCTTTTGATTTCTTCTCTGATCCATTGGTTGCTTAGGAGTGTGTTGTTTAATTTCCCCATCTTTGTGAATTGTCTAGTTCCCCCCACCCCGCTATGTATTTCTAGTTTTATATTATTGTGGTCAGAAAAGATACTTGGTTATGATTTTAATCTTCTTAAATTTGTTAAGACTTGCTTTGTGACATAACATGATCTAGCCTGGAGAATATTTCATGTGCTTGAGAAGAATGTGTATTTGTTGCTCTTGGATGAAATGTTCTGTATGTGTCTGTTAGGTCCTTTTGGTTTAAAGTATAGTTCAGGTCCAACGTTTTTGTATTACTTTTCTCTCTGGATGATCCAACCATTGTTGAATGTGGTGTATTGAAGTCTTATACTATTATTGTATTACTGTCTATTTCTCCCTTCAGATATGTTAATAAATGTGTCCTTAAAGCTAAAGCAAGTCTCTTGTGGGCAGTATATATTTGGGTTTTGTCTTTTGTTTGGAGAATTTAATCCATTTACATTCATTTAACGTAACTACTGCTAGGTAAGGACTTATTAATGCCATGTTACTAATTGTTCTCTGGCTGCTTTTTAGGTCCCTTTTTCTTTCCTTCCTCTCTTCGTGTCTTCTTTTATGAACTGATTTTTTGTAGTGATATGCTTTAGTTCCCTTCTCTTTATCTTTTGTGTATCTACTGTAGGTTTTTTCTTTTTGGTTCCCGTGCAGCTTATATAAACATTTTATAGATATAACGGTTTATTTTA
The DNA here is from genome assembly GCF_029215605.1 of Mirounga angustirostris. NCBI lineage: Eukaryota > Metazoa > Chordata > Mammalia > Carnivora > Phocidae > Mirounga > Mirounga angustirostris. The sequence continues at coordinate 39,564,810 of NW_026991719.1, forward strand.
AGCTGATAACAACTGAACTTGGATCACTCTACCTTTTTCCTCTCCCCCTTTTATGTTTTTGATGTCACAATTCACATCTTTTTATATGGTTTATCCATTAACAAATTATTGTAGAGGGCAATTTGTTCTTGAATACTAATTTTTTTCTTGCATCTTGCTAAACTTTCTACACATCCTAATGACTTTGGTGTTCTATAGAGACAGTAATCTCATTTTTGAAAAAATAACAGTTTACTATTTCTTGGTTTTGAGTCCTTATATCTTTAATTCCTTTCCTTCCTGTGCTGGTTATGACAATTCTAAATATAGAACTTCTGATAATGGAGTCCATTGTCTTCTTCCTGCTCTTTAAGGATATGTTTTTAACATTCTTACACTAAGTATGAATTTTGCTCTAAATTTTTTAGATGCCCTTTATTGGATTAATAGAATTCCTTAATATTCTTTTTTTTTAAAGCATGGAGCTTGAACTCCGGACCCTGAGATCAAGACCTGAAACTGAGATCAAGAGTCAGACACCCAGCCAGCTGAGACACCCAGGCACCCCGAGCTCCTTAATATTCCTAGTTTAATAATCTTTTAATCAGAATTCTTTGATTTCATTAAAAATTTTTTGCATATATTCAGATTATTATAAAATTTGTTATTTAATCCATTAATGTGAAAATTTTATTAGGTTTTCTATGTAATCCAACTTTCCATTGTTGGGATAAACCCAATGTCATGATGTATTACCTGTATTATACATCACAGTGTTCTCTTTGATAATATTTTATTTAGGATTTTGCATCTGAATTAATCAGTGAAATAGCTCTATAATTCTCCTTTCTCATACTGTCAAAGTTGGGGTTTGATATCCAACTTATGCTGGTGTCATAACAAGGGTTGGACTATTTTCCTCTGGAATTGGTTATATAAGTGTGTTTGTTCTTTGTATGTTTATAGAAATAACCTGTAAAACTGTGTTGTACTTCTGTCCTCTTTGTGAAAGGAGTTTTTAAACTACTATTTTAGGCATTTTACTCCCTTTTGAGTCAATTTTATATTTTCCTAGGAATTTGAATATTTACTTAAAATTTTTAATGTATGGACAAAGTTCTTTTTAATACCTGTATCCTTTGTCATTCTTAGTATTTTTGTGGTTTTGTTTTTTTTTCTTGATCAATCTTTAGGTTTGTACATATATTAGTCTTTTCAAAGAATTGACTATTGGTTTTATAAACCCTCTATTAAGTCAGATGCTTATCTCTTTAATTTTTTTCTTTTTTTCTTTTTTAGCTGAAGCATTTAAGGCTATTTCTTTCTAAATGCCAAAATTTTTAGTTTGTAGTTTAGTTTATAGTTTTTAAAATATACTTTTTAAAATTAAAATCCAAAAGAGTTTTTGGGTGAGAATTATTAGAAAACAGTATATGAAAAGGACAGATGAAGATGAAGAGGCATAAGGAGAAAGAGGGTGAGAGCCAGTGGAGTGAAAGAAGACCTTGTACTCTGTGATTTAACAACCCTCCATGGCCTTTAAGACCTACAGCAAAGTTGCTGAACTCTTGGTAATCAGTTGTGAGATGATTTTCTGTGAAAACAGGTGAAGAGCCGAACCAATCTTTTCACTTTCAATCATGTGGAAAGCAGAGAGAAACATTTGGAAGTAAGGCTCAGGAGCAATTAAAAATCTGAGCTAATAAAAGGCTGTGGACTTGGGGCTCATGCCAAATTAACCAAACAGTGATTAGTGTTATGGAGAAACGATGCAGTTTTCAATGTAATAGTATGAGAGGAGACCTATGTTAGATTAGCCCTTAAGTGTTTGTTCACCCTTCCTTGAAATTTCTTCCACTCTAAAATATTCACGTCTCACTAGCCATACAGAGTGGACTGATAATAGATGGCACAGAGAGCAGTAAAAATAGTACTTTTATTCACATTCTCCTGAATAAGAATCAAGGAAAAGAAGTGTGAGTAGCACCATCTTCAATTTTTTTTTTTTTCTTGTTTCCACAAACTCTGGATTCTGCTCTGCCAGAAGTCTTAATACCCAGGGAAGGATGCACCCACTGGAAAATGTAATGATGATTGGAGTGTTTGAAAATTTAAGAAGAAATTGTGCACTTTAACTTTTTATTTCATAAGTAAGAACTGTTTTTGCAATTTGAGTTAGCTTAACAAATGGAGGATTTTTGCTCATGAATAAATGTATCATTTTCCCACAGATAGTTGAATGGTTAAAAAAAAATACCAAATTTAGTAGAATCACACACAAAAAAAGGAAAATGGGCTCCACCTGGTGATCATAATTTAACACAGTCTAACACTTTATTAATGTATTTAAATGAATATAGTTTCAATTAGCTATTACCCCATACTACCACAAAAGTTAGTGACTTAAAAAACAATTGTTTTATTATTGCTTATGGCTTCTGTGTGCCGGGAATTTAGAGAAGAGTTGAGGAAGAGCCTGTTTGAATGGTTTGGGCTCTGGATTTCTCATGTGGTTGCAGTCAGACAATGATTGAATTTAGAAAACAGGGCATTGGAGCTAGTGACTGTTTCAGGTATCTTTCATTTTTCATAGAGTCTCCGGCCTTCTCCATGTAGTCTCTCTACATGGGCTAATTTGGACTTCTTTGTAACTATCAGACTGCTTAATGGATGCTGAAAGCTTCAAGAGCAAATATTCCAGCTCACAAGGTAGAAGCTGAATCACCTTTTATGACCTAGCCTTGAAAGTCACATAATACTAATTCTATCATACTCTCAGTCAACCCAGTCACAAAATCCCACCCTTTTCAAGGGGTGAGGATGTAGATCCAACCTCTCAATGTAGTAAGAATCAAAAAACTTTGCAGACATATTTAAAAATCACTGCAAATATACCAGAAAGCAGAGGAGGACAATTTACAATCCTTGTTTAGAATGACGGAATGTTGGTCAATCTTAAAACAGACCTTCTTTCACCCAGATATTCATCCCACAAATATATACATTTTCAGTGTCTTAGATATCTAGAATCTTGACTTCTTTCTTGTCAACACCTTTATTTTCTTTCAACCTCAGATCTACATAAGAATAGAATCAACCATGGGCATGTATGCCACATGATGAAGTCCTCTGGAGGAAAGAAGGGAAAGAAGCTAATGTTAATGAGCACCCATTTTATGCCAAATATCAAGCTAAACTTCATACTTTTGTTTATTTCACCAAACTTATCTAGTGATCTATTGCCGCTTACCAAATTATCCTACACCTTAATTAGTGTCACAAAACAGCAACTGCATTCATCTCACAAAATTTGGGGCCAGAAATTCAGATCTTAGCCAGAGTGGATTGAATGGCTGGAAAAAGCTGTCATGGCTCTACCTGTTGATTGAGTTCCTTGATTCTTCTCCACATGGCATTTGCTAGAGCTGGAATGTCTAAGATGACTTCATTACTTACATGTCTAGTGCCCTTTCTTGGATAACTGGCACAGCTAGATTTGTCTAGGTATCTCTCTACATGCAGCTTCTCCCCAGGGCTAGGTTATGCCTCACAGCATAGTAATCTAGGCTAGTCAGACTCAGTCAAGTTCAAAACTCCTCCCACTTTTTCTTGTAGCCTTTATGCAATCTATCAATTAGTGTTTCCCCATATTTGTTCCTCAGAAGCTCTGCCTCCAACAAGCCATGGTTTGAAGTACTTTGGGAAGCATTGCATAACATATTTCTTTTTGGAGACTCAAAATGCACATTAATATATAAAAAGCACTGAGACGTCTGTTTAACTTTCCCAAGCTTGTTTGACTAAGGAACCTCTCTTTTAATATAAGACCCATTAACATCAGTCCATGGAATATGCTTTCACAGATGTTGTATTAAATAGTGCAAAGAAGGGGCGCCTGGGTGGCTTAGTCGTTAAGCATCTGCCTTCAGCTCAGGTCATGATCCCAGGGCCTGGGATCGAGCCCCACATCGGGCTCCCTGCTTGGCGGGAAGCCTGCTTCTCCCTCTCCCACTCTCCCTGCTTGTGTTCTTGCTCTCGCTGTCTCTCTCTCTCTGTCAAATAAATAAATAAAATCTTTAAAAAAATAAACAAATAAATAAGTAAATAAATAGTGCAAAGAAAATGTGTTATTGTTGATGTTGTAAAAGGTATATTACAGGCAGGATCTGATTTTAATGAGGACCACTGACCTGTCATAACTACATAACAAGGCTATTTTCATGATCTGATTAATCATCCAGGTTGAAATTGCTCTGCTGATGTATATAAATTTTCATGAAAGAGAAATCTTGTGTGATCAGAGTCCCTAAGTTCTTGCCAATCAAACAGTGGGAAAGAATGTTGAGTATAATTTCTGCCTATTTAAAGAATTTGGGTGCTTGTATTTTTAATGCCTACAGAATGTTCAATTTTATTAGGAAAACATTACACATATCAAATTTACTTTTATTTTGTTGAAGAGAATATTTGTTATATTGAAAAGAATTTTCTCAGCTGTATATATTTATATATGTTAAATACATCTTGTCTACATTCAGATAATCGCAATTGGTTACTTTCTATATGCCAAGCCCTGTTGTGATACAGAAATATACGTATAAGACAACAGAGCACTAGCCCTCATTATTTGGAAACTATTTGAGAGAGATGGGTCTTGCATATCTTGAACAATAATACTGCCAAACAAGGCTATATAATAAGATGAAAAATAAAATAAAATCCCAAGTCAAATGCGTCCAACAGCCAAAAGATGCTGTGGAAAGGCAGGGAATAGAAGAGCTAAGTAACCGAAGCAATTTTCATAGAGAGCGGAGTGGAACTTGACTCATCTTGGTGGATGGATGTCACAGAATTTGAATTGTCAGAAGAAATAAGCAGCCGGTAGGCAAAGCATGATCAAAGGCAAGTGAATCCCATTTCCCTCTGGAATTGGCAGTCCTTGCATACATTGCTTCTCTTCTTTGTCCTTTCTTTCTGTCTCAACCTGCCCCTGCTTATTTGTCTCTTCATGGCTAATCAAAGCTCTGTCTGGCAGCTGTGCTCTTCCACCACCCAGTTCCAGTCATCCAGAGCCAGCTCAAGTACCTGACCCTCCATTAAACAAAGCTTCCCAACAATTGTGATCCTTTTTTAAAACTAGCTAGTAGTTTGGCACTACCAAATCAAAACAATGCCTGAGTGTACAACGGGGCAGCTAAATCTGATGGATCCATTATTGAGACTGATGAATGAGCCCATTGAAGAAGTAAAGATTGATGCAAATGCTTTCTCTGGGCACAGTCGGACGTGAAAGAATAAAATTTAGAGCTAGGGAAAAGTATGACTGACTATGGTTGATTGATTAGGCCATTGAAGACCATTGGAGGTGCTCTAAAAGGGAAGTCGCTGGGCAAAAGTAGGGTTTTGTGAGGATTATTCTCACAGGAGAAAGGTATAGAATTAACTGCAGGAAGGGGAGACTATAGACAGGGAGATTCGGTGAGGAGGTAATTGAAACTCACAAGTGAAGCAGTGAGAGCTGGTCTGATACATTAGGAGTAGACATAAAAAAGAGAAGATAAATCTGCCATATTTCAAAGAAAGATTTGCAGAACTTGGTAACAGTGACCGTAGGGGACAACTTTGGTTTTCTCTTTTCTAAAGTAAGGGAATTAAAATAGATGCTTAATAAGTTTACTTTAAACTATATAATATCTATGAGTCTAAGATACTCAAGGGGAAGGGTAAAATTGAAAACAAACATGTTTGTCTTATAACTCAGGGTGCTATACCTGACCACAGATGGGGTGGCTTAAATAACAGATATTTATTGGGGTGCCTGGTGGCTCAGTCAATTAAGCGTCTGACTCTTGATTTCGGCTCAGGTCATGTTCTCAGGGTTGTGGATTGAGTCACAGGTCATCGGGCTCCATGTTCAGCAGGAAGTCTGCTTCTCTCCCTCTTCTTCTCCCTCTGCCCCTCCACCCCCCTACTCATGCACACACTCTCTCTCTCTCTAAAATAAAATAAACAAATCCCCCCCAAAACCCACATATTTACTTTCTCACAGTTCTAGAGGATGGGAAGTCCAAGATCGAGGTGCTGGCAGACTGGTTCCTATGAAAGCCCCTTCTTGCTGATAGCTGCCTTGTTGCTGTGTCCTTCCATGGTGGAGAGAGAAAGAACTAGCTCTCTGGTCTCTTCTTATAAAGGCATGAATCCCACCATGAGGGCCCACCCACCCTCAGGACCTCAACTAAACCTAATGACCTCCCGAAGGCCCCACCTTCTAACACCATCACATTCGGAGTTAGGGCTTCAACATATGAATTTGGAGGGGACACAAACATTCAGTCCATAACAGTTTCCCCTTCTGAATACTCTGCTATTGAATTCTACCATAATCCCAAACACTGGTGTTATGAAACTTTGATTATGTTTGTGGATATATTTGTGCACATCCTAATTATTTTTACTATGGAACTATTCTTGCATTGTGCAAGCATACACATTGCTGACGTTAATTAACCATCTTCCCTCTTGATAGTTTTAAGCAAGACTTTCAACTGTTGTCTTCTGATTTTATGTGTGGTTATATGTATCAGTTAGGATCAAGTTGGGCTGAATGCACCTTAGAAGCCAAATAACGATGCCTTAAACACAATAAAAATTTCTTTCCCATGTAAAAGAAGTGTGATGATAAGCTCTTTAGAACTGATACAGCAGGTCTACAGATGTCAGAGACCAAGGTCATTTACTCTCTCTGCTCCTCCATCCTAACACATGGCTCTCCTTTTTAAGACTCTCTCACCATCCAAGATGGTTCTAGAGCTCCAACAATATAGGCATCAGAAAGTTAGGAAAGGAGAAGAGTTAAGACACACTTTCCAATTAACTCAGCACCCTTTATGGGGCCTTCCATGGGGTACCACACAACAGTTCTACTTACATCTCATTGGCTGCGCCTATCTATAAGAGATGATAGATTTTAGCCTGACGCATTGTTGCTTCCATTAATACAGTTTTCTGGTAGGTAAGAAGAAGGCAAGAATGGATATTATCTCTGCCATAATATGCTTATTAATCAACAGTATAGTCTTCTGAGTATTAAATTCTAAATCTCACTGGATTATTTTATAAAAGCAAAGAAACATGAACATATTGTCTAAATTTTGTTATTGGCATCAAGATAAGATATTCTGTATGTATGCAAAATAGCATTTTCCTCACACAAATTTTGTTCATTTTTCCCTCAACTACAGAAAGCTGCCTGTTTGTAAAATTTACCTTTAGGGATAAAGAGATGATGCCATTGAACTACTGTCTACTCAACCTGGATTTTGACTTTTTTTTTTGATGAAGCAATGGGCTTTCTCCAATCCATCCCACACTCTAACTTGGCCTCTCTAGTTGCCAGTGGCCTTCTACAGTAAGGGCAATGGCTAGGGCTAGAAGTACAGGAGACTGATGCTAAAATCCCCTGTGAAATAAGAACAATGAAGTTGGCAAAATTCCTGAAATTAAACCTGCCTTGAAATCTTGTAGTCAGGTTTATTCTGAATGAATTTCCTCTGTTTTTACTTAACACGACCTCTCATCAATTTGGGTGACCCAAGTGGGTTTGATCCTCTGTCTTCTTACTTGGGGCTTCTCCAAACGCGGACTGTGAAACAAGGATTTGGGTGTAGGTGGTTAATCTGGGAGATGATCCCAGAAGCACACCTGAGACAGGAAGAGAGGAAAGTCAGTAGAGGGTGTGCTAATGGGGTAGTTTGCTCAATCTCACTGTGACCTTCGGAGGCATTGTGTCAAACACGCCTCACAATTGTTCCAACAAGGGTGAGGGAAGCTGAAGTATTTATCTGTTGATGCCCATCCCTCCCCAGCTGGAGGTTGCCTCAGGTGGTGTGACATATCCAGCATTTCTGGTTTGCCCTACTGGAAGGCTGAGCAAGCTCTCAGGCCAAAAAGCAGAGAGGCTCAGGAATTTGAGGTTGAAATACTGTTAGCCTGCTGGAAACTCTTGTGCAGCTACCAGTGAACTAGAGGTGGGCTGAGGGAAAAGGCATTAACAGGGTCTGCAACTTGCCCCCTGAAACTCCATGTTCAGGGTAGTTATATGATATGTACCTGATCAATCAGACTGTCACCTTCTGTGGCCACAGTGATTGAGTCAGGTATGGCCGCCCCTTCCCCAGAAGGGACTTCTCTTTTCTCACAGGTAGTAGGGGCTTCTCCTTACCATAAATTCCCTTCTGTATTATTTACTGATTGCTGAGTAACAAATTGCCACAAATTTAACAGCTTAAAGGAACATAGTCTATGTAGGTCAGTCAGGAGTCCGAGCATGGCTTAGCTGAGTCCTCTGTCAGGTTAGGATCAAGGTACTGGCCAGGGCTCAGTTATTATCCAGGGGTTCAACTGCAAATAGATCTGCTTTCAAGCTCACTCCAGTTGTTGTCAGAATTCATTCCCTTTTGGTTATAGAACTGAAGGCTTCCGTTCTTACTGGCTGTCAAGTAGAGGCTGCCCTTGGCTCCAAGACCTCCCACAGTTCTTGGCCATGTGGCTTTCTCCCTAGGCACCCTAACACCATGGCAACTTGTTTCTCCAAAGTCAGAAATGGAGGAAGAGAGTGAGTCTGCTAGCAAGGTGGAATTTTGTGTAACCAAATATAATCACAGAAGTTGCATTCCATCACCTTTGCCATGTTCTATTAGTTAGAGGCAAGTCACAGGTCCTGCCTACATTTGAGGGGAGGGGATCATAGAAAAAGGTGTGAATTCTAGAAGGTCGGGATCATAGGGACCACCTTAAAGTCTATCTGGCACCCCTTCTAAGGTATTCAGTTCTACCATGATAAGAAAGTTTGCTCTCAGAGATTCCAAGGCCACCACTTCTGAGGCAGGTTTCTTGCCTCTGCCTCCACCGTGATGATCTTGTAAGTTCTCTCTCTAAAGACAGGAAAAACCTCACATACTTAATCTCTCATAGAGCGCTCTCTCTAATAGAGCTTCTGATAAATTAGGATTTACTTCAATTGTTTAGGACACCATATTTCTCTTAGTGAATCCCAATACTGAATTAGCCTGCTTGGCAATCATGTCACACTGCTGATGTAAATTATATTAAAACAAACTACTCCATCTGCGTCATCTTTCATTATGAACTACTGTTAAGTCAAATCTGTTCCTTCATGCACTTTTGGATCTCAGTGAGTTACTTTACATTTATTCTTACTAAATTTCATTTTGTTGATTTTTTGGACAAGGTTTTAAAAACATTTTATATGGGTTTTTTGGTTTGTTTGGGTTTTGTTTTTTTTTTTTTTTTTTGGCTTTGGCTTTGGCTTTGGCTATCTTTCAAACTCTGGGTCATCTGCAGGTTTGATAAATGTGTCTTATATGGATTCAGCCAGGCATTTGACTTAAAATGTTAAAAATGGCAAAGTTAAATGGAGTTTGGAGGGCTGTCACCATGATGGACACTAACAAATTCGTGCATGTAACACTGTTCCCAACGATCCCACCTAGGTTTTTGGTGGTCACCACTTCCTTTTCTAAAGGCTCCAAGACCATCTATTTGATAATCATGCTAAAATTTGTTGAGTCGCAGTATCAAGGTTACTGGTATATAGTTTCTGGAATCTAAATTTCTCTTCCTTTTGTAAATTGTGATACTATGATAGTTCACTGATTGATACCCCCTTAAGACAAAGGAACTAATTTCTCCCAACTGCTGGGAGTTAGGCTATTGACAACTTATAGCTGAGTCCCTCTCTGGGAATTGCCCTCTGCTAAAGACAGCCTCCTCTCCCAAGGTCACCTCCTGCTCCTGGGGGTTGAGGGGGATAAGCCCACATTCATCGACTGGTGGAAGTGAATTTATAAAGACCTGGTTCTCTTGCCTCAAGGTAAGAAAAGTCTTCAAGTCCCTCCCAACTTCAGAGCCTACCATGGGATCAACCCAGGTCTTTGTTGTGACTGAATTTCTATTTAGTTTCTCCCTCTGTCCTGTTCTGCTGCCATTCATCAGTGTTGGTCGGGAAGGCATACCCTAATGTAAGTCTCTAACCCGGAGTCTGTTTCCCAGGGAACTGGACTTGCAGTACCATCCCCATTCCTCAGGAGTCTCTCACACCCTTCAAAAGTCTTCTTTCAGTGTCCAGGGTATAATTTAAATTCATTTTATTGTGTAAGAGCTCTTAATATCTAATTCTCTTAAGATTTTGTCCCTCAATATATTGTTGGATATATATATATATGTGTGTGTGTGTGTATATATATACATATATATGTATATATGTATATATATATATTCGAGCGGTTGAAGATCCCTCTTCTCAACTGTGAAGGCAAAAAGAGTTGAGGCATTTTGCTTTTATCCTGTGACCTGCTCATATTGAGTGAGCAGCCTCCTTCTTTGCACTTCTTCTTCTTTTGTGTATGACTAAATGAGTCCTTTTTGTGTTCTTTGTGCTTTCCGCATGCCTTAACTCACTCTGGGACTTGGCCCTTCTGGCACTGTTCATACTCTCCTCATGCCTTGCAGATCTCAATAGAGATTGATAGCGGATGTACAGACCACCTGCTCAGGACACCTGCTTGGTAATTCAGAGGTAAAGTCTGTGTTTTGATAAAGAAAAGTGCTGTCTTAGTTTTATCACTATCTCCCTTTTAACTTCTGACCCATATACAAAAAGGTCCTTTTTCCTCCATCCCCCAAATTCACCCTGCCCAAGCCCTGCTTTGGGTAGCAATTTTCCTACAACTAATGCCTTTGAATACACTTTTTGTGCCACATTGTTTCAGGCTATAAGAAGCCAGCCTAAGCAGTGTTAATCTATTTTGATGTTTTGCAGCCAAAGATCTAATTGAGTTGATTTCTATGACATTTTAGAGCTACCCACTCAACTTCAAATTTTTAAAAACTTTCATTTGCATCTTTGTTTTTTGCTACCACCTAAACAAAACTCAGCACACATCATATTTTTCTTTTGGGGGAAAAAAAATAACAACCTTCTGAGAACAGGGGAATGGGGGTGCTCCCTTCCATGAAGTCCCAAGTAAAACAGAAGAATGATAGCTGTTAGAATAATAGCCATATGTATGTCTCTATAAGACATAAAATTATCCAGGCACATGCAAGCACCATATTCCATGGATATAAAGTTTAAGGCATTTGCAGTTAAAGGGGAAATCATTGGTACTGTCTGAACTTCAACAGATTGCTCAAGTTTTTCCACTCACTACTAAATTCTCAGCACATATCAAACTCTGACTGAAAAGGCTTCCTAATGTGGTGCATATAAAACGAAGTGTACTTGCAGTGGGTTGAAGTCTTTGATCACTGAGATCGAGCACTGAGCCAAAATGAGCACAAGCGATAATAAGCAAAAGAATGGGAACAGCATTTGAGATCTTCAGTCAAAAAGTACTCAAAGAAATTTCTAAGACATGATTAGGACCCTAGCGGCTCTGTTACCAACCATGTGCAAAGGAAAATAGGGTAGAAGCATCATGCACTGGCTGCCAAAAGGAAGCAGACAGAATTAGCCTGATTTCATGTCTTATGTAGTAACTGTGGATTTTTAATTAAAGATTTCCAAAAATTAATAGTGTGTAGATGGAGACCTTCTTTGCCCACGGGAAAGGTACCCATCCCTGATATCTGGTCCTGAATTCTGACTCCAAGACTTTTTAGCTGTGTGACCTTTGGCAAATTGCTTAACCTCTTTGGTCTCAGTTTGTTCATCTGTAGAAAGGGAATTATAATGATAACTAGTTCTAAGATTGCTGCAAGGATTAAATGAGATATGGCATTAGAAGAGCTTAGCACAATGCCTGGTTATTTTTTTTTAAAAGATTTTATTTATTTATTTGACAGAGAGAAAGAGAGAGCACAAGCAGGCGGAGCAGGAGAGGGAGAAGCAGGTTCCCCATTGAGCAGGGAGCCCGATGCGGGGCTCGATCCCAGGACCCTGGGATCATGACCTGAGCTGAGGGCAGACACTTAACTGACTGAGCTACCCAGGTGCACCATACAATGCCTAGTTATAAACTAAAAGTTCAATGAATTTTAGCTATGATTAAGGTTATGATTATTACAATATAAAGTTAATTTTGATGGCTTTTCATATGTATTTCCCCTGCATAGAAATTCATTATGATTAGTTAAGGATCAGCAGAGGGAGTCAGTTTCCCCATAAGTGGGTGTTGAGAGGACCAAGCTAGAGGAGGGGGAATGCCTATAAAAGTGGGTAAGGTCCTGTGAGTTTTATGGGCTTGTTGCCATATTTGTGGGCCTGGATGCTTTTCAACCCTTTTGGCTAAATTGTAGCAGGGAATGTAGCTGGCTGCCAGCTCTCCTTGGCCTCACCACCTTAATTATGATTGAGACAAAGGTCTGACTCTTAATGAGAACACAGCCTCATCAGACTGTAGAGCCCTGCCCACAAGTCTGGAGCACTTTTGATTTCATGGGGAACTTATTTTTGTCAGAAGTTTCCCTGACTTGGAATATGAGGCTGATGTACTTACTGTCTTTTTTCTCGAAGGAAAATGGAAGAAAAAAGAAACAGAACTTCAGCCTTCAGGTCTCTTTATAGCCTCAACCTTCAGGGATGGTGCCCCTCCCATGGGCAGAAGAGACCTTCATGTACTTTGGAGGCCTCAGACTCAGATGCCTACAGCAGCCCAGAAATAAGTGAAATAGGCCAGAAAACCTGCAGGGTTTGTGATGACAGGAGAGCTTGGGTCTCTCCAGGCGGGAGCTCTAGGAGATTGTTGTCACCTAAGAATATGGGTACAGTGATGTGAGATCCTCCAATTTTTCAAGAGAAGCTACAAATCTAGCTTTTTATGTTGGATCTCCTAGTTTTCAAAAACACCATGTGGGTCAAACAAAATATTTGCCAGCCATGGCCCAAGGATTGCCAGATTGGGACCCTCCTCTCTATGGTAGAATTTCACGTTCCCGGAGAGGTTCCTTCTGACCCCAAACATGTCCCTTACCTTATGCCACTCCACTAGAAGTCCAGCAGAGTCTTTCCCAGCTCTAAGACCTCTCCTTCAAGATGCAAAGTCACCCTTGTGGGGAGCACAATGAGAACTCATCACACACTAGCTCACTCACGAGATTATGCCAGCTCACGGCATCCATCTAGGGAACGAGGAAAGGTGGAGATAGGGCAGTCCAGCGGAATGAATACCCAGAATTCTTTGCTGTGATACTCACTAGTTGTCATAACCTCACTTTTCCTTATTTGTGAAAAGGAGCTAATAATTGCTACTTCATGGGATTGTGGTGAGAATGAAGTAGAGTAAAACATACCAAATGTCTGGTCTGGAGCAGACTGTCCTTAAATAAAAGTTTAACCTGGAGGGAGGAAGGAAAGATGTTCTGGAGCTCAGGGGCAGTTCTGAAGCGGGGGAATGGGCGGTTAGCCACATAGGATCTCTCAGAAGAGGGGTAAAAAGAGTGGAAAGGCAGAAGGGAGCCATTAACCATAATCTGAGCATATCATTCTCTGGCCAGCAGCCACACTAGTACAGAGGGGATAATGTATTAAGGGAGAAACAGGCACTACGATAATAACCCACAAATGCAGCCTGTTATACTGACTTGCATTCTAAGCTTACACAAGTCTAATTCATCTTTCCAATATTTTTGGCCAATGTGGACCTAGTTTTCTGGATACCGTTTCTTTGACTTCTTTGCTCAAATCGATGTTCCATGCCTGCATTTCTTACTTCCACAACACATAGGTGAATTGTCAGCCAAATTTTTTTGCTTTATGGAAAAAAAACAAAAACAACAAAACCTCTTATGTTTTGTGCTGTGCAGAACTCAGGAGAAATTTTAGAGAAGAAATTTGAATCAGAATGAAACCAACTTTAGATGTGTACGGCAGGGGCAGGAGTGTAAGGTTGAGGAAGGAATGGGAGATCAACGTAAGCCTCCAGCAGTAAGACAAAGGAAAATAACAAGGGAATTGAGTGTTATAGAATCACATGTCAGCAGCTTGACTTTGTAAAAACTGTCCCAGTGTAATAACACAAGTGTCATTTTTAAAAAAAAAAAAAAAGCAAGAGAGGGGCGCCTGGGTGGCTCAGTTGGTTAAGCGACTGCCTTCGGCTCAGGTCATGATCCTGGAGTCCCAGGATCGAGTCCCGCATAGGGCTCCCTGCTCGGTGGGGAGTCTGCTTCTCCCTCTGACCCTCCCCCCTCTCATGTGCTCTCTCTCTCATTCTCTCTCTCAAATAAATAAATAAATAAAATCTTTAAAAAAAAAAAAAAAAAAAGCAAGAGAAATCCTGTACCATGTACGAAAAACTGACTTTCAGACCCTAGCTTGTAGCCCATGCCCTTGCTTAGCTGTTCCAACTACAAGGGCCTGCAGAGTTGCCTGTTTTGAGAATTCATAAAGGAAGAGATTGGGTTTTATCCAGAAAGCAGATCACAGGAAGACACATTTCCCAGTTGAATATTGAAATTTCCAACCCCTCTATACACGTCAATATGCGTGCACATGCATACTTATTCATGCACGTGGCCAAAGTGCTTTGGATTCAACAAATCAAAGAAGTGGACAAATCTCCATACTCTCTGTGGGGTTTTTTTGTTTTTTGTTTTGTTTTTGTTTTTGTTTTTTGTGTTTTTTTTTTTTTTTTTTTTTTGCGGTTGGCCTCTTGTCTGAGGCCAAAGATTAGTCAGGATGTTAACCAGGGGTCCAGATGTGGCTTTTCAGAAAAACACATTCTTTAGCTTGGCTTCTGTATGTCTTAGTTGCCAAGATCCACTCTTCTGTGCTCAACTCAGCCCTCATTGCATACCCCGCCCCCTCCCCTGCCTCATCTCAAATGGCCACCACAGCGGTTGGCTTTAGTATTGGAACAGAAAGAAGGAAAAACCTTGAGAATACATATTCGGCTCCACAACAATCTGGAGAAAATGTGTCAAATGCATTCCACTGCCATATGTCAACTTCTTTCCATATCTGTTATTTCTGCAGAAAATACTGTCTAAAGAAGTCTCATCACTGCATTTGCACACAGGTGGCCATAATTCCCAAGGTTTGGATCTCTGGTAGAACAGCTATTGTGTTCAGTTTGATTGTCTAGAATCTTGGAAAAACTGGCCACACTAGCAAGGGCCTTAATAAGGTTAAGACCTGGGGCGCCTGGGTGGCTCAGTCGGTTAAGCGTCTGCCTTCGGCTCAGGTCACGATCTCAGGGTCCTGGGATCGAGTCCCGCATCGGGCTCCCTGCTCCGCGGGAAGCCTGCTTCTCCCTCTGCCTCTCTCTCTCTGTCTCTAATGAATAAATAAATAAATAAAAAATCTTTAAAATAAGGTTAAGACCTTCTTAAACTCGAGTTTTGCTTTGTTTGGAAATGTCAGTATATGAAAACAAATACAAGCTGGCCCTTTAGGAAACCCAGTTCAATCTGGGACAAGCCCCAGGAACCTGCATTTTATAACAAGCTACCCAGATGGTTCTGATACAGAGTTCCCTGACCCTACTTTGAGAACCGTTGCTCTGTGTCACCTATGCCAACAGGTGGCATTAAATTTTTGGAGCCCAGAATCCTTTTACATTCTCAAAAATTATTTAGGACCTCAATGAGCTTTGGCTTACGTGGGTTATATTGATTGACTCTTACCATATTAAAAATTAGATGGTATTAAATATGTATTTGCAAATCATTTTTGAAATAACAATAAACTCATTACAGGTTAACAAGAGCAAAATATTTTCATGAAAAATAACTCTTTTTTTTCAAACCAAGAAAATTAGTGAGAAGAGTGGCATTATTTTGCATTTTCAAATCTCTTTATTATCTGGCTTAATAGAAGACAGATGGATTCTCATATTTGTTTCTGCATTCTAGCTGTCGCAATATGTTGTTTTGGTAGAAGTATATATATGAACAAAATCCACCTTACACAGGCATGTAATTGGAAAAGGGAGGAAATATTTTAATAGCTGTTTTAGATCATTGTGGCTATTCTTCTTTGATACTACACCAAAATGCAAGAAATTGTAGTTCCTTAAAGGTTAGTTGCAACACGGAATCTGAGACCATCTCAGTGAGCTTTTCATTCTCTGTTACATTAAAATTCATTGGTATGTCTTGCACTTGGAATACATTTTTTATGCATGCATAATTTTATAAAACTATGAATTGGTCATTTAGGAAATATTGGTTCACCGAGTTATACAGATATTCCAAATGTTGACACATTTCATTACACAAAATTTTAAAAATCATATTTGTTAATATCAACACTAATCTCACAGAAAACATCTTTAAGTATTGGGAAGCTGGCAAGTGCATGGTGATGGATATAAGCTTTCCAAAATTTTAATTTTCTCTTGAAAGTTGGAATTTTATCTTTGGCAACAAATACCGTCAGTTGTTTTCCTTGAAATAACAGACTCACTTTGTTCATTGTCAAAAAAATATCTGCCAAATACCCAAG
Source organism: Mirounga angustirostris (assembly GCF_029215605.1). NCBI lineage: Eukaryota > Metazoa > Chordata > Mammalia > Carnivora > Phocidae > Mirounga > Mirounga angustirostris. The sequence goes on from NW_026991719.1 coordinate 39,581,251, forward strand.
TCCAAATAACCATGATTTGTCTGTCGGTTATTTGTTCAAATAAAAATGGTCTTCCACGAAAAAAAGCAGCTAGTTCAGCTCACAACTCAATTATACAAGTACTTTTTCTTGAGACGACTATCACATGCTAGTGGGTGCAGCAGAAGTGCTTTATGCATATTTCTCACTTTGTCACACAGAATATTAAAATAAAATTTTAAAAAGAAGGCACAGGCTTAGAGTTTTCCAATAAATATAGAAATACGAGCTCATGTTTGAGAATCCCGAAGCACTGGGCACTCCTGATAGCTCTGGTCAGATGAAAGTCAGATGTCCTCTGGGGGTTAAGACTTCAACATATGAACTTGCAGTGATATGGGGAAGGGGGACACAATTCAACTTATAACAGAATCACTCTGAGTTGTTGTCTATGGATAAAATTTGAAAATTCACCTCAAGAGAAACTCTCTAGATTAGGAATGGCCCACCTTACTTTTGAATAAATTACCAAAATCTTGGGAAACCCGGTGAACAACAAAAACCACACACCAATAAAGAACATTTCCCCACAATGGTCAAATCTCACACACACAATTCAAATTCGGTGGGCCAAGGTCTGATCCATTATTTTCTAGAAAATCTGTGCTGATGAGCTGATCCAGGCTCTAAAAGATGTGGTAGATGCATGGAATGTGTATATGTATTATAGTAGATGTCAAAATCTTCTTTTTCTTTCTAGAAGGGCAGTAACTTACTCTAGAAAAACCCTGTAGTTGGGGATATAATGGGGTATGACAAAGGAATGATATTATGATGGTGTTGGGCTAGAGATTCAAGAATATTTTCTCAACTCACCTGTCTGTCATCCTTTCAAAGAGCTCCAAAATTCGAAACAAAACATTTGCAAAATGAGGCCAAGCAAAACTTGATTACTAACTAGGATTTTGCTTCCAAACCCAAATGTGAAAGAAGCTCTGATAACAGGCTAGATTCCACAGATGGCTCATTTACCCAAGCAAAGTTGGCTTCAGTGTTCTAGAACCAAAGCACCCTAAAAGCCCACTTTGCATCTCTTTCCAGAGTTTAAACATTACCCCTTCACTAGGACAAAACACCATCCTGTATTCCAATGTTCATTCATAGCAGCATTACCAACAATAGCCAAAAAGTGGAAACAACTCAAAGGTACATGAATGGATGAATAGATTAGACAGATGTGGTATATACATACAATGAAATATTATGCAGCCTTAGAAAAGAATGAAATTGTGATACATGTTAAAATATGGATGAACCCTGAAGACATCATCCTAAGTGAATAAATTAGACAAAGAAATACAAGTGCTGTATGATTCCACCTATAGGAAGTATCTAGAGTAGTCATATCCAAGACATGGAAATATTTCATAGGGAGGATCCTTTCATTCAAAAGGAAATATTTTGGGACGATGCAAGCGCATTATCTAATGAAGTCAAGATAGTGAATAAATTGACAGTTACATTTGGGCAACCCAGCTATAAATAAAGCCACAGTTGATTCTAAATGTTGTTGTTGTTGCCTGTTGGTTTATTTTTAGGCTTCTCATTTAGTTTCCAAAGCACTTTCTCTCTTATCCGCCCCCCCACCACTTCCTTCTATTTCCATTTTTCTCCATCTCTAATCTTTCTCTTTCTTTTAATTCCCTTCTTCAATCATTTTTTACACCTTTTGCTGTTACTTTCTTGACGTTCTCACCTGCACTGGCTCCTGTCTACTTCAGTCTTCCCTTCTCCTCTTCCCCCTAGACTTGGAGCTCCTACCCTAGATGGGTATTGTGGAAAGACTAAAGCCTCTACCTGGTCTATCTTTTGCTTCCAGCCATAACCCTCAGTAATAACAATGATGCAGAGAGACTCGAGATAGATCCAAACATCTCAAACCTGGTAGTACAGAGGGTCTCCAAAGAGGAAAAACTGACACAGCCTATTTTTACAGACTGGCAAGTTGTTAATAGCTGCAGTAAAACAGGTTGAATCAGATGAAGCTTTTTTCACACCAGAAATTAGAACTCCAATTCAACATGTTTGAGGATAATATCTTTGAGGGCAGAGACATCTCACCCATCTTGCACATAGTTTGCAAATGAATGAAAGTCAAGTTTAACTGGATATAGCTTATAATTGGCATGATTGCTTTTAATTGGCTCAACTAATTTAATCATCTACAGTCAGAATAAGATATTTTCTGGATAGGCAGTAAGCTTTCACTGCACAGCACAGGGTAGAGTTTCAGAGCACTGGCTATGGAGCCCCCTCCCCTGGATTTGGATCCTACAATTATCCTTCCTAGCTGTATGGGCATGGCTGAGTTGTTTGAGTTCTAAAATATTTCCATTTCTTTTAAAGAATTTTTATTTTTTCATTTGAGACAGAGAGATACAGCGAGAGAGAGAGAGAGCAGGAGCAGTGGAGAGAGGCAGAAGGAGAAGCAGGCTCCCTGCTGAGCCAGGAGCAGACGCAGCTCGATCCTAGGACCTAGAGATCATGACCTGAGCCGAAGGCAGACGCTTAACCATCTGAGCCACCCAGGCGCCCCTAAAATATTTCCATTTTTAAAAATATCAGGGCCTTTATAAATATTAGGATTTACTTCAAGCCACCAACTCAATAAAATGTGTTAAGTGTTCATTTGACATTGGATTGCTGTGAGGCTCATAGCATTTGGGTAGTCTCAGAAGTAAAATGGGATCTGTTTGCAAGTCCCTGGGCTATAAGGAAGGACAAGGCAAGACTTTCATAGCTGAGCAGTGTATAGACAACATACCTTCTGAGTTCAGAGAGTATATGGTTACCTCCACACTGAGGGATCAGAGACAATCTTCATGTGATATTCCAAGGGCCTCTTGTGAATCCAGGGTCCAGACATGTGATGCTGGGAAAAGAAAAAAAAAAAACAAAACCATTTCATTTTGAGTGAAAGCATCAAAGTAAGGAAGTGGGTGTCATATACAGAGAACACAGCATGCATGAAGATAAGCCTTGGAGAACAATGTGGGAAAAGCAGGTGGGTTCCAGATCAAAGACAGCTGGAATGACAGGCTACAGAACCATTCCTCTGCATGCTTGTCCTGGGCACCATTAGACCTGACAGTGTCTCCTTCCTTCCATATTCCCTGAAGTGCAAGAGTAATGTCTGCAGCCCTCATCTGTCCCAGGAAACCACCCCCCTTCTCTTTCCCACCCCAGTAGACATCCTTCCATCCATCCACCCAGACCCTTCCAGGTTTGGGCAGTGAAGACTTGCCTTCCAGTCTGTGGGCCAATGAGAAACAAGCTTGGCACTGGTAGCTGGAGTCTGTTTTTGCTACCAGTAAGCTCCCCAACAGGACCAGGGAGAGCTTCTGGGTGTCCACGTCACCCCCAACTCCATCCCCCACCTCCATTCCCAAACCAGCAGACTTCCCCTGACTCCACAGTGTGGTTGTTTGGCTTATGAGATCTGGCTTCTGCTGGTGTGCTTTCTGAGTCTCTACTAGTACCAGCACCAACTCCAAACTCCACCCACTTGTTCACACTGCTCGGATCCTTTCCTCAAAAAACATCCAGACCCCCTATCTCTACCTTCACATCCACTGAATATCTCCATTTCTGAGATCCAGTTATCTATTCTTACTTAACAAACTACCCCAGACTAAATGGCTTTAAACAACAATTTATTATGCTCTCATGCTGGGTCAAGAATCCAGTCAGGGCACAGAGGGGAAGCTCATCACTGCTCTACAAAGTCTGGACCTTCAATTTGGATGACTTGTACATCTGGTGGATAAAATGGCCAGAGACTGGCTGGGTCTCTCTCTCTCTCTCTCTCTATCTATCTATCTCTATCTCTATCTCTATCTCTATCTCTATCTCTATCTCTATCTCTATCTCCCTCCCACATGGAGTCTCCATGGGTCTAGCTTGGACTTCCTCATAGCATGGCAACCGTAGGGTAGTCAGATTTCTCAAAAGATGGCTCAAGGCTTTAAGAGGAAGGAAGCAAAAAATGCCAGTCCTCTTAAAAGCTAGATCCGGAAGTGACAGAGCATCACTTCTACCATATTTTATTAGTCAAAGCCATCACAATTCAGCCAAGATTCAGCAGAGGGAACATAGACCTCACCTCTCAATGAAAGAACTGTCAAAGATTTTGTGGCCATTTTTAATCCAGCACATTTGATTGACAGCAGGAATCCTCTCTGTAGAAAGCTTCCTATTGCTGTGTGTGCCTCCTTTTATTCACCCTTTCTCTCATGTAGAACAGATCTCCAAATGCCTTAGATATCCAGCCACCTGGATCAGACTTGACTTTGCCATTTCCCCTCTGTTGTGGGTTGAATTGTGTCCTCCAACAAAGATATGTTGAAGTCCTAACCCCTAGTACCTCAGAATGTAAACTTATTTGAAAATTAGGTCTTCACAGATGTTAAGTCAAGGGTGGATCCTAATCCATTATGACTAGTGTCCTTATAAATAGCAGAAATTTGGACACAGAGACAGACATGCACAGAAGAAAGACAACATGAAGAGACAAAAGGAGAAGATAGCCATTCTGTAAGGCAAGGAATGCCTGAGGTGACCAGAAGCTAGGAGAAAAACTTGGAACAGATCCTTTTCTAGAGCCATCAGAGGGATCATTACCCTGCCAATACCTGGATTTTGGACTTCTGGATTCCAGAACTGTGAGACAATAAATTTCTTTTTTTCTGAGCCACCTAGTTTGTGGTACTTTATAAAGGCAGCACTAGAAAACTAATGCCCTCTAAATGAAAAATATAGACTACAGCATTTCTAGGGACATCTGTATAGTCAGGAGAGTTTCCTTTGCAATGGCCAAACCCATCCTAAGGGAAATTGAGTTCCAGAGGTTACGGAATCTATTTAAGGTCATGCAGTTATGAGCTGGTGGGCAGATGACATTGGTTTCCATGGTGCAGCTTCCACTATCATAGCATGGCAGCCTCCCTCTACAGCCGGACTATTGTTAAGTGGGAAGGTGTTTTGAGCAAAGAACTTAATATTTATCTCACTCAGTGCATTTCTTTTTCCAAAGGCAGCCCATCTGTCTAAGATGTTATAAATAATCATTCTTTTTGCTAGATATATTTTCATTAACCAAACTAAAGGTTTATAATAAAATTAAATTACAATTATTGCCTCAAAAGTTATGAGTGCCAGTTAAGGACATTTTAAACATGCCAAATAAATCAAAGAAAGAAACTTTTAGCAAACACTTGTTGAACAATTATAAGGTAGTAAGTTCTATAGTGGCACAGTGTTGAGTAAGACACGGTGCCCCTTTGTTCTCAGGTAGTCAAGGAAACTAATAATAAACACATACTAAGATACGTTATTTTATATCTCATGAGATATGTGATCTCAGTTGTACAGAGTGAGGCTGGATGGATCATTCACCTGAAATAACAGGTGGCTTCCTAAACTCATCAGCAGTTTTGCACTAACACCGTGCAGCCTTATTTCTAAAACATTTCCATGCTGTCCCTCCCCATTTTCTTTGTCTTATAAGATCACATTTTTAACTTGAGACTTTGTGAGTTTTACTCACAATACTTTGTTCTCTTCACCCTACTGCCCGAGAGAAGGCCTCTATTTGTCAGGCTCACCTACAACTCCTTCCCAGGTGCAAAAGGCCTGTCCTGCTGCATTGTCAACTCCCCTCTCTTTCAAAGCCTCTGATCACCCTAAATCCTTCGGCAGTGTTTTTGATGATTGAGTACAAGTGAATGGGAACACAGAGATGTGAGAGATTTATCCACGTTGATTTCATATCCTGTGACTTTGCTGAATTCATGTATCAGATCTAGTCAATTTTTGGAGTCTTTCAGGTTTTGTACATAGAGCATCATGTCTTCTGCAAACTGCAGCAGCCACTCTGAAAAACAGTATGATGTTTCCTCAAAAAGTTAAAAAATAGAACTACCCTACAACCCAGCAATTGCACTACTAGGTATTTACCCAAAAGATACAAAAGTACTCATTGGAAGGGGCACATGCACCCCAATGTTTATAGCAGCATTATCAACAATAGTCAAACAATGGAAAGAGGCCAGATGTCCATCAACTGATGAATGGATAAAGAAGATGTGTATAAATACACACACACACACACAAAACAGACTAATGGAACATTACTCAGCCATCAGAAAGAATGAAATCTTGCCATTTGTAACAACATGGATGGAGCTAGAGTGTATTATGCTAACAAAATAAGTCAGTCAGAGAAAGACAAATACCATATGATTTCACTCATATGTGGAATTTAAGAAACGAAACATATGAACATAACGATGGGGGATAAAAGAGAGAAGGAAGCAAACCATAAGAGACTCTAAATTATAGAGAACAAATTGAGGGTTGATGGAGGGATGTGGGCAGGAGATAAGCTAAATGGGTGATGGGTATTAAAGAGGGCACTTACCGTGATGAGCACTGGGTGTTACATGTAAGTGATGAATCATTCAATTCTACACCTAAAACCAATTTTTAAAAACATTTCATTTATTTATTTTTGAGAGAGAGAGCATATGCATATGGGAGACGTGGGGCGGGGAGAAGCAGAGGGAGAGGGATAAGCAGACTCCGCTCTGAGCATAGAGCCTGATGTGGGGCTTGATTCCATGACCCTGAGATCATGACCCAAGCCAAAATCAAGAGTTGGAAGCTCAACCGACCGAGCCACCCAGGCACCGCCACCTGAAATCAATTTTGCCATAAATGTTGACTAACTAGAATTTAAATAAAAACTTGAAATAAAAATACATACATACATACATACATAAACCACATCAACAACAACAACAAAACAAGTGAATGGGAACAAAGATTTAAAGTTCACTCCCAGGTCAATTCACATTCCAAGGTCAAATCACCATAGTGTGATTTCAGAGTCACCAAGAGACGTATATCTTGCTCCTTAAAATGCCATCTTCCATTCACTTTTTAGAGAACAAAATTTGAGCCAATGTTTCATAATTTTGGCTTAAGCCAAAATTGCAACCTTCTGTGTACATTTATATATGTGTACGTGTGTGTCTGAATGTGTGTGTCCACATACATGCCTATATTTCTTAGCTCTATTCTCTGAGAGTACCTAGAAACACTGACACATCAGTAACAATGAATACGTCTAGTGCCATATCTTGTTTTCTAAATACAATCCTCCATTAAAAGGAACCAGGGTTCCTTGGGGAAATGTATGATTCCAGGGCTGGGGCATAGAAAGCATAAGATGATCCTGAAATATCTTGTGCCAGAAAATAAGGAAGTGCTCAAAGAATAGTAGGGACCTATCAAAAGGACACAGAACCCAGCTTGGAGGTGCTCCCACTAGTGAAATCTTGGATAATTTGAGATTTGAAACAAGTAATTACAATAATATAGTCCAATGAATTTAACAAAACCTTATGAGTCTATACTAATAAATAGGGGAAGGGGAAAGCTTTTCCTTAGAGTGGAATGTCAACTAATAAATGTAGAAAGCATAATGGAGTTAGAAAATCAACAGATGCTAAATCTCATGAGTAGAAGTTGGATGAAGAACATATTTACATAGTTTCAAAGAATCTCCCCACATCACTTATTAATTATCATGGGAAAATAATAATTGTACGATGGAGAAACCCAACAGGCACCCCTTTAAACAAAGGGATCAAATTTAACAGCACCAATATTGTGACAAGCTAATGTTATGTGCCTTCTGATATGATGCACTGGGAAAGCACAACCGCACTTCTGTGGTGGTCCTATCAGAGGATCTGATCATGGAGAAACATCAGACAGATCCAAATTGAAGGACATTCTACAAAATAACTAGTCTGTACTCGGCGAAAATGTTAAAGCCACAAAAGACAAGGAAATGCTGACAGACTATTCCAGTTTAAGGGAGATTAAGGTTACATGACAATCAAATGCAATGCATGATCTTGAATCAAATTCTGGATTAGGAAAAACAAAATAGCTATAAAGCACATTGGGACAATTGTGAGACTTGAATGTGGAGTGTGGATTAGATAATAGCATTGTATCAGTGTTAAGTTTCCTGATTCTGATTGCTATACTGTGATTATGTAAGAAAATGTCTGTGTTCTTAGGAAATGCACACTGAAGTATTTGGAAAAGGGGCTTAATGTCACCAACTTACTCTCAAATGTTTCAAAAAAAATAAAAACAAACAAATAAGCTATCTACTTATGTAGAGAGAGAGAGAGAATGATAAAGCAAATGAAGCAAAATGCAAACAATTGGTGAATCCAAGTAAAGGATATATTGTTGCAACTTTTCTGTAAAATTGAAATTATCAAAATACAAAAGTAGATCATTACTTTTTTTAAGGCAAGCTTTTTGGCAAAGCTGCCATGGTAGGCTTATTAGCCATATATTCTTTAATGTGGGTGGGGTTGTAAGTTCCACAGCTGATAAACTGAACAGGGAAGAGAAGGCTTGAGGACACTGGCTGTCCAGGAGGAAAAAGGAAGGCCACCGAGGAAAAGAAGAAGAAGAAAAAAAAGAATGGATAGAACACAAATAAGATGCTGGGGGTGGCCAGGCTTCTTCCTGTTATTCCAGTCTTACTCACCTCCTCCATCCTTGACACTCAAAGCAGATGGCATCACTCAGAGAAAGAACATGGATCAATTCTACACATATTGTTTTGAGCTAGATGACTCCCATTTCTGCCTGGTGGTTATGTGTCTTTCCTCCCCCCCATCTTTCTTGACTCCAATAATTATGCTTATGTGTAGATATCCTTCTGTTTTACCTTGTTGACTCCAAGAAGGCAAGGGCATGACTGCTTAAAATATTTATCCTAAGATTAAGAATTCCTCATATCAGTGAGAGTTGCTGGAGTGGTGGGGGGTGGGAGGGATGGGGTGGCTGGGTGATAGACATTGGGGAGGGTATATGCTATGGTGTGTGCTGTGAATTGTGTAAGACTGTTGAATCACAGACCTGTACCTCTGAAACAAATAATACATTATATGTTAAAAAAGAGAGAGAGAGAGAGAAGATAGTAGGAAGGGAAAAATGAAGGGGGGGTAGTCAGAGGGGGAGATGAACCATGAGAGACTATGGACTCTGAGAAATAAACTGAGGGTTCTAGAGGGGAGGGGAGGGGAGTGGGGGGATGGGTTAGCCTGGTGATGGGTATTAACGAGGGCACATACTACATGGAGCACTGGGTGTTATACGCAAACAATGAATCATGGAACACTACAGCAAAAACTAATGATGTAATGTATGGTGATGAACATAACATAATAAAATAAAATTTAAAAAAAAATTTATCCTTACAGCTAATAATAATATATAGATGGGGCCACTATGAAGTTTTCAGTGATCTGGCCATCTTTCTATTATCATTAATGCTACTTTGATTTTGTTAATGTACAGAAGTATTTCCTGAGCAAGCAGCGGTTTCATATTTAATTATCTTGTCTTGTCTGACATCGGAGGTATAGTGAGGCAGTCCCAAAGGACTTAGAAATAAAACTGCCTTCTCAGAATCAAATTCTCTCAGTGAGAGAGGAGACCAAACTCACAGCCCCAGGACTCTGGAGGTAAGTCCTAGAATTGGTATACTTCAGACAAGAAATTTCTTGAAAGTTTTATGCTTTATAGTAAACATTTATGCAACATTCGCATTTCACTCCATATGCAATATATGTTTCTATTAATATCAAAGTGTTTATCTGTGCCTTAAATCTTAAGTGAAATTGTCCTCTGGGAAGATGGGTGATAACTGTTCTTTGCTTGCTGTGAGCCTTGGTTTCATATATCTTGGGTTGAGAAAAATTCATGAGTAACCAGATATTCATAGTCATATACCATATACCTTGAAGAATGGCTCTGAGAATTACAGGAGATGTTATTAACTGGACTGTCTCTCTGTTGACTGGACAATACAAATAGCTTATACTATTGAACACTTCCTGGCTGCCAGACATTCTTTTAAGGGTTTTATTTTCATTAACTTATTTAATCTCCATGACAATCCTATGTGGTAGGTTCTGTCATTATCCCCATTTTATGGGTGAGAAAACTGAGACATGGGGGGGAGTTACCACCATAATGGTGGAGCTGGGGTACTAGCTCTAGGGTCAGCACTCTTAGCCACGACACCACTGTGCCTTTATTCAATGTCTTGGATCACAGGTGCAGCCTGAGGACTGAACCTCATCACTGGAAGCTCAGAAACCTGACTCAACAATCCTGAAAGTGGCTCTATCTCTCCAAGACAGCTTCTCATCGACCCAGTGCATGCAAGAAGAGGATTTGTTAATGTGCTTTTGGAAATCAGAATCATAGGAATGGAGGTTATTGAGCCTCCCTGACCAGCATATTCTCTTCCTCCAGGCAGCCCTCCATGGGAGGTCAAACCACAGCCAAAGGAAAATATAGATTCCAAACAAAGGGAATTGATGAGTCCAGGGTTTTGTGGTATTGGGCCACGGTTGTCTGAAATTCATGTATCCCTCAAACTAAAGAAATCTGCTCCACCAAAGAAATTGCTCAAGTTTCTTTAATCAGGCTGTCTCTCTTATGGAGAAGGACGCTAGAAATGCTGACACAAAGCTTTTTCCTGGTAAAACCAGGACTGATTTTGAGAACACTGGAATCCACTTGATGTAAGTCATCCAGAGTTGTTATTTACGAGTACCTCTGCACATTAATCCACAGTTCATCTGCATCTTTGATCATTGTCTTGTGCTGAGATGTTAAGTAAGATGTTCATCCCTGAACAACTTATGCCTTGTCTTGTCCCCAAGCCTTAGTTTATGCTATTCCTTCTCTCTAGATTGCTATTTCCACCATCTTCTTATCAAAATCCTCCCCATTCTTTTGTGCTTAGTTTTATGTCACTATTTTATAAACAATTATAAGAGAATATTATGAAAAACTATATCCCAACAAATTGGACAACCTAGAAGAAATGGATAAATTCCTAGAAACATAAATTACCAAAACTGAAAGAGGAAGAAATAGAAAACTTGAATAGACCAATAACGAGCAAAGAAATTGAATTAGTTTCTATGTCAATCTTCTGATGTACATGATTTCCAACTCCTGCCCACCCCCTCCATACACACAAAGAAAATTATGGTGATTATTTTATTCTGTCTTATACTGTATTTTCTTATTTGTAACCCAACCCCAGCTCTTACCACCACTTCCCAAGATTCTCAAGCTGGTCTGTCCTGACCTTGAATGAAGAATCTGGACAGAAACAAATATGTAGTGTAGGTTTGACATGATTAAACTCGTGTTTATAGGATCGTGTCATAAACTTAACATTTCTGGCCTAGGTCTCAAAAACCCATTGATAACAATAAGCAGAATCCAATAGATATTTATTAAGTGCCTGCTACTTACCAGAACAGGGGGCTCTATGTTGGAGGAGCGGCAATAAATAAGTTAGTCAAGGTCCCTGACCTCATAAAACTTACAATCTATCAGGAAACACACATAAGGAAACAAAGTCACACCAACTGAGGGACATCATATATGTAAGGGGAGTTCACACTACAAGATCCTAACCTAGTATGTATTTGCAGCAAGGTAGTGAGACTACCCACAAAAAGGTGTTGGGTAGGCAAAGAGTTGGAGAAAAGGGGTTCTAGGGAGAGGGATCAGCAGGTGAGAAAGCATGGGGGTTCAGGAGGGATTGACACATTGAAGGAAGTGAATGGAGTTGCTCAAGGAAAGAGAGTGAGGAGGCAGGGATGGCTGAAAAATGTGGCTGATGAATAGGAAGGAGACTACCTTCAGATGATGTGTTTGCAGCCATTTTATGGCTTTGGTTTGGACTTTGCCCATAAAAGTAGTGGGAAGAGTGGAGGAGGAGCAAGATGGCGGAGGAGTAAGAGACCTGGATTTCGTCTGGTCCCAGGAATTCAGCTGGATAGGGATCAAACCATTCTGAATACCTACAAACTCAATAGGAGATCGAAGAAAAGAAGAGCAACAACTCTCTCATCAGAAAAGCGACCACTTTCTGGAAGGTAGGACGTGCAGAGAAGTGAATCTGAGGCGATATTCGGGAGGATAGATGGCAGGGGAGGGGGCCTCCGTCAGCCGCTTCTGGCAAGTGATAGAGCAACAGAGCACAAAATCGGAACTTTTAGAACTCAGTTCCGCTGAGGAACGTCACTCCGGTGGCTAAGCGGGGGGTGGAACCCTCGTGGGACAGTGTGGTCTCAGGACCTTCGGGGTCACAGAAAGACCAGGGGTGCCTGAGTGCAGCAGAGCTCCCAGGTATCAGAGCGGGGAAGCCGGCTGCAGAGACGGAGCCCAGGCGTGGGCTCTCAGCTCGGGGCTGCCATAAACCGTGATCCGTGGCACAGTCAGGCCACTGCTCCTCCAGCAGGGACCCAACAAGCAGCAGATCCGGGGAGACTCACCTTCCTCCCCCGGGAGGAGCCACACGGGAGTGCACCGCAGGGATCTGCTGGGTTTGGAGACTCCGCCCGGGTCGGGTGTCAGAGATAGAAACGCGCAGTCACAGGCCGGGTGAGCACGGAGTGCGGCCGGAGACCGGGGAGACGGGAGTGACTGACGGCTTTTCTCTGGGGGCTCACTGAGGAGCGGGGCCCCGAGTTCTCAGCTCCTCTGGGGCGGAGATTGGGAGGCCGCCATTTTCACTCTCCGCCTCCAAAGCTGTACGGAAAGCTTGCAGGGAACAAAAGCTCCCAAGAGCAAACCGGAGCAGATTACTTAGCCCAGACTGGGCAAGGGCGGGGCACTTCCGCCTCCGGCAAAGACATTTGGGAACCATGGCAACAGGCCCCTCCCCCAGAAGATCAGTGAGAACAGCCAGCCAAGACCAAGTTTACTGATCAATGAGAATGGCAGAACTCCAGCGCTAGGGGAATACTGCACACAGAATCCATGGCTTTTTCCCCATGATTCCTTAGTCTTTCAAAGTTAATTTTTTTAATTTTCTTTTTTTCTTTTTTTTCTTTTTTGAATTTTTCTTTTTCCCTTTTTCAACCAACATCTTATCAATCCCTTTTTAAAAAAATCTTTTTTATTTTTCATTTTTAGAGTCATATTCTATCCCTTCATAGTAGTTAACCTTATTTTTGGTATGTTGTTCTCTCTTTAAAATTTTGCGATACAGTTTCTTCTAACAGACCAAAATATACCCTAAATCTATAGTGTATGGTTTTGTTCTAGTCTCCTGCCTGATCACACTCCCTTTTTTTTTAAATTCCTCTTCTTTCTTTTTTCAACCAACTTCTTATCTTATCAATTCCTTTTATAAAATCTTTTATAATTTTCATCTTTACAGTCATATTCCATCCCTTCATCATATTTACCCTTATTTTTGTACATATATAAGTTTTTATTTCTTTAAAATTTTGGGAGGCACTTTCTTCTAACAGACCAAAATACACCCAAAATCTAGTGTGTGGCACTGATCTATGCACCAGCCTGATCATATTTGATCATATTCTGTTTTGGGGTTTTTTTTTTAATCTTTTTTTTTTTTTCTTTTTTCTCTCTTTGCCTTTCTTTTCCCCCAGTTTCAGGTCTCTTCTGATTTGTTTAGTGTATATTTTTCTGGGGTCATTGTTACCCTGTTAGTATTTTGTTCTCTCCTTCATCAATTCTCCTCTGGACAAAATGACAAGATGGAAAAAATCACCTCAAAAAAAAGAACAAGAGGCAGTACCGACTGCCAGGGACCTAATCAATATGGACATTAGTAAGATGTCAGAACTAGAGTTCAGAATGACGATTTTAAAGATACTAGCTGGGCTTGAAAAAAGCATGGAAGATATTAGAGAAACCCTTTCTGGAGAAATAAAAGAACTAAAATCTAACCAAGTTGAAATCAAAAAGGCTATTAATGAGGTGCAATCAAAAATGGAGGCTCTAACTGCTATGATAAATGAGGGCAGAAGACACAATTAGTGATATAGAAGACCAAATAATGGAAAATAAAGAAGCTGAGAAAAAGAGAGATAAACAACTATTGGATCACGAGGGCAGAATTCGAGAGTGATACCATAAGACGAAACAATATTAGAATAATTGGGATCCCAGAAGAAGAAGAAAGAGAGGGGCAGAGGATATATTGGAGCAGATTATAGCAGAGAACTTCCCTAATTTGGGGAAGGAAACAGGCATCAAAATCCAGGAGGCACAGAGAACCCCCCTCAAAATCAATAAAAATAGGTCAACACCCAGACATCTAATAGTAAAACTTACGAGTCTCAGAGACAAAGAGAAAATCCTGAAAGCAGGTCTGTAACCTACAATGGTAGAAATATTAGATTGGCAACAGACCTATCCACAGAGACCTGGCAGGCCAGAAAGGACTGGCAGGATATATTCAGAGCACTAAAGAAGAAAAATATGCAGCCAAGAATACTATATCCAACTAGGCTGTCATTGAAAATAGAAGGAGAGATAAAAAGCTTCCAGGGCAAACAAAAACTAAAAGAATTTGCAAACACAAAACCAGGCCTACAATAAATATTGAAAGGGGTCCTCTAAGCAAAGATAGAGCCTAAAAGTAACACAGACCAGAAAGGAGCACAGACAATATGCAGTAGCAGTCACCTTACAGGCAATACAATGGCACTAAATTCCTATCTTTCAATAGTTACCCTGAATGTAAATGGACTAAATGCCCCAATCAAAAGACACAGCCTATCAGATTGGATAAAAAAACAAGACCCATCGATATGCTGTCTGCAAGACTCATTTTAGACTCAAAGACACCCCCAGATTGACAGTGAGGGGGTGGAAAACCATTTACCATGCTAATGGACACCAAAAGAAAGCTGGGGTGGCAATCCTTATATCAGACAAACTAGATTTTAAACCAAAAACTATAAGAGATGAGCAAGGACACTATATCATACTTAAAGGGTCTATCCAACAAGAAGATCTAACAACTGTAAATATCTATGCCCCTAACATGGGAGCAGCCAATTATATAAGCCAATTAATAACAAAAGCAAAGAAACACATCGACAACAATACAATAATAGTGGGGGATTTTAACACCCCCCTCACTGAAATGGACAGATCATCTAAGCAAAAGATCAACAAGGAAATAAAGAGTTTAACTGACACACTGGACCAAATGGACTTCACAGATATATTCAGAACATTCCATCCCAAAGCAACAGAATACACATTCTTCTCTAGTGCCCATGGAACATTCTCCAGAATAGATCACATCCTAGGTAACACATCAGGTCTCAACTGGTACCAAAAGATTGGGATCATTCCCTGCCTATTTTCAGACCACAATGCTTTGAAACTAGAACTCAATCACAAGAGGAAAGTCAGAAAGAACTCAAATACATGGAGGCTAAAGAGCATCCTACTAAAGAATGAACGGGTCAACCAGGAAATTAAGGAAGAGTTTAAAAAATTCGTGGAAACAAATGAAAATGAAAACACAACTGTTCAAAATCTTTGGGATGCAGCAAAGGCAGTCCTAAGAGGAAAGTATATAGCAATACACGCCTTTCTCAAGAAACAAGAAAGGTCTCAAGTACACAACCTAACCCTACACCTAAAGGAGCTGGAGAAACAACAGCATATGAAGCCTAAACCCAGCAGGAGAAGAGAAATAATAAAGATCAGAGCAGAAATCAATGAAATAGAAACTAAAAGAACACTAGAACAGATCAACGAAACTAGGAGCTGGTTCTTTGAAAGAATTAACAAGGTTGATAAACCCCTGGCCAGACTTATCAAAAAGAAAAGAGAAATGACCCAAATAAATAAAATCATGAATGAAAGAGGAGAGATCACAACCAACACCAAAGAAATACAAACAATTATAAGAACATATTATGAGCAACTATATGCCAGCAAATTAGATAACCTGGAAGAAATGGATGCATTCCTAGAGATGTATAAATTACCAAAACTGAACCAGGAAGAAATGGAAAACCTGAGCAGACCTATAACCACTAAGGAAATTGAAGCAGTCATCAAAAATCTCCCAACAAACAAGAGCCCAGGGCCAGATGGCTTCCCAGGGGAATTCTACCAAATTTAAAGAATTAATACCTATTCTTCTGAAACTGTTCCAAAAAATAGAAATGGAAGGAAAATTTCCAAACTCGTTTTATGAGGCCACAATTATCTTCATCCCAAAACCAGACAAAGACCCCATCAAAAAGGAGAATTACAGACCAACATCCTTGATGAACATGGATGCAAAAATTCTCACCAGAAACGAGCCAATAGGATCCAACAGTACATTAAAAGGATTATTCACCACGACCAAGTGGAATTTATTCCTGCGCTGCAAGGTTGGTTCAATATTGGCAAATCAATCAATGTGATACAATACATTAATAAAAGAAAGAACAAGAACCATATGATCCTCTCAATAGATGCAGAAAAAGCATTTGACAAAGTACAGCATCCTTTCTTGATCAAAACTCTTCAGAGTATAGGGGTAGAGGGTACATACCTCAATATCATAAAAGCCATCTATGAAAAACCCACAGCAAATATCATTTTCAATGGGGAAAAGCTGAGACCTTTCCCCCTAAGGTCAGGAACACAGCAGGGATGTCCACTATCACCACTGCTATTCAACATATTATTAGAAGTCCTAGCCACAGCAATCCGACAACAAAAAGAAATAAAAGGCATCTGAATTGGCAAAGAAGAAGTCAAACTCTCACTCTTTGCAGATGATATGCTACTTTATGTGGAAAACCCAAGAGACTCCACTCCAGAACTGCTAGAACTCATACAGGAATTCAGTAAAGTGGCAGGATATAAAATCAATGCCCAGAAATCAGTGGCATTCCTATACACCAACAAGACAGAAGAAAGAGAAACTAAGGAGTCGATCCCATTTACAATTGCACCCAAAACCATAAGATACCTAGGAATAAATATAACCAAAGAGGCAAAGAATCTGTACTCAGAAAACTATAAAATACTCAGGAAAGAAAATGAGAAAGACACAAAGAAATGGAAAAATGTTCCATGCTCATGGATTGGAAGAACAAATATTGTGAAGATGTCAATGCTACCTAGAGCAATCTACACATTTAATGCAATCCCTATCAAAATACCATCCACTTTTTTCAAAGAAATGGAACAAATAATCCTAAAATTTGTATGGAACACGAAAAGACCCCAAATAGTCAGAGGAATGTTGAAAAAGAAAAGCAAAGCTGGTGGCATCACAATTCCGGACTCGAAGCTCTATTACAAAGCTGTCATCATCAAGACAGTATGGTACTGGCACAAAAACAGACACATGGATCAATGGAACAGAGTAGAGAGCCCAGATATGGACCCACAACTCTATGGTCAACTAATCTTCGACAAAGCAGGAAACAATGTCCAATGGCAAAAAGACAGTCTCTTCAACAAATGGTGTTGGGAAAATTGAACAGCCACATGCAGAAGAATGAAACTGGACCATTTCCTTACAGCAGACACAAAAATAGACTCCAAATGGTTGAAAGACCTCAATGTGAGACAGGAGTCCATCAAAATCCTAAAGGAGAACACAAGGCAGCAACCTCTTCGACCTCAGCCGCAACAACTTCTTCCTAGAAACATCGCCAAAGGCAAGGGAAGCAAGGGCAAAATGAACTATTGGAACTTCATCAAGATAAAAAGCTTTTGCACAGCAAAAGAAACAGTCAACAAAACGAAACGACAACCGACAGAATGGGAGAAGATATTTGCAAATGACATATCAGATAAAAGGCTAGTATCCAAAATCTATAAAGAACTTATCAAACTCAACACCCAAAGAACAAATGATCCAATCAAGAAATGGGCAGAAGACATGAACAGACATTTTTCCTAAGAAGACATCCAAATGGCCAACAGACACATGAAAAAGTGTTCAACATCGCTCAGCATCAGGGAAATCCAAATCAAAACCTCAATGAGATACCAACTCACACCAGTCAGAATGGCTAAAATTAACAAGTCAGGAAACGACAGATGTTGGCGGGGATGCAGAGAAAGGGGAACCCTCCTACACTGTTGGTGGGAATGAAAACTGGTGCAGCCACTCTGGAAAACACTATAGAGGTTCCTCAAAAAGTTGAAAATAGAGCTATCATATGACCCAGCAATTGGACTACTGGGTATTTACCCCAAAGATACAAATGTAGTGATCTGAAGGGGTACATGCACCCCGATGTTTATAGCAGCAATGTCCACAATAGCCAAACTATAGAAAGAGCCAAGATGTCCATTGACATATGAATGGATAAAGAAGAGGTGGTATATATATACAATGGAATATTATGCAGCCATCAAAAGGAATGAAATCTTGCCATTCACAACAACATGGATGGAACTGGAGGGTATTATGCTGAGCAAAATAAGTCAATCAGAGAAAGACATGTATCATATGATCTCACTGATATGAGGAATTCTTAATCTCAGGAAACAAACTGAGAGTTGCTGGAGTGGTGGGGGGTGCAAGGGATGGGGTGGCTGGGTGATAGACATTGGGGGATATGTGCTATGGTGAGTGCTGTGAATTGTGTAAGACTGTTGAATCACAGACCTGTACCTCTGAAACAAATAATACATTATATGTTAATACAAAAAGAAGAAGATAGCAGAAGGGAAAAATGAAGGGGGGGAATCGGAGGGGGAGACGAACCATGAGAGACTATGGACTCTGAGAAACAAACTGAGGGGTCTAGAGGGGAGGGGGATGGGGGGATGGGTTGGCCTGGTGATGGGTATTAAAGAGGGCACGTACTGAATGGAGCACTGGGTGTTATACGCAAACAATGAATTATGGAACACTACAGCAAAAACTAATGATGTATGGTGATTAACATAACATAATAAAAAAAATATTTTTAAAAAGTAGTGGGAAGCAACAAATGTTGGCGAGGATGTGGAGAAAGGGGAACCCTCTTACACTGTTGGTGGGAATGCAAGCTGGCACAGCCACTCTAGAAAAGAGTATGGAGCTTCCTCAAGAAATTAAAAATAGAGCTACCCTACAACTCAGCAATTGCACTATTAGGTATTTACCCAAGGGATACAAACGTGATCTGAAGGGGCAACTGCACCCCAGTGTTTATAGCAGCAATGTCCACAATAGCCAAACTATTGAAAGAGCCCAGATGTCCATCAACAGATGAATGAATAAAGAAGATGTGATACACACACACACATACACACACACACAGGAATATTACTCAGCCATCAAAAAGGATGAAATCTTACCATTCACATCAACATGGATGGAACTGGAAGGTATTATGCTGAATGAAATAAGTCAGTCAGAGATAGACAATTATCATATGGTTTCACTCATATGTGGAATTTAAGAAACAAAACAGAGGATCATAGAGGGAAAGAGGGAAAAATAAAATAAGATGAAATCAGAGAGGGAGACAAACCATAAGAGACTCTTAACTATATGAAACAAACCGAGGGTTGCTGGAAGGGAGGTGGGTGGGGGGATGGGGTAACTGGATGCTGGGCATTAAGGAGGGCATGTGATGGAATGAGCACTGGGTGTTATATGCAATTGATGAATTACTGAACTCTACATCTGACACTAATGATACATTATATGTTAACTACTTGAATATAAATAAAATAAGTTAATTTAAAAAAATAGTGGGATGGCATCAATAGTTTGTGTTCTATTTTTAGAAAAATCACTCTGGCTGCCACAGGGTGAAGAGTCTGATGAAGGCCAAGGGAGTATGTGTGACCTTGGACAGCTTACGCATCCTCGCTGTGTCTGTTTCCTCACCTGTGAAATGTGGTAATTAATAGTCCTAGTCCCTTCCTTGTAGGCTTGTGATGAGGGTTAAATGGGTTAATATATGTAAAATGTTCTAGGAATTACCTGGCCACATATTGGCCTTCCAAAAAGCATTAGCTATAATTATTAAGGCATTTATGCTTTCACTTTCAGAGAAGAACACACAGGAGTGTGCATTATACTTTATTCTGGGGACTTAAGTTTTTCTTTTATTTGTACTGTTAAATATTGAGTTTTTACCCTTTTGCTATAAACCAAGATGACTTTAGGACATGAATTATGCAGTATAATTCTGTAAGCATAGTTTTGACAATATTTCCGAAAGAGTCAACTTCTATGAAAAGTAAAAATGAGGCCAGTGGGAAGGGCAATTATTTCAGACTGGCAGACTCAGCTTCTGTGATGTGTCTGGACTGTATTAAGCACTTTGGGTATAGCAAGGTGGGAGGGTCTCTCCCTTTCTTTGAAAATCACAGATTTAGAGCCCATCAGACCAAGGGACTGATCCACTTGTCTTGAACCTGTTGGGCAGAACAAGAAGTCAGATAAACTTCCAAAGCTTCAGTTCCACAGAGGCAAATCCACAGTCCCAAAGCAGGTTTTGAGTGGAGCTCAACAAAGAATATATATCCCTCGCTAACAATATGGCAACTAGAACCAGTATTCAACATTTTCCTTCTCAAATTGGAAAAACAAGCCCAAGAGTTTTTGCTTTTATAACTCTCTATATCGGGTCCTCTGAAGCCTTATTTATTTATTATATTCTTGTAAGTATAAAAGACTAAGTTTGGACGTTTCACTCTAACGCTGTCAGTAGATTCCACAGTGCACTAAACTGAAAGAAAGCCTCTGCTTGGCCTGATGGTTACGATTTACCCTCTCCACCACCTGCAAAGTTATCTTCTCTTACCTACCTCATAAGACAAGGCAGACCTAGGTCTGTAAATATATATATTTAGGTATCTTGGTCTCTATAAAGTAAGCATTTTTACATGGAACATAGCCCCAAACAGTTCACTCTTTTGTTTTGTCTACAATAGTTGTTGATTGACTTTTTAAAAAATTTTTTATTATAAAATGAAACAGGGATACACAAAATCCCACCACACAATGGAGTTAGGCCTTTGTAATCACCACCCAGATCAAGAAAGAAAACTTTGCCAGCCATCCTAGAAGTTTCTCAATTCCCTCCTCCCCTACAAAACAACCACTATCTTGACTTGCCTTTCTTTATAGTTTCGTCACCCAAGGGTACATTTCTACTTACTTTACTTTAATCTTGCCCATTAAAAAAACTGAAGTCTTAATTAACAATTTCCTTCTCCATCCTTTTCTTTTTCTTATTTACCTATTGAGGAACTGGGAGCATTTGACCGATAGAATTTCCCACCGTTTGGATTTTGTCGGTTGCATGTGCAGTCCTAGTGAAGTTCAGCATATTCTTCTGTCCTCAGTACTTCCTGCAAATTGGCAGTCGAATCCAGAGTCTTAATCAGAATCGTATTCAATCTCTTTGGCAAGACAGTATATTTAGGTGGTGTTCTGTTCTTTCATTGGTAAGATTACATAACATCTCGTGGTCTCTCTTATTATATTAGCAGCTGTCAATGTTCAATGCCTGGATCCACTAGTTCACTGGAGGCTGTAAAATGGTGATTTTCTAATTCTATTATTTCTTATTTTTATTACTTTTACATAATACTTGTATAAGAAGACATTACCTCTCATTTATAATTGTTACTCAGTGAGAGAGTTCATGTAGGAAAGGCCGGATAAGTGCTTGATTATTTTCTCTTTATTATCCCCTGGTGGTGACCAGTTAGCTTTTTAAAATATTAAGAACAAATGGATTTAGGAGCGACCCCCGCCGCGGCAGCGTCCTCCTCCCCTGCTCGCCGCCATGGACGTGTACCCCACACACCGGCTTGGGCTGCCCCGCGCACGGTCCCCCAGCGGCTCCGGCCGCGGGTCGCCCTCTGTCAGTTGCAGCCGACTCCGCCAGGTTCAGAGCATCTTGACCCAAAGCAGGAAGTCTCGACCTGATGGGATCCTCTGCATCCTAGGAATCGATAGCAGGTACAATGAAGGCTGCAGAGAGCAGGCGAACTATCTTCTGTTTGGTTTGTACAATCAGAATACAAGTGATTTTGAGAAAACGGGGTTTTCTGAAGAAGTTCTAGATGATGTAATTATATTGATTAAATCAGATAGCATCCATCTGTACTGTAATCCTATAAACTATCGCTATCTCTTACCCTATGTGGCACATTGAAGAAATCTGCATTTCCACTGCATGACTGAAAATGAGTATGAAGATGAGGAAGCTGCAGAAGAATTTAAAATTGCCAGCTTTGCGGACATGGTTCGAGACTGTAGTAGAATTGGCATTCCTTACAGCTCCCAAGGTCACCTGAAGATATTTGATATGTTTGTAGTAGAGAAATGGCCAATTGTACAGGCCTTTGCACTTGAGGGCATTGGAGGGGATGGATTTTTTACCATGAAATACAAGTTGCAGGATGTGAGATTGAGTCTATGGAATGTCTACAGCAAGATGGATCCTATGTCTCTGGAGAGTTTGCTTTCAGAACAGGTTAGATACAAATGAAGAGAAGTTCTGTGAACTTGAAGATAGGTCAAAGGAAGTTTCTAAACTGAAGGACCAAGAAAAAATGACCAAGGGGAATAAAACAAAGCATCTAGTATCTGTCAAACAATGTCAAATGATCTAATATAGTTGGAGTCCCAGAAGGAAAGTAGAGAGAAAATGCAGCAGGAAATCTGAGTTGGTAACGTCCAAGAACTTTCCAAGCTGATGAAATAAATCAATCCACAAATCCATGAAGCTCATTGAACCCCACGTAGGATAAAAATTACTATAAACATGGGGCACCTGGGTGGCTCAGTTGGTTAAGCGACTGCCTTCAGCTCAGGTCATGATCCTGGAGTCCCGGGATCGAGTCCCGCATCGGGCTCCCTGCTCGGCAGGGAGCCTGCTTCTCCCTCTGACCTTCCCCCCTCTCATGTGCTCTCTGTCTCTCTCATTCTCTCTCTCAAATAAATAAATAAATAATCTTAAAAAAAATTACTATAAACATGTATAAAAATGACCATGAATTTATGCAGGGATCTCGCGGTGAGTCTACAAATGTTCTTAATAAAATTCGAATCCAACAACCAAAAGTAAAAAACAAAAAACAAAAAACAAATGGATTTAAACATATTTAATGGGTTGCAATTGCAATTATTATCCTTCTTGAAGCTCAAATTGTCCAGTCTTTCGCCAGTGGGAGCCTCTTTAAAGTTGGCTCCTGAGCCTTGTTTAATGTCTCTGATTTGTTCAACCTGGATTTCTTTTATTTTCATGATCCTGGTTTGGGTCATCTACTGAACTGTTCTATATCTCACATTGGTTTGCGTTAAGGTCTTTATTGCTAATTTAAGAAGCACCTTTCTTCTTTTGTTTAAAGCAATGTTTCTCAAGGTGTGATGTCCCGACCAGCGCCATCAGCATCATCTGGGAACTTGTTAGAAATGTAAATTTTCAGATCCCACACTGGGCTACTGAATTAGATACTCTAGGAGAGAGGCCCAGGAATACATGTTTTTAGAAAGCCCTCTAGGTTATTCTGATGAACCCTAAAATTTGAGAACCATGGTTTAATGAACAAACTTTGTGGAGTCCTCCTTGAATGTATTGCTGTAGCCCTCGGATCACAAAGATCTGTTAATTTTGGGACAAAGATTGATTTTCCTTCCATATATTCTGTCAAATGCCTGTTGTGTTTGACAATTCCTCTAGGAGTGGCATCTCTGATTCTTTTAATGGGGCCACGGTTTCTGTTTTCTTTTACCTAAGAGCTGGGAAACATACTTTTTATGCTAAGGTGAGCATGATAATGTCCTACTTAGTAGTTTCTAGGCAGAATCAGTAGGGTTCAATGAGCATTTATTGCGTATTTGCTGAGAGCCAGACTTGATGCTAAAGGATAGGGATTCCACATAGACTAAGACACAGCCTTTGCCCTTGAGAAGGTAGAGGAAAGGTGTTTGGGAGCCTAGTGTAAGGATGCTCATGAAAGCAATTTCCACCAAGGTAGGAGCTTGGCTATGGCTCACTTCAGTCAATGTAGCTCAAGATTGCATTTGGCCTTCCTGAGGTCTCCTGATAGGGCCATATCCATCTTGGCCAAAAGTTCATGCACTCCTCATACTATCTTGGCCCAGCCATGGGCAGTGAACAACCTTATGACCTGACCTGTTAACTTATGATCAGAGAGAAGCAAAACCAGAGATTAAGATCAGATTCTTATAAATGGACTGAAATTCCAATGAACCCAACTTTTAGCCTTGGATGGAAAAAGTAGATCCATCTCTAATATTTGTGTAATTTGGGACAAAAAGACCAATGAGGTCTTAGGCCTGTGGCCAGTCCCTCTCTTCTCATTTCTAATGCAACTATACACTGTGAGGGACCATGAAGACACCTATGTAGACATAGGACATTCCAGATCCCATGTCCTATCGCCATCTGTAGCACTCCTGTCAAGAGAAGCACCCCTGTCCTTGGGAATAAAGGCCCAGGGAAGAGGACTATATGGGTTCTAGAAGCCAGCTTGGGGTCAACTGAGCAGGGAATCTCAGGGTCCCAGCTATACAGAGCATTGTCTAGAAGAAGGATCACAACCTCTGGATGGACACAATTTCTTGAATTCATGGAATCATCATCACATAGGGAGAGGCTGTGCTGTAGAAAGGCCAAAGCAGGTCTTTCTATGGAACAGGTTGCAAGTTATCTATGTCTAAGAGTTCTACTAGAGGAAGGTAGTGGAGGCAAAATGTGCTTATAAGTCCTTGGCTCACTGAGAGAGCACACACTCTCAGATCCTTCTGGGTCAGAGGCTGGTCCTGTCCCTGGCCATTTTGCCTGGTAAAGATTGTCATTGAAGAGATCAGCAAAGTTACTAGCTCTGGTTCACAGTTGGACTTCAGAAAAAAAAAGAAGAGTCAAACATATAAAATCAGAAATGAAAAAAGTGGGGTGCCTGGGTGGCTCAGTCAGCTGAGCATTTGACTATTGGTTTCAACCCGGGTCATGATCTCAGGGTCATGAGATTAAGCCCCACATTGGGCTCCACATCAGCATGGAGTCTGCTCAAGATTCTTTCCCCCTTCCTCTCCCTACACCTCAGCTCCTCCCCCCCAACACTCATGCTGTCTCTTACTCTCTAAAATAAATAAATAAATAAATAAACTCTAAAAAAAGAAATTAAAATGGTGACATTACAGCTGATACCACAGAAATACAAAGGATCATGAACAATTATATGTTTGGATACATAATAATGGATACATATATAATTGGATAACCTAGAAGAAATAGACAGATTCCTAGAAACATACAATTTACCAAGACTGAATCATGAAAAAATAGACCAATAATAAGTAAGAAGATTGAGTCAGTAATCAAAAACCTCCCAACAAAGTAAAGCCCACACCAGGTAGCTTTACTGGTAAATTCTACCAAACATTTAAGGAAGAATTAATATGAATCCTTCTCAAAGTCTTCTCAAAAAAATTGAAAAACAAGGAGCACTCCCAAAGTCATTTTACAAGGCCAGCATTACCCTGATAGCCAAACCAGAAAGAGCACTACAAGGAAAGAAAGTTATAGGCCAATATCCTTGATGAGTATAGGTGCAAAAATCCTCAACAAAAATATCAGCAACATTAAAAGGATCATACACCATGATCAAGTGAAATTTATCCCTGGGTTGCAAAAAAGTTTCAACATATGTAAATCATTCAATATGACATACCATATTAACAGAATGAAGGATAAAAAATCACGATTGTCTCAATAGATGCAGAAAAAACATTTGACAAAATACAACATCCTTTCATAATAAAAGCTCTCAACAAATTAAGTATAGAAGGAATGATGTACCTCAACATAATAAAAGCCATATTTGACAAGACCACAGTTAACATCATACTCAATAGTGAAAAGCTGAAAGTTGTTCCTCTAAGATCGGAACAAGGATATCCACCCTCACCATTGCTATTCAGCATAGTACTGGAAATCCTAGCCAGAGCAAATAGGCAAGAGAAAGAAATAAATGGCATCCAAATCAGAAAGGAAGAAGTCAATTTGTATCCATTGTTGGATGAAAGGATAAAGAAGATACACACACACACACACACACACTGGAATATTATTCAGTCATGAGAAAAAAAGGAAATCCTGCCACTTGTGACAACCTAGATGGACTTAGAGGATATTACATTAAGTGAAATAAGCCAGACAGAGATAGACAAATACTGTGTGGTATCATTTATATGTGGGGGAAAAGAACAGTCAATCTCACAGAAACAGAAAGGAGAGTTGTGGTTACCAGGGACCAGGATGTGGAGGAAATCGGGAGTTAGCCAAAAGGTACATGGGGGAGCAGCAAGCCATGTGGGCATCTGGGGGAAGAGTATGCCAGGAAATGAAAACAGCAAGAGCAAGGATCAAGGTGGGAGTTGCCAAGGAGAAGCCTCCTGAAAATAGTTCAGATGCAAAGGGAAAAAGGTCCCTTTTCCCATGGCAGCAGTGGGAGGTAAGGAGGGTAGGGGACAGACTTGAGAAATCCTTATTCTATGGACCAGGAAGAAGAAAAGAAGAATGGTCTAGAAGGAGAAGGGCTCCCTCACGGTGCACAGTTACCACCCCATCATGTGGCAATGCCCAAGGTGCTATGGCTTTACCACTACTCAGTACTTATTAGGTCCTCACTGCAACCCTGGTGTCTGGATCCCCAGTTCTAGGAATCAGGACACTGAAGTTCCCAGCTTGCAAGGACACACTGGAAAGTTGAAACCAGGCCTTCTGACCATATATCCTGTGATTTTCTGTTGTACCCCTGTCCCACCATACTTTCTGTGACAGTACCAAATTATCCTGAAGGAGGCAAAGATCATGTGACCTGCTGAGTTCTAGGGAGTTGGATGGGGCAGAAGGCCACCCCCAATACCCTGAAGGCAGGTCCTCTAGCCCAGTTTAAGCCTGACTCAGAGGGAAACTTTTGTAGAGATCTTGTAAGTCCTGATATTAATAATGTCTCTTTACAACCTAGAAGATTAGGAGGACAGGTTTTCTGCTACTATCAGGTTTAGAGCTCTTGCCATCCTTTGATACCCCAAATGGATCTCAGGGCCTCATGCCTTATGTTGTGTGTATATGTGTGTGTGTGTGTGCGTGTGTGTGTATCTCCTAAATTACTAGACTGCGCAACATATGTTCCTCTTTCTTCTTTTCCCATCTACACACATGTTCCTAGGGTTGCTAAAAGCCATAATGCCCCCAAGCAAATTTTCCCAGGCCTAACAGCAGCTGGCTCCCTGTAAGTGGTTAGCTGAGAGTGAAACCAACCACAGGAAATGATCATACTAAAGTTACACCCTTCTCAGCTCTCAGGCCTCAAGGAGATCATGGTGGAGATTGGGAGCGGGGCAGAACCCAAAATTAACTATCTGAATTCACTCCAAATCTATTTGATTATCAAAGCCTGTTATAGTTAATATTATCGGGCCTCTGAATCATCAGGACCCTGGAACCATAATATAACAAGATTCCTCTGTGCTCTTCACCTCTAATTTAAAACATTTCTGTTTATCTTACCCCAAACCTCTTAGTAATGGCTCCAAACCAATCTTGGGAAGGTATTCCATCTTGCTATCCCTGCATTTCTTCTCCAGCTTGCTCCTACCCCAACACAAAACCACTCTTCTCCCAGCCCCAAAGAGCAGCATTTCTTCTCATCCTAAACCCCACCCATGATCATCTTCTGGATGGTTATATGGGGTGTTCCTTAGCGTTCTGGAAACTTACTGAGTATTAAGCCTTTGCAAAATAGGTCAGAATCTTATAGCATGTGAAATTTGAATATGTGGAAAGATTTTTTTCTCAAGTACACTTTGGCCTCAAAGAGGAAAAGGATGTTTGTTAAAATGCTTAGTTATTCATAATAATTTATTTTTGATAGAGATAATTTAAACTTGACCATTCTTCATTTATTAGTAGATTTAGAGCAGTGTCCTCTCTCCCTCTCTTACCTACTCTCTTTTCTCCTTTCTAAAAGATATATATTAATTATAATTTCCAGACCCGGTTGCCTCAGAAGTAGGTTAGTGGAACTCTTCAACTGTTAAATTGCTCTCTGTTTCTGAATGAAAATAATCAGCACATCTATGTCTACAGCCATCTTTTTTTTTAAAAAAAGATTTTATTTATTTATTTGACAGAGAGACACAGTAAGAGAGGGAACACAAGCAGGGGGAGTGGGAGAGAGAGAAGCAGGCTTCCCGCCGAGCAGGGAGCCCGATGCGGGGCTTGATCCCAGGACCCTGGGATCATGACCTGAGCCGAAGGCAGACGCTTAACGACTGAGCCACCCAGGTGCCCCATATGTCTACAGCCATCTTGGAGAAAGACAAGATACTGAAGACGTTATATTAAATTACATTGTGGTTCTAAGTTAAACTGTCTGAGAACTGACTTCCTCGACAGCTCTGATTCAGGCCTCCCAAAATGTCGTACACTATGACTCATGCTTCCTTCTGGAAATGACAAAACTTCCTCACCACCCTGATCTCAGCTGCCTGCTTTTGGTTGTCTGTGCTCTCAGGAAGGGATTTAGTTATATGTTACATTTTTTCCATGATGGGCAAGGAAACCCATCTTTTATTTTTCCAAAGGGAGAAACACACACACACACACACACACACAGAATGACACACTGAAAATTCTGAAAATTAATACCAGGCAGAGAATCAATGCCATCCCACCCCCATCCTCCACACCCCTGGAAAATAAATACGTGATTTAAGAAGAGGGGACTGACTTTTTAAACATTTGTGTCTCAAAGCTTTTTTAAAATGTTCAGTTTTCTGAGGAAAGAAATGTATAGCAACTTTGCAAAGCTAATATTTTATTACTCAAGGTGGTCTTAAAGAGCTTGGATTTGTAGGTAGCTAAAAATGAGTGCTGAGCAGCACTGATACATTGCCCAGGGAGACTGCATTCCCTGTGTCTCTAAAGAAATGTTTGTGGGAAGAGCCAATTTGGGGCAGAAGAGAAAAGAGGAGAAGGAAGGATGAAGAGGAAGAAAGGATATTATTGCCAACATTTTGTCTTTCTGAAAGGTGCTCTAGGCTGTCCCATAGCAGCCCCAAATATAAATGTGTAACAGTTTGTATATTATAATGTATAACCCAGCACTCATTAAAAAATACTGTTTACTGGAGTGAAAAGGTACCCAGAATATTAACTCGATATAAACTGAATGGGAAGTCATCAGAGAGGGAGAAAAACCATGAGAGACTCTTAAATATAGGAAACACACTGAGGGTTGCCAGAGGGGAAGTGGGTGGGGGGCTGGGGTAATTGGGTGATGGGCATTAAGGAGGGCATGTGATGGGGCGCCTGGGTGGCTCAGTTGGTTAGGTGACTGCCTTCGGCTCAGGTCATGATCCTGGAGTCCCTGGATCGAGTCCCACATCGGGCTCCCTGCTCGGCGGGGAGTCTGCTTCTCCCTCTGACCCTCCCCACCTCATGCTTTCTCTCTCTCTCAAATAAATAAATAAAATCTTAAAAAAAAAAAAAGGAGGGCATAGGATGTGATGAGCACTGGGTGTTATGTGCAACTGATGAATTATTGAACTCTACCTCTGAAGCTAATGATGTACTATATGTTGGTTAATTGAATTTAAACTAAAAAAATCATTTACCATATGGTATATAAAGATTTATTTTGAGGGTAAGAATTTTGAGATCAGAAACTTAAACATTTTTCTATTTTCCAGCTATGTTAAGCTGAAATTTTTATGAATGCTTTATATATATAACATATACATGACATATATATGTCATGCTTATATATATATGACATATATATATGTCTCTCTCTATATATAGTGTATGAAATAAAGAATAGCATGCATATCTATTTACATAGCCTTATATTTGTTCTCTGAGAGTTTTCATACATGATGATGAAGGAGAAAATTGCCCTATCTACTCCATCTTTTTTTTTCATTCCTCACAAGAAGACAATGGGTGTCAGTCCTGAGTTATATTCCCAGGTCCACTACCGGGTTATTGTAAGCTAGTAATTTAACTGAAAATGGGAAAAGGGATCAGATGACTTCTGAAGACCCTTCCAATTTTGAAGTTCTATGGTCCCAAGTTTTTTGACTCCAGCCATGGGATTTCTCTTTCTCTTTTCAAAGGAAACACCGAGATTGTATTAGATGTATTTCCTGTTCTTACTGACAGTTCTTGACTGTGACCCGGGGGCCCCAATAGCTCTGCCAAGCCCCAAGTCCTAGGAGATAGAGCCTAAGAATAGGGCACTCACCAACCCCACCCATTCTGGACCCCCTCTCCACTGGCAGATCAGCTGGCCCCTGGCCTGATTCTGAGAGGAGTGAAGAGGTCTGTCAGGACCTATGGAAGGATTCTTATGCTCTTTCCTGGTCATTATTGATTTGCATTTCTTTCAAATGATTTTATGAATAGATAGGAGAAAACTCCATTCATGTCACACACATCTATGAGTGTTTGTTGCATGCTTAAATCACTGGGAATAAGACAGACTTGGGCAAGCCCTTGACCTACATGAGCCTATGAGCAACTGTGCAATTGTGCTTTAGATCAAGGAGGTAAAGGGAGCAAATATCGTTCCTTATCAACCAAAAATGGCCTCTGAAGTTTCACTCATAACGATTCATTTTTGGTCTTATAATAAGTTTCTTGGACTTTGAGAGTACTCTATTAGAATTTTTTATTTTATTTTTTTAAGATTTATTAATTTATTTATTTGAGAGAGAGAACACAAGGCGGGGCAGAGGCAGAGCGAGAAGCAGGCTCCCCACTGAGCAGGGACTTGATTCCAGGACTCCGAGATCATGACCTGAGCCGAAGGCAGACACTTAACCAACTGAGCCACCCAGGTGCACCTCTATTAGAATTTTTAAAAGTACTTGGAAGGAGAGAGAAGCCCACTTTATGGCCCTGAAGAAATGAGATAAAAAGGAGGAAGAGCCGGGAAGGGATGACGAAACTCAGAGAGAGGTGTAATTAACAAGGGGAGGGGGCATGGATCCCAAGAGGTCAATGCTTATAAAAAACAAAAATTTCAAATTAATACATTAAACTAAGATCTGTATCCTGATGGTAGTTTATTATCAGTTGGCAGGCTAGCTGACTAACCCTGAACCCCTGTCATGTGCTGGAGATATATCAAGGAACATGATTACACTGCTAAATGAAAGGAGCTTAAAATCTACAGAGAAGGAGAAAGGCAGGAAGGGAAAAGGAAGGTAATTTCAGAGCCTAATAATGACCAGCAAGGAAGGGAATAAAAGAAGACACTTGTGCAGGGTGTGACTGGGGAGGATGGAAGTGGCTGCGGTGGTCAGAGAAGAATTTTCTAGGATGCAATATTTGAGCTAAGGCCTGAATAATGAGATACATGTAGCTTTCTAAATATTTAGGGGAAGAGTTCCAAGTTAAAAGAACAGCAAATGCAAAGACTCTCACAGCCTGCTTAAGGATCAGAAAGAAGGCTGGTGTGATCAGAACACCGTGGACAAGGGGAGACAATAGTAGGAGATGAGGCTGGGGAGGTAACAGGGCCCAGCTCATGCAGGGCCAACTGATGTCCTAATAATAATAATAGTTATTGTATATAGTTATAATATATATGGTTATATAATATATAATATATATGGTTAATATATAGTAATAACTATATAAAACTATTATTATCTAATAATACATTATTATTCAGTAAGCATTTATGCACCCTTGCACCATGCTAACCACTTTCTGTGGATTAGCTTCTTATCACATCTAGTTCATGAAGTTGGTCACATAACCAATGCTTTGTGCTAGAGCTGGGGCATGAGCCCCCCAGGGTCTGACCCCAAAACTCGTTCCAGTTCTCAAATGGTTTACTCTATCACTATACCAAGGAAATAGGTGTCCTCAAATACCAGGTTGTACACACATAAAGTGAAGCACACCTAGTATCATTATCCAACTTAAAGTCGAGAAGACACTATGAAAGGGGACACTCTTTAAAGTCTAAATAAGAGGGGTGCCTGGGTAGCTCAGTCGGTTAAACATCTGCCTTCCACTCAGGTCATGATCCAAGGGTCCTGGGATCAGCCCCGCATCAGGCTCCCTGCTCAGCGGGGAGCCTGCTTCTGCCTCTCCCTCTGCCCAACCCCCCCACCCTCGCTCCGGCACACACACGCGCTCTTTCTCTCTCAAATAAATAAATAAAATCTTTTAAAAATAAATACATGAAAAATAAAAGTCTAAGTAAGAGTGGAGAGCAGAGCCTGCGAATACAGCTGCTGTGTGGCTGCTTTGTCTCCTTTCTATGGAAAAGAATGTCATTTCCCTTCCTTTATCTACTCTCAACTCCCACCCTGCCCAGTGCTACCCAATATGGTGCCAAACTCACTCCAACATTTCTTTAGGGTATACCTCCTGAGAGAGGCACTGGAGAAAGGTGAGAAATATGCTAGCAGAGCATCAAGAGCCCATGCTCCAGACTTATTCCTGCCTTGCTCACACTGGAGGGCTGTTGGAGTTAATCATTTTGTTCTTTGGGCTTCTGTTTCTCCATATGTAAAACAAGACTGGCCCTACATGGGGAAACATAACAGTAGGCAAAGGTAACTCAGGAGTCCCCAGAAGGTGCCATAAACTTGATACTTTACTTTTTTAAAAGATTTTGTTTTTAAGTAATCTCTATACCCAGTGTGGGACTTAAACTCACAACCCCGAGATCAAGAGTTGCATACTCCACCAACTGAGCCAGCCAAGCACCCCTAAACTTGATGCTTTAAAAGAAATCATGTTTTCTTGCTAAACTGTCATCCCCTAGAGCCCACTGAAATTTGTAGTGTAGTGAAGTTTGGTAGGCAGCGTAATGGCCGCCAAAGATGCCCACATCCCGATCTTGGGAACCTATGAATGTGGTATCTTACATGGCAAAAGGGGGTCTGCAGATGTTATTAAATTAAATATCTTGAGATGGGGAGATTATGGATTATCCAGGTGGGTCCAATGTAGTCACAAGCATCCTTATAAGACAGAGGCAGGAGAGTTAGCACCCGAGTGATTTGATATGAATAGGACTCAACCCACCATTGCTGGCTTTGAAGATGGAGGAAGGGGCCATGAGCCAAGGAATGCAAGGACCCTCTAGAATCACCAGAAAAGGAAGGGAATGGATTCTGCCTTCAGAGCCTCCAAAAGGAACCATCCCTGATGACACCTCAACTTTAGTCCAATTACACTGATTTTGGACTTTTGACCTCCAGAACTGTAAGATAATAAATTAGTATTATTTTTTTCAAGATCTCTTATTTTATTTGAGAGAGAGAGAGAAAGAGCACAGCGGGGAGGGGCAGAGAGAGAATCTTAAGCAGACTCCACACTAAGCATGGAGCCCAAGATGGGGCTGAATCTCAAGCCCCTGAGATCACAACCTGAGCTGAAACCAAGAGTACATCACTCAACCAAATGCACCACCCAGGCGCCCCAATAAATTAGTATTGTTTGGGGCCACTAAGTTTGTAGCAATTTGTGGCAATAGGAAATTCATTCAGTTGGCCTGACCTTTGGCAACGCATGCTAGTGTTAATGTTAACTCTTCATCATAAGGTCTCAACAAAAATTCTAAGGAGAGTTTCCAGTTTGTGCCTCATGACCTGGTTCCTTAAATTTGTGAGCAGTGTTCTACATCATTTCATTCAGACATTGTAGAGAATCTTTTTCTCCTACACACTCACTCCTCTTATTTTGACTTCTTCTACAATATCGGGTTGGTATTTGTCACTTCTTATTTCATAGGACACTGTTCTGCAAAGGAAGAAAATAACAAAATCGAAAACCAAATCTAGCAGTATGCAAAGGCATTTGAGTTCGACATGTGCTGTATACCGGCACCATATCTCTTTTGTGAGGGGTGTGGCTCAAGATGGCCACTTCTCCCTTTACCCGATGAATGGAATTCTGTGAAAGCACGAAATATTCTTTGTATTCCAGAGCCACTTGCCATGTATACTGACAGATCTCACAGCCCTCATTCTTTGACTGAACGCAACGAGAACTGCGAGGGCTTCAAAGGTGGAGCTGTAGCCTCCTAGGTTTGAGAGGGATCTTAAAGATCATCTAATTCCACCTGTCATTAGGGCAAGCACCTCAGAAATGGGATATAGTGGGGATCAGTCCTTGGCTAAATTAAACTGGATCCTCTCTGGGTCCCTGTAAATGCTCACGTGGCCCTAAAATGAATATAGAAACGTCCTTTCCTGGTGCTACTCTGAAGAAATTAGCAATAGGCCTCTTGGTCTATTTCTGTAAGAGAAACTGGGCTGCCCAACTTCTGAGGCTGGGTATGTGTTCTATTTCCCATTAGCTTGAGCTATGCCAACATTTATTGAAGCTTTGAAGCTGCTATCGCTACAGAAGCCAACCAAGTAGATGAGATGTTCATATTCTTAGAAGAGATAATTAAATGACTTGAGAGTAATTATCTATATCAAATGAAGATTCTGGGAGAAATACACACTGAAGATTTCCTTCTAACCAAACACTGAGTAACAGCCACTGTGGTTTAAGATACTGTAAGTTCTTTTTCAGGTTTTTTGAGTTTAGTAGAGTAACAGTCGTGGGGCTTTTTTTTTTTTTAAGATAGGAAACTTTTTGTTTTCAAGTTAAATAATGGACTAAATTGCCTTCATAAGTTTAAAAAAATCTTTTAAAAGGATGACCTTGGAAGACTGATATAATTTTCCCTTCTCTCATAACATAACCTCGAATTACAAAATCCCATTTAAACTTCTCTTTTCTTTGAAACAAATGAGCAGCAGGAAAGTGAAACTAAAACACCGGTGTAAATATGGAGCTTTTCTAGGAGTGCAAGAAAGTCTGCATATGTACAATTTCTAAGTATTACAAATATTTCAATAGATCTTTTTGGAAAGTTCAACACAAAGAACATCTTAATCAAATGCTCTCTGTATTTGCTTTGCTCTTCTTGGTTCTCTATAATTCGAATGCAGCAAACATGAGTTTTTTAGTGAACTCCTGCCTTGTAAATCAATGATATTAATGATGTTGTCTAGTGATCCTTTTTGTATCAAGTTGCTTAATAAAGATACTCTATCTTTTTAAATTTTCATTCATTATTTTTTGAAGATATCCTATCTTTTAAGAGTTTGTAGTGTATTGAGAAAACAATGGACACTCAGAAGCTAAGTAACATTGTCTGCTCAATCCAGAGTTTTCTGCCAAATCCAGGAATCTTTTTTTTTTAAGGTTTTTAATTGGTTGAGATAGATTAAACATGAAATTGAAAGGTCACTAAAAGTTCCCAAAACACTGAGATTTTCATGTAAGTGTAATTCCCTTCTGGAAGACATGGGGTGGGAGAAAGAGAACAGTTTGATTCTTTGCATGAATATTCTTAGGGACTGGTGGAAAGTTGTTTGTGGGGCAAGGCCCTCTAAGATCAGAAATAACAGCATAAGGGCCAAAGACATACTTATATATAGCCTGCATGATGTGTTAAACATTAAAAATTACTTGCCACGACTCACCGTCATAATCTGGATTTCCTGCTTCTCTTGAAGATCTAGGTCCCCCAGGACCACATTTCCTCATGGTAGTTAGCAGGAGCTGCTACTGGCTACCGACTTTAGGTGGCCTCAACCAGGGCATGAGTTGGCCATCTCACCAGTCCCCCTGGGCCAGCTTCACTGATTTGTCCTACCTGTCTGACCCATGGACTTGTGGGTCTGTGAAACCAGCCTAGTATGTGGAGAAGTCTGGCTGCTGCTTCTCTGGAAATTTGAGAGCACTCATGTCCACTGATGGTTCTGCTTACTAGGATCCCTCTGTCTTCCACGTCCTGGGGGAGATGCATCTTGTCCTAAAAACCTCTTGAGAAAATTCCAGGAGGCTCTCAGGGAGACTGAAAGAATTGAGAGACCTCCTTGGTACACAAGAATGCTCATTAAGGATAAAGAAAATGTGGTATATATATACAATGGAATATTATGCAGCCATCAAAAGGAATGAGATCTTGCCATTTGCAACGACATGGATGGAACTGCAGGGTATTATGTTGAGTGAAATAAGTCAAACAGAGAAAAACATGTATCATATGATCTCACTGATATGAGGAATTCTTAATCGCAGGAAACAAACTGAGTGTTGTTGGAGTGGGGGGTGGGGTGGGAGGGATGGGGTGACTGGGTGATAGACACTGGGGTGGGTATGTACTCTGGTAAGCGCTGTGAATTGTGCAAGACTGTTGAATCTCAGATCTGTACCTCTGAAACAAATAATGCAATATATGTTAAGAAAAAAAAAAAGAAGAAGAAGAAGGTAGCGGGAGGGGAAGAATGAAGCAGGGGAAATCGGAGGGGTAGACGAACCATGAGAGACAATGGACTCTGAAAAACAAACAGGGTTCTAGAGGGGAGGGGGAGTGGGAGGATGGGTTAGCCTGGTGGTGGGTATTGAGGAGGGCACAGTCTGCATGGAGCACTAGATGTTATGCACAAACAATGAATCATGGAACACTTCATCTAAAACTAATGATGTAATGTATGGGGATTAACATAAGAATAAAAAAAATGAATATAAAAAATGCCAAAAAAAAAAAAAAAGAATGCTCATTAAAACTATGAGTAGGTCCTAGTCTCCAGAAGTCTTTTATCTCTCTTCGCTGTCAAGCCAAGACTGACCATTAGACAAATTATGAAGTAGGTGAAGTGAATCTTTAGTATCCTTAATCTCTCTTTTTCTTCCCTGAGAGGAACTCACCCCTAACCAATCAGATGCCCTGTGCACTAACATGACCTGACTTTCAGCCTCCCAATGGCTTCTCAGGACTTCGGAGTAAAATCCACAGTGCATACCACGGCCAACAAGGCCCTACATGAACTGGCCCCTGTCTACCTTTTCATCCTTATCTGCTACCACTCTCCCTCTCCATCACTGTGCTCTAGCCACACTAACACTTTTGCTATTTCTCAGTCAGTCCAAACAGGCTCCCATCTGAGGGCTTTCGGCCCTGCTATTCCCCAAGCCTGGAATGTTCCTCACATAGGCAGGGATATGGCTGACTTCCTTCCTCCTAAATTTAGGCCTCTACTCAAATTTCACCTTCGCAGACTGGCATTTCCTGACAACCAGCATAAACAGCCCATTCTCCCATCACAGTCCATCTCTCCCTAGCCCCTCATCCTGCTTCATTTTCGTATTTCTTATCACTAATCTAACACTCTAAAGGAAATCCTCACTTTGCGTGATAGTGGGAGACCATAAAAGTAGCTGTGCAAGCTGAAACCATGCAAAACATTCTTAATAATAAATGGGGAAGGGGCGCCTGGGTGGCTCAGTCATTAAGCATCTGCCTTCAGCTCGGGTCATGGTCCCAGGGTCCTGGGATCGAGCCCCACATCAGGCTCCCTGCTCGGCGGGAGGCCTGCTTCTCCCTCTCCCACTCCCCCTGCTTGTGTTCCTTCTCTCACTGTGTCTCTCTCTGTCAGATAAGTAAATAAAATCTTAAAAAAAAAAAATAAATGGGGGAAATTACGATTGCTCCATGAATGACCACTAATTAAAAACTCTCCTATTGTTGGTTATAAACCTATAGAAAAATTTAAAAAAAAAAAACCTCTAACATGAACATTTATTTACTACACTGTAATTTAAAACATTAAGAATATTGAAAATTGGGCGCCTGGGTGGCTCAGTTGGTTAAGCGACTGCCTTCAGCTCAGGTCATGATCCTGGAGTCCCGGGATCGAGTCCCGCGTCGGGCTCCCTGCTCGGCAGGGAGCCTGCTTCTCCCTCTGACCCTCCCCCCTCTCGTGTGCTCTCTGTCTCTCTCATTCTCTCTGTCTCAAATAAATTAAAAAAAAAATCTTAAAAAAAAAAAGAATATTGAAAATTAACATGTTTTATTCTTGGGGTGCCTGGCTGGCTCAGTCAGTAGAGCACACGACTCTTGATCTTGGGGTTGTGAGTTCAAGCTCCACGTTCGGTGTAGAGATTATTATTTTTTTTAAAGATTTTATTTATTCATTAGAGAGAGAGCACACAAGCAGGGGGAGAGGCAGAGGGAGACGGAGCAGCAGGCTCGCCACCAAGCTGGGAGCCAGAGGCGGGGCTCGATCCCAGGACTGGAGATCACGACTGAACTGAAGGCAGATGCTCAACCATCCAAGCCACCCAGGCGCCTCTAGAGCTTACTTTTAAAAAATTCTTTAAATAAAATGTTATATTATTTTGTAGAAAACCTATCAGTTGAATGGATATTTCTCATAAGAAGATAGATCGCCGAAAGGCACACGAAAAGGTGCCCAACATCATTACCTGTTGTGGAAATACAAATCAAAACACAACAAGCTAGCACTTCAAATCCATTGGATGGCGGTTGTCAAAAAAATAAAAAAAGAAAGAAAAGAAAAGAAATAGAAAATAATAAGTGCTAGAGAGAATGTGGAAAAATTGCAACTCTTATGCGCTGCTGGGGACATGTAAAATGGTACAGCCAGTGTGGGAGACAGCAGAGCAGTTCCTCAAAAAAGTAAATAGGATTATCCTATAATCCAGCAATCCCACTTCCACTTCTAGGTTTATACCAAAGAGAATGAAAAGCAGGGACTCGAACAGGTATTTGAACACCGATATTCACAGCAGCATTATTCTTAACAGCCAAAAGGTGGAAACAACCCAAATGGGATCAATAAAATGTGGTATTATATACACATAATGGAATATCATTCAGAACTTCTGTTTTAAGTTCTGTTTTAAGTTCTGATGCATGTTACCACACAGATGAATCTTAAAAACATTATGCTACGGGAAATAAGTCAGACCCAAAAGGACAAATATTGTATAATTCCACTTAACCTGAATTACCGAGAATAGTCAAATTCATAGAGACAGAAGGTAAAACTGAGGCTACCAGGGGCGGGGTGGGGAGGAGGGAATGGGGACTTAGTGTTCATGGGCACAGAGTTTCAGTTTGGGATGATGAAAAAGTTCTTGAGATAGAGGGTGGTGATGGTAACACAACAATGTGAATGTGCTTAACGCCCCTGAACTATACACTTAAAAATGATTAAAATGATAAACCTTATGGTATGTAGGTTTTACCACAATTTAAAAACATATAAAGAGTAGTTTGAGCAGTGTTTGCTTCCTTCTTCCCATGGTAAAACTTGAGACAGGGAGACAACCTTATTGATAGTCCTTGGTGAACACAGCCATACTCCTTTCTAAGTTTGGATCAGCTTCCAACATTTTTCCCTTTGTATTTTCAGTGCCATGAAAAATCACTAAGAGCTCCTTTAATGTGAACTTTTTAGCTGGTGTGCCCTCCTCTGGGACACCCTCCTCCTTTTCATCACAAGTCACAATTACTTTATTCATTTAGGCTCCTAAATGTGCCTTTGCAAATGTCTGTCTGTCTCTCTCTCCCCAGCTGTAGTATCAATAACCTCTCTGAAAGACCATCTAATAGGGTTTAAAAGTTGAAATAAAAAAAAAAAAATAAGGGGCGCCTGGGTGGCTCAGTTGGTTAAGCGACTGCCTTCGGCTCAGGTCATGATCCTGGAGTCCCGGGATCGAGTCCCGCATCGGGCTCCCGGCTCGGCAGGGAGTCTGCTTCTCCCTCTCACCCTCCCCCGTCTCATGTACTCGCTCGCTCTCATTCACTCTCTCAAATAAATAAATAAAATCTTTAAAAAAAAAAAAAAAACTTAAATGACCTTGCCTGTAGTATCTTTCTACCACTGGTAAATGAGAAGGCAGCAAACTACATGCTTTACTGTCCTTGTGTGACCTGAATAAAGATGAGCAGTGGGCAGTCACTGTCTGACTTTGAAAAGAAGAGATGTGATTGGTCACTGACCATAACATGCAGCTGTCACTTGGGGATCATAGCAACTGGTGGACTGGAGAGTAAAGTGAAATTTGTACTTTATGCAATTACTCATAATTAATATAGGGTGGTGACTGAAATCTGAGCTATGTTGTTGGGGGACTGTTGTTAACTAAACCGTGGTGACTGACATTCATGTATCTCAGAACAATGCAAAGCGAGGACTATCTGTATTACGTATCCATTTATTTATTTGTTATGTTTCCCCCACTAGAATGTAACCTACACAGAATGGCGACTTCGCCTATTTTATTCGCGGTTATATTCCCAGTGCCTCGAACAAAGCCATAGCAGGGGCTCAACAAATACTTGTAGAAAAGATGGAAAGGAGGGGTGCCTGTCTGGGTCAGTCAGTTAAGCATTTGACTCTCGATTTCGGCTCAGGTCAGGATCTCAGGGTCAGAGTCATGAGAGGGAGCCCTGCGCTC
Organism: Mirounga angustirostris; assembly: GCF_029215605.1. NCBI lineage: Eukaryota > Metazoa > Chordata > Mammalia > Carnivora > Phocidae > Mirounga > Mirounga angustirostris. The sequence continues at coordinate 39,621,471 of NW_026991719.1, forward strand.
AGCAGGGAGTCTGCTTCTCTTCCTCTTCCTCCCTCTCCCTCTGCCCCTCCCCATTCCCCAGTCTGTCTCTCTCTCTCTCTCAAATAGATAAATTTTTTTAAAAGAAGGAAAGGAAAGAGAGAATGGAGGTTTTGTACTGGATATGTCTTCAATTTTTGCCCTAGGATGGCAAAAGGAGGGAAGGCCAGAGGGAGGCGAAATCATTGAGTCCGATCAACTGCCCTGTGCATATATATATATGGTGCTCAGAGAGGCAAAATAACTTTCCCAAAGGCACCCAGCTCTCCAAGATTCTGCTTTAGGATCTTACATGTACCCACTAAAACACACTGTTCTTCTTGTTCTCTCCCTCTCCCTCTCCTTCTCTCCAAACCTTCTTTTAGGCTATACAGTCACATGAAGATGTAACTAACAATGTTGTAGGGGCCTTAATCACTTGACCTTTGAGGAGGGGTTAGAGCCTTACCTCAGAAGGCCACAGGCCTGTGGGGGAAGGTGACATTAGGGTCTTCCCAGGCTCCCTCGTATCAGACCACAGAAGCTACTAATTCTTAGTTTATGTCAAACTATTTGCATTTTCTTGATACATGTCCCAGTGTGGTGCTACATTCAGAGGGTACAGGATGCTGGGGTTTTTCTCTGAGTATCCCACTCCCCTGAAGTTAGGTTTCTAATTGACTCATGGGGTTCCAGTGTCCCAGAGCAGATGGGGCAGCCTGGCCAACTCAGAGAGTGAGAGACTGACTTCAGATGAAAAACTTCTGTTTCTGTGACTAAGGACTTAGTCAGCTACCTGGTTTAGGATGTACTATTTGTCAGAAAGTAGATGTGGAGGAAATATCACTCATTCTGGCCAGAGGGATGGTTTTCGGTGCATTTTTTACTCATGAAATTAAAAAAGAACAGAGTGCCAGTTTAACCTTGTGGTTGAGGTTACGAATGAGAAAGGAAGCTTAAATTATCCAAGGAGGCCATCCCCTTAGTCAGAGTTTCAGAGCATTCCAGACTCTTATGTCAATTAAAGCATATTGAGCTTCAATAAAATACCAGAAAGCAAACAGTGTTCTGTTTGGAGATTGCTCCTTTCCCCCTCCTGCTTCATGCTCTCTCTCCCTCTTGCTGTCCCTGTCCTCCTTCTCTCTCTCTTTCTCCTTTCCTTCCTTCCTTTCTCCCTCCCTCCCTTCCTTTCTTCTGTAGCTAAAGCAGCTGTTCTTTATAAGAATAAAATTACTTAAGTAATTAATTGGAAATAACCTTAGCTGATGTTGTCTGAATTTCTAAATCCAAGCTCTACATCAACAATTAAGTATAGGTTTTCTTTAATTTTCAGATCCTTTGTTTTTTTTTTTTTCTTCCCATCTTCATCTTCCTCCCTTTCTCCTCTACCCTCAGATCACCATACTTTGGACCTCCCACTAGGGGTCTGAACCCGAGAAAAAAACCACGCTTGACTCCTCAAGGGAGAATTGCAGGGGGTCAGTGGTATCCGAGCCTCTTCTTATTAGATGTTCTTGCTAAGTTTGGTGAAAAGAATTAGTTGGCTAGAAGTAGTCTTGGGTTTGGTATGTTTCCAAAATCTGTGCTTTTCCTGGTTGTCATTAGCATAAATATTTGAGAGTCAACAACTGAAAGAATTTGAAAAACGTATTGACTGAAGATTTTTGTCACAGACACTCCATTTCAGCTGGCATCTTTCACTCTTTAAAAGGTCTCTCATTTTAAATAGCACTTTCTTCTTTTGTCCTATTGAATTTCAATTATGTGCGAATCCTGTAGGGAGACACAAAGATGGATATGACACATTTCCTACCCTTGCAGCTGAAACACATGCAAGGAGATATGATTCAGGCTCGCCAAAAGCTAAATAAGAACACAGGGCTAAAATAATAGTATGAGAAAATATTGAACGAGAAAGGGACCAGGGAGGCCCTGTCTAATTTTCAGGTTCCACTGCAGAAAGAATAGGCCAAAGGAGGCCTGAGGAAAGAAGAACACCTTGGGGGTTGTGGTCAAGAGAGGAGGCGAGGATGGAGAGGAGAATTCAGATCAGAGATTCATCTGGAAGGAGCTGGAAGACAAAGTTGCAGGGGATGGTATTTTAGGTGAAGAATATGTGGGCCAACAGGGCCATCACATGACGTGCAATACACAACTCAGGGGGCTGCCATTGACGTCATACTCTGTATGCAGGACACAATCTGTGCGGTCATGGTGGCCATCCTAGGGCAAAAATTGAAGACATATCCAGTACAAAACCTCTTGTGGGGTTAAGAAGTAGACACGCTATCATGACGTAAGTCTTCAGAGGCCAGGGCCTAGGTCTTATTTGTTCAGGATCTTCAGGGCTTTGTACGATGTCTGGCGAATATGAGGTATTTGATACAGGCTTCCCAAATGAATGAACTATCCCGCAACCTTGTCCAAATCCCACTAGCTGGATGGTACAAATCAGGGTGAGATCACAAAATGGCGATAACCTGTATTTCTTTTATAACTCTGGAAAATGTCTGGCTTCAGCCCCGGAACCATCTCCCTTCCAAGTCATTGCAGCCACTTCTAGGACCTTAAAGGGGTGTTTTACATGTGCTCATGCACTGTCCTCTCCTATTCTTCCATCCTGTTCTTTATCCAGTGTTTTGAAAGGGGAAGCACCCCAGTCATGCCCACTCTGCAGAGCCACCACCCCCTCTGTGGATATGGCATATCTGCCCAGGCTTTTTATCTCCAGTGCACCCAAAGCCACTATGGTGGAGGCCATGTTGGCATCATGGTCCCTTCTGGCTCCTGGGATTGAAGACTTATTAATTCTATGGAGAAATGGGGAGAGCGGCCCTTTGCCCTCCAGGGTCATACACATAGACAGGAAGTTATGTCCCGTGTCTCATGTCGGACACAGCATCCTTAAAACAATGTCTTCAGCTTCTATTTGTCTCAAAACTGAGCAGAAGATGAACACCATGCAGCCCTATCTACCCACCATGCCCATCTTTCTGCTCTTACAAAAGAATACGCACTGGAAAGTGGGGGGGGGGGGCGGTATGTGAGAACATGAAATATTTTAGTTTGGCTGGAGCAAAAGGCACGTCCAGGTGAACAAGGGCAAAAGTTGACCCCAACAGAAACTGAATTAAACAGTGATAATGAATGAGTATGAACCCCTAAACACTAGTGGAAAACCATTTAAAAGTTATTTGAGGAGGAGCCATAGCTTTATCATTAAGTATGGAGAAAAACATTATTATTTTTTTAAAGATTTATTTATTTATTTATTAGAGAGAGAGAGAGCGCATGAGAGGGGGGAGGGTCAGAGGGAGAAGCAGACTCCCCGCCGAGCAGGGAGCCCGATGTGGGACTTGATCCCGGGACTCCAGGATCATGACCTGAGCCGAAGGCAGTCGCTTAACCAACTGAGCCACCCAGGAGCCCCTAGTGAAAAACATTATTATAACTGGTTAAAGATGTGTAATGAAGTGTAGGCAGAATAGGACAGTGGAGTTACACAGATCTAGGTTTGAGTCTCAGGGACCTTGGTTAAGTCATTTAACCTCAGGGACTCTTAGTTTCCTTCCCTGTAAAATAGGCATACCCACGTCTCAGGATCTTTTATGAGAATAATGTTCATTAAATGCCTAGCACAAAACCTGGCACATAGTAAATACCTAAGAAAATGGCCGCAAAAAGTAGTGTATTAAAAGGTATTCTCACTTCTAGGGTAATTGCTCATCAGGGATCCCCAAAGGTAGCCAAATAATAAATAAACAAAATCATAGAGGAGACCGATGGCCCTGATATTAACTAGGGAACCAGTTTGGTTAATTAATTCACATCCTGGTGGTAGCACCTGTTTTTCTTCCATAAACCCCAAGAGGAGGGAAGGTGGGGAGCGACTGGCAGTAGATTAAGGATCAGTAGCAGTTTGGGACAAGGGTGGTGATTCTTTTGAGTGTAAACTCCTTATCCCTAACCTGCACCATATCCTTAAGGTGACTCCTCATTACCCAGAGTACTTTGGATACAAATGACTCAAGGCTGTTACTCCATTGGGCATTCTGTGCATTTCAACCAAAGAGTTCATGTGGAAGCTGGGCACTGGGCATCTATCTCTAGGTGTGGCTTATATCTGCTCATCCACCATCTTTTTTAAGCACTCTTTTCCCTGAATCCAGAAAGCCATGGATTCCAGAACAGTTTCCACTTCCCAAGGATTTTAAAGCTCTTTGAAGGTCAACTTCTACCTTATCAAATACCCTCCAATTATTCTAGAATGGGTGACAACACTCTCTTTTCAGGATTGTGTTTGCAAACCCAGAGGTTCGTGAAGAGACTTTACTATTGCCTATTTTCTATCTGCTGGCATTGCTTCCAGTGATAGAAAGAAGAAAATTTATTTTAAAATGCGTGTTTGCAAATCTTGGCCATTTTGTAATCTGTGGTGCATTTAAGAATCATTCATACCAGGTGGCACCAGAGTAAGAAGTTTCTTGATGTTGTCTACTTCCCTGAAAGACACAAAACCCACCAAATCTTGTCTCAGTGATCACGCTGTGGGATATCTGACTCCGGAATAGAGTAATAAGACCATACCAGGTCTGGGGGGACTGGATTAAGATTTAGGAAACCCGGTTCTTTATTCTCTCCACCCACATCTTGTAGCTTTGGAGAAGGGAGTTTCCAGGAGCCTTCTCACAGCATATGACACTGACTGTTCATCTTGGACCATGAGAGCTAAGGAAACAACGAACTTGATAAGAGCTTCAGACTAACAGAGTTGCCCGCCAGTGATGCTCAAACATGTAGTCCTCATGAATACAAATGTGAGAGCCAATATTTCTGACATTTCAGGAGCCTGGGAAATGCCAGTGGCTTTTGACTTCCTGAGGCAGGGCTTCCTCTGAGGAAGTGCTCCTGAAGCGACAAGTGTTTTCTTTTCCACTGCTTGAAGGTCAAACCAAATCACTTCTTCCTCAAGTAGATCTCACTTTCATAGTCTCATAAAATGGCCGAGTTAGAATGTGTCTTGGTTGATGAAGTCAGTTGAGGGTGTGAAGCTGACTCAGGCTTACCCGAGTTCCCCTGTGTATTCAGTACCAGAAATATTTGAATCAGAGCTGACCTTAAAATAGCAACTCTTTGGAAAAGGACTCAGTACTGACTCCTGAGAACCTCCTGTAGCCTCCCATCTTACTTTTCTATTCCAGGGATCACTGCTTAGAAAGTCTATGATGATATATCCCTTGTGTCTGATATTTTCATTTTCACTGATGAACCTTTATTATGCCACATAAAATTCTAAAATTCATGAGGGCTAATGAGAATACCTTAAGTCCCTTTGCTCCCTGAGAGAATGTTATGGCAGATTATTTTTTTCTCAGTTGAAGGGTTTTATTTTTAAAAAATTATTTTATTGAGGGGTGCCTCGCTGGCTCAGTCGGTAGAGCATGGGACTCTTGTGCTCAGGGTCATGAGTTCAAGCCCCACGTTAGGCATAGAGCTTACTTGAGAAAGAAAGAAGAAAGAAAGAAAGAAAGAAAGAAAGAAAGAAAGAAAGAAAGAAAGAAAGAAAGAAAGAAAGAAAGAAAAAGAAAGAAAATATTTTATTGAGGTATAATTGATATACAATGTCCTATTAGTTTCAGATGTACATCATGGTGATTTGATATTTTTATGCATTACAAAATTATCTCCATGATAAGTCTAGTTACCATCTGTCACCATACAAAGTTATTACAATATTGTGCTATGTTTCTTATGCCGTACATCCCCATGACTTATTTACTTTATAAGTGGAAGTTTGTACCTCTTAATCCCTTTCACCTATTTTACCCATCTCCCAATCCCTCCTGCCTCTGGTAACCAACAGTTTGTTTCCTGTATCTATGAGTGTTTCTGTTTTGTTTGTTCATTGGTTGTGTTTTTTAGATTCCACATATGAGTGAAATCATATGGTATTTGTCTTTCTCTGATTTATTCCACTTAGCATAATATCCTCTAGGTTCATCCATGTTGTAGCAAATGGCAAAATTTCATTCTTTCTATGGCTCAGTAATATTCCATTGTCTATATATACCACATTTTCTTTATCCATTTACCTATTGATAGACACCTAGGTTGTTTCCATGTCTTGGCTATTGTAAATAACATTGCAATGAACATAGTGGGGCATATAGCTCTTTGAATTAGTGTTTTTGTTTTCTTCAGATAAATACCCAGAAGCGGAACTACTAGATAGTATGGTAGTTCTATTTTTAATTTTTTGAAGAACCTCTATATTGTTTTCCAGAGTGGCTGCACCAATTTATATTCTTGACAACAGTGCACAAGGATTCTCTTTTCTCCACACCCTGGGGTTTTTTGCCTTTTTTTTATAATAGCCAATCTGACAGGTTTGTAAGTGGTATTTCACTATGGCTTTGATTTGCATTTGCCTGATGATGAGTGATGTTGAGCATCTTTTTATGTACCTGTTGGCCACCTGTGTCTTCTTTGGAAAAATGTCTATTCAAGTCCTCTGCCCATGTTTTAATCAGGTTGTTTGGTTTTCTTTTATATTAAGCTGTGTAAGCTCTTTACAAATTTATATATATTTACATATTTTGGATATTAACCCCTTATCAGATGTATGATTTGCAAATATCTTCTACCATTCAGTAGGTTGCCTTTTCGTTTTGTTGATGGTTCCCTTCACTGTGCAAAAGATTTTCAGTTTGATGTAGTCCCATTTATTTATTTTAGCTTTTGTTGTCCTTGCCTGAGAAGACTTGTCCAAAAAGTACTGCTTATGTCATAGAGCTTACTGCCTATGTTTTTTTGCTAGGAGTACTATGGTTTCATGTCTTACATTCAAGTCTTCAACCCATTTTGAATTAAGTTTTGTGTAGGGTGTAAGATAGAGGTTCAGTTTTATTCTTTTGTATGTAGCTTTCCAGTTTTCCTGACCATTTATTGAAGAGGTTCTTTTCCCCATTGTCTCCTTCATCATAGATTAATTGGCCATAAATGTGTGGGTTTATTTCTGGGCTCTCTATTCTATTCCACTGATCTGTGCATCTGTTTTCATGCCAGTCCCATACTGTTTTGATTACTATAAGTTTTTAGTACAGTTTGAACCAGCTCTGTTCTTCTTTCTCATGATGGGTTTGGCTATTCAGGGACCTTTGTGGTTCCATGAAGATTTTAGGATTCTTTTTTCTAGTTCTGTAAGGAATTTTGTTGGTATTTTGATGGGGATTGCAATGAATCTGTAGATTGCTTTAGCTAGTATGAACATTTTAACAATATTAATTCTTCCAATCCATGAGCATAGCATATGTTCCCATTTATTTGTGTTGTCTTCAATTTCTTTCATCAATGTCTTATCATTTTCAGAGTACAGATCTTTCGCCTCCTTGATTAAATTTATTCCTAGGTATTTTATTCTTTTCAATGTAATTGTTTTCTTAATTTCTCTTTCTGAAAGCTTGTTATTAGTGTATAGAAATGCAACTGATTTCTGTCTGTTAAGTTTGTATCCTGTGACTGTACTGAATTTTATCTCCTGCATTGGGATACTTAGAAATTGGCCTGCCTGAATATTTTTGATTGATAGATATTTGAAGTACAAAACTCTTCATTAAAGTTTTTCAGATAATAAGAATGCCATATTATTTTCTTGTCACTTTATGTCCTATGATCAAACCAATTTTGATCATTCTAATGGCCATTATGCCATCGATTCTCAAACCTCTCTTAAGGTCCAATTGGCTGCTATAATTTTCCACTTGAATGGTTCATAGAAGCCCCAAACTCAGTGAGACTAAAAGATAATTCAAACCTATTCTGCCTTCTGTCTCCATCTTAGTTAATGACACAATAACTGTCAATTTTCTTAAATTGGAGAGGCATTTATTCTCATGTCTCCATCTTATTCATTCTTAGTGTGCAATTGGTCACTTTATACTGCAGATTCTCTTGCAGGAATGTCCTCAGATTAGTCTACATCCTCCCTGTCTGTGTTCAGAAACTCATATCCTTTCTTGGACAGCTTCAGCAGCCTCCCGCAGAGCCCTCTTGCTACCTTCCTCTCCTAAAGAGTCCAGGACCAGAGGGGGGAAAGATGGCGGATGAGTAGGGGACCCTATTTCAACTGGTCCCCGAAATTGAGCTGGATATCGACCAGACCACTCTGAGCACCCACGAAACCAGCCTGAGATGTAAGAAGATCTGGATCTCTACAAACAGAATATCGCCGGCGGTTGGTTTTGAGGTACAAAGGGGGGAGCCGTGATTCTGCGGGCAGATATCGGAGCATAAATGGCAGTGGGAGGGAGCCTGGACGTGGGGATCCTACACCGCTGGTGAGTGACAGCCTCACGCGCTGGGGATGGGCACAGACTCGCAGACCAGTAGTGGCGGGGAAAGGACTTTAGGGCCGCCCCGGGGTAGAAACCTGGAGCAGCGGGGTCGCGCCTGCGAACTGGGAGCGGCTGGCGGTTTTAGAAGCACAAAGGGCAGAGACGTGCCCCGACCTGCAGGCAGGACTGGGGGCGCTGCGGAGGGGCGCACAACCCAGGACGCTGCAGTTTATAGCAGCAGGGACAGAAACGGAGACGGTGTGGCCTGGAGAGCTCACTGAAGAACAGACTGCGGTCTCTCCGCTCTGAGGCAGAGGGTTGGAAACGGTCTCTTCTGCTCTGACTCGCGGAAGAGACGCAGAAAGCCACCAGAGAAAGGCGCCAGAGAACAAAAGCCCCCAAAACTGATTCCTGCTGAGCCCATCCCCTGCCACAGGGGCGCAGGGCAACTCTGCCCAAACACGGTTGCCTGAGTAACAGCGCGGCAGGCCCCTCCCGCAGAAGACAGGCTGGGAAAACAAGAGGCCAGCAACCCTAAGGTCCCAAGAAAACAGGTGCATCTTGCTTGGGTTCTGGTCAATAATTTGGACTCTATACAGTCCCTCAAACACCCATCAACAGAATGACTAGGAGGAGCCCCCAAAACAGAAAAGACTCAGAGATTGTGACTTATGCTGCAGATTTACAAATGGATGCAGACATAACCAAGATGCCAGAGATGGAATTCAGGCTAGCAATTGTGAAGACAATGGCTAGAATGGAGAAATCAATTAATGGCAACATAGAGTCTCTAAGGGCAGAAATAAAAGGGGAATTGGCAGAACTTAAAAATGCTATCAGTGAGATCCAATTCAATCTAGATGATCTAACAGCTAGGGTAACTGAGACAGAAGAGAGAAGAAGCTATCTGGAAGACAGTATAATAGATAAAAAGGGAAAAGAGGAGGCCAGGGAAAAACAACTCAGAATCCATGAAAATAGAATTGGAGAAATAAGTGACACCATGAGGCATTCCAATGTCAGAATCATTGGAATCCCGGAGGGAGTGGAGAGAGAGAGAGGGCTAGAAGATGTATTTGAGCAAATCGTAGCTGAGAACTTCCCTAATCTGGGGAATGAAACAAACATTCGAGTCCTAAAGGCAGAGAGGACCCCTCCTAAGATCAAGGAAAACAGGCCAACACCCTGGCATGTAATAGTAAAACTTGCAAATCTTAGAACCAAGGAAACCATCTTAAGGGCAGTTAGGGGGAAGAGGGAGGAACGTACAGAGGAAGGAACATCAGAATAACGTCAGACCTATCCACAGAGACCTGGCAAGCCAGAAAGGCCTGGCAAGACATAGTCAGGGTACTAAATGAGAAGAACATGCAGCCAAGAATACTTTATCCGGCAAGGCTTTCATTTAGAATGGATGGAGAGATGCAGAGCTTCCACAGCCAGCAGAAGTTGAAAGAATATGTGACCACTAAGCCGGCCCTGCAAGAAATATTAAGGGGGGTTCTATAAAAGGAGAAAGACCCCAAGAGTGATCTACAACAGAAATTTACAGGGACAATCTATAAAAACAACATCTTCACAGGCAACATGATGACAATTAATTCATATCTTTCAATAATCACTCTCAACATGAATGGCCTAAATGCTCCCATAAAATGGCACAGGGTTGCAGATTGGATAAAAAGACAGGACCCATCCATATGCTGTCTACAAGAGACTCATTTTGAACCTAAAGATACATCCCCGCTGAAAGTGAAGGGATGGAGATCTATCTTCCATGCCAGCGGACCTCAAAAGAAAGCTGGTGTAGCAATTCTTATATCAGACGAATTAGATTTTAAACTAAAGTCTGTAATAAGAGACACAGAGGGACACTATATCATTCTTAAAGGCTCTATCCAACAAGATCTAACAATTGTAAATATCTATGCCCCCAACATGGGAGCAGCCATCTACATAAGCCAACTGTTAACCAAAATAAAGAGTCCTATTGATAACAATACGTTAATTGTAGGAGACCTCAATACTCCACTCTCAGCAATGGACAGATCATCTAAGCAGAAAATCAACAAGGAAACAAGAGCTTTGAATGATACATTGGACCAGATGGACCTCATAGATATTTACAGAACATTCCACCCTAAAACAACAGAATACTCATTCTTCTCGAGCGCACATGGAACTTTCTCCAGAATAGACCATATACTGGGTCACAAATCAGGTCTCAGCCGATACCAAAAGTTTGAGATTATTCCCTGCATATTCTCAGACCACAGTGCTCTAAAACTGGAACTCAATCACCAGAAAAAATTTGGCAGAAATTCAAACACTTGGAAGCTAAAGACCACTCTGCTCAAGAATGTTTGGGTCAACCAAGAAATCAAAGAAGAACTTAAACAATTCATGGAAATCAATGAGAACGAAAACACATCGGTCCAAAACCTATGGGATACTGCAAAGGCGGTCCTAAGGGGGAAATACATAGCCATCCAAGCCTCACTTAAAAAAAATGACCTGTAGACAAATGGCTGGAACACAAAACAGAGTTAAAGTAGAGACCTAAGGCTGGGTTGGCAGATTTCAGCTGGAGAAGAATTTTGGGTTCTCCCCATGTTTTGCAGGCACCAGGCAAATTATTTTAAAGTGAACCCTAGGGCCGCCATCACAGGTAGCCAGAAGTCACAAAATGGCTTCCAGAACAGACCAGCAGGCTGGGTTGTTGGGATCCTGGGTATTGTGGCAGATTACTAAAAATCATGCTGACCTGTGACCGTACCCCTTTACAATGTGAGTTTGCCACTTTTCCCTTCAAGAGGTGACACTTCTTTCCCCTCCTCTCAAATATGGACTGATCTTGTGACTTGTTTTGATCACTCAAATGGGTCAAATTCGCATCACATGAGCAAGCCTCATTCAACATAATGAGTACTTCCTAATCCAGGTCTTCCTGAATCCCCCACCCCACCCCCAAATTTGCTCAGCCTTCAATTGTTTTAAGGTATCACTTCCTTTGCTACCCTCCACTGTCAAGAACGTGCTGTCTCTCTTGCATCTAGGTGTGGCCTTGTGATTAGTTCTCATTACTGGAAGTGCACGGAAGTGAAGTGTCACTTTCCGGTTGAGGCATTAAGAGGTGGTGGGCCTTCTTTGTGTTCCTACCACCCATCCCCTGCCTGTAAGGAAATGTCCCAGGATAACTATGAAGCCATATAAAGATTGTGGAGCTCACAGTGAAAGGAGTTGAATCCCTGGATTATTGCTTGGAGCGGAGTCCCCTGTCAGCTGGTATTACATGTGATGTGTCTAAGAAAAATGTATTGCATCAAGTTACTGAGATACTGAGATTGTTTTGAACAGCAGTTCATATAACCAGTTGTGTGCTGATAAACGTTTAGCAACTGGATCTCCAAGTGAAACAAAACAAAATGAAACCCCAATTTTAATTTGCTGATTTCCATGGTATAAATACTCCCACCGTGGCTGATTTCAAGCTACCAAAGTGAGGTCCCTGATCATAGAGTTGGGAAGCGATGCTAACCATTGGCTTTTGTGAGCCTGTATGAACTAACTCCAGAACACCACGTGCATAACCTACCCTGGCTAGTTTACTCTGCCATCTTTTTTTTTTTTAAGTTATTTATTTGAGAGGGGGAGACAGAGAGAGAGAGAGCACAAGCAGGAGGAGGGGCAGAGGGAAAAGGAGAAGCAGGCTTCCCGCGGATCAGGGAGCCCGGTGCGGGGCTCGATCCCAGGCCCCCGGGATCCTGACCAGAGCTGAAGGCAGACGCTTAACCGACTGAGCCACCCAGGCGCCCCTTACTCTGCCATCTTGAATGCAGGCTGGGTTTGGTGAGAATCCAGTCAGTCCGTCACGTGGAGCCACAGACTGGATAAAGCCTGGGTCACCCTACAACCCTGATGACACTTGCTGCCTACATTGGCCTAGGACTTAGGGTTTAGTTACCGAGATTTGAGGATTGTTTGTTAAAAGAAATTCGGTACCTCTTTAGAATCTGGCACAGTGCCTGGCACATGGCAGGCATCAATAAATGTCTGCAGAAGTGAATCCCCAAAGCAAGTTCTTTACAAAATTTGCATAGTGTTCAAGCCTTGTCTCCATTTTTTGCTGTTATTCTTAAGAATGCAGACTAGGGAGGGGCGGAGCAAGATGGCGGAGGAGTAGGAGACCTGGATTTCGTCTCCTCTCAGGAATTGAACTGGATAGGGATCAAACCATTCTGAACACCTACAAACCCAACAGGAGATCAAAGAAAGGAATAGCAACAACTCTCTCATCAGAAAAGCGACCACTTTCTGGAAGGTAGGACGTGCGGAGAAGTGAATCCCAGGCGATATTCAGGAGGATAGACGGCGGGGGAGGGGCCTCCGTCGGCTGCTTCTGGCAAGTGATAGAGCCGCGGAGCACAAAGTCGGAACTTTTAAAAGTCTGCTCCGCCGAGGGACGTCACTCTGGTGGCTAAGCGGGGGGTGGAACCCTCCGGGACAGTGTGGTCTCAGGACCCTCGGGGTCACAGAAAGACCGGGGGCGCCTGAGTGTGGCAGAGCTCCCAGGGATCGGAGCGGGGGAGCCGGCTGCAGAGGCGGAGCCCAGGCGCGGGCTCTCAGCTCGGGGTGGCCATAAACCGTGATCCGCGGCACCGTCGGGCCCCTGCTCCTCCAGCAGGGACCCAACAAGCGGCAGATCCGGGGAGACTCCCCTTCCTCCCCCGGGAGGAGCCGCGCGGGAGGGCACCGCAGGGATCTGCTGGATTTGGAGACTCCGCCCGGGGTCGGGTGCCAGAGATAGAAACGCGCGGTCACAGGCCGGGTGAGCACGGGGTGTGGCCGGAGACTGGGGAGACGAGAGTGACTGACGGCTTTTTCTGGGGGCTCACTGAGGAGCGGGGCCCCGAGTTCTCGGCTCCTCTGGGGCGGAGATTGGGAGGCCGCCATTTTCACGCTCCGCCTCCAAAGCTGTACGGAAAGCTCGCAGGGAACAAAAGCCCCGGAGAGCAAACCCGAGCAGATGACTTAGCCGGGAGGGGGCAAGGGCGGGACACTTCCGCCTCCGGCAGAGACATTTGGAAACCACGGCAACAGGCCCCTCCCAGAAGATCAGCGAGAATAGCCAGCCAAGACCAAGTTTACCCATCAATGAGAACGGCAGAACTCCAGCGCTAGGGGAATACTGCACATAGAATTCACAGCTTTTTTACCATGATTCTTTAGTCTTTCAAAGTTAATTTTCTTTTTTAACTATCTTTTTTTCTTTTTTTTTTTTTTGAATTTTTCTTTCTCCCTTTTTCAACCAACATCTTATCAATCCCTTTTTTAAAAAAACATTTTTATTTTTCATTTTTAGAGTCATATTCTATCCCTTCATAGTAGTTACCTGTATTTTTGGCATATATATATAAGTTGTTCTCTCTTTAAAATTTTGGGATAGTTTCTTCTAACAGATCAAAATATGCCCTATATCTCTAGTATATGGTTTTTTTCTACTCCCCTGCCTGATCACATTCTCTCCCTTTTTTTTCTTTTTTCTTTTTTTAAATCCTCTTCTTTCTTTTTTCAAACAACTTCTTATCAATTCCTTTTATAAAATTTTTTATAATTTCCATCTTTACAGTCATATTCCATCCCTTCATCATATCAACCCTTATTTTTGTACATATATAAGTTTTTCTTTCTTTAAAATTTTGGGAGGCACTTTCTTCTAACAGACCAAAATACACCCAAAATCTAGTGTGTGGCACTGATCTATATACCAGCCTGATCATATTTGATCACATTCTGTTTTTTTTTCTTGTTGTTGTTTTGTTTTGTTTTGTTTGTTTTTGTTTGTTTTTATCTTTATCTTTTTCTTTTTCTTTTTTTTCTTTTTCTTTTTCCTCTCTTTCTGTTTCTTTTTCCACTGCTTCAGGTCTTTTCTGATTTGTTTAGAGTATATTTTCTGGGGACGTTGTTACTCTGCTAGCATTTTATTCTCTCATTAATCTATTCTCCTCTGCACAAAATGACAAGATGGAAAAAATCACCTCAACAAAAAGAACAAGAGGAAGTACCGACTGCCAGGGACCTACTCAATACGGACATTAGTACGATGTCAGATCTAGAGTTCAGAATCATCACTTTAAAGATACTAGCTGGGCTTGAAAAAAATATGGAAGTTATTAGAGAAACCCTTTCTGGAGAAGTAAAAGAACTAAAATCTAACCAAGTTGAAATCAAAAAGGCTATTAATGAGGCACAATAAAAAATGGGGGCGCTAACTGCTAGGATAAATGAGGCAGAAGAGAGAATCAGTGATATAGAAGACCAAATGATGGAAAATAAAGAAGCTGAGAAAAAGAGAGATAAACAACTACTGGATCAGGAGGGCAGAATTCGAGAGATAAGCGATACCATAAGACGAAACAACATTAGAATAATTGGGATCCCAGAGGAAGAAAAAAGAGAGAGGGGGGCAGAAGGTATAATGGAGCAAATTATAGCAGAGAACTTCCCTAATTTGGGGAAGGAAACAGGCATCAAAATCCAGGAAGCACAGAGAACCCCCCTCAAAATCAATAAAAATAGGTCAACACCCCGACATCTAATAGTAAAACTTACGAGTTTCATAGACAAAGAGAAAATCCTGAAAGCAGCTCGGGAGAAGAGATATCTAACCTACAATGGTAGAAACATTAGATTGGCAACAGACCTATCTACAGAGACCTGGCAGGCCAGAACGGACTGGCAGGATATATTCAGAGCACTAAATGAGAAAAATACGCAGCCAAGAATACTATATCCAGCTAGGCTGTCATTGAAAATAGAAGGAGAGATAAACAGCTTCCAGGACAAACAAAAACTAAAGGAATTTGCAAACACAAACCAGCCCTACAGGAAATCTTGAAAGGGGTCCTCTAAGCAAAGAGAGAGCCTAAAAGCAACATAGACCAGAAAGGAACACAGACAATATACGGTAACAGTCACCTTACAGGCAATACAATGGCACTAAATTCCTATCTTTCAATAGTTACCCTGAATGTAAATGCACTAAATGCCCCAATCAAAAGACACAGGCTATCAGACTGGATTAAAAAACAAGACCTATTGATATGCTGTCTGCAAGAGACTCATTTTAGAACCAAAGACACCCCCAGATTGAAAGTGAGGGGGTGGAAAACCATTTACCATGCTAATGGACACCAAAAGAAAGCTGGGGTGGCAATCCTTATATCAGACAAATTAATTTTAAACCAAAGACTGTAATAAGAGATGAGCAAGGACATTATATCCTACTAAAAGGGTCTATCCGACAAGAAGATCTAACAATTGTAAATATCTATGCCCCTAACATGGAAGCAGCCAATTATATAAGGCAATTAATAACAAAAGCAAAGAAACACATCGACAACAATAAAATAATATTGGGGGACTTTAACACCCCCCTCACTGAAATGGACAGATCGTCTAAGCAAAAGATTAACAAGGAAATAAAGACTTTAAATGACACACTGGACCAAATGGACTTCACAGACATGTTCAGAACATTCCATCCCAAAGCAACGGAATACACATTCTTCTCTAGTCCCCATGGAACATTCTCCAGAATAGATCACATCCTAGGTCATAAATCAGGTCTCAACCGGTACCAAAAGATTGGGATCATTCCCTGCCTATTTTCAGACCACAATGCTTTGAAACTAGAACTCAATCACAAGAGGAAAGTCAGAAAGAACTCAAATACATGGAGGCTAAAGAGCATCCTACTGAAGAATGAATGGGTCAACCAGGAAATTAAAGAAGAATTAAAAAAATACATGGAAACCAATGAAAATGAAAACACAACTGTTCAAAATCTTTGGGATGCAGCAAAGGCAGTCCTAAGAGGAAAGTATATAGCAATACAAGCCTTTCTCAAGAAACAAAAAGGTCTCAAGTACACACCCTAACCCTACACCTAAAGGAGCTGGAGAAAGAACAGCAAATAAAGCCTAAACCCAGCAGGAGAAGAGAAATCATAAAGATCAGAGCAGAAATCAATGAAATAGAAACTAAAAGAACAGTAGAACAGATCAACGAAACTAGGAGCTGGTTCTTTGAAAGAATTAACAAGATTGATAAACCCCTGGCCAGACTTATCAAAAAGAAAAGAGAAAGGACCCAAATCAACAAAATCATGAATGAAAGAGGAGAGATCACAACCAACACCAAAGAAATACAAACAATTATAAGAACATATTATGAGCAACTCTATGCCAGCAAATTAGATAACCTGGAAGAAATGGAGGCATTCCTAGAGATGTATCAACTACCAAAACTGAACCAGGAAGAAATAGAAAACCTGAACAGACCTATAACCACTAAGGAAATTGAAGCAGTCATCAAAAATCTCCCAAAAAACAAAAGCCCAGGGCCAGATGGCTTCCCAGGGGAATTCTACCAAACATTTCAAGAAGAATTAATACCTATTCTTCTGAAACTGTTCCAAAAAAGAGAAATGGAAGGAAAACTTCCAAACTCATTTCATGAGGCCACCATTACCTTGATCCCCAAACCAGACAAAGACCCCATCAAAAAGGAGAATTACAGACCAATATCCCTGATGAACATGGATGCAAAAATTCTCACCAAAATACTAGCCAATAGGATCCAACAGTACATTAAAAGGATTATTCACCACGACCAAGTGGGATTTATCTCTGGGCTGCAAGGTTGGTTCAACATCCGCAAATCAATCAACGTGATACAATACATTAACAAAAGAAAGAACAAGAACCATATGATCCTCTCAATAGATGCAGAAAAAGCTTTTGACAAAGTACAGCATCCTTTCTTGATCAAAACTCTTCAGAGTATAGGCATAGAGGGTACATACCTCAATATCATAAAAGCCATCTATGAAAAACCTACAGCAAATATCATTCTCAATGGGGAAAAACTGAGAGCTTTCCCCCTAAGGTCAAGAATGCGGCAGGGATGTCCACTATCACCACTGCTATTCAACATAGTATTGGAAGTCCTAGCCACAGCAATCAGACGACAAAAAGAAATAAAAGGCATCCAAATCGGCAAAGAAGAAGTCAAACTCTCACTCTTTGCAGATGATATGATACTTTATGTGGAAAACCCAAAAGACTCCACCCCAAAACTGCTAGAACTCATACAGGAATTCAGTAAAGTGGCAGGATATAAAATCAATGCACAGAAGTCAGTGGCATTCCTATACACCAACAACAAGACAGAAGAAAGAGAAATTAAGGAGTCGATCCCATTTACAATTGCACCCAAAACCATAAGATACCTAGGAATAAATCTAACCAAAGAGACAAAGGATCTGTACTCAGAAAACTATAAAATACTCATGAAAGAAATTGAGGAAGACACAAAGAAATGGAAAAACGTTCCATGCTCATGGATTGGAAGAACAAATATTGTGAAGATGTCAATGCTATCTAGAGCAATCTACACATTCAATGCAATCCCCATCAAAATACCATCCACTTTTTTCAAAGAAATGGAACAAATCATCCTAAAATTTGTATGGAACCAGAGAAGACCCCACATAGCCAGAGGAATGTTGAAAAAGAAAAGCAAAGCTGGCGGCATCACAATTCCGGACTTCCAGCTCTATTACAAAGCTGTCATCATCAAGACAGCATGGTACTGGCACAAAAACAGACACATAGATCAATGGAACAGAATAGAGAGCCCAGAAATGGACCCTCAGCTCTATGGTCAACTCATCTTTGACAAAGCAGGAAAGAATGTCCAATGGAAAAAAGACAGTCTCTTCAACAAATGGTGTTGGGAAAATTGGATAGGCACATGCAGAAGAATGAAACTGGACCATTTCCTTACACCACACACAAAAATAGACTCCAAATGGTTGAAAGACCTCAGTGTGAGACAGGAGTCCATCAAAATCCTAAAGGAGAACACAGGCAGCAACCTCTTTGACCTCCGCCGAAGCGACTTCTTCCTAGAAACATCGCCAAAGGCAAGGGAAACAAGGGCAAAAATGAACTACTGGGACTTCATCAAGATAAAAAGCTTTTGCACAGCAAAGGAAACAGTCAACAAAACCAAAAGACAACCGACAGAATGGGAGAAGATATTTGCAAATGACATTGATATGTCATCAGATAAAGGGCTAGTATCCAAATCTATAAAGAACTCATCAAACTCAACACCCAAAGAACAAAGAATCCAATCAAGAAATGGGCAGAAGACATGAACAGACATTTTTCCAAAGAAGACATCCAAATGGCCAACAGACACATGAAAAAGTGCTCAATATCGCTCGGCATCAGGGAAATCCAAATCAAAACCTCAATGAGATACCACCTCACACCAGTCAGAATGGCTAAAATTAACAAGTCAGGAAACGACAGATGTTGGCGGGGATGCGGAGAAAGGGGAACCCTCCTCCACTGTTGGTGGGAATACAAGCTGGTGCAGCCACTCTGGAAAACTGTATGGAGGTTCCTCAAAAAGTTGAAATGGAGCTACCATATGATCCAGCAATTGCACTACTGTGTATTTACCCCAAAGATACAAAAGTAGGGATCTGAAAGGGTATGTGCACCCCGATGTTTATAGCAGCAATGTCCACAATAGCCAAACTGTGGAAAGAGCCAAGATGTCCATCGACAGATGAATGGATAAAGAAGATGTGGTATATATATACAATGGAATATTATGCAGCCATCAAAAGGAATGAGATCTTGCCATTTGCAACGATGTGGATGGAGCTGGAGGGTATTATGTGGAGCGAAATAAGTCAAACAGAGAAAGACATGTATCATATGACCTCACTGATATGAGGAATTCTTAATCGCAGGAAGCAAACTGAGGGTTGCTGGAGTGGGGGGTGGGGTGGGAAGGATGGGGTGACTGGGTGATAGACACTGGGGAGGGTATGTGCTCTGGTAAGCGCTGTGAATTGTGCAAGACTGTTGAATCTCAGATCTGTACCTCTGAAACAAATAATGCAATATATGTTAAGAAAAAAAAAAAGAAGAAGAAGGTAGCAGGAGGGGAAGAATGAAGGGGGGGAAATCAGAGGGGTAGACGAACCATGAGAGACGATGGACTCTGAAAAACAAACTGAGGGTTCTAGAGGGGAGGGGGGTGGGAGAATGGGTTAGCCTGGTGGTGGGTATTGAGGAGGGTACATTCTGCATGAAGCACTGGGTGTTATGCACAAACAATGAATCATGGAACACTACATCTAAAACTAATGATGTAATGTATGGGGATTAACATAAGAATAAAGAAAAAAGTTAATAAAAAAAGAAAAGAATGCAGACTAGGAATGTTCAAAGTCCAAACAGTCAAATTAGCCTCTCATAATGTATATGTGAAATATATACAAATACATATTATAAATATAAACATAATAATTTTCTTCTTTTCATCACATTTATTATGTGCTAACAAGATAGTCAACATTAGAGAGATATATATCAGGTTGATACATATATGCTTATGATTACTATTCTTTAAAGTTATTTTGCCCAAAGCAGATACATATCTTGGCTTTCTAGCTGGGTCTCAGCACTCTCATCTGTAAAGTGAAGGCTGTGAATTGCTGACATCCCTCAGTCTAAAAGAATTGAAAAGGCAACATTTTTTTTTTAATTTTTTAATTTTTTTAAGTAGGCTTACGCCCAGCATGGAGCCCAACATGGGGCTTGAACTCACAACCCTGAGATCAAGACCTGAGCTGAGATCAAGAGTCAGATGTTTACCAATTGAGCCACCCAGGGTCTCTGAACAGGTAATATTTTTTAAAAGGAACTTCTACAATATGCTCTAGAGTTAATTTTCTCATTTTTTAGTTTCTTCCCAGCTGTGAAGTTGTTTTGAAAATAGGACCTTAAAATAAACAGAGAAACCAACAAAACTAGGTCCTTGTAATATTGGAAAGGAGTCCAAAGACTTTAAACATATCTTAAGTGTGCACAATGCAGAACAGAGGGCAAACTGATTGTCAAATTTCTGTAGAGGGAATTTTTTTTAGTTATAAACCTTCCAGCAAATGGCATCAGGATTTGGATTGAAAAACCGTCCATATTTGCCCTTTCATTCAAATGTTTTCCTTAATGTGATGTACAACTTTGGAAATGCATACCATCAACTGAGATATATATATACATATTACAGGTTAAAAATTTTCTTCAATTCTATGTTTAGTCTTGGAACTCATTAAAATGTGAATACTGATAAACCATGGGCTCTTTGTAGATCCAGTCACTGAACAGGGAGGAAAGGACGTTTCTACGAAGAGATCAAACATAAGCCGGGACGGTACTTTCACCAGAGGCCATATAAGCTACACTACAGACATAAGAAGTTGCCCCCAAAATCCTCTTACACTGCAAAGCTGCCGAAAATTGTAGTTTGTGCCGTTTTTTCAAAAATGTCATCTTGAAATTTGAGTCTGTGTTCTCTTTAACAAGCCCGAAAAACGTGGGTTTAAGGGTATTTTCTTACATTTCTGATTCAGAGTTCTAAAACATATAATAAATACTCGTTGCTAAAGAATTGTATTAACTTAAAAATAGCCATCCTGTAGGAAAGGACAAAATGGGAATAAACTGGGCCCCTGGGTGGCTCAGTTGGTTAAGCGACTGCCTTCAGCTCGGGTCATGATCCCAGGGTCCTGGGATCGAGTCCCGCATTGGGCTCCCTGCTCTGTGGGGAGCCTGCTTCTCCCTCTCCCACTCCCCCTGCTTGTGTTCCCTCTCTTGCTGTGTCTCTCTCTGTCAAATAAATAAATAAAATTTTTTAAAAAAAATGGGAATAAACTTTGCTTATTCCTCAATATGAAAGCTCAGATTTAGACAGAACACTCCTTGCATCTGAGCTGAATTCAAATGGGAAAAAACCAATTTGCCAAAAGAATTAAATACCTCAAAAACTCATAACACTGCTGATTATTTAACTTTGACTCAACCGCCAAACACGCAGGACACTTAAACTGCTAAAGGAAATTTCAGGGCAAGGAACAAAATTTAGGGCATGTGAGCTCAGCCTTCCTTGGCTTATGGGTGAAATCCTCCTTGATGGCTGCTTTCATAAGGGCTACAGCTCACCAAGCTCTGCTGGGGTAAAAATTTCCAGGCTTATCATCTCTGTACCAAAACAAGTCTTTGTTTAAACAGCAATTTGGAGTGGCAATTTTTTCAAAGTGGATAATATTCAACTTACTCCTTTTGGTCACATATTATGTTCTTTTCTTTTATGAATGGCAATGAATTATTTAGCTATTTATACCTTGGTGACACACTCTCACTCTGTTTCCAATTACTGGTCTGTTTGAACTCACTTATGTTTGCTATTTTCTAGAAAAGTATTCTCTGCAAATAGACTTGCACCAAACACTATGGTCCTTGTAGCACCCACCATAAGGCCATATGAAGGTCTTGAGCACCTTATGACACTCTTTGAAGCTTCTATAACTAAACCAATCCATACTAAACAGAGTCCTATGCGGCACCTGGGTGGTTCAGTCGTTAAGCGTCTGCCTTCAGCTTGGGTCATGATCCCAGGGTCCTGGGATCGAGCCCCGCATCGGGCTCCCTGCTCAGCAGGAAGCCTGCTTCTCCCTCTCCCACTCCCCTTGCTTGTGTTCCCTCTCTCGCTGCCTCTCTCTCTCTCTGTCAAATAAATAAATAAAATCTTTAAAAAATAAAATAAAATTTAATGCTATACGTCATGGAACGCTACATCAAAAACTAATGATGTACTGTATGGTGACTAACATAACATAATAAAATTAAATTAAATTTAAAAAAATTTAATGCTAGGGCACCTGGGTGGCTCAGTCGGTTAAGCGACTGCCTTTGGCTCAGGTCATGATCCCAGGGTCCTGGGATTGAGTCCCACATTAGGCTCCCGCTCTGCGGGGAGCCTGCTTCTCCCTCTCCCACTCCTCCTGCTTGTGTTCCCTCTCTCGCTGTGTCTCTCTCTGTCAAATAAATAAATAAAATCTTTTTTAAAAAAATAAAAAATAAAAAATTTAATGCTATATGATCTTTTGACCAAACATAGGATCAGAACCACTCCTGCAAAAGGGATATGCTATCGAAGACTGCGGACAGGCCCTGGGGAAACATGCTTTACAGGGCACTGAGGAGATGGATGCAGAGAACATCCAGGGACATGTGCACTCAGTCTATTTTTTCCTCTAAATGAGCATGGGGTCCTACTGATGCTAAGTTTAGCCAAGAATCACTTGCCCGTCTACTCTCCAGCTGGCCTCCAATGTTCTAGGGTATGTCCAAATATTCCCCTCCAAGGCCGTACATGATTTGCGTAAATTCTTCTTCAGTGATACTGCAGTGAAGTTAAAAAAGGTTGCCCAGATCAAAAAAGAAAACAAACAAAACACCTCAACTTCACATGTTCAGTGTCATTTGCAGCTTCCAAGGGATGCTGGGGTGGAGGCTGGAAGGATAACTTCACAAGATATGCCAAACCTGCCCTTGTTCTCTTTGGCCACCTTGCTTCCAAGATGATTCTATATTCTTCCCTAAATAAACTAGGTATTTAATCTAATCATAGTGTGTGTGTGTGTGTGTGTGTATACATTCATGCACACTCACACCATATGGTTTCTTCCAACAGTTGCACTGAAATCTGCAACTGTCATTCAGAACCTCCTTTACATATCATAAATGAGATTTAACATTTGAACATATGGCTAAATTGAAGGAAGAGAGGGATGGTGGGAGCAATGGGTAGAAATGAAATGTATTAGAAAAGCACAAGAATATTATAATGAATTTAAGTTAAAAGGAGGGCACCATTCTGGATAATAATGACCAACTGAACACACACATTACATCTGCCATAGAGCCAGAGGAGCAAAGAGAAGCGAGGGAAGAGAGCAGCAATAAA
The DNA here is from genome assembly GCF_029215605.1 of Mirounga angustirostris. Taxonomy (NCBI): domain Eukaryota; kingdom Metazoa; phylum Chordata; class Mammalia; order Carnivora; family Phocidae; genus Mirounga; species Mirounga angustirostris. The sequence continues at coordinate 39,644,696 of NW_026991719.1, forward strand.
ATTTTGGAAGCTGGAAAACAGACGGGTAAGTGGTGACGGACTTAAGAGGCTCAACTCAGCTGAATTCTAAGCCAGCAGTGGGGAAAGCCAAGAAACAACCCATTTTGCACCTTAGAATTCCCTAAGAGCTCAGGGATTGGTAGCAGCCATAGAAATGGCAGCTAAGGTAAGGTGAAAGACAGGAGGCTTCATCGAAAATCTGTGTTAAGAAGTTAGGTCCCAAAGTGTCTCCTTCACTCCAAACAGCCAAGAGACACAGATTCTACCTCATGTTAGCAGAAGACTGAAGTTTTATTCATTGAGTGATTAAGGACAGCAAATCTCCTGACTAGGAAACACCAGGTACAGCAGATGGTAGAAATACTAAAATAAACATAAGGAGAATAAGGGAAATTTTACATACTAACTGTTGACTCGGCCAGCTTTCTTTTCCCAATCTGCTTTTCAAATGCTGGCAAAAGATGGTAAGGGTCCTCCCTTGGGAATCTGACCAGTTCAGAGAAAAAATATATTAACATTGAGCATTTCCTAATGAAACAGGTCAGGCAGATCACCCTACAGTGCTTCCCACACTGAAAAACCTACTCATGTGTCCAAAGCTTTATAATGTACTCAGACATTCAAGGGTCACCAGATACAAGAGAATACGAAACAAAGTGAACAGAACAACCAAACAGAAAATAGGAAGAAACAAACTTTGCAGAGAGAAGAAAACTGCTTTTAAAAAAGGATTATTCATATCCTCAGAGAGACAAAATATTATGTCCATGAAACAGGAACAAGTTGATATGAAAAAAGAACATTCAGAATACACAGAGAGTTGAAGAACTATTGGAAATAAAATTAAAATTCAATAAAAGATTAGGAAGATAAAGTTGAGAACATCTCTCTCAAAAAAAAAAGAACAGAGTAAAAGTATACGATTAAAAATAGAAGGAAAAAAGATAAGTCAAGGCACAATTCAGAAGATCCAGATTTGAATAATGTGAGTTCATTTTATAGAAGGGAATTGGGAATATTTTTTTTTTAATTTTATTATGTTATGTTGAATTGGGAATATTTTAAATCATTTGCTGAGGTAGTCTTATGAATTCTTAAGTTTTATAAATTGCTTCTTTTCAAGTTTTAGCTATTTTCTTATTTATAGCTTATTTATAGTTTTCTAAAAGTAGTGGGGGAATGTGTACAGTTTAAGAGGCAAAAAGGTCTATAAGACTTATAAAGAGTAATAGCTGTCCCTTTCTCCCATTCCTGTGTTCCACAAACAAAAGGCGGGGAAAAACAGAAAGGAAGACATCAGCAGTAAAATAATTTCAGAACACTTCCCAAAATTGAAAGATTTGAATTTCCAGTTTGAAAGAGCTCATCGTAATGGAGAAAAATAGATCCACATCAAGGCAGGGTTTTAAATCACTTGGTACAAAGAAAAAGATCTTTCCAGAGAGACAGAGAGAGAGATGAAAAAAACCCCAGCTTTTATATAAAGGATCATGAATCATTATGGCATTTTATTTTTCCACAGCAATGCTGGAAGCTAGAAAACAATGGAACAATGCCATCAAAACTTGAAGGAAAAATCATTTCCAACCTAGAATTCTACATTCAGTGAAACTATGAATTAAGTATAAGAGCAAAATAAAACACCTATAGTCTCAAACATTTCACCTCCCATGCCCTCTTTCTTGGGAAACTACTGGGGGAGGTGCTCACCAAAAAAGACAGTAAACCACAAAAAAGGAAAATACAAGAAAAGGCAGTAGGAGAACCAAGTGAAGAAGAAGGCACAAAAGAATACCGAATATGGTAGTGAAGGGAGAGTCTAGGATGACTGTTCAGCGGGCCTAGGGAGCAAGCTGTCCATATTTAAGCAGATCAGGAGTCTTGGAAGAGACTTCTCTGAAAAAAGAAGAAACTGATAGAGTATCTAATGTATTCAAACTTACTGAGAGGAAAAATAGAGAAGAGTCTGGGGGTGAAGTATTCGTAGGTACATAGAAAACTAAACAAACAGAAAAAAATTATCTATTCCAGGGAAAACAAAAAGTTATGCAATAAAAAAAAGTAGTCATAGTCTACTTCATGACTTAGCTGTGACTAGCATCCATGACACAACCATAATAATTAAACACAGAATATTGTTCCAGTTGTTCAGTGCAGCTACACCAGGAGAATAGGGGATGGAAAGTGTCCTTGTATGAGATGGTAGGGGGACAACTGAAAAATCAAGAAGTAGCAGTGTAAGGATTTTATTTAGAAAAAGGGAGACAAAATGGCTGGCTCCATTTGGTGTAGCGTGCAACTCTTGATCTCAGGGTTGTGAGGTCGAACCCCATGTTGGGGGCAGAGTTTACTTTTTAAAAAGAGATTAAAGGGGGCGCCTGGGTGGCTCAGTCGTTAAGCGTCTGCCTTCGGCTCAGGTCATGATCCCAAGGTCCTGGGATCGAGCCCTGCATCGGGCTCCCTGCTCCGCGGGAAGCCCGCTTCTCCCTCTCCCACTTCCCCTGCTTGTGTTCCCTCTCTTGCCGTGTCTCTCTCTGTCAAATAAATAAATAAAATCTTAAAAAAAAAAAAAAAAGAGATTAAAGAAGGCACGTACTGAATGGAGCACTGGGTGTTGTTATACGCAAACAATGAATCATGGAACACTACATCAAAAACTAATGATGTGATGTATGGTGACTAACATAACATAATAAAAAATAAAGAAAAAAAAAAGAGACAGAGAAAGGGGGGAAGCAAATACCAAACGAAAGAAGGAATGAAGTTGAAGGGGGCTGTCTCTGGGGACTGGGAAATGCTGGGGGAGGGGAGAGTAGAGGGGAAGAGGTTATAGACCTATGTGCCTCTTAAACTATGTATATTCCCACACAACTTCTAGAAAATTAAACTATAAATAAGAAAAAAGAAACAACTAAAACCTTTTTTAAAAGAAATAATTCATAAAACTTACGAATTCACAAGAATATCTCCGCAAATGATTTAAGGTACTTCAATTTTTTTCTACAAAATTAACACAAGGTTATTGATTAGTATGTGTGCAAATTAGGTGACAAAAATGCCACAATTTAAGAAAAGAGTATATGGGAAATGCAGCATACTAGAACAGATAAAACAAGATTACGTTTTTTGGCTATTGGTCCACTAGATCAACTTACTAAATGAGAAGTTTAGCTTAAGGTTAATAAGACCCAACAGAAGTAAACTATTAAAAACAACTTATTCCTAATTTCAAAATTTGTGTGAGGTTAACAAAAATGCTATCAGTAAACTGGCTTTCTAGAGTATAAACTGTGAAAAAATAACTATGAAAAAAATCTGTCTCTCTCTCAACAAACGACAAGCTGATTTCAAGGAGAGAAGAGGATTACTAAAACACTGAATCTAATCCTTCTAGAACACTATACAATTAAGGTTAATGATCATACACATTACTAAGGAACTTCATAATCCTGATGTCTTCCAAGTTAAAAATGGAAATAATTTAAATTTAGTGATAAGCACATTTTGCTGAATTTTAAAACTTTGACAATCCATGCTCCATATGGAGTGTATATACTGTTCAATTAACCAAATTAATCCTTTCCTAACCATTGTTAATTAATTACAATTTGCTGTCTCTATTAACAGATGATGGTGATCAATTAATCTTCTGGTAATTTGGCAATAACTAGTCACAAACTCAAGGAATTATTTCGAGAGTCAAGTGTATTTTATGTAGGATCTCTAATTCCAATTATATGTATGTTCTGGGTTACCGAAGCACATCTGTGTTAAAATCCAAAATTGTATGTAAACTATTATTTACCAGATTTGCTTGTGGAAGTCAGGTAAGCTAAATGCCATCAAGTAAAACAGATGATTCCCAGGAGACAAAAATACACTGCATCTGCCAAAAAATCTTGTGTCCTTGATAGCTAAATTCAATCTCAATTTCTACAATTTGTGTATAACAAAGAGGTTACACTGTTAAAATGTGTGTCCTTGGGAACGTTCTGGAAGACAGAACCATCGTCATCATCACATGTGGAGCTTTTATAAGTCTGTGTACCTGGCCTTTAAAACTCTCAAAGAGCTGAAGTTTTCATTTCTCTAGAGTTCTGAGATAGGAAAATTTACAGCAACAGTATACATTTTGAATCTAGATGTCCAAGAAGTTTTTTTAAAAAGGAAATTTCAGGAGCGCCTGGGTGGCTCAGTTGGTTAAGCGACTGCCTTCAGCCCAGGTCATGATCCTGGAGTCCCGGGATCGAGTCCCGCATCGGGCTCCCTGCTCAGCGGGGAGTCTGCTTCTCCCTCTGACCCTCCCCTCTCTCATGCTCTATCTCATTCTCTCTCTCAAATAAATAAATAAAATCTTTAAAAAAAATAAATAAAAAGGAAATTTCAGTAGCACTGTCAGTTCCTCAACAAGCCCTTTGGAATTATCTAGAGAGAATCTACCATATTACCATGTGCTTAGGAATACAAAGACAAGGTCATAGCTCATGTACATCAAAATAACTACAAGTAAGTTCAGCCTCAATAGTAATCAAATACATCCAAACTAAACCAAAATACTATTTCTACCTGCCAAGTTGATAAAACATGTAAAAAAAAAAATTACAGTGACAACTTATAGGGCTTGTAAGACTGTTAATCGGTACAATATTCCCAGAGATCAATTTGTATTAAAAGATAAAAAATATTTATATCCTTTGAACTCACTTATACTTTTAAGAATCCTAAAAAAAGATAAATCAGTGGTATGTATAAGTCCCTTTGTATAAAGTAACTTATAGTACTAAACATTGTTACTATAGAATGTCTAATAATAGGAGATTGGTTAAATAAATTCTATGCTAATCATATTAGATAGCTGAAAATCATGTTTTAGAAGAATTTTGAATGTTATGTAAAAGACATGATAGCTTGTAGGAGCACCTGGGGGGCTCAGTTGGTTAAGCGTCTGCCTTTGGCTCAGGTCATAATCCCAGGGTCCTGGGATCAAGCCCCACGTTGGGCCTCCCTGCTCAGCAGGGGGTCTGCTTCTCCCCTTCCCTCTGCCCCTCCTCCCTGCTCATGTGCTCGAGCTCTCTCTCTCTTTCTCAAATAAATAAATAAATAAAATCTAAAAAAAAAAAAAAGATGTGATAGATTGTAGGCAAATCTGGACAAAAATCAATATGTAAAAAATGAAAATATATATTCATAGCTAAAGACAGCTAAAGAGAAGGGAAAAATATATGTCAAACTGTACTTATGATGTAGGAAACAAAAGCAGAAGAAAAATTATTAAATTTCCTTACTACCTATAGCCCATTGACAAGTCCTTGAAACAGGCAGAGTGACATTCCTCCAGAGTGACATTAACATCAACTGCCTCGATGTTAATACTTTGCTAAGGGCAACAGGTAATCTTAGCCCAACCCCCAAGATCATGTAAGTCTACTTTAACGTATAAAAATTCCTTTGGAAACTTCCCTTATCTCTACCCCCCAAGATACATGTTGGCAATCATTCCCCAAGCATATGACCCAACGATATACATCTAAAGGGTCTCATGACTCAGGTTTTATTAAACAGTAACAAATGACCCTTTCCCAAAAATAAGACTAGCCCCCTCAAGGTCCTGGAAACCTTGCTTCCAAAATTCCTTAGAGACTTACGCTATCTCTAACCCCCTCCCAACTTGAAAGTACATAATGGGCCACTCTTCATGACCCCGGTGCCGCCCTTCCAGCCCACGGGTCCTGTTCCCGTGCTTTCATAAAACCACCTTTTGGGGCACCTGGGTGGCTCAGTTGGTTAAGCGACTGCCTTCGGCTCAGGTCATGATCCTGGAGTCCCAGGATCGAGTCCCGCATCGGGCTCCCTGCTCGGCGGGGAGTCTGCTTCTCCCTCTGACCCTCCTCCCTCTCATGCTCTCTGTCTCTCATTGTCTCTCTCGCAAATAAATAAATAAAATCTTAAAAAAAAACAAACCACCTTTTTGCACCAAAGACCAAGAATTCTTTCTTTGGCTTCGTACCCTAAGGTCTTTCCTACATCCCTTAGTGGTTGGATTTTTATTTTCTTCTTTTGTGCTTTTCCTACATTGAATGTAAGAAAAAGGTTGCTTTTACTGGGATTACAATCTGCTAAAATTTTCGACATTACTTCAATGAAATCAAACGCAAACTAAATGAAAGTAGCCTAACAAAATAAAGGCCAAGCCAAGGGGTAATGAAGTATTTGCGTGTGCTGTCCTCTTTATGTAAATTTGATAAGTAATCCATCATCATTCAGGCACTTTCAAATCAGAATTTCTTTGTAGGGGCAATGGGTCTGAACAAAGCAGCCTAGCTACCGCTGACCACCCACATCGCCATGGAAAGGGTACTCAGTGTAAAGCTGCAATTAGCAATCCTGGGATGGGTACTGTCACTGTGGGATTCTGACCGGTTTTCAATGCTGGACCTGATCACAGATTTCATTCATGTAAACCTGCCCTAATGAATGCAGCACTCAACTCCGGATATTTCTCTAATGCAGCATCATGACTCTCTTTCCTACCAACAAAAATCCTCAAATATTAGGAGACTGATAGGTTGAAGTATCTGAGCTCTACAATGTAAATTTGATCTGGGGAGTTTATTTTTCATGTGATGTATATAAATGTAATATAACCACAGGACTAAAAAAAATCAAACATGACAGGAGGGTACAATATGAAAAGCAAATCATCCTCCCTTTTTGGCCCACTCCACTTTAACACTTTGTTGGGTATGTTTCCAGATAATTTTCACGCGTATATACAAATAGTGAATGAGATCGTGTTACATACATAAGCCTACACCCTGCCCCGCTCACTTAGTAATAGTTCTTGGGTGCCCTGTCATATTAGTGCATTTAGATCTACCTGATTTTTTTAAACAACTACATGGATTTATTATTATTCACTTATGGAATCCCACTGAGTAACTTTAAATGAGCACACTGAAACAGTAGTTCAACACTGGACCCTTAAACTGAAACCTGGTTAAGGAAGTCAAATGAATAAGGAATGAGGCAGGTTATGATGTTGCCTCAGCAGAAGGTTACCTGTTTCCAGGGTTGATGAGAAATCATATATTTTGTAGAATCTCAAAGAGCTCAGAGGTCACTTTCTCCTATATTCTTCACTGAGATCCCTGGATTAAAAAAAAAATTATGTAAGCTTCATATTGAAGTATAATATATATACAAGAAAAATTTAGGCCCCTTTCACTTTTGAATATACATTCAAAATTCCAAAAGGAGGGGCACCTGGGTGGTTCAGTCGGTTAAGCATCTGCCTTTGGCTCAGGTCATGATCTCAGGGTCCTGGGATCAAGTCCTGCATCAGGCTCTCCGCTCAGCAGGGGGTCTGCTTTTTCCTTTCACTTTCCCTCTCTCTCAAATAAAATAAGTAAAATCTTTTTAAAAATTCTAAAAGATAATATTAGCCAATTAATATAAAAATGGAAAAACAATACAACAAAAACAGATCATGTTTACACTAAGAAAGGATGGTTTACAACAGACTAAGGGAAGTCACTTATTATCTCAATTAATGTAGAGAAATAACTTGATATAGTTCAATATTTATGACAAAAAACTCAGCAATCTAGAAGTGATTTTTCTTACTCAATAAAACCTACCACCAACATTATATTTATTATAGAAAATTTAAAAGCATTCCTCTTATGATCTGGAATAAGATAAAGATGCCCACTGAAATGGCCACTAATTAATATGGTACTGGAAATGTTAGCCAGAGGCACAAGAGAAGAAAAAGAGGTCAGAGGTTGAGTATTAGAAGGAAATATATGAGATTGTCACTATTTTCAGATAAGTTCATTTCCCTAGAAAGGTCAACAGAATATAAGCTATTAAATCTAATAAATAAGTGGAGCAAAAGTGCCAGATAAAAAAACAGCTTACAAAGTACAATGTGTTCCTCTACATCAGAAATAAATAATATCATTGTACTTAGCAGCCATTTAATCCAAGAATATATGACTTCTTTGGAGAAAACTTAAAAATTTACTAATGACTATAAAAGATGATCTGTGTAAAAGGGGAAAACATTTTATTTTCTGTGATAGTAAGACAATATTCTAAAGGTCTCAATTCAATCTAAATTAATTTATAAATTCAATCCAATCAAAATCCAAGGTGGATTTTTTTTAAGAAACACGATAGATTTACTCTAACATTTGTACAGAAAATAAAGGTCATTAGGAGCTAAGTCAACCTCAAAAAGAGAAGTTTAGGGATGCTTCCTACTCAATAGTAAGCTCTTAAGATCTAGGGGATCTATAGTGATATCCCCTTATATTTCTCATATAATCTGTGGCTTCTCTTTTTTGCTTGATCAGTCTAGCCGGAGGTTTTTCAATTTTACTGATCTTTTCAAAAGCCAGGTTTGGGCTTAATTAATTTTTCTATTGTTTGTACATCTTCTATTGCGTTGATTTCTATTCTTACTTTATTTCTTTCCTTCTACTTACCATGGGTTTATTTTGCTCTTTTTCTAGCTTCTTAGGTAGAATTTTCAGTAATTGACTTTGGATTATTCATCTTATCTAATATAAATGTAAATATTTAAAGCTATTCCACAAACTTTGATATGCTATATTTTCATTTTCATTCAACTAAAAATATTTTCTAATTTCTTTTTTCAGCTCTGGGTTACTTGGATGAATGTTAATTTAAAATGTATAGAAACATGTTTTATAGCCCAGAATATGATCTATCTTGGTGAACGTTCCATGTGAACTTAGAGTGTGTATTACGTTGTGAGTGGAATGTTCTATAAATGTCAGTTAGATTAAGTTGCTTGACCGTGTTTTTCAAGTTTTCTATATCCTCATTGATTTTCTGTGCTCTTATTCTATCAATTACTGAAAAAAAGTGTTGAAATCATTCATCAAGAAAAAAAGGGAAAACACACAAATTCCTTGAAAGACACAAACATGAAAACTGACTCAAGAAGAAACAGAATATCTCAAGACCAGTATCTATTAAAGAAATTGAATTCTTAGTTAAAAATCTTCCAGGGGCGCCCGGGTGGCTCAGCCAGTTAAGCATCTGCCTTCCACTGAGGTCATGATCCCAGAGTCCTGGGATCAAGCCCCATATCGGGCTTCCTGTTCAGTGGGGAGTCTGCTTCTCCCTCTCCCTCTGTCCCTCCCCCTGCTCATGCACTCTCTCTCTCTCAAATAAATAAATAAATAAATAAATAAATAAATAAATAAAATCTTAAAAAAAAATCTTCCGGGCGCCTGGGTGGCTCAGTCGGTTAAGCAACTGCCTTCGGCTCAGGTCATGATCCCAGGGTCCTGGGATTGAGTCCCACATCGGGCTCCCTGCTCTGCAGGGAGCCTGCTTCTCCCTCTCCCACTCCCCCTGCTTGTGTTCCCTCTCTCGCTGTGTCTCTCTGTCAAATAAATAATAAAAATAAAAATAAAATCTTCCCATAAGGAAAACTCCAGGCTCAGATTATTTCATTAGTGAATTTTATCAAACATTTAAAAGAAGAAATACTACCAATCCGATACAAACTCTTTCAGAAATTAATGGAGGAAAGAATACTTCCCGACTCATTTTATGTGGCCAGCAGAACCATGATACCAATCAGAAAAAAAATTATGAGAAGAAAACTACAGACATCCTTCATGAACATAGCTACATATCTTGTCAACAAAATATTAGCAAGTCAGGGGTGCCTAGGTGGCTCAGTCAATTCAGTGCCCTACTCGGTTTCAGGTCAGGTCCTGATCTCAGGGTCCTGGGAGTGAGCCCTGCATGGAGCCCCACGTGGATGGAGCCCTACATGGAGCCCAGCATTAGGCTCTACGTTCAGTGGGGAGTCTGCTTCTTCCTTCTCCCTCACCCTCTGCCCCTCCTCCCTCCCCCACCCCTCACCCCCCCAAACATGCATGCTCTCTCTCAAATAAATAATAAATAAACAAATCTTTTAAAAAGAACAGAGTAATTTGCCTTATTGACTAAAAAACCTATGCCAAACTGAGGGTTACAGAAGGGAGGGGGGGTGGGGGATGGGGTAACCGGGTGATGGGTATTAAGGAGGGCACATGTGGTGATGGGCACTGAGTGTTATACGCAACTAATGAATCGTTGAACACTACATCAAAAACTAATGATGTACTATATGCTGGCTAATTGAACATAATAATAAAAAAAATTTTTTTAATTAAAAAAAACTTATGCCATATGATCATCTTATTACATGAAGAAAAAAGAAAAAGTATTTCTGTTCTCAAAACTTCTATTCAACATTGTATTTGAAGTCTTATTCAGGGTAATAAGCAAGAAATTATATATAGATATATATAATGGAAAATAAAATAATACAAATAAATAAAACTATTCATGTTGATAACATGAAAAAAACTATTCATGTTATCAACATGAATAACATAAAAAACATTTATAACATAAAAAAAAATCCTGAGGTATCTACAAAAAGCTATAAGAATACTACAATGGACTGAATGTTTGTGTCCCACCCCCCCCCCAATTCAAAACTGAAATCTTAACCCCCAATGTGATGGTATTAGGAGGTAGGGCTTCTGGGAGGTGATTAGGTCATGTGGTTGGAGTGCTTATGAATGGATTAGGGCCCTGATAAAAAGATTCTAGGAAGCTCTCTCATCCCCTTCTACCATGTGAAGACACAGCAAGCAAGGAAACAGACCCTCACCAGACACCAAATCTGCCAGTGTCTTTTACTTGGATTTCCCAGCCTCTAGAACTGTAAGAAAGAAATTTCTGTTGTTTATAAATCACCCAGTCCATGGTATCCTGTCATAGCAGCTCAAACAGACTAGGACAAATATGGAAGTTTAGCAATGTCACAGGGTAGACAGTTAATATAAAAAAATCAAGTATTTCTATATATTAGCAATGTAGAATTGGAAAAACTGATAATTTAGGCTATTCTATCCCTAATTAATTATCCTGTCCTCTTTTTAAAAAATCAATTAACCATATATGTGTGAGTCTATTTCTACGCTTTTTATTCTGTTCTGATGATAGATAATATCTATCTCCATATCTATCTCCATGTCAATACCACGGTGTCTTTTTTTTAAAGATTGATTGATTGATTGATTGATTTGAGAGAGAGAGAGAGAGAGAGAGAATGAGCGGGGAGAGGGGCAGAGGGAGAAGGAGAGAGAATCTCCAGCAGACTCTTTGCTCACTGCAGAGCCCCACGTGGCGCTCGATCTCATGACCCTGAGATCATGACCTGAGCTGAAACCAAGAGTTGGATGCTTAACCAACTGTGCTACCCAAGCACCCCATGTTTGAACAATAGTCTTAAGAAAATGAAAGGGCATGCAACAGACTGGGAGAAAGTATTAGCAAAACAGATATCTAATAAAACAATCTATATCCAGAATATATAAAGAGCTCTTAAGAACCAATAAGGAGAAGACAAATAATCCAATTAAAAATGAGCAAAAGATAAAGAAACATTTAACAAAAAAAGATACATGAATGGCAGATAAACACATGAAAAGAAAATCAACATCTTTAGTCATTAGAAATGTGCAACTTAAAAGGAAATATATGTCCATACTGAGACTGAATATTTTTCATAAAAGTTTTATTCATAATAATCAAAAACTGATAAAAATTCAATTATCCATTAAACAGATAAGCAAATTGTGTTAAATCCATACACTGAGCAGTAAGAAGGAACAAATTACTGGTACATGCAACATGGATGAATCTCAAAAACATTATCCCAAGTGTAAGACGCTTATTAACTCACAAGGCTACATATCGCATAATTCCATTTACATAAAACTCTAGTAAAGGCAACTCAATCTCCAGTGATAAAAAGCAAATCAGTGTGTGTCTTTTGTGTGTGGCAAGGGTGAGAACTGACTTAAATGGGAAACTTGGGGGATAATAGAATGCTTTATATCTTGACTGTAATGATTGTTGATGGGTATATACATTTATCAAAACTCTTCACACTACATACTTAAAGTGGTTTCATTTTAATATATGTAAATTATGCCTCATAGAAGGTGATTTTTTAAAACATCATTTTAATGCACATTAACTAAACAAAGGAGACAAAATTAGATGATCATCTCAACAGATGCAGAAAAATCACTTGTTAAAATTCACTATCTACTCATGATAAAAACTCAACAACCTCCAATGAGAGGTAAACTGCCTTAAAAGGTATCCGCTCTACAGAGAAACTAGAGTAAACATTATACTTATTGGTGAAATGTTGAAAGCTTTCCTTTTGAGAATGAGAATAAGACAAGGATGCCCTCTATCTATTCTTCTGTTCAACACCATACTACATGACCTAGCCAGTACAGCTGATGATAGATAGATAGATGATAGATGATAGATAGATAGATAGATAGATAGATAGATAATAAATATAGATTAGAAAGAAAGAAAACTTATTCACAAATATATTTGTATACATAGAAAAGTCCAAAAGAATCAAGTAAATCTTAGAATTAACAAATAAGTTTAGCCAAGTTGCTGCATATGAAGAAAAAAATCACTGCATTTTTATATACTAGCGACAATCCATTACAAAGTGAAATTTTAAAAGAGAGCATTTATAGTAGCATCACAAAAGATCAGATACCTAGGAATGAATCTGATGTATGGTATGTTCAGAGGTCTACACAGAAAATGATGAAACTTTAATAAGGAAGACCTAAACCAATGGAGAGATCCCAATCTTCATGTACCAAAAGACTCAATAAAGTGTAAATGTCAATTCTCCCAAACTGATTAACTATGATTCCAAGTAAAGTCCTAACTTTTTGGTCAAAACTGACAGTGGATTCTGAAATTTATAAAACAAATGCAAAGTGCCTAAAATGCCCCAAGCAATATCAAAGAACAACAAATCTAGTGGCTACGAAAACTTATACAGCTATAGTAATAAAGATAATGTGGTATTGGCACAAGAATACTCAAATAGACCAATAAAATGGAATAGGTATCTAGACACATACATATAAGTACATTTGATTTACAACAAAAGTGGTGCTGCAGGGCAGTGGGAAAAATCTCTTCAACAATGTTTGGTAAATTGCATATCCCTCTATTAAAAGCTGAAATTTGATGCCAATCACACCCAATTAACAAAATTCAATTCCAGAAGAATTGGAGATTTAAACGTGAAGGGCAAAACAATACAACTTTTGGATTAGGGAAAGATTTTAACAGGCTACACAAAAAATGGCACTGTTAGTTAGGAAAGAATACATTGATAGATTGGATTAACTATTTCTGATCATTGAAACCACTGAGAAAACAAAAAGGGACATTAGAGTAAATGATATCTGTAGTAAAATAACAAAAGGCTTACATCCAGGATATATGAAGAATTCCTTGCAGGTCAACAAGAAACCCAACCCAATATAAAAATGAGTAAGGGGGATGCCTGGGTGGCTCAGTAGGTTAAGCATCTGCCTTCAGCTCAGGTCATGATCGCAGGGTCCTGGGATCGAGTCCCGCATCAGGCTCCCTGCTCAACAGAGAATCTGCTTATCCCTCTGCCTGCCACTCCCCCTGCTTGTGCTCTGTCTCTCTCTTTCTCTCTCTCTTTCTGACAAATAAATAAATTAAATCTTTAAAAAAAAGTTTAAAAATAAAAACGAGCAAGAAATTTGAACAGGCACGTCACCAAAGTGGATATCTAAATGGCCAATAAACTTGAGCACCTGGGTGGCTCAGTTGGTTAAGCAACTGCCTTCGGCTCAGGTCATGATCCTGGAGTCCCTGGATCGAGTCCCGCATCGGGCTCCCTGCTCAGGGGGGAGTCTGCTTCTCCCTCTGACCCTCCCCCCTCTCATGCTCTCTCTATCTCATTCCCTGTCTCAAATAAATAAATAAAATCTTTTAAAAAATAAAATAAATAAATGGCCAATAAACATACAAGAAGATGCTCAACTTCATTAGTCATCAAAATAAATGCACCATAAGATACCATTATATACCTAGCAGAGCGGTTAAAATGAAGATGATTTGTAATACTGTGTCCGTGAGGATGTAGAGCAACAGGAATTCCCATACATGGTTGATGGAAGTATAAAGGGTAACAATCACCAGGTAACACTGGCATTATCTACTAAAGCTGACTTACCCATACCCTATGATCTCACATTTCTATTCCAACAGAATGAGTGCATCTGTGCCATCAGGTTATAAATGAAAGAACACACATAGCAAGAATACTCGCAAAAAGTACACAACTGCGTACTTCCAAAGCTTACTAATGTGGATTAAGATGCAGCAATGAAAATGAACAAACTACACCTACATACAACATGCTCAATTTTTTGAGCAAAATAAGTCAAAACCAAAAGATTCTGTACTAGGGCGCCTGGGTGGCTAAGTTGGTTAAGTGACTGCCTTCGGCTCAGGTCATGATCCTGGAGTCCCGGGATCGAGTCCCACATCGGGCTCCCTGCTCGGCAGGGAGTCTGCTTCTCCCTCTGACCCTCCTCCCTCTTATGCTCTCTGGCTCTCATTCTCTCTCTCGCAAATAAATAAAATCTTAAAAAAAAAAAAAAGATTCTGTACTATATAACTCCATTTATGGAAACTTCATTAACAAGCAAGGCTAAGCTATAATTTTAGAACTTGGGATAGGAGTTACCTTTGGGAGGAAGAGGGATAGTGACTGGGACAGACACATAGAGATAGGGTTTCTGAAGTCCTGGCAATATTCTATTTCTTGACCTGAGTGGTGGTTACACAAATCTATTCAGTGAGTTGTTCATTTATTTCATGTGTTTGCTCCAACGTGCATACTGTATTTCAGAATTTTAAGTTAAAAAATGGAAAAAGATAGGACCCTTACAGAAAACTCCCAAAGCTCAAATGCATATGAAAAGATGCCCATGGCCATTAGTAACCAGAGAAATGCAAATTAAAACAGTACAGTATCAGGGTTCCTGGGTGGCTCAGTCCTTAAGCGTCTGCCTTCGGCTCAGGTCGTGATCCCAGGGTCCTGGGATAGAGCCCCGAGTCGGGCTCCCTGTTCAGCGGGAAGCTTGCTTCTCCCGCTCCCACTCCCCCTGCTTGTGTTCCCTCTCTCGCTGTGTCTCTCTCTGTCAAATAAATAAAAAAGATCTTTAAAAAAACCATAAAAAAAACAGTACGGTATCACTTTACATCTTTTAGACTGGCAAAACCGGCTTCATTGTATTAATTATTGGCAGGAATGTGCATAAGAAGTCTCATTCAATGATGTTGGAAGCCTAGACTTGCCTTCACTATATATTCCAAGGAATTTCCTACACAGATCCAGGAGACAGGTAGTAGAATGTTTACTACAATGTTATTTGTGGTGACAAGGTATTGATTCACTTTTGGGGTCCATCTTTGGAGATGGCATAGCTGAAATGCGGCAGCTGCACTCCATAGAGTACTATGCAGCGTTGGAAGCAACAAAGTAGAGGTGCCTGGGGGGCTCAGTCAGTTAGGCTTCCGACTCTTGATTTTGGCTCAGGTCACGGTCTCCGGGTCCTGACATCAAGCCCCATGACAGGCTCCGCGCTGGGCAGGGAGTCTGCTTCTCTCCCTTCTCCTCTCCCTCTGCCCCTCCCCCTGCTCATGCACTTGTTCTCCCTCTCTCTCTCTCAAAATAAATAAAAGTTTTTTAAAATATATATATAAAGCAAAATAAAATAAGTAGCCAGGATCAGACACCAACTTAACCAAATGGTCAAAGTTAGCAGTAGTGGGACAAACTGACATAATGTGCTTCCTAATGATCACTAAGAAAAGCAAATCGTCATTTGTGTGCTAGGCATTCTTGCCAAATGTGTAACCCGAATTTAAAGCAGAAGGAACCATCAGAGAAATACAAATTGAAGGGCATTCGGGGTGCCTGGGCAGTTCAGTCGGTTAAGCGTCTGACTCCTTGATTTCAGCTCAGGTCATGATCTCAGGGTCCTGGGATTGAGCCCCATGTCAGGCTCTGCGCTCAGGGCAGAGTCTGCTTGTTCCTCTCCCTCTGCTCCTCCCACCCAAATAAATAAATAAATAAATAAAATCTTAAGAGAAAATTTTTTTAAAAATTGAAGGGCATTCTACAAAGTAGCTGGCTTGTAGTGGTCATGTGTCAAAGTCATGAAAGAGGCAGGCTGAGAACTCTTCCAGGTTAAAGGACACTAGAGAGATGCAACTAAAATGGGATTTTAAATGCATCTTGAACCTGAAATAGGACAATAGTGAGACAAGTGGCGAAATGTAAATCACGTGCCTAGATTACAGTACCATATTGATGTTAACTTACTGATTTTTTTAGTAACTGTAGGTATATAAGGTATTAACACTTTGGGAAACGATAAAGAATATGTGAGGGGCGCCTGGGTGGCTGAGTCGGTTAAGCCTTTGACTTTGGTTGTGTTTGATTTCAGTTCAGGTCATGATCTCAGGGTCCTAGAATCCAGCCCCGCATCTGGCTCCACACTCAGCGGGGAGTCTGCTTCTCTCTCTCCCTCTGCCTCTCCCCTCCCCTGGCTCACACACTCTCTCTCTCAAATAAATAAAATCATAAAAAAGGAGTATGTGAGACTTTTATAGTTTTAGGATATAATTCACATACCGTAAAATTCACCCTAGGTGTACAATTCGGTGGTCTTTTGTATATTCACGAAGTTGTGCAACCATCGCTAGAACATTAATTCCAAAATATTTACATCACCCCAAAGAGAAGCCCTATACCCATTAGCAGTCTTTCCCCACTCCCTCCTTCAGCCAGCCCCTGGCAACCATTCATCTACTGTGAGTCTCTCCAGACTTGCCTATTCTGAACATTTTAAACAAATGGAATCACACAGCATAGGGCCTGGGTGTCTGGCTTCTTGAACTTACTGTAACGTATTCAAGGTTCATCCAGTGTTGGAGCATCTACTGGTACTTTATCCCTTTTTATGGGTGAATAATATACCACTGTATGGATATATCCCCCTTTTTAATCCATTCATCTGTTGATGGGCACTTGGGTTCCACCTTTTAGCCATTATAAAGAAGAGTGTATGAGTAGGGGCACCTGGGTGGCTCAGTTAAGTGTCCGACACTTGGTGTTAGCTCAGGTCATGATCTCATGGGTTGTGAAACCCAGCCCCCCATGGAGGGGGGGGTCCACGCTCGGCAGGGAGTCTGCTTGAGATTCTCTCCCTTTACCCCTCCCCCCACTCACGCACGCATGCTCTCTAAAATAAATAATTTAAAAAAAAATAAATAGGAATAGTGCTGCTGTGAACATGTATTTCTTCCCATATCTGTTTTCAATTCTTTCGGGTGTATACAGAGGAGCAGAACGGCCCGGTCATATGGCAACTCTGTTTAACGTTTTGAGGCACTGCCAAACCTTTCCAAAAGGGCTGCCCCGTTTTCAACTCCCATATAAAGCACTGTCTTTGTATTACTTTTTGTAACTTTTTAAAAGTCTGAAATTGTTTCAAAATGGAAAGCTTAAAAAAAAAAAAGACTACAGCCAGTTTGCTGTGTCTTTTAGGAAGGACCAACGCACCAATGTCCATCCCTTTTGGGGGGGTTGAGAAGATTGAGAAAAAGTGAGAAAACAAGCCCCCCACCCATCATTTCTACCTTGAATCTTGCTCTGGGGATCAATTCAATACTGGTCCATGAAATGAAAACCTGACCATGTAAGGAGTTCTTCACAGCTGGCCCCATTGTCAACACTCTCTTTTTTTAATGACAAAGGGGCTCAAAGAGCATTACAAGTATGGGAAGGAGGTGGGAGAAAGAAACTGTGCTTTTGATAATTAGGAGGTATTAAATATAACCATGCTACCTAGAGACCTTTATCACTCTTCCAAGGATGTCAAATACCTCAAGGACAAGGGGCTTTCTCTCCCAGGACACAGGGTCCAGTGGTTTCGGTGCAGAATTAGAGAATACAACTGATGGGTGGATAAGAAGCCGAAAGACACACATGCACACACACAAAAAATACAATCTTTTGAAAGCTCCAAGTCATTAGCTTTATTTTTATTGAATTCAGCACAGGGTGACAAAACTCCATTATTATCACTATAGTCAACTATTACATACAGCCCTTTCCCCATAATTCACTTTCCATTTTAAATCTGTTAATTCATATTAATTAAAAATACATCATCTCTTACTAAAAATCTTCAAATTCATATACCCAAGGGTTTATAACTTCTCCTTGAAATTTTACATTCCTTTCTTATGGAGAATGTAAGGGTTTTAATTGCCGGGTCTTTTTTTATGTTTAGAGGATTATATTTATTTACCAGGAGCAGACAAATAAAACATAGTGTAAACATAGTTTAACAGAAGCTATTTCCATTCTCTTCTTCGCTTTCTCTTGCAAACTGGTGACTTATCTTTACAAGTTCTCTGTCATTCCATAAGATAGCTGCTCTTCTGGGGCGCCTGGGCAGCTCAGTCAGTTGAGTGTCCAACTCTTGATTTCGGCTCAGTTAATAATCTCAGGGTCAGGGCGCCTGGGTGGCTCAGTTGGTTAAGCAACTGCCTTCGGCTCAGGTCATGATCCTGGAGTCCCGGGATCGAGTCCCGCATCGGGCTCCCTGCTCAGTGGGGAGTCTGCTCCTCCCTCTGACCCTCCCCCTTCTCATGCTCTATCTCATTCTCTCTCTCAAATAAATAAATAAAATCTTAAAAAAATAATAATAATCTCAGGGTCATGAGATCAAGCCCCATGATGGGCTCTGCACTCAGTGGGGAGTCTGCTTGAGATTCTCTCTCTCCCTCTCCCTCTGTCCCTTCTCTCTCCGCCCCCCACCTCTCTTTCCCTCTCTCTGGGAAATAAATCTTTGAAAAAAAGAAAGCTGCTCTTCTGGTTTCATAAGAGATGGGGAACGGTGGTAAAAAAAAAAATCCAGTTTACTTGAATTCCAGAGTTCACTTTAGGGAGCAAATGATGGAGTGGAAATGTTGGGGCAGAGTGAGAGAGATGGATTCCAGGGAGAATGAGTCACTCACAGAAGTTACGCGGCTGTGGTAGAGGGAGAACAAAACTAAACAGGGTTGAGGGCGCCTGGGTGGCTCAGTCGGTTGGCTGTCTGCCTTTAGCTCACTGGGATCAAGTCCTGTGTCAGACCCCTGCTCAGTGGGGAGTCTGCTTGTCCCTCTCCCTCTGCCCCTCGCCACCTCCTCCCCACTCATGCTCTCTCTCTCTCTCCTCTCACTCAAATAAATCTTAAAAAAAAAAAAAACTAAACTAAACCACCTTCCTGCATGTGGGCGAGAGGCCAAAATGAGGGACAGCGAGGTAGCAGGGCAGTGTGATTGGGGCCCATACGGGTGGCTAGGCCCTGTGACAGTAATTACAACAGAAACCAAATACTAATTAATAACAACATGTAAGTGATTAATCTTTGAGAGTTGAGGCAGAGAGTAGGAAGGAAGGATGACATTACACCTTTTGTCTGGTTCACTGGGTTTCCTAGGCTGGTGCGTGAGAGCATGTTGGGTAAAATCGGAACAGAATCATTCTTGGCTAAGGTGATCCAGCTGTCACGAGGTCTGTTCTCTGCTCTCTGTCCAATGCTGAAGCCCACTGGTTTACGCTTCTTGGAAAACAGTTATCCCAAACCCATACAGGTGAAGCTCTGAGGACACAACCATGGAGAACGTGTTTCCAGGTAGCCTGAAACCCAGCAGACAATGTAGCTGTTGCCCAAGAAACACAGAAATCTACATTGTATGCCAGGTTCACGCCCCAGACCTGGATGTTGGGCTTGCAAGTCCTCCCCCACACAGGATTTCAACACAACAGCCTGCTGCAAAGTTGCTGGTATTTACCATGTCTAGCACACTGGAAAGACAGGTCAGAATGCGCTGCTGGGACTTACCTACCAGACGTCTATAAGTGAAATTTCCTTAAGCTGTCATACCATCAAACGTTCTTATTTAATCACATTTAGAATGCCATTTAAAAGTCAAGAGATGAAAAGGGTGGATGGATGGATAGATGAGATATATAGGTAGATAAGTAGGTAGGTAGATAGTTGGTTTTGAGACCAGATGATACCTTCCACATGGGGAAAAGAAGCGGAAAAAAGAAAAGAAAAATAATCTAAGATTCCTCCTTCTTGTGGTCTATGGATTCTTCCTTCTTGTGGTGCTGAAATCAAATATACCTCATCATTCACAAACCTTGATGGTTCCCACACTCCAGCTATGTGTGTGTACGTGAATGTAAATCAAGGTAAAGCTTTAATTATTAAGTTCTTCGCAGTAACCTCACTCAGGACACTGTAACAGAGGCTTGAAGATGCCATCAGAGACCCAGTAGCCAGATGTAGCTACTGATTACAAAAGACAGGATCTACACTGGCTACTGAGCCATTGAGGGTACCTACACCTTCCGGCAGCTAGATGATGATCCGCAGCCTTCCGGGGGAGGGGCTCTGTGGAAGGAAAAGAGGAAAAACATCAATCCTGGAGACCTATGTGGAAATGATATCACTAGATCTCAATTTCATATTTTCTTTATTGACATTCTGACAATAATCCCACGTATAGAGTTTTAAACAACCTCTAGCTTTATTTCCTCGGTGTGTATACTGATTGAGTGATATAGAAGAAAGTGCCAGATACTCTCTCAGCTGCTAGAGATCCAGCAAACCAAACAAAACATGAAAATCCCTGCCTTTCTGGAGTGTACATGATTGTGAGAAAAATCTACAATTGGTTATTTGGCATGTTTTTGCAATAAAATGTTATATATGAAAAACAGAGAACTGAGCAAATAAGAAAAAAACCGAACCCACCACTTGAACTTGGCTAATCTAGCCATGACACACATACATAAAATACATGGCAGTAAAAAAAAAAAAAAAAAAAAAAAAAGTTATTTCCCCGCTATAAATTGAGGATGATACAATTATTTCTCTGAAATGTCTGAAACACCAAAGGAACCTGCAGAAAAGATATGCCACAAAGTATTCAAGGCAGCAGTTCACCACGATGTCAGTTTCAAGCCTTCCTCCCATAAGCCAGTGCAGGTAAGCATCCTCTCCATTGATTCATTCATTCACTCATTCATTCACCCCAGAAATGCCTACTGAGTGCCTTTTCCGTACTTTATGCCAGGCACTGGGGATGTGGCAGTGCCTGAAGTCAAAGATTTAAGGTGTGCATAGGCAAAGGCAAAAAAGAAACTCAATTGATAGGTAGGATTATTTCACAGAGGAATGCCACAGTAAAGAGGAACGCTATTTTCATAGGTAGTCAGGG
Organism: Mirounga angustirostris; assembly: GCF_029215605.1. NCBI lineage: Eukaryota > Metazoa > Chordata > Mammalia > Carnivora > Phocidae > Mirounga > Mirounga angustirostris. The sequence goes on from NW_026991719.1 coordinate 39,665,960, forward strand.
AAAGCCTCGCTGTGGGGGTGACATTTGAGCAGCTTCCTGAAGGAGGAGGAGGAGAACGTTGTCACATACCTGGGGTGAGAAAGAACACTGCAGAGGGAGGCGAAAGTCAGAACAAAGGCCCCAAAGCAGCACAAAGCCTGGTGTCTTCGCGAAGGCATTCTTGTATTAGCACATGACCACTGTGGCCAATTATTATGTTTGACTTTTAAGATTATTCTAGAATGTAAATGACCACACGACTTTGCTCTGAGTATGCGTTTTTGACTCCTACCTTTGTAGGAATTTGTAGGCTTTGGCTATCACTTGGAAAAGATGTAGGAAAGTGATCATCAACTGGAAGAAAGGCTACACTTAGAACTTGACTGGACAGGTCAAATATTTGTTGCCAAGAAAAGTGCCTTTAAAAAAACTGTTGTTAGCTATAAGAAAAAATGACCAGCTTTCTGGGAGCTCTGAATATATACATTTTAAGGGAATGCTTTAACTATGTAATCGCAGATGTCTAATTTTAAGAGAGAACCTACTTGCCAAGTTATAATAATAGTGTTTCATCAGGTGGTTAGATCTTAGGGGAGGAGGCTGAAATTTACAAGGTGAAGTAGGTTTTTGTTTGATTGCTTGTTTTGTTTTTTTTTTTCTCTTTTTAAATAAATTAAAACCAATTCCATCTATGAAGTACATTTTGGCATTGCCTGAAAGCCTGGGCATACCTACCAAAGTAGAAATAAAGACTGCTTGTGCAGGTTTGGCTGATACCCTCAATGTAAAACAAAGCATTTATAGAACACGCCAATTTACATTTCATAAACCACTAAAACTAAATGTTCATAACTCTACTTTTATGAATGAGACTGCAATTACAATGAAACAAGGGTTTAGTTTGGTTAGTTTTAATGCCAAAATCCAAAGGATTACCTTTTATAAGTTTTGGTCTAGGTTTAAATTAGAAGAATGATATTTTTAATTGTTAAAGCTTGCCCGGCCTATCCTCCAAATGTCCTTACATTTAAAGAACTATAAAGTTAAGATGGTCTTTTCCCCCTACTTCTAAACTTATCTAGGTAATACGAAAGGAAAACCTGTAAATAAGATTTTATTAGAGGCGGGGCCATAGATTAGTGTCAACCACCAACCAATAAACACACATTTTTCAACTTTATTAAAATACACAATAGAATATCTAAAGAATACACTATAGCATAGACTATTAACCAATAACACATTTCCAACGTTTAGAAGTCATAGTCAAAGAAAAGCAATCGGGTCCAACTAAAAATGTCACATTATGTAACTCCATTATCTAACAATTAAGAAGCCAGCTCAGCCCCAGGGCCAGGTAACAAAATTATAACCAAGGTACTTGCTGCCCAGTTTCATTCGTGGTGCAAACAAGCAAAACAAAGACAGTAATTTTTAAAAATTCTGTCCATTCTGGCTACAGACCATTTATTCAAGGTATGCAGAATGGGAAAGAGAGCAAGAAGAAGCCTGCCACCTGCTGTTGAAAAACCTGCCTGGAACTGGGATAAAGACCATTTCTTGAAATGTTAACCTAGAATCTGAAGAGCTTCCCCTCCAGAATTAGAACAGGGGTGACCTATAAACCAAATCAAGAAGTAAAGAAACCCGCTGATGTTTAAAGCTAAGATGACAGATATCAAATGGCATTCTCATCAAAGTTCCACTGGAAATGAAAGAAATGTGGTTTCGTGGGTCATTCAACCCAAGAAGAGTAGATTGTACCCTGTCTTTTTAAGGGATTATTGGGACAATGCTATTTGACCCCCTCCCAAAGTATCACTGACTTTAGAAACTGTAGTTTGGGGAAAGAAATGTTGACCCCAAGCACTGTACGTGGAAGTCAATGGAGAGGGATGAACAATGTCAGAGCACAGCCAGAATGTTCACTTTCCCAAGTCAAAACTGTCAAGTTGGGCTCCAGATGTCCCCTCTGACCCCCATCCATGAGATCTCACATATTTTAGGGCATGTACCAGCGGCTTTCTGTAACTCAATAGGAGTACAGACCAATTTTGAAAATATTATTTATGGATTTGACAGAACACACCCCAGAATGCTATCCTAACCAAGTCAGAGTTTACTTTAGAAGCGAGTAAGAATGGTCTCCCATGGGGTAGATCTCCTGGTAAGTGTTCTGACCCCCCCCCCCACACACACACACAAGGAAACTTCAGGAAGTGTCGGACAGGCCTGTCACACCTTGATTGTGCTGATATCATCATGGATGTTTGCATTACGTTCAAATGCATCAAACCGCACATATTAAATATGCACAGTTCTTTGTATACCAATTATACCTCAACAAAGTCGTTTGCAAGAAAACAAAACAACTAACAAACTGCCTCCCACGTGGTTAAGAACAAAAAGTCTCCTTAACTCAACTATCGCCCCAGAAAGAAATGCACACATATACACGCAGTGTGCCACGGGGTGAAATGATGTCAGAGGAAAAACCAACCTTTTAAATACAGGTGACTAATTCAAGTACGTTCTTGTGAACTTGGGATTCCTTTCGTGTGACGCTAAGAATATCTGAGCCAGGGTCTCGCCACAGTCGGTGTGTCCAGTCACGGGATCTCACATACCTGAAAACATTCACATCAGCTGACGGTCACTTGATTCTCACCTCGCTCTAGTTAGTAAACTGCTCTGCAAATCAACCTAAAGAGCAAGGTGAACCTTTTCTGAGACGCTCCTGCTCAAGACATATATATATATATATTAAAAAGACTTTGCCCTGCCAGATCATTCTAGTCTGAACAGGCCTGGGAAGGGATGGGGTTGGCACAAGATCCAAAAACAAGCTTCTAAAGGCGAAACCACTTAGAACCCATAAAGACAGACTCAGACTAGTTTCTTAAGAATAATATTTAGCAATTAGACACATGCCTTTAATCCTTCTCAACGAAAACCAAAGTTTTTTTTGTTTTTTTTGTTTTTTTACACAATCACTGGATGAAAACATGAATCATTTTACTCATTAAAAAACGCTCCGAGAAAAAGGATAATTTTCACCTAAGTAACAGCCTCCTTATGGACAAGTTCCAAAAATTAACTGAACTCAAATACATCTCACTGTCACTTCTCCCCCTCTCTGAAAGGAACCCCCTCAATTCACTTCATATGATGTCCGCAGTGTGCAATAAGGACTGCTTATCACTGAAGGAAAAAAAAAGTAATTTGCATTCTATCAACGGTTAAGTTAAAAAAAAAAAAAAGAATATCAAAACAAGGTGACTGTTTTCTGAACCTATAAATAACCAAGCAGGCAGTAACCCCCCAAGATTCCTTGACTCAGACTTTTATTTAATCACAATTAACCCATGACGATGCTACATCATTACTGGGGTCTTTCGAAAGTTGGTCTCGTTTCTAAGCTTTGTGCTATTGTCTAAAGTCACCCATATCACACACCCCTAAGACTGCAGGTTTCATTTATAATCGTATCTCTGCCACGTCTCTGGCTCTTGCCACTGCACAAAAACTCCTTTGGTCACTGAATGTGTTCACGCTGTGAAAGTCCTCATCTGGTCTCTCTTCACTCTTCCTACTCTCAGACAGACTGAAGGAGAGCAACTACGCGTCCTCTGCACACTGCTTGGCCCACTGCTCTTCCCCCTCTGCCGGGCCCAACTCAAGGAGACTCTTCTAGGATTCTAAAGGGTGTTCCCAGAGTCTTCTGGAAAGTTAGCGACATGCTACCCAGGACCAGCTTCCAGATCACTCAGTCTGTGCCTCAGCCAGAAACCCAAGCCAAATTGCTCTTCAATTATTTGTTTAGAAATGCGTCTCCCTCTGAGAATGTGAGCTCTTTGAGGGTAAGAACTGAGTCCTATTCTTTTGAGATTCCCCAGGTACTAGCATGGTACAATGGATCATCGTCATCTTTTAGTAAATATTTGTCAAAGAAGTCTAAATGAAGTGCCCGGCACCTGCACTAACACACTTTGAAAAATAAACCAAGGGGGGCTCTGACTGGCTCAGTCGGCAGAGCATGGGACTCTTGATCTCGGGATTGTAGGTTCGAGCCCCACGTTGGGTGTAGAGATTACTTAAAAGTAAAATCTGGGGCGCCTGGGTGGCTCAGATGGTTAAGCGTCTGCCTTCGGCTCAGGTCATGATCTCAGGGTCCTGGGATCGAGTCCAACATCGGGCTTCCTGCTCCTTGGGAGCCTGCTTCTCCCTCTGCCTCTCTCTCTCTCTCTCTCTGTCTCTCATGAATAAATAAATAAAATATTTTTTTAAAAAAAAAGTAAAATCTGAAAAAAATAAGAGAAACAACAACAACAAAATAGTGAGAGAGTATCTCCATTTCAGGGAAATTCTTGTATTTCTTTATCCTTTGAACAATACTTGCTTCCCATCTTAGTTTTATGGTACCTTTCTGTAAGATTTGTGGGTGCTTACAGGATCAAGCTATTTGTAAAAGAGCATATTTTCCTAACAGACTGTAGGCTAGTGACAGCACTGTCTCAGAGTGCATGTTCCTATATAATCCCTTGCGGTACAGAAGAGTCCCGGGGGTTCGGGAAGGCTCTCCTAAACGCCCTAAGCAAGATCTACTCTGGTGAAATGAAAAAATTCGAGACAACTGAACAGGGAATGGCAGGGGAGGGAAGAGAACAGAAGAAAGAAGAGAACAAAAGGAACATCCATATGTAACAATTTCTTTTGCTTGTGAAGATTACAAAATGAACTATATTGTGATCAAAGGAAGCCTCGTCGAAAAACCACAGGTGTCGGGTGCCTGGGTGGCTCAGTTGGTTAATGATCCTGGAGTCCCGGGATCGGGTCCCGCATCGGGCTCCCTCCTCGGCGGGGGAGTCTGCTTCTCCCTCTGACCCTCCCCCCCTCATGCTCTCTCTCTCGCATTCTCTCTCTCTCAAATAAATAAATAAAATCTTTAAAAAAAAAAACCACAGGTGTCTACCAGAAGTAGTACTGGGCTTCAATTATTATGAGGTGTATGGTAGTATGCGGATTTTTTTAAATTATTGGTTTGGGTAAATGGCTCATACCACAAAGGAAAAGGGAAGACAGCTAACCGATACATGTGAAGATTTGGAGGGGCTAATAAAAACGGTTTGAAATGATGGAGGGCTACATGTATATATCATGCCTGTTGATATTATCTGATGACCTAGTGGCTACAACACCCGCAAGAAATTCACCAAGAGGAACAGGATGACAACCTGGATTCTTCTTGTGTAACAAAGAGAAAACAGGAAAGCTAACGGGCATTTATAAAGACTGTCCCAATATGTGCTAAATAAAGGAAAAGGGCAGAACTGGCTATTTTTAAACTTCTAGAGACGGAAGAAAGCCAGCAGTAAAGTATCAAGCATTTGCTCCCATAGTGATCGCCACCCAGTGGATGTGTGACCAGTTCAACTGGTCATAAAGAAACCAAAAGTGTTTCGGTGGCAATAACTGAGTACTGACCAAGGGCCCTGAAAAGTCGTGACGACAGCATTTTTCTCCCCTTCTTCCTTCCTTATTAGTTGAAGCTGGACTAGGTCCATGCTCACAGTGAAAGGTTTTTGCCAATATATGGATGGTTCTGTCGAGCATATGTCAATGCTTAGAGAAACACAATCCATCTAATTAAAATAAACCAGATTCAAAACATAACGAAGACACAAATATCCAAAGATGAAGCTCGCTGCTTACAAGGGGAGATGGATTTGTGAAATCATCACAGAAGTCCTCTAGAACATAAAGGGGAAGAGGGATAGTGAAGAGGGAGGGCCATGGAAAATGACAAAGGACAAGGAGGAGAGATGAAGGTTGATACAGCCCAGGGGGCAGGGGGTGTAAGGGAAGCCCAACACCCAGCCACCACACACAGGTACTCGTCAACGAGGGACCAGCTTCATGGGTGGTCCTGGGCAATAGGTGGAAGGGGAAGGGTATCAGATGGAGAGAACCAGAAGTTGGGAGGGGAAGGATACAGGAGGAGTCACTCTCGGGAGTTTAAAAAAAAAAAAAAAAAAGTTAGAGAAGGAGAAAAGGGAAGATTATTCACAGGCCTGAGCAAAGGCAAGAAATGAAGGAAGGAAGTCTGTCTTCCTGTGCAGGGTCGGGGGGGAGACGCAGTGGCAAGCTTTATCGCTAGGTTGAAAGGGTAAATAACAGAAACACAACTGCTGTTTATATTAATGGTAACACAGGGGAAATCTGGTTCCTCTTTCTAGGAGTGGAGAAAGGGGTCAGGAGAGATAGTTGGCACTAAAGGATAACATAACCTTGAAAGGACTGGCTAAAGAGGATAAGAGAATGTGTGTGTATGTGGAGGGGCGTGCGGGGGGGGGGGTAATCTGGGGAGTGTGAATGGCAAGGTACCTTGGTAGCGATTTTCAGTCAAAAAGGAATAGCAAGGAATAGCATTTCCAGAAAATGGCCAGGAAGAAGAAGCTCAGAAATGATGGGGAACCCTCAATTTCTAATGAGAACACACAAGATGTGAGTAGGCAAGCCTAGAAGAGCCGTGAACCCCTGGAGCCTGATGAGCAATCCAAACCACAAGACTGAGCTTTCCTGGCATACCCAGCCTGTGGGGTGCTCACACATCCTATGGAGATGTGACAGGCCAGGAACGATCCCAACTCACCCAAGTCCCAAATCACTGGGTCCGCGTCCCAACTCAATGCCCCTTACCCCCCATTTCATTCTCCCGCTTCCCATTCCTAGCTGGCAGGCAACAGCATTGAAACTATTCAAATTTCTTGCTGACAATTACTATTCGTTCTGACACTCTCTCTCTTTTAAGTCCTATGCTGATTATTCAACTTTCTGTGGTCTGGGGAACAAACTGTAAAAAAAAAAAAAAAAAAAAAAAAACTCCATACAATGATAATTCTTGCTGAGAGGTCAAAGTCATCCTACGGCTGTAGTGACTCACAGTTAACACAAGCCCCATGTCCACCAGAGAGCTGGTGTGTCCATCACTTTTCTTTCCTAAATGCCCCTATGGAAGCCAGGATGAAATAAATGGAGGTACTTCAAAGGGCAGAATCTAGACGATTTGGTGAAAAAAAAGAGAGAGCGAGAAATTCCTTCCATTGACTTTCATCCTTAGGCAAAACCTTCCGATCTCTGTGCCCTCCTATGATTACATCTCCTGATTTTCCAAGGTTAAAAGAAACCTGAAGGAGTTTTAAAACCATGAATAAAAAGTTTAGAACCTGGAACTCTTGCGACCGAGTCAAGAAAACAAATCATGTTTTGTATTCGATGTGCCAGGAGGGACGGACCGAAAACACATATCAAATAACAAGTTACCGAACGGCATTTTCCAAAGTGTCTTCAACTTTGGAGTATTAAACTGAGAGATGATTACACACACACACACACACACACACACAAATTCTTTGAATCTGTTAAATTTGGGAAATGTTGTAGATGTACCATATGCTCCTCTCGAAGTTTCCATACAACCATAAAAAGTTCTGAGGAGTCCTGCAGGAAAGAAACCTATTTAATGTTGTTCAACCCAGCTTTTCCTGAACTTATTTGACCACGCGTTTTCCCTGTCTCCTGAAAACATGTTTTGTGAAACGCCATCCTAGAGAGTACAAAAGGCCACAATGGTCCCCATATCGTTTATCCCCGAAGCTGGGGAGAAGTTTGGTTGGCAACAGACCCATCACAAAGGAAGAGGGATACTGAAGAGAGAGGGCCACTGGATTCGTGACAAAGAGCAAAGAGAAATAAATGGCAGTCAACACAGCCAAGGAGGAAAAAGGGGCCAAGCAGAGATGGGCCAACCTCGTTGGCTAAGTAAACCTGAATGGCACCTGCCTTCAGCTGTTTTGTGCCCTTTCAAAGCCACCAGTTTCAATCACCGGGACCCCACCTACGGACACTGTTTAAGGAAGCATGTAAAATAATTTCATTTATTATGAACATGACAATCCTGATGGAAGTCATGATGCAACTAATGGAACGAAGCTCTCCCAACTACCTGTTGGTTCTACAAAGCTGCTCGCTCGCTGTCGTGCCAACAGTAAGCCGGCCCAATAAGGAAATCATGTACATAGTAAATAGGAACCCCCGCTGTGTATATGGTGTTTACGAGCTCCCACGGCTCTTTCACCATATGAGCCTTTGCCCCTTACGACAATCTCGTGTAGCCCGCAGTTATGTTACTACCCACTTACAGATGGGGAAACAGGATTAAAAATCACTGCCATGAACAGTTCATATACAAAAGAGGGGACTCTTGTGACTGCCTGACAAATCAATGGGTGAAGAATCCTGGCCAAATATTCAATGACAGGAATTTGGGGAAGCAGCAAGTTACAGTAGGAAGAACGGTGACGGCTGCCCAAAACGTTGGGGACTCTGTGATCCAGCAAACGGCCTGGTTTCTCTGGGTCTCAGCGTGTTCCCCAAGCAAATGAGAATACTGATCCTACCCATAATGGGATTATTGAGATGATCGCACAAAATGAGGTTTATGAAAGTGCTTTTTTCAATTTCCCCGTGCTCTGCAAATAGATTTACTTCTCTAACAATGGTAGAATCTAGAGGTGGGGTTTTCAGGTCTATCTCTGCAATCTGAACCCTGCTTCAGATGCCTTAGGCCTCCCTCATCATCTGGTGAGTGCTACAGTAGTTGTATTTGAGGACAGATGCTTATAAACCTGGGCAGGCAGCTGACCCCACAGTGCTGGACAAGATCCGTCTTGAACCACTTGTTTCAGTGCCTTGGAAATAGGAGGAACTAAAGCTTTCACATTTATTACGTTCAGCTTAACTTTGGTTTCTCATCTGTACTAGAAGGTTCTATTTCTATCCCCAAACCATTAAAATTGCATCAGGTTTTTCCCCCTCTAAGAGATGCTAAGTCTTTAATTTTTTCAAATAAGGGCATTATTAATGCTCCATCTACCATCACAGTGATTGCTTTTTTTTTTTAGTTTTTCTTAATTGAGGAATAACTAACACACAATCAACTGCACATGCTGAAAGTATACAATTTGACTAAGTTTTGACATATGCATACACCTGTGGAACCATCACCACAAACAAGATAGTGAGATTATCCACCAGCCCCAAAGTTCCCCTGTGCCCTTTTGTAATCCCTCCCACTTGCTACCCTACCTCTCCCACCCCAAGCAACCAGGGATCTGCTTTCTGTCATTCTAAATGTCTTTGCATGTTCTAGAATTCTATATAAATTCAATCATACAGTACGTACTTCTTTCCTGTCTGGCTTCTTTCACTTAGGGTGGGGATCCTCCATGCTGACTATATGAATAGCTCACTTCTTTTCATTCTTCGGTAGTATCCAGACAGTACACCACAATTTGTTGATCTATTCGCCTGTTGATGGACATTAGGGCTGCTTCCAGTTTTTAGCTATTACTTATAAAACAGCTGTAAACACAGCATGTAGACATAGGCCTTCTTTTCTGTAGGAGGAGAATATCTGGAACCTATGGTTGGTGTATGTTTAACGATGTAAGACTTGGCCAAGTGTCTTCCAAAATGTGCCAGTTTACATTTCTACCTAAATGGATTAAGAGAGTTCTAGATCATCCACAAATTCGCCAACACTTGGTATGATCAGCCTTTTTCACTGCAGCCATTCAAATAGGTGTGTCGTGGTATATCACTGGTGTCTCAATTGGCATTTGCTTAATGACTACTGATGGTGAACATCATTTCATGTGCTTATATGTCATCTGTCTGTGTTCTTTGGGGAAGTGTCTGTTCAAACCATCTGCCCATTTTTTCTAGGTTGTTTCCTTATTATTGAAAACTCCATCGGTCTTCACAGATGGTGCAAAACAGGTAATGAAGAACTCAATCAAAATTTTACATAATTCATGGTACCCAAGCAGATAACAGAATCTACCAGTGCAGAACTAAAATATTCTCCAAATGTTATGACAAACTTGAAGTTCTTTTAAAGCGTGAAAAGGACTGAATTCTTTTTATTGGTATTGCAGCTAATTCTACGTAGCTTCAGAACTCAATCAGTAAACAAAATAATCGTATTTTCACATACTCCAGTGGTACCTAAACCATCTTAGTTCTTCCTCAGCGCATTAGCTAAAATCACCAAAGTGGCAGTCCCAAAACCACATTTCACACTTGGTGCTCATTGGATTCTAATCCCTTAAGATTCCATTTTACAAAAATAATTTCGTATGTCAAACTTGTGCCCACATTCAAAAAGTGACGAAGGCCAAACCTCTAGTTCTCTGTTCATGCAATCAGTTGCAGCTAAAATGTGATCTGCAAGCACGAAGATGAAGTCTCCTTTAAGATCTACAGAGTAGGCTAGATTGAGGGCAGCTATGGGCTTTCCTTTGAGGAAAAGCAGGCCTGGTTCTGCTGTGCAGGGCCATCGGTTCTCAGCTCAATTGTTACAGTTGATGTGGGTTTCCTTTTAGATGCCTGGAAAATGACTCTGCTGACCACATCCACATTCTGAAATACTTTTTGAGAACTTGTAACCAAACTGCAGGAACTGACTCATTTTGCAGTGCCCAGCCACCACACAGTCGTTCCAGAATAGACTCCAGTCAAAGGCAGAAATATCAAGGTTTTAGAACACAGGCAGCAAATTGTCTATTTATATGGGGGAAGCAGAGGGGGAAATCCCGGGGTGCATAGGGTAAAACGGCTCAGGCCCCAGGAGACCATCAGACATGGCCAGCCTTAGACAAAGGACCAAAGAGAACACACCACTTCATGGGTAACACACGCGTCTCCCTCAAAGCTAGAAGTCAGAGACTGGTGGAAAAGGGACCTTAATACCAAGCTCTCTCCATTTCACCTAGAAAGCAGATTCAGTTGAGAGATGTACGCAGGAGAATTTGGGGGAGATGGGGACTTGGAATCCCATTCCTGAATTCCTTGCTCAATCAAGAACATGCCCCTCATTTCTCAGGTGCTAAAGCAGGAATGGACCCCAGGGTCGGGTTAAGGCAAGGAAGGGCCCAAGGCCACCTGGACTTAGGACCAGAAATTTGGGGGTCCCCTGGGGCTCTCCTACATCCTTCCTTATCAGTGCACTTCTACACCTTTCTCTCTCAGCTCCCCATCCAGCTCATCCAAGGGGGCTGGCTTCCACATGAAGAGCCAACTCTCCACTCCCTTCTCCCACTACAGAGTTCCTACCTCAGCAGGAGGGTGGAAAGGAACAAACACCAAACACTCTACGTTCCCCAATTACTAATTTCTCCAACCCACAAGTGAAACTCTCATTCTCTCAGTCAGAAAAGTTTCAGCCAGAGGCAGTGAGGAAATCCGGTCCAGTTGAACTCAACTATAAATGACAAAACCAGTAACTCTTTTCTGCAGGTGGGTCCTTGGCTCAAAGAATACGAGTGCTAACCCAAATGCATAACTAACTAGCGGAAAGTCGGGTTAGATGAGAAGAGTTCAGGGATTAAGTCTCAGGTGGTGTGAAGGAAAGATAAACCCGGACAATCACCACAAAGAGCTATCAAGCCCCTGCGAACCCTTCTGTGTTGTCAGACCCAACTGCGTGGTCCGATGTCGATGCAACGACGTGTACACACATTTGGCGCCTGTTCTCACTGGGGCCACGTCAGTTACCAGGAAAAGTCCCAGATGACAGAAATCCTACATACCTTACACAAGAGGGAGGATTTTTACTATCAGGTGATGATGGACCAGGGGCTGCAATCCATTTACAGCATTCAACTCTATCTTTAAGAGATTGCAAAAAATGTCTTTAGCACAGTTTTTCAGAAGAGAAAAAGTTGATACAATTCCGCTCCTCCCAACGGGGCAAGTGCTTTGACTTTCCCACGCTCCCTTTCTGTCTCCAACAGTAACACGAGTTGCTGCGTAACACAGCTGTTTAACCTGGATCGAACAAGTTTTCGTACAGAATTATGAGGAAATCTATCAATTCGCTGAACATAAACACGAGGGCTACGAAAAAGAAAACACGGCATATTTAACACAGAAGTACTCGAAAACCATGGCAGTTCCAAATTCTAAACTGTTTCACTTGAGCGTAAAATGGGCAAAGACATGCCCCACGGGGAGTGAATTTTTGGCAAGCCTAAAGGGAATAGCAACACCCCGATGCTAGTCACTTGAGGATCCTACACCTCTGAGGAGTAACGGTGACAGGAAGAATTACCCACTTCTGGCTCCTTCACTGGGGTACGGAGTTGATAGCTCAACTTTCTCTCGCTCTACCAAGGTTTTCGTATCCTCGTTTAAATGACGAAAGTAGCTTTTTACCAAAAGAGAGCCCTAAGTGACTTGTACACACTCCAGTTATGAGGCACCATGGGCTGGGCTCTCTAGGATCCCTACATAAACCGCCCATACTCTCGGAACACCATCTTCCTTCTCTCTGGTTCTCGTCTCCTAACCTCTAGCAGCTTCTATGGCCAACAGGGCCCTACGACATCGGACATTCAGTACCTCCCAGACCTCATCTGCTACCTTCCCCCTGGCTTGCTGTTCCACACTGGCCTCCTTTCTAACCCCTCGACATACCAAGCTTGCTCCTCCCAGCTCCACTGCAGTGGTTTTGTTTTCTCTGCCTAGAACCTTCTTCCTCCACATACCCATGGGTAAGCCTCTGAGCCATTATCGCAACATCGGGGAGGCCTTGGCCTTTTCCAGAGAGCCCTGGATAAAGCTGCTCTTCCCCGGACTCCCAGATACTCATCCGTCTGACCTGGTTTTCTTTTTCTCCCTAGGTACCTACTGACACCTGGCATATACCTCCTTGCTCGACCTCTGTCAGCTTCCCTGCTCCACCCCATGCGCGGGCAGCGACCTCGTTCACGGTTGTATTCCCAGACCGAAAACACCACCTAAAGTCTAGTTGGCACCTGGGCCGATTTTTGTTGACACCTAACCAAACACCCCATACTGCAAGGGCCAGGTGGACGGGAGTTGCAGGAGCGTGATCATTTCCCCAAACATTGGGAGAAATCATGCAGGGCTGGGGGAGGGAGGGGAGAAAGAACACTTTTATTCTCTCCCTGCTACCCATGGGTAGTAGATAAGGAAGGGTTTTATAGAGCAGGGATGTCAAACAGGATGGAGAAAACAGCAGAATCTCCTGTCTTACCTAGCTTGCCCCAGACAGTCATTTGATCTTGCTCAGAGAGAAGAGCCCTGAGATAATGGAGCCATCCTTTCAGACTCTCAGTAATTTTGCTCTTGCATCTACCTTAATGGTTCCCTCCACTGTTACCATATAGACCTCCTATTGATGCAGAACCTCACAGTTCGTGCTGAAACATAGAAAGTGCTTTCATTGCCTAGGCTAGGCTGCTGTGGTCAACCCTGTACCAGAAAACACACCAAGTTTGCACCGTGACAAAGAACTGAAGTGGCTGCTTAGGGGTTCTTCAAAACCGATGGCAAAGGACCACCAGGGTAAAAAAATCACAGAATGTTGGTAGTGTAAATCCTCCTTCCCTATCTATCCTCGTCTCCCCAAGAGGGAAGGCAGCCCTCATTTTTCACATCTCTACTTAGAGATATTTTCAGAAACTCACAATAAATTTAATTGAGTGCACAGCAGGACTTTTCCCTCCAATTTAATTTAAATCCTACTTAAAAAATTTTTTTCCAAGGCCTCGTTGTGGACGCCTTTGCCGTCCAAACAGGGAGAGGAGTTGAAAGCTCAGGAGTTCTTACGACTGTATTTCCTGCCACATTCCCTACCAGGGGCCCTCCTTCCACCACCATCAAAAAAGAAAGAAAGAAAGACCATTTCTCTGCATTATTTTCTTGTCACAAGCCTTTTCTTTTCCTGACTTTAAAAAAGAAGCCCGGCTGCCAAAGGAAGATGCTTAAAGACTTTTATGAATGTCGGCCTGTGAAATGCGCCTTGTCGCAAAAACGGCAAAGGATCAAATAAAAGATGTAGTCACTGAGGGGAAAGGAACAAAGAGTGGGCTGCCTTCCCCTAATGGACCCTCACCCTGTCCTTTCTTTCATCTGTCTGCAGGTAGGCGTTGAATCAGTTATGTGAGAGTATGGATAATGGAAGCAAGGAGGGAGGGAGACAGGGAGGGAGGGAGGGTGGAAGGGAGGAAGGGAGGAAGGAAGGAAGGTTGGTTGGTTCCATTAGTATATCCTCCCACAAGCAGGCTCAGTCCAAGGCCAGGAGAGGTTTTAAAGAGATTTCTAGGGGCACCTGGGTGGCTCAGCAGGTTGGGCATCTGCTTTTGGCTCAGGTCAGGATCTCAGCGCCCTGGGATTGAGCCCTGCATTGGGCTCCCTACTCAGCAGGGAGTTTGCTTCTCCCTCTCCCTCCCCCCATCATGCTCTCTCTCGCTCCCTCTGTCAAATAAATAAAATCTTAAAAAAGAGAGAGAGAGATTTCTCAGCATCCTGAATCCGTGGGCTAGGCTAGCCCCCTCTCACCTTCCAGGTCAAATTCTCAGCCCACATTTGAAAGAGGAGGAAATTCTCAATGTGAAACCCCTTTCCCATATTCTGAAAATCAACTCCCCATCCAAATGTAGGCTTTTATGCATATAGAGGGCTTCCTGCAATTCTGGACTTTGCAGTTTTGCCCTTCCAGATAGCACCCAGAACTAGATGCAGATAAAGGAGAAAAACATTAGTCATTACAGACTCTTACTCATTTTACTTTTCTGTGCATTAATTCTATACCAGATAAAGAATCTCCAGAAAGGCTAATGAAAGTGCATCCCTGGGACCCAAATGCTCACATACTTCTCCCTTCCACCCCCACTTTCAAGTGAAAACATTTGAGAAAAAAATAGGGGAAGTTACATGAGTAAATTTGTTAGTGCATGAGATCAAATGAAAACAAGGAATTCCCCTCCTGGACTTTAGTGGCCTAATTTAAACTCATAAAACACAAATGACTAAAATTGCTCCTGTTGATTCGCGAAATAAGAAGCAGAAAAAGTCAACTGTGTATTTCAATATTGAGAGGGCCAGGCCTGGAAGACGTGACACTTTGCAGAATAGAAATGAGAAGACCATTTCTGAGACTTTCAGGTTCAGTCAACTTTTATTCTGCGTTTCTGCCAGAAGTTCTTAACCATCTATACTGGCAAGAGCCTATTTGGATTCAGATTCTGGGTCCACAGCTTATCAGGGGAATGAATGGCCCTAAACATGTCCCTTAGCCCTGTGCCTCAGTGTCCTCATCTACGAAATGGGCATACTCATTGCACCAGTGGGTTGTCCAGAGGATTAGACAGGACAATGCAGGCAGAGCGCTCGCCAAGACTGACTACCTAGAACACGGTGGCAAAGTGGGTGGTAAATGGAGGCCACCATCACCATCGCTGTTTTCCTTCATCTGATGCGAAACAGAGAGAGACCTAGAACTTAGAACGGGACCACAGGCTTTGAGACTAAACGGAAGTCTGTTCCCAAAAGGACACGGGAAAGGAACTCAAGCGTATGAAGCACCACTATTCCGGCGACCACAGCATGTGCCTTACTCGTGTTCTCTCATTTCATGCAATAGTCCTATGAGCTAGTTTGGACTGACACTCCACTTACTCTAGGGCCTAGGGAAATAAATGGAGTAGTCTACTCAACCAGCAAGGGGCAGAATGAGCTTGGGGCACAGGTCTACTTGTTTCCAAAGCCTGGGCCTCTCGGGGAGCAAACACTTCAATGGGTGCTGTGAACAGGCACCTTCTTGGGGTCATGGTAACCACTGGCACATACTTGATGCTCGCTAGAAAATGCCTGGAACTTTGGAGATTTTTCCCCCAAGTAATCAGAACTTTGAAAACACCCTGGAAGGTTTCGCTGGGCCCTACAAACTCAGCTCAGTTTCTCTCATTTTTAAGAACTTTAGTCTCACTTTTTATAGATGTCACACAAATCCTAACTGACAGAAATCGATGGGCTTTCATTTAAAAAGTCTTTATCCATCTGCTTTTGGGAGAGGTGGGAAAACTAAAGCATTCCTCCAAGGCTGCCACCAGCAATGGGCTTTTAGTAGAATAGGTTACTTAAGGAGAATCAAAGTCTTCCAAGGCAGGAAAGGAAGATCCTTTAAGATAAAACCTTACCTTGCTTTTCATAATCAATGATTCCACCTTCTACCTTCAAGTAAGCAGTTAAACTTCGTTTTTAAGCAAGGTATTACTTTATTAGGTTGGCAACGTGAACTAAAGCAACAAGAAACTATTTTGCTATTGGTTAAGCGACTGCCTTCGGCTCGGGTCATGATCCTGGAGTCCTGGGATCGAGTCCCACATCGGGCTCCCTGCTCAGCAGGGAGTCTGCTTCTCCCTCTGACCCTCCCCCCTCTCAGGCTCTATCTCATTCTCTCTCTCAAATAAATAAATAAAATATTTAAAATATATATATATATATATAACAAAGAAGGACAAAATGTCCCAAATATTATACTGACTTACAAAAGTACACTGTATTCAATTTTATATGCATCTAATCTGTTCCCTTAAGAACTAAAGAAAGAAAATCAACTATGTAAGCACTCTAATCATCTAGTTACATGACCGCATTATTTAGTTAATAATATATATGTATTTTTCATTTTATGTTTTAGATTGTCCTAAATACTCTGGAATGTATAAACCAGAATCAATATAGGATTGAAAGGCAATAGGTTACAGTTGAAAACTTAGGAACTTGAGCTAGGAAATGTCCAAGATTAGATCACTTACATTCTTTAATGTAATATTTTAGAATTGTTTTATATTGTTTTTTTTTCCCTCCCCCAAAAAAACCAGTACCAGGTAGGTGGGTTTAGCATGTTAACCCATGGAAATGAGGGTTTCCATGTTTTTACTGGGATCAATATTTGGTATAGTTCCCCAGCTCCCTATCTAAATTGAAGGCAGTTCACAAAATATGTAAGTATTTTACTTTGCATATCCTCCTTAGTAATTTAAAATATTCTCGATTTAAAAAATACTCAATGATTATATTCAAATTTGGCTAGTTTCCTCTCCTGAATGAAGGCATCAGTTCTCCAAATACTGATTGCACAATCAAAATTGTTTAAGAAATTCTCATGCTTGTGAATATAAAAATGATAACTAATAAGTAAGAAAAACCCAATGGGCAGAAAAACTTTCATTATTGATAGTGGTCTGAGATTGATGGGAGGGAATAAGTTTGAAGATGGAGATCAAAGAGAAATAAATCAAGGATCCTTAAGTGAGTTCAAAAAATAACATGTCTGCTAGTAATTGACTGAAATGGCAAGCGAATACATAAGTAATACATCAGACAGAGATAAGTGCAAAAAAGAAAAATCAAGCAGAGTAGAGGAATAGCAAATTTGGGAAGCAGAATGGGAAGGCTGCTGTCTGCTTGGCATAAATGAAATTTTTAGCCCTAGAAATACATAGTTATTAGACACCTTATATACTTTTTTGAAAAGTGCTGTTAAAAGTAGCCTTTTGTGCATTCAGAGTCGTGCAGCTCAAGTCCCACAGGCTGTCTGAATTCCCCCAAGGGGCCCCTGCTTTGTCCCAGTGTGGCTCCCAAGCCAGGGAGCTCACTCCTTCCACGGTGACCCAGGCCCTAGCAGAGCCCAGACCTCCTGCTGGGTTAGGGGCCCAGAAAATGGTCTAAGAAGAAGACTTTCCTGCCTGCCACTCAAGATCGTTTCCTTGGGACTAAGCAAAGAGTTGTTTTGTGTGTCTTAATTTTTCAAGGTAAAGAAGTCAGGCTGACTGCTGATGGAGATCAACGCTGGGAAGCCTGAAAAGAGATCAATAGCCTCTCAGACCCCCAGATCTCCCACACTCCCATCCAGGAGAACTTGATGTAGGCATTCCACAGCAGGCCCCTGATGTCCCCAGCTTCCGATGACACGAGGGCACAGGGTGACTAGGAATCAGGTAAATAGCTGACCCGCCCCTCTCACTCAGTCGAGAGTCCCAGGGCCCCATCTCCAGGCATCTCTCGTACCTGCAGTGGGCTCATTAAGAGCAGACTGCAATGAGCCTGCTTGCTTTCAACCCTGGGCTCTACTACACTTCCTGGCTGTGTCACTCTGGGCAAGCTGCTTCACCATTCTGTGCATCAGTTTCCCCATGTCAAGTGGGGATGACGATCACATTGGCGACACTCAGTTTTTGTGAGGCTTAAATAAGTTGATATATGTAAAGCATTTTATACCCCTATGTGCCAGGAACTGCTCTAGAGGTCAGTGATTCATTTACAGCGGTGCCTGGCATAGAATGTGAACCCCAGGTGTATCAGTAATTAGAGGTCCACAAACCCTTATCTGACACTCTGGTGATTATGATGATGATATGATAAAAGATGACAGGGTGACTATCCTACCTATAAAAAACTCCGGGGGGGGGGGGGATCCTGGTACAGCACTCCGTAATCAAACGCATTACTATTTCTACAGTAAAACATACAAACATTGGTACTAAGTGGGATAAATAAAGACTATAGCCTTCCATCGGTTCAGGTCAGGATTTACTACCAAGCTTTTCACGTGACAGTCGTTTGGTTTTCAGAGCTTTCTGGATTTCAGAAGAGATGTTGGATCTCTATATATAAAGCAAGGGGCAAAACCCATTGAAGTCTTCTCTTCCTTTCTGACTTCCGGACGTGGTTAATGACCAAATAAATAGTCAAAACCACTTAGGAGTGGAAAATAGGAAGCCCTTCAGGCATGGAAAATTCATGACTGCATAATTAATCTAATGCCAAATATGATCTAAACAACCCCTTCCCCCCCTCCCCAAATACAGCGCACCATAAGATACTCAGTCAACCAAGTCATTTCTACAAACAGGTCGCAAGTAATCTTGAAGGGTTTTCAAAAGTACTTTTTGAATATAGGAGAAAAATCCTTACATTTTACCACGATTTTCACAGTACGACCTTATCTTTCCCACAGGAAACAGACAAGCTATGAAATGACAAATACTTGACTTAAAAACGTGTACCTTCAAAGCAAACCGTATCCTCTGCAACCAGCCTAAGGGAGATGAGCCAAAGTTATGCCAAAGTGGTAAAGTCTCCTGCTACCAAAGGAATGTTGCTCCACGTTGCATTTTAAGGAAAGATCTGCAGCTCTTGAAGAGTTGCACAGTAACTGGTTCAAGATGTTCTCACTGCTGGTCAGCACTGGATAAAGGATTTGCACAAACCCATGGAAGCCGACTTCTCCCGCCTCTTTATTACCCCCATATGTGGTTATTTATCTTGCCCAACTTTTCTGACCCCTTTCTATTTATTTTATACTGAAGTATCGCTTTGTTCACACCCTGTGTTTACCACTCCCATGGTGATCTGTACACAAAGGCAAGTCAGGAAGACATGAAATGAACGGAGATACTTATGTTGCTTTATGGTTTTTTCCCCTTCTCATTATCCTCCTACTCAATGAGACTGTAGTGGGAGGTCTGAATGACATTTCCAAACCGAGAACTTAAAGCTACATTTCAACACCCAACCCCTCAGTTGTCATAGGAACAACACTAGGAGGCTTATCTAGGTTCTAACAAACAGCCACTTGTTTCGCGAGCAATTAAAGCTCCCCCCCAGTCAAATATATACACACAGCCATATACCCCATATACCTACCTCCCCAAAATGTAATTGGACAAAACCGTACACCACACCGAAAACTTAAGAAACAAGCCCAAAGAAACGTGTTTGGATCCCTGAATATGCAAATAGCAAATACTATTCTCAAGACATTATTTTAACCAGAATCCCTTCAGTCTGTAGCTCCACATGCCCACAAAGACAGGTGCCTACCATCAATATCTTTTCCGAGTATGCAAAAATATTAATACTCTCAGTAACCCCAAGTGGGGAATTCGGGGCAATGGTATTTATTGTACAGGTATTTCTAACAATTAAGAAACTGATAACAAAAGAGCAGACAGAATTAAAAACATGAGGATTTCTAAAGGAATTCTTCTGGAAGCTACTTTCTGGCATTTATTGTTTCAACCTGCTTCTATTATATTTTTGTCATTCAAAACAATGGCTTCTAAATGGATGAGTAAAACCTAAAATTTACAGAGGCTTTTTTTTCCATTAAGCACAGCAGTGTTTAGCCAGGTTATTAAATCATCATGGTTTTGCCCAAGTATTCACATGAAATTCAGAACTGAAAGTAATTGTGAATCACTAAACACAAGCTAACAGTCGGATATAAGTTACCTGTAAATATCCTAAAGCTTTGTCACCAGTTTTCTGTCCTCAAGATTCTAAACCCCACCTATTCAGGGGCTTCAGGGAACCAAGAAGCATTTTTCCCATCCTCAGCCACACCTTAATTAAGTCAAATAACTTGTAATATTCACACGTTTGGATCACCAATCTGATTTATTGGAGGACCTGCCCTTAACAAGGCTATGTTCACCTTACTTTTTATTTATTTCTTCGAAAATAAATCCTTATGCAAAAGTCTTGAGAACTATTAGTCTGAGAAAAATTGATCAAGAGTTCTCAAAGTGTGTAAGACAAAAATAATTTATAGATCCTCCTAGATTCATCTCCCTCCCCTCCAACCTCATCCCACTCCAATGCCAACAGAGAGAAACTGCAACATTGCTATCCTGTTTTTTATTATACATTTCTCCCTTTCAAGTTAAGGATTTTCAGATTTTGAAATTAACAGAACGGGAAGCAAAAGTCAGACATACAGAGTCAACTTTCAATTTGGCTTACGGTTATTAAAAAACAGAAAAATAACACTGTATCCTATATAACCCCAAACTTACCACTCTGTCAATAACGGTTTCAATTATATAGAGTCACATTCATAAAGGAACATCACCAAAACTACCTATATAATCGCTAGCAGTTAAGTAACATTTTTTTCCATCTGATTCTGTAAGTAGACATCACATGATTGCTTCTACTGACCAATAAGAAAACTGGTAAGATCAGGTAGCCACCTACCCTTCTAATTATATTTTCCTATTCTACTCCACTTTCCCGGCACAATCATTCTTAAAAAGCCAAATCAAGAAATCAGATAATATAAAATGCTTAATAGAAAATTGTGGGTTTTTTTACAGTTTACAAATAAGAACCTATTGTATATAACACAGGTATTCAAAGCTTTATTGTATTTTTCTGGAAATTTTCTGGAATGTTGGGGCAGCTGAGATTCAAGATTACAAAACTGAATTTGTTTCAGAGGAAGACAAACAGACGCATGTCCACCAGTAAGAACTGCTAATCACAATCTCTCGAAACATGATAGACCATGTAGAAATATCCACCCTTTTGCTGTACTAATTGTAATCAAATAGAACAATCTTAAAATTCATGACACAAACGTAAAAAAGTCTATTACCAGCTTAATCTGCCCTTCACACATCAGTAGGAAATGTTTCCAATGCATTACTTAAACTTTCATTTTGTAGAGTTCTAACTAAAGGCTTGACATCCTTGGGTAGAGAGAGAGAGATGGGAGGGTGAGCTGAGTAATTATGAAAGCATCCCTTCAAATATTATACATACTATTCAGACTAAATGGACATCTGTACCCATGGAATGTCAATGCCCCAACTCTACCAAACAACCCATTTTATTGGTCTCTCCCCACTAAAAAGAAAAAGGGCGGGGGGGAAGCCAACTAGTTATATTACATGTATTTGTCTAAACTGGTAGAGCCCAGCTCATCTTTGTT
Organism: Mirounga angustirostris; assembly: GCF_029215605.1. Taxonomy (NCBI): domain Eukaryota; kingdom Metazoa; phylum Chordata; class Mammalia; order Carnivora; family Phocidae; genus Mirounga; species Mirounga angustirostris. The sequence goes on from NW_026991719.1 coordinate 39,687,588, forward strand.
AATAACCTGGCTTCTTCTCACCCTTTATACTATATTCTTGGGCTACTTCTTTCTAGAATTCCTCACTCCGTTTATGTGTTCTCTGGTTCAACACAGTTGTTAGGGATCTGTGAACAATTCTACAATTCCCACATACACCATATGATATCTATTAGGGAGCGATGCCACTTTTCACTTACCAATTCTGGATAAAGCAGTATTTCCTGGTGACAGAATGCTGCTGATTCCATTCGCTAAAACTCCCTCTTCACAGCTTGATAAACCTGATTATAAAATGTCTTTGTTCCAGATCACACGAGGCGCTTTTTCCTGCAAAAGTTTTCTAAAGCGTCAACTGCATTTCATTCCTGTTACAAAACGAATAAGAACGGGGGGGGGGGGGGTGTGGGAGGTGGGGAACAGGGAGTAAGTCCACACAAGTTCCTGGCAAAAAAAAGAGAAAAATTTAGCTGCATTTTTCTGAGTTTAATCAGTAAGCTATATTAAAGTGACAGTTACCAGTTCGGGGAGCCAGAGTTTGACCAAGTCAGCCACCACCAGTGTGGGTGTCTTCCACTGATGTGCGGACCCCAAGGAAGCAGTCACTTGGTCATCTATCACATGTGGCTGAATCACTGGACACCCGCCACCACCCCCCCACCTCTGCCCCCGTTGAGCCGCACTCCGGGCAGGAGAGTGGCTGGACACCCAAAGCGGGACCTCTTATAGGGACCCGCCAATTAGCTGCTGACCAATCACAGGCAGCACCTACTACCTAAGTCACATGACAGGGCAGTCCCTATGACTGCAGGATTTCTGAATTACTGGGGTTACACAAAGGACACTCATTCAGGAAAAGAGAAAAAAAAAAAAAAAAGCCATAAGCCGAAACAGAAAACGCCCAGGCTGTGACAACTGGCTTTAAAACAGAGAACATCCGAGCTTCACACAGACAGAGAGAAAGAGCCACAACCAAGCCAGGATGGAAATCAGAAGAATGCCTGGCAAATATTAAAAATTAATCCCAAAGCAGACGCTGAGTTTACAAACCCACTTCAGCTATAAATATACTCCTCCCTTCCTCTACAGTCTCCCCGACAATTTTGCATTCAAAATGGCTTTATTTTAAAAGGCTCCAGGGAACCTCTCTCCACAAAACCCGGTAGGAAAATGTGTAAGAGACATAAGTCCCCTCTCTTCCCATCCCCTCAAAATACCCCTGAAGGAGATTCAAAGTTTGCCACGAAAAAGTTTCTTAACCAAAGTGCATTTCTTTCAAAATGGGTGGGTAGCTCTGGCAAAATTAAACACCGTCATGACAAATTTGCAGATTTGAATGGGAACTACCAAATCATATCTAGGTCTCCCCCCGCCCCCCTGCTCTCTGTCTCATGTAATCATTTTAGTCTGCTTACATCAAGAACATTCTTACTAAGTAAATGAGCCCCCCACCCAATGAACTAGCTACCAATCTGTTTTTATTTTAACACCTCCAATTTATTTCTTAAATATTTATGTCCTAGGAAAAATTCAATTGTGAAAACCTCCTACCGTTTCTTTGCCGCCCCCCCCCCCAATGGTACTTACAAATGTTCTTTGTTTGGATCTGTCAGTTTCTCCCGTCCCCCTGACATCTGAAGCCAGAACATGGGCTCAACTTCATCCTTCAAACCTAAAGGCCCTATTTTGATCATGCAAGACTGCAACAGCTCTTTCTCCGAGGCAAGCCCAGAACACTATGCTGCTTCCCATTCCCAATTTATGGAAGGAAGCGTATGTCAAACAAACCAGGTGATGACTCACACAGCCTCCCCCAGCCACATTTTCCCTAGAACGGGAGGGTAGCCTAAGTGCAGCCCATTTGGCTGTGACTCAGTTTTATTAGACTGGTGATTGTAGTTAATCTGACAAGCTCACATTTTTCCTTTATAACTTGCACATTACAGGATCAGAACACACGTTCTAAATGGGTTTCAAAGGACGGGATCCCGTAAATGAGAAAGTTGCAAGGTTATTTTTAAGGTATGGCAAAGCTCTGGCTCTATTCCCAAATATTTAAAACTTCAGAGTTATCCACTGAAAATTTTTATTACAACTGAGGCAACCAAACGTTTGAGTTCACACGACAGCAGTCAACAGGTTTTATACCTTTAGGTCTGTGAGAGGCTTTCTACCATGGGGGACTCAGACTCTTTCTGTCCTGAGGACCCAAGTTCAAGTCCAAGTCTGGGGCCCACGTGGCAGGTTCTTCAGGAAGTGGTCGGGAGCATGAGAGCCACGTTGAGGCTTTCACTTTTGCATTTACTGCAATTCACATTCTAACCTGAGCGACTCGCTCAAGCACACACGTACAATACAGCCACATCTCTCTCTCACACACACACACACACACACACACTCACTCACACAGATCTGTACAGTCCTTTAATCCCAACCTGCTACGAGCGGCATAAGAAAAACTTGAAAATCATCAACTGTCATCTGTGAAAATTCCAATTAAATAAATGGGCATGCCTAAAAGTCTTCCTCTTCAGGAAAAAGTTTACTACCAAGATGGGAGTGGCATTACATGGAATAAATTGTTCCCAGGTATTACGCAGACAGGAAGAACGCAGTAATAAGAAGTGCAATTCCCCACACAAAAAATCTGGAAGGCTCGGCCTGAGCAGTTTCACTACAGTTATCTCTTTTCAGCATACTTCCTTTAACCTTGAGCAAAGTCAGCAACTGCCCGGACTGAGGCTTGGCATTTATTGTTGATGGGGAACTTATTTTGTTACGATATAGAAAATACATTCTATTTCTAGAATATATAAAACTATTCAAATATCTAATTTTCAAATTGAGAGACGAAGCCAGAGAAAGAGCACATGCACTGAAAACAGTGAAAAAGAGTTAATTCAGGAGTTGACTATTCACTTTTCAAAAGGATTCCCTATAGGGTTTTACGGGAATAAACCCTACATTAAATTTACATATAGAATTGGCTTTCGGAAATTAAACTCACACACTACAATTAAGAAGTGCATTTCCCAATTACACTTTTGAAGCCTTGGTATTTTAACTGTGGGTACATAGTTCTCGGTTATTAAAATGTATTCATACTTCAAAAGGGATGTATTAATCTAGCCACTGACTTTTTTGAGTAAAATTTTATTGGCTTAAAGAAAGTTACCTTCCTACGACACACAGAGAACATAAAATCTATAATTACATGGCTTTCAATGGAAATAAAAACAGACTATGAAAACAGAACGTTAATAAAAAATCAAACACCTAAAACTTTGGCATCTAAAAGAATCTATAACATTTTAAAAGCTTGGAGCCAGACTTGCTGGGATTCGAATCCTGGCTCTACCATTCCTAGCTGTGGTACCTGGGTTAAAAATATAATATATGTAGTTCTGAACACAGTGTTTGCCCGACAGACAGTAAACACTATATAAAGGTCGGCTTTTCTTTTTTCTATTTTTTTTTTTTTTTTTGAGGGCATGGAGCCCAACACAGGGCTCAAGCTCATGACCCTGAAATCAAGACCTGAGCTGAGATCAAGAGTCGGACACTTAACCGACTGAGCCACCCCTAAAGGTTGGCTTTTCTATTATCATTATCACCTAATCTCTACCCTTTGGATGCTCTTTGCGCCATCACTTTAGAGTAATATACACCTTGGTCATTCCCCAAACCACATTTCTGCACGAGAAAAATACAGTTCCGTAACTTTTTTTTTGTTTAAAGAATCACTTGTAACCTATTTTACCAATGATGACAAACACCTCGCCAAGCCGTATTTTGCTCCCTAAGTTTCAGTGGTTTAAAATACTCCCCTGATTTTACACCTGACATCTGTTTGGGTCTTTCTGCTTCAACTTCTCGGAATTCCCAAAATCCAGTACAGAATCGGGTCAGGACCAGCCAGGGAAGACATTCAAAAAGAACTTCCATTCCAGTCAGCCCAGATGGGTCAAGACGTGGAAACTCATCAGCCAGAAAAGAAGGTGAATGGGTCCAAGACCAGGGCGAATGCTATGGTTCTTTTGGGGGGCGAGGGGGGTGTGGCAGGGGGCCCACAAACAGAGGTATGAGGAAGTGGTCCCAGGCTCAGAAAAAGTACCTGAGATCAAAAACTAATGATGTATTATACATTGGCTAATTGAATTTAAATACATTTTTTTTAAGATTTTATTTATTTATTTGAGAGAGAGAATGAAAGAGAGTGAGTACATGAGACGGGGGAGGGTCAGAGGGAGAAGCAGACTCCCTGCCGAGCAGGGAGCCCGATGCGGGACTCGATCCAGGGACTCCAGGATCATGACCTGAGCCGAAGGCAGTCGCTTAACCAACTGAGCCACCCAGGCGCCCTTAAATACATTTTTAAAAAGTACCCGAGATCCACTGTTTATTCTCTCTACAGGGTCACAGGACATAAAACTCTACGATAGCTACCCTAAGGGAAAACCAAAGAATGGAGGGTGTGAAGGGGGTACAAAAAAAAAAAAAACAAAAAAAAAAACCCCTCAGCATGCATTCTCTCCTATGTGGTCTTTCATTAAGAAATTTCATGTCTTAAAGGAGAAAACTACATGGGTTTCCATCTGAAAACTATGTGAAGAAATTCAAGCTAATCGTTTCCAGCCAGCATCTAACATATCTGAAGAATGATAAAAAGGACAGCACCAGACATTTCTGAGGCTCAGGCGAACTTTATAGATATGGGACTCCTCAAAGATGGTGCTCGACACTGCTCTGGGGGACACAAGAAGTGATTCTATGTTTTGTTCGAGGGTGAGCAACTGCTCTGACCTGTTTTATCCAGGCAATGTTTGTGAGACAGATGGTAACATAATGAGGGGGAAAGCCAGCAAAATGGAGAGAAGGTGGTTAGGATTACAAATGAGAGTTTGGGGGGAAGGCTTGATTTTGTTCCCCTGCGTGTCAGTTCCAAGATGCACAGAGACCTGATTCAACAGTTCAGTGAAAGACAGGTTTGGAGCTCCAGCAGAGAACTTCCTCCCGGCTACCACTCCTGTCCCCAGGCAATCGCTAAAATACCAAATGATCCAACTGTGTCGGGTTCCCACAAACCAGAACTACAGGTCAGGGTGCAAACAACCTGGGTCCCAGGACTGGCTCTGGGACTATCACCTGTGGGGACGTGGGAAAGTCATCTCATTTCACGCCAAGGCTTTTGTTTCATCTGGAGAATGGGAATAAATGAGAAAACCCAAGGAATGAAGAGAAATTGCTGCCTCAGTCATGTTTGTCACCATGAAGGGTGAGCTGCCATCCCTGGCTACCAATCTTAAAACTCTGGCGGGGGCGGGGGGGGGCGGGGCAGGAAACCCAACAGTCTGAGGCTTTCCAAGTCACATTGCTCTTTTGGAGGTAGAAGGTTGCAAAGCAACTTTATCACCTATGTGTTACGACGATCAAAAACATTGGACAGCTGCTAGATTCACTTTTTGATTATAACAAAGTATCCTTTGAGATCAGAAGACTACCTTTGTATACAGTATATGTGAGAGTCCCAATATTACAGAATTTTCATAGAAACCTGCCTACATGGGGATGGGGGCGCCTGGGTGGCTCAGTTGGTAGAGCATCTGCCTTCGGCTCAGGTCATGATCCCAAGGTCCCGGGATTGAGTCCCGAGTAGGGCTCCCTGCTCAGCGGGGAGTTTGCTTCTCCTTCTCCCACTCCCCCTTCCTTGTGCGCACGCTCACGCTCTCTCTCTCTCTCTCAAGTATATAAATAAAAAATCTTAAAAAAAAAAAAAAAGAAACCTGCCTACGTGGCTGTGTATGCGTACACCTCTACGGACACACACAACAACTCTATCTAGACTTATATCAGGCAATCTGAATATTTCTCCTGGAGAGCTTGCCTCTCTGTTCCATGCTTTTCATGTTATATAAGCAGCCGCACTGCCCATCTTCCTGCAGTGATTTTCAGATCTAAGCAGTGTATACTTGCTCAGAAAAGTTTATTAGTTGTCTTCTTTCCCCACCCATGTTAAAGAACGAACTGACTCAGTTTTCTGATGGCAACGCCACTGAGTGGGAGTGAGTATGGGGGTGGCAGGGTGGGAGAAAGGGGGGAGGACGACGAGGAGGAGGAGGTGGGAGCCAAGAGCTGAATCACAGCCATGTGAGTAATCTTAGGCTTTTTTTTCTTCCTAAGGGTATGAATCAAATTAAGCTTGTTTTGCTGTGGATGAAGGAAGAGGAATATAATAGCGTGAATCAGAGCAATTATCAAATATGCGGCGCTCACTGAAAATTAATTATAACCACTGCCTTCTCTCACACAGCTGCCAGAAGATGCCTGAGAGCTTCTGTTAATCAATATAATCCTGTACAAAAATTCTTAAGGGTTTGAACTTGAGTCTCACCCTCTTCCCTTTAAAAATTTCCTTTTACACATGAATTTCAGAAACAGGAATTATTTCGGAGCTTCTGTGAGATAATCTTTGGCCCTTGGAGAGCAGTGTGAAAACAACGTGGCTAATACTGGGTAGCGACCAGGTTACACACTATCTAGCCTTCAGTGCTAGAAGCCAAGTACGGAGTTTATGAAAACAATCGCTCAGAAATGAGTTTCACCTCTCCCGAGCTTTCCAAAGGGAATGCTGCGTGCAACAACAAACCGTCGGGAAAAAGTGGGCATTCTTTTAGAATAGTTTTCGGTGCGAAGAGAGTTGCTGGACAAAATGTCTGAACTTCCTTATGCTGAAATAAGTGGATCCTCATCGTTTTAAGAATTTACGAGAAGTCAGGTTGAGAGAACGATGGACCAAAACCTATGAAATCAGTTTTTTTGGGAATGTACGTAAAGAGCAAGAACACAGCTCGGTTATTTGTAGTCAGGGTGCAGCTCTAACCAGATTCCTATAGAAAGGCACTTCCTTTTATGCCATGTTTTTGAATCCGATCTATTTAGTAATTCGTGGAATCTAAATATTACCATGGGAAAAACTTGGCCATCTAAAGAGAAAGGCATGGTATATCTATTCATCTACAGATATTCTATAGATAGGCAAGTAGCACCCTATGATTTTAGTACTCTTACAGAATATTCCACACACAGGAGCTCGAGGAGAATAGTGTCTTTATCACACTGTCACATTTTTCAAAGTTCATTGCTATTTATGGGACAGTGTCTTCTGCGCCAGCACAACCTTCTTGGGGGGCGGGGGGTTCTCCAAATAAATTATCTCAAGAGCACTCTGAATAAGCGAAAGCTTTTAACTTTTCCATGCCTCTATGTTCCTCAATTTGAAAACTGTAATTTGAAACGACAGCTCTTTAGGGATGACAGTTTGTATGCCCAGGCTGACACACTGCCAAATCTGCCATATAACATTAATATTTTGGAGATTTTAGTCCAGATCTATTTATATAATCTAGAAGGATATATCAATAGTAGGGTCACATAAAATGAGCCAGATGTGAGGGGCACCTGGGTGGCTCAGTCGGTTAAGCATCGGCCTTCAGCTCAGGTCATGATCCCAGGGTCCTGGGATCGAGCCCCGCGAGTCAGGCTCCCTGCTCTGTGGGGAGCCTGCTTCTACCTCTCCCTCTGCCCCTCTCCCCCCGTTCATACTCACACTCACTCTCTTTCAGGTAAATAAATAAAAATCTAAAAAAAAAAAAATGAGCCAGATGTGTTTTCAGACTAGGTAACTTGGCTATCTCTACCCCAGCCCTCCAGGTCCCTGCTACCCGAACACAGCCAAGTTAATGATATTGCTGTATTTGACTTTCTACATTTCAAGCCAGTAGTAAACTCTCCTACTTACACTGTCCAGTTTCTCATGCAGTAGAAATAATCTTCCCAAACCTGATGTTGTCACATCCTGACCTGTCTCTATGACACGGGGCTAGAAGTGACCAGAAATTTTCTATTCGTATTTTAGTTCCTTCTGTTTTTTTAAACATTCTGAACAGTATTTGCAGGAGAAGACACTGAAAAATCGGTCTTATCAATTCTCAGAATTTGAGTCCCCTGAAAAAAAGTCCTTGGAGTACTTTGTGTGGGTTTTTGCTGCCCCCCACCATGACATACCAAATGTTTGGAGGTGGCAGTGGGGAGTGGGGTGGTGACCATTCTGATGTTTTTACAAATGGGAAGAACCAGGATTTTCAAAGGCATAACTGATGTTTAGTGCAGATGCATGAAGACCTTACAAATCAGTCATGAACTATGTGGAGGTGACCCAGTTCGTACCTAGCAATAGTGTAGAAGAATCAAAAACAGCAACAAAGACAACTTGCAGGCCAGGTATCCAGGAAGATGTCGTGGTGTTGGGGGGCGGGGGGAGAGGTATTGCGGAGGGGACTTGGCTGGAAGACAGGAGTAACGGGGTTGTCACAACATAGACCAAACCACAGAAGTCTGGCTTATCATAGGGAATAAATAATAGAAATGGGAAAGAGAAAACAAGAAAAGGAGGGAATGACTTCATTTAAAAAAAATACGATCTTGGAGTGCCTGGGTGGCTCAGTCGGTTAAGCATCTGCCTTCAGCTCAGGTCATGATCTCAGGGTCCTGGGATTGAGCCTCACAAGGGGCTCCCTGCTCAGCAGGGAATCTGCTTCTCCCTCTGTGCTCTCCTTCTCTCTCTCTCTCTCAAATAAATAAAATCTTTAAAGAAAGCTTAAAAACAAATATGATCTTAACGGTGAGCTTTTTGTACCAAGTCCTCTTTATTGTTATTTTTCCTATACTGTATCTCTCAGTTCACTCTCTAATGAATATACCTGATCCATCATTATCCTCCCTCCAGGATGTGGCCAAGCTATCGAAAAAGTCAGCCTGTGGAGAAACAGCCGGCAGGGTAGTGAGGGGAGCTCAGGTACGCCGGGATTAAAGGATCTGGACATATTTAAGCAGAGAGAAGGCAAGAAAGCACAGAGATACCTGACTGTTGTCTGACATGTGGGTCAGAAAAGTCCATGTAGAAAGTGGACTGAGGCCCTCAGCAGAGGAGGGGCCTTAGGAAGAGCTGGACTAGGAACCTGGCAGGGATGATAAAGGGGAAGTCACCCTATCCAGTGGGTGTGGCTGACCTTCAGTCCCTTCTGACTCTGCGATTCTAGAACTAAAGAGTTTTGTAGAGCATTTTCTTATTCTTTTTTTTAAAAGATTTTATTTATTCAAAAAAAAAAAAAGAGAGACAGAGAGAGAGAGAGAGAGAGAGAGAGAGAGAGAGAGAGCATGAGCAGGGGAAGAGGCAGAGGGAGAGGGAGAAGCAGACTCCCCACTGAGCCAGGAGCCCGACGTGGGTCTCGATCCCAGGACCCTGGGATCATGACCTGAGCCGAAGGCACAAGCTTAACCATCTGAGCCACCCAGGTGCCCCTGTAGAGCATTTTCCATCACTCTAAAACAATTTCATTGAAAGAGAGGCTGTGTCGAAGCAAAAACAGATCGAAACAGATCGATGCAGAGTTCTTCTGTTGGGAGGAATAGGTTGCAAATTAATTTAACCTGATTATTTCCTCTGTGACAGGATGGTCAATATTATGAATCCCCCTGTGACATCAATGCCTCTGATCTCACCTCCTGTGACTGGGAACCCTGTACCGTGAACTGGCTGGCTGTACAGTATGACAAAACGACTTTTCCTCTCAATTCCTACCCTAACGGGTCATTGTAAGAAAACAAGATGACCGGGCGCCTGGGTGGCTCAGTCGTTAAGCGTCTGCCTTCGGCTCAGGTCATGATCCCAGGGTCCTGGGATCGAGTCCCACATCGGGTTCCCTCCTCGGTGGGAAGCCTGCTCTCCCTCTCCCACTCCCGCTGCTTGTGTTCCTGCTCTCGCTATCTCTGTCTCTGTCAAATAAATAAATAAAATCTTTAAAAAAAAAAAAAAGAAAACAAGATGACCCCTTAAAAACTGCATCTTACATAAGATGTCACCATGGGAGAAAGCCGGGTGATGGCTCCGCGAGCCCTCTCCATACGATTTGTGTGACTTCTTAGGAGCCTGTAATTATTTCAAAAGAAAGAGTTCAAAACCCAAACCTGCAGCTGTCTGAAAAAGTTACCTTCAACTAATTGTAGCAAACTGAAGTCCAAACTCATTTCTGGATAATTACTCCCAATGGTGCTGGTTGCGCTTAAATGCCAGAGAAACATTCCATAAGAAAGCCAACGAACTGTAACTGACCAAGCCTCTCCCTTGTTGCTGAATGCCTATGGTAGCATACGCTTTAAATACTCACGGATTTAAGATACACTGGAATCTTAAAGATGAAAATAACTAGAAATGACAAAATAAGATTTACAAACTTAGTTTTAGAATTCTAAGATGTAGAAAAGACACCCACTCTGTTTCACCCGACCTGAAATGTCGTGCATTGTAAGACATTCCCTTCTTTTATGTAACAAACAAACGTGGCCAATTAACTATGACGCCGCCATGCCTCAAAGACAGTCCTGAGTGAGGGTCAAACGAGCTTCTCATTTGCATTGTCTGGAGAGATGGGCTATTTCTCCTGCCTTCATTTGTGCTGCTTGGCACGGGACTGGCAGTCCTTCTGCATCTATCTCAGCGGCAAATGAAACAGTTTCAACTACTTGTATTTTCCCAGTCGTTGCTTTAAAAGAAAACGTGGGATTTCAGTCATTTCTCCAACAATGAACATTTGCCTCACTAATATCAAATTTGCTCCCTGCCGTGCTAATGCCTTCCTTTTTGTGCACACAATAGGATTTTGTTTCAATGCCAATAAAATTTCATTTCGGTAAGTGTAATCTTACTGAGAGCATATCAAATGGCAGATACCCCCAGTCATATATAGAACCAACAATACAACTCAACGAAACTGCTGCCCGTGTAAACAGCTCTTGGCCAACTTTGTGCATGCGTGGGAACAGCAACAGCACGACCACGGCCTGGCAGATGGCTACTGAGAGTGGCTGCCCATTCTAATCTACATCCAGATTTTAAAAATGGTCAAATATGGGGAGTAGGTGGGGGCGGGAGGGGGGTCTTAGAATACACTAAATGTCATAGATGCTTTAGGTCCTCTTCTCGCCCCAGGCAAATCCTCATTTCCCCGCAGCCTATTTCTGACTACCTTGTCCAGGGAATTCCTTATTCATTCAAACGTTATTTTTTATTGAGTACTTCTAACTTCTAGGTACCAGGCTAAGTTCAGGGGATCCAGCAATTAACAAGAGACAAAGTACCTGACCTCAGGGAGTTTCTAGTCCAGAGGGGAAAGACACACAATCAAATAAATGCAAAGTAAGCTAGCTGGTGATGAGGTCTCTGGCAAGACAGAGCAAACAAACAATCCTGGGATGCAGGAAGGGGTAGGAGTAGGGGTGGTTATTCTTTTGCTTGGAGTGATCGGGGAAGGCAGGCCCCTCTGATCAAGGAGGCACTTCAATCGAGTCCTGAAGGAAGGCAGGAAGCAGGTTCTGGAGAGAGCTGGGCAATAAATGAGGGGGTGAGGCAGAAGAAAAACTTGTGCAGGGGCATTGAAGTAGGAGCATTCCTGGTCAGTTACAGGGACAGCAAAGAGGCCAGTGCTCACTATAGCAGAACGGGAAAAAAAAGGACATGGCAGTGATTAGGTTGAGTGGGGATGGAGGGAGCAGATCACATAGGGCTCTCTAGGCCATCATCTTTCAAGGACTGCGGTCTGGACTCGGAGAGAAATAGCAAACGGCATGGGGCTCCTGATCAGGAGAGTGGAACCATCTAAGAGGGTAACTCTTGAGGCAAGGGAGGGACAAAGTGCCTAGTTGATGAATCCAAATGAGAAGACAGTGACCTGGCCCGGTCGGTATCAGTGGAGATAAGGGTGACTGGTCAGATTCAGCATATATTTTTAAGGCAGAGAAGACAGGAGTTGCTGAGGTGGGGTAAGCTAAAGAGAAGACTCAATGGGGACTCCAGGGTTTCTGGCCTGGGCAACAGGAAAAACGAAGCTGCTCTTTCCCAAGTTGGGACAGGCTGGGTACAGCAGGAGTGGGGAGGTATGCAGAGGGGAATGAAGAGCTGGGTTTTCGACATGCTAGGCTGGAGGTGCCAAGGAGACATCCAAGCAGAGATGAAGTTGAAATTGAGCAGAAAGCTGGGAGATGAAATCATCAGCGTTTAAGTAGTATGTAAAGCCAAGGGATTAATTCTGACTTTGGGAGTGAGGACAGATAGAGAAGTGGTAGGAGGACCGAGGCACTTGAATATGAAGAGGCTGGGGCAATGCCAGGAGGAATCGGCAAAGAACACCCTCGGATAGGCAGAGCACCAAGTGTAGTGTCAAGGAAACCAAGTGAAGAAACTGATTTCAAGGAAAAGGGTAGGAGTAGCTGGGTCAAATCCTGCCTGAAGGCTCAAGAAGATAAGGACTGAGAACTCAGCCCTGGATTTGGAAGGTGGAGTTCCTGGGCACTCTTGACAGGAGTCATTTGGAGCCTGGGGGGTGGGGGTGGGCAGGCAAAACCTAACTGGAATGAAAACAATGGAGCATGGGAGGAAATGCATTTGAGGCAGTACATAAAGACACCACCAAGAAATGGCACAGTAGCTGGAAGGGAATGTGAGTGGGAGAAGTGGATGATGCTGAGGAACACATGGGTAACTGCAGGAGCCTCAATTAGGAGACGGATGATAGGACCCAGTAAGGCAGTATAGGCAAACAAACCCATGAGCACCTATGGAGGTAATGTGTGTAGGTCCAGAGGTAGGAAAGTGGGGAAGATCTAATTTCTATGTTTTATGTCTCTTCAAGACCTTAAGAGATGGGTTCGTTTGTTCTCTGACTCTTTGTTGTTGCTGTTGCCACACTGAATACATAAGCCTACAGTCCTAATCCAGAAATTTTTTAAAGTAACTAAAGAAACATGGGGTGCCTAGCTGGCTCAGTCAGTGGAGCGTGCAACTCTTGCTCTTGGGGGTTGTGGGTTTGAGCCCCACGTTGGGTGTAGAGATCACTTAAAAAAATTGGGGGGGGGGCGCCTGGGTGGCTCAGTCAATTGAGCATCCAACTCCTGATTTCGGCTCAGGTCGTGATCTCAGGGTCATGAGATCGAGCCCCACGTCAGGTTCTACGCTCAGCAAGGAGTCTGCTTGGGATTCTCTCTCTTCCTCTCCCTCTGTCCCTCCCACCCCACCCCCCACTCACTCGTGCTCCCTCTGCCTCTCAAAATAAATAAATAAATCTTTAAAAAAGGTTTTAATTAAAAGTAACTAAAATATTAAAAAATAAAATAAATAAAAGTAACTAAAGAAACAGATTTTTAAAAAGAAAGAAAGAAAGGAACAGAAAGATTTTGTTGTTGTTCACCCGGGGTGATGTGTGGCTATATGTTGAATTATCTGGCAAATGTTAAACCACAAGCATTAAACAGAGCTGTGGGTAATGAATCACTTTGGCTTTTTGTTTACATAGCTAAGAAACACAATGAATGAAAAGTAAAGAGCATCACCACCAAATAATACTACAAAGCCACAGCAGCAAGTTCAATATCAGTATCTTTTGTATCTTAGTCACACTGTTTGAAAACACCCCAACTACATGGCTTATGGAGATCCATCACCTGGGGATCGGGACACAAGCCTCAGTTTGAATCTCTCTCTAGTCTGACACTGGTCACTCCAGTCAGAGAGGTTACTCTCTGTGGGGCATCTCTCGGAAGTGGATGAGTTGGGGGTCATCAGGTAGAGTCTATCGGTGGCCACAGACCTGAGGCTGATCAAGTTCTTGCTAACTGAAGACATAAAGCCCAATGATTGAGCCTCTTGAGTTCTAGAGAAATAGGTTACCTGGAAATGACATGAAATTCTTTGAAAAGCAGCATCATAATTCGAACCGTTATTAATGACAGAAAAGAAATCGGTCTTCCTGGCTTAGTCTACTCCACAGGCAGACAGCAGAGTAAGGTCAACAGCACAGGTTCAGGGTCAAATCCCAGCCTCACCATTTACGAACCAACATCGAGCAACTTACTGTTATAACATATCCCTGGGCCTGTTTTCTCGTCTGTAAAATGGAGGTAACGAATAGTACCTATTTCATAGGGTTACTAGGAGGATAAAGAGAATTGCTCTATGGAATAATTATTATAAAGTCATATTCTCCATCTTGGAATTTAAAACTGACCCCACACACACAAAAAATGACATAGACGTGAAAGAGAAAAAAAAATTACATAGAAGTAGCAGGAGGACCCTCTTGGAAATTCACCAAACCAGGGACTCGGCATGTCATGTATCCTTGGGACGTCAATCATACTCCAAAATTTGAGGACGGTAAATAATGGGTTTCGCAAAAATAATTTTTAAATTGTTTTAACACAAAAACATTGACATCTGGTGCAGATGACAATACAAAAATGCACCTTTAAGGGTTGGGTGGAGACTTGAGATGAATGGTATGTATGCCTGCTTCAGGGGCCTTTTATCCTCACCGCCTCCTCTGAAATTTCAGGGGCTGCACTGGCATAAAGTGTTGTCTGCTGAGTCAGAGAGGAGATCTAGAACCTATGGGAAATCGTGCTGTGAGGACTCTTCCATATTTAATCCCTAAAACTAGAAACAGCCCTAAAAGATGCCAGTGACTGCTGAAGGTTAAGTAAATACGATGTGGTGGGGTTAGCAAGGAAACCAGGGCTCCCAAGTGCCAGTCAGTCATCCCTCCACCTTGCCCGGGGATGTGGGCTCTCCCCTAGAGAGTACTCAGTTGCCCAGTTGGAGAGGCCGTGTTGTAAGGACAGTGTTTCTTAGCGGGAGAGTCCGGGAAATCCCCAGGGTATTTCTGAGAGGTCTGTGGTCTCCACCCTGAATGCTGTCAAAGGGCCCAGCCCTCCCTGTCTCCCTCACCATCAGGTGGCTTGAGGCTCCCAGGGTTGTTCCAACCAGGCCTGTCACTACCTGTCCCTTACTTTTAGCCCCAGACTTAATGAGACAGAGCCGGACGGATAAGAGAAACATAGAGACGATGGTATGGATGGCTTCCATATTCAAAACTATACAAATTTTCAGAGAAGTAAGGAATGCATGTGCCCTCAGAAGAGGGTCTCGGGCTATTAAAACTTAAATCTGTATCACCTATAAACTCTGTGCTCTAACAATCAGGAAATGAGATATTGATTTGATTGTGCAAAGGATATTTATTCTTTTACCTTCCTTCGCGCAGTCCCAGGCTGGGCTCTGGGTGGGGAGAAACACAGAGGACAGAGACCCCACCCTCCAGAATTCAAGATGCAATTACAGAAACCAGATACGAACATAAGGAAAGAACGAATAATCTAAGGCAACTTGTGGGCTCTCAATTAATGAAACAGACAATACCTTGGGCTTCGAAATGCTTTCTTCAAAGGAAATTTACAAGAAAGCCCAATATGTAAAACAGATCAAGGCAAGTGATCCGGTAGAATCTGGAGAGCCCCTGTAGGCAGCTCTAGTCTCTGCTGCCTTTTGCCCCCAGCCTTGAAGCCCAGCCTCCAGAACACTCGAGAAAGAGAGGCGGGATGTGCTTTCAAAGGTGGCCCCCAGGCAGAAGGAACCACAAAGACAAAGACAGGTGTGGAGGCCTAGAAAAGGCCAGGGCAATTTCCCCTTTCTGAGGCAAAATCTAATCCTGAACAGCAGGCTCATGCGAGTGGTGTAGCAGTGGCCTGCGCAGGGCTGGATGAAGGGCAGAGCTCAAGAGCATCCACCACTGGCAGAGAGAACCAGCTGGGAGCCACACTTCCCATCCCAACCTGGCCTCCTGTCCTGGCTCTCACCCAAGGTGCCCCGTGTCACAGGGTGATCACTGCAGAAGGAGGCACATAAAGATGGGGATCGCAACCAAAGAGGCCCCCAAGAGCTAACAGATCGAATACAATAGGAGAGGGAGGCCAAGGTAGGTGGTAGGTAAGCCTGTGCTTACCATGGTAGGTATTTCTCAACACCACCCCCTCACTTCCCTGACATTTACGCCACGTGGAAATACAGTTCTAAGGGGCCAAATTTCCCAATGTTTCAAGAGGGGAAAAAACACTGCAGCACTTACAGCCCTATGTGGGCCAAAGAGAACATACCAACAGGCCGGTGGGCACTCCTGCATTAGAAGAGGGGTCTGAGTCTGTCTTGCCCACTAGGCCGGCCCCAGCATCTTGCTCAGGGTCTAACGCTAGTACACGATGTGCCCAATACCTATCGCTTAAATGAGTATGTGAGAACCAAGTATCAGACTAGGCAGCAAATTGTAAGCCAACTTCTTTGTCTCTCCTCCTTTAGAGAAACACTGCGGTTTGGGGGAAGTAGATGGGGTAGCAGGTTCTAAGTAAAGGGGAAACCTATGTAGAAGTTATTCACAAAGTCGCTATTAACAGCGCCAGGGTGACTGTATTTGCTCTCCACACCTCAATTCTTCAAATTCACTTATTATGCAGTTATGCACAATCTCAATCTAATCCTTTCCTTCCTCTTCTCCCTTCTCGCCCTCTTCAAAGATGTGGAGTTTTACCAAGAAAAACAAAATCATTATCACTAAGTCAACGGGGAGCGCCTTGCAATTCCCTATCAGCGTGGCAGGTGGCGCTACATCTATCTCCAGCCTCAAAGTGGCGAGGACCGGGCTCTTTTGAGTCTCCGCCCTTCAGAGCCCCCTGTCCTTGCCCGGAAAACTAGGAGGGACGTGTGCAGATTCATCGGATTGCTAGGAACATCTCCCGAGCTCATGTATCAAAATGTATTTCTGGGGTTTTTAGGATGGATCCCCAAGTCTCTGTTCTCAGTAGCTCTGGCTGGACTTTACAGAAAGTCAAGTGTGAGGTTTGAGGCATCAGTGAGTTCCACGATGTACCAGGGAAAAGTTTTACCTAAGGCATATCGCGTTCATCAGAATGAAACAACTCTTACAAAATAATGAGGAGATGGCTCCAGAAACGCAAGCACTGAAGTGAGACACTTAATCAGGGCTTCAGGGCAAAGACCAAAGCGTCCCAGAAATGAGCAGATCCTAGGATTGCCAGGACTGAAGAAATTCCTGATCATCTTGCTAAGAGCATGCAAGACTTTGGCGATGGCACCACATCCAGCCTAGGAACATATACCACGGCTCAGAGCAACAGAAAGTTTGGGCCAGTGTTCAGGGGAAAGGAAAAAACCTGGGGCTGAAGAGGATGAGCAGAGGATGGGCAGAGGATGGGCTTCATCGGAAAAGTTCGTAGAGCATGTGACTTTTGATCTCAGGGTTGGGAGTTCAAGTCCCACACTGGATGTAGAGGCTAATTAAATAAACTTAAAAAAAAAGTCGCTTTTGAAAATATCCCCGACCCCCCAATAAAAGAAAGCAAGCCTGGTCTAGGTGGGTCAGGACTCACTAGTCACAACTAAGAACTTCGATGTGGCCCCACCTCAAACACACACAGCTACTCCCTTCATCTTCTGCTCACCAAAGACAGGTCCTGATCCCAGACCATGCCTGCTTTTGCACTTGGCCTCGAAGTATATTCAGATCTTCCCCCTGACCTTTAAAGAACACCAAAGGTAGTGCTGGAACAAGAAACACTTTTATCTATTTCTGCTGCCCTTTTAAAAAAAAGAGTACTTGTATTATGGAAATCCTTAAAAGCATGTACAAAAGTTGAGAGAACAGCATAATGAACTCCATTCTAATAGTTAACAAAATTGGTATTAGAGGGCAAGGGCCCCACTCAGAGCCACCCTGTTAGAAGCAGATAAAAGGTTAGAACTCAGGCCAAGTTCCTAAAAAATTGTAAAAGGTTCTTTGAGAGATTAAAACCGAGGAGAAACAAAGAAAAGAATAGACCCTGGGTAAAAATCACTTACGATCCTTTTAAGTAGATTCCGTCTCCCTCAGGAACTTAAAAAAAAAAAAAAATCAAAAATCAGTAGGAAAACTTATAGAAGTTATATCATATATATATATATATAAACTTATACAATATATAAGTCTTTTCAGGCCAAGGAGTGTATTTTTTAAGATTTATTTATTTATTTGAAAGAGAGAGAGAGACTGAGAGTGGCGGGGGGGGGGGGGAGAGGGAGAGAGAGAATCTCAAGCAGACTCCCTGCTGAGCGAGGAGCCAGACCCAGGGCTTAGACTCAGGGCTTAACGTGGGGCTTGATCTCACCACCCTGAGATCATGACCTGAGCTGAAATCAAGAGTCAGACATTCAACCGACTGAGCCACCCAGGCGCCCCCCAAATATTGTTTTAAATAATGAGGTTGTTTTGTATTTTTCTGTGGAATTTAAATTGCTAGCAGGCGAAAGGTTAATATTCAGTGAACCACGACAAAAGCCTGTGTGTCCATGTTCAGTGATTTTTTTAGAAAGGTAAAGGGGGGGTAGAGCTCTATTTTTTCAAATGGACAGTTAATGTCTAGAACTGAGAAGACCGTTTTATTTGTGTGTTATTTTATACCCATATACACCTCTGTTTGGGTAGCGAGAGCGATGGAATCTTTTTACAATATAATTTTAAGAGGGTAGAGATCATTTCCTTTTCAAGTAATTAAGCACACTTCCTAAATAAAACTAAGAAGCAGACATGTGCTCTTCTCCCAGGACACAATAAAAGGTTTTATTTTATAAAAGCAACAGACTAGAATGTTCTATTTGCTGTTCCCTCCATCTGCCCTTTCAGTTTGGGCTAAATCCTATCCCTCCCCTCTCTCTACTGCATCCCCAGTGCCTAAAGAACTCCCACCTGCTAGGTGCTCAAAAAGATTTCCTGACACGCACAATGCACCCCTGGGAGGGCCGGTCTATTTGACACTTCCCATTCTTCACAAACTTTCCTTTCCTCAGCCTTCCAGCTTTCTTCTCTTGCCTCAGTTCCATTCTATCTCTTCATTGATTTTAGCGTTCTGACATTTAAAACAGCGGTAAGTGTTCCAAAATGTCTAAGAATGATGGATTGCACCAGATACTATGGGTACATTACCTCTTACAAATCTATGACCACTTGGAATGCTGAAGAAAGGAACCTGTTTGGATGGCAGATGGGAGGCCGGGACCTCTAAACTGCTGAGGTCTTGCAACTCAATCTCTGAGTCTCCAGGCACAAGCTAAACATTTAAAAAGTAGAACTTTGGGGCACCTGGCTGGCTCAGTCTAAAGAGCAGGCAACTCCTGATCTCGGGGCGTGAGTTCAAGTCCCAAATTGGGTGTAAAGATTACTAAAAGTAAGTAAATAAACAAACTTCAAAAAAATTCCTTTAAATAGAACTTAAGTGTTTTCTTAACAAGAACCACATATTGATGCCACTTGGTGCTAACAAAGCCAGATTCTTACAATGCATTGTATTCTGACTTTGTGACCCTACTATTTCTTATGCTTAGTACTGACCTAAGCAATGCTAACACCCTCCAGCACTCCTGACTGGTTGATGGTATCTAAGTCTCAGGGGCAATGTAATAGCAGGCTCCAAATACCCAGGACAAAAGAATACTTCACACTGAATGGCCACCGGCTAATTATTACCTCTATGGTGGAGCGAGCAAGTAGAAGTAGAAACCATAATTATACTATGGGAAATGGGGGCTGGAGAAAAGAAGTGTATCCTGAAAATGAAAACCTAAAGAATAATGGAGCCCAGAAATCACAAGCAAATCCTTTTGTTAGTAAGCTGGAGTTTCCACTCCATGAGAGGTCTAGAAATAATCCTTACAGCTATTTGCTAAGATGGAGGAATCCAGCTAAAATGTCTTCCATACATCTCCGTTGAGGAAGGGAGGACATTGGCTTTCACTGCGATTCTGTGTTAATTTTAAGTCATGGTTGCTCAACATCTGCACTGTTGACATTCGGGACTAGATCATTTGTTGTTGGGGGCGGGGGCTGTCCTGTGCATCATAGGGTGTTTAGCAGCATTCCTGGTCTCCACCACCCATTAGATGCCAACAGCATCTCCACAACCCCCCCACTCACAGCTCCGTATACTACCAAATGTCCACTGGCGGCAAAGTCATCTTCAGTTGAGAACCATTGGTTTTAAGTTCTCCAAACACACCCATCTCTGCAGCCTCTCCTTCTCATCATCCTCCCACCCAACCAAAGCCACACTGATCAACCCGTTTATGAATTTTCTTTCCAATCTGTAAATTGACTTCAAGAAACCATAAGGAGAAGGGGTGACCTGCTTCCAGGAGTGCAAAGGAGAGGCACTCAAGAAATGTGGGTGGGGGGCGCCTGTGTGGCTCAGTCGGTTGAGTGTCTGCCTTCGGCTCAGGTCATGATCCCGGGGTCCTGGGATCGAGCCCCATGTCCTCATGTGGCTCCCTGCTCAGTGGGGAGTCTGCTTCTCCCTTTCCCTCTGCCCCTCCCCCTGCTCGTGTTCCCTCCCTCCTTCTCTCTCTCTCTCTCTAATAAATAAATAAAATATTAAAAAAAAGAATACGTAATGGCAGTCAGAATTTAAAAAAAAAAAGAAATGTGGGTGGGTTCCCACTTTTTCTTTCTGCTGAAGAAGTCACAGCTCCTCAAGCAGATACCTGTCTCTTCCAGGAATCTGATTTTGAAGGTAAATGCACATATTTTGAATATGGCAATTACGTTCAAAATACTAGAACTGAAGATTGTGATTTCTTCTATCTTCTCTTTCTGTAGGAGGAATGCAAGTCTTTAATTTTTTAGAAAGAACCCAGGAACCAAATAAATACTTAGCACTTTAAAGGAAATGCTTTATACACTTCAGTGAATTCTTGCCAGGAGGCATGGTCTTAAAAACACAGCACTTTGAACAGAGATGTCTGACAATAACAGTACTTACAGCCTCCCACCCATGTTTCTATGGTGATACTTGAACTCAAATGCTTTGAATTCAAACTACCGAGTAATCCAAAAGAAAAGCCCTTTCCTCATTCCATAAAGCATATCTTCTCATTTGCTGGGGGGGTGGGGAGGGAAGAAAGATTCATACTTCATACTTTTTAGTAATAAATTTTTTGTTCAAAATTAAGAAATTAAAAATGTGCACATGAGCCTTCTCAAATCTTCACGTGAACAGAGGATGGAAATCCCGGACCGATTTTCTGAGACTCGTTTATCATTTTACAGTCAAGAAGTACTAGGCATTGTTGGTCAAGGAGAGGCAGAGCTTAAGCATGCCACAGAGTTGAAAACTCATCAGCAAAATATTAATCACAGCTGAAACCTGACATACACTCTCCCGAGTTCCTTAGGTACAATACATTCCAGCGATTAAAAATACATTCCAGGGTGCCTGGGTGGCTCAGTCGTTAAGCGTCTGCCTTCAGCTCAGGTCATGATCCCGGGGTCCTGGGATCGAGCCCCGCATCGGGCTCCCTCCTCGAGGGGAAGCCTGCTTCTCCCTCTCCCACTCCTGCTGCTTGTGTTCCTGCTCTCGCTATCTCTGTCTCTGTCAAATAAATAAATAAAATCTTTAAAAAAAAAATACACTCCATTTCCTCTAAGTGCACATTCAATCTGTCAAACTGGATGACAACAGCATAAAGCTGCTGAAATTCTGAAACCCAACCTGCTACACATCCTGAACAGCCCCTTCTCCAAAGGAAAGTTACAAGAAATGTATGCAGACTTCTCAGATATGGACACGTCTTAAAATTCCCTGAGAAGGACGTCAAAATGACTCCCTTGCAAACTTCTGAACAGGAACAGCATTTCGGACTCTCCATCTAATTCTCAATTTCCATGTTTGTTGCAAAGGGTACTCAAATGAAATTTTTCCTTGGGCTCCTAAGGATCGGAAGGGGTTTAAGATCCCTCCAGCAGACACAGGCGTAAGCCCTTGAAAACCGTGGGTTGTATCTTTAAAAGGTGTCAAAGGAAAAGCAGATGAAATGCTGTAATCCCCGCCCACTGTCACTTAAGAGCTAACAGCCCACGCACTCTGCACGCCCAGCCAGCATCCTGCATCCACCCTTTCTTTCAAACCCACTGCATTAGACCATGGAAACTCAGGATGTGTGGCCACAGCTGGCCCACCACGCAGCGTGGCCGTGACCTTAGTCACACTTCCCCCTGACATCCTGTGAGTGGGCTCAAGCTGGAGCCAGACCTTCCCACCGTGCTGCCCGCCCTGCCCCTGGAAATTACAACCCCCCCCTCCCTAAAACATTCCATTCTCCTCTCACACCAACAGAGCTTCCTGCCCCCCTCCCCACCCCTCCTGAACAACAGGTCTTTGAATACCATTCACCACCCTGGTGACACCTTTAACCGTTTAGCTAAAGGGGAGGTACGTGGATTTTCATGGAAGCTGGCTCTCTCATTCTAATGAAACTCTTTTAAAGTCTTGTCCCAATAATCCCTCCTCCAGGAATTACAAGCACATACAACCTGTAGAATCTTTTTTTTTTAATTTTAAAGATTTTATTTATTTATTTGACAGAGAGAGACACAGCGATAGAGGGAATACAAGCAGGGGGAGTGGGAGAGGGAGAAGCAGGCTCCCTGCTGAGCAAGAGGCCCCATGCGGGGCTCGATCCCAGGACCCCGAGATCATGACCTGAGCCGAAGGCAGACGCTTAATGACTGAGCCACCCAGGCGCCCCCAACCTGTAGAATCTAACACAACAAAGGTGTCGTTGTTGAAGAAATACTTCTTCCCTTACTAGAGAGGGTGCCTGTTGGGATTCAGATTTCCATAAGCCTTCTCTTCACGGTCCTTTTCTAGTTGGACCAGAAGGGTTTCAGAAATCTTTTGAGTTGCATGTATTAATGCTTGTCTTTGAAAAAGAGCTTTCATTTAAATAAACAGGGTCATGAGAAAAATACTCCCCATTTACTTTTAGTCGTAGAGTCAAGAAAGAAGCAATTTTTTTGTTTCATCAGATGACTGGCAGTATTGATCCTGCCTTCCTCCTAAAAGATGCATGGGGGGTACTCAGGATGGTTTCTCAAGCAAAGATGTCAAGCTGGGTAGAGTGACATTAAGAAGGCAGTTAATGCGGGCGCCTGGGTGGCTCAATCCGATAAGCGTCTGCCTTTGGCTCAGGTCATGATCCCAGGGTCCTGGGATCGAGGCCCGCATCGGGCTCCCTGCTCAGTGGGGCATCTGCATCTGCTTCTTCCTCTCCCTCTGCCTCTCCCCGCTGTCGTGCAAATAAATAAATAAAATCTTTTTTAAAAAGGCAGTTAATGCATTCATTGTTTAGACTCATACTATTCTACACATTCAAAAATGGACATAGAGGTTCAGGTTCTACATAAAATAGAGTGAGCACCCTCCACCCTGTTTTTCCCAGCAAACAAGACTATAAAACCTGGAGAGACTGCACAGAGCAGCGATTTGAGGATTCTGAAAAGTAAATAGTAGCAGGCAGATTAGAAAAGACAGGAATTCAAAATACCACCAACCTGCCAGTGAGTCTACCATGACTTTCTCCTCCAATATGCCCCAAGCCTGAGAGAGCTGACAGAGAGCAAGCCTGGAGATACCCTGTAGCTCTGGCTCAGGGAGCAGGAAAGAACTCATGATGCTCAGAGAGTGGGAGAAATCCCCCACTTCTTTTCCTTTGCTCTGTTCTCTCGGGTCACAACCCCCAAGTGGCAATGGCAGCCTGCAGCAGCGGGAGCCGTGCAGGACCAGAACTCTGAGGGACAAGAGCCTTCCTCTGGGTTCAGCGGAGCAGTGGCTACAAGAAGATGGGGTAAAACCATGCCAATTTTTATTCTCTGTCCTCCTGTCACTTGGTGCCAGGGACACTTCCACAGCTGTGGAAGTACGTGGCAGAGTAATGAAATCCCATGCTAAATGACCAAAGGAAGCCCCATGGAACTAGAAAGTACTGAAAAAATTATATAGAGGGAGAAGCTCAGGAAAGGCACCATATAAATTGTTTATAAACTCCCGGGCTCACCCACAAGCTTGGCACGCACAGATCTCACCCTCAACAGCCTACCTGAGACTATGAGAACATTCTAGAATGGCCTATGCGCCAGACGGGTCACCACGGGGCGTACCCACCCAACACATCCAAATGGCGCTGCCAAGGCATAGCCAACTGAAACGACATTGGGACCACAGCTCACAGAAGGTTGGGTTAGAACTCGATCTCTGAACATAACCAAATCAACTGCCTGCGACAACAAAAGTATCAAATTCTCCATGGGATTTAAACAAGATCCAGAGCCTCATAACATAACATTAAAAATGGCCTGGATAAAATCCAGAATTACTCAGCATGGGAAAAGGCAATCAACAGATGCCAATGCTGAGATGACACAGATGCTTGAACTATCTGACAAAGACTTTAAAGCAGCTATTACAGAACTGTTCCAGCAACCAATCATAAGCCATCGTGAAAGCAATGGAAAAACAGAAGTCTGAGCAGAGATACAGAAGCTATAAAGAACTGCTGGAAATTCTAGAACTGAAAAAATAACTGAAATAAAATCTTCCTGGATGGGCTCAACACAGCATGGAGAGAAGAGTCTGCAAACTTGAAGACAGAGCCATAGAAATTAGCCAATGTGAACAACGAAGAGAAAAAAAGATTTAAAACAAAACAACAGAGGCCCTGGGGGTTTGGGGGACAATAATAGAAGGTCTGCCATTTGTGTCACAGAAGTCCCAAAAAGAGAGCAAGAGTGCATTGCAGAAACAAAATGTAACAAACTAGTGGCTGAAGACTTGCTAAATTTCCCAAGAGACACAAATCCACAAATTCAAAAAGCAGAGTGACCCTCCCCCTAGGATAAACCCAAAGAAAAATGTGCTGAAAACTAGACACAAAACAATCCTGAAAGCAGGGAGAGAAAAAATGACATATTACCTCTAAGCACAAAAACTCAAATGACCATGGATTCCTTACTAGAAACCATGGAAGAGAGAGAGAAGTGGCCTGATATATTTTTAACCCTCCTCAGGAAAGAACTGCCAACACAGAATTCTATATCCAGCGAATAGATCTTTCAGGAATGAAGGCAAAATACTGACATTCTCAGATGAAGGAAAACTAAGATCACTTACTAGCAGCTGACTTCCTCTAAGATAATAGCTAAAGAAAGCTCTTTAGACAAAAGGGAAATGATACCACAAGGAAACACGGAACATCAGGAATTAAGAAAGAGCAGCAGAAATGGGAAACATCTGGGTAAATATAAAACACTATACTTCTCCTCTTGAGCTCTTTGTTGAAAGCAAAAATTAGAACATTGTCTATGGGGTTTTCAGTGTATGTCACTGTAACCATAAGATAAATATAACAAACAACAGTGGTAAGGTCTCCACAGTTCACTTAAAGTGGTAAAATGCTGATTCCAAATCCCCTGTAAAGTATGTACGTTGTAATCCTTACAGCAGGCACACATACACAATAAAAGATACAAGGAGACACACAGATCAATTAAAAATCAAACACTAGGAAATATTCACATAATTCAAAAGGCAGAACACAGAAAACAGGAATGAAAATCATTAATAAAATGGTAGGCATAAATCCAAGCATATCAATAATTACAGTCAACTAAAATGGTCTAAACAGGACAGAGACTGTGAGAATGAATAAAAAAATAGGAACCAACTAGATCTTAACAAAAACTCACTTGAGGGGCGCCTGGGTGGCTCAGTTAGGCATCTGCCTTCTGTTCAGGTCATCGGGCTCCTTGCTCAGCAGGGAGTCTGCTTCTCCCTCTCCCTCCACCCCTCCCCCCTGCTTGCGCTCTCGAGCTCTCTCCCTCAAATAAATAAAATCTTTGAAAAAAACTCACTTGAAATATAGTATTAGTAGGTAGGTTAAAAGTAAAAGAAGGGGAAAGGTATAACATGCAAACAACCATTCCAAAGAAAGCTGGAGTTGGGGGGGGAGGCCACCTGGCTGGTTCAGTCAGTGGGGCGTGCAACTTGGGGTTGTGGGTTTGAGCCCCAGGCTGGGTGTAGAGATTACTTAAAAAACATAAAAATCTCCTGGGGGGCCTGGGGGGCTCAGGCCTGGGGGGCCTGGGGGGCTCTGCCTTTGGCTCAGGTCATGATCCCAGGGTCCTGGGATCGAGCCCCGCATCGGGCTCCCTGCTCTGCGGGTAGCCTGCTTTCTCCCTCTCCCACTCCCACTGCTTGTGTTCCCTCTCTCGCTGTGTCTCTCTGTGTCAAATAAATAAGTAAAATATTTTTTAAAAAAACATAAAAATCTTATATATATAAAATAATATAAAATAAAGTTGACTTCAAAACAAAGACAATTGCATTGCCAGGGACAAAGATATTACATAATGATAAAAGGGTCAATTTGATAAGACATGACAATCCTAAATACATTTGTACCCAGCAACAAACCTTCAAAATAAAGGAAGCCAAAACTGACAGAATTCAAAGGAGAAAGAGATAAATCTAAAGTCATAGTTGAAAGCTTTGACATTCCACTCTCAGTAATATATAGCAATAACAAACAGAAAATACCACCAACCAATTAAATCGAGTATTTACAAAACAGTAACAAAAACAGAATATGTATTCTTTTAAAGTACTCATAAAACATTCACCAAGACTAACCGTACCCTGAAGTATAAAACTTAAACAAATTTAAAAGAATTGAAATAATACGAAGTATGTCTTCTGATCATAATGACATTAAGCTAGAAATCAAAAGAGAACAAAAAGAGAAACAAAAAACAGAGAAAAGGGAAATTTCTAAATACTTGGAAATTATACAACATACTTCTAAATAACGTATGCGTCAAAAAAACAGTCTCAAGTGAAAAAAGATTTTTGTATTGAACAAAATAAAAATGCAACATAACAAAATGTGTGTGATGCGGTTAAAAATGGTGCTTCGAGGGAAACATATATTAAATGTTTATATTAGAAAAAAAGAAGGGTCTCTAATCAATAATCTAAGTTTCCACCTGCATAAACTAGAAAATAAGGAGCAGAATACATCCAAAGCAAGAAGGTAGGGGAAATATTAAGGATAAGGGCAGAAATAAATGAAATTGAAAGTTAAAAAACAATAGGAAAAAAAATAAATGAAAACAAAAGCTGGTTCTCTAACAATATCAAAATTATTAAGTCTCTAGCAAGACTGACAAAGAAAAAACTCATTTCTTACTAATGAAAGAGGGGGTCCCACTGACATTAAAAGGATAGGGAAATAGAACAACTCTACATACATAAATTCAGCAACTAATATTGCTTCCATCCTTTGAAGAATTTCTTTGGTCCATGTTCATGAGGATATTGGTCTGTGGGTTTGTCACTGTTGTAATTTGCTTTTTACCATCATTAATGCTGGCCTTGTGAAGTAAACTGGCAAGTTTACCCTCTTGTTCTGAAAGACATGGTCTAAAACTGGTGTTATGTCTTCCTTAAATGCTTGTTAGAATTTACCGGCGAAACCTACTGGGACTGGAAATGTCTTTTCCAGAATTTTCTTTTTTAACCATGAATCCGGTTTTATTAATGATTATAGGACTACTGAGGTTATGGATTTCAACTCAGGTGGGTTTGGATAGGTTGCAGTTTTTTCAGGAATGGGTACAAGAGAGTCTTGTTGGATTGTCTGACTCTTCCTGGATCAGAGAAGAGACAATTTGATCCAGGATCTTTCAGACTGTCGCAGAGAGGTTTCCAATCTTCTTGGCAGTAATCAGATGGCAGTAGGGGGAGGTTATAGGGAGGCTCAGGGAAGGGTGCTGAGGGGCTAAATTGCAGACTCCTTGTTTCTGAGACTGGCCTGTCCCACACCGCCAGGCCAGTACAGTTAACTGCAGTCACTGGCCAGGCTGGAATGTTGTTCCATGACGAGAGCTGGGAACCACAGGGGTAGAGGTGATACTGAGGGGTGGCAGGTAGGTATGGGAGGTGGGGTCAGGTCTAAGTGTAAAGCTGGCCAGGGAAGGCCACGGGGTCTCCCCACCCTCTCCACCAGAACAAGTACTCTCTGAACCACTTTCTGAGATTCTTCCCTCTTACATACAGCATATGCCCAGGGACAGGTTAAGTGCCAACATGGCTTCTTCCCCACATATAATGCGCAGTCTTTTTAATTCTTTTATTATTATGAAGGGAAGGCAGCTGCTACAGAAAAAGTTTGGAAAACTCTGCCCTCAGATGTCCCAAAGGAGGTGACTCGGGTTCTGGCACGGGCTTCTTGAGAAGGCAGTGGGCCAGCCATTCCCAGCCCAAGGCAGGGCACTTCCACGGACTCAGCCTGGGTATGGAAACAAAGTCGTGGCATTCAACTGACTGGCTTCACTTCTTCCTCCATTTAGTCAGACACAAACCGAGACTCATAAAGCTGAGGGCGACCTCATGAATCTCCCTGCCCATGGCCTGATTTCACAAGATGAGGAGACTCTGTTCTAGACATGGGAAGTGACTGGCTCAAGGTCGTAGACTTGTTGAGGCAAAAATGGGACTGGAGCCCACGTTCCAAGGGTCCCAGCTCAGTGCTCTTTACACTACACATAAAAACAAGTGTTGACTGGACAGCTACTGTATTGTGAGGCAATATGATGACAGTTCCCGTTAGCATAGAATCTGACCTTCAGTAGGGAATATAGACATTAAACAATTACCCAGATAAACAGAAATGAGTGTGAAGTTACTAAGGAGAAAATGCAGGGAGTGAGTGTAAATACATGGCCTTCAAAAGGCTTCTCAAGACACAACCCACCACCGCCAGCACTAGAGTCATAGTGGTCCCAGTGGAAAAATTTCACCTTGGTAAACTGAGGAATGATTATATGTGATCTTTTGGTGGCTAAATAAAATTTCCTGTTGGTGAAGTCTACAACCTAGAAAGTGCTTTAGTCCTATATCTGAAGCACGATCTCAGATAGGCACATGGAGAACGCCATATTAGTAGTAGACTAAGGAGTTAAGACAAAAAGGCAGACATTGAAAGAAATAATGATTCTAGCCCTGGGCATTTTGTTGAACCAAGATGAAGGAGCCATTGTGTGGTGACTCAAGCCAAGCATGACCCAGATACTGCAGGGGAAACAGCCCTGGAGCCACGAAGGCCCTGGAACAGGCTCCAGCAACCAGCATGACATACTCCAGAGAGCAGGAGTTCCCTGCTGAGTAAACCAGGTAGTTCTGCAGAGTAGGGACTCTAGGATTCCGTGTTTCAAGACCCCGACAGTGAAGAAAGGACAGAAAGAAACATGCACAGACAGACCTTCTAGCTTATCTCAAAACTTGATAAATATTAACACTTTTAATGGGAAACTTCTATAAACATTTGATCAAGTTATTCTTTTGGGAGAGGTTTCCCCTACAACTGGCCCTCTCCTGATGGAAGCATTTAAAGGGTCTCTAATTTCCCCCTATACTTTCAAGGCATAAATGCAATCACAAAGCCGAAGACCTGAGGTGAAAGTAGCTTTACAGATGTTAAATTCCCATGTGGGAGAGCTTGATAAAACAGACTGGAGTCTGATAATTCAATTGTAACAGGAGGTCGGGCTCTTTTCACCACAGCAATCAACAGAAGAACAAAAAAAGTAGGCAGGTAATTCTATATGAAGCATAGAATGTTCTGGAAGAAAAAACAAAAGTCAAGTCACCTATGAGGTGGCTGAGATAACTACAAGAAGAGATGTTCCTAGAAGCTTCTAAACCACGTTGCAAAGTTGGGCTAACTGACCACACAGTTTGGGACAGAAAAACAGGAGTAACGTCAGAGACTGTCACCACAGTTCGTAGGAGGATTCAGACCACACCAGCACCAAACAGGTGTCTGACCACCTGCCGGGGCTCTCTTGTCAATTCAAAACCTCTGAAGGTGGTTATTTTGGTCAAAGGCATAGAATTTAAGGTTTTAAAACGTATTCAGAATGCACATTTATACCAGCCAACTCTGATGGGGCAGAAATCATTTATCAGGATCACAGCAGGCTGTCTGAGTCTAAAGCAACAGCTATCTTAAAAGCTTAATGGAATCTCCCTCCTTAAAAATTATTAATAAGAGGGCGCCTAGATGGCTCAGTTGGTTAAGCGACTGCCTTCGGCTCAGGTCATGATCCTGGAGTCCTGGGATCGAGTCCCGCATCGGGCTCCCTGCTCGGCAGGGAGTCTGCTTCTCCCTCTGATCCTCCTCCCTCTCATGCTCTCTGTATCTCATTCTCTCTGTCTCAAATAAATAAATAAAATCTTAAAAAAAATTATTAATAAGAGAATGATTTAGCTTGCATTTCCCCCAGACCCTCAGGAGCTGGCTAAGTAACCTCAAGAAGTACCCAATTAGTTCAGTAATTCTGTTGAGTCAATGGGAAATGACAACAATTAATCTTGGGCTCTTTGTTTCAACACCTTGAGAGTCAAGAAAGAACATGATGACGTATGCACAGATAAAGCTTCTAGTTTTATCTCAGGACTTGGTAAGAATAATACTTATTTTTCTATACATTCCCTGCTGTATCCGGAGCACCTAGCACAGAGCCTGACATACAGTGCAACTTCAAAAAAACTTTTTTTTAAATAAGCACACAGTTTACTTATCAGTTAAAAACTCTGCAAAACCAGAAATATATGCCTTGAAAGATTACTATCTTATCATTCACACTGATATACAAGTAAGAAAGGGAGTATCAAACCAAACATTTATTTCGTTATTTTTCTTAGAATGGTTTGGTGAAAACAGACAAACAGAACTAACAAATACCCTCTACAGTTTGCTAACTGTGTGATCTTAGGCATGTGACTTGAACGCCTCTCTTAAGTATCTATGACCTCATATCTAAATAAGGCCAATAATCTCCTCCTCACAGTGTCGCACTACAGACTTAAATATGGTCAGACTTTTTAGAGCCTGGCACACAAAAGGTGTTCAGCAAATGAAGACCCGTGAGAGTGTAGGGGGAAAAACTCCCATATTCTCCTTTGACCTCAAACATGGATTCCAACTAGAAGATTGTATTATCCATGTCACTTTCTGAGCTTCTTCCCAAAGAAAGGAGTCCTTTGCTTATTACAACAAGAATTCTCTAACCTGGTGGCAGATCAGAACCCCAGGGGAGCTTTCCAGGCAGGTGTCGTGCTCACTGTGACTCTCCGGTGGTGTGTGGGAGGAGGACAGAGCTGCCTGGTGGAGTCCTCCACCTGGCTCTGAGCCCCTGGGCCCTCCAGGAGCCCAGGTACATGGGGACAGAGGGACAGCAAAAAGGAAGCGGTCAGGACACAGGGAGCGTGAGGCTTCAGAGGCAGGTGGAAGGGAGGCAAAGCACAGGGAGGCCCAGGGAAGGCTGGCCAGCCGATTAGGAGCACACGACCTCTTCCTCAGAGAAACATCTTTTTTTTAATTTTTTTTTTATTTTTTTAAAGTAATCTCTACACCCAGCATGGGGCCCGAACTCACAACCCTGAGATCAAGAGTCGTGCACTCCTCCGACTGAGCCAGCCAGGCGCCCCGAGGAGCAACCTTAATTTAACCAGTAAATGAAAGGCCGTTTGGAAATAGCTTCTACAAGCTGTGAT
Source organism: Mirounga angustirostris (assembly GCF_029215605.1). Taxonomy (NCBI): domain Eukaryota; kingdom Metazoa; phylum Chordata; class Mammalia; order Carnivora; family Phocidae; genus Mirounga; species Mirounga angustirostris. The sequence goes on from NW_026991719.1 coordinate 39,718,941, forward strand.
TTGACAGAAACTTCGAGTGAATATACATCTAAGCTTTCCAAAAAAACAGATCTGAAATTGGCTGGTTAATCTGGCCTAAACCATAACATATGGATAGATCTAAATGCTACCGAAAGCCTCCATTTTAAAAGCAACATATGTATTTTTTCAATGTAAGTTTAACATATTTTTAAAAATCGTAAGTGATGTAATCAGAAGGGCAAGACTCACCAAGCTGAGCAAAAGCATTTCTCTTCAAGAGGGTGCCAATCAAGTTGAAGTCGTTCTCATCTTTACCTTCATCTTTACCTTCTAGATGAGCCATATGCTACTTCAGTTCTCTGTGTAACTTCAAGGATGTCACGACCTTTCAGGACTCAGTTTCTCCACCTGTTTAAAAAAAGGAGGGATGGATCTAGCAAACTCTAAAACACTATGCCTCCCTTCTATAAACAGCAATCGTTGTTACTTCTGTCTATGCCAAGTATTTAATTACTAAATATGCCTATCTTTTAATATGTGGCTCCTGAGAAGGGGAAAAGGGACCAGGGTTTTAAAAAATGACACAAATGAGCAAATGCAGGCTTAAAGGAAAACTTCCTAGACACCTGGTTCACCCCAAAACGGGACAGACCACATCCCTCCCTCCCCTTTCTTTGAATCAGACTTCCCTAACTCTGTTCCCCAGATGCCATAAACCTCTCTCCTATTAGCCAAGGCCTGTCTTAAGACAGAATACATCTTCTTACAGGCTGGAAACTCTTTTTGCCAAGTATGGAGTTGTTACAGACTCATAAAATGAGCACAGTATCAAGTCAATAGCTTACCAAGCACCCAGGGCTGCATGCTAATCTCAACACCCTCGCTTAGCCCACAGCTAGGAGTGTGAGGTGTTGACAAAAGAAAATCCAAGATTTAAAGAGTGCTCTGATTTAGTATTGCTGATGAAAGAACAGCATATCCTTCTGTGATACATACAAATGACAATCAAGTGAACATACCAGCAAAGGCCTCATTTTGTAACCCTGTCAAATAATAATGAAGGAAAAGTCATGAAAACAAATGCAGCCCAAACCAGGCCTATTTTAAAAGCATACAGGATTTAGGGGCGCCTGGGTCGCTCAGTCGTTAAGCAACTGCCTTCGGCTTGGGTCATGATCTCAGGGTCCTGGGATCGAGCCCCTCATCAGGCTCCCTGCTCCACGGGAAGCCTGCTTCTCCCTCTCCCACTCCCCCTGCTTCTCCCTCTCCCACTCCCCCTGCTTCTCCCTCTCCCACTCCCCTTGCTTCTCCCTCTCCCACCCCCCCTGCTTGTGTTTCCTCTCTTGCTGTGTCTCTCTCTGTCGATTAAATAAATAAAATCTATAAAAGCATACAGCATTTAGAGTACATGAAGAAAAATGTATTTTTAATAAATTCCTATACAGAGAAAACCTTAGCATTCATTAAACACTGTACAAACTCTTTCATAGGCCTTCGACTTGGTATTACACGCTCTGTGAACCCAATGTAGCTATAGAATATCCAACACTGATTATGTACTAAGAACTGTACAGAAACAGAGAGACCACTCACCCACAGAATATAAGGACTCAAGCATGTAACAGTGACCACCCTAGGGGACAGTGTAACAGCCTGTTACAACAGCCTTATTCTATAACTGCTTGAAGTATTCTTGATTTGCAGTGATAAAAGTCCATTTTTAAAAACCGAATAACTATTACTGTAGTCAAAAGTTAACAAAGCACCTACATTGGGAATCAGTTAAAGAAAATTCATTTGGAATAAGTGGGTTTATACTAACTACTGTACAAAGTGTCTGTCAAGTGACACTTGATCTCTCAATATTTCTAAGGGGAGCATGAACCCTCCTTCGTCACTCCAACTAGCTTCCTCGGACCTTAATGCTATGAATAAAATGTCTGACTTCCAGCATTTTAGGAAGTTCTCCTTAAAAAGCACAAAGAGAGGGCGCCTGGGTGGCTCAGTTGGTTAAGTGACTGCCTTCGGCTCAGGTCATGATCCTGGAGTCCCTGGATCGAGTCCCGCATCGGGCTCCCTGCTCGGCAGGGAGTCTGCTTCTCCCTCTGACCCTCCCCCCTCTCATGTGCTCTCTCTCATTCTCTCTGTCTCAAATAAATAAAATCTTTAAAAAAAAAAAAAAGCACAAAGAGGGGCGCCTGGGTGGCCTAGTCGCTAAAGCGTCCGACTCTTGATTTCAGCCCAGACCCTGATCTCAGGGTCGTGAGTTCAAGCCACGCATAGGGCTCCAGCGTGGAAAGTACAAAGAAATGTTTACTTATTAACAACTGCAAGAAGAACCAATACAATTTTTCACACTGACTCTAAGAGAAAAAAATATGGAAAGGGAACCAAAATGTTATTAAAAATGCTTAATGACGGGGTGCCTGGCTGGCTCAGTCGATAGAGCACGTGACCCTTGATCTTGGGGTCGTGAGTTTAAGCCCCACATTGGGGCACAGAGCTTACTTAAGAAAATAAAAATAAAAACCGTGCGCACTTTAAGGAAAATGCTTAATGATAAACTCAAGCTGTCAAAATAAAATATGGAGGTACATGAAAAATAATCATAATCTTGCTAAACATTAACACAAAAATTATTTTTAATGTAAAAATTATTTAAGGCTCCAGTCTAGAATGAACATATAGATCTACAAATTTCTAGAAGCACGCAGCCAAATAGGCAAGTTCTTGATCTCTCCCATATCCTTCAGAATGTGGACACGTGGCTCTTAAGTTCAGTTCACAAGACAGAATACAACCGATCTAGTACGCTGTGTAAACGGCTTCATTCGGAAAAGCCTTCTTTCATTCACAGGCCTGACAAATGCTTGCTTCCTGTGTTCCAGAGGAAACCATATTTATAATAAGTAGTTTTTGTAAGATTTACTTTGCGTGCTTCTCATGTGATTAGACACTGGCAGGGCTGGCCCCGTGTGGGTAGCAACCGAGTAACAGCAAAACGCTCACTTGCTCGAATGTTCGCAATCCTAAAATGGCAAGTCCTTGGCCTCAGTTATTACCTCTTCAAGGCTTTGGTTAAGTTTCAACTACTTTATCTGAAAGGAGTAATAGCTAACAGCTACATATATGAATAAATACTGCACACTAATTTATTTCTGTCAGCCAAGAGGTCACCAGGTGAGAAGAAACTGAAAGTGCCTCCCACCCCCACCCCCGTTGGGTTGCCTGGGGTCAAGGAAATGGGAGGAGGGTTCCTAATGGTAGGTAAGAAACCTGAAACACTGATTTCTCTGCTTCTCTAGGTTGCCTTAACAGCAGGCAATTCTGTTTTGTGTTTAACTCTCAAATAACTTGACCTGTGCACATACGGAAAGGCAGGAATTAAAATGTACTGAGCAAGAAAACGTAGAAGGTCCAGTTACACAGTTCATGGAAAAACAACACCTTTGTCTTTCCCAGTCTAGTGAAGCATTCTGGGAAAGCAGACACTCTGGCTTCCCAAAGTCCCACAGCCTCTGCAAGCTTGACCGCTTTATGGGCAGACCACAGCTCAGAAGACCACTGGTGTCTTGGAATAACCCATCCTTCGCTCATGCCAACATCAACCCGATGATGAGTTTTCTGAATAAGCTAGTCTTCTGTTGGCCAAGGGAGGCCTTCCATTCCTCTTGTTTAGAAGGCAGTTTCATTTCAAATGGCACCTCTGTGGGGCAGCACTAAAGGAAAATGTTATAACCTCTGTGGAAATTCTAGGCCTTTCCACTGCTTTCAGGTACACCAGAATTCACTGTGGTCATTAGATTCAGGGGATACTCACGCAGGGCAAAAGGCAGTATTCTGGGTAATGAAGCCATAAACCAATAAAATAAGGTTCACACTGTGTCCCTCAACTTGTCATTCTCATCTTTCCTACACAGCATCTTCTAACTTAATCATGATTCCTCAAACCATTATATTTATTTGAGAGCAAAATAACTGATGTTTAAGGACCAAAAAAAAAAAATCATTTATATTTTTAAACTAACTTGTAATACAAATATTTGTTTCTATATACAAAACAGCAAAAAGTTACTTTAAAACTCTTGAAATTGATAGTTCAAGTTATTGCTTCAAAAAACAAGATAAATATATATGAGACAAATATTTTGAGAGCATTTGAAAGCACTGAAGATACCAACTTTTGAGGAATAAAACATTTGATTTATTCAACAGTATAAAATTTTAGAAGAGTTGTCTTTCATTTTAAATTTGTTACTGTCATAATAAAAAATGTTGGTGAAATGAGGTTTACTTTTCAATTGCTGTGTAATCTGTCGTCCTTTTTTGTACCTTCCAATGTGCATGAAACTGCTGTTCAAGTGAAGGCAAAATATAAAACTCCCCTATGGCACCATTTTCTTTTAAGTAAAATGAGAAAATTGTCAAAGATTCGCTCCTGCCTCTCACGAATTTTCAGAACAAGTAAAACTTTCTAAAGCACTTGGCAAATATAAAAAGGGATTTTAAGATTTGGAGGGGGCTTTAAAAAAAAAAAAAAAAAAGGATGCCTGGCTGGCTCAGCTGGTACAGCATGCGACTCTTTTTTTTTTTTTTTTTTAAGATTTTATTTATTTATTTATTTGACAGAGAGAGACAGCGAAAGAGGGAACACAAGCGGGGGAGTGGGAGAGGGAGAAGCAGGCTTCCCACCGAGCAGACAGCCGGACGCGGGGCTCGATCCCAGGACCCTGGGATCATGACCTGAGCCGAAGGCAGACGCTTAACAACTGAGCCGCCACCCAGGCACCCCAGCATGTGACTTTTGATCTCAGGGTTGTGAGTCTGAGCCCCAGATTGGATGTAGAGATTACTTTAAAAATAAAATCTTTAAAAAAAAAGATTGGGGGGAGTGAAATGCCCCTTCCCCTGCTCATGCTCTCTCTCAAATAAATAAACAAAATGTTAAAAAATAACACTCTTTGAGAAAGAAAATCAATTGTTATAGGTTTTATGAAGAACCTAAATCTTCTAAGTGTTTAATGCAAAACACGCCACTAGTGAAATGGTTCCACTAGATGGCGCCCTATTTTTTCCAGTGACCAGAGACACCTCTTACCTACCCTCCATCATCACCTGATAGCAATTTTTCTTGAGCTTATTTTAAAGTGTCAGTGGGCACCATCTTTGTACAATGGATTCCATGACTTGACTCTCACTACATAAAACAATGTTTGCTTTATTTTCTTAAAATGTCTTCTTCCAGGATTCAAGCTTCATTAGCATTCCAGAATTTTAAGATCATGAATTTGGTCATTCAACACATTTCTTGAGCCCTTACTTTGTGCCACATGCTCTCTACATTCTGAAGCAACCCATGCTCTTTAGTGGTGACCAATATTAAAGACTTCCCATCCTTGGGGCGCCTAGGTGGCTTAGTCAATTAAGCGTCCTGATTTCGGCTGAGGTCATGATCTCAGGGATGTGAGATCGAGCCCTGCATAGGGCTCATGTGCTAGGTGTGGAGCCAGCTTGGGGTTTGCTCTCTCCTTCTCCCTCTGCCCCTTCCCCACTTTTTCTCTTAAACACACACACACACACACACACAAACTTCCCATCCTCCTGCAAATAACTAGGAGTCTACCAGTTCCAGTATGGTTTGGCTTTTGCACTTCAATCTTATTTATCTGCAGCATTTCCTGGCCCATTCAATAACTTCTTTGCAAAACATTTCTGTCACCTGTGTTCCTTGCCACTGCTCTCTGCAGAGTTCCATTCCATTCTGAAGTTTGATTTTAGGAAAGATATTTCAAGCATCGCTAATGTGAATTTTTTTAAAAAGGATTAAACCCCTTTGGGGGTGCTTATATATCAAAATGAAAACAGAGTCATGCTGTTCACTAACTTATTTCCAAAGTTCTGAACTTAGATAAGATTGGGAAGCATTCGATCTCAGAATGTTACAGAATAAACATTTATAGTACTTCAGAACAAACTGGTAATGGTGATTCTTCATAAAAGAGACAATACTTTTTAACACCTAGCCCCAGCCCAAACCAGAGGACATAAAAACAGGAGATGCTCTCAGTTTAAAGTGGCATGCAAAAAAGCCTGAGGCAACTCTTCAATCAAATGTCCATATAAATCCCTCTCTCTATTCATTTCTCATTCTCATATAACCAACAAAATCTATAAAGGATAGAATACGATAACCAAATTGGATCTTACAAACTATTTCCTTGTAGAAACAATTCGTTCTAATTGTGAAAGCAAAATTTTTACATGAAATTTTCCTTAAAGACAAAACCAAGCTCTATAGTATGTTTCTTCTGGTGCTCTAAAACTTCATCTAAATTAACCACCGCTTTGGAGGGAATGGTACTTCGTGAGTCTGCTCTCAGCACCTCTAACTGAAAAATAAGCCTGCTAAATTTAAGACAAAATTACTTAAATTATCTCCAGCTTTACATGCAAGGATATGCTTTTTCATGTTGAAGAAATTAAACTGAGAGAAACTCATATGGTTTAATAAGAATTTCAATTCATTATTTCTAAACCATTAGATTTCTTTAAAAAAGCAAAACTGCTCATGAACTTGCCTATGGACTTGAATTTATTTAAATAAATAGCCCGTTCAATAAATTCTCAAAGACCTTCAGATAATACCTTCACCAAGGAAACTTGAAGTTTTGTCATCCCTATTCATGCTGTTCAAATTCATGCGTTTTGAGATAATTTTCTTACTTATTTATCATACTAAAAGAGGAAAATACTTATCCATATATAATTTATAATATATGTTTATATGTTATATATTATAATATAAAATGTATCTTATAGGGGCGCCTGGGTGGCTCAGTTGGTTAAGCGACTGTCTTCGGCTCAGGTCATGATCCTGGAGTCCCGGGATCGAGTCCCGCATCGGGCTCCCTGCTCAGCAGGGAGTCTGCTTCTCCCTCTGACCCTCCTCCCTCTCATACTCTCTATCTCATTCTCTCTCTCAAATAAATAAATAAAATCCTTAAAAAATATATATATATCTTATAAATTGTATATTATCTATATATACACATCTAAAATTTATGAGTGACCTAAGTGCCTGGAAGTCCCAAATACTGAAACAAAACAGAACAGAAAAAACAATGGAAGGGGCACCTGGGTTGGCTCAGTTAGTAGAGCATGAGACTCTTGGTCTCCAGGTCATGAGTTCAAGCCCCACACTGGGTGTAGAGATTACTAATGATAAATAATTCAACTTTTTTAAAAAAGAAAAAACAATGGGAAAATAAACTCATTTAAAGATTTTAGCTAAAAATTGAATATGCAGTCATGTCCTAGGTTTAGGGGAGTTTGAGATCTTTTTCAAGAAAAAATCCTATACAACATCATAATCCCCGAGACACTACCTAGATAAATCCATTTTTAATGTTATGATTCATGATTTTATTTCTTTGATCAACTAATAAGTGGCTACTACTATGTGCTAGGCACTGCGTTAGGTGGGTGTTGGTATTGTAATAATAACCCACATGGTCGCCTTGGCCTCAGGGATTTTAAGTCTAATGGGGACAAGAGACCAGTCAATAAGCAGTATCAATAAAAATAAGACGGGGGGGAGGGGGGGCGCGCCTGGGTGGTTCAGTCACATTTGCCTTGGGCTCAGGTCATGATCCCAGAGTCCCTGTTCAGCGCGGAGCCTGCTTCTCCCTCTCCCTCTGCCTCTGTCCCTCCCCCTGCTCGTGCTCTCTCCTCTCTCACTCTCTCTCAAATAAATAAATAAAATCTTTAAAAAAATAATAATAAAAATAAAACCTATCACATACCTGCGTGACAGGAAATGACAGTCAGTCCCCTTATCTGTCTTAGGATCAAGTGGAATTAGGAAAAAGGAGTTTCAAGGAAAATGAACATTTAAAAACATTTTCAACAAGGATGAAAAAAAAAAAAAACCCATTTTCTGGTTAACACTCTGGTAACTGGAAATCCCACAATGGACTTTCCCATCTTTGCACCTTTCGGTCAGTTGTATTGCTGCTCTATTTACATGCTATAATTTTCAACTTTAGAAATTGCAATTTTAAAAAATGTATAGTTACAAAAAGGATGGGTTGGTCAGTTCTTATATTTTTATACCACGATTAGAAACGGGAACTGAGAACATAAACTCCAGCAAACCTCTTGTTTCTAGTTCACAGGCACCACCACCAACCACCTTTTTTAATCAATTGGTTGTTCTTGCTTCTCAATGGACACCTCCAGCATTTCTTCAACGCAAAACCACAAGCAAGCTCATGTCCCCAGAATTCCCCCCCCAGGAAGCCAAGTGGGAAAGGAGCCATACTTCGAAGAACGGGTATATAACTTCCTCAAGATGACTCGAGATAAAGGACAGACAGAACTTTGTAGGGGTGAACCGAATGAACTACTTCCAAATTTCCCAAAGGGAATCCTTAACTTGTGGGACCAACTCAGCTGTCCTTGGTATTAAAGCAACCTTTAAATAGCTCTCCTTCTACTTATATCCCTTCTCAATTCACTATTGTTACTCATTATGAGTCCACTGGTATTAGTCAGCACAAGCAATTAGTCACTGTATTTCCGAAATCACCAACTACCCCCCCCTCCCCTTTTCTGGTTTTCCTATCCCTTCAGGGTTTTTTTTTTCTTTTTTGCAACATTTAAGGAGATGAGTAACTATACTCAAGAAACGCTGCTGGGCCGGTTTCAACAGTGACCAGAGCCCCATTAATAAGAGGAGCACGACTCTACCGTCTTCTCGTGAAAACAGGACACTTACTTCGAAACCTTCGGATTGAAACTTTATGCCACGTAGGTTGCTGGGATCATCGTGTCTCATAACCTTATTTGGAAACAGCTCACACAAATTCTTTATTTATTCAAACAATCAATAGGGAAATGGATAACCATTCTTGACCAAAGGGGGAAAAAAAAAGCCCTAGTCCAGTATGATTTCTGTTAACCCCAAGTGAGAAATGGGAACTAATCCAGGGAACTATAAACTGTCCTGGCCTCTTAAAATGATCTGTCAATTACGGCCCGACATAATCGTGACAATTTACCTTTTCAACATTATCTGTCAAGACCGCCTCAAACCTGCCATCAGTTCTACGGGATTGAAGGAAAAAGCATGCCTGCTCTGAGCGTTCCACAGGGACCCTGAAAGCCCTCTCCCCTTCTTCTCTCCATCCACACGGAACCACGTCAAAGCAGGTGCTCCTCCAGAACCCTTCGCTAACCACCAGCTGCCAGTGAACTCCTACTACACACTGACTATCCTGATCCTTCATGATCCATCACATACCTACATCTTCTCTCCCCAAGTAAACCAAACAGTCTACTGGGACCTCATAGAATGGCTACACCGAATGGAGGGAGAGTTTTTGTCTGTTGTGAACTGTGTGGACTAGACAGTTTCTCCTTGAATTTCTTAAGAAAAGGAAAGGTGGAAGTGGTTGCCAACAGGCAAATGGCAAAAGCCAGAAGTCACTTCTTAGCTAGCCCTTCACCTTTGGACCTAAAAAAACATAATCTGCACCAATCAATTGCTTTACTTTCTTCTCTGTCCAGTGTGTGTGGCGGGGGAAGGGGGGGTGGGAGGGGGAAAAGAACTTAAAAGAAGGACCAGGGGCGGTAAAGGAACAAACTTCATGTTACAGTGAACATAATCTTTAGGATATGCTCCTCATATGCTCTCATTCCCAACTACTTTCAAAACTGTACTTCTTGGGGCGCCTGGGTGGCAAAGGCAGTTAAGGATCTGACTCTTGGTTTCACTCTTGGTTTAGGCTCAGATCATGATCTCAGGGTTGTGGGATTGAGCCCTGCATTAGGCTCTGCGCTCAGTGGGGAGTCTGCTTGAGATTCTCTCCCTCCACTCGTGTGTGCGCGCGTGTCTGTGGGCGCGTGCGTGCATTCTTTTTCTCTCTAGAATGAATAAATCTTTAAAAAAAAAAAAAAACTGCATGGGGACACCTGGGTGGCCCAGTCAGTTAAGTGTCTGCCTTTGGCTTAGGTCATGGTCATGGGGTCCTGGGATCGAGCCCCACATCAGGCTCCCTGCTCAGTAGGGAGCCTGCTTCTCCCTCTCCCTCTGCCTGCCACCCCCCCTGCTGCTTGTGCTCTCTCTGTCAATAAGTAAATAAAATCTATAAAAAACCTGCACTTCTTAAATAATTTATAGAAATTCTGTGACTAGAACCAGAAGGTTAGTTTTATAAAATAGGACAAAATGACAGAAAACACTGCACTCTACACTTATGATTTGTGCATTTCATTGTACGCAAATTTTATCTAAAAAACAGTTAAAAACAAATACTGAACTTATAATGCAGAAGCATTTAGGGGTAAATATTTTTTTTAGCACATCAGGAAATACGATGGGCTAATGGATGGCTAGATGAACAAGTAGATGGTTAGATATTTGATAGAGCAAGTATCTTAAAAAGGCTACTCCTAATCCAGGTGGTGGGCATATGTGTGTTCATGACAAAATTCTTTCAACTTTGTGGCAGACTTGGGAGATTTTCATAAAAAAATGTGAGGAGACGGAATCAACAGTGTAAACTTATTTTCACAGGCCATACGCACGACTCACTCAAACTCTTATTAAAATATTTCTTCGCGTCTCCAAATTGTCATCCACAAAACAAAGTCTTTGACTTCCAGCTGCCTCTTAAAGAGATCCCTCACCGTGGGGGACAGATCTGTCAGGGCCCTCACCTGACTCACACCTGAAAATCCATCAGCTGACTGCCCTGCGTGTATACCTCCCTCCTCAGCATTCCACCTCCGGAGGCAGGCCAGAGCCGCCTGTCACTGCTACAGAGCTGCATGCCTGGCCCTTAGTTCTCCCTGTTCCCCGCCCCCCCCCCATACCTGGCCGCCATGGCTGGCGTGCCCAAGGCTTGGGGGTCTCCAGGGAGCCACATTCCAAGCACACAAGCATTTCTCCCAGACACCTCAGGTCTCTCCTTAAAGCTGCCGGGCATTTCCAGAAGCTTCTCTCCTGCTCTCACCTACCCAACAGCACCCTGCTGGGCGTTCCTAGGAGGAGGGCAAAGAAGTTCCAGAGACAGGCAAGGCACTCCCAGTCCCCTTAGTGTGGGCGGGGGCGGGGGTGCATTTTCAGGGACGGAATGGAGAGCACTGGCTGTGTGTGTGTGGCTGGCAACCTGCAGGGAAAAGGAAAAGAGGGGCTCCCACCCTCTGTTGCTCCTCAGCCTTATCCAAGAATAATAAAGGGACAAGGAGTGGGGAAAGGCTCAGCCTCACAGCTCGTACCTGCCTAAGACAGGAAATTACTGCCGTTACAGCATCTGTGAGGACAGGGAGCCCAGCCACTACCCAAATCAGGCCTCCCCATCTGCCTCCTCCTTTTGCTCAGAGGAAGAACCAAAGTCAAGAAAAAGTGAAAGTAACACGACATGATTCAGTCTCCCGGACCATGTGTTCGCTCTTTCAAGTCAAACCTTTGTCTTCTGTGCTCTGGCAACATTTAGACTAAACCCAGACGGCAGAGCAGATTGCTTGTGTGGTTTCGCTCTAGCCAGAGCTGCTCCAGCTTTGAGTCGGGGCTGGAATCCACAGAGAAGCTGATGTGTGAGAAAGATCCAGAGTCCAGTGAGAGAGCCCATTACTAACCCTAATGAGCTCATAGGTCATCCATCCTTTCAGGGCTACAACAGCTGCTTTCCCACCCCACCCCTTTTCCCTTATCTCTTTCCTCTAGAGGGTCAGTGAAGCACAACTTGAGGAGAAAATGCCACCACTTACCCTCTCCTGGGGCCAGCCCTCGAGCACATGCTTCAGTCTGTGCAGGCGGGATCCCAGCTCTAGGGGCTCCCTCCCAGGCACATCATTCCCTAAGGCCAGTCTGAGGGCCTCTAATTCGAAGAGGGCGGTGTGTGGGGATAGGAGGGAGGGGGGGTGGGGGCAGGGTGAACCTAAACCCCTTATACTAGAATTTCGGTTGAGGAAATTCCAAGTTTTGCCAGTATAAAAGTCTGGTATTAAGTATCACAGAAGTTCTATTGCTCAGCATGAGGGACTCAGATTGGATTTTTCCATGTTCTCTGTGGTTCAGTAGCTTTAACTCCCATGAAAAGCTTCCGTAAGAACCCCTTATGAAAGGACACACCACCTTCACAGATGAACGGATAAATAAAATGTGGTACATGCATGCAATGGAATATTATTCAGCCTTAGAAAAAGAAGGAAATCCTGTCACAGGCTACAACACGGGTGAACCGTGAGGGCATCAGGCTAAGTGAGATAAGCCAGTCACAAAGAGGCAAATACTGCCTGGTTGCATTTATACAAGGTATCTAAAGTAGCCAGAATCCTAGAAACAGAAAGCTGAATGGTGGTTGCCAGGGGCTGGGGTGGGGAGGGGGAAGGGGGGGCTGGGGGTGGGGAGGGGGAGAGGGAGAGGGGAGACGTTGTTTAATGGGTCAGACTTAGAGTTTTACAAGATGGAAAAGTTCTACAAGATGGAAAAGTTCTACAGGTCTGTGGCACAACCATGTGAATACAGTTAACACTACTGTACCGTGGACCCTTAAAAATGGCTGAAATGGCAAATTCTTTGTTATGCGGTGTTTTGTTTTTACCACAATAAAAAACACACACACACACACACACACTGCCTTCGCTCTACGTTTTGGATATTCTGCATTTCCAATTCAACAATTTTGATGCTAGAAAACAAAACAGGTAATTCAGTGGGTTTTCTTACTGAAAATGAAAACCCTTCCAATGAACTCGCTTCGAAGATTCAAGAAGAAGAATTAAAAAGTACTGGCAGCCATGGCTTGTGACAAACTTTGTCATTTTAAGCATGCATGACATTTTCACAGCAGGCAGGATCCCCACATTCTTCTCGAATGGTATGCGTGGTATGCTGAATTGGCTTCGAAATCAAATGAGGCTGCTGCTGATCTGTAGCCTTTTAGCAAAAGAAGGATATATCACAAGACAGCCTTAGAGCCCGAACACTGTGGCTATTATCACGACGGCAGCAAAATGAATAATTCACGCGGAGCCAGAGGGTCCAAGTGTTTGTTCCGAACAACTGTGACTTCGTGAAAGGTTCCTGCACCAGCTCCCTCTATTCCAAAACTCTCTTTACTTTCTCAGTACTCGAAAACCCCAATCTGGCATGCATTCCCCCCAAAACGGAAAAGTTACTCTACAGAGACAACACTTGTGAGAAGAACAATAATAACTCTTAAGTTGCCAGAGCAAAAAGGCAGGGCAATCTCTTATTGGGCCAGCCTTCCTTTCAGAAAGGGCTAATCTTGAAGGAAACTGCCCATTTTCGAAAGCTCCAGATTTCCACGTTCTGCTGGTTAGAAAGCAGACAGAAGGGAATGGACTCGGACATCCAGGGCTATTTCTCCTGTAAAGAAATGTAATGAACGGTTCTGTATCTTGGCCCTAGGCGTTAAGAAGCAGGTACTAAGTGACCGCATTTCCCAGTCACTCAGGACCCAACTGGCTGTTGGGACCTAGGATTCTGAACACAGCCTCCTTTGAATTTCACCGCAGGCATTATTCAGGCACATGAAATCACAAACGAGATGAGAAAGATATTTGCACCGCTTCTAGGTGATTTGCATGCTCCTCCACAAAACTGCAGTCTATTTCGTAAAAAAGGGAAAGCTCGTTTTGGAAACCCATTTGGGCACCGCAGTTTTTCTTCCACCCGCCCCATCTCAGTGAATTCACTGCCACCAACCCGGAGCGCCGGCCCAGAGGTACAGATCAGAAAGCGGGGTGACCCGATCTGTGAGGCTTTACCCTGGGCGAGCCCTCAGCATACTGGGCTAGGAAAGGCCAGAAGTAGGCGCATACATCCTGGTGAGGGTCTGAGGAACAAAGCAGAGGCGCCACAGTGCAAAGAGTCAGAGGGCAAGCGATCATCTGTGGCCCCGAGCTGAAATCGGCAAACCCTACCAAGTCCCCCAACTCACGTGCTGTAGAGAAGCCAAGGGGAGGCTTAAACTGTGATGTAGGCAAGGCCTGATCCTGTCCTTCTCATCCCTCAACAGCCATCATGCCCAAATCTAGCCAAAGGAAATGCTAATTAATGACTCTGTACACGGTATGCATTCAAGGGAGCTTGTTAAGTTCTCTTCCTCTCAAAAAGGTTCATGTTTTAATAGGAAGCACTCAAGATCTTGGAGATACCAAAAAGAAAGCCCTAATGAGAGCACTGGGGACTCCCAGAAGTGAGAGAGGACATCTCCCAATGGCCAAAGCCTGTCTCTTCCCTTCGTGTGGGCAACACCAGGCTCCCAACATCAACCCCAACACACCACGTATGAATTGCTTCTCTCTGATACAGCACAGAGGCCCCACGTGAGCATCATCCACCTCTCAAATCAGGTAGGGTGGGCTGCATGCAAGGTCATGAGAATGGGCGTCTGGGATTCTCAGCCCAGGGTTCAAGCTCAGTACAAAAGTAGACAGCAGGGCCTCCTCAAACCAGCCCTCCCCTGTCCCTATCTAAAGAAAGAAACACAAGAGACACATTTAACAACTCTTAGAACTAGCTGGCCCCTCTGGCTTTCTAGTGACCCAACATCAACACGGGGCATCCCTATAAACAGTTCCATAATTAGAACCAGCATCTGTACCTAGAAGCTGCAAAGAGAGAACAGAAGCTTTGATTGAGTGCCCTGTGGGATATTATTTCAATCTACGTGGTCTGAAAGAGGCACATGTGCACATGAAACCAACTGGGAGATTTAGGGACAATTCTTACCATTAATGGGCCACATTCCCTATGTTGTGGGGGGGGGGGGAGTCGTGAGTCAAAAACAATTGTCCCTTATTGCATAAATAACACAAGTAACCTCAGGCTTTAGTTTTCTCGCTTGTCATTTGGAGAATTCACAGGTGATCTAGAGGGATGACTTAAGCTTCTCATGTGGGTGACTCACAGCTTACAGATCCAACCCCCAGGCCTAATTCTGAATTGTGGTAACCCACCACATCTATCTTCTCTTCCCTCCCCACCTGCCCAAAAAAGAGCCAAATCCTACAGTGAAACAAAGGGAAAAGAAGCAGAGACAAAAGAAGGCCAAGGAGGATCGTGGTCAAGCTCAAGCCACACATGGGGAGTACAGATATTTTAAAGAGGAATACATAGGGGAAAAGAGAAAGAAAGGAGGGAATAAAAGAACAGGAAGAAGGCCCACTATGGCAGAGACTTCACAAAGCACAGAGGATAGACATGGGCACACAAGGGGCCTTCTTATCAACCCAAAAGAAAAGAGCTGCACTGTTTTATGGCCAACCCAGGTACCATCTGCCCTTTCTCATCTTCTGCCATGTGCAAAAGTGCTTTGTAAATTTAACCAAGGTCTACATGACCTGACTTTGACTTTTACTATGTCTCTCAGTCCTCAGTGTCAACTACCCTAAGAATATGTCTGAGGCTGATTAAAAGTCCTAAAAGAATATGCTACATAATCACTCTTGTATGTATCTCCAACTCCCCTTCCGCCCTCTGTCTTACTTGCTTGGCAAAATCCAATTCCTCCTTCAATCCAGTTCTTTGCCTACACCATGCCTGTGCCCACTCAGTCAACAGCAGTAATGAAAAACACACCCATACCAACTATTCATTTCCATCATGGCCACCAACCTCAAGTGGGCCCTGAGTGCTGCCTGATTGATAATCATGATACATTTTGTTGGTCCGATCACTCGAAGATCCTCCCTCGTGACTATTTCATCCCCTTTGCTCTCTCCTCAAATCTCCAACGCCTTCCCCCCATCCTCACTCTCAGCTTAATGGCTTACTGTCCTACTTCACTGCAACACCAGATACGATCATAACAGACTTTCCACATGCCCCACCATCACGTACGTCCTCCTGTCTACATCTGTGCCTACGTCACTCAGGACAGGCTAAGCTTATGCTCTAAGAACAACTACTTAAAACAACAGAGGACACTAATGTCCGTCATGGTCAGCTAGGGGCTCTGCTCTATGTTGTCCCTACTCAGGGATTTTGGAACATTGCTGGTGGCCACAGCACAGGGGAAAATAACTTCTGAGGATGTTTGCGCTGACAATCAAATGCTAAAGCAAAGAAATGACGGGTGTCGCTTAAAACAACTCACCGGTCACAAGCGGTTCCATGACCCCACCGTGTCATAAGAGGTGGGCAAGCACAATCCTACCATGTGTCCAGAAGGTAGAGACTGGACCATATTTGACATTGGTGCTAATGACTTCCAACATGCCTACATACTCTACCTTCTCTCCCATGAATACACTAAACTCTTAAGTAAGGCCAACCCCCTCGTGTACTAGATCCTTCTTGCCTCATCCAAGACAACAGTTCTGTAACTGTCCCCAGTTTCTCTTGTTTCATAACTGTTTTTCCCTTTACTGGATCATCCTTATCAGCATATGAACATTACAATTACTTGGGTTCTCCCAACTCAAACAAAAAGAAAAACCTTGACCTCATGCCCCCTCCCTTTCAGTGACAGCCCCACTTTTCTGTTCTCAAACTTGCTAATTCCCCTCCCCCCCTTAAAGTGTGTCCCCTCCATGCCATCCCTTCACCAAAAGGGTGCCTATCGAGATCCACCATGACCTCACATCGCTACAGCCAATGGTAAACTTTCTGTCCTTACCTTACCTAAACTAGCTGTTGCATTTAACACAGCCCTCTTCTTGAAACACTTTCCTCATTTGACTCTCCAAGACACTCCGTTTTCTTGGTTCTCCTCCTACTTGCCGGGCCACAGCTGTTTGGTCTTTATTGGTTCCTTCTTTGTGCCTTTACCAGCAATAGGAGGATGTCCCAGGACTCAGTGCTCAGCTGGCCCCTCTTCTCTTCTACAGCTCCCTCCCTTGGTGGCCTCATGTGAGCTCATAATTTTGAATGCCATTTATAACTGATGGCTCCCAAATGTCTAGCTTCTGCCTGGATGCTTCTAAACTCAGGGATACTCAGCTATCCAAGTGAGTATGCAATACTGTTACTCGGATGCTCTCTTAGTCCGTTCAGGCTGCTGTAACACAAACACCATAAACTGCATGGCTTATAAACACAGTCATTTATTTCTCACAGATCTGGAGGCTAAGAAGTCCAAGGTCATGGTACTGGCAGATTCGGTGTCTGGTGTGGGCCTGCTTCCTGACAGCCCTCCTTTTGCTGCAACCTCACATGGTGGAAGGCGGGCAATGGATCTCTCTGGAGTCTCTCCCATTCATGAGGGCACAGCCTTCATAACCTAATCACCTCCCAAAGGTTCCACCTCCTAATAGCATCACTTCAGGGGTTAGGATTTTAACATACGGGGGTGCCTGGCTGGCTCGGGCAGTAGAGCATGTGACTCTTGATCTTGAGGTTGTGAGTTTGAGTCCCACATTGGGTATGGAGATTGCTTAAAAATAAAATCTTTTTTAAAAAAAGGATTTTAACATATGAATTTGGGGGGGTGAAAAAAGCATTCAGTCTATAGCAGATGCCTAATTTTAAGAATTTTGTTAAGAAATGGATAGCCCAAGTATAAACATCATCTAGCCTGTCATTCTGGATGTGAAGACCCCAAGGCTCCCAGAAATAAACTAAGTCCCCAAAGGTCAGAAAGAGGAAAGAACTCTGGTCACCTGATGCTTTTCTAGCCACCATTCCACCTCCGCTAAAGGAATACTATCGGATGGGCATCATAATGGTAAAGATAAAGAGGAGGGAAGGGTAACAAACAATAAATCAAAACAGCAACCAAAAAATAAAACAGTAACAAGCTTAAGCAAGTTTCTAGTAAGGACAAAAATGGAAAACAACTAGAGTAACAAAGGAGCAATCCCCAAAACCTTAACAGACTCTTAACTTGACCCACCGGTTTGTGGAGATCTCAGGTAACTCTAAGATGGAGTCAACTTCACTCTCAAAAGACATTCCATCCACAGCCTGAACACCAGGAAAGGGTGTTGACAGAACAGGTGTTTTGGTCTCCAGAGCTAGCCAATTGGTAAGAAGGCTTGAGAGAGAATGCTTGTAGCTTTCCTAGGAGGAGGGCTGCCAAATGATCACCTCCCTCCTGAGATGGATGGTTTCGCTTTGGCTTCACCTGTTTCACCTCCCAGCAACATGACAAGGTTAGTTTCATGGCCAGAAGCGCATCTCTTAGACCTCTACATATGCATTTCATTGTGCCAAATGTAACTGTATCTGAACAAATTAAGTCATAACTTCAAATTCAATGTACTAGTGATGCCTGGGTGGCTCAGTCGGTTAAGCAACCATCTTTAGCTCAGGTCATGATCCCGGGGTTCTGGGATTGAGTCCTGTATCGGGCTCCCCACACAGCAGGGAGTCTGCTTCTCCCTCTCCCTCTGCCCCTCCCCTGTGCTCTCTCTCTCAAATAAATGAAATCTTTTAAAAAATAAATAAATTCAAAGTACTTAACTGTTCTTGTTGTGTTTCCTTGTATGAAAACTGCAGTCATTGGACCAGATCATTTTTAGTAACTTCCTCCCTGATAATTCTTATGCAGGAGGAACATAAGCCATATTGAAAAGCAATGGCTCAGACAGTGCCTAGGACGCTCTTCTAATGGTCTAGGGTTGTAAAGAGTTTAAAGAGGAGGCAAAACACAGGAAGCCAATGCTGACCAGAACAAATATTAAACTAGGGGTATGACAAGTTACTGGTCCTCCAAGATCACCATTAATATGTATTACCTCGATGTATAAAGAATGCACATAAAACCTAAGGAATAAAGGCTAAAAAGCAAACCAATCCTAAAAATTGTATCAACTTTTACTGGACCAGATAATCACGGCCAATATACCCACTGAAGGTAACAGCTGAGCAAAGAAGAATACCTTAACAGGTACCAAAGAGCTGTTAAAACTGTGAGAAACCAAAAAAAAAAAAAAACTGTGAGAAACCACTGAGTACCAAGTCTCAAGGTGGGTGGGAGGACACAGATGGGGCTGTTTTGCTCAGATACAGTTACACTTGGTTGGCACGATGAAATGTAGAAATGCCTATGTAGATGTCTATCTATGCTACAGTATTGTAACTTGTGTGGACATGGGGACTTGCTCCTTAAAAAAATGATCTGAGGGGCGCCTGGGTGGCTCAGTCGTTAAGCGTCTGCCTTCAGCTCAGGTCAGGATCCCAGGGTCCTGGGATCGAGCCCCGTGTCGGGCTCCCTGCTCGGCAAAAAGCCTGCTTCTCCCTCTCCCACTCCCCCTGCTTGTGCTCTCTCTCTCACTGTCTCTGTCAAATACATAAATAAAATCTTTAAAAAAAATGATCTGAGTTATGTGTGACAGCACTCCAGGTGACCTTTGCTGAGGCCTGTTAACCGAGCTTTTACTTTTTTGTCACCATGGGCTTCCAAATTCTTAATAAGCTGTCTGTTTGGATTTGGAAGAGATGCGCTTTCTTGCCTTGAAACTAACCTTGTCATGTTGCTGGGAAGTAAAAAAGATGAAACAAAAGTGAAAACATGGCTGTATCTGCTGATACCCTAGGAAAATGAGAGGATGAAGGTTATTTCTGATGGCCTCTGGGAGAGAAAAAAACAGAAGTTGGGGCCCAATAAGAGTAGACCACCTCATTTGGGGATTAAAACAAAAAAAAAAGGACAGTGAACAGAAAGTCACCAACCCTCATATGGACTTACAGCCAGGCTTCAAGTCATCTGGGTGGCTCAGATGACTCAGATTAATAAGAGGATTCCAGAAAGCTAGTACCTTCGGGCATCTGACAGCAGAAAACAAAAACATTCTCTAGAGGCGTAAGGCATCTTAGCTTTTCAAGCACAATATCCAAACATAATCAAACATAACCATTTATGCATGAAAAAAAGCAATCATGAGCAAGAAAAAGCAGAAACGAGACACAACAGAAAAAAAAAAACAAAAACAAACAAGACTCCAAATACTAAAACTGTCTGAATTGGGACTATAAAATACCTATGCTTAACATATTGAAGGGGCTAAAAGCCAAACTTAAAAATGTCAGTAGGCTTTGGAATGCCTGGCTGGCTCAGTCGGAAGAGCATGCGACTCTTGATTCAGGATTGTGAGTTCAAGCCCCACACGGGGTATAGAGAGTACTTAAAAATAAAATCTTTAAAAAGAAAATTCAGTAGGGAACTGGAAACTTTTTTTTTTAATGACATGGGTTTGAAAAAGAAGAAAATACTAGTTCTCCATGTGAAAACAATCTTTTTTAAATTAGAAACTCAACAGATGAAGAAAGCTGAAAGGTTAAGTTGGAGGGGGGAGTATTCAAAATGAATTACAGAGAGGCATAAGGATGGGCAAAACTGCAGGGATAAGAGGTATGGTAGCTAGTTTCTAAAGACAGGGCTGAGTGAACCATGCTTCCCAGTATTCATGAACTGTTCCAAGCCACTAATTATTAGTGACTTACGTGCAACAACAGATAACTGAAACAGAAGGACATATGGAGAACACACTAAAATAAGTAACACATATTTCATTGGAGATGGAGGAATGAGAAAATGGGCTAGAAACAACATAGAAAGATAACAACTGAGAATTTTCCAAAATTCACTAAAGATTCCACTCTCAGATTCAAGAAACCCTAATAAACCCAGAAGGGGTAAATGAAATCTATGCTTTTGGCACAATATAGTAAAAATGCAGAAAATTAAAAGATGCAGATAAAATTTTAAAAGGAGCCAGAGAAAAGAGGAAGATTACATTCAAAGCAGCAATAATTAGGGGTGGGCACCTGGCTGGCTTAGCCAGGAGAGCATGTAACTTTTGATCTCGGGGTTGTGAGTTCGAGCTGCACATTGGATGTAGAGCATAAAATCTTTAGGGGCGCCTGGGTGGCTCAGTCGGTTAAGTGTCTGCTTCCGCTCAGGTCATAATCTCGGGGGTCCTGGGATCGAACCCTGTGTGGGGCTCCCTGCTCAACAGAGAGTCTGCTGACCTCCCTCTCCCTCTGCCCCTCCCCCCGCTCGTGCTCGCTCCGACAAATAAATAAAATCTTTAAAAAAAAAGAATAACAAAAACTGAAAAAAATCATCACTAGCAGAACTACACTAAAGGAAATAGAAATGATGTTTTGTCAAGCAGAACTAAATCAACCCCAATTTATTTGAAAATTAAATAACATCTAAGTAACTCTTAGGTCAAAGAAAAAAACAGTAAAAACTAGAAAATATTTTAAACCGTATAACAAATTTACTACATTTTAAAACTTGTGTGATGAAGCCAAAACTACTTAAAACAAGAAATATATATGTTAGAGGGATACCTTGCTGGCTCAGTTGGTAGAGCATGTAACACTCTTGATCTCGGGGTCATGATTTCAAGCCCCACGTTGGGCGTACAGGTTACTTAAAAAAAGAAATATATATGTTAGAAAATAAGAGCGGCTAAAAATTACAAAGCTAAGTATGCATCTCCAGACCAAAATAAAGCCAAAGAAAGCGCACAGAAGGAAATACTAATAAGAGCAGAAATTCAATAGAAAACAAGCATAAAACAGTGACAATCAGCAAAGGTGTGAGCTAGCCATTGGAGAATATTAATAAGCATGCCAAACCTTTGAATGAAGACTGAGGAACAGAACAGAGAAAAAAGACATTAGCTGCAGATAGTGAAGATAGTTAAAGAGCATATTTCAATCAACTTTATCCCAAAAAGTTTAACATTTTGGACAACTTGGAAAAATTGTCAAAAAATCCAACCTACCAAAACAGTCCCAAGAAATGTAAAACCCGAACAGTCCTTTAAGAAGCTGAATGAGTAATTAAAAACCTTCCCACAGAAAAAAAAATAATAATAATAAACTGCAGACCTACACCATCACATTCTACCAAAAAATTTAAGGAAGCAATAACACTTAACACAAGATTTAAGGCTAAATTATACAAATCCTTCCGGAGAACAGGAGCAAGGGGCACTTTCCACAGCCTGGAGTTTAGATTGAGCCAAGTACAAAAACACAATTAGAGCTGTACAAGAGCTGAAAACTACAGGCCAGTCTCATTCCTGATCACAGATTCAAAAATCTTAAAGAAAATATTAGGCACATCAAATCTGCATTATTTCAAAAGGATCCTAACACCCTGATCGAACTGAATTTAAATCTGGACTCCACCCTTATTTATTTATTTATTTTTAAAGCCGGTCAATATACAAAAACTAATGATGTACTATATGGTGGCTAATTGAATTTAAATTAAAAAAATAAAATAAAAGTCAATATAATTGACCATATTAACAGATTAAGAGAAAAAAAATCATATTCTAATCTCGATATAGAAAAAGTGACATCTATTGATTAAAAAAATAACTTGAGCAACAGAAGGGAAATTCCTATTCTAAAAGATACATGCCAAAAACCTATAATAAACGTAATACTAACTGGTAAAATATCAAAAGCACTCCCAAAAAGGGAATGAGACAGGATGTCTACCACCATTTCTTCTACTCAACATTGTACTAGAGGTCTTGGCCATGATAATAAGGCAAGAAAAAGACATGAGTTAAAAAAGAAGGTAAAGGGGGTATTATTTACAGATGAGAAGACTATGTTCATAGAAAAAAAAAATCAAAGGCCTCACTATTATTACAATTTAATTTTTTTTTTAAGATTTTATTTATGTATTTTTGAGAGAGAGAGAGGGAGGGAGAGCATGAGCAGGGGGGCGGGGCAGGGGCAAAGGGAGAAGCAGACTCCCTGCCAAGCAGGGAGCCCAATGCGGAACTCGATCCCAGGACCCTGGTACCATGACCCAGGCGGAAGGCAGACGCCCAACCGACTGAGCCACCCAGGCGCCCCTATTATTACGATGTTAAAGGATTTTTATTACCAACATTGCTGACCATAACATCAAAGCTCAAAAAAATTAATTATTAATTTTATAAGAGCAATTGTTAAAAATAAAATTTTGACAAATATGCCATTTTGATCACATAAAAATATAACAAGTACATGGAAATAAGTCTAACAAAATATGTGCATGATCCTTATGCAGAAAATGGTATTACGGAATCTGTTGAGCAAGTAAAGCCAGATGCAAAAGTATCTGCTTTATTAATCTATTCACATAAAGTTCAGAAACAGGCAAAACTACGTAATTTAGAGATAAATATCTAAGTAGTAAAATTAAAAAGCAAAACAAGGAAGGGATTTTCATAAAGTCAGGGTATCTCTGGAAGAAAGGGATAATGACTGGAGGGAGAAGAACAGGGCTTCCAGGTTCCATTTCTTGGCCTTGGTGGTGGTTAGATGGGTGCTTGTTTACAATATCTTTCAGCCGCACACTGTTTCCAACACATTTCTGCACGTATATTGTATTTCATACACACACATACATACATAAGAGGTTGTGAAAAATCCCCAAAGAACGAGCTACCAAACGGGGAAAGGGGAGATCCATATGGTAAACGGCTCTTTGAGACATAAGGATAAACTAATTTGGAACAATCACTTTGAAGAAACACTTTCAGTGAAATTTCTTTATTTAAAAAAAACAAAAAAACAAAAAAAAGAGGACTAACAGGAAGGAAGAGTCTCCCTACCAGGACAGCTCTTAAGCAAGGTTTTAGAGTCAGAAAAGTTAAGTTTCAATCTTAGCTCTATTACCTACTAGCACTGCAGTCTTGGGGGTTTTTTTTAGCAAAGTCTAGTTTTCTGTACTGCAAAATAAGAATTCCACTTAACTCATGAAGATTAGAGAGAATACATCTGCAGTGTCTTGTCCCGTAACAGAAGGTCAGTAAATGAAAATTGTTTTTGTAATTATCTCTGCTATAACTAGAAGGTGGGTACTTCCCCATTAATAAGTTTACACTCTTGACCTGACACGTAAAGTTCTGAGCAAAGGCATTACCAGTCATTCAGCTAATAAAAATCAATCATCAGGAACTACCTCACATTATTAGATGACAAGTTTTACAGAACTCTCAATAAATTACTTTTTTTTTAAGATTATTTATTTATTTATTTGCGAGAGAGAGAATGAGAGATAGAGAGCATGAGAGGGGGGAGGGTCAGAGGGAGAAGCAGGCTCCCCGCCGAGCAGGGAGCCCAATGCGGGACTCGATCCCGGGACTCCAGGATCATGACCCAAGCCGAAGGCAGTCGCTTAACCAACTGAGCCACCCAGGCGCCCCTCAATAAATTACATTTAATACATTCAATAAATATGGTTTTAATAGGCTACTCCAATCGTTCTTCCCTGAAAAGGACTGTAAGAACCCCTTTTACATATATATGTTAGACGACCACAGTAGAACTTATACATAAAAACAATAAAAGAGTCTTCACAGTCTGCAAGCATTAAGGACATACATGTCACCCATCACTAATGAGCATTTGTTCACATTAGTCCAAATGTGTTCAAATACATGGGTATTCGCCATGGCAGCAGGGGCTGCTCACGAGCCCTCAGTCCATCTTATTTCTATGCGCACCATAGCACAAGCAACCGAGGCCATGGAAGATCCACTCGACCTGTGAGAAACAGTGTGATAACGGGAAAAAGCATGTGTCCAAGAGACAAACCAATCCACTCGCAAATCCTAGCTCCGCCACCTCCTAATGAGATACTCTCTTTAAGCCTCAGTGTCCTGAGTTGTCCCAGTGAAATAAAACCAATCTCAAAGGACTGTTTTACAGAAATCTCTCACTGCAGAATTGGGGGACCATCATTCTGAGTGAAGCCACCTCTTAAGTCAGGCATCCCACCCCACCAGATTGGGCCTTTTTCACAAAGGGGTTTCCTTACTAAGGGTCTCAAGTAAGTTGGCTAATAATCAGACATCACCTACAGGACATGGGACTAAAATTCCAGAAATTCAGAGCTGCAGGAGACTCCCAGACACTCTAGACATAACCTGGTGCCATCTACCTAAGCTTACAATTTTTATGCCATTTTACAGATTATCAATACAATGTGGTTAATTGTTAAGGATTTGTTAAGGGTCTAGAACAGTAATTCTCAGCCCTGGCCAAACAT
This sequence comes from Mirounga angustirostris, assembly GCF_029215605.1. Taxonomy (NCBI): domain Eukaryota; kingdom Metazoa; phylum Chordata; class Mammalia; order Carnivora; family Phocidae; genus Mirounga; species Mirounga angustirostris. Next base: position 39,743,891 of record NW_026991719.1, read on the forward strand.
TAGAGCCACACGGGTAGTTTAAACACATACACATACATGCGTGGGCGCGCACACACACATGCCCATGTTCCACCTTGAATCAGAATTGAACCAGAAATTTGAGGTAGAACCCAGGTATCTATATTTTGTAAAACTTTCTCCTGGTGATTCTAATGAGCAGCAAGGGTTGAGACCACCACAGCAGACGAAAAGACAGCAAAGAAACCTAATTGTCAATACTTTATAGTAAAAAAATTTGCTTTAATAATGGTGTGGCCCTTTTTCTATCCTACTAAAAATGAAAGAGTCAGATAAAGGGCAACCCAAGAGATCCAGCCTGTATTTAAAACATTTCATGATCAGGGCACCTGGATAACACAGCCAGTTAAGCATTGACTCTTGGGGGCGCCTGGGTGGCTCAGTCGTTAAGCGTCTGTCTTCGGCTCAGGTCATGATCTCAGGGTCCTGGGATCGAGTCCCACATCGGGCTCCTTGCTCGGCGGGAAGCCTGCTTCTCCCTCTCCCACTCCCCCTGTTTGTGTTCCCTCTCTCGCTGTGTCTCTCTCTGTCAAATAAATAAATAAAATCTTTAAAAAAAAAAAAAAAAGCATTGACTCTTGGTTTCGGCTCAGGTCACGATCTCAGGATTGTGAGATTAAGCCCCTCATCGGGCTCTGCGCTCAGCGCAGAGTCTGCTTGGGATTCTCTCTCCATTTCCCTCTGCCCCTCCTGCTCGTGTTCTCTCAATCTTTTTCTCTCAAATAAATAAATCAATCTTAAAAAGAATTTCATGATCAAGAGTTATTTGATATAATGGAATTAAAGGAGACATACAATTAGCTTCTCTAGAACACTGTATTTCATACGACAAGCGTATTTTGGTATTGTGTCATGCTTAAAAAAAAAAAAAATGGAACACTATCCCTTTCTCTTGTGATTTTATCCATGCTCAACAGGGCATGAGATAGTCACTCAAAACATAATGTTTTCAATTAGCCCATATCAAAAAGAAAAGTATTCTTTTTTTTAAATTTCTGATTTGATCTTTATTTTCTTCCTTCTGCTAACATTAGGATTAGTTGACTCCTCAAAGAACTAGAAAAAGAAGAAAATTGTTCATTTGAGGTCGTTCTTGTTTCTTTTTTATTTTTTTTATTATCCTTTTGATACATTGCTGAAATTTTTATTTGAGGCCACTGAATTATATGTTTTTTATATTTTTAAAATTTTTTTATTCTTAATGGAAGTGGAAGCCTGACTTTTGCTTTTCTGTACTGTCCATTTTGTGCAACATGCATTTCTACCCGTGTTCCAGGGATTCTAGGTTTATTTTCCAAATTTCTCCTATAGAAATGAGTCGTTACTATAGTAATATTTACCCACCTTGATATCAGTTCCCATTTGCTTATTCTAGGGCTTTTGCACATAGCAACCACACAAATCTCTGCTGCAAGCTGCTCATAGCACCCGGATCCTTGGCAACACTCAGAAACGAATATAGCTTTAAACTATGGGAACACTTAGCTGAATACCATAGTTTCAAATGTCTCTAAAGTGTTATTTGCACTGAATCCACCCCAGATCTGTCAATTCTTGTAACGTCTCTCTCTTTATTTTCATGCAGGTGGACGAGTGAAAAGCTACAGCAGAATAAGCTGGCTCATATGTTTGCTCATTATTAATGTAGTTTGGAGTTGAAGACATTAACACCCGGCGTGTATAGCTAAACAATTGATTATTTAGGACACATGTATTTTTCTCCCCTGACAATAGTTGCAAATAAATGGTATCTTTATACAGATTTCGAAAATTGGTCCTACTCTTTAGATAAGAACTTAGCAGTTACCATGGTAGCTATTTGAATTGATGGAATATTAGTGGACTACTATGCTTTGTCAACATATTTTCCCTAGAAATAACTTAAGTGGAAAGAAAATGGATGTGATTCTTTGCATAAAGTTTCTCCTGTTTGTGGACTCATAAATGAGTGATGGATTAACACCTACCTGAGTAAAATTTTCACAGGAGGGAGTCCAGATACCAAAAGGGCCTCTACAGGGTACAATCACAGCCTCTTCTCTTAACTTTCGGTAACAAGGCTTACCAGTAATGAGAATTAGTTATACATATACATGTACACACACTCAAAATACATGGAGCTATAAACAGATTGATAGATATAAATGTGTGTGTATATATATAATTTTAAAATATTTAATTTTAAAATATATACACATAACCATACAGAACAAAGTAAAGTGTGAATAATACTGAATTAGCTAAAATCAAGATTGAATCCCCAAAAGACACTAATGAGTAACGTCTTTCTTCTTTTGTTAATGTTTACTCTAAGCCCATTTATAGTAAGAGGAGAAAGGGTTGAAAGATCACAATAGGGGAGTTTTTCCAAATCGTATCCACCAGCAGGCTGTCTCAGTCTAATGACTCATGATCTCTGAGGTGTACGATGGGGTTTGTTACTCTGAACTGAGTTTGCAATGAGTCACACACTGGCTGACTCACTTTCCTCCGTGACTAACCAGTGCGGGAGTTTGTCAGTGAGGGACCCACAACCCACCACAAGGCGGCACCCCAGGGAAGGAAGAGCCAAAGGTTACCGGGTTCCAAGAGAAAAAGATTCTTTGGGCTGCATGAGGGAAGTAGCATACAGCCACGAAACATATAATATACAGCTCGCTGATGAACTATTGCATCTGTGTAGTCAAGTCAGCAGCTGATAACAGCATTTCTCCAGTACTTTGCGAAGGACTGGTTGAAAGACTTAAAAAAAGAAACAGGTCCAAAAGGTGGCAAAGTGAATTTAACCTGTGGTCAGGGCCCTAATATTAACATAATTTGGGGGCACCTAGATGGCTCAGTCGTTAAGCGTCTGCCTTCGGCTCAGGTCATGATCTCAGGGTCCTGGGATCGAGCCTCGCATCGGGCTCCCTGCTCGGTGGGAAGCCTGCTTCTCCCTCTCCCACTCTCCCTGCTTGTGTTCCCTCTCTCACTGTGTCTCTCTCTGTCCAATAATAAAATCTTTAAAAAAAAAAAAAAAACATACAATTTGGAAGAAGAAAAAGAAAAACCTATTAAATGTTAGGCTGACTCCTTTTTTTTCTATTTAAAAAGAAAAAAACAATCAAGAATCTTCAGACACAAGAATTTCACACACATACAAAAAGCTATCCTTCATTAATTGATACCAGAGGTCAACAAACTTTCTGCAGAGGGCCAGATAGTAAATAGTTTATAGGCTTTGTAGGCCATACATGGTCTCTGTCACTCTGTCGTTGTATCCTGAGATCAGCCATAGACGATGAAGTAAATTAATGGGTATGGCTGTGTTCCAATAAAGCTTTATTTATAAACACAGGTACAGATACGGCCCCACAGGCTGTGGTTTGCCCTAAAACTAGGTGAAAACCTTACACTGGTTGGGCATCTAAGAGTTTGTAAAGGATTTTTAAACAAACACCACTTCATTCAGTGTCTGCACCCTCCCTCCAGTGAGTTAGGCCCTTGGACATACAATCTACACCTAACAAAATTCAAGAACAAGAATACTATCAAATAACGGGGCCAGATAACAAAAGATTCTTTAAGAATTACCATTTTCTTCCAAAGACTCTAAACATTACTTGTTAGATTATTTCTAATACTATGGGGAGTTTGATCCCTTAAAATCTAAGATTTCTAAAATTCAAATAAGCCAAACAAAACGTCATGGGCCAAAAGCTCATAATCAAAATTAAACCTTCTAGGTAATAATAAATGTTTTTCTTAGAAGCTGGAAAAGAGAAAAATAATTCTAAATTCTTACTGTTCTAACTACGCCCATTTTAAATACTAGATACCCTAAAAGAAGGCTTTTAAAAAATCTTACCTAAATATTTTTGATTGTATTATGATCAAACTGAAAGGCAAATAATAATTCAAAAAACTTGTTTTTCTTAGTTTAATTTTTTTTTTTTAGAGAGGGAGGGGAGGAGGGGAAGAGGGAGATAGAGAATCTTAAGCAGGCTCCATGCCCAGCTTGGAGCCTAACACGGGGCTGGATCCCACAACCCTGAGACCATGACCTGAGCCAAAATCCAGAGTCAGATGCTTAACCACCTGAGCCACCCCAAGAAAACTCTTCTTTTAAAACAGCATTTCTGGGGCACCTGGGTGGGTCAGTCGTTAAGCATCTGCCTTCGGCCCAGGTCAGGATCCCATGGTCCCGGGATCGAGCCCTGCATCAGGCTCCCTGCTCCACGGGAAGCCTGCTTCTCCCTCTCCCACTCCCCCAGCTTGTGTTCCTCCCTCTCTAGTGGTGTCTCTCTCTGTCAAATAAATAAATAAAATCTTAAAAAAAAAAAAAGAGCCAGGGCGCCTGGGTGGCTCAGTCGTTGGGCATCTGCCTTAGGCTCAGGTCATGATCCCGGGGTCCTGGGATTGAGTCCCGCATCGGGCTCCCTGCTCAGCGGGAGGCCTGCTTCTCCCTCTCCCACTCCCCCTGCTTGTGTTCCTGCTCTCGCTGTCTCTGTCTCTGTCAGATGAATAAATAAAATCTTAAAAAAAAAAAAAAAGAGCCATAAAGCTTTAAAAAAATAAATAAATAAAACAGCATTTCTGGGGCTCGGAGCCTGCTTAAGAGTCTCTCCCTCTCCCTCTGCCCCTCCCCCATCCCTCTCTAAAAAAAATAAATAAAAATAGAACAGCATTTCTAAGGACAATCTATAGATCAGTGCTGTTCAGATTTTAACGTAAATATGAATCCCCTGGGGATGTTGTTGAAATACAGAATCCAATTCAGTTAAGTCAGAGGTGGGGCCCAAGATGGCAATTCTAACAAGCTCCTACCTTGGAAATGTTGATTTTGGCTGCTTGGGAAATGGGGTCAGGAATTTGACATTAGCTCCCTGGTGGTTGTGCATTTTTTAAAGGGACTTAAGGAGAATTATCCAGAAATTAGGCCCATCTTTTCTTTAATGACTAGAAAATCCACAGCACTGTGTGTATTTGAGTTAAAACCCAAGAAAGTCAAGTTCCATCCAAACAGACGCTAAAATAGCACATCCAGTCCTGTGGCAAAATTACACCGTCAAAGGGAACTCGTATTTGCTGGCAGCCTTTCACCTGTCAGGCGAGCACAGCATGCTTTGGAGACATCATTTCTTTTCATTTTTCCACATCACAGAGGAGGCGCCTGAAGACAGAGCCTCTGCTCAAGGTCGGAATCACAATCCACCTGCCTGTCTCTATCTGCTACTTTTATTTATTTCTATTTTTATGTTCTGCTCTAATCATCTCATTCCCCTCCAGGTGGTAGATGGGATTGCTATTCCCAACTAGTTCTTCTTCTGTATAACAGGATTACTCATCCTTTTGATCATCATGGGGGAGAAGTACATGGCCCCCACTTACTTGACTTTGGGTTTGGCCCTAGGACACACACTGACTAATGGAAATGTGAGCAGATACGGCGCCGACCACCTCCAAGCCGAGGTTTTAACTGCGTTGCGTGGTTTGGATTGGGCTCCTGCTCTCCAGAGAACAGCATGTCCCAGCTGGAAACTGTTCCTTCAGCATTCCTTGTAACAATAAAAAATTGGACACCACCTATTGTCTATTAAAGATAATAATTATAAAGACACAGGATATGGAAGAATAGACAATGTAAAATTAAAAAAAAAAAACTAGGATTGCAGCTTTGGGAAACTGCAACATACATAAGCACGGGGCGGGGGGGAGGACAAAAGGGAAATATACCAAAATATAATCCAGATTTTGTTGGACTCCTGGTTAACTTTTAATCAACTTTCAGATTTCAAGGCAAGACTTTGTACAATATACCATCAGACTGGAGAAGCCATGAGCATGCCCTGCAAAAGTGAGAATGCCACACCTCAGAATTTTTTCTTTTTATGTGCACTAAAAACTCAGGGTCGCCAAGTTACTAGCAATGTGACCTTGTGTAAGTTAACCACCCTGCCTGTGTCCTCATCCATAAATGGATTTAATAATATCAACTTCTTGGGTTATTTAGCACATTAAATAGGGTAATATATTATATAAAGCACCTGACTTATACCTGCATTCAATGAAATACCTTTCTTTCACTACAGCTAGTAACACAGAAAACGGATGTTAATTAGATCTGTTATAGAAAGGAATTTATCAATGAAGCATTAACCAAAGATAATATTCAAGGCAATTTAAGACCCTCAGCAGTCCAGGAACTTATTAGCTACAAGCTTATTCTACAGCACACACCCCTTTTAGGGATCCTTGATTACACTGAGCCCACCCAGGTAATCCAGGATAATCTTTTCTTTTTTTTTTTTTAGTAGGTTCCACACCCAACATGGGGCTCGAACTCACGAGCTCACGGCCCTGAGATCACATGCTCTACAGACTGAGCCAGCCAGGCGCCCCCAGGATAATCTATTTTAAAGTCACCTGAGTAGCAACCTAATTCCATGGGCAATTTTAATTCCCCTTTCCTACTGAACATGTTCACAGGTTCCAGGGATTAGGACATAGACATCTTTGGAGGACCATTATTTTACCCAGCACACTGTGGGATTTCACGTATAGTAACTCAGTATTTAACCAACTGGCTGATATCATAGATTCCCACAACAGAGCACAAAGTGAACCACTCTCTTCTGATCTTATACTCTGATGTTCCCTGTGGTTGATCAACATTCAGTCTCTTAAATCAGAAAAGCACATTTCTGTAAGAAGTGTCCTTGAATGAATGAATGCTCTCCATCTATTCAGCCCTGCCAAAGGGCCTAGTGTGAGGGCCAAGTCTGATGGAGAATCACCCACAGTCCCTGCCCATGAAGCATTTACCAACTCGGGGGAGAGGGGAGACGAAGTGAAATCCCAGTAACACTGAAATCAGATTTCTGAAGTTCTGTGGAGCAGAAGCTAAGGTTGTGGGTGAAGGCTTTACTGAAAAAGGCATTTGGGTTAAATGTGTATGGAAGAAAAGAGAAGCAAGGGGCTGAAGGCATGGAGGCTCAGCATGGTATGCCAAGGGTGTAAGGAAACAGCCCCCCTTGGCTGGTGAGCACAGAAAGGGGCAGAGCGGGCAGGTGCAGAAGTGCGCCATTTACAAAATCAGGAGAGGATTGTTCCCAGGAGAAACCAGAAAATGCATTGCAACAAATGGGGGACAAGGAGGAGCTGAGGATAAGACAGGGGCAGGGGAAGGAGGCAGAGAACTTTTCTGGCCACCACCAAGTGCCAGTCACTGCATTTGTGCAAGACTATAGAAGGAATGCATGGAAAAACCATAAAGACCAAGAATGACAGTGGTTGCCAGGGGCTGGGAGCAGGGGGCTGTGGGAAGTCAGTGCTTCACGGGGACAGAGCTCCAGTTTGGAAGCCAAAAAGGGTCCTGGAGAGGATGGTGGTGATGGGTGCCCAACAACGTGAGGGTATTTAGTACTAATGAATTACATACATAAAAATGGTTAACATGGTAAATTTTACATTATGGGAGTGTCACCACAATTTTTTTTTAAATTGAAGAAAAAGAATAGGAATGGATGGAACTTGAGAAAGGAGTGACTCTGCTTACCAATTTCTCCTTCTAGTAGCCAAATATTGAAAAGTGGTGTTGTAAGATAAAGTAAAAAAAAAATCCTACAAGAAGCTTGGGCACCTTTGTAGGCCAAGGAGAAGAACCAACAGTAAGGGAAAGAAAGATAATATGGGACAGAGACAGTATAATTTTTAGAATAAATAAATGCCAGAAGAGGCAAGCGGAGTCAGAATCCAGAGAACACATGGGTGGGGGGAGCAGCTTTGGGTAAGGGGTGGGGGACTCTCTTCTCTGGAGTGGGGTGAGTGGGGTGAGGTACCACCACCAGAAAGGGTTAGAAAGGAAGGGCTGGCTGTGAGACAAGAGAGAAGTCAAGGATGTCAGAAGGTTAGGGAGAAGAGAAATGGAGAACCCCAATGTTTAAAAGCGAAAGAAATCTCTTTATCTGGGTCCCTGACCAAAATAGTAGAAGTCATTGCACAAGTGAAGGTTTAAACAGAGAACGGTTCGTCTTAGTTGCGGTTTTACCTCGAAGCGGCTCTGTTACCTTCGCTAAGTCAGTTCAACTTCTTAAAACAGCATCTTTCAAAGAAAGGGATTTGCTAAAATAATCCCACTGTCCCTTCCAGCTCTACATTTTAATGGTTTCAAGCAGAGAGTTTATCCTTCGCAGTGTCAGCTTACCTACCCCAGCCCCCAGAAAAAAACAAAAAAAACAAAAACGAAGTGGGAACAAAAGTCAAGGTGTATATAATTTAAATACCCTTGGGCTGATTTCACATCTCTCTTTTAATAGTGACAGCCACAACAAACAGATGGTTACTGCTGACAAGGGATGTGTCATTACAGTCCTAATGATAACTGATGTTTTTACAGCTCTTGACTGTTCATAGAGCACCTTCACGTATGAATCATTTGCGTTCTTCAGTGAAACTGGCGTGGCTATAGTCTTCTTCTATCCATTTTCCAGTTGAGGAAACTCAGCCTTACAGGTTGGTGAAATGCCCAGGGCCCCAGAGCAGATAAGTGACAAACCCAGGACTCGAATCCAGGGACTCAGGACTGAAGACACACGATTTAAAAAAACAAAAATTGTTTCTTAGGGGCGCCTGGGTGGCTCAGATGGTTAAGCGTCTGCCTTCGGCTCAGGTCATGATCCCAGGGTCCTGGGATCGAGCCCCGCAGCGGGCTTTCTGCTCAGCAGGGAGCCTGCTTCTCCCTCTCCCTCAGTCTCCCCCCTGCTCATGCTCTCTCTCTCTCTCTCTCCGTATCTCTGTGTCTCAAATGAATAAATAAAATCTTTAAAAAAAAAATTGTTTCTCAGACGCTGAGACACAGGATCTAAGATTTCCCACTTGGTGTCACAAGCACAAGAGAATGCAAGGGTCGAAAGAAATTTGCAGGGATTTATTCTTTCAATTGAGCCTGGCAAATAGTTCATTGAAATGCAAGTACAACCTTAATTTCCACATGATAAATGACAGGAATCCAAAGGGCAGAGATGGTCAAGGATTAGAATTCAACTGTTCCAATGTCCTAACATTCTTAGGATGAGAACACGGAGGCCTCCCCTGGGACAAACGGCTTGCGGGAGGCCAAGCCAATACTAGAACTCAGAGCTCCCACCAGGCCTAGGGCTCTTGGCACTGGCCAGGTCTTACGCAGCTTCTAAGAAAAGTTAACAACAGAACTGCTCCTTAACACTGAAATGGTTCCAATTTAAATAATATGAGGGGCTCATTCTCTCCTTTTTACACGTGCAAACCATATGGATGCTGCCTATTAATGTCCTAGATTTCTCTGGAGCAAATTCTCCTCACAAATGGGAGGGTTTGTAATGAGTCATGCCTCCTTTTAGTACAAAAGAGAAGTAAATGTGTCCAGTAAGGAACCCATCTGAGAGAACTTTAAATCAACTGAAAGTGCCTCCATCACCATCTTCTACCTAAAAAGTGTTTTCTAGACAAATTAAAATTGAAAAACTAAAAAAAAAATGAAATGCAAATATTTTGAAGAGGACCATATTGTCTAAGTAGTCCCATTTTCCTCCTTTGGCAATATTGTAATGAGTCAGCAGGTGCTTCACTACCAAAATTACTTTTATCACGAAGCTGAAAAATACTGAATGTTTCAACAGAAGACTCCACAAGGAGAATAGATGAGGACATGAAAATGATGTATATTATGAAACTGCAGATCCCACCTTATACGTTTTATGCAGAAAAAAACAGTATAAGGCTTCCGTTAGACTATAAAGGATTCAAGGACAAGTATGTCAAAGGAAGGGGAGCCCGTGTGAGGTGAGCAGAAATCTCTGATTCTCTTCCTTCAGGGCCCTTGGGAGCATCATGGTTAAGACGTACCAAGAGAAAGGATTTCTACTGAGGAAAATAAGTGAGCAAAACTTTTTGGTGAACACGCTAATGGAGGCTAATGTGACAAATGGACAATACCCACATTTGTCCAGTTCTAGAGCTGTAAGAGGAAGACTGAGATATTAGGCCAAAGGCTATTAAAAGGCAGAGTGAGGTCTCCAGTTTCACAATGTTTCAGGGATGAAGTTTTTACTAAAGGAGGAGTGCTCCCCCAAATACATAGCCAGGTTTCTCCTCAAAACAGTCGCCCAAATTTAAAATCAAGGGGACAGGAAGCTAAGGTCAAGACCCCCAAAGGGCAAGGTTTAATCTCCCACAGTGTTTCAGGCCCAAAAAGACAAAAGATCCTTTAGGGTTTCAATCAAAAGCCTGGAAGAACCAGGCCTGAGGAGCACAGGCAGCCATAGCTGGACTGAGTCTTCCTAAACCTGCAACCTGGCCTTGACTTAGCTCAACTCCCGATGGCACGAAGGTGATCAGCTCCTCACTATATTTACCTAACAGAGGAAAAGGAGGAAATCCTCTCTGGAGGAAGATGTGGTGTACAACTAGTAAGATTCTTCCACACAAAATTGCTTGTTATAAAATTAAATATTATGGTAATATTATGGCATGAGAAAAATTGCAAGAAAATGTAACCAATATTCAAGAGAAAACAAAGACAACAGATGCAGACTCACAGATGATCCAGATAATGGGATTCAGTAGACAAAACCTTTGAAATAATTGATTAATTGGTCAAAGGAAATGAGAGGAAAAAAAGAGGAAACGGATGGAAAGGTGGAGAATTTCAAAAAGGAACTAGAATCTATGCAAAAAAATCAAATGGACATCATAGAAAAATAAAATAGCTTAATTTAAGAAAAATATAGTGTCTGAAATAACTCAGATGGGTCAATTAGCAGGGTTGGGTTTTATAGCAGACTAGACATAGTAAACTCGGAATATAACTTAATGGAAAACACCCCTAGTAAAGCCCAAATAGAAAAGGGGAGGGGCACCTGGTTGGCTCAGTCCATAGAGTGGACTCCATCTCGGGGTTGTGAGTTCGAGCCCCATGCTTACTGTAGAGATTACTTAAAAATAAATAAAAAATTAAAATTTAAAAAAAAAAATAGAAAAGGGGAAAGAAAGAAAGAAAAAAAACATATCATAAGGAACATGAAGAGGTCTCCTGCCCATGTAACTGGAGAGCCAGAAGAAATTAAGAGACAGAACAGGGCAGTAGCAGTATTTGAAGAGACAATGGCTCGGAATTTTTAAAAAAGATTTACTTATTTTTAGAGAGAGAGAGCATGCAAGTGGGGAGAGGGGCAGAGGGAAAGGGAGACTCTCCAGCAGACTCCCCACTGACTGTGGAGCCTGACTTAGGGCTCAGTCTCAGGACCCTCAGATCATCGCCTGAGCTGAAATCCAGAGTCCGATGCTTAATCGACTGAGCCACCCAGGTGCCCCGAGAATTTTCCAATACTGATGAAAGACATCAACCCTGGGTGGTTCAGTCAGTTAAGTGTCTGCCTTCGGCTCAGGTCATGATCTCAGGGTCCTGGGATGCAGCCTGGCATGCGGTTCCCTGCTCAGCAGGGAGTCTGAATCTCCCTCTCCCTCTGTTCCTCCCCCTTGTTTGTGCTCTCTCTCTAAGATAAATAAAATCTTTTAAAAAAATGTTTTTAATACCAGTAATAGTTTTATGGTGGAGTTTACTGAAATCGGGGGAAAAGCCACAATCTTGGCATTAAGCCTGATGGAGTAGCAGAATAAGATGGGACTCTAGAGGTGAACAGTCCAAACCTCATGTTAGGCCAAAACTGAAGCCCAGAGCATTAAGAACAATGTGCCCAGCACCCACGGCTATTTAGAAGCTGACTAGAAACCTGAACAGCATCCTTCTAACTTCTAGTCCAGCCCTGTGATGCTCGCACCAGGCCGGTCCAAGGTCAAATCTAATAAAATGTGAAAACTCTCTGTGTAATGCTTTGATTTTAATGAACATATATTTTCACTGATAGTGATGGAAAATCACTGCTAGTGATGCAAAATACCACACACCAGGTGCTCATTCACTGACTACGTAGACATGGAGACCCAACATCATCACTGGGAAGAGCTCCTACACACACACACACACACACACACACACACACACACACACACACTGACCCTGGTCACTCTGTGAACCTGATGTTCACAGGCAGAGCAGAAAAACATGTCAGAGAGGTAGAGAAAGGTATGGCCAAGGGCTATCACTTAAACCCCAGCAGTCAGGCTATTTCTGTGTGTCTCAAGGCCTTTCTCCATAACATGGGTAAGAACACGCATGGTGAACAAAGGAAAATATCCCACAGTGCCCTCCCTAGAGGTAAAGAAAAGACAACAGCTGACCCTCTGCATAGATTCTTTATCACCAAAGCACATGGTGTCCCCTCAGTACCCGTGGCCTTTTAATTTCCCACAGATGTTTTGGGGAAAAATATCACCCGTCAAATCTGAGGCATTATGATTAGCTAAAACAGCCATACCTCTTCCTCTTTAGGAAATTCATTAAGACTCCATTGTTTTCCTCCATTACCTTTTCCTGGTCAAATACATGTCATGTTTTTGTTTATTTTCATTGTCAAAACACAGTCCAAGACCCTCCACCCCACACATACAGCTGGGCTGCCAGACAGGCAAAGCTGACCTCTGTGGTCCCAGATCCCAACCTCTGTACACAAGCCACCCTTCAGAACACCCAAAATATTGACAGCGAGCATAACAAGAAAATTTTGCTATCATTAATCGGGAACAAAAATATAGTTATTTACAAAACCAGCAAATCAGTTCAAATATTTTCCAATGTGGGGATTAGTATTCAAAGGACAAGAGGGCCCCTAACACCATTCAGTGGGGCATCTGAGGCTCCTGCTAAAACTATCACCTTGAATTTGTTAGTCATTTTCCTATCATAACCTTCTTCAATGTAAATACTTCTTTACTAATAATCCCTGGTAAAACCCAAGTCACTGTTTTGTTTTGTTTTGTTTTTTAAGATTTTATTTATTTATTTGACAGAGAGAGAGATAGCGAGAGCAGGAACACAAGCAAGAGGAGTGGGAGAGGGAGAAGCAGGCTTCCCGCCGAGCAGGGAGCCCGATGCGGGACTCGATCCCAGGACCCTGGGATCATGACCTGAGCCGAAGACAGACGCTTAACGACTGAACCACCCAGGTGCCCCCAAGTCACTGTTCTATGTGGTTGTTTCAATAACTCAGCTCTATGCTTATTCATGATTTCTGTACAGCTCTTGCTAGTATTTTAACCTTACGCAGGAGGATGTGTGTTCTCGCTCTCCCTCTGTCTCTCTCCCTCTCCTTCCCTCGCTCCTTCCCCAGAAATTATAGTACGTATAGGCTATGTATTTATACATCAGTAGATATAACTTGGGAAGGAGAATTCACATTATGCAACATGTCAGGAATATAGTATATAAAACATTTTTTTTTAAGATTTTATTTATTTATTTGACAGAGAGAGACACAGCGAGAGAGGGAACACCAGCAGGGGGAGTGGGAGAGGGAGAAGTAAGCTTCCCGCCGAGCAGGGAGCCCGATGCGGGGCTCAATCCCAGGACCCTGGGATCATGACCTGAGCTGAAGGCAGACGCTTAACGACTGAGCCACCCAGGCGCCCCTAGTATTTAAAACATTTTACACTATTGTCTAGGCTATCAAACTAGCTCTTGGAAAAACAAAACCTGAATACCTGCCAATATCATCTCAATTAGTATCCTCTTTCAATCTGTTAAAATGCCTTGATTTGCTCAACTGGGAATAGTTAAAAATATTGATTTTTCTTTCTTTTAATTTTATTTTATTATATGTTAGTCACCACCAAAATATTGATTTCTCTAACTCAAACTAGTCATGGCCTTCTAAAAATACTGAACTACGGCCATTTGAATTTACGATATTTTAAGCCAGCAGCAAAGACAATACAGAGATTCAGTAAGAAACTGATCTATAAATAGAGTACAGTGAGATATGATCTACATCGTTCGTTCTCTACAAAATAAAAGGAAAAGCATGCCATAAGAAAAAATGCTAAGAAGATATTTGTTAACGTAAGTGAAAGTTCTCTTTTCACCCATAAATAGTAACACATCTGTTATTTTGACAGAGGATTAGTCGGCTTGTGGATGTTTCATGCCTCTAACTTGTATCAGTGGCCAGTCTAGGAACGGCACAAGGCAGGAGGCAAACATGTGAGAGGGATAAGGGGGTCTTTAGGCCCTTCAAGTGCCTCCTATTTTATGTTTTGGTCCCTTCACAGTTCACCTGTATTTCTAGGATCAGTAGAAATGGGCTTGAAGGAGGAAAAATTTAGATCTGTGTTCTTTACTTCTAACAGCTCTATTAACACATACAAATTTGTACTAAAACAAAGTTCTGGAGAAACTCAAACAGACCCAAGGTTACTCTACTACCTCTGGAAGTCAGGGTCACTTCATTTATGTTTTTCTAAGAATATTTACCGGTATACACTTCATGTATATTTCAACCAAGCTCCTGCACATATATTGTAACCATACTTCCTCTTAACGTACACTGGTCCTTAAAAAAATCCTTGAATAGGTAGTACATCAGAAATATTTAAATTCAGGGGCGCCTGGGTGGCTCAGTTGGTTGAGCATCTGCCTTCGGCTCAGGTCATGATCCTGGGGTCCTGGGATCGAGCCCCGCATCGGGCTCCCTGCTCAGTGGGGAGCCTGCTTCTCCCTCTGCCTGCCACTCCCCCTGCTTGTGCTCTCTCTGTCAAATAAATAAATAAAATCTTTAAATAAAACCCAATACTTAAATTCAGGTTTCCACTCTGAATAGTTTGTAACAGCTGCAAAAATGCACACACATTAAGATTGGGTAAACTACTACTGCTTCTCAGTACAAGATCTTCAATTTTCACCCATGGCGCAGAAGAACACAGATGAACAACCCCCATCAATCAGATCTCTCTCTTTTTTTTTTAAATCAAATCTCTTTTCATTTCCTGACATTCTCCTTCCCCCAAAATGCCTTTTAAATTGGGATGCTAGGGACAAATCAATGGCAAATACTAAAGCATGTGTCATAACAAGAAGGTCCCCAATGCTCAAGGGTATCCACGGCAGTTTCCAGAATGAGGAGGAAAGAGAGGTTTCCCCGTTCTCCAGCACATTACAGCAGCTTCCCCATCCTACAGCATCAATGGTATCTCATCAAGGCCAAAAAGAAACTGGGGCTGTCTTAAATATGCTTTGGATAAAAGGATAAGGACAGAGGACTCGGCAGGAGAATCAAAGGAGGATGCTAGCAAACATGGGACCATCTTAGCTGGACTCATCTTAGATGCAATTAGATGCACCTGGGGTCAAAACTGTCCTCCCTGCTGGTGACCCAAGTCACTAATCACATATCCCTGCTCCAGGCAAATGCAGTATATTGCTTTAAAAAAAAAAATGGCTGCAATTATCCTCCTCTATCTCTGCTCCTTCCAACATGACACAGCTCCTCCCTTCAAGAGATGGAAATCTATTTCGCCACCTCCTGGATCAGGGCTGGCTTTGTGACTCGTTTGGGCTAACAGAATTCAGAGGAAGTAACCTTGTGGCAGTTGCAAGCCAAGGCCTCAGGAGGCTTTGTGTGCGCCCCGCACTCTTAGGACCCTGCCACCCACAGTGTGAAGAACCCCAGGCAAGCCTGGTTAAAGAGTAAAAAAAAAAAAAAAAAAAAAAAGTTGGGGCACCTGGCTGGCTCAGTCGGTAGAGCATGTGACTTTTGGATCTCAGGGTTGTCAGTCTGAGTCCCACGTTGGGCATAGAGATTACTTTAAAAAGGAAAATTTTTAAAAAACTATATGTAGGGCGCCTGGGTGGCTCAGTTGGTTAAGCGACTGCCTTCGGCTCAGGTCATGATCCTGGAGTCCCTGGATCGAGTCCCGCATCGGGCTCCCTGCTCAGCAGGGAGTCTGCTTCTCCCTCTGACCCTCCCCCCTCTTATGTGCTCTCTCTCATTCTCTCTCTCTCAAATAAATAAATAAATCTTTAAAAAAAAAAAAACTATATGTAAAGAGCTGAGGCCATCCTAGAAGAGCCAGCGCCCCCCTACCCCCAAACCCACCCAGCAGACAACCTGCCCAGATCTAAAGAATTGCCCGGCTGAGTGCTGTCCAAATTGCCAACTCACAGAATCAAGAGCTAAACTAAATGCTGGCTGTTTTAAACCACTGACTGGGGTGCCTGCACGGCACCTGCCTTCAGTTCAGGTCATGATCCCGGGGTCCTGCTTGGCAGGGAGTCCGCTTCTCCCTCTCCCTCTGTCCCTCCCCCCTGCTCGTGCTCTCTCTCAAATAACTAAACGATAAATAAAATAAAACCACTGATAAAATGATATTGTGGTGTTTTGTTAAGCAGCAAAAAGCTAACTGCTACAGTAAGGAAAGGATTCACTCAGTGAACATGTAGTAAATGCCTTCATATGTGTGAAGTAGTACTCTCAGTAATTACTGGGGGCACAAAGATTAATAATGCAATCATGCCAACATTTAGGCATCTCCTCCGATGACGTTAAAAGAAGGGTGAATAACAAGATCTACTCAGAGGATAGGAAGGCTCACTCAAAGAGGTCACATTGGAGTTGGTTTTTAGAGAAAAAAATACGAAGTCACCGGTAGATAGGAATGGACATCAGAAGCAGACGAGAAACAGCCATGTGCAAAAGCACAGATGCAGGGAAGAACTCACGGAATGTTCTAGGAATGGCAAATAGTTTAGGACAGATGGAGTGTGGGGAGGACATGGCAGATGACGGAACAGGAAAAGCAGGTTGAAGGCAAATAATGAAGGGTGTCACACTGTAAATCATGCTAAGGAATCTGAATGCCTCTTGTAGGCTATAGAGAGCTACAAATCACTTTTGAGTAGGAAATGACATGATTAAATCTGTGTTTTAGGAAAGGCAAGCTGATGACAAGTGGGGGATTAGAGGCAAGGGCAAGACTCAGGGAGATCGGCTGGAAGTCTATTCCTACAAATCCCAAAGGGGACCTGAACCAAACTAAATATAGCTTCTGAGCGGGACAGGGGCCGTGTGGGAGGATAGAGACAGTGCCAAGATTTCTACTTCGGGATCTTGGATTAATGGTAAATACATTAATTAAGGCAGGAAAGCAGAGGAGCAGACTGAAAAGGAACAACACGTGTGTTTTATAAAGGCGCCTATGGGATATCCAGTGGGCAATGTCCAGGAGGCAGGTAAGGATACAGATCTAGACCTTCTGTTGAAGGACAGGTGGTGAGAGCAGGAGATAAAGACCTGGGGAGCCTTTTGAACACAGGGCAGAGGGAGAGGGACAACTCAAGACCTAAGAGTGAACATGAACACAGGGCACCGAGGGGAAAAAATATAGGTGGAGAAGAGAAAAGGATAATAAATGGCAGAATACCAAGAGGCATTGATATTTCAGAGGCAAAGGAAAGAAGGAGCATCGACCAGTGGCAACCCTCCTTGGGAATGGAAGAGGGGAAGGATCATTCAGCAAGTATGGATTATGAATTAAGGAAAAATGGATACTCATCCATTTTGCCACATTCCTTCCTCTAGCCAAGTCATCACCAGGCTCTTCCCTAGGGTTCTTCCCACTCCAGAGGGGCCCTGAGGACATAATCAGTGTTAGGGGGAGACCAAAACAGGGGCCACTTTGAGTAACAGCACCCGTGTCCATGTATCTTATTGAAAAACACGCTTTTTCAAACCCCTTCTCTGGCACCTGCTGCAACAAAGAACATTCCCAACTTTCATTCTTAGGGCACTTATTTGAAATGAGCTTATAATTAATATACTGCATTTTCCAAACAGATTGCCTTTACATATTTTCAATAACTAAAAGAGAGATTTTTAAAAAATAACCCCAAAGTAGGCAAAAGCTTTATAAACAGAACACAAAAAGCAAGAGCCATAAAAGAAAAGGAAAATCCACCATTGGACATCATTAAAAATCATCAAAAGATTGCACGAAGATAGTGAAAAGGCAAGCCACACACTGGGAGAAAATATTTGTAATAATACGTGTATCTGACAAAGGACTCCTCTACAGAATAGAAAAGAACTCAAACAGAAAAAAAAAAGCCAACTCAAAATCGGACAAAACATTTTAACAAAAATTTCACAAAAAGATATCAAAATGCCAGTAGGTATATGAAATGGCATCTAACATTAGGCACTAGGAAACATAAATTAAAACCATAAGGACCACCTCACACCCATTAGGATGACTACTATCAAAAGGGAGCGGAGAGGAGGACACAGAAAAGGAAAGAAAAGAGAAAAAAAGAAAAAAACAGAAGAACAGGGGCGCCCGGGTGGCTCAATTGGTTGAGTGTCTAACTCGATTTCAGCCTAGGTCGTGATCTCAGGGTTGTGGGATTGAGCCCCGACTCTGTGCTGGATTTGGGGTGCAGGCTGCCTGGGGCCTAGGGTTCTCTCTCTCTTTCCCCCCCTCTCCCTCCCCCCCAACTCACTCACGTGCATGTACACGCACGGTCTCTCTTAAAAAAAAAAAAAAAAAAAAGGGAAGAAAAGAACAAGTGTTGGCAAGGATGTGGAAAAACCGGAACCCCCTCCACACTTTTGAGAATGAAACATGGTGCCGTAGCTATGGAAAACAGTATGGTGGTTTCTCAAGAAATTTAAATAGAATTACCATATGACCCAGCAGTTCCACTTCCAGGTATGTGCCCCAGAAAACTGAAAGCAGGGTCTCGAAATATCTGTACACCCCTGTTCAGAGCAGCACTATTCACAATAGGCAAAAGGTGGCAGCAACCTAAGTGTCCACCGACAGAAGGACAAGCAAAATTTGGCATATGCATACAGTGTAATATCATTCAGCCTGAAAAAAAATTCTGACAAGTAACACGACACGAGTGAATCTTAAGGACATTGTGCTAAGTACAATAAGCTGATTACAAAAGAACAAGTACTCTGGGATTCTACCCATATGAGGTACTTCAAGTGGTCAAATTCAGAGACAAGGGGCACCCAGGTGGCTCAGTGGTTAAGCGTCTGCCTTCGGCTCATGTCATGATCCCAGGGTCCTGGGATCGAGCCCCGCATTGGGCTCCCTGCTCTGCGGGGAGCCTGCTTCTCCCTCTCCCACTCCCCCTGCTTGTGTTCCCTCTCTCACTGTGTCTCTGTCAAATAAATAAATAAAATCTTTAAAAAAAAAAATTCAGAGACAGAAAATAGAATGGTGGTTGCCAGGGGCTGGGGAAAGAGAAACCAGGGACTTATTGTTTCATGGGCACAGTTTCAGTTCTGCAAGATGAAAACCGTTCTGGAGATGGATGGTGCTGATGGTGGTTACCCAGCATGGTGAATGTGCTTAATGCCACGACTGTACATGCAAAAGTGATTACCGTGGAAAATCTTACGTTATGTGTATTTTACCACAACTAAATTTTTTTGAAATTTTAAAACCCACAGGGAGATACCCATTTGCCCCCCTACCAAAAACGGCTGAAGCTAAAAAGACCCCCAAAACCAAGTGTTAGTGAAAGTACAGATCAAATGGAACTCCTGGGCGCCTGGGTGGCTCAGTCATTAAGCGTCTGCCTTCGGCTCAGGTCATGATCCCAGGGTCCTGGGATCGAGTCCCGCATCAGGCTCCCTGCTCCGCGGGAAGCCTGCTTCTCCCTCTCCCCCTGCCCCTGCTTGTGTTCCCTCTCTCGCTGTGTCTCTCTCTGTCAAATAAATAAATAAAATCTTAAAAATAAATAAATAAACAAACAAATGGAACTCCTTACACCACTGTGGAATTTAAATTGGTACAATCACTTTGGCAGGCTATTTGGCAATTATCTACTAAAGCTAAATAGAAGCCTCCTCTACTACCCTGCAACTCCATTCCTAGGTTATGTGCTCAAGAGAAATGAGTGGGCATGTGCACCAAAAAACGTAAGCAAGAATGTTCCTAGCAAGAATGTTCCTAGCAAGAATGTTCCTAGCAAGAATGTTCAGGGTCACCTGCATGGCTCAGGCGGTTGAGCCTCTGACTCTTGGTTTCAGCTCAGGTCTGATCTCAGGGTCATGAGATCAAGCCCCGCGTCGTCCTCCTCTTCTTCAGCCTCCTAGTCGGCTGGGGGAGATTCCTTCCCCCTCCTTCTCCTCTCCCTCTGCTCCTCTCCCCCGCCCCCGCATGCTCTCTCTCTCTCTCTAATAAATAAAATCTTTAAAAATAAAAAAAGAATGTTCATAGCTGCTTTATTCATATTAGCCACACACTGAAAACAACCAAAACTCCCAACAGAATGGATAAACAAATGTACTATGTCCATACACTGAAACTGCAAATCAACAATAAACTAGAATAAATTACTACTACACACAATAACATGGGTGAATCTCCTAGATATTATGTTAATGTGAAAGACATACACAAGGATCCCTTCTGTAACATACTATTTATATGGAGCTTAACAGGAGACAAAACTAATGGATGGAGTTTTTTAAAATCACAATGTGAAAAACAAAAATCGTAATATGGCTACCTTCATTCAGGTTAGAAGCAGGGTAAAAACTAACCAGAAGGGGAAAGAGGAGAAAATCAGGGGTGGTGGATGTGTTCTCCATCTTGACATGGGTGTACGCACGTGTCAAAATTCACTGAGCAGGACACGTTGGAATAATGCATTTTACACTTTATTGTATGGATGCCATACCTCATAAAACAAAATATCTCTACAGCCCTTCATGTCTCTACAATGAGATTGTTAGGATTCAAAAACAGAATAAAACCTCAACTTGTTGCTCTCTTCCTTTCTGCCCTAGAAGATTAGACCCTATTCCTATTAGAAGCGTTAGAGAGGGGCGCCTGGGTGGCTCAGTGGTTAAGCGTCTGCCTTCGGCTCAGGTCATGATCCTAGGGTCCTGGGATCGAGCCCCGCATCGGGCTCCCTGCTCGGTGGGGGGCCTGCTTCTCTCTCTCCCACTCCCCCTGCTTGTGTTCCCTCTCTCACTGTGTCTCTCTCTGTCAAATCAATAAATAAAATCTTTAAAAAAAAAAAAAAAAGAAGAAGCGTTAGAGAGATGATTAGTTACTTCCCAGGCTCCGGAGTCAGATAAGGAATCTAAGTCCCACGCAGTGCAATTACGTGCTCCTAAATGTCCACGAGCTTTCCTGAAGCCACTCCCTATCCCTGGGGTCTTTACAGTAAGAACCTCTCAGTCCTTAGTGTAGTCTATACTTTCTGAGTCAGAGCTCCCAATTTGCCTTCTACTGGTTAAGAGTCCAATTTGGCCATTTTAAGCTTCGGGAACAGCATCTGACTTTGTTTTACATCCTCACTGGCAGGGGCTAATTAAATCCCTCTTCGGCCGTAAAGGCAGAATGTCAAAAATCACAAGATATCACCACATTCCGGCATTATGATGAATGCATACACCCCTAGGAAAGAGAAGGCTTCATTCTCTTCAACAGCCATTTTGATGCCTGTCCCTTAACAGTCAATATAGTAATAACTTTAGCTTCCTTCTGAGAGCATCATGAGCCATGGCCCACCATTCTCAGAAGATAAAAATCCAGGGGCGCCTGGGTGGCTCAGTCGTTAAGCGTCTGCCTTCGGCTCAGGTCATGATCCCAGGGTCCTGGGATCGAGCCCCGCATCGGGCTCCCTGCTCTGCGGGAAGCCTGCTTCTCCCTCCCCCACCCCCCTGCTTGTGTTCCCTCTCTAGCTGTATCTCTCTCTGTCAAATAAATAAAATCTTTAAAAAAAAAAAAAGATAAAAATCCACAGAGATGGAACCCCCCACCCCCCTTCTTCTACCATTCATAACACTGTGCTACCCAGCTATTGGAAAAGGGCCTTAATAGGCAAAACTTTGTATTTCAATGATCCTCAAAGGCAAATTCTTTTAAACTGCGTCAAAATGAAAAATGGTCTCAATTTGATTGTCTTTGATCCCATATGAAACCTGCCATTAATTTAGTAAAATGGGTGAATTATGAAGGTACGTCGTGTATGTTCAGCTTGGTAGAAGAAAACGGACAAGATGGTTAAAAAAAAAAAAAAGGCTGGTTTAAAAGAAGCAGCCTAATGCATCCATATTCTGACAAGTGGTATGCTAAGTCAACAGTGAGAGGTAGTTTTTGTCAAAAGCAGATGCGGTTATGTCGGCTCAACAGGGTGACTTGTTAAGTGTGTCCCAAATGAAATTATTCCCCCAAATTGGCCGTTTTATACAGTTTCGTTAAGTGTTTTTCAAAGCAAGTATCAAACAACAACTGGTTAAATGTTAAATGCAAAGCCACACGGTCACAACAGAAAAGCAATGCTTCTTTTAGGAGAGTAAAAAGTAATGCAATAGAACGACATGCAGGATTTTATTTAAATACATTGTCTAGAATAGAATAAGCCATTTTCTCCTTGCACAATACCTCAAAATAGGTTTCACTTCGTAAGAGTCTATATAAATGTCAAGATACTGGAATGCAGTAATTATAAAGCCGGCTAGGTGTATTAATTGTTCTACATACCTGTGGTTTTTCTGATTCCTGTACTAGCTTACTCATGTATATTCACTCTTATTTTTCAGAAGCCACTTTGGAAAGCTCCCGTTTTTGGCTTCCACACTGCCACCTGTAGACATAAAAAAGAAATAAGCCTTATGTATTATTCATCAACCACGCATCTTTTCTAGGCAACTAACAGGGACAATTGGAAAACAAGTAGCAAAATATTTGCTCCAAGAGATAAAAGTGTTCTTTCTCCTCTGTGGAAAATTTCTAAGGAGTCCCTCTCCCCCAATGGTTTGGTAAATTACTCAGATATCGAAACATGCATTAAGTCTCAGATCAACACCACTCTCTGATCAGTTCATTAAAGAACGAGATGGAGTCACAGAACTCATCCACATGCCAATCTACAACCATTTCAAGATCTGCCATTTCAAATCAGAAGACAACTTAACCACTCTGTTAATTGGGTAATTAAGAATTCCGTAAATTACCACAAAGAAGAAAAAAAATGAGGGAGAGATCCAAGCAAAGGGTACTTTCTCACACGGTCATAAAATGTAAAATGTCTCTTTAGAATAATAATATCAATTCTAAAATGAACTGGTGCTTTCTCCGTTCTAAACAGCAGTTAGGTGGGGTTATTTTCATAATGCCCTACTCCCATTTTGAATGTGAATGTAGAGTGCTGAAAGGTCTTTCAGACACCCCACAGATTTCAATACAGGTAGGTCTTTTTTTCTTTAAAAAAAAAAAAGTCAGATGAATCAAAATCTATGAGCAGAACAAGCAATAAATAAAAATCCACAAACTATCAGTTAGTCAAAGGAGCCATGAGATGTGAGGGATATGTGTGTGCCCGCGCGTGTGATGAGAGTCAGAGACAGACACACAGATTCTAGAGTTAATTGAGAATAACAGACCAAACCAGGGTGTGTTTTGTGTAAGAGAGAACAGAGAGACAAAGATTATCTCGGGTTAATTGAGACTAACAGACCAAACCTGTGTGTGTGTGTGTGTGTGTGTGTGTGTGTGTGTGTGTGTGTGTGAGAGAGAGAGAGAGATACAGATTCTAGAGTTAATTGAGAATAACACACTGCGCCGCGTGTGTGTGTGTGTAAGAGAGACAGAGAGATACAGATTCTAGAGTTAATTGAGAATAACACACCGCGCCGCGCAGCTCTTTACCTCCTCGGAGTCCCACAGTCCACCGAGAACAAGTGCCCCAGCTCCAGCACCTTAAGCCAAAGACGCAAGCACCACCCCCACCCCCACCCCCACCCCCAGCTCCACCCCCACCCGCTAGGCGAGCTAGCGCCAGGAGCCACCCAGCCAGTATGCCCGCCGAATCCGCAAACCCTGCGGACTTTTTTTTTTTTTTTGGCCCCATCAGAGATCCGTTCCCCACTTACCTGCAATTTACTTTAACGCCCCGAAAGTCTGGCTCGCTTGAAAGAATTGCAGCCAATCCAAGAAAATCACGTCTCCTGGAGCCACTCTCCTCCTTCTCCCTAGGACGGACATTCACCCACACTCACACTCCCTTCCTTCCCGACCCCGAACACGCGCTGGGCCATCCCAAGAGGCTCGTTGGGGGCCCGCCAGCGACCAGTCCTGCTCCCACGTGCCTCCATTAAACCCTCGTCCAAACGTGCACAAGGCGCCAAGTGCATGTGCACCGTCCGCCTTCAGAGATAAGTTCGGCAAACCCCATCCCACCCTCCCCCCCACCCCACTCCGGCCCCCGAAAGCGCGAGCGAGCGCGCGGGCTCAGGCACCCGCCCGGCAGACAATACTCCAGCAACTCCTGCCTTCCCCGCACACGCCCCGGCTGGTCCTGCCACCACTCTCGTTTCCCCAGGTTTCTACAGTCCCGAGGGCCCCGAGCAGGGGGCCTCCGGATGGTTGCTGGGTGTAGACTGCGAAGAGAGGAGCGACCTGCGCGCACCACCGAGATGGGGGGGGGGGGGCGGTCGCAGTCCTCCGCAGCCACTCCGGGGCTCGGCTCTCGAGGAGGGGGTGGGGGTGGGGACTGTGAGACCCGAGGGGGAGAATCCCCAGGGAGGCAGCCTCTCCGCACCTCTTCCCCACGTAGCACAGCGCGCGCGCACAAGCGGGCACACCAAGGGGCCGTGCACCTTCCCGCTGCCCCCGGACCTGCCCGGTCCTCGTCCCCGAGCGTGGTGGCCTGGACGCCAAGGCGTCCGGCCTGCGGCGGCCCTGGAGGGGGCAAGAGCGCCGCGCTCAGGGGTGCCCACCTGCGCGCAGGGTAGCCGAGGCGGCCGGTGAGCCGCCCGCTGCGCCGTGTCCGCTGCAGGAGGAGGTGTAGGCGGCCTGAGCCCCGGACTCCAAACGTCTCCTCGCTGCCCAGCCGTGCGGTCCTCGCTTCCTTTCCTCCCTGAGGGTGAGCCTCCCACCTTAGCCCGCAGGTTCTGCCACCGTCCCTCTGCCCGCCGGAGCCTGAGCTGTCCTCCCCGCCCCTTTCCCGCCGCCCCGCGCAGCGCCGCGCTCCGCCCCCCGCCCTCCCCTCCCCGCCCGGGCCCAGCCGGGGGCTGCGGGCTCCGGGCCTCGTGTCGCAGCTTCCCACACCCGGGCGGTGGGGGGTGGAGGGGTTCCGCCTAGACCCCGCGCTCCTGACCCGCTCCCCTCTCCCGCGCCAGCGGCGGCCACCCGCGCTCACCCCGCGGTCAAGGGTGTGGGCACCGCGCGCGCTCTGCCCTCGCTCTTCCGGCGTCTCCACTCCCCGCAAGGCACCTTCCACGGGCCCGAAGGGTGCCTCGTTTCTTGGGGGGGAAGGGGGTTGGTGAAGCGGGGTGGAGTGAGCAAAAGAGAGAAGGCAAAGAAATTAGCATGTCAACTGCCAGGGGATACAAGTTGCTGCCTGTGCCTTGTTTCTGTTACATTAAATACCTGGATGTGCTGCTTTCCTTGTTACGACCGCAGCAATATTCAGAGGCATGAATATCAGATTTCCAAGCTAATTGGTTGTAGGGGCTTTTTAAAAATTTAATGATGCAGAAGACAACCGATTCACTCTTTTTAAAAAGTTACTTAATATATGTGGCCACATTTCTAATTTTAAGTAATAGCAAAATATAAATAACAGAACAGCTGTGTTTTACAGAAACAGATCCAGTTTGTATGTGTTATTTAAGCCCTCCGTAATTATATTAATTGGGTTCGTTTTAAAGTGTACTTTAGGTATTTCTTAAGAAAATGAGCTCAGAATTTAGGGATTAGGAATCCATAATTTATAATTTGGCTTTTTGCCATTATTCTAAAATGTCAATTTCATGGAAATTATTAAATGTGGTTATGTAGAAAAATGGATCCTTTTTCTCCCGAGTTGGCAACATTCTTAGATTTGGCAAAGGACGGATTTTTTTTTTTTAAACGAAGAAATAATAAAATTCTCATTCATTTTCTAGGGATGGGATATCTGGTTTAGCAGCTTTTTCTTTAGTGTTTCTCTCTTTGAGGCAAAGTTCCTTTCTGCTTCCTCTTATATTTGTTTTGTTCAAAATTTTCCCCCTAAATATAAATAAAGCTATAGATACCATGATTTTTGAGCCTTTGTTTTCCTGAAGGGATAGGGAAATGAATTATAATCAATTATCAAAGTCAACTCCAGGCTCCTGATACTAAGTTTCACACTGATTAACCCTGTTTTTCGACTGCTTTTAGTAATTTAACCTAACACTTGAGAACCAAGAGTGGTTTTTTTTTTTTTAAATTCCATCCCTAGAAGAATGAAATGCACACTTTTTAATTAACATTTTGAACGAAAATTAAATTGACTAATGAAAAGCGTATTCGTAGTGCATTTGTTGCTGGGTAAATGAGGACAACGTGGATGATAAACAGCATTCTGAAGAAGAGGCTCTGAAGCAAAGAAAACAGTCTTTAGAAAAACTGATGATCCCCTTTTCAAGGCAAGGATAACAAATACCAGTAATTATGCAAAGAAGGACTGCTGCCTCTCTTCTCTCTGCTTTGGTTTTGTGGCTGGGCCTGCATTTATCTCTTTTGATCATCATAATAAAAGTAAAGTAATTCAGCATTCCGGTGACATTGCTTAGTAAATTAGCAATTTGAAAATGCTTTTATTACCTAATTAATCCAAGTAAATGCCTCCGATAAATCCGATTTTACTCTTACATCTTTTTTTTTTTTTTTTTTTTTTGGTGCCTCCGGAGAAACACTTTGTGTGAAATAAAAACAGCTAAGGGTAGCTCAAGAACAATGGCCAGCCAGACTCTTTTGGAGCATGTGTGTTGCAATAGAGTTGATATTACGTGACCTTTGGGTCTTCAATGATATATCAGATATTGGTTATGAATTGCTCATCGGCTACTTGTTTAATGAGTTCCAGTGTGTTTGTTCTGCCTTGCCCATTCCCCAGAAGCATATTTTATTTCTTTGTGTCTGCCTTACTGAATCTACCTTGGCCTAAACTATGTTCATTGAACTTCCACCAAAGAATCAGATCCTAATCCATAGCTCACTTGACAAGCATCTTTGTCCTTCAAGTGAAGTTTCCCTTGAGGTCTTCGGTAAAAATCCAGCATGATTAACCATCCAAAATTGGAAAAAGTACTTCGTCAAGCACGGTTCTGACTAAGAGATAACAATCAGATTTCTCAAAACCAGGAGGGTGTGTCCCATTTGAATAAAAAGAAGAAACAAAACTGGCAAATCCGTTTTGTTCAGGTCAAAAACTAAGCCAACAAAATCACAATCCGGATCCTTTCTAAGCCTGAATTATGCTAAGAGATATATAAAAAGCACAATCCAAATAACTTCATCTGTATTTTCTTTCACCACTGCAAATCCCTTGCTCCACTGACCAAATACCATTACATTTCACGTTTCCCTTTTAGTTCCCATGCTATTGAGAATTTTTCACTAATCTTTAAATAAGAAAGTTTAACCAGACACTCCTGCTGTCTCCAAGGCATCCTGTGTCACCCTCCATTTGTTTTCAAAAGTTTTTTTTGAAATGTCCATGCCATTGATAGGGACGGATCTGAACATCCCATGTGGACCCATGGAGAGAGAGTTCCGATGACCAGTCCAAATTCAAAACAGTGAGCTTGAAACAAAACAGGAGTTTGTTGTAACAGCTTAATCCTTTCTGATCCTTACCCCAGCACAGAGTTCTGGAACACACCAGCTTACCCCTCTTGAGCAATTTTCTCCTGATAATTATTTTAACAAATTTTTTGGTCATTTACTCTTTGGGCTGTGTTATAACTCACAGGGAGCCGAACATATTATGCATAGTCTTCTCTCCTTTCTTTTCTGTGATAACTGAGGATTGGAGATCATTTATGGGGTAAGGGTAGATGATAGGATAGCCGTTTTGCCAGAGTCTCCTTTTCTGGCTCTAAGAAAAGCATGAACTGAGTTTCTCCACTTTGGTTGATTGGGATTAGTGAGCAGCATCATTGATTCAAATTTGCAGAATACCAGACTATAATTGGTCTCCTGGTGCTAGGAAACTATGTCACCAATTATCACACAAGACAATGACAGAGACAATAGTACCCATATAATGCTCAGATTGAAATGTTGATGCTCTAAGCTAAGTTACTTAAAATGTGTGTGTGTGTGGGGGGGGGGTATATGTATAATTCAAAGCTAAATATAAACCTGAATACTTACAATAGATCCTTCAGTTATGAAACTCTTGGTAAGCTCTCTTACGGTTTGGGGGTATGTGATAAACTAAGGAGTATTTCAATATTTCCCTTACTCACAGGAATATACCTTTTTTTGAAACTTTATTAATTTATTTTAAGTAATCTCTGCACCCAACATGGGGCTCAAACTCATAACCCTGAGATCAAGAGTCCCATGCACTTCTGACTGAGCCAACCAGGTGTCCCCAAGAGTAACTTTTTCTGATCCAGATCTTCCCATAAATTTCCCAGCACCAAATATTTAACCATATCATTCCATGATGGATGGAAGGAAGGAAGGAAGGAAGGAAGGAAGGAAGGAAGGAAGGAAGGAAGGAAGGAAGGGTTCAGCCAGTGTGATAGATCTGGTAAATACATGTATGACTCAGTAGCACAACTGAGAAGCATACCAGATTAGTCAGATCATGGTTCGCTCCCCCGAGGACCATTTTGTTTTGGTCTGTTTCATGGCTGCCGATCAAAACCTTATTCCTCAACATAGACAAACATTGTTGGCCACTAGATGTTGTGGGTGGAATTGTGTCCCCAAAAAAGAGATGTTGAAGTCCTAACCCATGATACCTGTGAATGTGACCTTATTTGAAAATAAGGTCTTTACAGATGTATTTAAGATGTAAATTGAGATGAAGTCATAGTGAAGTAGGGTGCGCCCTTATTCCGATATGACTGGTGTTTTTGCTGGAAGAGACACAGACACAGAGAGAAGTCAGCCATGTGAAGATGAAGGCAGAGGTGGGACAGAGTGAGGTTGTCACAAACCGAGCAACACCTGGGACTACCCAAAATGGAAAGAGACAGAGAAAGGATCCTTCCTCAGAGGCCCGGCTGATGCTTTGATTGTGGACTTTTAGCCCCCAGGACCATGAAACAATAAATTTCGGTTGTTTCAGCCAACCATTGTGTGGTACTTTGTTACCACAGCCCTAGAAAACCAATATACCAGGGAATCATCAACTCCTGGTGATGCCAGCCTCTAATCTCTCATATCCAGCACAGAGTAAATGTTTACTTGTAAAATGTTTAAGAATGATAGGCAGAGGGGCTCCTGGGTGGCTCAGTCAATGAAGCATCGGCCTTTGGCTCAGGTCATGATCTCAGGGTCCTGGGATCAGCCCCGCATCAGGCTCCCTGCTCGGCGGGAAGCCTGCTTCTCCCTCTGCCCTTCCCCCTGCTTGTGTTCCCTCTCTGGCTGTCTCTCTCTCTGTCAAATAAATAAATAAAATATTTTAAAAAAATGATAGGCGGAGTCATCTCTGTACATGAAAGACAACAGCAGGGTGGAATCATCCAGGAATTGGAAGGAATCTTGAGCATTTATCTAATCTCATGGCTCCCCCAAGATGGGACTTGGCCACAACTAAGAATCATAGTCACAGAATCTTAACGTGTCTAAAGACGGTTGGAGATTTTTCTCTTCCTCTGAGGTTACGTGATACCTAGGTGGCATGACTTAAAAATGTGCAGGATGGGGTCCTCTGCACACATTGCACCCCCAACACCCCACAGGCCCCACTGATTCAATCCTACCTCCAGTTGTTGGGTTATAATAGCTTCCTCCCTTTGTGTTACAGCGTTTGGTCTTCAGTAATCCCAAATTAAAATGTAAATGAGTCTGGAAGACTTCCCAGCCTGAACTCATGTCGGTTCCCAACTTGTATGTTTATCAGTTCATCATTCTATCCCCCCCTCCTTTGCCTAGTAGAATGCTGAGCTCATAGAGTATCCTCCATAAATATTTGCCAAGCTGAAGTGAGAAGCAGAGATTAGCAGGAGCTCGGTGAAGGTTAAAGCGGAGAAGAGGAGGCAAAGGAGAGCCCAAGGCAAACTTAATCTCAGAGCTCTATATAGAAGTCCTAGACTTGACTCCGATCGTGACACGGGACTGGAACATAGGAGTGACAGGTCAGCTAGGAGCTTTATCCTCTTTGCTCTTCCCAGACCGGGAAGCATTTGTGACCCTAAAGGGTAGTGTGGAGGCAGGGCGGGAGGCTTTGAGCCTCTCTAACACCCTCCACGAGCTCTCAACCCCTCTCCAGCCATTTCCCTTAAAATACCTAAACTGAAGAAAAATAATGTATTTGCAATGCAAATGAAACCTCGAGCAGGCCCCAGCAGGACTCCCTATGCCTGCCCCCACCTCCAAATTCCAATTAGATGCAGGCCCCTGTGTCCTTCCTTAATGGAAATGCTGGAGCTGCCCCTGCCTAGAGAGGAACTCATTTTGCAATGTATGCCGGGGACAGACCCCGAGATAGACCCACAGTCACCATCAGAAATCCTCCCACTTCGTATACGATCAGTAAAAGAGAAACAAATACTTTTGAGAGAAGTCCGCACCAACTTGAACATAAATAGAGCGGTGCTTTAGCCAGAAGTGCCAGGAGAAATAAAAAGGAAAGCATCGTCATGGGGCGCCTGGGTGGCTCAGCCGTTAAGCGTCTGCCTTCGGCTCAGGTCATGATCCCAGGGTCCTGGGATCGAGCCCCGCATCGGGCTCCCTGCTCGGCGGGAAGCCTGCTTCTCCCACTCCCACTCCCCCTGCTTGTGTTCCCGCTCTCACTCTGTCTCTCTCTGTCAAATAAATAAATAAAATATTAAAAAAAGAAAAAAAGGAAAGCGTCGATTCTCTGAAGAAAGGAAAACTGGAATAATTCTCCCTGTGTGTCTGTTGTTGGATCTCG
The DNA here is from genome assembly GCF_029215605.1 of Mirounga angustirostris. NCBI lineage: Eukaryota > Metazoa > Chordata > Mammalia > Carnivora > Phocidae > Mirounga > Mirounga angustirostris. Next base: position 39,774,690 of record NW_026991719.1, read on the forward strand.
ATACCTAGACTCTAAAAACTTCTGAAAATGTGTGAAGCAGTCAGGAGTTGCTTTGAGACCTCACTGGATGTATCCCCTCATGAAAATATGCGGGCGGAGCTCAACGGTAGCCCACAGATTGAATCAAAGCGTTACAGTAGAATGCAAACCAATTTTATATCTGATCTTTTTTTTTTTTTTTTAAATCTGAAATCGGGCCCCTAAAGAAAAGTCGACAACCCAAAATGTTAGTGGTCTACTCGTGGTATTTTTGTTAGGATATTCGCAGTAAAGCGTCGCTCTTCTTTACAAGGCACATGAACTCCATCAACTGCTAGACCTACTCGATGGTCTCATTAGGGTGGGCTGATTTCGTGTCTGGAGATGCTACCCAGCAGGTGGGTCCCAGGGCACTAAACCTTCTGGGGCGCGTGGCCGGGGTGTGTGTGGGGGGGTGGGTAGCAGGGTAACCGTAGCCAATCCCAGCCAAAAGTGAGGACAAAACTTCCCCACTGCCCAAGGCCAAAGTGATCATCTAAATATTCCCTGAATCCCCAACCCCCACGGACCTCCAACCTCCAGCAGCTCCATTTCCTGCTTTCTATTTCTCTGTAGCATCTGTTCCCATCAACATCCTTTATATTTTACTCATTTATTTTTATTGTCCAACTCTCCCCACTAGAATAACATGTTCCCTGAGGGCTGGGATTTTTTTTTTTTTTTTTTTTTTTTGGTCTATTCTGTTAACTGCTGAGGCCCAGGCCTCTGCAACAGTATCTACCACATTGTAGGTGCTCGATAAATATGTGTTAAAACTTCATATATTTCCGGAATAGGACTGAAGAATGTTCAACGTGCTCACCTATTGAAGAGGATAAGCCAGTTCATTTTTTTTGGTCTAATTTTATTTTGTTGTAGCAAAGACTTGATAATAATGAGATAGTGTACAAAGTAAACAAGATTCACGATGAGCACTTTGTGTCCCTCCTCTTCATCAGCTCAATTTTTATTTCTGAATGTATTAACATAGATCTACCTGACAATTTTTGAACCATAGGATTTGTCCATTCAAGACCGTTCTTTTGCATAATTTGGTCTCGCCTTGCTTTCTGTGCAGAAGTCCAAGTGTTCCAACCACAGAGATGACGAAGGGTGTCTCTGACTCGAAGAACACAAGATTCAGGTTCGGTCCCCCTCCAGAGAGCGAGGACAATAAGGAAAGGCACTCAGGGCTTTGGGTTTTCTGCCTTCTTTTCTCTCTAGTCTCTGTCCTGCCAAGGGTCAGGTCACTCCTTCTGGTGCCGAGGGGTCCGAGATTTCTAGCAGGAGAAGACTCGCAAAGTCTCTCACAGGGTTTCAAGACCTCTCCGGGTACCTGGCTCAAAGGGAAGCCTAAGGGTTGCTCTCCCCACCTCACCTTGGCAGAGGGTACAGGGTAAACCCAGCCCTCTCCGCCTGTTAATTCCAAAGCAGTGGACCAGGAGAAAGGCATCGCCCATCCTTGTTTGTCTCACCCTAGGTTCTCGGGCTGGATGTAGGAGATGTGGTAGACGCTTCCCACAAGGCTCACACCGCTTGGCCCCTAGAAGTCTCCATTGAGACAGGGTAGGCGGGCGGGGTCAGGAGCCTCGGGAAGGGCCCAGCACAGCAGCCCCGGGGCGGGGCAACCGCCAGTCTTTTTGAGAGGCTTTGGCTCTGGGTTCTTTCATCAGCACAGAGTCCACTGTTTGCTGGCAAGCTGATCCAAGGCTTCTTTATTAGTGCACTTTATTCAGTGCTTCCTACACTGAAACCGCCTGGGAAGCTTTTAAAAAGATGCTAATGCCCGGACCCAGGGCTTGCTATATAATTTGCAGGGCCCCTCGTTCAAAAATTACTTAAGAGTTTTCAAGACGGCGGCAGAGCATTAAACCCAAGGCAGGGCCCTCGTGCGTGTAGGGTCCCGTGAAACTGCCACACATCACGGGCCCATGAAGCCCACCGCCCGGACTCCACTCCCAAAATCTAGATTTCATTCTTGAGTGGGGTGTAGGCACTGGGGCATTTAAAAGCTCCCTAAGGGGTACCTGGGTGCCTCAGTGGTTAAGCATCTGCCTTCGGCTCAGGTCGTGATCCCAGGGTCCTGGGATCGAGCCCGCATCGGGCTCCCTGCTCAGCGGGGAGCCTGCTTCTCCCTCTTCCACTCCCCCTGCTTGTGTTTCCTCTCTCGCTGTGTCTCTCTCTGTCAAATAAATAAATAAAATCTTCAAAAAAAACCAAAAAAGCTCCCTAAATATTTTTTATATGCACTTAGGATTATAAACCCTCATTCTAGCTCCAGGAACTGTTAAAGCCAAAAGATTCTTACCATTGTGATTGACACCTGCATACAAACTTATCTGTAATTCAATAACTCAAAACCCTCACTCAAACATTTTCAGCTTATCCTGGATGAAATCATCATGACAACATTCTTTAGAAAATTTTTTGACTCATACATAAGTTAAAAGCTGGAGTCATGAATCACCTTTTGATTTCCCCTTTTCAAAAACAAAAATGTCACGAAAATGGCATATTTTCCTCATATAGAAAATTGATATAATTTGAAGTGTTATTACTCATCATCATTCACATTAGATTTGAACTGAAGCTAAACAAGAATACTGCTAAATGGAAATTTATTATCACATCAATAGAACTCAACAGTGACACACACAAAATTCAAATGCGTGTCAAACATCTTCCCCCCATGCCCTTCTCCCTGGAGACTAGGGAGCATGAAAGCACTATTGTGGGAATTTTATCCGGGAGAAACCTCCCAGGAAAGGTCCCTGGAGAGTTTCTGATCCTGAGCTAGCCCCACTCCTGTGATGCTCTCTGGAGAATTGCACCCTCTCCCATTCTGGGGAATGAGAGTCTTCCTCAGACATGCATCTTGAGAAGGGCACTCCCTGTGTCTGTCCTGGCTCATAAAAGCCATTGCTGTACCTGAAAGGCAGTCCGAAATTGAAGCCGTCCCCCATCCTCTGCTGCAGCCCCCAGGTGCCTTGTTGAGACTCAGTTTCTTTCCAGATTTCCAGACTCTACATGCAGCTCTGGAGAGACACGTGGGTGCCTTGGACTCACCTCATGATCCCAGGGTCCTGGCATCAATAGAGCCCCGCATGGGCTCCCTGCTGAGCAGGGAGTCTGCTTCTCCCTCTGCCTGCATGTCCCCCTGCTTGTATTCTCTCTTGTTCACTCTCTTTTTCAAATAAATAAAATATTTAAAAATAAATAAAATGAATGCAGCTCTGGAAACCACCAAGTGCTACATCAGGGGAGGTTCATTCACGGCTGGCTCTGCTTGGGTTAGATCTTCCGTAACACCATCAGAGAGGTCTTCCTTGAGTAGCATTTCAGATATAGGTAGGGTGACCCACCATCCTAGGTTACATCGGACTGTCTGGGTGTTAGCACTGAAAAATCCAGCATCCTGGGATACTGTTGGGCACCTTAGGTACAAGATGTCACTCGTAATCTCTTCCAGAGTCTCCAGAACCTAAACACGTGCATATGAGGAAAGTCGTGTTTGTTTGTTTTTCCCTTCCAGTTTGCTTCACTGTGTGTTAACCAGTTGCAGATGTGTCTCTGGAAAGGCTGTGTAGCAGATAATGCTGGTACTCTGGTCAGATCCCCTAGACCCTCCTTTATGGGTTCTGTGTATCCATCCCCTAGCTTCTGTGTGCTCTGCTTTGCTCCTAACTGCTCACGCCTGCAACTGTCTTCAGCGACCTACCCTTGGGCTACTGGATCCAGTTTGCTGGACCCGCTGGCAGGTTCATGTTCCTCCCACCTCATCCTCCTACCCTGGGCAGCCCATAAGCCATAACTAACTGGTTCAGGCATATGAAAGATCCCCCTTCCCTTGTCACAAGGGCAACAAACTCTGAGGCGCAATTTACACTCCTGAGCTCCCATTGGGACATCACCTGAACTCACACTCTTGGCTTTTTTCTCCTCCCCTGTCTTGCTTGCCCCACCCCCCTTACTGGTTTCTCCTGGGAGCACTTCCTTCAGAAATAGCTTCTACCTGAATCTTCCTCGCAGTCTCTGCTCTGGGGAACCTGGCCCAAGATAGACTTGATTCGGGAAGGTCTTATATGAAAAAGATATAACAAACACCAATAAGCAAGCTGAGTCTTTGCTTAGATGTCTGCCAAGGAGAGAAGGAGGTCTCTGTCTTTACAAAGTCAAGGGAAGATAATAGATCATCAATCCAGCAGTGATTCCTTCTTCGTGTTGCCAATGGAGAGTTTTACCGAAAAGGCCAAGGGAACTTGGGTAAATCTTCCATTTGCCCATTATATTTAGCAGCACTATGGCAATTCCTTTGTGGTGTTATAATACTGTGTGTCAATCTTGTCATCTTGGCAGACCAGAAGCCACTAAAAGGTAGGAACAAAGCATTTTCTTCCTGTATCACAAGTTACACGGAAAGGTGAGTTATAGCACAGAATACATGCTTACAGGGGCGCCTGGGTGGCTCAGTCGTTAAGCGTCTGCCTTCGGCTCAGGTCATGATCCTGGGGTCCCCTGCTCCGCGGGGAGCCTGCTTCTCCCTCTCCCTCTACCTGCCACTCTCCCTGCTTGTGCGCTCGCTTGCTCTTTCTCTCTGTCAAATAAATAAATAAAATCTAAAAAAAAAAAAAAAATACAGGCTTACATAACAGATAGCAATGCCATTCAGAAATGTTTAGAATTTTTGCCAACTATAGTGAATATCCATTTCACTGACTCTTACTTTGTTAGAGTTTCAGCAACAGGAAAGAGAAAGCACATCCGAATGTAATAAGGGGAATATTTACGAAGATGAAGGCAGGGAAATGAGAACCAGCAAGGAATGGTGAAGCACCTTGAAGCTAGTAAGGGTGGGAAGCTATTATTATCCTTAGTAGCTCCTGTTCTAAGTCTTTGGTCCAGAATACTCTCCATTTACTATTTTCCACCATTTCTTTTTCTTTTAATTTTTTAAAAAGATTTATTTATTTATTTGAGAGAGAGAGAGAGAAAGAGAGAGAGTGTGAGCAGGAGGAGAGGTTGAGGGAGAGGGAGAGAGAATCTCAAGCAGACTCCCTGCTGAGTGGAGAGCCTGACTCGGGCGTGATCCTAGGACCCTGAGATCGTGACCTGAGCTGAGATCAAGAGCCGGCCTCTCAACCGACTGAGCCACCCAGGCACCCCTTTTCCACCCGTTTCTATTTCTTAGGTTCCTAGCTCTGTACTTAAACCCGCTTCTAGCTCTGACATTTGGGACACCCTTTGGATTTTTCTAGTTTTGTAGATTTTAGCTTTCTCATAGATTCTTGGCTTTCTGTTAAAGACTCCCCATTTCTGCATCTCCTGAAGTTTCCAGTGAGAAACATCAGCCCAGGGGAACCTTGCTGGGCATAGCCATTGCCTGACTCATTGAAAATTCAGTGTTCAGGGGCGCCTGGGTGGCTCAGTCATTAAGCGTCTGCCTTCGGCTCAGGTCATGGTCCCGGGGTCCTGGGATCCAGCCCCACATGGGGCTCTCTGCTCCACGGGAAGCCTGCTTCTCCCTCTCCTGCTCTCTCTGCTTGTGTTCCCTCTCTCGCTGTGTCTCTCTCTGTCAAATAAATAAATAAAATATTTTTTTTTAAAGTTTAAAAAAAAGAAAAGAAAATCTATGAAATACCTACAGCTAAGATCATGCTTAATGATCCTCCTAAGATCTGCAAGAAGGGAAAGATATCTGCTCTCATCACTTTGATTCAACACTGTTTAAAGATTCCTAGCCAGTGAAATAAGGCAAGAAAAAGAAATAAAAGGCATTGGGGCACCTGGGTGGCTCAGTTGGTTGGGCGACTGCCTTAGGCTCAGGTCATGATCCTGGAGTCCAGGGATCGAGTCCCACATCGGGCTCCCTGCTCAGCAGGGAGTCTGCTTCTCCCTCTGACCCTCCCCCCTCTCAGGCTCTATCTCATTCTCTCTCTAAAATAAATAAACAAAATCTTAAAAAAAAAAGAAATAAAAGGCATAAAAATTGGAAAGGAAAAATAAGACTCATTATTTACAGATGAGATGAGTGCTTACATAGGAAACAATAAGGTATCTACAAAACAAACCTAGTAGAATAAGTGGGTATAGCAAGATTGCATGGTACAAGGTCACTATACAAAAATAAATCATACTTCTCTATATTTACAATAGACAATTAGAAAATAAAATTTGAAAACAATATTACTACAATAGCCTTGGGTACCACTGTATGTGTAAGAATAAATCTAACATGCCTATAGTACCTTGCAATTTACGATGCTATAAATTTTGACAATTTCACTAATAGAATAGCTGCCCCAACCCAGTAATTTCCCATCTACTCTGTGCTTCCAGTCGCACTTTGCTATCTACTAAATGCCTTCAATTAACCACAAAATTTGCATCTTTTTTGTGCAAAGTAGAATGAAATTTGTTCAGTAAGAACATATTCTATTTTGTTGAACATTTTAAAACTACATTTTGTCATTTAAAATAATTATTTTTAAATTGTGGCAACAGGGGAAATAGAATTTATTAAATCCTCACTCAACCAAAACATGGGCACTGTCAAATTTTCATGGCTGCTACTGATTTTGATGGCTAAGTTAACTCAAGTGAAGCTAAAGAATAGATAAATGGTATTAAAATGAATTTTATATGTCCAGATAAGTATGGAATAAAGGAAATAATATATTAAGGGTTTGAGCTGAAAGTAGGGATGCTGGGGTACCTGGCTGGTTCACTCAGTAGTACAGGCATCTCTTGATCTTGGGGTTGTAAGTTCAAGCCCCATGCTGGGCATAGAGATTCTTAAAAATAGAATCTTGAGGGACACCTGGGTGGCTCAGGAGGTTAAGTGTCTGCCTTCGGGTCAGGTCATGATCCCAGGGTCCTGGGATTGAGCCCCACGTCAGGCTCCTTGCTCAGTGGGGAGTCTGCTTCTCCCTCTTCCTCTGCCTGCCACTCCCCTTGCTTGTGCTCTCTCTCTCTCTGTCTGTCAAATAAAAAAATAAAATCTTTTAAAAAAAAGGAAGTAGGGATGCTATAATAAATTAGAAATGAGACACTGTTTTCTTGGAAGGTGATAGTTAGATCTGCTACTTAAAAGCTTGGACAAGCATGATGTACCATGAAGTGTATTTTTCCAAAGTCCAGAAAAAAATAAATTTTATAGAGATCTGCCTAAAGTGAAAATTGCATCACTAAATAAAAGCGGCAGTCTCCTAATTTTTGTGCAGATAGAACAAAGATCCAAGTCCAGTTTAGGACCATCTGGGATCGCACTTTCAGAAAAATCTAGAAAGACTTAATCAGACCTTCCTTTTAGTCTTGAATTCAGAAGTCCTCTCCTCTCCCTTCTCCCTGACCCAGGATTTACAGGAACAAAAGGAATTTAGGATGAAGTATGTACATGTGAAATAGGAAAGGGAGGACTTTTCCACCCTCAGAAACTACCAGTATAAAAAGCACACAACACCTATAGGTTTGACCTGATTATAAAAATGTGTTCGGGGGCACCTGGCTGGCTCAGTTGGTAGAACATGCGACCCTTGATCTCTGGGTTGTGAGTTCGAGCCCCATGTTGGGTGTAGAGATTACTTAAAAATAAAATCTTAAAAAAAAAAAAGTGTTCTAACCGAAATGTCCTTTGAAAGACATTTTGAATTTTCAGTGGAAATGGGTATTTAAAAACTGTTCAAATCATTGACAGTTGTATTGTGGTTATGTAAGAGAATGTCCTTCTTTTTGGAAATATGCTCTGAAAAACTGAGGAACAAAGGGACCTGATATCATCAACTTGTTCTCAAATGGCTCGGAAAAAAAATACACACACAGACATGCACAGACAATGACGATAAAGCAAATGGCGCCGAAGGTAAACCATTAGTGAATCTGGGTGAACGTCATATGAGAGATTCTCAGGTTTGAAATTATATCAAAATAAAGAATTTCCAAAAATCTTCTGAATCATGTACCTTTCATCGTCACTGATGTGAGCTACCTGTAAAAATCACATTTTAGTGGTGCCCAACCTGAATTGGAACTCTATAGACGGGGCTGCAAGTGATTGCTCGAATATAGAACCGCCATCTAATATGTCTTCAGAAAGAACCCATTAATACTCACTGAGGCTCCCAGCAAAGTTCATCTCTTTAAATAAGCAAAGCTGAACAAACATTTTATCAGAAATAGTTTTGCAGTTGCCTGTCGATGTGGCCAAGCGTCCCCAAGAAAAAAATGATTGCTTCCCTGAGCTAGAAAGGAATTGGGTGGTGAAGAGCATTTTTGTTTAAATAAGTGCTGTTAGAGGATGAATATTTAATTTGATCAATATTTGAAAGGTGATAAAGTAGAGGAGGGAGGTCTAAGAAGGGTCACAGGAAAGACTGGAAGGTGAGAACATACGAAAATAGTAGGAATTACTGGTGCAGTAAAAATCATCATCGCTGGTGCCAGCCCCGAGTTCCAGACTGGAGAGTAGAGACTGGTTTTCTCCCTTTGGTGTAGCAAATAAAGGAAGTGGCATTCGGAATAATTCCTGTTACATATAAATGGCAAAACACAGGGTGAAAAATGGAATCTGGCCAAACCTGGTGAGAAAATGAGCCCAAAGACTGGTACAATGCCTTTTAAAGAAAAAAAAAAAGGCAGAGGGAAATTGCCCATAATTTGTTTGAATTGGAATCCTACAAAGCGTGGCTTAATTTCTTTCTTTGGTGAAATGTGTTTATTCTTTCTGGTATTTTCCTTAAGAGATGTGATCATTTATCAAATTTCAGTTTCACAGAGTGAAAAAGAACATTAAGAGTAGTCATGTTTCTCACTGGGAGCTGCATGGTTTTCTGTGACTGGCCCCAAATGTCATATGGTGGCATTTCTGCATTGTAGTGGTCAAAGCAGTCCCAAAGAGAACCCGGGTTCAAGGGTAGGGGGACATAGGCTCTACCTCTCCAGGGGAGGTCTGTCAAAGAATGAGTGACAATTTTTTTTACAATTGCCCCACTGCCTGACCAATGCTTCTAGCCCATTCAGATTTCTACCAAGGTAAGGTCACTGTCATTTCCCACGAACGTTCCTCCATCAGCCACAGTATTCGAGTCTGCAGCAGTGGCCTAAAAGAATACAGACTTACTCGACTGCAATTCGGGAAGTCAGAAGTGCAAAATGGGTCTTACAGAGCTAAAATCAAGGTATCCATCGCCAGAGCTGCTTTCCTTCTGGAGTCTTCCAGGGGAGAATACATTTCCTTGTGTTTTCCCGTTTCTAGCGGTCGGGGCTATTCCTCCATTTGTGACCCCTTCCATCATCTTCAAAATTAGCTGCGTTTCCTCTTCCAACCTCTCTCCCCAGCCCCCTCTCTGACCTTGGCTTCTGTCCTTCTGTCCTCACAGCTCCTAATTCGGACCCTCCTCCCTCTCTCTTGTAAGAACCTTTGTGATTACAGTGAGCCCACCTGGATAATCCGGGATAATCTCCCCACCTCAGGATCCTTAATTTATTTGCATCTACAAAGTACCTTTTGCCTTGTAAAAGAATACATTCAAAGGTTCTGGGGATTAGAAGGTGGACACCTTTAGGGGGTCATTATTTTGCCAGCCATAGCCAGGTTGCCGGAAGCAAGTGGTGGATGCTTGCCTTTAGAACACCCGTGGTTACTCTGTAAAATGTGGATTTTATGATACGTTGGCCAAAGTAAAACTCTTTTGGGGGGGGGAGGGGCAAAGTAAAACTCTTAAAGAAACCAGATGCGGTATCTGTTTCTTTTACCTTCTGAAACGGTTATGAAAAGTTGGATGTTGTCATCCATCCCATGACTCTCAGCTTAATCTTACCTTTACAGTAGCGTGGTACAGCTTCTAAGTGTCAGGCTTTTGTGAAAGATTCCCGATCTGATTTTCTAATTCTTCACTGCAAAATTCTATGACAATTCTTTCCAGACTTTAGCCCACGGCCAGTCACAGAGTAAATTTTCAAATAATGTGTGCCTAATGAATTGAATCTTTGCATTGCTGATAAAAAATATAGGGTATGAATTCGCTCTTTATCAGGTGGTGCCTTCAAATTGTAAATAATAACCCATAAAATGTTTTCTTGAGAGAGTGTTTTTTTTCTGAGCACAATCATTTGCTTAGTGAAGCTGCTGGATGATGTTTGTTATGCTGGCAAGTGTTAAAATAAAAGAGATTTCTGGACAACTGGAGCAAGCTGACATTGACCTCCTTCTGAAGTAAGACTTTCTACACTTCTGTATCACAAATGATAAAATTCGCCACATACAAAGGGACTTTTCCCAATAATGTGTTTATTAAAGGAAAAGAGATGTAAATATCTCGGCTAATTAGTTACGGCAGAGTTCTGATGTTTACCTTCAATTTCTTCTCACTATAACCCTTGGCCAGGTCTGGCTAGAGTAAACGCCCGTACTTTGATTTTGTCAATATCTTCATCTTCTGTCCACTAATTGGCCAGGGTGGCCAATTGTCATCTCAACCCATGCTGACCCACACTGCAATACTCACTGTTTTATATTAGGACTGATACCTGGACTGGGCAGGGAATTTTTCTGTTACTTTACTTTAATTTTTTTTTAAGTTTTTAATTTATTCATTTGAGAGAGAGCGAGAGAGAGGGAGCAGGGGGAGGGTCAGAGGGAGAGGGAGAAGCAGACTCCCCACTGAGCAGGGAGCCTGACGCGGGGCTCAATCCCAGGACCCCAGGATCATGACCTGAGCCGAAGGCAGACACTTAACTGACTGAGCCACCCAGGCGATCCTTAATTTAATTTTTAATTAAGTTTTTAATTTTAATTCCAGTATAGTTAACATACGGTGTTCTATTAGCTTCAGGTGTACAATGAAGTGATTCCACAGTTCTATACATGACTCAGTGCTCATCATGACCAGTGCCCTTCTGAATCCCCATCACCTACTTCACCCACCTCCTCATCCCTCTCCCCTCTGGAAGCCATTAGTTTGTTCTCTATAGTTAAGAGTCTGTTTCTTTGTTTTGTTTTCTGTCTGCCAGTACTCAGAGTTAAGAATTCACGTCACAATGTCTACATCACCAATGATTCCATAGCTATTTCCACTTGCTAATGGAGAGATACATGGAAAAATGGAAACTTAAGGAGGATGGCTCCACGTTACTTTTCCTTTTGGAAAAGGTATGCCCGTTCCCTGCCTGTGCGGAAGGGTGTCACACATCAACCTCAGGTTTAGCAGAAACAAATAAGTTTCAGGCTGAGTTATTTCTGGTAAATGATCCTCTCAAAGCTAGGAATCTTTAAAACGTGTGCACATACCCCGTGTCAAAGTCACCATCTTATGTTGGTCTCTAAGTGGCTATAAAAGCTACGTTTCCTTGAACACTGAATTTTCTTTTTTTTTTTTTTTAAAGATTTTATTTTATTTTATTTTGACAGAGAGAGACCCAGCGAGAGAGGGAGCACAAGCAGGGGGAGTGGGAGAAGCAGGCTTCCCGCGGAGCAGGGAATGTGTTAGCTGGAGGGTTTTCTAAGCAAGCTAAGAATAGGAAAAAAATCTTTTTCAATGTGATTATGAAAATCTAGGGGCACCTGGCCGACTCAGTCGATAGAGCATGCAACTCTTAACCTTGCGGCTGTGAGTTTGAGCCCCATGTTGGGTGTAGAGATCACTTAAAAATAAAATCTTATGGGGCGCCTGTGTGGCTCAGTCGTTGAGCATTTGCCTTCGGCTCAGGTCATGATCCCAGGGTCCTGGGATCGAGCCCCGCATCGGGCTCTCTGCTCCACGGGAAGCCTGCTTCTCCCTCTCCCACTCCCCCTGCTTGTGTTCCCTCTCTCGCTGTGTCTCTCTCTGTCAAATAAATAAATAAAATATTAAAAAAAAAAGAAAAGAAAATCTATGAAATACCAACAGCTAAGATCATGCTTAATGATCCTCCTAAGATCTGCAAGAAGGGAAAAATTTGGAGGATGTGAAGTTGCTATATCTCTACCTTTTACCTTTGAGTCTCATGCAAATGCTTCCTATCCTCTGAACCTTGTCCTGGTACCCTCAGTCCTTTGGAACTAAAGACATCTCCTAAGCAGAAGGTAATCCCCGGTCCTAAATGTGCCTCCGTGCAAAAAGGTCCCATATACTCTGTTAAAATCCCAGAAAAATACCACCCTCAATCTAGTGCAGGAAAAGAGAATGGGAAAAACAAAAGGAGAGAGGTCTCTTGACTCCTCTGCTCCCAGCTGCCTCTGTGGGTAAGGTTCTTTTAAGGAAGTCTGAAGGGCACTAAGAATGGGTAGTGAGGATGCAAGCGGAAAGCCTCTGGACTGACAGTAAGAAGACTTGGGTTCTGTTCCGTGCTCCATTCCTTTCCAGCCATTTGACCTTGGAGAAGGCTCCCCTGGCAACTTCCCTGGCCTCAGTGTCCTCATCTCTAAAAGGCATGCATTGAACCAACATATGAACTCCAAGTGCCCTCTGATATTCTGGACCACTTGATTCTAGATTAGAGCAACTGAACATACAGAAAGACTGATGGTTACAAAATGACGAATCTGCTAGATAACAAATGCAAATACTCTGCGCAACTGTTTACTAGATTACTGGAGCCACATTCACCGCAAGGTTATCAACCTGGGTTGTGACCTTAGATATCGATTATTCTGCTCCACAGTTGTCTCCTCAGCTGGATCCCAGCTTCCTAAGCCAGTTAAGAATTTTATGAGGTAAGGCTTACTGATTTCTCACACAGGAAACAGGAAGTGTCCCCCTTCAGCCGTGACAGGAAAGTAGGTAGAAAATCTCAAGGTATATCACTGCCTAGGAAGGGGTGAGGAAACAAAATAGAAGCTATCAGCTGAAAGGTCCCCTCACTCTCATGGTGGAAAAGCAAAGGTGACCCACCCACATTAATGGGAGTGCTTAATTTAAAGACTTTCCTGGAGATCCAAGATGTCCGATGGGTACAAAATAAAGTTAGTTGGGCACCAGAGTATTACAGTTCACAGTCCCAAATCACCAGTTTCAAGCTCCATTATTGTTCTACTGAAGCCAACTTGGTCTTGGCTTTCTTGGGACCGTGCAGATGTTATGCAATTCAATAAAAGTCATGAATGAATGACTATCTGTGGTGATATTGGAACATGGCCGCAAGTTCTTCCGACACTTCCATCGACAGGTGGGGATCTACGTCCCCTATCTCCCTCTTTGAATCTTGCCAAGCTTGTGACTGCTTTAACCAATAGAGTCCACTAAAAGTGGTACTTTGTGACTCCTGAGGCTCGATCAAAAAAGGTGATGCAAGCTTCTACCTCGTTTGCTAGAACATTCTTTCTTGGAGCCCTGAGCTACCATGTGAAATGTCAGACTATTTTGAGATGCCAGGATGTGAGGAAGCCCAAGTCAAACGGAGGGACCATGTATAGGAGCTCCAGTTATCAGGTTCAGCCTTCAAGTCATTCCAGACCAAATGCCGGACATAGGAGTAAAGAAGCCTCTACCTGATTCCAGTCCTTGGCAGCCATTCAAGCCACTCACAGCCATCTGAACCTTCACCGTTGAGGCCTCAGACATTATGGAAGAAAAATAAGCCACACTTACTGTCCCCTGCCTGAATTCTGGACCCGCAGAATTTGAGAGCATAATGGAAGAGCTGTTGCTCCCTGCTGGGTGCAGGTGGTTACCTTGGGTGATTGGTTACACAGAAATAGATAACCAGAATAATAGTGAACACATGTCATTTAATCATTATACCATATGCTTTTTATATTCAAAAATTTAAAAACTAAATCTTTACTCAGAGAATATCTCCTAATTTTTCAGTAGGGAAGTAGGATCACTGTTATCAATATATTTTTTTAAGATTTTATTTATTTATTTGAAAGAGAGCGTGAGTGAGCACAAGAGGGGGGAGGATCAGAGGGAGAAGCACATTCCCCTGCTGAGCAGGGAGCCTGATGCAGGACTCGATCGATCCTGGGACTCCAGGATCATGATCTGAGCTGAAGGCAGTCCGCCCAACCAACCGAGCCACCCAGGCACCCACTGCTATCTAGTGTTCATCATGTGTTCCATGCCCCCAAATGAAAACCTATTGGAGGATTCAATGAATATATTATAGCTGATAATTACTCAGCACCCACTAAATACAGAATTCAGAGTAAGTTTAAAAATAATAATATGGGAGGGGGTACCTGAGTGCCTCAGTTAGTTAAGTGCCCAACTCTTGATTGCAGCTCAGGTCATGAATCGAGCCCCACGTTGGGCTCTGCGCTGGGTATGGAGCCTGCCCGAAATTCTCTGTCTCCCTCTCCCTCTGCCCACCCCCCCTTCTCCCTCTTTAATAATAATAATAACAAGAAGAAGGAGAAGAAGAAGAAGAAGAAGGAGTAGGAGAAGGAGAAGGAGAAGAAGAAAGATAAGACACATTCTGTCCTTTAGGAATTTGTATGTGAATTAGATGGTTGGGTCAAAATACAGGGCAAGAGTAAATTTGCTTATAGAAGGAGCAATGCATATAAAGCATTAGAATGGTGCCTGGCACATATTTGGTTCTCAATAAATGTTAGGTGTCAACATTGGAAGAATATTGAAAGGACGCTTAAGACATACCCCACACAGAGGAATGCAGACTAAAGCTAAGCTCCACTAAAAAGTCACTTAAATAATCCAGGGGCTAATGGCTCAGGTGTGCCCCACAAACGTCAGGCTTCATGCTGGAATCAGAGTGCAAATCCTGCTTCGGTCTTTTTCTTCGCCCCAGTCGCTGATTTCCTCTGGTCTACCCTTCTCACCTGGCTGTGGGTATGATGACAGGGCTTGAATTTCCGAGTCAGACAGATGCCAAGTCCTAACCCTGCCACTTACTATTATAACCTTGGGCAAATCAGCCAGCATTCCTCAGTTTCCCCAACTGTACACTGGAGAAGACAATACTTACATTCAAGAGGTGTTGTGAGGACAAAAATAAAGCACCCAGTGCATACTAGGAACTTAGTAATAATTCCTTTCATAATGGGGCAGGGGGAGGAGGTTAGGAAAGATACCCCAATCACATTTTTATGAATGTCTGTTTACACCCAATTCTGATTACACTGCCCTAGAACAGCCTTCTAAAGCAGCTACCTTGTGACAGGTAGGATTTCTTACGTCCTAAACGCACGGTGCTGCTGGCCTTTTAGTGTGTGGGGTCCCGTAAATATGTCTTACCTTATCAGGGCAAACAGAATCTAGACATTCAAGCTTTGAGGCATAAAACCTTCTTACAGGTCAGAAAAAGAAAAAAAAAAGTTTTCTGGTTTTGTTTTATAAAACTTGAGGGCATTTAAAAGTTACCCTGGAGGGGCGCCTGGGTGGCTCAGTTGGTTAAGCGGCCAGCTCTTGATTTCGACTCAGGTCATGATCTCAGGGTCGTGAGATCGAGTCCTGCATCGGGCTCCTCGCTCAGCAGGGAGTCTGCTTGGGGTTCTCTCTCCCTCTGCCTCTCCCCTTCCCGTGCTCCCTCTCTCTCAAAGAAATAAATAAATCTCAGGGAAAAAAAGTTATGCTGGAGCAGCAATAAAAAAGGACAACACATGACTAACACAGACATAATGTTGAGCGAGGAAAAAAAAAGACACAAAGAGAGTACACCCTATATTTCTATGAGATTTAGGGAAAGGCAAGATGACTCTATGGGACTGAGGGCAGAATTGTGATTCCCTTTGTTGGGGTGCTGCCTGGGTGAAAGAATGGGGAAGGCTTTAGGGGTTCTGGAAATGTTCTACACCTTGATCTGGGCCATAATGTGAGTGAGTACCTATCTAAAAATTCTATCAAGCTGTATGCTTAAGACTCACGCACTTTACTGCTCGTGTGTGAGACCTCATTAAAAAATGTCCTGGGAAGGGGCTGGCATTACTACTGCCCTTGAATTTCCCAGCGGTGGGGACAAGGAAGAGGAGGGTAGTGTGGGGGCTCTTACGTATGTCTTTGGCTGGAGACCAAAGCCTTCATTTTGATAATTACTTTTAATTTAGCAGGAAAGGCCTGATGCCGAACCAACAGTGTGATTCAGCTCCCTGCTTTCCCACAGCACTCTGCGAAATGAAGGCACGGCAGGGGGGATATATGTATTTCTTTTCTTCATATATAAAGGGCTTATAAATAGTAATACCAACTTCAGTGCCAGGCATTTCCTGGGGAATTAATAGCCAGCTGGGGTTAACGGTCCTTGGTTTGACTTTGGGCCATCAACCCTTCTTGCTTCTCATTAATTCCCAGAAAGTACGCTGTGCCTTGATGGTTATTGCTTAAATACATTAAAATCAAGTTAAGGGTCTGACTTTATGTTGAGCTGTGATAATGTAAAACACAAGGAAGTACTCCCAGTGGACACATTCACTGTTGTGTGTTTTTATTTAACTCATTTTCTTTTATATTTTTGAGTAGCACAATGGAATGATGCACATGGACGTTTTTGCAGATGTTGTTGCTGGTGCGTGTGCGCGTGTGCATGTGTGCGTTCGTGTGTGTGTGTGCATATATGTGTGTGTGTGTGTGTGTGTGTTCAATGCTCATAACTCATCAAACAAGACCTGCACGGAAACCTCACTCCAAAGCTTTACATTTCTACTTCAACATTTCAGGGAAATTTTTCTACTTGGCTCCAAGTGTTTTATGAGAAAATACTTTAGGAAAATATGGGTAAGTAAATTATCTGTTCTACATGAGTTTGTAGTTAGGGTGAGCCCAAGGGAGGCCTGAACCATGGGGAAGAGCCCTTTAAAACAATATTTTCCGCGTGCCTCTTTGGAGGGTGGGAAGAACCCTTCCGAAGGCTTTCTGCTCACTGCTACCCAGGAAATAATTATCTTAAGGCAATTCTGAGCAGTTCTTGGAAGAGGAAAGCATATGCATTTTTTATTTTTAAAATCCTGTCCATTTAAGTCAATCAAATGAGTATTTGTCGCAAACCTCTTAGGTGCAAGGCGGGGCGGGGGGAGGCTGTTAACAGTGAAGCCTTTGCCTTTGGTAGCTCACTGTCAAGTGAGAGAAAGAGGCAGACCCACACCAGAACACAGGGTACAAAATGTTCATCTCTATAATCAAGGTGTTTCAAGAAAACAGAATGTTCACTGTAAACAGAGAGTGATTCACAAGGATCACCCACCTCATGAGAATTCCAAGCATTTGGACTCTCAGTTTGTTCTATGAATCAGCTTCTGAAGAAAGGGTACGTGGAGATGTGCAAGATGTACTTTGTTGGAAGATGTTTTGAGTCTCTTGATCCCATTTAATTGAATTCTTGAGGTTGGGGGGGTTGTCAAAAATTCAAATTCACTGACCCTACTGAGAAATTGAGTTGTAATATCTGAGTGTGGGGCCCAGGCATCTCATTTTTTAAAACAGATTCTATTTTTAAGTAACCTCTACACCCAGTGTGGGGCTCGAACCCACAACCCTGAGATCAAGACTCACATGCTCCACCAATTGAGCCAGACAGGCACCGTCCCCCCAAGCATCTCACTTTAAACAAATTCCCCCGGGGAATTTTTAGTGCATTGAAGTTCAAAATGACTGAATTAGGGTCTTTCAAAGCTATAAAAATTGGGGCACCTGGGTGGCTCAGTCTTTTAAGCGACTGCCTTCAGCTCAGGTCATGATCTCAGGGTCCTGGGATTGAGCCCTGCATTGGGCTCCCTGCTCAGCGGAGAGCCTGCTTCTCCCTCTCCCCCACCCCTGCTCATGCTCTCTCTCTCAAGTAAATAAATAAATAAATAAATAAATAAATAAATAAATAAATAAATAAATATAAAATCTTTAAAAGAGAGAGAGAAAATAACGTATAACACCTATATCAGCAAAATTAAGAAAACTTGTCTGTGGCAGTTAAGAAGGATACAACTGGGGTTTATGTTAAACTGAAATTTAAGTGTTTACATGGTTCATTAAAAATATAATCCTATTATTGATTCATTCTCTCCTTCTCTTTCTCTCTATCTATCCATCCATCCATCCATCCATCCATCCATCCATCCATCCATCCTCCATCCATCTGTAAGCAAGGGGTAATAATTACATATGCTTTTCCTACCTCCCAAAGTTGGGGAGCACATATGCAAAATTTATAAATTGTATAGTGCTATATAAATACCAATTAATTATTATCACTTCTACTTTCTATCGGTAAATATTTCTGTGGTAAATATTTCATTTGATGTGGGTCTTCCCCACCACGGCACACTTCAAGGAGCCTGTACGCCTTACCATCAGACTGAGATGTGCCCCTTGGGCAACATAAAATGATTTTAATAGTTGTTTAAGAAAAACGCAGCAGGAAGATACATGTTCAGTGAAACAGAAGTCTCAAAATATTATCCTCTTTTGGATCATTTAGGCACCTCATTTTTTTTAAATAATCAGGAATTAACTGCCAACACACACTATGTTCAATGTATCATGATAATTTCGAGAGATTTTTACCCCAAAACAAAGTGCCATTTAACTGATACACTTGACTCTTCCCCATTGCCCAAGTGCGTTTTTTTTTCCAGCTAGCCAAGTTATTTTCATCATATTCCTTTTTATCTTAAGTTCACATAACCCCTAGAACCTGAATCTAGGGCAAAAGAAAAGAGCAGACCTAACACTATCGATTCATTGATGTGGCACCGTTGGTTTTGATTTTAGAAGGTCAGTGCCCTATGGGCCAAATTTGTTCAAAGGATAAACACACGATAATGATACAGTGCTTCCTCCCTTTAAAAATCCAACCACCACTGTTTAAAATACAGCTAAGTATCAGTGGGAAAATGTAATGTATACTTTTAAAATAAGTCTCTGTGTGGTTTAGAGTCATTCCATAATTACGTTTCAAATAAATGATGACCTTTTAAAATATATAATAATAATATTGTTGATATTTCAGCTAAATGGTTCCTGTTTCATTTTTAATATGTCATTAACTTACCATTACTAAAAATTTAACCATGCTTTAAAGAATTTCCAGATGAAAATGAGATTATATTAGTAATTTACAATAGAGCAATACATTTCTATTATGCTTATTTAAGAGTGCATTTATATCATGCAAATTCTTTTGAATATAAAATTGTCATCTGGTTCTCCTGGGCAGTAGGTAGAAAATGAGAAAAAAAATCCAAATAGGAGATTTGGGGAAAGATAAGAAATATGCGATGCAGTTTTTTTTTTTTTAAGATTTTATTTATTTATTTGACAGAGACACACACAGCGAGAGAGGGAACACAAGTGAGGGAGAGGGAGAAGCAGGCTTCCCGTTGAGCAGGGAGCCCGATGTGGGGCTCGATCCCAGGACCCCGGGATCATGACCTGAGCTGAAGGCAGACCCTTAAAGACTGAGCCACCCAGGTGCCCCAGTTTTTTTCCCCATACACAGGACAGTACCTCAAGGAAGAAATTTAAAAATATATTTTGGAACGAACAGGGACTAAATGAAGTGTGTGTGTGTTTAAAATAAAAATAACTCCCACTAGCCTAAAATTATTCTTCAATGTTCAGAGTACTCATTTATAAAAAGAATTACTCGAGGCTATTACGTTACTGACCAGTTAAATTCACGTTAATGTCACTCCTTACAAGTATATACTGCTTTAGGGCCCTATGGTATAGAGAGGGTGCCGTCCACAGCTACCACCGATGACAGCTGCAGGTGCAGCAAACAGATGTCATCGGGTGGATGATGCTGTGTCCCTATTTTCAGCATTGGCTAACTAACAACCAACTGCAGGAGCGTGTGGACGTCTGAAATTGGTCTCGGTCTCATATGCTCTCCAAAGCTCACTGCCTGCTATATGACTTAGCGCCATCTTTTGACATCCATGCTGATTACCTACTTGTCAACTTCCTTCACTGAAGTTGTTTCTGTCTCCTTAAGGTGATTCCTTGCAACCATTTTATCACTTGATTTATAACGAGAAGTGGACCACAAGTGCACTTATTCTAGAAGCTCTTAACCTGGAAAGCTTCAGGCATCATCAACTCCCGGAAGTTGTATGCTCAATTTGCACATCTGTGCTCTATCCCAGGGAGAGGGCTCCTAGCTTTTGTCAGAGGCTTAAGAGATGAGAAAAATGAGAGGTTTTCAGATCCATTGCAAGATGGGGCCAATGACAGGCCCAAAGGCAGAGTAGGAAAGGGGACAAAGCATGAGGTGCAAAAAAGTAGGAGGAACAAGGGAAAGAGGAGAAAGGAACGGTAGAAGGGAGGAGAAGAAGAGAGGACAAGGGGTTAAGAACAAAAGAAAATAAATGCAAGTCAGAGAACAGGAAGGGAAGAGGGGAAGAAAGAAAAGAAGGACAAGAAGGCTCATCCCACAACCTTTCCTGAGACTCGGGGCACCAGGAAATTTCCCCCTTCCGTCCAGCTTTCATCCAGCTGTGTCACATAGCCCTTACTCTTTCCTATTGCACCCCATGACGGTTGACTCAAGCACAGGTTTATACTCAGGCAAAGGTCTCATAACAGTGAACTGAACAATGATTCCAGAAGTGCATCAGAAGGATGAGGATTGCTCTGCTTCATACTTGGGTGCAGTCAAATAGGCTAGGCTACATGAACAGTCTTGAGCAGCAACTTGGGCTCTAATGGACCCTGGACAATCCTACTGACACAGACCTACTAAGGAAAGAAATCAGCTGTCTAGAGTGAAAAATGCGTGGGTAAATGCAGGTTCTTCAGGTTTTCAAGTAAAAATAAACTTTTCTTTTCAAAATCAAGTTCGTTTATTTTAAAAATTAAGTTTGGGGGCACCTGGGTGGGTCAGTTGGTGAAGCATCTGCCTTCAGGTTGGGTCGTGATCTCGGGGGCCTGGGATCCAGACCTGAGTGGGGCTCCCTGCTCAGCGGGGAGTCTGCTTCTCCCTCTCCCTCTGCCCCTCCCCCTGCCTGTGCTCTCTCTCTCTTGCTCTCTCTCTCTCAAATAAATAAATAAAATCGTTAAAAAATAAAAAAATTAAGTTTGAAGGATAGATGTCCCAAGTTTACATTAAAATAATGTTTAAAAAACTTCGGGTTCTAGGAATAGATCTTTGGAGCAAAATTTGAAAGTTCCTGAGATTGGAATATTTAATATCAAATATATAGAAATTTCCAGTAGTCCTTGAAATGGCATGGTGGAGACTACTCCAAAAAGGACCTCCTTTTCAGACGTTTACCTTGGAGCCCAGAAACATCTATGCTGGAATTCGAATCTGGTCTCAGAAAAGCACAGAGGAACACGGTGGAAACCTTTACCATTTACCCATGAGACTAAATTAACATTAATCTGTTCCAAATGGCCCCTATTTATAGGGTGAACACATGATTTATCATCTCTACTGGGATGCTTTTGAGAATGAAAAAAGGGGTCATTAACAAATTAAGTCAAGGCGATCATCATAAATGGAGACTCTCCCAGGCAAATTGGGACATATGAACACCTTATCTCTACAGAACTTCTCACAGCTTGGCCATGAGATAAAACGAAACAGACAAATAAAGAAACAAAACCAAAGTAACAACCAGGAATGATTATTAAAACCGTAATGAAATCTGTTTCCAAATGGAACCCAAAGGAATTCAGGAATTTTAATGACCGAAACTCATCATGCTTGTGGCTATCAGTTGGCCTGTGTTTGTGTAAAGGAGGTGTAAAATAAGGCATAAGGCATCTGGATACTGTCTCAACATAAATGGAAGATTCCAACTAATAAGTCATTTAAGCATTGACAGGCAGGAACTTCCTGGTGAATGACGGTGGTCATTTTCCAGCAACAGCTGCAGGTTGAAGGAGGAGAGGTGGAAGCTAGGGGGAAAGAGGACCAATGGGTGGTATATCAGGAAATCAGGCCCAATTGGGGGGAAAACTTTTTATTAAAAACTTGTAATATTGGGGACGCCTGGGTGGCTCAGTCGGTTAAGCGTCTGCCTTCAGCTCAGGTGATGAGCCCAGGGTCCTGGGATCGAGCCCCGCATCGGGCTCCCTGCTCAGTGGGGAGCCTGCTTTTCCCTCTGCCTGCCACTTACCCTGCTTGTGCTCTCTCTTTCTCTAACAAATAAATAAAATCTTAAAAAAAAAAAAAAACAAACCTGTGGGGCGCCTGGGTGGCTCAGATGGTTGGGCGTCTGCCTTCGGCTCGGGTCGTGATCCCAGGGTCCTGGGATCAAGCCCCGCATCAGGCTCCTGCTCGGCGGGGGGCCTGCTTCTCCCCCTGCCTCTACTTCTCCCCCTGCTCATGTTCTCTCTCTCTCTCTCTGTATCTGTCTCGAATGAATAAATAAAAAAAATCTTAAAAAAAAAAACTTGTAATATTGAATACACAAGAGTGAGCTGTACTGTATTAGATGACGCTCATCTTTTTCTAAGCCCATTCTTTCTCCCACTCTTCTGGGGAGTCTAAAAAGTCATGGGCTCTGCCCTAATTTACAAGGTTTTCCAGGGATCAGAAGGCACAGGAGCAGAAATAAAGGCTTTTCGTTAGTCTTCTGGACCATTGCAAGATTACTGTTAATACATACATACAGATATACATACATACATACATACAAAATAACATCTCATCATTCTCCTTTATTCCTGAACTGCAGAAGCGTGGGACAGACATTCTGGTTGGTGGGTGGGGAGTGGAGAGTCCTCCCAGAATAGCTCTTAGAAAGTGGGTACCACTCACTATAGGGATAATCTGAGTGATATGCTTAACGGCAGCTTGACTGGGCCATGGGGTGCCCAGACATTTGATCAAGTATTATTCTGGGTGTGTCTCTGGATGAGGTTAACATTTGTTTTGTTTTGTTTTAAAGATTTTATTTATTTATTTGACAGAGAGAGACACAGTGAGAGAGGGAACACAAGCAGGGGGAGTGGGAGAGGGAGAAGCAGGCCTCCCGCCGAGCAGGGAGCCCGATGTGGGGCTCAATCCCAGGACCCTGGGATCATGACCTGAGCCGAAGGCAGATGCTTAACGACTGAGCCACCCAGGCACCCCTGAGGTTAACATTTGAATCTGCAGACTGAGTACAGAAGATTGCCCTCCCTAACGTGAGTGGACCTCATTCAATCAGTTGAAGACCTGAATTGAACAAAAATGCCCAGCGAGAGGAAACTCCACCTGCCTGACCCCTGAGCTGGGACATCAGTCTTCTCTTGCTCTCAGGGTGGAACTCAGACCATCAGCTCTCCTGGGTCTCTAGCTTACCAACTGCGGATCGTAGGGCTTCTCAGCTTTTATGAGCATGTGAGCCAATTCCTTATAATACATCTCTCAAGATATTTATGTATTTCTATCATTCTCTATAGAAAGATATATACAAGATATAGATATACAAAGATATAGATCTTTCGATAGAGAAAGAAATCTAGAGATCTAGATATCTATATAGAGAGATATAGACCTATAGATATCTATATAGAAATAGAAATATACAGACAGGGGCGTCTGGGTGGCTCAGTCGTTAAGTGTCTGCCTTCGGCTCAGGTCATGATCTCAGGGTCCTGGGATCGAGCCCCACTTGAGCTCTCTGCTCAGCGGGAAGCCTGCTTCTCTGTCTCCCACTCCCCCTGCTTGTGTTCCCTCTCTCGCTGTCTCTCTCTCTGTCAAATAAATAAATCTTTAAAAATAAAAAAAAAGAAATACAAATTCTTTAAAAAAAAAGAAATATACAGACATATAGACATAGATATAGATCTTCTATTGATTCTGTTACTCTGGAGAACCCTGACTAATGCACTTACTTTAGAGCAATCTGGGTTCACCAGTGCCTTAAGATACAGCAAAGAACAGGCGTGTGACCCACTGGAAGTCAAGAAAATGTCTCTCAGTGCACAGCCCATAAAGAATAATCGTAAGGGACACTGACCTGCTCTGGCCCCAATCACAGCTATAACCACAAAGCAGGCTAGGCCAAAACCCATGCATGGGCCCCATGACTTTCAAGTCACTGCTCTGCCTTGGAAGTTGGAAGGGCCCCCCCTGGTCCCCATGAACCCCGAAACATCCTGTTGGCTATTTGGTACTCTTCCTGTTTGGAGTCCAACCCTCAGAAACAAATCCGGAATTGACGATTGCGAGGATTCTGAGGCTCTCTGCTTGGTGGAAGCCACAGAAATGGTCAAGGGGCCCGAGCGGAAAAGTTCACCAGATACACCGTCTAACTAAGCACTTCAGAGAAAAAGCCACAAGCCATGAAACAAAGAAAGGATGTATGTGGTTGGGAGCTAACCTAGTGACAAGATCAGGGCCTTAAATGCAAAGCAAGAGATGGAGGGAAGACAAAATCCTCCAATATTGCTACTCTTGCCCATATGATCCTTGGGCCCAGTTATTTTTGTTTCTGTAGGGACCAGGCAGGTTGGTCCTCAAAGTACCTGGGCCTTGCTGGATACCTCAGGGGGCATTAGACTCACAATTGTACTTCATAGGTATTCTATCCCCATGATTTTTGTCTCATTCTCACCTTTACATGCATCGATGAGATTTTATATCAGTTGGACAAATCCTCCCTGTTTCCAGTCAAGGCCCATATTTCTTAGCCTCTTATTTTTAAGGATGAAAGCATTTTTCCCCAACTATATCCTTGTTCATTTCTGAGGTGAAAAAGGCATCTGTAAATTTTGTCTGATAAATTTTCCATTCATTCTCCTCCTCTCCTTCAATATGCCAATCAAGCTGTCAGCTTGCTTTCTCTGCAGATTCATAACACTTCACCTCAGCCTCATTAACTGATTTGCCTTTTGTTTCACATGAAGAAAACTCATCTCAACACTTAAAACCCTGGGAGTTACAATTCAGAACTTTTTCAGCTGTCTTTCGGATTTTTAGCTCCCACTGCTTGTTCTTTATTTTCTGCCTTTCAGAGAGAAAATTTTCCTTTTTCTTGCCACCACCTTTCGTTGACCTCATCTTGAAACATAGAGTATGATTTTCACTCATATTTCAGCTTTTGTATGTGTCAACTTTTATAAATTTCAAAATGCAGTCAAACTTCACTCATTTGGACTCCATTTGGATTTCCATGAGGATTAGGATGAAACCTAGCCCTTCTCCATTAAGGTAACAAATACACCCTAATAATGTTTTATTTATCTTTTTAAAAGATTTTATTTATTGATTTGAGAGAGAGAGCGAGCGAGAGAGAGAACATGAGCAGGGTGAGGGGCAGAGGAAGAAGCAGACCCCTCCCTGAGCAGGGACCCCGATGCGGGGCTCGATCCTGGGACTCCAGGATCATGACCTGAGCCGAAGGCAGAAGCTTAACCAACTGAGCCACCAGGGCGCCCCTCTAATAATGTTTTATACACAAGCAATTGAAGATGTAATCCGTATCTCGAAGTTCTGCCTGAGCCCAGATTGCCCTAAAGTAGGACTGGCCTTAGAAGTAAACAGAATGAGGGCAAATCATTCTGAGAGCATTCATGCCTGCACATGACCTTTGTTGATGGTACTTGGTGAGCTCAGTTTAAGTTAATGTAGCCCCCTGATGGCTGTTTCTAAAACATAAAACTTTAGGTTGTAGCTAAGGATGCAGTTTTAGAGTCAGGCTGTCTAATTTGGAATCCTGGCTTCACCATGAACTTGCTCTATGATCTAGGCCCAGTTACTTCTAGGGACCTCAATTTCTTATCTGTAAGACATGGGAAAATACAATAAATACATCTTAAAGTTGTCTGAAGATTAAGTGAGATACGGCATGTCAAAGACTCAGCACGTTGCCAGGAAGATGGCGCTCCCTTCTAGGCAGCCGACTGAGTTTGTGTTCTCCTTGAAGTTGATCCTGGGACGAGGATTTGAGTGCAAGTAGTTTATCCGGGAGATGAGCCCAGGAAACACTGGCAAAGCAGTGTGGAAGTGAGATAAGGAAGGGAAGGGAAGGGAGCCAGTAAAGAGTGTACTATCAAGTGGGTTATCACTCTGGACAGCTGGGCTTCAGCCCCACTGGAGAACCCTGAAAGACTGTTGAGTACACATCTCAGACCTATGTCCATAGCCCCTGCCAAGGGGGTGGGGAGCTGGGGTCTTTATAGATGAATTCTTTTTTTTTAAAATTTTTTATTCTTATGTTAATCCCCATACATTACATCATTAGTTTTAGATGAAGTGTTCCATGATTCATTGTTTGTGCACAACACCCAGTGCTCCATGCAGAATGTGCCCTCCTCAATACCCACCACCAGGCTAACCCATCCTCCCACCCCTCTCCCCTCTAGAACCCTGTTTGTTTTTCAGAGTCCATCGTCTCTCATGGTTCGTCTACCCCTCCGATTTCCCCCGCTTCATTCTTCCCCTCCTGCTACCTTCTTCTTCTTCTTCTTCTTTTTTTTTTCTTAACATATATTGCATTATTTGTTTCAGAGGTACAGATCTGAGATTCAACAGTCTTGCACAATTCACAGCGTTTACCAGAGCACATACCTTCCCCAGTGTCTATCACCCAGTCACCCCATCCTTCCCACCCCACCCCCCACTCCAGCAACCCTCAGTTTGTTTCCTGCGATTAAGAATTCCTCATATCAGGGAGATCATATGATACATGTCTTTCTCTGTTTGACTTATTTCGCTCCACATAATACCCTCCAGTTCCATCCACGTCGTTGCAAATGGCAAGATCTCATTCCTTTTGACGGCTGCATAATATTCCATTGTATATATATACCACATCTTCTTTATCCATTCATCTGTCAATGGACATCTTGGCTCTTTCCAGAGTTTGGTTATTGTGAACATTGCTGCTATAAACATCGGGGTGCAC
Source organism: Mirounga angustirostris (assembly GCF_029215605.1). NCBI lineage: Eukaryota > Metazoa > Chordata > Mammalia > Carnivora > Phocidae > Mirounga > Mirounga angustirostris. Next base: position 39,801,412 of record NW_026991719.1, read on the forward strand.
ATACCCCTTCGGATCCCTACTTTTGTATCTTTGGGGTAAATACCCAGTAGTGCAATTGCTGGATCATATGGTAGCTTATAGATGAACTCTTGATGACTGTGCCAAGAGTACTGCTTCGTTCACGGGAGACATTTGCTCTGCCATTGTAGATCTTACATTTTTCGTGGGACTATGCATTTACCAAAATTATCTGGGTCTTATGAGTGAGGCTGTGGTCAATCAAGGGACAGCCATATGCCAGTGGATGCGATGTCAAGGTAGGAGGGCTTGACACTTGCATAGAGAATTGGAGCTGCTCAGAACAGCCTGGTTTGTGGCCAGAAGGTCAATAGGACATGTCAAATCTATGGGGCAGGGCTAGGTCAAAGGTGGGAAAATGGGAAGGACAGGCGGAGCATCAGAGAGCGAGCCAAGGCAGGTAGATGAGGGAAGGTCTTTGCACCGAGAGAAGGGCTGGGTGACACCCCAAATGAGGTCCAGAGCAGACCAATGGGGCTTAAAAATCTGTGCTTCATAAAAATAATAAAAAATCCATAAAATTTAGAGACATTTTCTCTTAGTCTGGAAAAGGAAGAGGGGAAATAATCATTTTCTATGGAAATGTCATAAAGCTTCCAAATATGGGGGACATGCCAGGGCTCTGGGCAACCCAACTGGCATTTCATTCACAGTTCAGCTCAAATGTCACTCCCTCAAGAGAGCCTTTCCCAAATACCCCCACCCCTTTACACACTGTCATGCCACTATGTGAGTCTCTTTTGCGGCACTTACTTCGATATCTTGATTATAACTAAACGATCAGCTGCATCCTTAGCCATTTGATGGCCACCTTCCCGAAAGGTCTGTCACTTGCACCAGCTTATGTCAGGGCCTTGCATAGTGCAGGCCAGACTTGACACTCAGTAATTACTCATTGAATGAAAGAGTAAGTTTGGGGCGCCTGGGTGGCTCAGTCCGTTAAGCGGCTGCCTTCGGCTCAGGTCATGATCCTGGGGTCTTGGGATCAGGCCCCACATCTGGCTTCCTGCTCAGGGGAGAGCCTGTTTCTCCCTCTCCATCTGCCTGCCACTCTGCCTACTTGTGCTTTCTCTCTCTCTGTCAAATAAATAAATAAAATCTTTAAAAAAAAAAAAAGAGTAAGTTTTTCTATGTGAGGTTTATAAAATACAGAAGTTAGTAAATAGTAGCCAAAGAAACCCAAAACAGGCCATCCTGTATGATTTTTCCACCCTTTCTCTCAGCAGCATCTCCCTGCAGCTCTGTACTTGGAGTAGTCCCAGATCCTTCTGTTGCCTGGCAGTGCAGAGTTCCTTTCTCAGCAACATCCTTACTAGGCAGCTGCTCAGGAAGCCCCCTCAGTCAGTGAATGTAATGCTCTGAGGCTCTTTCAAGAAAAGATGTAACTTTTTTTAAAGATTTTGTTTATTTATTGGAGAGGGAGAGAGAGCGTGAGCATGTGCCCATGCAAGCTGGCAGGAATGAGGGGCAGGGGCAGAGGGAGAGGGAGAAGCAGACTCCCCGCCTGGAGCCTGTTGCGGGGCTCAATCCCAGGACCGTGAGACCATGACCTGAGCTGAAGGCAGACGCTTAACCAACTGAGCCACGCAGGCGCCCCAAGAAAAGATGTAAATTTGAGCCAGTGGCTGAGCCCTACTTGTTTTCTCATGTGTCTTCTGTAGGTCAGAGGTGCCACCAGATTCTTGCCTAATGTGAGCCCTCAGACTTCCACTGCAATGCTTTCAAGAGCAGGCTTTGAGCCTGGCATTTTCCTCTTCCTTAGAAGTGTTCAGTCCCAGGTATCTAAGAGCCTTGGTCATAACCCCAAGCCATCTTCCCTCCTCCAAGGGGAGGGTCACTTGTGTACGAGTTCTAGGGACTTCTTGGGTCATCCCATATTTGCCAAGTTACCTGTGCAAATTAAACTCTGATACTAACCCTGGAGAAACACTCATTTACTCAGAGTTGGGAGAGAAAGTCTACAGGATCCCAAGGTTTTGTTATATAGGCAGTCCTTGCTTTGCATGGTTTTGATATGAAAATATTTCAGATACCACAGTTTAGTTAATAACACCAGTCCCCCAACAATGTGACTGCATAAAGTACAAACTTTGCTGCTAGCTCTTTTGTCCACAAATCGCTACATAACTAACAGATGCCTAGCCCAATCAGTGTTAAATCACATGACGTCTTTCAAAGCTTGTCTCTGATTGGTCACTGCCGATCTGTTATTCAGTTCCAACAAGGACAACAGAGCATGTGCTTTGTGTGGCCTACTTGGTGCCCAATGATGAATCCATGTGACATTTTACAAAGATGGGTAATCAAAAGAGAAAGTTGGCCAACGAAGATGAAAGTGCCACAAAGAAACGAAAAGTAGTAATGTTGGAAGTTAAATTTGAATTGAACATAAATGGAGTTGTAGAAGAAATAAGGGACTGTGAGAATGTTGACCATGCCTCTGTCCTCAAGAAATTCTAGATATGCAGTCAGAAGAACTTAGTGAAGGAGAACCAATCAAACGTATAAATGAGGAACGTGGTTGTGACGAAAAGCATCATGTACCAGAGGAAATGACATTGGCAAAAATTTCACATTAAACAAAAATATTTATTTATTTATTTATTTATTTATTTATTTATTTATTTATATCATTAAAAGTACAAAGGACAAGAGCACCTGGGTGGTTCAGTTGGTTGAGCATTGACTCTTGATTTCGGTTCAGGTCATGATCTCAGGGTCATGAGATTGAGCCCTGCATTGGGCTCCATACTCTGCCCCTTCCTGCCTCACCCGCAACTGTGTGCTCTCTCTCTTTCCCTCTCTCAAAAAGAAGTGCAAAGGACGAAATGTTGGACGCTGATTCATACTTAGAAAGGAGTATGACAATTAATTTGCCAATGCATAGAAAAAGTTTGCTCCCTATCCAAAATTATATGATGGGAAAGAGGCAAGCGCTGCTCAAACTACTCTTGATAAGTTTTTTTTCTTTTTTACAAAAAAAAAAAAAAAAACACTTTAGGGGGGCCTGGCTGGCTCAGTCGGTAGGGCATGTGATCTCGGGGTTGTGAGTTTGAGTCCCACATTGGGTGTAGAGATGACTCAAAAATAAAATCTTAAAAAAAAAAAAAAAAACCAGAAAAAAGAAAAACCCTTTACTCCTCAGTGTGTCTAATGTTTTCAATTGCAGTGTACTAAATATTAATTTTATTATTTTTTCATTTTCTTATACATTTCTAGCCAACAGTAAGAGAAATTTTAATGTTTTTGACAATTTTTAAAGGTCACAGAACACTTGTAATTTTTCCTGTTGGTGAAGATTGCTTCGCCTGGTTTGCAAAACAAGGACTACCTATAATCTGTTGCAGTGGAATATGTCCAGCTGTTTTGACAAGTCCATCAATATTATGACAGCATATTGGCCAACTAAAAATTATGTGAAGGCAAGTATTCATATTCTGATAGTAGGACAAAATATTAAAATTGGAAGCTCTTTTGGAAAAATAAAATTACTGAAAAATGATAGCAGAGTATCAGGTATCTGGAGCAAGAGATTATAACACTGCTCCATTATCTCAGTTTTTAATGCCACCAAACCCAGCTACCCCCAGGACCCCTGTTTTTCTATTTGGTGCAGTCTAAATATTAGTAGAGAAGAAGCTTAAATTCCATCCCTTGACCCACTATTGAATAAAAGGGAGACTTGACCACGTTTCCTTATCTTCAAATGCTTCAGACCTTCCAACTGTGCAATTAAACATACTTAGATATGTTGCAAGGATTAACAATAAAATATTTTTTAAAAATATTTTTAAAGTAATTTTTACACCCAGCATGGGGCTCAAAATCACAACCCTGAGATCAAGAGTCACATGCTCTTCCGATTGAGCCAGCCAGGCACCCCAATAATAAAATATTTTTAGATAGCTCTGCATGGCATATGATGCTAATAAACTGGGTATTAAACTATATTTTATGGGAGACACTTGCAGATCTTATGGTCAGGAGCATTGTCCCTATTGGAATAGTCTCCTCCACCTTGCAACAATCCTCTTTAATAAAGTCTCTTTACCAAGTCTGAACAAAATATGTATTTTATGTATTCTTATTACATAATGATCCTTATGTGTACATACACACTGGGAGCTGAAATCCCTAGCTCTAGCTTGAATTGGCCAATGCTTGCCAAACAAAGGAAAACTTGGCCAATGCGAGCCAAATCTGGTCTACAAAGTTACTGGAATTTCTTTTTCTCTCCAATCCAGCATTTCCAACAGAGCCCATGGGGCAATCTGTGGTCTTCTCAGAGCCATGGCTTGGGCTCTTCCCCCTTGGCTTGATTCGGAACCCAAAGAAGCAGGGATAACACCCCCAGAAAGGATGTGAGTTTGCCTAAGAAAACAGTAGTTTCCTGTTTTGAGTGTAGTCATTGCTCAATAAATATTTGTGAATTGACCAACGAGTATGATTTGATGCCTTGTGGGGGCAGAGTTGTAGGGCTCTGAGGAAAGAAGGGACAGAGAAGCCCAAACAGTAGCCCTTAGCTCCTGGCCATGATGAGCCTACAGAAGGTGGGTTGTTAACTGGGTTTACATATTGCTTGAAATAATCACAACTTTATTTCTTCTGTGATATTGGCAACTAGCGGTCATTAGGAAGCCAATGAACCCACCAGGTGGCTGGTTGTGAACAGAGTGGTATGGAAGACACAGCAGAAGCTGGAGAACAGGAAAGATAGCTCCGGAAATGGATACATCGGTGTGCCCTTTGGGGGTATTTCATACGGTATTCGCCTTTTAACCCCACTCCCAGCTATTTTTTTATGTTGATTGTTGGAAATTTCTAAGTAGAGAAAAGTGCCCTCTCAAAATATAACTACTGTTCTAACAGTACTCCTCGACATAACCTCCATTTTGACTTGCCTTCTTCCAGTCTTCTTTATTTTTCGTATTTGTTTGTTCAAAAATTGTGCTGAAAGACATAGAACATAAAATGTACCTTCTTAGCAGTTTTTAAGTGTACGGTTCAGTAGTGTTAAGTGCATTCCCATTGTTGTGCAGCCAATCTCCAGAACTCTTTTCATCTTTGAAAAATGAAAGTCTCAGGCGCCTGGGTGGCTCAGACGGTTAAGCGTCTGCCTTCGGCTCAGGTCATGATCGCAGGGTCCTAGGATCGAGTCCCGCATCGAGTCCCGCATCGGGCTCCCTGCTCCGCGGGGAGCCTGCTTCTCCCTCTGCCTCTCTCTGCCTCTCATGAATAAATAAATAAAATCTTTAAAAAAAAAAGAAAAATGAAAGTCTCTATGACACAGCTCCCCGCTCTCCCCTCCCCCCATCCCCTGGCAACCATCCTCCCAACCATTTTTTTTCCTCCAGTGTGAAATAGGGACAATACTCTGAAAAGATTGTTATGAGAATTAAATGAGATAATGTATGCAAATTGCTTGCTGTTGAGCTTGATAAACAGTTGAGTGCCCAACAAACATTAGATATTATTATCATTTATGATTTTTTTTTAAAAAAACGCCACAAATCGACTTTGGTGAAATTGGGTTTACATAAACACGAATGCAGCCTGTAATTAGAGAAAGATGAGCAGAAAGAATGTAGGCAACAAGAGACCATGTGTGGAAGAGGAAAGAAGAGGGTACATACCCGGATCTTGGAGATAGGGATTTGGGATGGGGGTCCTGATCCACCTTGATTTAACTGGCAGCTGTATGTAAGTCTCGATTTCCTTTTGGCATTGTGGGCAAACAGCTCACAAGAACTTAGCTATTTTCCATTTGTGCTTTTTTGAAGATTTTATTTTTTTTAAGTAATCTCTACACCCAATGTGGGGCTCGAACTTACAACCCCGAGATCAAGAGTCACATGTTCAACCAACTGGGCCAACAGGCGCCCCTCCATTTGTTCTAATGCTGAGGTAGCACATAGCAGTGGGCTTTTGTTTAGCTTAATGTAAAATGTGTTATTAAGAAGGTAAATTGGTTCTCAACATTTATTAATGAGAATATTTTTTAAAAAGATTTATTTATTTATTTGAGAGAGAGAGGGAGACAGAGAGAGCACAAACAGGGGGGAGAGGCAGAGGGAGAGGGAGAAGCAGACTCCCCGCTAAGCAGGGAGCCCGATGCGGGGCTCGATCCCAGGACCCTGGGATCATGACCTGAGCCCAACGCAGATGCTTCACCGACTGAGCCACCCAGGCTCCCCCTAATGAGAATATTTCTGATAAATATCCATATCTAAGGCTTCCTTCACTTGGCAGAAGTGAACACTAGGAAGTGTTCCTCATTCTGTTGGGGTAACAATCGGCAGGAGCCGTGTAAGTGGCTCCGACTCAGCCCACATCACCCAATTATGTTACTTGCCTAATCTTTGAGGAAGGTGGTCTGTGAAGTTAATGGGGCAACCTATTTTTCTCATATCATCAGACAAAAGCATACCCCCAGTATAAGATCACCACCACAAGGGCACCTGGGTGGCTCAGTCGGTTAGGCGTCTGCCTTCAGCTCAGGTCATGATCCCAGGGTCCTGGGATCAAGTCCCACATCGGGCTCCCTGCTCAGTGGGGAGCCTGCTTCTCCCTCTCCCTCTGCCTGCCGCTCCCCCTGCTTGTTGTCTCTCTCTCTCTGTCAAATAAATAAATAAAACCTTTAAAAAAAAAAAGATCACCACCACTCCCACAACACATAATGTGGATACTACCTTTGCCAGGAAATTTGATATCCCTGGCTATAAATATGTCCGTAAATCGTGTTCTCCCAAGTTAACACTGGGAGCTGAGAAAGGTTTGAGATTTTACTCGTAAGCTACCAACTTAGCTTAGCACAGTTTCATGGATGCTGACCAAGGACATAAGATTCGTAGGTCAGAGACAAAGGACAGTTCCTTCTTCATAAGCAATAGTTGTAGCCAGAATACCACCAGCATTTGTGCTGGTTTCCTTTTTTTTAAGATTTTATTTGTTTATTTGACAGAGAGAGAGACAGCTAGAGAGGGAACACAAGCAGGGGGAGTGGGAGAGGGAGAAGCAGGCTCCTCACAGAGCAGGGAGCCCGATGCGGGGCTCGATCCCAGGACCCCGGGATCATGACCTGAGCCGAAGGCAGACGTTTAACTACTGAGCCCCCCAGACGCCCCTTGAGCTGGTTTCCTAAGTCTCGGTTCTCACAGGGAAGCACCAAGAGAACCAAGTGACCCTACACGTGTGTGGGTTACATTATAGGAAAGGAGCCTGAGTTTAGGGAACTTGAATCTTTTCTAGCAGTCAGTAAGCATGACTGACCTTTGCTCTAGAGGGAGACACACTCTTGATGTTATTACCGGACGGTAAACAAACCTGCCCTTTGGTCCACACTATCTCTATCTAACTCTAAGGCTGTTTGCTATACAAACATTTGAAAACAATTAGTCTGGAACAAAGGCAGTCAGAGTCTCTGCTTGTAAGATGTGCAGAAACCCAAAGACTTCTGGAGAATGGTCTCCGAACGTGCACCCAGCATCATTGGCGCTATTAACCTTGCCTTCACTTTCGAGCAAGTTCTCAGTCCCCCAAACAGGGAGCATTACATATGGGGTACACTGGATTTCATTCATTCATTAAGCAAATATTTATTGCACACTTTTAATGAAAAGAGGTATTGGACCCTGGAAACACAAACTGGAAAACGACCCATTCCTACCCCTCGAGGTCCTGCGAGTCAGGCAAGTAACTCACTAATTACAATGCAACATAACAGGAGGGGTAGCCAGCCTGCGGTGTTGGGGCAGAGAGGGATGGCTCCCAGGAGGACCTTGAAAGACAAATTTGGGGTAAAGGAGAATAAGAAGTGGGGAGGACCCACCCAGGACGTCAGACAGACAGATGGGGAGTGAGAAAAATGATCGAGGAAGAGAAGGGGATGAAGTCATGGATTAGTGGATCACGAGGCGACATTGGGATGTACATACTTGAGGGCCGTGTTGGAACAACCTCAGGGGCACAGAGACCAGGTGAGAGGCTTTTGCAAGAGTCTAGGCAGGAGATGGTGCTGGCTTGAAATAAGAACGTGGCAGTGGCTATGGAGGAAAGAGGACACAGCTGAGTGATATTAAGGAGGTAGACCTGGTCAGACTTGGGGACGAACTAGATGAGGCAGTGAGGGGACAGAGAGGAATCTAAGCTTGTGCCCAGTTTTTGTCTCCGGCAACTGGGTGATGGGTGGTGGCATCACGTGAGACAGAGAACAGAGAAGCAGAAACAAGTTCTGGGTGAATATAAAGAGTTCAGAGTTTGGACACTCTTGAGTTCAAGGTACCCAGAATCCAAGTGGAGATGTCCAGTAGGCAGATAGACCTATATGGCATATAAATCTAAAATATTACGCTTTAATTTGCTGGTATTACGTTAGTGCCCTTTATAATTTAAAAATGAATGATTTCATGAGATTAAATTAATTGCAAATCAATAATTATCAGAGAAATATTATATAACAGGAGGCATATAATGATTCGTAAGTAATGGAGGAAAGCACAGCAAAAAATACTGTGCCATACATTCAGCAGGCCTGAATACAAACCCAGGGTATGTAACAGTGTGTTCTCTCCATACTCAAATAAATCTCTGAAGGAAAGGAAATAACACTTCACTTTAAGTCAAGGTGTCTTTTTCAGTATAATTGCAATTGATATATTGCTAATGCACCTTTGACAATTTGCAATAAAAAAACACAACCACCCAGTATTTCACTAAACCACAGTTCATGATTACTAGAGCTTTCTTTGTGCGCTTTAGTACACTTTTTAAAAGCTTACATTCAAAACCAAAGGCGATGATGAAATAGCTCATTTTGCCTGTGATGTTGTCATTACATTATTGCCAAAACTAAATACAATTCCAAATTGTTAACGAACTGAGTGAATTTTAATTTCTACCAGGACCTTGTAAAAATAAAACATTCCCCATTAAATATTGCATATTTAATGATCTAAACAAATGAACAGCTTTCTACCAAATCCTGCCATATATATTTGTCACAATCAGTGAAAACAGAAATGAACAGGACCAGGCCTAATTGGGTACAGTTTGTCCCTTCATCCATCACTAATGCTTCCAATCTGTTAAAGTCATATTTGCCTTTTTCTGGGCCATGCCATGGTTAATATTTCCCATAGAGTCATCCTGGAAGCATTAGCCAATAGTGAGCTTCTACTCACTGCTATTCTGTCCCACCTTAGTTACAGGACCTCAGTTACGGGGGGTGGGGAGGGCTTTTATGGCTTTTCCATCCTCTAAATTTCAGCTGTGGTAGGACATGTCTGTCTGCATTATTTCCACTATAAGCTTTTTTTTTTTAAAGGTTTTATTTATTTATTTGAGAGAGAGAGAATGAGAGACAGAGAGTACGAGAGGGAAGAGGGCAGAGGGAGAAGCAGACCCCCCGCTGAGCAGGGAGCCCGATGCGGGACTCGATCCCGAGACTTGAGGATCATGACCTGAGCCGAAGGCAGTCGCTTAACCAACTGAGCCACCCAGGCGCCCATCACTACAAGCTTTTTGATAGTCACCACTATAGGAATATTTGGGGATGTTAAATACTTGTTTCCAGGCTGACATTAGAGATGGCCGATTTTCTCCTCCTGACAGTTGTTTACCTGTCAGCTATTTTTCTTTATATTCTCTCCTGTCCATTTTCCCTGGAAACATAAAGAAAGGTTGAATGTCTCCTGGTAAATCAGCATGGTCCTTGGAATGCAGTATGATTGACAATAAAGGGAAGGAAATGGTCCATTTTCTTGTGCATGTTACTGAATGATCAAAGATCATTGGGTGAAACTGGTTTTCATTTCAGAACCAAGCGACCACTGCATTCTTTGACTTTACTACATCTCCTCAGCGAAGTCGAACAATTCCATGAAGATGAGCATTGGGATACCCGATCTGTTGTTTCCATAGAAGCCGGCAATAATTCTGGGGAATCATTCCATACAGAACTAGGGTCGGGGTAAAATTTCCACATCAAAACCGCTGTTGTCCCTTTTATGCTTGGAGAAATTGGCTCCTGACAGGCCCCCAGATTCCAAAGGCTTAGCTGTGATTATTGTTCTGGTTTCATTTGAGAAATGCTTAAGTCGGGGGTGCCCCGGGATCTTCATGGCTTGAGTTTAATAGGTATGGGTTATTGGAACAGATTCCAAGAACACAGTGTAAAAACAGAAAAGAAATGGGGACCAGCAGAGCAGAATTTAGAGGAAATATCATCCTGCGGTCTTGAGACTCAGTGCAGAATGCTCAAGTGAACTTCCTAATACTTTTTTTTTTTTTTTTTTTTTTTTAGATTTTATTTATTTGACAGAGAGAGAGACAGACGACTGAGCCACCCAGGCGCCCTAAAGTGTACTTCCAAGAGAGAGTAAGTCAGGTGTAGTTTAAGGTATTTTCTTCTTCCTGGCAGGATGATATATGGCTGCGTGGATGGGGGAGGGGATAAGCAGTTTCAGATTTCCCTCTGCTCTCTACTCATCCATTGCTGGGGATTCTGTACCCCTGTGGTACCTTCATCTCGATGAGGCGTGCTGCTTCCCTCACCTGGTTTCTGTCTCCTGGCACCAACGAGGTTATAGCCAAGAGCCCCCCGTTCCCTGCTGGGTGACCTGTACAGAAGGTAAGTGCTGTGGGAGTTCAGAGGGTGATGATTTTTTTGAGTATCCTCTACCCGCAACGTGGGGCCTGAACTCGCAACCGCCAGATCGAGAGTAGCGCGCTCCACCCACTGAGCCTGCCCGGCACCCCCAGAGGGTGATGATTTTTGAGGAGAACCGGATTGATCTAGAAAAACTGCAAGCTTGGAAGCCAATACTAGATGGACTTTTGAAGGCAGACTCCCTGGGTTTGAATCTTCACTTTGCTACTTCCTAACTATGACGTGTAGAGCAAGTTATTGACCTCTTTACATGATCTGATCAGTCCTGGGATGGAACCCCCAGGGTGGGGCTCCACACTTAGCCGGGAGTCTGCTTGAAGATTCTCTCCCTCTGCCCCTCCCCCCACTTGTGTGCGTGCACGTGCCTGATCGCTCTCTCCCTAAAATCAATACATCTTAAAAAAGAAAAATAAAACGTTATTGACCTCTTTACACCTCAGTTCCCTCATCTGTTAAACGGGGCTGATAAGAATATCTACCTATTAGGATTCTTATGAATATTAAATCGGTTTGTATTGATAAAAGTATTTAGTGCCTGACAGAGTAAGTGCTATCCTAGTGTTAGTTCAATAATAAATCTCCTTGAGTGCAATTTTTTGAATTTTGTTTGTGAATTTTTGAATTCACTTTGTTGAATTCCCAGGATGAAACTCTTGATGGGTGATAGAGTTGTACACAGAATGGTTACATTTTTTATGCTAGTTTCAAGTCTCACATTAGCGGTCGTCATCATTTTACCTTGTTAGGGAAACATGAAGAAGCCCACAGAGAAGATAGCACAAGGATGTAACCAGAAAAGAAAGCCATAATAGAGGTAAATAAGTGAAGGCTACCATATGTTCTAGAATCTACAAGGACTAGCATGGTAGCCACTAGCCACATGTGGTCATAGAAGTTTAAATTAACAAAATAAAATAGAACAAAAATTTGGTTCCTTAGTTGCTCTGGCCACATTTCCAGCACCGGATAACCACACGTGGCTAGTGACTACCACATTGGACATTACAGATCTAGAACATTTCAGTCATTACAGAAAGTTCTATTGGATAGCACAGATTTCGATTTTTTAAGACAAACCCATTTCGTGTGATTCAATTTTTATTTCAGTTTAAGGCAGCTTCTAAATTGGTGATTTGTCAGACTGTCTACATAGAGAGGCTCACAAATTGAAAAACACTCTTTTGTAAGGCTGCACATCCTGGTTTGGGCTCCGCAAGTGATGAGCTCAAAGGGGCAGGGAAAACTGAAGTCCAGCCAATAAAGTAGGTGCCTGACATCAGCCACTGGTTCTGAGCCGGTGGGGGGTATGCAGTGATTAAGCTGGAAGGGTAACTGTCTGGGGAATTGTTATAGGTGTCCCTGGGAAAATCCCAGTATGTATATTTGGCTGGGGCCCTCTGGGCCAGTGAACAACGAAGAAATTTTCTGTTGGATGAAGGAGGTGAGAATGGAGGTATATCGCTCAACTTTCCTTCGATATCTGTCTTGCTCTTGATTGTTACAACTGAAGTAGATATAATTAAGAAATCTAAATAGGAATCAAGTACCAACTGGACAATTTGTGACGTGAGCTAGTTTGGTTTTGCCAGCAACTTCCTGATGCTTATCTGCAGACACCGTATCTACCAGCCTGTCTCTAGTGAGTTTTTGTATAGACTCAGATACTTCTTTCTCAACTAACTCTTGTTGAATTCATAAAGTTCAGAGCTAAATAAACCCTACAGGAGTTGTGACACTTAGCTGGACTGGGTTGATCTCCTTCTACTATTGCTCTCATGATTTTGGTGCTCACACTTGGAAAAATCCAATAAACAGCCCCCTCCACCGCCAGAATGTCATCTTAGTAAGACTGGTTTCTGTCTAGAACATGTTATAGTATAAAAGGAGTGGCAACAGGAAGGCCACAACCTATCATCGTGCCTGGAATTGTACCATGATTGATTAAATGTCTGAGTTATATCATACCTTATATTTGCATATATTGCTCTTACACACATCATTTTACTTAATCCTCACAACGGTCTTATGATGAAGCTAATTAGCTACATTTTTACAGATGAGGAGATTGAGGGTTAGCAAGGGAGAGAGTTTAAGTCACTTGCCTGATGTCACCGATGAGGGTAGCAAATTTAAGGGTAGACTTTCTAATTCCAAAGCCAGTTCTTTTTCTATCACCCAAAAGCCATCTCTTGGCTTCATATTTGGTGTCCACTTTTAAAAGTACAAGTGTCCTTAGGAGAGCCAACACATCTAACTTTCATAAGCCATTCACACCTTAGTATAAATTAGAGAATCACCTTGATGTTCTAAGTGACAAGAAATTCAGAAACAAAAAAAAAAATCTCAGGGTGGAATTTTAAAGGCCATTTCTGTCAATGTGGGGCCCTCAAGGAATGGGAATGTTGTTTTTTGTTTTTTAAGTAATCTCTGTACCCAACGTTGGGCTCAAACTCAGGACCTTGAGATCAAAAGCTGCATGCTCTATGGACTGAGCCAGCCAGGTGCTCCAAGGAATGGGATGTTCTTGATGGGCCAAGGAGAGAGTCATCTGAACTAGAGGGTCCAAGTTATTGCTGCCTCTGAAGCTTCTGGAGGCTTCAGGGAGACAGGACAGCAGCAGGTGGTGGGAACACTCAGAGTGGGGGGAAGAAGACAAGAGGGAAAGGAAAGAATTGTGTATCAAATATGTTTGCCCACTTGGCAAAATTTTTCTGCACTTCAGCTCATAGCTGCTGGAATATTTTGTGGTATGTCATGGTTTTAAGTATTGAGTGACCAGTGCCGTGGACTGTGAGCAGAGCCTTGCCAGCCAATGGGTCTTCTTTATCTTTCTCTCATGATGTCCATCCTGCATTTCCCCATATTTCGTTTGTTCCAGGGGCTCCAGAGCTTCCTGCCACTTAACGGAGACAGCCTGCCGCAGCCACACAGCTAAACTCAGAGGTGGACTGAGTTCTCAGACACACACACACACATGCATAAAAGCTAAGTACTCCAATGGGTCCATGTGAAATTATAAAGCACATTCTCTGGAATTTCCTCAGACATTACCAGATCCACTCTTGTCTAGAACATTAAGCAATCCATTTCAGCTGTGCATTCTTCCCAAGACAAAGCATGTGTCTATAAAAGACCTATGCTGCCGGGCGGGGGGAGGGCAACCTCATAGTGTGCAGAAACCAGTAAAGCCCTCTGAGCATGGCAAAACCCTACTCCATCCTGGTTCCACAGATGTTAGTTTTAGTAAAACCATATTAGGATGCATTTTCCTAGGGAACAGCAATGGAGGGTCTCTGTTGTCTGTCTTTACGTATGTTGGTCGCTGAGCCCTCATCTTCTTCCAGCCAGTCCTTCTCCCAGCGACACCCCCTCTATCCCTGTCTTCTCCCCCACCCCCGCCTGTGCCTCCTTCCCAGCCAGACTCGGTCCATCTTCCCACCCCTCCATTGTCCTCTCTTTGCTTCTTCCACTTAAACGGGCTCTTAGTCTAATAAAAGCTTTCAGGGAAGAAGGCAGTGAATCTTGCTTTTGCAGAGGCAAAACCAGTCTTCCCTGTGAGGAACACCGGGGAGCTGGAGGGACACAGGAGAGCTGGATCCAGCCCCAGCTCTGTCCCCTGGCTAGCAGAGACACTTGGGACAATCTGCTTCCCTTAAGGGCTCAGGGTTCCTTGTCTGTCAAACAAGGAAGTTCTCTACTCGTAGAAACTCGGGAATACTATTAATAATGGAGAAATGGGGCTGGGGGTTGAAGGTAGAGTTGGCCTGAAAATCATCTTTTTATAAAGCCTGAGAATAGAAGAGCACGATTTTTTAAATTATAAAACTATGTGCTCGTTGAAAAACAATGAAAGCAACACACACACACACACACACAGACACCCCCCAAAATGAGAAAAGTCAGAATTAGCTAATATCTCGATCAGAATGAGGTTATTCTTAGGAGATCTATCAGATAAATATTCTTTCTGAAGGCACCATGCCCAGAGAGGGCTTGAACACCCCAAAGTAACAGGTCAAAGCTGGAATTGCCTCAATAGCCAGCACTTCCTATGCGATAAAAAATAATCAGAAACAAAGGTAAGATCTCTGTGTCATCTTTCTCCCGGGTCTGATCAACCCTAGAACAAATTCGGGACCTGAAATTAGAACATCAGTGTGCTAGTCCTGACTCAACATTTTACTGGTTCTATGAGTCAGAGCCAAACTGATTGCTCTCCATTTGCTTCCTCTTTTCCCAGCACACACGCACGCGCGCGTGCACGCACGCTCGCATCCACACCCTTCCCTCTTTCCTTTGCCCTGGTTGTGACCCTGGGGACTGATTTTGGCTGCCACCGCTTTCCCACATCGACAGCCACAGCTCATGTCGGGGGCCCTCTCTTCCAAGGCTATAGCTCTTGCCTGGTTCTGGTAATGCACCCTCCTCGCCTTGCCCTTGGTGGCCCTGGGAAGGTGAGTCCCTAAGCAGCTCCCGCCATGCCCTGTCAGCTCCCTCTCTCCTGCCCACATCGGTGTAAACAGCCTCTTCTCGAGGCTTCTTGCTTCCCCTGTTGAGTGCACCATCTGTTTCCTGCCAGGACCTGCCTGATACAGAGTCTAGCCGGTAAACAGAACCCTCTTGAGTGTTCAACACAGAGCACTTTAATGCAGGGAGCTGGTTACTCAGGTAAAGGAATTGCTGAGGAGCCAAACAAGGCACTTGGCAACTCGGAGATGAGCGAGGGGAAAACACACACACACACAAAACAGAGATGGGGGGGGGGGGCATGAAGCAGACACTGAGGAACCGAAGTCAACCAGCCAGAACGGGCACCAGAAGGGGTCTGTCCAGCAAGAGGAAGGACAGGGAGAATAACCCAGGAACAAATAGGTCCAGAACCAGCGAGGGGCTGTGCTACTTTGGACCAGTGGCTAAGCCACTCTGAGCTTTTTTGTGTTCTTAGGTGCAAAAATTGATGATGGTTCATGCTCTACCTGCCTCACGGGGATGCTCTGAGGCAAATCTAAATGACAGAGTATGTCGGAGGGTTTGGTAAACTCTAAGGTGCTATATGAAATAAGGTATCTGTCTGAGTGCCCTGCAGTTTCTGCGCCTGCCGGATTCTAATATGATCACTTTTGTTCCCAGGCGACGGCTTTCAGTGTAATACCTCAACCAAAGAAATGCCTCCGCCAGATCGATTCTCTTAAACTGCCTGGGAGCCTGCTTGCCAGGAAAGGCAATTAAAGTGCAGGCTTGGGAAACGCAATCATCTGTTTGTGATGCCCGGGTCCACTGGCTACCAAATCGGGGGGCCTGCAGGGGGGGGCCAGCTCCTGTCTTCAGCAGCCAGGCTGCATCCTTGAGCATATGTGCCAAGCTCAGGGTGACATGCGGAAAAAGTCTGCCCCCTTAGCGGTCCTCACACCAGGCAGTGTTTAGGGAGGGATAGCAGAGAGCCAGGTGGAAAACAGACACATCTCTGCACAGGATTAGCTTTCATGTCCCCTGGGCTCTCGTGAAGCCAGAAGCCAAGTGTTTGTTCAGCACCTGCTTTCTGAGGACAGTGGAGATTGCCTTCAGTACCTGCCTAATCCTTCCTCCTTCAGCCCATTCGCTTCCCCTTTGGTCTTCTCCCCGGGCGATTCCTTTCTTCCTTTCCCCTTTCTTTGTTTTAATGTCCATCTTCCCCGAGGGATCTGAGGCCAGCCTTTTGAATGGCTGTAGCGACATCCCTCGGCACTGGTTCTGGAATCTGGCTGCCTTTGGAACCAGCTGGGGGGCTTTTGAAAATCCCAATGCCTTGGCCATACCCTAGGCAAATATCAGAATTCCCCGGGGGCGGGGGGACCTAGATAGTGTGATTTTTTTTTTTTTCCGAGTTCCCCCGCGTGAGGCAAATGTGAAGCCAAGGTCGAGAACCACTGTTTGGGGAGGAGAATGTGACCTCATGGCATTGTGAGATTAAAGCCTCGCTCTTCCCGCTGAAGGAAAGTCAGCAGGAGAGCCTGTTGCAGGGCAAAGAATCTCCCTGAATAAGAAGGAGCTTGGAAGGCGATGCATGGTCAGGTCCTTCCAGGGCAGGAGGCCACCCCAGACCGCTGTGCTTCTGGAACAGTTGCCTGCCTCCACGAATACCACCCATGTCAGCGCCAAAGCTGTGTTCTCACAGCTGACCAAGTCTCGTAATGGGGCAAGAAGGGATCCAACTCTTTCTAGACTGTAGAAGTTTTGAGGCACAGGGGTTCATTGGCCTGTTGATATTATCTACCAAAAAAAAAAAAAAAATCCAAGAAGAGAGCGGGCTGCGTGGCCGGGCTCCAGGCTCGGTTAGGGGCGTGTGCGACTCTTAATCCCGGGGTTGTGAGTTCGAGCCCCATGTTGGGTGTGGAGATGACTTAAAAATAAAATCTTGAAAAAAATAAACTAAAATGAGAAGAGGGGGGAAACGAGAGCCTGAGAGGTTAAATGACTTTTACAAGGTGCTACGGTGGACTTCTGGCAGAGCCGGATGGATGCCAGGTTTCCTCTGGGGCAAGCCGACCACGCGGACTTCCATTCCTCTCTCCCAACCCCCCATGCTCACACTTCTGCTGAAATCTGAGCCCCTTGGGAGACATTTCTGAAGGCTTCTTAAAATGATGCTTTTTGTGCTCGGAGCCAGATAAATAACGCGAGACGGTGATAATGATTAGGAAATATTTATGTTTTTTGTGCATGAGGCCTTCACATGCCGATTTGTTTACTTGGCAAATAAAGCCGAGCGTGTGATGTCACTACACGTGGATGAAAAGTTTAAACATTCATCTATGCAAACAAGGGAAAGAAAACATCTCTCTTTGTGAGAAACAAGTAGGATTACGTTAATTTGAATAAGGCTCCCTATTAAACTGTAGCAGGTTGCGTTGGATCATTTTTCAGCGCTTGGGGAAGAGAGAGGACTTTCACTCGGTTGAAAATGATTATGGAAACGTTCTCATCAAAATCACATTCAAATATATATGTATTTATATGTCTTACAGCTTCCAAGCTTTAGGAAGCCTTCAGTTTGAGAAAAAGGCTAATTACTTTTCTTTGTGCGACAGGAATGAGCAGCTAAAGCCATAAAGGTCTTGGAAATGTAGGCCCTGACCTCCAGTTTTGAGATTTGGTCTCTCCTGTGCATGGTGCCCCTTCACCCCAGTAAGACCGGTGGTTCCCGTGGACCCGAGGTGGGAACTTGGGTGCAGCCAAGGGAGAGCCTGGGACACAAAACATAAGGACACGTCATTCTCAGGGCCGAGCCTGCACTTGGGCAATTTTGAGAGAGAGAGAGAGAGAGAGAGATGACGAGTTTTGCTTCCACAGAGTGAAACTGATAGCAGAGAAGAGTGGCTTTAAAGGCCAGGAACTGACGCCCGCCGTACAGAGACAGCTTCATGAAGGAAGGCTTGGCACCCCAAAAACGTGCCGTAAGGAAAAGGGGCAGGAGAGTGAAGAGAGAGCCTCACAACCAAAAGCTCATAGAAGGTTGCCATGGAGGGCTAGAGGGGGATGGTTCTCTAACTGGAGGAAGTGTTGAAATCCCCTGGAGGGCTTACGGCTGCCCCCCCCCCCCATCCCAGAGGGTCTGATGCATTAAGTTCAGATGGAGTCCAATAATTTGCATTTCGAACAAGCTGCCAGGTGATAACTGCTGGTCCAGGGAACACACTTTGGAATGGCTGTTCTAGAGCCATGTCTCTCAAACTAGGGCTCCTGTCTGAGATTCTAAGAATGTCTTGAAATGTACCCAGGATTTGTTTTAATTGGCTATGGTGAGGTGACGGGAGTGAAGGTAACTGTCTTTGAAAGAAGAGTTCACTACTCCTAGTTCCCAAGTGGAGGGGACATGTCACACCATGCCGAGTCACACAGGAAGTGCCAGGGTGGATCAGGAGGCAGAAGGATGGAGGAGAGACAATGGGCAAAAAAGCCTTTATTGTGGTTTTCACAGGAAGGAAGGGACCAGGCCAGGGGAGCATTAAGATTGGCTAGTTTGAATAATTTTAGCGGGCTTTGGGTTATGGGGCGGTTCCCATTTGGATGGTATGTAGCCCTGGGGTGATTTGGGGGGAGGATACTGGTTTGGTGTGTAAGTTTGATAAAGGAGGTGGTTGGTGGTAAGGCCTAGGGATGGGTTGATTTGCATATGAAAGGTGTGTTTGCGGGCAAGCTGTTTACTATCTCCAGGAATTCTGTGAGCCCTGGGAGGGGCAGTCTCTCTAGGATTAGCAAAACCTCAAGCTGTCAAAACACCATAACATACCAAAAATAAAAAAACATGATTCCGACAAAGAAGAATTTTTTGTTCTCTCTTTATTGTAATAGTAATCTTCATTTTGTTGGTGCTGGTTGTAAAAGCAAATCCTTTCCTGCTGATAATCCCCGATTTAAGGATAGTTTCATAAAACGAGAATTTAGTTTATAAAGTCATTGTCTCGACAACTAAGGACAAAGGACACTTGAAAATCCAAAAACATAGTCTTACGGGTCCAAGAGAACTTTCTTTGTAACCATTTAGAAGGGCTCCATACTTAATTCAACTTTGAGACATATTGTGTTGGCGCTCACATTAATCTGCCCCAACACCCTTCTTCAGTTGATGAACAGTAAGCATTAGCTTTTCTTCTATTGTTTTAAAAAAGCTAACCTCTCACAAACAATATACAGTTGACCCTTGCCTTGAACAACGTGGGGGTTAGGGGCGCCAACCCTCCTGTGCAGTCAAAAATCCACGCATAACTTTTGACTCTCCAAAAACTTTACTAATAACCTACTGTTGACAGGAAGCCTTACCAGTAACATAAACAGTTGCTTAACACGTATTTTGCATGTTATATGTATCGTATACTGTATTCTTACAAAAAGTAAGCTAGAGAAAGACATTAAGAAAACCATAAGGGGCGGGCGCCTGGGTGGCTCAGTCGTTAAGCGTCTGCCTTCGGCTCAGGTCATGATCCCAGGGTCTTAGGATCGAGCCCCGCGGTCTTAGGATCGAGCCCCGCATCGGAATCCCTGCTCCGCAAGAAGCCTGCTTCTCCCTCTCCCACTCCCCCTGCTTGTGTTCCCTCTCTCGCTGTGTCTTTCATGTCAAATAAATAAATAAAATCTTAAAAAAAAAAAAAAAAGAGGGAGAAGATAGTAAGGGGGCACCTGGCTGTCTCAGTCGGTAGAGTGAGCGATTCTTGATCTTGGGGTTGTGCGTTCAAGCCCCATGATGGGAGTAGAGATTACTTAAAAAATAAAATCTTTTTAAAAAGGAAAATTATAGTGCTCGCTTCGGCCACACATATACTAAAATTGGAACAATACAGAGAAGATTAGCATGGCCCCTGCGCAAGGATGACACGCAAATTCCTGAAGCGTTCCATATTTTTGAGCGCTGTGAATTGTGTAAGACTGTTGAACCACAGACCTGTACCTCGGGAACAAATCATACATTATATGTTAAAAAAAAAAAAGAAGATAGCAGGAAAGGAAAAATGAAGGGGGGAATCGGAGGGGGAGATGAACCATGAGAGACTATGGACTCTGAGAAACAAACTGAGGGTTCTAGAGGGGAGGGGGGTGGGAGGATGGGTTAGCCTGGTGATGGGTATTAAAGAGGGCACGTTCTGCATGGAGCACTGGGTGTTATATGCAAACAATGAATCATGGAACATTACATCAAAAACTAATGATGTGGGCACCTGGGTGGCTCAGTCGGTTAAGCAACTGCCTTCGGCTCGGGTCATGATCCCAGGGTCCTGGGATCGAGCCCCGCATCGGGCTCCCTGCTCTGCGGGGAGCCTGCTTCTCCCTCTCCCACTCCCCCTGTTTGTGTTCCCTCTCTCGCTGTGTCTCTCTCTGTCAAATAAATAAATAAAATCTTAAAAAAAAAAACTAATGATGTAATGTATGGTGATTAATATAACATAATAAAAAAAATTAAAAAAAGATTTGAACTTTGGAAAAAATAAAAAAGGAAAATTATAAGGAAAATACATTTACAGTATTGTACTGTATATATATAAAAACATATATATATATATAAATCTGTACATAGGTGGACCCACAGAGTTCAAACTCCTTTTGCTCAGGGTCAACTGTATATGGAATCAACAATATAAAAAAGCCATTCTTTTCTCTTTTTATCCACTCACAAAACTTTCCATAAACCCATAAGACTCCGCGCGCGTACGTGCATGCTTATACATAGGGTTTCACTAAAATACTTTGAAATATTATTTTCAGGAATGCTTATGTAGGTCACTCAACTGATTCAAGACTCAATTTCATCTGTGTGTGTGTGGGGGGGGCGGTGGAAGTGTCTTTCCCTGTGTCTCTATGGCAAGACATAGAGAGGGAGAAAAGTCCACTTTCTCAGAGGAGTGTCCGGTACAGTCCGAGGTTAAAAGCAGCATCATTTTCATCAGTCTGATGCACATTGTCACTGCTCAGTGAGCAGGTGGCTGTTTATAAAGTGGCATCTACAATAGCTGCTCAGCATTTGAAGAGTTTTCTGAAAAATCACAGTTCCTTCCAAACTCGATTCGGGTCATTGGAGCTGAGGTTTCAGTGATACTTGAAATCTTTTCTGGGGTGAAGAGGATATAGAATTCCCCAAAAGGACATAATAAAGGGTGGAAATTACTTCTGGTCGGGGTAGAGTTTCCATGAGGGGCTGAAAAAGCCGTAAGTGTGTGCTTAGCTGCCTATAAGGGAAGCCAGCAAAATAGAGCAGCACGTAATGAGACATTTCATGGCCCACAAACTGTCCATTACTAATTTGGATAACTGGGGCACAGAGTTTGTTTTTCCTTATTTTATTTATTTTTGTTTCGCTGAGAATCTATGGCCTGCTGAGGTACATCCACCCGTCTCCCCCGCCCCCCACCCTTAGCAGTCTTTTTTCCAGATTTTCTCCCGTTTCTGCCCTCCCAAACCCTTTATTTCCCTGACCCTTTGCCCATTTATACAGTAGATAAATATTTCATGATCTTGGCTACGTACTTACTAATATTAATAACTTACACGAATAGGGAACAAAGAAGCATGACATCCAGTCTCTGACCTAAAAGAATATGTAAATTAGACTCTTATATTACTAAGCATAGACTCACCTTTTTTAATACCCATGAAGCACGCCTTTCAGAAGGTTGTAATTATTGGTAAAAGCATCACCCGGCAGCTTGCCTGGGGCAACCTGCAAGGTAGAAAAGCCACGAGGGCTGCCTCCAGTGACAGAACATGGAGAAGGAGGTGGGGGGTCGTGGGAGCCCGAGGGTTGCCTTCCCAGAAGGAGGTTTGGGGATCAAGAGCAAAAGCACATAGAATCACTCAGAAACGAAGGAACTATTTTCCTTTGCTCACGGCTGAAAGTGGAATAGAAAATCCAGAAAGAATTTGCAGAGATGGAGTCAGGTATTCCATAGATAGTACAAGGGGTAAAAGAGAAGACAGGAACTTAAATGTGTCGAAAGGGTACAATGTACTAGGCATTTACTAGGTGCTTTGCATACACACCTCATTTCTCCCTTTTAACAATCCTCTGGGCTCGCTATTGCTATCGCCGTTTCCTATTTGAAGAAATAGTCCAAGGCCATCGAGTCCGAAGATGGTGGAGTCAGGATTTGCATCAAGGTATTTCTGAGTGCGGAGACTGCGCTTTTCCGCCACGTCTTCCTGATGACCCAGTTTGAGGTTGATGGGAATGTGCTGTAGGTATTTATATCTGCCTTTCCAGGCGCAGACTGTGCATTTGCATCAGCTTGCATATGATCTTTCGGGAAAGTTTTGTGCGCACACGAATGTTTTATTGTCATTATTATTGTTATGATTCTGAAGGAACGTATCTATAGAATTTCAAATCACGCGTGACTCTTCTTGACATACGCTGTCACGATGATTTCTTTTATGAAAATACTGAATAAGATTTCTCTACACACGCACAGTAGAATAATGCCTAAGCCAAAAAAAGAAAAATGGTGACCTTATTAACCCAGTTCCTTCCACGTAAAATTCCCACAAACTGTCAGCATCCCACAGGATTCCACCCACACCGCAAATCCTAGCGCGATACTTGGAGCAAAGACATTTGTCTCATCTCATGTGGCTGTTGGAAGCACCTTCAGGATAGAGAGCTTTCTTTTCCAGCTCTGTAATTAGATGTAGAGCTGTACGTCTTCTAGTGCATCTGCGGGGAAACTGGAATTTAGGGTTGCAGGACCACACGGGTAATGCGTGCGTTTCACTGGGCGGGCAAAGCCATCTTTGTAAATCACGTGTAATGATTTACAAAAAACGGCACACACACTGCCACCTACTTAAGCTATACCCGTGGCAGTTACCTGAGAAGGATACCGACTCTTTCCTCCCAGCCCAGAAGCAATCTTAGCCTTTCCTGCTGGACACCTATGGACTGGAATGGTCATTGAAGACGAAATCCATTTGCCATCCCCGATCTAAGAACATCCTTTCTGGAAGAGAAAAAAAACACACATGAGTAGGATTCAAAGGTATGCTGCCATTGTCTTTTAGAACCATGCCAAGTCCCATCTCATTGATGAAGCCTTCCTTTAGGACCTCACCCACTCCCGGCCTGTTGCAGCGTCTACTACTTGAAACTTCAATTGGCACTTACCATAGACGGCTTGGGGTTTTGTTTCTTAGATCCATAGGCTTGATTTGTAAACCCCTGACCAGTGGGGACTGCAGCTCATCCTACCTCTCTATTACGCTGTCACAAAGCGTCGTGCTTTGCTTCTGGAAAGTGCTCAGAAGTGTGAGTGATGATGTGAGGATCCTAGTCGGAAGTAGGACTGATGGAAAGGCTAAAATGGCACCAATGGCCCAGCATTGACTCAGTCCACCATTACCGGAGAGCAGCTCAGCGTCCGCTCCCCCTGCTCGTGGATCAGCAGCATTGCTTTGCACAGGGAAGGACAAGTGTTTTTATAGGATGTGTAGTTTTAATTCTAAGTAAACCACAGTCTTAGGGAGGGAGGCCCAGGACCTCTCTATCGGTTGCCTTGTGTTAGAGACTAAGAAGGTCGCCCATGCATGACAGCACCTCTTCAAGACAGCCAGGCTCATAGGGATCCTTCATGGAGCTCTGAGGTGGAAAGAGATTTGTGAAGCTGCTCCTTCTTGGTGACGTGCTCCAAGTGTTCCTCTGCTCTATCAGGGGCAGCCAGAAACCTGAATTAGAGATCTTAGCTGTTGGACCCCCTGCCCAGGGTGAAGTGGCCTCCCCTCTCCATCTCTCCCTGAGGCCTCTTAGTGATCCTCTGTCATCTTGGCTCTCTGCCCTGACATAGTCGTACAGAGAGTTTTCCTTTGGGTACTTCCTCAGGTCTTAGCCTGTGATTAGCAGTTTTAGGTAAGAGCTCATTCTGCCAAGTATCTTGGGCAATAAAAAGAGGCATATTTATCATATATACACCATATATATCACATATCTTATATATGTATCTGTGCACATTTATTCAAGTAACATTTTGTTACTTGATAATCTTTATACACAGCAATCCTTACTCATGTAATATCCCCACAGCAGATGTAGGGTCATTTCAAAGTTCTGTAAGGGACAAGAAGGACCTCTAATAAGTACAAATAAGTGGTTCTGGAAATCCTTGTCCACCTTATGTAACATGTTTATTTTTTTACTGGAACAAAATTTTAAGTACAGGCAAAGTACAGAAAATAATATAACAAGTAATTAAGTATGCAGAACACATAATTGAATTTTGTCATTTGTTTCAGATTTTTTGTAAATACAAGAACAAAATTGCAGAGAGTTGATTTCTTTGTGTTCTTTCTCCTGTGTCATTTACCTTTCTCCTTTCACTATTCTGAATTTGGTATCTTAGTATCTTTCCAGTCTGTGTTCTTATAACTTATAGCATGAATATGCACGAAACATACAATTATATATATATATAAGACTTACATATAAGTCTGTGTTCTTATAGCTTATAGCATGAATATGCACAAAACATACAATTATATATAATTGTATATATATTATGTATATATAAACATACATGCATATTCATACATGTATTTACATACATGGTGTCATACCATTCACATAATTGTACAATTTGCTCTTTTATTTCAACATATCTCAGTATATTTTTGGAGGAGGGTCCATTCCTTTATAACAACCATATACTTCATCATATGAATATATCTCATTTTGATAAACATTAAGTTGTCACTAGTTTTTGCCACGACAATAATCCTGCACAGCACATGTCTCCTTGATCACAAGTGAAAGTTTCTCTGGGATCCATATCTTAAAGTGGAATTGCTAGGTATGTATATTTTCAACTTTACTAGTCATGCCTAATTGCATTTGCTCCAATTTATACTTTCATTAGCAGTGTTTGAGTGTTCCTAGTTTGCCAGAGATCCATCAAAACTTGATATTTACTGACTTTATTTTTGTTGATCTGATGGTGTGAAATAGAACCTAATTTTTGTTTTTATTTGCATTTTCCTCATTACTTGAGAGGTTGAACATTTTTCATATGTTTATTGGGCAGTTGTGTGTCCTCTTCTGCAAACTGCCTGTTCATAGCATTTGCCTACTGTTTTCTGATTTGTCTGTTTATAATTGATGTAGAGACGATCTTTATGTATTCTGGACACCAATCATTTGATAGTTACACATATTGCGAATATATTCTCCAAAGACGTTGTTCAACTTCTAATGTTATTTGTGATATGAATTTTATACAGAAGTTCTCGATTTTAATGTAGTGTGATTTATCAATATTTTCCTTTGTGATTTGTGCTCTTTATAATCTATGCTGAGAACATGAAGATATTCTCCTACATTTTTTCCTAGTAGTTTTAAAGTTTTGATTTCCACATTTGGGTACATTCATTTGAAATTTACTTTTTGTCAATGGTATGGAGTAAAAATCTCTTTTCCACATGCTGATAATCAAATGTTTTGATAGTACCCATTGAATAGTTAAGAAATTCCCCAAAGATTTGTAAGACAATACTAATTCTCATATATCTGGTCTTGTCTCTATTCTATTCCAATGATCTATTTATCTATTCTCATACTAACACTGCTTTGTTTTAATCACTACAGCTTTATAAGATTCATTATATCTGCCATAACAAATGTCCTCTCCCTGTATTTTTTTCAGAAATGTCTTGAATTTTCATTAGAGTTTTACTCTTTTATATAAAACTTAGAATCAGTTTATTAAATTACATAAACCATTCTGGTAGGATTTTATTTGAAATTGTGTTAAGTTAAAGACTAGCTTGGTAAAACTGACAATCTTAAAATATTGAATCTTCCCATACTTCAACAGATATACCTCTCCATTAATCTTTGTTTTTCAACATCTTGCAATAATGTTTAATATATTTCCACATAAAAGTTTGCACATTTGTTATGCTTATTCCTAGTTAGTGTATAGTTTTTGTTATTGTAAATGAGATTTTTTTCTATTCTATTATCTAATTTGTTACTACTGACACATAGGAATTTCTTTATTATTTTTATGTTGATCTTATGACTAGCAATTTTTGCCTGTTGTATAGATACTCATGTCTGCAAACAATAGCAAAATTTTCTTCTCTATTTCCAATTTTCTCTTGTTTTACTGCATTCTCTAGACACATCAATACAATATGAATTTTAGAAGTAAAGGCTGACATTCCTCTCCTGATCCTTACTTTAATTTCTGCATTTTTTCAGAAATGTCTTGAATTTCCATTAAAGCTTTACTCTTTTTTTAAGATTTTATTTATTTATTTAAGAGAGAGAGGTGGGGGGAGCGTTGGTGGGTGTGTGTGAGTGAATGAGGGGGGAGCAAAGGGGGAGGGAGAGGGACAAACAGACTCCGTGCAGAGCTTGACCAGGCGCTTGATCCCACTACCCGACCACCCCCCCCACTGAGCCACCCAGGCACCCCATAGAGCTTTACTCTTTTATATGAAATTTAGAATCTGCTTGTTAAATTACATAAAGTCTAAAGTTTAGCCATGAAATACAATGGTTGGTATAAATTTTTGATAGATTTCCATATCCTTTTTCAGATTAAGGCAGTTTTCTTCTTTATCTAGTTGTCTTGGAGATTACCTTCTTAAAATAAGGCATAGGTTTTACACTTAATTGAATCATTTTCTGCACCTGTTTAGTTGGACATATATTTAATTCTCTGTACTGCATTCTGGAAGGTGTCTACTATGATTTCTTCTTCTAAATTTGGTTTCCTATTAGCCCACTACTTGAGGATTTTATTTTAATTGCTATATGTCTAATTTCTATCATTTCTGTTGGTTTCTGTTTTTCATAATGTCTTTTATTAATTCCATTATTACCTCCATTCTTTAAGTTTATGTATTTATTTTTAAGTGATCTCTACACCAAATGTGGGGCTCAAACTCATGACCCTGAGATCAAGAGTCACATGCTCTTCTGACTGAGCCAGCCAGGCGCCCCATTTAAAATAGTTTAAGGACTATTTTAAATGTACATACATTTTTTTCTTTCAGATTACTTGGTTGTATCTAATTCCTCAAAGGTGAGCTCTCCATTTCTTATATTTACTGATTATCTCAGAGTAATGGGTTTCCAGATCCGCTTTGTAATTTTTTTTTAAAGATTTTATTTATTTATTTGAGAGAGAGAGAGTGAGAGAGAGCGCAAGAGGGGGTAGGGTTAGAGGGAGAAGCAGACTCCCTGCCGAGCAGGGAGCCTGATGTGGGACTCGATCCCGGGACTCCGGGATCATGACCTGAGCCGAAGGCAGTCGCTTAACCAACTGAGCCACCCAGGCGCCCTGTAATTTTTTTTTAAAACGAGATCATCTTCAGTGAATCTTCTGTAGGAACCCTACGGATTTCACTACTTCCATGTTAGTTCTTACAATAATTTCTTCATTTGGAGTTCCTACAGCTCATGGGTAGCACCAATTGGAGCTCTACATTGTTGCAAGGTGACAATTCATGATTCTAATTCCTCATGGGACACAGCTATGGTTTTAAGGTCTCTTTTTGGGGGGTGCCTGGGTGGCTCAGTCAATTAAGTCTGTCTTTAGTTCAAGTCTCTATCCCAGGACCTGGGATGGAGCCCCGCATCAGGCTCCCTGCTCAGTGGGGAGTCTTCTTCTCCCTCTTCCTCTGCCCCTCCTCCTGCTTGTGCGCCCTCTCGCTCTGCGCTCTCTCTCTCAAATAAATAAATAATTTTTTTTTTTAAGTTCTCTTTTTTGTTTCTGACCTCTTGAGTGATCTTTTTCTTATTTCTGAGTTTGGCTACATATTTATCTCTTTTTTTGGATATTTTATCCAGTGTTTCTATGTGTTCATTGTGGCTGAAAATATGCTTCCTATAGCTTCTCGGTCCATCTCCTTAACTGGAAGTCTTTTCCCTTCCTCCTAACTATGTGTCTTTAGATATGCTTCTTATGGTCCCTAAAAATCCACATTAATAACGAAGGAAAGAAAAAACAACACCTATAAGAGATGGAGTTACTCCAAGTGAGAAGCTGGAGGTTTGCAACTCTGAGTATACACTGTGTTGCATATGATAGAGTGCCCTGGCCCATTCTTCTCAATTAAGGACTAACTCCTTGCCCATTTCACACTCTCCTCAAGCCATACTTTTGGTTTCCCCTATTCCATACTCTTTTAGTTGTGCAGATTTGACATAGACTGCTGTCTTACTGTTTCCCATATTGTTCTGAGGTATAATCTCCATACATACAATCCATCTGATGTGTTTTATGCTTAAATTTATTCAGTGGTGCAAACATCATTATAATCCAATCTTAGAACAATTCCATCATCCCCAAAAGTTCTCTAGTGCACATTTTCAGTCCATCATCACACAGGAAACTCTCATCCGCTTTCTGTCTCTATAGTGGTAACATTTCTAGAAATTGCATATCAATACAATCATAACATATGTACTTTTTTGTGTCTGGCTTCTATTATTTAGCAAATGTTTTTGAGGTCCATCCACATTCTTGCATTTATCAATAGTTCTTTTAGATTATTCCCTTTTATTGCTGAGTAGTAGACCACTGTGCAGATATACCACATTTTGTTTATCCTTTCACCAGCTGATGGGCGTTTGAGTTACTTCCAGTTTTGAGCTATTGTGAATAATGCACTATGAACATTCACCTATGTCTTCATATGGACATGCGCTTTCATTTCTCTTGAGTAGATACCTGGGAATGGAATTGCACACTTATATGGAAATTGTACATATAACTTTTTAAGAAGGTGTCAAACTGTTTTCCAAAGTGGTTGTATCATTTTACGTTCTCATCAATAACATATGAGAGTATGAGCTTCTCCACACCCTCTCAACACTTTGTATTGTCGATCTTTTTTTTTTTAAAGATTTTAAAATTTATTTCAGGTGGGAGAGGGGCAGAGGAAGAGAGAGTCTTAAGCAGACTCTGCTGAGTGCAGAGCCCAACGCAGGGCTCAGTCTCACGACCCTGAGATCATGACCTGAGCCAAAACCATGAGTAAGACGCTTAACGGACTGCACCACCTAGGCGCCCCTCAATCTTTTTTATCATAGCTATTCTAATGGGTGTGAAGTGATATCTTACTGTGATTTTAATTTGTATTGCCTAAGTGAGTAATAATGTTGACCAAGTTTTCATGTGCTTATTAGAAATCTGTATACAATCTTTGGTGAAGTGTCTGTTCAGATCTTTCCCCTATTTTTATTGGGTTGTTTGTCTTTTATTTCTCAATCTCAAAATTGATTAAAGACCTAAGTGTGAGACTTGAAACCATAAAACTTCCGAAAGAAAACATAGGCAGTAATCTCTTGGCCATCACCCTTAGCAACATATTTATGGATATGTCTCCTCAGGCAAGGGAAACAAAAGCAAAAATAAATAATTGGGGTTATACCAAAACAAAAAGCTTTGCACAGCAAAGGAAAATATCAACAAAACAAAAAGGCAACCCACTGAATGGGAGAAGATATTTGCAAATGACATATCCAAAAAGGGGCTAATATCCAAAATACAAAAAGAACTTATACAACTCAACACCAAACAAACAAACAATCTGATTAAAAAGTGAGCAGAGAACCTGAATAGATGTTTTTCCCAAGAAAACATACAGATGGCCACCAGACACATGAAAAGATGCTCAACATCACTCATCATCAGGAAAATGCAAAACAGAGCCATTATGAGATATCACCTCACACCAGTCAGTATGGCTAGTATCAAAAAGACAAGAAATAACAAGTGTTGGTGAGGATGTGGAGAAAAAAAAGAACGCTTGTGCACTGTTGGTGGGTAAGTAAATTGGCTCAACCACTGTGGAAAACAGTATAGAGATTCCTTAAAACATTAAAAATAGAAGTACCATATGATTCAGTAATTCCACTACTGGGTAATTACCCAAAGAAAATGAAAACACTAATTTGGAAAGATGTATGTACCCCTATGTTTATTGTAGCATTATTTACAATAGCCAGAATATGGAAGCAACCCAAGTGTCAGATGAATGGATAAAGAAGATGTAATGTGTGTGTATACATATGTATATATACATATAATGGAATATTACTCAGCCATAAAAAATAATGAAATCTTGCCATTTGCAACAACATGGATGCTAAGGGTATTGTGCTAAGTGAGATATGTCAGACAGAAAAAGACAAATACCATATAATTTCACTAATATGTGGAATCTAAAAACCAAACAAACTAACAGACTCTTAAATACAGAGAACAAACTGGTGGTTGCCAGAGGGGAGGTGGTTGGGGGAATGCGCAGAATAGGTGAAGAGGATTAAGAAGTACAAACGTACAGTTATGAAATAAATAAGTCATGGAGATGAAAAGTATAGCATAGGGAATGTAGTCAGTAATGTAAAAACATATGGTGACAGATGGTAACTACACTTACCCTAGTGAGCATGGAGTAATGTATAAAACTGTCAAATCACTATGTTGTACACCTGAAACTAATATAATGTTGTATGTCAACTATACTTCATTAAAAAGAGAATTCTAAATATATTCTAGATACAAGCTATTTATTGGACATATGATCTGACAATTTTCTCTCCAAGTCTGTGGCTTTATTTTTATTTGAAGAGCAAAAGTTCTTAATTTTGATGACATGCAATTTTTCATTTTTAAAAATTTCATGGAGCATGATTTTGCTGTCATAGGTAAGAAATCTTTGCCTAAGTCAGGGTCACTAAGATTTTCTCCTAGAAGTTTTATAGTTTTAGCTTTGACATTTAAATCTATGATCTATTTTGAGTTAATACTTGAATATTGTGAGGCAAGACTTTAAGTCCTTTTTTTTTTAATTGGCATATGGATATCCAATTACTCTAGTAATATCTATTGAAAGGCTATTCTTATAAAAATAAATAAATAAATAAATAAATAAAAAAGAAAGGCTATTCTTTCCCATTGTTTTGCTTTGGCATCTTAGTTGAAAATCAATTGACTATCAATGTTTGAGTTTATTTCTGGACTCTCTATTCTTTTTTATTCATCTATATGTCCATCCTTATGCTAATACTATATAGTAAGTTTTGAAAGCAGACTGTTAGAATCTTTTAACTTGATTCTTCCATTTCAAAATTGTTTTGACTACTCCAGATCATTTCCATCTCCATATACATTTTATGAGCAGCTTGTCAATTTCTACCAGAATAAAAAACCTGCTGGAATTTTGATATTAATTTTGTTGAATCAGTAGTTCAATTTGGGGACACTTGTCTTAATAACACTGAGTCTTCCAACCAATAAAGATGATATATCTCTCCATTTATTTAGGCCTTTAATTTTTTTCCTTTATTAAGACATATATCTGACATGTATTTACTTTTAGTATTTAATGTGAAGACTGATACATGTATATACTACAATATGATTACCACAAAAAGTTTAGTTAACACCTCCATCCCCTCACATAATTACTTTTTGGTATGTGTCTGGTGGTAACAATTAAGATCTACTCTCTTAACAACCTTCAAGTATATAATACAGTATTGTTAATTATAGTCATCATAAATTCCAAGAATTTATTCGTCTTATAGCCTGGAGTTTGGACCCTTTGACCAACATCTCCCTACTTTCTCCCCAGCCCCTAGCAAACACCTTTCTACTCTCTATTTCTATGAGTTCAGCTTTTTTAGATTCTGCATATTATTGAGAACATACCATATTTGCTTTTCCATCTTATTTTATTTAGCATAATGCCCTCAAAACCCATCCATATTGTTGCAAAAGGCAAGTTTCCTTCTTTTTATAGCTGAATAACATTCCATTGTGTATATGCCACATCTTCTGTATCTATTCATTTATCAATGGATGCTTAGGTTGTTTCCATGTCTTGGCTATTGATAGTAATGCTGCAATGAACATGGGAGTTTAGATATCTCTTTGAGATCGTGACTTCATTGTTTTCGGATATATACACAGACATGGGATTGCTGGATCTATGGTAGTTCTATTTTTAAATTTTTGAGAAATCTCCATACTGTTTTTTATAATAATGATTGTAACAATTTACATTCTCACCAACAATACACAAGGGTTCCCTTTTCTCCACAGGCTCATCAACACTTGTTGTCTCTTGTCTTTTTGATAATGTCCATTCTAGCAGGTATGAGGTGACATCTAATTGTGATTCTGATTTGCATTTCCTTGATGATTAGTGATACCAAGCACTTTTTCCTGTACCTGTTTAGGCCTTTTAAAATTAACATCTGCAATGTTGTGTAGTTTTTAGCACACAGGTTTTGGACTTTGCTATAGATCAAATGTTTGTGTCTGCCTCAAGATTTATATGTTGAAATCCCAACCTCAAGGTGCTTTTGGGTGGTAATTAGGTCTTCAGAGGGGAGCCCTTGTGAATGGGATTAGTGCTCTTATAAAAGAGGCAGAGAGATCCCTCGACCCTTCTGCCATGTGGGGACACGGCAAAAATATGGTTATCTATGAACCAGGAAGTGGGCTCTCACCAGACACCAAATCTGCCAATGTCTTGATCATGAACTTCCCAGCCTCCAGAGCTGTGAAAAATAAATTCCTGTTGTTTATAAGATACCCACTCTCTGGTATTTTGTTACACCAGCCCAAATAATCTAAGACAGATTTCTTTTGTTAAAATTATTCCTAAATATTTTATTTTTATGTTATTGTGAATGGAACTCTTTTCAAATTTATTTTTAGTTGTCCTTTGCTAAAATATGGAAATGCAATTTATTTCATCGTGTATCCTATGACCTTGCTAAAGTTGTGCATTAGTTCTAGTAGTTTTATGTAGGTTCCTTGGGATTTTCTACATACATGATTATTTCATCTGTGAATAAAAATAGTTTTCCTTCCTCTTTTCTTATCTACATGCTTTTAATATCTTTTCTTCATGCATTTGTTACAACCTCCAGTATCATGTAGAATAGAAGTAGGGACATTTTTATATTTGCCTTTTCTCTAATCTTTGTGAGAAAGCATTAAATCTTTCACCATTTAGTAGGATATTAGTGGTAGGTTTTTCATTGATGTCCTATATGAGAATGAGGACATTTCCTTTTACTCTTAGTTTATTGAGCTATTTTATCATGAGTGGTAGATTCTGTCAAATGTTTTTTCTACGTTTATTAAGGTGATCATTTTTTTGTTCCTTTATTAAAATGGTGTTTTAACAGCAACATACAAAAGAATGAAGCTGGACCACTTTCTTACACCACACAAAAAATAAATTCAAAATGGATTAAAGACCTAAATATGAGACCTGAAACCATAAAAATCCTAGAAGAGAACACAGGCAGTAACTTCTCTGACGTCAGCCATAGCAACTTCTTTCTAGACATATCTCCTGAGGCAAGGGAAACAAAAGCAAACATGAATTATTGGGACTTCATCAAAATAAAAAACTTCTGCACAGTGAAAGAAACAATCGACAAAACTAAAAGGCAACCTACAGAATGGGAGAAGATATTTGCAAATGACACATCTGATAAAGGATTAGTATCCAAAATCTATAAAGAACTTATCAAACTCAACACCCCCCAAAACAAATAATCCAGTTAAGAAATGCATAGAAGACATGAATAGAAGACTCCAAAGAAGACAGAGATAGCCAACAGACACATGAAAAGATGCTCAACATCACTGATCATCAGGGAAATGCAAATAAAAACTACAGCGAGATCACCTCATATTTGTCAGAATGGCTAAAATCAACAACACAAGAAACAACAAGTGTTGGCAAGGATGTGGAGAAAGGGGAATCCTCTTGCACTGTTGATGGGAATGTAAACTGGTGCAGCCATTCTGGAAAATGGTATGGAAGTTCCTCAGAAAGTTCAAATCCGGGGTGCCTGGGTGACTCAGTTGGTTGGGCGTCTGCCTTCAGCTCAGGTCATGATCCCAGACTCCCAGGATTGAGCCCTGAGTTGGGCTCTGTGCTCCGTGGGGAGTCTGCTTCTCCCTCTGACCTTCCCCCTTCCTGTGCTCTCTCACTCTCTCTGTCTCAAATAAACAAATAAAATCTTTGAAAAAAAAGTTAAAAATAGAACTACCCTACAGTGCAGCAATGGCACTACTGGGTATTTACACAAAGAATACAAAAATACTAATTTAAAGGGATACATGCACCCCTATGTGTATAGCAGCATTATCTACAATAGCCAAATTATGGAAACAGCCCAAGTGTCCGTCAACTAATGAATGGATAAAGAAGAAGTAATGTATATATACACAATGGAATATTACTCAGCCATCAAAAAGAATGAAACCTTGCCATTTGCAAAGACACGGATGGAGCTAGAGCATGTTATGCTAAGTGAAATAAGTCAGTCAGAGAAAGACATATACCATATGATTTCACTCATGTGGAATTTAAGAAACAAAACAAATGAGAAAAGGAAAAAAAAGAGAGGGAGAAGCACACCGAGAAACAGACTCTAAACTATAGAGAACAAACTGATCGGTACCAGAAGGGAGGTGGGCCGGGGAATGGGTTAAATAGGTGATGGGGATTAAAGGTGTGCAATTGTGATGAGCACCAGGTGTTGTATGGAAGTGTTGAATCGCTATGTTGTACACCTGAAACTAATGTTATACTCTATGTTACACTGAATTTAAATAAAAACTTTTTTAGAAGATTTTGTTTACTTATTTGAGAGAGCACAGAGGGAGAGTGAGAGGGAGAAGCAGACTCCCCACTGAGTGGGGAGTCCGATGTGGGGCTCGATTCTAAGCCCCTGAGATCATGACCTGAGCTGAAGGCAGATACTTAACCGACTGAGCCACCCAGGTGCCCCTGAAATAAAAATTTCTTAAAAAGATGGAGTTTTACATTAATTGATTTTCAGATGTTGTATCAACCTTGCATTCCATAAACCCCACTTGGTCATGGTATATAATGCTTTTAATATATTGCTGGATTCAGTTTCCTTAACATTTTGTTAAGGATTTTTGTATATATATTTATAAGGGATATTGGTCTATGATTTTCTTTTTTTGTGATATGTATTACTGTACTCATAAAATGAGCTGAAATGTATCTCCCCCTCCTCATTTCCTGAAAGAGTTTGTGTAGGGCTGTTATTATTTTTTTCTTCCAATATTTGATAAAATTGACCAGTGAAACTGTCTGGGCTGGGATTTTGTTTGTGGGGAAATTTTTAATTATTACCTCAATATATTCATTTTTCTTTCTAGAAATTTGCCCATTCTAACAAGTTGTCTAATTTGTTGGCATAAAGTTGGTCATAGTACTACCTTTTAATCCTTTTAATTTTTCTAAGTGTAGTGAATTCCTCCCTTTCATTTCTGATTTTGATAATTTTTGTCTCTTCTTTTTTTTTGCTAGTATAGCTAAAGTTTTATCTTTTTTTTTTTTTTATCTTTTTGGTCTTTTCAAAGAAGGAGCTTTTGGTTTCATTGATTTTCACCTTATTGATTTCTGCTCTTATCTTTATTATTACTTTCTATCTACTAACTTCAGGTTTGACTTTCTCTTCTGTTTCTAAAATCTTGAGATTGAATCTTAGATTTAAATTTTTTTCTTCTTTTCTGGTATAAGGTTTAAAAATCTATAAATTTCCTGCTAAGAAATGCCTTAGCTGCATCCCATACATTTTTTTCCTTTTTTTTTTTTTTAAGATTATTCGCTTATTTATTTGACAGAGAGAGAGAGAGCACAAGTAGGCAGAGCGGCAGGCAGAGGGAGAAGCAGACTCCCCACTGAAGCAGGGAGCCCGATGCAGGGCTCAATCCCAGGACCCTGAGATCATGACCTTAGCCGAAGGCAGATGCTGAACCGACTGAGCCACCCAGGCGCCCCCCATTTTGCTTTTTTGTTTATATCTCATATCTCTTTTATTCCTTAGTTCTTCTTTTGCTAACTATTTTTGTGTGAAAGAAGTATTTTTTTAGTATATCATGTTAACATCTCTGTTAATTTTTAGCCTGTATTTTTTCAGTTATTTTCTTAGTGGTTACTCTAGGGATTAAACTATGCATCCTTAACTGAACAATCTATTTCAGGCTAATACCAACTTAAATCTAGTAAAATAGGGCAACTTTGCTCTAGTGTATCTCCCTTCTCCCACCTTTGTTCTATTATCATTATATATATACTTTTGATCATCAAATATATTATTATATATATAATATGTATATGCTATATACCAAATAATACATGTTATAATTATTTCTGTAATTAATCATGTTTTTAAAATAATAAAGAAAAGAGAAATATGTAAGATACACACACACAAATACACAAATACACAGTCTTTTATATATGCACTTGTATTTATTTCTAATGCTCTTCATTCCTTTTTGTAAATTTGAGTTAACATCTTATGTCATTTCCTTTCAGCATGAACAACAACTTCATTTAATATTTCAGAAGCTTTGTTGATTAGTCTCAAGCATTTTTCTCTCTGTTTTGTGCATTGGATAATTTTTTTTTTAAAGATTTTATTTATTTATTTGACAGAGAGAGACACAGCGAGAGAGGGAACACAAGCAGGGGGAGTGGGAGAGGGAGAAGCAGGCTTCCCGCGGAGCAGGGAGCCCGCTGCGGGGCTCGATCCCAGGACCCTGGGATCATGACCTGAGCCGAAGGCAGACGCTTAACGACTGAGCCACCCAGGCGCCCCTGGATAATTTTTTTTTAAGTAGGTTCCATGCCCAGCGTGGAGCCCAATGTAAGGCTTAAACTCACGACCCTGGGATCAAGACCTGAGCTGAGATCAAGAGTCAAATGCTTAACCGACTGAGCCACCCAGGTGCCCCTGCATTGGATAATTTCTTTAATATATTTCTGATTTTGCTGATTCTTTTGATATCTCAAACCTGATATTAAGCCCATCAAATAAATTTTTCATATTGGTTATTGTACTTTTCAACTCTAGATTTGCCAGTTGATTTTTTATGGTTTCTATTTATTTTGTGAGATCCTCTGTTTGTTGTGTCAATGCCATCATACGTTCCTTTAATTCTTTGATATTTTAATACCTTGAACACATTTATAATATAATAGATGTTAAATCTTTGTCTGCTAGATCCAACACCGGGGTTCACACAGAGTCGGTTTCTTTGACTTCTTTTTTATTTACTAGAGTGTGGGTCACAGTTTCCTTTTTCTATGTAGGTCTCATAGTTTTTGGTTGAAAACTGAACATTGTAGATAATAGATTGTAGTGACTCTGGATTCTATTTTATATTTCTGAGAGTAGTTGGGTTTTTTAGTAACTTGCCTGAAAAACTGACCACATATGTCTCTTCTCAGATTTTTATTCTTGTTTTTAATTTTTAACCTGGTTCCCTAAAAATTTTTTATTTTTTAACCTGGCAAATGTTATGCTGAAACATATCAAGCCTGTAAGATTTCCACGTTCTGTTGATTTGTGTGGGCATTGAGGGATATATTCAACTTTTTAGCTAATTCTCCATTCTCCCTTAGCTTTTACCATTTGCCAGACTCTCCTGGGTTTCTTCCATGCATGTGCGTTGTTTCTCAGACATCTAGATATGTGGCAGTCTTATCTCAGCCTTTCTGTGGCTCTGTCATTTCCAGGATCTCCCTGTTAAAATTTTGGTTTGTTTTTTATTCAGCCCAGTGAGGTCTGCAACCTCAGGCTAAGAATGCTGTGAATTTTCATTTGTTTCCTATTAAATTCATTACTTGTAGCCAATTGAGCCCTAATTAAGCCGCACTCACCCCAAATTGAGTCTTCACCCTCTAGTAGTAGAGCTATTCATTTTCATGGCCAGCCCATGCTGATAAAAGTAAGTTCTTACCAATGAAACTGGGAGCAGGGTATGTAAGTGACCCAGGAATGAAAGCCACAGACTCCTGCTGTTCTTACCTGAAGCTCAAGCAAGTTCTCCGTTTTCTACCTTTGGCCAATCTGAAGCTCTAAAATGGTTGTTTTGGGCACTTCAGCTTTATGCTTGCTCTTTGCTGAAAGGACTCACCAATGTCTTTATGCCTTCACAACATAACCTGAAATGTTTTCCTGTTTTCTTTTTAGTAATATTCTTAAGTTTTCTCATAGTCTTTCTTTTGCCTTCTGGTGCCAAATATCAGAAAGATCTGGATTTCATCTCTTGGCTGGACTGGACTCCAGGATGCTCTTAGGTAGGCAATTCATTCCCATGAGTAGAGCTTCCATCTGACTCTCTTCATCCTCATCATGAAGCCCAGAAGTTAACTTGCAGCAGGGTAAAATTTTCCCTACACAGAGTGAGTTTTTCATGTGCCAAATCTTCTGCATGATAATGGGATTATTTATATATCCAATTAGTAGAAAAAAATTTGTTTTACTGGAAGCAATCTAATGTTTGAAACAATTGCATCCAAGACTGGAAATCTGGCAAACCTAGGTATGAATAAGAGACAGTTTACTTGGATTACATGGAGGACATAAAATTTGAGGTTGAGTAATTCACAAGGACCTTTAAATAATGAGTGCTAATTAATGTAGAGCTGTAAATCCCATAATTACAAACCTCAATTCACAAGGCAAGAAGGTGTCCACAGTGCCTGGCAAGGGTATGGCATTAGTCCCAAGCAGTCCAGGGAGATACTATTTACTGTTGCCCTTAAGAAATTAGAAAAGAACTGAGATCAGAAAAGTTATCCTAAAGGTGGTTGCTGTCGAATATGAGGGGGCTTTGAAGCCAGTTGTAAATTGTTGTGTAATGGTGCGTCTTACCGGAAAATTATTCTCCTAATTTTAGAAAGACAAAATTGTATGATAGTTCACAGTATATTCTTTGGTGTCAAATGCATTTAAATACAGTAGAGAATCACAAAGATTCCCTGCCTAACCATTTCCTACTCATACCATTCTTAGAGACCTGGTATTTTTGTGCAGGGCATCTGGTAACCCCGTTCACAGAGATCTATTTTTACCTTCAATTCATAGCTGAGGGGAACTTCAGGTCTGACAAATTTAAAAATTTCCAAGGACCACCAAAGGATAAGAATTTCCTTTTTTTGAGGGAGTGGAGATAGTATCCTGAAAGTAACAAGAAGAGTGTGGGGAATCCTTGCTCAATTCCCACAGTCTTGTGGATCCCACCGGGACTGTACCAAAGTCAAAAGCAGGATTTATCTGGGCTAGCTTGGGGGTTTTGGCCAGGGCAGAGGTAATTAGGGTCCATCATAGGGTGAGTGGAGAGGGTGGGAAAGCTTCTAAGATGGAGAAGAGCTATTTTTAAAACGTTAAAATGTTTCTTGAAGGCATTCTTCGAAAATAATACCCCTCTATGTTGGAACTATAACACCTCATTAAAAACCATCTTGACAAATTTGCAGATCAGTGTGAACCCTTTGAGATAGGTTATGTTCACAGGAGCACAGGAAGCCTATAATTCAAAAGAGTGTGCACTGAATGCCTAGAATCTTTCAATCTTTTCTTTGCTAAACACCATTAATACTACACTACGAAGTTCTCTTTGTCTTTTTTGACATCAGCATTCAAAGGAAACTCTAAAACATACTGCAAATATAATGTACCTCATTTTCTTGCTTCTCAAGACACCCATCCTCCCATTCTGAAATTGAGATACAGTTTTCACTCAACCTATTCATTTAATGTGGTAATATTCCCTATTTCTTTGAAAAACGTTTATTAAATCAAGGACGTATCTGACAATCTGTGGGGTCTTAGAGTCGAAGAGACAGTGAAAGAGTTAAGAACATGAACTCTGCATTCAACAGAACAACATTGAAATTCTTATTTCATCAAGTACTGGTTCTGTAACTTTGGGCCAAGATATTTAATTTTTCTAAGCCTGAGCTTTCTTACTTGCAAAATGGGGATAATAATACCTACTTTGTAGGGTTTTGAGAATTAAATGAGATGATATATACCAAATAGGAGTGAACGGTCAATTTAATGTAAGCTACTATCATGATATACTTATTTTTCTTTCCTCTTTCACCCATGGATAACAGGTATTATCCAGCTCATACTCCTAATAGCTCAGGGAAAATTGATCAAACCATGAGTATATATGGAGGATCTTTTATGTATTCCACACCGTACCAGGCACTTTGAGGAAAGTTACCAAATCATGGTGTGGTCCCTGCCCTTTGGAAGCTTATAACCTAGTTAAGGACAAAAGTTAAACTCATAAATGATCAGAGAATATATCCTCCTATAATTGATATTATATAATTTAGCATCTAACTGTGTAAATCAGAATAAAAGTGACTCAGCACTCTTTTAAAAAAAGGACCTTGGGGCCGCCTGGGTGGCTCAGTTGGTTGGGCGGCTGCCTTCGGCTCAGGTCATGATCCTGGAGTCCCTGGATCGAGTCCCGCATCGGGCTCCCTGCTCGGCGGGGAGTCTGCTTCTCCCTCTGACCCTTCCCCCTCTCATGTGCTCGCTCTCTCTCATTCTCTCTCTCTCAAATAAATAAATAAAATCTTTAAGAAAAAAAAAAGGACCTTGGTTCATGGGAATAACATGGATTCGAGGGTCAGATCAGGATTAAAATCCTGATTCTACCACTTATTAGCTATGTAACCTTGGAAAAGTTACCTTCCCTGAGGCTTCATTGTCTTACTGATAAAATAGGGGCAACAATATCTATGTTACAGGGTTGCTATAGGAAGTAAATAAAAAGTCCTTGGCCTCTACGTGGTACTTAACTGGTAGTAGTGATTATTTGATACATCTTTGTTTCCTCCATAGCATAGCACCTAACTCAGCGATCTGTACAGAAAAATGTAATCAGCAAATGTTTATTGAACTGAAAAATTAGCATTTGTTCTATGTTTTCTTCTTCAGGCTGTTTTATTCACTGTTGTGATATGTAGCCTCATGGTGATCATCCAGGTGAAGTAAATCAGTGGACAATTTGTGGGCTGTTATATTTTCAGAACCCATCTACGATCTGGAAAAGATTCATGAATTCAAATTAACTGAAAGGTCATTGTCTTCACTATCTCACTGATGAATATTGTAGTGGTCTATTCCAGCAGGAAATGGTGTAAATTTCTTCCTTGATCTTGACTGTACTGTATATATGTTATCTTATGGCAAATACTCTATACAGGCAAGTGTATTGCTTTTCGTATTAGATGTTCTTGAGGAAAACAGCAAATTACAAAGTTAATCAGTGAGTTCTCCTATTAAGGAGATCTCTTTCTCATTATTTTGTCAGGGGAACATTTGATATAAAAAAAAAAAAAGTCTCCCTGTTAACTAAAAAATATCCTAGGCTTAATCCTGTACTAATTAGAGCTGGGTTTTCTTAATTCATGTCATAGACATGTATAAGCTCCCACACTGTACAAGGAATTGTGCTAGAGGCTATGGGGTAAAAAAGATGTATAAGAGGTTTTCTCTATTTTCAAAGGGTTTTGTGCCAGAGAGGGGTACAAAAATAACTATAACATAAAGTAGAATAATTTATTAAGTGGCTTAAGAGAGGCACAACGTGCTTTATGACCATGAAAGATGAAGAGATTGATTTCTGTTGGAGAAACTGAAAACTCTGGGAGGAAATGGGACCTAACTTCAATTTCTGATATAAACTGAGATCTCCATAAGCTCTGTAGGCTACAGAAAGTATTAAGTTTTATCTAAATCTTACATCCACCTTCGGTGGAATTATCCCTACTTTTGTGACTTTGCAAACAAGGCTGATCCCCAGCTTTGACATAACAACTTCAGCAAACATTTTCTTTCTTAAGCTTCCCCATTACCTCCCTTCCACAAGCTGAAACTCTTCAGGAGACCAAGCCAAAATGTACCAGCTTTCTTGGTTTCTGATTGAAATGAAATCTGTTAATGTTATGTTTGTATTTCCTAAGGGTAAAAAGTTGTGGACTGGCTCTCTATTTCTTTTCTTTCTTTTCAGATTTTATTTATTTATTTGAGACAGAGAGAGAACTAGCCGGGAGAGAGTCAGAGGGAGAGGGACAAGCAAACTCCCCACTGAGGAGGGAGCCCAGCACAGGGCTCGATCCCAGGACCCTGGGATCATGACCTGAGCCAAAGGCAGATGCTTGACAGACTGAGCCACCCAGGCGCCCCTGGCTCTCTATTTCTGACAACCTATTTAGCCTCATAAAAATATCAAATTTATCAATAAAACAAATTTCAAAAAGAAAACACAAATACATGTTACTTTAAAATACAGATATTTATGAAATATGTGAAAACAAGCACTTATAAAAGTTGTATTTTAAATGCTCCTTTAAAGGAGTTTTTCTGGGAGATAGGTAAGTTAAGGCTTCTAAAAATAAATGTTTGATGACTTTTAGATTAAAGACCCCTTCTTCTTTTTTATTTCTTGGTAAATTTCCTTCTAGTAAGCATAGGCATTCATAATTAGGATCATCTGTCTCAAATTTTTTCTCTGCTGATTTGTTGTGGATAAATGCTTCTAAAAATCTCTGAAAGGCAAATGCTAGTGGGAGGCAGTTTCCATGGTGACTTCAGAGTTTGTATTGTTGTTTTTAGACATCATAAATATGAGGGCTGCTTTTGCTTGTTACTGTGCAGATCTTACTCATGGTATGGAAGGTCATAGGGAAGAAGGTGAGGAGGGTATGGTTAGCCCAGTGGCCTGGGCCTCCTGTGGTATACGTTTAGAATCTTTGTGTCTTTCATGTCCATGTGTCTAACTGTATCATTTGATGCTGAATCTGATCTGAGGTGGACACATAACTCAGAAACCAAATGAGCACACCAGAGAAATATGCAGGCAGCGTACACAATGGAGTCGGGGGAAGGGTTTCCATAACAAGTGAATGAAAGTTGTTGAATGTGTCTTAATAAAGCAGAAATACACTTACTTGTTTTCCTGAAAACTCATTCCCTCTCCAAGCAAAACTCATTTAATGTTTAGTGTAAGAGGAGGAAGAGGAAGCCATTGCTTCTTTCAAAGTCAAATTCAAATTCATTTCCCTTTATCATCATAATGGAAATAGTTATAAAACATTAATATTAAAAGAATGGGAGCCTGCACATTATACAATATCTGTAATAACTTCCATTACACTAGGACAGGTATTTCCAGATATATCTCTAATATCCACCTATCTATCTGTCCTGGAATTTAAAACTCTATTTCCCCCTCAAATGTTGCCTTACAACTTGTCTAGAAAAGAATTTAACTCTTTCCAGAGAGCCTGGCCTTTGTTCTGTGCTCCTGGGTAATTTCTAAGCCCCTGGAGTGTCTTGCCCTATATAAGCGTCTTTGTTTATCTGGGGGCTTTGGGGTCACACAGATAATCCAACAATGTGATTTAAGGTGGGGGCTTTGGGTCATGCAGTATTAGTTGACCTACAGAGCTGGAGACTGAGGTCAGCTACGTGGGTGGACAACCCAATCGACATGACTGAGCTCCAATAAAACCGCTGAACACAAAGACTCAGGCAAACTTGCTTGGTTGCAATATTCTCTGTGTATTGCCACACACTGTTATCAGGAAAGTTAGCATTGTCTACAGCTCCACTGGGAGAGGACAGCCAGGAGCCCCACATGTAGAACTTTCCTGGACTGCCCTTTGTGTCTCTTCCTTTGGCCTATTTTCATCTTTAACCTTCCACTGTGGTAAGCTGTGAGTATAACAGCTTTCAGTAAGTTCTGTGAGTCCTATGAGCCAATTATCAAAACTGAGGGTAGTCTTGGAGAACCTTGAACTTGCAGTTGGCGTCAGTACTGAGGGTGGTCTTGGAGATTGTCCTCTAACTTTGCACAACTTTGGTTAAATTAGCACACTAGAGCGTGGAGAAGTTGGTGAAGTCCCCTCCTGTCACAGACTGGGTTCCCCAGGAAACATCTTGAGACTCAAATCTGTGCACAGTAGGTATATTGGGGGAATGCTCTAGGAGCAACCCCTGGGAGGGAGCAAGGCAGGCAGGATTGGACGGAGGGAGATCATTGAACAGCAATGTAGTCACAACAGTAGTTCTCAGCTGATCCCATGGGAAGCTCTGGAGCTGAGATGGCCTTTCAGAGTTGTCATGAATGAAGGCCTTTATATGAACCCTCTTCACCCCCTCCACTTCGACCAATCATCACATGTGGGCTACATCTGGGGAGGGTGTGAATCTTTGGGGAGGCAGCAACCATCCGCTGAGGGATGTGCCAGGGGAAAGACTCATCTGTGAGTCATCAGCAGCCAACACTCTTAACAGCTGGGGAACTTAGTGCCTCAGGCATAAAGAGAAGATCTGGATGTTGCACCAGATTATCCACTGCACCTCCCTTTTTAATTTTCTCTGGGTTCTACTGAGTGGCTGTTGGGGCCAGGGATAACTTAATTAG
This sequence comes from Mirounga angustirostris, assembly GCF_029215605.1. Lineage (NCBI taxonomy): Eukaryota > Metazoa > Chordata > Mammalia > Carnivora > Phocidae > Mirounga > Mirounga angustirostris. The sequence goes on from NW_026991719.1 coordinate 39,845,869, forward strand.
CTCTCACTTTGTGAGATGAAGATCACAAAACATGATGAATGTGTTCTATTTGGAAAACCTCGTGTAAAATTACATGTCTCTACAAAATAAAATACTTGAGGAGAGACTTTCAATTTACCTCTTTTCCCTTGCCAAGTAGAGAGGAAAGAGATAATGGAAGTCCATGGGAACATGGAAAGAGAAATGTAAAGTGTTAAACAAGAATTCCAAATGGATATAAGACAGCACTGAAATTTTCATGTGTGTTTGTAGAGAAAGATGACATGGATGGAGCTAGAGAGTATAATGCCAAGTGAAATAAGTCAGTTAGAGAAAGACAAATACCAAAAGATTTCACTCATATGTGGAATATAAGAAACAGAACAGGGGTGCCTAGCTGGCTCGGTCAGTAGAACATGCAACTAACTCTTGATCTTGGGGTTGTGAGTTTGAGCCCCATGTTGGGTGTAGAGATTCCTTAAAAATAAAATATATATAAAAAATAAGAAACAAAACAAATAAGCAAAGGAAAAAAGAGAGAGTGAAAAACCAAGAAACAGACCCTTGATTATAGAGAACAAACTGATGGTTCCCAGAGGGGAGGTTGGGGAGGGGGGAATGGGTTAAATAGATGATGGGGATTGAGGAGGGCACTTGTTGTGATGAGTACCAGGTGTTGTATGGAAGTGTTGAATTACTATATTGTACACCCGAAACTAATATCACTGTATGTTAACTATACTGAAATTAAAATAAGAAAATGGTAGATCTATGAAGCAAAAAACAAATAAGTAAAAAATAAAATAAAATCCTCTTCCTATTACAAAAAAAGATATGGAAGGCTTAATATGACAAAAGAATGTAAAATATGTCATTGATATTTTTATGTTGATTACATGTTGAAATGGTAATATTTTGGTTATATTCTGATAAAGAAACTATATTATTATCATTAATTTTACCTGTTCCTTTTTAGTTTTTTAAGTGTGGTTCTTAGAAAAATGTAAAATACATATGTGACTTGCATTTTATTTCTATTGGACGGTACTTTCTTTTTGTAAGTAAACTCTACCCCCAACGTGGGGCTCGAACTCATGACCCCAAGATCAAGAGTCACATGCTCTACAGACTGAGCCAGCCAGGTGCCCCTATTGGACAGCATTTTTCTGAACAATCTCTCAGAAAATCTCCAGGATTGAAGCCCAGTTGCCCATAGGTGTAATCAGCTTGTTAGCATATCTTTTATTGGTTTCTCCCTTCTCTGTCTCACTTCCTTATTCTCTCCTGCTTCCTGGGATCACCTCCCCAAAAAACCCACCTGTTCCCATACCCTTGTTTCAGGGTCTGCTTTGGGCGGGATATGGGTAGGGAGTGAGGATGAGGGGCAAACTAAAGACATTAAGTGAGCTACTGTTTTACAACCTCAACCAAGAGGAGTCTTTGTGCTGCTCAAGATATGATCCCCTCCCCTCTCCTCCCAGCAAAAATTTCTATCAACTCCCTGATGCACGTAGGATAAAGCCCATACAATTTAGAATGAGATCCTTTGCCATCTGCCCGAGATATCCTTCACCTTGAAACCCACAGACTTGCTACATTGCTGATCTTCCACATCTCCTTGCTGTTACGTATCCTTTCCTCCAAGCCTGAAATATACTTTCCCTTTCTTTTCTCTCTCTCTCTGGCAAACCTTTATCCATATTTCAAACCCCATCTCAAGTGTAAACTACTGTGTTAGATATTCCCTAGAACATCTAATCTCTTGGTATCTTACTTCTCGGTAATCCTACCTAATCTCTTGGTATCTTACTTCTTGGTAATCCCATTCCTTATCCATGTATTAAAGCATATCAAGCCATATTATAATTACCAGTTTTTGTCTATCTTCTATATTCTACTTACCACACACTCCTAAGAGCAGTCTGTTTCTCCGTAGCAAACAGGGTCTTTGGCACATAAAAGTTGCTTAATGAAATGTGGACTGAAGAGTCTGCAGGATCTTAGAACAGGATTTCTCAAAGGTTTCCATTTAAGAAGCCCCACCTAGAAGGGATAATGGGATGTGGGAGAAGGAGTGCATTGCAGGAGACTATTCACTACAAGATAAATTTATGGCAGTAAATAAAATTTCGTAGCTAATCTAAGAAATCTAAATGAATTCTGTATTTCACTCTATATAATCTATCTCTGTATTTAAATACAAGAAATGTTTTAAATTGACGCTATGGAAACAAAACCCACAAATTCTTTTCTTGTCTCGTTAGCTAATGGGCAAGATGCTTGGAGTTGAGTTTATTAATTCAAAATGTATTTTACTGAACTGAAGCAAGCAGAAATTACCTGAAAGATCCAGTATTAGGTGAACCCCTGTGGTATCTACAAAGCCAGTATTTTGAAAGCCCAAATATCCATAAATACATGGATATATATGGCAACAGCTTTTTTCTTCTCTTTTTTTCTTTTCTCTTCAGGGCCCTATGTCTTCCCCATTGTGTGTTGTTCTTGGTGCCTTATGTCAAAAGTTAGTTCATCATATATGCATGGGCTTATTTTGAGACCCTCAATTCTGTCCCATTGGTCTGTGTGTCCATCTTTATGCCAATAACATACTGTTTCTTTTTTTTAGAGAGGGAGGGTGAGGCTGGGGCAGATGAAGAGGGAGAGAGAATCTTAAGCAGTCTCCATGCCCAGCGTGGAGCCCAATGCAGGTCTTGATCTCACAACCCTGAGCTCATGACCTGAGCTGAAATCAAGAGTTGGTTTCTTCATGGACAGAACTGCCCAGGTGCCCTGACACCATGATTGGGATTCAAGCCCACGAACAGCCGTGCGGGTCTTGGCTGTCAGCGTGCACTTGTGGGGTTGCAGAGGCTCACCACGGGCATGGGCATGGTGGCCAGGGCTGGTGGCCCACAAGTGCACAACTGCAGGGGCTAAGCTGTATGCACACGGTGATGCAAGCCAGTGGCAGGAGTCAGGGCCAGATCCGGGCCCACGAGCATCCCGTGAGCTGCAGAGACTAGGGCCGGCTGCCAGTGTAGATTTCAGGCGTGAGTGGCCGGGTGGGCAGAGGGAGTAGGGAAGGACTCAGGCAGCTGGTGTCTGCAATCTGGAAAACCCGGGGGCTGAAAACCTCAGCAGTGAACTCTGCAAAGGGTCTGGGATGGCTATCCTTTGTTTTTCATCTCTGCCTTGATACTCAGCACCTTCTACTTTCTTCTTATCACTGCTTTTTACACTGTGTTGGTCAGTGCCTTTCACGCAGTGTGAACACTCTAAATGTTTGCTGAATGTGGTCACTTTGTGAGAGTGTCCCTTTTAAGATTAGGATGCTGATCTGGTCATGAAGAGAAGTGTTTGTTACTTTATTACAACAGAGTTATAGTATTATTTTATTTTACTTTATTTTAAAATTTTTATTTATTTATGTGAGAGAGAGAGGGAGACAGAGAGAGCATGAGCTGAGGGAGAGGGAGAAGCAGACTCCCCGCTGAGCAGGGAGCCCAATGCGGGGCTCAATCTCGGGACCCTGGGATCATGACCTGAGCCGAAGGCAGATGCTTAACCAACTGAGCCACCCAGGCACCCCTAGTATTATTTTAAATATGGAAAATAAAAGATGCAAAATGTCAAGACCTTATAGAGTGGGGTGCTGGCTTCCCCCCACCCTTTTCTTCCCTACAGTTGCCCAACAAAATTTGTTTCCAGATTAAGCCAGCAATAGATGCTTCAGCATTATCAACTAGTGGTAAGTTCCTGAGACTTTGGTTTTCCAAAATCGAGTTACAAATCATGTTATGAATCGTGGGTTTCTGCTGAATCCAGGATACCCTTTACTTTGGTTGCCTTGAAAAGCTTCACACATCAGGAGTTCCTCACTTAGTTCGGTGCATTTAAGTGTGTAACATCACGAGGAAGAAATAATCTCTTATGCCTGATACTCCAGGCAAATCTGAAGATGTCCGTGGGAAGGAGTCTTCTTTTTTAATTTTTATTTAAATTCTACTTAGTTACCATACAGTGCGATATTGGTTTCAGGAGTAGAATTCAGTGATTCATCACTTACATACAACAGCCGGTGCTCATCATAACAAGTGTCCTCTTTGACACCCATCACCCATCTAGCCCATCCCCTACCCACCAGGATGGAGTCTTCTTAATTTTATTTTTTAAAACTGGTTTACCCTAATACTCAATCCAGGATCTGTAACTCTGTAGCTCCTTCATCACCACTACCCAGATCTGAGCTACAATCATCTCTCGCTTGGATTCCTGCTGCTTCCACCTTTGCTCCCCACCCCACCCCCCTACGGTTTATTCTCTACACAGAAGCCAGATGATCTGATAAAGTCATTCTGCTCAAAACCCTCCAGTGGTTTCCCATCTTAGGGTAAAATCCAAGTTTCCATCATGGTCCTTAAGGCCCTACATGATTTAATCCCCTGATAACTCTTTGACCTTATCTCCCATGACTCAAACTCTTCATTACAGACTTACTGGCATTTTTTTCTATTTCTTGAACTCATCATACACACTCTTACCTCAGGGACTTTACATTTGTAGTTCCTTCTGCTGGGAAAACTCTTCCCTCAAAGACCCACTTGTTTCATTCTTCATTGCATTTTGATGTCTGATCAAAGTTACTTTCTCAAAGAGGCCTCTCCTTTTTGACAACAAAAGAATATTCTCTATATCCTCACCAATTGTATTCTATATCTGCATTGCTGTACTTGTTACCACTGGGCTATATACGTAATCCTGGTTTATTTGTATATTGTCTTTCTTCCCTAACTAGAATGTCAGTTCTATGAAGGTAGGGACTTTTTCTGATTTGCTCTCTGCTGTTTCTTTTAGGACCATACCTGGTGCATTGTAAGGCCTTGGCAAACACTTATTCAATGATTTACTCCAGATATAACCACTCCTACCTAACAGAATTCGCCTCAGGCCCACATAAGTATATTCTGGGCTCTATTTTCTTTGTATTAATACCTAGCAATGTCTACCATGATCCTCCATTCCTCGCTAAGAGTGTGTAAGCTTTCCAAGGGCAGGAACTAGGTCCTGAGTCACTGGGTGATGTGTAAAGGGCCAGGACCAGAGGGGAGGATGATCTTCTATATGTTACTGATGGATGAAAAAAAAAAACAAACAGTAGTAATGGGCCTCTGCAGTCCTTTTCCATCTTGCATAATCCAGGCTTCTGCCCAACATGATGGCAACTAAGAGGAATGTCAGTAACATGTCTTGTTAAAAAAACACTGTTTGGGGGTCTCTGGGGGGCTCATTCAGTTTTCAGCTTAGCCTGTCTCTTGTTTTTGGCTCAGGTCATGATCTCATAGATCATGAGATCGAACCCCACAGTGGACTCCACACTCAGCAGGGAGTCTGCTTAAGATTCGCTCCCTCTGCCCCTCTGCCCACTCACACATGTGTGCTCTCTCTCTCTCTTCCTATCTCTCTAAAATAAATAAATCTTAAAAAAAAAAACCACTGCTGGATTCCTAAGGCCAGAAAATTCCAATGGCAAATTCTTGGTCATATACTATATTCCTTATTGTGTGGTTTACTAGCAAATCAATTTTGACAGCTCTTTTCCCCAAAGAAGAGTAGGTAAAGGAGAGTGGGAAAAAATTCAGGTAAATTTTTTTTCGAAGTCTTGATCAGAACACTTGGAGGGATGTGAAAGGTAGCCACACACATTCTTTAATCTGCTGGCAAGAGTCAAGATCTTTTGGATTTTAAAGCTGATCTGACCAAATCTTCAGAAGAGCTGGTACTAAGGAGGATATCATACCAAGGAAACTTGAGGGATTTTTAGAAATCATATGTTGCTTCCCCACGATGTCTTAGCAGCTGCAGATCTATATATCAGCATACATGAAAAGGGCTTTCCTCCATTTCTTACCGGACTAGGTCAATGGCAAGAATGATATAAAGGTGTGGATGTCCAGGAGGCTGATCCAGTTTAAGGTTTTGTGTATCGTTATTGAGTGACACCATTGTAATGCTACAAGAGCAATCAATAAGTGTAGCGTTTCAATGTCTCTATTTAAAGAAAACACTGAAAACCACAGCAACTTGTACAATAAAAAATAACTGTGTGAGCTTACTCCCAGAATGCCCTGTTTGCACCAACACTGTTAATGGGAACAGAGAAGCATTAAATAAGGACTGCAGGTGTTGTCTCATGGGGTTGGTAATTAGCTCATGCAATAAAGCACTAACTTTACCTTTTCATGGGTAATTACAATACTGAATCACCAATGAAGCCTAGTAATATTTTAAATCTTTTAAGTTACTACCAGATGTACCAGCTTTGGAATAATTCTTCTCAGTTTCTTTTTTTAAAATATATAATTCTCTTTTCAGTTTCTTATCAATAAATACATGCTGTGTGTTTTCTTAATTTCAATTGAGTATTTTTTAGTCTAAAATGAAAAGAAATTGAGTGGCAATAAAATGGTATCCATAAAAGTAAAACCACTGATCATTTCACATTTCTAAGTTAGGGTTTGGTCATCATAAAGCCTGAATTACCAGCTTCTCAGACTTACAACTTCTCTATTACACTGAACATCTGAAATTGAGCACTGAAAAGATCCTAGGAAACAAATAGAGAGTTTTCCCTTGGGAAAATTGCCAAATAGAAAAAATGGCTTCTTAGTGTATTTCCCCACATTGATTTCCCTTTGAGTTGGAGGATTCATATCCCCAAATTTGACCTCTCTTTCGGTGAACATTTATATAGCCCTTGACCACCCAGGAAAGATCACTAGCATCTCTCCTTCTCCCATTCATTGAATTTTATTGGTCTCAATCCCGAGGTCATTTAACATCACAGAGATGGACTTGAATATTTTAGATGAATCTTGTACAGTTGTTTCCAAAGCATTCACTTTAACTATTTACTGCATCACAAAATTAAAAATAGTCATTAAATGATCAATTAAAAAGTGAAATAGGGAACTTTTGGTTTTTAGTTCTGCACATAAGGAGCTTGGGAGTCATTACTCTCTCCTAACAATATGTAAAGAGATGAACAGTTCTTCTTGGATATTAAGAGAGGAGAGTACATGAGGCGAACTGTTGCCCTCAAGATTGGAGAGACAGACAAGTGAATAAAGGGAGCCACAGCTTACCCAAGCAGAGGATCACAAGTAGAAGCTGCTACAGGAACCAGTATCAGGGTAGGAAAATCTGAATTATAAATGACAAATTGCTGTAGGCTCAGTCCAGACAACTCTGAGATTTATAAACTCCAGGAAGACTCAATTATGGGGCTGGGAGCACGATATTGTGAGATTTACCTCCAGGATCTCTACCAGATTCCCACAGCCCAATACTGAAGAAAAATCACCTTGGGCTTCCTGCAGGGAGGGGGAAAAGGAACCATTCTGAAACACTCAAGAGCACTCTCTTCTTAACAAGGTCTGCCCTGAGGAGAAACAAGTTAACCAGGGCCTAACCTGCTGGAGTATCATCAGAACCTAACTAACCTGGGGAAAGGAAATGCCAAACCCCAGTCCATTCTCGCCATCCTGTCCCAGATAAAGGGAGAGAAAAAACTGAAAAACACCTGTGAGGTTTACATTCCAGAGGTACAGGTTCACTAAAAGACTGAGACCTGATCATAGGACTATAGAATGCTTCCCCTTCACTCACACCTCACCACCTCATTACTAAAAGCCTACTTATAGCAGTTCCTTTTACCTAGTATATCATGTCCAGCTTTCAAGAAAAAATGACAAGGCATCCCAAAAGGCCAAAAGGATATTTTGAAGAGACAGAGCAAGAATCAGAACCAGACTCAGATATGGCTGGGATGTTAGAATTATCACACCAGTAATTTAAAACAACTATGATTAATATGTTAAGGGTTCTAATGGATAAAGTAGCATAAAGAACAGATAAACAATGTAAGCAGAGAGATGGAAATCCTGAGAAAGAGCCAAAAAGAAATGCTAGAGATAAAAAAAACACTGTAACAGAAATGAAGGATGCCTTTAAAGGACTTATTAAGGGGCTGGACATGGCTAAGGAAAGAATCTCTGAGCTAGAGGAGATATCAATAGAAAAACCCCCAAACTGAAAATCAAAGAAAACAAAGACTGGAAAAAAGGAAAAAAATGTCCAAAGACTGTGGGACAACCACAGAAGGTATGACATACATGTAATGGGAATACTAGAAGAAGAAAAGGAGAAAGGAATAGAAGAAATGTTTAAAACAATAATGACTGAGAGCTTTCCCCAAATTAATGTCAGACATCAAACTACAAATCCAGGAGGCTCAGAGAACACCAAGCAGGATAAATGAAAAAAAAAAAAAAAATACACCTAGGCATATCATCTTCAAACTATGGAAAATCAAAAAGAAAAAATCATCATAGAAAACAGGAAAAAAATCTTACCTATAGAACAAAGGTTACGAATTACATCTGACATCTTCTCATGACAAATGCAAGCAAGATGAGAGTAGAGTGAAATATTTGAAATGTTGAGAATAAAATAAATCACCAATTTAGAATTCTGTACCCTTCAAAATTTTGCTTCAAAAGTGAAGGAGAAATGAAGACTTTCTCAGGCAAACAAAAATTGAGGAGAAAAAAGCATATTGTATGATATCACTTACATGTGGAATTTAGAAAAGCCAAACCCACAGAAACAGAGTAGAATAGTGGGGTGGTTACCAGGGGTTGGGGTGTGGGGGAATTTGAGAGATGTTGTTTGAGGGTAAAAATTGCAACTAGAAGATGAATAAGTTCTGGGGATCTAATGCACACCATAGTGATTATAGTCAATGATACTGTGTTATAAACTTCAAAGTTCTTGAGAGGCTAGATCTTAATTGTTCTCACCACAAAAATGAAATGATAATAATATGATGTGATAGACGGGTTAGCTAACACCATGGTGATAATCATTTTACAGTATGTAAATATGTCAAATTAACCTTAAACATACACAATATTATATATCAATTACATCTTAATTTTTAAAAATTAAGAGAATTTTTTCCAGTAGATCTGCCTTGTGGAACATGTTAAAAGAAATTCTTTAAAGAGAAAGAAAGCAATATAGGTAAGAAATTTGGATCTACATAAAGAAAGGAAGAGCTTCAAAGAAGGAGTAAGTGAAGCTAAAATAAAAACTTACTCTTAATTGATTCAACAGATAACAGTTTGTTCATAAGCATAATAGCAACAGTGTATCCAGTTATGTATACTTAGGTATTATTATATATAAGTGAAATGAATAATAGCAATGGTATAAAGAATGAGGGGAAAGAATTAAGATAATTTTGTTATTATAAAGTACTGACACTACCTGTGAAGTGGTATAGTGTTGATTGAAAGTGGATTTGGATTACTTGTAAATGTATATTGCAACCTCTAAGGTAACCACTAGAAAGAGTAAAAAAAGTATAACCAATATGCTAAGAAACGAGAGAAAATGGAATCATAGAAAATGCTCAGTTAAAACAAAAAATGCAGAAAAGGAGTGGAAGACAAAAACAGGAACAGAGATCAAGGGCAACAAATAGAAAACAGTACTGAATATGGTAGATATAATCCAAGTGTATCAGTAATCATTTTGAAGGTCAGTGGCCTAAGCGTACCAGTTAAAGACAGAGACTGTCAGAATGGATCAAAAAGCATGACCCAACTATATGCTGTCTACAAGAAACCTATCTTAAATATAAAGACACAGATAAATTAAAAGCAAATGGATGGAGAAAAATATACCATGCTAACACTATTCAAAAGAAAGCAGTAGCTATGTCAATATCAGACAGAGTATACTGCAAAGTAAGGAATGTTATCAGGGATAAAGAAGGGCATTATTACACAATGGTAAGGAGTCAATTCTCCAAGATGACATAACAGTTCTTAATGTGTATGTGCTTAACAACAGAGCATTAAACTACATGAGGCAAAAACTGGTAGAACTGCAAGGAGAAGTAGTTGAATCCACTATCATGATTAAAGACAACATTACTCTATTGGAAATGGACAGGTCTGGCAAGCAGGAAATCTGTAAGAATATAGCTGAATTCGACAACACCATTAATCAACTAGGTATAGCTGATATCTATAGACTACTTCATGCAGTAATAGCAGAACACACATTTTTTTTTTCAAGCTTACATGGAATGCCTACCAAAAGAGACCAGATGCTGAGCTGTAAAATCACCTTAACAAATTTTAAAGAATAGAAATCATACAATGTCTCTATTCAGACCGTAGGGGAATTAAACTAGAAATCAATAACAGAAAGATAGCTGGAAAATCACAAAATATGTGGGACTAAACAACACATCTATAAAAAGTACATGTGTCAAAGAAGAAATCTTAAGAGAAATTAGAAGTATCTTGAGGTGCACCTGGCTGGCTCAGTCAGTGGAGCATGTGGCTCTTGATCTTGGGGCTGTAGGTTTGAACCCCACGTTGGGTGTAGAGATTACTTAAAAAATAAAATATTTTTAATTAGCAATAATCGCGCCTTGGATAAACCTCATATACCCACACCCCAACTGTGTCTATATTTTGCAAACTGGACCCTGGGGTTTAAATATCGTGGACAGTTGGTTACCAGTAACCAACACTTGGGTTGCAAAATAGTACTCCACTAACCAAGGGTGTAAGATAAGGGAAAAGGAGGCCAGTACTAAGAGCAAGATGGAGGTTAGTGGAAATCATGGTGCAATGTAAGTAGTTTGTATATACACACATTTACTTGTATATACTGTTCCAATGTGGGCCTAATTGTATCCTTCAAATGATAGAGCTGTCAGTGGTTTCCAGTTTGCACTGTAAATTTTTAGAGGGTGAGTGACATCTGTCAAATTCCCTATGAATGAAAGCCAGTAGGCCATGGAATGATACAGTGCCATTGCCAACTCAGGTAAACATAGACTGGAGAAGTCAAAGCAACCCTTCCATTAATGACAACTGTCAAAGCTGGACAAAATACAAAAACCACCTCCATTAAGTTGTCAGAAAACTGAAAAGAGTGCAAAAAGTTACAGAGCCCTAATAAAGTAAAGGTAGAGATCCCAGAATTTAAGACCATCACTTGGACCTTGTTTTCTCTGGGGCTGTTTTCCCCATTCAGAGGAGGATACTGCCACTGTACAAAGCTAAAATAAAATATTTAAAAAGTATTTTGAAATAAACAAACTGAAAATACAACTTATCAAATTTGTGGGATGCAGTGAAAGCAGTGGTTAAAAGGAAATTTGTAGCTTTGAATGCATATATTAGAAAAGAAGAAAGATTTTGGGATGCCTGGGTGGCTCAGTCAGTTAAGCATCTGACTCTTGATTTCAGCTCAGGTCATGATCTCAGGATTGTGAGATCAAGCCCCACGTTGGGCTCTGTGCTGGGGGTGGAGCCTGCTTGGGATTCTCTCTCTCCCTCTCTCTCTGCCCCTCACCCCACCCATGCTCAGGGCTCTCTCTCTCTTTATATATATATAAAAAGAAAAATCTAAAATCAATAATCTAAGTTTTCACCTTAGGGAAGTAGAAAAAGAAGAGTAAATTAAATTCAAAGTAAGCAGATTAAAGAAAATTTAAGAATTAGAACTGAATCAATAAAATTGAACATAGGATATAAGGAGAGAAAATTAACAAAACCAAAAGCAGAGTTTTTTTTTAAAGATCAGTAAAACTGATAAGCCTCCAGTTGGGCTAAGAAAAAAAGACAAAGGGGTTTTGGGTGGCTCAGTCGGTTAAGCATCTGTCTTTGGCTCAGGTCATGATCCCAGGGTCCTGGGATCAAGCTCCGCATCAGGATCCCTGCTCAGCAGAGAGCCTGCTTCTCCCTCTCCCTCTGTTGCTCCCTCTGCTTGTGCTCTCTCTTTCTCTCTGTAAAATAAATAAAATCTTTAAAAAAGAGAGAGAGAAAAAGAGAACACAAGCTATTAATATCAGAAATGAAAGAGGGGACATCACTACAGATGCTATGGAAATTTAAGGGATAATGAAATAATACTAGGAATAACCATGCCAACAAATTTGGTAACCTGGATGAAACGGATTAATTCTTTGAAAGACACAATCTGCCAAAACTCACACAAGAAGAAAAAGATGATCTGAATAGGTCTATATGTATTAAAGAAATTGAATCAATAATTACCATCCAAAACACAAAGCACTGGGCCCAGATGGATTCACTGATGAATTCTATCAAACATTTAAGGAAGACATTATATTAATTCTCTACAATTGCCTTCAGAGAATAGAAGCAGCATGAACACTTTCCAAATTATTCCATGAGGCCAGCATTATCCTAATACCAAAGCCAGACAAAGACATTACAAAAAAAGAAAATTACAGACCAAGATCTTTCATAAATAGAGAAGCAAAAATTCTCAGCAATGTATTAGCAAATCAAATTGAAAAAATCATTAAAAGAATTATATACCACAATCAAGTTATATTTATCCCATGTATGCAAGGCTGGTTCAACATTCAAAAATCAATGTAATCCATCACTCCAAGAGACTAAAGAAAAATTACATGGTCATATCAATAAATGCAAAAAAAGCATTTGATTAAATCTAGCCCTCATTCATGATAAAAACTCAGTAAGCTAGGAACAGAGAGGAACTGTCTCAACTTGATAAAGACTATCTACAAAAACCTACAGCTAACATCATACTTAATGATGAGAAATTTGAAGATTTCTCACTAGGACTGTGTATAAGGCAAGGATGTCCATTCTCACCAATCCTTTTCAACATTATACTGGAAGTCTTTGCTAATGTAATAAGATAAGAAAAGGAAATACGAATTATATAGATTGGGAAGGAAGATATAAAAGGGTCTATGTTCACAGATGGCATAATTGTCTATGTAAAAATCCTGAAAGAATTGACAAAAAACTCCTGGAAGTGATAAGCTATTATAGTAAGATTGCAGGCTACAGAATTAATATACAAAAGTTAATCACTTTCCTATATGTGTTAACAAAATATGTATAAGATCTATAAGAGAAAAACTACAATAGTCTGATGAATAAAATTTAAAAAGAACTATAAATAAATGGAAGGGTATTACACATTCATGAATAGGAAGATTCAATATTGTCAAGATCAGTTTTTTCAACTTGATCTATAGCAGTGCAATCTCAATCAAGATTTCAGTGAGTTGTTTCTTTGTTTTTTTGTAGATACTGATAAACTAATTCAAGTTTATTTGGAGAGGCAAAAGACTCAGAATAGCAAACACAATATTAAAGAACAAAGTTTGACTACTGACACTACTCAACTTCATGACTTACTATAAAGCAAAAGTAATCAAGATAGTGTGGTATTCGTGAAAGAATAGACAAATAGATCAATGAAACAACACAGAGCCTAGAAATGGGTATACATATAGTCAACTGAACTTTGATAAAGGAGCAAAGGCAATACAATAGAGCAAAGATAGTCTATTCAGCAAACACTGCTACAACAATTGGGCTTCCACATGTAAAAAAAACAAAAATAAAATGAATCTAGACATAGACCTTATACCCGTCACAAAAATTAACTAAAAATGGATCATAGGCCTAAATGCAAAATGCAAAACCATAAAACTCCTTAGAAGATAACATGGGAGAAAACCTAGATGATATTGCATATGGTGATGCCTCTTTAAAGGCAAAGGCATTCATGAAAGAATATTGATAAGCTAAACTTAATTACAATTAAAGACTTCTGCTCTGCAAAAGACAACATCAAGAGAATTAGAATACAAGCCACAGACTGGGAGAAAATATTTGCAAAAGACACATCTGATAAAGGACTATTATCTAAAATACACAAAGAACTCTGAAAACTCAACAGCAAGAAAACATATAATCTGATTTAAAAATGGGCAAAGACCTTTACAAACTCCTCACCAAAGAGGAAATATAGATGGCAAATAAGCATATGAAAAAATGCTCCACATTGTATGTCATCAGAGAAATGCAAATTAAGACAACAATGAGATATCACTACACACCTATTAGAATAGCCAAAATCTGGAACACTACAACACCAAATGCTGGTGAGAATGTGGAGTAACAGGAAGTCTCATTCATTGCTGGTGGGAATGCAAAATGATACAGCCACTTTGGAAGACAGTTTGGCAGTTTCTTACAAAACTAAACATACTCTTGCCTAACAATCCAGCAATCATGCTCCTTGGTATTTACACAAAGCAGTTGAAAACTTGTCCACACAAAAACCTGCACACAGATGTTTATAGCAGCTTTATTCTTAATTGCCAAAACTTGTAAGCAGCCAAATGTCCTTCACTAGGTAACTGGATAAATAAACTATGATATATCCAGACAATGTAATATTATTTAGCACTAAAAATAAATGCACTATCAAGCCATGAAAATATAGAGAGCAAACTTAAATGCATTTTACTGAGTGAGAGAAGACAATCTGATAAATCCCTGTAATGTATGATTTCAACCATATGACATTCTGGAAGAGGTAAAATTATGGAGACACCAAAAAGATCAGTGGTTTCTAGGGTTGGCAGTGGTAGGGAGTGATGAATAAGCAGAACACAGGGGATTTTTAAGGCAGTGAAAATATTCTGTATGATATTATAATGATGGATATCATTATATATTTGTCAAAACCCATCAAATATACATTAACAAGAATGAATCCTAAGGTAAACTAAGGATTCTGAGTGATTATGGTATGCCATTGTAGGTTCCTCCCTGGGAAAAAGTCAACCATTCTGGTAAGTGATGTTGATAGTGAGGGAGGCTATGCATGTGTGGATCAGGGGATACAGGAGAAATCTCTGTACCTCCCTCTCAATTTTGTTGTAAATCTAAGCCTGCTCTAAAAAAATAAAGTCTACTAACAACAACAAGAACCCAAATGTAGGGATAAATGAACAGTCCCACAATTTCTCCCCCATACACATCCATACACCAGAATTAGAGTTGGTATCACACTGGTTATCAGCTTAGTGGGAAAGCTTCCAGATTTTTTATAATATAGAGCATTTCTAAAAATGCAAATTGTCGGGGCGCCTGGGTGGCTCAGTCGGTTAAGCGTCTGCCTTCGGCTCAGGTCATGATTCCAGGGTCCTGGGATCGAGCCCCATGTCAGGCTCCCTGCTCGGCGGGAAGCCTGTTTCTCCCTCTCCCTCCGCCTTCCACTCCCGCTGCTTGTGCTCTCTCTCTCTCTCTCTATCAAATAAGTAAATAAAATCTTTTAAAAAATAAATAAATAATAAAAAATACAAATTGTCTCAACAATGCACAAAAAGGTGAAATATAATAGAAAATGCTAGAGTACATAGCATGTAGTAAGGATAAATATCATTTCAAGGTCTTATATATACATATATATGTATTTCAAGATGTTTATATATATGTATACACACAAAGCTTTCCATGTACACACACACACATATACATACATACATACATGCAAGAATGTGTCTGCTGTGTTACCATGCATTTAATGCATTTCTCCCTATGAATCATGGTCAAAAAGCCTGAAAAATCTTTTCTCTATTTTCATCAAAGTATGGCCTTGGAATGCTTGTGTAAAACATACCTGGGCTCTATCTCAAACCTTTTAAAGAGTTCAATTGAACAATGATTCAAAGTGTCCTCACCTAATTTGAAAATCTAACCCTTGTTATGTGCTAATGAGGAAGGGCTGTACTCCAGGACAATTAAATTAGAGTCCCTGAGGGTTCTTACATGATTCCAATGTGCAGCCAGGATTGAGAACCACTGGATTCTACAGTGGTCTTTGGAAACAGGTACTGAGAGTTACAAGTCAAGTAGGAGAGACTAGCATTTATGTGAGCCAATCATCTCACACATTTTACTCCATCTATGACAGAGGCTATCTTTATTCTCTATCAGAATAAAGCCCTGGAGGGCTTGTTAAAACAGAGTTCTGAACGCTTACCCCCAGAGTTTCTGATTCAGTGGGTTTAGAGTGGGGCCCAAGAATTTGCATGTCCAACAAATTCCCACATAATGCTGTTTCTGCTGGTCTGAGGATTACATTTTGAGAACCAATGATCTATGCAAAGGATCAGCCATATCCAGTTGAAAGGGGGTATTTTAAGACATGTTGCTAAAAAATAACCAAATGGGATTTATTCCAGGTATACAAGGCTGATTCAACATTTTTTTTTTTTTTAAGATTTTACTTATTTATTTGACAGAGAGAGACACAGCGAGAGAGGGAACACAAGCAGGGGGAGTGGGAGAGGGAGAAGCAGGCTTCCCGCGGAGCAGGGAGCCCGATGCAGGGCTCGATCCCAGGACCCTGTGATCATGACCTGAGCCGAAGGCAGACGCTTAACGACTGAGCCACCCAGGCGCCCCTGATTCAACATTTAAAAATTAATGTGATCTATCACAACAATTGGCTAAAGAAGAGAAATTACTTGATGATATCAACAGATGCAGAAAAAGTGTTGACAAAAGCCAACATCCATATATGATAAAAAAACAAACAAACTTTCAGTGAACTTCTTAGTTATCCAGTTCTGTGTGATGGATGAGAGGAGCCTAGGGTCCTCCTACTATGCCACGGTCTTAGCCCTTCAATGAACTTCTTAAGGCAGAAGTTTAGGTTATTGATTTGAAATGTTTTTTTTTTCAGTGCAGGTATTTACAGCTATAAATTTCCCTGTAAACACTGTTTTGCTGCCCATGAGTTTTCTGGATTTTTTTGTGCTTCCATTTTTTCTTCTCTCAATGTATTTTCTCATTTTTCTTGTGATTTCTTTGACTCATTGGTTATTAAGGAGTGTTTTCATTTCCACATATCTGTGAATTTCCCCAATTTTTTGTTATTGATTTCCAATTTCATTCCCTTATTGCCAGAGAACATATTTTGTATGATTTTAATCCTTTTAAACTTATTAATACTTGTTTGATAGCCTAACATATGGCCTATATTGGAGAATGTTCCATGTGCACTTGAGAATATGTATTCTGCTATTATTGGGTAGCATGTTCTAGGATAGCTGTTGGATCCAGTTGGTTTCTAGTGTTGTTAAGTCTTCTATTTTCTTGCTGGTCTTCTATGTCGTTGTTCTATCCATCATCAAAAGTGGGTTACTGGAGATTCCAATTTTCATTGTTGATTTGCCTATTTCTTTCATCAGTTCCATCAGTTTTTACTTCATGTATTTTGGGGGCTCTGTTGTTGGGTGCATATATTTATGGTTATTATTATATCTTCCTGATAGATTGACCCTTTTGCCATTATGTTATGTCCTTTTTTTCTCTAGTAACAATTTTATCTTAAAGTCTTTTTAAAACTTTTCATTTGAGTATAGTTGACTTTTTAATTTTTTTTGCCTTAAAGTCTATTTTACCTGATATTAATATAGCCACTCCAGCTCTCTCTTGCTTACCATCTGCATGGCTATCCATTTCCATCCTTTTACTTTCAACCTATCCATGTCTTTGAATCTAAAATGGGTCTCTTGTATGCAGAATCCATTTTGACTATATTTTTTTAAAAGTCAATTCTGCCAATTTCTGTCTTTTAATTGGAAAATTTAATCCATTTACACCTCACATAATTATCGGTAAAGTATTATGTTTGTCATTCTGTTATCTGTTTTCTCTATGTCTTAGGCTTTTTTGTTATTCCTTAGTTCCTCCATTCTGCTTATTTTGTGTTAAATATATATATTATATTGTAGCATTTTAATTCACTTGTCACTTTTTTCCTATGTATTTTGAGTAATGTTTTATTTATTTATTTTTTTAAAGATTTTATTTATTTATTTATTTGACAGAGAGAGACACAGCAAGAGAGGGAACACAGCAGAGGGAGTGTGAGAGGGAGAAGCAGGCTTCCCGCAGAGCAGGGAGCCCGATGCAGGGCTCGATCCCAGGACCTAAGATCATGACCTGAGCCGAAGGCAGACGCTTAACAACTGAGCCACCCAGGCGCCCCTTGAGTAATGTTTTAGTTGTTATCCTGGGGATTATTAATAACATCCTAACTCATTATAATCTAGTTTAGATTAAAATCAACTTAATTTCAATAGTACATAATAACTTTGCTCCTACATAACAACATTTCCCCGTTGCTTTATTTTGTTATTGTCATAAACTCTATTTTTACAGATTGCGTGTCCACCAATTTAGATTTATATGTATTGTGCTATGAATTGTCTTTTAAGTCATATGGGGAAACAGAAAGGAATTACAACAAATAGAACATTTATGTCATCTTTTAGATTTACCTATCTAGTTACCTTTACAAGTGTTGTTTATTTCTTCATGTGAATTCTAAGTACAGGCATGCCTTGGAGATACTGTGGATTTGGTTCCAGACCACTGCAATAAGAGAAATATCACAATAGGGTCAAATGAATTTTTTGGTTTCCCAGTGTATATAAAGTTATGTTTATATTATAATGTAGTCCATGAAGTGTGCAATGGCATTATGTCTAAAAAAACCCCAACAAACATACCTTAATTTAAAATGTTTTATGGCTAAAATACATTAGACATCATCTGAGCTTCCAGTGAGTCATAATCACTGATCACAGATTATAACAAATATAATAATGATGAAAAATTTAAAAATATTGCGAGAATTACCAAAACGTGACACAGAGGCATGAAGTGAGCAAATGCTATTGGAAAAAAATGGTGCCAATAGACTCGCTCAACACAGGTTGCAACAAACCTTCAATTTGTAAAAAATTCAATATCTACAAAATGCAATAAAGCAGAGTGCAATAAAAGAAGGTATGCTTGCACTGGCTAATGTCTTTTCTCTTCATTCCGAAGAACTCCCTATAACATTTCTCATAGTGCAAGTCTGCTAGTGACAAAATCTCTCTGTTTTTGTTTCTCTGGGAATGTCTTAATTTCTCCTACATTTTTGAATAATATTATTCTACAGATGGAAATCTTGGTTTATAATTTCTTTCAGCACTTTGAATATGTCATTACACTGCTTTCTGGCATCCGTGCTTTTTGATGAATAATCAGCTGTTAATCTTATTGAGGATTACTTTTATATGATAAGTTGGTTTTCCTTTTTTGCCCCTTTCAAGATTCTCTTTTTTTTTTTCTCTAGTTTTCAACAGTTTGATTATTATGTTTCTTGGTACAGGTCTTCTTGAGCTTATCTTATTTGGAATTCTTTGTATTCCTGGGTGTGCAGATTAATATTTTTTATTTTTTTATTTAAGTTCAATTAATCAACTTGGAGCAGATTAATATTTTTAACCAAAATTTTTTTATTCAGATACATTTCTATCAGATATTTTTTATTCAGATATATTTCTACTCCTTCCTCTTTCTCCTCCCCTCTGAGAGCTCCCATTATGTATATTTTGGAATGCTTCATGATGTCCCACAGTTCTCTGAGACTTGGCTCATTTTTCTTTATTCTCTTTTCTTTCTGTTCCTCAGGCTTGATAATCTCAATTGACCTATCTTTGGGTTCTCTAATTTTTTCTTCTGCCTACTCAAATCTACCATTGAGCACCTAATCAATTTTTCATTTTATTTATGTATTTATTTATTTTAAAGATTTTATTTACTTATTTGACAGAGAGAGACATAGCGAGAGCAGGAACACAAGCAGGGGGAGTGGGAGAGGGAGAAGCAGGCTTCCCGCTGAGCAGGGAGCCCGATGCAGGGCTCGATCCCAGGACTCTAGGATTGTGACCTGAGCCAAAAGCAGACACCCAACCGACTGAGCCACCCAGGTGCCCCCAATTTTTCATTTTAGATGTACTTTTAAATTCCAAAATTTTTATTTGGTTTCTTTTTATTATTTCTATCTCCTTATTGATCTTCTCTAGTTGGTGAGTCTTGTTCTTATAATTTTTTTTAGTTCTTTAGGCATGGTTTCTCTCTTTAAACATATTTAAACATAAATATAAACGCTCTTTAAAAATATTTAAAATAGCTGCTCTACAGTCTGCGTAGTTAGTCCAATATCTGGATTTCCTCAGGGACGGTTTTTATTAATTGCTTATTTTCTTGTGTATGGGTCATACTTTCTTGTTTCTTTGCCTATCTCTTAATTATTTATTTGAAAAGTATACATTTCAAATAATATAATGTGGCAACTCTGGAAATCTCCTGACCAGGGTTTGTCGTTGCCGCTGTTTTTAGTAGTTGTTTGTTTAGTGACTTTTCGGAACGAATTTTGTAGTTTGTATCTTCATCATGTGTGGTCACTGAAAGTCTCCACTTGCTTAAGCTTAGTGGTCAGGCCATGACTGGATAGCATTTTCCTTCGATGTCTAGAACCAGTAAATATCCCAATCTTTGCCTAGTGGTTGTGTGTGTGCATGTGTGTGTGTGTGTGTGTGTGTGAGAGAGAGAGAGAGAGAGAGAGAGAGAGAGAGTGAGAAAGAGCTGGGGGATGCCTTCAACATTCTACCAGGTAGTTTATAATTCCACCTTAGCCTTCAGTGCCTGCTTGTACACAATCTCGAGTTCAGTCAGAGATGAGAGACTATATAGCCCTGCTTGTCTTTCATGAGCATGTTAAAAGCTCTATGCATGTTTCTGACCTTCTAAATACTCAAAAATATACTGGAGCTTTGCAAAGTCTCTGTGGCTATCTCATTCCTCAGCTTTTCATTTTCAGTTCCCTGGCTAGCTTATTGTTTGCCTCAATTACTGTCACTTCAGGCAGATGTGATGTTCAAACGTTTGAGAAATTCCCCTCCATCCCTCAGGGAGAAATGCTTATCACTAGGAGAGTTTAAGTGAGCTCCCAAAAGGATAAGCCTTTCAAGCAGTGCCTTCCAGGAAATGACTTCGTAATGATTCCTATTTGGGGGTAACGTTCTGAAAGATCTTCAGCCCTCCTCTGCTTTCTCCAGGACTGAGAATGAGGGTTATTATTTTTCAACACTGCTGCGGAGCTGGAGAGAACTGGATGCAACTCGGATTAGTTAAAATGCCACAAATCTTGTTTTTCTTACCAAGATGCAGTCATGTTTCTTGACGAAACACTTCCCCGTGCTGCTACCAGCCTTTGGTTAGTCTCCAGAGTATTGAAAAGTTGATTTTGATAATTTCTCACACTTTTATGAAGGAGCAAGATTTCAGAGTTCCTCACTCTGACATTTTCACTGATGCCTCTCTCTCTTGTTTTTTTTTTCATTTTTTTTTTTTTGACAACTCATCTTGTAATGGAAAATCATCCATTTTGAAAGAAACAGTGACAACGTTACCTTTCTGAACTTTTTATGTTTGTTTTGTTAATCCAACTGTGGCTAAAATGGCATTGTTAATGAAAATCTACTTTCGAAGCCAAATTTAATACACTGTATTATTATTTCTCTAGACATTGTCACTGAAAAAGAAACAAAATTTAAAAATCAAATTTAAAAGTCTGAATCAACATTTTCAGAATCATAGATACAGAAAATCATAAATGTACACAATGTTTTAAAGATGATAAATTATGTAGAAGCAAGCAAAAAGAAAAAAGGAATTTCTGCCTATAAGACTTTAGATTCTATATAATGCTGAAATTGCAACACATAAGCTATTCCAAGTCAAAATTAAGACTGACACAACAATGAACCAAATTCTATTTCATCTTTCTGTGAAGATGCTATAAGTTTATTTATTTATTTATTTAAGATTTTACTTATTTATTTGAGAGAGAGAATGAGAGACACAGAGAGAGTACGAGAGGGAAGAGGGTCAGAGGGAGAAGCAGACCCCCCCGCTGAGCAGGGAGCCTGATGCGGGACTCGATCCCAGGACTCCAGGATCATGACCTGAGCCGAAGGCAGTCGCTTAACCAACTGAGCCACCCAGGCGCCCAAGATGCTCTAAGTTTAGAATAAAGTGTCAACTTGCCTTAACTTGGACTTCTTTGTTACTTTAAAAAGTTAACCTGAAACATACTAGTTCTATCATTTGGAACTGAGCTTTGAGCTACTTCCAAATTTTATACATACTTCCTAAAGGAAGTGATAAAAACTGCAGTGAAAATTTTACCTGCGAGAGATCAATAATGAAACTAATTGAAATGCAATTAAAATTTGAGTAATTTTAAATGCAAACTACCTGTGAATTTCTCACAGGATGTTTGTATAGTGACATAATTATTAACAGAGCTGAAGTATGATGTGGATTTGACTTCAAAATCTTTTATACATTTTCTGTCAGAATTTGGAAGTGTGTGTGTGTGTGTATGTGTGTGTGCGTGTTAAAAAATCAGCTGCCTTATTTGATTTTTGAGCATGTCTTGTATTGCCAATTAACAGTAAAGGAAGAGTTGGCCTAAAATTGATCAGATTAGTGACATGTGGGTGGGATTCTGGCAGCATTCAAATATTCACATGAAAATTAAATGCAAACCCTGGAGCAAAAAATGCCTCCTTGCATGGAGGACTTGGCTACATGTCATAGCTGGAACCTGTGTCTCTACAAACATTTCCATTCTCTGTCCTTTCAGCACCCTCCGAAACATGATTCTTTCTGTGCAAAATGGTAATACAAATTTTGTTGCCAATATCTAGATTTCAGATGAAAATAGAAGCTCTGAGGACAATCCCTGAGCCCTTTATCCTTAGATTTCAGAAACATGCAGTGCCTTCAGATATTAGTTTGAGGTCTAGAAATTTTATTCTGGTTTGTTCTGTAAATCGGTGTTTTAATTCGTGGAAGAAACAGAGAGACTGTTCTGATTATGATGATTAAAGAAACAAAATGTACAGAGTCCCCCCGCATGTGAAGCAAGTCATCAAGTCATCGTTCAGTGAGTTAACATTCACAGCCGTAGTTCTCCAGACACTTCAAGTATGAAGTAGACAGCATTGCCATGGTTACGCATAAAGGAGAGCTGCACAAAGCAAGTCCATTGCACACTTTTATTCACATACTGTGGGCAGTGCAGGAAGCAACTGAGAGGCTGTATGTTTAGAGGATGTGGGAATATGAAAACATGCCCTGTCATGGAATAGTCATGACTCTCTAACTCAGTATATAAGCTCTGATGTGCTTTCATTCTTTAATGGTTTAAGACATAATTAAGGGGCACCTGGGTGGCTCAGTCGTTAAGCGTCTGCCTTCAGCTCAGGTCATGATCCCAGGGTCCTGGGATCGAGTCCCGCATCGGGCTCCCTGCTCAGCGGGAAGCCTGCTTTTCCCTCTCCCACTCCCCCTGCTTGTGTTCCCTCTCTCGCTGTCTCTCTCTCTCTGTTGAAAAATAAATAAAATCTTTAAAAAAAAGGAAAGAAAGACATAATTAAGCTCAATTCTGACTATACAGAGACTCAGAATCAGTCTTTTATTCAAGTATCAAATATTAATTGAGTACCCACCATGTGCCAGGAATAGTTTAGGGAACCACAGACACTGAGGAAACAAAGCTACAAAGCACTTCCTTCCCAGTGAAGACTTAGAAGTTTTCTTCACCAGAAGCACCTGCGTAGCTCAATTGGTTGAGCGTCTACCTCTTGGTTTCAGCTCAGGTCATGATCTCAGGGTCCTGAGATGGAGTCCTGTCAGGCTCCCCCCTCGGTGGGGAGTCTGCTTCTCCCCTTTCTGTCTTCCTTTGCTCCTCCCCTGCTCGCGCACTCTCTCTCTCAAATAAATAAATAAACCTTTTTAAAAAACCCGAAGTTCTCTTCACAGTACCAAGAAGCTGTATTTCATAGGTAAAATTTGTAACTGAAGAATAGTGAAAATCGCTTATTAATATGTACTAGAATGTTGCTTCCCTGTCCCTGTTTATGACACTGGGCCTTAAAGAATTCATGGCATTTAGATACATAGACAGGGAAAGTCATTATGATAAGGGGAATAGCATGAGTAAAGGCATGGAAGCAGAACTAAATAGAAAACAGTGAGAAATCCAAAATTTTTTAAAAACAAAATAACTTGAAGGTCTCAGTTATCTGATACAGAAATGGGCTGCTTTCTGTATAAATTTAATTTTTTTTAAGATTTTATTTATTTGACAGAGAGAGACACAGTGAGAGATGGAACACAAGCAGGGGGAGTGGGAGAGGGAGAAGCAGGCTTCCCACTGAGCAGGGAGCCCAATGCGGGGCTTGATCCCAGGACCCTGGGATCATGACCTGAGCCGAAGGCAGATGCCTAAGACTGAGCCACCCAAGTGTCCCTAAATTTAATTTTTAATGAGAAATAAAATGCAAACATGAAATTGCCCCATTCTACCAGCAGACCCCTTTTCTAGAAATGTAGTCTAACATTTTGATCAAACAAGACATTGCATATAGAAACATTTTGAAAATTTTTAAGTTCCTTAACAAATGCATTATTTATTCTTATCTTCCTTACCTACTCCATCAGAGGAAGC
This sequence comes from Mirounga angustirostris, assembly GCF_029215605.1. Taxonomy (NCBI): domain Eukaryota; kingdom Metazoa; phylum Chordata; class Mammalia; order Carnivora; family Phocidae; genus Mirounga; species Mirounga angustirostris. The sequence continues at coordinate 39,870,157 of NW_026991719.1, forward strand.
AAAAATGAGAGTAAGAAGAAAACTGGTGTGTCGGCCACAATTTGGCTGTATCTTCTTGAGACTAATAATTTCTGAATTTTTTTCTTTTTTCTTTGTTTCCCCTTTCCTTTCTTTTCTTTTTATTTATTCATTAATTCAACAGATATTTGATGAGCACTTTATTTTTGCCAGGTACTGTTATCTCTGCTAAGGATATATTAGTAAACAAAGCAGACAAAAATTCCAACACTCACGCAGCTTACATTGCAGTGGGGGGAGAGAAAGTTTATTAGATGATGATACCTACAATGGAGATAAATTAAGTAGGGAAGGGAGGTAGAAGTATGTACGGAGGGTGGAGGAGGGGAGTTATAAAGAGATGACCTCATTGAAAAGATGAGAGTTTAACAAAAACTTGAAGGAGTGATTCATTTAGATATCTGAAACAAGAGTGTTCTAAGCAGAGAGAACAGTCAGTGCAAAGGTCCTGGGACAAGTTTATGTCAAGATGTTGAGTGTAGAAGCAATGTAGTAAGAGTAGAAGGAAGAGAGGGTGAGACATGAAGTCAGAAAGGGGTGTGTGTGTGTGTGTGTGTGTGTGTATGTGTGTATTGTGTGTTGGACAAAGGGGGTGCAGATGGTGTAAGGCCTTGTAGGCTTTTACACTGAGTGAGATGGGAAGCCATTGTTCATTTTGGTTTTGACATGGATCTATTTGATATTGTAATCCACAAAAAGATTTGCAGGTTTTAAATGTTAATAACATAAACAGAAATATACCAAAAGTGACATTAGGGGAAATATGTGGAACCGATCCCAGTTCAGTGCATTATTATTACTTGCAGCATGTTGTTTTTTTTTAAGATTTTATTTATTTGACAGAGAGAGGAGAGTAGGGAGCCCAATGTGGGGTTTGATCCCAGGACTCCGGAATCATGACCTGAGCCGAAGGCAGACACTTAACGACTGAGCCACCCAGGCGCCCCATGCAGCATGTTTTTATCAGAAGAAGATCCCCAGTCTACAACTTTGTGTAACTCTATCCATCTTCCAACTCTACCAAAGATAGGATGTCATGTATGAATATTCACACCCCATTGTCTTTAGCCCTTCCAAATGTGAGAGGAGGTAGGAGGAGACCACCGGCATGATTCTTCCCCAGAGGTTTCCATAAATTCCTTCATTCCCCCTTAGCTTCCTGACCCACTCCAAGTCTGGTGATCTAAGAGGCTTGCCTCTCCCCCATAGCAACTCCACAAGAGCAAGAGCCTCGTCTATCTTGTTCAACAAAGGTATCCCAGAGGCTAGAAGAGTCCTTTACCAGGGGACTTTGTATGAATTTATAAAACAAAGAGGTAGCTGATCAAATATAACAGTTGAGAATCCCTTATCTGGGGGATTCATTTTAAAAACCTTCAGGATATCTTCTTCAGTCCAAATAAAAGGATTCTATCAAACAGTGGTTGTATTAGGATTCTCCAGAGAAATCAATATGTACAATAGATCACATATATAATCATATATATATATATATATAACCAATAGTGTGTACACACACACATAAATATATAATAGTGTTGGGGCACCTGGGTGGCTCAGTTGGTTGGGCGACTGCCTTCGGCTCAGGTCATGATCCTGGAGTCCCGGGATCGAGTCCCGCATCGGGCTCCCTGCTCGGCAGGGAGTCTGCTTCTCCCTCTGACCCTCTTCCCTCTCATGCTCTCTGTCTCTCATTCTCTCTGTCTCAAATAAATAAATAAAATCTTTTTTAAAAAAAGAAAGAAATATATAATAGTGTTTATAATATTTAAAACCAATTGTGTGTGTGCGTGTGTATGTTGGCTGGGAAGTTCTAAGATCTGCATTTAGCAAACTAGAGACCCAGGAGAGCTGATGGTATAAATTCCAGTCTTAGTCTATGTCTGAAGGCAGCAGAAGACTGGTGTCTCAGAGCAGAAACAATCAGGCAGAAAGAGTAAATTATCCTTTATTCATCCTTCTTGTCTTATTCATGCCTTTAACTGGATGAGACCCACTGACATTAAGGAGGACAATCTGCTTTACTCAGTCTACCAATTCAAATGTTAATCTCACCTAGAAACATCTTCACAGTCACACCCAGAATAAGGTTTAACCAAATATCTGAGCACCCCATGGCCCAGTCAGGATGACATCTAAAATTAACCATCATAAGGGATACAAAGGGTGGGGTAGTGGGAAATGGTGTACCCTGGGTGCAAGCAATAAGGGGATATTATCTGCAGAGAATATAAAAAAAATAAAATCAACTGAAAGCAATCTTATTTTTATTATTACCATGTACTAGCAATTCTAAACAATATCAGTGATAACATAATTCTCCCTCTCCCAATCTTTTGTTTGCCTAAATCCCAAACAATTACTGTAATTATTTTTTTTTAAAGATTTTATTTTATTTATTTATTTGAGACAGAGAATGAGAGAGAGAGAGCACATGAGAGGGGGGAGGGTCAGAGGCAGAAGCAGGCTCCCTGTCAAGCAGGGAGCCCGATGCGGGACTCGATCCCGGGACTCCAGGATCATGACCTGAGCCGAAGGCAGTCTCTTAACCAACTGAGCCACCCAGGCGCCCAATTACTGTAATTATTGATGAGATTTTTTTATTGTGGCAAAATATACAGAAAATAAAACCTACCATCTTAACCATTTTTAAGTGTACAGTTAGGGGAATTAAGTACATCTTGACTTACTTACTTTTGCATATATTCTATAAATATTTTCTTTGTGGTTACCATGGGGATTACATATAATTTTGTCATATAGAGAAGTGGGATGTTAAAAAATTATCCACTCTGGGTATCAAATGTGCTATCTATACCACAGATACTCGCACTGGAGTCAAAACATTCAACAGTGAGCTAACCATTTAGAAAATGACATTCTCACTCAATACTCATATTCATTCCCAGAGGAATCCTCATCCCCTTGAGTGTGAAAACGCAGACCGTCTTGCCTTGGGGTTGTGGCAGGGGTTCTCAAACTGTGTCAAATTCTAAAACAAGTGCCAGATAATCTATGAAGGACTTGCAGAAGAGGTGGCAAAAAGCTGGTTTTCTCTCCCCAGGTCATCACATGCACAGGGCATACAAGATTGGTAAGGAGAAATTGTGTTGATGGAGAAAATTTTTTGGAGAAGGATCCAATGAAGTACTGTCATCTTTCTCTCTTTTCCGTCTTCCTTAGTTGAGTGGTTTAAGAAAACCACCCGGACAGCTGTGCCTTCTGGAGTTTGGAGGCTGCGGGGATTGGACAGGAATTGGGCTCACGGGATTCCCTGAGGGCAAAGCAAGAACAGAGGCTACTATAGAGGTGAGCTGGGGGGTGGGGGGCCTGGGGCACGCAATGATACCAGATTTCTTGAGAATCTGATCTCGTCCTCAATCATATTAGACTCAATGCCCTCTTTTGATAATAAATATTTTTAATGCTCCTCTTAATATTCTGAAATGAAATTTATAAATAATACAAGCTACCTATGTACATGATTTAAAAAATAAAGAAGTGGAATGCTGTAACTGTAATACAAAGAAGAAATAAAAAAAGAAAAGCACTTTACAATAAAATAATACACATTATTCACCTCTTTAAATAATACACATTTCTCTATATAAATGCTTTCTATATATAAAAGCTACACTAGATGATGACACCATAAATCAAGTGCTTGCAACTACTTAAAATAAGTCTGGATTGAAGTGAAGTAACAGTATTCAATTGAGTATAATTAATGTCTCTTCTTTATATTTAACCATCCAAAATAAGGAATAAGTAAGTGTATTCTGATATGAGTGTGTTGTATTGGTTATTTATATACCACAAATGGTGCATCTGTTAGTAAAATAATTTTCTGAGATGGTGAACAATTCTTTGTAAAGAACAATGTCCAGTAGTCCTTTGACTTCTTCAGGGTTTGCAATTTGCGGAAATTTAGTGTATAGTAAACCAGTGCAAAAAATACTTTGTACTTATGTTTCCCATGTAAATGAATATCCAGAGGGATATTCAAAAACCATGCAGTACTGAGAACAAGTGTTCACTTACTGGCAGGAACCCTAGTCTCTCTGGCCCTTAGGTAGCCAAATGCCATTCAATCTCATCCCCCACCAATAAACAACCAGAAGTGCCCCATGAATTTCCAATGCCCCCCACTGAGAGGTGCCTCATCTGTTGAGAACCACAGCTTTAGATTTTACTGGACCTTTTTGTATCTGAAAAACATTAAATAAGCTATGGGATCCGTCCAGGACTTCATTCAGGGCTGAGGAAGAAACAATTTGACAGAAAAGCAGTAGTAAGAAAAAAATAAACTTGATTTCTGTTTGGAGGTTTTGGGGGGATGGTCATGTGTGGGTAGGCATGAAGACGAGCCAGAAAATCTGTTGTTTTAACAACAATGCTGGTAATACGAGAATATAGCCAGTAAACAACAGGTACAGGGAGTCAGCGGTAGAAATAAGTTCGCCACGTTCAAGGAATAGTAAGATGTTTAGAATGGTTAGGGCTGTAATGGTAGGAATGCAGAAAGCAAAGGGAAGAGTAAAAGAATTTAAAGTAGAAGAGTGACTACATCACATGAAGCCTTGTAGGCCTTGGAAAGGAGTTTCAATTTTATTTGAAATGCAGTAGAAGGCAGAAATGTCACACGAACTGATTTGTGTTTGTATGAGTATCTAAGTATACTGATCTGAGGAGTATAGGTTGTAAGAAACTAAGAATGGCTGCAGAGTGAACATTTAAAGTCCATTTTGCTCTTTCAGGCAAGGGCTGGGGCTAAAATAGAAGCAGTCAAATGAAAATACTAAAACAGATCTACAAGGTCTCAGGGATTGTACTTGCTGATGGATGACTGCAGATGGGATGGGGAGAGAAGCCATAATGGCCTTGACCCATTGTGGGGATAATGATACTCTTGATTGGGATGGGCGAGACACTTAAGAACAGAATTTGAGGGGTGGGTGCCTGGGTGGCTCAGATGGTTAAGCGTCTGCCTTCGGCTCAGGTCATGATCCCAGCGTCCTGGGATCGAGTCCCGCATTGGGCTCCCTGCTCAGCGGGGAGCCTGCTTCTCCCTCTGCCTCTCTCTCTCTCTCTGTCTCTCATGAATAAATAAATAAAATCTTAAAAAAAAAAAAAAAAGAATTTGAGGGGTGCCTGGGTGGCTCAGTTGGTTAAGCGACTTCCTTCGGCTCAGGTCATGATCCCAGGGTCCTGGGATGGAGCCCCGCATCGGGCTCCCTGCTCAGCTGGAAGCCTGCTTCTCCCTCGCCCACTCCCCCTACTTGTGTTCCCCCTCATGCTGTCTCTCTCTCTTTCTCTCTGTCAATTAAATAAATAAATAAAATCTTAAAAAAAAAAAGAATAGAATTTGATAGACCATTAAAAAGACAACCATTTCTTACCTTTCATCAAAATATGTCTTGTTAGGAGAAAGACAAATGTGTTAAGTAGATAGTTAAGGACTTGTAATTAGCAAATAGTCTTCTCAGGGATGCCTGGGTGTCTCAGTCGGTTCAGTGTCCAACTCTTGATTTTGGCTCAGGTCATGATCTCAGGGTCGTGAGATTGAGCCCCATGTTTTGCTCTGCGCTGGGCATGGAGCCTGCTTAAGATTCTCTCTCTCTTCCTCTTCCTCTGCCCCTCCCCCCCCAAAATAGAAAATAGCCATTTCAGAATCTTTACCATCACTGTCACTGATTAATATCTTTAAGCATAAACTGGCCTGAATCTAGCTTTCAGTAATCTCCATCTGAAGTTCAAATCTAAACTTGGCCTCTCCCTTATTCTTAAACCAGGATTTCAATGTAATTTCTTTATCCATAAAACTTTCATAAAGATAACTAATTCCACAAGATATTGTGAGAATCAATTATTGAATGATTACATAATTGCTAGCAAATATTAAAACTGATATTTCAAGAGCTGCTCTTAAAAGGGAAAAATATTTCTTGGTATCTCTAGATTCAGAATGAGAAAATCAATGATCATGTGCTCATTCTCAGCAAGTCTGGGGAACAACTGTAAAACTCTGGGTGCCAGACACAGGTGTTGGAGGGGAGTCATGTGTGGGTAGGCATGAAGATGAGCCAGATGGGCATGGTTCCTCTCCCAAATAAGCCCCTGAATCATTGTCCATACACAGAAACAAACTGAAAGCAACCTGAATTAGCACTAAATTTAGACCATAGTTGAGGTGAGCAAAAGGGTCAAAATATCATGTCTGTTCAAATTGTTGCACCTTTTTCAAGATGCCATCCTTTCTGCCAGAGTCCAGATACCATTGCTTGAAAGGGACTCGGATGAGGCTCCTCCTTTCCTTAACATGCCCATGTGGCGGGCCCCCTTTTCAGTGTTGGTAGAGCAAACACACACATTAGCTCAGGGTCTGTGGGGCAAAGTTGAATAACGGAAAGACAGGTCCAAATCACAGGATAGGGTTACATCTTGGCAGGTGGCAAAGGGAGAAGCACAGCTTGGAGGCAATTGGAGTTCAACACTGGGAAAGTGGGTAATGATGGGTAGGAGAAGCAAGCAGAAATGGGGAGGAGAGTGCCAGAGGTCAAGTCACTACACTTCATTACACTCTTTTTCCTAGGGATGGCTGATAGTGAAGTTGGCAGTGTAGGGGTTAACTTGGGAGAAACAGGGTTTTGTCATGAGACTCCGGAAGGTACCAGAACAGTGAGAAGGTTTTCCTCCTCCCTACCTCTTTACCACACCAATATCAGCCACCTCTTATTTCCCTCAGCCTGCTTCTCTCAATGGCAGAGCTGGAATAACCCAAAATAATCAAGGTAAACCACCCACTGGTGATGCCCACTGATTGAAAATTTCCCTAGTGAGCCATTTGCCCTTCACGCCTTACCTAGTCACCTCAAGAATTTAAGCCTTATAAATTCCTTTAGTAACTGATTTCCGCTTGTTTAATTGAGAGCAATAAGGGGAGGAAGCAGAGACCTTACTGGGAACTGCAATCTATTCTTTTTTTTTTTTTTTTAAGATTTTATTTATTTATTTGATAGAGAGACAGCGAGAGAGGGAACACAAGCAGGGGGAGTGATAGAGGGAGAAGCAGGCTTCCTGCCAAGCAGGGAGCCCGATGCGGGGCTCGATCCCAGGACCCTGGGATCATGACCTGAGCCGAAGGCAGACGCCCAACGACTGAGCCACCCAGGCGCCCCTGCAATCTATTCTTAACGTCTCTTGCAAGACAGCTTGCTTGGACTGAGAAGACAAGCAGTGTCTGTCTGAGCTGTTACTTATAAGCACTGGGTTTGGTGGAAGGGGTGGCCATGTGGAAAAGGGGAGTAGATTACCTAAACAAGTACGTTTTCTTTTAATATTTCTGAATTACTTCTTCAGCTGTATGAGAAATTAACAGCATGCTGGGTGTGTACAAATTGTTGGGATCCTGGTATGGCTGAAATAGATCATTAAAGCATTTGCCTCTGATCAAAGTTGACACTGGGCTTGTGTATTCTTGCAGAATATTGGACTACAGTGGGCCCCTTCAGTTCTGAAAACCGAATGGGTCTTTTCTTGTACCCATGGGAGCATACCTGAATTTCTTTAATCAGGCCTGTGACTGTCAATGTTATCTGGTCATAGGGTTCAGTCAGCTTCACACAACTGAACACAGAGCGTGTGTCCTAGAAAACGATAGGGGTGGACTGCTAATGTTCTCTCTCTGCCTTATTTCATTGCCCCTATCCTCCTCGCCCACACAGGCTCCCTCATACCTGCTCAGTCCCTGGCCTCAAGCCCTGCTACATCTTCCCATCTCTTCGTTCTCCCAGCTGTTGACAGGATGGTACCTGGACCGCCCCTGGCTCCCTTAGACAATCTCAATACAATCCTGGTGGATCTTGCTGCCTCCGGTTTCTCCTCAAAAAGCCCTATTACTGGGGAAATCGGAGGGGTAGACGAACCATGAGAGACGATGGACTCTGAAAAACAAACAGGGTTCTAGAGGGGAGGGGGGTGGGAGGATGGGTTAGCCTGGTGGTGGGTATTGAGGAGGGCACATTCTGCATGGAGCACTGGGTGTTATGCACAAACAATGAATCATGGAACACTTCATCTAAAACTAATGATGTAATGTATGGGGATTAACATAAGAATAAAAAAAATTAAAAAAAAAAAAAGCCCTATTACTGGGGCACCTGGGTGGCTCAGTCGTTAAGCATCTGCCTTCGGCTCAGGTCATCATCCCAGAGTCCTGGGATCGAGCCCCGCATTGGGCTCCCTGCTCAGCCAGGAGCCTGCTTCTCCCTCTGCCTCTGCCTGCCTGCTTGTGCGCACTCTCTCTCTTCTCTCTCTCCCTCTCTCTGTGTCCTATTACTGTTCACTCTATGCTTACTGCGTGCTCACTGCGTGCCAGGCATCAACTCAAACATGTTGCATGCATTATTCCATTAACTTAAAAACAACACTATGAAGATCACCAATTTACAGATGGGAAAACTGAGGCCCAGAGAGCTTAGGCAACGTGCCCTAGGAGACAGAGCTAATAGAAGTGGATTTTTCTTTACAATGTGGAACACTAAACTCTATTCACTTAATTTGTGTATTTAATTTAGGATTACCTAAATTCCCAGTTGTGAGTTCATAACCATCACAAGTTCCTCAGGCCATCTGTCACACGGACTACAGAATTGTCTTTGTAAAACACAGCACTCAGTTATTCACCTCAAAGCCTTCCGCCATCCACCCCAGTACTGTGCCTTTAAGCCAAATTAAACCATTTGCCTCAGGTAGTCAGACCATTTACCTGAAAACGATGGGATTTCACAATTGCGCTTAGCTCTAGTTTCTTTTCTTTTCTTTTTTTTTTTTAAGATTTTATTTATTTATTTGACAGAGAGAGACACAGTGAGAGAGGGAACACAAGCAGGGGGAGTGGGAGAGGGAGAAGCAGTTTTCTTACTCCATTTCAGATCCGCTTAAGTCCCAACCTGTGGGATGTTTTTCTTCTGCTTTTGGTCTCCCTCCTCTCTGCTTGGACTTGATCATTAAGGTCAATTTTCTCAGACTTGACCCTTGACCTCCTTTAGATCTTTAGGTATTCATACTTTGCCCTTTCTTGTTCTTGTTTTTTTTTGTTTTTTTGTTTTTTGTTTTTTGTTTTTTAAGCAAATGGCCCCTCATCCTTCCTCAGGTTTCTGGGATTCCACCCTGAAACTTGTTCCTTTAATGTTCCATATGCCCACCTGCTATGATTCAACCCCTTAGACTGAGGCAGTACTTGATACTCTGCCTCACCTCCTACTTCCTCCTTAGGGTTTCTGGGCCTTTTAAGATGATTTTTAAAAATCAACTTTGGAGAATTCTTAGCCATTATACCTTTAATATTACTCCTATATTGTTATTCCGTTTTCCTCCTGGGACTCAAATTAAATGTAAACAAGATCTTATCACTGAGTCCTCTATGTCATTTATTCTCCTTTCTGTATTTCCCATCCTTTTTTTCCTCCATATTTCAGTCTGGATATTTTCATTTGATCTATTTTCTAGTTTACTAAATCTCCCTTCATCTATGTCCAATCTGCTGTTAAATCTACCTACCAAGTTCTTGATTTTTTTATTTCTAAATTCTAGAATTTCCATTCTTAATCACATCTTTTGTTTGTAGCAAACACAATTATTCTGAAGTTGTTGACCGACAACCCCCACAATGGAGTCTCTATGGATATTTTTACTGTCTATTGTTGCTCTTGCTTTTTATTTTTATTTTTTTAAGATTTATTTATTTATTATTTTAGAGGGACAGAGAGAGCAAAGGGGGAGGGGCAAAGGGAGGGAGAGAGAGGGAGAGGGAGAGGGAGAAGCAGAGCGGGGAGCCAGATGCAGGGCTTGACCCCTTGACCCTGAGATCATGACCTGGGCCAAAACCAAGAATCAGATGCTTAACCAACTGAGCCACCCAGGCGCCCCTGTTTCTCTTGCTTTTTAAACATGTATCTTATCTTCTTTGGCACCTGGTTAGTGTGTGTGTGTGTGTCTGTGTGTGTGTTGGACGTTGCCTTTGCAAAATTGCTGGCAAAAGTTTTTTGATGCCTAAATTAATCTTCTCTTCCTCCAGAGGCGATTTATATTTGATTCCATTAAGTGTTTGTGGCACTAGTAATAGGGACCATCTCAATCCAAGTGCAGGAACTGAAATAATGTTTCAAAGCTAACCTGGAGTGCTGCCTTGTCTTTGCCCCCTGCTCAAAATAAAGCTGTTACCTTTCTAGCCCTGTCCGCCATGGTGCTTAGCAGCCAGGGATGCATGGTCTCAGACATGTTTACCAAGTAAAACACTGACTTGAGGGGCGCCTGGGTGGCTCAGTCATTAAGCGTCTGCCTTCGGCTCAGGTCATGATCCCAGGGTCCTGGGATCGAGCCCCGCATCGGGCTCCCTGCTCAGCGGGGAGTCTACTTCTCCCTCTCCCACTCCCCCTGCTTGTGTTCCCTCTCTCGCTGTGTCTCTCTCTGTCAAATAAATAAATAAAATCTTTAAAAAAAGAAAAAGCTAACCTGGAGTCTTAATGATGAACACTTTCTTCAGGTTCACTCTTCTACTGGAGTATATGCTTTCGGAGTCCCATCCCGAAGTGTGAATCTTTCATCCCACCTTTGACAGTTTCAGGACTCCAATCCCTGTCTACCCAGCCCTACAAAGCTGTTAAATATGCCACCTAACATCTCAGTTACTTAGTATCTTCCTCTGAATGGGGAAAACAGCTCCAGAGTAAACAAGGTCCGAGTGATGGTCTTAAATTCTGGGATCTCTACCTTTACTTTATTAGGGCTTTGTAATTTTTTGCGCTCTTTTCAGTTTTCTGACAACTTTATGGAGGTGGTTTTTGTATTTTGTCCAGCTTTGACAGTTATCATTAATGGAAGGGTTGCTTTGACTTCTCCAGTCTATGTTTACCTGAATTGGCAATGGCATTGTATCATTCCATGACCTACTGGCTTTCATTCATAGGGAATTTGACAGATGTCGCTCACCCTCTAAAAATTTACAGTGCAAACTGGAAACCATTGACAGCTCTATCATTTGAAGGATACAGTTAGGCCCACATTGGAACAGTATATACAAATAAATGTGTGTATATACAAACTATTTACATTGCACCATGATTTCCACTAACCTCCATCTTGCTCTTAGTACTGGCCTCCTTTTCCCTTATCTTACACCCTTGGTTAGTGAGGTACTATTTTGCGACCCAAGTGTTGGTTACTGGTAACCAACTGTCCACGATATTTAAACCCCAGGGTCCAGTTTGCAAAATATAAACACAGTTGGGGGGGTGGGTATATGACAAATTGAGAAGATTTTTGTAGTGGTCCCTAGTCCCAAATGGACTATAGGTATTCTGTTTTAAAGGACTCTTAGACTATGAAGATATTGGTAAAGAGTGTGGAAGATGTACAGCAATTAATCTCCATTAAAAGCACATTTAGGTCTGAGTAAGGGTAACAGTTGGAAGCCTGAAATGGGAAACAAAGCCATCGGTAGAGATAGCAGAAAGGTTGCTAAATTTGGAGATCAATATCTGAAATCAATTTGCCTCTAGATTTATATTAGTTGTTTAGTATAAATAATTTGTAAATGCTTTAAAGTACATTGGGTTTAAAATCTAAAAATATTTCTGAAAGGGCATTTGGATTATTTTATGTGACTATCATTCAATTTCCTTGTAAATACAATTCATATTATATGACATTACATAAGAGGATTTTTTTAGAGAAAAATTATCTTACATCTCAAATTTGTCTTTCTCTCTTCTCAGAATCTAACTCAAAACTCTAACACTTCCATACTGAAGTATTGTCCTACTCTTTTTTTTTTAGAGGAGGAGGCAGGGGAGGAGCAGAGGGAGAGGGAGAGAGAAAATCTTAAGGAGGCTCCACGCCCAGCATGGAGCCAGATGTGGGGCTCGATCTCACGACTCTGAGATCATGACCTGAGTCAGAATCAAGAGTCAGATGCTTAACCGACTGTGCCCCTTCCTACTCTTTTTTAACCACAGTGATTTTTTCATGAGGGGGAACCAATCTGTGCCATCATGTTAAATCTTTTTTATTGATGCCTCTCTTAGTCTTCAGTTGCACCAGCCCATCAAAAATCAGTTATGATCTCCCCAGTGGCTCCTAAACTTAGGCTCCTGAGAACTACTAGAGAAAATCTTACAACACATAAACATTTGCCACTGGAAATGCGAGACCTCCAACCTCAACTGGATCGTCAACAACCTGATCCCCAGTTTACTCACTCTCCCATTCTTAGAACAGCTATTTGAAACCTTTACCACTCTTCTTAAACTCTCAACCCACAGTCTTAATTTTTAGCATCATCCTTTTCTCCTACTTGTCACAGAGAAACTTAAGCCATCTTCCAAGAAACAGCAATATTCTACCCATAATTTCTTTGTTGTTATTTTTCAACTATTTCATTATGAAAAAGTTAAAACATATTTAAAACTACTCAGAATATAAAATGAACCCTCAGGTACATATCATCCAGGTTCAAGAACGGTTGACTCATAGCTAGTATTGTTTCATTGACTGTACATTTTAAAAACTGTATTTCTAATCTTTCTTTCTTACTTCCCTCTGAAAGACCTTTCCCTTCTATCTGAGGTTTTTCTCTGCATCAAAATCTGGATCCTATGCCTACTAGCATCTTCAAACCCTTGTTTCTTAAAATTGAAGTGTAGGGGCACCTGGATGGCTTGGTCAGTTAAGCATCCGATTCTTGATTTTGGCTCAGGTCATGATCTCAGGGTTATGAGATCAAGCCCCACAGTGGGCTCCGTGCTCAGTGGGGAGCCTGCTTGGGATTCTCTCTCCCTTTCCTTCTGCCCCTCGCCCTTGCTCACATACTCTCTCTCTCTCCTTCAAATAAATAAATCTTTAAAAGAAATTGAAGAATAATTAACATAGGGTTATATTAGTTTCAAGTGTACAGTATAATGATTCAACCATTCTATACATTTCTCAGTGCTCATCAAGATAGGTACACTCTCAGGGTGCCTGGGTGGCATCTGACTCTTGGTTTCAGCTCAGGTCATGATCTCAGGGTTGTGAGACTGAGTCCCAGGTCAGGTTCCAAGCTCAGTGGGGAGTCTGCTTGAGATTCTCTCCCTCTCCTTTTCCCTCTCGCCCCATCCCACCTCATGCACTTGCTTGTTCTTTCTCTCTAAAATAAATAAATAAATAAAATCCTAAGGAAAAAAGATAAGTGTACTCTTAATCTCCTTTATTTCACCCATCCCTTCAACCTCCCCTTTGGCAACCACCAGTTTGTTCTCTGTATTTAACAGTCTGTTTTTTTATGCCCCTTTCAAGGAATTCCTTCCTTTTTTTAAAAAAAGATTTTATTTATTTGAGAGAGACAGCAAGCACGAGTGGGGTGAGGGGCAGAGGGAGAAACAGACTCCCCACCGAGCAGGGAGCCCACTGCGGGGCTTGATCCCGGGACTCCAGGATCATGACCTGAGCCAAAGGCAGACATTCAACCGACTGAGCCACCCAGGTACCCCTTATATGTCCCTTTCAAACATTCCCTTTATACTAGCTGATTCCAGTATTTAAACAATTGTTTTCATATTAAGAATCACACACACACACACACACACACACACACACCCTCTTGACACTATATATCCCTTTAACTAACATCCTATCTTTCACCTTTTGTTTTCTGCCAAGAATCCGCAGAGTACTCTGTACTCACTGTTTCTTTTGCCTTATTCCCTCCCACACCTCAATCCAAGCAAAAGGGTTTTTAGCCACACCACTTTGCTGAAAATGCTCTCATTGAGTTCACTGATTCTCTCTCTTTTGGATAAGTCTTCTTAATTCTTCTCCCATGTGACTTGGGAAGAATTTGACATTGTTGATCCCTTTCTGTAATCAGCAAAACCTCTTCAAACTCCAGCTTCCTTTTGATCCCGTAAAAACACTTTCTCTTGTATTCCTCCTACATTTTTTGCCTCTCCATCTTCAGTCTCCTTCTTTGACTCTCCCTTGTCCCTTTCATGTGGGTGTTCCCTGAGATCTGTCTTTGGCTCTCTTCTCATTTACAGTCTCTTGGAGCAATCTAGCCCACTGCCTATGTCATCACCATCTGTATAGTTTTTCTCAAACATTTGGAGTCTAATGAAATAATGACACATACAAAGATGAGCAATTGTTTTAACTAAAAGGTTCATTTCTATTTGTAAAATGAAAAAATAAATGAATATTACTAATGAAATAATGACACTAGGTACAACAGAGAAGGAAGGACATTATCTGTAATATTTCTTCACTGTATATCTGGCTTCATTTTCGGCCAAGTTCCATATTTATCTGTTTCTTGTTCCTCTTCTTTATTCATAGTAATTTAGAGGGTCCTAACTCACAATTTTGAGTTGTAGGAAGGGGTATCAAGAATTTGCTTTATTTCGACTGCCTTCAGCTCAGGTCATGATCCTGGAGTCCCAGGATCGAGTCCCGCATCGGGCTCCCTGCTCGGCGGGGAGTCTGCTTCTCCCTCTGACCCTCCACCTCTCATGCTCTCTCTCTATTTCATTCTCTCTCAAATGAATAAATAAAATCTTTAAAAAAATAAAAAAATAAAAAAAGAATTTGCTTCATTTACCAGAAAAGTTTTAAATATTGGATTAAGCATAGAACTGGAAATTATGAAGACAATGCTAACTAAAAATTACCATTTGTTTAGATGTTAAGCTGAATAGCATATCACAGGAAAAAAAAAACCTAGAAGGATGGATGTTTTAAATTAGGAAATGGCAGCAAACAGATTGTTGATCTATTCTTTGGTTTTATTCTATTGTGAAAATATTTCTTCATGTTCTAATGCTTGAAGGTGATTTTAAAACATGCTCCATGATACACCAATGGCTTATATTTTTCTTAAGATTTATCTATTTAGGGGCGCCTGTTGGCTCAGTCATTAAGCGTCTGCCTTTGGCTCGGGTCATGATCCCAGGGTCCCTGGATCAAGTCCCGCATCAGGCTCCCTGCTCAGCAGGAAGCCTGCTTCTCCCTCTCCCGCCCCTGCCCCCCCACTTGTGTTCCCTCTCTCGCTATGTCTCTCTCTGTCAGATAGATATAATCTTAAAAAAAAAGATTTATTTGAGACAGAGAGAGCATGAACAAGAGAGGCAGTGGGAGAGGGAGAAAGAGAATCTCAAGCAGACTCCACTCTGAGCATGGAGCCTGATGTGGGGCTCAATCTCAGGACCCTGAAATCACGACCTGAGCTGAAATCAAGAGTTGGACACTTAACTGACTGTGCCACCCAGGCACCCCAAAAATGGCTTATTTTTTAATGAACAAAGAAAATCATCCAGTGTTTAGAAAGTGTTAAATCTTGGTATTTGAGAATTTTGTATCACAGTTTAGTCTTTTTAAGACATCCTAATATCTTATTCTCAATGGAAAACTATGACCTTGGTCCTGAAGTGATAGGATAAAATTATTGAATATGTTTCTAAGTGATTCAACTCGAGCAAGCCACTTAGAATTAGCAAAATAGTCTTTATTAGCATTATTTGTGATGGAGAGATATTGCTATCTTAACCCTTGTTTCCAACTCTCATGTGACCAACTTTCCCAGATAGCCAGCTTACCTCAGATTGGAAAGGCAGGTCTGAAAAGAGACATGCTCAGTGACTACAGTCAGGTTGCTTTCATAATCTTCACTGGAAGGGAAGTGTTGTTATCCCTAATTTATAGATGATAAAACTGAGGCTTAATAGGTTAAGTGAGTTTGCCTAAGAAGAGATTTGGACAGGATGACTGAAAATCAGCAGCAATTTGTAAGAAAATCCAGGTTGCACAGCCCTCGATTAAATTTTCTAAGAAAAAAACTGGCCTTAGCAAAACAGGCAAATTTTCTTTTATGTTTTCAGGCTTCCTTTTTTCTGTCCCTGTTGCAATTTTAAAACATTACCCCGATGTTCTCTGACACTCCCACAAGTGAAGGGCAAAACCTATGTCCCTTCCTCTCAAATCTAAGCTTTGTGTCTGCTTGACCAGTTGAATATTACAGAAATAATATGGTGCTAGTTTCTGAACCCAGGCCTTAAGAAATTGTCAGCTTCCACGTCTTGTCCCTTGTGGTGATCACTCTTGTAACCCAGCCACCATGCTGTGAGGAAGCCCAAGTTACCCTATGGAAGAGGCCAACATGGAGAGGAGTCAATAGCCAGTAGGACCAACTTGCCAGACATGTGAGTGAGCCATCTTGGAAATAGTTGCTCAGCCCTTGGAAAGAGAGGTCAAGCCACCTCAGTTGGCACCACATGGAGCAAAAACAAGCTGTCCCCACTGACCCTGACCCAAATTCCAAATTCATAAACAAACTAAATGATTGTTGTTCTTTTAAGCCATTAAGTCTCAGCCTGGTGTGGTATGAAGTGATGGATAACCAGAACATTCCCCTTCTTTGAACCCTCCTTTCCCTCTCCTTTTCCTCCCTGATAATTTCACTTGCTTTCCCCAAAATCCATCACGCAATCCACATACACTTTTTACTCCTTGGTGAAGGAGATGATGAATAACAGGGGTTCTTATCTTGTTCATTCCTGAGTAAAAGCACAGTAAATTTTTGTCTTAGTCCATCTGAACAGTAGAATACCATAGACTGGGTGGCTTATAAACAATAGAAATTTATTTCTAATGGTTCTGGAGGCTGGCAAGTCCAAGAGCAAGGGACCAGCAGATTTTATGTCTGGTGAGAGCCCATGTCGTGGTTCATAGTTGGCCATCTTATCGTTGTGTCTTCCCATGGCAGAAGTGGCAAGGGGGCTCTCTGGGGTCTCTTTTATAAGGGCATTGATCCCATTCATGAGGGCTCCAACCTTGTGACCTAATCACTTCCCAAAGTCCTACATCCAAATATCATCACTTTGGGAATTAGGATTTCAACACATAAATTTGGGGAGGGCACAATCAGTCTATAGCAATTTTATTTAATTGGATTGATTGATAGCAGTCATTTTAACCAGTGTTCTGTTATTTTAAGTAAAAGGTGTTAGGACTACTCCTCAGACCTATTGAAACAAATGTTCCAGAGTGGGGCTTGGGAAGTCACATTTTCTTTCCTATTTATTTATTTATTTATTTGACAGAGAGAGAGACAGCAAGAGTGGGAACACAAGCAGGGGGAGTGGGAGAGGGAGAAGCAGGCTTCCCACTGAGCAGGGAGCCCGATGTGGGGCTCCATCCCAGGACCCTGGGATCATGACCTGAGCAGAAGGCAGACGCTTAACGACTGAGCCACCCAGGCACCCCTACATTTTCTTTTTTTTTAATTTTATTATTTATTTGAGAGTGAGAAAGAGAGACAGGAAGAGTTGGGGGGAGGAGAAGAGAGAGAGGGAGAAGCAGACTCCCCACTGAACAGGGACCCTGAAGCAGGGCTGGATCCCAGGGCCCTGAGATCACTACCCGAGCCGAAGGCAGATGCCTAACCGACTGAGCCACCCAGGTGCCCCGGGGAAGCTACATTTTCAATAAGCTTTCCAGGTAATTTCTACACATACCAAAGTTTGAAAACTTTGCAACAATGGTTATTTAAAATTCTTTTGGAATGAGGATTATTGTGAGATTTAAATTAAAAGAGACTGTAAATGCTATAAAGCATTTAGCATGGAGCCCAGCATATTATAAGAGGTCAATGCATGTCAGCTACTACTATAATTGTCAACATCATCATTGCTATTTTTAAAAGTTATCTTTAATTTTGAGACATATCTTACTCGTGTGTCTTTGGGGTCAAACAAGGGTTGTTAGTGTGTTAGTTTGCCTGTTAAAGCAAATAGGCAGTTGTTCCCTATGCTTTGGAATGCTCTTTGCCCCAGACATCAGATGAAGGCTTGCAGCTATCTCTAGGAGACCAGGGTAAGATTAGGCAAAGCCTTCTTTTTTTAAAAAAAGATTTTATTTATTTATTTGTCACAGAGAGACACAGCGATAGAGGGAACACAAGCAGAGGGGAGTGGGAGAGGGAGAAGCAGGCTTCCTGCTGAGCAGGGAGCCTTATGCGGGGCTGGATCCCAGGACCCTGGGACCATAGCCTGAGCCGAAGGCAGATGCTTAACGACTGAGCCACCCAGGCGCCCCTAGGCAAAGCATTCTTCAGAGAGTCTACCCACCTGGCTCAGGTACACACACATACATGCATACAAGAGACAGAACATACAGGTTCATCCGATACATGCTCTGGCAATGGAGTAAATCATCAAAACTGGGCTTTTGCAAAACCCTAGATTCGGGATCTTCATATATGTAGAAGAAGGTGCCCACAAAAAAATTCTAGTAAGCATTTGGCCAAATTCCCCTAGCTTTCTCTGGGAATATGTGGGACCTGATATCCCACTTTAACATGGAAACAGATGTACTAGCTTATAAGCTAAAAGCCTGAGAAGAGAACTGGGCAGGCTGATTATAAATCAGTAGCAGTTTTTAAGAAAATTCAACACATGCTACAATGTATTTTTCCTTTGGATGTGGACATCTCATTAGGTGGGAAACATTCAGACTAGATTATTAAATCTCAATTAGGCTGAATGCTTAGAGAATGATATACTTTGACATTCAGATTCATTAATTAACTCAGGGTCAACAACATCACATTTGCTTTCAATGCTTGTTGTTAAAAAATAACATTTCTCTACAGTGTTTTGCCTTAGTAATAACAGTGTAGTGAATAGTTTGAATCTGTGTAATTACTTAACTTCCCTCTGCCTCAGTTTTCTCATCTGTAAAATGAAAGGAATAATAATAATACCTCAAAAAATTGTTCAAGATTAAAGCACCTAATGTATGAAATTGCATAGAATACTTTTTGGCAAATAGTAAACACTTTATATGTTATTTATTGTTGTTGTTGCTGCTGCTGTTGTTGTTGTTATTATTATTATTTGTAAAGAAACCACATCACCAGGCAACTTTTCTCTTAGTGCTGACCGATAGCTGAGGTGAAAGATGCAACTGGAAGAAATACAGTTGACCCTTGAACTACATCGGCTTGAACTGCCTACTGCAAATGTATTTTCTCTTCCTTATGATTTTCTTAATAACATTTCTTTTTCTCTAGCTTACTTTATTGTAAGAATCCATTATGTAATACACACAAGATATGAAATATGTGTTAATCAACTGTTTATGTTATTGGTAAGGCTTCCTGTTGACAGTAGGCTATTCATAGTTAAATTTTGGGGGGAATCAAAAGTTATACATGGATTTTCAGCCGCACAGGGGGTGGGTGTCCCTCAACCTCATGTTGTTCAAGGGCCTACTGTATAGGCCTCAGGCTGAGGCCAGGGCAACCTGACTATTCCCTAAGGGTGAGATCAAGATCTTTCCTGTTTACCTCTGAATCCTTGGAATCTCACATCATGTCTGGTAAAGGATTGGTACCCACTAAACTTCTGTTGGATAAATAACGGCTCCTGAAAGATGACGATTTGTTGATGATTACGTTTGCTTCTTATTTCTTATCCCTCTTAGAGTTTGAGTTTAGAAAAGGGCTTCTTAGTTGATGGTTATTGTTAATTAGAGTCTGTGTCATTGAGTATGACTATTTTTGTTTCTTATCTCTTGTTAGAGGACCCTGATGGAGAAAAAGGAGAAAAAGTAAGATAAGTGGGCTTAGAACGCAATAAAGGCGGTGAAACATCTTACTGCAAACTTTATAGTCTAAAAACTTGACTTATCCTTGAAGTATATTTAAATGACAAAAAGAAGAGATCTTGACTGATGAGGATATACGTACAGGGACTAAATCGATAAAAGACAATAATCCCCTTCACCCTCTCCTTTCTGGGAGATAGTATAAGCATTTAATGGCGACACTCAAATACTCTCCAGCTCAGGGTTTCTGCTAATACTGCAGAGCCCAGACTCAGTGTTTGGTACAATCTTATTGAACGAAATATCAAACTTGATTATAAGATTGGATCGTTAGATGTTGAAAGTCCATGTGATTTCAGTACCTAATCCATCAAACATGGACGTTTTCTGCAAGCTCCTTGCTTATTAAGAGTTAGTATGTATCAAATTAAAGAGTCCATGGAAATGAATAACGATGAGTAATAAATCCCTAACGCCTTTGACGGGAGTAGGAGTTTTCAGCCTGTTCATCTGCCATGCTCCAGATCAGGAATATGTTCATTCCACTTCATTTTCCTCAGTGCATCACTTGGGGAGATGCTTCTGTAGTGCTTATTTAGAAAGCCTCAGGCTGGAGTCAGACTAAGAAAACAGTCACTGATGTGTCCTAACTTACAGTGGAATTGCTTCCTCGCCTCCCCCCCACCCCCACCACTTTAGTACCACCTTGATCCATATGCACAGATCCTTGTTGAATGCCTCGAGGTGTGGGCAGGAGAGGTGGAGATTGTTGGTAAAAATAAAGGGCTCTACCACCGGTTCTTTTCAAAGCAGATGGCCTGCAAAAAGCTGTACATAGGCTTGCATGTCCAAAAATTTGTTCTACAAATGGACTTTTAAAGCTTAGATATTCACAAGAAAATAATAAAACAAAAATTAAGACAGGAAAAAAATATACTTCCTAGCCTCTTGATTCAAGAAGCCAATGGGGCGCCTGGGTGGCTCAGTCGTTAAGCATCTGCCTTCGGCTCAGGTCATGATCCCAGGGTCCTGGGATCGAGCCCCGCATCAGGCTCCCTGATCAGCGGGAAGCCTGCTTCTCCCTCTCCCACTCCCCCTGCTTGTGTTCCCTCTCTCGCTGTCTCTCTCTCTGTCAAATAAATAAATAAAATCTAAAAAAAAAAAAAAAAAAAAAAAGAAGCCGAAAGACATGAAGCATGATTTACTCTAACGGAGTGGGTTATCAGCAAAATGAAAAACTGTATGCATCCATTAACTTTTCAGTGTTAAAAAATCCCAGCACTTAGTGCCTTAATGCAAACAATCCTTTCACTTTTGATTCTGTGGGTTGGGTGGGCAGTTCTGGTCTGGGCAGGCTCTGCTGGCAGGATGGCTAAAGGCTGGATGATGTGAGACAGCCTCATTCATGTATCTGGTGTTTGTCAGGGCAATGATGATGACTGAGTCCTCTGTCTCTTGTCATTCCGCAGGCTTGCCCCGGGTTCTACATGTGGTAGTCTCAGAGTTCTAAAAGGGTGAAAGCAGAAGCTCTGAGATTTCTTAAGGCTTAGGCCAACAATCATACAACATCACTTCCATTGCATTCTATGGTCAAAGCAAGTCACAAGATTCAAAGGATGGATAAATGAACTCTATTTCATGAGGGCAGGAGCTGCAGACTATTGGGGTTATTTTTGCCATCTCCCAGATGGGGTGTACATACAACACATGGCACTCTAATCACAATTATGCTAAGCAAAACTACTGCTAGAGACAGAGGTATGATGGTAGCAACAGTGCTGGAAACTAGACCCCCAAAGACCAGAGTTCTAAAGAAGGTCCTGCCATGTATTACCTCCTGACTTTAAATAAATCCACTCTGCTTCTCTGGGCTTCAATTTAGTTGTCTCTAAAACGAGGGGTTGGATAAGATGATCTTTAAAGTCTCTTCTGGATTGCTAAGGACTCATATTTCTCAGCTTTTTTTTCCCCTCAGCTTCTAAAGGCAAGATTTCCCTAAGGATTTCAAGGGGATGGTGCAAAATTCTAAGCTTTTTAAAAACTTTATGACTCTAATTGGAAAAAAAAAACTCGTATGCTATGATAACAGTCATGTACAAAGTATACTTATAAAAGAAAATATTTAAAAATTAATGGTAAGATTGTGGTTTTAAAAAATTATTTTAACAGATTTTAAAATTTTGTTACTATATTGACTCTTCAGTAAGAAAGAACAAATACTTCCTATACACTATTTCTAATAAGAGAAATTTTGCCAGGCCAACACGTCCACAATTTTCATAGCTCCCCGGAGCAACAAGGAATTGCTGGTTTAGCCTTTTCCATTCTCTAGGAGGCAGTAGAGAGAATGGTGAGAGAGATCCTCGTCTCCCATGCCCTTCTCCATCTGTCACGTGCTCTGCCCAGATGCCCCACCAAGAGCATTTTTCTTGCTTGTACAGTGAAACTTTGGGTTGGAAGTCATTTTCCCTCAAATTGATCAAATTTTCCCTCAAATTGATCTCAATTTCTTTGAGAAAGAAAGAAAGCAATGATTTGGTTAAGGGGTCATCCATTTTCACTTTTAGTCAGGCAACAGTCATCACTGACCTTCTATTGCTCAGTTTGTTTGTTTGTTTTTATCTTTTCGGGTTTATCCTCCTTGACTTCTCAGGTGAGTTAGATCTTTTTGACCACTCCCTTTTTCTTGGTAGTTCTTTCTCCCTTGGCTTCTAAGACACCACTCTGACTTCTTCACAACCTTCTCTTCCATGACCAGTTGAATGCTGGTGATGTCTAAGCTTTGTCTCTAGTCCTCTTCTCTGATCATCCTACACAGACCCTGAGAGAAGGGTCACCCACTCCCATGATTTCACAGGCTCTTCATATTCTGTTGACTGCCAGTTATATATCTCCATCACAGACTTCTCTCCTGAACTTCAGACTACATCTTTGGCAGCTTTACTATGACATCCTTCAGGTACCTTAAACTCAACACATTCCCAAACTCCTGTATCCTAAGCTCAGTGAATTGTTATCCACCCAGTCTGCCCAAGCTAGAAAACTTGGAAAACACTCTCTGTCTTCAGTAAGTTGGGCCTGTTTTCTTTCAGAATCACTCCTGGCCCTTTTCCTCTCTACTCAGGAAGATTGAGACCCTGTAGGCAGCATCTGTCAGGCTCTTATATCAATCAGCTTCTGATTGGGTTTTTATCCAATGAGAGACTAGCAAGATTCAATAATGTGAATTTTTCCTTACCAAAGCTGATTTGCCACTGGTGCTGCTGAGTGCCTAGCCCACCAAGTCTGGGGTCAGTTTGGCACCACTGAGCTCCCAATCTGACACCATTCTCTGGGGGGATCAGCCAGCCACTTGGTAACAAGTTGATTGCATTTGATTCTTTCCTACGGTGGAGGGATCACACTTTGTTCTTACTATTATGATTGTGGATTTGCCTTCTCAACACCACCATCTATGGGCTTATAGAATGCCTAATTCACCATCACGTTATCACACACAACAATACTTGTTGTGGACATATTCCATTGCAAGGAAAGTACAGCAATAAATAATAACACTACAATTTGCTGATCTTGGCGTGTACCCCATCACTGAGGAGCTGCTGGCCTGATAAAATTGTGGAATGGCTTAATTAAGATTCAGTTATGGTATCACCTGGAACGTCACATTCTATGTGGTTGGCATGTTCTCCCTAAGGATGTGGCATATTCTTTGAACCAGTGACCAACATACTGTATATTTCTTTCTTCCTTACACAAGATACATGGGGCCAGGAATTAAGGGGAAGAGGTGGGAATGGCCTTGTTTTCACTATTATATCTAATAATCTGCTCAGAGCATCTTTGCCTCCTGTCCACAGCCTTCAACTTTGGTGGTCTAGAAATTTCTCAAGGAAGAAACTGCGTCTATCCAGTCTCATTATTAACTAGAAGTTGAGACGGTCGCCTGGCATTTGGAGCTCCTCATACCACTGAGTCAACAAGCAGAGAAAGGATGATTATATTGGCTGAGCTGATTGATCATGATTAACAATGGGAAATTGGGGTATGTCTGGGTGGTTCAGTTCCGTTAAGCGTCATGATCCCAGAGTCCTGGGATCGAGTCCCGCGTCAGGCTTTCTGCTCAGTGGGGAGCCTGCTTCTCCCTCTGTCTGCTCCCCCCCCCCCAGCTTGTGCTCTCTCTCTGATAAATAAATAAAATCTTTAAAAAAAACAATGGGAAATTGGTTTGCTGCTATACAATGAGTGTGGTGGGGCAGGGGGACTATGTCTGAAACTTAGCAGATTCAAGAAGCCGTCGTTTAGTACTTCTGTGTCTGATAGTAAAAGTCAGAGTCTACAGTAACCTTATAAACACAGGACCACCAAGGATTCCGAACTTCCGGGAATGAAGGATTGGATCACCCTGCTAGGTAAAGAACTGCAACCAGTCAATGTGCTAGCTGAAGGGCAAGAGTAACATAAAATATGTGGTGGAAGAAGAAAGTGATAAGGAGCAACTATGGCCACATGACCAGTTATAGGAAGAAGGATTGTAACAGCCAGGCATACTTCATTATGCATGTAATAACCAACACTTTCTCATTTTATTCTATTCCTCTCTCCCTACCATTTTATGTGAGGAGCATTGGTAGTAAGCACTTGGTAATTTAACTTATAGGTCACCAGACTACAAAGAGCCACATCTAGTATTTATGAGAGAGTCCATAGTGCTTGGAAATCTTGGACTTGAGATAGGAAAATGAGGAATGAAACTTTCTTCCTCCTGCTGTTGGAGAGAGCTGGTGAGTTATAGCAAAGCAGTAGTCATCGTTGTCTCATGTCTGGCGGAAGCATGAATTTGTCCTATCAATGAGGTGAGAATGGATGTGGAGGAACTTAACTGGGACTGACTATGCTAGTCCTAGGCCTGTTTGCTCTGAGATTTGTTTCTTGCCCTTTCCCCAGATCTGATCTGTATCCTAGAGAGCTGACTCTTCTGGCCTACATTCCCCAGGCTCTCAAGTCATCTGGCTTGCAACTGGACTTGGCATTGGTAGGAGGAGTTTGGAGGGTGGGAATGAGAAAGAAGCGAGGGTGTTTTCACCCTTTCTGATGTGGGCAGATTTTCCAGCTGTGGTTGTGTCTGTGGCTTCAGTTCTTGCCAGGCGAGCTCCTGTCCAGCTTCCTCGGGCAATCCCTTGCTCCTGAGTGTCGGTAACATGGCTTCATTCTTTGTCTTTCTGGCAGAGGGATGGTGGGAGCTTCTTACTATTGGCAATCTCTGGGGTCCCTCACTGTGCTGTTTGGCTCCCAGCTTCTCTCGCGTTTGCCTTAAGCTCTCTGCATTAAATTCCCCAAGTGATACAACCAAATTCCTATTCCTCAACATGCCTTGTGGCTGTTCACTTCTGTCCACTTCTTACAACCACTGCCTTACATATATCAGGTTCTCACTACTTTTCACCAGGGTTATTAGTCTCACTTTTCAAACTCTACTCTGCCACCTCTCCTCCTCTCTCTTAATTTACACCAGTAGGCTCTATCTCTTTAGTTTCTTCTCCTACACTTCAAACAAGAATAACTTTTGGAAATGTAAGTCCATTCATCATCTTGTTTTAAAAACTAGACCTTTTAACATTATGACCTGGTGAACTGCATCTTCTACTCAGTAGAGAAGGTGTCTTTAGAAACTGAAAGCCAAGAAAAAAGACACAGACCTACAGGGTGGCAGAAATGATATTGGAACTCCAAAATTCTCTCCTTTCCATCTTTGCTGAAATGTAAATATTAGTAGAATTAATTTTTCTCCCTAGCTGCAACCTTTCTCTTTGTAGATCTCTTAAAAACATTGTTATATTGATGCTCATATCAAATAGTTTCTGGCAGCACCATCTTTAGATGTTCATCATGAATATTATCGAAAGGTCAGAGTCATATAAAGAAGAAATAAACATCATCCATAATTCCACAACCCTGAAACATTGTTAGCAGATCACTGAATCATCCTTTAGTTTTTCTCTGTGTATGTTTTAAATAAAGCCGGGCTCCTATCATTGTTTATTTGAAATTTTTATTGAGATACTTGTAGATTCACATGCAGTTGTAAGAAAAAATAGAGAGCTCCCTTGTGCACTTTACCCAGTTTCATTCAATGATAATATGTTGCAAAACCGTAATATATCACAACCAGGACATTGACATTGATACAATGTAATCATCTTATTCAGATTTTCCTAGTTTTGCTCATACTAATTTGTGTTTGTGTATATGTGTGTGCCTATGTGCCTATATATTACATCTCACACAATTGTATCATGCATGTAGTTTCATATCTCTACCTCCACAGTCAAGATGCTGAACATTTTCAATACTACAAAGATCTCTCATGTTGCACTTTTTTCTTCTTTTTAAATTTTTCTAATTTTTTATTATGTTCAGTTAGCCACTGTATAGTACATCATTAGTTTTTGATGTAGTGTTCAGTGATTCATTAGTCACATATAACACCCAGTGCTCATCACAACCCTTGCCTTCCTTAATACCCATCATCCTATTACCCCCTCCCCTCTGAGACCCTCAGTTCTTTTCCAGGGGTCCATAGTTCATCTCCCTCTCTGATTTCTCCCCCTTCAGATTTCCCTCCTTCCCCTATGGTCCTCCGTGCTATTCCTTATGTTCCACATATGAGTGAAACCATATGATAATTGTCTTTCTATGCTTGACTTACTTCACTTAGCATAATCCCTTCCAGTTCCATCCATGTCGATGCAAATGGTGGGTATTCATCGTTTCTGATGGCTGAGTAATATTCCGTTGTATATATGAACCACATCTTCTTTATCCATTCATCTGTTGAAGGGCATCTCGGCTCCTTCCACAGTTTGGCTATTGTGGACATTGCTGTTAAGAACATTGGGGTGCACGTGCCCCTTCTTTTCTAACCACACTCACTCTTCCCCCACCCTTTACATCTCTAACTTCTGGCACTCACTAATCTGTCTTTTGTTTTTAAAATGTTGTCCTTTCAAAAAGTTATATAAATGGAATAATACAGTATGTAACCTTTTGGGATTGGATTTTTTTCACTCAGCATGATTTCTTGAAGATTCATCAAAGTTGTATGTATCAATAGTTCTTTCCTTTGTATTGCTAAGTAGTATTCCATGGTATGGATATGCCACAGTTTATTTAACTATTCACCTACTGAGGAACATATGGGCTGATAAATACTATGAACATTCATGTACAGGTTTTGTGTGAATATGCATTGTTATTTCTCTGGGATAAATGCCTAATAGTGCAATTGCTGGGAAATATGGTAACTACATGTTTAGGGTTTTTTTAAGAAACTTCCCAACTATTTTCAGAAGGATTATACCATTTTACATTACCCCCAGCAATGTATGAGTGATCCAGTTTCTCCACAACCTTATCAGTGTTTAGTGTTGTCATTGTTGTTTTTTTGGATAGTTGTGTAGGGATATCTCATTGTCATTTTAATTTTCATTTCCCTGATGACTAATAATGTTGAACATCTATTCATGTGTTTATTAGCTGTCTGTATATCCTCTTTGGTGAAATGTCTGGTCATGTTTTTTGCCCATTTTTTAGTTGGATTGTTGTTTTTTTACTGTTGAGTTTTGACAGTTCTTTATATATTTAAGATACGAGTCCTCTATCAGATACATAACTTGGATATATTTTCTCCTAGTTATCTTTTCATCCTCTTATCAGGGTCTTTTGCAAGGCAAAGTTTTTAATTTTGTTAAAGTGCAATTTGTCAGTTTTTCATTTTGTGGATCATTCTTTTGATACCAAGTTTAAGTACTCTTTGCTTAGCTTAGGAATAGCTCTGCAGATTCCAACAATTGTCTCCTGTTTTTTTCTCCAAAACTCTTGTATTTTTACACTTTAAGTCTGTATGCATTTTGACTTAATTTTTGCAGAAGGCGTGTAAAATGTAGTTAAAGTCTTATTTTTTGCCTATGGATGTCCAATTGCTTCCACACCATTTGCTGAAAGGGCTATCATTTCTCCGCTGAAATCCTTTTGCACCTCTGTCAAAAGGCAGTTTGACATATTTGTGTGAGTCTATTTCTGGAATCTCTATTCTGTTCTGTTCTGTGTATCCATCCCTCTGCCAGTACAACACAGTCTCTTTTTTTTTTTAATTGGGGTATAGTTGACATATAATATTATATTAGTTTCAGGTGTACAGTACAGTGATTCAATTTTTTGAATTATAAACATTATAAACATTACAAAATGTTCACCAAGGTAAGTGTAGTTACCATCTGTCACCATACAACATTATTACAATATTATTGACTATATTCCCAATGCTGTACTTTTCATCTGCATGACTTATTTATTTTATAACTGGAAATTTGTATCTCTTAGTCCCCTTTACCTATCTTTCCCATTCCCCCCACCCCTTCCCCTCTGGCGACCACCATTGTTCTATGTTTCTGTTCTGTTGTTGTTTGTTCATTTGTCTTGCTTTTTAGATTCCACATACAAGTGAAATCATATAGTACTTGTCTTTCTCTGACTTATTTCACTTAATAAAATATCCTCTAGGTCCATCCATGTTGTCGTGAATGGCAAGATTTTATTCTTTTTTATAGCTGATTGAATAGTTCACCTAATAATATATCCTCTAGGTCCATCCATGTCGTTGTAAATGGCAAGATTTCATAGCTGATTGAATATCACACGGTCTTGATTACTTTAGCTATATACTAGGTCTTGAGATAAGGTAGACAGCTTCTTCTCATTTTATTCTTCTTTTTCAAAATTGTTTTTAACCATTCTGGTTCCTTTGCACTTCCATATAAATTTTAGAATAGTCTTGTCTGTATTTAGAAAAAAATCTAACTGGGATTTTTATTTTTATTTAGTTATTCTTTTAAAAATTTTATTTATTTATCTGACAGAGAGAAAGCACAAGCTGGGGGAGTGGCAGGCAGAGGCAGAGGGAGGAGCAGGGAGCTCGATGTGGGGCTCGATCCCAGG
This sequence comes from Mirounga angustirostris, assembly GCF_029215605.1. Taxonomy (NCBI): domain Eukaryota; kingdom Metazoa; phylum Chordata; class Mammalia; order Carnivora; family Phocidae; genus Mirounga; species Mirounga angustirostris. The sequence goes on from NW_026991719.1 coordinate 39,898,807, forward strand.
ACCCTGGGATCATGACCTGAGCTGAAGGCAGACACTTAACCGACTGAGCCACCCTGGTGCCCCAAAAACTCTAATTGGGATTTTTATAGAAATTGTATTACACTTGTATATCAGTCTGGGGAGAACTGCCATCTTTACTATGGTAAGTCTTCTAATGCATGAACAAGACATGACTCTCCATTTATTTAGGTCTTCTTTCATTTCTTTCATCAGCATTTTGTATTTTTCAGCATGTAATTCCTGTGCATGTTTTTTTAGAGTCATACCTAAATATTTAATTTTCTTAAAGTAATATGTTCTATTTAAAATTTTGGTATATGGCATTTTCTAACTTAGGAAGCCACAATGTTCTTGGCCCATTATGACATTGAGTAGCATTGACTAAGTTTTGCGCTTCCAAATCACTTTTGTTTTTAAGACTTTCTTGATATTGTTATAGCCTGCCTTCAATTTTGATCCTTTATTCTTTCTATTTGTCAGGTGCACAGGATTGCCTTTTTTAGCCTTCTGTCTTGTCACCAACCATTCCTACTTGGTGGCTGTGTACTTGGAAAAAAGGCCACATGATCTTTCTGGCTCCACTCAATGTCTAAGGAAACCTTGCTTCCTTTGCTTGCATCCCACAAACTATTTCCCTCATCCTATTTACTGCAGCAAATCTCTCCTTAGTTGATGAGATTGTGTTTATCTCCTTGTAAACCCTACCTATCCTGAATGGTCTGTCATTGTCTGCCTTTAAAATCCTTCCTATTCCTCTCTTTAAATAATGATGGAGCTAAGTTATATCCAAAGCTCACCCTATAAACTATTTCCTCAGTACCTTGCAGAAAACACCAAACAAAAATACCATTTAAAAGAGGTGTATTTTTTTTTCCTTTTAGAATGCAAGCTCCTCAAGAGCAGGGTTAATGTTTTCTGTATGTTCTATTGTTCCTAGTACACTGTAAATGCTCAATAAATATTGATGATGGGAGGCAGTGAGTCTTGATGATAAGGGTGAGAAACTGAAATCCCAAATGCTGTTTTGTTGCTTGTTTTATTATGACCTCAGATTAAATTGGGAAATATCAGCCCTTTGGCACAGTTGTCCCAAAAATTACATTCAAATAAAAGTGCAAAGGAGGCCTTGGGGTCTTTCTTTCAAGGAGAAAAGATCTCTTATGCATTGGGGCAAAATAATCATCTTCATGGCTCTTTTTTTACTGATTTCTCCTGACGCCCAGGCCAAGGACATGAAGTAATCATTTATAGCTAAGGAGCATTAGGCTAGACTTGAGGAGATGGATCTCATTCAAGTAGAAATTATAAATAAAATCTAAAGCTTGTCAATAAATAAATAAATAAATAAATGTTTAATTTTCTTTTGAGCAATGGTACATTGTATTATATTTTTAATTTTGGTCTTCATATCTTCATTGGTAGCATATAAAGGTACAGTACCTAGTGTTCTGCAATCTTACTGACTCATTAGTTGTAGGAGTTTTGCTTTCTTTTTTTTTTTAATTCCTTGAGATTTTTCTACATAGATCATGCAATTTGCAAATAGGCACCGTTTTCTTTCTACCCTTTATGATTTGTATGACTTTTACTTCCTTTTCCTACCTTTATTGAATGAGCTAAAACCTCCAGCACTGTGTTAAATAACAGGAGCGTGTGCAAGTATCCTCACCTTGTTCCTGATCTTAGGAGAAATGCATTCAATCTTTCACCATTAAGTAAAATGTTTTTGTACTTGCTTTTCACTAAGTTGAGGAAGGTCCCTCTCCTCTTCTTTTTCTAAGAATTTTTTTATTGTTTATGTGTGGTGAATGTTTTCAAACATGTTTTCTGCATCAATTGATATGATCATATCATTTTTCTTCTGCATCTTGTTGATATAGCAGATTACAATGATCCTTCATATTTGAACTGGCCTGACATACCTGAAACAAACCCCACTTTGTAATGGTGTAATTCTTTCTATATATTGCTGAATTCTATTTGCTAATATTGTGTTGAGGATTTTTATATCTATATTTATGAGAGAAATTAGTCCGTAATTTAATTTTTTAAGTCATTTTCTGGTTTGATGTCATGGTAATACTAGCTACCTAAAATGAATTGGAAGTGTTTCCTTCTCTTTCATTTTTTAGAAGAAACTATGTAGAATTGATGTTAATTTTTCTCTAAATATTTGGTAGAATTCTCCAGTGAAAGCATCTAGGCTTGCACATTTATTTATGGGAATTTTAATATTATAGATCCAATTTCCTAAACAATTATAAGGGCATTCAATTTTTTTTTATACAAGTTAGTTGTGATAGTTTGTGTTTTTTAAGAAATTGGTCCATTTCATTTAATTATCAAATCTATGCTTGTAAAGTTGTTCATAATATTTTCATATTATCCTTTTGATGTCTGTAGGGTCTATAGCCATATCCCTTGTTTTATTCCTGAAATTAGTAATAGGTATCTTCTCTCTTTTTTTCTTTGTGAGTCTTGTTAGATGTTTGTAATTTTACCGATCTTTTCAAAGAATATTCTCAATCTTACTGATTTCTCTCCTTATATTTATTATTTCCTTTCGTCTGCTTGCTTTGGGATTATTTTCCTGTTCTTTTTCTAGGTTCTTGAGATGGGGGCTTAGATTATTGATTTAAGATTTGCATTGTTTTCTAATGCAAGCATTTTGTGCTATAAATAACCCTTTCCACTGCTTTAAGTGTGCCTCACAAATTCCGTCATGCTGTATTCGTATTTTCGTTTAGTTCAATATATTTTCCAATTACCCTCGTGACTTCCTCTTTGGTCCATGGATTATTTAGAAGTGTGTTATTTAATTTCTAAGTGTTTGGAGACATTTATCTTTCTGTTAATTCTAGTTTAATTCCATCATGGTCAGAGAAAACACTCTATGTGGTTTCTATTCTTTTAAATTTGTTGATGTTTGTTTTATAACCCAGGATGTGGTCTGTCTTGGTATATATTCCATGGGCACTTAAAAAGACTGTGTTTTATGCTGTCGTTGGGTGGATGTTCTATAAATGTCCACTAGATTCTATTGATTGATAGTGTTGTTGAGTTCTTTTATATCTATGCTGATTTTCTGTGTAGTTGTTCTATCAATTATTGAGATGAGGTGCTGACATCTCCAATTATAATTGTGGATTTGTCTATTTCTTTCAGCTCTATCACTTTTTGCTTTATATATTTTGAAACCCTCTTGTTGGGTGCATACACATTTAGATTTGTTATCTTCCTGGTGGATTGATCCTTTTATTATTAAGTAATGTCACTTTTTGTCTAGTGTAATTTTTAAAAATTTAGGTAGGCTCCACACCCAACATGGGGCTTGAACTTATAACACCAAGATCAAGAGTTACATGCTCCACTGACTGAGCCAGCCAGGTGCCTCTGTCTCTAATAATTTTTATTTGATCTGAGGTCACTTTATCAGATATTCATACAGACCCTTCTGTTTTCTCACATTAATGTTTGTATGGTTTATCTTTTTGTATTCTTTTACTTTCAACCTACCTATGTCACTGAATTTAAAGTGAGTTTCTTGAAAACAGCAAATAGTTGGGCTGTGCTTCTTTTTAATTTCTTTTTTTTATTCAAGTATAATTAAAAGGCAATGTTATATTAGTTTCATATGTACAATATAATGATTCAACAATTCTATACATTTCCCAGGGCTCATTGAGATAAGTGTACTCTTCATCCCCTTTATCTATTTCATCCATCCCCCCACCCATCTCCCCTCTGGCAACCACCAGTTTGTTCTCTGTATTTAAGAACCTGGTTTTTTGTTTGTCTCTTTTTCTCTTTGTTCATTTGTTTTGTTTCTTAAATTCCACATATGAGTGGAATCATATGATATTTGTCTTTCTCTGACTGATTTATTTCACTTAGCATTATACCCTCTAGGTCCATCTATGTCGTTGCAAATGGCAAGATTTCATTCTTTTTTATGGTTGAATAATATTTATGTTATATATAGGGGCACCTGGGTGGCTCAGTTGGTTAAGCATCTGCCTTCGACTCAGGTCATGATCCTAAGATCCTGGGATCAAGCCCTGCATGAGGCTCCCTGCTCAGTGGGGAGCCTGCTTCTCCCTCTGCCTGCCACTCCCCCTGCTTGTGCTCTTTCTTTCTCTCTCTGTCAAATAAATAAATAAAATCTTTTTAAAATTTTATATTATATATATGTATATATGTATATACATATATATGTAAATCACACCTTCTTTATCCATTTTTCTATTGATGGACACCTGGGTTCCTTCCTTATCTTATCTATTGTAAATAATGTTGCAATAAACATACAGGTACATATATCTTTTCAATTTAGTGTTTTCCTTTTCTTTGGGTAAATACCCAGTAGTGGAATTAATGGATTATATGGTAATTCTATTCTTAAATTTTGAGGAACCTCCATACTGTTTTCCACAGAGGCTGAACCAATTTGCATTCCCACCAACAGTGCACAAAGATTCCCTTTTCTCCACATCCATGTCAACACTTGTTATGTCTTGTGTTTTTAATTTTTGCCATTCTGACAGGTGTAAAGTGATATCTCATTGTGGTTTTAGTATACATTTCCCTGATGATTAGTGATGCTGAGCATCTTTTCATGTGTCTGTTAGCCATCTCTATGTCCTCTGCCCATTTTTAATTGGATTATTTGCTTTCTTTGTGTGTTGAGTTGTATATGTTCTTTGTATATTTTGGATATTAACCCCTTATCAGATATATTACTTACAAATATCTTCTCCCATTCAGTAGGTTGTCTTTTTGTTTTGTTGATGGTTTCCTTCACTGTGCAAAAGCTTTTTATTTTGGTGTACTCTTAACAGTTTAATTTTGCTTTTGTTTTCTTTGCCAGAGAAAGACATATCTAGAAAAATGTTTCTATGCCCACTTTCAAAATTACTGCCTATATTTTCTCCTTTTTAATCCCCTCTATCTCTGTTCTTTGATTGGTATATTTCTACAATTTATATGTAAGGTAATTATTGTTATGTTAGTGCTTAATTAAGCTTGCCATTTTGTTACTTGTTTTCTATTTGTTTCCACTCGGTTTTTTTCCTCTACTTATTTGTTTTGCTTTTTTGTGTGTGGGGGTTACTCGAATAATTTTTAGGATTCCATCTTGATTTATTTATGATGTTTTTGGGTGTATCTCTCTTTATAGTGTTTGTAGTGATTGCTCTGGGAATTACAATATACATATACATGACCCGAGCAGAAGGCAGACACCTAACTGACTGAGCACCCCAGGTGCCCCTGACAGTTTTTTTCTTTTAGCAGGGCTTTCTGGCCTCCATGTCATTTGAATTGGTGTTTCTGTACAGGTAATGTGTCATTTTTCTCTGGCTTCTTTCAAGACTGTTTTTCTTTGTCTTTAATTTTCAAAAGTTTTTTTTTTAAGATTTTATTTATTTATTTGACAGAGAGAACACAAGCAGGGGGAGCAGCAGGCAGAGGGAGAGGCAGAAGGAGAAGCAGGCTCCCCACAGAGCAGGGAGCCCGATGTGGGACTCAATCCGAGGACCCTGGGATCATGACCTGTGCCGAAGGCAGACACTTAACCGACTGAGCCACCCAGGCGCCCCTGGTTTTTGAAAGTTTAATTATAATGTGTCAAGGCACAGATTTCTTTCGGATTCGCTCAACTTCTTTGTGTCTTTTGCCAAACTTGGAATGTTTTCAGCCATTATTTCATATTATGTCATATCTAAGAAGGCTTTGCCTACTGGTTTGTCTTTGAATCTCAGAACATACTACAATGCATGGTACATTGTTTATGCTCACTATGTATTTATCAAATGAATGAATGCATCTAAGAATAAACAAGTGAATAAGGTCAACGCTAAGTTGGGATTTCAGGTCTCTTGATCAAAATGGTTCTTTTTTCATAAGGAGTTGACCCAGTTTTGTCTACTTATAGGCTGTAATCCTACATGAAATGTAGTTCCCCAGGGATCTAACAATCTATTTAGTCCTTGGTTATTTGCATCTTCACATTCTTAAAGCAAATAATCTCATGTATTGATCGAGGAGAAAAATGCAAGTGATGGGGGATGTCATGAGAACTCTGGAAACTACCAAGGGGTAAAGGGAGCAGTCCAGGAGCCTGAAATTATCAAGGTCTTATTTTGGCATCTACCTGTTTTGTCCCCATGATTTCTATCCTTTAAAATACATCCATTAAAAATCATCAGGGGGAGAACCTGGGTGCTCAGTCTGTTGGGCGTCTGACTCTTGATTTCAGCTTGGGTCATGATCTCAGGGTTGTGAAGTCGAGCCCCACGTGGTTCTCTGCACTGGGCATGGAGTCTGCTTGGGATTCTCTCTCCCTCTCCTTCCGTCCCTCCCCACCTTCGGTATCTCTCTTTAAAAAAAAAAAAAAATTTTTTTTTTTAATCATCAGGGGCTTCTGGGTGGCTCAGTCAGTTAAGCCTCCAACTCTTGATTTTGGCTCAGGTCGTAATCTCAGGGTTGTGAAATTAAGCCCCACATTGCTTAAGATTCTCTCTCTGCCCCTCTCCCCCTTCTCACTCTCTCTCTCCCACTCTTTCTCTCTCTCCCTCTCTAAAAAAAAAAAATCATCATTAGGATAAACGTGAATGAATTCTTAGATACATCTTTAGGTAGAAAACAAAATGTTCCCAGATGCCCAGAAGGACAGCATTTTTCGGCACTACGTCCCAGCAGTCACTCCTACCTATAGCTCACAAGACTGAGCAGTATTACTTTGAGTATCCATTTCACCTTAGTCTGGAAGCAGCAACACTATTGTATTTGATTTCTAAATCAACAGTGACAAACCAAAGGTTTGATCAATACATTTTGCCAGAGGCAGAAGCAAGTTTACTGTGGTAATTTATTGGAAAAATCTCCTCTTTGTGCTGAATGCATCACTTGGTTGCATGTTTCTCTTGTTCTCATTTTTTCCTTTTCTTTCTCTTCCCTGCTTTTTTACTTTCCTTCCTTCCTTCCTTCCCTCCCTCCTCCTCCTTCCTTCCTTCTTGTCAGCTAAGGGCTACTTTCATACTGCTTGTTGAAATAGTGTCAATTTAACTATAAATTTAATCAAAATGTATTTAGACAAGAGCCATACATTCTCTGGCAAATGAATTTAAATGTACTGAAAAGCAAAGCAAATCATAATAAGTCAAATAATATGTACATATTCTGGTGGACACAATTTAATGAAATTTTCCTCACTTGGCAGCTGAATTGACTTATAATCCTAGCTGGGGTAAGGTTTTTCCGATAATAGCCTGAAACCTGTGGTCCTTTACCACTTGGGACCAGTTAAGCATTCCTGCTTCATGACCCATTTCTAAGTGATTTGGGAAAACTTAACCAGGCTGCAGCAGTGTGAAGGCCAGGGGTCCCCTGGGGAGGCTGTGGCTGTTACTGCCCATAGACCAGTCTAAACCTAGATTCAGGCCCACACAGGTCACTCTGGAATGTCCAAGACTGTTTGGGGTACAGAAAAGGGCCTCATGGCAGTGAAATGGAGCAGTACAGTCAGTTTCAGGCTCTGTCCACAAGAATAAATTGCAGCCTAGAATTTTAGCCAAGTTCTGAGTATGTCCGAAGGGCTTTCATGTTCACCATAATTCTAGGTGAGAGAGCCAGGATAAAGGAAAGCCACAACCACAGTAAAAACAGAGTTATTTAGAATTGAAATATTTAATGTTTATAGAAAGAGTGAGGTTATTTTGTGTCCCTGTTAAGTGGTCTTCAAAGTTGTTGGTTTGGTTAATATGAGTTCTTTATTTGGATGAAATACTGGGTTTGTCTGCCAAATGATTGCCTAACCATATGTTATTTTGCCTTCGAAAATAGCCAAAAAAATTTGTTTTGCTGCTTCTATATTTGCTTTATATACCTGATCCTCAGCAGAGTAGGGATTGTTTCAGGGATTAACATGAACAATTAAAATGAGGAGTTAACCCTTTGTTTGAGATATAATTGCACCTTTTTCTAAGTTTTTTTCGTGTGTCTTTTGACTTGATGATATTTTTAAGGCAGAAATTTACTTTTAGGTAGTCAAGTTTATCAGTTTTTTAAAAAGATTTTATTTATTATTTATTTGAGAGAGCGAGAGAGAGAGCAAGCAGGTGTGAGTGGGCAGAGGGAGAGGAAGAGGGAGAAGCAGGTTCCCTGCTGAGCAGGGAGCCTGATGTGGGGCTCAATCCCAGGACCCCGGGGTCATGACCTGAGCTGAATGCAGACACTTAACCGACTGAGCTACCCAGGTGCCCCAAGTTTATCAATTTTTAATGCTATAGTTTCAGGACTTTGAAAATTAAAAGACCTTCCCACGTCTGAGGTTGTCAAATAATTTTTTCATTTTTGTTTTAGCACTTACATGGTTTCATTTATATCTTTGATCTATTTGGAATTTATGCTGGTGGATGGTATGAGGTATAGATCCAAACTTACTGTTTTCCAGAGAGTTGCTTAATATTCCCAAACCAACTTGTCAAATAGCTATCTTTTTAGCATTGATCTGAGAGGTTATCTATATCATATATTAAATTATTAGGTGAATTTCAGTCTACTTCTGTATTTTCTCTTCTGTTCCATTTGTCTGTCTTAATATTTATGCACTAATATCATATTGTTGAGGTCCTATAAAATGTTTTTATGATTGGTAGAGATGGTCTTCCCTACTTTACCCCCTTTTCTAAATTTTCCTGGTGGTTCTTTTTTATTTTTCCATATGAGCATCATAGTGACCTTGTCTTATTGCTATCCACATTACCACAATTTAAAAAGTAAATGAAATCTGCAATTCATATTGCTATCACATCAAATTTATGAATAAACTTAGAGAGAATTTACATTTTTTGCAAATTGAGTCTTCCCACCCAAGAATATGGGTTGTTGTTCCAATCGTGTCTTTTGTGTACTTCAAAAGTGATTTAAATTATTCTTCACACAAGTCCTTGGTATTTCTTGGGAAATACAGTACTATGCTTTTTTAATGTTGTTGTCACTGTCATAAAGGTGGTCCTTTCCCTCATTATAAATTCTATCTAGTTGTTAATTGAAGCAAAAAAAAAATTGTATGATAAGGCCTTATGACTTTCTGCAGATGGAAATTTCAGAGATATTGCAGGAGCTTGACTATAATTCAGTGATACTTCAATTAACAAATTCCCAGTAATGAAGTTTCATTTTAATATAACATACTCTGCTAAAACAATTGTTCTGGCAATATGGTAGTCCTTAAGTCAAGCCTTAAAAATGCCTATGCCCTTTGATTTATATGTACTTACAGGCTAAAGAATAGATACGACAATTCCAAGATTGACTGGCTCTAGGTAGAAGGATTTATGGAAAGGTTTACAGTTCCTTGTTTTCTGTTTCTTTGAATGTTCCTGATTTTTAAATATCAAACACGCATTACTTTCATAACACAGATGTTATTTCTCAATAAAAATTCATCTTCATAAATCAGAGAATATATGCACAAATGCACAACTGCATGTCACCCAAATCCCCTCCCCCACAGGAGGGTTTGGGAGTGAGCTGGGCTTCAGATCTAACCCCAGCTTTGCCACCTGCTACCTTTGTGTCCCTGGACAGGTTACTTAACCTCTTTGGACCCTGACATTCCCACCTCTAATATAGGGGTTATTGTTAAGTTTTTGAAAATATAACAAAATACGTAGCACACAGCGAGAATTTCGGTAAAGCGTAGTTGCCTCAATGATTCAGCAGACTCAGGACACCCCTGGGGAACACTGCAAAATCTAAGCACATTTTTTCCTTCCTTTTTTCCCTCTTGGTGATGCCCTTACCTCCTCCTCAATAACTCCCAATATTCAGTATATACATTTCTGCTCTTCATTTCTTTTCCTTTCCTTGTTAAAAAAACCCTTCCTGCTGTCAAAACAGGAAATCATTTACAAGTTTGGATGAATTAGCTGCTTGCAAACAGCATTCTCAAATAAATAGTTTTATCATTTATGTAGAATTTAAAAAAGCAGTCTCAGTTACAGGAATTTTAGGCTACGGTGATTTTGCCCGTTTCACCACCCAGGACCAATATTTTATATTTTCCATAAGACTTTACATAGTAGTAATTAGTATTGAGTTACTTATGTATTATTTAAAATTTTTAAAAATAAAATGTTTTATTTTACTTTGATATGAATTGTAGTCCTCACTGATCCTGTTAAATACATCTTCGTGCCTCCTGCGTTACTTGTCCCAAGAGTGGTAAAGTTCCTGAGCACAGTATGTGCTGTCAGAACATTTTTAAAAAATAAATACTAAATTAGAATATACTGAAGTTGAAAATTTACAGTGGAATAATATGAATAGGAACAAAAGAGTGGCACATTCTTATTTTTAATGTCCATAATTTAGGCTCATTTGGGTCTGTGTTATCCAAATGTGCTCTTGAGCCTAAACAAAAGTACGGTGCAGAATGCCTAAATAAGAAGAAAAGCAATCAATAGATAAGAGCAATTTAAGTGATGCTTCAGCACAGCTAGGAGCTGATTGCAGAGGCCAAATATCAAGGTTGCAGAGGCCAGAAAGAAGCAAGAGGAAGGACATAAAAAAGACTGGCCCCCCCTCTAAGTGGGAAGACCGGATAGGGAGAAGGGGCCCCTACTGCGCTAAATAATCATTTCCAAAGATCTGGAATCCTATGATACTGGTGTTGAGTGTGGATGATGTAGATCATCCAGAAGCCGACGGAGGGTGAAGGCAGGGTGGGCCTGTCAGGAGAGGGAAGTCAGGAGGTGCTGAAGGGAAAGACGGAGGCACTGGCGGATTTGGGCAAGCAAGAAGGATGTAGGCGTGTGCCGGACGGGAGAAAATGTCAGCACGGCTGGTGCCAAAAGGGAGCCATTATTGCATGGAAAGGGAATGGATTGCGGGCATACCAAGGCTTTGCAGGTGTAGGAAGAGAAGCAGTGGAGAATGAGACAAACACACATGAGCAAACCAAATTACCTTCCATAAGGACACATCCAAGGCTTGTGGGGGCTCGTGTGAAACAGGTGAGGAGTCAACCTGTAGAAATCTAAACAACAGCCTTCGTGCCTCTGTTTCCTCATCTATACAATGGGGATAATAAAACTACTTGTATCCCATAGTTATAAACATGATCACAATGAGGTAATCTGTGAAGAACACTCAGAGGAGAGCCTGGCCCATGGTAAATGCTACATGTATTTACTGTTATCATTCTGCCACTAACTCTCATTTAATTATAATATGTTCCTTCTAAGGGCAGCCCCAGCAGCCTTTGTGGGGGACGAGAGCATCATTTAGCAGCAGGGCAGTGAAAGAGCATCCAGGACCCCACAACGCACAATTACTTCATGACTTTGCACCACATTAATGAAGCTTCTCAATTAGAACCTTTGTGATGCTGGTGGTGAATGTCAGGAAGGGAAAAGGTAAGAGAAGGAAGGCAGTGGGAGGCCAAGAGCTAAACTGAGTTTTGAAGACCTAGTCTCGTAGGAACCTTATGTGGACTAAAGTCTGTTGAAATAAAGTCTTCAATTTTCTTCTTTTACCCAGATTTCCTTTTTATTTCATTTACCCATCATATGTAACTTTTAAAAAACCCCATGTGAAGCTGACCCCTTTTATGTTCTATTTAATGTAGCTCACCCAAGATATCATCATGCAGGTGCCAAGATGGATTCATAGGGCACTTACCGGCCCTTCCAAACAATTAAGAAGCAGGCAGGTGGCCTCCATGGACCAACAAGTCAATACTCCTTCTCTTTTTGGGGTTGCTGAACTCCCAGCAGAAGCTATTAACAATGAATATTTTTGCATCTCATTGAGCTGTAAATTGTAAACGCTTCCCCAAATCCCTACTGCTCTCCTACATTTACCTCCTCTGAGCACTATGTTTAAAAGATCCAACTAGTTAATGAGCTCTGTGTTCCTTTGACTTCCTAAGAGAACACAAACTCTGTGAACCTTATTAGTAACACTGTACTTGCTAGGAAAATAAAGCAGTGTAATTTTAATCCATAATCCACAGATAAGTATGTCTAAGATGCTTAACATTATAGCAATTAGTACTTACTCAAGATCATGAAATCTTTCCAGCTCATTCATCCTTCTTTCCTTCCTTCCTTCTAAGAAATAACTGCTCTGGGAATAGATGGATTCAGCATACATTTTTTTTAAAATATACTTTTTATTTTGGAAGAGTTTTAGATTTACAGAATTATTGCAGAGTCCAGAAAGTTGCCATACACCTCCAATCCCAGTTTCCCTCTAACTAATATCCAACAATAGTATGATGCGTTTGTCACAATTAATGAATCAATAATGATAACATTATTATTAACTCAAGTCTATACTTAATTCAGGTATTCAGGTTATTTTAGCTTTTCACCAGTGTCCTTTTTCTGTCCCAGGATTCATCCAGGGCACTACAGTACATTTAATTATTAGGTCCCCTTAAACCCCTCTTGGCTGTGACAATTTCTCAGACTTTCCTTGTTTTCGATGACCTTGAGAGTTTTGAGGAGGACTGGTCAGACATTTTGTAGAACGTCCATCAGATGGCATTTGTCTGAAGCTTTTCTCATTACACGACTGGGTTCATGAGTTTGGGCAGGAAAACCACAGAGGTAAAGTGCTATTCTCATCATGTCATATCAAGAGTCCGTACTCTCAACAGGACCGATCACTGCTGCTGTGAATCCTGACCACGTGGCTGAGGTAGTGTTTGCCAGCTTTCTCCGCTGTGAAGCTACTCTTTTATTCTTCTCTCTCCAAACTGTACTCTTAGGAATCTGCCATTTCTCCAAGGGGGCTTCATTCCTTTTGTTGGAGAACAGTATTACAAGTCGAGATCTGGGTACAGGTATACTCATGGCTACTGGGGTGTCCTTGCTTCTAGGCAAGATATTATATGTGTGTATACACACCCATGTACATATGCATATCTACCAACATTTCTATATGTAATTATTTATATCTATATTGAGCTAATCATGAGTTTATACTGATATTGCCAACACACGGACCATTCTAGCCTCCTCCCCTTGATTATCTGTAACCACTTACTCCTATAGTGAGAAGCCTGGCTCTCACCATCCATCATCCATTTACTTAGTTGCTTAACTCCAGTATATACGTATGTATAGTGGTTTCAGAATTATTACCCCATAACCCCCTGGGGGGAAAAAACTTCATCAGCTAGAGTAGTGCTTAATGCACAGTTCCTTTTGCCTTTAGCCTTAGAGACTCCACTTATTTCCAAAATTACTTAGGTCAGCATCTTATTCCCCCACTCCCTTCAGTGAGGTTGGGTCATACATTTGTAATACAGTTGGATTGTTTTGTCACATTATGCATTCCACTCTGGAATCCCCTTTCTTTTTTTTAGATTTAAAAAAAATTTTTTTTTCTAGATTTTATTTATTTTTTTGACAGAGAGAAACACAGCGAGAGAGGGAACACAAGCAGGGGGAGTGGGAGAGGGAGAAGCAGGCTCCCCGCAGAGCAGGGAGCCCAATGCGGGGCTCGATCCCAGGACCCTGGGATCATGACCTGAGCCGAAGGCAGCCGCCCAACTGACTGAGCCACCCAGGCACCCCTGGAATCCCCCAACTTTCTAAGTCATTGTAAAAATTTGCCTACATTAAGGCTCACTCTTTATATTGTAAATTTCTATGGGGTTTGACAAATACTAAATGTCTTATATTCACCATTATAGTATCACACAGAATAGACTTACTGACCTAAATAATCCACTGTGCTTCCTCTATAAAATCCTCCCCTCCACACCCTATATCTCTAGCAACCTTTGATCTGTTTACTGTCTTCATAGCTTTTCCTTTTTTTTTTTTTTAATTTTATTTATTTATTTTGAGAGAGAGAATGAGAGACAGAGAGCATAAGAGGGAGGAGGGTCAGAGGGAGAAGCAGACTCCCTGCCGAGCAGGGAGCCTGATGCGGGACTCGATCCCGGGACTCCAGGATCATGACCTGAGCTGAAGGCAGTCGCTTAACCAACTGAGCCACCCAGGCACCCCATAGCTTTTCCTTTTCAAAATATTGTATAATTGGAATCATACAATATGTGGACTTTTCAGACTGGCTTCTTTTACTTAGCAATTTGCATTAAAGATTCATCCATGAATTTTTGTGACTTGATAATTCATTTTGTTTTATCATTGTATAATATGTCATTATATAAATGTGCCACAGTTTGTTTATGCATTCTCCTATTGAAAGACAGTTGCTTCCAGTTTCAGTGATTATGAAATAAAGATGATATAAGCATTGCATGCAAGTTCTTTTGTAATGCAAATTTGCAAATTTGTTGGGTAAATACCTAGTACGAATCATACGGGAATACTACATTTAGTTTTGTAAAAAACTGCCAAACTGTCTTCCAAAGAGACTGTATCATTTTGCATTCCCACCAGCAATGAGTGAAAGTTCCTGCTGTTTTTGCATCCTGACCATCAATTGGTATTGTCAGTTTTTTTGATTTGAGCTTTTCTAATAGATGTGCAGTTGTATCCCATTATTGTTTAATTTGCAATTCCCTAATGGCAAATGATGTTGGGCATCTTTTCGTATGCTTATTTGCTGTATGTATATCCTTCTGGATAAAGTGTCTGTTCAGATCTTCTGTGCATTTTTTAATTGGCTGTTTCTTCTCATATTGTTGAGTTTTAAGAGTTCTTTGTATATTTTGGATTTTTCTCCTTTTTCAGGTATGTGCTTTGCAAATATTTCCCCCAGTCTGTGGCTTGTCTTTTCATTCTTTTAGCATTGTCATTTGCAGAGCATAAACTTTTAATTTTAATAAAGTCCAACTTGTCAATTTTTCTTTATTGCTATATTTAAAAATTCATCAACAGGGGCGCCCGGGTGGCTCAGTCGTTGGGCGTCTGCCTTTGGTTCGGGTCATGATCCCGGGGTCCTGGGATCGAGCCCCGAGTCTGGCTCCCTCCTCAGCGGGAAGCCTGCTTCTCCCTCTCCCTCTCCCCCTGCTTGTGTTCCCTCTCTCACTGTGTCTCTCTCTGTCAAATAAATAAATAAAATCTTTAAAAAATTAAAAAAATTAAAATTCATCAACAAATCCAAGATTATAATAAAATTTCTCCTACGCTTTCCTTTTTTTAAAGTTTTATTTACTTAAGTAATCTCCACACCCAATGTAGGGCTCAAATTCACAACCCTGAGATCAAGAGCCACAGGCTTTTCTGACTGAACCAGCCAGATACCCCTCTCCTATGCTTTCTTTAAGAAGTTTTATAACTTTGTATATTAGATTTGAATCTATGATCCATTTTGAGTTATTTTTTTTGTACAGTCTCTTCCTATGTTCCTTTTTTCACATATGGATGTCCACTTGTTCTAGCACCATTTGTTGAAAAGACTTTGTTCATTTGTCAAAGACGAGTTGACTATTTTTGCATGGATCTATTTCTGGGCTTTCTATTCTGTTACATTTATCTATGTGTCTACTCTTTTGCCAGTATCATTCTGTCTTAATTACTATAGACTTATAATAAATCTTAAGTAGGGTACCGTGATTCCTCCAACTTTGTTCTTTTTCAGTATTGTGTTGGCTATTCTTGGTCTTTTGTCTTCCCTTATAAGCTTTAGAATTAGTTTGTTGATATCTACAAAACAGCTTGCTGAGGTTTTGATCAGGACTATGTCAAGTCTATAGATAAAGTTGAGAAGAAGTCACACCTTAATAATTGGGTCTTCCAATCCATGAACATGAGTGATTTCTCCATTTATTTAGCTCTTCCTTGATGTTTTTCATCAATGTTTTATAGTTATCTGCACACAGGTCCTGTACGTATTTTATTATATTTATCCCTAAGTGTTTAATTTTTAAGTGCTATTATAAATGGTATATTTTTTACATTTCAAATTCTATTTGTTCATTGCTGGTATATAAGGAAAGCAATTGACTTTTGTATATTACACCTTTGTTATACTCATTTATTAATTCCAGGAGGCTTTTATTGATTCTTTGGGATTTTCTACATAGACAATCATGCCATCTGTGAGTAGAGAGTTTTATTTCTTCCTTTTTAGTCTGTATATCTTTTACTTCCTTTCTCACCTTATTGAATTAATTAGAACTATGTTGAATAGGAGAGGTGAGAGAAGACACCTTTGCCTTGATCCCAGTATTGGGGAAAGTGCCCAGTTTCTCATTAAGGAGTATGGTGTTAGCTGTAGGTTTATTATAGATGTTCTTTATCTAATTAAGGATATTTCCTTCTATTCCTAGTTTACTGCACATTTTTTTCATGAATTGCTATTGGAGTTTGTCAACTGCTTTTTCTATGTCAATTGATATGATCATATGCTTTTTCTTCTTTATACTGTTGATGTAGATTAGATTGTTTTGAATGTTAAACCAGTCTTGCATACCTGTTATAAATCTCACTTGATTGTGGCATATAATTCTTCATATACATTGTTGGATTTCATTTGTTAATATTTTGATGAGGAAATTTATTTCTATGTTCATGAGAAATATTGGTCTATAATTTTCTTGCAATGTCTTTATCTGGCTTTGATATTAGGATAATGCTGGTCTCATAGAATGTGTTAGGAAATGTTTCCTCTTCTATTTTTTGGAAGAGGTTGTGGAGAACTGGTATCATTTCTTCCTTAAATGCTTGGTAGACTTCACTGGTAAAACTGTCTGGGCCCAGAGATTCTTTTTTGGAAGGTTATTAATTAAATATTTCATGTATTTACATTTTTGGGGGGGGAGTGGAACTCAAGTTATCTGTGTTTTTTTAATTTAAATTCAATTAATTAACATATCGTGTATTATTAGTTTCAGAGGTAGAATTCAGTGACTCATCAGTTGTATATAACACCCAGTGCTCATTACATCATGTGTCCTCCTTAATGCCCATCACCCACTTACCCTATCCCCCCACCCACCTCCCCTCCAGCAATCCTCAGCTTGTTTCCTATGGTTAAGAGTCTCTTATGGTTTGTGTGTAGTCATATTTTAGAAAGTAAAAAGAAACAAAGGAAAAAAGAAACAAGGGAATTTAACTTGAGTAATATACTATTTAACCTAATTATTATTGTCATTTCAACATATAGTTAATATGAGAATATTAATGAGTAATTTTATATTCTTTTTCTCGTACTAAGTCTTTGAAATATGGTGTGTATTTTATCCTTACTGCACATCTAAGTTTGAACTAGCCACATATCAAGTGCTCAAAAGCCATATGCAGTTAGCTAATGGCTACCATTTTGGATAATGTACTTCTAATGTCTAAACCAAAGCTCTGGTTACTACTGAATTTTAATAATGTATATTTTACCCTTTCTCAGGATATTAATGATGGAATATAGATTTATTACTTTTTAAGGGAACAATCTGGTACTTTCCTTTAAAAGAGAATCATATTTATCCCTATCTGAAAATAAGCCTTGGCAATGAAAAATTAATATGCGTAATCTTATTTCTCATGTAGCAAATTCGAATTCATTTCACGGAATGTCACAAAATTTTTAAGAGGCAAATAAACCAAGCTGCTAGTGTTAACTGAAAAATTACCTTTTTCTGTGACAGTGTCTGTAACAGTTTTAAATGGAGTCAATACACTCTGAGAACTGTAAAATCAAAGCTGTCCACTGGCAAAGTAATTTGACCCTGTTTGCACTAAGCCATTTACTGTTAACATAAATTTACAATGTGGACTAATCATCAGATACAACAGAGTGATTAGCTCTGTTGAATATACATACATCCCTGTCTGATGTTAGCTGAATGAGGCTTTTGCTCCTTCATTATATCAGCAGCTTTTCCTTTCTGGACCTGTCTCTATTGGTCCTCAAAAAGTCCAGATATTATGAGACTGACAGAGAGTAGACCAGTGGTTCCAAAGTACTGCTTTGGATTCAGCCAGGAATGCGAAAGATGCAGGCAGGAAGAGCAGGAATCTGTTATTTCTGGCTCAGAGGTCCAGCCACTAACAGGTCTCTTAGCCTCCATGAAGTTCCCTAAATCCTGGCAGCATCCAGCCAAATCAGGAAGGAGCTCTTTGACCAAGACCTAGACGAGGAGAGCACGGTAGAAGTAGTTAATAAGTAACAGGATGGATGAATGAGTCAATGAACAAATGCATGCAATAAATAATGAATAAAATAATAAAATGAATGAATAAAATGAATGAATGAATAAAAATAAACTTCTGTCTTCTTGGGCTATTTGCAGTCCTCCTGCCTGCCTGCAGGACAGGCTCCAGGCCAAATTCTGAAGTCAGAAGTTTTTGTCTTTGATTTTGTCTTATCTCCTTTTCTTGGTGTCATTATGCCCTCATAAATTCCAGCCTATGTCCGATTCTCATATTATTTCCTAATCCTTTGTGATAGGATTATTATCCCCATTAGGCAAATGGAAAACAGAGTCTCAGAGAGAAATAAGTAGGAGCTCTGAAGGCTAATCTTGGCTCTGACTTTACCCAGCAGGATGATCTTGAACATCTCTCTTCAATCTTGGGACTCAGATTAATGCCTCCTATTCCTACACACTTTGGATGACTGCCACTCACCGGCTGTGTGAATTTGGGCAAATTACTTACCTTCTATTAGCCTCAGTAGCCTTATCTGTAGAGTCTGAGTAAATATCTGATGGCTGGATTTACCTGATGGGTTCATTTACCTGATGGGCTGTTATAAAAAAAAAATGTAAATAGATGAAATAAGGTCCATAAACCACTTACCACAATACCTCGCATATAACAGATACTCAATAAACATTAACCATTATCATTTTTACCTCCCATCTGTCAAATCGTTGTACCATCTATGCTTAGAAATAATAACACTGAAATAATAAATAACATTTATTGAGCCAGGAAATGTGCAAATCTACGTACATATGTTATCTCTCCTAATTCTTGCATAATAACATCCTCATTTTACAGGTGAAGAGACTAAAACTCAAACTGCGTAAGTAATCCACCTGAGGTCACAATTGCTAAGTGGTAGAGTTGGGATTTGAAAGTGTATCTTTCTAGGGCGCCTGGGTGGCTCAGTCGTTAAGCGTCTGCCTTCGGCTCAGGTCATGATCCCAGGATCCTGGGATCGAGTCCTGCATCGGGTTGCTTGCTCCGCAGGAAGCCTGCTTCTCCCTCTCCCACTCCCCCTCTTGTGTTCCCTCTCAGACTGTGTCTCTCTCTGTCAAATAAATAAATAAATTCTTAAAAAAAAAAAGAAAGAAAGTGTATCTTTCTAATTTCAAAGCTTGTACTCTTTTTATTATATTACAAGAACTCTTCTAGCCCCAAAGGTCTCTAGCTTGCAACTATTCTTTGATTTATGAAACTTGGTGAGGCAAAAAAAATTCATCAAAGGCCTACCTGTGTGTGGCAGTGTGCTAGGTGCTAGGAAGGGTACAAGATGAATAGGACGTGGTCCTCAGCCTCCCACAGGACTTCATTTAGGCCAGTTTTCCTTGGTGTCTTTTCTAATATGATTCTAGAATTCAGTAGTCATTTCTCTGTCTCTCTCATCTTTATAAACTGTTAGTTTAGAAAATGTGTTTCTAGGGGTGCCTGGGTGGCTCAGTCGTTAAGCGTCTGCCTTCGGCTCGGGTCGTGGTCCCAGGGTCCTGGGATCGAGCCCTGCATCCAACTCCCTGCTTCACGGGAAGCCTGCTTCTCCCTCTCCCACTCCCCCTGCTCGTGTTCCCTCTCTCGCTGTGTCTCTCTCTGTCAAATGAATAAATAAAATCTTAAAAAAAGAAAATGTATTTCTAAAGAACTATATTTGCTAAATTAACAGCGCTATCAGAGGCTGATTATCTCATCACAGTAAATTGTCAGCATCTATGTTAAGGCTTTTTAATTAGCTTGAAATGATTATTACTAAGTGACCCTTTATGTAACACAATAACAAATCATTTCAAAAACATTTGCTGACAACCTACAGTAAGTTAAATGGTGTCCAAAAAAAACCCCACAAAACACCCCCAAAAGCCCACCCATGTTTAAGGATTTTTTTTTAAGAAAAATGAAAACTTATAGGGGATTCTCCCACTCTCCCATCTGTAAAAAGGTCTGTTCTATGGAACACCTGCTGTGAGACAGAGTGCTTGATGGATAAGCAAACATGAAGTATAGGGCATGAGCTATGAGGCTTCTTTTGCTTCTAAATCGATTGAAAGATCACCATCATGCGCTCATGGTTTGGTAAAAACAATCTGAGTAACTAAGCTAACTGATCCACAGGAATCCAGTACTTTCTGTTCATATGGAACAAAATTTTAGAATGCCACTTTTTACACCAATATAAATTTATGGCAATGCTTCCTCCATACCCCTAAAATGAAGAGACAGTAGCATAATAAGAAAATAACTGGGCAATTTCCATTGAATTTATTCTCATTTGTCAAGCTCCTGCTTCTTGTGGGGCTTTTGGAATCATCAAATGAAAGGTTAAGTACCATTGTTTTCACATTGATCAGAAAAGAGAGATGCGGATAACGGGCTTTTGTGTAGAAACCGCACCTGTCCACTTTCTTGCTCAAAGTAACTCCAAAATTTATATTTGAAGTCAGGGCAGAAGTTTCATTAACAGAAAAATGTTCTTCCATCTCAGAATCTTTCAAAAACGAGGTCTTTCTGGGGCGCCTGGGTGGCTCAGTCGTTAGGCGTCTGCCTTCTGCTCAGGTCACAATCCCAGGGTCCTGGGATCGAGCCCCGCATCCGACTCCCTGCTCTGCGGGGAGCCTGCTTCTCCCTCTCCCACTCCCCCTGCTTGTGTTCCCTCTCTCTCTGTGTCTCTCTCTGTCAAATAAATAAAATCTTTAAAACGAAAAACAAAAAAACGGGGTCTTTCTAACTTTACCAAGACCCTTGCTCTTTATCTAATCTCTCCATTATTACTTACCATTTCTCTCTCTACCAGGCAAACAGGGATTTACCTGCTGCTCAGGATTTTTGGAACCAGGCATTCTCCTTAACAGAAGAGCACTAAATTGTTCAGAGATCAGTTAGGAGATGGATGACTGAGAGTTTGGGTCATGGATGAAATTCTGCTCAAACCACTTGTTGGTAGTAAATACACTACCTTCACTCGTAGAAGAGGACTCATAAACATTAATAAATGTTTATTTTGAGATCATAACAAAAATTAATAAATGTTTATTTTGAGATCATAACAAAAATTAATAAATGTTTATTTTGAGATCGTAAGGTAACTTCAGAGTTATGGGGCTTGGGGAGAGATGGATCCCACTGACCTAATCCTGTGGGCCTTCCTCTGTGGAAAGCCACGCCCCTTTCCACTGTATATTTCTTAAAGTGTGGTCCTTAGGGCGCCTGGGTGGCTCAGTTGGTTAAGCGACTGCCTTCGGCTCAGGTCATGATCCTGGAGTCCCGGGATCGAGTCCTGCGTTGGGCTCCCTGCTCAGTAGGAAGTCGGCTTCTCCCTCTGACCCTCCCCCCTCTCGTGCTCGCTCTCTCAAATAAATAAATAAAATCTTAAAAAAAAAAAAGTGTGGTCCTTAGAACGTTATTGTGTAAGATTTTCTACAGGAAAGGGAACCAGAGTTAAAGAAATGTAGAACATGCTGCATTATAGAAATGCTTTAGAGGTTCATAAGACACATTATCATATTAAAGATTCTAAGAGTCCTGTATTAAGAAACCATGTTTAACATCCTGGAAAAAAAAATTACTGTAGATTTATGCTGCTTCCACGGTGGGCTAGGTCTGAATTCCTATCTTCTACTCAAAGTAATACCAGGATAAGGCAGAACAAGTTGAAAACCAAAGAGTTTACTCCAACCTGGACATCAGGAAGCATCTGTATTTCATTTCTTCTGCCTGAAGTGAGATTTTGTTTTGTGGATCTCATTAAATTATGTGGTTCAAATCACTCATGGCAAATGCTTAGAGATTGTTTTAGCACGTTTTAATATGTCAAATTGTACTCGGCATTAGGCCAAGGACAGGGCAATTTTTCTGTGTTTTCAGAGAGCTTGCTTGGTCGTAGAGATTGGAGGCTTATTGCTTTTATGCAATGTTAAATCGGGATGCAGCAATTGGAAATGTTTGTGGGAAAATGCTGCCTGTTCCATAACGCAAGCTTGGTGCTTGTTGAAAGACAGCCGTAACTTGTAGTTTTATGTTTTGTTTTAAATTTCATTTTTCCTACAAATATTGTTGGATATAAGAAAGGGACTTTCTGTTTTTCTTGGGCATAGGATATATTTATGTATTAAGAGGGCTTAAAAAGAGCAAGATTGCTATCCATTACTTTTTGGATGGCACCAGGACTCTCGCAAAGCTATCTTTAGTTAATAATATCACCAGAAGTTTTGTGTTTTTTTTTTCAAACCATTTTTTCCATAAAAGTAGAAGGCTCTTCTAACCAGGGAAAGGAATTGAGGCTTTTCAAAATCATCCTATTGTTGATCCCGTGGCTTTTGCTCTTTAAGAGTAATGATTGCTTGTTTCTGGACATCTTCCATGAAGAGCAAGAGGACAGATACCCAGGGCAAGCTAAAGATACAGGGTTTAGAACTCTGTGACCTCCATTTTTAGAAGGCAAATTTCTCGCCAAGCGTTTTATCAGTTCCAGAGACTGTTAGCTACCTTCTTCTCACCATCTCCTACGCTACCTGCTGGGGGCTCAGAGTTTGGGAGAAGCCACATGCATTATCAGAGAAGAAAAGTATATTACCAGCTTAGCTAGGCTGCTATTATATACGGAAACCTTGCACGTCTGATTCCCCAGGGAATCGGCAAGCCTTTTTCTTACCCTTGCTGAATAAACCAACCTGCTGAATGTGGGGAAGTTACTTCCATTAGAAAACCTCAGCCCTTAATTTGGCTCTTTTCTTTTCCTTCCACAGTAGAGAAATATTTCCAAAACCTGAAGTGGTTCTGATTAGTGGTGAAGTCAAAGAGCCTTCAGCTCCAATTAAAATGTGCTTTAAGTCATTTTGTGTGGTAATGGCTGCAGTATAAAAACAAGTTAAATTTCTTTTTATTTTTGATCATGGGTTTGGCTCTTGAATTATTCTACTCACTAGCAAATCCTGGCACAGCTTTCCGGGCTGCCTGTGGAGGAGGTGTTCACAGGCTTTCCAATTAACACCCTGTTAAGCTGCACACCTGTGGTGGAATTGCCCTCAGATCACGATACTGAAGCTTTGAATCCCATGACACTTGTATTATTGTCCTGAAAAATAAAACTTAAAATGATATAAAATGATTCTTGTTGTCTTTGCGATGGCAATTGGTTTCTTTGGTGTTCTTGTGGAGCAGTTAAGGGTAGAGGGATATGTGGGAGAGTCATTGGGAATATATTTATTAACAACTTTATTGAGGTATACTTTACATCCCATAAAATTCACCCATTTTACATGTACAATCCGATGATTGTTAGTATAGTTACAGAGTTGTGTAACCATTACCACAATCTAATTTTGGAACATTTCCATCACCCTTAAAAGAAAGCAGGACCCATTAGCCATCATTCCCGTTTCCCATACCCAGCCCTAGGCAACGCCCAACCTCCTTTCTGTCTCTCTAGATTTGCCTTCTCTGGACATTTCATATAAATGGAATCATGAAGTGTGTGGCACTTTGTGTCTAGTTTCTTTCACTTAGCATGTTTTCAAGGTTCATCCATGTTGTGGCATGTACCTCGTTCCTTTTTATTGCCTAATAGCACCCCACTGTATGGCTACACCACAATTTTGTTTACCCATCCATCAGTTTAAGGACATGTGGGTTGTTTCCACATTTTGGCTATCATGTCTAATGCTGACGTGAACATTAACGGGCAAGACCGTGTGAACATAGCAAATTCTTAAAAAATTTATTTATTTGAGAGAGAGGGGCAGGGAAGGGCAGAAGGAGAGAGGGGAGGGGGAATCTCAAGTAGACTCTGCACTGAGCACAGAGCCCAATGTGGGGCTTGATCTCAGGACCCCAAGATCATGACCTGAATTGAAACCAAGAGTTGGACGCTCAACGGACTGAGCCACCCAGGTGCCCCAAATATACCAATTTATATTAAACATAGTGAAGGCAGATTAAAGTTCAGCTTAGACCCTTGTCTTCAGCCAGAACATTATTAGTACGAGCTGTGGGGGAGGGGGTGGGGCTGTAACATTTACAGAGTAAATGGCAGTTATACAAAATTGCTGATAGTCAGAATGCCAGTTAATATAAAAGTTTGTATAAATTCCCAAGGATTTTATGAAAATTTAGGGTTTTATGAACATTTTTAGGTTGTCTCTTTTCCATGTCCACTGGCAACCACCTCAGCTTTTTCCAATAGCTGTAAAGAACATCAAGGGTTACAGTACTTGCTGGCCTGAGTTTAGAAGACTGATCCAGGACTTAAGAATTCTGTCTGCCTGGGGCGCCTGGGTGGCTCAGATGGTTAAGCATCTGCCTTCGGCTCAGGTCACGATCCGAGGGTCCTGGGATCGAACCCCACATCGGGCTCCTGGCTCAGCAGGGAGCCTGCTTCTCCCTCTGCCTCTCTCCCTGCTTATGCTTTCTCTCTCTCTCTCTCTCTATCTCTGTGTCTCAAATGAATAAATAAAATCTTAAAAAGAAAAACTAAAAAAAAAAAAAAGAATTCTGTCTGCCTTTCTACAACCCTCTCTGCTGCACTGGAAAAATCTTGTCACCCCACTCCTCAGTTTCCTTGTCTTCAAAATGGGGATAAATGATGCCCATACAGATCCCAAGGTGGTGATGAGGTTAAACATTTTTCAGGCATTTAAAAGCACCTCAAATAAAAGGTAATACACTATATAAGCATAAAGAATTTTTGTTGGCAAAGATGAAAAGAAGGTTTAGTCAGCCTTTTGTTCTTTCTGGAAAACTTAAAAAATAGATAAAACCACAAGGTTTAATTTTGTACATTTGAGCGGTCAAGAATGTGATATTCATTTCCTCCAAGGCCAAAAATATTCATGGTTCCAGTAATGTTAAGCCCTTCATTGGAGGAGCAGTTTTTCTGAGTTCCCCAAAGCTTTGCTAACTACATTCTAAAATAAAACTCTTTTACCTTCTCATCACAACACAGCAACCATTTGGTTTAGAGCAGAAAAAGAAAAAAGTTCTCTGGAAGGAAATTAATCCAATAAGCAATTAACCAGCAAATCCTCATTGAAGGAGACACAAGGTGTTTTTGGCCTTAAGGAATTTACTCTTCTGATAGGGTTCAAAAAGAATTAACAATACCAAAGCTATGCCTTATTTCATTTTAGTATCCCATGTCTATTTCCATTCCAGAATGGTATCTGGCCTCTTGAAGATAATTTTTTAATGGTAAAGTTTTGACTCTTATAGAGATATAAAAATGAACATACGTTATAGATTCTATTTAACTTATAATGAGAGCACGAGGCAGATGTTAGAACCAATTCAAAGAGAATACAAAGAACAGACACATATATAGATCAGGAATATTCAAATGAATATGCAAATAGAGGGTAAATGCGGCTTCTTCCACAGTGGGAAAGTGAAGTAATTAAACCTCAACCACACAGGTCTCTAGAGTACTTAGAAAATATTTTTGAAGTTAATGAACAAAATAACTAATCAGACAATAAAGGCTGTAGAACTCAGAAAAGGAAAGTGATAAGGATCTGTAAGATTTTATGAAAAAGGAAGGCAGAAATTAGGTTTTGAAGATATTTGAGTAAGGTCAGGGTACAGGGGAGGAGAGACATGAACAGTTCTAGGCAGGGCGGGGATGGGATGACCTAGTCATCCAGGGTAGTTGGAAAGTCCAGGATAGTTGGAAGTGAAGACTTCGATTGACTTCACGACAGAGATTAAGAGGTAGGTCGTTTACGCACAAGTTCCCAAAGAAAGAGCTAGCTGTGTCCCCCCCTTGCTTCATAAGTGTACAATCAGCCCCTGGGAGCTCAGAGATGCATAATGTGGTTTGAGGGATTCTAACCTCTCCCCACAAAATATTTCATGGATTTACCAGATTGCCCCAATGTCTGAACTTCCCAACACTAGTCACTCTTCCAGATCTACAGTACTCAACGCAGCTGTTAAGGTGTGAATGGCATCTGTCTTGGAAGAGTACGTTAGATAGCCTCATTGGTCATTAACACCTCGGTTCCTATTAGCTGATCAGTTTCCTCAAAACAGGAAGTACTCCACCCAGAGGGAGCCCCCAGTCAAGAAGCCACTTTGGATTTTGGCCAGTTTCGTTCTGGGCCACAGGACGCTTTGAGATATGGAAAAGAGACCTCTTTGAAGCATGCCCCATGCATAGCCCTGTAAATGGTGCGCAGCTTTGCTGCTAACAAGTCCAATGATGAGATTTTGAATAGGATTCTACCTGACTTGGCTAGAAGCTTCAGGCCCTCCTCTTGAAATCATACCTCTTGGAGTCCCTTTGAATTTCCCTGTCCTTGAGCATATTTTTATTTTGATTCAAGGAGAAAGTTGGGAGCATGAAACCTTGTTTAACAGAAGCTGGCAGAGATTGTGCTACCCAGGGGTGGGGATTCAAATGTCGGTTCAAGAGGGAGAAAGGACTTGGCAGAGGGGAGTGCAACTTCGCTGCAGTGCTGTTTCTCCCGTTTCACTCCTTTTTCTACTTGGTCCCTCAGCTTTTCCCTTTGTGCTCAGCTCTCTGAACCGATTCGTATGTTTGGTATACGGTTTGGGGGGGCACCCTAGATAAATATTAAATTAGTCCACCAATAAGCACTGTGCTGAGCACTGCAAAATATACGAATAGGTATGAGACTGGCTTCTGCCCTCAAAGGGTATACATCAGGAAGTGAGACACAAACACATGAAAATATCGCTAATAAACATAACAAGGGTTTCCACCAACACTATGGAATGCCTGTATTTCAGAACTCACCAGAGAACTATATCTTGAGTTAAGATCATGTTAAAAGGTGAAGAACGAATATTTAAGAAAGTTTAATCATCCTCTAGGTCAGCAATTCTCGACCTTGGCTGCTTATTAGAATCACATAAGAGGTTTTCAAAAAAACATGCACAAATCCCACCCTCACCCAAAATTCTGCTACACTTGGGTTGGGATGGAGCCCAGATGCTAGTATTTTTAAATTTCTTTACTATGACACAAAATGCAAATTTTAGGGGCACCTGGTTGGCTTAGTTGGCAGAGCATGTGACTCTTGGTCTCAGGGTTGCGAGTTTGAGCCCCACACTGGGTGTAGAGATTACTTGAAAATAAAAAAATCTTTAAAAGAAAATGCAACTACATTTATTAAAATACGAATTTTAAAAGCATACAAAATGGAAACGTACAGTCTAATGAATTATTCAATGAATACCAGTGTAAACAACATCCAAACCACAAAATAGAACATTTCCCAAACTCAATGAGTCTCCCTTTCCATGACTCCATGGGCCCCCTCAATCACAATCTCCTTCCTCCTCTACAGGTAACCACTATCTTGATTTTCATGGTCATCATTTTCTTGCTTTTCTCTATAGTTTTACCACATATGTGCATTTACCATCATATTAAATATGAATTTGGTCCTTTTTTAAAATTTATGGAATAGAATGGAATACTGTGCATTCTTTGCATTCTTTGGTGTTTGGTTCTTTTGCTCAATATAATGTTTGTGAGATTGATCTAATTTGCTGTATATCGTTCATTTTAATTGCGGTGTAGTATTCCATAGTATGACTATTCCACAATTCATTTATGTTGGTGAATGTTTGCTTTATTTCCAGCGTGAGGCTTTTATGAACATCCTTATACATGTCTTTTGATGCACTTACACATACATTTCTGATGGATTTACACTCAGGACTACTATTGTTGAGTCATCAGTTTTTATGTTCAATTTTAGCCAAATAGTTTTCCAAAGAGTTTGTACCAATTTACAGTTCCATTAGCACTGTTCAAGAGTTACTTTTGTTCCTCATTCTCACTGACATTTAATATTGTCAACCTTTCCTGGTGTTAGGAATTCGGGTGGGGTTAAATTTCAAACACAATGGTATCTTATTATGGTTTTAATTTGTGTCTCCCTGATTACTAACAATGTTGACTAACATTGTTGTATATGTACTGGCCATTTGAATTTTCTCTTAAGTGGTGGTTTGAATCTTTGTTCATTTCTCTATTGGGTTGTCTTTTTCCTATTGATTTGTAGGAGTTCTCATGTTTTGTGGGTACAAGCCAGTTATATATTATGCAAAAATCTCTTCCCACTTTGTGGCTTGCCTTTATACTTTCTTAAGGGTGTCTTCTGAGGGCGCCTGGGTGGCTCAGTTGGTTAAGCGACTGCCTTCGGCTCAGGTCATGATCCTGGAGTCTCGGGATCGAGTCCCGCATCAGGCTCCCTGCTCGGCAGGGAGTCTGCTTCTCCCTCTGACCCTCCTCCCTCTCATGCTCTCTGTCTCTCATTCTCTGTCGCGCAAATAAATAAAATCTAAAAAAAAAAACAAAAAAGGGTGTCTTCTGATACACAGAGTGACTAATTTTAATGTAATCAGAATTATCAGGGTTTGTTAATGTCAATATGACTCCACTATAATAAAGAGAAGGTCATAAAGATAAAGAGGTATTTTGCCAAAGACGGAATCAGATTTGTAGTTACAGAAAAAGCCCATAGATGTTGGCACGTTTTTTCATCAAACAGGGTATAACACAAAGTTCTGACGAGAAACCTTGATCAGAAGTCATTACACAGATGTGCAGGGGTCAGTTAACAAAGCATCAAGGCCTAGAAATAAACCCACCCACCAGGCTAATAATCTTACTTGCCAATTATTCCACACTTGTTACTATCGGTTTCTCAATTAGATTATAAAATCCAGTCCAGCAAGTGGAAACCATTATCCTTGGACATAACACACAAGGTGTGGAATTGCAGGGAGAGGACGGTACAGAGAAAGTGAAGGCTGGGACATACTTGGTAGGCCATATGTGCTTCACTATCACTGGGGTGGGAAACATTGGAAAGGAGCAGGAACACTGGGGCTGATAAGTAAGTGGTCTTGCAAGACTAAGGAACTTTGAGCTTTCCATTGAAATGTTGGTCCATTGAGGTGCTTTAAGCAGGAGACTAACACAGTCATTTTTGTTACTTGAGTCACTGGCAGCTGTGTGGAGAAAGGGTTGGGATAAAGGGAGTGAGACTGAATGTTCAAAGGCCTGTGGCCATTAAAGGGAGAAGTCCCATGATATTTAGGCAATAAACTCAAAGCAATTACTGATTATTGGGAGATGGGAGAAGTAAAGAAAGAAAAATATTTCCTTAAGTTCTTAGAAATTTAATCCTGCAGCAAAATATTTTATTTAAAAAGGGCATTCTAGGGGTGCCTGTGTGTCTCAGTTGGTTGAGCATCTGCCTTCGGCTTGGGTCATGATCTGGGGGTCCTGGGATCAAGCCCCGCATCAGGCTCTCTGCTTCTCCCTCTCCCTCTGTGCTCTCTCGTTCTCTCTCAAGTAAGTAAATAAAATCTTTAAAAAATAGTAAAAAATAAAATAAAATAAAAAGGGCATCCTGTGATCCACACAAGTTTGGGCTTAAATGCACACCAGAGTATTAAGGGCCCTGATAACTAATTCGACAAGGAAAATCTGTTGTTGCTTTTTTTTTAACCCAAAAGTTCAAAACTTTATTTTATCAAACGACTTTTACCTATTAATATTCTGTTCTGTTGGGTTTGCCTTTGGGAAATATTGGTCTAGAATGGCTTCCAGGGAGTTCTGGCTTGTTAACAGAGTAAAGGGTGGGTCTACTAACTGAGTTTGGGAGTACATAAATAAGAGCAGATTTATGGGACAATGTATTAAGTTCAGTTTGCATATTTTGAGTTCTAAGAGGACATTTCCAATAAACAATTGAATAAACGGGCCCAGAAATTAAGGATGAAATCTGGATGGAGGAACAGATTTGGAAATCACCAGATGAATTCCAAAGGGTAGATGATGTTTTTAAGAAAAGTGCATATAGGTAGGAGACAAAAGGGCTGAGGACAGCCTCAACAGCACCCTTTAGTGAATTCTTTTCCTGCTGAGTTGCCTCTTACAGATTTTCTATTTTACATACGTAGGTCTGTTAACTGAAGTCTCTATTTGGTTCCATTGCTCTATTTCTCTATCAACATAATGCTACATTAATGGTAATTAGCTTTATAATGAGAGGATGTCTTTTTTTTTTTTAGATTTTATTTATTTTTTGAGAGAGAGAGACAGCGAGAGAAGGAACACAAGCAGGGGGAGTGGAAGAGGGAGAAGCAGGCTTCCTTCTGAGCAGGGAGCCCGATGCCGGGCTCCATCCCAGGACCCTGGGATCATGACCTAAGTTGAAAGCAGATGCTTAACCAACTGAGCCACCCAGGAGCCCCAAGAGGATGTCTTATAAGGCAAATTCATGTACACTGTTCTTCCAACTTTTCTTGGCTATTAGTGACCCTTTGATCTTTCACATAAACTTTAGGATAAGTACATCATGGTCTAAAAAACACCATTATTGGTATTTTTATTGCAATTGCATTGAAAGGATTTGTTTAAGAAAATTGATAATTTTATTATGGTGAGTCTTGCCTTTCATGAAGAATAGTATATATTCTATATATGTGTGTGTGTGTGTCTGTGTGTATTTGTCTTCTTTATTATATTTTCATAGCTCTGTACACTTTTCACCTCAATGTTCCTGAACGTTTTTTGAAGGAATTAATGCTAGGTACTCTGTGGTTGTATTGTTACTGTTAATAGACTCTTCTTTCCCAACCCATTCCCATTGTCTAATTATCTATAGCTGGTGCCTAAGAATGCTATTGGTTTTCATATGTTGATCTGGTATTTAATAGCCTTGCTGAACACTTCTACTATTTCAAGGAGTTTGCATCTTCTCTTGAATTTTCTTTGCAAACAACGTATCATCTGCAAATAAGGACACTTTTACGTTTCTATTCCACCCCTTTTATCTCTTATTTCTCTTATCGTATTGCATTGCTGAAAATCGCAGATACAATTTTAAGTTTAAAAAAAGAATGGCAATAAAATCTTAAAAAGGGGGGGGCACCTGGGTGGCTCAGTTGGTTAAGCGCCTGCCTTAGGCTCAGGTCATCATCCCAGGGTCCTGGGATCGAGCCCCACGTTGGGCTCCCTGCTCAGCGGAGAGCCTGCTTCAGCCTGCCACTCTGTCTACTTGTGCTCTCTCTCTGTCACTCTGTCAAATAAATAAATAAAATCTTAAAAAAAAAAAAAGAATGGCAGCCATTTTTGTCTTATTCCTAAGATTTATGGGCATGCTTCTAATTTTTTAAATGATGTTTTCCATAATTTTTATTAAATAGACTAATTTTTAGAACAGTTTTAGATTCACAGAAAAATTGAGTGGATGGGACAGAGATTTTCCATATATCTCCTATATCCCACATGCATTGCCTCCTATATTCATAATACACCAGAGTGATACATTTGTTACAGTTAGTGACACATCATAATCACTCAAAGTCCATTGTTTACACTATGGTACATTCTATGGGTTTGGACAAATGTATAATGACATCTATCTATCATTATAGTATCATACAGAGTACTTTCATGGTCCTAAAAATCATATGTGCTCTGTCTATTCATCTTCCTTCCTACCCCCCACCAACCCTTGACAACCACTGATCTTTTTACTGTCTCAATAGTTTTGCCTTTTGCAGAATGTCATGTATTTGGAATCGTATAGTATGTTGCCTTTTCAGATTGGCTTCTTTCACTTAGTTATACGCACTTAAGGTCCTTCCATGTCTTTTCATGGCTTGATAGTTCATTTATTTTTAGAGATGAATAATATTGCATTATCTGGATGTACCACAGTTTAATTATCCATTCATCTACTGAAGGACATTTCAGTTGTTTTCTAATTCTGGTAAATATGAATAAAACTACTATAAACAGTTTTAGACCTTCCTTTTTTTCTAATATATTTGTTCAAAGCTATAAATGTCCCTCTAACCACTGTCTTTGCTTTTGTTATATAGAAGTGTATTGTTTAATCTCCAAGTATTCTGGGATTTTCTAGTTATCTTTTTGTTATTGATTTCTAGTTTAATTCCATTGTGGCCTGAGTGGACATACCATTTGATTTCTAGTCTTTTAAATTTGTTATGAGGTATTTTGTGGCCCAATACATGGTCTATCTTGCTGAAAGCTTCATGTGAGTTTGAGAAAAATGTGTACTCTGCTGCTGTTGGATGAAGTAGTCTATAGACGTCAATTATACCCAGTTGATTAATGGTGTTGTTGAGCTTAACTGTATCTTTACTGATTTTCTGCCCATTGGATTTATCCATATCTGATAGAGGGGTGTTCAGGTCTCCAACTATAATAGTGAATTCATCTATTTCTCCTTGCAGTTCTATCAGTGTTTGCCTCATGTATTTTGAGACTTTGTTGTTAGGCGCACACACACACACAAAATTGTTACATCTTTTTGGAGAATTGACCCTTTTATCACTATGTAATGCCCTTCTTCGTCCCTGAAAACTTCTTGCTCTGAAGTCTGTTCTGTCTGAAATTAGTAGAGCTACTCCTACTTTTTTTGAATACTGTTAGCATGGTATGTCTTTCTCTGTTCATGTAGTTTTAATCTATATATGTCTTTATAGCTAAAGTGGGTTTCTTCTGTAAAACTCCTAGAAGATGGGCGCCTGGGTGGCTCAGTTGGTTAAGTGACTGCCTTCGGCTCAGGTCATGATCCTGGAGTCCCAGGATCGAGTCCCACACCGGGCTCCCTGCTCAGCAGGGAGTCTGCTTCTCCCTCTGATCCTCCCCCCTCTCATGCTCTCTCTCTCTGTCTCATTCTCTCTCTCAAATAAATAAATAAAATCTTAAAAAAAAAAAAAAACTCCTAGAAGAAAACAGGTAAGAAGCTCCTCGACATTGGTTTTGGCAATCATTTTTTGGACGTGACACTGGAAGGACAAAAAACAGGAAAAATCAACACATGAGACCACACCAAACTTAAAGGCTTCATCATAGCAAAATGAACCATCGACGAAATGAAAAGGCAACTTATAGAATGGGAGAAAAATTTTGCAAACAATATATTGGATAAGGGGTTAATATAAAAAATTTATAAAGAACTGATACAACTCAATAACAAAAAACAAATAATCTGATTAAAAATGGGCAGAGAAACTACATAGACATCCAAATGGCTAACAGGTACATGAAAAGTTGCTCAACATCACTCATCACCAGGGAAGTGCAAATCAAAACCGTGATGAGATATCACCTCGCCTTTATCAGAATGGCAATTATCAAGAAGACAAGAGATAATGAGTGTTAATGAAGGTATGGAGATCAGAGAACCCTTGTGCACAGTTGGGATTGTAAACTGGTTCAGCCATTGTGGAGAATGGCATGGAGGTTGCTCCAAAAATTAAAAATAGAACTACCGTATGTTTCAGCAATACCATTTCTGGTATATAACCAAAAGAAACGAAACAGATTACTGAAGAGACATAACACTCCCATGTTTATTGCAGCATTATTCACAATAGCCAAGATTTGAAAACAACCTGTCTATCAAGAATGAATGGGTAAAGAAAATATCACACACACACACACACACACACACACATACATTTGGCACTTGAACAACACAGGTTTGAGCTGAGGGGTCCACTTATACATGGATTTTTTTTCCTAATAAATACAGTACAGTACTGTAAATGTATTTCTCTTCCTTATGATTTTCTTAATATTTTTTCTGTATCTCACTTTATTGTAAGAATATAGTATATATAGGGGTGCCTGGGTGGCTCAGTCGGTTAGGCGGCTGGCTGCCTTCGGCTCAGGTCATGATCCCAGTGTCCTGGGATCGAGCCCCGCATCGGGCTCGCTGCTCGGCGGGAAGCCTGCTTCTCCCTCTCCACCTTGCTTGTGCTATCTCTGTCACTATCTGTCTCTCTCTCAAATAAATAAATAAAATGTTAAAAAAAAAAGAATATAGTATATATACATATAATATACAAAATACATGTTAATCAATTGTATATATCATTGGTAAGGCTTCCAGTGAAGAGTAGGCTATTAGTAGTTAAATTTGGGGGAAGTCAAATGTCATATGTGGACTTTTTACTATGTGGGGAGTCAGTGCCCCTAACCCTTGTGTTGTTCAAGAGTTAACTGTACAACGGAATACTATTCAGATATGAGAAAAAAGGAAATTCTGCCATTTGCAACAACATGGGTGGACTTCGAGGACATGACGCTAAGTGAGATAAGACAAATCCTCTATGATATCCTTTATATGTAGAATCTAAAAAAACCAGAAACATAAAAGCAGAGAATAAAATGGTGATTACCAGGGGCTGGGGGTGTGGGAATGAGAGAGATATTGTTTTAGGGTACACACTTGTTACTAGTAGGTAAATAAGTCCTGGAGATAACAGTACAGTGACTATAGACAAAACTGTGTTGTAAACAATAAACTTGCTAAGAGACTAGATTTTAAGTGTTATCAACACTAGAAGAAATGGTAATTATGTGATGTGATAGAGGTGTTATGTGGCACGATAAAGGTGGTTTTTTTTTTAATTTATTATTTTTTTTAAAGATTTTATTTATTTATTTGAGAGAGAGAGTGAGAGAGAGAAAGAGCACAAGAGGGGGGAGCGGGAGAGGGAGAAGC
Organism: Mirounga angustirostris; assembly: GCF_029215605.1. Taxonomy (NCBI): domain Eukaryota; kingdom Metazoa; phylum Chordata; class Mammalia; order Carnivora; family Phocidae; genus Mirounga; species Mirounga angustirostris. Next base: position 39,933,446 of record NW_026991719.1, read on the forward strand.
AGACTCCCTGCTGAGCAGGGAGCCCGATGCAGGACTCGATCCCGGGACTCCAGGATCATGACCTGAGCCGAAGGCAGTCGCTTAACCAACTGAGCCACCCAGGCGCCCCGGCACGATAAAGGTGTTAGCTAATGGTACTATGGCAATCATATTGCAGTATAAATATATCAATAAATGTATGATAAGTGTCTCAAATCAATGTTGTACACCTTAAACTTGCATAATGTTGTATGTCGAATATAACTCAATAAAAAATACAGTGGGTTTCTTGTAGACATAGAGTTGGATCATGTTTTTTGTCTCACTCTGGCAACCTGTCTTTTAATTGGTACATTTAGACCATTGACATTTAAAGGGATTACTTGTTACTTTGTTACTGTTTTGTAGTTGTTGCCCTTGTTCTTTGTTCCTATTCTTGTCTTCCACTCTTTTTCTGTTCTTTTTATGGCTTTAATTGAGCATTTCATGGGATTCCATTTTCTCTCCTTCCTTAGCATATCAGTTATGCCTCTTTTTTTTTAGCGTTTGCCCTAGAGTTTGCAATATACATTTAGAGCGCAACCAAGTCCACTGTGAAACAACACTACACCACTTCACAGGTAGTGCAAGTACTTTACCCAACAAAATAACCCTAATTCCTCCCTCTTGCCCCTTGTATCATTTCTTTTGCTTACATATAATCATACATAAGGAAGGCATTTATCCTCCTTAGTGTTCTCCAAGCCTCCTGGATTTGTGGTTTGGTGTGTAACATTACTTTGGGGAAACTCTCAGTCATTATTGTTTTAACTACTTTTTCTTTTCTCCTTTTCTTCTCCTTCTGGTATTCCCATTACATGTATGTTACACCTTTTGATGTTCTATTCTGGGTTGGTTTTTTTTTTTTACCCTTTTTCTCTTTGCCTTTCAGTTTTGGAAGTTCCTATTGAGATATCCTCAAGCTCAGAGATTCTTTCCTTAGCCTTATCCAGTCTACTAATAAGCCCATCAAAGGGATTCTTCACTGTTTTTTAGCTATCGCATTTCTTTTGATTCATTCTTTGACTTTCCATCTCTCTGCTTATATTGTCCATCTGTTCTTGTATGCTATCTACTTTATCCATTAGCATATTAATCACAATTGTTTAAATTACTGGTCTGATCATTCCAATATCCTTGTCATATCTGACTCTGGTTCCGATGCTTGCTCTGTCTCTTCAAACTGTGTTATTTGTCTTTTAGTAGGTCTTGTAATTTTTTCTTGATAGCCAAACATGATGTACCGGGTAAAAGGAATGACTGCAAGTAAATCTTCAGTGATGTGTTAGTTAGGTGTGGGAGGAGGGGCAACATACTGCATATAGTTCTATGATTAGGTTTCAGTCCTTTTTTTTTTTTTTTTTTTTTTGAGTCTATGCCTCTGGACTGTGAACTTTATATGGGCTTCTTAGATCCTCCCGCCCCACCTTTTGGTGGGACAGAATGGCTAGAGTGGGCTGGAGTAGGGTATTTCCTTTGCCCCAGGTCAATTAGGCTCTGATAGAATCCCAGCAGGTTAATCTCTGGTTAAATACTTTCTCCTGGGGCGCCTGGGTGGCTCAGTCATTAAGCGTCTGTCTTTGGCTCAGGTCATGATCCCAGAGTCCTGGGATCGAGCCCCGCATCGGGCTCCCTGCTCCGTGGGAAGCCTGCTTCTCCCTCTCCCCCTGCTTGTGTTCCCTCTCTCGCTGTCTCTCTCTGTCAAATAAATAAAATAAAATCTTAAAATAAATAAATAAATACTTTCTCCTGAGGGCAGACCTTGTTAAGAACAGAACACTGTGAAGTATTTGGGAATGGTTTCTTTGCCACTCCCCCTGCTGCAAGCGTGAGGGAATAATCTCCAATATTGGTGGTGAGAGCCTGGTTGAGCTCCAGGAGGTAAAACTCACAAATGAGTGTGATTCCCTCGATAACTGGGTCTCTGTGGAGCTTTCATCTCTCAGACTGGTGCACAGTAGCCTCCAGCAATTCATCAATTACAGTTCAGTCTTCCCTACCCCAGAACTGGTTCCTTCAGAGGTTTCTGCTCATGGGTTTCTGCTCCTGTAAGTTGTGATTCTCTGTATTTCTCTGTGTCTCTCCAATGATGTGGACAGTGCTTTGCTCTATGACACCAACTCTCTTGTAGATCTAATGAGAGTTGTTAATTTTTCAGTTTGCTCAACTTCTTACTTGTTAGGGTGGTGACTTTGAAGCTTCCTCACATGCTGGACTAGAAACATTTTCGATAAATTTGGATAGATGCTTTTATAGGTTAGAGAAGTTACCTTCTTTTCTGAATTTGCCGGAGGATTTTTTTCCCGAATGAGTGTTAAATTTTACTGAATGTGTTTTTAATATTTCTCTATATAATCGTATTTTTTTCATCTAGTAATACAGCATATTTATTACATTGATAGAGTTTTTTTCTATGTTCAATCATCTTTGGCTTCCTGGGATAAGCTCTACTTGGTCATGGTAGGCAGAATTCTAAGATGTACTCTGTAACTCTCACCCTCTGGTATCAACGCCTTTGTATAATCCCCTTCCCCGGGGAATGTGTAAAACCTAAACTTGCTTTTAATCAATAGAAGGTGGCAAAGTGAAGGGATTTTTTTCAGGTGCAATTAAAGTCCCTAGTCACTTGACTTTAAGTTAATCAAAAGAGAGGTAGGTTATCCTGGATGAACCTGACCTAATTAGGCTATCTTTTTAAAAGAGGGTCTAGTGGTTAGAGATTCCCCAGCTGGCCTTAAAGAAACAAGCCATTATAAGTTCTACAGCTGCAAGGAAATGAATTCTGCCAGCAATCATGTGAGCTTGGAAGAGGACCCCAGGACTTAAATGAGACCCCAGCCCAGGCTGACAACTTGATTGCAGCCTTGTGAGGCCCTAAGCAGAAGATTCATTTAAGCTGTGCCTGAACTTCTGACCTACAGAAACTGTGAGATAATGAATGGGTGTTGTTTCAAACCAATAAGTTTTGTGGTTATTTGTTATACGACAATAGAAAACTGATATTTTAGTATAATATATTTTTTAATAGGCACTGTCGCTAAGTTAATAAGTTCTTAGAACTTTAATATCTATGTTTGTAAGTGAGGATGGTGTATAAGTTTAATTTTGTTGCACTATCCTTATCCAATTTTGGTATCAAGGTTTTATTAGCCTCATAAAATGAGTCCAGTAGCATTCCTTCTTATGTTCTCTAAAAGTTTGTATAGGATAGGGAGAATATGTTCCTTCAGAGTGGATAAAACTTTCCTATAAAATTAACTAGGCATGATGTTTTTTGAATAAGACATCTGATAATTAGTTGGATTTTTTTAAAAATTTGTATTGCTTAATTCATATCTCCTACTTCTTGAGTCAATTTTTATCATTTATATTTTCCTGGGAATTACTTATTTCATCTAAGCTTTGAAATAAATTTCTCTTTTTCCTTGTATTATCTTTTAATGTTAGAAAATTGTTTGTAATGTCATAGCACCTTATTGCTCCTAAGACTATTTGTGTCTTTTCCCTTTTTCATTACCAGAGATTTGTTTTCCACTTCACTTTCATTGCTCTTGTCCCCTTTATTCCAACTTATTTTAAAGTGTTAGTCCATTCATGTTTTTAAAATTTATTTTTATAAAAGTTATATATACATATATTTGGAAAACTCATACTTGTGCAAATAGATTGTTTCATAACAAATAACACATTCTCTGTCACATTGCTCCCATTTCTGTTCCCCAGAAGCAACCATTTTCAACTCTTAGTAATTCTTATGATTGGCGTGTGTTAAAAACATTCTTATAGGGACGCCTGGGTGGCTCAGTCCGTTAAGTGTCTACCTTCCACTCAGGTCATGATCCCAGGGTCCTGCTCAGCAGGGAGCCTGCTTCTCCCTCTCCCTCACCCTCTGCCGCTACCCCTGCTTGTGCTCTCTCGGGCTCTCTCTGAGAGAGCCATTTTATTGAGGTTTTTCCATGTTTTTGTTTCTTTGTTCTTATTGTTATTTCCTGAGTATATCTTTTTTAAAAATACCTTCCTATTCTTGTTTCCAGGAAGCTTTTTGTTTGTCTGGGTCTTTTTTAAAGATTTTATTTATTTATTTGCCAGAGAGAGAGTGTGAGAGAGAGCACAGGCAGGGGGAGGGGCAGGCAGAGGGAGAAGCAGGCTCCCCGCTGAGCAAGGAGCCTGACACGTCGCGGGGCTCAATCCTGGGACCAGGGGATCATGACCTGAGCCGAAGGCAGACACTTAACTGACTGAGCCACCCAGGCGTCCCTGTTTGTCTGTTTTTAAGATTTTCTAGTCCCATAAAATCTGTCTCTTCCGTATTAACTGAAAGTCTGTCACTCTTCTTCTAATTTCTGGAAGAGAACACTTAACTCCTTTGTTTTCAATTAACTTCTTTATTTTCAATCTTTTCATTTTTAAACAAATACAGTTTAGACTGTAAATTTCCTTCTAAATGCTGTTTTAGCTGCATATTACAAGTTTTAAAATGTAGTACTTTCATTGTCATTCAGTTTTAGATTTCTGTTTTGTGATTTCTATTGCAGTTTTCTTGTTTTATCATGAGTCAGTTCTGAGAGCATTTTTAAGTGTGCAAACCAATGTTTGTATTGCTTAATTCATATCTCCTGCTTGCTGGATGCTTTTAACCAGTTTTGTTTTGTTTTTGTTTTTTTTTGGTGCTTGATTTCTAATTCAATTTATTTGGTCAGAGAAGAACACGGTCAGTATAACAACAGGTTTTTTTTGTTTTTTTGTTTTTTTTTTAAGAGAGTGCACACATGCACGTGCCCTGGGGTCAGGGGGAGTGGGTAAAGGGAGAAAGAGAATCTTAAGCACGTTCCATGCCCAGCAAGGAGCCCAACATGGGGCTTGATCTCACGACCCTGAGATCATGACCCGAGTTGAAATCAAGACTCAGATGCTCAACTGACTGAGCCACCCAGGCACCTTATAACAGTAGATCTTTTATACTTTTTTAGACTTTTTTTAAGTTCTAGTAAGTGATTAATTTTTGCAAGCATTCCATGTATGTTTGGATATAATGTATATTTTATATTTATTGGCTGCTAATTTTGTTGTTCAAAGATTCTGTATCCTTGATAATTTTTTGTCTGCTTGTTCTATTGGTTTATAATAGAGATGTTCTTAAACTTCCCATTGTGATTATGGATTGTTGTAAATATGTCTTGAGGCAATATTGTCTGTTACATAAAAGTTACATACAATATCTTTCTGGTAGAATTTGCATTATATTATTGCAAATTCTCTCTCTATTCCAGTTAGTGCTTTTTGCTTCAAATTCTAATTTGACATATTAATATAGGTTTAGCATCTTTTTATGGTGAGTATTTGCATGGTATATATTTTTCCATTCCTTTATTTTCAACATTTTTGTGAGATATTCTTTTATTTATGCCTTATATAGTTGAATTTTAAAACATTCCACTATTTTAATAAGAGTGTCATCTGTTGGGCGCCTGGGTGGCTCAGATGGTTAAGCGTCTGCCTTCGGCTCAGGTCATGATCCCAGGGTCCTGGGATCGAGTCCCGCATCGGGCTCTCTGCTCCTTGGGAGCCTGCTTCTCCCTCTGCCTCTCTCTCTGTCTCTCATGAATAAATAAATAAAATCTTTAAAAAAAAAAGTGTCATCTGTTTCATTTATTTTAATTACTAATGTATTTTGACTTATTTTATATTTTCTATTACCCAATTATTTTTTGTTGCTTTTTTCATGTCTTCTGTTTGAGAGATAAAACTTCCCATTTGCTGATTTGGAAGCCATATATCATATCTTTTATTTATTAATTTGTTATCTCCAAATTTTAAAATACATATTCTTCTTTAAGTTTTCTAACGAAAATTAAAGTTATTCAATATCTGTATCCTTATCCCAACCATGACAAGGTCCTTAGTCTGCTTTTACCACCAACAACATATTTAGGGAAATCTTGATTTTGTTTAGTGTTTTAATCTTATATTTATTTTAAATACAAAAGGTAGTTATAATTATTTTAAATTAATAGTTAATTAAATTTACTCATATATCTTACCATAGGTGGTGCAGTATATACCCACTAGGAAGCACATAATGTCTAGTTGTCTCTTTTTATGCCATTAACAGCCATTATTGATCATTACATATATCCATTAAATAAATAGGGGTTATAAAATGGTGATGTTTTATTTTTGCTATTCCATCTTCACTTTTTTTTTTTTAAGATTTTATTTATTTATTTGACAGAGGGAGAGGCAGCAAGAGAGGGAACACAAGCAGGGGGAGTGGGAGAGGGAGAAGCAGGCTTCCCACTGAGCAGGGAGCCCGATGTGGGGCTCGGTCCCAGGACCCTAGGATCATGACCTGAGCAGAAGGAAGATGCTTAACGTCTGAGCCACCCAGGCGCCCCCCTTCTTCACTTATTAACTGGAATACTTATAAAGATAAACTTGTACTTACCAAGTAATTGCTTACCCTGAGGTACAGTTCATATAAGAAAGGCATAATTAATGTTTGATCCTCCCCCCTCTTTATTTCTCAATTCAAAATAGTACATAGGCTCTTTAGTATCCTCTGAGGATGACCAAAGAGCATGTTTTTAAATGTCCTTATAAACTTGTGGATTTAAGTCCCTTGCATGTTTTTATCCTTCATGCTATTTAGACACACCCATCTTTGATCACATTGGTTCCTGTGTCCTAAAGACACAGCCCTAATATTCTTTGACAGCTTCTTGCTTTTATGATATCACATTATGTTCAAGCTCATCTCATACATTTCCTGTCCAGGAGCTCTGTTTCTGTTAATGGGAAATTAGAGACCACAGTCTGGGTTCTAGTGGCTGCTGATTACTTCTGGTTTGTTGATTTTTGTCTCTATGACTTTTTAGTAGACAAAACTAAGAAATATATATATATATATATATTTTTTTTTTTTTGTAAAAGAGAACACATCTTGAGTTCATAATGATACGTCCAACTCAAAATCAGGGTTATAGGTTTTACCCTATTCTTTCCATAAATAACCATTTTTTGAAAGATTTTATTTATTTATTTGAGAGAGAGAGAGAGTGAGAGAGAGAGCACAAGCAGGGGGAGCGGCAGAGGGAGAGGGAGAAGCAGGCTCCTGGCTGAGCAGGGAGCCTGATACAGGGCTGGATCCCAGGACTCCGGAATCATGACCTAAGCCGAAGGCAGACAATTAATGACTGAGCCACCCAGGCACCCCTTTAAATATTATGAATTATCATTTCATTTTAAATGTACACATGAACATAATCATACACACATTTATAATTACTTCCCGTTTCCTAGATTAAAAAAATGCCATCTGCACTGTTTTCCCCTTCTTGCTTTTTTTTCTCTAAACCACAAATCCGATGATCACTTCATAGTATTATACAGAGATATTTCTTATTCGTTTTTTCTCCTGCGTAGCACTTCTCTTTTCAAATCCACACATATTTAACCAGTTCCCTACTGATAGACATTTGAGACCATTTCCTGCTTTTCCTATCATTATATATGTTTCCATGGATAACATTGTACATATATCTTTTTGCATTTTTGGCAATGTATCGTTGAAATGAATACTTAGCATTGAGATTACTGGGTCACAGGGTAAATGCATATGAAATTTTGCAGGACTAGTGCCAAATTTTCCTCCAGAGGGATCTTCCATTTTCTACTACCACCAGCAATGTTGTGTCAGCCACTCTGGTTAAGTATGAAATTTTTTTTTTTTTTTTAAGATTCTATTTATTTACTTGACAGAGAGAGACTCAGAGAGAGAGAACACAGCAGGGGGAGTGGGAGATGGAGAAGCAGGCCTCCCGCCGAGCAGGGAGCCCGACGCGGGGCTCGATCCCAGGACACCGGGACCATGACCTGAGCCGAAGGCAGACGCCCAACGACTGAGCCACCCAGGCGCCGCAAGTATGAAATGTTTTTTCTGCACACTTTGTATTTCTCTCATCTTGAGTTAACTGTCTTAGTGTTAAGGTCCACTTGCATTTCTTTTCTGTGAATTGTCTATTCATATCTCTACCCCAGTTTTCTCTGGGAATAATAGTCTTTTTCTTCTTTACTTTTGGAAGTTCCGTATTTTTTCCCAGTTTTTATTTCTTTTTTTTACTTTACTCATGGTATTTTGTTGTTTTTATTTTTTCAGTTTAATCAATAAATCAATCTTTTCCCCTATTACTTCTGGATTTTAAAACATAGGAAAGTTTTCCCCACTCTGAGCCTACAGAGAAGTGTTCCCATGTTTTCCTCTGGTATTATTTTCTTTTTTAAATCTCTGATACATTTAGAATTTATCCTGGTATATGGTGTGAAGGGTGGATCCCATTTTATCTTTTTCAATAAAGCCATCCAGTTAGCCCATATCAGCTAAGTAAATGTTCATCTCTTCCCCCACTGATTTGAGACACCACTTTTACTGTATATTTAAATTCTATATACAATCGTGTTTTCTAGATTTTCTATTCTTTTCCATTGGTATATCTGTCTATTTCTGTACCAATATCCAAGTGTTTTAATTATAAAGTGTATATACTGTGTTTTGATGTTTGGTAGTACTAGACCCTTCACCATTACTTTTCTTTTTCAGGTTTTCCTAGCTATTTTTACCTCTTTGTGATTCTAAATGAACTTTATGATCAACTTGTCAAGCTCCAAAACAATAATTGTTGGTATTTTTTTTCTCTGTTGGTTGGTGCAATAGACTGAATATCTAGGTTACCTCTAAATTCATATGTTGAATGGGCGCCTGGGTGGCTCAGTTGGTTAAGCAACTGCCTTTGGCTCAGGTCATGATCCTGGAGTCCCTGGATCGAGTCCCGCATCGGGCTCCCTGCTCAGCGGGGAGTCTGCTTCTCCCCCTGACCCTCCCCACTCTCATGCTCTCTCTATCTCATTCTCTCTCTCAAATAAATAAATAAAATCTTTAAAAAAAAATAAAAATAAATAAAAATAAAAATAAATTCATATGTTGAAATCTTAACCCCCAAAGTGATAATATTAAGAGGTGGGGCCTTTGGGAAGTGATCTGGTCAAGGGTAGAACCCTCATGAATAGGATGAATACCCTGATAAAAGAGTTATCAGAAAGATCCTTTGCCCCTTCTACATGTGAGGACATAGGGAGAAGATGACCATCTAGGAAATGGGCCCTCTCTGGACACCTAATTTGCCAATGCCTTTTCTTGAACTGTAAGAAATAAATTTCTGTTCTTCATAAGCCACCTAGTCTTTGGTATTTTGTTACAGCAGCCTGAACAAACTAAGACAGTTTGGATTGTGTTAAATTTATAAGTAAATTTAAGGACATCTGAAATGATTTTATGTTGATTCTTTCAAGAGAAGAATATGGTATGTGTTTCCATTTATTCATGTCTAGTTTTGCACTTTAAGAGTGTTGTAGAATTTTGCTCTTATATTTTCTAATGTCTCTTAAGTTTATGTCCAAGTATTTTATTTTTTACTATTACAAAGAAATTCTTATCTCCCATTAGATCTTCTAACTGGTGTTTGTTTATGTACATGAAATCTCTTGGTATTTTTATGCCTTCTATTTCTTCATCGCTCTCCCCCACCCCAAACTTAAATTATAAGGTTAGCTGGTTTAAAAATGATAAATTGAGAGTTATTTTTTCCCCTGTGGAGATATTATTTCTTTTTCTTTGTCAGCACTTAAGGATAAGGTGCTGACAAATTGAGAGAAGTCTGCTCTCAGTGGAATTGTTATTAACTTGTAGTCTGTCTTTTGTAAGTCTGTCTTTTTACTATGATCTTTTCATCTTTGAAATTCTGCATCTGTACTATGAAATGTCTAGATGTCTATTTGTTTAAATTTATGATATTAGGTGCTGAGTGCTTTTTATTCTCCACAGTCAAGCTTTCCTTAATTAAAGAATTACCAATAATCATATCTTCACATTATCACATCCCACCATTCCTTCCATTCTTTTCCTCTGAAAATCCTATTTTACAAATGTGGGAGCATCTTAATCTATTTTCTCTATCTTTTATCTTCTCTTTCTTATTCCTCTGGATTTTGTACTAATTCACTGATTTTGTTTTCGGGTTTTTTTTTTTTTTTTTTTGGTCTTGTATTTAGATAATTCTTTTAATTCTCTGATTAGAGGTCTAATTTCCAAGATTCTAATGGATTTGTTTTCAAATATACCAGTTCTTTTAAAATATCTATGTATTTTTCCTAGTTCTTTTAGTCAAAGTTATACTTTCATTTATGTCTGAACATTTTCAACACTTTTTTTTTTTCAAATCTTTGTCAGACCATCATATAAAAATAATTTCTTGTGGAGTTAATTTTTGTTTCAACTGTTTGCTTTGTTAATTGTTTTTCATCGCATTAGTGGGGTTTTTTTGCATTTTTGCATTTTAATTTGTAGCCTCAGTTTTCCCCTTTCTCTTATTCATCTCTGCATTCTTCTCTTTAACAGTTTTGTAGCTGCTGCTTTATGTCCTCCTGGGCTCCCAGTCCAAAACTGGGTCTAATAATGACATTTTCAGTCTTCTCTCACAGTGATCTTGGGGAATCTGGCAGATCCGGTCAAGCTGGTGGCTTGGTTCAAACCCAGGTTCCAAGGCTATGTATCTGTGCTTTTACTTTTGTAGGCCTACAGCTTTATTCTAGCTCTAGCCTCAGGTAACCTTTGGGGTAATTTCTTCAGGCTCCTTTTAAGGGGATGAGTTGGGATCCACACCATGTTTTCTGTTTCCCTGAATTATCTGAATCACTCCAGTTAATTGGTCACGCAGGAGCTAAATTTCTGACTATCACTGCCTGTTCTTGAGCTATGAGTTCAGTAAGCCTGTAGCTCAATTTCTTGTTTATGGATATATGTCTCTTGTATTTGCTCTCAACTACATTTTTAAAAATTTTTACTTTTTATACCTTACGCATAATTACTGTTTAGATCAGAAAGGATTTTCAAAACAAGGAGTCATTGAGGAATTTTAATTGAAAGCCTACCTGATTCTGATTCTTTGCATCATTTATCCTGGATTTAACATCCACTAAGGCTGCATATGATTGCCTGAGCCCAGATCACATGCCTGTATCAAAGCTTTAGGGGAACCTAAAAGAGTGTCTGGCACTTTCAACTCCTATAAAGAGAGATAGCTCTGCCTTTAAACAAAACTCATAATTTGTTGATTTTCCAAACTTGGAAAGGGGATTCAGATTTAGGGTTGCCAAACAAAATAACTATCCACCATAGCATATGCCCTGGAAACCTAAGAAAAGATATCTTCTATCTGAGCATTACATGCACGTCTTCATTTCTGTACAAAACCACATAACTACTGAAACATCAACAAACTTGTTTAATTTCCATGCAATCAAGAACTGCAGGCCCTATAGGTCATCATGATCACATGAAGCAGAGCTTTTTGTTAAAAGTATGACTAAAATGCACAATGGCCTGATTTTATATTTTATAATAGCTTTTAATCTGCATTGGTTGGAACTCTAGAGGCCCATCTGTTCTAACAGAAGACTTTGTCAACTTCATATTTTTATGGCACTACTGTAATTGCAGGTTTTTGTGATATTTGTAGTGTTCGAGCTGAAAATAATGAGAAAAATAATCTATAAAAGGGTTTGGGATGCCATCGACTTTCTAGCAGTTACCATGCAATCACAGATGCTGGGGACATTTAATGATATAATTATATGGAACTTGAGGCTCTCTTTCCAGTTTCAAAACTTACAGACTTTTAGTATCAGAAATAATAAGGGAAAGAAAAAAGAATTGTTTCCAGATTCCTCTTCCCTTCATATCTGAGAAAAGATTTCCTTTGCCTTATGCCCACTGGAAAAGATGACCACTCCTTTGGTCCTGTAAGAATCTCCTTTTGTAACTCCTGTATTGAAAATGAAGGTGTCCTAAGGAGCCTTTTCTTAAACCTTTGTTAGTGACTCTGTGACTTTTCTTCATACACCATGTGTGAATGAATATATAGACCTCTCTTCTTTGCCAAGACCTATACCTATCTCTGCAGTGGTCAAAGCCTGCAGGTTTTCTAGCAAGATTTTGGAGTCAAATTTCAACATGTTATTGGATTTGTTTCCCATACTGATTAACACAACATCTGACTCCATATAGGGACACTGTGACCATTTTAATGTATCTTCACCTTGGGAGATGACCCATCTGTCAAGATTGTCTATAATCTCTGCATTATGCCTGATTACTGCTACAGCATATTCTTGGGGAATCCTCTTTATCTTTTTGACACTTGTTTTAGGGATACCCTAGAAGAACGCATTTGAAAATTTTCTATGCATTCACCGGGTGAGAGATGTATTGACTGACTCAAATATGATCTATCACCTTCTTCCCTGAATATTCACCACCTACTTTTTATCATCCGATGTCTCTGCTTAGATATATTTTTACCACCTCAAGCTGGATATTGGTTAAGACTAAGTTCTCCTTATCCTGAATACAACTGGTAATAATTTCACTGGAAGAAGTAAAGGTGGAATGAGAGGCAAATAGGCCTGGAAGTCAAGCTTGGGAGTGGAAGTATGAAATGTGTTTTCCACCCAGGAAGAACAATTAAACATGGATTCACATGCTAGTCTTGTCTCCTCAGAGGAAGTGTCCTTGAATTATCTACTAGTGCACTTGTGATCTTCTCCATGGTACCTAGCATGCTGTGAGTGTTCAGAAAAAGTTACACTCAGCTTCTTTTTTATAATCTGTGGTGTTAAATTCAAGGTTAAAATGAAAATATAACTCTAAGAGAGAAAACAATCATATACAATATTCAATTAATACTAGAGAAGTCAAGAAAAGAGGGGAAGAAAAAACAACAAAGAGCAAGACCACTGAGTAGAAAACAAACACAGAGATGAACCATGAGAGACTATGGACTCCAAAAAACAGGGTTTTAGAGGGGAGGAGGGAGGGGGGATGGGTTAGCCCAGTGATGGGTACTAAGGAGGGCACTACTGCATGGAGCACTGGGTGTTATACGAAAACAATGGATCGTGGATCACCACATCAAAAACTAATGCTGTATTGTATGGTGACTAACATAACATAATAAAATTTAAAAAAATAAAAAAATAAAATAAAAATAATATTTTGTTCTTCTTCTTCAAAAAAAAAAGAAAACAAACACAAATATGGTAGGTATCAATCCAACTATATAAATAATCATTTTAAATGTGAATGACCAAAATATACTCTCTCTTAAAAACAAGACACTGTGTGAGTGGATAAAAAAGGAAGACCCAACTATACATTGTCTATAGGAAACCTACTAAAATATAAGGACAGAAATAGCTAAAAAGGGCAGGGTTGTGAGACAATAAATTTCTGTTGTTTAACCCCCCACAAAAAAAGAAGAAGCACGGGGAGAGGGATGAACAAAGATGTTAATCAAAAGAAAGCTAGAGTAACTATATTAATTTCAGACAAAGCAGAATTCAGAGAAAGAAAATTATCAGAGATAAAGAGAAGCATTACATAATGATAAAGGAATTAATTCACCAAGAAGACGTAACAATCCTTAATGTGTATGCACCTAACAACAGAGCTTCAAAATATGTGAGGCAAAACTGATAGAACTGCAAGGGGAAATATATGAATGCAATATTATACTTGAAGGTGTCAACATCCCTCAGTCAGTAATTGACAGATCCAGCAAGCAGAAAATCAGTAATGAGAGAGTTGAACGGAACAGCATCATCAACCAACTGCATCTAATTGACATTTATAGAAAACTTTATCCAAGAACAAGGGAATTCACATTCTTCTCAAGCTCACATGGAATATTCACCAAGATAGACCACATTCTGGGCCATAAAATACATTTTAACAAATTTAAAAGGATAGACATATCTAATATGCTCTCAGACCTCAATGGAATTAACATATATGTCAATAACAAAAGTGTAGGTAGAAAATTCAAAAAAAAAATTTGGGAAATTAAACAACAAACTTCTAAATAATAAATAAGCCAAAGAAGTCCCAAGAGAAATTATGATATTTTTAAATAAATGAAGGAAAAATAGATCATCTGGGTAGGCTCTTATTGATTTAAAAAACTGAATCAAGAATTAGTAGTTGTCCAAAGAGAAAGCACCAGACCCAAATGGTTTCACTAGTGAATTGTACCAAACATGTAAGAAAGAAATGATATGAATTCTCTACTATTACTTCCAGATAATAGAAGCAGGAGGAACACTTCCCAATTCATTCTATGAGACCAGCCTTACCCTGATACCAAAACCAGACAAAAACATTATAATAAAGGAAAACTACAGACAAGTATCTCTCATGAACATATTTGTAAGAATTCCCAACAAAATACTGGCAAGTTGAATCTAGAAATGCATAAAGAGAAATATGCAGTGCAACTAACTGGTATTTCTTCCAGGTATACAAAGCTGGTTCAACATTTAAAAATGTATTCACATAATTGATAATATCAATAGTCTAAAGAAAATAATCATATTATCCTATCAATAAATGCAGAAATATTATTTGACAACATCCAACATCCATTCATGATAAAAAAAAAAAAACCTCTCAGAAAACTCGAAATAGAGGAAAACTTCCTCTAACACTTAATAATGAGAAACTAGAGCTTTCCTCCCAAGATCAAGACCAAGACAAGGTGTCGCCTTTCACCACTCTTATTCAACATTGTGCTGGAAATCCTAGCTAATGTAGTAAGACAAGAAAATGAAATAAAAGGTATACAGATTGGGATTGAAGAAATAAAACTGTCTTTGTTCACAGATGACATGATTGTCAATGTAGAAAATCCCAAATATTCAACAAAAAAACCTCCTGGAACAATAAGCAAATATAGCACGGTTTTAGGATAAAATGTTAATTATACAATTTCAACTGCTTTCCTATATGCCAGCAATAAGCAATTGGAATTTGAAATTAAAAACACAACACCATTTACATTAGCACCAAAGAAAAAAAGAAATAGGCATAAATCTAAAAAAAGTACAAGATCTATATGAGGAAAACTACAAAACTCTTATGAAAGAAATCAAAGAATATCTAAACAACTGGAGATATATTCCATTGCCATGAATAGGAAGACTCAATATTGTTAAGATGTCAGTTCTTCCCTACTTAATCTTCAGTGCAATCCCAGCAAGTTACTTGGTGAATATCGACAAACCGGTTCCAAAGTTCATATGAAAAAGCAAATGACTCAGAATAGCCAATACAATATTGAAGAAAGAGAACTAAGTCAGAGAACTGACATTACTTGACAATACTTATGATAGGGGATCAAAATGGTGATGTGAATGACCCTAGCCTCTTCATCCTCCCAACAAAGATTAACAATTAAATAGCTATCCATGAACAAAAACAGCTCTAAGAGAGCTCTAGAGTTCATCTGAGAAATTATAGCAACATACTGGAAAAAAAAAAAAAAAAAAACCAGAATAATCTCACAAGAAGAGAAGGAAGACAGCCTCATTTTGCCTGCATCATTCCATCCCCCAAGGTAGCATTGTTGAATGCCAAGTGGAAACTCCCCAGCTAGAGTTTCCCTCACCAGGAAAGGAAGAACAGGGTGGGTGACCAGTTCCCCCTCCCCTTTTTGGAGCATTGCACAAAGGTACCACTTCAGTTTCACCCCAACCAGACCAGCAAAGCTGAAAGGTACAGAGACAACTAAGAACAAGAAAGAAAAACAGGGCTATTAATAGCAGCTGGGCAGCAGGAGCGATTGTTGTTCACAAAGACCTGCTCTTCAGAGACACTCAGCAGATTTCACCACTGAAGAAGAAACCAACAGCCAGCACAGCTGCTGCAGGCCCCCTGTAGATTTCACCAGGCTTCACCCCATAGGTATTTGTTTGTGGGCACCAGCTGTCTGACTCCCTCCCCCTGGCCCCTGCTGGAGTACAGGAGCCTCATCAGCAGCCATCCCAGGCCTCTGTGGCTTCATGAGTGTAAGACACCAGCTGCCTGAGTCCCTTCCTGTCCCCACTGGGACCTGAGATACACACTGGCAGCCAGCTCAGGTCTCTGTGACTGCATACAGGCAAGATGCCTGCCTGGATTCCCCAGCTGAACCCCAAAGCTGTGCACACAATTGGAGCTAGCAACTCCAGCTGTGCCCATGCACACTGCCATCCGAATGCCATCACTGGCCTCCACCACAGTGCACATGCCCACAGAGAGAGTGAGCAGCCCCAGGAGAGCACGCCAACATTCAGGGCCCCCACAGGCCAGGATCAGGCCCTTTCTTCTGTCGCTGGCCCGCACCACCACAGTTCCCTATAGCTAGCACCTTCAGCTATGCATCTTCTTGCTCCCAGCCTGAACCCCATCACCAGCATCCACTGTGGTGCACGTGCCCAGGGAGAGTGTGTAGCCAGCCCCAGGAAAGCATACCAACAGACAGAACCCTCTTAGCTGCCAATGAGCCCATAGTTGGCCTTGGCTTTGCTGCCTGTCCTGACCCCCCCACACACACACACTGTGTGTGTGTCTGCAACCAGCCACTGCTGGAATATTATTCAGCCATTAAAAAGAATGAAACCTTACCATTTGCAATGACATGGATGGCACTAGAGAGTATAATGCTAAGTGAAATAAGTCAGAGAAAGACAAATACTATAGGATTTCACTCATGTGGAATTTAAGAAATAAAACAAACAAGCAAAGGGGAAAAAGAGAAAGAGAGCGAGAGAGAGAACAAGAAACAGACTCTTAACTCTAGAGAACAAATTGATGGTTACCAGAAGGGAGGTGGGAAGGGATGGATTAAATAAATGATGGGGATTAAAGAGCACACTTGTTGTGATGAGCACCGGGTATTGTATGGAAGTGTTGAATCACTCTGTTGTACACCTGAAACTAATATTACACAGTATGTTAACTAACTAGAATTTAAATACAAATGTAAAAAAAAAAAAAGAATCCATGAAACTTCCAGTAACTGCTTCCAAAGAAATAGAGATCCAGAAATTGTCTGACAAAGAATTCAAAATTACTGTTCTAAAGATGCTCAAGAGAACCACAAGACAATATAGATAAACAATTTAACAATACTAGGAAAACAATAACAATACAAGAACAAAATGAGAAGTTCAACAGAGAGATAAAAAAAAAAAAAAAAAAAGAGCACCCGGGGAAGACAGCAGGGTAGGAGGATCCTGAGCTCACCTCATCCCATTGACACACAGAGGTAACAACTACATCTGTATAACTAACTCAAAAAACAACCTGGGGGCACCTGGGTGGCTCAGTTGGTTGAGCGACTGCCTTCGGCTCAGGTCATGATCCTGGAGTCCTGGGATCGAGTCCCGCATTGGGCTCCCTGCTCAGCAGGGAGTCTGCTTCTCCCTCTGACCCTCCTCCCTCTCATGCTCTCTGTCTCTCATTCTCTCTCTCTCAAATAAATAAATAAAATCTTTAAAAACAAACAAACAAACAAACAAACAAACAACCTGAAGACCCACAGCACAGATCTTCCACAGCGAGTCATAAAGATCATATTGAAAAAGTTAGGAGTGGTAGAGACACTGTTGGGAAAGAAACCCCTGGTGTAACTAATCACAAACAGGGGGGACATCACAAGCACAGAGAAGCTAGAGGATTGGACCCCCCTCTTGGCACCCGTAGCACTGGTGACTCACACTGGGAAGATGAATCCCCATAACGTCTGTCTTTGAAAGCCAATGGGGCTTAATTCCAGAAGCTTTAAAAATTAGTGGGTTTTAACTGCAGGAGCTTTAAAAACCAGTGGGCTTAACTTTGGAAGAGCTGGAGAGTGATGGGAAACCAAGTCCCTGCCCTTGGAGAGCCAGAATATTAAATAACTAGACCCAAAACACAGCATAGAAGCAGCAGTTTGAAAAACACCTTGGATGTACATAAAGATTTATTGACTAATCTTAGAACATGTACTGGAGGGGCAGAGATCTGTAGGAGATTTCGCTGGGAACAAAAATGCTGGTGGGCACCATTTCTCTTTCCCTCCCCTAGCCTAGATAGCCAGAGCTTGAGAGAGCCAGTGCGAGCCCTCTCCACCTACCTTGCTAGCACTGTATGCATAGCCCTGGCATTCCCCTGTGGACCCACTCCGCCCAGCCTGCCTGCTTTGGCAGGCATTCCTCCAAAGCAGCTCCTGCCCCACCACACCCAACAGGCAGCCCAGAGTAGAACAGGCACCACTCCAAAGTGACTCCTGCCCCGGGAAGAGGGGGAGATAACCACACACACTGGTGCACCCACAGTTTTTGCAGCTGGACCTCTTAGCGGGCTGCACAGGGAGCAATCCTTGCCCCTTGATGTACCTGCAGCTGTGGCAGAGAGGCTAATTGCAGAGAGCTAGGCTGACTGCCCGCCCTGCCCACCAGTGAGCTTGTGGTGGTCAGAGCCAGGCCTCTCAACAGTGCTGGGAGCAAACCCTGTCCAGTGTGCCTACAGCAAGCAAAGCGGGTCATTGCAGCTGGCTGGGCTGACGGTAACTGTGGCTCAGCCACAATAGGAGGGTGCATGTAGCCCACACATGGGACACCGCTGGAGTGCCTGGTTCTGGTGACCAGGGGACATTGTACTATAGGGTACCACAGGACCTCTACTACAAAAGGCCACTACTTTCAAGACCAGAAGACATAGCTGACCTACCGGATACATAGAAATAAACATGGAGTTAGACAAAATGAGAAGACAGAAGAATACATTCCAAATGCAAGAACAAGATAAAATTCACAGTAAAAGAACTAAATAAAACAGAGACAAGCAATATGCTTGATAAAGAGTTCAACGTAATGGTCTTAAAAATATTCACCAGGCTTAAGAAAAGAGTGGATGAACTCAATGAGAAATTCAACAAAAAGATAGAAAATATGAAAAAATATAAAGAACCAGTAGAACTGAAGAATACAATAACTGAAATGAAAAATACACCAGAGGGTATCCATAGCAGATTGGAGGACGCAGAAGAACAAATCAGTGGTCTAGAAGATAGGGTAATGGAAAGTAGCAAGCTGAACAGCAAAGAAAAAAAAAAGAATAATAAAAAATTAGAATAGGTTATGGGAACTCAGCAGCATCATCAAGCATAATAACATTCACTTTATAGAGGTCCCAAAAGGAGAAAAGAGAGAGAAGGGAGAAGAACATTTACTTAAAGAAATAATAGCTGAAAACTTCCCTCATCAGGGAAGGAAACAGACATCCAAGTACAGGAAGCACAGATAGCTCCCAATAAAACCAACCCAAGGAGATCCACACTGAAACACATAATAATTTAAATGGCAAAAATCAATGATAAAGAAAGAATTATAAAAGCAGCAAGAAAAAAAAAAAAAACAGTTACATAAAAAGGAAAACCCCATAAGGCCATCAGCTGATTTTTCAGCAGAAAGTGCAGGCCAGAAGGGAGCAGCAAAATATATTCAAAATGCTGAAAGTAAAAAACAAACAAACAAACAAACATACAACCAAGAATACTCTACCTGGCAGGGCTATCATTCAGAATTGAAGGAGAGCTAAAGAGTTTCCCAGACAAACAAAAGGTCAAGAAGTTTGTCACCATCAAACCAGACTTACAAGGAATGTTAGAGGGAATTTCTGAAGTGGAGAGAAAAGGCCATACCTAGAAGTAACAATATTACAAAAGGAAAAAAATTCACAGGTAAAAGCAAACATAGTAAAGAGAGCAGATTAATCACTTATAAAGTCAGTAAGGAGGTTAAAAAACAGAAGTTGTAAAATCAGTTAGATCTACAAATGTAGTCAAGGGATACATGAAATAAAAGATGTTAGATATGACATCATAGACATAAAAAGTGGAAGGGGGAGTAAAATTAGCGCTTTTGGAATGTGTTTGAACTTAAGCAACTATCAACTTAATATACACTGCAATACACATAGGGTGTTATATATGAACACAATAGTAACCACAATCAAAAGCCTATAATAGATACATAAAAAAATAAAGAGAAAAGGATCCAAGCATAACACCAAAGAAAGCCACCAAACCACGAAGGAAGAGAGCAAGAAAAGGAACAGAGAAGGACTACAAAAACAACCAGAAAACAATTGACAAAATGGCAATAAATACATACTTATCAATAATCTCTTTGAATGAAAATGGACCTGATGCCAAAACCAAAGACACTACAAAAAAAAGAAAATTACAGGCCAATATCTCTGATGATCATAGATGCAAATATCCTCCACAAAGCCAAACCAAATCAGCAAACCAAATTCAATAATTAAAAGGATCATTCACCTGATCAATGGAATATTATCAGCCATGAAAAAGAAGGAAATCTTGCCATTGCAACAACATGGATGAACCTGGAGGGCATTCTGCTAAGAGAAAGACAAATACTGTATGATATCACTTATATGTTGAATCTAAAAGAGCTGAACTCATAGAAACAGTAGAATGGTCATTACCAGGGCCTGAGAAGTTGGGGAAATGAAGAGATGTTGGTCAAAGAGTACAAACTTCCAGTTATAAAATGAATAAGTTCTGGAGATCTAATATGCAGCATGATGATTATAGCTAATAATACCATATTATATACTTGAAAGTTATTATCCGAGTAGATATTAAATGCTCTCATCACAAGAAAAGAAATGATAATTATGTGACATGACAAAGGTATTAGCTAATGCTATGGTAGTAATAATTTCAGAATATATAAATATATCAAATCAATACATTTTACACTTCATTTTTTTTTTTAAGTAGGCTCCATGCCCAGCATGGAGCCCAACGCAGGGCTTGAGCTCATGACCCTGAGATCAAGACCCGAGCTGAGATCAAGAGTCAGACACTTAACTGACTGGGCTACCCAGGCACCCCAATACATTATACACCTTAAAATTGTATATCAATTATATCTCAATAAATCTGGGGAGAAAAAAACTTACCATGAAGTCATGGTAATCCAGACAGCATGGTATCAGTAAAAGAATAGACAAATAGATCAAGAAAAAGAAAAGCCCATGAATAGACCTATATAGATCTAGTCTGCTTATCTTTGACAAAGGAGCAAAGGAAATTCGGTGGAGAAAAGATAGGCTTTTCAACAAATGGTGCTGAAACAACGGGACATCCACATGCAAAAAAGAAATCTGGACATTTTGCCCTTGCACCTGTCACAAAAGTTAAGTCAAAATGGGTAACTGACCTATATGGAAATTCAAAACTTTAAAATTTCTGGAAGACAACATAGGAGAAAATCTAAAAGGCCTTGGGTTTAGCAATTAATTGTTAGATTCAACAGCAAAAGCATGATTCATGAAAGAAAAAACTGCTAAATTGGATTTCATTAAAATTAAAATCCTCTGCTCTGCAAGAGACATAATTGAGGGAATAAAAAGAGAAGCCACAGACTGCGAGAAAAATCTTTGCAAAACACATATCTATTAAATTGGGGACCTGTATCCAAAATGTACAAAGGATTCTGAAAACTCTGCTTTAAGAAAACAACCTGATTTAAAAAATGGACAAAAGGTCTGTACACCTCACCAAAGAAGATATACATACAAGAAGATGCTCAATATCATTAGGAAATTGCAAAGTCAAACAACGAGATACCCCCTCCAACACACACAACCATCTATTGTTAGAATGGCCAAAATCCAGAACGTTGTCAATACCAAATACTAGCAAGTACGTAGAGCAACAGGAATTCTTATTCATTGCTGGTGGAAATACAAAATTGTACAGCCACTTTGGAAGGTAGTTTGGTGGTTTCTTATAAAACTAAACATACTCTTACCATATGATCCAGCAATCATATTCCTAATATTTACCAAAATGAGGTGAAAACTTAAGTCCATACAAAAATCTGCACACACATGTTTATAACAGCTTTATTCATAATTGCCAAAACTTGGAAGCAACCAAGATGCCCTTTAATAGATGATGGGATAAATAAACTGTGGTCCATCCAGACAATGGAATCTTACTCAGTGCTAAAAGGAAATGAGCTATCAAGCCACCAAAGATGTTGAGGAATTTTAAATGCATATTACTCATTGAAGGAAGCCAATCTAAAAAGGCTACATACTGTATGATTCCAAATATATGACATTCTGGAAAAGACCAAACTATGGAGACGGTAAAGAGATCAGTGGTTTCCAGGGGTTGCAGGAGAGATGAGTAGGTGAAACACAGGAAATATTTAGGGCAGTGTGTAACTATCATGTATGCAAAATGGTGCAACCACTTTGAAAGACGGTTTGACAGTCTCTTAAAAAGGTAAACATAGTCTTACCATATGATCCAACGATTGTGCTCCTAGTTATTTATCCAAATGAGTTGAAACCTATGTTTACACAAAAACCTACATATAAATGTTTATAGCTTTATTCATAATTGCCAGACTTGGAGGTGACAAAGATGTCCTTCAATAAATGAATGTATAAAAAAACTGTAGTACATCACTATAATGGAATATTACTCAGTGATAAAAAGAAAAGATCTACCTAGCAACTAAAGACATGGAGTAACCTTACATGCATGTTGGTAAATAAAAGAAGCCAGTCTGAAAGGACTACATACTGTATAATCCCAACTTTAGGACATCCTGGAAAAGTAAAACTATAGAGTCAGTAAAAAATCAATTTTTGACAAGGGTCAAGGTTGGGGAGGGATGAGTAGGTGGAACAGGGGATATTCAGAGCAGTATAATTATTATATGTGAAACTATAATGGTGAATACATAACATGATGCATTTTTTTTTAAATCCACAGAACTATATAGCACAAAGAGTGGACCCAAATGTAAACTATGGATTTTATTAATGGTAATGTCTCAATATTGGTTCTCCAATTGTAACAAATGTACTACATCATTATAAGATATTAATATTAGGGGAAACTCTGATAAGGGGAGAGGAATGGGGATATATGGGAACTCTCTGTACTTTCTGATCAATTTTTCTGTAAACCTAAAGTGCTCTAAAAACTAAAATCTATTATTTAAAAATATGTATTTACAATAAATACATTTACCATATGACCTTGTAATTCCACGCCTAAGTATTTACTATTTACACTAGAGAAATGTAAACTTCTGTTCCCACACAAAACCTGTACATGGGTGTTTATAGCAGTTTTATTCACAATAGCACCAAACTAGAAACTACCCAAAAGTTCTTCAATAGGCAAATGGATACACCAACAGTAGTACATCCATAAAATGAAATCCTACGCAGCAATGAAAATGAGCAAATTAGAGATACATGCAACAACATGGGTGTATTTCAAATACATTTTTCTAAGTGAAGGAAGCCATATTCAAAAGGTTACACATGGTGTAATTTCATCTCTGACATTCTGGAAAAGGCAAAACTGTAGAGAGGGAGAATAGGTAAGTGGTTACCAGGGGTTATGGGAGTGGAACACCTGGCTATTAAAAGGTAGGATGAGCTCATATTTGGCGGTGAGGAAGCTGTCTTGTATCCTGATTGTAATTGTAGTCACATAACTCTATGCATTTTGGCAAACCTCATATATTAATTGTACACCAAAAAAGGAGATTATCTTACTAAATGTAAATTAAAATATACGAAGGGTAACAGATGCATTTCCTATAAATGCTTTGTGCACCACAGAAATAAGGTTTATCATTATTAGATACCCAAGCTAGAGTGACCTTGGAAACCTAGGTTTTTGCTTTAAAGAAAAAAAAGTTAAATAGTGCTGCTTTTTTTTTTTTTTCTTACCAGTCAACTTGATCCAGAAACAAATGAATCATTTCAGAAGCATGCTTCTTCTCAGGTAGCCCTAAGTATAAGGATTAAGGCATAAATCAAAATCGTTAGAGAAATCTCCATAGATTCCCCCATAACATCTCCTGTATTTTTATCAGGATAATCTGTAAAACTTTGGGAACTACACTTTTTAAAAGATAATGGCTCAAGCAAACCCCATTGTTCAATTTGTAAATAAAGGGGCCACTTGGAGAAATTTTTATGGTTTGTGCCAACATACATGTAGCTGAAAAGATAATTACATTTAAAATCTGTTGAATTTTCACGCAATACAGAAATTTTTAGAAAGTATTATTTTTTTGAGAGAGAGACTGCATGCACACATGCAAGGGGGGGAAGGGCGGAGAGTGGTAGGGGGAGAGGGAGAGAGCAAATCCCAAGCAGCCTCCCTGCCCAGCTCAGAGCCGAGGTGGGGCTCGATCTCACGACCCTTAGATCATGACCTGAGCTGAAATCAAGAGTCAGATGCTTAACCTACTGAGCCACCCAGGCGTCCCAAAAGTATTATGTTATTTAGTCAGTCTTGCAATAATTCTCCAAGTCACTGTAGAACTCCCAATTAAAACTGATATCACCATGGAAGCTACACACCAGACAGACACACAGACACATGCACAGACACAATCTCGCCAGCACACACAGGTACATACCCACCTACATGCACGTTCCCACACATTCATCTACATGCATGAACACACATGTGCAATGTACATACATAGGGACACATATCGGTAAACACACAGTGACAGATACATTTATGTTCAAACACAAACATGCAGATGCACAAGCACAACTCCACCATGTATATATCTTTTTTTTTTTCTTAAAAATTTAGACCATCTGTTATAATCCAGAATGTAAAAGCCCCGGTGAAATACCACTTCATACCTACCTACTAGGATGGCTATATATATATTATAATCAAATAAGTTGTGGCATAGATGTGAAGAAATGGAAACAATTGTACCTTGCTGATGGAAATGTGAAGTGGTGCTAAGACAATTGAAAACAAGTGTTCAAACAAAATCATGGATATGAATGTTCATAGCAGCACTATTCACAATAGCTACAAGAGTGGAAACAACCCAAGTGCCCATTAATTGATGAGTGGATAAACAAATGTGGTATATCCATAAATGGAATATTATTCAATCTTAAAAAGGAATGAATTTTGCCACAATAAAAAAAATGAGCAAATTATCAATACATGCTATGACATGGATGAATCTTAAAATCACTATGCTAAGTGAAAGAAGCCAGACACAAAAGACCACACATTGTATGATTATATTTATATAAAATGTCCAGAATACACAAATCCATAGAGGCAGAAAGCATGTTTGTGGTTGCCAGGGGCTGGGGAGAAGAAAGAATGAGGTATGACTGCTTAATGGGTACAGAGTTTCACGTGGGTCAATGAAAATGTTCTGGAATTAGAATAGTGGTGATGGTGCACAACATTGTGATTGTAGTAAAAGCCACTGAACTGTATACTTTTGCATGGTTAAAATAGTGAGTTTTACCTTAATAAAAATATATCTGGGTTGACTGTTCTTTTATTTCAGCATTGATATTGTCTGGCTTCAATCTACCTACTATCATTGTTGGTGATACATTATTTCTCTCTGGCTGCTTTCAAAATTCTTAGTTTTCAGAAGTCTGTTATGATGTATCTGGACATGGATTTCTTTGGATTTATCCTGTTTGGGATTCACTTAATTTATTGAATCTCTGTGTCTTTCACCAATCTGGAAAATTTTCAGCCAATATTTTTTAAAAACTTCTTTCTCTCACCCTCATGAGTCTCCAATGACATAGATGTTAGATCTTTTATTATTGTTACACAGGTTTCTGAGTGTCTATTTATCTTTTTTCCAACCTATTTTCTCTGTGATTCCTGTTGGATAATTTTTATTCAAATTCACTGATTATTTCCTGTGTCATCTCCATCCTCCTATTAAGCCCTTCTGATGAGTTTTTTTATTTTGACCAATTTTTCAGTTGTAAAATTTCCATTTTTAAAGATATCTGTTATTTCTTTGCTGAGATTTTCTGCTTTCTTCATTTATTTCAGAAATATTCTTAATTGTTTATTTAAGCATATTTATGATAGTTACTTCTTAAATCCTTTTTAGATATTTCCAATATTTGTGTCATTTTGGTATTTGCACCTGTTCATCATTGTTTTCCATTCCAGTTGGGATTTCTTTGTTCTTGGTACGATGACTGATTCTTGCTTGTATCCTGGGTATTCTTGTATTTGGGGTATTATAAGACTTTGGTTCATATTTATAGCTCATTACTTATTATTACCAGGCTGAGATATTAGTGACAACTCTCTTCATACAAACAGCCTCTGTAGATATCTGCTAGTGAGAAGACAGAGCCACTTTATCACTGCTGTGGCTGGATGGTAGACTAGTCCTGCTCTCACAAATCATATCTGTCAAAATTCAAGTGTAGGAGGGCAGAGCTGCCTCATTGTTGAGGTGGTATGTTAGTCAGGCTCTGTTGTCATACAAAGAGTCCCTAGACCTCTGTCAGCTAAAAGTAAAGTGGTATTACCAAACCGATTATGGTAGACAAGTTCAATTTTCAGGCACAGTCTCTGCACATGCCCACCATCCAGAAAAGAGGTACCTTGTGGCTTTGTGGGGTTGTCAATAGTCTCCATTCTCACAGTAAGTCTCCCTAGATGCCTATAGGCCAGGATAGGGAGCCACCTCATTGCTAGAACTAGTAGACAACTAACTCGTATTAGTTCTCAGGCACAATGTCCATAGGCCTCCTCCAGTAGAGAGGCAGAGTTGTCTCATCACTGGGGCAGAATGACAGACAGGATCAGCTCTCAGGCACAGCCTGCGAAGATTCTCACCAGCTGAGAGGCAGAGCCATCTCATTTCCATGGTGGGATGATAAACAGGTTCAGCATCTGCAGACATTTGCCAGCCAAAATGTGGAGCCACCTTGCTGAGGTAGGGTAGGTAGTCAAACAGACTGTGCTTTTTCACACAATGTTTATAGGTACCTACCAGCCAGGAAGCAGAGCTAGCTCATTATTGTCAGAACTGGATGATAGTCAGATCCCCGCTCACATAATCCTGGTGCTGGCAGAGGGTGGGCTTTTTTTTTCCCCCACGGTGTTTGGCTATAGCAGAGCCATCAAAAAGGTGCTATCATTCAGGACTTCCTCCTTTACCAGTCCATGGCCAGATAGGTGTCAGGCCTAGCCTTTTTCCTTTTTTGTTTTGGCTGTGCTTTTTGGTGTTTCTGGGTTTAGACCTTCCCCTGGGCTTAGTCTGAGATATACAGAAGGCAAAAAAAAAAAAAAAAAAAAAATCTAGGGAACTCACCACTTGAATCTTAAGGTTCCTAGAAGGTTTGTCTGCTTTTCTCCACCATTCAGAATCTTCTACTGTCCATTTAATTTATCTTATTCAGTAGCAAGAAGAGGGGAAGACTAGGGTGAAATGTGCTTACATCATGTTTTCTGGATTCTCCATAATTTGGTAAGTTTTTATTTTCATTTCATTGAAAATATTTTCTAATTTCCCTTGTAATTTCTTCTTTAGCCTATGCATTCTTTAAAAGACTGTTTTCTAATTTTTGAATATTTCAGATTTATCAAATTCTCTGTTATTGATTTCTTTCTTTTTTTGGAGAGGGAAGGAGGGGCAGAGGGAGAGGGAGAATCTTTTCTTTTTTTCATTTTCTTTTTTTAAAATTTTTTATTTAAATTCAATTTAGTTAACATATAGTGTATTATTAGTTTCAGAGGTAGAATTTAGTGATTCCTCAGTTGCATATAACACCCAGTGCTCATTACATCAAGTGTCCTCCTTAATGCCCATCACCCAATTCTCTTACCCCACCCCCCTCCACCTACCCTCCAGAAACCCTCCGTTTGGTTCCTAGAGCTAAGAGTCAGGAGAGGGAGAATCTTATTAAGCAGGCTCCATGCCCAATGCAGAGCCCAATGTGGGGCTCAATCTCACAACCCTGAGATCATGACCTGAGCCGAAATCAAGGATCGGATGCTTAACTGACTGAGCCACCCAGGCGCCCCTCTGTTCTTGATTTCTAAGTTAATTTTTTTGTGGTCAAAGAACATTCTTAGTATGATTACAGTCCCTCTAAATTTATTGAGATTGTTTTATGGCCTAACATACTGTCTTTCTTGGAGAATGTTCTATGTGGATTTTAGAAGAATATATATTCTGCTCTTATTGGTTCAAGTGCCCTATAGATGCCAGTTAGGTCAAATTGGATTGTAGTGTTGTTAAAGTCTTCTATTTCCTTCCTGAATTGCTAGCTACTTGTCCTATCTATCAATGAAAGTGGGATATTGAAATCTCCAACTATTATTTTGTGGGGGGTTTTTCCCTTTTTTTTTTTTTTAAAGATTTCATTTATAAGTAATCTCTACACCCAACATGGGACTCAAACTTGCGTCCCCAAGATTAAGAGTCACATGCTCCACTGACTGAGCCAACCAGATGTCCTTCCAACTATTATTTTGAATTGTGTATTTAGCCTTTCAATTCTGTTGGTTGTTGCTTCATGTATTTTGACACAGTGTTGTTAGGTGTATATGTTTATAACAGCTGTACCATCCTGATGAATTGACTTATTTTATTTTATTTTAAAGATTTTATTTATTTATTTGAGAGAGAGAACACAAGTGGAGGGGCAGAGGGAGAAAGAGAAGCAGACTCCCCATTGAGCAGGGAGCCCCGACGTGGGGCTCGATCCCAAGGACCCTGAGATCATGACCTGAACCGAAGGCAGACGCTTAACCAACTGAGCCACCCAGGTGCCCCTTGAATTGTGTTTTCAATTGGTTAGGAGAAGAAAGGTCACATGTTCTTGTTTCTTTTCATGGCTCATAATTTTTTGTTAAAAAATGAATTTTTATAATTGTATGTTGTAGTAAATCTGAATTCTGATTCCTCTTCCTCCCACCCCAGCTAGGGGTGGATGTTACTATTTTGTTGTATATTTGTTTAGTCTCTCGCAAGGACTAATTCTGTGGAGTCTGTCCTCCCCACAATGTGTAGCTATTGATTTCTCTGTTACATGTTTTTGTTTTGTTTTGTTTTGTTTTGCTTAAGTCTGGCCTACAAGGAGTCACCCCTGGGTCAACATAGCAGCACAGCTTAGTGGTCAGCCAATTACTGGTCAGGGGTTGTGTTTAAACCCATGGCAGCAGTAAGATTTCTCCACTTTGCTGATGGATCTGTGTCGCTTAGGGAAAGCATTCAAAATTCAGACAGTTTACAGGTTTGTCACAGTGTTTTCTTTCTGTGCTTGCGAAGTGTCACATTCACCCAGGGATGAGTAGCTCACTAAGGCTTTCTCCACTATCTCCTGAGCATGAGTACAGTGCCTTACATGCACGCGGTTTCCCAGAACCCCAGGGATAGGTGGCCGCTTATCAAGGTCCACTATGGCTCTTGTTCCTTGGATCTCACTATTAAATATTTCTTGCCGCTGTGCTGTCCTGTTGCTTGCTTGAACCAATATTGAGACCTCAGGCTAGTGGTGATGTTGGTCTTCCCTGATTATTTGCCACTAAAATTGCTATTGTTTTTCAAAATGCCCCCCAGTATGGGTTTTTCTGTGCTCTGATGAAAATCAAGTACCATGGCCTCAAGTAGCCCAGAGGAAATGGGAGCAGCTGCAGGCTAAAATGACACATGTTCATCCTGTTCTTACTAAGGTTCAGTAGTTTTTCTGGGATAAATGCTTCTCAATTTGATGTCTGACTTCAGCAAATTTCCAGAGTCCTAATATGGCTGTTTTTGTTAATATAATCCAGTTTAATGATTACTTTTGATGGAGAGGATTGACAGAGCTCCTCACTTCACCATTCTGAAGTCCTATTCCCTGGTCAATGCAATTTTATCTCTAATTAGGAAATTAATGTATTGAGCATCGAATGTAGCCCAGTTTCCTTTTTTTTTTTATAAAGATTTTATTTATTTATTTGCGAGAGAGAGAGAATGAAAGACCGAGAGCATGAGAGGGAGGAGGGTCAGAGGGAGAAGCAGACTCCCTGCCGAGCAGGGAGCCCGAAGCGGGACTCGATCCTGGGACTCCAGGATCATGACCTGAGCCGAAGGCAGTCGCTTAACCAACTGAGCCACCCAGGCGCCCCTGTAGCCCAGTTTCTGATTCTATCATTCCTTCCTCTTTTATCTATATAGTAATGTAGCAATGAATGCATTAATATGAGTTAAATGGAGGGGCACCTGGGTGGCTCAGTTGGTTAAGCGACTGCCTTCGGCTCAGGTCATGATCCTGGAGTCCCAGGATCGAGTCCCGCTTCCGGCTCCCTGCTCGGCAGGGAGTCTGCTTCTCCCTCTGACCCTCCCCCCGTGTGCTCTCTCTCTCTCTCATTCTCGCTCTCTCAAATAAATAAATAAATAAATAAATAAAATCTTTAAAAAAATATATGAGTTAAATGGGATCATGGAGCCAGCAGCTCCACTGACGTAGCACCGCGAGACCCAACAGTATATGAACAGACAGGGAAAGCACACTTTTGCTCATGTCCAACTAAAAGTACCTAATAAGTTTACCAGCTGTTAAATAACAAAAATTCAACTGAGTATACTTAAAGATTGAATTGACTTTATTCAATGATTCAAGAATTGGGCAGCATCCCATCTAGCAAGTGAGCTGCAGAAAATCAAAGGTTTTTAAAGGCAGAGAAGGAATGGATAAAAGGAAATCATTAGCAAAGAATGCATTGTTTTAGGCAAAGTGACCCTCCTAAGGGAAGTAGAAGGGGTCTATCAATAGATTACCTCCTAGTGCTGACCAGGAAATTTCAGGTTGGCTGGTTAGAGGTCACATTTCTGGAAGAAGCTGAAGCTGCACATTAGGTTAGGTATTAAGTCTTGGTGGGTTTAGCATGAGTGACTCCATTTTGGGCCTGCTGTCTCCGTTTTAACACAGGTATTCTTCAGTACTGTGGACCCAATTTCCTCAGTTGCAAAACCTGTCCTGGTGAGTTTCTAGATAACTAGGTGTACTCTCAATCATTTTGAATAGAATCATTTATGAATTCTTAGATGTGTGTGGACACCATTCTCCATTAAAAACACACACACACACACAACAACAAAACTCAAAGCAGTTTCCAGTACTATAGTTTGTTCATCCTCTAGTGGCTTCTGAAAATTATCTCTTAATTCTGGATTGTTGCTTTAGGTTTAGAGTGAATTTAACAGGATTGTATAATGTTGTCAGTGTGAAATTCATTGTCTTGTAGATTAATCATGTTACACTCTTTCTGGTAATTGACACTGAATTATCGTGACGTTAGTTTAAGGAAAGGAGGGAATCCAGAGACCAGCCCATTTTCTCTAAACCTCAGTTGATATGAATTATAATTATGATTTGACAATTAGCTGGTTTGGATATGGGCCAGGCACATAAGGAATTAATGAGCCTTTGTTTCTGATGTCTTTCTGCTTGCAAAGTTCTCTTCCCATCAGCCTTTAAACTCACCTAATATAAAATACCATTTCTAAGAAGATGTCCTGGATCTTCATTATTCATTCCCTTATATTACCAAGGGTTTGGTGACGAACCATTAGAGGGAATTGCTTTTTACCCCTTCTCTCTGGACTCTCCCTTCCCCAGATTTACTCTTCTCCATGGAAGAGAACTTTGCTTAATATGATTGGTAAGTTTGGGGGAAATACATGTTATTCTCAGCTCAGTTCTATTTCTTTTTTTCCTCCTTGAGAGCCATCCTGGTCTCAGGGTGCAGAAGTTATCCTCTGAAACTCAGTGGCAGAGACTGCTCCATGCCATTTTACCTGGTTTAATGGTAGATAGAGTGGTTTAGTCTCTATACCCTCCAATTTAGCCTTTATTAGTAATAAAATTACTCATTTGCACTCTAAACCATTCTTTGAGGGCACCTGGGTGGCTCAGTAGGTTAAGTGTCAGCCTTTGGCTCAGGTCATGATCCCAGGGTCCTGGGATCAAGTCCCACATTGGGCTCCCTGCTCAGCAGGGAGCCTGCTTCTCCCTCTCCTGCTCCCCCTGCTTGTGTGTGCGCGCTCTCTCTCTCTGTCCAAAATAAAATCTCTTTTAAAAAAACCCATTCTTTTATATTTTTTCTCAAATCATTCAAAACCTCCCAGAGTGTGGAAAGGAAGAGAAGCTACCTCCTTGATTCTCTTGCAGACCCTAGCAAAGATTTTAATAACTCCTATCTCAAGTGGTCTTTTACTATGACTATGGTAGTTACTATAGTTACTAAGTTACTTGGAGGCATACTGTCCTCTAGAACTTTGTTACCCAAGAGTGGTACCAGGGCCAGGTACTTTGGTATCACCTATGATCTTAGAAATGCAGAATATTGGCCTTACCCAAGACCTAAAAGAATTAAGAGTCTGCATTTTAACAAGATACACATTGCAGATTCAAGGACACCTTAATATTTGAGAAGCATTAACCTAGATATCTCATCCCTAGAGAAGAGTTGCTTATATCGGTCATTTTTTTTAAATCTTGCTTCTTTTTTTTTTTAAGATTTTATTTATTTGTCAGAGAATGAGCACAAGCAGGGGGAGCGGCAGAGGGAGAGGGAGAAGCAGGCTCCCCGCTGAGCAAGGAGCCCGACGTGGGACTCTATCCCAGGACCGTGGGACCATGACCTGAGCTGAACGCAGCTGCTTAACTGAGCCACCCAGGCATCCCTTTTATCTCGCTTCTTGTGCCACACATTTCTTGTGCCATAAGGTTCTGATAATTTGTTTAACTGACTTTCTAGAAACAAATTCTAAAAACTGAAAATACATTTATACTTTCATTTCAACATTATTGAGAAATAATCGACAAATGTCATTATATATATTTAAAGTTTACAATGCAATGATTTGATATACCTATACAGTGGAATGATTACCAAGATTAAGGTAATTAACACATCCATCACCTCACATAGTTAAATCTTGTGTGTGTGTATGTGTGTGTGTGGTGAGAATGCTTAAGATCCACTCTCAACAGTTTTAAAGTATACAATATCATATTATTAACTGGTCACTATGCTGTATATTGGATCCTCAGAACTTATTCTTTTTTTTAAAGATTTTATTTATTTGACAGAGAAAGCATGAGTGTGGGAGGAGGGGCAGAGGGAGAGGGAGAAGAGGATTCCCTGCTAAGCAGGAAACCTGACATGAAGCTTAATCCCAGAACCCCAAGATCATGACCTGAGCTGAAGGTAGACACTTAACTGACTGAGCCACCAGATGCCCCGAGAACTTATTTTAATAACAGAAAATGTGTACCCTTCAACTAACATCTCCCTATTTCCTCCTCTCCCAAGCCCCTGGCAACTACTTTTTTTTATTTTTAGATTCCACAATAAATGATACTATATAGTAGTTCTTCCATGTTATCACAAATTACAGGATTTTCTTCTTTTTCATGTCTAAATAATATTCCACTGTATGTATGTGTTTCTTTACCTAGTCATCCATTGAAGGACATTTATGTTGTTTCTGTATCTTGGCAATTGTGAATAATGCTGCAAAAAACATGGGTGTGCAGATATCTCTTTAAGATACTGATTTCATTTCTTTTAGATATCTACTGAGAAGTTGAATAACTGGATCATATGGTAGTTCTCTTTTTCATTTTTTGAAGAACTCTAATTTCCTTAGTGGCTACACCAATTTGCATTCCCACCAATAGGGCATAAGGGTTCCCTTTCCTCCACATCCTGACCAATGTTTGTTATCTCTTGTCATCTTGACAATAGCCATCTTAACAGGTGTGAGGTGATATCTCACTGTAGTTTTGATTTGTATTTTCCTGACGATTAGTGATGTTGAGCACCTGTTCACATACCTATAGGCCATTTGTATGTCTTCTTTGGAAAAATGTCTATTCAGGTCCTTTGCCCATTTTTAATTAGATTAGTTGCTTTTTTGCTATTGAGTTGTATGAGTCCTCTATATATTCTGTGGTGAATCTCTTATCAGATATATGGTTTACAAATATGTTCTCCCTTTCCGTAAGTTGCCTTTTCAATTTATGGGTTATTTCCTTTGTTGTGCAAAAGTTCTTTAGTTTGATGTAGTCCCACTTGTTTAACTTTTGTTGGCTGTGCTTCTGGTGTCTTATCT
The DNA here is from genome assembly GCF_029215605.1 of Mirounga angustirostris. Lineage (NCBI taxonomy): Eukaryota > Metazoa > Chordata > Mammalia > Carnivora > Phocidae > Mirounga > Mirounga angustirostris. The sequence continues at coordinate 39,967,367 of NW_026991719.1, forward strand.
AAGAAATCATTGCCAAGACCGATGTCAAGGATCTTTTCCCCTATTTTTCTTCTAGGAGTTTCATGGTTTCAGGTCTTACATTAACTTTTTGACCCATTTCATGTTAATTTTTGTAAGTTGTATAAGATAAGGGTCAAATTTCATTCTTTTGCATGTAGATACCCAGTTTTCCCAACACCATTCATTGGAGAGACTATACTTTCTTCATTGTATGTTCTTGGCTCCTTTGTCAAAAATTAATTGACCATGTATGTATGGGTCAAAAATTAGTTGGCCATGTATCTATGTCTGGGCTCGCTATTCTGTTCCATTCATATATGTGCCTGTTTTATACCAGTACCATACTGTTTTGATTACTATAGCTTTGCAATATAGCTTGAAATCAAGAAGTATGATGGTTCCACCTTTATTCTTCTTTCTCAGGATTGCTTTGTCTATTTGGATCTTTTGTGGTTCCATATAAACTTTAGGATAGTTTTTTTCCTATTTCTATGAAAATGTCATTGGAATTTTGATAGGAGCTTCATTGAATCTATAGATTCCTTTGTGTAGTGTGGACATATGCACAATATTAAGTCTTCCAATCCAAGAATACAGGATACGTTTCTATTTATTTGTGTTTTCTTCAACTTCATTGATCAATGTCTTGTAGTTTTCAGAAGTCTTTCACCTCCTTGGTTGAATTTATTACTAAGTATTTTTGTTTGTTTTTGATGCTATTGTAAATGGGATTGCTTTCTTACTTTCTCCTTCAGATAGTTCATTTTATTGTATAGAAATGCAACTAATTTTTATATGCTGATTTGGGATCCTGCAACTTTACTGAATTCATTGATTAGTTCTAATGGTTTTTGGTGGAATCTTTAGGGTTTTCCATATAAAAGATCATGTCATCTGAAACAAAGATAATTTTACTCCTTCATATATGATTTGGATGTCTTTTATGTCTTTCTTTTGCCTGATTTCCTCTGACTAGGACTTCTTGTACTATGTTGAATAGAAATGATGAGAGTGAGCATCCTTGCCTTATTCCTGATCTTAGAGAAAAGGCTTTTAATTTTTCACTGTTGAGTGTGATGTTAGCTATGGGCTTGTCATATATAGCCTTTCTTATGTTGAGGTACATTCTTCAGTACTTCATTTGTTGAGAGTTTTTTTTGCCATGAAAGGAGGTTGACTTTTGTCAATTTTTCTGCATTTATTGAGTTGATCATAGCATTTTTATCATTTATTTTGTTAATGTGGTGTAGCGCACTTATTGATTTTCAGATGTTGAAACACACTCATCCTAGGGATGAATCCTACTTGATCATGGTGCATGAGCCTTTTAATGTGCTCTTAAATTTGGTTTGTTAGTATTTTGTTGAGGATTTTTGAATCTATGTTCATTAGGGATATTGCCCTATAATTTTCTTTTCTTGTAGTGTCCTTGTCTGGTTCCAGTATCAGGATAATGTTGGCCTCATAAAATGAGTTTGGAAGTATTCATTCCTCTTCAAAATTATGGAAGATTTTTAGAAGAATTGGTATTAATTCTTATTTAAATGTTTTGTAGAATTCACCTGTGAAGCCATCTAGTCCTGAGCTCTTCTGTGTTGAGAGGTTATTGATTACTGATTCAATCTCCTTGCTCATTATTGGTCTGTTCAGATTCTCTATTTCTTCATGATTTAGTCTTGGTAAGTTGTATGTTTCTAGGAGTTTATCCATTTCTTCTAGATTATTCAATTTGTTGATGTATAATTGTTCATAGTAGGTTCTTATGATCCTTTGTATTTCTGTGGTATCAGTTGTAATGTCTCCTTTTTCATTATAATCTTATTAATTTGAGTGCTCTCTCTTTTTTTCTCAATTTTGTTTATCTTTTCAAAAAATCAACTCTTAGTTTTGTTGATTTGTTTCTATTGTCTTTCTTGTCTTTATTTCATTTATTTCTGCTCTAGTCTTTACTTATTTTCTTCCCTCTGCTAACTTTGGGCTTAGTTTGTTCATACTTTTTCTTTTTTATTTTTTAAGATTTTATTTATTTATTAGAGAGAATGAAAGAGAGAGAGAGAGCACATGAGAAGGGGGAGGGTCAGAGGGAGAAGCAGACTCCTGGCTGAGCAGGGAGCCTGATGCAGGACTCAATCCCAGGACTCCAGGATCATGACCTGAGCCGAAGGCAGTCACTTAACCACCTGAGCTACCCAGGTGCCCTGTTCATACTTTTCTAGTCCCTTGAGTTGTAAGGTTAGGCTGTTTATTTAAGATCTTTCTTTTTTTTTTTAAGATTTTATTTATTTATTTGTCAGAGAGAGGGAGAAAGAGAGAGAGTGCACAAGCAGGGGGAGTGGCAGGCAGAGGGAGAAGCAGGCTCCTCCCTGAGTGGGGAGCCCAGTGTGGGACTCAATACCGGGACCCTGGGATCATGACCTGAGCCAAAGGCAGATGCTTAACCGACTGAGCCATCCAGGCATCCTAAGATCTTTCTTTTTTCTTAATGCAAGCATTTATCACTCTAATCTTCCCTTTTAGAACTACTTTTGCTGTATCTGATAAGTTTTGGTATATTGTGTTTCCATTTTCATTTGTTTAAAAATATTTTTGGATTTCCTTTTTGATTTCCTCTTTGACCCATTGATTGTTCAGGAGTGTGTTAATTACCACATATTTGTGAACTTTCTAAAGTTTTCCTGTTATTGATTTCTAGTTTCATAGCATTGTGGTCAGAAACAATACTTGATATGATTTCAATCTTCTTGTTTGTTTAAGACTTATTTTGTAACCTAGCATATGATCTGTACTGGAGAATGTTGTGTGTGCTTGAGAAGAATGTGCATTCTGCTGCTATAGGATGGAATGTTCTGTATATGTCTGTTAAGTCCATTTGGTCCTAAGTATAGTTCAAGTCCATTATTTCCTTATTGATTTTCTGTCTGGATGATCTATCCATTTTTGAGAGTGTGTATTGAAGTCTCCTACTATGATTGAGTTGTTGTCTATTTTTGCCTTCGTATTTGTTAATAATTGTTTAATATGTTTAGATGCTCCAATATTGGGTGCATGTATATTTACAATTGTTATATTCTCCTGGTGAACTGACACTTTTATTATTATATAGTGACCTTATTTGTCTTTTGTTGCTGTTTTTGCTTTGAAGTCTATTTTTTCTGATATAAGCATAGCTATCCCTGATCTCTTTTGGTTTTCATTTGCATATAATATTTTTTTCCATCTCTTCACTTTCAGCCTATGAGTATCCTTGAAGCTTAAGTGAGTCTTTTGCTGTCAGTGTATATAGTTGGATCTATTTTTTTCATTTATCCATCCACTCTATGTTTTTTAATTGGAGAATTTAAACATTTGCATTTAGAGTAATTATTGGTAGGAAAAGACTTACTATCATCATTTTGTTAATTGCTTTCTGATTGTTTTGTAACAATTCATAACTCTTGAATGATTCCCTAAGCCCTTGTAATTCCCTAAGTGATAAGAGTACTAAGAGCATCTTTTATTCTAATGTTTGGTCTTTAACCCTGTTTCCTGACACAGATATTTTGAAACCCTTGTAATTTCCTGGGTGATAGAAGTGTCTTTTTTATTCTAATGAGGTGACTCTGGGTAGGCTCCCAGATGAGAGCTGGTCACCAGAAAGACGAAGCCTTGATTAGAAGTTTGGAATTTTCAGCCCTGCCCCGCAGGGCTCCTGAGAGAAGGGCTGAAAAATGGAGTTAATGATCCATCATGCCCATGTGATGAAGCCTCCATAAAAATCCCAATAATACAGGATGCAAAGAACTTCCAGGTGGGAGAACACATCCACACCAGGATGGTGACACACCCCAACTCCACAGGGACAGAGGCTCCTGTGCTCAGGACCCTCCCAGACCTCATCTTATGTATCTCTTCATCTGGCTGTTCATCTGTCCTTTATCATAACTTTTAATAAACTAGTAAGTATGTGTTTCACTGAGTTCTGTGAGCTGCTCTAGCAAATTAATTGAAATCAAGGAAGGAGTCATTGGAACCTCTGGTCTATAGCCAGTTGGTCAGAAGCACAGGTGATAACCTGGCTTGTGAGTGGCATCTAAAGTGGGGGGGAGGGTACAGTTTTGTGGGACTGAGTCCTTAAACTGTGAGATCTGCCACTATCTCTAAGTGGATAGTGTCAGAATTGAGTGAAATTATAGGACACCCAGCTGGTGTCACAGAAAATTGCTTGATGTGGGGAGAGACCTCCATAATTTTGTTACCAGAAGTGTCAGGAGTAAAGTGTTATGTGTGTTTTTTGTATGAAAAGTAAAAGAGACACACAGCTGAAAGACTCGTAGTAGGAAGGAACTGGATTTTTATCTACACAGGTAGAAAACTGCATAGGTTTTTCCAAATCCACTGATGTCAGAGAAATGGGATTTTCAAGAATGGCTCTGGCTCAAGGAAACATGTGGTTTGGAAAGAGAGAGGATGAAAGGGTAAATGAGGAGAGATGAGAGACCTTTGATTCCTAGAGAGCCCCATGCTCACCCAAGGTCTGGAGTAGCAGCTATGCCACAATCAGTTACTAAAGGTAAAAGTTACCAATGGAATTTAAAAAATGGATCCAGCTCTTGGGAAATCTGGTTCACTGGATGCATAAGGAAATGAAAACTAATATGAAAAAGTGGCCTGTTCTTTGGTTATGGTTATTTGTAATAGTAAACTAAAAATAAAAAACAATGCTGGATTGGATCTTGATACTAGAACAAACTCAGATTTCAGTGAGTCTAAGCTTTAGCCACTAGCTTCAAAGCATCCCCCAAGAGAAAACTTACACAGGGACAATAGAAAGTACTTCTAAGACCTCTGATCACCAAGAATGTAGCCAGTGTGGGGGGAGGACAAAACCAAGCACATGGAGTGTGAAAGAGTTGTTTCATCTTGTACATCGGTCTCCTCAGCTTCCTGAGGCAGCTTCACTGAACTGGATTGGGGAGAGTAACTGATTGGGGGCAGTGTCTTGGGTCTGAATGCCTCTGGGTGGAAGAACATGTTTGGGTTGATGCAGAACCCTCAGCTCACTATAGAACAATCACAGATGGCTGGATGTGATCCAGAAACACAGGGAGTTATTCTTAAGGGAAGAGCCAGCCTGGTGGACTGGATAAAAGCCACCCTAAGGTCTTTTAATGCTTAGAAAGGAGACTGTCCTTAACCCCCATGAATGCCAAGTGGAACACCCCAGTGAAGCAGCTGATGTGCTTCCTATGCAAACAATGTGGGACTGGCTTTATGTTGACTGAGATATTCACCCACTGCATATGCCCATTGTCCAGGTCATGGTAAATGCTGTGGCTAAGGAGACCCCTTTCACATGGGCACCCCACGTAACCTTGTTGCAAAACCAAAGGACAGTTTTGGAAGCCTTACTGAATTTGCTGTCTCAGTTTCCTCTCTGTAGATGCAATTAAAAATATTAGGTCAATTAACAAGAGAAGGGAAAGAATCAAGGACTCAAGAACAGAGGAAAGAATCAAGAGACTAGTCTTAGCAGGGTGGGAAATTTTAAGTGGTTATTAAGGAATAAAGTGAATAAAGCAAATATTGATGGGGTAAAACAAAGAGGAAACAGAAAGGAGAGAGTCACAGGACTCATCCCAGCAAGGTGGAAATCTTTAGAATATTAAGAAATGAGGGTGCCTGGGTGGCTCAGTTGGTTAAGCGACTGCCTTCAGCTCAGGTCATGATCCTGGAGTCCCGGGATCGAGTCCCGCATCGGGCTCCCTGCTCAGCAGGGCGTCTGCTTCTCCCTCTGACCCTGCTCTCTCTCATTCTCTCTCTCAAATAAATAAATAAAATCTTTAAAAAAAAAGAATATTAAGAAATGGGATGAATAAAATGGACATTGATGGGGTTAAAACAAAAATTTTAATACAGCACTACCAAAGGTTGGGTGGACCAGGGGATCTCCTGCTGGTGCACCAATATTAAAGGGCCCCCCCAAAAGTCCAGTCTGTTTCTCCCAATTTGGAAACATTTTTAAAGCCTGCAGACACCGATTACATTGAGAAACCTGACCAACGATCGCTTGTGCTTGTGGCAGTGATTAAACAGATTAATCAAGTTAATGATTGACAAAAGGGCCAGGGTCCCTTGGCTCGACCCCTCACTGGTGACCCAAAGCCTTTTGCACAAAAGTGGATAAAATGGTCAGGAGGTAGAGAAGAGAAATTTGTGGGACTCCTTGACACAGGAATCCCAAACACTGTGGTACCAAAACCCATTAGTGAAGCTCCGATGTGGGCTACAATTAGATTGAGAGCACATAAAAATATGGCAGCCAATAAGATTATGAAATTTGGAATGTTTAAACAGTCTTTGTGTGAAATGGTTGTAGCTCCTTTACCTGAATGTCTTATGGGAATGGATATAGTAAGTCTGGCTGGGGAGCACTTCCCCTACCTAGTATTGTAAAAACAAGACCTGTTGATGAAGTTTTAATGGAGGCTACAGTTAAGAATGTAAAGGTTGATGGAATTAAAGTAAAAGTTTATAGGAGAATTGGAATGTTTGAACAGGCTTTATGTGAAGTGGTTGCATCTCTTTTACCTGATTGCTTTATGGGGACAGGACATTCTGTCTGACTGGGGAACTTCCCCTCCTTAGTATTATAAAACAAAAGACATGTAAATCCACTCTTTAAGCAATGTTAATTGGGCATGCAAAATGGAAGCCAGTAAGATTGCCTGAGCCCACCCAATGTGGACTAGAAGCTGGAGTGCTGGTAGGGACAGATTGTCTGTGTGCTAGCCCAGTGAAGAGCTTCCTAGATTCCTGGAATATGTTGGAGCTTTTCAAAGCCCTTATTCACCAAATAACCTACTCCCCAGACTTTCCTCTCAGTCATTTTTGTTAGCATATTGGTTTTTTTTATTATGTTCAGTTAGCCACTGTATAGTACATCATTAGTTTTTGATGTAGTGTTCAATGATTCATTAGTTGCATGTAACACCCAGTGCACATCACAACACGTGCCCTCCTCAATACCCATCACCCAGATACCCCTTTCTCCCACCACCACCCCCCTTCTGTAACCCTCAGTTTGTTTCCCGGAGTCTAGAGTCTCTCATGCTTTGTCTCCCTCTCTGATTCCCCCCCTTTCAGATTTCCCTCCCTTCCCCTATGGTCCTCCGTGCTATTGCTTATGTTCCACATATGAGCAAAACCATAGGATAATTGCCTTTCTCTGCTTGACTTATTTCACTTAGCATAATCCCCTCCAGTTCTATCCATGTCGATGCAAATGGTAGCTATTCATCCTTTCTGATGACTGAGTAATATTCCTTTGTATATATGGACCACATCTTCTTTATCTATTCATCCATTGGGCATCTCAGCTCCTTCCACAGTTTGGCTATTGTGGACATTGTTGCTATGAACATTGGGCTGCACGTGCCCCTTCTTTTCACTACATCTGTATCTTTGGGGTAAATACTTAATAGTGCAATTGCTGGGTCATAGGGTAGCTCTATTTTTAACATCTTGAGGAACCTCCACACTGTTTTCCAGAGTGGCTGCACCAGCTTGCAATGGCAAAAATTAACAAAACCCTCTTACAGCTCCAGAATTTTTTTAAATGATTTCTATCTCTATTAAAATTGTTTTGTTCGTGTATTGTTTTACTGATTTTCCTGAATTGTCTTTTTTGTTTGTTTGTTTTAGTTCACTGCGCTTTCTTAAAACAATTATTTTGAATTCTTTATTAGGCAAATTGTGGATCTTCATTTCTTTGGGGTTGGTTACTGGGAAATTATTGTGTTCTTTTGATGGTGTCATGTTTCCTTGATTTTTTTGTGTTCCTTGAAGTCTTCATTACTTTCTTTGCATTTGAAAAAAGTTACCTTCTCCAGTCTTTACTGACTGGCTTTGAGAGAGAACTATCTTCTGTCAGTGCTGCTAGGGATTCAGAGACCTTCTTAACCTTTCCTATGGACACACTTGCTCCATACTCCTCTTAGAGTGTATTCTTAAGATTGTATGCCTTCTCCCAATCCTGAAAAGCCAGGCCAGGTACCGACAGCCTCTCACTTCCCACTTAATGCTGAAATTTGTGTCCTTTCTCCCAGTCCCGCAAAAGTTAGGCCAACTTTATGTGTGTACTAACTAACTAGCTATTTGGAAAGGCTTGCACTTGCTGCCCCTGGGGGCATGCACAGAGAGCCAGCCATGGGGTGAGGAGATTTGTGAGTGAGGTGTGAAGTGTTAGTGATTGGTCATTTGGGGGGATCCTCAGGTGAGGCATCCACAGCAGCTTGTGGGTGGACTTCCTGTTGGAGTCTGTGAAGTAGTTTGTATCTGTGTCTTTTTGATACCCTCTAAGCCCTAGCTGCTGTTCTCCCAGCCCCTCTCTGTCCTTTAGTCATGTAGCACACCTCACTACTCTGGATGGGACAAGAAAGAAGTGGGCCTCTTTGGCAGTGTCCCATGCAGCTAGGAAAACCAGGCACTCACTCACACACTCTCACTTTCCCCTGTGAGAGAAATAGCAGGCTGAGGGGGTCTCTTTTGGCACTGAGCTATGCTGCCTTGGAGAAGTGATGCAAATAAAATAAAACTACTTTTACTCTATTTAACGTGTCCAATGCTGGATTTTGTTGCTCCAATAGTGTGCTGAAACTTCTCTGGACTCCTGGGCTCCTACCAAATTACTCTGGTGTGTGGGCAATTGTCAAAATCAGTGCCATTTGGAGGATAATAGAGATGATACTAGAAAACTAGTCTGCCATGTTGCTGATGTCACTCTTAGGTCTTTATTTTTAAATTAGATAGTGTTGTGGATGGATATTTTGTCATTTCCCACAGTTATCCCACTCCCATGTGGAGGCAGGGCTGGCCTTCTACTGGCAAAAATACTGGTTGATATTCAGGATAAACCATCAAACCTCTTTGTCCTGTCTCAGAGCTTACAAATCTATACTTAAACAGCAGAATATCAAGATTTTTTGTCTCTCATTAGAAAATATAACTTAAACTTTCTACTACTCATCCTCTGGTTGAAAGCATGGCAAACATACATAACATAAAGGAAAGGCAATAATCTTTCTACCTTTGGAATTAGGAAAAACTTACATTCCTCCAGTTGACATCAATACTTCTTTCTAATAGGTATAACCATGTACTTTCTCCCATTTTCCTCTTTATTTTGACTTCTAGGGATTTAGATCCAGATACACACACACACACACACATATAGTTTTTTTCTTTTTTCTTAAATCAAGTTTCTATACTTTATTTCTGTTTTGTTCATGTTGTTTCTATAATTTTTTAAAAGCTACCTAATTTTTTTTGTTTATTTGTTCATTTTGATTTTTTCTTTTGTGAAAATGTGGCTATGAAATAAATTTAGTAACAAAAATAAATGAAAATCAGTCCTGTATGTTTATTTCTAGGGTAGACTAAGAGGAGTAAAGCTTGGCTTTGGAGGCAAAGGCTCATTTGAACCACAACGCTATTGAAGTAGAGGCTTCCTTCTTCTAATTATAGTGGCCTCTGGTGTGTAACTTATTTTCCTAAATATGTCATTTGACATTTTTGATCATGGACAAAACTAAAAAAAAAAGTGATGCCATCCTTATTCCTTTGTCCATTCCCTGAACAAATATTTATTGAGAATCTACCAAGAGCTAAGGATATAGCAGTGATGAAAGCATAAAAATTCCTGGCTCTCAAGGAGCAAATATTCTAGTGGGGAAAAAAGAAAATAAATAAATTTATTTAAGCCTCTTCCCTCTGGCCTGTCATCCATAAAACATCACCGTGTGCTGGTAATTTGGTTTAAACTTACTTGACTTCAATTTCTTAATTTGACAGGTGGTGATCAAATAAAGGCTTAGGAATATATTGGCAAATATATTTGAGTTTTAAGTGCTATGTAAGAAGTAAAGGGAAAGTAAAGGTATAGTAGGTAATGGAGGGGGACGTTACTTATGACAAAGTGATCAAAGATGTTTTTGAGAAGGTGACATATAAGCAGAGACCTGAAATGACGTGAAAGAGTATGCCATCCAGTTTTCTAGGGGAAGAATGTCCAGTGCAGGAGAATGCAAGAGTAAAGGCCCTAAGGCGGGAATATGCTTGACATGTTCAACAAATAGCAAAGAGATTGTGTAGATGAAAGGCAATGGGCAAGGCAGAAGTATTCAGAAATGAGCTCAGAAAGGTAAGAAAAGAGCAAGATCATGTATAATCTTGTAAACCATTGAAAAAGCCTTTGGTTTTATTCTGGGTACAATCAGAAACCATTGTGAGGTGGGGACATAAATTTAGAAATGACATTATTTGACTTATATATATACATATTTTTTTAAAGATTTTATTTATTTGACAGAGAGAGAGAGAGAGAGAGAGAGACAGTGAGAGAGGGAACACAAGCAGGGGGAGTGGGAGAGGGAGACGCAGGCTCCTGGCCGAGCAGGGAGCCCGATGCGGGGCTCGATCCCAGGACCCTGGGATCATGACCTGAGCCAAAGGCAGACGCCTAACGACTGAGCCACCCAGGTGCCCCTTGACTTATATTTTTAAGTAAGTCCTTTGGCAACCATAGAGGTAGAGTGTAAACACAGACACCAGTCAGGGAGCCATTGCCATAATCCAGGCAAGAGATGATTGAGACTTGGATCAGAAGATATGGTAAGTCATCAGTGGTCAGAATCTGGATATATTTTGAAAGTAAAGCCAACAAGAATTGCTGATGGGTCAAATGTGGGATGTGGGAAAAAGAGAGAAAACAAAGACTTTCCCACAGACTAGCTTCTGGTAATGAAGCTTTGCAACATTGCATGAGCTGGGCACCATAAGATAGGTTTGTATCCTGATGTGAACTCTGGCCTTGCATCTTCATGTCAAGATATCTGGTGATTCAGCATAGTGGGCAGTAGGTGTTTTCGTAGAAGTCATTAGCAAGAACTTAAGTATATATGGAAGGAACTGTGAACATTACCCAAACTAAATGCATTCTCAATTCAGCTTCCCTTTAGCTGGATATCAAAATTACCCATGGCTACTTCAACATCACTCAACTCAAGGGAAATGAAATGGAGGGAAAGTTGGAGTGGACAGAACCAGCAGTTTTAACTGCTTGCAGTAAAATGCTTAATTTTCACAAATTTTACAAAACTAGATGACTATGTGAATACCTTGCTTACTTTGCTTACTTACTTGTGGTAAGTGCAGGCCTCTGACACTTAAAGCCAATCAGCTTCACGGTAACTTTCCCTCTATATGTAGAGTTTGAAGGCAAGAGCAAGAAGCAGTCTAGGAGGCTGAGAATGAAGTGCCAGTGCAGAAGGAAAATCAAGAGAGAAGAGTAATTTGGAAGCTAAATAAAGATGATGATTAGATTGGTGAGATAATGATTAAAAATTGAGCAATGTATTTGGCAACATGGAGGTCATGGTGAAGGTAAGAGGTGTCTCATTGAAAAGCAGGGGTGGCAAGGGGAATTGAATGAGTTCAAGAGAAACTAGAGGAAAGGAAGTAGAAACAATGGGTAAGGACAATCCTCTTGAACTTGTCTTTTTACTGACTATCCAGATGCAACTCCTTTGTGAGTTATATGAGGAATTATATCAGGATTTCTTCCTGCAAAGAAATAATTCCACCCTCCATTAAATCCACTTATTATATCACACTTCATGTCCTACGTATTTCAGCATTTTCCCAACTCATGTTCACCTCCCTGGCATGTTCAAGGATCATTGTATTGCTTTATCCTATAGAATACAGTGAACTCAATATTGAGAACATTAAAGGGACATTTATTAGAAATGTGGGAAATTCTGTATTCATTCCCATGCTGACACTTATGTGAAAACCATAGAACTCTAGGGGACCCTTGTCTGTGGCACATGCTAATGTGATCAAATCCTGGCATTTAAGATATCACAAGAATTTTGAGAGAGGCCCAATATTATTAAACATAGAGGATAGAGACTACATCCCAAAAAAAAAAAAAAAAAAAGGATAGAGACTACAGAATAACATGAAAACATTACTTGTTGAGTCAAGTTATGGACTAAAAGTAGCATTGCTACACGTATTGGGATTGAAGAGAAAAGAATGAAAGAAGTCTTTAAATTCAAATAATAATGAATCCTCATCCCTGCTGATATTGGCCAAAAAAGCGGGGCTTAACAACTGCCATCAAAAACAAAGCAATGATGAGGATACACCATGTAGTGTGGTTTCAGGATGTGGGGTTCTTAGTAAGGCAGGTTAAAAACCGAAGAGAATGAATGAAACAAGATGTGCTCCACTGTGATTCTGAAGAAGGAAAAGCCAGTGAAAACATTTCCCCCTTGCCTTTATTCTGGAGGATGTGCCTTTGGGCAATTTGAAAAACGAAGGTTAGCACCTTCCGAGTTTTATGAGCAGGCCTATTGCTCTGAGGGCAGCTATTTCTAGACAGTGCCGAACTAAGAAGGATGTATACACTTGGGAATGGGATAGAAACGGAGCAGTGCAGTGAAGAGACCTGCATTCAAGGTCAGAATATTTGGGCCACATCCTGATTTTTCGATGAGCTTTATAATTTGGAGCCAATCCCTTAAACTCTGACTTCAGCTCCAATATCAATAATTGCAAATGTAGTCATGTCGTTTCCCTGGCTAAAACTTTTCAGGTGCTAAAAATTCTGAGAAAAATGGGTCTCATGATCCTCATGGCCCACAAGGTCTGACTCGATCTTGCCTCCTTCCCCAAGGTCATGTCTCTCTATGCTCCACCCAACTCCTAACAGCCTAAGTGCTACCAAACTGCTTGAGGTTCCCTCATGAACTGTGTTGTTCTAGGGGAGATGCTGTTCCCTTCTTTCTTTGCTAAACTAATTTATACTTACTCTTCAGGACTTAGCTCAGCTGTCATCTCCTGTAAAAAGACTTTGCTGGACTCTCCGGGTGAACTGAAGCTTTCTCCCTAGTATTTCCATAGCACTTCATATTAGGTTGAAAAACATCTGTGACCCCTGCCTATGACAGCATGCCCTGAGTCTTGGTTGTCTGTATCCCTAGGCCCATCACAGGGACAATAGTCACTCCATTAAAAAAAATTACCAGGGCACCTGGGTGGCTCAGTCTGTTAAGCATCTGCCTTTGGCTCAGGTCATGATCTCCGGGTCCTGGGATCAAGCCCCACATCAGGCTCTCTGCTCAGCGGGGAGTCTGTTTCTCCCTCTCACTCTCCCTCCCTCTCTCTCTCTCTCTCAAATAAATAAATAAAATCTTTAAAAAAATTATCAGACCAAACAACCATAAGGTGAGGAAAAACTACTTGCTTTGAGACCTCACAGGTTGCTATAATATTTGCATATGATATAATGCATGTAAAGGCATGTAGAATGCGCATTTATTTAATGGTTAATACATTGATTGATTTATTCATTCCCCAAATACTTATTGACCATCAACCATGTGCCTCGGGTACTAGAGATATAACAGAAAATAAAGTAGACCACATCTCTCTCTTCATAGACTCTACACTATACGTGGGAAACAGATAATATAGAGATGAATACATATATATCACGTTGTGTGAAGAAGTAGTATAAAGGGAACCAGAGCAAAGTGAGCAAATAGAGATAGATTGGGGTTACTATTTTAACTAAGGTGGCTAGTAAGGGCCTGTTTGATGGGGCAAAGTTTGAGCCTGAAGGAAGTAAGGAAGCAGTCTATTGACAATCTTGGTGACAGTATTCTATTTTTTTTAAAAGATTTTATTTATTCATTTGAGACACAGAGATACAGAGAGAGAGAGAGAGAGAGCATGAGCAGGGAGAGAGGCAGAGGAAGAGGGAGAAGCAGACTCCCCGCTGAGCAGGGAGCCCGATGCGGGGCTCGATCCCAGGATGCTGGGACCATGACCTGAGCTGAAGGCAGACGCTTAACCATCTGAGCCACCCAGGCGCCCCTTGGTGACAGTATTCTAGACAAAAGGAGACAGGACCATGTTTGGTGTGTTTAAGGAACAGCAAGGAGCCAGTATGGATGGAGGACACTATGTGAGGCAGAGTCTGGTGGGAAGTGAAGTAGAAGAGGTGGTGAGGAGACCAGATGAGGTAGGGCCTTGAAAACCCATGGAAAGTACCTGGCTTTTATTTTGGGTAAGAGGCAAGTCACTGGCAGAAAAGAGCAGGGAATAGGCATGACCTGATTTACGGTAGAGAAGGCTTCCTCCAGCAAGCTGGACTAGATGGGGAGAAAGCATGGAAGCTAGCAACCAGATGATCAAAGCATGGACTAAAGAGGTAGAGGTCAGATTTTTGGATTTAATTCGAAGACAGGGCCACCAGGATTTGCCGATTGTTTGAATGTGTCAGAAAGAGGAGTTAAAGATGACTGGGATTTTGAGCAGCCAAGAAGACTGGAGTTGCAATTTATGAGGTGTGGGAGGCTGCAGAGAGAACAGATTCGGGCAGGGGGGTGGGTAGTTAATCACAAATCCAGTTAATTGATGTCATAGCATGGTTATATGCTGATGGGAGTGATGCAGCCCAGAGTAAAAAAAAAAAATCACATAGGAGAGAGGGGTGAATTTCTGAAAGTGATGTCCCTGAGATATGACAGGGGTTGAGATCTACTGTTGGCCCTAGATAAGGGTGTGAACAATATCAGCTATTGCACTGGGTGCTTACACCCTGTAACACACTGCACAAACATAAGGCTCCATTAAACACAACTTTGTTAACTAGACTGATGAATATTCTAGCTGTTGCATTCTTTGGAGGCTAACTATATTTTCCAGTTGAACTAAACCAATGAATTAAAAGGTCTGAAAGGCCACAGCAATGACACAGGACATATTGGATTTGTGCTCCACAGAATCATCCTCCGACATGGAACTGCAAATTTAAATATCATCTGCCCCTTTTAAGATTATATTCATGTCTATGGTTTCCCTTGATCCTTAACCTTTAGGTAAGGTAAGCATTATAATCGCTTTTTGGTAGATGTAAAAAACAGATGCCCAGGATTCTAAAGGGTTTCCCTAAAGTCACGTAGCTTGTTAGGACAGAATTAGGACTTGAAACTGGGTTTCCTGTCTGACCCCCCGGGGCTCTTCCTAATAACTGGGATCTCAGTCATATTCTGTACCTGCCTTCTAGATCTTGTCCCTGACCCGGAGAAGACTCACACACAGTTCCAAAGGGGCATTTCCCCAGCCACTTGGCCTGTCAAATTCACTGATTTCTCCTGATTATTTTCTTCCTCATTCTCATCCTCAGCATAATAGAAAAGGCTATTATAACCTTCTCTTAGGAAAGTGATTAATTATGGGGAGAAAGAACTGGCTTCCTGTCAGGATGCATAAAGAAGACCATTTCTCTCTCCTTCCTGGGAAAAAGAGAAAAAAGGAAAAACCTGTTGCCATGGTTCTTTCTGATTTCCTGGCTTAATGCTCCTGGTTTGCCCCCAAGGGAACTGAAGGAGATTGACTCTTCAGGCAGTCTAGATAAGCAGAGAAGTTTCCAAATGTTTATTTAGGGGTTATAGTGCAGATTTCACCTTTCTTTTCTTTCTCCCCAACCCCCCCCCATTTTTCAAAGCATGTAAAGGGGGTTGCAGAATTCATACTATCAAACTGGCAAGAATAGATGAGACAAAAAAGATGAAGGAACATCAAAGAATGAGGATTTGGATGATTCTGAAGTAAGATTAGAGACAAAGGCCATAAAGCCCTATACATCTAGAGATAGCCTGCAAACTTGGCTCTGAGCCACCCAACAGCCAAAGTAAAAGGGTAAATATGACCAGTACAATGTCCACAAATGTCCATGAGAATGTAACAAACCGTGACTGCAAATTGATCCAGGTGAAAAGCTTTTTGTTTGGCTGGATGCATTTCTCAAACTTTTTGGTCTCAGGACTGCTTTATACTCTCAAAAATTCATGAGGACGCCAAAGAACCTTTGTTTACGTGGGTTATATCTATTGATATTTACTTTATTAGAAATTAAAATGACAACTTTGAGAAATATAAATTTATTAGTTTGTTTAGAAATAATAAATCCATCACACGTTCACATAATATTTCCCAAAACAAAAAATTTAGTGTGAAGAATAGAATAGTTTTACATTTTGGCATTTAAGTTTACATTTTACATTTAATGTCTAGTTTAATAGAAGACAGCTGGGTCCTCATATTTGCTTCTGCATTCTAGCTGTTAAGACATATTTTGGTTGGTGATGAGCACTGGATGTTGTATGTAAGTGTTGAATATCTAAATTGTACACCTGAAACTAATATTACACTGTACGTTAACTAACTGGAAAAAGAAGACACATTTTGGTTGAAGTATATGAAGAAAATCTGGCATTACACGTTACATTCAATGACTATATGTCATTGAAAAATGGAAGAGTATTGAAAGAACCTTTTCTGATAACTGTTGATATTCTTCTTTGATACTACAACACACATTGACAAGTGGCTATTTCTTAAAAGATAGTTACAGTGTGGAATCTGAAAGTATATCAATGAACTTCTCATATGCTATTGAGTTACAATCTATTGCTATAGCCTGTATTTTGAATGGATCTTTTACCCATGAGTGATTTTGTAGCATCGTGCATTGGTCATTTGGAAAATGCTGGTTCACTGAGTTTTGTAGATCTTCTAAATGTTGACACATTTCATTATGTGATATCAAAAAAACCATGTTCGTTAATATCACCACCAATCTCATTAGAAAGTCTTTAAGTATTGGGAAGCTGTCAAGCTCACAGTAGCAGATACATGTTTTCCAAATTTTTAATTTTCAGTTGAAGCTCAAATTTTATCATTGGCAACAAATACTGTCAGTTGTTTTCCTTTTTGTTTTTTTAAAGTTTATTTATCTGAGCAATCTCTACACCAAACATGGGGTTCAAACTCATGACCCCGAGATCAAGAGCTGCCTGAGCCAGCCAGGTGCCCCTATCAGTTGTTTTCCTTGAAGTGACTGGCTACTTCTGTTCATTTTGAAGAAAATGTCTACCAAATACCTAAATCTAAGTAACTATAGCTTGACTATTACTTGGTTGTTCTTTCAAGTGAAAATGGCATTTGAAGAAAAGAGAGTTGACTTATGCTCACAACTCAGTTGCACAAGTGCTTTCCTATAGAAAACCATCATGCTTCTGTGTGCGCTGGAATTGCTTTATTCATGCTTTTCCATTTCATCACACAGAGCGTTATTCTGTGTATTCAAAGGTTGAGATTGAATAAAATTAATATCTTAGTTCAGTATCAAGTACCTTCTTAAATAAAATTTTCTTTTTTGTTTTTTTGTTTTTTAAGATTTTATTTATTTGACAGAGAGAGACACAGCCAGAGAGGGAACATAAGCAGGGGGAGTGGGAGAGGGAGAAGCAGGCTTCCCGTGGAGCAGGGAGCCCGATGCGGGGCTCCATCCCAGGACCCTGGGATCATGACCTGAGCCAAAGGCAGACGCTTAACCTGACTGAGCCACCCAGGTACCCCTGTTTTTATTTTGTTTTTGTCTTTGTTTTGTTTTGTTTCTTTCTGCCTGTGTTTCTTTTTGCTTTGTTTTGTTTTTAACTGTGAGGGTATGGCAGTGAAGAAGAGGAAGATGACCACTACTAATATAGTTGTTGCCACTGTCCCGATTCATGTTAAGGCACCAGCTTGCCCCAATCATGCAAATGTCAAACCATGAAAAAGGCATTAGTAACCTTAGTGTTAATTAGTATAATTATATATTAGTATACATCTAGAATAATTAGCCTCAGTATCAATATGCAAATAGAACCGTCCTTGGGAACCATCTGAAAAGGTCTCTGTAGAGCACTTTGTGAGAACTACTGATCTAGAGGAAAGGATGGACTGCATGTCCAACAGGTAATTAAATATATATATATATAAATTGTATATATTTATAAATTTTGATACATATATTCAGGTAGTACATTATAACAGATTTTTTAATTAAACTTTCTCTTTTGATATTGTAGATTCACATGCAGTTGTAAGAAACAATAGGAAGAGGGGCTCCTGGGTGGCTCAGTCGGTTGGGCAATCAACTCTTGATATCAGCTCAGTTCTTGATCTCAGCTCATGGTTGTGAGCTCAAGCCCCTCATTGAGCTCCACGCTGGGTGTGGAGCCTAGAAAGGAAGGAAGGAAGGAAGGAGGGAAGGAAGGAAGGAAGGAAGGAAGGAAGGAAGGAAGGAAGGAAGGAAGGAGGGAAGGAAGGAAAAGGAAGAAAGGGAAAAGATCTTGTGTATCCTTCACCCAATTTCCCTAATAGTAACATCTTCTAAAACTATAGTACAATATCACAACCAGATTAATGATATTGATACAGTCAAGATACAAAACATTCCATTACCACGAGGGTATCCTTGTGTTGTCCTTTTATAGTCATGCCCACTTTCCTCCTCCTTATTGCCTGCTCTCACCCCTGACTCCTGGCAACCATTAATCTATTTTCATTCTATGATTTTTCGTTTCAGTAAGGTTATGAATGGTTATAAATGGAATCATATAATATGTAACCATTTTACATTTTCACTAAGCATAATTCCCTGGAGATCATGCATGTTGTTGCATGCATCAATATTTTATTCCTTTTTTAAAAAGATTTATTTATTTTAGAGAGAGAGTGCACGGGAGAGAATGTGAGTTGGGGGAGGGGCAGAGGGAGAGAATCTTCAAGCGGACATCCCACTGAGCGCAGACCACCCCCCACTCCAAGGGGCTCAATCTCACAACCCATGAGATCATGACTGGAGCCAAAACCAAGAGTCGGATGCTCAACCAACTGAGCCACCCAGGCACCCCTATTTTATTCCTTTTTATTGCTGAGCAGTATTCCAGTGCATGGATATATACTTTACCTCATCAACCTTTGAAAGGCATTTGAGTTGTTTCCAATTTTTGGTTATTATAAACAAAGTTGCTATGAAGGCTCATATACAGGTTTTTGTGTGAACATAAACATAACATTCTCTGGGGTAAGTGCTCAAGAGTACAATTGCTGGGTTGTATAGTAATTGCATGTTTATAAACTGTCAAGCTGTTTTCCAGAGTGGCCGTACCATCTTTCATTCCCACCAGCAAAGTATGAGTGATTCACTTTCTCTACCTCCTTGTCAGCATTTGGTGTTGTCACAATTTTTAATTTTAGCCATTATGATAGGTATATGGTGATAGCTCATGTTTTAATTTATATTTCTCTAATGGATAATGATGTTGAATGTCTTTTCATGTGCTTATTAGGATCTTTATATTCTTGTCATCAAAATGTCTGTTCATGTCTTCCCCATTTCCTCACGGGACTGTTTCTTTTTTTATATAGTTCTTTATAAATTCTAGAAACTTGTCCTTGTTTTTCTTCTAAAATTTTATAGTTTTACATTTAACATTTAGGTCTGTGATCCACCTTGAGTTGTTTTTGTATAAGGCAGGAGACAGGTTGAGGTTAACTTTTTGCCTATGAATGTCCAATTGCTCCAGCACCATATGTTGACTTGTTTTTGTACTTTTGTCCAAAATCAGTTTGACATATTTGTGTGGGCCTCTTACTGGGTTCTCTGTTCTCCATTGAGCTATATATCTATCCCTCCAACTATTACCACACTGTCTTGATTACTGTAACCTATATAGTAAGCCTTAAAATAAGGTAGAGTGATCACTCACACTTTATTCTTTAAGACTAGTTTAGCTATACTAGGCTTCCTTAGCCCATGGCTTCCATTTAAATTTTAGAATAAGCTGGTCTGTGTCTACAAAAACTTTGCTAGTATTTTGATAGAAATTGCATTAAACCTACAGACCAACATAGGAAGAGTTGACATCTTTACTCTGGGTCTTTTGTGGTTCCATATGAATTTTAGGGTTGTTTTTTCTATTTCTGTGAAAAAAATGCCATTGGAATTTTGATAAGGATTGAATTAAATTTGTAGTATGAACATTTTAACAATATTAATTCTTCCAGTCCATATATTTCCATTTATTTGTGTCTTCTTCAATTTCTTTCATTAATGTTTTATAGATTTCAGTGTACAGATCTGTCACCTCCTTGGTTAAATTAATTCTTAAGTTTTTTTTTTATATTATTATAAATGAGATTGATTTCTAAATTTCTTTTTCAGGCGGTTTGTTTTTAGTATATAGAAATATAACTAAGGGGCACCTGGGTGGCTCAGCCGTTAGGCGTCTGCTTTTGGCTCAGGTCATGATCCCAGGGTCCTGGGATCGAGTCCCGCATCGGGCTCCCTGCTCTGCGGGAAGCCTGCTTCTCCCTCTCCCACTCCCCCTGCTTGTGTTCCCTCTCTCGCTGTGTCTCTCTCTGTCAAATAAGTAAATAAAATCTTTAAAAAAAAAAAGAAATATAACTGATTTTTGTATGTTGATTTTGTATCATACAACTTTAACGAATTCATATTTCAGTTTTAACATTTTTTTTTTGGTGGAGTCTTTACAATTTGCCATATATAAAATTATGTCATCCACAAAGAGAGACAATTTTACCTCTTCCTAATTTGGAGGCCTTAAAAATGTTTTTCTTGCCAAAATGCTCTAAAACTTCAAATACTATATTGAATAGTTGTGGTGAGATTGGGCATCTTTGTCTTGTTTCTGACCTTAAAGGAAAAGCTTTCAGCTTTTCACTGTTGAGTATGATGTTAGCTATGGGCTTCTCATATGTGGCCTTTATTATGTTGACATACATTCCTTCTGTACCCAATATGTAGAGATTGTCATGAAAGTGAGTTGAATTTTGTCAAATGCTTTTTCTGTACCTACTGAGATGATCATATGATTTTTATCCTTCATTCTGTTAATGTGGTATATCCCATTTATTGACTTGCATATGCTAAACCATCCTTACTTCTTGGGTATAAATCCAACTTGATCATGGTATATGGTCTTTTTAATGTGCTTTTGAATTCAGTTTGCTAATATTTTGTTGAGGATTTTTGCATCTATGTTCATCTGGGATATTGGCCTATAATCTTTTCTTACAGTGTTCATGACTGGCTTTGGTATCAGGGCAATGGTGGGCTTATAAAATGAATTTGGAAGTTTTCCTTCCTTTTCAGTTTTTTGGAATATTTCAAGAAGGGTTGATATTAATTCTTCTGTTTATAAATGTTGGTTAGAATTCACCGCTGAAACTGTCTCAAGTTGGGCTTTTCTGTGTTTGTGGGTTTTTGATTACTGTTTCAATCTCCTTACTCATTATTGGTCTGTTCAGATTTTCTGTTTCTTCATGATTCAGTCTTGGTAGTTTGTATGTTTCTAGGAATTTATCCATCTCGCCTAGATTTTTCAATTTGTTGGCATATAAGTGTTTGCAGTAATCTCTTACGACTCTTTGTATTTCTGTGGTATCAGTTGTAATGTCTCTTCTTTCATTCATAACTTTGAGTTTTCACCCTATTTTTCTTAATCTTGCTAAATTTTGTCAATTTTGTTTATCTTTATAAAAAAATCAGCTCTTAGCTTCACTGATTTTTCTCTATTGTTTTTGTAGCCTCTGTTTTATTTATTTATGCTTTAATCTTTGTTATTTCCTTTCTTCTGCTAACTTTTAGCTATTGGATTATGGGCCCACCCTACTCCAGTATGACATCATCTTAACTTACTTCTGCAATGACCCCATGTAATATAATAATTTATAAGAGATATATATTTGATCAGATGACCAAAATATATTTCTCAGTTATATTTGATCTTCATCCACAATTCCTGAAAATGCTTCAAAGCCAAATGGGTGAAACAAGTGTCTTGTTATTAATTAAGGTGACTTTTGGACCCTACCCAAGTGGGGGCCATTTGCCAGGAGGACCAATTATATGATTAAAAGGTTGGAATTTTCAGTCCCATTCCCTGACCTCTGGGAAGGGGAGTGGGGCTGGAGGTTGAATCGGCCAATAGCCAATGACTAAGTCAATCATGACTATGTAATGAAGCTTCCATAAAAACCCAACAGGCTTTTTGGTCCTTTTTGAAGACTTTCCATGCTTGGGAAACCAGAATGCTTCCATGTGCCATCAAGCCAGACCCCAAGCTCCATGAGGACAGAAGCTCCTTGAGAACTTGCCCTAGGTATCTCTTCATCTGGCTGTTGATTTGTATTCTTTATCATATCCTTTAATAAACTGATAAATGTAAGTAAGTGTTTTCCTGAGTTCTGTAAGTTACTCTAACAAATTAATGGAACCTAAGGAGAAGGTCACTGGAATCTCCAGTTGTTAGCTTGTTGGTCAGAAGCCCAAGTAACAGCCTGGGGGCTTGCAAATGATGTCTGAAGTTGGGGATGGGGGGCAGTCTTGTAGGACTGAACTCTTAACCTTTGGAATCTGATGCTCTCTGCAGGTACATAGTGTCAAAATTGAGTTGAGTTCTTGGATAACTTGCTGGTATCTGAGAATTGTTTGGTGTTTGCCCAGGAACCTCAAAATACCCTATTTCCAAAAAAAGGTCACATTCTGAGGTACTGGGGGTTAGGACTTCAACATATCCTTTTTGGAGGGACACAGTTCAACCCATAACTCCTACTTCTGTTGCTGTCTTTGAAGTGAGTTTTTTATAGATAGCATATAACTGGATCATTTTTTAATTTACCAATCTCTGTCTTTTAATTATTTTATTTAGACCAGTTACATCTAAGGTAATTATTGATATATTAAGATTTAAGTCTTCATTTTATTGTTTGTTTTCTGTTTGTTTTCTCTGTATCTTATTTTGTTGTTTCTCTTTTGGGCCTTCCTGGAGATTATTTGAACATTTTTCAGTATTCCATCTTAATTTGTTTATATTTTTTAGCATATTACTTTGTATAATTTTCTTGGTGGGTTTTCTAGGAATTATAGAATGCATATGTAACTTATCATAGTTTGGTATCTACTTTTAGCCCTCTGAGTTACATATAGAAAATTTACTTCCACTTAGGTTCCTTTACTCTCTGCACTTTTTAAATGTAACTGTCTGAAGCATTTCTTGTATGTACATTGAATCCTATGTCCAATAATGTTATAATTTTTGCTTCAACCCTCAAATATGATTAGAGAATCTCATGAAGATAGTCTATTATATTTCCCCCTAATTTTTTTTACATAGTCCAATGTTCTTCTTTTCTTAATGAAGTTCTGATTCTTATGTTATCATTTCCTTTCTGTTTAGAAAAATGTCTTTCAACCATTCTTTAAGGGTATATTTGCTAATGACAAATTTCCTTAGTTTTGTTTTACCTGAGAATGTATTTCCCCTTCATTCTTGATATAGAATTCATAGTTGAAGTTTCTTTTCTTTCAGCACTTGAAAAATGTTGCTCCACATCATTTTGGCCTCCGTGATTTCAGATGACAAATCCATTGCCATTCTTTTTTTTTTTAATTTAAATTCAATTAGCCAACATATAGTCCATTGCCATTCTAATTGGTGTTTGCCTATAAGTACTGCATTGTTTCTCTCTGGTTACTTTCAAGACTTTTTTCTTTGCCTAATTTTCAGAAGTTTAACTATGACATGTCTTGGCATGGGTTTTGGGGAGATTCAACCTATATGGAGTTGACTCTGCTTCTTGGATCTGTAGGTTTGTCTCCCACCAAATTTGGAGAGTTTCAGCCATTATTTTATCAAATTCTTTTTTTTTTTAAAGATTTTATTTATTTGACAGAGCACAAGCAGAGGGAGAGAGAGGGAGAAGCAGGTTCCCTACTGAGCAAGGAGCCCGATATGGGACTCGATCCCAGGACCCTGGGATCATGACTTGGGCCGAAGGCAGCCGCTTAACCAACTGAGCCACCCAGGCATCCCTCAAATTCTTTTTTTTAATCTTACTCTGTTTCTCTTCCCCTCTGGGATTCTAATAATACAAATGTTAGCTTTTTGGCTATTTTTCCTTGAGATTCTGTTCATTTTGTTTCATTCTATTTCCTCTCTATTATTCAGATTAGGTAAATTCTATTGATTTGCCCTTAAATTCACTGATTCAATCCCTTGTCATCTCCACTCTATTATTAATCCCATCCAGCAAGTTTTTATTTTGGTTATTATATTTTTCAGTTCTATAACCTCCATTTGGCTCTCGTTTATAGTTTCTATTTCTTTACTGAGATATTCTATTTTTCATTTGTTTCAAGAGAATTCATAATTGATTGTAGAAGCATTTTTACAATGGCTGTTTTTAAATCCTTGTCAGATAACTCCAACATCTGATTCATCTTGGTACTAGGGTCTGTTAATTGTCTTTTTTCATTCATTTTGTGATTTTCCTGGTTCTTGTTATGATGAATGATATTTTATTGCATAAAATATACTTTATATTGAGGAGCTTATACAACTCTGGATCCTATTTAATTTTTTTTTTTAAGCAGGCAGTTCTCCTGTTGACATGTAGCAGGAAAACCTGGTGGGTGTGATTTAGCTTGCCACTGACTCCCACTAGGTCCCACTGACACCACCCCAGCAAAGATGAAATGCTGACTTACAGTGCTTTAGCACAGATGGATGAAGTGAAAGTTCAACTCCACTCTTGTTCGTGCAGACATCTTCCCTGTGAAAGTAGAATGTTGAATCACACTTCCTCATTGTCTCCAAGCAGAGGTGTAAGCTCAGCTGTTTGCCGGGCCTTGTTGACACCAGGAAAGAGGAGGGTGGGAAGTGAAGTACCAACTAGAACTTCCCACCATCTTGTTCTGCCTTGTCAAAGCTGGGCAGGAACTCACCACTGACACTCCCCCAACTGGGAAATCTAACACTCCCTGGGTCCAGGATGGAATGGACTATCAGCTGTGTGTTTAGTCCTGCTGACATTCTCCTAGCAGGGCAATTGGATCACTGCTACCTCCTTCTGCTGGGTAAGGGATGGAAGATCAGCTCTTTGCTCAGCTGATCAGCACCATCCAACAAGGGAATCAGAATGTGCTCTCTACTTCTGCCACGTTGGAAAGTAGGGCGAAGTGGAATGTCAGCCTCCTGAATAGGATAGGCATTTCCGGAAAGGATTTCTGTTGTTATACCACTCTTTTCCAAGTACTTTGGCTAGAGAGAATAGGCTTTCTTGGTGCTTATTTGTCTGAGCCTGCTGGCAGTTCTGGCTTGGAGGCTTCTGCAACACCCTATCTAGGATATAAGGAAGGCAATAAGGAAACCCAGGGAACTCACATCTGTGTTGTTTCTCAAATCCTGAGGTATCTAGGCAGCCTGCCATATCTTTTTCACCTTTCAGAGTTTTCCTATACTTGCTTGTTGTGTTATGTCCAGGGATTTTCATCTGTCAGTGTATTGGAGTTGAATCTCAAATGTTTCTTTGTCCTTACCAATTTATATGGCCTGGAAAGATTGTGTTAATAGGCTGTCCCTCAATCCAATTTCCTTGTTAATCAATTTTATTCCTCAACAAAGAGCTTTAAGTGTTTTTTTTTTTTTTCTATTGAAGTATAATGTGCATGCAGAAAAGTACACATCGGTGAATTTTCACAAACTGAATGCATTTATGTAATTAGCACCTAGATTAAGAAACAGAACGTGACCAACATCCTCAAAGGCCTCCATTCTTACATGCCTCCAGTGACTACCCTCCCTAAGGTAACTATTAAACTGTCTCCTAATAATACAGACTAGTTTTCCCTATTCTCTTTTGTGTCTGGATATTTTTGTTCAACACTATGTTCATGAGACCCATCTGTTCTATTGTGAGTAGTTGTAATTTGTTCATTCTCATTGTTATACAGTATTATATTTTGTAAATAAATGTCACAATTAATTAATCCATTCTACTCTTGATGGGCATTTGGGTGTTGTATTAGGATTTTCCAGAGAAACAGACCCAATAGGGTATGTGTGTGTGTCTGTGTGTGTGTGTAAAGAAATTTATTATAAGGAATTGGCTGACATGCTTATGGAGGCTGGCAAATTCCAAAATCTGCAGAGTAAGTCAGCAAGCTGGAGACCCAAGAAAGCCAAAAGTGTAGTTCCAGTCCAAAGGCTGGCAGCCTTAAGACCCAGGAAAAGCCAATGTTTCAGTTTGAATCTGAAGGCAGGAAAAAAGCCAGTGTTCCAGTTTTAAGACTGTCATGCTGGAAGAATTCTTTCTTACTTGGGGGCAGGCCAGCCTTTTTTTTTTCTATTTAAGCCTTCAACTGATTGGATGAGGCCCACCCACATTAGGGAGAATAATTTGCTCTACTTGGTCTACTGATTTAAATGTCAATCTCATCTAAAAACATTCTCACAGGAACACCCAGACCAGTGTTTGACCAGATATCTGGGTACCTTGTGGCCCAGTCAAGTTGACATATAAAATTAACCATTACAGGTATTTTCTAGTTTGGCCTATTATGAGTACGTTGCTACGAACATTCTTGAATATGTCTTTAGGTGAACATATGAGTACATTTTTGTTGAGTATATATCTAGGAGTGAAATCACTGTGTCATAGTATGAGCATGTATTCAGCTTTAGTAAATATAGCTTAGGAGTTCTCCAAAATGGATATGTAAATCGACATTCCCATCAGTAGCATATGAGAGTTCTGGTTGCTCCATATACCATACCACTTGGCATTTTTTATATTTTTCATTTTAGTCATTCTGTTGAGTGTGTATACGCATTACATTATGCATCAGTTTGCATTTCCCTGATAAAGAAGTTGAGCAACTTTTGATGTCTATTGGCCCTTTTGTTATCCTTTTTTAAAAAGTGTTCAAGTACTTTGCCCATTTTCCTATTATGTTGTCTGTCTCTTTCTTAGAAATGTATAAGAATTCTTTATATAATCTGACTAGGAGTCTTCTGTTGGATATATGTATAGTAAATATCATCTTCTAGGCTGTGGTTTGCCTTTTACTCTCTTAATGGCAGCTTTTGATGTACAGAAGTTCTTAATTTCTATGTAGTGCATTTTATCATTTTTTCCTTTTATGGGCAGTCTTTTTTTTTGCCTTGCTTAAGAAGTTTTAGGGCTCTTATTTTAACATTTCCTTCTCTTTCCCAGAACAATGGTTGCTCAAGAAGGAGTCAGGTGGTAGAAGAGGAAGGAGTGGGAGGCTGGGTCAGGTGGTATTCAAGCTCATCCTTGCATTATTCCTGAAGCCACAACCGCCTCTAAACTGAGAGCTTTGTGCTAAATCAACCGCACCTTGTTCAACTCTGCCCCCACGCACGGTGATTTTTCCTTTTAATGGCAGTGCTGTGGTTCCTTATAAAGTCTATTAATCTCTTCCATCCCCATTTCCTGAGATATGTCTGTATATGTCTAAACCTCCATTTCTGTACAGAGCTCCAGAGTTCTTTCCCATTGAACTCCTGGACTGTAGGCCAATCGTGAAATGGCATATGTGTTTAGGGGTTCTTGAGCATACCCTTAAAGTTAAAAAAAAAACAACAACTTTATTCAATCCAGGTCATTGAGGACTTTGGGTGTGCTGCCTAATTGCACAAGCTACCATATTTAAGTGTCAGCTCCAGGCCAACCAGGACACCCCCACACACATATTGTTGTCATGCTGTTTTCAAATTATCTTTTTATTGTTTAAATGAAAGCATAAGCAGCTCTCTTAAGCTAACACTTTGGATATGACAGTTCTAGAAATGACAATTGACGTATTGGTCTAATTAGGGAGTAAGATGGAAAAGCATTATGATGGAAATATTTCGGTAATTATGATTAAATATTAGGAGTTCCCAACCTGCCAGTGATCCTTAGTAAAGAACTAAAAGTTTGGAACGAGGTGGGAATGAAAGAACAAATTCACATAAAAAGGGAAAGAGAATGAGAGAAGAGAAAAAGAGGGTGTAGAAGAATAATACCAAATCTAAATTGTGTTCTAAAAGATCCTTTAAAAATATCTGGAAATTGGAGTGCAATTTTCTCGGGAAGAAAAAAAGTTAGACAAAGTAGTATAGTATCTAGAGCAGCCTACAGAAGTTTACTTAGCCCACAATGTGGCAGCAATAGAAGCGTGTCTTGCCCTTAGTTCCCGATTCCCCCCAAGATGTCTGCATCCCAGTCCTTGCGCCTAAACTCAGCTCGGCTCAGCTGAGCTTGAGCTTCATAGAGACCTGAACCCAGAGAGCAGTCACCGATGAAAGAGGAGGAAGGCGACTTGGGCCTGAGGTGTCCCCATATCTGCTTGAATAGTGGGAGGGGTGCCATGGGTCCCTCAGCAACATGGGTGAGGGATGCAGGAAACCAGCTGTCACTGCTTGGCCCGGCAGCTACGACGGCAACATGGGTGTCAGCAGGTAACTGCAGGCTGTTTGGAAAGTGTCACCTATTTGGCACTTCTCTGAAGTCTTGATCGAGTTTGAAAGGACTGAGCATCTAAATTAAATCAGAGCTGACAGACACTGTGATGCCTCTAGTTTATTAATTCTATGGTGATTTAAAGCAAATTTACCAAAAGTCTTAATTAGATTCTTGAAATTCCAAAAGCACTAGGCAAAAACTCAGTCTTGGCAAAAACATGTTAGTCCCACCCACATCCCCTTCTGCACGCCCAGCTGCCAAATTGCTTAAATCTCTAAATAATTGGTTTCTGGATGAAATAAATTAAGCTCATTCATTTGTACTTAAGTTTCAAAGACTTAACTGCACATCCTTGCTCCCAAAGTTTATCAGCAAAACTGTAGTACAATGTGTTTGATATTATACACACACACACACACACACACACACACACAAACACACAGTTAGTAGAATGGATTTTTAAAGTGATGTGTGAATGTCAGAAAGAACCAGATCAGTAAGTACTAAAGTGTCTATCATAAAATTGAAGTTACTTTCACCACCAAGAGACTGTTTCACGGGGCACTGGTTTCTTCATCTGTAAACTCAACCTTGAGTGGTGGGACAGAGCCCAGTGAAAACATAGGCCTAGGTCTGATACCTCATTGAAATTGCCAGAAATCACTTATGAAGCAATCGGTGGTTTGGGATTTTCTCTTTCTCATTCTTCCTCATGATCTTGAAAGGCAAAAATCGTGTGGATCTGGAAAATGCCACATTAAATTGAGATTTATCTATAGAGAAGCTAGGGAAAACAGCTGTTTTCACATTGAAACAGCTGTATATTGTATCTATAGTTGGATTCTTAGCTGTTTTATGAGAACCCGCCTGCGTTTTCAATGATAAAATCTTATTAAAGGAAAACATTGTGGGAAATTCCATAGTTTTGTGTCATTATCAGAGACGAGGTTCTTCCGAGTGATCTTTAAAGATGAGTGTGTTACGGCTATTCAACTGATGTAATTAGTCTCAACATGCTATAGTAATTTCTCCTGCTTGTGCTTATTCTCATTCTTTGGAGTGAATTAGATGGAGATCAGATGAACAAGGAGAAGAGAAGATTCTGGATGTGAAATAAGCTCTGCATGCACTAAGTATGGGGAGTTTTCTACCATCTGCTTTGTGGCTGGGTAGGGAATCTCCAAAATTTTACCTTCAGATTAGTTCGGTGCCATAAGAAATCGCAAATTCTATAGGGAAGATGATTACCTGGCTGGAGGCCTATTATGGAGAGGGTTTTCATAGCCAAAATATCCCCCTGGGTATTTCTTGACCTCAGTGGAATCATAAGCATCAAAATATTAACAGATACCGGATATCACTACTCTTAAGCAGACTCAAAGAATAGCTTACACTAAGAATAAGTTTATGGCGACTGGAAGACAGTCGCTATATCTCCTTGTTAAAAATAAGAAATATTGCCTAAAGAGATATAAACCATTGCATGCTAAAAGACATTCCAATTTCTTTTTCAAAAGATAAAACTCTTTATGCTGGATGTTTCATTAATAATAGATAAAATAGATCTCCTGTGGGCCCCTGAAAAAAACTGTCTTTTATTTTAGAGTAAGCATTTTTAATCCAGGGCCCGCAAATGGGCATCAGGAGGGTCCTTAAACCTGATGCTGTGTGTAGGATTTTGTGCATTTTTATGGGATGAAGTCCACAGATCTCAAGATTTGTAAAAGGTTCATAATATAAAATGATTAAGAATCACCAAAAAGTTCTTTTCCAGTGTGTTCATTTCTTCATTATTCTTCATAATCCCTCTTACTGTAAAAATATTCCATTTTAGGGAGGGCTCAGTGACTTGCCCAATCAATTGGTGGACAAAATATGGACACAGAAGCTGGTCTTTCTCAGAAGAATGAAATAAGACTCACTAAGCTTTACTAGTTCTTTTTTAAAAATTATTTTTACTCATATAAGCAATAGAGGCAAATAATATAAACTGCAAAAAGGATTAGAGTGAAAAACAAGGCTCCCTCTCAAAAGCTTCCCCCAGACACCTAATCCAGAGTTTCTTGTGTACTGTTGTGTTATTCTACCCATATGCAGGCAAATAAATATGTGTACATATTTTTACAGAAATGGCAGCATAATTTACTCAATGAATTTCCTTTCTTTTTAAAAGTATATCTTCGAGGGGCGCCTGGGTGGCTCAGTCATTAAGCATCTGCCTTTGGCTCAGGTCATGATCGCAGGGTCCTGAGATCGAGCCCCGCGTCGGGCTCCTTGCTCAGCAGGGAGCCTGCTTCTCCTCTCCCACTCCCCCTGCTTGTGTTCCTGCTCTCGCTGTCTCTCTCTCTGTCAAACAAATAAATAAAATCTTTAAAAATAATAATAAAAAATTAAAATAATAAAATAATAAAATAAAATAAAAGTATATCTTCAAAAAAGTGCTTGATATCACTAATCATCAGGGAAATGCAAATCAAAACCACAATGACATCCTCTCACACCTCTTAGAATGGCTATCATCAAAAGGACACGAGGTAACAAGTTGGTGAGGGTGTGGAGAAAAGAGAATCCTTCTGCACTCTCGCTGGGAATGTAAATTGGTGCAACTTCTATGGAAAACAGTATGGGGGCTCCTCAAAAAATTAAAAATAGAACTGCCATATGATTCAGCAGTTCTACTTCTGGGTATTTATCTGAAGGAATTGAAATCAGGATCTCAAAGAAATATCTGCACTCTCATGTTCACTGCAACATTATTCACAATAACCAAAATATGCAAACAGATCAACAGATAAAAGCAACAGATCAACAGATAAAAAATATGTGAGATATATATATATGTATATATATATATATAATGGAATATTATTTAGCCATGAGAAAGAAGGAAACCCTGTCATTTGCAACAAGTTGGATGAAATTTGAAGGTGTCAGGCAAAGTGAAAGAAATCAGAGAAAGACAATAAATGCTGTATGGTATCACCAATAATGTGGATCTAAAAAAGCTGGAGTCAGAGAAACAAAGACTAGAGTGGTGGTTACCAGGGGCTGGGTGTGGGAGAAATGGGTGATATTGGTCAAGAGGTACAGATTTCCAGAGGCGCCTGGGTGGCTTAGTCAGTTGAGTGTCCAACTCTTGATTTTGGCTCAGGTCATGATCTCAGGGTTGTGAGATTGAACCCCATGTTGGGCTCTGTGCTGGATGTGGAGCCTGCTTAAGAATCTCTCTCTCTCTCTCTCTCTCTCTCTTTCCCTCTCTTAAAAAAAAAAAAGGAGATACAAATTTCCATTTATAGGATTGACAGGTTCTGGGGATCTAATAGCTAAAAAAAATGTATTATATACTTGAAAGTTGCTAAGAGAGTAGATCTTAAATGTTCTTACTACAAAAAAGAAATGGTAATTATGTTACAGAATGGAGGTGTTAGCTAATACTAATGGTGGTGATCATATTGCAATATATAAACGTATCAAATTAACATGTTGTAGGCCTTCAACATATATAATGTTATATGTCAATCCTATCTCAATAAGGCTGGGGGGGAGGGAGTGTATCTTAGAAATCTTTCCATATCCATACATATATGAATCTTCTTCATTCTTTTTTAATGGTGGCATAACATTTCTATTATATGGTTGTATCATACTTTCTTTGACCAATTCCCCACTGATGGATATTTTCATTGTTTCCAATCTTTTGCTAATTCAAATAAAGTACTAATGAGTATCTTTAAATATATGTCATTTTGCCTGTTTGGTGTGCAGGTCAGATAAAGTCTTAGAAGGTAATGGTTGGTTATGTGCTAGATGATTTTGTTACATATTCTCAAATTTCCATTCACAGGGGTTTAACTAGTTATCCTTCTGCTAGCAATGTATAAGAAAGAGTATGAGTTTCCCTGCTCTCATCTTCAACAATGTTGCTGTGCTTTGACAAACTAATGGGTTGGAAATGATGTTTTAGTTTTAATTTATAGTTCTCTTGTTATGACCTAATTTTTTATTCAAAATCTGATCATACCCCAGAGTTCCATGTAGAACTCAGTACTAAACTGCTGATACAAGGACTGAATCCATAGCAATGTCCATTTCAGCACTCTGTTACCAAGAGCAGAAGCCTTTGGAGACAAGGAAAGTTAGGCAAGAGAGTGCAGATTTTTTTCAATTATACTCCACTGAAGCCCCATCAATAGTATCATCAACACAGATGAAGGGCTGCATCATTACTGCCGAGAAGGTATTTTTTTTTTTAAGATTTTATTTATTTATTTGACAGAGACACAGCAAGAGAAGGAACACAAGCAGGGGGAATGGGGGAGGGAGAAGCAGGTTTCCCGCTGAGCAGGGAGCCCAATGTGGGGCTCGATCCCAGGACCCTGGGATCATGACCTGAGCCGAAGGCAGACGCTTACCCCACTGAGCCACCCAGGCGCCCCTGTTTAATTTAGACCAATATCTGGAGAAGTCAGAAATGAATACTAATAATTATTATACCCAATTTATTTTTATAAGACACCAATTAAGAAGAAATGAGGTAATTAGAAGAATCTTCACCTGAAATAAATATAATAATCCCAGACAATCCTTTAAACCAGAGAGGACCTGGGGTTTCCTTTATTATTAGCTAATGTTAATCTCTCTGTATAGTCATTAATTATTGAGAAAATTTTACAATATTTAAGATCTGTCAGAAAAAGAAAACTGTAAGATGGGAAAAATCTCAGTACGTTTACTCCATGACTAAGATATGTATGTATGTGTGCCTATCTGTCCCTTTCTCTCCACCCACAAATATAGCTAGTTATCATGTACTTTTAATAGGATTGACATTTATATTCCCTGAAAATAGTCATTCAGCAGTTTAGATGGAATAAATATAGTACATCGTCATTATGGGTGACATTTACTCTAACATACAGATTAGACTCTGGGTACTCAAAATTTATTCTGATTAATCTAGAACTCTGTTAAATTCAGCTAAATAGTTTCTTGAATGTTTTGAGGCACCAGCAGTACATTCATGTTTTTCTCTAATGGTTAATACTTCATAGAGAGAGTGTACACTTATGTTCTTCATGAAAGTTACTTATTTGTCATTTCAGTGATATGTTTCCAGGGACAAAATTCAGCTGAGATTATCAATGTATGAAATTAGTCAGAAAATGAAAAGGCTAACTATGCCTTCTGAGGAACCCACTTAAAATGATTCAGTGGTGTTTTTCAGTGTTCTAAGGCTAAAGGAAGTTTCAAGTTGTAACCATTTTTTGGAACTTCCAATGTATTAAGTAGCAGATTGGAGAAACATTAGAAATGAGAACAATACATTTTTTAAAAGATATTAGATCCATTTATGACACCCATTTCCTATTACTCTTAGAAAGTAACTGATGGGGGGGCGGAGCAAGATGGCGGAGGAGTAGGAGACCTGGATTTCGTCTCCTCTCAGGAATTGAGCTGGATAGGGATCAAACCATTCTGAACACCTACGAACTCAACAGGAGATCGAAGAAAAGAAGAGCAACAACTCTCTCATCAGAAAAGCGACCACTTTCTGGAAGGTAGGACGTGCGGAGAAGTGAATCCAAGGTGATATTTGGGAGGATAGACGGCGGGGGAGGGGCCTCCGTCAGGGGCTTCTGGCAAGTGATGGAGCCGCGGAGCAAAAATCGGAACTTTTAAAAGTCTGCTCCGCGGAGGGACGTCACTCTGGTGGCTAAGCGGGGGGTGGAACCCTCCGGGACAGTGTGGTCTCAGGACCCTCGGGGTCACAGAAAGACCGGGGGCGCCTGAGTGTGGCAGAGCTCCCAGGGATCGGAGCGGGGGAGCCGGCTGCAGGGGCGGAGCCCAGGCGCGGGCTCTCAGCTCGGGGTGGCCCTAAACCGTGATCCGCGGCCCAGTCGGGCCCCTGCTCCTCCAGCAGGGACCCAGCAAGCGGCAGATCCGGGGAGACTCCCCTTCCTCCCCTGGGAGGAGCTGCACGGGAGGGCACCGCAGGGATCTGCTGGGTTTGGAGACTCTGCCCGGGGTCGGGTGCCAGAGATAGAAACGCGCGGTCACAGGCCGGGCGAGCACGGAGTGTGGCTTGAGACCAGGGAGACGGGAGTGACTGACGGCTTTTCTCTGGGGGCTCACTGAGGAGCGGGGCCGAGTTCCCGGCTCCTCCGAGGCAGAGATTTGGAGGCCGCCATTTTCACTCTCCGCCTCCAAAGCTGGACGGAAAGCTCACAGGGAACAAAAGCCGCGGAGAGCAAACCCGAGCAGATGACTTAGCCGGGAGGGGGCAAGGGCGGGGCACTTCCGCCTCCGGCAAAGACATTTGGAAACCACGGCAACAGGCCCCTCCCCAGAAGGTCAGCGAGAACAGCCAGCCAAGACCAAGTTCACCCATCAATGAGAACGGCAGAACTCCAGCGCTAGGGGAACACTGCACATAGAATTCACGGCTTTTTTACCATGATTCTTTAGTCTTTCAAAGTTAATTTTCTTTTTTTTTTTTAACTGTTTTTTTTTTAATTTTTCTTTTTCCCTTTTTCAACCAACATCTTATCAATCCCTTTTTTTAAAAAAACATTTTTATTTTTCATTTTTAGAGTCATATTCTATCCCTTCATAGTAGTTACCCGTATTTTTGGCATATATATATAAGTTGTTCTCTCTTTAAAATTTTGAGATAGTTTCTTCTAACAGATTAAAATATACCCTAAATCTCTAGTATATGGTGTTTTCTACTCCCCTGCCTGATCACATTCTCTCCCTTTTTTTTCTTTTTTCTTTTTTTAAATCCTCTTCTTTCTTTTTTCAAACAACTTCTTATCAATTCCTTTTATAAAATTTTTTATAATTTCCATTTTTACAATCATATTCCATCCCTTCATCATATCAACCCTTATTTTTGTACATATATAAGTTTTTCTTTCTTTAAAATTTTGGGAGGCACTTTCTTCTAAAAGACCAAAATACACCCCAAATCTAGTGTGTGGCACTGATCTATATACCAGCCTGATCATATTTGATCACATTCTGGTTTTTTTTGTTGTTGTTGTTTTGTTTTGTTTGTTTTTGTTTGTTTTTATCTTTATCTTTTTCTTTTTTTTCTTTTTCTTTTTTCTCTCTTTCCGTTTCTTTTTCCACTGCTTCAGGTCTTTTCTGATTTGTTTAGAGTATATTTTCTGGGGACGTGGTTACTCTGCTAGCATTTTGTTCTCTCATTAATCTATTCTCCTCTGCACAAAATGACAAGACGGAAAAAAATCACCTCAACAAAAAGAACAAGAGGTAGTACTGACTGCCAGGGACCGACTCAATACGGACATTAGTACGATGTCAGATCTAGAGTTCAGAATCATCACTTTAAAGATACTAGCTGGGCTTGAAAAAAATATGGAAGTTATTAGAGAAACCCTTTCTGGAGAAGTAAAAGAGCTAAAATCTAACCAAGTAGAAATCAAAAAGGCTATTAATGAGGTGCAATCAAAAATGGGGGTGCTAACTGCTAGAATAAGTGAGGCAAAAGAGAGAATCAGTAATATAGAAGACCAAATGATGGAAAATAAAGAAGCTGAGAAAAAGAGAGATAAACAACTACTGGATCACGAGGGTAGAATTCGAGAGATAAGCGATACCATAAGACGAAACAACATTAGAATAATTGGGATCCCAGAAGAAGAAGAAAGAGAGAGAAGGGCAGAAGGTATAATGGAGCAGATTATAGCAGAGAACTTCTCTAATTTGGGGAAAGAAACAGGCATCAAAATCCAGGAAGCACAGAGAACCCCTCTCAAAATCAATAAAAATAGGTCAACTCCCCGACATCTAATAGTAAAACTTACGAGTCTCATAGACAAAGAGAAAATCCTGAAAGCAGCTCGGGAGAAGAGATATGTAACCTACAATGGTAGAAACATTAGATTGGCAACTGACACCCTCAGATTGAAAGTGAGGGGGTGGAAAACCATTTACCATGCTAATGGACACCAAAAGAAAGCTGGGGTGGCAATCTTTATATCAGACAAATTAGATTTTAAACCAAAGACTGTAATAAGAGATGAGGAAGGACATTATATCCTACTTAAAGGGTCTATCCGACAAGAAGATCTAACAATTGTAAATATCTATGCCCCTAACATGGGAGCAGCCAATTATATAAGGTAATTAATAACAAAAGCAAAGAAACACATTGACAACAATACAATAATAGTGGGGGACTTTAACACCCCCCTCACTGAAATGGACAGATCGTCTAAGCAAAAGATCAACAAGGAAATAAAGACTTTAAATGACACACTGGACCAAATGGACTTCACAGACATATTCAGAACATTCCATCCCAAAGCAACAGAATACACATTCTTCTCTAGTCCCCATGGAACATTCTCCAGAATAGATCACATCCTAGGTCATAAATCAGGTCTCAACTGGTACCAAAAGATTGGGATCATTCCCTGCCTATTTTCAGACCACAATGCTTTGAAACTAGAACTCAATCACAAGAGGAAAGTCAGAAAGAACTCAAATACATGGAGGCTAAAGAGCATCCTACTGAAGAATGAATGGGTCAACCAGGAAATTAAAGAAGAATTAAAAAAATACATGGAAACCAATGAAAATGAAAACACAACTATTCAAAATCTTTGGGATGCAGCAAAGGCAGTCCTGAGAGGAAAGTATATAGCAATACAAGCCTTTCTCAAGAAACAAGAACGGTCTCAAGTACACAACCTAACCCTACACCTAAAGGAGCTGGAGAAAGAACAGCAAATAAAGCCTAAACCCAGCAGGAGAAGAGAAATCATAAAGATCAGAGCAGAAATCAATGAAATAGAAACTAAAAGAACAGTAGAACAGATCAACAAAACTAGGAGCTGGTTCTTTGAAAGAATTAACAAGATTGATAAACCTCTGGCCAGACTTATCAAAAAGAAAAGAGAAATGACCCAAATCAACAAAATCATGAATGAAAGAGGAGAGATCACAACCAACACCAAAGAAATACAAACAATTATAAGAACATATTATGAGCAACTCTATGCCAGCAAATTAGATAACCTGGAAGAAATGGATGCATTCCTAGAGATGTATCAACTACCAAAATTGAACCAGGAAGAAATAGAAAACCTGAACAGACCTATAACCACTAAGGAAATTGAAGCAGTCATCAAAAATCTCCCAAAAAACAAAAGCCCAGGGCCAGATGGCTTCCCAGGGGAATTCTACCAAACATTTCAAGAAGAATTAATACCTATTCTTCTGAAACTGTTCCAAAAAAGAGAAATGGAAGGAAAACTTCCAAACTCATTTTATGAGGCCAGCATTACCTTGATCCCCAAACCAGACAAAGACCCCATCAAAAAGGAGAGTTACAGACCAATATCCCTGATGAACATGGATGCAAAAATTCTCACCAAAATATTAGCCAGTAGGATCCAACAGTACATTAAAAGGATTATTCACCACGACTAAGTGGGATTTATCCCTGGGCTGCAAGGTTGGTTCAACATCCGCAAATCAATCAATGTGATACAATACATTAACAAAAGAAAGAACAAGAATTATATGATCTTCTCAATAGATGCAGAAAAAGCTTTTGACAAAGTACAGCATCCTTTCTTGATCAAAACTCTTCAGAGTATAGGCATAGAGGGTACATACCTCAATATTATAAAAGCCATCTATGAAAAACCTACAGCGAATATCATTCTCAATGGGGAAAAACTGAGAGCTTTCCCCCTAAGGTCAGGAACGCGGCAGGGATGTCCACTATCACCACTGCTATTCAACATAGTATTGGAAGTCCTAGCCACAGCAATCAGACGACAAAAAGAAATAAAAGGCATCCAAATCGGCAAAGAAGAAGTCAAACTCTCACTCTTTGCAGATGATATGATACTTTATGTGGAAAACCCCAAAGACTCCACCCCAAAACTGCTAGAACTCATACAGGAATTCAGTAAAGTGGCAGGATATAAAATCAAAGCACAGAAGTCAGTGGCATTCCTATACACCAACAACAAGACAGAAGAAAGAGAAATTAAGGAGTTGATCCCATTTACAATTGCACCCAAAACCATAAGATACCTAGGAATAAATCTAACCAAAGAGACAAAGGATCTGTACTCAGAAAACTATAAAATACTCATGAAAGAAATTGAGGAGACACAAAGAAATGGAAAAACGTTCCATGCTCATGGATTGGAAGAACAAATATTGTGAAGATGTCAATGCTACCTAGAGCAATCTACACATTCAATGCAATCCCCATCAAAATACCATCCACTTTTTTCAAAGAAATGGAACAAATCATCCTAAAATTTGTATGGAACCAGAAAAGACCGCGAAGAGCCAGAGGAATGTTGAAAAAGAAAAGCAAAGCCGGTGGCATCACAATTCCGGACTTCCAGCTCTATTACAAAGCTGTCATCATCAAGACAGCATGGTACTGGCACAAAAACAGACACATAGATCAATGGAACAGAATAGAGAGCCCAGAAATGGACCCTCAACTCTATGGTCAACTAATCTTTGACAAAGCAGGAAAGAATGTCCAATGGAACAAAGACAGTCTCTTCAACAAATGGTGTTGGGAAAATTGGATAGCCACATGCAGAAGAATGAAACTGGACCATTTCCTTACACCACACACAAAAATAGACTCCAAATGGTTGAAAGACCTCAGTGTGAGACAGGAGTCCATCAAAATCCTAAAGGAGAACACAGGCAGCAACCTCTTTGACCTCAGCCGAAGCAACTTCTTCCTAGAAACATCGCCAAAGGCAAGGGAAGCAAGGGCAAAAATGAACTATTGGGACTTCATCAAGATAAAAAGCTTTTGCAAAGCAAAGGAAACAGTCAACAAAACCAAAAGACAACCAACAGAATGGGAGAAGATATTTGCAAATGACATATCAGATAAAGGGCTAGTATCCAAAATCTATAAAGAACTCATCAAACTCAACACCCAAAGAACAAAGAATCCAATCAAGAAATGGGCAGAAGACATGAACAGACATTTTTCCAAAGAAGACATCCAAATGGCCAACAGACACATGAAAAAGTGCTCAATATCACTCGGTATCAGGGAAATCCAAATCAAAACCTCAATGAGATACCACCTCACACCAATCAGAATGGCTAAAATTAACAAGTCAGGAAACGACAGATGTTGGCGGGGATGCGGAGAAAGGGGAACCCTCCTACACTGTTGGTGGGAATGCAAGCTGGTGCAGCCACTCTGGAAAACAGTATGGAGGTTCCTCAAAAAGTTGAAAATAGAGCTACCATATGATCCAGCAATGGCACTACTGGGTATTTACCCCAAAGATACAAAAGTAGGGATCCTAAAGGGTACGTGCACCCCGATGTTTATAGCAGCAATGTGCACAATAGCCAAACTGTGGAAAGAGCCAAGATGTCCATCGACAGATGAATGGATAAAGAAGATGTGGTATATATACACAATGGAATATTATGCAGCCATCAAAGGAAATGAGATCTTGCCATTTGCAATAACATGGATGGAACTGGAGGGTATTATGTTGAGCGAAATAAGTCAAACAGAGAAAGACATGTATCATATGACCTCCCTGATATGAGGAATTCTTAATCGCAGGAAACAAACTGAGGGTTGCTGGAGTGGGGGGTGGGGTGGGAGGGATGGGGTGACTGGGTGATAGACACTGGGGAGGGTATGTGCTCTGGTAAGCGCTGTGAATTGTGCAAGACTGTTGAATCTCAGATCTGTACCTCTGAAACAAATAATGCAATATATGTTAAGAAAAAAAAGAAGAAGGTAGCAGGAGGGGAAGAATGAAGCAGGGGAAATCGGAGGGGTAGACGAACCATGAGAGACGATGGACTCTGAAAAACAAACTGAGGGTTCTAGAGGGGAGCGAGGTGGGAGGATGGGTTAGCCTGGTGGTGGGTATTGAGGAGGGCACATTCTGCATGGAGCACTGGGTGTTATGCACAAACAATGAATCATGGAACACTTCATCTAAAACTAATGATGTAATGTATGGGGATTAACATAACAATAAAAAAGTAACTGATGTTAAAAATGAAAACATGGTGCATCTGAGTAGTTTATTAGATTAATTTGGAATCTATACATCCTGACTTTCATGTTTGGCATATGTAAAATATGTCCAAATTAATGAATACATATTGTGACCCTACAACATGCAAAAAAAAAAAAGGGGGGGGGAGGTCAAACAAACAAACAAAAATACAAAAACCTGTTTGTTTCCCTAAAAAGCCTTATAATTTAGTTTGGAAGGGTCCCAAGGAAGCAAGAATCAGTTCATTGAAATAGCAGTTAATAAACATTGAAAGAGAGTAAGCGACCATCACTGCTGAAGCATCAAAAATCTTGGGCCAAAAATGACTAAAAATTGCATTTACTTATAAGACCTTCCACACCTAGTGAAAATCTCACAGGGTGAGAAGCTTTCACAGGTGCACTGGAGCTAGCTAATACCAGCTGCAAATTTTAAATTTTTAAATTTCCGGGAACTTTTTGAGATGGTTGTGAAAGACATTTTTAAAACTGAAATTATATAAACTTACAGTTAAATTATGTACAAAGGAAACAAATACTTGAAACTCATCACTTCCTTTTCTTTCTTCAGTAGATGTTTTTATTATCTATTTTCTTTTTTTTAAGATTTTATTTATTTATTTGACAGAGAGAGCACAAGCAGAGGGAGCAGCAGAGGGAGAGGGAGAAGCAGACTCCCTGCCGAGCGGGAGCCCAATGTGGGGCTCAATCCCAGGACCCTGGGATCATGACCTGAGCCAAAGGCAGAGGTTTAACTGAACGAGCCACCCAGGCACCCCTATTATCTATTTTCTGAAGTTGTTAACAGCTACTGTATCTGCAGGATGGACACAGTATGTAATGGCGGCCACCATGTATCTCTTCCCAGCTCTGCATTCAGTCATGTGAGCTCTGCAGCTTAAAATCAGCCATGGGGGGGCACCTGGGTGGCTCAGTCGGTTAAGCGTCTGCCTTCGGCTGGGGTCTATGGTCCCAGGGTCCTGGGATTGAGCCCCACATCAGGCTCCCTGCTCAGCGGGGAGCCGGCTTCTCCCACTCCCCCGCTTGTGTTCCCTCTCTCGCTGTTTCTCTCTGTCAAATAAATAAATAAATAAGTAAAAATCAACCATGGGGGGAGTATTAATACCATGGAAATAGGCAAATGCTGCAAATCACTGCTTTTGGTTTCAGAGAGCCAGGTGCTAAACATTCATCAACACACCACGGCTCATATAGCACATTAGGCTGGAATTCTAGATCTGAGGAACCCCTGAGGATTAGATACAAAATACCTCATCAAGCAGGTGAGTAGGGTGTCTCTGGAAGTGCTTTGCAAAAAAAAAAAAAAAATGGGGGGAAGAAAGGTAGTACTCCAGATGAGTTAGTCAAGCCTCATGGTGACTTCATATCCCAGTGATCGGGTCCTCCATCTCTATCAGGAGATGCCAGGAGTTTTCTCCAGAAGCCCAGGGATCTGTACTGAGATTCTCTGCTGGGGGATTACTATAAACACCACACGATTTTTCCCACTAGTAACTCTATGATACCTCTGGTACCATAAGGTCTCCTAGCTCACATGGTTCGAACAGTGCTGTTTACATCATAGCCTGGGCCTGCTACAGAGCTTTTTTTCCTGCTCTGTGCCCTACTTAGAGCTGGCAGAATTTAGTGTCACCCAGTATATGGGTCATAGCACTATTTATTCAAAGATGGGAGTACTTCTTTTTTTCCAGGTACCTCCGGAGCCCTAAGAGACTTGTGGGGGGACGTGCTCCTTTGTGGTGAGAAGAAAAAAATCAAAAATGTTTATTGTTGAGGGGAGGTGCTGACATACCCTGGACCACTGAAGCCCCCAAATTGTTGTTAATTGTGCGGCGGTTCTTCGAATTTTCATAGGGTTTATCTCTCACTTTCTGGAGTGTGTGTGTCTTAACATTGGAAATGTGGCAGGCGTGCTTTCCTCTGAGCCAGTTAGATTAGCATGATGTTATCAATGGAATGGACCATTATGGTGCTCTGCAGGATGTGTAGCTGAGCTAGTTCTCTTTGGACTCTTTTATGAAAGAGCACAGGAGGATTAACAAATCCCTGGGGCAAGACTGTAAATGTATTCTGTTGTATGTTCCCAGTGAATAAAAGCTGTTTCTGATAAAAATTGAAAAAGGATGCAATCTCCAGATCAACAGCCACAGAGCGTGCACCTGAGATCATGTTCAGTTGATCTAGCAAAGAGACTATCCCTGGCACAAGCAGCCCACTTTTATCTTCCTGGGTTTGTCAAGGTTTTACAAGGACCATGCTGGTTACCCACATGAAGATAGGATGAGGACTATCTCCCCTGCATTCTTTAGGGTGGCATTAATGCCTGCCATTTCCCCTAAGATTAAATATTGGGTTTTGTTTCCTATTTCTGTTGGGCAGGAGGGCAATTTTAGAGGCTTCCACATGGCCTCAGCCACTCTGATAGCTCTCATCTTGGTGCTGGTGTCAGCTACGAAGGGTGTCCATCTCAATGATACGTTTCAGAGTCAGGGAAACGACGACTGGGTGGGTCTGTAGATCCAGTGAAACCACTGTGATCCAGACCTGAACCACGACTCCATATACTACCTGGCTCTCATTTCCTCCCACTCTCATGGAGGGTTCATAATGATGCTTCAGGCATTCAGATAGCAACATGGATTCTGTGCCCAACAGTTCTCAAAATGTTTGGATACTACCCCTTCTTTAGTGTACAGTTACTTACGAAATAGCTGCGGATCCCTCTTGGAATAGACTGGGATAATCATTACTGGTGTACTTACCATAGTGTTGCAGGGTCCTTCCTTCTAGTGACTTGCCTTTCTTGCAGTCAATAAGTTCAGGTTCCAAAAACTGACTCAAGTCCGGGAACTGGGCAAGAAACAGGGACTTTATTGGCATGACTGTGCTCAGCCACCTGATCCTCTGTCCTTGATTTCACCGGATTTTATGAATTGAGTTGCTACCTTCTATTTTTCCCCTAGTAATGCCACATCCTGGTAAACGTTTCCATTACTCTTTGAAGGTCAGGGTCACCTGGCTTTTAAACCTGCTGCTTATTACTATAATTAATCAACCTGGCCACTGATGGTTAGAGCCCTGCTACCCGGATTCTAATGTATCAGGGTATTATATTTCTGGTAATTGTGATGGTAAATGGTGTGTCTTCTTAGTCCTCTCAATAAATACAGGACTCCAGTGGGTTTTCTGGACTTACATAGTTATCCACTCTAGCATTCCCACTTCTGTCACATATCTTCCACTACCTACCATTGGAATTCTGGCATCTCTACCTAACTTAAGGAGAATCATTGCTTTG
This sequence comes from Mirounga angustirostris, assembly GCF_029215605.1. Classification (NCBI taxonomy): domain Eukaryota; kingdom Metazoa; phylum Chordata; class Mammalia; order Carnivora; family Phocidae; genus Mirounga; species Mirounga angustirostris. The sequence continues at coordinate 40,010,950 of NW_026991719.1, forward strand.
TCCATGTGTGGAAAAAGAACCATCCTTGGGGGTGCCTGGGTGGCTCAGTCGGTTAAGCGTCTGTCTTTGGCTCAGGTCATGATCTCAGGGTCCTGAGATGGAGCCCTGCGTCAGGCTCCCTGCTCAGCAGAGAGCCTGCTTCTCCCTTTTCCTCTGCCCCTTTCCCCGCTTGTTCTCTCTCTCTCTCAAATGCATGAATAAAATCTTTAAAAAAAAAAAAAAAAAAGAGAGAGAACCGTCCTTGAAGTTTTTGCCAAGGAGTCAAATCCTGTTACCTGGAAGAATGCTTCCAAATCACTAAACTTTCCCTTATCCATCTTCCCCCACTTAGTCAAGTGCCCTCAGAATCCAGTCTCACACATATTCCCCCAACTCAGGCCAGTGCATATTGGTCAGGAACGGCAGCTCCTTTGAGGTAGAGCTCCTTTCCTACTAGAGTGGTGGGAAACTTTTTCTTTCTTCCCTTCTAGATTTTTCGGCTGGTCTAATAATTAAATTGATATAAGACAGATTAATGGGAGAAAAACACTTAGAAACATGTATACCTCCTGTATACAAGGGGGAGACCCAGGAAAACTGAGTAACTCCTAGAAACGGCCAAAGCCACCACCTTAAATACCATCCTCAGCTAAAGGCAGAAGATATTGGGGTGTGGGGGTCAGTCATGGGAGGTTGTAAGGCAAAGCACAGTAAGTAAACGAGAGTATGGTTGTTATGCAGATTTAGGTTAGGTCTTCCACTGATAAAAGTTTCTAGAGATTTAGAGTCATCCTTCCCCAGACCACCATCACCATCTTCCTAGTACAGTCAGAAAGACAGCTTTATAAGAGGAGATTTTCCTTATACATGTAAATCAATATACCAGAGGCATATTTTCGGATAGCAAAATGTGCTCCCTTTCACTACCTTATCAGGCCAGCATTTACTTGGCCAAGCCATGATGTGTCTCAACCCTAGTTATTGGCCTAGTGACCAGAAGGAGACTGAGCACAGATCCTGGGGGGTGAGGGAGATGGGTGGTCACATGCTTTAATGTTGCAGAAGCCTCTGCATCATCTTCAAGCAAGTAGGGAGAGTTAGCTTTTTATAGGGAAAAGAGGCTGGAACATTCAGGAGAATCTGGGGATTTAAGATGTTGAGAATATCAACCCGGTTGTCTTCATCCTTCATGTCAGAGTTCTATTCTTTTCCAACAAAGATCATGAACTTGGCATAACAGACCTTATTTTTATTTTTTTTTTAAGATTTTATTTATTTATTGGAGAAAGAGAGCATGAGAGAGAGAGAGCGTGCACGAGCAGGTAGGAGGGGCAGAGGGAGAGAAAGAAGCAGACTCCCTGTTGAGCAGGGAGCCCAATGAGTGACTCGATCCCAGCACCCTGGGATCATGACCTGGGCTGAAGGCAGATGCTTAACCGACTGAGCCACCCTGGCGCCCCAGATCTTATTTTTAAAGTTTATCTTCTTTGGAGCTCTGTTACTCTTACAATGAAGTCCCAGGCCTGTTCTTCAGTTTCCACCCAATTCCGTCCTTATGAAAGAAGACTTCACCTACCTCCATTTTGACCTCAGTCTGTACTTTCTAATTGATTCAGTTCTTTCCAGCTTATCTCTGAACTCAGGCAAAAGACCCTGTGAGCAAAGCATCCCCTGATGGGAACTGAAACTACCCCTTCAAGCAATAGGGATGGTGCTGAGCCTGTGATTGACCCCAAGACAATGATCAACCTGACCTTCACCACCCACCTGCAGTACCCACATGTGGCGTCTAAATGGGGTGTCTCTCGATTAGTTAGGGGCCCCCAAATGTGGGGTGACAATCAGGTGGAAGCCAGCGGCATGGGAGGTAAGAGGATTCAGTTGAGGCAGAACAAAGGAGACAGACGTTTATCCAATACACCACAAGGGACCAGCGGGCCGGACAGCAAAGGAAATACCGTCTACAACCAGGTGGCGGAGGAGGTGGGTGGGTGGGGAGCTGTTCTTAAAGGGGGAAAATAAAGAGGTATGGTAACTTTGAGGTGGCTTTGGTAACTGTGCCTCATTGTAAGTAGCCCATGGTTAGTTAGGGCCTATGGATATCTTGAGGTGGGCTGCCTGATGGGCCTGTCTATCTTCAGCCAGGGGGTCACAGTGGGCCCTTTCTACATTCCATCACTCCAGCCTGTTTGCCTAAAAGTGGCCTCTACACCACCAACCTCTGCCCCACATTTTTCTTATATAAACCTAGAAGTATCTTTAGCACTTTGGAAACAGCCTTTAAGATGCTGGTCCGCGGTCTTCCCAGTGTTGGCCTCACTGAAATAAATTCTTTTCTTTCACCATCCCCTCTGCCTTTGGATTTTGTCAGCGGTGAGTGGCCGAACCTGGTCTGTTTCGGACCCCTGAAGCCAGCTGCTCTTGCATCCCTGCGCCCTGGGAACACTTCTAGTTATTTTTTCCTTCATATTTCTTAAATCTGGGAATCATAGTATCAGCTAGTACATTCGTTTCCACCATTATACCATCCCATTTCACCCAAAGTGGCAGTTTTAACAACCATACTCCTACCTTGTGCCAAAGGCTCCCTATGTTCCACCGATCACCAGTGATGGAATTCCCATTGCCAGTTGGGTGGCAGGTGATCTAGTTCCTAAATGTCTCAGATTTGGCACCAACTATTCTTATGGGGCAGGTACCATGGGAAGCAGACTTCGAGACAGAGTTTGCTGTGCAATAAGATTTGGTAGAGAGGTCTTTGGGGTCAACACCCATGGAAGAGAGGGAGGAAAAAAACACTGGGAAGAGGGAGCATTTAAGCTGTGTTTTGAAGTCAGTGGAGGTCTCAGCTGACTTGACAGCTCTAAAGATAATTCTTTAAAGTTATTATGGGTTGAAGTTAGATGATCAAACCTTTATATCCCTTCTGGAATAAGTCATTAGGTGTGGGCTGCCCTGGGAAGGGGGCATGACCTTGGTCAGGATAGCTCCTGCATCTGAGGCAATCAGTGAAGACAGCCAAGAGCTGAGGACTGTCAGCAATACTCCCAGAGGCTGGCCATAGGTGGTGGGGAGGATTTTTTTTTTTTTTTCCCTGAAGGAGGATCTAAGAGGCACATCACAGCATCCATCAAATATAATAGCAAAGTATCTTGGATAGTTTCTAGATTTCCAGCTTCCAAAGAGGGCAGAACTGCCTGGAGATGGATGTGGTAAACAAATACAAATGTTTAATGATCTATTAGGTTGAACCATATGACATTGACATTTCTGTAGGCTAAATGATTGAATATTAGCAATTTCCTACTGTCCAACCTAATAGAATAAAAGGGAAAGGCATGTGCATTGGGCATATGCTCATATTTAAATGTTTGTGCTTTATAAAATTACCGATCAAAGAACTTCACCTCCTACACAACCTTATACCCCACCCCCATCCTCCCCATTTTGGTTATACTCATTAAAAACCCTGCTATTAAAGCATCTGATGTCACTTACAGCCATTGATAAAGCCTCATGAATGCAATTAGAACTTACCTACTTCTATTCACTACATCCATTCCATCTCTGAGTCTTGAATCTTGTTCCTCTTCTCACTTGGAATGCTTCTCTCTGCATTGCCCCATACCTTAACTAAACAACACGCTTTCCCAAACCTACCTCCTCCTTATAGCCTCTTGATGACACCACATTCATCATAGCTTCCCTGAGTTGCTTCAGCATGTAAGACCAGTTCCCCACAATCTAGGATTTTATAATGGTGTGCTATGTCTTGTGGAAGGACTCCGAGTCATGTGTGATGTGGAAATGTTGGGGTTCGGAGCAAACGGTCAAGAAAGAATTCTTGAGACATCTTCAGTGCAAAAAGGTGGTTTTATTAAAGCACAGGGACAGAACCCTTGGGCAGAAAGAGCTGCTCTGGGGTTGTGAGGAGCAATTGATTACATACTTTCAAGGTTGAGAGGGAATTAGGGATAGTGTAAGTCTCTTAAGGAATTTTGGAAGCAAGATTTCCAGGACCTTGAGGGGCTAGCTGTTGTTAGGAAAAGGTCATTTGCTACTGTCTAGTAAAACCTTAGTCGTGAGACCCTTCAGATGTGTATCAGTGGGCCATCTGCTTGGAGGATGATTGCTAAGATATATCTCAGGGGGTAGAGATAAAGGAAGTTTCCAAAGGAAATTTTATATGTTAAAAGAGACTTACAGGATCCTGAGGGGTCGGGATAATGTTAAGCTAAGATTGCCTTTTGCCCTTAGCAAAGTATTAATGTGGAGGCAGCTGAGTTCCTAGAGGAAGGTCCCTCTGCCTGTCTCAAGGACTTGTCAGTGGGCTGTAAGTTGTAAGGAAATTTATTTTTTTCTTTTGCCTCTGTTCTCCACACCAATGTGGACCACCTTTGTTTTACCAGAGATGTGAGTTCCTTGGAGGCAGAGGTTGTAACACTTAAATCCTGTTTTGCCCACATTCTTAGCATCCAGATGGAACTTCATTATTGACAATCAGGTGAACTTTAAAGACCTTTGACTATGTATATTTGCTATTTACCTATTTTAACTGTCCTTTCAAAGCTATATATACATAAATAAATTAAATCATTCATAAGCACTCAAAAAGCTGAGGAATAAAGAACCTGTCAAAGTATTCCTGGAAGGTGTGAAAAAGGTGAGATGAGAAGAAAAACTGTAAACACACAGAAAGCAGAGGCTATGAATTTGGTTTCCTGATTCTCCCTCCCAAAGAACTGTGCGCTTCCCTTCACACTTCACATCGTTTAGAATTACAGCTGACCTTTAAACAACATGGGTTTCAACTATGCAAGTCCACCTATATATGGATTTTTAAATAAAGCAATACAATACTGTACATGTATTTTCTCTTCCTTATGATTTTCTTAATAACATTTTCTTTTCTCCAGCTTACTTTATGGTAAGATACAGTATATTATATATATAACGTTGTCAAGGAGGAAGGCCTCTCTCTGCCCTATGGTCCTTCTAGCTGGACTTAGAATCAAATTGACATGAGACAGATTCAGAGGGGAAAATCCAATTTAATAGGCGGACATATGGGGAATCCACACAGACATAAAATTCCAAAGACAATGAGACAACATGAAGCTTATATGAGCTAAGTAGAGGCGTAGGAGTCAGGGAGGGAGGCCATTAGCAAGGCCATTAGTGAAAGGAGATGTTTGGAAAAACAAGGTTGCCCTATGATGCAGGTGAGTTCCTCAGGTAAAGGGGAGTCTCTGTTAATAGCACTTTTCCTAGTACAGCTCTCCTTTCCCATGCAAATTTAGGCAGTTGAGAGAGCTTTTCCTGCATCTGCTGGGTTTTGATGACTTTTAACTCAAAATAATCTTTATGCCAAAGATAGATCTTGGGGCAGGCTGCTCTGGGCTCCTACAATACACAAAATATGTGTTAATCAATTGTTTGTTATCATTAAGGCTTCCAGTCAAGAGTAGGCTATTAGTAGTTGAGTTTTTAGGGAGTCAAGAGTTATACATGGATTTTCAACCATGGAGGGGGCTTGGTGTCCTAACCCCTGCATTGTTCAAGGGTCAACTGTATCTATTTATATCATTATTTAATTAGTTTCTGTCCCGCCCCAACTAATTTATAAATTCCATGAGGGCAGGGACCATATTTGATCTACTCGCCATCATACTTCCAGTGCCTTACACAGAATAGGTGCTCCATAAATATTTATTGAAATAAGTATTGGGGCGCCTGGGTGGCTCAGTCGTTAAGCGTCTGCCTTCGGCTCAGGTCATGATCCCAGAGTCCTGGGATCGAGCCCCGCATCGGGCTCCCTGCTCAGCAGAGAGCCTGCTTCTCCCTCTCCCACTCCCCCTGCTTGTGTTCCCTCTCTCGCTGTGTCTCTCTCTGTCAAATAAATAAATAAAATCTTTAAAAAAAAAAAAAAAAGAAAGAAGTATTAAAGACGGTAGTTTAATGGCTACCATTTGAGAAAGGGAAAACAGGACTATGCCTTCAGCTCCAGGGACTTCTTAACCACCAACGCCTGCTCCTGGTCAATTCTCCAAAATGGCTTCTTTCACCCTATCATATTTTCTCATTTGGGAATACCCCTGATACATAAACATTGCCAACCCTTAATCCTTACCACAAGAACCCATACCTCCCTCTTCTGGGGAAATTTTTAGAGTAGAAGATTTGTTTTCATTCCAGAGGTTCTCTGTCCTATGACTGAATCTACTACCTGGACCCACAACATCCACCCATAATATCATTAACTCCAGCAAAACAAGTCAATCTCCTGGCAGAGGCACTTCCAAATTGACACCACAAAGTCTGAAAGCCACCCCCCCCACCCCCAGAAAACATTTCTCCAAATTCTGCCCTGAAGATCACCCTGCGGACACACCTTCCCTAAACTACCACTCATGCTTGACTCAAATAGTGAAAGTGATCTCTTAACATTTACTACTCAATACAGGGTTATCATACTCACGAGTTTATTCTCTCCTCTCTTCTCCCTCCAGTTTGCTCAACATTTATCTCTCTTCTATTCTATTCTGGTTGTGTGTGTGTGTGAGTGTGTGTGTGTGTGTGTGTGTGTGTGTGGTGAATTGTGAATTGTGAAATATGAGTTTGCAGCAGAATGGACAAAGAGAGTGTCAAAGGGAGAGAAGATAAAAATCATTTCAATATCTTTTTATTCTGCACTTACAAGTTTTCTATTGCTGCGTGACAAATCACCCCAACACTTAATGGTTTAAAATAAAACCAACCATTTCTTTTGCTCACAAATCTGAAATTTGGGCGGGCCTTGGCAGGGGCATTTGTATCTGCCCTACATGGCATCGGCTGGGGCAGCTTGACTAAGGGCTGGAGGGAGGATCCACTTCCAAGATGGCTCATTCACACATGACAAATGAGTGCTGGCTGCCATCTGGGAGCTCAGCTAGGGCTGAGGGCGGCGGGGAGGTAGGGCTGTTGGATTCCTCCTAGCGCAGTGGCTGAGTTCCAAGAGTGAACATCCCAAACCTAAATGGATTATGCTTGGTTATTATTAAAGAATTTAGCTGAAAATCCCAAGTGTTGCTTGATCCTTTCTCTGTTTTTCGTTTATAACCAGCTTATTTCAAAAAAGGATTTGAGGCAGAAGCTTATTTATTTGAGGTAGACACCATAACCTTAAAACACAATTCTTACACTCTGGATTCTGAGAGATAGTCTACATTTTTGAGGGGGAACAAAAGTATGCGCACCATTGGGGACGGTGTGCTTGTGCGTTTGCATGCTTTGTGAACACACACGTACAGGCCTGTGTGTTTTTACATGTGTATACATTACGTTTATGCATATGTGTCTACATGTGTGTGCATATGGGGGTGTGTGTATATATGTGCGTCTACCTATGTTGGTGAGACTGGGTCTGTGTGTGTGTAGCTTCCATGAAGATATCAATCATTCTTGGGAGTTCTACAGTGACTTGAAGAATTGCTGCAAGACTAAATCATGACATGATACTTTTGAAAAGAAAATTTAGTATGATGTGCACATTCAGTGGACCTCAAATGTAATCATTCTTAAGCTACATATATGTTAGCACAAGCCATAACATTTTCTCCAACTGGCCTCTTGGTTTATGAAACTGAATAGAAGGGCTTACCTGAGCCATTATCTTTTAAATGCTATTGCTCCAAAAGTCCTGTAGATTGTCCTGATAAAATATAAGAGACACTGCAGAGGAATCCATTGAATTTCCCTCGCAGTTATGATTCATGTCATAATACTTGTATTTAGGACAATCTGAGGAATGTTTCTGAAATGATTCATTTGTTCCTAGTTCAAATGAACAAAGAGTGCAGCACATTTTTTACCTTTTTATTTTAAAGCAAAGACTTAATGTTTTTAAAAGACTGGACAATAACACCACTCCAACCCTGGTATCTAGTCACGCTAAGCCTTATTTCTGTGGTGCACGAGGCATTTACAAGCATTACCTTTGCTTATTTTTGTTATTTATATACAGTCACATTCACCTTTTTTGGTGTCCAATTCTATAGTTTTTTGACAAAATGCATAGAGCTGTGTAACTGTCATCAAAATCAGAATACAGAAAAGCTTCCTCACCCCCGAATACTACTTCAACCTACCTCTTTATAGTCAAACATTCCTGCTCCCTGAACCCCTAGTAACCACTTATCTGTTCTCCTTCCCTATAGTTTTGCCTTTTCCAGAATGTTATGGAGGTGAGATTTGACCATGCGAGACCTTTTGAGTCTGGCTTCCTTCACTTAGAAAAATTTATTTGAGGGGCCCCTGGGTGGCTCAGTCAGTTAAGTGCCTGCCTTCAGCTTGGGTCATGGTCACAGGGTCCTGGGATTGAGCCCCTCATCAGGCGCTCTGCTCAGCGGGGAGCCTGCTTCTCTCTCTCCCTCTGCGATCTCTCTCACTCTTGCTCTCTCTCAAATAAATAAATTAAATCTTTAAAAAAAGAGAGAAAAATTTATTTGAGATACACCCATCTTTTTATGTGTATCTCTAGTTTGTTCATTTTTGTTGTGGAGTGAGATTTCATTTTATGGATGTACCACTGTTGGTTTATCCATTTGCTTATTGAAGGATGTTTGGGTTGTTTCTAGTTTGATGTTATTGTGAATAAAGCTGCTATAAACATCTATGTACAGGTTTTGTCTGGGTACAGAAGTTTACATTTCTCTAGAGTGAATAGTAAATATTTAGGAGTGGGATTACTAGGTCATATAGTCAGTCTATTTTTAACTTTATAAGAAAATGCCAAACTGTTTTCTGGAGCGACTATACCACTTTGCATTTCCATCAGGAATGAATGTTCCAGTTGTTCCACATCTACACTAATACTTTGTATTGTTGGTATTTTTTATTTTAGCCATTTTAATAGGTGTATAGTATTATCTCATTGCGGTTTTAATTGGCATGTCCCTAGTAACTAATGATGATCATCATATCTTTATGTGTTCATTTTCCTTCCAGTTTCTTTGATGAAGTGTCTGTTTAAACTTTTTGCCCACTTGTGAGGGGTTGTATGCTTTCTTATTGTTGAATTTTGTGAGTATTGCATATTCTAGATATAAGTACTTTGTCAGACATAGGATTTGCAAATATTTTCTGCAGTCTGTAACTTGTTTTATTCTCTTAACAGTGTCTTACAAAGCAAAAGTTATAATTTTCATAAAATCTGATTTATAAATTTCTTTTTTTAAAGAAACTTACTTTTATTTTTGTTATTTCTTTTATTTTTTTTTAAAGATTTTATTTATTTATTTGAGGGAGAGAGAGAGCATGAACAAGAGGAGGGACAGAGGGAGATGGAGAAGCAGGCTCCCCTCTGAGCAGGGAGCCCAACACCAGGCTCCATCCCTGGACCCTGAGATCATGACCGGAGCTGAAGGCAGACGCCCAACCACCTGAGCCACCCAGGCGCCCCATCAACTTTATTTTTCTTTTTCAAAATTGTTTCACCTATTCAGGTTTCCTTATAATTCCATTACACCTTAGAATTAGTTTTAGATATCTACAAAACATCTGGCTGAAAATTTGATTGTGATTGTGTTAAATCTGTAGATCATTATGGGGAAAATAAACATCTCACCAATAATGAGTCTTCGGACCCATGACCATGGTATATTTTTCCGTGAACTTAGGTCTTATTTGATTTTTTCATCACTGTTTTGTAGTTTTCAACATCAGATACTGCACATATCTTATAGATTTATCAGTAAATATTCCATGTTTATTGTAGCTATTTTAAATGGTATGATGCTTTTTAAAAATCGGAGTTTTGTTTTGTTTGTTTGGTTTTAAGATTCAGGCAACATTGATGGGGGCTTATACGCCAGCACCAGGGAGGCACCAGGAGCAGATGTCCCTTCCCAGCCGGCTCCCTGAACAAAGGCCCACAATTTGTAAAGGAGCCGAGGCAAAAAAAAATTGGAGTTTTAATAATTCATTACTAATATATGGAAATACACTATAATTTTATATATTACGCTTGTATCCTGAAACCTTGTAAATTCATTAACTACTTCCAGGAGCTTTGACTTCTACAGTGTACTTTGTTTTTTGATAACCTTGTAAGACATTATCTTATACATTCAAATTTCCTTTAGATTTACCCCTATTTTTTGCTGTTTTCTTGCTCTTCTTCTTACTTTATCCTTTATACTTTTTCCTAATAGAAAACTTCCTCAATTTCTTAATATAAAAATGTATCCACAGGAAGGAAGAAATAAAAAGTGTCTTTTATCACAGAGGACATGATTGTCCATGTAGAAAAACCAAAAGAATGACAAACAAACAAACAAAAATCCTCCTGGAATTAATAAGTGAATGTAGCAAAGTTGTAGGATACAAGGGTAATATACAAAAGTCAATCCCTCTCCTACATGCTAGCAATGAACAAGTAGAATTTGAAATTAACATAATTTCACTTACATTAGTACCCCCCAAAATTAAATATTTAGGTATATCTAACAAAATATGTACAAGATCTATATGAGGAAAACTACAAAACTCTAATGAATGAAATTAAAGAACTAAATAAATGGAGAAATATTCTGTATTCATGGATAAGAAGACTCAATATTGTCAAGATGTCATTTCTTCTAAGTTGGTCTATAGATTTAATTCAATCCCAATCAAAATCCCAGCAAGTTATTTTGTGGATACTGGGAAATTAATTCTAAAGTTTGTATAGACAGACAATAACTCCAGAATAACCAATATAATAATTGAAGGAGAAGAACAGAGTTGGAGGACTGACACTACCTGACTTTAAGACTTACTATAAAACTACAATAATCAAGACAATGTGGTACTGGCAAAAGACAGACAAGTAGACTAATGGAACAGAATAGAGAGCCCAGAAATAAACTCACATAAGTCTAGTCAACTGATCTTTGACAGACGAGCAAAGGCTATACAGTGGAGCAAAAATAGTCTTTTCAACAAATGGTGCAGAACACCTGGATATCCACAAGCAAAGAAATCAATCTAGAGAGACTTTACATCTTTCACAAAAATTAATTCAAAATGAATCACAGACCTAAATGTAAAATGCAAAACTATAAAACTCCTAAAAGATATCTGTGATATTGTGACTTAAAAGAAATATATATTTGGTCATTCAGATGACCAAATGATATTTCTCATATGTATTTCATCTTTGTCGCAGTTCCTGGCTCACAGCTCCTAAAACCCTCGGAGTTTCCTGTGATAAGAGTGATAAAGGTGTCTTTTGTTATGTTAATGAGGTGACTTTCAGAAAGCCTTTAGGTCACCTAAGGCGGGGGGGGGGGGGGGGGGGGGGGGGGGGGGGCGCTGGTTGCCAGGAGAACTAACCGCTTGATTAAAGGGTTGGTACTTTGTCTCACCCCACCCCACCCACACCTCCCAGGAGAGGAGAAAGGTGGCAAATTGAGTTTAATTGCTGAGATATTAATTTTTTAATAAATTTAAGAAAGCTTTATTTTCTCTCCTCTCCCCAGAGCAACTAAAATCAACTAAAAGGGAATGTGGCTTGGGAGGCAAGAGGGCGCTAAGAGTCATAGCCCTCTTCATCCTCTGCATCAGGTGCTAAGGGGCCTGAGGAGGGGGGGCTGCTGGGGGCAGAGTCAAGGTGAAGGGCTTGAAGGGTGTGAGGGGACTCTAAAAGTGGGCAGGGGGTGGCTGGCCTGAGGTAAAACCTGTGGTGTCTCCTCTTCCCCGTCAGTGTCTATGTCCTCAGACTCATCCTCCTGCTCCAAGTCCATCCCCGACAGTTTCTTTTCCTTGCCTTTGCTTCCCATCCTACCATTCTTCCAGCCACTGCTGCCTGGCTCCCGGCCCCTGTGAGGACCCTTGTCCCTTTCCATGAGGTTATCTTCCCTGTCTCCCTGCAGGTCAGGCACAGAGGCCACCAGGTCCTTCAAGAAGTCAAACTGCCAGGGTGCCTGGGTGGCTCAGTCAGTTAAGTGGTCATAACTTTTGGTTTCAGCTCAGGTCACGATCTCAGGGTCCTAGGATCGAGCCTCATGTTGCGCTCTGTGCTCAGCTCGGAGTCTGCTTATCCTTCTCCACCCGCCTCTGCTCCTCCCCCTGTTCACACACACTCTAGATAGATAGATAAATAAAATAAAATCTTTTTTAAAAAGTCAAACTGCTGCTCCAGCCCAATGCACTGCTTCAGGTGGGATGTGGTCATGGTTTGGCGCTTCAGGACAAGGTCACCTGGCAGGCCTTCTTCAACAATGATGCCAGGAAGAGCTCAAGCGCCCAGGAGATGACGATAGGTACAGCTGCTGCCACCTTCCCAAAGTTTTCATCAGTTTGCATGAGCTTCTTGATCCGCCCCAGCAGCAACCACACGTTATACTTCTTGCTTGGCATCAATTTAATCGATCATGACTATATAATGAAGCCTCCACAAAAACCCAAGAGGACAGGGTTCAGAGAGTGTTCAGGTCGGTGAACACATAGAAGTTCTGGGAGAGTGGTACAGATGGTGAAGGCGTGGGAGCTCTGTGCCCTTTCCCCACACTTTGCCCTGTGTATCTCTTCCATCTGGCTATTCCTGAGTTATATCCTTTTATAATAAATCAGTGATCTAGTAAGTGAAATGTTTCTTTGAGTCCTGTGAGCTGCTCTAACAAATTGGGCAGTCTTATAAGACAAAAGTTTTAACCTATGGAATCTGGTGCTATCCCCAGGTAAATAGTGTCAGAATTGAGTTGAATAGTTAAAACACCCAACTGGTGTCTGGAGCATTGTTTGGTGGTGTGGGGAAGCCACCCCCACATCCCCACATTAAAATTGGGTGCTCAGACCACAAAAGAAGAGCCTGGGAAAAAACCTAGATGATCTTGAGTGTGGTGATGACTTTTAAGATACAACACCAAAGGCACAATACATATGAAAGAAATATTTGAGAAGCTGGACTTCATTAAAATTAAAAACTTCTGCTCCGTGAAAGATAATGTCAAGAGATTGAGAAGGCAAGCCACAGGCTGGGAGAAAATATTTGCAAAAGACACATCTGGTAAAGGACACCTATCCAAGATACATAAATCACTCTGAAAACACAAGAAGAAGAAAACAAACGACCCAATTTAAATGGACCAAATACCTTAACAGAAACTTCCCCAAAGAAGATACACAGATGGCAAATAAGCATATGAAAAGATGCAACACTTCATACGTCATCAGATAAATGCGAATTAAAACAAAAGTGAAATACTACTACACATCATATTAGAATGACCAATATCCGGAACACTGATAACGCCAAATGCTGGTGAGGTTATGGAGCAACAGGAACCCACATTCATTGCTGGTAGGAATGCAAAATGGTACAGCCACTTTGAAAGACAGTTTGGTGGTTTCTTACAAAACCAAACATACTCTCACCATATGATCCAGCAACCTTGGTATTTAAAGGAGTTGAACATTTATGTCCACATAAAAGCCTGCACATGGATGTTTATAGCAGCTCTATTCATAATGCAGCAGCTTGGATGGAAGCAACCAAGGTGTCCTTCACTAGGTGAATGGATAAATAAACTGTGGTCCATCCAGGCAATGGACTATCATTCAGCACTAAAAAGAAATGAACTACCAAGCCATGAAACTATGTGGAAGAAAGGTATATTAAATGCATATCACTAAGTGAAAGAAACCAATCTGAAAAGGCTACATACTATAAGAGTCCACCTATATGTATTCTGGAAAAGGCAAAAATATGAAGATAGTAAAAAGATCATTAGTTGCCAGAGGTTTGAGTTTGGGTGGGTTGTGGCCGGGAGGTGGTAGGGATGAATAGGTGGAGCACAGAAAAAATTTAGGGCAGTGAGAATATTCTGTATGATATTACAATGATGGATACATGTCATTACATATTTGTCCAAACCCACTGAATGTACAACACCAAGAGTGAACTCTAATATAAACTATGGACTTCAGATGATGATGAAGTGTCATTGTAGATTCAACAATTTTAATAAATATGCCACTTTGGTGTAGGATGTTAAAAATAAGAGAGGCTATGTATGTTAGGGGCAGGGGATATATGAGAAATCTCTGTACCTTCTCCCCAATTTTTCTATGAACCTTACACTGCTCTGAAGAAATAAAGTCTTAATTTTAAAAATATATCCATTTTGCCCTCAGTCTTCAAAGATACTTTCTCTGTGTACAATTCTTATCAGTAGTTACTTTCTTTCAATATGTTGAAGATATTATTCACTTCCTCTGCCTTCGATTGCTGCTGTTGAAACCTCAACTATTAGTCTAAATGCCACTCCTTTGAATATCATCTGTCTTTTATCCTGGGACAATTTTTTGGTTTTCCTTTTGTCTTTGCTGTTCTGCATTTTCACTCTGATGAGTGTGGGTGGGAATTTCTTTTACTTCTGTCATTTGAAATTGGGGGACTGCTAGGATTGTGGGTTATGTATTTCATCAGTTCTAAAAATCAATAGCCATTATACCTTTATTCCCTCTCTACCGTCCTTTTGGAATTCTAATTAAATTATTGTTAGACCCTTTCACTCTATCCCCCATGTCTCTTAATCTGTCTTTTGTATTTTCCATCCTTTATTTTCTCTGTGACTTAATTCTTTCTGACTTATCTTCAAATTCACTCCATTATCTTTGTATTCATGAGTAATCTATTAGTTTTATACATTAATCCATAATATATCTGTAGCTATACATGTATACATATATATACATATATCCATCCATATTCATATTCATATCTATATCTATTTATTTATATACATATATTCATTTCTAGAATTTCTAACTGGTTCTTTTCCAAATCCAATGTCACAAGGTTTTCTGTTGGCAAAGATATTGTTAGTTCACCTTTTATTTATTTAAACATCAAAAACATAGTTGTTCTACAAGCCTTAACTAATAATTCCATATGTGGAGTCTTAGTGGATCTCTCTGTTGTCTATTCTCTCTGCTTATTCTCATGCATAGTGTTCTTTCTTGTGTGAATGGTACTGTTTGCTGCTAAATATTGTTGAAAATGTATTTATATGGGGGCATCTTGGTGGCTCGGTCGGTTGAGAATCCAACTCTTGAATTCAGCTCAGGTCATGATCTCAGGGTCATGAGATCAAGCCCCATGTTGGGCTCCATGCCCAGCATGGAGCCTGCTTAAGATTCTCTCTCTCCTTCTGCCCCTCCCCCCTTCTCTTCCCCTTTCTAAAATAAGTAAATAAATAAACAATAAAATTAAATTTTAAAAATGTATTTATGGGAATAATTTGAGTAATATGAAAGATGCAAAAATACACAAAAGAAAATACACATTTACTTAAACCAAATATCTAAGGACACTATCTGTTCAAGATCACTTCAAACTAAATTCAGTGCTTGAGGGTTTCGTCCTTATATGTTTTTCCTCTTTGGCATGCCATAAGATGTCAATTTCAGCTAAAAATACATCCAAAGGCCAACTTACCTGTGCCTCACCCTGACGGTAATAGCATAGCCCTTTGGGATTTCTGCTTATAATAGTGACGGTCTCCCGATGGACTCTGAAAAACAAACTGAGGGTTCTAGAGGGGAGGGGGGTGGGAGGATGGGTTAGCCTGGTGGTGGGTATTGAGGAGGGCACGTTCTGCATGGAGCACTGGGTGTTATGCACAAACAATGAATCATGGAACACTACATCTAAAACTAATGATGTAATGTATGGGGATTAACATAAGAATTAAAAAAAAAAGGTATCTGAAAAAAAAAAAAGAAAAAAAAATAGTGACGGTCTCCTCTTAGACTCTCCCCCTAGGCAGGCCATGTCACCCTGGCTGTTAAAACTAAAGTTCTAATTTCTTCCGGTTGACAAAGGTCTTCAGTGGCTTCTGGGTTCCCTTTACCAATCTGGGTTCCTACTTTCCTTTCAAGTTTGCCCTAGAAATTCCTCACTATCTTGTCAGCTTTTCAGTGCTTTTAAAAAAACATTTTATTTTTGCATTTTATCCATAACTTGTAGCTGCTTTTCTGCAAAAAGGCTGGTCCAAATAACTTACCCTGACATTAGTAGAAATGGAAATCAATTAATAATGTTTACAAGAAAAGTCCCATTCCAGATTGGAATTGTACAGTTCTTGATGGGACATGGCTGTAATAGATATTTTTATTTATTTTCACTTTATTATGGTGAGGAGGGGTTACTCATTCCAGTTTCTGCACACAACTATTTTATTTTAGGGGAAGAAAATGAAATATTCAGTAGGAGCCTGTCTTTTGGCGTCAGCAATGAACAGATTCTCTTCCCCATCTGTTAGTGGGGGGAGGGTCAAAAACATTTTCTTTTTCTCTATCATTTTCTCTTTTCAGACATATTTATACAATTTTACAATTTCCTTTATGTTGCAGAGTATTTGTTAGCAATTCTTTAGTGACCTTTATTATTTTGTGCTTACAAGTCTATATTATTTTTCCTGCTTTTCTCTTATTCGTTTGAGGATGAGAATCAGGGTTTGTAAGTTACTTATTCTGGTTTTTGTGGTGGGGGGAGTGGGTGAGGGGAAACTATCTTTCTTCCTGTCTTACTTGAACTCTTGTCCTATTATCCTATTTTCTTATATTTAACTTTTAAAAATTCACTGTCTTTATTTTTCTGGGCAACGTATGAAGTGCTGATACAGAAATTTCTCTGTTTTACAGTAATGGGATTGGATTCAGAAAATATTTCTAAATAAATAAGAGAGGATTATAAGAAGTTTCGAAGAAACTACAAGTCAGACTTTTTGCAACAACTGGATTATCTCATCTATTAATAAATCCAACTTCATCAAGCAATAACTTGCTGCTCTCTCATTATAATCAATGTTTAAAGTGTTCCTAGTCTTGTCATTCATGAGTCACCACTATTAGAAGCTGTACCTACTTAAGGGTTTTGTGAAGAAGGGAGACTCCACCCTTATACACCTACACTGAGTGAACCAAAAGTTGATGCTTGAAAAGAAAAAATAAAAGATAAGTAACAAACGAAAATATAATAACAGAGGCTGACAAAAACTAAGAGGTATCAAGCAGAAAAGAACTAGATAAATTAAAATTAATAATTATTTGAGATTATTAAAAACCATCACTTCATTATAAGATGTATATGTCTATAAAAAACCTCAGACCTCCAGTTTTCCAGATGAGATATTGTAGCATCACTGTGGACACTCTTGATTTCCCCTAAATTCAGTGATCCTTTGTTCTGAAACACGTTCTCATCATCTCATTCCATCATGGGGTCATTGAGAAAGCAGCTGTAAGGGGTGTCATGAGAAAAAACCAATCTGGTCAAATAAGACTGGACAACATCAAATTAAACAAAATCAAGCAGTTTTCTCTACTGGATAACTCCTGAGGCTTCAGCATGGTAATATGCATGATGAATTTCTAAGAGGGAAACTAGTATGTAGCAGTCCCTATTTACTGAGCATGTCTTGGAACAGGTGTTCTGTGGAACACACTTTGAGGAAGTGTGGGGGTTTTTTTTAGTCTTTTAAGTATAGACTGAGAAATTTTAAAAAGAGGGAGAGGGAGAGAAAATCTATTTCTTCCTCCTGTTGGAGGTTGCATTACCAGTGAAGCCCTTAGAGTCTTTATCTCATTTCCTAATACTGTAGGAAATATTTATTATCCTTAGAAAACAGACACTGAGAAGTCAAGTAACTTGTTGAAGATCCTACATTTGTAAACGGCAGAACTAGGACTTGAGTCCAGAAGTTCTTGACTCATACCCTTGACAGTATATCTTTTTTTCTGTAAGAAGAAAAAAAATCTTGATTTTCCATTACCTTTCAAATAATAACAATTCTTTTAAGAAAATGTGCATAAACACATAAATCCACACAGGTCACTGATACTCTGATGGATGAAACATTCGTGCAGCTAGGGTTGGGTTGAATTTTAGAAAATGTGTTTGGGTGTTTGTCCTGTAAAGACACTTTGATTAATTGGCCTCGCACACAGGTACAATTTAAAAGACTAAGGCTCTAACCTTCCACCTTGCCCAACAGGAATGAGAAAAATGCCTGTAGCATTCATTAAGTACACTAGTCTGCATGGTTTCCCCTATCATCCAGAGGGAGGTGAGCCCAGTTTCACTAGCAGCATCTCCCTCTCCCCTGCCTGTCCCTCATACATTTACTATCCTTCACATCCCTTGCTTGGATTCTAATCCAAGTTTCTGTTTCAGAAGTGATTATCAAGGAAAAAATTTATTGGTGGAATTCTTATGTGGTTCATGTTGGACGTGAGATTTACAGAGAATTTGACATGTACCGAGTCTCATTCCTTTTGAGTGATACACTAAACATGCCCAGAGATGTTTCAGATTGTTCCAGGAGCATACATACCAGGATTCGTTAGGACATGATGTGTATCTGTGCATCCAGGTTAAAATGGTGTGTGCCTTCTCAAGTCTGATGTCTTCCCCAGGAAGATGGTGCTACTCAGATGCTGTGCATGGTGACATGCACGGGATTCCTTCCAAGTCTTTAACAATTCACTATTAAGTATGCCAGAAGGCAGATTTTAAATCAAGTACCAAAAAAAACTCCCCACAATTAAGAGGTTCAATTAAACAAAATATAGAACCCCAATATGACAATCAGAAGTCTTTTAAAGTGTTCATGAGTTTTTTAATGACATGGAGAAACATTCATGATATAACTTACTCACTTAGCAGAACTTATTTAGCACATACTATATATATCAGTCTCTGCTTTAAGGACCATTGTGGGGCTGGGTCACGTGGGTGGCTCAGTCAGTTGGGCGGCTGCCTTCGGCTCAGGTCATGATCTCAGGGTCCTGGGATCGATCCCGGGGTCGGGCTCTCTGCTCAGCAGGGAGTCTGCTTTTCTCTCTCCCTCTGTGATCTCTTTCTTTCACTCTGTCTCAAATAAATAAATAAAATCTTTAAAAAAATACAAAAAGGACCATTGTGGGGCTTACATTCTGGTGGAGGGACAGATGTCAACAGGTGTCAAACGATGACAGATGTGTCTCATCTACTGAGTTTCCATGGAGGCTGGAACCTCTCTCCCACTGCAACTTTACTGACACCAAACACAATTGGCCTCCTCCATTTTCCCTAGCCTACTGTTCAAATACTATCATTTTCTCAATGTGTCATAATGGAGAAAATGTTAGGAAGTCCTGCCAAAGGAAAATAAACAGGTGACATGACAATTACTGATATGACGGAAAATAAATCAGGGTCAGAAGAATAACGACAATGTGATTTTATGTGCCTGGTAAAGAAAATTCTCCCCACAGAGGTAATTTTTAAGCAAAGATCAGGATGAATGTGAGGAAGTAAGGCATTTGGATGTTTATTTTTTATTTTTTTAATTTATTTTTAAAGATTTTATTTATTTATTTGAGGAGAGGGAGCATGAGCAGGGGCAGAGGGAGAGGGAGAAGCAGACTCCCCGCCAAGCAGGGAGCCCGTCGTGGGGCTCGATCCCAGGACCCTGGGACCCTGACCTGAACCGAAGGCAGACGCTTAATGGACTGAGCCACCCAGGTGCCCTGTCATTTGGATATTTACAGATAGAATGTTCCAGCAGAGGGAACAACAAGTGAAAAGGCCCCGAGGAATGAGCAGGCTTGGCATGCTAGAGAAACACTAAGGAAGCCAGTATTTTTAAAGTGGAGTAAACAAAAGGGAGAGTGAAAAAAAAATTATATAGATGTAGGCAGGATACACTAGTGAATATCCTTTGGACAGAGGGACCATAAACTAAAATGAGCTTATGCAAACTCAGCAAGCTAGGGTTGAAAGAAGCTAAGCCTTCAGAGAAAGCATGAGCTCCCCAGATCACTATAATATTCACCTAGATCAGTATCTTTGTTTGTGTTATATACCTGCTTCAGTGACAGACGTTCAAGTTTGTAACACATGTTGTGTGATATGTATATGCAAAAACAGTGGCTATCACCAGGTAATTTTTAATTTCTTTTTGAAAGGTTTCTTTCTCAAATTTTCTACAAAGGGCATGTGATTTTTTTATGATAAAAAACAAACAAACAAACATTAACTTGGTTTTGAAAGAATCGAGTAGAAGTCTAAGAGGAAAAGGCAATTCCGGATTCCATGCCAATAAACTCTTTAGCCAGTAGAACTCCTTCTAATAAAGGTCGTTACAAATGTAGCTCTGTTCAGCCCAAGGCAGCTTGAGAGGGTAAAGAGGAGGGGCCAACAGGAGTGAGGCATTTCTAGGCTCAAGTCCAGCCAAAGCTGGAGGCCTTTCCCTGTGGTCTTAGCCTAGGGCCCCTCTGAGTCAAACAACTGCCATTATCTCAAGGGAAGCACTACATTTCACAGGGCAGTGAACAGGCTCAGAGGCCAGGAGGCTCAGACAGCAGCCCAGCTCATCTTGTCAAAATGCAGACTGATCCTCCTTCCCTGCTCACAATTATCCTATGGATTCCCATCTATTGCATCTAGGATGAAATCCAAACCTTCCCACGGCTTACAAAACCATGCATGATCTGGCCCTTGCTTACCTCTCTGGTTTAATTCCCTTCCATTCGCTCTCTTGCCTACCAGGATGTTTCCACCCTAAGGACGTTTGTTTCTTCTGTCCACCTTCTGCAGGTTTGGTTTTCCTGAGGCAAGGGTTAGCAGGCAGGACGGTTATGAGGGATCAACATCTGTGGGAGGTTGGGAGGTTGAGGGCTCAAGCAGGCATGGGCAGAGGGAGAGGTCCAGGCTGTCATGCCAGCCCAACAGAGGCCTTCAGGCAACCCTAGGGGGCAATCAGAAGGGTCCTTCAGATTTGTTCCGAGTTGAGACAAGAAAGCCATAACTTTACACCGCGACCTCTGTTAGTTATTGGGTATGGGCCACCCTACCAGGAGCACGGCCTTGGGGGAGGTGGTTCTCCACAGTGGAGACAGAGTCCTGGAGGGGCTGACACCTGGAGGCTGTTTGCAGGCAGCACTCCCAACAGCTAAGCCACCAAGATCTTCCTTAAAGGGGGATGTTATGTGTTGGTTGAATTGTGTCCACCAAAAAAGATTTGTTGAAGTCCTAGCCCCTAGGACCTCGGAATGTGACTTTACTTGGAAATGGAGTCTTTAAGGAGGTAATGAAGTTCAAGTGAGGTCATGAGGGTGGGCCCCAATCCAGTATGACTAGGGTCTTTATAAAAAGGGGAAATTTGGACACAGAGACAGACACCCACAGAGAGAAGACAATGTAAAGAAACACATGAAAAACACTATGTGAAAATGAAGGATTAGGGTGATGCACGTACAAGCTGAGGAACCCCAGACTACCAGCAAACCGCCAGAA
This sequence comes from Mirounga angustirostris, assembly GCF_029215605.1. Classification (NCBI taxonomy): domain Eukaryota; kingdom Metazoa; phylum Chordata; class Mammalia; order Carnivora; family Phocidae; genus Mirounga; species Mirounga angustirostris. The sequence continues at coordinate 40,032,236 of NW_026991719.1, forward strand.
GCTAGCAGAGAGGCTTGGAAGAGATTCTCCTTCGAAGCCTCAGAAGGAAGCAACCCTGCCAACACCTTGATCTTGGACTTCCAGCCTCCAGAACCGTGGGACAATACGTTTCTAATATCTTAAGTCACCCAGTGTGTGTATTGTCGCACATCCTGCACACCCTCCGTACACTATGCAGAAGTGATATGCTGGTGATTTTTCTTTTAACCTCTTTCTTTTCTTTCATCTCTCTTGGGTCATATCAGTTGTCTCTTTCTGAGGAAGCGGTACAGAAGGATTGGCTTTGCCCAGATGTTTCTCAGTCCTTGATAATAGAACTCCATGCTCCCTGGGCCAGATGTCCCACCCATTTTAGTGCATTACCATATCTCTAGAGTTTGTCACACAATAGGTGCTCAATGAAACTATGTTTGTGAACAACAACAAAAATTAATGAATGAATATTGAATATTCATGTGCATATGGGTATTCAATTACATCTGAAAGTCAGCCAAGGGGAGGCTTTGAAGAACTGGGCTGGAACCAGACCTGAAAAAAAGAAACACATCAAATTTAGAAGCTTAGGATAGAAAGCTGTCTGTCTTACAGTAGCAATGCCAGGGAATGAGCTGAGGAGTCTGGAAACAAGACCACGTAAAAGGCAAAAGAAAAAAGAAAGAGAGATTAAAGCAATGACTAAGAACCAGGTGTGAGGAAGAACATGAGAGTCTAGAAATACACAAATACTGGAGAGTAAGCACCAGGAGTCACACCCAAGCAAGTAACAAGAGAATTGTATTTTCAAACATAAGGAAGTTAACCAGAAACCAAGAGGTCAGGAAATTCCATATGTCAGAAATACAGTCAGCAAATGGAGGACATGAGTAATGGAGACTTTTATACTCTTGAAACTGAGGCAGTCATGCTGGAGGCAGAAAATAAGACCATGGGCTTTAAAGTCGGACTTGGATCCCTACACCAACTCTGCCATTTGCTAGTTGGGAGACCTAGGTAAGAGAAGTCTGTTTCCTCTTGGGCAAGATGCATATAAAAATGGCTATCCAAGTGACAGCAGAGTACTTACTAGATGTGACCTGCTTTCCTTTATATGTCTCCTGCAAGGTTCAGAGACCTTTGGGGGGGGGGGGTGGAGGGAATCTGCTTAGTGAACCAAAACAAGCATGTTAGGGAAAAAGAAATTATCAGTCCTGGGGTTTATCAAGGCAGCGTCATGGCAGCTCCTTCCAAATGGAGAAGCTACCCTCTCAGAGACATTCTTGGCTGAGGGGAACAAATTAAACCGGCCAACCCAAGTGGTTCTAGCCTAGGCCCAATGGGGGCTAAGAGCTGTTCTGGAAGAAACTTTCTAGCATATAGTGATATATATTTCTTCCTCCTCTCCATCTTGATGCCTCCAAAAAAAAAAAAACCACACACAAAACCATATTGACTCACATATTCTTTCCCCTCCTGACCAGGGAGCATATTTGAGTTTTTGACAATGTCTAGCTCACTGCCTTGTACTTAAAAGTTGCTCAGTAAATATTGAATTATGAAGCGTTGGTCCTCTTGTATAGACCCGTTTCATAAACTTTGGTGACCATCATAGTTATAATATCAAGGGTATTTTTATTTATTTTTTAAAGATTTATTTATTTATTTGAGAAAGAGAGAGAGACAGAGAGAACACAAGCAGGGGGAGAGGCAGACATGGTGGGAGAGGGAGAAGCAGACTCCCTGCTGAGCTGGGAGCCCGATGTGGGGCTTCATCCCAGGACCTGGAGATCATGACCTGAGCCGAAGGCAGGCGCTTAACCTTCTGAGCCACCCAGGCACCCCTCAAGTGTATTTTTAAAATAGTACCTCTCCTTTCACTTCTGGTCAAGTTGGACTAACAGGGACCAGATTTACTTGACCTCCTGAAACAACTAAAACACTGGAAATTTATATGAAACAATGGGTCTCAAGATATTAGACATGAGGAGAAGAATGATTCCTAAGACATGGGAAACAAAACCAATCTGTGATTACCACAGCTTACTGCTTGGAGAGATTCCAGGCCGCAGGGCAGTCACCCTGAGTTGAGGAGAAAGAACAAGCGGTCAAGGGAGGCCCAAGGCTGCTAGAATTCACAGAACAGAGTAGTAGACGAGAGAAACTGAACACAGAGAGAGCTCCAGGGATTTGCAGAGGGGTTCCCCTCAAGTATTTAGGTGAGTACTGATCAGAACGTGCCTGTGAGGAGACTACCCAAGGCTAGAGAAAGAACCACTTAAAGGATTGGAGGAAGCAAACTTTTCAAAACTCACCCAGGACCTGGGGCGCCTGGGTGGCTCAGTCATTGGGCGTCTGCCTTTGGCTCAGGTCATGATCCCAGGGTCCTGGGATCAAGCCCCACATTGGGCTCCCTGCTCCACGGGAAGCCTGCATCTCCCTCTCCCACTCCCCCTGCTTGTGTTCCCTCTCTCGCTGTGTCTCTCTCTGTCAAATAAATAAATAAAATCTTAAAAAAAAAAAAACCCACCCAGGACAAAGAATAGTTTTTATTCCCACCAGACAAAGTGGAAAACTTCAGACATGGTGTGGTAGGCTAAATAATGACCCTCCAAAGATGTCCATGCCCCAATCCCCAGCACGTGTGAATATGTTGTGTCCCAATGATATAAGGGACTTTGCAGATGTGATTACACGAAGCGTCTTGAGATGGGGAGATTACCTGGATTATATAGGTGGGGTCACTGTAAGCACAAGAGTCCTTATAAGAGGGAGGCAGGAGATTCAGAATCACATTTATCACAACATATGCTACAAAGACTACTATTCTTTTTATTTTTTTATTTTATTTACTTAAATTCAATTAGTTAACATAGTGTATTATTAGTTTCAGAGGTAGAGTTCAGTGATTCATCAGTTATATATAACACCCAGCGCTCATTACATCATGTGCAGTCCCTAATGCCCATCACCCAGTTACCCCATCCCCCCACCCCCCTCCCCTCCAGCAACCCTCAGTTTGTTTCCTATGGTTAAGAGTCTCTTATGGTTTGTCTCCCTCTCTGATTATGTCTTATTTTATTTTTCCCTACTATCTTTTTTAAATTGAGATATAATTCACATATAACATTATGTATGTTTAAAGTGTACGATGTGTTTATTTGAAACATTCATATACTGCAATATGATCTCACCACCATAACATTAGTGGACATGTCCATTCTATCACACAGTTATCATTTCTTTTTTTGTGGTAAAAAGATTTAAGATCTAGTCTCTCAGCAATTTGAAGTATATAATACAGTATTGTTGACTATAATCACTGTGCTCTGTGTTAGATCTCCAGAACTTCTTTATCTTCTAAATGCAACTTTGTGCCCTTCAACCAACTTCTCCCCAATTCCCCCACCCCTGAGCTACGAGTTCAGCTTTCTTAGAGTCTACATATTTTTTATTTTAACTTTTTATTTTTTTTAAGATTTTATTTATTTAGGGACGCCTGGGTGGCTCAGTCGGTTAAGCGGCTGCCTTCAGCTCAGGTCTTGATCCCAGCGTCCTGGGATCAAGTCCCACATCGGGCTCCTTGCTCGTCGGGGAGCCTGCTTCTCCCTCTGCCTGCCTCTCCCCCTGCTTGTGTTCTGTCTCTCTCTCTGAAAAATAAATAAATAAAATCTTAAAAAAAAAAAAATCTTATTTATTTATTTTAGAAAGAGCGAGAGTGAGAGAGCACAAGCAGGGGGAGTGGCAGAGGGAGAGGGAGAAGCAGGCTCCCCACTGAGCAGGGAGCTGGACAATGGGCTCCATCCCAGGACCCTGGGATCATGACCTGAGCCAAAGGCAGGTGCTTAACCAACTGAGCCACCCAGGCACCCCCTCTACATATTTTGTAGATTCTACATATAAGTGATATCATACAGTATCTGGCTTTGTCTGATTTATCTCCTTTAGCGTAATACCCTCAAGGTTTCTAATATAAAACCTTTTAAAATTGAGGGACAAAAAATTAAACAACAGATAGTAAAATGCAAAAAGAGACATGAATAGATTATGTGTATATATATCCCTCAAATATAACAAATCTTCAAACACACTCATAATTAGAGAAATGCAAATTAAAACAGCACTGAGATACCATTTCTCATCTATCAGACAGGCAAAACTTAAAAAGTATGGCAACACATTTTGTTCGTGCAGCTATGGGAAAACAGGCCCTCTCATACGTCGCTGGTGGGAATGCAAATTAGTATAATCTTTCTGGGAGGAAATTTGACAATATTTAACAAAACTACTCATGCATTCACCTTTTGACTCAGCAATTCCAATACTAGGAATCTACCTCCAACAATAGAAAGATACATATGCACAAGGTTATTCATTTCAGAGTTGTTTATAATCGCCAAATATTGGAAACAACCTAAATGCCCACACATAGGAGAGGGGTTGAATAAACTATGCTATATCCACACAAAGGAGTGCTATACAGCTGTTTCATTTCAGAAATGAGGAAGATCTCTATGAATTGATTTAGAGTGAGAATATCATAGTGCAAAAGAGTATCTATAAGATGCTACACTTCTTTTTTTAAAAAAGATTTTATTTATTTATTTGAGATATAGAGAGAGGGAACACAAACAGGGGGATCAGCAAGCTCCCCACTGTGCAGGGAGCCCGATGCAGGGCTCGATCCCAGGACTCCAGGATCATGACCCGAGCCAAAGGCAAACGCTTAACCAACTGAGCCACCCAGGCACCCACTACACTCCCTGTAAGAAAGAGGATATAAGAAAATACATGCATATCTGCTCCTTTTTTGCAAGATAAATATAAAAAAGATAAACCAGAAACTAAAGATGTTTGGCTCCTACAGGGACTGGTCAGCAAAAGAGGGGAAAGAAAGGAAGAATGGGAATGGGTTAATAGCGGTGAGGACGGAGGTACACTTCTCTGATGATACTTTTTTGTGTGGCTTTGACTCTTAGAAATATAATGTTTAAAGTTGGTGAATGTAAGGAGATCTACAGCATTAAAGTGTTGTAAACAGTTACTCAGTGCAGCGAGTAGCCCGAGTCCATCCAGAAGGACTGTACCCAATTTTGACATCATGTTATGGATAAATGTGCACTGGAAAATAAACCAAAGAACCACAGTATACCTTATATTTTGTAAACTGTGCTTTGTGGATAACTTCAGTTTTCCCAAAAGGCTGATATATTTCACTAATTTGACTACATCAGTGTTAATTCTGAGTTGGCAGAGGTAGCCTAACCAACTACTATTGTGTTTTGGTACTAAGGGATATACCTTTCAATAAAGTTATTGAAATGTAAAAAAAGAAATATAATGTTTAACATATCCTCCCCAATAAATAACTGAACTAAACCAAGATGTGAGGCAACCCAAAATGCAATACAAACAATAATAAATAAACCTAAGTGTATGACCTAGTAAATAACATAACCCACACTGAAGGAGACTGGGAAGAAAAGTCCTAATCTAAGTATCCTTGGAAAAGAGCATTTTGACTGGCAATTGTAAGGCCAAAGACAAAAAGAACTGCACACCAATACTGTACTCTAGTTAGCACACCTGGTTCTTACAGGCATGTGGGTTAGCAATTCTGGAATTATTTCATGAAATCTAGAGTTGCATAAATAAGTACATATATTTTAGATTATTAGAGTCAAGTTTCTCAGTCTCAGAATTCCAAATAAGGAAACTGTTGTAATGAACCTTGTGGAGTTGTACTAAGATTGAAGGTATCAGAAGGAACTTACGATTTTTAATATAGATAGATGATTAAATAGATGATAGAGATAGATAGATGATGGATAGATAGACAGATGTATATACATGGGTTAGTGTGCACACATATATTTCCTAGTTCTGTATGCTGAGAGATTCTAGAAGCAGTGATACCCCAATAGCAAGGAGCACAGTTAGTGTCCAGATCTTGGTTTCTTAAATACCATTCACCAATAAAAGGAACCAGGGCTCCTTGGAGAAGTGGTTGATTCCAGGACAGGGGCAAGAAAACTATAAGATAGGCCTGGAACATTTTGTTGTGCCAGAAAATAAAGGAGTACTCACAAAAGGATGGGGGTATATTAGAAGGACACAAGGGCCAAGCTGAAGAAAATCCTAATGGCCAAAGATGGAACAATTTGAGAAATAAAATGCATAATGGTAGTACTGCATTATAACCCACAGAAGAAAGTAAATGTCCATGAACATATGTTGGTAAAAATAAATAATTAAAGGGGCGCCTGGGTGGCTCAGTTGGTTAAGCGACTGCCTTCAGCTCGGGTCATGATCCTGGAGTCCCAGGATGGAGTCCCGCATCAGGCTCCCTGCTCGGCGGGGAGTCTGCTTCTCCCTCTGACCCTCCCCCCTCTCATGCTCTCTGTCTCTCATTCTCTCTCTTTCAAATAAATAAATGGAATCTTTAAAATAAATAAATAAATAAATAATTAAATACATAAATAAGTGAGGATAGATAGCTCTCCCTTATTGAAGAATTCTGATTTAAAAATACAGAAAGAATAAGGGGCGCCTTGGTGGCTCAGTCGTTAAGCGTCTGCCTGTGGCTCAGGTCATGATCCCAGGGTCCTGGGATTGAGCCCCGCATCGGGCTCCCTGCTCAGCAGAGAGCCTGCTTCTCCCTCTCCCACTCCCCCTGCTTGTGTTCCCTCTCTCGCTGTGTCTCTCTCTGTCAAATAAATAAATAAAATCTTTTAAAAAAAAAATCTAGAAAGAATAAGAGAAAACCCAGACCACCATGGGGCAAACACTACAGTAATCATGGCTATGGGCAAGATCCACCAAAAGATTCTAAAATTAGTAAGTAAAAGTTTGGGAAGAAACAGGATTTAGCATAGTCTATAAATATCTCTCAAGGTATTTACCAATTCCAAAAGGGAAAATAATAACTTGACAGTAGAGAAAGGTGGCAGACACCATCCTAACTGAGTAATCAAGGTTAACATCATCATAACAAAACATATTGGCCTCATGTACTCCCTGATCTGATGCACTGAGAAAGACACAACATAACTTCTTTAGTATCCTTGTCAAAAATGCATGGCCTCAAACTAATCATAAGAAAACATCAGGAAAAAAAGCCAAATTGAGGGTTCTACAAAATAAAGGACCAGTACTCTTCAAAAGTTTCACGGTCACAAAAGGCAAGGGAACACTGAGGAACTGTCACAGATTTGAGGAGACGGAGACACAACGAAATGCAACATGGCACCCGGAACAGAAAAAGTACATTCGAAGGAAAACTGGTAAAAAAGAGCTCCTATGAGCTCTGCAGCTTAGTTAATCATATTGTACCAGGGCTAACTTCATAGTCTGGATAATTGTACTGTGCTTATATAAGATATTAACATTAGAGGAAGTTGGATGAAACATAACACCTGAACTTTTTGTACTATTTTTGCAACTAGCCTGTAAGTCTAAAATTATTTCAGAATGAAAAGCTAAAAATAATGCCTTGTGTGGGGGGGCAGTGGAGGGAGAGAGAGAGATAAAGAGAGAAATGTCAAATATGACATGAGCCCCACTAGAATGGTGAATGCCTACCTTCTGGAAATAAGAGAAAGGCAAAGGTAGGGGCATGAAACCTCCTTAAGTTACAGAAATACCACTGTATTTCTGATACCTGATCCACTGAAAGACAAACCTAAGTGAGATTAGTCTAGTCGAACATGACAAGCCTGCACACAGGTTTAGTGAAAGCAGACATGGGCAGACACTACCTGAAGACCAGAACCAGGTGACAACTCAAAAAGACAGGTGAAAACTCACCTTTACTGAGAAAGAAATGACCATTCTCCCAGAGCCTAAAGGTCCCCAGAATTCCAGAAACTCCTTTGTCTCTGATGTGTGAGGTTGCCCACCCATGGAGGGTGGTACTGACCAGCAAAAAAAGGGTCTAATGGTTGAGTTCTTGTGCTCCTATCTATTCACTGTGTTAGTCACATTTCTCAGCCACTTCCTTTTGTTGATCTTGGAGTGATGCCCTCACGCTCAGAAGCCACTTCAAAAGACAGATTATTCAAATATCTTTGTTCTGCCTTTTACTTTTTTTATTCTGAAGGATTTTCCTCTTGTTATCTGATTGCTTCACTGACTATCACCCTCAATCCGGATGGAAAACATATGCTTTGCCCCTAATGCAATACCCTACCAAAATTTTTAGCCTCTGAATATTTTTACCAAGAGCAGCCATTTTAATAGTGGAGTTTGGTAACGTCACTTTTGCTGATAAATTGCCTCCACGTTAGATAGATGCATATTAAAAGCCTTAAATTAGGCAAAGTGACAAGACAGGCAATAACTCAAGAGTATTAGCGAAATTATCATTGTTTTCACTTCAGGTAGGATAGTTCATGTGTATGAGGAGATGAGGCAAAGGTGAGGTGGGCTTTCACACAGACAACAGGAGCAATGATGTGAGCCGTTACTGAGTTGCTCTAGCCAGGAAGTAAGGCAAGCAGCCAAAGCATTTGAACAGTTGCGAGGGTTTGTTCCCTGGGAATCAGATTCTGAGATGAAGATCAGCATGCGGGAGTTCCCTGACGGGGTGCTCTGGGATTAACTTCTGTGGGAGGGAGCAGGAGGGAAAGATAAAGGACTGGGAAGAGAGCAGTCATGCTGTGATTTGATCCCAAACCTCAGCCAATCCTTAGGAAGTTCTGAAGATAGGCTGTTCCTCCAGCTGTCCTAAATCGGGGTAAGGAGGGCTGGACCTGAAGGCAGCAATCTGTCTTTGGGTGTGGGTCACCCTAGGAAGGGGTGTGACCTTGAGCAAAGCAACTGTCATCAGTTGAGGCAATCCCTAAAGGGGCAAACATTTGAGCGCTGTCTACTGACATTCCTCTTAAGACCAGGGGAATAGCCCTTTACTCCTGAAGGGGGATCAGGGCAGCACAGCATATTTACTGCTTTTAAGCTTCAAGACAGATGTGTCGTGAGCGTGATAAAGACCCTTATGGTTTGGGCTTTAAAGTGTTAGCGCTAGGCTTAGGTAGGCCCCACCAGAGCAGCTGTCCAAAACCCATCCTACAGATTCAGAGCCAAGGAGGAACTGTGGACAGGCCACGGGCTCAGGTGTCATGCCAACCCCACGGTTTCCATTTGGTTCGGGATTACATCATCACAAAGTTCAGACCAGGGATCTAGGTTTCCAACATCCACATGCCCGGGTCTTTAGGAGGTCCTGGTCTTCATGAAGCCCATTGGGGCAAAGGTTCCAGAAATATCAACCACAGCTTCAGCTCAGAATCTGCTGAGGGCAAGTCTCCAGCTGAAACAAATGTGGTTATGGAGGCGACACCTTCCCCCGGAGGCAGGTTTCCTAGGCTTCTATAATCCCACAGCAAGAGTTCGTGACCACAGCCATTGTGACAGATGATTTAAAATGCCCACTCATGAGAACGTGAAGCTTATCACCAGGAAGACAGCACCTGCATTCAGCACCAGGTGCTAGACATACAAGGCCGGGGGAAAGGGAAATGATGAGATTCAAAATATATTGTTTGGGGAAAAAAAGAGCAATTCACATAAGATCTGGAGTCTGTGACTGGCACCATTTCAAACACCCACACTTTGCAAGAAGGCATCAGTGTCCAGGATGACAATCTCAGAGTGTGACCCAGGGCTTTCCCACTAAAGTTACAATAAATACCTAGTGTCCACGTTCACCTCCGAGTGGGGCATTACCCCAGAGGAGTTTAGGTCCACAGTCACAGGCACTGGACAACTGATATAAGTGGCCAGGTGTTTTAGAAAAGCTGAAACCCAGAAGAATGTCTTTGCCTCCTTCTTCCTCCAGATGCCACCCAGTCTCTTTTATGACTAGATGGTACCAGCATTAGCTTATGGGATTTCATTGTGTTTGGGAGAACTGCTCAAGAACTGTGAATTGCTAAATGTTATTGATGTTAGTCAATGTTGCCAAAACCTTGTGATTCCTGTTGACAATTTGGACTCCTATTTTTTTTTATAATTATGTTATGTTAATCACCATACATTACATCATTAGTTTTTGATGTAGTGTTCCATGATTGTTTGTGTATAACACCCAGTGCTCCATGCAGAACGTGCCCTCTTTAATACCCATCACCAGGCTAACCCATCCCCCCACCCCCCGTCCCCTCTAGAACCCTCAGTTTGTTTCTCAGAGTCCATCATCTCTCATGGTTCGTCTCCCCCTCTGATTCCCCCCACCTTCATTCTTCCCTTCCTGCTATCTCCTTCTTTTTTTTTTTTTTTTAACATATATTGTATTATTTGTTTCAGAGGTACAGATCTGAGATTCAACAGTCTTACACAATTCACAGTGCTCACCATGGCACATACCCTCCCCAATGTCTATCACCCAGCCACCCCATCCCTCCCACCCCCCCACCACTCCAGCAACCCTCAGTTTGGTTCCTGAGATTAAGAATTCCTCATATCGGGGCGCCTGGGTGGCTCAGTCGTTAAGCGTCTGCCTTCGGCTCAGGTCATGATCCCAGGATCCTGGGATCGAGCCCCACATCAGGCTCCCCGCTCTGCAGGAAGCCTGCTTCTCCCTCTTCTACTCGCCCTGCTTGTGTTCCCTCTCTTGCTGTCTCTCTCTGTCTGTCAAATAAATAAATAAAATCTTTAAAAAAAAAAAAAAGAATTCCTCATATCAGTGAGGTCATATGATACATGTCATTCTCTGATTGACTTATTTCGCTCAGCATAACACCCTCCAGTTCCAACCACATTGTTGCAAATGGCAAGATTTCATTCCTTTTGATGGCTGCATAATATTCCATTGTATATATATACCACCTCTTCTTTATCCATTCATCTGTCGATGGACATCTTGGCTCTTTCCACAGTTTGGCTATTGTGGACATTGCTGCTATAAACATTGGGGTGCACATACCCCTTCGGATCACTGCATTTGTATCTTTGGGGTAAATACCCAGTAGTGCAATTGCTGGGTCGTAGGTAGCTCTCTTTCCAACTGTTTGAGGAACCTCCATACTGTTTTCCAGAGTGGCTGCACCAGCTTGCATTCCCACCAACAGTGTAGGAGGGTTCCCCTTTCTCCGCATCCCTGCCAACATCTGTCATTTTCTGACTTGTTAACTTTAGCCATTCTGACTGGTGTGAGGTGGTATCTCATTGAGGTTTTGATTGGGATTTCCCTGAAGCCGAGCGATGTTGAGCACTTTTTCATGTGTCTGTGCTCCAAAGAGCAAACCCGAGCAGATTACTTAGCCGGGACGGGGCAAGGGCGGGGCAATTCCGCCTCCGGCAAAGACATTTGGGAACCATGGCAACAGGCCCCTCCCCCAGAAGATCAGCAAGAACAGCCAGCCAAGGCCAAGTTTACCGATCAATGAGAATAGACTCCTATTTTTTTATTCATTTTTTTTTAAGGAGGCCCCACACCCAGGGCGGAGCCCAACTTGGGGCTTCAACTCACGACCCTGAGATCAAGACCTCAACCGAGATCGAGAGTCAGATGCTTAACTGACCAAACCACCCAGACGTCCTGACAACTTAGACTCTTTTAAAAGAGAGACATAATAGAGACTAATTTAACTTCCAGGCCTCAAAAAGAATGACACCCATTCTTAGGCAAGGCATCCCAGGCCGTGGTGCTGAACGTATTGATAACTCTACCCAGACATTGTGAACCTTTCTGGCTGACAGCGGGCAAAACAAGAAATTGGCAAAGCCCTTAATCTCTGGATTTAAACTTGAAGTTATACTTTTGGACTCTTTAAAAGTGGGACACATAGGAAACATGAATTTCTCCCTGGGTAGTTCATAGTAGGAGGAAATTTATATTCAAATATGTAATATCCTTATATATTTTTTTGCATTTTTTTTTTTTTGGTATCTTTATGATGTCATTTAACCTCATTGCAGATACTCTAATAGGCTGGGTAGGACAATGTGGCTGGACCTACTCTGAGATGGGAAGTAAAACAGGGAGTGGATTTTCAGCCACAAAGCAATGTTGAAGGGGCACGTGGGTGGCTTAGTTGGTTAAGCGACTGCCTTCAGCTCGGGTCATGATCCCAGGGTCCTGGGATCGAGCCCCGCATTGGGCTCCCTGCTCAGCGGGGAGCCTGCTTCTCTCTCTCCCTCTGCCACTCCCCCTGCTTGTGCTCTCCTGCTCTCTGTCTGTCAAACAAATAAATAAAATCTTTAAAAACAACAACAACAACAAAAAAAAACCCAAAGCAACCTTGGAGTAAATCTAATGTATAATTCTTTTTTTTTAAGATCTTATTTATTTATTTGACAGAGAGAGAGCATGAGCAGAGGGAGTTGCAGAGGGAGAGAGAGAGAAGCCGGCTCTGCACTGAGCAGGGAGCCCAGGATCATGACCCGAGCTGAAGGCAGATATTTAACCAACTGAGCCACCTAGGTGTCCCAATCTAATGTATAATTCTAACCCATTTCAGAACCTTCCTTTGGCAAAATCTGCCTTGCCCATCTGTGGTCAAGGGTTATCTCCCCAAAAGCGGCAATTGATATTGTGAGAGTAGTTCGGCAAACCCAGAAGTAGAACGACTGGCCTTTTCCAATGGGGAACCAGCCACACCACAACACCTTAGCAAAAAAAATTCAGCTTTCTTCTAGGCTCCCAGGTTCTACTTTCTATGAATGCCCAGATGGAGAGACTAAAGGTCTCTCTCTGCTCTTAAAGCTGCTGTTCTCCTTTGAGGATAGATATTTAAGAAGGAATAATAGGGATACCTGTACATCTTTAACAATCAAACCAAACCCAGCGTTTGGGGACATGCAGTCTTTGGAGCTTGGAAACCACTTGACCATCAGAATCGTGGGGTCCTACTGTTGGTCTCTCTAGGCAGAAACTGTCCTACTCCAGGTGGGTCCCTAGTGCCTTGCACAGAGCCAAGAACAGAAGAGGTACTTGGTGAATGCTTGTGAATGAATGAACGTATACCTGGAGAGAATGATGGACCAACCCATGCAGGCCCCCAGGGCCGTGCTTGAAAGCAAGAACTGAAATGAGCTACTCCAGGTGAGGAAATGGGAAGAGAGGGGAGAAGAATTAAGGGAACGCGAGGCCAATAGGAAGGTCCATAAAAGGGACACAGGAGACTGCATAAAATCCAGCTAGTCTTCCACTAAGCAAGTGAGAGTTCTGCAAGCTCAATCACTTCTTGACCTTCTCTCCCCTCAGTCGCTTTTCACCAGATTCTCACCTCCATTCAACCTACTAAAATACAGGAGCATATTACAGGCCTGGCTTTACTGCTGAGTTATTTGAGGCATTGTGAGAATTTGTCTGAAGCATCAGATTGGTGCTCGCTAACTCTAAATTCTTTTTATAGTAAGCTTCTTCTGCAGGAGTTGGAATTGACATTGGACACATGCAGGCCTTGAGCGCTACGCTGGAAATGATGAGCAGGAAGTGGTAAAGAAGCAACTACCTTATTAGATCATAGTCTCATTTTATGACTCTTTAGAACAAAGACATTTGCAGCCACAAAACTTGCTACTTAGTGATATGGTTGTGCTGAATCCAGTGATAATTGTACCATGCGGAAAACCTACTCAAATCTATCGCTGGGAAGTATAAAGAAACCTCAAGACATTTCGGGATTTACTCTATTTTTTTTTTCTGGATAAGCTGTGACTTAGTAAGGGAAGTTTTTAAAGTGATCCAGGGCATCAAGTAACAAAAAATATTTTTTTAAATGGCATAAATGGATCAGTGTTCTCTTGATTACCCATAAAATCTATCGTGGTTTTTTTTTTTTTTTTTTTTTAAGAAAAAACAAGGCAAAGGACTTTCAGGGTCCTTTTAAACTCCCCAATTTTATGGGGCGACTGGGTGGCTCAGTGGTTAAGCATCTGCCTTCGGCTCAGGTCATGATCCCAGGGTCCTGGGATCAAGCCCCACATCGGGCTCCCTGCTTAGCGGGTAGTCTGCTTCTCCCTCTCCCTCTCCCCCTGCTTGTGTTCCCTCTCTTGCTGTGTGTCTCTCTCTGTCAAATAATAAATAAAATCTTTTAAAAAAATTAAAAAAAAAAACTCCCCAAGTTTTTTAAGATTTTATTTATTCATTTGAGAGAGAGCACAAGTAGGGGAAGAGGGAGAGGGAGAAGCAGACTCCCCGCTGAGCGGGGAGCCCTACATGAGGCTCGATCCCAGGACCCTGAGATCATGACCTGACCCGAAAGCAGACGCTTAACGACTGAGCCACCCAGGCACCCCAAGGCAGCTCTTTTTTAAAAGCTTCAACTTCACCACTGGTAATTACGCTTGATTACAGGTGTAAAAAGTTTTCCATAGTGTGTTTTATAAAATCCACTCTGAGTGTTAATCACATTTCGTCTCCTGTGGAGTGTTAGGTGTGTGCGTAGATAGGGTAGAATTCAGCATAAAGCGCTAATCAGGTGATTATCAAGTCTGAGGCAGCAACCAAATAGGTGGGCACTTTTTTACCGACAGCACTTAGAAACGGCCTGTGAGATTACCCTGAAGAGTTCAAGTTCTACTAAAATTATTTACAGTTAAGTGCTATAAAGCAATTCAAAGAATGTATAAACAATAAACCAACTCCAATTTTTCATGGATGCTGTAATTTTTTTTACAGTTCCTGTCTTGAGTTAACTTCTAAAAGTACCGGTCTGTTTCAGAAATGGACTTTGGAGAATGCATAAAAATTGCAATCTCTAAAAAAAAAAAAAAAAAACCCACCTATTAGTCAGATGATCTACCAATGAATGGATGGTAGTTCAAATGTAGTAAACTATAATTCAAGAAACTCTATTGTTCACAATTACTCCCAGAATAGTTTAATTCAACAATGTTCCAAATTAACTTTGTGACCACACCCTTGCGGAGCCCTCAGTTACCTGCATTCCTGCACCTGGGGGGTGGAAGGAAATTATGTAAAAAGTCAATAATGAAAGAGGTAAAAGCATTTTCAGAACTCGACTCTCCCCATTCCTTACCCTAGTGCTCAGAGCAATGGGAGGGGCAATAGAGAAAGAGAATACATACATTTCAAAGGAAACTATAAAAGTGTATCCACGTTGAGATAACCCCCAGAAGGTATAAATTTTACCAAGGTCATGGAACCACCCACTTCCATTCAGGAAGTAGTCACACCTACTTTGTGTCCAAAATAAACCTATACAATCGGAGGCATTCTAAAGGAGAATGAGTCAAAAGTTAATACATACTTGCAATCGGGCCAGGGGGACAAAAAGAATACTCTTTGGAGAATAGGGGAATGAAAGAGAGTGTTCAAAGGAAAATTTCGCAAATATGCTCTTGGGGAAAATACTAATACAAATGAATATGAATCAGAAAATGTATTCTTCAACAAATTGCTGGGAGAGAAATAAATCTCACAAAGTTCATCTTTATTCAGAATATAGTTCTCTTTTTTTTCTCCCCGGCAAGCCAGAAGCATATGCCTCTTAGCAACGTTACTGCCCCGTGAGATCTCACCAGAAGTACAGCTAAAAATGGGTCCATATGTACCTTTGGCAATAAAGATTTTTTAATAACAGCTGAAATTTGCTTGTGTGCTTGTAATTCAAAACTTAGCCAGGTTTATCATTACACCTGATGTTGTATATAAAACTGTTTGTACTATTTAAAAATCTCTGTCAGATTTATAGAATTAACCACAGCACAGGAACTCCATGCTAGCATGATAAGTGAATGATTGAACATGTGAATTTCAGCCTACATTATTGCAAAACATTTCCCCTCATGTATTCTTGAGATTAATCTCCAATTTTATCTTCCCAGGAAAAGTGCTGATATTAGAACAGAATCTATGAAGTTCTCCCCCAAGAAAACACCCCCTTTTAAGTGGAGAGTAAAAAAACTTCAGCTTTTTTCCTATTTTTTATTTTTTTTAAGGTTTTATTTATTTGACAGAGAGAGACACAGTGAGAGAGGGAACACAAGCAGGGGGAGCGGCAGACAGAGGGAGAGGGAGAAGCAGGCTTTCCCGCTGAGCCAGGAGCCGGATGTGGGGCTGGATCCCAGGACCCTGGGACCATGATCTGAGCCGAAGGCAGACGCTTAATGACTGAGCCACCCAGGCGCCCCTTTTTTTCTATTTTTTAAAAATAATAGCTTTTTTGAAGTATAATTACATACTATAAAATTTACCAGTTTTCAGTGTACAAGTTAATGATATTTAGTACATTTCAAGAGTTGTACAACTATCACTACAATCCAACTTTAGAATTTTTCCATCACCCCAAAAATATCCCTCATACCCATTCGAAGTCATTCTCCATCCTATCCCTAGACCCAGGCAATCAATAGTATTATTATTTCATTTTATAGATAAGGAAACTGAGATTTTAAGTTAAGTTCTTTGCCTAAGCGGTCACAATTATTAGGTCCTGGATCTGGGATTTGAACCCAGAAATATTTGACTCCAAAGCCATTTCTTTCCATATGCTATGCTACAGAACTAGGCACTACCAGATATATTTCTCCCCAAGACATAGCTACAGTTACTAGATAAATCTTGGACAAAAATAAATAAATCTTAAATAATTAAATAATTAATAGAATTGTCATTTATCTACTTGGTTTGACATTAGACAATGAAAAAAGTCACATAAACTGAAGCAACTTCTTGTGCCTGCAGTTCCTTCTATTTATTTATTAACCAGGTTTTTTCCATGAATGATTTATGACCAGCCTAATTCAGAAGACTCGAAGTGACTTAGCAAAGTCTTTCGATATGATGATTTTCAACATTTTGGGGTTCAAACATCTTTGAAGATAAGATAAAGGCTGTCCCAGAAAAATGGAAAAATAGACACACCATGGTTGAATAACATTTCTAGGAGGTCATGGGCTCCAAAAGCCATAAACTGCAGTTGGAGAACTCTTGCTAATAATGGGGATGAAGCCTAGAGCAGTTGCTTTCCTGTCCAACACCTTTGGCGAGTATTACAAGGGGCAGCCACCACAAACAAACACCCTTATACAGTAAAGACCTGCATAGCTGGACATGGTAGCCCTGACCAAAATAGTGGGCCTGTTAATGAAGTGTTATGCTTGCTTTGTTTTGTATCCCTGGTTCCCAGCACAATACCTGCTACAAAATAGGTGTTCAATTATGTTTGACTCATGAATAAATGATTACTGAAATGTTTTATTCTGAAATAAGATATCACCTAAAATGCAAATGACCTGAGAAAGGTAACACTGAAGCTAAAATTTAGAGGAAGGTTTAAACCCCTATGCCAGTTCCTTTGAAATGAGGTAGGAAGGTCACAATGTGGGATTTGGAGGTTTAAAAAAAAATCTTTCGCCAAGACCCAAATCAGGCAGGACCTCCATCATGTGGTGCCTTTCTGAAGAGACGAAGGTGAAAGAATAACTCACTTGTGGATTGCCACCAAATAAGCAGCTTCACAGCTAAAAACAACACATCCTCAGCAGTATGAGAACATCTTAGTGTTTTCCACATCTCTTCAGGTTCATTTTGCTTCCATGGAAACTACTGATTTATATCGACTCACAAAGAACTTCTGCAGGAAAGCAGTTGGAGAAAGTCAAATGCAGACTTGTGAGTTTCACATACTCAGAGGTCTCGAATTTTCCTTTCATGGAAAGTTGTCAGGGGCATCCAGCACACCTTCCAGCCCTCAGTTTATACTCAACACTCTTTTTTCTTTTTAAAGATTTTATTTATTTATTTGACAGAGAGAGACACAGCGAGAGAGGGAACACAAGCAGAGGGAGTGGGAGAGGGAGAAGCAGGCTTCCCGCAGAGCAGGGAGCCCGACGTGGGGCTCGATCCCAGGACCCTGGGATCATGACCTGAGCCAAAGGCAGACGCTTAACGACTGAGCCACCCAGGCGCCCCTATACTCAACACTCTTATAGGCATTGGTGAATATATCATATGGAATCCTCAAACTTCTGCTTTCTACAATTCCATTCAGCAAACATTTATTAAAGGGTTACTATGTGCCCTGTATTGTCCTAGGCTTTAGAAATATAGAGATAACTTCTATGATCAATGTAGTATTGACCCCAGGGGAAGGGCTAATGAAGCAACATCTGTCTGCTATAAAATTCCAGGTATTTATTGGGGCTCCTCAGCCCCTAGGTGATAGGTTGTCCCGCTTATCTGCCACCTTGGGGCAAAGGCACCTTGGGGATCGCCTTTGGTAGTGCTGGCCACATTTATTAATGGCTAATTTTCTATTACACTGGGAGACTCAGACTCTTACTCACTACTTTGTCTCTTATATCTAGCATAAAGCCCGCTATAGAGTAGATACTTGGTAAATGCTTGTTGAATACAATAAGGATTAAAACAGTTCAAATAAATTTAAATATTTTCCAATGGCAAGATTATTTTCTAAAGGTAAATACTCACCATTCTGGAGAGAAGGGAACATGATTGTAGGTAAGGGTTAAAGCAGAACTGATTCCTCTAAGGTGGGGGATCAGGGCAATTAGACCATAAGCCTTCATTCCCAACAACATTTCTTAATGCTGTATCTGTAGCCCTTTGGGTTTTTTTTTAAGTATTTTTTTACAGATTTTTTTAAGTCATCTCTACACCCAACGTGGGGCTCAAACTCACAACCCCAAGATCAAGAGTTACGTGCTCTACCAGCTGAGCCAGCCAGGCGCCCCTCTAGCCCTTTTGTTTTTAATTCAGTTACCTGTTTTCTGCCGATGGGACATGCTGGGCTTAAGAACCTATATACATAAAACCTATATATGTTTCTAAAGAAACTTGCACTTTGTCCCTTTCTAGAAATGAAGTGTGAGGAGTGGACTCTAAGATGACCCTCAATAATCCCAGCCTCTTATTATTTATGCCTTTGTTTAATCTCTTGTCCTTGAGTACAGATGGGATCTACTTCTAACAAATAGCACACAGCAAAGGTGATGGGGTATCACTTCCGTGATTGTTAGATAAGACTGTAATTTCTGTCTGGCTGACTCTCTGACTTGCTCAATTTGGTAAAACAAACTGCCATATTTTGAACGACCCAGTAGAGAGGACTAAGTGGCAGAAAACTTCAAGACAGCCTCTGACAAATAGTCAGCAAAGAATGGAAGCCCTCTGTCCATCAGTCTTTGAGGAAATAAATACTGTCAACAAGCACATGAGCTTGGAAGCATATGCTTCTCCAGTCAAGCCTCCAGATGAGACCTCAACCCTACCTGACACCAAGATGGAAGCCCTGTGAAAGAGTCTAAAACAGAGACTAGCTAAGTTATGCCCAGATTCCTGACCCATAGAAATTGTGAGATAATAGAAATGCATTGTTTTAAACTGCTAAGTTTGTGGTAAATTGTTATGCAGCAATAGATAGCCAATACAGAGGAGAAGTTCATTCTCTTGTTTTCCTTTTGTCTTCCATCTGTCACTTTAGTTCTAAGATTTAATAGCAAGAAGAGAGAATAGTAACCAAAGTGATAAATTAATTTCAAGGCTAATGATAGCCAGTAACAGAACTGTTAGAATTTCAGTAAGAGAATGGAAATGTATAGTCGCTAAAAAAAAGACTATAGATCATGAAAGGAACTCTCTGAAGACTTCAGTTTCAGGCCAAGGTCGTGTAATGGGGCCAGCATTTCACCAGTGCAGTGAAACAATTAAAAAACAGATAAGTTGTATGAAAGACCAGTTTGTAAGACACTGTACATCAGAAAACAAAGGACAGAGATTTGAGAGATGAGAAACAAAGGAGATGAGCCCTATAATTTTCCCAGCTCACTGCTTTGAGGATTTTGCAGGCCATGCTTCAGAAAGGGGAAATGCAGGCAGAGTCCAGTGATTTCCTGAATTAAAGAGACAAATCTGAGAGTCTGGGAGACTAAAGCAGCTAGGGTTCTCAGGAAAGAGTACTGGAGAGGAAATAACTACACACAGAGAATTGTGGACATCTGCAGATGGTCTCCCTGAAGTACTCAGCTGAGGAATGATCAGTGTGTATGTATGAGAAAATTACCTGAAGTCAGGGGAAGAACTACCCAAAAGGATCAGAGGTAAGAGTGCCAGGCCCTCACATAAAGCTGGTAATAGTGTCTGTTCTCACCAAGCCTCAAGATTCATAGAGTGTTGGCTTAAGTCTGGAAAAGGATCTTGCCTTAGTAGTGGTGGATGATTAGCTCTCGAATAAGCACATCTTTGGTTCTGACTGTCAAATCTTAAAAGCAAGACCCAACACAATCAAATAGTTTCCAAGTAACTTAACTGCATACCTGAACAAAGCTCAAGAATAATTTTAGGATACAAAAATATCTGGCACACAAAGAGGTAAAATTCACAAAGCCTGGCATCAAATATTAAATAGCCACAAATGATCAGGAAAATATGACCCCAAATGAGGAGAAAACTCACTCTATCAAAACTGACACAGAATAGATACAGATGTCAAAATAGTAGAAAAGTGTATTAGAATAGTTTATAACTGTATTCCATATGTTCAAAAAGAAAAGTGGGTATCTGAAGGATATTTTAAAAGCCCAAATAAAACTTCTAGCAATGCAAATTACAATGTGTGAGATGAAAATATACACTGGGTGGGATTACTGTCAGATAGATGTTGCAGAAGAAAAAATTAGTGAACTTGAAAACATAGCAATAAAACTATTCAAACTGCAACACAGAGAGAAAAATATAAAAAAAAAAAAAAGAAAAAAGAACTAAAGAAAGAACACAGCATGACTTAGTTGTAACTCCAAGCAGCCTAGTGTATGTGTAATTGGAGTCCCTGAAATGGGAAATTGGTTGGGAAGGGAAACACATTTGCAGAAATGATGGCTAAATTTTTTCTAAATTTCCAGGTTCAAGAAGCTTAACAAAAACCCAATCACAAGAAACATAAATAAAACAACAGCAAGGCACATCATAAACAAATTTCTGAGAAACAGCGATAAAGATAAAATCTTAAAAGAAGCAAAAGAAAAAAGACACATTCTGTACAGAAGAACAATGAAAAGGATGACAGCAAATTTCGCATCAAAAACAATGCAAGTGAGAAGACAGTAAAGCAATATTTTTAAGTATTAAAAGAAAAGAAGGGCACCTGGGTGGCTCAGTTGGTTAAGCAACTGCCTTCGGCTCAGGTCATGATCCTGGAGTCCCTGGATCGAGTCCCGCATCGGGCTCCCTGCTCGGCAGGGTGCCTGCTTCTGCCTCTGACCCTCCCCCCTCTCATGTGCTCTCTCTCTCATTCTCTCTGTCTCAAATAAATAAATAAAATCTTTAAAAAAAAGTAAAAGAAAAGAAAAGAAGCCTGTTAACCTAGAAATCTAGGCCCAGTGAAAATGTCTTTCAAAAACAAAGGAAAAATAGACTTTTCAGACATACAAAAGATAAAACAATTTATCACCAACAAACCTATAAGAAATGTTAAAGAATGTCCTTCAGACAGAAGGAAAATTGTATCAGATGCAAATATGAATCTACACAAAGGAATGGTAAATACATGGTATTACATATGGTAAATACATATATTTAAGTCTCTTTAGAATACAGTTGACTATTTACACATGAATGATAAAAATGGAGATGTGATTTGCAAGATATATAAAAGAAAACTATATGACAACAATCCCACAAAAGCTGGGAGGGGGATAATAGAAGCATAATGTTGTAAGGTTCTTATACTCTAGGACAAGTGGTATAATATCACTAGAAGGCAGGGTGTGATAAATTAAAAATGCATACAATTACCGTAAAGCAACCACTAAACTATAACAAAAAAGATTATACCTACTAAGCTATCAAAGGAAATCAAATAAAACAATAAAAAATGCTCAAACACCCCAAAAGAAGGTAGAAAATAAGGAAAGGGAAGAGAAGATGAAACAAATAGAGGGGGGGAAGCAAGTTGGTAGCATTAAAGCAGACTATATCAATAATTACATTGAATGTTAAAAATCTGAAACACCCCAATTAAAAAACAGAGAATAAAAAACAGATTGAATAAAAAGGGAAGACCCAATTAAATGCTACCTATAAGAAATGAACTTTAAATAAGAAGGCATAAAGAGTAAAAGAATTGAAAAATACATGCTACCATAAAGATAAGCAAAAGAAAGCTAGAATGGCTATATTAATATCAAGGTAAATTTCAGAGCAAAGAATATTACCAGAGATTAAAAGTGTCATTCTGAAATGATAAAATGGTCAACTCATCAAGAGGACATAGCAGTTCTAAATATGCACCTAATAACAGAGCTTTAAAATACATGAAGAAAAAACTGACAGAACCACAAAGAGAAATAGACAAATCAACAATTGTAGTCTAATATTTTAATATTCCTCTTTCAATAATTGATAGAAGTAATAAACAGAAAATCAGGAAGAATATAGTATACTTCATCAACACTATCAACCAAGTTGATGTGATTGACATTTATAGAACATTCCATCCAACAATATAAAAACACACATTCTTTCCAACTGCACATAAAATATTTACCAAAATAAACTGTATTCAGAGAAAAATATGCCATAATGAACAAAAAGAATAAAGTCACACAAAGTATATTCTCTGATCACAATGGAATTAAATTAGAACTCAATAACAGAATATCTGGAAAATTGGCCAAATGTTTGGAAACCAAATAATACACTTTTAAATAATCCATGAGTCAAAGATGAAATTAAAAGTGAAATTAGAAACTATCTGGAACTAAATTAAAATGAAGACACAACATATCAAAATTTGTGAGATGCTGCTTAAGCAATACTCTAGGAAAATTCTGTAGCATTAAGTCTTATATTTGAGAAAGAAGAATGGTCTCAAATCAATGACCTCAGCTTCCACCTTAAGAAACTAGGAAAAGAAGAAATTAAGCTCAAAGTAAGTAGAAGAAAGGGAATAAATCAACAAAAACAAAAGTTAGTTATTTGAGAAGATCCGTAAAATTGATAAACCTCTAGCCAGACTAATCAGGAAAAAGAGTTTCAGCTTTATTGAGGTATAATTGACAATAAAATTGTAAGATATTTAAAGTATACAAAGTGATGATTTGATATACATTGTGAAGATTTCTCCCATCAAAATTAATTCCTCCCATCAGAGTACTTAAAGAGCTCTCAAACCTAATTATAGGGGGGAAAAAATCCTAATACATTTGAGCAAAGGATTTAAACAGACCAAAGAAGATATATGGAAAGCAAAGCAACAAAAGAAAAAGTCATTAGAGAAATACAAATTAAAACCACAATGAGATATCACTACACACTTATTAGAATAGCTAAAATATAAAAGACTGACCATATTAAGTGTTGATGAAGATGTGGAATAACAAACTCTCATACACTGGTGGTCAGAATGTGAAATTGTACAAACACTCTGGAAAGCCATTTGGCGGTTTCTTCAAAAGTTAAGCATATACCTACCATATGATTCAGCCATTCCATTTTTAGGTACTTACCCAAGAGAAATGAAAGAATATATCCATATGAAGATTTGCAAATGAATGTTCAAAGCAGCTTTATTTACAATAATCAGAAGACAACCCACGTCTCCATCAACCAGTAGATGGACAAACTGTGCATTTAACAGAATATTATTCAGCCATATAAAGGAATAAACTCCTGGGCGCCTGGATGGCTCAGTCAGTTAAGTGTCTGCCTTCGGCTCAGGTCATGATCCCGGGGTCCTGAGATCGAGCCCCACATTGGGTTCTTTGCTCAGTGGGGAGCCTGCTTCTCCCTCTCTCTCTGCTGCTCCCCCTGCTTGTGCTCTCTCTCTCTCTCTCTCTCTGTCAAATGAATAAATTAATTAAAAAAAAAGGAATGAACTACTAATAGAAACAACAACATGGAGAAATCTCAAAATAATTATTCTGAGTGAAAGAAGCCAGAGAAAAAGGAGTACATGCTTTATGAGTCCATACTCATAAAACTCTAAAAAATGCAAGCTAATGTACTTTTGGGAGTTATAGATATGTTCATTATCTTGAACAAAATTTATGAAATTGCACACTTAAGTTATGTGCAGTTCATTGTATGTCAATTACTCATCAACAAAGAAGATAAATATCCATAATTTATTGCAAGGAAGGAAAATTTTGCAACATTTACAGCCATCAAAAGAGGAAAAATGTAAATTCTATGTATAACATTGATTTGTACCAATGTAATTCATGTCAAATATCACAAATATTTTCCTTATTGAAAAAAGAATCCTCAGAGGCGGTGCATCCCTATAAATCTAATATGATGAACTCTACGTGGGAAACCACGCCCTGCCTGCCTGATACACAGTCTAGGTTTACGAATGTGTCTCATTTTGTTCCTTAATCATCTGGAGCTCTGTCTTCACTGCATAATTAGTTAGGAAGGGAAGATTTGAAGGTACCTTCCTAAAGGACCAGCCAAATCTTTGAAATTGGGCCAGATCAAACTCAGGCAGAGATCTGTGTCCCACTGGTGAGAAGGGGTCTCCTCACAATATCCCTCTAAAATAATTATTATAGTCTTCATTTTACAGATGAGAAAACCAAGGCTTGGGAATACTAATTTCTTCTGGCTCACCCGGTTGTACCAGAAGGCATTATCAAGGTCTGTATTAGATACTAGATTATAAAGTCGAGGATATTCACACAATGAGCATAAGAGTTAATGCTGGTTGAGGAACCCAGGTCCTGTTTTAGGCTCTCTACTCACGTTACCGTATTTCGACTTTCCGTGTTTATTTGGTCCCTTCTCCCTTCCTCATTATACATACATTCCTTGAATTCAGCTTAGGTTTTTCCATATGAGAACTTTGATTTTTAATTTTTTTTAAGTAGGCTCTGTGCCCAGCGTGGAGCCCAACCTGGGGCTTAAACTCACGATCCTGAGATCAAGACCTGAGCCGAGATCAAGAGTTGGACACTTAACCGACTGAGCCACCCAGGCGCCCCTCATGTTATCGTATTTAATGATGATTAAAACTCTGAGGACTGATTTTGTCATTCCTGATTTACAGATGGGGAAACCAAGCCAGAAATAGGTCAGTGCTGGTGAGTCACTGAAGAGCTGGGGGTGGATTACAAATATGATAACACCATAAACAAATCCCAGATGGATGAGTTTCGGAGGCAGAAGAGACAGGGACCAGGGAGATGGCAGAAGTGCACAGCATACCTCCTGGAGTCTGTATACAATTTGCCAGAAGAGATGCTTTGGCTGTATCTGCCTTGTATTTCCATTTAAGACATCGCCCTCTATTTCTTAAGGGAACAGTGGCAATTTCTGACAATATTCTAAGAGGCTTCTGGACATAAATCTACAATTAAGCCTGAACCAGCCTTCATGTCCTTCTCTGAGTCCTTTACCACAGAACTATCCTAAACCCCAGAATAGATACACCTCTGTTTGATATGCACTTTATCCATGCTATCCCATGGTAAATTATTTGCATGCAGGAATTCCAGCATCTTGGCTTCATTTAATTTTTTGCTCAAAGACAAGAAAAGATAGAAAATCTTTGAAAAGAATATCCCAAGAGAATTTTACCTCAGCACTTCTTATGTTGGAAGATCAAAAGTTTTTTCTCCAAAATGATAAAGTGTGTGGTTAGCAATGGGAATTGATAACATATTAAATTCTCTTCACCCAAGAGGGATTTAACGCAAAAAATAAAGTTCTTTGGGTCCACTTAAAAAAATGCACACATATGTGGTAGAAATTTCAAATGATAAGAAGACCACCTTATAAAGCTGGAAACAATAGTAATGATAATTTCTTGAATGTCACTAAATGCCAGGAAGTCACATACATGCTTTTGATTAATCCTCATAATAATCGGGTAAAATATTTGACAGTATCCTCATTTGCAGAGAAGGACATGAGGTTCAAAAGGTCATGTGACTGGGGCGCCTGGATGGCTCAGTTGGTTAAGTATCTGACTCTCCATCTCAGCTCAGGTCTTGATCTCAGGGTCATGAGTTCAAGCCCTGTATTGGGCTCCATGCTGGGTGTGGAGCCTACTTTAAAAATAAATAAATAAATAAATAAATAAATAAATAAATAAATAAATAAATAAATAAATAAATAAAAAGTTTCAAAAGAAGGTCATGTGACATCTTCAGGTTCACACAACAAATACGTATCAGAGTAAGGATTCCACCCCAGCTTTGTTTGGCTTCAATCCCCATATCACACTACTACTGTGGTCTTGGAGGAAAGAGTCACTTCTGTTCCATTTCCCCTTATGTGTTTCAGAGGATATGAACTGAGCAGTACATGGCTGAAACCATGAGAAATTCTCTAGTTAGAAAAGATCATCAAATATTGCCTCCAATCTACATTAGCAGCGTGGCTCTGGGAGAAACCACTTGACTTTGGGCTTCATTCTTACCTTGTCTCCAAATTAGGTCTAACAGTGGATATTGTGGACATGTGGACATTGAAGCTTATTCATGTGATTTCAGGAAGCTTATATGTTAGACGGATCCACTTATGCCAAAATTGGAATCACACTTTGATGTAGCCCAGAGGGAAAAGCTGACCAACTGCACTGGATGGGATTCAGGAAGGGCTGCATCCAGGGCCTGAGGGGGTCCTACCTGTTTGCAGCCTTCACGACTTTTCTTTCGTCACACCAGTGTCAAAGGCCCATCCCAGAACCCTGATGAAGTGCTTGGGATTTTGCCATCTGTTCACAGACTTAGCATCGATATTTATTAAATTCTTTATATAGATTATCTCATTTCAACCTCATGTAACTTGATAAAATGGGCAATGTTTCAATTGAGCAGTGGGGCAGAGAGAGTTTGAGTGATTTGCCCAGTGGCACATAGCTAGAAATGACAAAACTAAGATTCAAACTAGGTCAATCTGACTTCAACATCTACCCTCCGGACATCACATCAGTGTTTCTGAAAGTGTGGTTGTTTTAGGAATTCCACAGCTGGGCCATCTGGATTGGTGGGGGGGCATCTGAGTGGGGCCCAAGAATTACACACATTCTTGGGCCCCACTCAGACCCACAATAATGGGATGGAATCGGCTGCACTTGAAAGTGTGGACACTGATGCTCTTCAATGAAGGCCTGTTCCTTGCCTGAGCATGTTAGAAGGGCCTGCTCCTGCCTGTCTTCCCCC
The DNA here is from genome assembly GCF_029215605.1 of Mirounga angustirostris. Taxonomy (NCBI): domain Eukaryota; kingdom Metazoa; phylum Chordata; class Mammalia; order Carnivora; family Phocidae; genus Mirounga; species Mirounga angustirostris. Next base: position 40,059,302 of record NW_026991719.1, read on the forward strand.
ACTGCTGCTCATGGGCACACCTCCCCTAGCTGTCTCTAAGGCCCAGCTCCTTACTGTCAGTTCCATGTCCCTAAGACATGGCAAGCACAAGTCTATGAAACTAAGGACTACACATGTCAGAGAGTAAGATTGACTGGGTTTTGGGTTGTTCCCAACTGCTGGGACCCCCAAGTTTGGGCACCAAAGTCTAGGAGAGAAGAAACACAAGTGAGCTCTGGTACAAGGTACTGTGCTCAGTGGTATATACACACAATTCCGTCCAATCCTCTCCAATCACCCCTCAACGTGGGTTTCTTTACATCCATTTAAAAGAGGAGGGTCATAAAGTAAAACAAGTGAAAAGATTTCCCAACATCACAGGCAGTGTCAGTCAGATATTTTCCATTTGCCTCCCAGGAGGCACTCCCCACTTGCTCTCTGTCCCGAAAGCTGACCTCTATGACCACATCAAAGGTTGCTTTGCCCAAATGGGCTCAGCCACTGGATGCCCTGGCAGGATAGGGGAGGGCAGGAGGAGAATGAGATCAAGGGAGTTATTCCTTGGCTTTCCTCCTTCGGGGTCATTTTAGGCTGGTAGCAGCCCTCAACCGAAGGTTGCGGTTCCCATCAGATGCCCCCCTCTGGGTTATCACAACCACTTCCTTTTCTTTTTCAGGAGGACCCAGGACTGGTACCAGCCACACCATTAGTGCACTCCCCCACGTGGTTCCCCTTTACCCTTCCCACGCCTTTGTAAATGGTTCCTTTTTCAAGCCTTCCTGAAATTATCCTAATTTGAGCATGCCTTCTGTTTGCTGCTGGGTCCCTGACAGATACACATGGTTATTGAGTAATGGAAGTGGGCTTGAAACCCAGACCGAGTCTGGCTCTGAAGCCCATGTTCTTACCACTACTCTATTCTTGTACTCTGACGTCCTAACCAGAGCAGATCCAAAGACAACACCACACCTCTTGCTCACTCATTTCAATTCAGCAAACATTAACATAGTATCTACTACGTGTTAGGAATCACCTGGAATCACAGACAAGTTGCTGGACTTTCCTGAGCCCCCTTTGTCCATTTCTATGAAGAATGAATAGAATTATCTACATAAATTGTAGAGTTGTTCTTAGGATAATATAGTATTCTCTATAAAAGGTGACTGGAAAACTAAGTTACATATTTTTTTCTCAGAACTTTCTACAATGCCTGAGTCACAGTAAGATTCCAGTAAATGTCATTTGAATGACTTACTACCTGGATGGATGGATAGATGGATGGATGGATGGATGGACAAAACATGGTTGGGTTTTGGGCACTTAGACATGCTAGAGATGTGTAATGTATTCACTTCCTTTCAACGGAACTTTGAACATTCAAAGGACAAATGGCTTTCCCACTCCTGTGTGGGGTACTCCTCCCTCCACTCTAAGACTGAGAAGGCTGGGAAACAGGATGAAGTCCCAATCTGCTACACTCGCCCAAGGGTCACCTTCCTGAAAGTGAATGGACTGAGTCTGTACTTAGGCAAAAGACTTCACATTGATTTTAAGACCATCAATGGTAGTTTTTGCAGATACTCGGAGCAAGACGCGAAATGTGCTCGAGCACTCAATAACTTCCAAAGCAGCATTTTAATGAATTACAGTAAATGCAGATTGATCAGGAGCATATGGATTTAATTTATCCTTAAGGACATGCATTTAAACATTTAAGGGGAAAATGTGTCTTTTGAAACATTCTGGATTGTGTCCAGTGCAGAACATTTAAAACAAATTTTCAAATTTTAGATGAATCCAGATCTCGGGTGTACTTGCTTAGTCTTCATCGAGAGATGCAGATGGAAAGTTATTTTTATTTTAAAAATAGAATTCCCAAAAGGAGCTAGGAAGTGGAAGGCCAGCACTCAAGTCCCAGCCTGACCGTTCATCATGTGACCTTGGCAAAGCCACCGGACTTCTGTGAGACTGTTTCTCACTTGTGAAAACCAGACAATGCCTTGTGCACTTTGCCTGGTTTCTGTGACGGTCGGATGCGATGATTTATGTCAGAACTTGGTGGCTGGTAAAGTGCTACCCACATTGATTTATTTGGTGTCATGCACACAGTAGACACTTTCTAAATATTTGCTCTTCACATATTGATTTTAATTTTGAAATAAATGACTTACTTCCTTTTTCTTTGTGCTTCCCTTCATCATCACCCATTCAGCGTCAAGTTCACTGAACTCTCCTCCATTTGGCTGAACTGCAGATGGATGCTTGTTGCTGGTTTTTTATGTTGGTTTTCCACAGACTCCCAGATTCCCTGGAAGGAGTACTAATTAAATTGATGCAATTGACACAAAAAAGCTTCCACTTTTAGCCTTCTAGAAGAGCTTATTAAAATATATTCCACCAATAATTTTTGCTGATCAGCTCTGGCCGGGGGCAGGATGAACTCCCTGCCCCAAACTGTACCAACCTGTTCAAGGACATTTACATGGTGCAATGTTGATTTATCCTCACTGTTCCAATAGCCAAGTCCTTCGACTGAAAGTAACCTCAGGTGTGGAAGGCAGCCATTCAGGAATTCCAGAAGCTCTTCTCTCTAGCACACCTTGTTCCCCAACCCCCAAAACATTTTTGTTTTGTGGTTGTTTTTGTTTCTTTCTTGTATCTCTGCTGCCTCTGGACCCTTTCAGAGAAAGATTTTTTAGCTTTTTATTTTAAATTTAGATATAGAGAAATAATTTTAGATTAAAGAGAAACTTGGCAAAAACAGTAACAAAAATCCCCATATGCTCTTCACCCAGCTTCCACTAATGTTAACGTCTTAGGTAACAATAGCACAATCACTGGAACCAAGGTACTGATGTTGGCACAATAAAATATTAGCCCTTCACCCTCTGCTCCCCCACCCCTTTCAAATAAATAAATAAATAAATAAATAAAATCTTTAAAAGGGGGGCAGGGTGGCTCCTGGGTGGCTCAGTCCGTTAAGCGTCTGACTCTTGATTTCTGCTCAGGTTATGATCTCACGGTCGTGGGTTTGAGCCCAGCTTCATCTCTGCGCTCAGCGTGGAGTCTGCTTGTCCTTCTCCCTCTGCTCCTCCACCCCCAGCTCTCTCTCTCAAAAGAATAAATAAAACTTTTTATTTATTCTTTTGAGAGAGAGAGAAGCAGAGAGAGCACAAGCAGAGGGAGAGACAGAGGGAGAAGGAGAAGCAGACTCCTCACTGAGCTGGGAACCTAACATGGGGCTCGATCCCAGGATCCCAGGATCATGACCTGAGCCGAAGGCAGGCGCTTAACCATCTGAGCCACCCAGGCGCCCCGACAAATAAAATCTTTAAAAAAACAATATTAACTAAATTACACACTTAATTTTTATTTTGCCAGTCCTTCCACTAATGAACATTTTCAGTTCTGAGATACAAATGAGTGTCCCAAATTTCATTTAGTCTCCTCCAGTCGATGACATTTGTTCACTCTTTCCTTGTCTTCCCTTGATACTTTTGAAAAGTACTAGTCAGTTATTTTGTAGAATGTCCCACAACTTGGGTTTCTTTGATGCTTTCTCACAATTATATTTAGAATATGCATTTTTGGCAAGAATGCCACGGGAGTGATGCATCATACCAAAGGATACATCATAGCTGCGAGTCTTATGACTGGTGACGTTGACCTTGATCTCTTGAATCACTTGATTCCCTCAGTGTCTGCTGAGTTTCTCTACTGTACAATTATTGTTTTTCTCTTTGTCGTTTATAAATCTCTTCAAAGAGATCCTTTTAAGAGATGGAAATATCCTGTTACTCCTCAAGCTGTTGTTGGCTAATTTTGGCATTTGTTAATGGATATCTTGCCTGCAACAATTATTACTGTGGTGTTCTAATACTGATTTTTCAGTTCCCTCATTCCTCCTACATATATTAATTGCAATTCTTCTGTAAGGAAAAGCTATCTCTTCTTTGCCTGTTCATTTATTTATTCAATCTTTTATTTACAACAGTCTGGCCTTCTGGATATATTTATTTTATCCTGTGGTTTATGATTCAACACTACTCTTATTCATTTTATTGCCCAAATTGCTCCTCCAGCTTTGGCCATCGGGAGCTTTTTCATGTTGGTCCCTATGCCCTTTTGACAAGTCCCATACTTTTTCCAGAACTTCCTTATTTTGGGGCACACAGGTTGCTCCAAGCTCATCTTGTGCTTTCCTTTTCCCAGCCCTGGAATCAACAACTTCTTCAAGAAGACTTGGCCCCTCTTATTGGAAAATGATGTCTTAGAAACCAAGATCTGGGTGCTAAGGTGTGTCCCTACTTCTAGGCCCTCTTACTGGACAGAACTAAGAAATGTATGTATGTATATCAACCCATGCATACATACAGTTCTTTATTTCTGTGTCTCTTTCTGTATATATATTTAAAAAACTATGGGTTCCCACTGATAGCTATGACCCTAATCCAACATGAGAGAATTCATTCTAGCCCTGCCCCTTTCCTCATTCGTATCACTATATTTCTCCAACAGTGAAACCTCACTCTCATTATTTACAAAATATGTACTTATTTGTTCAGCTCTAAAATTCACATAAAGTAATTTCAAAATTGCTAACCCATTTTCCATCAGAGTCAGATTCGTTAACTAGAGTGTAGTACATGTGTATAATTCTGTTTGTCCCTGGGTGTACAATGTCCAGTAAAAACACTGTTCTCCTAAGTTACTTAGGTTGGTTCTTTTCTTCCCCATGCCCTTCAGTATGGTTATGTTATTCGTTTGCAATACAGTTAGGTTCAGCTGTTTCTGTGGATATTCCATTTTGGGTTCCCTCACATCCTAGTGGATTTTTCTAATTACTTACAATAAAATTCACTATGTATGGAATATGAAAAGTACATAGAGTCATCTGACACTATATATATGATACAGAACAGTTTCTTCACAACAAAAACGCCCTCATGTCACCCCTTTGTAGTCCATCCTTCCTCACTCCCCAAGCCCTAGAAAACACTAACCTGTTTCCCTTCTCTAGTTTTTCCTTTATCATATTGTTATATAAATAGAATCATACAATATGTAACCTTTGGTCTGCTTCTTTCACTTAGCAAATGCATTCAAAATGCATTTGCATTGTTGTGTGAGTCAATAGTTTGTTCCTTTTTATTACTGGGAACATTACACAGTATTGAAATACAAAGGTTTGTTTATGTATCTGTCAGCTGAAGGGCATCTGGGTTGTTTTCAGTTTGAGGCAATTATAAATAAAGTTGTCATAGTCATTGGTGAAGAGGTGTTTTGGTTTTTTTTTTTAAGATTTTACTTCTTTATTTGACAGAGAGAGAGACAGCCAGAGAGGGAACACAAGCAGGGGGAGTGGGAGAGGGAGAAGAAGGCTTCCCACGGAGCAGGGAGCCTGTTGCGGGGCTCAATCCCAGGACCCCGGGATCATGACCTGCACCGAAGGCAGATGTTTAACGACTGAGCCACCCAGGTGCCCCTGGTGCAGAGGTTTTGATGCAAACACAAGTTTTCATTTCTCTAGGACAAATACCTAGGAATGGGATTGCAAGCTTATATGGTTATCTTGGTCCATTCAGGCTATCCTAACAAAATACCATAACCTGGGTAGTTCATAAACAGCAAAGATTCATTTCTCAATTCCGAAGGCTGGGAAGTCCAAAATCAAGGTACTAGCAGATTTGGAGTCCGGTGATAGCCCGTTTCCGCACAGATAACCATTTTCTCACAGTAACCTCACCTAGTGAAAAGGACAAAAGATCTCTCTAGGATCTCTTTTATAAGGGTACTGATCTCATTCATGAGGGCTCCAGTATCATGACCTAATCACCTCCCCAAAACCCTGGCTGCTAATACTATCAACTTGGGGGTAAGGATTTTAACATATGAGTTTGGAGAGGACACAAATATTTAGTTTATAACACTGGTGAACTCTACCAAACATTTAAAGAACAAATATGAATTCTTCACAAACTTGTTTAAAATATAGACAAGGAAGGGACTTCCAAACTCATTCCATGAAATCATTATTGCCCTACTAAAGACAGATAAAGATATCACAAGAAAAAAAAAGACCAATATCTCTTATGCATATGGACCCAAAAATCCTCAACAAATGCTAGCAAACCAAATCTGGCAACATATTTCAAAGACTATACACCATGACTAAGTGAGATTTAATCCAAAAATGTAAAGTTGGTTTAACATGAAAGTCAATTAATGTAATACAATATAAAAGAAGAAAGGATAAAAATCACATGATCACCTCAATAAATGTAGAAAAATCATTTGACAAAATCCAGCAACCTTTGATGATAAAAACATCACTTGTTAAGCTGGGAATAAAAGAAAAACGTCCTCATGGTGATAGAAGGCAGCTGTTAAAACCCGCAGCTAATATCATACTTAATGGCAAAACCCTGAATGCTTTCACCCTAAAATCAGAAACAAGACAATGATGCATGTTCATCATTACTTCTACTCAACAATATTCAACAATAAATGGAGGCAAGAAAATGAAATAAAAGGCATCCAGTTTGGAAAGAAAGAAGCAAAGCCATCTCTTTTCTCAGATAACATGAACTTATATATATAGAAAATCTTAAGAAATCCACTTAAAAAACAACCCCTACTAAAACTAATTAGTTCAGGAGCGCCTGGGTGGCTCATTCAGTTGTGTCTAACTCTTGATTTCAGCTCAAGTTGTGATCTCAGTGTGGTGAGATTGAGCCCTGCATCGGGCTCCACACTAGGCGTGGAGCCTGCTGGAATTCTCTCACTCCTCCCTCTCCCCACATCCCCCACACTAGTGCTCAAACACTCTCTCAAGAACAAAAGCAAAAACAAAACAAAACAAAACCTAATTAGGGACGCCTGGGTGGCTCAGTCGTTAAGCATCTGCCTTCGGCTCAGGTCATGATCCCAGGATTCTGGGATCGAGCCCCGCATCGGGCTCCCTGCTCCACAGGAAGCCTGCTTCTCCCTCTCCTACTCCCCCTGCTTGTGTTCCCTCTCTGGCTGTGTTTCTCTGTCAAATAAATAAATAAAAATCTTTAAAAAAAAAACTAATTAGTTCAGCAAGGTTGCAAGATAAAAGATCAAAACACAAAAATAAATTGTATTTCTATACACTTGAAATAAATAATCCAAAAATGAAATTAAGAAAAAAATTCTATTTAAAATTGCATCAAAAAATATAAAATCCTTAGTGATAAAATTGACAAAAGAAGTGCAAAATGTACACTTTGAAAACTAAAAACATTGCTGAAAGAAATTAAAGAAGACATAAATAGTTGGTACAGCCATTTTGGAAAACAGTGTGGAAGTTCTTCAAAAAGTTAAAAATAGAGCTACCCTATGATCCAGCAATTGCACTACTGGGTATTTACCCCAAAGATACAGGTATAGAGAAAAGAAGGGGCACCTGCACCCCAATGTTCATAGCAGCAATGTCCACAATAGCCAAACTGTGGAAGGAGCCGAGATGTCCTTTAACAGACAAATGGATAAAGAAGATGTGGTTCATATATACAATGGAATATTACTCAGCCATCAGAAAGGATGAATACCCACCATTTGCATCGACATGGTTGGAACTGGAGGGGATTATGCTAAGTGAAGTAAGTCAAGCAGAGAAAGACAATTATATGGTTTCACTTATATGTAGAACATAAGGAATAGCATGGAGGACATTAGGAGAAGGAACGGAAAACTGAAGGGGGGGAATCAGAGGGGGAGATGAGCCATGAGAACTACAGACTCCGGGAAACAAACTGAGAGTTTCAGAGGGGAGGGGGCTAGGGGTTGGGTTAGCCTGGTGGTGTATTAAGGAGGACACATATTGCATGGAGCACTGGGTGTTATACGCAAACAATGAATCATGGAACACTACATCAAAAACTAATGATGTACTGTATGGTGACTAACATATTAAAATTTAAAAAAATTAAAAAAATAAAGATGGGAACATTGCAAAAAAAAAGAAGAAGAAGACATAAATAAATGGAAACCCATTCCATGTTCATGGATCAGAAGACAAATATCGTTAAGATGTCAATACTCACCAAATTTATCTACAGATTCAATATAATTTCAAACAAAATTCCAGCTGACTTCTTTCCATAAATTGACAAGCTGATCCTAAAATTCACATGGAAATTTAAGAAATTCATAGTAGCTAAAACAGTCTTGAAGAACATAGTTTGAAGACTCACACTTCCTGATTTCAAAACTCTGAAAACTACAGTAATTAAGACAGTGTGATACCGGCATAAGGATAAACATATAGATCAATAAAAAAGAATTAAGAACCTGGAAATAAATCCTCACATTTGTGGTTAATTGATTTTCAACAAGGGTGCCAAAACAAGTCAATGAAGAAGAGAATAGTCTTTCCAACAAATGGTCCTAGGACAACCAGATAGCTACATGCAAAAGAATAAAGTTGGACCCTTACCTCATACCATATACAAAATCCACTCAAAGTGGATTAAAGACCTGAATGTGAGAGCTAAAACTATAAAATTCATAGAGGAAAAGATAGTTGAAAGTCTTCATTACCTTGAAGTAAGCAAAGAATTCTTAGATATGACATTAAACACAAAAGCAACCAAAGGAAAAACAGGTAAATTGAACTTCATCAAAACTAAAACCTTTTATGTTACAAAGGATACCATCAAGAAAGTGAAAATATAACTGACAAAATGGGAGAAAATATTTACAAATCATATATCTCTAAGGGATTTGTGTCTAGAATATATAAATAACTCTCAGCACTCAATAATAAAAAGCACAATTTAAAGATTGGCAAAGGATCTGAACAATTTCTTCAGAAAAGATATACAAATGGGTAACAAGCACAAGAAAAGATGTTCAACATCATTAGTCATCAGGAAATGCAAATCAAAACCACGATGAGATACCACTTCACACCCACTTGAATGACCGTAATCAAAAAGATAGATAATAACAAGTGTTGATAAGAATGTGGAAAAATTGAAATCCTCATTCACTGCTGATAGGAGTGTAAAATGGTGCAGCTGAGAGTCTGGAAATAAATCCCCACATTTATAGTCAATTGATTTTCAACAAGGGTGCCAAGACAAGTCAATGGGGGCAAAACAGTCTTTGGAAAACAGTCTTATAGTTTCTCAAAAGGCTAACCTTATAGTTACCATATGACCCCGCAATTCCATTTGTGGTTATATGCTCAAGAGAAATGAAAACTTATGTCCACATAAAAACTTAGACTCAAATGTTCATAGCAGCAATATTGTTTAATTTTGATATCTGAGAGGAGGTGAGAACTCTTTCTATGATTGATTTCTAGTTTAATTCCATTATCATCAGAGAACATACATGATTTCTTTAATATCAAGTGTACTTTTTGATTTTTGACACAGGATATGGTCTGTCTTTGGGAATATTCTACGTGTACTTGAAAAGAATGTGCATTCTGTTCTTGCTGGTTTGCATTCTCTATAAATGGTATTTAGGTCAAGTTGTTTGCTAGTATCGTTCAGTTCTTACTGACTTTCTGTGTATTTGTTCTATCAATTACTGACTAGTATTAAAGTGTCCCACCATAATTATAGTTTGTGTCTATTTGTCTTTTCAGTTCTATCAGTTTTTGCTTTATGTATTTTGAAACTCTTTGTTGTTAGGTACATGCACATATAAAATTGCTTCTTAAAGAATTTACACCTTTATTATTACATGATATCCCTCTTTATCTCTGATAATATTCCTTGTTCTGAAGTTTCCTTTGTCTGATAGTGATATAGCTGCCCAGCTTCTTTATTTATTGTGTTTGCATTATAGATCTTTTTCTATCCTTTTATTTTAACTTATCTGTATCTTTCTACTTTAATTGCATTTATTATGGCAGCGTATAGTTGGGTCTTGCTTTTTTTTAAACCCAACATGCCAATCTCTCATTTGGTACATTTAGACCATTCACATTTAATGTGGTTATTGACGTGGTTGGATTAAAATCTACCATCTTGCTAGCTGTTTTCTATTTGTTCCATTTGTTTTTTGCTTCTTTTTTCTTATTTTTCTGCCTTCTCTTGTATTAATTATATATATATTTTAAAGATTTTATTTATTTATTCGACACAGAGAGAGAGAGAGCAAGCACAAGCAGGAAAAAGGCAGGCAGGAGAGAAGCAGGCTCCCTGCTGAGCAAGGAGCCTGATGCAGGGCTCGATCCCAGAACCATGGGATCATGACCTGAGCCAAAGGCAGCCACTTAACCTACTGAGCCACCCAGGCGCCCCTAATTATATATTTTTGTTTTGTTTTGTTTTTTTTGTTTTGTTTTGTTTTGTTTTTTAATTTTATTTATTTATTCATGAGAGACAGAGAGAGAGAGAGGCAGAGGGAGAAGCAGGCTCCCAAGGAGCAGGGAGCCCGATGCGGGACTCGATCCCAGGACCCTGAGATCATGACCTGAGCTGAAGGCAGACGCTTAACCATCTGAGCCACCCAGGCGCCCCCTAATTATATATTTTTAACTGAGCTGTTTGTTCTTCCATTTTGTCTCCACTATTAATTTATTATTTACACTTTCTAAAAAACTTTGTCTTTCTCTGGGGCTTACAGTATACAACACCAGTTAATCAGAATCACCTTCAAACAACATACCACTTCATGTGTAGCATCCAGACCTTAAATAGTATACTCCCATCCCTCTCTCCCATTCTTTGTTCTATATCGTCATACATTTTACTTTTACGTATGCCATAAACACCATTTTGCTTTAACCAGTTAGTTTTATTACAGCAATTTTAAATAAGAAAAAAAAAACACATTTTATTTTACCTTAATTTATTCCATTTCAAGTGCTCTTCATCTCTTTGGGTCTATCTAAAGTTTTTACCTGGTAATCATATTCCTTCTGCCTGAAGAACTTCTTTTAACTTTTCTGGTAGAATAGTTCTCATTTTTTGATTGTCTGAGAAAGTGTTTACTTCTCTTTCATTTTTGAAAAGTATTTTTGTGAGCTTTAGAAATTCTGGGTTGAAAGATTTGCTTTTCTTTCAACACTTTAAAGTTCTCACTCCATGTCTTCTGCTTTGTGTGGTTTCTTTTTTCTTCTTCTTCTTTTTTTTTTTTCCTTGCTTTGCGTAGTTTCTAACAAGACGTCTACAGCAATCCTTATCCTTCTTCCTCTGTGCGCAATGTGTCTTTTTTTTTCCCTCCAGATGCCTCAAGATTTTCTCTGTGTTTTGTTTTCAGCTGTCTGATGATTTTATGCTTAGGTGGGTGTTTTGAGAGGGTTTGGATTTTGTTTCTTGGTGTTTATCTTTCTTGTTGTTCTTGGCTTCTTCTCTCTGCTGTGTAGTGTTTGTCGTTACCTCTTGAAAATGCCCAGCAATTATTTCTTCAAATATTTCTTCGGTCCTATTCTCTTTCGCTTTTCCTTCTGGGATTCCAATTCTGTGTCTGTTAGACTACCTGGTGTTCTTCCTCCATGGTTCTTGGATTCTCTGTTCTGTGTGCTTTATTTTCACTTACGTTTTTCTTTGCGTCTTTTTTTTTTTTTTAAGATTTTATTTATTTATTTGACAGAGAGAGACACAGCGAGAGAGGGAACACAAGCAGGGGGAGTGGGAGAGGGAGAAGCAGGCTTCCCACCAAGCAGGGAGCCCGATGTGGGGCTCCATCCCAAGACCCCAGGATCATGACCTGAGCCGAAGGCAGATGCTTAACAACTGAGCCACCCAGGCGCCCCTCTCTTTGCATTTTAGTTTTGATCATTTTTATTGACCTTTCTTCAAATTCACTGCTTCTTTCCATGGCTGTGTCAGGTCTGCTAATAAGCTAGTCAAAGATAGTCTTCATCTCTGTTACTGTGTTTTTCATTTGACTCGTTCTTATAGTCTTGATATCTCTGTAGAAATTTCCCACCTGAGTTTGCACATTGTCCATCTTTTCCCCTGGGGCCTTTAGCATATTATTCATGGCTATTTAAACACTATGTCAGGTAGTTCCAACATCTGTGTTGTCTATGAATCTCATTCTGTTGTCTCTTGTGGGGTTTTTTTTTTTTTCTTTCCTTTTGTATGCCTCATAATGTTTAGTTGAAACTCAGACCTCTTGTGTGGTAAAGACCAAAGTAAATCATTTTTATACCTGGAAATGGGCATGCCTTTTCTTTTGCCAAGTCTTTGGTGTGGAAGTTTGAGTTAATCTAGTCAGGAATTGAGTGGGGTTTGAGTTTTGTTGTTGCTTAAGCTTGTTATTGCTTTAGTGTACCTTCAATATATCATAGACTTCAAATTCCTCTAGCGAGGCCTTGTGTTGAGGCTAGATACTGGTTTGCTAGAGGGACTGGTTTCAATGTCACATCAGCTTTAGATTTTCCTTCTAAACTGGGATGGTCTCCACAGTCTTGCAACTCTTCTGCCAGTATTCCATTATTACTTGTTACTTGACACTTGGTAGATGGTTGTCAGAAAGCATGGGAGTCATATATTTGTTGTTCTGATTAAACCTGAGTTTTAGGCAGGGCCTATGTCCCTTCTGAGTGCTCCAGTCCCTCCCTCATATATAAGTCAGGGCCCTGTACCCATTGCTGCCCTTCCCTCAGGGGTATAGATTTATTTTTTCTGGTCCCTTCCTTCTGCTGCAACAGATTTTTCAACAACACTCTATGGACAACAGTGTTTGTTGCCCTGCATAGATTAAAGCTTTTGTTCCATAGAGGACACAAGGGAGAAAGTCCTGGGTACAGTTTCCTCCCCTTTTCCACAGTGGTCGCTATTCCTCTCCTTGAGGCCTTTACCATGAGGGATGCTTTCTCAGAACTCTCAGCAAGTAGGGTCCACGGAGAAAAACTTGCCTTATATCTGTAGCCCCCAGGGTCTCCATATTCTACCACCAGTCCACACTCAGCCTCCACTGATTCTAGGTGAATTTTTCATACCAGTGTCCAGGAACTTCTGCCCTAAGTAAACAAGTACTTACATCCTATCTGTAGGATGCCTGTCTCTGATTTCAGACTAGTTGGCTATCCTGCCACTCAGCTCTCAAGAAGAGTTATGGACATGCAGTTTGTCTGGCCTTTTTATTGTAGAGGTGGGAATGACTCTCTCTCGCTTTCTAGATCCCTGTATTGAAATCAGAAATCCCTTAGGGAGATGTTCAAAAGCAATTTTTAACTATCTTCATGGCAAAGAGGTTACTCTTCCAAAGGCCATAGAGTTGCAGTTCCAATGGCACGGCATACAAATGATTGTTCAGATCAGTCTGCTATGAAACAAAAGACAAAGAAGGGAAGATGATATTGAACATTTATATTCTGGGAAAAGCTTAATGGCATTTTCTCGTCTACCCCTTAAGCCTACAGAAACTTCCCTGTGTCTCTTCTTCTTTCCATGACCAACCATTCAATATCAAGAAGGTCAGGATTTGATTTAACTGTAAATTCACGCTGTATTTGTGTATTTTATTTAATCCATTGCATTCGGAGTTCTGTCTGTTTTTCCTTTTAATGCTATGGAAAATAAAGATGCATCTCTTAGATCATTTATAGTAATAAGTAAACAAGAGCTTCTTGGATGTCTTTAACCATAACCACTGTGCCTTCAAACAGCTGCAGTTACAGACCCAGACTACACTCAATGCTTTCAGCAGTCAAAGCCAGACCCTCACTTTAGTTACAAGCTAAATGTTCTTCCCTCAAAACCCGTGTCATCTTACGGTAGCTTCCAAACCTGGGTACACATCAAAATTATTTTGTGAGTCCACACCGGAGGTCCTGGTACAGTATTTCTTGGGCAAAGAATCGATGTTTTTTTTTTTTAAAACATTTTATTTATTTATTTGAGAGAGAGAGAATGAGAGACAGAGAGCATGAGAGGGAGGAGGGTCAGAGGGAGAAGCAGACCCCCCGCTGAGCAGGGAGCCCGATGCGGGACTCGATCCCGGGACTCCAGGATCATGACCTGAGCCGAAGGCCATCGCTCAACCAACTGAGCCACCCAGGCGCCCCAAGAATCGATGTTTTTAACAAGTTCTCCAGGAGATTCTCACACAGATGGTTTGTCTTTGGAGCCAGGGAAGTTGGGGAGGCAATCTGGATCCTCAGTTCTTGATTCCTTAGATGGTGCATAAGCCCAGTCAGAGTTACGTTAGTGTCCAGAGGGCTTATTCCAGTTTCTCTAGCCACACAGTTTAAGTCCCTTAGAGCCTTTCGCATCGGACTAGTCACTGCTGATAGGAGCTCCTGGGCTTTGACCCCACTCCAGCCAACACTCTATCATGAGAAGCCTCATTGTGTATCATTCTGCCAAGATCTGGGTGTAGTAGGCAGCCTCCAATATGGCCCCCAATGATCATTTGTGTGGTCTCCTCCCACACTGTACAGCAGAAGTGATGGTTTGTCACTTTCAAGATTAGGTTATAAAAGACTGCTGCTTCTGTGTTGGATGTACTCTGTCAGATCACCCTCTGAGGAAAGCCATGTTATGAGTGGTCCTACGGAGAAGCCCACACAGCCTGTTTCATTCTTTCTGCCCACAGTCATGTGAGTGAGCTTCGAAGTGAATTCCCTAGTCACTTCAAGATGACTACAGTCCTCACTGACAACTTGACTGCAACTTCCTGAGGTTACCTTGAGCCAGAACCACCCAGCTAAGCCACTTCCAAATTTCAAACTCTCAGAAACTCTGTGAGGTAGTCACAGAGTGTTTATTGTTTTAACCTTCTATGTTTTGGGGTACTTTGTTCCACCACAATAGATAACTCATACACTGGGTCGGACCCACAGCTGATGTGGGAAGGCAATGACTGAAGACAGACCTCTCCTGACTCCAGGAAAGACTGGGTTTTTAGCAGGCTGCAGGCAGATTTTATCTGCTCTCATAGACAGGTTTATTTATTCACATAGCTTCCCCAATCCATGCTGCCCTGTACATGAAGGATGGGGCAGCCTAACTATGGAGTTTCTTGGCACAATGGAATTTGAAGAAAGCCAGGCTCATCACAGCCCAGCTATCCCATGATCAAAAGCATCCCTTCCTCATTTCACTTTTCCAGAAGCACCTAAGTACCATGGTACTGACTCCATAACAGACAACGAGTGGGCAAGAGAACAATGAAAGTATGTGATGTACAGAAAATGGAGGAGCTGTCCATACATAAATCCTCTGGAAAGGAAGCTTTCAGGATGGCACGGAGGTCCACTGTGAAGGGCAGGGACGTTGGCACTTACAGAAATCAAGAGAGGCAAGCAGCTTCTGGTCAGTGTAAAGCAGCCAGGTGAAAGATTGCTATTCAATCAACAGGATCTTATGTTCAAAAGGGAGGCCATCATGCTGCCTGGATTGGGGGAGCAATATGGCAGAATGAAATATGCCAGATCATTGTAGTCTTTGGAGTTTAAAGCAATGAGGAAGATTCAAGTCAAGAAGCACGAAACATGTACATCCAATACAGGTTCCAACTTGAGGGGATAGGTGAGATTGTTAAAAGATAAGGTTCCTGTGCTTAAGAAGCTGGCATACACACCGCAGAGGTGTGAGGCATCTGCACTTAAACCTGCCAAGCCATAATGCAAACAGTTGTCCTGGTCATTCTCTGCCTACCCCTCCCATCCACATCCCTCTCCAACTTACTTACCCCAATCCATGCTGTACAAGACACCATTGCCTGGGCTCCTTTGGCTTCTGGCTTCCAGTTGAGATTAGCCAAGTGAGGCGCTGGCAGGAAATTGGAAGATAGGAGGATACAGAGGTCAAAAAATGTTTTCCCTGCCTTCCCCTCCGCTTTGGGCCACTTTCTTGGCAGTGGCTGCATCCTCCTGTGTCTACAGCTCCTACTGTGTGGGCCTTCTTCCAGGCCTCCAGCTCACACTGGCTACAGTAACACTGTTCCTTCCCCTTGTCCCATAAGGCCTTGGGGTGGTAATGGTCTCCTGCTGTTGCTGATCTCTGAGGGCCTCAACATTCCTACTTGGTTGCTTTAACCCAGTCCGTTCTTCCTTGAGTAGTTCTTTCATTAAAGTCTTTAAAACCATCTGAGCTGGATTGTTTCCTGCCAGGATCCTGGCTAATACAGCAGCTTATCCATTTATTCATTTATTTTACAAGTATTTATTGAGGATCTCCTATAGACCAGGAACTATGCTGGGCAGTGGTAATTCAGAGGAAAATACAATTTATTCTTCATTCTGCTAGAACATACATTCTAGTATGGAAGAGAGACAATAAACCAATAAATTTATAATATCATTTCCATCAGTATAAGACAGTAGGAAGAAAATTAAATCAGGGCAATGAGATTTAAAAAGTGATAGAAATATGAGAAGGGCTGTTTTAGATAGGAAAATCAGGGACGACCTCTAAGAATGTGACATTTCAGCAGACAGCTAAATAAATTCAGGGAATAAGTCATGTAGATTATTTAGAGGAAAGATTATTCCAGGCAGGAGGAATAGCAAGACCTTAAGGTATATCACAATAAAGCCAGTTACAAGTGAACAAGGTGAGTAAATGAGGTTGGAGAGATACAAAGGGGGCAAATCATGTGTGGTCCAATAGGACCTCAAGTTTTATTCTTATTATGATGGCAATCCATTCAAAGATTTGAACAGGACAGTAATGTCCTCTGGCTTATATTTTAGAAAGATTACTCTGACTGCTCTATGGAGAATTGGCTGCTGGGGGCAAGGGTGGATGTTTGGAAGATATTCAGTGGTTCAGGCAAGAGATGACAAAAGTGATGAGAAGGGCTAATATCCAAAAGATATTCTGAAGGAAGGGCCAGCAGAGTTTGCGATGCATTGGACGCAAGGGTGTGGGCAAAACAGAGCAGAGTTGGCAAACTCCAGCCCGCAGGCCAAATCCACCCCACCATTTGCTTTTGTAAATAAAGTTTTTATGGAACACAGCCATGCCCACTTCTTTACTATTTTCTATAGCTGCTTTCCTGCTACAATAGCAGAGTTGAATACTTGTGACAGAGACCTTATGGCCTGCAAAGCCTAAAATAAAAGGACTCTCTGGTCCTTTACAGATAATTTTGCTGGTCCCTAAACAGGAACAATCAAGAACACCTCCTATGTTTTTGGCCTGAGCAGCTGTGTGAATGACAACACCATATGCTAGGACAGTGAGACCTGCAGGAAGGCCACTTTGGCCTGGTGGAGTCCCAAGCTTGATTTTCGCACAAGGCACATTTCAGATGATTATTCAATACCCAATCAAAGATGTACTGTAGGCAATTATAAGTAGAGTCTGGCATTAAGAGGAGAAATCAGAGCTGGAGATAAAAATGTGGGAGTAATCAACACATTGGAGGAATTTAAAGTCATGGAATCATATATAATTACTTAGAACAGAGGTTTCCAAACTTTCTTGGCTCACAGAAACTTTCTTGGTTCACTGGGGTCTCAGTAATTTTTTTCGCAGAACTTCCACACCAAAAGAAAACACCCAGCAATTCTGTTTACCAAGTAGTTTAGCCATCTGAGTATTTTTGTCCTAACAACTTAGCAGCCATTTGAAAAAGTAATACACATAACTAAAAGACAAAATTATATTTTCCTTTCATTCTTAAGTAACCATAAATACTTGGTAACCGGAAGCATGCCCATGTTGGGCACTGTACAACTTCTCAAACCTTGGACTCAGATCAAATACTGCTGCCCTCATTTCCTTCTTCACACTGATTTTTTTACCACCCCCCCAAAACCCAACTTTCACAAAACGTTGGAGCTATGAATTACCTCAAACTAGTTGCTTGTATAGAGCCCGGCTCATGTCAAGAAACATCATGTTTCCTTCCAAAATTTTAAATATCCCATAGTGTCCCTGTAAATTTGAGCAGCATACCCACGACACATAGTTTGAGAACCATAGTATAAGTGTGGATAGAGAACAGAAGAGATCTGAGAACCCCCAGATTACCCCATCTTTACAAGAAAAGAAAGAAGATCCAGAAAAGAAAGCAAAAGTGAAGCAGCCAGTGAGGTAGGAGGAAAGCCGAGAAGTATCCTGAAAGTCAAGAAAAAAAGAAGTTTCTCAGGGTGCCTGGGTAGCTCAGTCAGTTAAGCGTCCGACTCTTGATATCAGCTCAGGTCATGATCTCAGGGTTCTGGGACTGAGCCTCTCATCAGCCTCCGTGCTCATCGGGGAGTCTGTTTGAGGATTCTCTCCCTCCCTCTCCCTTTGCCCCAACCCCCGCTCTTGCACGTGCATTCGTGCTCTCTCTTTCTAAAATAAAAAAATAAACCTATTTAAAAATTTTTCTCTTTAAAAAAAAAAAGTGTTTTGAAAAAGGACTAACTTTGGGAAGAGGAGTAAGATAAAATGTGAGGGAATTCTGAAGAGTGAGCTTCAGAAGATAGTGGTATAGGAATTTCTAGCACTTGTCTCCCCCCCGCCCGCCCCCCGCCAAAGCATCAATTTCAACAACTATGCTCACTTGGATTTCACATTACTCTCATCATCTTTCCCTCAAGGACAGGCAGCCCAGCATGAAGACATACACCCTCCCTGTGGGGGAAAAGGTGAAGTGAGCACCCAACTTCTTCATGGACCAAAGCAACAGGCCCACACCAACACCAGGCAAACTCTGTGGCCCCACATGTTTCCCATGGCCCTGCATGGCTCCTGGAGCCCCAGGATCCTGGCCAGCTCCTGCAAACCCGGGTTCCAGGGGGGATCCTATGAACCCAGGCCTTTGGACCACCCCGGTACCAGGCAGCTCCTCTGGCCTCCGGCCCCCCTGCCCTCCCCACCACCAAGCCAGTCCACAAAGACAGACCTAGACTCCAGACTGTCTCCCACAAACCCAGGCTCCTGGCCAACCCCAGCATTAGGCCTGCTCCCAGAGCCCTAATATCAATAACCATCAAGGAAATGCAAATCAAAACTATAATGAGATACCACCTCACACCTGCTGGAAGAGCTAGTCTCAAAAAGACAAGAAATAACAAATGCTAGCAAGGATGTGGAGAAAAGGGAACCCTTGTGCACTGTTGGTGGGGATGTAAATTGATACAGCTAGTATGGAAAACTTCCACTATAGGGGTTCCTCAAAAAATTAAAAATAGACTACAGTAGCGATTCTGGATATATATCCAAAGGAAATGAAAACACTATCTCAAAGAGATGTCTGCACTCCCATGTTTATTGCAGAATTATTCACATTAACCATGATATAGAAACAACCTAAGTGTCCACTGAAGGATGAATGGATAAAGAAAATGTGATTTTTATATACATATATTCCATATATATAATGGAATATCATTCAGCCATTAAAAGGAAGGAAATCCTGCCATTTGCACCAACATGGATGAAACTGGAGAGCTTTATGTTAAGTGAAATAAGTCAGACAGAGAAAGACAAACACTGTATGATCTCAGTTATATGTGGAATCTAAAAAAACTGAACTTAGAGAAACAAATAGTAGAATGGTGGTTACCAGGGGCCAGGAGTAGGGGGAAAGGAGAGCTGTTGGTCAATAGGTACAAACTTCCAGGTACAAGATGAATAAATTCTGGGTATATATCTGAAGGAAATGAAATCTCTGTCTCAAACAGATATCTGAATCCCCATGTTCATTGCAGTATTATTCACACTTGCCGATACATGGAAACAACCTAAGTGTCTATCAACGGATGAATGGATAAAGATGTGGTATATACACAATGGAAAATTATTCAGCCATAAAAAGAAGGAAATCTTGCCTTTTACAAAAATATGCATGGACCTTAAGGGCTTTATGTTAAGTGAAATAAGTCAGACAGAGAAAGACAAATACTGTATGTTTTTACTTATATGCAGAATCTAAAAAAGCTGAACTTGTAGAAATAGAGAGTAGAAAGGTGGTTGCCAGGGACTGGTGGCCGGGGTGGGGAAAATAGGGAGATGGTTGAAAGGTACAAACTCCTGGCCATAAGATGAATAATTTCTGGTGATCATTGGATGACCTGGTGACTATAACTAACAATATTTTATCACAGACTTGAAAGTTGTGAAGAGAGTAGATCTTAAACGTTCTCACCACAAAACAAGGTAATTATGTGAGGTGATAGAGGTTTCAAATAACCTTATTGTGGTAATCATTTTACAACATACACTTGTATCAAGTCATCATGGTGTACATCTTAAATTTACAGTGTTCCACGCCAATTATATCTCGATAAAGCTGGAAAGAGAAAAGACGAAAAAAGGGTGAGACTACTGGCTTTGGCCACAGGTACGTGACTGGTAAGCCTGATGTGAGGAATTTCAATGGAGTAATACAGATAAAGGGTTAAGTTCCCAAGGGAGATGTTCAGAAAGTAAGCACTAGAGGAATTTAGTGAGGATGTTCTTATGAGTTGACAAGGACTGTATAGTCCATAAGAAACACATGGGACTCAGTACTGGCCTTAGAGGATGCGAGGGGGCAGGTAAAGGAAGGGAATGTATTTCAGGAAGGAGGAACAGCATGAACAAAAGTGCATAAGCAGGAAAGAGCAGGGACATGTTTGGAAGATAGTGAAAAGAACAAGCTGGCTGGAGCAGAGGATTTGAGCAGGAGAAGAGTGGAGACCTGAATATTACCATCCTGGAGTGAGTGCTGGGTAGAGGAAGTGGGTTTGAGACAAGGACTTCAAATGTGCTTTATGCCCAAAATACAGCACAAAGAATGCTTTGATATGACAGTCTCTTCCCTGGTAAGTTTTGGAATCCAGTGGCTCATCCAGTTCCCTTCTGGGCACAAAGCGGTGACTGAAATTCCAGGTAATCCTCCCACCTCCCAAGCCCACCCCCTGCCTTTCTCACCCACTCTGTGATTGTGAAGCTGCCCAGTCGGCCAGGAGCAGGACAGAGAGATCTTGAATATTCTCCAAAGATGGACCTGGAGATATTTGAGAATTCTCAGGAGTGATTTCACCCTAAAATGATCGCACAAAGAGAAGGAGGGAACCACAAAGCCTCCTGGAAAGGCTGATTCTCCAAGTTGTCCAGATTCCCTCACTGGGCTTCTATTGCTCCCAAGCTACTGTACCTCACTGGCTTTCAAGGTGGCTCATGAACGGGACACAGGGTAAACCACATGTTAGATTGGAGAGTACCAGTGGTTTCCTGTGTCTTGTGGGTGACTCCAGGAACAAGGAGTGTTGAGCATGTCCCTTTTTCAGAAGAGAAGGTCAGGGGTCCCAGCCACTAGACAAGGAATTGCTACCTCCATTTTATTCTTGGTGCTGCTCTCACCAGGGCCTGGAGGGCGTGGGGTGAGGTTGCCGAGGAGACAGAGTGGATTTGCTCCACCCTTCACGAATGAAGGTCACCTTTCTCTATGTCTCCTGTGTACATGATCCCTGGGACTCCTTGACACTGTCTGCTCCCTTTATTTTCCCTTCTCTGGCCCTACTTTCATAGGTTGATAATAGAGCTCAGCAAATTTAAGAACCTCCTTCCAAATTTGATTTATTTAATAAGGACTTCATTTACTCACTCAGCAAGCATTTATCAAAGGATGTCAGAGTTAGAGTTCACAGGACTTCAGTGATCACCTTGTCCAACCCTCTCCTTTTACAGATAAAGAATCTAAAATTCAGAGCAGGTCAGTGACTTGCTGGGAGTCATACGGCTGTTTTGGTGCATAACTGGGGATAGAACGTGGGTCTCTGCACCCCCAATTTGTGCTCTCTATTGCAGTGAGGAGCTCAATCAGACCCTATCTCATCCCATCTGTTACTTGGGTGTCCTCGACCCATAATAAGGCTGTGATTACTACATAAGGTGGCATCTTATTTAGGAAACAAATAATATTATGGGTACTGCACTGGACTATTTCTGGAAATTACTTATTTTATTATGAAATATTTTAAATTCTTAAAAAAATTAAATTCCAAAATATTTAAAGTATTTCAATGTTAATTTAATTTTAATTATTAAATATTTTCCTGCATCCTTCCCCCCATTATTTCTGAGATCCCCAAAAGGGCAGTTCCCGTGAATCCACAACATAGTCTGGCAGCGCAGTCTCCATACAGCAACCATTCCATTCTTCTTCTCCACTGCAACTCCCTCTTGTTCATGGCCACTGTCCGCTAGCTTTGTGGGGAAGCCTCTCTGCTGTTACTACCCACCAAGAGAATGCCTATATTCATGCCAAGGATGCAGTTCTGATGATTGCAAAACTGCCCGCCCTCAGTGCTCCCAAGCATGATTGATTTCCAGGCAGTGGCAGAGTGAATGAGAGTGAATGGCCTCTTTTCCAGCTCTTCATTTACTTATCCTTTTATTTATTTCCTCATTCAAATATTTATGGAGTACCTACTATGTGTTAAGCGCTATGCTAAGCATTAGGAAGGCAGAACAGTGGGGTGTTTAAGAACATGGACTCTGGAGCCAGATAGCCTGGATTTGAATCCTGGCTCCATTATTTTACTAGCCATCTGACCTCAGGAGAATGACTTAGCTGATGTGTGTCTGTTTTCTCAACTGTAAAAAGTGGAGGCAAAAAAACAGTGGTCACCTTACAGAACCTTGGTGAGGATTAAATAAATGAATATGTGTAATTTTCTAAGAACAGTATGTATGTGGCATAAAGTAAGCACTCAATAATGGTAGTTGCTATAACAGAGGACTTAGCAGTGAACAAGATTGACGTCATCTCTGTCCAAATAGAATTGATCATCTAGGAATGCCTGGGTGGCCCAGTCGGTTCAGCGTCTGCCTTCTGCTCAGGTCATGATCCCAGGGTCCTGGGATCAAGTCCCACATCAGGCTCCTTGCTCAGCAGGGAGCCTGCTTCTCCCTCTCTCTCCCTCTGCTTGTGCTCTCTCTGTCAAATAAATAAAATCTTAGAAAAAAAAAAAAAAGAATTGATCATCTAGCAAATAATGGGAAACAATTTACCTCCTGAGTCTCAAAGAAACTCGGCTTGTTTCCAGAATATTATTCAATCTAAAAAAATATTTATAGTTTTGCCAGTATCTCTCTCTTCTAACCACAGAGGCTCAAATCTAGGTCCAGGGGCCTGCATCAGTTAGAATTCTATCAGGAAACAAATGGCAGTAAAAATAGTCAATTGAGGACAATTTCATAAAGGGCTGTTTCCAAAGGTAGAGGCAGAGTTTTCAGAAATGGTCAGGGCATGGTGCAATTCTCTGAGGTTAACAACAGAAGGGAGCTGTTATCCCTCAGGCCTGAAGAGATAAGAAAAAGAAGTTACAGGAACAAGGGAAAGTATGACTAACAGAAGCCTTGCGTAGAGCTTTGGGTCAAGGATTCAGTCAACCCATGGCAGGAAAGGACTCAGAGAATATGTACCTTGACTTCACTATGTCCACCCTCCGACATCCTTCTGGTGCCTCCCATTGACTGAACCCAACACAAAGCCAAGGGTGGGGAGCCTGTTGACACATCCCGTAGATATCAGTCTCCTAAAGAACAGAGCAGGATAGAGAGGGTGGAGAGTGAATCTGAAGGAGCACATGGAAGGTAATCATTTCTAGATCAAACCAGGAACAAATACTATACCACCCTTCCACTATTCACCTCCATGCTTCTCCCTCTCTCTTTCTCTCTCTCTCTTTCTTCTCCAAGTTCAAAAAAAATTTTAAACACCTACGTATATCAAAACATGTAAATAAGGAAGGGGTTAGATGCAGTGACTGTGCCCAGCACAGGCAGCTCAAATGTCTTTATACACTTTAATGATGGTATGTGTCTTGGGAAAAGATTTTAAAATCAAGGGAAAAAATAGTTAAGGTGACCCAATAGAGGTTACAGGTTTTATTCAGACTATGCACATCAAAGAGCACCTCAAATTTAGGTAACTCCCTGAGCTGAAGCAGGATTGGAGAAGAGAGGGGTACAGGACTTTGCTATTGTCCCTGGTTACAATTTTCTTTATCTGTAACAGATGCAAAACTTGTGGTTGGAATGGCTGAGATAGGTTGGTTTTCATGCCTCTATCTTGGAATCGCTGGTGCATCTCAGCTTTGGCAGCTGATGGAATAGTTCTTTCCAGAGTTGTCTTTAAGCCTTGACAGTTGTCAGTAAGCTGCCTACTGTCAGTCAAGTTTCAGGGGAGTGGAAGATAGAAAAGGAAAAATAATGGAGAAGAGAGGAAAAAGGAAAGGAGGCAAAGGTCTAAGCAAGGAAAACAGGGGTCTGCTCTAATTCTTTTATACCTCCTCCTCTTGGCCAAGATAAATAACTTTCATCTCCAGGCAAATCTTTTGAGAGAGACAACAAAATTACAGAGATGCATAAGGTTCAGGAATTGAGTCAAGAAGCCTCTCGTAGTGGGTTGGAGGACAATCTGTTCTTTGGACTTCTCTCTTCAATCATAGTTTGGATCATCTGTTTGGACAGGACAGTGCCGCTGGTCTTGATTAGATGTGATTGGATGCACTTGAGGAGGGGTACTCTTTTCAGAAGAAAAAGAAAACGATCACTAGCCCTAGGAGAGAAATGTATCCCAAGGACTGTATCTCTGTTGTGATTACGCAGGGGAATAGGTCCCTTCCGCAGTCACCAGACAATGATCCATAGGTCCTAGAGGACAGGACTACCTCATTCACTTGGCAAATGTTTTGACTGGCTTCACCGAGGTGTTTATTCAATGAGAAGACATCAGAAAGTTTGGGAGGTGTGTGTATGTGTGTGTGTGTGTGTGTGTGTACAAAAATCATCATTGACAGCTGTACAAGTACATCCCTTAGATGCCAAGATGATGTCAAATGCCAGTCAATGATGGACAACAGCCTCTGGAATTCCGGCACTTCTTGAGCAAATGTTTTACTACTTTGGTGACATTGTTGGTGGCATGGGTTAGCTCACAAATGACAGCATGAAAAACTCTGGCATTGCATCAAAATCTTCAGAAGCCCACAGGGTTGCTCCTTCAGTAATAACATCAGCATAAGGCCTGCCCCAGGTGGCAGGGAACACATCTAGATTGTTTCTGAGTCTTTTAGCTTCTTCACACAGTTCCTTTTTGTCCATTTTGCTGAAAATGGATGCTTTGCAAAGAGGGGTGCTTGTCCTCAATCACGGATTATTCTTCTGGTTTGGGAGCAAGAATTTGACTGCGGACCCAAAGAGGTGATAATCTCAGATAAATGAGAGAACATGGTTCTGGCCATTTGCTAATTGGCAAAAACAAATAAGTAGTGGACAGACAGACAGACACACACACACACACACACACAAGTATGAATCCCTTGGGGCTCTTTCTTGGGTAAAGCTGGCCCAATGACATTCATGCCCTTAAATTGGGCCTGGCAGGTTTTGTTATAATAACTCAGGACCCATGAATTGAGGATTAGGAACAAATGTTTCCTTTCAAGAGAAACAGGTTCCCCCTCTTCAGGGACTATTCTAGGTAGGGTGTGCTAACCGTGGAGATTTGTTAGAGACCCAGTTTGGGCGGGACCTTGTCCCACATGCCAACAGTAATGACAGACAGATTTCCCTCTGTGTAGGAAACAGGTACTTCTAAAATGGCAATGGAACTAATGGAAAAGATGAGCAGAGTCAACAATCATAGGTGACATTAGCTTCAAAAGTATAAGGCTGACCCAGAAAATGCCAAAGACTGGGAATATTGAGGGAGGAAGGAAAAGGGGAGGGGGGGAGGAAAAGGAAAGATAGAGGGAAGGAGAAATAACAGAGCAAGGATAACAGTTGGAGATTATTCTACATATTCAGAAGTTAGAAATAAAGACTGAGAAACAAGGCTAGCATGAAAAGGGAGATGATAAAATTGGGGCAGGATTGTTCTGTCATCTTGGGCAGAAGCTGTCCACTATCCCAGATCATCTTATATCAAGTTTCTTGGGAAATTTGTCTCCTTTGTGTCATCATCTGTTTCAGAAGAGTTTCAGGAAACTCTAAGTTTTAAGTCTCCAGTTAAGGGAGAAGATTGAACTGAGATCTATTACTATGTAGTGTATTAGATTTGGAGGAGTATAAAGGCAGGGAAACGTGGTTGCACTACAATATTTATAGCCCTCAAGCCTCGTATAAAGCAGAGGACAGGAGTGCCACAGGATCAGGTACAAGAAATGAGTAAATCCGCAACAGTGGGTTATAGTCCCTCTGGTACTTTGGGCTTAAGAGATACTGGGACAATTTAGGAAGAGGCATTATGGAATCTCCTAAGACACTAGAGTCTTTCTTTCACCCACATTTGTAGATGATGAAATCCAGAGGACATCAGAGACTAAGAAAAGTAAACCAGAAAAATGAGGTAATTCTAAGAAGAGAGGTGGGGAAATAAGAGTGTAGGGTAATCAAGGGAAGCCACCATGTGAGGGTATACTGGGTCATCCCAGTCGGCGAGGTCAAGAGAAAGTCTTTCCAGTGAGCCCTTAATCCTGGCTTCTCATTGAGGCAAAAGGTCCCACTCCTAATACAGGGCCAGGGGAAGATGGAAAGACTGAAGGAAAAAGCATGTTGACAAGTTAATGGTCCCAAGGAGACAGGAAACTGCTGTGTTTTTGTTTTTGTTTTTGTTTTTTTAAGATTCTATTTATTTATTTGAGAGAGAGAGAATGAGAGACAGAGAGCACGAGAGGGGGGAGGGTCAGAGGGAGAGGCAGACTCCCCACTGAGCAGGGAGCCCAATGTGGGACTCGATCCCGGGACTCCAGGACCATGACCTGAGCAGAAGGCAGTCGCTTAACCAACTGAGCCACCCAGGCGCCCGAAACTGCTGTGTTTGTGGAAGGCCCTTTATTTCCCTCAAGCTGTTTAAACTGTACTGTCATAAATTCATGGTATGAGCTTTTCTCTTTTTTTATCATATTATCTGCAAAACACTGGGCTAAGTGTTGTAACTCATGGAAAGGTGTGGTCTGTCGGCCTATTTTATGCTTTGGAACAGCATCTGATATTTCAGGTTTAGGATTATTAATAAAAAGGTGGTGATCCCAGATGAGGGATGGTCCCTTAGTCAGTCCCTAAAGTTAGAGACAGACTCATCACACCCTTGTTGACAGGACTAGATCATTCCCCAATCAATGAGAGGGGGGAAAAAAACCTTCAGGAATCACCGTTAAAAGACTCTCCTAATTCTAGGGCTTTAGCATATCTGGAGGAGGTGTGTTATTTCTATGAGAGTTAGCTATATCCTCATTTATGGTGGCCGTTTGGCCTTGTCAACCCAGGTTCTGTCACCCTTTGGTCCCACTAAAAGGTGTGCTAACTGATATAGATCAGGGCGCTCAGTAGGATAAAGCCCCCCAAATTATCCTGAATTGCTCAGATAATTTCTCTCTATTCTTTCAAGGATTTGGGAAATCTTTGACAATGGTGTGGAAGTCAGCCCAAAACTAGGTTGTGGTTGGGGGTGCTGGATTTGGGTCAGGCCTTCTTGGAAGGGAGCAGGTGAAGGTCTGGGTCTAAAGGTGAGAAGGGGGCGCCTGGGTGGCTCAGTTGGTTAAGCGACTGCCTTCGGCTCAGGTCATGATCCTGGAGTCCCTGGATCGAGTCCCGCATCGGGCTTCCTGCTCGGCGGGGAGTCTGCTTCTCCCTCTGACCCTCCCCTCTCTCCTGTGCTCTCTCTCATTCTCTCTCTCAAATAAATAAATAAAATCTTTAAAGGTGAGAAGGACTTGAGGAGGGACAAGAGGAGAAAGGGAGGGCAGGGATCAGGAAAGGAGGGAGGCCAGAGAGAATTGGGGTTATAAGAGGCAGAAACAACTAGACAAGAGGGGAGTCAATCTTTGTGTAGGAAGAAAGCTGAAGTTGTTTAAAAGAGACCTTCATAGATGGAAGTCTGTCTGAATTGCTCCTTTTTTCAGTGTCTTCTTCTTACATATTAAAGAAAACCACCCATTTTAAGTTAGCTACTTTTCTTTGGTTCCAAGTTACCATGCAAATATACAAGTTTTCACTTGTCTCAAGAACCCACCCCCCGCTTTTAGAGCTCCCCTTGGAGTTCAATATATTCTTTCTTGAAGTCCCATCACTTAAAGAGGAACTTAACAGTTAGAATCATAGTGGCAGAACATATGACCCCTGGGGGTGGATGGGTGCGGGGGGGAGGGGAGAAAGGTAGGGTTTGTGTTTTCCATAATAAAAGAGATCCTAGATGGAAGAAGGGAGAAGGGCCTTGTCCTACCTTAGGACTATCACCTAATTCTCTACTTGCCCAGAGAATCCCAAAAGACGAAGGTAAATAGATGCAGCGACTTATCAGACAATAGGTCAACCTTTCAAAGAAATCCAAGCCTGAAATTTCCATGCAACAAGGAAAAACTGGAGCACAAGATTGGAGGAGGACCCAAAAGAGGTCACCAAGAAGGGAGGAAGCAAGGGTTCCTCAGCACCTTCTCTCCATCTCTGAAACCTCAGCAGGATTCAGGGCTCATCTCGGCTCTATATAAGTCATGGCATCCAACTGCTAAGAAACAAAAAATAGTTAAATGATCCAAATAGAGGTTGAAGGCTTTATTCAGACGATGGGCTTCAGGGAGCACCTCAAAATTAGGTAACACTCTTCACTGAAGCAGTATTGGAGTTGCCATAGGACAAGGAGAGAGAGGTACGTGGCTTTGGTCTTGTCCCAGGTTCCAGTTTTCTTTATCTGTAATTGCTGCAAAGCTTGCTGTTGGAAAGGTCGGGATGGAGTGATTTCCGTGCCTCTGTCTCAGGTCACTGGTGCAATTTCATTTTGGCAGCTGACAGGACTCTTTGGAGAGCTCTTTGTAAGCTGGGATGGTTGTCTGTTGGCTATCTAATGTCAGTTAAGGTTCATGGGAGCAACACTTAGAAAAGCAGAAAAGGTCAGCAGAGAAGGGGTGAGGGTGGGGTGGAGGGAACCGAGGCAAAAGTCTAAGCACAAAACACTGGGGTCTGTTTTCATTTTTTACCATAGGCAGTAATAACCTGGGTTCATTTAGGGGCAGGACCCAAGCAGGACATTTCTCCTTTAACCATTTGGTGACAACTGGGTTTGAGCCTGTGCTTCGCATCTAGTAAGCCCTTGGCAATAGCCCTCCCAAATAGAGCAAGAGTCCTCCGGCCACTGCAGTAGCAGCTAAAGCAAACCTTAATGGGCTGGTTTTCTATTACTTAAACTGAAGCCAGCCAGGGAAAGGGAGGCAGAAAAACTGTTTGGACTAATTTTCTGGAACAATGCATTCCTGAACCCTGCCCAGCCACACCCTTGCCCCAGCCTGAGGCCCTGGCCGCTCCTGAACATGGAATTCACACACAAGCCAACGGCCAAGTTCAGAGCTGCGGAACACCTGTGTCTATGAGGAAATGAGCTGGTCTGATCTCTTCCCTCTTTCCAGAGGCTATAAACACAAGAGGCTCAAGCAGTCTTGCATTTCCCTGCCCAGCAACAGGACACAGGCTGACTCATTGGCAAGCAGGCATTAAGCAGCTACTCTGGGCCAGCCTCAGTGAATACAAAAGTGAATAACACCGAGCTATGAATAAACACTTGATAAATTTAGCTTTCCTCATACATTTCTCTGCTCAGCAATGAGCTCCTCCAGAATTGGCAGAATCCACCATTCACAGGATCTGAATATCAAATCATTAAGAAGTTCAAAGTCCTGAAGCTTTGTGTAAGGATGGTAAGGTAAGGAGGAAAGAGAGAACTTGAGAGGTCCAACTTTCTAGCTGATCAATGCCTTCAGTCAAAATTTTCCTAGAAGCCACTGATGCAGCCCTAACCCCACACCTTCTCTTTTTACTTGTTCTGGTTCCAATACTGGAAGGGTAATTCTTTTTCTTTTTATATTTAATCTTGAAGTGCCTTGGGTCAAGAAGGGGCTTTGACACATGGGGGATTACAAGTGCAAAACAAAGAGTGTATTAGAACAGATGTGTGGGGTCATTT
Source organism: Mirounga angustirostris (assembly GCF_029215605.1). Classification (NCBI taxonomy): domain Eukaryota; kingdom Metazoa; phylum Chordata; class Mammalia; order Carnivora; family Phocidae; genus Mirounga; species Mirounga angustirostris. The sequence continues at coordinate 40,089,104 of NW_026991719.1, forward strand.
CCCTGGTCTAGCTCACCTATCCAGGAACATTACAAAGCTCATCACCAGTCTCCATGAGGGTAGCTCATGGAGAGCTTCCAAGCTCTCCATGTGCTTCCAGGACTAGGCTATACCTGCCAAAGATTCTTTACCTGCAAAAGATTCTTTACCCCCTGCCTCTGATGGGGTTCCTAGAAGCAGGGGTTGACACAGGAATTTCTGTTGAAGTGATGTACTGAAGAAGGGCTCTAGGCAGGGGAGGCGGGGTGGCTAACAGGAATGTGATCTCAGCAGCAGGAGACTAGCTTTAGCCTGATCCCATTGGCACACCAATCACACCCTTGTATGTTACTGGCCAAGGTCTGCTGTAGGCAAAGGGGCATGGAGATTGCCCCGCAATCTAGGGAAGAAGGCATCTGTAAGTTATCAGCTAACAGTTGCAGCAGCTGGAATATGAATGTAAGGGCAGGAAAAAAGAATCTGGGTGAGGCATCAGCAGTCTCCACTACCACTCCCTCCATCACTATCTTCTAAATCAGGAGTCAGCAAACTTTCCATAAAGGGCCAAATTGTAAATCGTTTAAGCTTTTGCCATACGGTCCCTGTCACAACCACTCAGCTCTATCATCGTAGCACAAAAGTAGGCATAGACAAAATGTAAATGAATGGACAAGATTGTGTTCCCATAAAATTTTATTTACAAAAACAAGCTACTGTGTCTTCCACCTGTCCTTTTGGAAACAACCCATGATCTTGGTCTGCCAATGGCATTGGGTATGAGAGGCAGATGTGGACTGTGGTGAAGACTGGGCTTCTAACCACAGTAACCACAGCCCTGTCTCTCCTGGCTTTGGCTCTTTCACATATCAGTGACAAAAACCCAATTCAAATGAGCTCAAGGAAAATAGAGTAGGGGGAAGGAGTATTTAGTGACTCAGGTAATCTAACCATGGGTGGGCTGGCCTCAGGAACAACTGTTCTAAGACCTCAAACTCTTTAGGACCTGCCCTCTACTTACCCAACATTTTGGCTTTGATCTCCTCTACTATCAGTAAACTTGATTTCTTTTTTTTAAGATTTATTTATTTATTTGAGAGAGAGAGGGAGTTGGGGGGGGTACAGAGGGAAAGGGAGAGAGAGAATCCTAAGCAGACTACCCACTGAGCACAGAGTCCATCACAGGGCTCGATCTCTAGACCCTGAGATCATGACCTGAGCCAAAATCAAGAGTCAGACGCTCAACCAACTCAGCCACTCAGGCGCCCCTCAGTAGACTTGATTTCTGCACCAGGGAACATGGCCTCTGGCAGTTCTGGACTCAAATATGAATGACCCTAGCCCTGGAAAGGAAAGAGGATCTTCTCTAGCTTGGGTGAGGTAAGAAGATCAGGGGAAGAAAATTGGATCAAGCGCCCATCCATGGATCATTCACCCTCCTTCCCCTCTCCATGGCCAGGATGATAGATAGGATCTGACACAAGAAATGTGTTAAGGAAAGCCCAGATGTGGCCACTGGGGAATCATTTTGACCCAGAATCTCCCCCAAATTATGTCAATACAGTAACCTTGAGCTACTAACCTCTGGACCCTCAGTTTCTTTTCCCTCCTTTCTGCCTACGGTAAGATTTCAGTACTCAACAAATAGTTTTTGAGCACATACTATGTGCCAAGTACTGTGCTAGGTAGGTAGTGTTCAATTCGTATGAACAAGACAGAAATGTCTCTGTCTTCACTTAAATTCCTACAAGTGAGCTTTGCAAAACCCAGAACAGCAGGCCCAGAACTTGGTTCCAGTGGTTTGAGAATCACAAAACAAGGTATGTAGCTCTAAAGAATAGTCCCCATTTTACTGTTTCCACTTATTTCCCCCTCATTATCTCTACCCTACTGCATTGTCCTCCATCATTCCACTGAAACTACCCTGAAAAAAGTCATGGTACTTTCTTATTGCCAAAATAAATGCACCATTTTTGTCCTCACGTGTATTGAATTTGGGTGCAGTTGATGTAGCTGTCTACTGCCTGTGTTCTAAAACTGTCCTTTCTTAGAAGACAGGTAATCTTCTGGTTCTCCTCCTAGATACTTGAATGAGAAGTCAGTTAATTATGCTTTAAAATTTTTACTTTCTTTGCCTTTTTAAAATAAATACGAGGTTTTATACTGAATATTTAATCTTTAAAATAAAGTAATTTAAGTTAAATAAGGCTAATCAGAAAGTTAAAAAGTCTAGGATTCAAGAGAAAATGGTGGGGTTTTTTTAAGATTTTATTCATTTATTTGAGAGACAGAGCACAAGCAGGGGCAGAGGCAGAGAGAGAAGCAGGCTCCCCACTGGGCAGGGAGCCCCATGCAAGGCTCAATCCCAGGACTCTGGGATCATGACCCGAGCTGAAGGCAGATGCTTAACCGACTGAGCCATCCAGATGCCCCAGAAAATGGGTTTTAATCTAAACTTAATTCTATCTAGCTAACAGGATAAATTCTGTACACTTCATTGACTCAAGAAGAGGGGATATTGCTAGATTCAACTTAGTAAACATTGACTGTACATTCTCTGCACCAGATATATAATACTAGGCATTAGAGGTATAGAGATGATGAAGAGTCTGCCAAGAGCTTTCACAAAGAGTATCGGTGGAGGGGCTGGGAAGCTCCTGTAGATGAGATCATTATCTTGAAGTATGAGCAGGCAAACAGTGTGGCATGTCAGACCGGGCCAGGGCAGGTATATCAGAAAACAGCAAAGTTGGTGCTGGGAGTCCTGAAGAGGTCCTCATGACTAAAGTGTGAAGTTTAGGAGTGGGGACAGAGGGGCCAAGATGAGGCCAGAAGGAAGAGAGGAGTCCAATCAAGGAAGGAAATATGAAATTTGAACTTTTTTATGGAGGCAATAGGGGGACAGTAGAGCTGGGGTCCCTTAATCTAGGCTGTTATATGGTTGACCATCTTTTTATATGGGTTAGCCACTTCGATTTCTACTGGGTTGCCTATTTTTTTCTTATGAATTGGGAAGGCTTTATATAAGCTGGATCTTAATAATTTGCCTGCCTTCCAATGTTGCAAATATTTTCTTTCAGTTTCTCACTAATTTTTTATGCTTGCTTATGTGTCTTTGCCACACAGAAGGTCTGTAGTTTCATGTAGATACGTGGTCTTTCACTTTAGTGAATTCAGAGAATTAATCTTGTGTCTTAAAAAAATCCCTCTCCATTTTAAATGTGAAAAATATTCTCTTGTCTAATTTTATAGTCTTGTTTTTATGGTTGGCTCTTTATTCTAGCTGGGGAATTATTTATGTGCATGGTATAAGGTAGATACCTAACTTTTTTTCTAAAGAAAGAACCATCTTTCACAACACCATTTATTGTACAGTCTATTATATTCCACAGTATGAAATGTCATCTTAATCACATTCTAAATATTCCAGATTTCCCTATGCACGTTAATTTATATCGGTAAATATGTATAAAATTGAAAAACACCAAAACTTCAATTAGAAAATGGTCAAAAGACATAAACAGACAATCCATAGAGAATATATTTGGCTCATTTCCAACCTCAGTAGAAACATAAAGTACTGATTAAAATAATAAAATAAAATAGTTTATTTTTAAATCAGCAAAATGTCACACTTAGTGATTAAGAATAAGCCAGTTGGTAAAGGTACATTTTATTTATTTTTTTTTTTTTAAAGATTTTATTTATTTGACAGAGAGAGACACAGTGAGAGAGGGAACACAAGCAGGGGGAGTGGGAGAGGGAGAAGCAGCCTTCCCGCTGAGCAGGGAGCCCGATGCGGGGCTCCCCATCCCAGGACCCTGGGATCATGACCTGAGCCGAAGGCAGACGCTTAACAACTGAACCACCCAGGCGCCCCAGTAAAGGTACATTTTAATGAACATTCTCATTCTCTGCTGATGAGATTGTAAATTGGTACAATCTTCTATCCCTAAAGCATTAATTCTCATTAGCACAACAAATCATCCTTTAGCAGTGCATTCTAAAGAAATAGTCAGAGATTGAGTCAAGGATTTATATAAAGGATGTTCATCACAGTTATATTTAAAACCATGATAAATTTAAAGCAACCTAAATGTTGAACAATACAGATTAGTTAAATTAATTATGGTACAAGCATATGAGAGAATATTATGCTTTTATAGTTCTATTTTTATTTTTTTTTTATTTTTTTTTTTATTTTTTTTTTTAAAGATTCCATTTATTTGAAAGAGAGAGTGAGAGAGAGAGAGAGCACAAGAGGCGGGAGCGGGAGAGGGAGAAGCAGACTCCCTGCCGAGCAGGGAGCCCGATGCGGGACTCGATCCCGGGACTCCAGGATCATGACCTGAGCTGAAGGCAGTCGCTTAACCAACTGAGCCACCCAGGCGCCCCTATAGTTCTATTTTTAAAAACAGTTTATCAGTAAGGAAAATATTTTTGCATGACTCAATATCCATTCATTAATAACAAGTCTTGTCAAGTTAATTTCATTTCTTTTTTAAAGGAAGGGACAAGTAGACTAATATGTAAGTGGAATTCAACACATTTAAAGGGTGTTTAGGGGAGCCCGGGTGGCTCAGTCGTTGAGCGTCTGCCTTTGACTGGGGTCATGATCCCAGGACCCTGGGATCAAGCCCCGCATCGGGCTCGCTGTTCGGCGGGAAGCCTGCTTCTCCCTCTCCCACTCCCCCTGCTTGTGTTTCTGCTCTCGCTGTCTCTCTCTCTGTCAAACAAATAAATAAAATCTTTAAAAATAAAAATAAAGGGTGTTTAGAACCCCTAATATACATGTATAGAATTCCTGGTACACCTCGTGGGTTATAGTTGCCAAGTACTAGATATATAGATGTAAATAAAATGTAATCCCTGGCCTCAAGAAGTTCATAATACAGGGGCACCTGGGTGGCTCAGTTATTAAGCGTCTGTCTTCAGCTCAGGTCATGGTCCCAGGGTCCTGGGATCGAGCCCTGCATCGGGCTCCCTGCTCGGCAGGAAGCCTGCTTCTCCCTCTCCCACTCCCCCTGTTTGTGTTCCCTCTCTCGTTGTCTCTCTCTCTGTCAAATAAATAAATAAAATCTTTAAAAAAAAAAAGAAATTCGTAATACAATGATAGAAGATAACAAATGGAAAATTATAATACAGTGTTGTGAATGCAAGAGTATTAAGACTCATCCCATAAGAGAACACAGAAATGGGTATGAACTCAGTCCAGAGGCATCAGGGCAGAATGACATAGAACTAGCGTAGCTGGATTTCTGCAAGATGTTTCAGAAGTACTCTCCCATTCTCTGTATGGATCTCAATGGAAAATGCTGGAAGGATAGCAAATCAATTTGATAGGTCCATTGCAAAACTGTATCTGATAATCACTCTCTACTAGCATACTTCAGGATGCTGCACTTGATCTTTCTGATCCTTTCAAAAATGTTTTAAATGATTTGGATGAAGACACAAAATATATGCTTTAAGCATTTCCAAATGACTCAAAGATGGTAGGAATAGTTAACATAAAAGTTGAGGGCATCAAGAGTCAAGAAATACCTGGCAAAGCTTAATGATGGACCTCACTGACAGGATGAGAGTTAACCAGAATGCAAAGTCCCACATTTAATTCAAAGAATGGGTTAGCCTAGAGTAGGTAGCAGTTTATATTTTAGAAGACCATGGGAGTCTCAACATCATACTGGAAATCCTAGCTAATGCAATCAGACAAAAGGAAACAAAAGGTTTACAGATTGGGAAGAAAGAAAGAAAACTGTCTTTGTTCAGAGGTAACATGATCATCTATGTAGAAAATCTGAAAGAATCAACAAAAAAACTTCTGGAACTAATAACCAGTTACACTAGAGTGGTAAAATACAAGGTTAATACACAAAAGTCAATATCTTTCCTGTATACCAGCAATTAACAAGTGGAATTTGAAATTAAAAACACAGTATCATTTCCATTCATACTCCAAAAAATGGAGTACTTAGTTATAGATCTAACAAAGTATGTACAAGATACATATGAGGAAAACTACAAAACTCTTGATAAATGAAATCAAAAAAGAAGTAAATGCAGTAATATTCTAAGTAAATGGAGAAATATTCAATATTCATGGGTAGGAAGATTCAATATTGTCAAGATGCAAGTTCTTCCCAATTTGATCTATTGATTCAATACAATCACAATCAAAATCTCATAAAGTTATTTTGTGGATGTCAACAAACTAATTCTAAAATTTATATGAAGAGGCAAAAGACCCAGGAGAGCTAACACAATATTCAAGGCGAAAACAAAGTTGGAAGACAGACACTATTCAAGTTCAAGACTTACTACAAAGCTACACTACTCAAGATAGTGTGTTATTAGCAAAACAATAGATAAATAGATCAAAGGAACAAAATAGAGAGCCCAGAAATAGACCTATATAAATATAATCAACTGATCTTTGACAAAGGAGCAAAGGCCCAGTCAATGGAGCAAAGATAGTCTTTTCAACAAATGGTACCAAAACAACTGTATATACACATGAAAAAAAAAAAATGAATCTAGGCTCAGACCTTATATGCTTCACAAAAATTAACACAAAATGGATCATAAACCTAAATGTAAAATGCAATATGGTAGAATAGCAAAATAAACTCCTAGAAGATAACATAGGAAAAAATCTAGATGACGTTGAGTTTGGCAATAACTCTTTGGATGCAACACCAAAGGCATGATCCATAAAAGAAATAATTAATAAGCTGGGCTTCATTAAAAATAACATTTCTGCTCTGAGTAAAACACTGTCAAGAGGATGAAAAGACAAGCCACAGACCAGGAAAGGATATGTGTAAAAGACATATCAGATAAAGGACTGCTATCCAAAATATGCAAAGAACTCTTAAAATTCAACAGTAAGAACACAAACAACCCAATTAAAAACTGGGCTAAAGATCTTAACAGACAGCTCAACAAAGAAGATATACAGATGGCAATTAAGCATCTGAAAAGATGTTTTACATCATATGTCATCAGGGAAATAAAAATTAAAACAACAATGAGATATCACTACACTGCTGTTAGAATGGCCAAACTCTAGAACACTGACAATGCCCAGTGCTGGCAAGGATGGGGAGCAACAAGAATTCTCATTCATTGCTGGTGAGAATGCAAGTGGTACAACCACTTTGGAAGACAGCTTGGTGGTTTCCTACAAGACTAAACATACTTTTACCATATGATCTAGCAGTCATGCTCTTGGGTATTTACCCAAAGGAGTTGAAAACACACAAAAACCTACACATGGATATTTATAGCACCTTCACTCATAATTGCCAAAACCTGGAAGCAACAAAGATGTCCTTCAGTAGGTAAGTAGATAAATAAACTGTGGTACATCCAGGCGGTGGCATATTATTCAACACTAAAAATAAATGAGCTACCAAGCCACGAAAAGACACGAGGAAACTTAAATGCGTATACTAAGTGAAAGAAGCCAATCTGAAGAGGCTGCATATTGTATGATTCCAACACTATGACATTCTGGGAAAAGCAAAACTATGGAGACAGTAAAAAGATCAGTGGTTGCCAGGGGTTGGGGGGAGGAAAAGGTGAACAGGCAGAGCACAGAGGATTTTCAGGGCAGTGAAACTACCCTGTAATACTATACTATACTATCCTGGTGGATCATGTCATTATACATTTGTTCAAATCTATTTGTTCAAGAGCAAACCCTAATGTAAACCACGGGCTCTGGATGATGATGATGTAGCATTGTGGGTTCATCCATTATAACAAATGCACCATTCTGATGGGGGATATTGATGGTGTGGGAGGCTCTGCATGTATGGGGGCATAGGTTATGTAGGAAATCTCTACCTTCTGCTCAGCTTTGCTGTGATTCTAAAATTGCTCTAAAAAATAATTTTTTTAAAAGATGAAGGCATTTTGAGTGCAAGTTCAATGCAATCTTAGAGGACACCAATGCATTTCTGTTCAAGACATGAGATGTGCCAGCATTATGGTCATCTGTAGTGGATGAACCACACCTGAAACAAGATGGGTATCTCCCTTCAAGGAAGGACTGTTCCTTGCCAGATCACACTGGAAACAAAGCAGAAAACTGGGACTGTTCCATGTGAGAAAGAGAACATGAGAATCATTCCCAAATGTCTGATACATCACTTATTTTAGATGGCAACATAGGGGAGACGGGGAATATCAGAAGGGGGTATATTTCTCAACATTTGAGAAAGCACTTATGAGCACTTTATGACAGGTAGTGCATTTAAATAATATTGTTGAAGACTTACTCTGTGTCATGGAATTTTTCTTTTAATCCTCACTCCGTTTTATGAAGTCAGTATTACCATTACCCTCATATTACACACATAAAATAGATTTGCTGAATTGAATGAAAACTTATATAAGCTGCCCATAAATAAAACAGATTACCTTCAAGGCAGTAAGTATCCAGGTTGATGCAGAGGGCATGTAGCTCTGGGTCCCTTCGAGTCTAAAATGCTGTAATTCTATGATTAGATGAACTCAAGATCATGTGGGACACAGTTTCCCTGTTCAGGGAAAGTGTGTGAAAATTTGCTAGATAGTCATTCAAAATGAAGCAAGAATGAAGAGTCTTTCTGTGTAGCCCTTGTCCTTCCAGCAGGAGCAATTAGTCATGTTTTTCTTCCAGAGACAGCCCCAGATCTATCAACTTGCTGAGCCACCTTGCCCACTGTAGTGGGTGAATTCAATGCCTAGATCCATTGCCTGGTGGAACTCAGATGCCCATGTTTCGCCCACACCAATGTCTTTGGCGTGGTGACAGTTCAAATGCCATGGCTTCCACCTCTGTGTTCCTGACTGGTCTTCCTATTCCTCAGCTGAGATGGGAGTCTTATCCACCATACATTTGACATTTTTGAGCATATAATATGCACTAGATCCCACGTAACTTGTCCAAAAAGCCCATAATAATAGTAAATACTATTGTTATTCCATCTGTTAATTAAGTAAGCTCTACACCCAGCACGGGGCCTGAACTCATGACCCTGAGATCAAGAGTCACATGCTCTACTGACTGAGTGAGCCAGGTGCCCCATTGTTATTACCATCTTACAGATGTAGAAACTGAGGTTTAGCAAGTCCCTGAAGTACCAGGACTACTACAGGCTAGACCTAGGATTCAAACCTGGATCTATTGATGTCCAAATCCATGCTCTTACCCATCATTTCCTGGAATTAGTTCTCTTGGCAAAGACCCTCATATCTTGCCTAAGTGTTACCATTCTTAGGATCATGGATGGATTGGTTATCTACAACCATGGAGATTCTACTCACAAGAATTGCACATGAAATATCTCAGGGCTGTGCCCCACCAGCTAGATTAGATGCCACAGAGATTCACTTCTGAACCAGCAGCAGGCCACCTTGCTGTCCTTTAGAGCCAATCACCAAGGCCAAATTGGTTTCTCCTAAACCCCCTTCCATTGGCCCATATTGCTATATTCCCACCAGAAACTAATAAAGATGATAAGGATGGAGGAACGGGAGAGGGTGTGTGAATAAAAAGTGAAATAGTCTGAAAATTTTCACATCCTTTAAGCTCTTGAAATATAAGTGAAATTGTTATCAGAAGTAACTGGGGGAAATTTGGAGTAAAAGTTTATGTGAAGCTTGAAGGAATGGCATCAGCAGAAACAGTAAAGAAGTAATGATATATTTTATGCAAGACCCTATTGGAAAAGGGAAGCATATGGAAGAAGCCATAGCAGGTTACTAAAAGTAGGTGGGTAAATTTTCACCTTGTGAAGAAAGTCTACAGAGATCCCAAGTGAGCTATAGATGCATTCCCATTTTGAGTCCAGCAAATATCTCGTCCCACAAACCCTGAGCCTAGACTGGGAATTGGCAATGCTTGGTGGTTCAAGTTCCCTGGTAAAAAGCTTGGAAGAGGCAAAGAGGTTTAGTGGGCTTATCTCAGCATCAGACATGGTTACACATCAAGAAGCTGAGATACTTGAGCCCTGGGGAGACTTTCACTTATGTGAAGAAGACCTGCAGTTCCTCTGCCTGTTCCTGGAATTCTGGGAATTTGCTGGTCCTGCGCTGTGAAGGCATTCTTAGATCTACACACCAGCTTCAGGAGCTGAAAACAGCTACCTACAGTGGGATGCTGGAGCTGAGATAAAGGCAATGACCAAGGGAAGATCTCAGGAAATGATCTGACTGGCCATGCTATGTGTGAGCAGCAAGAGAGATGTCAATGAGTGTTTCCATCCAGAGGGCCTGTAAAATCTCTAGAGAAGGTCTGTAAAGATATTGAACTGGTTAGTGGAAAGACACAATTGAATACAATTATCATTCAATTGTCATAATGAGTGTTGTAAACTCATTATGAGAGTACAAGCCTGCTGACCAACGACATCCTTGCTATAATTGTTATAATTTTTTAACACATTGCTCTTGTATTCAATGGAACATTCCCCTTTAACACGGTGCTGAATCATAAGCCAAAAAAAAAAAAAAAAATCCCAGAGAAATTTCTGCAGATAAACCAGTGAAGAGAATGCACATTATACATTATTGTCAACATAATCACTCCATGAGGAGGGAAGGGGAGAAAAAAGGAAGTAGAATGAAAAACAAGGGGCTCAAACCCCTAGACACTGCAAAACATTCAGATGCTTGGGATTAAAACAAAATTTAAAAGGAAACCTTCCAGAAAGGAAGGGAATAAATGGAATCTGAGGCAGCTTAGGTGCTCAGGAAGCATGGAAAGGACTCTCCAGTGTGGCAGACAAGCGAAAGGGGACTTGAGTGGCCCCACCTCCCACGGGCAGGAGCGCCAAGATGGATGTCAACCCCAGACCCAGAAATTAACCCACTATTCTATAAAGGTGGCAGAGACAAAAATCTCACACTACAAAAAAAAAAAAAAAAAAAAAATCATGGTAACCTTGAAAATCTTAGAACCAAAAGACACCCCCCCCCCCCCCCAATAACTGGCCTGACATTAATGGCCAAAGCTATGCCTAAAACCATTTGCTCCCTCCTCTCCTTGGGAAGAAAAGAATAAGGAATGGACAAAAAGGAAAGGAATCTAACTGCAGCAGAAGATCTGGGAAGAGCGTCCCCTTGGACACTCTGAAGGAAGGAAGAGATAAGGAAATAACAAAAGAAAAAAATTAATACAAATTTCGTGATATGGAGACCCCGTGTTCCAATTCTGTCCACAAACTCAGGCTGCTTTGCCGAGCCAGTCTGTCCACCAGGGGCGCTGCTGAGGCTCTGCCTGGAAAGGTCGCCAATAGGCTCACTCTGATGGTTCAGGCCATTGTTGCTGCGGGGAGGGATCTTTGCCACCCTGGCAAGGGGGTACTGAAAGACATACTGCTGTTGAGCAGAGAGGGTGTGGCGGAGGCTGCTGCTGCTGCCATGGGAGAAAAGGACCGGGGGGAGGGGGGGCTGCCCACTGGGAGGCAGTGGCGACATCATGCCCACAGGTGGTGGCATCATAACTTTTCCTTGATGTGGGCAATAGATCCCAGAGCCCACAGGCGTACTTCCCAGGTATTGATCCTTTGGAGGAGAGCCATGGTGCCCAGGTGGGTGGCCCAGGTGCCCTGTTTCATCTGTGGTGGTGGTGGTTGCATCCAAGGGAGTGGGGGTCCATTAGGGTTATGCTGCATGGGATGTCTAGCATGCCCACCTGTCAGGTTGGGTAATGGGTGTGGGAGACTGTGGGGGCCACCTCCAGGACCACCAGGACCACCTCTGTGCATGCCATGGTAGGGCCAATTCTCTGAAGTGCCAGAATTTATCATCCAGGGTGGGCAGCTCTGGGTAGTGGACATGAGAGATGGTGGCGGTGGGTTGTTGGCTGGAGCAGCAGGCCCAGGTGCACTGGTTAGGGGCGTGATGGTGGGCCCAGAAGTGGAGCCCACAGGCACTTCACCTGGTTCAGCCATGAGGGACAAATATTCTTCATCCATCCATCCTTTATCCTGAGCTGACTGGGGGTCAGCAGGACTTTGGAATTTGCAATCAGAAGCAGTGTGGCCACACTTGGTACTCACTGTGGTATTGGTAATGCTGCAGGTCTCTGAGCTCTGCCAGGGTCTTACGATCCTGCTCTCCTCTTCCTGAAGGGTCCCATTCAAGCAAGCCAACTACCGAAGCTGCATCTTCCATAGATCATTCTGGTCCTCAGGGGTCCCACTACCCTGTTTCAGGATGTTTCTTATCTGTTCCATGGCTTTCTTCACATTCTCCATGGTGTTGGTGGTAACTAGGGCATGAAATGGCTCACCTTCTGCAGGCAACATCTGGCCATCTTTGCGCCCAGCTTTCCCTTCTTTGACAGACCCTTTTCCCCAGACCACTGGGTATTGGTATTACACTCCTTTTATGTGTTCTTGGATGTGTCCTCTCTGGGCCCAATCAGCAGTCCCATGAAGTTGATTTCTGGGTACGTATCTTGTGGAATCATTATTATTTTATCACTCACACAAGTTTTTAGAGGTTTATAATCTGCAGGAGGCTTAAAATCGGGGTTGAGGGCAACCATCTCTATGATGAGGTTGTGCCGCTCCTCTTCAGGCATTTTGCCAGTGTGGAACTCACGGGCGTTAAGCCTCGTCCCCTTGCTATTATAGATGGGCTCAGGTGATGTCCTCAAGGTTGGGGGGATGCCCAGGTCTCCTGTGTACAGCTTATGAGTCAGGTCTTCTATCTGCAGTTGCACTATATAAGCTCTTTCTTGTTCCTGAGTAAGTCCAGGGGGGAAAATTGTAGGCATTCCTGGATTCACCATCTTCTGTTTCATTGTATCTTGGTTCCAGTGGCTCCTCTTCCACTTCATACTTGGGAAGTCCAACAGCACCCTGTCATGTGCTCTGGTCACCATGGTGCCCCCCAGACCAGGCAGTGGTGGCTTCTTCTTGGGTGAACCTTCCAGGGGGAGGGGACCTGACTACGTTGCCGTGGAGCACGTAGAGTCCGTCTCTCACACCCCCAGCAGTGGCTGGGCCAGATGCACTGGCCCATTTTTTGAAAATGTTTGTTATAAAGCAGTAAGCCTCTGGTTGCTTAGGTGACTCAGTCAGTTAAGTGTCTGCCTTTGGCTCAGGTCATGATCTCAGGGTTCTGGGATTGAACCGTGCTGGGGCTTCCTGCTCAGTGGGGAGTCTGCTTGTCCTTCCTCCTGTCCCTCTTCCTCTCCCTTTGCCCCTCCCCCTGCTTGTGCACTCTCTCTCTCAAACAAATAAATAAAATTTTTTTAAAAAGCAGTAAGCCTCATCATCTACTGTGAGATAATCATAAATTACCTGTTACTAATGAGAGTTAAATACTAAAATATTTTATTTACTTATATTCAAATATTCAAAGTTATCCCAATAATAATGTTATTAGTACTGTAGCAGACACTGTTATTGCCCTACCCAAAGCCCCTTGGCCTTCATCTCTACACACTAAAGGCTGTCTGCTGTGAGTATCTGTGACTTTCTGCCTGAGAGTGGTTTGCTGGCTACCAGAGCATTCAGGACCCTGTGCATCGCAAAATGAAAGTGCTGAAAAATTAATGTCCCCCGGGCAGCCCTCAACCAAGGAGGGATAGGCGTTAGTAGTTAAATACCCCAGCTTTCTATCCCCTTGGTTGAGATAACTCTGAGGTGTATCTTCTACACTGGCTCTTACAGTTCCTCAGTAGGATGGCTTTCCAGTTTCCTACAGTGGTAACTTGCAAAAAGACCTTTGGTTGCCTTCTTTCCTTTCCCTGTCTTCTATCCCCAATCCCCAAGCAGCACTTTCTGGGATTCCCTCCCAAATTAACAATTACCACCGTAATCCTTGTCTTAGGGTCTAGTTCTGGGGTAAACCCAACTAAGGCACCTACTTACTTTTTTTTTTCTGACATACTTTGCTGGATGGGAGAGCCAGTGGACTGTAAAGTAGACATCCATTGCCCTGAGTACATCCATGGAAATACGGTATATGTATTACAGTAGAGCAAAGGATTATCATAAACTTGTAACTGATTGATTGACCATGACACAAGAAGAGATTTCATCTCCATAGAGGATGGGACCCTGGAGAACAGTGCCACACTTTATGATCTCTCTCTACTCCCAGTCCAGTCCCAGCTTCAAGAGCATTAGTTGGTACAAAAATGCTTGAGAATACCCTTTATTTTTTTAAAAGATTTTATTTATTTATTTGACAGAGAGAGACAGTGAGAGAGGGAACAAAAGCAGGGGGAGTGGGAGAGGGAGAAGCAGGCCTCCCGCCAAGCAGGGAGCCTGATGCGGGGCTCCACCCCAGGACCCTGGGATCATGACCTGAGCTGAAGGCAGATGCTTAACCAACTGAGCCACCCAGGCGACCCTTTCTTTCTTTCTTTCTTTCTTTCTTTTTTTTTTAAGATAGGTGAGGCAGCTCAACCTCAACTTGTAGAATGATGTAATAAAGACCTCCAAAAACCCACTCCTCATAAAAGCAAGAAGAACACTGGATAAAATGATCATAATCAATATTTTCAGGGCTCTGGAAATTAATTAAAGGCTTACAACAATATTAGGAATGTTTATTCAAGAAAAGTGGCTGAATCTTGGTAAGAACAACAAATACTGTAGCATTTTAACTTGCCGTAATCCCACCCCTTCTCTCCTTTTCCACAGTAGCCTTGAAAACCCATGAAATCACAATTATGGGAGCTGGGAAACCTGACAGCTTAGCATTCACTGGAAGGAGAATAGAACAGCCTTGAAAAGTCCCTAAAAAACCCAACCCTAGAGAATTGTCACTATTTGACCTGTCTGGCAATTCACTAAAAAGCTCCTTTCATAGAGCTAATCTTTATTTGACCTGACTCAGAACTTTCTCTGTGCAAACAACTCTACCTGCAGGGCATTGAAAAAGCAATCATTGAGAATTATTTAAAATCACAGCTGCCTGAGATGGTATTTCAAGCTGGGGTTAACAAGAGGCTGACCAAAAACTTTAAAAGAAAAAACCGGGGAGTAAGATTTCTGTAGGGTGCTTTGAAAAGCTCTGACATATTATCAGGAATCAAGGGGGCCACATGAGGGACACCTGGGTGGCTCAGTCAGTTCAGTGTCTGCCTTTGGCTCAGGTCATGATCCCGGGGTCCTGGGATGGAGCCCCACATTGGGCTCCCTGCTCAGTGGGGAGTCTGCTTCTCCCTCTGCCTGCCGTTCCCCCTTGCTTGTGCGCTCTCTCATTCTGACAAATAAATAAATAAAATCTTAAAAAAAAAAAAAAAAGCCACATGAATGTGGTGGGCTGTGCCCAAGCCCAAAAAAGACCTCAGAAGACCCTAAACTCTTACCTTTGGCCAATATTGAGGCTCTTCACAAGCAGGAAGTGAAGGTTAGCACAAAGGCACAAAACTGCGAGCTGGGGCATTTGAAGCATGCCCCAAAACATGTACTGAACCTCTCAGCAAATGCTGGGATACTAATTGGCTCCAAGCATTTAAGAAAATCCCTGCTCCGTGGTTAGCTGACTATTATGCTAACCATGCAGAGACTTCAGTGGCCACACACAACAAATTAATATAGATTTTATAGAATGAGTCCAGGAAAGTCACTAAACATGCTACAGATCAATATCTCTTATGAATGTAGATGCAAAATCCTTTTTAAAAATTAGCAAACTGAATTCAGCAGCATCTAAAAAAGATTACACACCATGGCTAAGTGGCATTTATCACAAGAATGCAAAGTTAGGTTAACACACAAAAATCAATCAATATAGTACACCATATTGATAGAATAGAGAATAGAAACCACATGATCATATCAATGGATGCAGAAAAGCCTTTAACAAAATCTAGCACCCCTTCATGATGAAAACACTCAAGAAACTAGGAATAGAAGAGATCTTACTCAATCTAAGAAAGGACATTTACAAAAAACCCACAGCTAACATCATACTTAATGGTGAAAGACTGCTTTCTCCTAAGATCAGGAACAAGGTAAGGATGTCTTTCTATAAGGATTCTCACACCTTCTACTCAATATTGTAATGGAGGTTATACCTAGGGCAATTGGGCAAGAAAAAGAAATGAACGACATACAGATTATAAGGGAAGAGGTAAAGCTAGTCACAGATGACATGGTCCTATATGTGGAAAATCAAAAGGAATTGACACCAAAAGTATTAGAACTAATAAGCAAAGTCAGCAAGGTTGCAAGATACAAGATCAATATACAATACCATTTGTATTTCTATGCACCAACAATGAACAATCTGAAAATGGAATTAAGAGAACAGTTCTATTTATAGTAGCATCAAAAAAGAAATAGGAATAAAAAGGATACATTTACCAAAAGAGGTTACAACATAAAAATAAACAAATGACTCAATTAAAAGTTAGGCAAAGGTTTGAGTAAGCATTTAGCCAAAGAAGATCTACAAATAGCCAATGAACACATGAAAATATGCTCAACATCATTAGTCATTGGAAAAATAAAAGTCAAAACCACAATGAGATACCACTCACCAGGATGCCTATCATCAAGAGGACAGACAATAGCAAGGGCTGACAAGAATGAGGAGAAAGTGGAAAGTGTTCCATCCACCGCTGGTGGGAATGTAAAATGGCGCAGCCACAGGGAAAAACAGTCTGTCAGTTCTTCACAGAGTTACCGTATGACCCAGTAATTCCCCTTTTAGTTAGATACCCAAGAGAATTATATCCGCACACACACAAAATAAAAAAACCTGTACATGAGTGTTGATGGCAGCATTTTTCATGATAACCCAAAAAGTGGAAACAACTCAAATGATGAATGGATAGACCAAATGTGGTATATTTATATGATAGGTTTTTTTTTAAGATTTTATTTATTTATTTGAGAGAGAGAGAATGAGAGAGAGCACATGAGAGTGGGGAGGGTGAGAGGGAGAAGCAGACTCCCTGCCGAGCAGGGAGCCCGATGCGGGACTCGATCCCGGGACTCCAGGATCAGGACCTGAGCCGAAGGCAGTCGCTTAACCAACTGAGCCACCCAGGCGCCCTTATATGATAGATTATTATTCAGCCATAAAAAGTAGTAAAGCTCTGATACATGCTATAATATAATGCGAATAAATCTTGAAAACATTATGCTAAGTTAAAGGAGCCAGGCATAAAAGGTCCCATATTATATGATTCCATTTATATTAAATGACCAGAATAGTCAAATCCATAGAAACAGAGAAGGGATTAGTGGTTTTCCAGGGGCTGGCGCAGGAGGAAATGGGAAATGGCTACTGACAGATGCGGAGCTTGGTTGAGGAGTGTTGAATACAATGTTCTGCAATTACATAGTAGCAAAAGTTGTACAACTTTGTGAATATACTGAAAACTTGAATGGTACACTCTACAAGGACGAATTTTATGGTATCTGACTTATATCACAATAAAGTTGTTATTAAAATATAATAAATAAAGGGCGCCTGGGTGGCTCAGTTGGTTAAGCGACTGCCTTCGGCTCAGGTCATGATCCTGGAGTCCCAGGATCGAGTCCCATATCGGGCTCCCTGTTCAGCAGGGAGTCTGCTTCTCCCTCTGACCCTCCTCCCTCTCATGCTCTCTGTCTCTCATTCTCTCTCTCACAAAAAAAAATATATATATAATAAATAAGAAAAAAATGTTAAAATGTTAAAAAATGTTACCCGCATGGCCTCCTGGGTAACAGCAAGGCAAAGGCCTCGAGCTACTTTCAGCATCTCTTGAATCCATCAGTGTAACTTCACGGTACAACAGGGGACTGCAAGAGACTGCGGTATTCTCTTCAGAAAGCGCCCTGAAACATCCAGTTTGGGTGCTGTTTGTGGGGGCAAATGAAGAGAAAGAACAATCCTGCTTGAGCACCCGTGTCTTGGCGTGCCAACCGACAAAGGTGTACTTATAAACTGCTTCAAAGATGATCCAGAGAGGGAGTAAGCAGCAAAGCTGACATGCCTGCTAAAGGGGAGGAAGTTGAAAGAAAAGATTGCTTCAGGGCCAACTTCATGGGTGTGTGACCTGTGCAGCCGTACCTGGCCCCACATTCAGAAGGTTTAATGCTGTGCTGTTGATGCCTTGAAATTCTCTTTTAAAAATAATTTTTACAAGATTTTATTTATTTCAGAGAGAGAGAGCGCACGAGCAGTGGGGAGGGGCAGAGGGAGAGGGAGAAGCAAGCTCTCTGCTGAGCAGGGAGCCCGACACGGGCTGGATCCCAGGACCCCAGGGCCCCAGGATCATGTCCCGAGCCAAGGGCAGATGCTTAACCGACTGCACCACCCAGGCACCCCGCTGCCTTGAAATTCTTAATAATTTTATCTCCAAACTTGAGTTTTGTATGGGAAATCTGGTGGAACAATGGAGCATGAGTGTGAGCAGAAGAGATGTGGGCAACATGCATGTCCACTGTTTGCTGTCACCCCAGTCACATAGAGCATTCATGTTATCTCATGAGCACCAAATTCCAGTGGATCTACGATGCATCAAGAGTTCAGTGACACTAAAAATCAGTACACGCTATATCTATGTGTTATGTCTATGACCGAATATTCAGGGCCACTGACAGCCCCCAGAAGGCACATTTCCCACGTAAACTAGAACTTGCTAAGATGGCAGTGGTGTTCTAAGAACCACAAACAACCCAGGGACCCTATCATACCCTTCCTTACTCCCATTACTGCATTGCATTAGCTAATCACCTACTCTGAAAGTGATGACAAAGAAGGAATGGGAAAAATAGGGCAACCCATAGTTCCTTTCCTTCCAGCTTTTCCTTACTCATCAGTAAGCCAAAGTGGATTATTGGTAGACTGTGAGCACATCAAGAAGTGAAATGAAAATATTTGGCTTCGTTTTGTGTAGGATTTCCACTGTTCTGGTAAGAATGATACACGTATGCATGTATGAGCTACAAAATACTGATTGTGTGGTTTTGGCGATTCTGTGTACAGGTTAAAAGTAGCATTGGGTAATACAAAAATGAATGGTAAAATTCATGCTAATAATTCAAATTTTTTAATTTTTCTTTGTTTAGAACCCATTAAATAGCAAATAGAAAACATCGTGACAAGTCAAGCGAGAGAGAGAAACCAAGGGAGATAGGACAAAGCTTTCCATTTTAGTACCTTTAACGGCACTTTGTTCCTGCTTTTTGAACAAATGGCCCCACATTTTCCTTTTGCACTGGGCCCTGCAATTTATGTAACTGGAGATTGCCTTGATAACTAAATTTGTGATTTTCAAAAAGTCTGCTGCTTCACAAGCCTACACTTTATGTTGGAGTCACTGTGTGGGTGTAAATTGTGTGAGTGGGTGTGTGTTAGCAGGGGTGGGGTGAGGTGGGGAAGGTGCTGGAAAGCAAGCTGACAGTGCAAGTCCAAATTAAGAACACGCAGAGGGGTTTCAGTTGGACTCTCTGAGGGGCTCACACTCAGTATCAAAGTCACAGAAAAAATGCTGAGATATCATCTTAAATTTTCCAAGTCAAATGATGAAGAGATAGGGGTGGAGGGGGGCGGGGAAGAGTTTCAGCTTCACCATGGCAGCAAAAATTTTTCAGAAGCCTGAGTGAGACAGCTCTCCCTCAAAGCTAACCGTACAGAATGTGAAGGAAAATCAAAATTGGTCACGAATGTCATTTGTTGTGAGATGCAAAGCAATCTCGAGCTTTTCTCCACGTTTTACCCTTGGCATTTTTGTGAAAAAGAGTTGCTGCCTCCCAGTGCCCAGGCGGTGAATGTTTTCAAACACACCACCTCTCTCACCACATAAAATGAGTTTTGGATTATTTACGCTCTACATCTTGACATCTATTTGAAGTATATATTATCCTATAATAGGCGTAAAATATTTTAAAGATACAAAACTAAAGCTCGGTGAAATCAAGTAGTTCACTCAAAGTCACACAAAGAGCTAAAGAAGAATCCCAATCTGTTACCGCTTGACATAATGAATGGGATACTGGATTTTGTTTCCTTACTCTCTAAAGACAGCACATGGTTTTCTAATTTGGTGTTGGCTGTGTGGTTTTGTGGGCAGGAAGGGATGATGATTCACTTTAGACTAAGAGCTACTTCAGATATTGTAAAGGTCAGCTGATTAGCAATCTTAATTCCATCTGCAACCTTAATTGTCTTCTGCTGTGTAATGTGTATTCATGGATTCTAGGGATTATGACTTGGATATATCGGGGGGCCATAATTATGCCTACACATACATGATGCAAAAATGAGTAAATATGCAATTTAACAATAAATTGGGAGACTTCAATATTCAACTCCCCAAAATTGATAAAATAACTAGACAGAAAATCAGCAAGGATATATAAGACTTGTTGTGCCTTATTGGCACCATGCTATCAAGCACCTTGACTTAATTGACATCTATAGAACACTCCACCAAACAATATACTACACATTCTTTCAAGTACACACAGAACTTTCTGCAGGATACACCATATTCTAAGCAATAAAACTAGCACCAATAAATTAAAAAGGATCGAAATAATTTAAAATATATTCTCTGAAACACAATGGAATTAACTTAGAAATAAAAAAAAACAAAATAATTGGGGCTCTTGGATGGCTCAGTAGGTCGAGCATCTGCCTTCGGCTCGGGTCATGATTCCAGGGTCCTAGGATCAAGCCCTGCATCGGGCTCCCTGCTCCACAGGGAGCCTGCTTCTCCCTCTCCCCCTGCTTGTGCTTGCGCACACTCTCTCTCTGTCAAATAAATAAATAAAATCTTTTTAAAAAATTGTCAAATTCAAAAATATTTGGTAACTGAATATCACTTTTCTATCTGTGGGTCAAAGAAGAAATTAACAAGGGAAGTATTTTTTAGCTGAATGAAAATGAAATCACACCATATAAAAATGTATGGGATGCAGCCAAAGCAATATTAAGAGGGGAATTTATATCCACAAATAGTTATGTTAGAAAAGAAGAAACGTCTCAAATCAATATAGTAAGCTTTCACCTTATGAATCCCCAAAAAGAATTAATTAAACACAAGGCAAGCAGAAAGAAGATAATAGATTAGAATGCAAATCAATGAAAGACAAAATAGGAAATCATTAAAGAAAGATCAATAAACCTAATTCTTTGAAAAGATTGACAAAACTGATAAAACTTTAGCTAGACTGACCAAGAAAAAAGAGAGAAGACACAGACCACCAAAATCAGGATAAAAAAAGAGGGGACATTACTACTGATCTTACAAAACACAGAAGAATTATAAGGGAATACCATGAACTACTTTATGACAACAAATCAGACAGTTTAGATGAAATGTACAAATGCCTAGAAAGACATAAGTTAGCAAAATTGACTAAAAAACAAATAGAAAATCGAAATAGGCCTATAACAAGTAAAGAAATAGATTTAGTAATCTAAAATCTCCCCATGAAGCAAAACCCAGGACCAGATGGATTCAAAGGTAAATTCTATCAAAGATGTAAAGATGAAATAATGCCAGTCCTACACAAACTCTTCTTGAAAATAGAGGAGGGAACAACTCTCAATTCATTCTATGAGGCAGTATAACCATGATATCAAAGTCAGACAAAGACATCACAAAAAGAAAATTGCAGACCAACATCCCTCATGAATATGGACACTATAATTCTCAAAAAAAATTAACAAAATAAATCTAGTTAGATATAAAAAGGATTATGTATCACAACCAATTAGGATTTATCCTAGGAATGCAAGGTTGGTTTAAAGCTGAAAACCAGGGGCACATGGGTGGCTCCAGTCAGTTAAACATCCAACCCTTGGTTTTGGCTTGGGTCATGATCTCGGGGTCCTGGGATTGAGGCTCACATTGGGCTCCATGCTCAGCACAGAGTCTACTTGTCCCTCTCCCTCCTCCTCTGCCCCTCTCCCTGCTTGTGTACGTGCTCTCTCTCTGTCTCTCTCTCAAATAAATAAATAAATAAAATTTTTAAAATAAAGCTGAAAACCAACTAACATAACAAGCCATATTAAAAAAAATAGAGGGCAAATACTGCATGATCATCTCAACAGATACAGAACAGGTATTTCACAAAATCCAATACCCATTCATAATAAAAACTCTCAACAAACTTGACATAGAAGGGAATTTCCTCAAACTGAAAAGGGGCATCTATGAAAACCATACAGCTACCATATTTCATGGTGAAAGACTGAAATGCTTTCCCCTTAAGATCAGGACTAAGGAAAGGCTGTCCATTTCACAACTTCTATTCAGCCTTGCACTTGAGGTTTGACCGGTGCAATTATGTAAGGAAAAGAAGGAGAAAATATTCAGGTTGGAAAGGAAAAAGTAAAACTTCACAGATGATATAATCCTGTGTATAGAAAATCCTATGGAATTCTCAAAACACTATTAGAATGGATAAACAAGTTCAGCAAAATTGAAGGACACAATACCAAAACATGAAAATCAATTGTCTTTCTATATATATGAGGAATGAATAATCCAAAAGTGAAATTAAGAAAACAATTCTATTCATAATATCATCAAAATGAATAAAAGTTTAGCAATAGATTTAACAAAAGAATTGCAAAGCAAGTACACTAAAAATTACAAACTTTGCTAAGGGAAATTAAAGAAAATCTAAATAAATAGACATTCCATGTTATTGGATTTTGGAAGATTCCATATTGTTAAAATAATAATTCTTCCAAAATTGATCAATAGATTCAGTGCAATCCCCATCAAATTTTCATCGGGCTTTCTATCTCTCTCTCAGTCAATCAATAAGATTATCATAAAATTTATATGAAAAATCAAAAGTCCCAGAATAGCTAAACCAGTTTTTAAAAAAGAGATGTGGCAGACTTTCATTTCAAAAATTTTAGAGCTTACTATAAAGATACAGCAATCAAGACAGTAAGGTAATACATTAAGGATAGACATACAGATCAATGGAACAGAACTGGGAGTCCAGAACTACACTTCTGTATTTGTGGTCAATTGATTTTTCAACAAAGTTTCCAAAGCAATTCACTGGGAAAGGGTAGTCTTTTCAACAAACGGTGCTGGTATGTGGACATCCACGAGCCAAAAGATGAACTGTAGACCTAAATGTTAGAGTTAAAACTATAAAGATATTTAAAAGAAAAATTTCAAGATCTTGGGTTCTACAAAGATATCTTAGATACAACCCTAAAAGGAATGATCCATAAAAGAAAAAAATGTGATAGATTGGACTTCATCAAAATTTTAAACTGTTGTGCTTTTCAAAGCATACCATTAAGAAAATAAAAGGACGGGCGCCTGGGTGGCTCAGTCGTTAAGTGTCTGCCTTCAGCTCAGGTCATGATCCCAGGGTCCTGGGATCGAGTCCCGCATCGGGCTCCCAGCTCGGCAGGAAGCCTGCTTCTCCCTCTCCCACTCCCCCTGCTTGTGTTCCTGCTCTCGCTGTCTCTCTCTCTGTCAAATAAATAAATAAAATTTAAAAAAAAAGAAAAGAAAAGGACAAGCAACAGCCTGGGGGAAAATACTTGCAAGTCACATATGCAACAAAAGACTTGTGTCCAGAGTATAGAAAGAACTTGAGGCACTTGACTGGCTCAGTCAATAGGGCATGTGACTCTTGATCTCAGGGTTGTGAGTTTGAGCCCCATGTTGGGTGTAGAGATTACTTAAAAATAAAATCTTAAAAAAAAAGATTATAGCAAGAACTCTTACAACTCAATAATAAGACAAACAATTCAAAATTGGCAAGTGATTTGAACAGATATTTCCCCAAAGAAAAGATATGAATAACCAATAAGCACATGAAAAGATGCTCACCATCATAAGTCATTAGGAAAATGCAAGTTAAAACCACAAGGCAATACTATTTCACATCCACTAGAATGGCTATAATCAAAAAGTCAGACAACAAGAAATGTTGACAAGGATATGGATAAAGGAGAACTCTCATACGTTGCTGGGGGAAATGCAAATGATGCAGCCACTTTGGAAAACTGGGAATTTCTTAAAAAGTTAAACACACTTTTACTATATCACCCAGAAATCCCACTCTTTGGTATCTACCCAAGCTACATGAAAACATACGCCTATACAAAAACTTGTCCACCGATGTCCGTAGCAACATTACCTGTAAAAGCCAAAACATGGAAGCAACCCAAGTGTCCATCAATGGAGGAATGGATGAACAAAAGGTGATACAGCCAAACAATGGAATTTTATTCAACAAGAAAAAGAAATGCAGTAGTGATACATGCTACAACATGGAAGAACCTCAGAAACAGGCTATGAGGAAGAAGCCAGACATGAGACCACATATTATATGGTCCTATTTTTATGAAATGTCCAGAAAAGGCATATTTATAGAGACAGAAAATAGATTCATGGTTGCCTGGAGCTGGAGGTGAGAAGGGGAAGTGATTGCAAATGGGCACAAGATTTCTTTTTGGGGTGATGAAAAATATTCTAAAACTGGATGATGGTCATAATTGCACAACTTGGTAAATTTACTAAAGCTCAGAAATTGTACATTCAAAATGGGTGAATTTATGGTGTACAAATTATGCCCTAATAAATTTATTTTAACAATTCTAATGGAAACCAAATTCCCCACTTGGGGTACAAGACATACTGCAGCTCCTTTGGAGTACTGGCTAGTGTTAACAAACCCATAAGGTAAGACCTTTAGAGACCTCTCTTTTTACAAAGTGACAAACTACAATAGCTATAGCATTTATTGAGTTCTTGCCATAAGCCATGAACTATCCTAAGTGCTTTAAATACATTTGCTTTTTTCATGCTCATAATACATTTACAAGTTAGATCATGTAACTTGATCCAGGTCACACAGGTGGCCAAACCAGTACTCCAATTCATGCCTGCCTGGATTGAGAGTTCTTCCATATTCTTAGGTCTTTACATGAAGCTTTAAAAAAAAGGACAAATCGGGGCACCTGGGTGGCTCAGTCGGTTAAGCATCCAACTCTTGATTTCGGCTCAGGTCGTGGATCTCAGGGTCGTGAGATTAAGCCCCATGTCCAGCTTAGCGTGGAGTCTGCTTGAGATTCTCTTTCCCCCTCTGCTCTTCTCCAGGTTCGAGCACGCTCTCAAGCTCTCGCACTCTCTCGCTCTTTCTCTCTCAAAATTTAAAAAAAAAGAACAAATCACCACCTTTAAAGAGATCTGGAAGACTTCGATACCTATTTGACAAAGTAGTAAATATAATGCAATCGTGATCACAGACTTCAAGAAAATGTAGTAGTCTCTAATGCAGTGCAAAAAATTACCCCAGGCTTGGTGACGTAGAACAATAATAAACGTGTATTATCTTGCAGTTTGGGGAGGTCAAGAATCTGGGGATGGCTTGGCTAGGTGGTCCTAGTGCGGGGTTTCTCATGAGGTTGTACTCAAGATGCCAGTGGGGCTACTGTCATCTCAAGGCTTAGCTAAGGCTAGAGCATCTACCCCCAAGGGGGCTCACTCACATGCCTGGTAGGCTGCTGCTGGCTGTGGGTGGGAGGCCTTAGTCCCTCTCTATAAGACTGCGTGTGTATCCTCATGACACGGTTGCTCACTTCCTCCGGAAAAACTGTCCAAGAGACCAAAGTGGCAGCTGTGTTGTCTTTTATATTTAACCTCGGAGGTCACACGCCATCATTTTGCAATGTCCTCTTCTGTGTGGGAGGAGTCTACACAAGGAAGTGAATACTGAGAGGCAAGGATCATCGTGGTCCATCTTGGAAGCTGGCTAATATGGCAAATGTCCCACGCTTTCTGGGACAGTCGCGAAAGCAGGAGCCGTCCAGCATTCAGTTCCACATTTACGGCAGTCATACACATGACACTCTCACCAAGCCAGAAATACTTGCTCCGAAGTCATGGATAGCAGCCTGTCCCTAGGCTGCCCTCCTGCTCTGCTCGCCCCCCATGGAGATCTGAGGGGACCCATGCAGGGCAAACGGGAAATTGGAATATGACTTTTGGTGCCTCCCCACACCATAGCATTTATCTGCAATCTTATCTTGGCTTCTTCCCTCCTATGGATTTCCTATCCCGCACATAGCTTCTCTACCCTTCACCACATTCCCCACTCCTCATTGAAACGGACCTGTCCTGCGTCCCATCTTCTTGAATCTTCCTTTCTATCTAGAGCTTGGAAAACTCTAAATCTGGAATAGTAATTCAAGGTAGTGGGTTAGGGACTCATTTAGTATATTTGCCTTCTAAGTGCGTTCCAAAATTTTAGACCAAATATGGATGCATGGGAGAGTTTCAGTCATTGGCAGGCAGAGGGGGAGCATTTCTGTCTCTTCACATCATACCAACTGGATTCAAACCATACCTTCATGCATCTCTTTGTACAGCACCTTATGATATGGACACATTACTAGAAGAGTAGAATTTTTAGAATCTGAGCCACACCTAGGAAAAGCTTGTCAGCCAAAAAACCCCCAAAAAACCAAAAAACACCCAAATCAGTTCCTTTGAGTACAGCTTTTTAAAAGTACATTTAAAACACCACCCCCATGAATGCTTCAAAAGGTACATTTCTGGACCCTATGAATATGAAAATATAATTCGCATCTAAGAGTTGATATTCTGCCTAAAACAAGGCAGTTAACAAATGTTGCCTCCTGAATAATTAGACATTACAAGTGTAAGGAGCTATCGGGACAGGGCACCATTATGTTAAGAAACCAATGAATTAAAAATGTATTGCATTCCTCAGCAACTCTTGGGAGTTTTCGCTGCCCCCCCCAACGCCTGCCATTAACAGAGAGAAATAGAGGAATGGATGGTTTATTCAATCAACAAAAATTCCTCAGTGCCTGCTCTGTCCGGTAACTACCCGTGCTGGTACTGGGCACATGGAGCCGGACAAAACAGACAGAATCCTGCCTTCATTGTCCTTAAAACCCAGCAGGAAGGCATGATGCGAGTGAATATTTCAGAAATTTACTCACAAGGGTGATGTATGCTAAGAAGGAATAGATAGTCCAAAACTAATTTATGCACCCCTACACTTCAAGGAAAATTTTTATGACCAGGACCATGCTTCTCTTTTAGCATACAGGGAAGCGGTATAATATACTCATCTTGGAAAACAAGTTCTAAAGTCTGACTCTTCAAGCTCCAAATTCCAGCTCTATCATGTAGAAGTTGCAAGCGCGTGGGCAGTGTAAATTCTCTCTCTAGCCCGCGTTTCCTCATCTAAAAATAAAGCCTGCTTTGGGGTGCCCTTGATATAATTGAGATTATACATGACAAAGCATACTGCCTGACAGATGAGTGCTTAGTAAATGTTATCTGTAATTTTATGAACCATGTCTCCTATTAAAATTGGTTTCCATTCCTTGAGGATACACTAGCACTATGAAAGGAGGCTTGGGTTGATATTTTCTCCGTGTATTTATTCAGCCATTTCTTTACATCTTCGACATCTTTCTTGCCAACACCAAGCAGAATATAAGGATTCCAACACTTTCTTTAAATGTCTTACTTGGCTACACTTGGATTGTGCTCACTCCAGATCCTTGGGGAGTGTAAGTTTCTTCACTCTCACACCTTAAACCCTATTTCTCTTTCCTTTCCCCTTCTTCTGAAGGGCATCACGGACTAACATATGGGCTCAGCCCCAAAAATAAAGTCAACTTTTCTCATTTGTCTAAAAGCAGTCAGAGAGACACCGCTAGAACTCCTAGCACAAGAACAAGCTTCCAGTATTAGTGCTTGGTCTCCGTTAGTTCTCTGAGTGGTTGGGGTAGCCATTTTAGACAGGGAATTTTTAGCCTTGAGAACACGGACCCAGATTTCATCCACCACTCTGGGACAAAAATAAGCCATTGTCAAGCAAATAGCTATTATTCACTTTAAGAGAAAAGACAAAGGTGTGCCATTTTTTTCCTTTCTTGTGTTTTTTTTTTGGTATGTCAGTGAATAATAATGGCATTTACTCCCTTCATCTTCAGTCCTCCATCCTCTTTTTTAAATTCTGCTGGGGTTGTTCCTAAACAAAAAAAAAAAAAACAGGGCGCCTGGGTGGCTCAGTCGTTAAGCGTCTGCCTTTGGCTCAGGTCATGATCCCAGGGTCCTGGGATGGAGCCGCGCATCGGGCTCCCTGCTCGGCGGGAAGCCTGCTTCTCCCTCTCCCACTCCCCCTGCTTGTGTTCCTGCTCTCGCTATGTCTCTCTCTGTCAAAAAAATAAATAAAATCTTAAAAAAAAAAAAAACCTCTTGCATAACTTAAGCATCTCGTATAACTCAGTGAATGGTTGTGGTTTCGGCTTCTCGAGATTATTATTAACTTGAAATGCATTTCCAGGTTCAAACTGTTTATACGTGCACACCCACACGTGCATGTATATTTATTTACATCACCAGCTAGCATAAGTCAGACAAGCTAGGGTTCAGATACCAGGTCTGCTGCTGACTGGCTGTGTACAGTAAGCAAACTATTTATCTTTGTTGGAAAACTAAGTTCCCTCACCTATACATTGGATTTATCACAACGAATAAATGAGATAAGATATATAGAATGCGGGGCGCCTGGGTGGCTCAGTCGGTTAAGCGTCTGCCTTCGGCTCAGGTCATGATCCTGGGCTCCTGGGATCGAGCCCCGCATCGGGCTCTCTGCTCAGTTGGGAGTCTGCTTCTCCTTCTCCTTCTGTGCTCATGCTCTCTCTCTCTCTCTCTCTCTCTCTCTCTCTCTCTCTCTCTCACGTGCTCTCACTCTCAAATAAATAAAAAATCTTTAAAAAAAAAAAAGATGTTTAAAAAAATTTTTTTAAAGATATATAGAATGCTTGACAGTAATAGGTGGTCCATACATAGCAGCAGCTTCTTAGGGGGAGGTATAGGCAGGGAGTCATGTGTTAACTAAATTTCCACAGGCTGCTCATGTCTTTGTGTGTCAACAGTAGAAACTCAAACCCCATTGGTCCATCTGCCTCATCTGTACCAAAACACCTTTCTTCCAAAGTCTCCCCATTTATTTCTGAGAATTCCTGGAAGAATGTGTTCTCCAATCTTCTTCCTCCCTTGGTGTTGGTTTTTGGGGTTCCCAGTCCCGTGAAGCCAAAAACAGGCCTGCCTTGATTTTCCATGCCAGGGAAGCAGCTTTTGCTTTACCTCAAAGCTGTGAATCATGAGAGGTTTGAACAGAACTGGTTCATTTTAAGTCCTCATGCTGATGGGCCATGCTGTGTTCTAGGCATTCATATGGAAAAAGCCCTTCCTCCCAGCTCTGTGCTGCATTTTGTCACCTGGCCCTTAAGAAGTATGAGTCGTTCCCCAAGTATCACGAGTATCAAGTGGAACCTCATGAGAAAAACTTCTTTGGCTCTTGCTAGAAACCCTCTGTTCATGGGCCTCAGATCTCATCCCTGGCAACAAGCTGGGGTGCAGACCATGTTCCCCCACTGTATCACGTACTGTCTATGTCCTGCCTATACCGCCTTGGGCCTTACCAACGGCCCAACAGGTGCATTGCTTTGCCTGGGGGCTTTGTTAGTAGCCTGCCCGCCTTGCCCATGGCCCAGCTTCTTGGGCACAGTGCTCAACCAACTTCTGATAGGAGCAGGTGGAGATGACTCTGAGGCTTGTGTTCGACATTGGCTTTTAGAGATCCCCACTACAATGAAGCTCCAGTGAACGACAGTGGTAACTGGCTTGATAAGGCCTCATGTGGTGGCTCTTTTCTGATGAGTGTCACTTCCCCACTCCCTTAATAGTGTTTTTGGGGGGTGCCTGGGTGGTTTAGTCGGTTAAGCGTCTGCCTTCGGCTCAGGTCATGATCCCGGGGTCCTGGGATCGAGCCCCGCATCGGGCTCCCTGCTCTGTGAGGAGCCTGCTTCTTCCTCTCCCACTCCCCCTGCTTGTGTTCCTTCTCTTGCTGTGTCCCTCTCTGTCAAATAAATAAATAAAATCTTCTTTTAAAATAGTGTTTTTGAAAACTATCTCCAAGAAAAGCCTACTTGCACTCAAATCATGGTCTTAGAGTCTACTTCTAGGGGAACCTAAACTAAGAGGCCTCCCCATCTCCCAGTCTTGCTCTCCAGACACAGGGCACACATCTACCACATTCCTGGGGAACTACTAGTCTACCGGTTTCTCAGGTATAGCCTGAGTCCAAATCAGGCCCTGCTGTAAATGTAAGTATCCTCCCATATACAATCTTCTTCCTCTATCCAGAATTGTGCCTGCATTAGGTCCCCGTTCTATATACTCCTCTCCACTCCCTGTATTTTCCCCAATTGTTATAATGGCAATGCTTATTATACTTCCAGGTTTTGTTTTGTTTTTTAAGATTTTATTTATTTATTTGACAGAGAGAGAGAGACAGCGAAAGAGGGAACACAAGCAGGGGGATTGGGAGAGTCAGAAGCAGGCTTCCAGCTGAGCAGGGAGCCCGATGCAGGGCTCCATCCCAGGACCCTGGGATCATGACCTGAGCCAAAGGCAGATGCTTAACAACTGAGCCACCCAGGCGCCCCTTATACTTCCAGGTTTTATTAACCATTGATGCCCTCACAATGTAAGGCCTGTGAGGGCAAGGACTGTATCTGTCTTTTCATTTATACCTATTTTATATGATAGTGAATGGCACAGAGTAAAGTCTCAGTAAACATATGTTGATTTCAACTAAATTTCCAGGGAAAGATAAAAACCTGACACTCTAGGCAGCCTGAAACCAGGGAAAAGGAATAAGCTCATATTTTTTTATTGACTTCTGGAAACTGCCTTGTAGCGTGTCAGCTATATGGTCCTATATTAAGTAATTTTCAAGCATTATTCCATTGGACATTTGTATTTATCTCTTAGATAATACCGCTGTTCTCCTTTTAGAGATGGGGAACGTGAAATAAACAGGAGTTCAACACCTTGGCCAAAGACACGTTGCTACTAAGTAGCAAAACTGGTATCAAATTCAGACCTGTCTGACTCCAAGAGTTAGCCTGTTAAGCACTACACTGTGAATTTCTCAATACTGCTGTTTTGCCCGGGAAAAGTAGTGTCACGGGCCAAGAACTATTGGTTGGATAATGGTGATAGTTTAATGGCCATTAAAAATGAGCGTAGTGGGTTGAATGGTGGTCCCCAAAATGATGTAAATGGAACCTTATTAGAAGACGAATCTTTGCAGATGTAATTAAGGATCTTGAGATGAGGAGATCATTCTAGATTATCCAAGTGGACTCTAAAGCCAACGACAAGGGACGCCTGGGTGGCTCAGTCATTGAGCATCTGCCTTCGGCTCAGGGGTCATGATCCCAGGGTCCTGAGATCGAGCCCCGCATCGGGCTCCCTGCTCAGCGGGAGGCCTGCTTCTCCCTCTCCCACTCCCCCTGCTTGTGTTCCCTCTCTCGCTCTCTCTCTCTCTGTCAAATAAATAAATAAATAAATAAATCTTTAAAAAAATAAATAAATCCAATGACAAGTATCTTTATAAGGGACACACAGAAGAGGGGAGGGCAATGTGACCATGGAGGCAGAGATCGTAGCGATGTAGCCGCAAGCCAGGGAAGGCTGGGAGCCACCAGAAGCTGGAAGAGCCAAGAACAGATTCTTGCCTAGAGCCTTCTGAGAGAGTACAGACCTGCTAACACCTTGATTTCGGACTTCTGGCCTCCAGAATTGTGAGGGAACAAATTTCTGTTGGTTTAAGGCACTGAATATGTAGCAATTTGTTGTAGCCGACCCAGGGGACCAATATAAGGCCCAATATTCATTTGTCCATTCATTCATTTTGCAAACACTTGACAAGCATCTCTTACTATGGGCCAGGCACTGCCACACAAACAGATAAGATGCTGTCTCTGTCTTCATGAAGTTTACAGTCCAGTTAAGTTCAGGACCTTAAGCCACCGACACTGGACCTACTGGCCATTTTGCTGGCCAGCCTGCTGCATAATTCTGTGGCCAACTAGAGTGCCAGGCTGCCAATGGAAATTTCTGAATGTCTATGTGTCTTCGTACAGGGCATCATAGGGTCATGAAACTTGACAGATTCTAGGGATCCTGAAGACCATTCGGTTCAGCCTCCCCCCAGTGTAGGAATCCACTTTGCAGTCTTCCTGGTCGGTGGTCATTCAGCCTCTTCGTGAGCACTTCTCCATTGAGTAGCATGCCCTTTCATACCATATCCCTCCTCTTGTATGTGCAACTTTCACTACAATTCTCACCTTCACTTGGCTCTAATTTGCCCATTCTGGCTTTCATCCAGTTATCCAAATCCTATCTTCAAGACCCACAAAAATAGGCCCGATCGTGCTTTCATATAACAACGCCTCGAATTGTTCAAAACACCTGATGTATACCCCCAACTATCTTCTCTTACCTGGTGAATGCGACTAGTCCAGTTTAGCTCCCCATTCCTCAGGTGAAGTGACTTCTACACCTCCCACCATATTACATTCTTTCTCTCAATACAGTTTCATTTATCCATACAATTTAATGTACGGCACTGAGAACAGAATGCAATTTACACATAACTCAGGCAGAGGACAGTGGGACTATCACCTCTTTTTGTTCTGGCTTTAATTCATGCATCCTAAGATTCACATTATAGAGAATGGTGTCCTATGATTGACTCATTCTGGCCCATTTGACAGCTGGGCCCTAAGTGTTTTACTGAATTTCTGTTAACCCTGGTTTCCCCTACATGCCTATATGGCTGATTTTGGATCCATTGGAAATATTTTTTATTGACTTCTGGAAACGGCCTCTCTTTTCGTTTCAGCTAATTTTCCCAGGCTGTCAAAATATCTTTCAATCCTGATTTCTTATCGGGCATATCGACTTGCTTTGGCTGACTCTCATTCCCATGCTCCCCATCCCTGGAACTTACCACTCTGTCTCCAGGCTCTGGTTTAAACCCTTCCTTGCTGGACTCTTAGAACCTGCTCACATATTCTTATTATAGGCCACTACTCTTTGCTCTTAACTCTTGTCGCGTCAATGACAACCAATCTCTGAGGCTCCTTCCAACTCCGATCGTCACGCTACTCTGTTAGAAACTGGCAAATATTCAAAATCGTGGGGTTGATAAGACGCATGTAAGTGCAGGAGGCAGCTAGCACCTTATGAGACCCAAGAAGACAACTGATGTTTTCTAAATGGCATCAAGGCAACATACTGGGAAAGACCCAAGGAATTACAGCATCCTTGAGAAGGTTCCTGGCAAGACTTTGGCATCCCTTTGGATCCTCTCCTCTGAGCTGCAGGTATGAACCCGAAGAACCCAGAAGTGGCTCTCATAGGCCTGTGGACCCATTCCAAAGTGCTGGGAGCACCACCACTTGAAGCTATCAAACCTGGTTCAGTAAGAAGGGCCCGAATTCACAAAGCCAGTCAGGGCATAGCACATAGTATCTTGTCAATACTTAGCAGTTGCTGTTTATTGGACTAAAAGGCACGGTGGCAAGAGAGGTGAAATGTGAGGTAGGGACATCTGACACGCTCACACACACGTGACATTGGAGAAAAGAAATCCTGCTTCCATGCTGCCTCTTCTGACTGTTTTTCTCCATTCCTTTTCTGGGAAAAACTGAAGTGGAGTGGTTTGTGGGGGTGAAGAGATGATGTAAGAAAACTAGAGGGAAAACTACTATTTTAAAGTTGCTTTTTGGGGCGCCTGGGTGGCTCAGTCAGTTAAGCGTCCAACTCTTGATTTCAGCTCAGGTCATGATCTCAGGGTCATGAGATCAAGCCCTGTGTCAGGCTCCGCACCGAGTGTGGAGCCTGCTTGAAATGCCTGATGCTATTGAGATGCCAGTCGTATTTAAAAGTGGACTTTTGGGCTATGGGATAATGGGGACTTTTGGGATAATGGACTAAAAGGGCTAAAAATGATAAAAATTTAATAGGCATCATTGATCGAAAGTCTGCACACAATGATACTTTATACCTACATAGCACTTTACATCTCTCACAGCACTTTTGCTTGCATTAAAACCTCAGAAGAAGGAGTGGGGGATACAGGCTTACAGGTATGGAATGAATAAGTCACGAGAATAAAAGGTCCAGCATAGGGAATAGAGTCAATGATAACGTAATAGCGCTGTATGATGACAGATGGGAGCTACACTTGTGGGGAGCATCATGTAGAGACTTAGCCAATCACTATGTTGTACACCCGAAACTAATACAACATTGTGTCTCGACTATACTTCAATTAAAAAAAAAAAAAAAAAACTCACGACAGCCTTGTAGGACTGCCTTTATTATCTCTGGTTCAAGATGAGATTTGGTAAGTGGAGACTTGCCCGAGTCCATAAAAGTAGTGACCAAAGGCAGAACTTGGACTTGAACTGTCATATTCTTAGGATATGTATTCTTTACACCACGGTACAATTATCCTAAAAGAAGAAGAAGAAATCAGGGCGCCTGGGTGCTCAGTCGTTCAGCGTCTGCCTTCAGCTCAGGTTATGATCCCAGGGCCTGGGATCGAGCCCCGCATCAGGCTCCCTGCTCCTAGGGAAGCCTGCTTCTCCCTCTCCCACTCCCCCTGCTTCTGTTCCCTCTCTCGCTGTGTCTCTCTCTGTCAAATAAATAAATAAAATATTTAAAAGAAGAAGAAGAAGAAGAAGAAGAAATCATTGCTAGCACTGCAATCTTGAAAAACTGCATTTATGATTTCATACAAAAGGGGTAGGGATTCCTTTCTTTTATATCCAGATGAAATAATGTCATTCTGCAAGTCCCCCATCTCAGTTAGTCCATGAAGATGCCTCTCCTCCAATGTAACAATTTAACAAATGTTTAGCATACACCTGCAGTGCATAAGGTGCTACACTAACAGAGGTGGAAAATACAGAACTACCTTGGCTCTCAAAAATCTCACCCATCTAGTAGAGAAGACAGGTGTTTCAGTTATCTATGGCTGCATAACAAACCACCCCAAAATATAATGGCTTAAGAAAACAACAACGCTTTACTATTGCTCATGATTCTGTAAGTAGGCAAAGCTCAGCTGGGCAGTGCTTCTCCTCCACTGCCATTTGGGGCTCCCCAAGACCACCCTCAGGTTCGATGAGAAGGACTCACAGAACTCAGAAAAGCCATTATACTCACGGTTAACAGTTTATAACAGTGAAAGGATACAGCTTAAAATCAACAAAGGGAAGAGACACGTAAGGCAGGGACCAGGAGAGCTGTCCTCTCCCAGTGGAATTGTGCAGACAGAACTTACTTCTAGAAATGTGCACAGAATATTGCCAACTAGGGACGCTAACCTGAGCCTTGGTGTCCAGAGATTTTATTGGGGCTCAGTCATGGATGCATGGCTGACCTCCCCCATGGCTGACCTTAGCCTCCAGACTCTTCAGAGATCAAGCTAATACCATGTGGCCCAAGACCCTCCCCCCCACCATAAATCATATCAGCAAAAACTATCTGGTATGGCCCATGGCCCCCAGGTAAACAAAGACACTCTTATCAGACAGGACATTTTAAGGCCTTAGAGGCTACCTCTTAAAAAAAGGGCAAGGATCAAACCTTTCTTTGGGAAAGGTTACACCTTTGTTGCATATCCACATAATGTCTGCTGGGGCTGCAGACCTGTGGAGACTTGATTACACGGAAATATCCAAAATGGCTCCCTCGCATGGTGGCAGTTGGTGCTGGCTACCGGCTGAGAGCCCAGCTGAGGCTGTTAACTAGAACATCTTATACGTGGCCTCTCCATGTAACTTGGCCTTCTCATAATATGGCAGATGGGTTATAAGAGGGAGCTTTCCAAGTATACAAAAACTGAAGCTGTAGATCTCTTAAGGCCCAGCCTTGGAAGTTGCGCAGTGTCACTTACCCTGTATTTTACTGGTCAAAGCAAGTCACAGACTTGGCCGGATTCAAGAGGAGGGTAAAACAACTCCACTTCTTGGTGGGGGAAGTAGAAAAGAATTTAGAGCAATATTTAAATGCATGGAACAGCAGATATGTTTCCTTCAAAGGGACCGAACTCCAGTGACACTGCCCTGAAGACCCACTGGGAACCCTTGGAACAACACAGCTGGAGGGAAGGGTAGCTTATACTCTGGGTCCTGTTGAGGCCAAAGGCAAACCACATAGCAATGCCTTATTTGTAAGAGGCATACAGTGTCTATGTGACAAGCTGGAGGAGAGATGGTGAGTACTGTGTCGATTGCAGTCAGCAGAAGATGCATACATACATCCTACATCCCACACAGCCACAGAAAAGCTGTCACCTCTCCAATGTTCTTGTCCCCAGGGAAGCCACCTTCTCTGTGTCCCCTTTCTGAGACATTAACCAGTTGCTAGAACCTTAAAATATTTAAGAGTCTCAGTGTGGCAAATTTGTACCACCGAACTGACTCGACTAGTCCTAAATTTAGCTTTGGCTACATGATGACCTTGAAAGCCAGCTGTGCTCGGGACACCTTCACGAGGCAGGCAATTGCTGGATTCCTTTTAATACTAGAGGGACTCAGCAAAACAGTAAGATGGTTCACCAAAACGACTAAAGAACTACAAGTTCAAGACACTGTGTTTCTAATTTTAGTTCAAGAGGTTGTTTTTTCCCTGGTTTTAGTTCGTCATGCCCTACCTCATTCAAATCAGAATCAAATTTTCCAAATAAGCGAAAAAGACTTCCTAAACATCTTAACAACAGAGTGTCAAAAACTGATACCTCTGAAAGAAGCAACAAACAAATCCACAATTACAGTTGGAGGCTTCGACCCTCTTTCAATAATTGATAGAACAAGTAGACAGAAAATCAGTAAGGATGTAGATGACATGGACAGCCCTAGCAAACAATTTGACCAAATTGACTACTTATAGAACACTCCATGCAACAAGAGCAAAATACACATTCTTCCCAAGTGCACATGGAACATTCACCAAGACAGACCACATTCTGGGACATATAACAAACATTAACAAATTAAAAGGAATAGAACTCATACAAAGTATATTCTCAAATCATAACAAAATTACAAGAGAAATCAATAATAGAAAGATATCTGGAAAATCACCATATATTTGTAAGTTAAACAATACACTTCTAAGTAACCCATGGATAAAAAGAAGTCATCTCAAGGGGAATTTTTTTTAATATATAATTTTTTTTTGAGAGAGAGAAAGAGCAGGGAGGGGGGCAGAGGGAGAGAAAGAATCTTAAGCAGTTTCCATGCCCAGCGTGGAGCCTGATGCGGGGCTTGATCTCCCGACCCTGAGATCATGACCTAAGCCTAAATCAAGAGTCAGATGTTTAACTGACTGAGCCACCCAGGTGCCCCCTTAAGGGGAATTTTAAAATATTTTAAACCAGGGTGCCTGGGTGGCTCAGTTGGTTGAGCGACTGCCTTCGGCTCAGGTCATGATCCTGGAGTTCCTGGATCGAGTCCCGCATGGGGCTCCCTGCTCGGCAGGGAGTCTGCTTCTCCCTGTGACCCTCCCCCCTCTCATGTGCTCTCTGTCTCTCTCATTCTCTCTGTCTCAGATAAATAAATAAATAAATCTTTAAAAAAATAAAATAAAATAAAATATTTTAAACTAAAATGAAAAGCAAAATAGAATATATAAAAATTTATGGTGCTACAATATGGACAAACCTTGAAAACATTATGTTAAATGAAAAAAGCCAGACACAAAAGACCAAATACCATAAATAGAATAAACACATATCCATATCCAGACATATTAAAGTCAAATTTCTGAAAACTGAAGACAATTCGAAAACATCTGCTAAACAATGTGTTTTAAATTGGAAATTCAGAGAGATCTACTTAATTTCAAGGTTTCCATACAAACTTTAGGATTGTTTGTTCTAGCTCTGTGAAAAATGCCATTGGTATTTTGATAGGGATCCCATTAAACGTGCAGACTGCTTTGGGTAGTAGACATTCTATTGTTGTTGTTGAAGATTTTATTTATTTACTTATTTGAAAGAGAGAGCATGCATGCAAGTGGGGACAAGGGCAGAGGGGGAGGGAGAGAGACAAGCAGACTCCACGCTGAGCACGGACTCTGACGTGGGGCTCGACCTCATGACCCAGAGACCATGACCTGAGCCGAAATCAAGAGTCCTACATTCAACTGACTGAGCCACCCAGACGCCCCAGTAGCATAGACATTTTAACAGTATTTGTCCTTCCAATCCATGAGCATGGAATGTCTTTCCATTTCTTTGTGTCATCTTCAATTTCTTTCATCAGTGTTTTATAGTTTTCAGAGTACAGGTCTTTCTTCTCTTTGGTTAAGTTTATTCCTAGGTATCTTATCATTTTTGGTGCAATTATAAATGGGATTGATTCCTTAATTTCTCTTTCTGTGGCTTTATTATTGGTGTATAGAAATGCAACAGATTTCAGCACATTGATTTTGTATTCTGTGACTTCACTGAATCAGTAATCAAAAAACTCCCAACAAACAAAAGTCCAGGTCCAGATGGCTTCATAGGCAAATTCTGCCAAACATTTAAAAAAGAGTTAATACCTATTCTTCTCAAACTATTCCAAAAAATAGAAAAGGAAGGAAAACCCAAATTCATTCTATGAGGCCAGCATTACCCTGATAGCAAAACCAGATAAAGACTCCACTAATAAAGAGAACTACAGGCCAGTATTCCTGATGAACACAGATGCAGAAATTCTCACTAAAGGGGTGCCTAGGTGGCTCAGTCAGTTGGGCATCCAACTCTTGGTTTTGGCTCAGGTTGTGGTCTTGGGGTCATGGGATCAGGCTCATGTCAGGCTCCCTGCTTGGCATGGAGTCTGCCTGAGATTCTCTCCCTCTCCCTCTACTCCTCCCCCGGTGCTCACACACACACTCTCTCTCTCCCTCTCCCTCTCTCTGTCTCTCTGTCTCTCTCAAATAAATAAATAAATCTTTTTTAAAATTCTCAATAAAATACTAGCATACCAAATCCAACAATACATTTAAAGAATCATTCACCAAGATCAAGTGGGATTTATTCTTGGGCTGCAAGAGTGGACCAATTAATGTGATACACCACATTAATAAAAGAAAGGTTAAGAACCATATGATCCTTTCAATAGAGGCAGAAAAAGCATTTGACAAAACACAACATCCATTCATGATAAAAATCCTCAACAAAGTAGATTTAGAGGGAACATTCCTCAACATAATAAAGATCATATATGAAAAACCCATAGTTAACATTTTACTCAATGGCGAAAACTGAGAGCTTTTCCC
This sequence comes from Mirounga angustirostris, assembly GCF_029215605.1. NCBI lineage: Eukaryota > Metazoa > Chordata > Mammalia > Carnivora > Phocidae > Mirounga > Mirounga angustirostris. The sequence continues at coordinate 40,128,207 of NW_026991719.1, forward strand.
CTAAGGTCAGGAACAAGACAAGGATGTCCACTCTCATTCTATTCAACAATACTGAAAGTCCTAGACACAGCAATCAAACAAAAAGAAATAAAAGGCATCCAAATCGGCAAGGAAGAAGTCAAAATTTCACTATTCACAGATGACATGATATTGTATATGGAAAACCCAAACGACTCCATGAAAAACTACTAAAACTGATAAATGAATTCACTAAAGTCGTAGATGAGTATCTTATTGCTATTGCAAATACCTTTAGACCTTCTGAATGAGAACCCCAATAAAACGCACATAACTTTGTTTGTTTGACTCACGCTAGATTTTACCTCTGGAAAACCTTTCCAGAGACATTTTCCAATAAAAAAAAAAAAAATCAAAGAATGAAGGCCTTAGTTGTTTACTAAGAGGGCCTTTGGTCTGGTTTAGAACTTAATGTGCTCCCACCCCCCACAGCCAGACACACAGAATTCTTCCAGAGGGGAAAAAAAAAAATTCTCAAATTTCTGAAGAATTAAAATTTATTTAAAATATATTGGGAGATACTACAGATTCTCAAGCATCTGCTCTGATGGAGATAAAACAGTGATTCATGGAATGCAAAATAGCTGATAAGTCTATAATCCTTAACATTTGTTTGTGAAATATGCTATACACCATACCACATATGAAGCGTTCTTGCAAAAAAAGGAACCAAACATGAATATGATCAAGTCTAGTTCAAATGACATTTTACAGGAATTGTAAAGGGAAGGAGAACAGGTCAAATGACAAATCAATTGGAAGAAGAGAGAGATTTATAGCTTTAAAGAGACCTAAAAGCTGAATAACCAATCACAGTGTGTGGGCCTTATTTGGATCCCTATTAAAACAAATAATTTATGCTACGTCTGAAAAATTATACATTTGAACACTTGATGGATACTTGATGGCATTAGGAATTGTTGTTACCTTTTTAAAATATGATAATGGTATCGGGTGGGAGGATGGGTTAGCCCGGTGATGGGTATTGAGGAGGGCACGTTCTGCATGGAGCACTGGCTGTTATACGCAAACATTGGATCGTGGAACACCGCGTCAAAAACTAATGATGCAATGTATGGCGATTAACATAACAGAATAATAAAAAAAAATTTCTACCTAAAAAAAAAATATGATAATGGTATCATGGCTGTATTTTTTTTAAAGGCCTTACCTTCTGAAATAGTGATGGATAAAATAATATGACATGTGAGATTTGTTCCCAAAAATATAGGAAGGAGGAAGGCGATGGGGGCATAAAGGAAACAAGATTGGCCATGAATTGATAGTTGTTGAAGCGAGGTGATGACACAGCGGGTTTTGCTAGATTATCGTGTCTGCTTTTTCATATGTTTGAAATTCTCCATAATGAAGAGTTCTTAAAAATAAATACTAAAAAAAGTGCATATTCTATATGATTTTTTACACATCCAGTTGTCATTCCTCACCCCCATTCACGGGGCTAATATTTAAATGCAATCACTTCTCAGGAATGCACACAGTTGCTATGACTTTGGAGCACGAGGTGACACAGAAGACAGCAAGTCTTTTTCATTTTTGGTTTAGTATTTGTTTTGTGGGTTTTTTGGTTTTGTTTTGTTTTTTGTTTGTTTTCATCAGACCGAAAACTCCACTCTGGGGAAAAGCATGCCGGGCCTTTTGCACTCCCCTCCTGGAGGACGCCTAATGTTTTCAGGTGTGCTTTGTATTTTCCTTATGTGATCTTCTCAGCCACAGATTACTAGAGAGACTTCGAAGGAGTGTCTTTTGGGGTTTGGGTGGGGAGGGAGGAGTAGGGGGGCTTCGAAGGTGCTTCAGATCAAACAACCTGAAAGAAAATCCAAGACAAGAAATTGGACTGAGGGGATGAAAAGTACAGCACAGGGAGTAGAGTCTCAATGGTATTGTAATAGTGTTGCATGTGGGGCGCCTGGGGGGCTCAGTCAGTGAAGCGTCTGCCTTCGGCTCAGGTCATGGTCCCAGGGTCCTGGGATCGAGCCCCGCATCGGGCTCCCTGCTCGGCGGGAAGCCTGCTTCTCCCTCTCCCCCTGCCTGCCGCTCCCCCTGCTCGTGCTCTCTCTCGCTCTCTCTCAAATAAATAAATAAATGAATAAAATCTTTAAAAAATAGTGTTGCATGGTGACAGAGGGTAGCGACCCTTGTGGGGAGCACAGCATGATGTACAGAGTTGCCAAACCACTATGTTGTATACCCGAACCTGCTGTAACATTGTGTGTCAGCTCTGCTCAAATAAAATAATAATGATAATGATAATAATAATAATTAAAGACATTGGACAGAAAATCGCAATCTACAACTTATCACCGAAGACCAGGGTGGGCCCATTTGGCTAGGCAACCCCCCCTTTCCAGTTCACCCCATTTTCCCTTCCTCCTTGGGGCTAGGACTCCAAGCACGGAGGAGAAGGACAGGGCTAGGCAGACTGAGAGGGCAGGGAAGTTAAGCCTCTGAAGGGAACTACGCCTACCTCTGATAATAGCAAGTGAAGGAAGATAAGAGAAAAACTTACTCTTGCCTCAAGCCCAACATCCAGAGGTCCACCGCAGCTGCCCAGAACACACAGCAAAGGGACCCACTGGAGCTGCCACTCAAGGTCCCCAGAGGAGAGGAAAAAGGTTTTTCTCTTTATTTCCCCTTGAGATAAGGAGAGAGAAAGGACGCTCCGAGGCACGAAGCCAAGACCGTGCCCCCTGCCCTCACCTCCCTCCACGGCCCATACTTTAAAGCAGCGGGGCTTCTCGAGCCATCTGCAGAGCTTGTCAAAACCCGCTGGGTCCCAACCCCAGCGTGGACTCAGTAGGTCTGGAGGGGACCCAAGAATTTGCATTTCTAACAAGCTCCTAGGTGCCCCGGCTGCAGGTCCCGGCCACGCTTTCTAGAACAACTGCTCTACAGGAGGGCTGGCCCCAGCTAGGGGAATGTGAGGTTGTGAACCTAAGCCTGCCCCCCGCCCCGCCGCCGAGGGGCTGACACGGGGTGTCGGGGGGGGCCTGGGATGGTGAGTGAACCAGCAGCAAAGTGAAGTGAAATGGAATCTCTCTGGATTCCAGTTTCCATGTGTTATCATGAAGTAAATGCTTTAAATTGACGGTTGCTTTTTTTTTTTTTTTTAAGTGGACTAGAATAAATATTTCTTGAGCGTCTGTTATGGGTTAGCCCCTGTTTCAGGCTCTTTATCTAGCGAATCTTAATTCTCATCGCAACAACTTCGTAAGGTAGTAAGTATCATTACAGCAGCCTGGCACAAGAGGAAACTGGTTCATTCGTTTTGGCGGTCTCCCCTTTTCTGTGGGGGATATGTTTCAAGACCCCCAGGGGATGCCTGCAACCTCAGATAGTCCTGAACCCTCTGTATACAGAAGGAGGGATCATCTGCTTCTGGACCGGCACTGACCGCGAGGAACTGAAGCCACAGAAAGCGAAACCGCCGATGCGGGGCGCGGGGGGGGGGGGGGGGGGGCTACCATAATTGAGAGATTAGCTGAACGACAACAAACACTACCACTACTGGGTGCCTGGGTGGCTCAGTTGGTTAAGCGACTGCCTTCGGCTCAGGTCATGATCCTGGAGTCCCGGGATCAAGTCCCGCATCGGGCTCCCTGCTCAGCAGGGAGTCTGCTTCTCCCTCTGACCCTCCTCCCTCTCATGCTCTCTGTCTCTCATTCTCTCTCTCTCAAATAAATAAATAAAATCTTTAAAAAAAAAAAAAAAACACTACCACTACTATTCGGGCGACAAGAATCCTTACAAGAGGTGAGTAGAGACCACTGGGTGACCCAGTCTAGTAAACTCTGTCCAGGAGTGCTCTGGGAGACTGGGTTCAAGGAACATAACGTTTTCTAAAGCAGAACCAGGATCAGGATCGGGATCACGAACGTGGCACTGGATGATTTGTGGTCTGCATTTAAAAAAAGAGCCAGAACCAGAGAAAGGTCAGTCTTCTGAGGCACTACAGACAGGCCTTGGGCACAGTGGCTGAGGGGACCCCTGCCCAAGAATTGAATGCCTTCTCTGGTTTTTCTTGCTATTTCGTGCAAATTTCATGAGGACACAAAGAGAAGAGAGTCTATCCTTTTTAACACGTTGGTGGCTGAAGAAGATACAAAATCCGAAGAATTCTGTCAATCAGTTGCCTCTAGCGAAATAAATTCCAATAAGAGCCTGTGTATCCTGTGCCACAAGCCACACGAACACAAATCATACTTTTTAACGTGATACTGAGTTTGAAAAGCAGAGGTCCGCCATTTCAAACTGTGATCTTCATTTTCCTGGTTATTCGTTGGCATGAATCACCCGAGAGGCCATTCCTTAGTAGATTTAAAGGTTACATTCATTCCCCAACTAGCTAGTTTCTACATGTCCTATCTGAGCTATTGGGGTTTGGTTTCATTATTTCTTTGATTCAAGTAATGTAATAGCCACGCTCAGCCTGAGACACAGATGTGAGGAACTGCAAACCTTTCTAATCTAGGGAAGCAGCTACCATAAAGAACATCAGAGGGGGGGAAAAAATCAAAGCTCAGCCTTTGCCCAGCATGAGAAATACAGCAGGCTGAAAGTGCTTCTTTGCGTGTGCATATGGCCAACGTTTTGTAACTCTGATGAGGACAGGGTTGTTTTGCATTTTTCAACCACAACCTGCTTCGACTTTGTAGGGTTGCATGACTCATGAGTGAAGCTGATGTTCTTGGAGCCTAATATTTGTCTTGCCATTCCGACCAGCATCAGCTCCTCACCCTGAGTGTGGGATCCAGGCAGACACACCTGAAGACAGGGCTGGGAAGCCCCGTCGGCCCCCCTCCCTCAGGCCCCACTGCTTCTCCCTCAGGAAGTCATGCTGTCCCAGTTCTCATTCACTGTACTACTTCTCTCTCTCCTGCTCAAACGGAAACCTCTAACTACGTTAGGCTGAACCATCAGAGGGGTAAAACTTGATCAAATATCAGCCATTTCGTGTGGTTCAACCTAATGAAATGGAACAATCTGACGTCCGTTCTGTAAGGAAAGGGGCTTTTGAGAGGAGGCAGTTGAAAATATGGGGCAGATATTTTCATAGGAAAATTAAAACAAGACGAAATCAGAGAGGGAGACAAACCAGGAGAGACTCTTAACTCTGGGAAACAAACTGAGGGTTGCGGGAGGGGAGGGCATGGGGGGCTGGGGTAACTGGGTGATGGGCATTAAGGAGGGCACGTGATGGGATGAGCACTGAGTGTTATATGCAACTGATGAATCACTAAACTCTACCTCTGAAACTAATAATACACTATATGTTAATTAATTAAATTTAAATAATTTTTTTTATTTTTTTTATTTTTATTTTTTTATTTTTTTTTAAAGATTTTATTTATTTATTTGAGAGAGAATGAGAGAGAGCACATGAGAGGGCGGAGGGTCAGAGGGAGAAGCAGACTCCCTGCCGAGCAGGGAGCCCGATGCGGGACTCGATCCAGGGACTCCAGGATCATGATCTGAGCCGAAGGCAGTCGCTTAACCAACTGAGCCACCCAGGCGCCCTAAATAATTTTTTTTTTAAAGGAGGGCTTTGGGGGATTTGGGGGCAAAAGGGGAGGCTCCAGGGCACCAATTACACTGGCCCACAGCATTTTCATCTTAAAGACAGAGGAAGTTCCCTGACTCAGACATTTCACCTTTGCAATCGCCACCCCCCACCCCGTCCGAAAGATAGCTGTGACCCCAAAGGGTAAAATCCCTTCCTGTTTTTCTTCCTCCGGGTGGAATGAGCAGTACCAACTCACCGCTAGGAACATTCGCCGGCGTTTTGGACTCTGGCCTCTCGGAAGAAAGGCGGAGGGAAGGCCTGGGTGCTGCATGTCCTCAGAGCCTGGAAATGAGTCAATAAAATGGTCACAGCTGCAAGGAAAGAACAGCGTTTTCCCGCAGGCTCTTGCACATTATCTCTGGGAAAGCTGTAGGGTTACCATGGCAAAGGTAATGCACAATAATGGCTAAAGTGAACTATAAAAAGTCATTGTAACATCAGGGCCCTGACCCAGGATACACAATGATTACAGTGGTGGCGGGGGGGGGTCCACCCCTGCATCTCTCCAGGCGTCTGGTGCTGGTCTGTCTGACGGGGAGGTTCCACTCTTCCTCTCCTTTTTTTCAAAAAGCCAGAAATTATAAAGGAAAGGGCCCCCGGGCAGTCACAGGTTTCTAGCTGTTTCTGGCTGCAGTCTCAAAAGTAAGAGGACCACTCCACCACCAAGAAGGACGTTTAAATGACAAAAGATTTCAAGCTTGAGAGCACACGTGCCCCCTTTGTGAGGAGCCCGTTTGGGACCTGGGAGCAGCCCACCCTCAGCAGGTTGCCCTGGAAATTCTGGAAGGGGGCAGCACGGGAGAGCCCCAAACCCCCACCCCCATTAGCACCCAGAGCCTCTGGATAAAGGAGCCAGTGAGAGGTGGTATTGCTTCAAAGCCTGAGGGCCTCAGAAACATTGTTTCCCCAGCATCAGACCGTGATCAGCAAACTCCATTGTCTTCCTCACATCCCTGGGCTTTATTCTCTCAGAGACTTGAGGAGGCTTGGCCGTCTTTGCTGCAGTCGACTTTTTCTTTTTTCCTTCAAATTACTATTCTCTTAGCAGGTATAGGGTAGCCGAAGTTGACCGAAAGATTACTTACATGCTCTGAGCCTCAGTTTCCTCATTTGCAAAATGAAGATGAAGAAGAAGAAGAAGAAGAAGAAGAAGAAGAAGAAGAAAAAGAAGAAGAAGAAGAAAGAAGGAAGAAGAAAGAAGAAGAAGAAGAAAGAAGAAGAAGAAGAAGAAGAAGAAGAAGAAGAAGAAGAAGAAGAAGACTTCTCCCCAAGGGTGGTGGTGAGGCTTCGGTGAGTTAATAAGTACGTTTATAACAGCTGTAGGGTGACAGTTAGCTCTTCGTTTTAGATATCATTACTATTATCATATTGAGTCATTACTATTATAAATACTACTCCCTCAATAATATATGATATATACTACTTCTGGATGAGATGAGATTCTCTGCCTCAAAGGGGCTGCACATCTGGCCAGAGAGACGCAGAGGCATAAACAATCAACAGCAATATCTATTGTGTGATGTCCGCTGGACCAAAGGTGTCTGGGGTAATTCATCTAGGCGAGTGGGAGAGCAAGACATACGGGATTGGGCCACAGATGACCTGGGTGGATGCTCACTGAACCTGGGGAGCAATGTATGCAGAGGTCAGGAAAGCCTAACCAGGGCCCCATACAAGGATTTGAACAGTCTTTTGTTATCAAGTTGTCAATCTTCCCTGAGCCGGAGATGCACAAATTCCCTCCGCTCTGCCAAACACTTGTAACTTAGAGGCCAAGGATCTGCCGGGGCCCCACCGGCTACGGAAACAGCCATCCACCTCAATACAGGGTACGAACAACGTGGCTCACCAGGGCATACAACCAGAGGGAACTCACCTGCGAGTGTCCATATGAACTTGGAGGATGTTCCCCCCCCCCCCCCCCAAAATCCATGACTCCGATGCTTCACAGGACAGGAAAGACCCAGCTGTTGCTGTCGACACATCATGGGATGGGAGGTGGGACTTCCAGAGTGGCTGTTGAAAGAGTTCAGCAAATCCTCTCCTCAGAAAAACAATGAGAAGACTTGGGAAAACTGTCAGAGACAACAATGAATTCAGAAGCATTTAAAAATGGTTAGGATGGTACATTTTATGTTGTGTATACCACGATAAAAAAAAAAATTGGGGAAAAAAATCATGGGATAGAGATTTCATAAGAGAAGGTAACACAAAAATTCCACACTGGGCCCATATGGCCAACCAACTCCTTAATGCCTAGGCTGGCCATCTTGGGGGACAACTTACGAGAGGGCTTTGTGGGATATTTTCCCACAGCTTCTCTCCTTTACTTCTCACCGGCCCCTGCGAAGTAGAAAGGGTGGTAATCACCGGCCATATCACGATTGGCAAAGCATGCTTCAGGAAAGTTAGGTGACTTGTCTGCAATGATCTAAGACCGGAGCCGGGGACAAGAAGGCCACTTCCACGCCACACGCCGTGTTCGGTCCACTCCCTGCTCATCACAGCAGAGGAAACAGAGAGCCCCCGCCCCCAGGCTGGCTGGCTACACCAAGGTCAGCAAACTTTTTCTGTCAAGAGCCAAACAGTAAAGAGTTGAGGTCTTGTGGGCCATCTGGTCTCCATTGCAACAACTGGGCCACAAAGCAGCCACGAACAGTATGTCAACAAATGGGAGTGGCTGTGTTCCAATAAAACTTTATTTACAGAAATAGGTGGCCAACTGGATTTGGCCCAAGGTTTGCCTACCAAAGGTAAGCAGCCTCTCCAGGACCCTCACTGCTGAAGAGCCAGGTCCTTGGTGCCAAGTCACTTGGCTGTGAAGTTATCTCGGGGTTGGCTCAGGCATAAGCAATGCCTGGCTGCTCCTGGAACGAGCTGGACGCTGTTCAGCACATCTATGGTTCTTGTCCCCAGCCCTTTTCCTCTGTCGCTGGCCCTGCTCCGGTGGCAGGCCAGGTCCCCCTTGCTCCCCAAGGGAGATTGTTTTCTGATAAGCTAGGACTTCATTTCAGTCTGGGGTGTAGCCCCACACTCCTTCCCAGAGTGCTTCTCTGCTCCCCAAATTACAAAATCCCCCTCATCGAGTGCTCGTCTGTTGGCGGGGGGTGTCTAAACCCCATCCTGCCTTTCTCGCCAATTTGCCCCTGGTCAGCCGGGACGTGCCTCTCCCACGCTCACCACAGCTCTTCTATCTTTGAGTAAACGGATGTGGCCCCTGAGCCTCAATTTCTCTCCGCAGCTTCCCTTTCTCCCTGTTCTGGTTCTGATCACATCACTGAATCACATAGAGATCATCGTCTGTTAGCATTTCTTCATCAAATTAGCATTGTTAAAGCTGCATTCATTTTGTCAGCAGCAAATATTTATATTTATTGAGCCTATTTATTGAGCCATGGGATGAAGGAGACAGGCATAGCTCCGGCCCATGTGAAATTAGCAGTGGAATTTGGCAAACAGGTCAATAGGCAATTACAATAGAGAGGATGCTGGGGGAACATGTAGGGGGAGTGCCTAGCTCCTTTTCTTCATCTGTTTGGCTCTGTGCAGAGTAGGGTAAAGCAATACAATCTTCCCTGCCCTGGGGCAAGGCATCCTGCTTCATCAGTGGGCTTTTTAACAAGAAGGCAAGCACCGGGCCTTCCAACACTGGGCCTCTCTTTCTGAGTGTGTGTGAGTATTCTCGAGCACATAGCAAGTTTGTATTCCTTTGGGGGGTTCTGCCAGCTTTTGTTGCCTCTCAGCACCACTCACCTAAGAAATGTGCGGAGGTCCAGGAACCTTCCAGTTTCCCCGCACGGCCAGTCTAATCCTTGGCCTTAACCTTTCATAGGTGGGAGAGATGCACGCTCAGTTCTTAGACTGTGGATCTCAGCATACGCCGGGTCTATAGAAGCTCCCCACGAGTTATTAACTGAAGCCCATGCAGAGAAAATGATACAGTAGAAAACTTTCTGTTATGTAGGCTGGCTACCATGGTAACGAACAATTTCTTCCAGAGCCAGGCAGATTTTAAATGCAAAGTGGGTTGAGAAACCCATTTGAATTTACAGGATCAAAGCTTCATGAAGGGTCACAAGGTGGTAGGTGATACATATTGGTGTCTCCATTCACGAAATGGCCTGCTTGTCGATTCTGTCTTACTTGGTCTACCAGGCAGGTCTCCGGCCATTTCTCATAACAGAAACAAAAGGCCCAGCCTCTTCACATAGACAGTGGAGGCTGTGTTTCCACAACAGCTTTTCCTCAGATTCCTGGGCTCTACCCCATGCTCGAATCCACTGCGGGCTCTGGCACGGGGCCTTACGTCATCAACAGGTTGCTGAGCCTCATGGAAAATATGCTTGCCGATTAGGCTAGAATCCTGGGTACACCTTGCTGGGGAAGCTGGTAAATACTGGGTCTTTTAAAAGTTATTTGTACTTTTTTCACTCCTTGTCATCAGTGTATTAAGATTTCAGTGGACATAGCTGTCATAAAATCATCTTCAGACCCAGCGGCGTGAATCAGGAATACATGGAAATGGGTCTTCAAATAATCGTGGTCAGAATATTTGCTTAAATGCCTCACACTTGATGGTTAGAGATCACGGGCACCAAGTTTCACTTAACTCTGAGAATAGCACAACGATTGTGGAATTACACTGCCCCTCATTCAGGACAGGACTCTCCTGTTACTGCTTATGTGACCTTGGACAAGACCCTTGGCTTATTTAGCTTTAATTTCCTTATCTGCACCTACTTCATAGGGTGTCGAGGATCAAAGAAGGTTAAGCACACAGCACTGACATATAGGCAAATATGCAATAAAATGCACCTCGGTAACTGCAAATCCAGAGGTCTATAAGGGCAAAGAGGAATCTCAGACACCCCTGAAAGGTCTCCTGCAAGGGGACCTCAGTTGCAGGGAGGAGAGAGAGACCTGGGATCAGAAGGCACCAACGGAAAAAATGAGAGACAGCTAGGGAGAGTATTGTGGAAGCATCTTGTCCCTAGACTGTGAGCATCAGGAAGGTGGAAACCAGGTTTGCTTTCCGTCTGCGTCCCGCGAGTCCATCTGAGTGCCTGAGCATAGCAGGTGCTCAATGTCTGTGGAATTGAATAGAAACCATTGAACCGAAAGGATCTGCAAGCCTCCCAGAACCGGAGTCAATGCGAGGGAGGGCAGAACAATTCAGTTGCCGGAGGGCCAGACTGAGGCTGGAAACGTTTAGTCATGAGCACGGGTGTAGTTGGGGTCATTTATGAGGTGAGTCATAAGTAATTTGTTAATAATGATAAAGTATAGAAGGTTCTGAATGATGGGCTCTTTCACAGATTAGAACAGATCCAAGGTTATCACCATAGCAATGATGAAGTCTAATAGGCTTTGTCCAGTGCATTTGCCTGTGGGAGCATTGCACACGTGTGAGTGCTGATTGCCCCATAGGTCAAGGCAAACGATAAAAAAATAAAAACAAATGAATGCCTGACTGAGACCGGAGGGGAGGTGCACCCGGTTCGATTTCCAGCGTGAACCAGAAAAAGTCAGTTCCTTTCCTCCATGTTTGTCCCCAGCACCCAGAGCGGAAGACACTGCCTTTAGAGGAAATGGCAGAGAAGTTACTTTGGAAAGGTTGATTTTAATCATATAAACACTGAAATCATTATCATTCCTATTTGCTTGGCACTTTAGAGATTATAGACGTTTTTATATGTCTTATCACTTGTTAGACGATCAACTTGACTTAAGTTAATGGCCTGTAGCTGAAGGCTAACTGACAGCAAGCCGTGTAAACTCTGCAGGGTTGGGATCGACATGGGATCAGAGACGTGGAGTCTTTATCCATAGAAGAGTCTCCCACTGAGACTCTTACGGGCCCCACTGGCCCCACACCAGTCCCAGCACTCAGCAGAGGTTGGTTCCAAATCCCCTGCCACCAAGGGTTGTTTGTCACACCTAAATAGGTCCTGTGACTTCAAACAAGGACCTTTTCAACTGACTGCTCTGCTCTGGGACTTAATTACACACACTACAAGTTTATGGGTAAAAGGAAACGTGCCTCTACATATAAACACCGAGTGCGGTAGATAAGGTGGACGTCTTGATTCTCATTTTAGTGAATGTGAGTAACTCTGATCCCTTCATCCCATAACAGGAGTGTAAACACCTTGAGGTCACTGATCATGTCTCGTTGCATTATTTACAAGGCCTTGGCCGGTGCTTAGACACATAATAATAACAGGTATTAACTCAAAATAGTTGCCTATAGAAATATTAGCTTTTCTTGCCAAATCTTTTTGTTGCTGTTATTCCTGTTGTTCTTTCAAAGCTATTTCTCGGGGCGCCTGGGTGGCTCAGTTGATTAAGCGACTGCCTTCGGCTCAGGTCATGATCCTGGAGTCCCAGGATTGAGTCCCGCATCCAGACTTCTCCCTTCTGCTTCTCCCTCTGACCCTCCCGCCTCTCATGTGCTCTCTCTCTCATTCTCTCTCTCTCAAAGAAATAAATAAAATCTTTAAAAATAAATAAATAGATAAATTAAAAAAATAAATAAACAAAAAAAAGCTATTTCTCTGCCTGAATACTATTCTGTTATGGGGATACCCCCAAAAGAAATGATACTGTGACTACCTACTAAAAATTAATTCGGGGGCGCCTGGGTGCCTCAGTCGGTTAAGCATCCGACTCTTGGTTTCGGCTCAGGTCGTGATCTCAGGATTGTGAAATCGAGCCCCGTGTCAGACTGCGCCCTGGGCGTGGAGCCTGCTTAAGATTCTCTCTCTCTCTCTCTCTCTGCCCCTCCCCGCCCCCCTCTCCCCCTCCCTAAAAAAAAAAAAAAAATTAATTCAGCAAAGTAAAACTCAGGGAGGCCATACTTAACACTACTGAACTGTACACTTCAAAATGGTTAAGATGGTAAATTTTAGGTTATGTGTTTTTTACCACAACGGAAAAAAAAAAAAAAAAAAAAAAACAAACCCAGGCAGGCTGAAGCCAGATGTCTCACTCTTTGCACGAGCTCAAGGGTGACACAGGGCACCGTTCACAAGGGGCAGTTACGCAGTTGTAACCCTCTTATCCACTAATGTATTTACAATGAATCCTTTGTAGCAATAGATCAAAGAACAGCTTTTATTGACCTATATCCGTATTTGATTGTACAGCAAATTAGCACAAACACACACCCAGAGACCAGCTTCAGTTTCCTCTTGCCACACCGGCTCTTGAGAGAGAAATAAACTTTCTGACCCCAAAACAAGGCTTTGCAAAGAAGACCTGCTGAAAAACCAGCATTGGCAACGGATGTTAATAGGGTTCAACTTGAAAAATGACCCCCTGGCTCATGAGAAAACGTAACGCTCTCATCAACTCCTGCAAGTGAGGCATGGGGGGGGGGGGTGTACAGCGAGAATAGGGACAGCACGATGAATGAAGCAAACAGAAAGACACAGACGTGTGTGCGTGAATGTATGTCTGTACACAAAACTTCCATTATTTTTATGCCTTCCTTTCTAAAGGCCCAGATAATGTCAGGTAAAAGTGTAACTTATGACTCAGTCGGAGCCATGCTTTTGCTTTGATAAATCAATGTTAGCTAAGTCAATTAGGGTGGGGGTGGCAAAAAAAAAAAAAGATGATAAGCAGCAAATATATTTGTTCAGGGGAAAGACAGAATGAGTTAGCTCTCACTTTGAAGGGCTGAGTTTCGAGGTTTCAAAGGGCACACAGGAAGTGCTCCGGCAGAACCATTCCAGCCTTCCACGCTAAGGCTTTAGCTGAAGGCACGGTTCTCTATCTCCAGGTCCAAGGCACCCACAGAGAAAAATGACTCTGGGATAAAATCAGCAGCTCAACACTTCCAGTCACCTTTATGATCACTGGAAACTGGGAGGTGGAGACATGAGATTGTCAGATGGTCAGAATCTAGTGGGTTCTCCCGGGTTCTGGGAATCTTCACTTTTTTGTCGGTTTCTGCTTCTGAGCTTACTTATATACACGCAACGACATTTTTTTGTCACATGTAGGACAGAGCTTGTCACATGTAGGACAGATTGACTGCCAAAAAGAAAAGCAATATAGAGCTCTGAACCAGGCCTGTAAAACAGTACAAACTCATCCCCGTCTCTCAAGAATATACACAAGGCAGTATTTTGGTAGTAATGTACGTGCTCTGAGCCTTGGATAACCCCTTGGGCCAAAGGAGTTAGAAAAACAGGCATTTAGGGCTTGCCATTTTGCTTTTTTGAGGTTTTAAAAAAAGGCACCAACTGAAGTCGTTATAAATTAAATCCAGAAGACTAAACTGTGAACGCTACCCTTTCCCCAACGCAAAATAGTATCCACAGAACAGAGAGGTGTTTTCTCTCTGTGACTCTGTGGTTTACCCTCATTCTGTGGGATTTGGGGCCCAGGGTTCGGAGAATACAGTGTATATTTTGAGAATAATAGCAAACAGTGAGCATCAAAGATATTTTGTGGGAAAAGGGAATGCATTTAATTTATATCAGGTTTGAGAATCAGGTACCACAAGTTAACATGGAAAGGTTTCACAGAAAATTGTTTATGACAGAGAAGATGGCGCCCAAGCTCTCCAACATCCTGGCTGTATAAATATTTAGGGGAAATCAATGTAGGTATCATGGATAGTTCAAGGGAGGCAGTTGGTGTTTATAAGTGGATATCTTCACAAAACTTTTCTTGAGAAAACCATAGGAATGAAGTTAGTCACAGAATAACTGGACACTCTAACCAAACATACACCCCTCAGAAATGTTCTGAAATGTTCAGAAATGTTAGAAGGTTTTACTGCTTTTCTCATATCTCTTTAGCCTGTGGAAAACTCCTCTTCTTTACAATTTATGTGTCAGGTATTGCAAAGCTCAGAATACACACTGTTATGAAGAGGCCACTGATCACGAGGAGAGCCAAAAGCTGTTGATAGAAATGCTGTGGTATTACCATGTGTCCTAACAAACCAGGGTGAACGTCCCTTTTTTTGATTCATAGAGTTAAACTGCAAACATAAAATTCAAACAATAATTAGGGCTCCCCTGATGATTCCCCTCTTTGCTTTTCTCTGCTTGATTTCACTGGGAAACTAGCCTAGGGCCTCAGTCTGACAGCTCGGAAGTCCATGGGCCTCCGCGATTAGCCCCGAAGACAAGGAATGGAGGAGTCATTTTCTTTAATTGACCATGACTTTATAGTCTGTGATCTATGGTCCCTCTGTCTAAGCAGGCCCGTGTGAGGGACAGGAAAAATGAATTTTCCAGAATAATAGGATTGTCTGAATCCAGGAAATTTTCCTGGATTGCTGTGACTCAGTAGAGCAGCTCCGTGAAGGGACAAAGCAGTGGCCCTCAGGGCAGCTTGAACACATGGTCATGAGGGTCTTACTGTCCTCCCAGAATAAGCAACATTTTAGAGGAGCTTCTGCAAAGATCTCTAATTGGTGTTAAACCATGTGTTTAATAGAAACGGTGGGGAAAAAAAACTCAAGAACTCTTTTCCTGAGCAATCAAACGCAGTCAAGCGAAGCGAGTGCAGGAGAAACATCCTCTATCCTGTTATGTTCTGTTCCTGAGACCTGTGAATTAAACTGACAGAAGACAGACGGACAAGAGAAAGACCTATGTTTCTTTGTTGATGTTAATATTTTTTAGGTGCACAGGGGCTTCACAGAACAGACATGAAACCCAAAGGCAGTAAGATCTTTTAACCAAGGGCAATAAACTGTGAAGAATTGACCATGCAAAGGAAAACAGGTTTGGGCTCCTAGGGGCAGTAAACTGTGGGAAGGTGACTAGGAAACATATGGTAGGTAAGGATTGTTTAGTGGGTTTGCTATGGAGGTGCAAGATGTTCTCTGAAAAGGGTCTTGTCCTCTTCTTGGTATGGGAGAAGGGGATGTCTTTATAAATGGGAATGTATATCACTTTTACAAAGGGAAATTTACTCCCTGCTTTTAGGCAGAAAGGGAGAGTTCTTGTGATGGCTGCTTTCCAGTTGCCTTCTGTTCCAAATAACCTTTATGCCAAAGTGGCATATTTTGGAGTGCTATACTCTGATTCCCTTCATTGGTGATTATGTCTATACCTACAAGGCAACAGATTTCATCTTTCCTTTGCAGAGGGAACAGAACAACAGGCCACAGGAACCAACAGGAGACTTCCAGGAACTTGAGGGGCAGGAGCAGATTCATAGCACGTGACTCCTTTCTCCATCTTTTTTTCTCCCTCAGCCTCTTTTCAGGACATGAGATGCTAAACATCAACTCTTTCTTCATCCCACCTCCAAGAGGAGTAGCTGGGACCCAAGGGTGACTCTTGATCAAAGACCCTCTTTCTCAGGCCCTTCCTGGAACTCCTTCTCATCCTTGGCTCCCACCCCTGCTTTTGGTTCCCCCCAGGCCTCTGAGCCCTCTACTCAGATGGGGGAAGTTGGCTTCATCTACCCTGGCCTCTGGATCTCTAGGCCATGCTAGACGTTCGCTTTCTTATTCTTAGTGGCACAAGTATTTGAAAGATTGGCAGGCCATTTTGATGCCTTCTCACTGAAAGGGATCCGAACATGACACCCCAAGTTTCGCCACTTTGGCATAAGGCTTATTTTGAACCAAAGGCAATCGAGAAAAATCAAACACCGAAAGTTCTTTGCCCAAAAGCACAGCAAAAATTTCCCTTGTGGAGGAGTCCCCCTCTCCCACACTAGGAAGAGGGAAACAACACTTATCCTCGGAGACAGAGAAGGCACCAAGATGAGTTTGCCTAAACAAACCTTATTAAATCACCCTTACCTGCCATTAATTTCTCCCATATATTTCTTAGTCACCTTCCCACCTTTCTTGCATCTGAAAGCCCAAGCCTTTATCTAGTCAGTTCTCCACAATTTATCACCCTTTGTCAAAATGATATATCAGCACCCAGGCCTAATTACTTCTTGGGTTTTCACTTCTTTTCTGTGAAGTCCCTGTGAATGTAAAAAAACGTTACTATCAATTTCTCCTGTTAATCTAGCATTTGGTCAGTTTAATTCACAGGTCCGAGGTACAGAACATAAGAGGGTAGAGTGAAAGTGTTTCTTCCCCTACATTACTGTCTGTCTCACTGTCTGTCTGGTTGATAAATATGTATTGACTGCCAGACTGCCAGAAAAGTCTACATATACCAGAGTCTGGTGACAGGTAAGAGCCTTCAGCTCAGAGACAGCTGTGCCATGCTGATCTGATGGAGCTTGGCAGCAAGCCTTAACAACTCGCTGCAAAAGGAAAGTGCAAAGGGGCCTAGTCAGCTTCTCCTCGGAGAGCACCAAGATACCATCAAACTCTGTCCCAGCCCAGGGAAAGCCAGAGAAAAAGTACCTCAAGCACTAAAGAGGGGGTGCGCAGGGGCAAAATGGGTAATGAGTCAGAAAGGAATGTCTACTACTAACCCACACTCGCATACCTGCATGCCAATGTGAAGAGAGCCCTGCATAAATTCCTTTCCACATACCAGGGTCTCACGCGCCCTTCTGAGGGCAGTTTTTCCATGTGAGAATCTGCCCTGTTCTTTATAGAACCATAAGTAGGTCATTGATTTGCTTTTGGATGGAACTCTGCAGAAGTGTGCTGTCACCGTGATATCTTTTTTTTTTTCCCTCTCATGCTTTCTCAACATCACCAGCCCTGGCTTTGTTCATTCAATAATAGAATGAAATTCATGCAGTAGCTCCAGAATCACTGCTCCAGAGGAAAATGGGGGGGGGGTGGGGGTGGGGTGGGAGGGGAGGTCAGCCAAAGCCTGGCCTAGTGGGTTTGTCTTTGTCTTTAAATAAATGAGCCTAGAACAAGATTTCCCGGGTTTGAAAGCAGATGCTTTTTGCAGTGGATTTCTTATGCAACAATATAAAAATAAGAAATTAAACCCAGGAACAAGCAGTAATTCTCCATCAGGATTTTGCCTTGAATCTCTGCCTCTCTTCCCTTCGAGGCAGGTATAGGGGAAAGAGCTCCATCTTAAGGGCCCAAATTTCCATCTGTTACTTTAGACATCAAGTCAGAGTTAATACTTTGAGAAAGCGTCACAAACCCCTTTGATGCAACAGGAAAGAAAAATATACTCTCCGTGCAGTAAAATTCAGGAGGTCCTTGTTCTTTGTTTCCACGATGCAATGCGTCACTTTGGAGACTCTCAGCAAAATGAGCCCAGGATGGCCATCAAGAGGAGGGCGTTTGCCTGTCCAAACACCTGCAGAGCAAGCAGATTCTCTATCCCGAGTCCTCAGCCTCCTAGTGGGAACAACCCAGCCAGCACTGTGTGCATTTTTTCTGTGACAGGGAAATAAAGCAAGGTAGAAAAGGGCGGAGGTTGCAAATGAAGTTTGGCCAAAGATTCTTGAGCCCACCTCCCTCTCCGTTTTAAAAAGTACGTGGGAGGTGGGGGGGGGGGGCTCAGCAGGTTAAGCGTCTGCCTTTGGCTGGGGCCATGATCCCAGGAGCCTGGGATGGAGCCCCACATCGGGCTCCCTGCTGGGTGGAGAGCCTGCTTCTCCCTCTCCCTCTGCTCCTCCCCCTGCTTGTTCTCTCTCTCTCTGTGTCAAATAAATAAAATCTTTAAAAAAAAAAAGTATGTACGTGTTTGGGTTGGGGGGGAGCAGGAGTGAAAGGTAAGCAGATGGAGGAGACGCATCTCTGAGGCAATATTTTAAAAGCAAAATTTCTCGCCCCTGTGGAGAAAATTCATACTTCAGTGGAAGACTCCTTATTGCCTACAGCACTTGCTCCCTCCAGGAGCTGTTTTAGAACTCTGTAAATTGTAGGTAAGGGATAGAGATGCAAATTCTGTCCTGTCTGGTTCATTTGGCTTCTTTCTCCCCTGGGTGTGTGGGCGTGTGGGTGGGTGGGTGGATGGGGGGGGGGGAGGCACCAAAACTCAGCTTGCCTCCATTTGCAATTCATTTCAACATTCTTTACTCCCTATAAATCCGGGCTGCTGCTTTTTAAAGTCGGTTATAAAATGTGCTTCCTTCCCTCCGCTGCGGGGAGTACAGTATAATCTTCAACACATGGTAATTTTTTCTATCTGGATGAGGGTCACCGTGCCACCCTTTCTTCTACACATTCTCTCGTAACGTCCTCGGTCCTCGTGCGCCTTCTTTCTTAAGTCTCAGCCGAGGGAGGCACGGCGGAGGCCTTCCGGCGGGGCGGGGGGGGGGGGGGGAGGCCAGTCGTTGGTCGGCCGATCTCCAGGGAAGGGGCAGACGTCTCCCGGAGCTGCGCCCCCACGGAGGGAGCAAATTGGCTCTTCGCAGGGGGATGGTCCCTGTGTGCCTCTAACCTCCCAGGTTAACACGGCCATCTCATACACGAGTCTGGTCACCTTTCGGGAGCCGGGCATCCTTCCCGTTTTGAAAGGCATTCCTTCTGGATGTAGGTTTCCCACGCTCTGGACAGGCAGATCGCTGTGTGGGAGAGCTAGTTTCACCCAGTGGGCAGGGCTGAGTTTCTGTTAGCCTGGCGGCAACCAACCCCCTGCGCTCTGCCAACACACAATGATCAGTGGCATTCCTGACATTCCTGACATAGCCGAGAAGCCAGGCTTGGCCCCGCAGATGCCCTTGAACTGTGGTTCTGACCCTAATGGGGCATTTATCTTTTATTCGCAGCCAGAGGTTAGGACCTATTTATGTAAATCCTCCGCCAAGGGTCAATTCATCTTGACCCCCTGGTTTTCATTTCCCTAATTGTCTCAGGTATTTTTTAGACCCCTTGGAAACTCTTCATTCAATGAAAAGCTTTGGGGTCAGTAAGAATTCGGTTACAAAGGGAAGGGGTGGGAGGCCCCGAAGAGTTGAGGAGGCTTCTTTGAAGTGTTTTAAGGAGCTTTCAGATGCCACCCAGTTTACAAAGTAAAAACAGCAATGACCTCATGCACCCCGTTTTATTCACGGAAAATAAGCTTTCTTGAAATGGTATCTTCACCTAAGACGTTTCTTAGAGCCCACATTGTCCAATTTCAGTTTCCTGAAGCAGGCATTGTCCTATCTCAGCGGTGGTAAGGGGTTGGGAAGGAGCCATTAGAATTGAGGGCCTATGGGCGGGTGCTGGTTCCTCAGACAATTGTCCCCACTTAATAGGCCCTGGCACCCTCCCAGCTTTGCATTTTAAAAGGGAGCCCCAGAAGAGTGAGAAAAAGACGTGATTCCTAAGAACTGACCCAGGTTACCGGGATTTCAGGCCACATGGGAAGCTGGTGGGGGAGATATTTAGAGGTCAGCAGGTCTTTTGGGGGCCTTCAAATCATTCTTGATTGACAGCCTGTTCTCCAGCCTCCACCTCTCAGTAATAAAGACTTTGAGGGGGAATCCCTTGGAAACCAGCCCAACTGCTGAACAACCCTGACAGCGAATTTCTCTTTCTCACTGACTGAATTTTCATCTTCTATACCTTAAGCCTGTTGGATCCCCCCACCCCCACCCCGCATGCTCCATTTCCAATTGAAAGGTGGGTAGAAGCTTCTCTTTAAAAAACAAACGGACAGAAATAAACCACCCTTTTTTTTCATTTGCTGTTAACTTTTTTATTATGGAAAAACTTCCAACCTACAGAAAGTTGATTAACACAATGAACATCCCACAGCCCCGCCATTTAAATACAACAAATGTTAACTTTTTGGTATATGTGCTTTATCTCTGTACACGATATATACACGTTTGCTTCATATAATATATATATTTAATTTTTTAATTAATTAAAATAATTTTTTGCTGAGCTATTTAAAAGTAAATTGGAGACTTCATGACTCTTCAAATAACTTCAGGCTGCATATTCTAATATAAGTTCATTCTCTTTTTTTCCTATTTTTTTAAAATAGATTTATTTACTTATTTTAGAGATAGAGCGAGCATGTGCACATGAGCAGGAGGGGCAGAGGGAGAGAGAATCCCAAGTGGACTCCGCGGTGCTAAGTACCGCGGGATTTGATCTCACGACCCTAAGATAGGACCCTGAGATCAGGACCTAAGCCGAAACCAAGAGTCAGATGCTTACCCGACTGCGCCACGCAGGCGCCCCTATAAGTTCATTCTCTTATAACTCTCCTAATATTAATTAGCACCCCTGAGAAAATTAACAGGAATTCCCTAATATCATTTAACTCTCAGAATACCCGGTCCGTATTCAAATCTTCCCAGTTTCCACCATGATGTCTTATAGCAGTTTCTTTTTTCAACCAGGATCCAATCACAGCTCATGCATTTGGTTTCTTTAGTCTTTTTTAAAATAGTCCCCCTACTTCTTTTTTATAAATGGCATTTTCTTTGTGAAGACACGTAGAAAGTCTCACATCCTGGATTTGTCTTTGGTTATTTCCTTGTGGTGGTATTGCACTTGTTCTTCTATCTCTAGATTTCCTGTGATGATGTTATGTCTGTCTCCCAAAATCATCTGTTAAAGCCCTAAACCCCACTACTTCAGATGTGACCGTCCTTGGAAATAAGGTTGTAGCCCATGTACAGTGGACCCTTGAGCAGCACAGGGGCTAGGGGTACTGACTTCCCACACAGTTGAAAAGCCGTGTATAACTTTTCACTCCTCCCAAACTTAACTGCTAGGAGCCCACTGTTGACCAGAGCCTTACTGATAACATAAAGTCAATGAATACCTATTTCATATGTTCTGTGTATTATATACTGCATTCTTATAATAAAATAAGCTAGAGAAAAGAAAATGTTACAAGAAAATCTTAAATAAGAGAAAATACATTTACAGTACTGTATTGTATTTGTCAAAAACAATCCACGTCGGGGTGCCTGGGTGGCTCAGTCGTTAAGCGTCTGCCTTCGGCTCAGGTCATGGTCTCAGGGTCCTGGGATGGAGCCCCGCATCGGGCTTCCCTGCTCAGCTGGAAGCCTGCTTCTCCCTCTTCCACTCCCCTTGCTTGTGTTCCCTCTCTCGCTGTGTCTCCCTCTGTCAAATAAATAAATAAAATCTTAAAAAAAAAAAAATCCATGTATAAGTGGACCCACACAGTTCAAACCTGTGTTGTTCAAGGGTCAAGTGTAATGAGTTAAGATGAGGTCATACTGGAGTAGGGTGGGTCCCTAATCCAAATGACTGGAAATTTCCTCATAAAAGGGGAAATGCAAAGACAGTCATGCACACAGGGAGAATGCCATATGAACATGAAGGCAGTGAAGGGTGATGTTTCTGCACATCAAAGAGCATGAAAGTTTGCCAGTAGACCACCAGAAGCTAGGAGAGAGGTCTGGAACAGATTCTCCCTCACAACCCTGAGAAGGAGCCAAGCCTGCTGACACTTTCATCTCACATGCCAGAACTGTGAGACAATACATTTCTGTTGTTTTAGCCACTCGGTGCGTGGCGCTTTGTTATGGCAGCCCGGGCAAACACATATACCCATTAAACCGGATGCTAGACCTAGAGATTAGATTTCAGGTTGAACATTTTTAGCAAGAATATGACGCAAAGTGATGTCGTGCGCTTCATATCGCATCACGTAGTGTCAGGCTGTCTCACTGGAAACTGATGTTAAGCGTGATCACTGGGTTAAGGTCATGACTCCCAAGCTGCATTTTTTCCCTTTGCAATTAGAAAGTAAATTGAGGGGGAGGTGCCCCGGCACCACCACACAAGTATGCTACTTCCATCAATCTGTCACCTGATTGTTGTAGCATTCCTTGATGATTTTGCCTGAGTGGATTATATTCTTGCAAGGCAGCAAAATGATGCTACTGTAAAAATTCATTTGCAATTGGTACCTGGCATTCACCTATAAAGAATCAAATAGAGATGAACTAAAGTCTTTCCTACAAAGTCAGGGTAAATGCTTACCTCTTTCCTTTAGTTACCAATTTTCAGAACAAAGTGTTGGTAGAATAACCATCACAAATCGCTAATGAGTTTTCTCTCTCATTTGAGTATCATGATGGACTCATGGTTTTAATTCAGTCAGTCATTATAAGCAAGTACAGTCATTCTTCTTCTTTATGCTCCATTGTCTCACATTGGACCAGTGAGAACCCCTTTAAGCTGGCTCCTGTGGGGGCGCCTGGGTGGCTCAGTTGGTTAAGTGGCTGCCTTCAGCTCGGGTCATGATCCCAGGGACCCAGCCCCACACTGAGCCCTGCACCCAGCCCTGCATCAGGCTCCTTGCTCAGCGGGGAGCCTGCTTCTCCCTCTGCCTGCTGCTCCCCCTGCTTGTGTGCTCTCTCTCTCTCTAACAAATAAATAAAATCTTTAAAATTAAAAAAAAAAAAAAAGCTGGCTCCTGGGTTCCTTTGACACAACCCCATTGGTCTTTCAGTGCTTTCTTGATTTCTGACATAAGAAGCCCCAGCCTCACCTTATACTTTGCCTGGACCAAGCCAAGAATAGACCATTTCTCCAAGAAGCACTGTTTCCTTTCATTAGAGAATGGTATTTAGAAATCAAGATCTGGTTTCAATATAAGCTTATTGCTTCTAGGCCAGGGCAGTGAACAGCACTACAGAATAGAAGGGTACAGTCACAAAGACACTCATGCTCAGAAGAGCCTTGTGTTTGGGGTTTAACGCTCTGTAATTACCATCTTGAAATTCTTTGCAATTTTACCACAAACATTTGTGTTTGGTAAGTGGAGCCCAGTGATAATGGAGCATGCACCAAGGACTTGATGCCTAGGCTCATGCATGGGTCCCCGAGACATGTTCTTGGGGGCTGTTCCCCCATGTGCTGGTGCTCTGGGCCCTGCCTAGCCTCTCCATCTCCAACCCTTCCCATTGTTGTCCTTTGTCCCCAGTGAAAGCCCGGATGTGAGCTCAAGAAAGATCAGGGTTGAGTATGTTTACCCCACAATATCTCGAGACAAGGCCCAGTGGTGGCATTTTCACCCCAGGCTGGCAATGCCACATCACATTCAAGGGCAAGGGTAACCTCTCACCCACTACCAATCCCTGTCACTAATGTTTCCGAGAACCAAGGTTGCAATATACTTGGAGGTCTCCCATTAGCTGTTGGGTTGGGGGCAGAAGGCCCCAGAGGAAGAGGAGAAGCCTGGCTTGGCTTCTCTAACCCCCAGCCTTAGTCTAGAGGCTGGCAGGAGGAGAAACCCAGCAACCATCAGGTTAGAGGACCCACATGCCCCATGTGGAGGGCCTGTGAGCAACTCCACTTGCCATGAGTATCCAGTGCAAAGGGAGCATCCTGGGCCTAGGGAGACCCTTTCTTCTTCCTTCTCACTTCCAGAATCTGGTTTGTGTTAGTCTCTTCTGGCCAGCTCAAGGCAGTCTCCAGGACAAGTCACAAAATAAAAATTGTGAAATTTCAGTTATTCCACATGGGAACTAAATGCTCTTACATTTGCTTTTAAAACTGACATTGCACAATATAAAGATGAAGGGTAAAATCCATGCTAATTATTTAAGATTTTAATGTTTCTTTACTTAGAACAACATAAAATAGCAAATAAAAAACACCATGACAAGTTGAGTAAGAGACCATAGAAGAAAGGAAAAAACTTTATATTTTAGTACTTTAATGGCACTTTAGTCCTGCTTTTTTAAGGATTTTGTTTATTTATTTGAGAGAGAGAGAGAGACCACCAGTGGGAGGAGAGGCAGAGGGAGAAGCAGGTCCCCGCTGAGCAGGGAGCCCAATGCAGGGCTCAATCCCAGGACCCCGGGATCATGTCCCGAGCTGAAGGCAGATGCTTAACCGACTGAGCCACCCAGGAGCCCCTATCCCTGCTTTTTTGAACAAGAGGTCCTGTATTTTCATTTTGCACTGGGCCAAAAATTATGTCGCTGGTTTTGGGAAAAACCATATATATGCGTAATATATATTTATATTTACAATATATTATATACTTTTATATATTAATCATGAGATCCTATTGATATATATGATCTAGATATACATATATATTAATCAGGAGATTGTGTTGATATTTTTCATTCAAATTTAACATCATCGGATTTCCCAAACATTTATTTTATACACGCACATATTTTCTATTACACTGGAAATTTTGGTTCCAAACATAATTAACATAATTAGTTATTTGCTCTACCTATAATACATACATACACCTACATAAGTTTCAAATTTTCAATACCAAGGTTGCTACTAACAATAAAACTACTAAGTAATGTTTAAGATTTCTTTTCAGTTCTTTTTTACTTCAGTATAGTCTAAGTACTATGTTAATAAGTCATTTGAAATAATTCTTGTCTCTCCGTGATTCTGCCACCTCTAATATGCCATTAAGTTCTTTCTTTGTTTCCAATTTTAGGCTTTGCTTTGTCTTCTTTTTCATTTCACTGTACGCTTTGGCTGCTAAACATTTATATATTTCAAAAGTGAATTCTATGTAAAAAGGCATACTCAGAGAAATCTCTCTCCAATTCCCCTTCTCTCCTCCTCAGCCGCTCTGTAAGCCCTCAATAGGTCACCATTTCTATCAGTTTCTGGTTTTTCTTTCAGTATTTTTTTTTTAATGAAGTAGGCTCCACGCTCAGCATGGAGCCCAATGCGGGGCTCGAACTCACGACCCTGAGATGGAGACCTGAGCCGAGATCTAGAGTCAGTCGCTCAACCGACTGAGCCACCCAGGAGCCCCTCCAGTATTTTTTGAAAAAAAAAATAAAGCAAATTCATATACATATTCTTATTTCCTCCTTTTCATATACAAAAGATAAAACGCTATATACATGCTCTGCACATTTTTTAATAAATATAAATAGCCTCTGTACATAGAAATCCTCTCATTCTTTTTATATGCCCATATAATATTTCATTATGAGGTTAAACCTTCATTTATCCAACAGATCCCTTACTGGTGGACATTTCAGATAGTTCCAGTCCTCCCTATTAAAAAGAATGCCACAGAGATGAAAAGCACAGTATAGGGAATATAGTCAAGAACACCACTGCAATAATGTATGGTGACAGACGGTGACTACACTTATCGTGATGAGCACTGAGTAATGTATAGAATTGTCGGAACCCTCTGTTGCACACCTGAAACAAATATAACACTGCGAGTTAAAATGCCACAATAAATAACTTTGTGCATTTATTATTTCATAATTACACAGGCATACTTACAGGGTAAATTCCCAGATGTGGGATTGCTAGGTCAAGGGGTAAATGTAATTTTGATAGATACTGCCAGATTTCCCTCCTTGGGAATTATACCCTGTTACGCTCCCACCGACAACGCATGAGAATGCTCCTTTCTCCACAGGCCTGTCGACACTGTGTTTTTGTCAAACTTTGGGACTTGGGCCAATGTGATTTGGGTAAAATGGTAACAGTGTAGCTTTAATTGGCATTTCTATTATTGTGAGTGAAAGTAAACATCTTTCTGAATGTCATTTGCATTTCTCTGTGAACCCTGCCATTTGCCAATTTTTTCTATGAAAATTTTAGTCTTTTCTTTCTTTTTTTTTTTTAAAGATTTTATTTATTTATTTGAGAGAGAGAATGAGAGACAGAGAGCATGAGAAGGAGGAGGATCAGAGGGAGAAGCAGACTCCCTGCCGAGCAGGGAGCCCGATGCGGGACTCGATCCCCAGACTCCAGGATCATGACCCAAGCCGAAGGCAGTCACCCAACCAACTGAGCCACCCAGGCGCCCTAGTCTTTTCCTTCTTAATTGTTAAGATCTCTTTATTGAGTCAGAGACTACTAGTCTTTTGTCAGTCATATAGATGTCAAATATATTCTCCAGATTTGTCCTTTTACATTTGATTATGTTTATGTGTCTTTAATGTAAACAAAATTTATTAATCTTCTATTTATTGATTTTAAATGTTGAGTCATAGTTCGAAAAGCTTTCTCTACTCCCAGGTTAAAAGGAAATACAAGGAACTTTTGGTTCTGGCCAAGAGGGACTGCTCCATTCCTCCTACGGCCTTCCTCTTACAACTAAGAAACCCTGGACATAACACAACAAACAAGCATAAGAAGACTCTGAAAGATGGAAAGAAGAAAACTGACTTCCTAGGGATGGCAAACTTGACAGCAACAAGGGAACTCTCTGCGTTTCTTTATTGCCTCCCTTATATATCCCAGACAAGGCCCTGCAGAAACCTCCAACCCAGAACTGCCAACAGACACAGACGAAAAAACAAGCCCCAAGAAAAGCTTGATATCCCTAGCCAAAGTACCAGGAAAAGGATGACATAACAACAGAAAAGTTTTGGGTATTATCACCACTACCCCAACCAACCAACAGAAAAACTGCACACCCTCCCCTGCCCCGTGGGATCTTCCAGCCCCCACTGGCAGATGCAGGTGGTGCTTGGATTCCCCTGCAGTGGCACTGATGCTCAGTACTCTAATCTCCCCTCATGCCAAGTGTTAGCAGAACCCCAACAGTGGGGAGCTAAGTATCCACCCCTATCTGGCATCAACCACACTGAACAAGGTGGTGGCAGTAGGGTCTAGTCAGTGTTTCACTATCCACTATTCCCCTGCCTCTGGAGTCAGCAGGGCCCAGTAGGAAGCTGAATCTCCTCCATGCCAACCCAGTTACAAGATTGAACAAGGTGGGATGAAACAGGGCAAGTAGCCACTCCCCTTCCCCGCTAACCACCCGCCCCCCCATCAGCTGGGCCCAGTGGAGAGGTGGCCTCCAGCACCACCCACCATTAATGAGGTGGGTTAATCCAAACTTGGCTTCCCCTCTACCCACGTATTCGGGGGCCCTGTTGGGAAATGAACCTCAATCCTCAGCAGGCATCAACAGGACAAAAGATGGTGGCGAGAGGTAGCGTTTGGTGGCCCTCCACTTTCCTCTTTCTCTCCCTTTGTGTGTGAGGGGCCCAGCTCAAAGCTGAGTACTGCCCCTACCCTGTAGCAAAAAAGCATTGAGTCAACCCTTGGCCTTCCTTCTCACCAATGTCGGTGGGGGCTGGTGAGGAGCTGACTTTACATCCACACTAGGAGGCAGAGAGGTGTCATGAATCAGTGCCTCATTTTCACTGGAAACGTGCTAATGGAGCCAAGGACAGAGCTGAACTTCCATCCCATATATCTATAATGAGGCAATGAGAATCAGTGCTTACATTTGCCATAGTAGGATCATTGGAGACCAGAAGCTGAAACTATATACCCACTCAGCCCTCCTCCTACACCTCAACCAGGGACTGCCTATTAAAAAAAAAAAAAAAAGAATTAATAAGATCCAGAGTCTACAAATATAATATCCAAAACATTCAGGATATAACCAAAAGTCATCATAGCAGGAACCAAGAAAATCACAACATGAATGAGAAGAGATAATCAACAGAATGAAGACAAATCAGATGAAGAAATTATTTGACAAGGATTTTAAAGCGATCATCATAAAAATGTTTCAATAGGCAGTTATAAATTCTCTCCAAACAAATGAAAAAATATAGAAAATCTCAGCAAAGAAATAGAAGTTATATGAGAGAACCAAATAGAGACCCATGAAATGAGGAACAGGACAACAATACAGAAAAATCGATGACACAAAAGAAAGTTATTTTTAAGAAATCAATGAAACTGATAAACTCTAGCAAGACTGACAAAGATAAAAAAAACTAGAAGACACAAATCACCGATATAAGAAATAAAACATAGGTTATCTCTACAGATCCTGAAGGCATTAAAAGGGTAATAAAGGAATACTACGAATAACTGTATGCTCATAAATTTGAACACTTAGAAGTGAACCGATTCCTCCAGGGGCGCCTGGGTGGCTCAGTTGGTTAAGCGACTGCCTTCGGCTCAGGTCATGATCCTGGAGTCCTGGGATCGAGTCCTGCATCGGGCTCCCTCCAAATCCACAAGCCACCATATTCAACCATCATAAAGAAATAATAAGCAACCTGAATAGTTCTATAACCACTGAAAAAAAAAAATGAACTTGTAATTAAAAAGCTCCTGAATGGTCTCACTGAGAATTCTACCAAACGTTTAAAGAAGAATTAACACCGATTTCACACAATCGGTTCCAGAACATAGCATAGACAGGAACACTTTCCGACCCATTTTATGATACTAGTATGACCCAGATACCAAAACCGAACAGAAACAGTACAAAAAAAGAAAAACTACAGAATATCTCTTGTGAACTTTAGTAACACAAAACACCTCTGTAAAATATTAGCAAATCTAATCCAGCAATGTATAAAAGGAATTATACAGCATAACCTTGTGGGATTTACTGCAAGCATGAGAGGCTGGTCGAATATTCGAAAATAAACCATTGTAATCTACCAAGCTAAAGAAGGCAAATTATATGAGCTTATCAACTGACACAGAAAAGGCTTTTGACAAAATCCGATACCCAGTCATGATAAAAACGTTCAGCAAAACAGGGATGAAGGGGAACCATCTCAACTTGTTAAGAAACATCTATAAAAAACTACAGCCGGGGCGGCTGGCTGGCTCAGTCAGTGCACGACTCTTGATCTCGGGGTTGTGAGTTCGAGCCCCATGTTGGGTATAGAGATTACCTAAAAATGAAATCTTAAAAAAAAACACAACCCTACAGCTGACATCTTACTTTAATGGTGAAACACTGAATGCTTTCGTCCTCAGATTGGGAACAGGCAATAACGTGCATTCTTAACACTCTTACTCAACATAGTGCTGGAAGTTCTAAACACTGTAGTAAGAAGAAATAAAAGGCATATGGATTGCACAGGAAGAAATGAAACTACCTAGAGGCACCTGGGTGGCTCAGTCGTTAAGCGTCTGCCTTCGGCTCAGATCATGATCCCAGGGTCCTGGGATCGAGGCCCGCATCGGGCTCCTTGCTCCGCAGGAAGCCTGCTTCTCCCTCTCCCACTCCCCCTGCTTGTATTCCCTCTCTCACTGTGTCTCTCTCTGTCAAATGGATAAATAAAATCCTTAAAAAAAATTTTTTTTAATTAAAAAAAAGAAATGAAACTACCTATTTGCAGGTGACATGATCATGAGGCTAGAAAATCCTACAGAACCTATAAAAACACTCCTAGAAATAAGAAGTGAGCTCAGCAAGGTTGTAGGATACAAGATCAACACACAAAATTAATTGCATTTCTGTATACTAACAAACATGTAGAAGCAATATTCCAACTACAATACCATTTACAGTCTCTCCAAAGAAAATGAAATTCTTAAGTATACACTTAAGAAAGCATGTATAAGATCTGTATGCTGAAAATTACATGCTGAAGAAAGAAACAAAGCCAAATTAATGGAGAAACATACAGTGTTCATTGATTGGAATACTCAACATAGTATAAAGATGCCATTCCCCCCCCCCCAAATTAATCTATAGGCTTATTGCAATCCCAACCAAAATACCAACAAGGTTTTTCGTAGGCAAGACAAGCTTATTCTAAAATCTATTTGGAAAGGTACAGGCCCTAGAATAGCTAAAACAGCATCGAAAAAGTAGAATAAACTGGTAGGGATCACTTTTCCCAATATTAAGCCCTACTACATAGCTACAGTAGTCAAGACTACGTGATATTGGTGGCGGAATGGACACATCAGTGAATGGAACAGAATAGAGAAGCCAAAAATAGACCCACATAAATATGCTCAATTGCTTTTTTTTTTTTAAGATTTTATTTATTTATTTGAGAGAGAGAAAGCATGAGAGGGGAGAGGGTCAGAGGGAGAAGCAGACTCCCCACTGAGCGGGGAGCCCGATGTGGGACTCGATCCTGGGACTCCAGGATCACGACCTGAGCTGAAGGCAGTTGCTTAACCAACTGAGCCACCCAGGCGCCCTGCTCAATTGCTTTTTGACAAAGGTGAAACACAGTTCAGTGGAGGAAGAATAGCCTTTACAACAGACACCGGTGGGGCAACTGAACGTCTAGAAGTAGGGAAAAACCACCTTTACCTAAACCTCATACCTTATGCAAAAAAATAGCTAAAAATGGGTCACAGACATAAAGATAAATGTACAATTGTAAAACTTTTTATAAAAATGATAGGAGAAAATCATCACGATCTAGGACGAGGCAAACATCATGACTAGGACTGGGCTCAAAAGCATGATCTCTAAAACGGAAACTGATAAATCATACTTCATCAAAGTTTAAAACTATTGTTCTGTGAAAGGCCCGCTTAAGAAAGTAAAAAAGACAAGCAACAGATGAGAGAAAAATCTTTGTGAACTACATACTTGACAAAGGATCAGTATCCAGAATTACAAAGAACTCTTGGGGCGCCTGGGTGGCTCAGTCGGTAAAGCGTCCGACTCTTGATCTCAGCTCAGGTCTTGATCTCAGGATTGTGAATTCAAGCCCCTTGTTGGGCTCCAAGTGTGGAGCCCACTCTAAAAAAAAAAAAGAAGAACTCTCAAAACCCAACAGTAAAGAAAACGAACAATACATGAGAAAACACGCAAAAGCCCTGAACAGACATTTCATCAAAGAGGATATACGAATGGCAAATAAACACATAGAGATATGTTCGACATCATTAGCCATCAAGAAAATACAGATTTAAACCACAATGAGGTATCAGTACACACTTGTCAGAATGGCTATAAAAAAAAAAAAATAGTGAAAATGCTTAGTGCTTTCAAAGATGTGAAGAAACCGGATCACTCGGACATCGCTGGTGGGAATGGAAAATGGCGCAGCCACTCTTTTTTTTTTAAGATTTTATTCATTTATTTGACAGAGAGAGACACAGCGAGAGAGGGAACACAAGCAGGGGGAGTGGGAGAGGGAGAAGCAGGCTTCCCGCAGAGCAGGGAGCCCAATGCGGGGCTCGATCCCAGGACCCTGGGACCATGATCTGAGCTGAAAGCAGACACTTAATGACTGAGCCACCCAGGTGCCCCAGGGCACAGCCACTCTGATAAAGAGCACAGCCCTTTTCCAGAAGACTAAACATAGCTTACGGTACAACTCAGCAATTGTACTATTCTGCATCTATCTGCAAGAAATGAACACTTACGTTTCCACCAACACCTGTACACAAATGTTCATATACATTTTCTTAATGATAGCCTAAAGCTGGAAATAACTCAAATGTCCTTCACTGGGTGAGTGGTTCAACAAACCGTGGTACATCCATACCAATAAAATATCATTTAGCAATAAGAAGGAATGAACTATTGATACAGCAACAATTTGGGTGGATCTCAAAGGAATTAGGCTGAGAAAAAAAAAAATCCCATCTCAAAAGGTCACTTGCTATATGATTCTATCTATACCGCATCCCTGACGGGACAAAAGTATAGAAATGGCGAGCAGATTAGTGGTTGCCGTAACTCAGCGATAAGGGAGGAGGGTGTGGCTGCATAGGCAACAGGAGGGATCCCTGTTGGTGATTAAGTGTTCTGCATCTTGACTGTATAGTATCCTGGTTGTGATATTGTCCTATTGGTGGATATGGAGGCCTCCATAACAAAACACCATAGACTTGGTGGCTTAAGCAACCAACATTTATTTCTCACAGTTCTGGAGGCTGGAAGTCCAAGATCAAGGTGCCACAGATTCAGTTCCTTGTAAGGGCCCTCTTCCTGGTTTGCAGATGGCTGCCATCTTGCCGTCTCCTCACACGGCCAAGAGACAGAGCTCTGGTGTCTCTTCCTCTTCTTCTAAGGACATTAATCCCATCATGGGGCCCCTACTCTCATGACCTCATCTAAAACTAATTAACTTGCAGAGGCCCCACCTCCAAATACTATCACACCGGAGGGTAGGGCTTCAACATATGAACTGGAGAGGGACGCCCAAACATTCACTTCATCATAGGTGTTTTTTTTAATTATTATTATTATTTTTTAAAGATTTTATTCATTTATTTGACACAGAGAGAGAGAGAGCAAGAGCACAAGCAGGGGGAGCGGCAGGCAGAGGGAGAGGGAGAAGCAGGCTCCCAGCTGAG
Source organism: Mirounga angustirostris (assembly GCF_029215605.1). Classification (NCBI taxonomy): domain Eukaryota; kingdom Metazoa; phylum Chordata; class Mammalia; order Carnivora; family Phocidae; genus Mirounga; species Mirounga angustirostris. The sequence goes on from NW_026991719.1 coordinate 40,160,639, forward strand.
CAGGGAGCCCAACGCGGGGCTCGATCCCAGGACCCTGGGACCATGACCTGAGCCGAAGGCAGACGCTTCACCGATTGAGCCACCCAGGTGTCCTATATTATTGTGATAAAATATACATAGCTTTAAGGGTACAATTCAGTGGCCTTAAACATATTCACAGTGCGGCGTAGCCATCACCACTATTTCCAAAGCTTTTTCGTCGCTCAAAACAAAAACACTGTAACATGAGTAATTAATCCCCATTCCCCTTCTCCCCCAAGCCCCTGGTAACCTCTGTTCTACTTTTTTGTCTCTATGAATTTGCCTATTTGTGCTATAGTTTTGCAAGATGTTATCAGCAGGGGAAACTAGGTAAAGGGTACACAGGATCTCTCTGTATTATTTCTTACAACTGCATATGAATCCACAATGATCTCAAAATTAAAAAAAAAAACTTTATTCATGTGTTCCTCCATTATTTGTATGATTTCATGTTTTTTATCATTATTAGATCTCGGATCCATTTACTAATTAACCTCTTAATGAACTGAAGTGGATGTCAGACAAGCACCCCTCTTCCCCAGCACCCCCACTGCCAACCCTTTCTACACTGGATCAGATCATTTTGGTCTTTTCAGCTTCTTTTATTCCCACTCTACCCTTCAACCATTTCAGCAGATGTTCCCAGCAGACAGTGTACCTTCAAAGGAAAGACCGAAATTGCAACAAGCACAAAATGAATACATAACTCTAATAAACATCGACTCCAGTGACAACAGGAAAAAATGACAGGGATTTATTGACTGCTAGGAATTCTAGATAATTGACTCATTTAATCTTTACATCAACATTGCAGGAAAGGTATGATTGGTCCAACTTTATAAATGAGGAAGTTTAATCTCGGTGAGGTTAACTAAGCCAAAATCATGTCTATTAAAATGATGGAGTGGTTATAAGAATGCAGGTACGTTTGGCATAGGAGCTTATGCGCTCTCCTCTGTGAAGAACTGAACTGAATCCAGGAACTCTCATTTAGAAAGCAACAGGACATTCAGTTGGCCCAGGTCCTTCCTTGTCCCAGGTCCCAGAAATGCGTACCAGACGCTAGCCCTGTATTAGGTTGCTAGGGCTGCCATAACCCAATGCCACAAACTGGGTTGCTTGACAACAGAGATTTATTTTCTCACAGATTTGGAGGCTAGAAGTCCAAGATCAAGGTGTCGATAGGTCTGGTTTCTCCTGAGGCCTCTATCCCTTGTCTTGCAGATGGCCACCTTCTCTTCCCTATGTCCTCACGTGGTCTTTCCTCTGTCCGTGCACATCCTTTGTGTTTTTTTGTGTTCAAATTTTCCTGGGACACTAATCAGATTGAAATCGGGCCCATCCTAACAGCCTCATTTTAACTAAATCATCTCCTTCAAAGACAGTCACGTTCTGAGGTACTGGGGATTAGGGCTTCCGTATATAAATTTGGGGGGCATACAATTCAGCCCACAATGGGCCCCGAGACTGGGGCGGGGGAAAGAAAGTTCATAACCCAGAGAAACCCCTCTACAAAATCATATGTGATTCAAGTGGGTACAATCCTTCTGTTCGTTTCCATTTCATCCGGGTCTAGGGTCTTTCGAACTTTTTTTGACCATACCCATGGTAAAAAAAAAAAAAAAAAAATTGTAAACGCATTTTGCATTACAGCTTAACACATACATATTTATTTTTATAAAACGGGACAAGTTTCACAAATTCTGATCTTACCGTGTACAACGTATTTTTCTATTTTATTCTGTTCTTTTTAATTAAAAGACTGCTAGCTGCCCCCTCACTGAATTGATTTTAGGAACTACTCTCTTTTACGACCTGCCGTTTGAAAATCAATGCTCTAATTTGTGCTGTCAGCTGTGATTGTCAATTTTTTTGTGTTCATTCTACCCCCACCCACACCCCCGTTCTCAGAGCCCCGATCCTCCTCTCCCACCGCCCCACACATGTCCTGGATCAATTGGATTTTTGCTTTTTTCAAAGCCTTGACCCCCTCATTCATTAGTTTCAGTCCTTAATTCTATCGGTTCTGTCAAATGCCAGGGAAACCGGGGCACCATTTCCTCGGTAACAAATAGAAACTCGCCATCTAACGGTGGAAGAGAGACAATGCAGACCTATTTTTAGCATCCTTCTTCCAGGTCTTTTCTTTCTCTGCTCTCCCCCATTATCCCTGTTTGATGCAATTTTCACAAACACTTAGCAGCATTTTAACAGGAGCTCTTTTAAAATCTTCTTGACGTTCTGTACATTTAGTGACTCCTTTCACGGAAACTTGAAGATCCGGGTGTTAGACGCCGCTCTGGGCCATGCTGGTTGTGACCTTGAACATGCCTCTTACCTGAGCCTCAGCTGTCTTAACCACAAAAGTAACCTGATAAAAGGTGCCCTGGCAACTTCGTCCAGTTGTCTTGCGGTTCCACAAAGAAAATACAGCTTGCGTCTGCCTCTCCCCCCTCCTTCTGTCCATTTTCAACACACCAGCCGGATCCTGTTAAATCTAAGTCAGATCGTGTCCTTCCCTGCTCAAAACCCTCCACTGGGTTCTCAGAGTCAAAATCCAAGTCCTTACGGTTACGGAAAATGTCCTACATAGTGTGATCCGCTCAGCCCCCGGATACCACCAAGCAGGGATGGTTGGCTTCCATTGGGCCAGGGATCGGAATCAAGTGGAAGATCAGCTTCTTGCTTGGCCCCACTGGAAGAGCGCTGGGGGACTGTGATGTGATTGGCTGGAGCAGAGTGGGTATTACCAAAAAAGATTGGCTGTTCTGTAAGGCGACCCTTTTCCTGTTCCTTTGGCTAAGGGAAACAGGCTTTTCTTGGAGCTTTTTTTCGGTCTGTGCCTGTTGGCAGCGGCCTGGAGGCTTCTGCAGCCCCTGGTCCAGGATATAATGGGAGGCAATGAGAAAGCAAAGGAAACTCACTCCCATGTTGTTCCTCAATCCTGCCGTCCCTAAGCAGTCCCCCTTCTTCTTTCTACCTTCCAGAGTCTTCCTATGCTTGTTTGTGTGTTATTTCCAGGGTTTTTGTTTGTTTGTTTGTTTGTTTTAGTTGTAAGAGGAAGGACCTAGAAGGAATGGGGCTACTTCACTTGGGAGAGAATCAGAAGTGAATAGTAGGCTCGACAGCCTCTAAGGAGGGCCTGGATATTAAAAACACAGAACGTTGTTTGCACTGCCTTACAGGAACCCTTCCCACACAGCACTGAAGAACCACCTTCCCTAGGAAGGGCAGAGAAACTTCTGTGTACCTATCTTGCAGATGCAATAAAACAAGAAAAAAAAAACCCAGCTAAGGTTGTGGAGGTTTTGCCCCTAGCAGAGGCATCCCACTGGGGCAGTGAGCAGGGCTGAAATGCAGTCACATTCCCCTTTCAAAATTCGGTGCCCTGGTGTGGGTAAATTCTCTGCTTCCTTTCTCTGAGGAAGATGTGCCATGTATAATTCACTGGCCTAGAAATGGCATCATTTTGTACGCACAAAGGTTCTGTATGTACTAGTAAGAGCTAAATATATGTTATGTCTTCACTAGAGAACCTCCTTACTATAATAATGGCCCCACTCTTCCTTTCTGTGCTTGTGGACTCAGAGCTTGGAATGTCTTCATGTCTCTGGGGAAGAGGAGGGCACCGTCTAAGCAACCGTCCCCCTTTGGTTTTCCCATTCTAGAAACTTCCCACTTGCTTAAAATTTCTGGGCCACTGATGGTACCCTTATTTTTTTTAGAGCTGTTACGGATCAATATTTTTTTTAAAAGACTTTATTTATTTATTTATTTATTTATTTATTTGACAGAGAGAGGCACAGCGAGAGAGGGAACACCAGCAGGGGGAGTGGGAGAGGGAGAAGCAGGCTCTCCGCCGAGGAGGGAGCCTGATGTGGGGCTCAATCCCAGGACCCTGGGATCCTGACCTAATCCGAAGGCAGACGCTTAACGACTGAGCCACCCAGGCGCCCCAAGGATTAATATTTTAAAAAATATCTATTTGGATGTTTTACTAGGATTTTGGAAGAAAGGCAAGGCAAACACAAGTGTCAGTGTCTCATCTTGTACTTGAAATCTGACAATGACCTTCGAAAAACTTGCCCGGCATGTTTGTGTCCTGTCAACCCTAAAATAATAAATAATAATAAATAAATGATGCAGTGAAATAAAGTGAAAAACAAATGTACAACTTAATTGAATTCTAAATGATACTGACATCAGAAGTTTATAAAAGAGGAAAGAATAGACAAAAGACTGTAGCCTCATCCCATATCTCCTAGCAACCAAAATGGAGCAGGAAACCAAATACATAAATGACAGTAATACAATCTGGGAAATTTTCCCTTTTATTTTTTAATTTTTTTTAAAAGATTTTATTATTTGAGAGAGAGAGAAAGCACAGGGGGAAGGGGCAGAGAGAGAGTGAGAAACAGACTCTCCCCTGAGCAGGGAGCCCAACAACATGGGACTCGATCCCAGGGGCTGAATCCCAGGACCCCAAGATCATGCCCTGAGCTGAAAGCAGACACCTAACCGACTGAGCCACCCAGGCGCCCTGGAAGTTTTCCTAAATATACTATTACTATAATCCTAATCTCTCCTGGCCCTTTCTTCTGTCCCTCCCCCTATTCTCTCTCTTTCTACACATACACACACACTCACACACTCACACACACACACACCACCACCAGCACCACAGTACTATGGAGTTTTAGTGAAAAGTTCACTATTTTTGTTCATAGAAAAAGCTTCAGTTTTCTGAACATAAACTCATACAATGGATTAGAAAATATTCAGTTCTTATTTGTGTAGAATTAACCTTCCCCAAAGAGAGATCTGGCTTGTGCCCATGGCTCTTGAGAAGTAATGTTTAAGTCCTCATGAGTCCTATCTGCTAAGTGTCTTAGCTTAACAGGGGAGCGTTGGGCCACAGCAGCTAATCTAACAATGTGATCTATGATGGCGGCTTTGGCTCATGTGGTATCAGCCCCCCTCTGAAGAAGCTGGAAACTAGGGTCAGCCACACAGGCGGCCAGCCATGTCTATGTGACGGAGCGCCAGTAAAATCTCTGGACAACAAGGCTCAGGTGAGTTTCCCTGGATGGCAACACTCTGTGTGTATTGTTATATATCACCGCTGAGAGGAGTCAGCTTTGTCTGTGGCTCCACGGCCAAGAGGACGATTGAAAGCTTCTCACCTGGAACTCTCCTAGACCCTGCCCTATGTGCCTCTTCCCTTGGTTGATTTTAATCTATATCCTTTCTCCCTAATAAACCATAACCATAAGTTTAATGGCATTTCTGAGCTCTGTGAGTCCTTATAGTGAATTTTTGAACTCAAGGGTGGTCTTGGGGGACCCCCTGACCACAATACCAAATACTGTCAAGGATACAGAGTAATAGGAATCTCATTTATTGCTGGTGGAAATGCAAAATGGGACAGCCATTTTGGAAGATAATTTGGTAGTTTCTTATAAATGGAAACTCATAATAGACTTATCATATGACCCAGCAATCCTGCTCCTGGGTATTTACCCAAGTGAATGGAAAGACAGTCTTCACACACATAAAACCTGTATGCTAATGTTTCAAGAGGCTTTATTCATAATCACTCCAAACTGGGAACAACCATGATGTCTGTCAACAGATGATGACAAAAAACAAATAAGCAAACAACAACAACAACAACAAAACTATGTTACATCTATACAATGGAATTCTATCTGGCAATAAAAGAACACACTTGACTCATGCAACAACATGGATGAATCATAAATGCATTTTGATAAGTGAAAAAAAGCCAGATCCAAGGCTACATATTATAGGATCCTATCTATATGACATTCTGCAAAAGGCAAAACTATAGGATGGAAAACAGATCAGTAATTGCCAGAGATAGGGGTAGAGGACTAGTTAACCTCAAATGGGTTACACAGGAGAATTTTTGTCTGGTGGGACTGACTCTTCAGTCTGGTGCTGGAGTGGTGGATACATGATTTGTAAAAAAAAAAAAACAGAATTTTGCAGCACAAAGAGTAAACCTTATTGTATGCAAATTTTAAAAAATCTATCAGTGGGGTGCCTGGGTGGCTCAGTCGGTTAAGGATCTGCCTTCAGCTCAAGTCATGATCCCAGGGTCCTGGGATCGAGCCCCTCATTGGGCTCCCTGCTCAGCAGAGAGCCTGCTTCTCCCTCTCCCTCTGCCACTCACCCTTCTTGTGCGCTCTCTCTCTCACACACTCTCTCTCAAATAAATAAATAAAATCTTTAAAAAGTAAAATAAACCGAGATATCAGGGCATTCCAGGATAGGATGGAACCTGTGACAAATGAATTTCAGTATATTACAAATGTATGACATAACCTCACTGAAGATTACGAGGGGAAAAGGAGCTGACCTAATGAACTTTTTTAAACAAATAAACTTATTTTTTTTTAAAGATTTTTATTTATTTATTTGCGAGAGAGAGAATGAGAGACAGAGAGCATGAGAGGGAGGAGGGTCAGAGGGAGAAGCAGACTCCCCACCGAGCAGGGAGCCTGATGTGGGACTCGATCCCGGGACTCCAGGATCATGACCTGAGCCGAAGGCAGCCGCCCAACCGACTGAGCCACCCAGGCGCCCCAACAAATAAACTTATTTTGAAATAATGTGAGATTTATAGAACAGTTACAAAGATAGTACAGAGAGCTCCTCTATACCTCTCACAGTTTTCCCCATTGTTTCCTTGGCACGTTTGTCAACTAAGAAACCAACATTAGTACATTGCTCTGTACTAGTACATTAGCTAATATGAGCTAATTAGCTAATACTATTAGTACTAGTACTAGTACATTAACTAAACAGCAGGCTTTATTTGGATATTACTAGTTTTCCCATTAACAGCCTCTTTTTCTGCTCCAAGGTCCAATCCAGGGTACCACGTTGCAGTTTGTTGTTATGTCTCCCCAGTTTCTTCTAGTCCTTAACATTTTCTCAGTCTTTTCTTGTTTTCCATGACCTTGACACTCGGGACGCATACTGGCCTTGTGTCTTGTAGAATGTCCCTCCATCTGGGTTTGTTTGATGGTTTTCTCAGGATATTACTAGTGTTATGAGTTTGGGGGAAGAAGACCACAAAGATGAAGCGCCTTTCTAGTGTATCTGGTGACATATGTTATCAACATCACTTATTACTGATGTCGTTAACCTTCATCACTTGGTTAATGTAGTGTTTGCCATGTCTTTCCACTGTAAAGTTTTCTTTTTCCTTTACTCTAATCTGGATATGAGTCACTAAGTCGAGCCCACCCTAGGAGATGGGCCATTAAGTTCACTTCCTGCAGGAGGGAGTTATCTACCTATATTATTTAGAATTCTTTTGTAAGCAAGACTTGTCTCTTCTCCCCATTTATCAATGTATTCGACCGTTTCTGATTCACTTGCGAAAACAATGTTTTGTCTGGATAGTCTAAGGCTAAATACAAAAAGGACCATACATAAGCACTGTATTCTAGTTGATAAATTTCTCCTAGGGGGTTAGCAATTCCAAAAATACTTTACATGTAGATTAGTGTTAAACAAATGAGTACAGTAGTTGCTCCTTGCCTACAAAGGGATGTATTCCAACACCGCCAGGGGATGCCTGAAATAGCAGATAGTAACGAACCCCGTATATACCATACTTTTCCCTATATGTGCATTACCTATGATAAAGTTTAACTTCTAAATGAGGTACAGTAGGAGATTAACAACAACAACTAAGAATAAAATAGAACAATGATGACAAGATACTGTAAGAAAAGTTATGTGAATGTGGTCTCTCTTAAAATATCTTATTTTACTGTACCTACATCCTTCTTCTCGTGATGATGTGAGATGACAAAATGCCTATGTGATGAAATAAAGTGAGGGGGATGACACAGGCACTGTGACGTAGTGGCATAAGTGACCTTATGATGATATACCAGAAGGAGGCTCATGACCTGAGCCGAAGTCAGATGCTTAACTAACTGAGCCACCCGGGCGCCCCATGAGTCTTTCATTTTTTTGAAGATTTTATTTATTTATTTGATAGGGGGGAGGAGAGCACAAGCAGGGGGAGCGACAGGCAGAGAGAGAGGGAGAAGCAAGTTCCCCACCGAGCAAGGAGCCCGATGTAGGACTCGATCCCAGGACCCTGAGATCATGACCTGAGCCGAAGGCAGATGCTTAACGACTGAGCCACCCAGGTGCCCCAAGTCTTTCATTTTTAATAACTACCACCAAAACCACCACCCCAGCAAAAAACAATAATGTTCATTTGCCTGTGGTGCTTCTCCCTTCTCCATCTAGCTAATATTTTCTTCATATTTCAAGACTCAATGTTGATGTCACCTTCTTCAGAATCCTCTCCCAACCCTAGAGTGCTGATGCTCTATTGGACCCCATAGTATCCCGTTATTTCTATCATATAGTGACAGTATCTTTCCAAGTTGGTGCCCTTTATTAAGACATAAGGCCCTTCAGGCAGAAACTGTGCCTTCATCAGTAATTTCTATCTCCCTAGTTCTGAACACTGTCAATATCTAGGTGCTATTCGAAAAAGGCTTACTGAACAAAATTCATTCATTCAATCAATCATTCATTTATTCATCAAATATTTACTAAGTGTGGAAATACACACTGGGCAATATGCTAAACTTATATACACAGCAGTGAATAAATCAGATCCCACATCTGTGCCTTCATCATATGTTAGATAGTAAAAAGTGCTATGGACAGAAATAAAGCAAGAAATGGTATAGAGAGTCTTGAGAGTGCAATTATAAATACAGTGGTCAGTCACAAAAGACATGGGTGAAAGGTGATATATGAGGAAACACTTAAAGAAGGAGAAAGAGTAAGCCAAATGGATGTTTTGAGGAAGAGTATCCTAGACAAATGCACTAGCCAGTGCAAAGGCCCTGAGACACAGGAAAAAATTGGTATATCTATAGCCGAGTGAACCAAGGCAGGAGTTATTAGTGATGGGGCCAGAAAGACAATGAGACACCAGATTATGGTGGTATTACAAGGGAAAGAAGAAATAAGAAGAAACAGGGTATTATTATAGTCAATAGAAAAAATGTGACTGAAAAAGTCTAAATGTATCAGCAACCGTAATAAAAGTGAAAAGCTTAAAACAAAAAATAAATGCTGGGCTTTTTGATATTTTAAAAGGCAAAATGGCAAAAAAATATTGAAAATAAATGAATTGCCAAAGATATGCCATGACATTTCTATGAAAATATAAACAATAATAATATCAGACAAAATTAAATTCAAGTCAAAAAACAGTGACTAGTATAATAGTGTATGCTAATTATACTGGAATTTTTTTTTAAAAATAGACAAAGAAGTGTATTTTGTACCGATAAAAGAATGGTCTACGAAGAAGCTATATCAGGGGCACCTGGATGGCTCAGTGGGTTAAGTGTCCGACTCTTGATTTCAGCTCAGGTCATGATCGCAGGGTTGTGAGATGGAACCTGCTTAAGATTCTCTCTCTCTCTCTCTCTCCCTCCCTCTCCAAAAAAAAGAAGCTATATCAGTCTTGAGTTTGTGCATACAAATCAAAAAAATTTTTTCAAGGACTGAACTATATAAAGTAAAAACTGACCGATACAGAAAAACAATTGACAAAAGCACAAATCCAAAGCTTTACTATGACTACTTTGACCTTCAAGTCCTTGCACTACTTCTCCCTGACCATGGTACCTACAGCTCCTTTCACTTACCCTGCTATTTCACAAACACATTCTCACCTCAGCCTTTGCACAGACTCTTTCCTTGGCTTAGGACATCCTTCATCCAGAAAACCACAGGCTTTACCCACCACTCCCCTTCTTTCAGTCTCTGCTCATGTGCGGGGCCCCTGAAAGCAGGTTCAGATGAGGTAAAAGCACTTACAAGGATTTTCTTGTTGGTATTTGACATAATTGGGTCCTGGACTCCCTCTGGAACCCTGAGTCCCAGCTCTTGGCGGCACTGGATTCCCCATCCCCCTGTCCATTCTGCTCAAATGTTACCTCATCAGAGAGACCTGCTCTTACACTCTAAAAGAGCATCCATCCCCCAATTTAACCATCCTTGTCATTCTCTATCCCTTTTCTCTGCTCTATTTTTCTTCTTCCCACTTTTTCTTTTTTTTTCAAAGATTTTATTTATTTATTTGCCAGAGGGAGAGAGAGAGAGAGCACAAGCAGGAGGAGCGGCAGGCAGAGGGAGAAGCAGGCTCCCCGCTGAGCAGGGAGCCCAATGTGGGACTGGATCCCAGAGCCCCAGAATCATGACCTGAGCTGAAGACAGATGCTTAACTGACTGAGCCCCCAAGGCGTCCCTCTTCTGCCCACTTCTTACCACCTGAATTATTACGGATATTTTTGTCTGTTTGTTTATTTATTTTAAGATTTATTTATTTGAGAGAGAGTGAGAAAGCGGGAAAAGGGGTGGCAGGGAAAGAGGGAGAGGAAGAGAGAGAATCTCCAGCAGACTCCCAGCTGAGTGAGAAGTCTGACGCGGGGCTCAGTCCCACGATGCTGAGATCATGACCTGAGCCAAAATCAAGAATCAGACACACAACCAACTGAGGGACCCAGGCACCCCTCGTCTCTTATTTATTGTCTCTCCTCCAACCAGAAGCTACGTCCCTTGAAAACACTGTCTTGGTTTCATTCACTGCTATAGCCTCAGCACCTAAAACAGGGCCCGACATGTGGCAGGTCCTTAATAAATATTTGTTGAACTAATGAGTGAATCCTTGTGGGTAATTTATGTTCTCACTCGTATTTTGACAGATTGAGTGCCTTAAAATACACTTGAATATGGAGGATCTGAACCCAATTAATAGGCTTGGCTTAACAAATTTTGTAGAACACAGAATCCAGCAAATAGACTGCTTACTCTTTTCAACTAATGGGGCAATTACTAAAACAGAACATGCATTACAGCTCAAAGAATATCTCAATAAATTCAAAAGATCAATATCATATAGGCTTATTCTTTCACAACATGAAATAAAATTAGACATTAACAACAAAAGAACAGCCAAAAAGCAGCTATGTACTAAGAAACTATAAATAACTTTTAAAAAAATCTACTAAATGACTCAAAACAGAAATAAAAACTGAAATTATGAAATATTTATGAATAAAGACCAAAGAAACCATCATGTGAAGACTGGTCAGATGTACATCTCCACTCCCCTTTTTCCTCCCCCCTCCCCGGAGAAAAATCATAATTGTGAATTTGGTAAAATTGATTCCAGCCTTTCATCAATATTTGAATAAAGATAAAAAGGGTTGTAACAAACGAATAAAACCAGATTTAAACAAATAACCACTGGAAGCATTCTTTATATATTCTGGCTACTAATCTTTTTTGTTATATATGCTTACAAATATCCTCTCCGATTCAAATCACAAAATATTGACAACACCAAAATTATCTAATGACCATAGGAAAATTTCAAGTTATTCAAAGTGCTACCCTCTCCAAGACACCACCCAAAGGTGATTTAAGAGAAAGTTCTACCAAAACTTCAAGGGAAGTTACTTCGAGGTTCCAATCCAAATCCAGAAAGAACTAAAAGTTGTACACTTCATTCTATATGGCTAGCATAACTCTGACATCTAAATCAGGCAAAGTGAGCACACAACACACACACACACGCATGCACACAAAATTTATATACCAATTTCACTAACAAATATAGATAACAATGGAAATAATATTACCAATTACATTCCACAGAATTAATCCATTTTGACCCAAAGGAGTTTGTCCCACAAAAGTAAGGGTGTTTCAGCACTAAAAAAAGTTAATCTAATACTTCACATAAATAGATTAAATGAGAAAAAAAAAATCATACAAAGTCACCAAAAAGCATATGGTAAAATTCAACACTCATTCCTGCTAAACCTCTTAACAAACAAATAATAAAAAGAAACTTCCTGAACTTGAAAAAAAGAGATTTATACAAGAAAGCAACAGCGAGCATCCCACTTATTGGTAAAATAAATGTTATAAGGATTCTTACTGTTAGAATTTTTTTAAAAGATGATCATAATGGGGACGCCTGGATGTCTCAGTCGGTTAAGCATATGCTTTCGGCTCAGGTCGTGATCCCAGGGTTCTGGGATCGAGTCCTGCATCGGGCTCCTTGCTCAACAGGGAGCCTGCTTCTCCCTCTGCCTGCAACTCCCCCTGCTTGTGCTCATTCTCTCTCTCTCTGATAATGAAATAAATAAAATCTTTTCTTTTTAAAGATTTTATTTATTTATTTGACAGAGAGACACAGTGAGAGAGGGAACACAAGCAGGGGGAGTGGGAGAGGGAGAAGCAGGCTCTCCGCTGAGCAGGGAGCCCGATGCGGGGCTCGATCCCAGGACCCTGGGACCATGACCTGAGCCGAAGGCAGACGCTTAATGACTGAGCCACCCAGGTGCCTCTAAAATCTTTTTTTTGAAAAAAGATCATAATGACTATTATCATTCCATTTTGTTCTAGAGAACATAGTCAACACAAAAAAAGTGATATGACTGTTTCCCCCCAAGGCAGACCTAATAAGCTGAGTAACTCTTATATAAGATATACAAGAGACAAGATAATTATCAAAAAATTAATAGCTTTCCTATGCTAAGTATAATCGGATAGAAACTATGATGACAAAATATTCGACTTACAATGGAAATAAACCTATTTTAAACCTAAGAATAATTTTTTTAAAGATTTTATCTATGTATGTATGTATGTATGTATTTATTTATTTGAGAGAGAGAGAGCAAGCAAGAGAAAGAGAGAGCATGAGCGGGGGGAGGGGCCAAGGGAGAGGGAGAAGCAAACTCCCCACTGACCAGGGAGCCTGCAGCTGGGCTCAATCCCAGGACCCGAGGATCACAACCTGAGCCAAAGGCAGACACTTAACCCACTGAGCCACCCAGGCGCCCAAACCTAAAAATAATTTTAACAAGAAATGGATAAGACCTATATTAAACAAAGTATGAAACCTCATAAAAGTTAATCTGATTGAGTGAACAGATATACTAATTTATGAGATGTTGAGACTCCATACTGTAAGTTATGTGGCTCTCCCCAACATAATTATGAAATATTCAATAGAACTTTTATAATTCTGTCTTTTCATCTCAAATATAACCTCCTCAAGGAGGCTACCTCTCACCATGAAAAATTATACTTGTCCTCTTATTTTATAATATTCTACCCCCTCAATTTATTCTATTCTTTTTTTAAAGATTTATTTATTTATTTGAGTGAGACAGAGAGGGATTGGGGGGAGGGGCAGAAGGAAAGGGAGGGAGAGAGGATCTCAAGCAGACTGCACGCTCAGCACCGAGCCCCATGCAGGGCTTAATCTCACGACCCTGAGATCATAACCTGAGCTGAAACCAAGAGTTGGATGCTTAACTGACTGAGCCGCCCAGCTGCCCCTGTTCTATTCTTTTTTATAAGACAATAACATAAAACACTAACTTTATGTTATACATTTGTTTTCTCTTCTACTTAGTGGCTATCTTTATTAGAAGTAATCTTCATAAGAATACATTCTTTTTCTTATTCACCACTATATCCCCAGCTGCTAGAACAGTTCCTGGCACATAGTTAAGAGCTCAATAAATATTTGTTGGATGAATGAATAAATAAACACATGAAGGACAGAACATATCAACTTCCATGTAATTGAACTGTATTAACGAAGTGTTGAGTAGGAAAAATCTTTAGGGGTTCTGCTTCAAGGATGAGATAATATATGTTTGTAATTTGCACATCCCTAACAACAAGCAATTGAAAATCCTTGATATCTTTTTATTCCCTTTATACCTCTCACTCTCAAGCATCATAAGAATTTGCATTGGTAGTGTCCGATTGAATAAAATTTTACTCTACATGGATGAAGACCATAATTATTTACTTTCAGACTTTTCCAAGATGAAGGAATTCATAGCTCCACCCCTGTTGCCAAATATATGTAGCAACTTCCTTAATTTAATGAGTGGAAAATTACTGATTCCATTAACTCTTCAATTTATCAAATCCCAGAGTTTCTCCTAATCCTGTTACCTGATTGTCAACTTCCTTATTCCAAACAGCCTTCGGGCATTCCTCATCATGGTGCTCAAGGCAAGAAGAAAGTAAAACCTCACGCTCTCCTTTGACATCATGAAAACCCTTATTTTCCCAGTAAGAATGAATGGGAAAGCTCATTTACTGGCCAGTGATTGTTCCTATGTTTGTGCACCCCTAACTAAGGCCTGGCCCCTCTTCTAGGATATGGCAGTCAAAGGACTTTTTAATCTTTATAAAAGGGTCATTCCTAGTTCTCCCCATGATGAAATGGGAAACCTCTGAATCTCTTACCTAATAGCCCACATTAAAAAAAAAATTCTTTAAATCATGGTGGAAGGGGCACCTGGGTGGCTCAGTCGGTTAAGTGTCTGCTTTCCGCTTGGGTCATGATCCCAGGGTCTTGGAATCGAGTCCCGCATCTGGCTCAGCAGGGAGTCACCTTCTCCCTCTCCCTCTGCCTCTCCCCCAGCTTGTGCTCTCTCTCTCTCTCTCACTATCTCTCTCAAATAAATAAATAAAATCTTAAAAATAAATAAAAATAAATAAATCGTGGTGGAAAAAGAGAGGTAGAGAAAAGGTATATACCAGGAAAGTTAAATATAGCAGACCTTGTCTTATAAGAAAAGCAGCCAATGAGAAACAATTGCATTGGGCATCACTTGTTCTTTCCCACTTTCTGGGCTTTGATTACTGTGTGCTTTAGGAGGCAATAGACCAGTATGCTCCATAACTCATCCATCTCCTCGGCAGGCTTTAACAATTTGGAGAGTATATATTTCCGTTTGATGCTAAGTCCTCAATTTCACTGATACTTGCCCTTCACTCAACTATCCTTTGAAATATGACCTCCACCTTCTCCCCTTACCTAAATCTTACCTACCCTTCTAAGTACAGATCAAATCCCACCTTGAACCCTTCCTTGACCTTATGCCAGGTATCACTGTCTTCTCTGAATTCCCCAATCACTTCTCAGTGGCAATGCACGGCCAGCAAGTCCCTGTGAGGAACACAAATGTAAAACATTGTCCCTTTTCCCTCACCTCATGCTCACCTTGCCCAAGGGCTTTCCTTTCTATTAAGGCAAACGAATCAGAACAAAAATACACCAAGGTAGAAGAGACATTGCCAGCAATTAACGAACTGCATAAGAATTCAGACAAGGGAGAAATCACCGACCTCTGAAGTAGTTTGGGAGAGATTTGCCAAGAAGACACTTGACCTAGGTCTAAGGGAAATGGGTAGGATTTAGAGAGATAGAGAAGAGGGCATTATAGTGGACAGGACAGAAGTGAATGAAGAATCAAAATAGAAAAGAACAAGATATGTTCAAGGAGCAGGAAACAGGAAAAACTCTGGACTGTATTCTTTAATGCTCCTGGGCCTGTGCCTTGCCCTAGTAGGTGTTCAGAAAGTACTATTGATGGATTGAATGAACTGCAAAAGGTGATAATACTTTTGCCACATAATAATCTGCCACTCAGTTGATATACAAACATAAGATAGCTTTGTGTTACGGAAGTATAAGAGTGTGAATTTCCCCCAAATATGAAATATTAGCTTGTTATTGTTAGCAGTATTAGTAAGATAAACTAAAGAGACTTCATCTTTAAAAATTTAGTTGAAATTCGGGGCACCTGGGTGGCTCAGTCGTTAAGCGTCTGCCTTCGGCTCAAGTCATGATCCCAGGGTCCTGGGATCGAGCCCCACATCGGGCTCCCTGCTCAGCGGGAAGCCTGCTTCTCCCTCTCCCACTCCCCCTGCTTATGTTCCCTCTCTCGCTGTCAAATAAATAAATCTTTAAAAAAAATAAAAAATAAAATAAAATAAAAATTTAGTTGAAATTCAATAATAGAAATATAAATATGACCTCGGGGTACCTGGGTGGCTCAGTCAATTAAGTGTCCAACTCTTGATTTCAGCTCAGGTCATGATCTCAGGGTGGTGGGATTAAGCCCCACGTTGGGCTCTGTGCTAGGTGTAGAGCTTGCTTAAGATTCTCTCTCTCCCTTTCCTCCTTCTGCCCTCCCCCCCCCGCCCCAGCTTGCTCTCTCTCTCTCTAAAAAAAAAAAAAAATGAAAAGAAAAAAGCAATATAAATATGACCTCAATCGGCAACATTGCCAGTGGTTGTTCTCCATTTATATTTAGTGATCAAAAATGTCAATATTTAAGTCAAATATCTATAAAAATATGTGCAGTTGATTTTAGCACAGTTCCCTTTTATTACAAGTGTCGACCTTTATAATTTTTGAAAATGCTTCTTTTGAGACCCTGCTTCATGATGTCTTCTACAAATAAGGACTTATGTACTCAATTAACCATTGGATATATTGTTTCTGCGAGAGCAGTAAATGACTCCAAGAAGAGCATATCTATTTCTGGTTCCCAGAACCACCATTCCACAGTTGCTTGAGGCATAATCACAGCACCTTGAGTAAAGGCTTTCTCCTACTGAAATCTATGACATGGCAGGAAGAGTTGGGCTCGCTGCTGTGAACTTAAGGGAACTAGCTCCCTCGTGCCTGGCTCTGAGCATCAAACTAATCACATACCAACCTTTTTCCCCCCTAAGTGTCAGACACCCTGACTCAGCTTTGAAAAACCTACCAGTCCAGTTGCTTAATTTCATTAGCCAAGTAATCTGGTTTGTGTTGTGTGAGTGTGTTATTTATGCATGCACTGAAATGACAATTTACAGACAATAAGAACTCATATTTAAAAACAAAACAAGGGGGGCACCTGGGTGGCTCAGTCGTTAAGCATCTGCCTTCGGCTCGGGTCATAATCCCAGGGTCCTGGGATCGAGCCCCGCATCCGGCTCCCTGCTCGCTGGGAAACCTGCTTCTCCCTCTCCCTCTGCCTGCCACTCCCCCTTCTTGTGCTCTCTCTCTCGCTGTGTCTCTCTCTGTCAAATAAATAAATAAAATCTTTAAAAAAAACATAAAAACAAATAAAAACAAACCCAGAAAACTAGGTCTCAGAGAACAGAAATCAGTATGTCCAAACCATGACTGCATGTGGGGAAGATGTCATATTTTCCTCCAATTAAGGCATCTTTGACAAGGTCAGTGTTTTCACTCCCATGAATAACCTTTTGCGGGTCATTAATTAGACCCTTACATAATAACAAAGAAATTAATAAGAAAGTTTGATATTAAAGCAAAGAGATGAGAAAATAATTCTTCCTCACTAAAAAAGAGAAAAGCTATTTTCATACGGTTAAACAAATGGACAGAAGTGTTTTGTTGAGTTAAACACAGGTTTAGTTCATTCATTCAAAGGTACCTGGAGAAAAAAAAAGAGCTTTTAGTAGAGATGTTATCCTCAAAGAATACTCATAAGAGAGAAAAAAAATGCAAGTGAAATCAAGTTGGCAGAGAAAATTGACACATACAATTGCTACAATAGACCAGCTAATGTTGGTCTTAAAACTCAGTTACGAGGGGCGCCTGGGTGGCTCAGTCAGTTAAGTGTCCGACTCTTGATTTCAGCTCAGGTCATGATCTCAGAGTCCTGAGATCAAGCCCCACGTTGGGCTCCGCACTGAGCATGGAGTCTGCTTGAGATTCTCTTTCTCCTTCTCCCTCTGCCCCTCCCCCTGCTCTCGCTTGCTCTCTCTCAAAATAAATAAATAAATAAAATCTTTTTTAAAAACTCAGTTATGCAAACTGTATAAAACCTGAACATGCCTTAATTAATATAAGTGAGAATGAGCAGCATCACTTTCTGTATCTAATTGTACCGAGAACTCCTAGTGAAGAGCATGCTCAAAAGAGTACAGAAGTAAGAGATGGGCACGGAGCAAAGTTTACAACTTCCGCCTCACAGCTAACTATCCTCAAACATACTGTGCTTTAAACTCAAAGTAGGCATGACACATGAAAACCCTCCTAGCTCTTGCTCTAGACGCGACTCTTTTCATCTTTTACTCAAAAAAGGCCGATGCTCCCCAGAATGCTAGAATTTGCCAGTTCTCTGAAAACATGATGGGGAAAACACACAGGTAACAACTTTGTTTTGACAGTCAACTGACACCTATATGACTGTCCATGTCAATTATTTCTCCAATTGTGGAAATATGATATATTTTAATTGAAGACGTAATTCCAGCATTCAGCATCCTTTTTTTTTCTTCTTCTGATTTTTTGGCTTGGACCAGAGTTATCCAGTCTCCAATGGGAGGAGTTTCAGGACCACAGCCCTTTATCTGCCCTTCCACACTGCTCATATCACAAGGCCAAAAGTACAAGTACCTGCCCATAGCAAATAGTCCCAGCATATTTGCTCACAAATTCTCAAATCCCATGGAAAGCAGGCCAAAAGCGCCCAAGATAGTAGAAGGCAGTGCATTTAAGAACAACCTAACTGAACAGATGCCTTTTCTTATGTATTTTACCACCACTTTGCTTGTGTTGGTGGCGCTGGTGAGGGGATGAGCAAAGGCCTTATTCTCTATACTGACTCTTTGCTACTTAGTTTAAAGGACCCCCCCCACACACACACAAACACACAACTGAAAGCAAAAAGTCCTTCAGATGGATGGTCAATTGTGATGGTTAATTTTATGAGTCAACTTGACTGGGCTAAGGGATGCCCAGATAGTTGGCAAAGCATGATTTCTGGGTGTATCTGTCTGTGTTTCTGGAAGAGATTAACATTTGAGTCAGTGGACTGAATAAAGAAAATCACCATCACCAATGCAAGGGCATCATCCAGCCATTGAGGGCCTAAATAGAACAAAAAGGGCGAGGAAGGGCAACTTCACTCTCTCTGCTTGAGCTGAGACATCTATCTTCTCCTGCCCTTGGACATGGATGCATCTCGTTCTTAGACCTTTGGACTCAGACAGAATTATACCACCAGATTTCCTGATTCTCCAGCTGGCAGATGAACATCATGGGATCTTCACTTCTCAGCTTCCATAACCACATGAGCCAATTCCCTTAATAAATCTTTTATATCTATGTATGTATGTATGTATGTATGTATCTATCTATCTATCTATCTATCTATCTATCTATCTATCCATCAATCTATCCATATCTATCTATCTATTGTATTGGTTCTGTTTCACTGGAGAATCCTGAATAACACAACAATGTTCTTGCAGATGTTGGGCATCTGCCTTTGGCTCAGGTCATGATCCCAGAGTCCAGGGATTGAGTCCTGCATCGGGCTCCTTACTCAGCGGGGATCCTGCTTCTCCCTCTGCCCCTCACCTCACTTGTGCTCTCTCTCACTCTGTCCCTCTCAAATAAATAAATAAAATCTAAAAAAAAAGAAAGAAAGAAAGAAGAAAGAAGAAGAAAGAAAGAAAGAAAGAAAGAGAAAGAAAGAAAGAAAGAAAGAAAAGAAAGAAAGAAAGAAAGAAAGAAAGAAAGAAAGAAAGAAAGAAAAGAAAAGAAATATAACCATAGCTGATGTTGACTGCAGACCAGGCCCCATACCAGCTGCTTTCTACCTGCATTTGATCATTTAACTCTCATGGCAGTGTTTTTATTCCCAGTTTAAAATGAGGAGACAGGGCGCCTGGGTGGCTCAGTTGGTTAAGCGACTGCCTTCGGCTCAGGTCATGATCCTGGAGTCCCGGGATCGAGTCCCGCATCGGGCTCCCTGCTCGGCAGGGAGTCTGCTTTGCCCTCTGACCCTATCCCCTCTCATGTGTTCTCTCTCATTCTCTCTCTCTCAAAATAAATAAATAAAATCTTTAAAAAATAAAAATAAATAAATAAATAAATAAATAAATAAATAAATAAATAAATAAAATGAGGAGACAGAGGCATTGAGAGGCTAACTAATCTGTCAAACTACGTGTACAGAGGCTAACACAACTAGCAAGTGACAAAGTCAGGGGGCAGTCCTTGTCTTTCTGATGCCTCCTTTTACACAACCCTGCCTCCCTGCGTTAGGGACTGACTGTTCACTCCCAGGGCTTCCGTGGCCTGTTCTTTCCAGACATTCAAAGGACAATGGAATGGTTAACTCCTAGTAAATGTCATGATAAAAATCACAGAAGTTTTCTCTAGTCTAGAGAAAGCCAAACTATTATTAGTATGAAAAACAGGGCGCTTGGGTGGCTCAGTTGGTTAAGCATCTGCCTTTGGCTCACATCATGATCTCAGGATCCTGGAATCGAGTCCCGCATCGGGCTCCCTGTTCAGTGGGGAGTCTGCTTCTCCCTCTCCCTCTGCCCCCGTCCCCCCGCTCATGCGCATGCGCACACGCGAACACACGCTCTCTCCCTCTCTCTCTCACTCTTGCTCTCTCTCAAACAAATAAATAAAATCTTCTTAAAAAAGAAAGAAAAACAAAACTCGCAGTTAATCTGACATTAATTTACCATGCCTTAAGGATTGAGTGCTACATTTTTGATTTGCTAATATATCCCCTTTCTAAAGAGTGTTGTATAGCTGATACTTTTGTTTTCAATCAGAATGGAAAAATATAGGTTTCAAAACTGTTAAAGATATCATGACAGTGCTTGAAATTTTTTTTTTTTTCAGACTGGGAAGTCTCAAAACCAGAGTGCGGAATAGCTAGTTTGAATCGTGTTCTTAAAATACTAAGTTTAGCGGACTTACCCAGATGAAGCTCACATGTTGACACTGCGAAGTTCTGGATTGTCCTTTGGCAGAGGGAAGTAATCTATTATAACCCACACTTCAACCTCCTCTTCCCATGCTTCCAGTCTTTGGAATAGCAATAGCTTGTCTCTCCAGCTTAAATCCTCAGCAACGTCTCTATGTTCTGTCAACTGCTAATTACTGTCCTTCTATTGCTGCAATCTTTTTCTTCCCACTTCCTTTCTGTTGCAACTGCCTACATCCTCGTTCAGATGCTTCTTCACTCTGGCCTCTAAAGTGGTTTCCTTCTCTGCCCCCGGTTCTTCCTTATATTAAAGCACATCGGTCTATTAGCATAAAGCACATCGATCTATGAGCATAAAGCACACAGATCATCTTCAAACCTTCCAGGGGTTCCCTAGTGCCAAGCCAGAAACAAGAAAAACAATGGAAAGCAAAATGCAAAGCAAAACACAGTTCTCAGTTTGGCATTAATGGACCCCCCCCCAGAATCTGATCTCTGTTTATTTTTCCAGACAAAATGGCTTCCCTATACCCCATCCCACTGCAGCCTCCTCTGTGGTCACGGACGACAATGCAATCGCTTCCTAAAACACCTGCTCTTTTCCTACCAGAGCATTTTGTGCTTCAAAACACTTACCACTTACCTGACATGTTAGTTCTGTGAAGGCAGAAACTTCCATTTGGTGCGCTATAAAGATCTGTTAAATGAATGAGCGAATGAATGGAATTCTCCCCAGGTGGAATGTTCTTTCCTCCCATCCTTACCTGTCTATATACTATCAGTTCCTTCCATGCATCATTTAAATCATTCCTCCTCCATAATCCCTCCCTGGTGATCCTCACAGAGTCTGTCCCTTGACTCTGTCTGCTCGTCTCGTGCTTAGCTCTTCTCTGTTCTAACACTTCCACCGGCTGCCTCAGATTACAAGCACCCCTGTCTCTGGTTCTCCCTGCTAGAAAAACCCCTGGCCCATGGTTTTGGGGCTCAAAAAAAAGAAGCTCAAAAAAAAAAATCATGTATTAAACTGAAAAATCTCTGTATGAGATTTTTTTATCTTCAGGGACAAAATGTGGAGTATATATATCTATACACTATATATGATTAAATAAAAGATCAGTAACTTCTTCTGGAAAGAGCCAGATAGTAAATGTTTGAGGCTTTGTGGCCCAGAAGATATCTCTGTTACTTTTACGGCAAAAGCAGCCATAGACAGCGTATAAATAAATGGGCATGGATGTATTCCAATAAAGCATTATTTATAAAAGCAGGCCATGAAAGGGATCAGGATATTACCCCAAAATATGCCACTTTGACATAAGAATTATTTTGAGTGGAAGGCATTTGAGTTCCCGGAGTCTCTTATATACTAAAAGCAAAGCCTCCCAAAAGAGCTCAACTGTTTTAATCCCCTTCTCAGGAACAACTCTAATCTTCTCTTCTCTAGGAGAACACCCAAACAGTCATGGCCACAACACTACCATATCTCCCATCTCTTCTCCTAAAGGCCTCTGCTCCTTCCCATACTCTACAGAGATGATATAAAAGCTCCAAATTCTAACTTCCCTCTGAATCACATTTTTCTGTGAACTACTGAGTACCTCTATGAATCAATGCTAATCCGCCTTTTGTCCATTTAATTTGCAGACCTCCAAGCACTGAACCTAAGAGGGTAGAGAAAAAGGTAGGGTTTTTTTTCCTGCCCCAAAGTTAGGTTGGGCCCAAGGGGCACAGTTTTCCAACCTCGCATTGAATTATAACATCAAATTAGTAGAAACAATGACTGCTGTGTTTCTTCGGCTTCTCCTCTCACTGAGGCAGGCAAAACTCTGTTTCTAATTAGGATCAAAACACACTCATTCCTGTACTTCAATAAAGGGCTTCTCAGTGCTGATGTCTATGTTCCTGCTGGAGGGATGCAAAAATAAATATGTGAAAAGTCACTTGTGAGAGTCCAGTACATAAATATTTGGCATTTTGTGGTATCATTTCCTTCCTTTCTGAATTTCCCAATTTATATCCTGTTGATATTTAAACCTTGTTTGTTAATTTTTTTGACACTGAAAATAGATTCTGTTTTCAGAGTGATGTGTCATTCTATACATATCTAACATTTTCCCCTTCTAAAGAATTCCTTTTCAATGGAGGAGGGAAAAGCACATAAAAAAATAAATCAAAATACTGGGCTGAAAATTCATTATGGTCTCAACTATATAACAAGTGTTCATAGAATTGGTAAGTGAATAATTCTCAATTGCAGGGACAAATTTTGTTTCAGTAGAGATCTCTGCATTGGGCATGGATGTATTCCAATAAAGCATTATTTATAAAAGCACACCCTTCCAGGCAGTCAGACTGTGGCCCTGTTCGTCGTCAATGAACTATTTTGCATCTCTTTGTAAACTGCAGGTAACTGATAGATACACAAACTCTGTCTTGTCTGACAGAGATTTCGGTGACTTCTTCTCCCTCTGGAAAAAACAATGTTGGTCCCTACCCGCAAATTGGGCTGGATCCTGTTACTTTGCCCAAATTATCCATTCTTGCTAAATTGTCAATTCTTCCAGTTTTCTTGAGCATCTGGCCACAACACTCCAAACTCACAGATCCAATCTCTTTCCCTCCCGCCTGACTCAGAGTCACCATGAACTAAAACCTGACTGCCCAGAAGCTCTGACTGTTGAGACTCTGGACTCCCTTGCAGCTGACCTTCCCCCCCCACCCCCCCGCCCCGCCATCATGACCTAAAGAAACCTTGCAAGCTGAATCGCAAAGACGTGATATAAACTTTGAAAGACCCAACTCACTATTGCAACAGATCAGAACCACTGTCTGGACTACTAAAGAAGTCCAGCGAAATGCTCAGGTCATGCATGGCCTGATATGATTGGTAACCAAGACTGGACAACATGACTGAGAGTATGAACATACTAACTTAAGAGCTTCCAGAAGATCAGTGAGCTGTGCTGTCTGACTGGTGCTCACAGAATTCTGGCCTCCAGAGAGGGTGCATGCGTGGTATTTGGAGGCAACTGCTATCCATTTGTTCCCCAAAACTTCTCTGACATCTTTACAGTTGATAACCTGATAGCTGACAATCACGTTCAAGGCGCCAACAAAGAAATATGTCAAACAACTACAATTCTTCTGACCCCTGAGCTACTGAAGATTTTCCTCCACCCATTTTGGGGGATCTAGTTGTGTTGTTTTTTTTTATATCAGAGTTCCTCTTTTTCACTTCAGGCAGCCCTCTTTTGAAATGCCTGATCTCCAGGATCCTAAAACAACTTACCTTTGCCAGCAAATCTTAACTGATGGTTTAACTGGTCAGAAACAATGGCAATAAGAGTCTTAGAAAGACTATTTCTTAGACCCTGTTTCCTCCACTCGGGTTTATGATCACGTCTGAGTTGTTAAGTGATTCATGCTATTTGCCTTCAACAAAAGGGGGGGGCTCTGACCACATTAAATTTTATCTGAGCCCCATGTTCCCAGGAAGCAGCAATGGTTAAGAAATTGCTCCCCCTTTTCCAGGAAAGAACAAATGCAAAGGACCACCCTATCCTTGGAATTCAGAGATAAGACCCACCTCCACCTTTTCTCATGACTCCTGATAACTCCCATAAGATTTCTTGCCCACCTGCCCCATGACACCCTTGTCTACTTGCCTCTATAAAACCTCAAGTGTTCTCTTTCTTCTTTGAGATGTTTCTAATTAATGAACATTCTTCCGCTTGCAATGGCCTGAGTAAAATCATCTCCTTAACTATCCAGTGCATTTTGTCTTCTTTGCTGTGTTCAAATTTTTTATAATCAACATTTATTGTCGTAGAAGAGGAAAAACTTAACTTTTTTCCTCTACCCTCTTAGGTTCTTGGATGGGGGCTCCTGCAAATTGGACTGACAACAGGGAGATTAACAAGAGAAAACAGTTTATTAATATGTACATTGTACGTATACACAGGAATACTCAGTGATGAGTATTATTAAGTAATAAAGAGGTAGTTAGAACTTAGACTTACACAGCATCTTAACAAAAGAACAATACATTTTAGAGAACTGACAAAGGAGAAGGACTTTGAGTTTTGGAAGGAAGCAAATTGCAGGAAGGCAAATATATGGGGAAACGAATGGAAAATCGGGACTAGTTAGTAATGCCTCTGGTGTCATCTCTGGGCTGATAAGAGTCTAGAGTTGTCTCCAGTGATTAAGAATCTTCCTGCCCTTCCTGGGGAAGAAAGAGAGGGCAGAGAGTTTTTCTTGTGTCTGCTGCTTCCCAGTAGCCTTCCATTCAATAATCCTCATGCAGTGACATATTTTGGGGTGGCATGCTCTGAAAGCCTTCATTATTCGTATATTTTTAAAAAAATAAGTAGCACAAAAGTTCTTTTGTTTGTTTTCCTTTCAAAAAGTGTTTTGGCGGGGCCCTGGGTGGCTCAGTCGTTGGGCGTCTGCCTTCGGCTCAGGTCATGATCCCAGGGTCCCGGGATCGAGCCCCGCGTCGGGCTCCCTGCTCTGCCAGAAGCCTGCTTCTCCCTCCCCCACTCCCCCTGCTTGTGTTCCCTCTCTGCTGTCTCTCTGTCAAATAAATAAATAAAATCTTTAAAAAGATTTTTTTTTAAGTGTTTTGGCTTTCTATAATCATATGATGATTTTCCAGAAAAGGGACAAATGGTTTTGGAACTCTATTGGTCCTTCTGCATACATTTTTTAGTGACAGCTGTAGTTCTCTATATTAGGATCTCTATTTTACTGGTGATGATGATATAGGCTCAAGGATATAATGCCTTGCTGCGCCAGACATGGAGTTCGCTGGCACTCACCATTTCTTTGTGCCTTCTTCTATGCCTCTCTTGGTTTTCAGAGGTTAGAAGTCTGGGAACCACATTTCCCAGACTTCCTTGCCGGCAAGATTGTGGATTCATTTTAGGTTCCCCTAATGAAACGGTGAGGCACAAAATTTGGAAGGTGAAGAAAAGTTACCTGCAGATAGACCTCTTTGTGCCAAATGATAGGATTTTTTTTTCATTAGCTTCCATGAGTTTCTCAGCTAATCACTCTCTGTGATGTTACTGGCAGCCATGACTGTTGGTGGCGGTCTCCTGTGATTCCTTTCCTGGACACCTGAAGCAGCCTCCTGAGTCTCTGGAGCTAGCAGTGGATCTGAGAGCTAGCTGGCAGTGGCTTTTCCCGACTTTGCTCCTCCAGCCCTTCCAACAGTCCTATAAGCACCCACGGCTCTGTGTTATCACCCCTTTTGATTGAAACACCAAGAGTAATTTCTGTTTTGTTGTCCGAACCTTGACTGATACAAGCGTGCCTGATGTTACAGACCTTGGAAGCACAGAGCTCAACCTTTGATCCAACTCTGTTTGACTCCATAGACCAAGTTCCTTGTCTACTACCTCCCTGGTTTGCCAGCAGTACCTGAATTGCAACTTTTCCATCCAGGAAAGACCATCTCCATGGAGGCAGATTGAATGGCGTTCTGGAGCAGGAAGGGAAATGAGAGAAGGCATGAGAAGAATGAATCCTCCAGTACAATCTCCCCAAGGGGAAAAACCCATTCTGTAGCTGTTGGACAGAACAGGATTATCAGGTAGGTATTTATTCTATACATTAAAAAGTTCCATCAAGAGGACACTACAATGGAGCCAATTTCTAGTCTAAGTAACCTGAGTCCTACCCAAAGTCTCCCCCACCATCATGTAGGGCCTGCTGCATCTGGGGTGAAGGAGGGGGCTCCAGACCAAAGTCTGCCTTTTGGCACCAGCTCATCACTTCTGACATCACCGACATCACCTCTTTTTTTTCCCTTCTGGACTTGCACCTCACCAGCTCTAGGTGTCCATCTCATTAATCCCTGTTAATTGATCAGAGTTGAAAGTGTGGCAGGTTCCCAGGATTTGAATTCCAAAAAGGGATACCAAAGTAAAGCCTTCTCCAACCCTGTCCCTTCTCTTGAGAACATGAGTGAAGGAGGAATTAGCAGACCACTTTAGATATATCTCGAAATTCTGATTTAACTCACACCCACAAAACATGACACAGACACTATTCCTATAAGATAGGAGTCTGCCCTTTCCTTAGAAATTTTCAGAGAAAGTCTTTCTGCTATCAGGTTCTCATTTCAAACAGTTCAAACATAAAAACAGGGGTTACTACTAGGCTCTTACCAAACGAAGGCACAGAAGGATGGATGGCTTAAATATAAAACTATAAGGTTGTTCTCTCTGCCCTTGGAAATGTGTGAGGGCTGGTGTCAAGGCATTTAAGAAAACAAGAGTATTTTAACTTCTACCTTCATCTTCAACTTCTCCATGGATCAAGTAGATTTCTTTTGACTGCTATCAGACTAGAAACAGGAATATCCTGCATAGATAAGAACACACACACACACGCACAACCTCTTTTTTACCTCCAGTCTTTCTCAATTGTGTTATCTAAAATTAAATAAATATTGATTCTTCCAGTACACACACATTATGCTCAAAAACCTTTAGGTTAAATTCCCAGCTGTTATCAGCGTTAAGGGTATGGTCCAAGACAGCGCCTAGGGTGAGCCTTACCAAACCCTCTACCCTGATGGGTAAAATATTGGGTAGTTCAAATCATTTCCACTTCAAAAAGGTTGTAAGAGTTGCTTACTGGTCTCCTCTGACAAAAGTCTTTTGAGCCTTTAACAGAGTGTTTTATTTCTTCAAAGACCAAAGTTACACAGCTCTATGAATTAGTGCATTCAAGATTAAGGCATTCAAGTTTGGTCTAAAAATCTAACCTCTGGACCAAGTTGGGCCCTCCTTTTAACAAATATTTTTTACCTTAAATAATTTTTAAAAAATCATGCCTGCCTGCAACTCTCCATGCCTCCTCCTTCTTCTGCACCTCCTTCTTTAATTTCACACATTCCACAGCTACATTTGGGATTTCCTTTGTCTGCAACCCATAAATGTCATCTTTGTTAACAATCCTAAGACTTTAAATTTTCCCTGTTCTAGCACATAGATGAGATCATTTAACACCCTATGAAGTTTTTTTCTTTCTGATGTTTGATATTCAAGTGGGAAATTGAGGCTCCATGACATCAGTGGTTTCACTCAAGGTGTGGCGAAATAGGATAAGAACTCAGGTCCTTCCAAGATGCAAATTCTGGGTCCCGCCCCAGATACCCAGAATCAAAAACTCTAGGGATGAGGCCCAAGAACCTGTACTAAGTTTAACAAGTCTTCCAGGTGATTTCGATGCTCACTCAAGTCTGGGAACCACTGACCTACAAGATCCTGCACAGTCTGGCCCTTGCCAACATTTCTGACTTCATCTAGTTCAACTCTTTCCCTAGTGCAGCCCACTCCAACCACTCTGGCCTTCTCTTTCTGCCTGTTGAATACTCCAGGATGACATCTAACCCAGAGATATTTCACTTACTATTCCCTCTGCCTGGAATGCATTTCCTGAGGTCTTGGTATGGCCTGTGCCTTTTTAAACTTACAGGTCTCAACTAAGATGTCATCTCCTCAGATGAGCCTTCCCTAACTACCTTAACCTAAGTCACCTCCCTCAATCCCCTATCTCATTACCTTCTTTTACTTTCTTTTTTTTTTTTTTTAAAGATTTTTATTTGTTTATTGGACAGAGAGAGACAGCGAGAGAGGGAACACAAGCAGGGAGGAGCTGGAGAGGGGGAAGCAGTCTTCCCGCTGAGCAGGGAGCCCGATGTGGGGCATGATCCCAGGGTTCAAGGCTGACGCTTAACAACTGAGCCACCCAGGGGCCCCTCTTTTACTTTCTTCATAACTGTTATCGCCAATGTAGGGGAGGAGAAAGCATTTCCTCTACCCTCTTAGGTTCAATACCTGAAGCCTGTGAATTAAAATGACAAAAGACAGATTAACAGGAGAAAAAAAACCTACACGTCATTGATATTTTTAATTTTATGGGTGTCTGGCGGGGGGAGGGGGGGACGCTATATAGAAAAGAAGTGAAAACTCCAAAGTGGTAATTAGACCCAGGAGCTTATATACCATTTGAGCAAAGGAATGATAAATTGAGAAAAAGTGACAGGACAAAGGAAAAGGGATTTGGGTTCCTAGGAGCAATAAATTGTGGGAAGGTAAGGATATGGGGGGAACTAATGGTAGATAAGAGCTGTCTTGTCCAGTTCATTATGGAGACTCAAGTCAGTGCCATCTCCAGGGATGAGAGTCAACTCTGGTGATTAAGGATTACTCTCTTCTTCCTGGTATGTGAGAAGGAGACACCATGACAAATGGAAATTTTTGCCCTGCTTTTAGGCAGAAAGGGGGAGGCCAGAGAGTTCCTCCTCTGTCTACTGTTTCTCAATTGCCTTCAGCCCAAAATAATCCTTATGCCAAAGTGGCATATTTTGGGGTGGTATATTCTGACGCTCTTTACCACCTTAAATTATCTTATTAAGTTTCGCTTCTTAAATCTCTGTCTCCTCTCCACAAGACTGTAAGCTCCATGAAGGCAAGGACCTGAGCTGTACTGCTGGCTCAGTTGTTATTTGCTGAATGAACTGACCTGGATCTGTTCTGTCCTTGCTCAAGTGTTCTCTCAGATAGGTCTTACCTCAAGTAATGAACGGAGGAATATCGCTATCAATTGATTGGACGGGTTTTTCCTTCTACCTCTAACTTAAAGAGGCAAAAATATGTGAAAATAATTTGCAAAATAAGTGACACCAAAAAAGCTACTTCTAAAGAAAACTTGATATGTACCTAGAGAAGAGATCAAAATATGCCACCCCAAAATGTGCCTCTTTGACATATGAATTATTTTCAGCTAAAGGCAATTGAGAATCAACAGACACAGGAGGAGCTCTTTACCTCCCCCTCACTGCCTAAAAATAGAGTACAAAGTTTCCCTTTTGTAAAAGGGATTTACATTTATAAAGGAAATTTCCATTTGTAAAAATGCCTCCTACCAGGAAGAGAGCTACTCCTCAGGAGACAACTCATCACCTGAGAGACCCTTACCTGTTTACAAGACAACCCTTATTTACCATACATTTCCTTCCCTTCCCTTCCCATAACTCACCTCCCCAGCCAAGAAGCCCCAAACCCCTTTTCCTTTGTTTTGCCTAAAATGGTATATAAGCCTCAATCGATTGGCTGCCTCCTTGAGCCACATTTTTCTTCGTGAACTCCTGTGGGCACATACGTAATTAAAACTGTGTTTTCTCCTGTTAATCGGTTCTTTTACCAACTTGATTCACAGGTCTCGGCCAGTGAACCTAGGAGAGTAGAGGAGAAACAATTTTTCCTCCCCTACACCACCGTGAAATATTTTCTGCAAGAAATAGTTTAGATTTAATTAATAAAATTCATTTTGCCCCTTTGAATCTATCAAGCGAGAGACAGCCTTCCTTCTCAGCCCACTCTAGAAGTTACCTGAAATTAAAAAAAAAAAAAAATGCACACACAAATTTTATTTATTTATTTTTAAAGATTTTATTTATTTATTTGAGAGAGAGGAAGAGTTCACAAGCAAGGGGAGGGGCAGAGGGAGAAGCAGACTCCTCGCTGAGCAGGGAGCCTGATGCAGGGCTCGATCCCAGGACCCCGGGATCATGACCTGAGCCGAAGCAGACACTTAACTGAGTGAGCCACCCAGGTGCCTGAAACCACACAAATTTTAAAATCAAGACCCTTAGTACACATCCAGCAAGTTCTCTCCCATCCAACCCTCTTCTAAAATCCTCCTCCTCTGCATCATCTGTTCTTTGCTGTGCTAATTCTCTTCTCATTCACGTATCTCGTTTTAGATATTTGGCCAGATCTATTTCTTCTCAATGGGAAGGTATTGATTTTCACTGTTCATGTATATGTCCGATGGAGATAATAAATGTTTTTGATTCAGAAGTACTATATAAAGGAAAGGTATTATTATGGGATTATGATATTATTTTTCAATAACATTGAAAATTTTCAGTTATATTATTTTCTGCGTGGGAGAAGGGGCAGATGCTTCTCTTTCCTTTGCCGGTTCCTTATAAGCCATTCCCCATCATCTGTACCTCCCCACCCAACATACATTGATTTTACATAGAATTGAGCAACATTGATTACTCCTATAGAGACCCAACCTTAAGTAAACGAAGCTAAGAAGCATGGAATCTGAATGAGAACGCATCTTTTGGGAGAATTCCCTCTCTCGCTGTGTCTCTCTGTCAAATAAATAAATAAAATCTTTAAAAAAAAATTAATTAATTAATTAATTTAATTTAAAAAAAAAAGAAAACCAGTTATGTCAATAGCTACAAGTAAAGTGAGCCACAAACACGTCTTACTGCATCTGAAATTCTCTTTAGAGAATGCCCCTATGCACCGATTGGAAATCTCTAGAAATATCACAGTTCTCTTTTTCTCACTAGGCTTCTGTTGTACAAACTGCTGCTTCCATAGAGCAACTAGAATTCTATTCAAGGCCCCACACCCTCCAGAGTACCTGCCTAACCTGCAAAAAGAGAAAAACTATATTCCAAGGGAAAACTTGGGTTGTGAAAGAACGTGACGCAGCATTTCATGCGATTTCTTTTTCCATGGCCAGGATTTGCATCAATGCCTACCAGGTCCACAGCGTGGCATGCTTGTTATTTGCAATAGCACATCCCATAAGAATTGGCACAGAATACCATAAAGGCGATTCGAATTTACAGGACAGTTGCGAAGTCATAATTATATGAATAGCAGCTTGTGATAATGTCATTCCTGCCCCCGTAGGAGCCTCTGGTGCCTTATAGACATTTCTCTGTGGTCAGCTCCTGTTCTGCAAACTAGCATTGACCTTTCTTCACCTCACTTCTGCAGGGTAAGTGAAAGAAATGTGGTCTTCACTATTCTTTTTTGTTTTAAGATTCTATTTATTTATTTACGAGAGAGAGCGAGCACAAGCAGAGGGAGTGGGAGAGGGAGAAGCAGGCTTCCCGCGAAGCAGGGAGCCCAATGCGGGGCTCGATCCCAGGACCCTGGGATCATGACCTGAGCTGAAGGCAGACGCTCAACCGACTGAGCCACCCAGGTGCCCCAAGATTTTATTTATTTATTTGAGGGAAAGAGCATGAGCTGAGAAGAGGCAGAGAGAGAGGGAGAAGCAGGCTCCCCACTGAGCAGGGAGCCCAACGTGGGGCTTGATCCCAGGACCCTGGGATCACGACCTGAGCTGAAGGCAGACGCTTAACAGACGGAGCCACCCAGGCGCCCCTGACTTTACTATTCTTGAGCCAGCCCTCCAAAGCGGAGGCCTTGGTACGAGTTCTCTGGTTAGGTAAGAAATTACCACAAATGGAACAGCAGCTGAAAACAACGAAAATTTAGTATCTCACAGTTCTGTAGGTCAGACGTCAGGCACAGTGTGGCCGGTTCTCGGAGGCTCAGGGTGTGACATGTTTGAAATCAAGGTGTTGGCCTGGCTGGATTCCTGTCTGGAGACTCTGGGGAGAAAATCCACTTCTAAGCTCATTCTAATTGTTGGCAGAATTCCCTTCCCTGCAGCTCTAGGACTGAGGTCCCCATTTCCTAGCTCGTTCTCCACCGGGGTCTATGCTCCCCTGTTAGAAATTCACCTACATTCTTTCTCACACTTCATCTTCAAGCCAGCAATGGTGCATTGAATCCTTGTGCTTCAATCTTTGCCTTCCTCTTCTGCCACCAGCCAGAGGACACTCTGCTTTTAAAGGAAACACCTGATTAGGTCAGGCCCACCCAGGATAATCTCCCTTTTGCTATAAACATAACATCAGCACAGGCCTACTATCTTACATTCACAGGTTTCAACCACCCTCAAAGGGGACAAGATTATACAAAGGTGAGGTTCATGGGGACCCATCTTAGAATTCTGCCTGCTTCAGCCCACAGGGACAAAAGTGGCAGAACTAGCAGTGGATGTGGGCAAGTAGAGGGTATAACAAGCCTCCAAGGTCATTTCAAAGACACAAAGTCCTTCGGCTTCCTCAGTCCGCTAAGCCTGCTTACCACCCTTTTAAGGGGGCAATAGTGAACTCAGAGCATAGTTCAGGTCATAATACTTTCTCTAAAAATTGTGCTTAGTATGGGAACTTCCCCGAACCCCCAAATTCAAGATATCCGCTCATGTTCACTTTGTCACACATTTAATCACAAAGGGGCTCTGACAGGCTTTTGTTGCATTTTCTACAAGATCCCAAGTTACAGGTAAGACTGTGTATTTGTCACTGCCGTATCCACCCCCCGCCCCTTGCCTGTAGACAGGAAATTCTGAATGTATGTCTGCTAAATGGGTGGCATACGTAATGATAGAAGTTTCCGGTGATTCCTCCGTGACATACTCGTGATTGATCGAGTTTGCTGGCTTCACTAACCATAGTTTTTGCCAATTGGTGTGGTATTTATAGAACCCTGTGTTCATGACCTGGCATTTATCAAATGTCTTTTATGTGCAAAATTTCATGAGGGACACAAAAAAACAATGAATATAAAATCCTTCTCAAGGAATTTGCTCTCTCGTAGGAAAGACTGGCATATAAACAACTAGAACAATAACATAAATCTGACCCTGCCATTCTTCTGATTAAAATTCTCAGATAAACCCCAGCTGTACTTGGGTTAAAATCCAAAAGCCTTGCCATGGTATTCAAGGCCCTGTGTGCCTTGGTCTGCACCACACTTCATTATGGTCCAGCCCTGCTAGACACAAATTTTTTTTGGACTCAAGGTCTTCAAACCCATGGAATACTGGTTGAATGTTTAACAATTGCTTCTCCAGACAAACCAAGAAACAGACTCTTAACTATAGAGAACAACAGCTGGTTACCAGAAGGGAGGTGGGTGGGAAGATGGGTCAAATAGGTGATGGGGATTAAGGAGGGCACTTGTTGCGATGAGCACAGGGTGATGTATGAAAGTGTTGAATCACTGTATCGTACACTTAAAACTAATACAACACTGTGTGTTAACTAACTGGAATTAAAATAAAAAGTTAAAAAGCAAAAAAAAAAAAAAAAAAAAAGCCTCTCCAGAAGAAAAATAACTAAACCCGATTTGTAGCATCTGGCAGTTTCCATGGTGTAAATATCCCCATGGCGGCCCGTTTCAAGCTACCGACGCAAAGTGAACCAGATAACAAAATTGCTAAAAATTCTTCTGGTCATCTTCTGTAGTGGATTGGATACCCCCCACCCAAATTCATGTCTACTCAGAATCTCAGAATGTGACCTTATCTGGAAATAGGGTCTTCACAGATGTAATTAGTTCAGGATCTTGCAAGGAAATCATGCTAGATTTAATGTAGGCCTTACATCCAATCACTGGTGTTGGATAAGAAGAGAGGACACAGAGAACAAGGCCATGTGAAGAGAGGGACAGAGATTGGAGGGATGCTGCCACCGGCCAATGAGTGCCTGGGGCTACCAAAAGCTGAAAGAAGCCAGAAAGAATGCTTCCCTAGAGCCTTCGGAGGGAGCATGACCTTGCTGCAGCTTGATTTCTGACTTCTAGCTGCCAGAACTGTAAGAGAATAAAATTCTGCAGTTTTATGCCCCCCAGTTTATGGTATTTCGTTATGGCAGCCCTAGCAAATTCATACATCCCCCACATTTTATCTTCGATAATCCCTTTCTATCCTTCAAGCTTCAACTTAAATATCACTTCCTCAGAGAAGCCATTACTAACTAAATCAGATCCCCCCATAAATATTTTCATTGTGCTTTTTCTTTTTTTAAAGATTTTATTTATTTATCTGACAGAAAGAGAGAGAACACAGCAGGGGGAGCAGCAGAGGGAGACAGAGAAGCAGGCTCCCCGCTGAGCAAGGAGCCCAACTCGGGGCTCGATCCCAGGACCCTGGGATCATGACCTGAGCCGAAGGCAGAGGCTTAACCGACTAAGCCACCCAGGTGCCCTGTCACTGTGCTTTTTCTTCAGAGCCTGTTTTATACATTATAATGAGATGATAGATGAGAGAGAGAGATAATTGATAGATGATTGATAGATAGATAGATAGATGATGATAGATAGATAGATAGATAGATAGATAGATAGATAGATGATAGATAGATAGATGATTTTTTTTTTACCTGTCTGTATACCTTACTTGACATAAGCTCCTTGAGGTCAGGGACATGGTCTATCTTGCTCACTGCTTTATCCCCAATATCTAGCAGAATTCATGTACTGAGGAGATGTTCTTCCTTTCTTCTCATTCTCTCTTGGTGTGTCCGACTTCCCTGTCTGCTCCTTCTCAGTCTCCTTTACTGTGTCCTCTTCATCTCCCCGATCATTACATGTTAGAAGGCCCCACAGCTGCATCCTCAAACCTCTTCTCTATCCACACTCACTTCCTAGGTGATTCCACCTTGTTTCGTGGCTTTAACTACCATCTATTTGCTGACAAATCTCAAATTTAGATCTCCCCTGAGCAACAGACCTGCTATCCAAATACCTACTTGAAATCACTACTTCTGTGTCGGTGACGGTGTTTTATTCCTTGATCTGGATGCAGGTTTCGGGGGAAGTCACTCTGTGAAAAGTCAGTGACTATTTTTCCGTTAGAATATGGTATTTCAGGGGCGCCTGGGTGGCTCAGTCGTTAAGCGTCTGCCTTCGGCTCAGGTCATGATCCCAGCGTCCTGGGATCGAGCCCTGCATTGGACTCCCTGCCCAGCAGGAAGCCTGCTTCTCCCTCTCCCACTCCCCCTGCTTGTGTTCCCTCTCTCCCTGTGTCTCTCTCTGTCAAATAAATAAATAAAATCTTAAAAAAAAAAAAAAAGAATATGGTATTTTAATTAAAAAAATTTTTTTTAAAGATTTTTTTTATTTACTTGAGAGAGAGAGAGAAAATAAGATCACAGAGGCAGGGGGAGAGGGAGAAGCAGGCCTCCCGCCGAGCAGGGAGCCTGATGCGGGGCTCAATCCCAGGACCCTGGGATCATGACCTGAGCCAAAGGCAGACGCTTCACGACTGAGCCACCCAGGCGCCCCTAAAAATTTTTTTTTTAAATAAAAAATAACTAACAACAACAACAAACCCCTCCTGATTTTGCCCCCTTCACCTGCTCCTTGTTTTTCCATCTTGGTATTTGGCAATTCCATTTTTCCAGGTGTTCAGGGCAGAAACTTTGGAGTCATCCTCGACTTCTGACACTCCACGTCCAATCCATCAATTCGAAACCTAGCCCGAATTTGACTTCTCACTACTTCCCGGTGGGAGCCGCCATTATCTCCTCTTCTCCCCCTGCCTGCCAACAGTCTGTTCTGACACTGTAGCTCTGTCACGCCTCAGCTCAACACCTTCCAGGGACTTCGCATTCCACCCCGAGTAAAAATCCAAGTCCTGCTCCTAGTCTGATTTTATCTCCTCCTGCTTTCCCCCTCACTCACTCCACA
This sequence comes from Mirounga angustirostris, assembly GCF_029215605.1. Lineage (NCBI taxonomy): Eukaryota > Metazoa > Chordata > Mammalia > Carnivora > Phocidae > Mirounga > Mirounga angustirostris. The sequence continues at coordinate 40,196,694 of NW_026991719.1, forward strand.
TCCTTGTTTTTGCTTGTTTATTCCTCAAACATGCCAGGCCCAATTCTGCCTTGGGGCCTTTGTACTTGTTCTTCCCTCGGCTTGAAATGCTATTCCCCAGAATAACTGCAGGGCTCACTCCCACCCTTCTTTCAGATTTTTGCTCAAATGTCACCTTCCCAGCAAACCAATAAAAAAAAAAAGGAGAGTAACACATCTCTCCTTCTGCAGCAGTCCCTACCTCCCTTACCTAGCTTTGTCTTTCTCTCAATACTAATTCATTTCTTGTCTGTCTACACCCACTAGAATATAATCTCCATGAGACTGGAGATTTTGTTCAGTGTTCTATTACCTAGGCCTAGACCAGTGCCTAGCATGTAGTAGGTGCTCAACAAATAAACGAAACCCAGAAGGCAGATTTAAATTAAGTACTGGAGGGCGCCTGGGTGGCTCAGTTGGTTAAGCGACTGCCTTCGGCTCAGGTCATGATCCCGGAGTCCCTGGATCGAGTCCCACATCGGGCTCCCTGCTCGGCAGGGAGTCTGCTTCTCCCTCTGACCCTCCTCCTTCTCATGTGCTCTCTCTCATTCTCTCTCACACAAATAAATAAATAAAATCTTTAAAAAAAAATAAATTAAATACTGGAGGAGATGTATAATGAAACAGGTTTAAGAATATTGAAGAGGAAGGAATTTCTTTGGATACCTGAGGAGGGGTAGAAATCAACGATGCCTCACAAAGGAAGTAGTATTTGAACACAGTCTGGGAACATGAGTAGGATTTCCATTCTCCGAGAAAGGATAAAAAGCATTCCGTAATTCCTATATGAGCAAAGATAGAATGGGACTTGAAAACAAAATCCAGAAATAAATAAAAAGAGAAAAAGGGATTGTCTCATATTATAAACCAGGATCTTTCCCTACCGATTGTGAGACTAACTGAAGATACAGATACAGGAAGGGGCACCAGGCTGGCTCAGTCAGAAAAGCATGTGACTCTTGATCTCGGGGTTGTAAGTTCGAGCCCCACGTTGGGTGTAGAGACTACTTAAAAATTAAAAAAAAAAATCTTTAAGAAAATATAGGGTAAAACCTATGCTGGATTAAACAATCTCAAGTAATATATAACTCTTAATAGAATCTGTTTAAGAGCAAAGAATTCACCAACTTAACTGTCAGAGTAAAAACATGTAAGATTAGACCAGCAACGCCTTTCAAACTTCAACTGATAAACCCGCCTCAATCTGGTTTCAGTTTATTCTAAGCCTGTGCCTACAGGAAAACAAGTTTTTTAACTACTGGCTTGAATTGCAGTTTCTTATATTAAAAGTAGACTTATTAAGGGGCGCCTGGGTGGCTCAGTTGGTTAAGCGACTGCCTTCGGCTCGGGTCATGATCCTGGAGTCCCAGGATCGAGTCCCGCATCGGGCTCCCTGCTCGGCGGGGAGTCTGCTTCTCCCTCTGACTCTCCTCCCTCTCATGCTCTCTGTCTCTCATTCTCTCTCTCTCAAATAAATAAATAAAAAATCTTAAAAAAAAAAAAGTAGACTTATTAAAAAAAAATCGGGAACATTTATAAATGTGTCTACTGAGATTTCTAGACCAAGCACTATAAAAAGTGACTTCTTCAATTTTGTATTTCATGTGTTTCAAGTAAATAAGAGCACAGACAATGCAACATCAACTTTTCTTTGCTGTACTTCTATTTGTAAGAAAAGGCATAAAATATAAGACTGAATGACTCTATAGTAGAATCCATTTGATATATATATCACCTCCAAATTTAACCGTTTGGGTGGCCGAAGGGAGGGAACACTAAGGAAACTTGCTCAGATGACAAAGCCCTGCTTTCTGATGTTCTGGTCTTGGTTTTACCACTTATTAGCCTGGGCAAGTAAGTCACTGGGCCTCATTTGATCTATACTATTCACAAAGTCAATTCCTGCTCTCATGGTCTATCTGTAGGAGGTCATGCATTTGGAATTAAGTCAAGCAGGCATCACGGAAGCTCAAATGTTTCAAAATGCTGGCACAGAAGATCATACACTTTCCCAAGGTAATCTGAGATTCAAGAGGAAGTTATTTTAATTAGCACAGATTCTGATTTTGACGTGCCTCTGGCTTACACCATGGGTCATTGTTTCCCCTTCTAAATTCATCCCACCGTGAACCATGGAATGTGAGCATCCATCATTCAAGTTTTAAAATAATCACTTCACAAGCCAGGTAAATCAGTTGTGAATCTGAGACGTCCCATAAGATCCAAATAAATTACATGATACCAGCCTACACTCAATGAGATCCAAGTAAAATTATGAGCTCTCTATTTTTCTTCTAGTCCATTGTCATGTGACAGGAAAGGAAAGAAAAAGAAAAAAAAACCACACCACTTCTTCATCTTGTGCCCCTACAAATTCCTTCCTAACTGGTGTTGAATCATGGGTGGGGGTTATTATTCAAGCCAACACTTACTGCTTCTTTTTTAGTCTGCATACAGGATAGCACATGCACGCTGCCTGAAATCTGACCTCAGACACTGGTCTCTATGTGACCCTGTGAACCTTGCCTGGGCCAGTCTGGTTATACACATTCATGAATCATATGGCTATCACTTTCCCCTGTCACAGCTGGTTAACCTCAGGGAATTACCATGGGAACCCTCTTGCCCCATCAAGCACTAACAAGATCCAATATAGATACTGTGTACCTGGCTGAATTGAGTTCCTTGGGAAACACTCCTCTTTTCTCCCCCAGTCTCTGTCTCCCCTCAGTGAGAGAAGGACTTTGTATGCCTCCATGGGCCCCAAGAATTGCACATCTGTAACGAATTGCAAACCCAGGAGACTGACTCCCTCGCTTTCCTGATGTTTATATTTGAACTGGGATCTTTGAAACCTAGAGGTTTCCTCATTATTATATTAGCTTAGGAATTCCAAATATTTTAACCCAGGTGTAGGGCAGGAGTCATTTGAACATTGAGAAAAGGACTTTCCTGGATGCCAGGGCACCCAGGGTCATGCCAGTAGCTTCAACGTGTTCAGGACTCATTCTGGAAATTCCAGTGGTGCTTCTGGAGGGCTCCTAGTGCAAGGGAAAATCCTGAAGATCTACAGTTCACTGACAAATTGCCTGGGTCTGGAAATACTCAACTGACTTGCAGCCTTTTGCTGTTTGAGTTAAGAATATGCTCAGAAAAGTGCAGCATTCAGCCCTCAAACAGGATGATGTAGGCTCTAAATAGCTCCCATGACAGTCTGTCTCAGAAAAAGAATGCATTTCACATATTCGGGGATTCCATTTTAAAGAGTTCTTGCAAGCTGGTAAGAACTGCACACATAAAATATTAGAAAGAAAACAAAGCATGGGATAATCTCCTTTAGAAGGCACGTCTGAGAAACGCAATTTGAGGTTCTTAAAAAAAAAAATCACTGCTAGCATTTGCCAACCAAAGATCTGGTGGAGAAGAGGGGGTCAGGCTTACAGGGAACTTCAATTCACTTCCAGAACATAACACAAACATCAATATTAGTAAAACAGGTATTTGCCTAGGCTCACTGACATCAATGGGTATAACCCGTACTGAGCATCAAATGCCCACAATAAATTCGCAACGGCAACTTTCTCAGTGAGCTGGACCAAAGCCACCTAGCTACCGTTCTCACTCAACACAACTCAGAAAGACTTAGCCAAGCACAGCGCATGGGTGGGGCCATTTCTGAATTCACAGACTTTCACCACTACCTGGATCAACAAGGCCTTTTGGAAACCAGATAAACAAAAGTCAAGTCAGAAGGAGAGCTCTTTATCTACAGACAAGAGTCCAACAACTGTAGGTCACTGGGGAGGGCCTGTGAACGTCTCTGTTCATAGCGAAGACAGCAAACAAAATCATCTTCCTTCCCCCATGATGCAGACTTCGAGAACAGTATCTCGCCGCTCATTCTCAAAAGGCCAGAGAAGAAACAGTGATGGCAGTTCATGGGTAGGGATGAAGTTTGGTGTGAGAAAGAGAAGATGTGGATCCAGATCACAGAAGGAACAAAAAAGCATTACCTATTCTAGAAACTATTTTCACTTATGTCAAGTTTATTAACTCCAAACCTAGGCATGTGAAAATTCACTCAAAAGGAGAAAACAACCTATTCCCGGCCTGATCATAAATTGCAGGAAATGCCAGGCACTTTGAATATTATGGCCCATATGCCACGAATTCATTAAAACACAGACCTGTGTAAGTTACAGGAAGCACGGATTTGTGGAATGAGCACCAGAGTGCGTCCTGGCTTGGCTGTTCTCATTTACGTGATGCTAGGCAATTTGCTTAGGTCTTTTTCTGTTTTCTAACTCCCCGACTGTTAAGAAGGTTCATGCAGAAAGAGAGAAGGACAGGAAGAAAAGAAATTCTCCATTTCCCATGCTTAGCCTCCAGAGATGCTGTGAAAATCGATGAATAACTTCCTTAGAACACTGAGGGGCTTCTGGAAGCCCGATGTGGGGCATCTCCCCGAGCCGCAGGCCTGGAGCTTGGCCTCTATCACCATAGGACTACGCAGTGGCTGAAACATTGAGAGGTTCATGCTACAAATTTCCTCCTTCAGGAAGTACCACTTGTAAATTACGGCTCATTTGTATTCTCTGATGTTCCTTGTGTGGGAGGTAGGAGCTGACTGCCTCTTTCTAAAATAATTTCCTAAGAGGGATTTTTTTTTAATACCAAGGCATTTTAACTGGAGAAGAGAAGGGAAGGAAATGAAACATCTCATTCAGTGGTAAGTGGATTGATTCATTTACTCGTTCCCACAAACATGGATGGAGCTGCTCCAATGTGTCAGAAATGCTGCTAGACTTTGGGAATGCAAAGCCAAATAAGGCAGAGCTCTGGCTTCAGGGAGCTTATGGTCTCATAACAGAGGAAAATGAAAAGAGTCTGTGATCTCATCCTGTGCTGAGGGTAAGGCTGGGGGCTGAGAGTCCATTGTGGCCGCATCTCAACTACAGTAGGGCGTGCCTTGGGCTGGACTGTGAAAGCATAGAGGAATTAGCTCGAGAAGAAGAAAAGGATATTCCGGGCAGAGGGAACGGTGCCTACGAAACAAGGTGCGAACCAGCTTTCCTACAATGTAGAGAAAAAGAACATGAGATCTGTAAGGAGCACCTAAGAAAAAGTAGGCATCCAACAAATGGGTTAAACAAATGGGGTTGAGTTAGTGAAAGGTAAAAAGTATTAACCTTAAAAAGAAAATAGCCAGCTATCTTAACAGCAAAAAAAAAAAAAAAAAAAAAAAAAAAAGGTTTATTCCAGAGTAGCCGAGAATTACAATTTGGGACATGCAAGCGACGGCAAAACCACAGGCGAGTCCAACAAATGGAGGAGAGGAACACAATTTTTTGGAGAAGGAGGAAGTTGGGAGAGGTTGTTTGGAATGAAAGTCCACTGAAGAAAAGCAGGGGTGCAGCAGAGATGATGGTTTCTCTTTGGTTGAGTCGCAGGGGTAGTCAATTTCTAATAGAAGATGCAAGTACAGGGGCGCCTGGGTGGCTCAGTTGGTTACGCAACTGCCTTCAGCTCAGGTCATGATCCTGGAGTCCGAGGATCGAGTCCCACATCGGGCTCCCTGCTCAGCAGGGAGTCTGCTTCTCTCTCTGACCCTCCCCCATCTCATGCTCTCTCTATCTCATTCTCTCTCTCAAAATAAATAAAATCTTTAAAAAAAAGAAAAGAAAAGAAAAAAGATGCAAGTACATCTTTTTCTCTTGGGGCCTATAATTGATCATTCTTTCCTGTTGAGGACTCTTCCATTAGGGTCTGTAATCGACAATTTTTTCTGTAATTGACATTGAGTGGTATGCTCCCCCTTCTAGCTCTGCTGTTTCACTTTAGGGAAGTTTCCGGGTTTTTTTGTTTTTTTTTAATTTTTTTTTTTTTTATTTGAGAGAGAGAGAATGAGAGACAGAGAGCATGAGAGGGAGGAGGGTCAGAGGGAGAAGCAGACTCCCCGCTGAGCAGGGAGCCCGATGTGGGACTCGATCCCAGGACTCCAGGATCATGACCTGAGCCGAAGGCAGTCGCTTAACCAACTGAGCCACCCAGGAGCCCCTAGGGAAGTTTCCGTTTTTTAATCTTCACAAAAGTTAGGCAGCTGGTGCCCTCGTGAGTGCCACACCTCATCCAGGAGACCATGGTGTTTATTAGAGGCTGGTAGGGGAACAAAGGTGACAGATGAAGTAGTAGGCACAAGATTGCAACCTTGGCCCTCCCACCCTCACCTTCCACCCCCAGACCTCCAACTGTAGTTCTGGTGCTGGCACCATATAGGCTGTTAACCTTAAAAATAAAACAGCCAGTTATTTTACCAGCAAAAATAGGTTTATTCGGGAATAGCAGAAAATTGCCGTCCTGAACAAACAGGGTTCCGCAAAGCCATAGGCAGGTCTGACTAACAAAAACAAAAGAGAGGAGCGTTATTTTATGGAGAAGGAGGGAGTTGGGAGGGGTTGTTTTGAACAAAAGTCCACGGGAGAAAAGCAAGGGTTCAGGTGATAATGGGTTTCTCAGTGGCTGAGTTGCAGGGGTAGTCAATTTCTTGTAGGAGATACAGTGTACATCTTTTCCTCTTGGGGCCTGTAATTGATCATTGTTTCCTCTTGCAGATTCTTCAGTTAGGGGTCTGTAATTGACAGTTTTCCTGTAATTGACATTCCTGGTAGACTTCCTCTACCAGTTCCCCTCTCTAGCATCCTGAATCAGCTTTAATGAGGTTTCCTTTTACCAACTGTTTTTTTTTTTTTTTAAGATTTTATTTATTTATTTGAGAGAGAGAGAATGAGAGACAGAGAGCATGAGAGGGGTGAGGGTCAGAGGAAGAAGCAGACTCCCTGTTGAGCAGGGAGCCCGATGCGGGACTCGATCCAGGGACTCCAGGATCATGACCTGAGCTGAAGGCAGTCGCTTAACCAACTGAGCCACCCAGGCGCCCTGAGGTTTCCTTTTATTAATTTCTTTTTTTTTTTAGATTTTATTTATTCATTTGACAGAGAGAGAGCACAAGTGGGCAGAGTGGCAGGCAGAGGGAGAGGGAGAAGCAGGCTGCCGGCAGAGCAGGGAGCCGGACACGGAGCTCGATCCCAGGAACCCAGGATCACGACCTGAGCCGAAGGCAGCCGCTTAACCGACTGAGCCACCCAGGCGCCCCACCTTTTATTAATTTCACAAGGTAAACAAAAAGTAACCATGCCAGATATGCTTTCTCAGAATCACCGATTTTTTTTAAGGTTCCTTGAGAAGCTGGGAACTGAATCATGTTGAATTCAGTACCGTAGAACTTTAGAAAAGCTGCAGATCTGCTAGACTGCGGGAAGTTCCCGCAGCTGAAGAGATGCAGGTCCCTCCGGATGGCGGTGGTCTGAAAGCTTAGACATTACGCTTTGGCGAGTTGGAGCACTTGCCTTCTAGAAACACTAACGACAACCAAAATTTATTGAGCTCTCAGGAGATGCGATTGCCCTGAGGCTATCCAATGACTAAGAAACAGTCCCTTGCTCTCAATGACCTCTGAAAAACTAGCCATTTAGGAAAAAAAATCAAGCTCTTCCCCAACCTCTTAATTAACACGTGAGGTCTCTGTTGTTAGTATTTTAAGGGTAGTCCTTTCTCTCGGTTTAGCAGTCTGAAAAAGACATTTAAATCAAAGAGTAATGTGTATGATCGCTCCATTTATTACAGTTCCAGGAGAGAAAGCTAGAAAAGCCAAGTGTCTGCTGCCCCAGTGTGGCCACAGTACACCTTTTGCTTTCAGCAATCACATGAATTTACATTTCCTATACCAACCTCAGATGTGTGAAATTAACAATTTTGGAGAATAAGGCTACAATGTTGGGTAAGGGGGGGGTGTTCTCCTTTACCATGTCCCAAGGAAAATCCTATGATAAAAACTGGAAAAAAAAATTAAATCTCTCCAGTAAATTCCAGTAATAACTTCTGGTTTATCCTTTCTGAGTGGAAGACCCTTGTTCTGACATTCTGAATTCCCTAAGTTTCTGCAATGTCCAAACTGGTAAAAAAAAAAAAAAAAAAAAGTTCACGTCCAGGAATTTAGTAAACAAATTTTGGAAACTATTTTTGATCAATGTCTTAGCTATGAGCTGTGCGAATTATGAGGAATTTCAACCAAATTTCAAATTGGTTAAGTCTTCTTCAACTAACCTCTCCATCCTCCACCCACTCCTTAAAAATCTGTTACAGAATAAGGTTAGCCAAGCAAATGCATTTGTTCTTCTCCATACATAAGCCAACAAAAACTGAATCAAATTATTCTCCCATATGTATCTCTCTTTTCTGGAACATTTACTTTATGCTTTTCACCACACCAATTCCTTCCACTCCAGGAAATTTCTCCCCTTAAATTCAGCTTTTCTGCAAAATGTTTCCAGACTGCATTCAGAAAACTTAGTCAAATTATCATTTCAGCATCTTCTACCTGGAGGGAAAAAACAGAGACCGAGATAGAGTCAGAAAGAGAATGACGGGGAAACCGCTGCTATTCGTGTACTTATATATAAACTACTCGAAAGCAAGCACTGCATCTAGTCTTTCCATTTTGTCTTCTACACTATTTCAATGGTAGATAGATAATGGATGGATTGACAGAAAGAGAGAGGCTTAATAATAAGAGATTTCAGGGTGCTGTTACTTAAATCCACCTTTTCCAAGGAGAAGGTTGGATTTTGAGATCAGGTGTGAAACATAATTAGAAAAAAACCATAGCGCATTGAATACACGTCTATAAATGAAATTAGCTCAAAATATTACATTTGCAGATGTGTCTGTCTCTTCTGTTAAATGTCAGGCACCCTGCATCTTGTGGGTAAGAACCAGGGCAGCTTTGACTTTTTTAAAAACAGCTTTATCAATGAATAATTTATACTCCACAAAATTGGCCCATTTTGAATGTACAATTCAATGATTTTTTTTTTTTAATTTATAGAGTTGAGAAACCATCAACACAATCCACTTTAAGAACATCTCTGGAGCACCTGGGTGGCTCAGTGGGTTAAACGTCTGCCTTTGGCTCAGGTCATGATCCCAGGGTTCTGGGATGGAGCCCCACATCGGGCTCCCTGCTCAGCAGGGAGCCTGCTTCTCCCTCTCCCACTCCCCCTGCTTGTGTTCCCTCTCTGGCTGTGTTTCTCTCTGTCAAATAAATAAAATCTTAAAAAAGAAAAAAAGACTATTTCCATTGCTCAAAAAATATCCCTTTCGCCATCCTCACTCCCAACGCCCAGCCCCAGACAACTATTAAACTGCTTTCTATCCCTATAGATTTGCCTTCTCTGGACATTTCATAGAAATGGAATCACAGTATATGGGCTTTTGCGTCTGGCTTCTTTCTCTCAGCATAATGTTTTTGAGATGCATCCATGTTCTAACAAATATCAGTACTTCATTCCTTTTTATTGTCTATTGAATGGATAGAACACATTTTATTTATCCATCTGTCAATTGATGGACATTTGAATTCTTTTCGCTTTTTGGCTATTAGGAATAACGTGCCTATGAACATGGGCGTCCAAGTCTTTGCGTATTATGTTTTCATTTCTCTTGAGTACATACCTCAAGAATTGCTGGGTTTTATGGCAACTTCATTTATTTAAGAAACTGCCAAACTGTTTTTCCAGAGTGATTGTCCTGTTTTAACTTTCCCACCAGCAATACATGAGGCTTCCAATTTTTCTACATCTTCACCAACATTCTTCTGGGTAGGAAGGGCTGTCTCGTTGTGGGGTTTTTTTGCATTTCCCTGAAGATTAATGGTGTAGGGCATCTTTTCCTGCACTTATTGGTCATTTGTAGATTTTCCATGGTGAAATGTGTATTTGAAACTTTTGCCCATCTTTAAATTAAGCTTGTTGTCATATTATTGAGTGGTAAAACTTCTTTGTACACTCTGGACACAAATCTTGTGCCAGAAATATGAATCGCAAGTATTTTTTTCTGGTCTGTGTCTTTCCATTTTCTTTTTCTTTTTAAAGATTTTATTTATATATTTGACAGAGAGAGAGATAGCAAAAGCAGGAACACAAGCAGGGGGAGTGGGAGAGGGAGAAGCAGGCTTCCCGCTGAACAGGGAGCCTGATGTGGGGCTCGATCCCAGGACCCTGGGATCATGACCTGAACCGAAGACAGACGCTTAATGACTGAGCCACCCAGGCGCCCCTGCATTTTCCTCACAGGGTATTTTGAAGCTCAAAGGTTTTATAATTGTGATGAATTTCAATTCATCAAGGTGTTCTTTCATGTATTTTGTTTGGTGTTACACCTAAGAAATTTTGCCTAATCCACCATAAGCTACAATATGCTCCCATGTTTTTCTCTAAAAGTTTTATAGCTTTAGCACTTACATTTAGATCTGTGACCCACCGTGAGTGAATTTTTGTGTATGTTGCTAGGTAAGGGGTACAAATCTATCCTTTTGCGTGTGGCTATCCAATTGTCTCAGCACCATCTGTTGAAAAGACTTTCCTTTCTCCACTGGGTTGTCTTGGCATCTTTGCCAAAAATTAACCATAAACGTAAGGGTTTGTTTATGGACTCAATTCTGTACCATTGTCTGTCGTCATGACAATACCACACTGTCTTGATTACTGTCCTTATGGTTGTTTTTAGTTTCTTTGAAATCAGGAAGTGAAAGTCCTTCAACTTTGTTCTTCTTTTTCAAAAATGTTTTTGCTATTCTGGGTCCTTTTGGAATCAACTTGTACATTTCTGGGGGGGGGGGAGCCAGTTGGGATTTTTATAAGGACTGAGTTAAATCTATAGATCTTTTGCTATCTATACCAATCTATAGATCTATCTAACAGTATTTGGTTTTCTAATCCATCAACATGGAATGTCTCTCCATTTACTTAGATCTTTAATTTTTCAATGATATTTTGTACAAGTCTTACATTTCTTCTGTTACATTGACTCCTAAGTATTTCATACCTTTGATGCTATTGTGTATGGAATCCTTTCCTTAAATTTCATTTGCAGATTTTTCATTACTAGTATATAAAAGCATTATTGATTTTTGTGCATTAATCTTATGTCCTATAACCTTGTTCAACTTGTTTATTAGTTCTAGTAATATTTTGTGGATACCTTAGGAATTGTAAAATTAAATTTTAAATTTTAAAATAAAATGAAATTTTTAAAAAACTTAAAATACAGGTGGATACCTTAGGAATTTTAAAATTTTAAAATCATATCATCTGCAAATTAAGGTAACCTTTATTTCCTCCTTTCCAATCTGGATGCCTTTAATTTTTTTCTTTCCCCCATGGGCTAGAACATCCAGCTCAATACTGAATAAAGGTGGCGTGGCAAGAGTGAACATTCTTGCTTTGTTTCCATTTCAGGGAAAGCATTTAATGTTCATCATTAAGTATGATTTTAGTTGTGGGTTTTTCATAGATGCCACTTACCTAATTGAGGAAGTTCCTGCCTATTACTAGTTTGCAGAGAGGTTTGTTTTTTGGTTTTTAAAATCATGAATGGATGTAAGATTTTATCAAATGTTTTTTTCTGTATCTATTTGAGATGAAAGTGTGTTTTTTTAATCCATTATGCCATTAATACAATTTATTATATAAATTGATTTTCAGATGATAAATCAATCTTGCATTTGTGAAATAAATTCTGCTTGGTCACAGTGTATGATCTTTTTAATATGTTGCTGGATTTGGTTTGCTAATATCTTGTTGAAGATTATTATGCCCATGTTCATGAAGGACATCTGTCAGTATTTTTTTGTGTTTTTTTCTTGTGCTGTCTTTATCTGGCTTTGGTATCAGGGCAATTGTGTTCTCATGGAATGAGTTGGAAAGTGTTCTCTTCTCCATTTTCTGGAAAAATTTGTGAGAGTCAAAGTTAATTCTTGTTATATATTACATAGAACTCACCAGTGAAGCCATCTGAGCCTGGACTTTTCTTCACAAGCAGAATTTTAATTACTAATTCAATGCCCTTACTTATTATAAGCCTATTTAGAGTCTCTATTTGTACTTGAGTCCATTTTGGTCATTTGCATATTTCTGACAATTTGTCTATTTTATCTACATATTCTGATTTGTTGGCATAAAGTTGATCATGGTGTTCCCTAACAGTTCTTTTACTTTCTGTTAGATCAATAGTGGTGATTCCTTTTTCATTCCAGATTGGGAACTTCTGTCTCCTCTCTTTTGTCTTGGTCAGTCTAACTATAAAGGTTGTTAAAATGTATGGACCTTTCCCAAGAACCAGCTTTTGGTTTCATTGATTTTCTTAATAGTTTTGTTGTTGTTGTTTTTCTACTTCATTTATTTGTGCCCGAATCTCTATTATATTCTTCCTTCTGTTTGCTTTGGATTTAGTTTGCTCTTCTTTTTCTAATTTCTTAAGGTAGAAATTTAGGTTATTGATTTGGGATTCTTTTTTTCTTTTCTCATATAGGTTTTTAAGCTATAAAACATTCCTCTAAGCACTGCCTTAGCCCATAACTTTTGATATGTTGTATTTTCATCTTCTTTCACTTCAACATATTTTTAAATTCCTTTTGTAATTTTTTTCTCTCATTCATGAGTTATTTAGAAACATGTGATGTAGGGGCAGCTGGCTGGCTCAGTCAGTGGAGTGTGAGACTCTTGATCTTGGGGTCATGAGTTCAAGCCCCACATTGGGCGTAGGACCTACTTTAAAAAGAAAAAAAGTGTTATTTAATTTCCAAATGTTTGGAAATTTCCCAAATTTCATTCTTTGTGGTTTCTAATTCAGGTCTGCTGTGTTCAGAGAATAATGTTTTGTATGATTTCAAACCGTTTAAATTTCCTGAGGCTTTTTATGGCTATCCTAGAGAATGTTCCACTGGCACACGAAAAGAATGTGTGTTCTACTCATGTTGGATGGACTGTTTTATAGATGTCAGTCAGTTCAAGTGTGTTGATAGTGTTGTTCAAGGGTTCTATACCCTTGCTGATAGTCCGTCTGGCTTTTCTATTCATTATTGAGAGATGGGGTGTTGACAGCTCCAACTGTTATTGTTAAATTGTCCATTTCTTCTTTCAATTCTGTCTGCTCTTGCTTCATGTATTTTGGGCTCTATTGTTACATACATACAGGTTCAAATTGTTCTATGTTCCTGGTAAATTTACACTTTTATCAATACAAAATACCCCCTTTGACTCTGGTATTTTTTGTCTTAACGTCTATTTTGTCAGGTATTAATATGGCGACCCAAGCACTTTTATAGCTGCTGTTTGAATGGTGCATCTTTCCTCATCCTTTTACTTTTAACGTAGCTGTGTCCTCCAAAATAAAGTGTGTCTCTTGTAGACAGCATATAGTTGAATCTTGTTTTCTTTTTTTTAGGATTTTATTTATTTATTTGAGAGAGACAGACAGCATGAGAGAGAGCACATGAGCAGGGGTGAGGGGCAGAGGCAGAGGGAGAAGCAGGCTCCCCACTGAGCAGGGAGCCCAATGCGGGGCTCGATCTCAGAACCCTGGGATCATGACCTGAGCCGAAGGCAGACCCTTAACTGACTGAGCCACCCAGGCGCCCCTGAATCTTGTTTTCTGTCCTAACAGTCTATATATTTTTTTTACTGGAATGTGTAATCTATTCACATTTAATCTAATTATTTACATGATGAATTTATATTTTCCATTCTGTTATTTCTTTTCTATATGTTTCATGTCTTTTTTGTTTCACTCTTCCTTCTTTACTTTCTTCTTTTGTGTTAGATTTTTCCTGTTATGCCATTTAAATTCCTTTGTTGTATTATTTTACTGTATTTTTAAAAATCATTTATTGTTGCTTTAGGGATTATAAAATCTATCTTAACTTGTCACTATCTACTTCACGTTAATGCTAACTTACTTTTGGTAAAATATAGAAAACTTGCACTAACATAGCTCCATTTCTTCCTCTCCCCTCTCTGTGTCATTGTTGTCATATATATTATACCTTTATATATTATATCTTTATATGTTATAAATTCAATACATTTTATAATTATTTTATGCAATATTATGTCTTTTAAATCTGTTAAAAGATTTTAAAATAAACAATATTTTATATTTACCTACATCTTCACCTTTTCTGGAGCTTTTAATTTCTTAGAGTGAATTAGAATTATCATCTAGTCATTTTCTGGCAACTTGAAGGACTATTTCTAGAAAAACACATCCACCCATGAAAAAAATAAGATTATTTTGGCTTTATAAAATACTAGGTAACCCTAGCTAGAGGCAGGTGCAAGGATAAAATGGGAAGAGTACAAATATTTTATTTGTATCCATTAATTCCAGGCATATTCATATTCATGTGGTGTCTACACATATTCCGGAAAATTTAACTGTGAGGTGCCAACAAGTTCTTGGCTTATCAGCCCATCCTCCTCCCCCAGCCGATGTGAGAGCAGGTTGGAAATTCCTTTTTAAAAATTATTTTTTGAGGGCGCCTGGGTGGCTCAGTTGGTTAAGTGATGCCTTCGGCTCAGGTCATGATCCTGGAGTCCCGGGATCGAGTCCCGCATTGGGCTCCCTGCTCAACAGGGAGTCTGCTTCTTCCTCTGACCCTCACCCCTCTCATGCTCTCTGTCTCTCATTCTCTCTCTCTCTCAAATAAATAAATAAAATCTTAAAAAAAAATTAAAAATTATTTTTTGAAAGGCAATTTTGCAGTAGGGAGCACTTTGCCCCTTTCTTCTGGACCTCCCCACCGCCACCTCAAGCTAAGAGAAGGGGCCCCAAGGTGATTCAGAACCATGGAGGTTGCCTTCTAGATGGGGAGACTAACATCTGATCTGCAGAAACTCACCAACCCATCCGATCTTGTCTCTGTGGTGCAGCTTGAGAGTTTTTCGTAAAGCTTGTCCTCAAGATTTGGGGGTGTGAAGATAGACTGATGACTGCGCCCACCTGGATGAACCTGTAAAGAGGAGGCCAGATGGCAGCCTGAAATGGCCAGGTAAAGAAAGAGAGCAGCAAAGCGAAATACATGAATCAGAGAAAGACATGTATCATATGATCTCACTGATATGAGGAATTCTTAATCTCAGGAAACAAACTGAGGGTTGCTGGAGTGGTGGGGGGGTGGGGGGGATGGGGTGGCTGGGTGATAGACATTGGGGAGGGTATTTGCTATGGTAAGCGCTGTGAACTGTAAAAGACTGATGAATCACAGATCTGTACCCCTGAAACAAATAATACATTATATGTTTAAAAAAAAAAAGCAGGAAGGGAAAAATGAAGGGGGGGAATTGGAGGGGGAGACGAGCCTTGAGAAACTATGGACTCTGAGAAACAAACTGAGGGTTCTAGAAGGGAAGGGGGTGGGGGGATGGGTTAGCCCGGTGATGGCTATTAAAGAGGGCAATTATTGAATGGAGCACTGGGTGTTATACTCAAACAATGAATCATGGAACACTACATCAAAAACTAATGATGTAATGTATGGGGATTAACATAAATTTAAAAAAAAAATAAAGAGAGCAGCAGTGTAGACAGTGTGCAGGTCTAGAGTTTGGTGGAGTGAGAGGGTGAGTTTTCCCAGGGGTCAGGTGGATGCCACAGAAGGCAGCCACCTGGAAGAATCTTGAGGGGTCTTGATGCAAGTCGATAGTCTTTCAGGTGAGGAGACTGGGGCTAGGAGTATTCCCTGTGGTAGAAACTGAGGCGGTAAGTAAGTGAGCTGAGGAGGGTTTGTATGAGTTTAGTGTCTTTGGGGGCTCATGGGACCATCAGAATGACCCCATGGTCCTTCTGCTACTCTTCTGTATCACCGTTAAACCTGTGCAGAACTTGCAAAGTTCTTGCTATTGTCAATGATTTGGTTTCACCCATTTGCATTCCGGGGCTCCTGGGGATGCTTGTCACCTTCTTTTGTTCAAAATGTAGCCTGTGAAATTTTTTTTCTTTCACTATAATGATTCTGTTTGTAAGACAGCATTTAGGGAAATCAAAAACTACACTGTCATCATTACCTTCCCCTGACCGGTTAATACCGACTTTTTGATGAAAAACCAGTCCAGTTGGCTTGTAGAACGTCTCATGCTCTGTATCCTCTAATTGTTTCCTCTTGATGTCACCTAAACTCTTCCTTTATCTCTTGTAGTTTCTATAGAATTGAAGGTAGGTCTCCAGGCTTGATCAGTTTCAGGTTAAACATTTTTTTTAAAGATTTTATTTATTTATTTGATAGAGAAAGACACAGCGAGAGGGGGAACACAAGCAGGGGGAGTGGGAGAAGCAGGCTTCCCGCCGAGCAGGGAGCCCGATGCGGGACTCGATCCCAGGACCCCCCAGGATCATGACCTGAGCCGAAGGCAGACGCTTAATGACTGAGCCACCCAGGCGCCCCCAGGTTAAACATTTTTGCCAAGAATACGTCATAGGTGCTACTGTGTAACCCACTCTTTGTGATACTAAGTTTTCTATGCAAGGAGCAAATGATCCGTAGGGTGATGTTTTGATTCTACATTTAAGAACCTGTTCTAAAACAACCTTTTACCAAATGCTTTCAACATCTGCTGTGGACTGAATGTTTGTGTCCCCCCTTCAAATTCATTTTTTGAAATTCTAACCCCCAATATGATAGTGTTCGGAGGTGGGGGCCTTTGGGAGGTGATTAGGTCATGAGTGTGGATTCATGAACGGAGTTAGTGCCCTTATAAGAAAAGGCCAGAGAGCTAGTTCACCCCTTTCCCACCATGTGACGATACAAGAATACAGTCATCTGCAACTTGAAAGTGGGCTCTCGCCAAGGACCCAACCATATTGGCACCATGATTTTGGACTTCCAGCCTCCACAACTATGAAAAGTAAATTTCCGTTGTTGATAAGCTACTCATTTTATGGTATTTTGTTAGAACAGTTCAAGCTAAGACAATATCCCTTAAGCTTCCTTGCTTGAATCAATTATTACATGGAGGTATGTAAAATAGTTATTTTCTAATTACAGCAATTTTTAATATTTATTAGGTGGCATTCTTATAGAAATAACTGCTGTAGTGAAAGGGGCACCTGGGTGGCTCAGTTGGTCAAGCGTCTGCCTTTGGCTCAGGTCATGATCCCAGGGTCCTGGGATTGAGCCCCACATTGGGCTCCCTGCTCAGCGGGAAGCCTGCTTCTCCCGCTCCCACTCCCCCTGCTTATGTTCCCTCTCTCATTCTCTCTCTCTCTCTATGTCAAATAAATAAATAAAATCTTTTTAAAAAAATGAAAAAGAGTCAGACAATATGCCCTCTTTGGTGTCTGGCTTCTTAAAAAAAAAAAAAATTGCTGTAGTGAATACTGTGACGCTCACTCAGATCTCCTGTTGAGGGCCAATCCATCATCCCCCCAGCTTCAGGGAGAATCAGCTTCTGACCTCACAGCTGTCTCTCACTGGAACCTGCTCTCAGCCACAGGGAACTGCCTCACTCAAAGTTACACCTTCACTCCCCACCACTGCCCAGGGAGCAGGCGGTAGTCAATGAGTGTCTGATGCAGGAATGCAAAGGCCTAGCCCAATCTCCTCAACTTGGGACAACTCCGAAGGGCCATCTCAGCTCCAGAGCGCCCTGTAGGATTGTCTGAGGGCTTGGTTGCTACTACATTCTGGGTAAATCCTCCCTCTGTCCAATCCTATCTTTTTCAACCTCTTGCAGATGCTTCTCCCCAATAAATCTGTATGCAGCTCCATCGCTGTTAACTTGGAACTCATTCTAAGAATAAGACAAAGAGCTTTCTCCTTTTTTTCTTTTACCTTTTTTTGTTCCTTTTTCGAGTATCACTATGAACTCGTGGATTTTTATTTGTTTATTTAATGTATTACAATAAATTGTAGCTGTTACTTTTTGCTGTTCAAATGATCTCAGAAAGACCCACCGAAGGTCTTTCATGATAATTCCTGTGTCCTTTAGACATGTCCCATTAGGTTTTGAGTGCATCTCGAACATAAAGAGCATAAGATACCCATGCTCATCATGTATTCTCCCAGCCCCAGCCCCAGAATCAGACATTCCTCTAAAAATCTCTGGTTTCCTTTTAGTGGGAATGGTGGCTAAAAAGCAAGATCTGGGTACTAGGAGTAAACTGTTCTTCTTTTAATTTCATTTTCTCAATGTCTTTTTGCTGGCATACAGAAATACAATTTATTTTTATACAGACATTCCACTGTGGTCACATGAGAATTATAACCAAGTTCTCCTGAATATCATTCTATATCAGGTAGAAGTATTTCCAGCTATAAGTGCCAGGAAGTTGGCTCATAATAGCCTAGAAAAGCAAGATGTTTAGTTTGTTCATCTAATAAGGAGTCTGGTGATAGCCAGTCTGTGACTAACGCAATGGCTCAATGATCCTGTCAGGGAGAAGACACATGATTAGAAAATCTAAATTGCCCTGTTATCTATTATAAACATTTAATCCATAATTCCAAACTTTTCCACAAGGAAAACTCAAGGTTCACAGGGCTTGCTTGATGAATTTTATCAGGTGGCTAAGGAAGAACCAACACTAATGTTCCACAAACTCTTCCAGAGAAAAGAAGGAACCTTTCCCATCTTGTTCTATGAGATCAGCATTACTTTGATCCAACAGCTGACGAGAAAGTTCCAAGAAAGGAAAAATCAGTTCAATCTTTTTCAATATATTCTAAATGAAACGCTAGTACACTGAATCTATAAATATATTAAAAGATAATAGGTCATTACAAAACTGGGTTTTTTCTGGAAATGCAATATTTATAAATCAATCAATACCATATGTTACACTGATAGAATAAAGGAGGAGAATCACATCTCACCAGATACAGAAAAAACATTTTTTTTTTTTTTTTAGATTTTATTTATTTATTTGACAGAGAGAGACACAGCAAGAGAGGGAACACAAGCAGGGAGAGGGGGAGAGGGAGAAGCAGGCCTCCCACTGAGCAGGGAGCCCGATGCGGGGCTCGATCCCAGGACTCCGGGATCGTGACCCGAGCCGAAGGCAGACGCCCAACAACTGAGCCACCCAGGCGCCCCCAGAAAAAACATTTTAAAAATGCAACATGAAAGCCTCTTTGTGAACCAAGGATAGAAGGAAACTTTCTTTTTTTTTTTTTTTTTAAGATTTTATTTATTTGAGAGAGAGAGAAAGAGCACATGAGAGGTGGGAGGGTCAGAGGGAGAAGCAGACTCCCTGCCGAGCAGGGAGCCCGATGCGGGACTCAATCCCGGGACTCCAGGATCACGACCTGAGCCGAAGGCAGTCGCTTAACCAACTGAGCCACCCAGGCGCCCTAGAAGGAAACTTTCTTAAACCGGTAACCAGTAGCTACAGAAATTGTATAGCAAGTAATCTTCTTCCAAATAGGACAGGTTATCTCATCTCATACTAATTCTTTGGCTGATAGAAACCATAAAAACTAGATAAAATACCCAAAAAAACTCAGCTTTTTAAAGGTGTCAGATATAAACCAAGGAAACTAGTCTTTAGAGCTGTCTAGATGATTAAGTGAAGAGAAACATTCTGAAGTGAGCTGCTTCTTTTTCCCTTGACACATTTGTTAATCCTGAAGCCGTATGGAGCCAAGCTTAAGAGCAGAAAATGGTAATTCAGAGCTTCAAGAAGTCTCATGAAGTAGGGCATAAAAATTGGATTTACTGCTTGCTGCTAAGGTAACCAGAACTTGAAGGTCAAGACCAACAAAAAAAGGAACCACAGAAAATGGAACTCCAAAGAGTGGGCATGGTTCAGTTTCTAAACTACACAAGATAAGATGTCAAGAAGTCAAGCAGAAAGCAACAAGTAAGAGGCCAAAAACTTAAGCAGAGCTTTTAGAAATCTCGTAGTGACAGAAACAAAAATCAGAGATCAAGGTCTGTTAGGGTTTCAGGTAAAAATCCTGAACGGCTTTGACCTAGGAGGGGCAAACCTGATAAAGATGAGGCCTCATGAACATGAAATAGGGCCTCAAATTATCTTATTCCTTGATGGGATGAAGGTTATCAGATTCTACTCAATTGGGCTGCCAGAAAAAAATTGTTTCTGGAAGATAACATCATCCAGAAAAATCTTTTAAAACTTTTCATATACAATTTCTGGTGTTCAAAAAAAAAAAAAAATCACAGGCTGCCACGAGTCAGATGAAGGAAACCAAGATAAAACAGATGATACAAATAAACCCAACAGCAATCCAAATATTTGCATTGTCAGACACAAACTTAAAAAAAAAAAAAAAGCTATGATTACTATGTCAAGAAATTAGGTGACATAATGATTGATATCTTTAGAAAGAATCAAATGGAAATTCTACAACTGAAAACATAGCTTAAATTAAGCACTAAATAGATGTTAGACGCAGCATAATAGAACCTTGGTGAACTGGAAGAGAGTAGAGAATGTACAGGCTGAAGCACTGTGAAAAAAAAGAGAAAAAAAAACAAAGGAAAGAATGTAAGAGACATGGAACACGGTGGAAAGATCCAATATATGTTTAATTAGAAGGGATACTAATTTGAAGAGATAACAAAATTCACAAAAGATAACGAGCCATTGATTCAAAAAGCTCTCTACTCATGTAAAGCAGAATGGATACAAAGGAGATCATAACTAGGCAAATCATAGTCAAACTGCTGAAAACAAAAGAGAAAAAAAGGAAAATCTAATTGCTGCCAGAGAAAAAAGGCACATCACCTTCAAAGGAGAAACAATAAAAATGGCAGCTGACTTTTCAATAAATACAATGAAAACCAGAATACAATGAAGTTTTGGTATCTTTCTTTCTTTCTTTCTTTTTGAGAGAGAGCGTACATGTGTGAGCAGAGGGGAGAGGCAGAGGGAGAGAATTTTTTTTAAATATTTTATTTATTTATTTGATAGAGAACACAAGCAGGGGGTGGGGGGAAGCAGAGGGAGAAGGAGAAGCAGACTGCCCACTGAGCAATGAGCCCCACACAGGGCTCCATCCCAGGACCCTGTTATCATGACCTGGGCTGAAAGCAGACGCTTAGCAGACTAAGCCACTGAGTTGTCCCGGAGTGAGAATCTTAAGCAGGGTCCACGCTCAGTGCAGAGCCTGATTCTGGGCTCCTCGAGCCCACAAACCTGAGATCATGACCCAAGCAGAAATCAAGAGTCAGACACTCAACTGAGTAAAAAGGTATCTTTAAAGTGCTGAAATAAAATCACTGCTAACGTGGACTTCTAGTCCCAGAGAAAACACCCTTTTTTAAAAGATTTATTTATTTGAGATACAGAGAGAGAGCTTGAGCCCACGGTGGGGAAGGGCAGAGAGAGAAGGAGCGAGAAACTCCAGCAGACTCCACGCCTAGCACAGAGCCCCAGGCAGGCCTTGATCTCACGACCATCACGCCCAGAGCCTAAACCAAGAGTCTGATGCTTAACCGACTTTGACACCCAGGCACCCCGAGAAAATACCCTTTTCAAATGAGGATGAAATAAAGTAGATTTCAGAAAAACCCAAACTGATAGAATTAATTTTCTGCAGACCTACGCTAAAATAAATACTCAAGATATGTCTTAAAGTTAGAAAAGAATGATCCTTAAAAAATAAAAGTGCAAAAAGGAATGAAGGGGACTGTGAAGAGAAAATATGGGGGTAAATCTATATGGACACTGACTGTCTTAAACAACTATAATACCACAGTGAGAGGAATAAAATAAATGTAGAGTTAAAATCCAGGTTGACAACAGTACAAAAGGTAAGACGTATCCGAGGTAAAATTTTTTACATCGTTGAATTCTGAAGGAAGAAGAATTCACTGACAAGAGACTAATAAATCAGTGGTGTATGCCATAACTTCTAGGGTAACCATAAAAGTATAATTCACAACTGCAAGAAAGCAAGCTCGCGCAGCTCCTGCTCAGGCAGGGCACGCACCCAGGACCTGTTTCTCAGCGATGGAAAAGCACAGCCGCGCCCTCCGGATGCCGCTGCTCGGGGCTGCGACCCGCCTATTGCCGAGGGCACAGTCGAACTGGGTTCAGAAGGTCCACTCCCGGGATGGCCCAAGCACACGGTGGAGCGCGTACCCCTCTGAGCATGTGCAGCAACGCGGGTCTCCAAGACCACCCGCAGGCTGGAGGATTCCCTAGGACTCGAGCCTCAGAAGAGCGCTTCTACTTCTGAGTCCCGGGAGGCCTTCTGAGCGCTCTGCTACGCGGCTAGGACTTCTTGCAGGGCGAGCGTGCAGAGTGGAAGCAGTAAAGGGAAAGGGGGCAGGGGGGAGGCCCCGTAGCAACCAGGCCCGCCACGGCACTCGTTTCCTCCCAAAGGAGTCCCGCGGTCAACGCTCCAGTCGGCCAGGACTGCTGTGCACCCAAACCTGCGACGCGCGGCGAGCCAGGGCAGCCCACCCAGGCCTAGGGGCCAGGGGTTTTCTTGGAGGTTCTGCGAGCATGCAGCATCCCTGTGAGGACTTTAGCTACTCAGGCCACAGCCCTCCAGATGTCAAACTGATACAGCACGGCCCGAGGCCGCACACACACAGAACCAGATGTTCACCTAAGTCACACTGTTTGCATAAACCACCGGGCCAACTTGGAACAGCGACGCTTGGAACACAAAAACCCTCCCACCAGGCAGAACGTGACAGGGGCTTAGTGGTGGTCTCCCAGGAGCCAGATAAGGACCAGTCCTCCTGAAACGGGATTTTCGGGGGGCATGCACGGGCCTTGAGCAATCCAGGCCTCCTAGGTTTACCCTTTACAATTCGTTTTCACTTAATGAGAAGGCTTAGTGGCCGACGGAAAAAATGTTTTCCGTTGAGTATGAGCGGTAATCCTGGGTGAGGTTGGAACCGGGCACGGGCACAATCGTGCAAGGAGGCGGCAAAGGGGGAGCCCACACTATGGGGAGGTACAGCAACGGCCCGAGCACGTTCCCGAGTGTGTATGAGAAAACAACGTGAACCGCCACCACAGACCGGGAGCCTGCCCTGGGCTAAACCCTGGGGGCTCTAAGATGCACCCTACATCAGTCACAACAGCCCTTTAGGCAGGTGGTCTTCAGCTATGACCCAAGGAGCCAGAGAGTGGTGGGGACAAGCCTTCTCCCCTGTGGATTGATACATCCGAACAGCCCGGGCAGAGGATGGACTGGAAGAACACCTCACATGTTTCTCGGTTCCAAAACGACCAAGTCACACTAGAAATGCTGGCGTTGTAGGACTAACAAATCTGCGTCCTTCCCCGGGCCCCACCCAAACCGTCAGGTCTTCTCCTTCTCGGCAAGCACCTGTCCCTGTCTTATCAGGATCTGGGGAGAGTCCCACCAGGGCCAAAGACCAGGTACTTCTGCAACTGGGGGTTTCTCAATCGTCCCTGGGACACTAGCAGACTAACTCTACTAACCTCCTCCTGCCTCCTGATCGTGATCTCCGAAAAGAAGGTTAGCAGGTCACCTCTCCTCTAGAAACGAACAGGTAGCATCTCCAAGCCGGGCCATCACTTACAAACGCACGAAGAATGCATTCGCAGTGGGGAGCAGTACCCACTCACACGCCTGAGGGAGAACGGGCTCTTCTCCCGGGACTCCTACTCAAGGCTTGGACAGTCACTTCCCAGAACTCTGCGCCGGAGATCTGGGCTACGAATCATCCAAACCACCCGGGGAATGTTAGTTGACGCACAGAGGGGAAAGGGAAAGAGAGGGAGAGAGCAGTATGTTCCAAATGGAAGCCTCCACACGTGTATGGTGGACTGCATGAGGGTTTTTGTCACAGGCTTCTCTCACAGTGCGTGGCACCTGCTGGCTCTAGCTCGGAAGGAATTGGGTGCATCTGAGCTGAGAGCCGACCACGCACCGCCCGAAGGGTTCTGCTTGGTGACCAGGCAGCTACAAGGGCAGCACACACTTGGCCTCTTTTTCCCCAGACCCTACGGAAACACACACGTTCCCCAAGGGCACTTGCAGGCTTTTTTAGCAGGCCAAGCTACCAGGGGCTGCCACTGTCAGAGACCCAAGATTCTCTCGTTCTCTAGGCAGTGTCGTCAGAAAGCAAAACCACTCTCCCGGGACGCCCGGGGTCCCCGAAACGGGAGCAACCCGATTTATTTCAGGAGAATGAGGCATCGGGCTTTCCTCGTCTGTGGGTGTGACCGGCCCTCCGGCCCGGCTACCAGACCCTCCTCCGGGCCACTTGCCCCGCCTGGGCCGGACCGCCGCTCTCTGACCCCTGGGCCTGGGAAGGGCACGGGTCCCAGGGAACGGCCCCGCCCCCAAGATGGCCGCGCCCATGTGCCGCTGAGGACCGCAGCAGGCGCCGCTACCGTTCCTTATTGCGACGAGCTGAAGGGAGCGGAGAGCGTGGCTTTGCGGGACGGAGGGTGCGCAGCAGAACGGCGCGGGAGAGAGCGCCTCGGCCTCGGAGGCGGCGGAACCGGAGCCGCTGAGACCCTCCGCGCGCGCCTAGCCGCCCGGAGACGCCATTTCCGTCCCGCCCCGCCCCCACCCCCACCCCCCAGCGCGCCGCCGTGATGTGCGACTCGTCGCGGGAAATATTCGCACGCTCTGGTCACTGCTTCGCGCCTCGGACGAACCCCGGCCGAATCACTGTCCGCGACACGCGCCATCTTGCCCATTGACAGTGGGGACCGCCCCCCCAACCCAGTGGCTCGTGCGCGTGCGCCTCGCTCCGACCTCGGGCTGCGCGGCGACGGGAGCGGAAGTGGTCCGCTGACCCGGGGGCGGTGCGAGGTCCCACCGGTGGTTGTTCTCCGCCCCGACTGTCGGGTTGTGGGAGGCGAGGGCCGGGAGGCGGAGCGGACACGGGCTGCAGGGGAGGGCGGGGGTGGTGGGTTCGCGCCTCTGCGGGCTCGCGGCACTGGGCGGCCGGCTGAGTGTGGGCAGCGGGATGCGGGCGACGGCAAGTGAGACGATCAGTGAGTTTGCTGAGTGCCTAGTAAGTGCGAGGCGCCCCTGGGGTTCCCGGGCATCTTCCCGATGGCCTGTGAGCAGGTGCTACGATGATCTTCATTTTATTGCGAGGAAGCAAGAACAGAAAGGCTCGGACAGCTGTCCAAAGTCACACAGCTAGTCAACCCCGGGGGATCCTTCCGTCTTCCCCCCCCCGCCCCCCCCCCCCGCCTCCCCCCCGCCTAGCACTTAGCCTTTCTAACTAACGTTCCCGAAATTGATCAAGTTTGTGCTTGCTGTCGGCCTTCCCTGCTCGAATACAGCTCCACAAGGTCGGGGACCTCGGATTGTTTTGTACCCTGATGTATCCGCAGCCCGTAGGACAGGCACATAGCGGGCCCTCAGCATTTTCACTGAATGAATAAAAGCGACAGAGCAGGCAATCCGTTCGATTCCGGAGCGGGCAGTGCTCAGCTCCTTGTCTGCTGATAGCTGGGGTCCTACTAAACGTTACTCTTCAAACTCAGAGGAGGCCTTGTGCTTCCTTCCATAAATTAAAACATTTGAGTTTTCCTCAACTTCACTCCGTCACAGGGGCTGCTAATGACATCTCCTGTGTGGTCCTTCTTTCCAGGAGCAGGGTGCGTCACTGAGACCACTGCTCACCAACTGCAGATTCCAGCTCGCCCGCTCCTGGGCTTCCTAGTCTACAGAAGAGCCAGTGTGCAGCCTCAGAAGGTGAGTCCCCCCGGGTCAGAGGCACAGACATGGTGTTGCAGGGATGGTCCCGGCTGAGATGGGTTTGTCTCTGAATCCTTTGGTCCTGCATCCTTAGGAACTAGAGAGCTCTTATGAGGGGCCTGGGAGGAGGAGCCTCAGCCCGGGGCAGAGGATGCAGGGTCCCAGGTCAGATCCAGAACCCAGTGCAGGGGGTGCAGACTCCCGGGACAGACCCGGACCCCGGGGCAGGGGGTGGAGGCTTAGAGGACGGCAGGTCCAAGAAGGGCTGGACCCGCAGCGGCCTCTGTCCCTCCTCCAGCTGCGAGACAGCATGCCCACTGTGTGACCGTGGGCAGTTGGACCCCATCGGAGGAGAGAGATGAAATGTGCAGGTGGACGGAGGGATGCTGCCATGAGGCAGTGGCCTGCCGCAGTCCTGCAGGGGCAGGATCAGGGTGACGAGGATCACTGCCAGCCTGGAAGGACTCTGTCCTGTCCTGCCACGCCTGTGTGCACGGCATATACCCGCCTCTTTTCCATCGGCTGTTTCTGGAGTTGCGTCAGCCCTAGAGCGTGAACATGCCACCCACCTCTGCACAAATGTTGAATCTCCCCCTAGTCTGAGCAAAGTGCAGAGCACTTTTGTTTTCTTTTTGCCTCGGTAAAATTTGCAAGTAGCCTGCAGGTACGCTGTCTTCTGGTTCTGCTGCCTCATTTCGGTGCTACTGTGACGGGGCCTGAGAGCAGGAGACGTTAAGCTGCATGGAGCTGAGCGCTGGTGTCCGAGAGGCTGCCGCCGGGGTGGCTGGGGCAGGAGCTACTCTGTAGAAGCTCCTGGCGGAGACTTTGCTTAGAAAACTGCCAAGCAGGGGCGCCTGGGTGGCTCAGTCGGTTAAGCGTCTGCCTTCGGCCCAGGTCATGTTCCCAGGGTCCTGGGATCGAGCCCCACGTCGGGCTCCCTGCTCGGTGGGAGGCCTGCTTCTCCCTCTTCCTCCCTACCTGCAGCTCCCCCTGCTTGTGCATGTGTTCTCTCTCTCTCTCTGTCAAATAGATAAATAAAATCTTTAAAAAAAAAAAAAAGAAAGAAAACTGCCCAGCGGGGAAGAGCAGGCAATTGAATGGACATCCTGGGAAAGGAGGAAGTCACGAGCCAGGACCGGGGTGGAAGCGGGCAGTGAGGGGCAGTGTGCGCAGGGTGACAAGGTCAGTGGCTTCCAGATCCTCGTGGAATGACCAGTGCTGGGCTCTTCACTCCCTTCCCGCTCCCTGCCCCTTCCCCAGCCCTGGTTTGTCTCCGTGCTGCAAGCCACAGCCAGAGGTCCCCGTCCTCCAGACTCTGCTATCTGTCGGTCACCTCTGGGGCTCCGTGTAATCAGTTTTCATTTCCATTTTATGAGTGATAATGTTCACATTCAAAAATGCAAGTAAAGAAAAGCAGCAAACTGAATCAGCAGTCAGAGAAAAGCAGTGTCAACATTTTAGTAAACGCTCTGGTACACTGCTGATCCTCAGTGTGTACGTACAGGTGAACAAATGAGCTTGCGCTGCCCTTGTGTTTTTGTGATCTGCTTTTAAATATGTTGAGAAATGCAACAAGACTCATTTGGGGCAACTTGGAGGCCCGCAGACACAGGTCCTGTGCAAAGCCCACACGAGCCTATCCACGTCGCAGGGACCGGGCTGGAGCTCCCAGGCTCGTTGCACATCATTCTCCCCAGGTGCAAGGGGGATGGTCATCAGGCTGGTGGGGACGGTCTCATGGCTGAACGCACTGATCTCGACCCCCCTCATTCTGTCTTCCTAGATCCCCGCCCTTTGTCCGGGGCAGAACAGGATGGCCGCGGCCCGGGTGAGTTCCTGATTTCCCCCCTCCCTTGTTTCCAGGGAACTTGAGGCAGCTTTGGGGCACCTATATCGTAACCTTGACAAATCGGTCGCTCCCTTCTGCCTGGCTGTTTTCCATTCAAGCTGTAATCCACCTCCGGGTCCTCCGATCCTTCCACTCGCCACAAAAACCCAAAATAGAAAACAACAAAAGAGAGAAGGAAAGTGACTGTTCTCATCTACTTCTTCCTCTGGGAAACGCACCTCCTCTTTGTTCTTCTGCTTCTCAGGGAAGCTCGTTGAAGCCCATAGACTCGCTTTTTCTGTGTCTTTGCTTCCACCTCACTGTTTGCTTTTTCGTTATATGCAAATAATGAAAGTAATTCCATGCTTGATGTTCTGTGCACTGAAGGACAGTCCCAACATCCCTGTTTCTTCGGCCCCCGGTGCCACGTTTCTCCTCCGAGTGCCCCCTGGTAACAGTGCGGGGATGGTGTGGGGTGGCTGCGTTTCTGTGAGCTTCCTGAGCTGACCACAGGTCCGTAGGCCGTGGTGGGTGAGTGTGCACAGATGCCGAGCCAGCCCCGCTCCCGTCTTGTTTTTCCCGCCTGGTTCTACTCTGCGTGGTGTTGCTCCTCAGTGCAGAAAGAAGACTTCCGTTTCCATGCGGTGCTCTGGATGTTTCATTCAACTGTGGCTCTCTTTGTGCATAGTCAGCATTTGGATCTTCTTTTTCTGTTCTGTACGGTGCCTCTCGGACGACTCTTTATGTGTGTGTTCAATAGTGCGGGTATTTAAGGAGGATTCACCTAGAAGTTGGATTTTGGGGTCAAAGGTATTCATACTTGAATTGGCTGTCCCAAATCCTAGACTAATTATGACTCTCCCCAAATGTTAAAGACCAGATAATTTCTGTGTTCAGCTTTTCCAGGCTGTTGAAAGTTGAAAAGGAAACCAGTTGGTTTTATGGAGCCACTTATCTTTAAATTTGATAAAGATATTACAGCAAGTAAGTTATACACCTGATTCACTTGAGACTATGGATGTCAAGATTCTAAACACATAGTCTGAACGGAGTGTTGATATGTTGAGTCGAGCACTGTGAAAAATGATGTGTACGTATGGTAAAAAATTCAAAACAAAAGCTTGTTTAACAAAAGGTGAAAAGTCATTCTCCCCGTCACCCCATGCCCCGTGTCCTTCCTTGTTTCATACGTTCTTGGCGAGATCACGTATGCACGTGTCTTCGCACCTAAGAATGCCATTCACTTTGGAACTCTTCCTTCTTCACATATTCCAGCACATTCTGGACTTCTCCACGACCATTCCGTTTCACTGTGTGTTTGAACCACCCCGGGTTTTTCCACCTGGGCACGCTTGACATTTGGGGCCAGGCAGTGCCGTGTTGTGGAGGGTGGCTGTGTGCCCTGGACGCTATCTAACCGTCCCTGCCCCGGGCTCTCCTGATGCCAGTGTCCCCACCTCGTTCCCCTCGTGGTGACAGTGAAGAGTTTCTCCAGACATTGCCACCCGTTCCCCGAAGGGCTAAATCACCCCCGGGTGGTACCCCATTTACAAAAATGGCTCTGTGATATTCCACTGGCTGGAAATACCGTCCTGTATATTTGCCTTCTGCCAGGGCTGAGCATTGAGAATAGTCTTGTCTTTTGATATCATAAACGATGCAGCGACACTCAGCCGTGTACGGTTCCGTTTGTTCCTTGTGAGCTTGTCTCATCTGCAAGATAGCTGTCTGGAGGTGAGGATTCTAGGTCGGGGGCTCTGCGCATCGTGAATTTTGACAGCTGAGGGCCTCCGAGCCAGGTGTTCCCCTGCGCTCCCCAGTGTGGTCTTGGTCCCCAGCACCTGAGCTGTCACTTGGGAGGGGTGACAGGAGGGGTGTCTGCTCTGAGAGTCCCACCTTCCTGTCACTGTTCCTGCTGCCCAGGGAGTGTCCCGGCTCGTCTCCCATCTGCAGCGCTGAGTAACCGGCTGTCCGGTGAGGCCTGTTGGGGCCCTGTGGGTGCCACCTGTCTCCCGGACTGAAGACCGGCCAGTGGGGGATGAGGGGTCAGGAGGAGATAGATGCAGGTGTCAACGGGGGGGGGGGGGGGGGTCCTGCTCTCTCTCTGAGAGGAATGTGGGCACTCAGAAAAGTGAGCGTTTGTTTGGTGCCGACAAGACCAAACACAGACCCTTCCTTCCTTACCTCCGTCTGCTGACCAGGTCAGACTCCCACCCTCCTGCTTCCTGTTCCCTCTCATGGTGGATTAGGCACGATTAGCAGTCGGGTGACTGTGCAGCCGCCTTCTGGAGGGAAACAGCCCAGTCCTTGCCTACTGTGTCTTCCCTGCCTGCCTTTCTCCAGCGTGTCTCCTCTGCCCTCACACAGAACACTTTATCTCGGACCCTTCTGGTCACCAGATCTGGAGAAGGTTCCCGCACACCACACAACTCGCTGCCGCACCAGATGGGTGTCCTACACGTGACTCAGCTTTGACACTGGCTCCCTGGAGATAGCATCGGATCCCACAGGTTAAGGGTTCAGTCCCACCACACGGCCACCCCCGGGCCCCCCGTCAGATGCCAGCCCCGAGTTGCAGGCTTTTGACCAGCGGGCCAGTGACGCCCTCCTTGGATTCGATTATTTGCTAGAGCGTCTCATAGGACTCGGGGACACGCTGACTTAACATTTACCAGTTTGTTAAAGAATATGATGAAGGATGCACACGAAGAGCCGGATAAACAGATACGTAGGGCAAGGCCTGGGAGGGCCCTGAGCACAAGAGCTTCTGTCCGTGTGGACTTGGCAAGCATCATCCTCCCGGAATATGGATGTGTTCACGCGCCGGGAAGCTCCCCGAAACCCATGCTCTGGGGATTTTATGGCGGCCTCGTAACGCAACTCCGATCAGTGGTTAACTCCATTTCTAGCCCCTCTTCCATTGCTGGAGAAGGGTGGGTGGGGCTGAAAATCCAGAGCTTGCAGTCACAGCTTGGCCTTTCTGGTCTCCAGCCCCATCCGCTCACCTCGAGTCACCTCATTGGAACACGAGATGCTCCTCGTATTCTTCTCACGTGGGGATTTGTGAGGGTTTTAGGAGCTCTGCAACAGGGACCTGGAGCCAAGAGCAGTACTTATCTCCTATTACCTCACAGTCCTGACCGAGGAGCTGTGTTCAGAACTGTTGTCATAGCTCTATGTCCCCTGCGAAGCCTTCTCTGCCCGCCCCGAGCAGAACTGACTCCTTTGTAGGCTCCGTTCCCTATTCTGCCTCTGCCATTGCCCTGGGAGGACAGGCAGCCCGCCCTCCTGCCCCCCTCCCTTTCCTGTGTGCCTTGGTAAGTGCGGCGTTTCTCCCTCTACGAGGCGAAGCGCCCTCAGTTCAGAGAGGGTGTGTTTGTTTTTATCATTCCTTATATCCTCTGGACTTAGCAGCTTGATCTGTGTTCAGTCAGGGAGCTGAAAGATTGCATTTCCAGAGGAAGCTCTCTTTACCGCCTCTTCTGTTCTCTATAACGTTTAAAATAATTTAGGGGCATGAACATTGCATCCACTACACGGTCTCAAATTGTGCGGCGAACAGCAGGGAACAGTTGTGTCGAGAAAGGCGGGGCAGTGTCGTGTTGAAAGACGTGGGTGTGGCGAGCAGAACGCGTGCATTTTCATCCCTCTGTCCTCGCTGTGCGACCCTGGGCAAGTGCCTTCCCACTGTGCAAAGCCAGTCTGTCCTCCTGCGTCCGGGGTGTCCCGGGGCGGGCGCCAGATTGAATCTCTGCTGCGTGTGGAAGTCTGAGGATGGGGCACAGGGTCCCGATCCCCGAGCCCAGCACTGCGGGCTCATGAGGAATGTGCCATTGCAGGAATCCTTGACCTTCAGGGATGTGTTTGTGGACTTCACCCTGGAGGAGTGGCAGCAGCTGGACTCCGCTCAGAGGAACCTCTACAGGGATGTCACGCTGGAGAACTACAGCCACCTGGTGTCCGTGGGTGAGGGACGGCTGCGCAGCGTGACTGGGACACGCGCCCTCGTGTCACCTCAGCTGCTGCCCGCTCCGGGGCCTCCGGAGCCCGGAATGAGCTGGGGCCTCAGGCTCACCGCTGGGAAGTCAGAGCCCGTGTGCACCCCGCCCCGGATGTCTGTGCTCTCGCCCTCTCGGTGACTGGTCTGCACTGAGGGGCACAGAGCCGTCCTCGGGGCCCGCACCGAGGCCGGACCGTGTCGGTTGGCAGGGAGAGGCCCTGGTTCTGGAACACGTCTGGCATTACTAACGAAGTCTGTGTCGTTTCCCCTCCTCAGGATACCTCGTTGCCAGCCCGGATGAGGTCTTGAGATCGGGACGAGGAGAAGAGGCCAGGAGGGCAGAGGGAGGGCCGTCGGCGTGGAACTATCCAGGTGAGCCCGCACGCGGCCCGTTGGGCCAGGGCAGGGGACCAGGAGGTCAGCGAGAGCTGGGCGTCAGGGGCAGGCCTGGGGGCTCTTGTCAGAGTCCCTAGACTCGGGGACCTGACTTGGCTTCGATGAAACCAGCCGCGTGGTAGGCACGTGACATCCCCTGCCCCCGCCACCCTTCCGCAGCCCCCTTGTTCTGCTTGGGGTTCAGGTCCCAAGTCCACGTCCCGGTATCCTGGGTGGCCTTCCGCCTTTCCTGCTCCCCCTCCTTTCTGGAAGCTTTGAGGCTGTTTCTCCTCCCGTGGGCATTTGCCTTTTCCTCAGAAGAGATGTGCTGTAGGTGTGACGCGCCCTCTTTATCTGTCGTTCTGTGGGCCCTTTACATCTAACGCTGGGAGTCCTCTTCAGCCTCGGGGAAGTCATCCCGCCTGGCTTGCTGGAGCTGGTGAGGACCAGAAGCTTTGCTGGTGGCCTCCAGCTCGGCCGGGCCGGGCAGCCTTCGTGCTCTCTCCGTGCTTCTGTCGTGCTCAACCGCGTCAGCCTTCACGGGTCCCAGTCCTCGCTTCTCAGTCCCCCCATCTCTTCCAGATGTGACCCGACTCCGCCTGTTGTCAGCTTCCTGCTCTTACCACTGCCTCCCTCCCACTCACCTGTTTTGTCCTCCGTGTCATCTCTGTCTTTCCCCAGAACACAGGGGACCCGGAGAGGACATCCCTCGCGGGCGGCCTGCTTCAGTGAGCGCTGCCTCCGTCCTGGGCACAGCGGCTCTTTGCCTCCTCCGTGGGTTTGGTTGGTTTGGCTCTGGGCCCCTTGTGGGGATCCACACACTCTTCAGACGCCGGTCTTCCTCTTCTTCTGGCGCGCTCCCAGCGGCCACCCCGACGGCTTCCCCACAGCCCGCCTCTGCTGGGCTGTGCACCCTCTCTCTGTCGGGGCCTCCTGGGCTGGCCTGCACCTGCCTCCCCCACGGCTCTTCGGGGGTACGGTGTCCTCTTTGTGCTCCGTCAACCCCATACCTGCTGCCGTGTCCAGATCCATCAGCATTTCTGCTCTGCTCGTGGCCTGCTTTTTCCTGCTCTGGGGTTTCCAGGAATTGAACTGGCGGAGCCTCGTTCTCAGTTCAGTGGTGCCCTGGAAGGAGGAAGCGCAAGCTCAGAGGCGCAGCCCCCTCCCTGAGTCCAGTAACCTTTCATGAACACCTGTTCTGTTGGAAGGAACCGTACCCACGTTGGGTGTGCGTGCAGGGCAGTCCGGGATCCAGGTCATGTCAGCACATTCCCAGCCACACCTCCACGTTCTGCCTCTTCTCGGGGTTTCTCTTTATAATTCTGCGGATGGGTACCTCCTGGGTCCCGGGAATCCCTTCATACCTGCATTTCTGGAGATTTCTCTTTTATCTCCCCTCTATGAAAACTCAGGATTTATCTCACTTCCACCTTGGCCTTCTGCTCAGCTCTGCACAATGCTTGTTAAGTTATTATTTGTAGTTTTCCTGATGGTTACATTTGTAAGTGTGAATAATAGAGCTCAGCTTCTATGTCTACATTCCATTTGGTAACTCCTTCTAAACCTAGCTAAGTGTCTGTGGCTTATTCTCTGCCTAGAACACAGAACCCCAGAGAGAATGCCTGCATCTTATTCTTACTGTCCCGGTGTGGGGCTGGTGGAACATTCCCTAAACAATCTTTCCTTTTGGAGGAGGGCAGAGGAAGGAGGTTCGGTGCTCATCCACAGCCAGGGGTCACTGGCTCCGGCTTTGGAGCTCACAGCCCAGACTGGATTTCTGGCTTCTTGGCTCGCTAGCTGTCCCTCTGCACCCTCGCCTCAGAGCCTCTTTGCCTGCTTGTAGAGTGGGGCTGATGCTAGAACTTACAGGGTTGTGAGAGTTTAATGAGTGGATGAATGTAAAGCACCAAAACTGGTGCCTCGACCCCCGGGAGCTTTCGGTAGTGGGTATCACTCTTTTTATTGTTGTGTTTAATAAAACATGTCTTACTAGTCTTTGTTAACCCAAGGCATTCACATAGTGATCTGTGGACCCCGCAGGATCCTCACTGTTAGGCCCCACCTGATGGAAATTGTTCCAGAAAGCCCCGGGTGGTCCTGGTTCTGTGCACTGGGAGGGACACTGCAGATAGCCCGACGCCCATGGCCAGGTAGGATCCACCGTTTTAAATATCCCCTGCGAAGAGTTCAGAGGCTCGGGAGACATGGCCAGGCCTCACCGAGGAGCGTGGGGTCGGGCGGAGGAGACGACAGGAGCAGGTGGACAGCTTTTTCTCTTCCGCCAGACTTCAAGCTGCTTCGGGACTGCCTATTCCCCTGGGCCTATAGGAAATTTCTGGCAGGTCCCAGCAATTCTCTGGTTGTTCTGATGGGGCTCCTGGGTGACTCCGTCAGTTGGGTGTCTGACTCTTGATATTGGCTCAGGTCGTGAGCTCAGTGTCCAGGGCTCCAGCCCTGCATCGGGCTCTCCGCTCAGTGGGGAGTCTGCTTGTCTCCCTCTCCCTCTGCCCCTCCCCCTGCTCGCTCTCTGTCTCTCTCAAATAAATAAATAGATCTTTTAAAAAAATTCGCTGGTTGTTCTGAGAGAAATCTTCTAGGAATGGTTAGTCTCAAGAGTGGCCTCACTCGAGTAATCCGAATTGTCCAATCCCATGGAGTAGGGTGAAGTCTGAAGTTCATCAAAAGGTTGTTAAGCTTTTCACGGAAAGGTCTTTGCCTTTGTGAATTTTCCCTGTCTCTTGTTTTCCGTTTTGTTCACTTCTCCTTTTACCTTTATTTCCTTTTTCCTACTTACTTTGGGTTTACTTTGCTGCTCTTTAGCCTTTCTCCCCAACATTTTATTATAAAAATTTTCACACCGAACAAGTGAAAGAATTATAGTTTGAACACCCACAGAATTCCCCCTGGAGTCTACAATGAACATTTTGCTGTATTTGCTTTTTCTTCTGTCTGTACTGATTCCTCTGTCCTTCCATCAGTCCTCTTTCTTTTTGTGGTGAGTTTCATAGTAAGTTTCAGAGATCAGTACCCTTCACCCCTAAATACTTCCACAGGCATATCATTAACTAGAGGTCACAACTTTTTAATATTGTTTTTTCTTAATGCTTTTATTAATGCTTAATAGGTATTTTAATAAAAGGAAATTCATAAATAGTACCATATGGAATTTGGTTGTATGTAATAATGTTTTAACGAATTCCCATATGTGTTTTCCATGTGTTTTCATTACATATTTATGCGAATGTGACTCTTCTTTTTTTAAGTGAGATTTATTGAGGTATAACTTATATACCCTGAAGTTCACCTTTCTTGAACAAATATGTAGTCACGTAACCACCACCACCATCAAGATATTGGACATTTTCAATCCTGCCAAAAACCCTTGTTTCCTTTCATTCTTAAACTTCTCTTTGTACCCCCAGACCTGGGTTTTTTTTTTTTTTCTTGTGGTTTGATTCTTTCTAGAATGTCACATAAATGAATCTTTTAGTAGGTAGCCTTATTCATCTCACTTTTTTCACTTAAGGCTTTTTAATTTCATGTTGTGCTATTTTTTGGTAGTTTGTTGCCTTTTTTAGAGATTTTATTTAGTTATCTTAGAGAGAGATTGGGAGCACGGGCATAGGTATGGAGAGAGGGAGAGGCAGAGACAGAGGGACAAGCAGATTCCCCGCTGAGCAGGGAGCCGACACAGGGCTCGATCCCAGGACCCTGAGATCATGACCCGAATCAAGGGCAGATGCTTAACCGACTGAGCCACCCAGGCGTCCCAGTTTGTCGCTTTTATAGCCAAGTCATGTCGCAGTTCATTTATCCATGAAGCACTTAATGCCCTTTTGAATTGTTCCTGGTTTTTGGTTATTATTAATGAAACTGGTGAACATACTGTACAGCTATTTATGTGGACATATGTTTTTATATTCTTGGGTAAATTTCTGTAGTAGGGTTGCTTGGTCATATGGTAAGCATATGTTTAACTTTATAAGACATTGCCAAACTGTTCTCCAACATGGGTATACCATTTTGTTTTCCCACCAACAACACACTTTTCATGTAGGTGTGTACGGGTAGCTCATTGTGACTTAAATTTGCACTTTTTAAAAAAATTTTATTTATTTGAGAGAGAGCATGAGCAGGGAGAGGGGGAGTGATAAGCAGACCCCCTGCTGAGCGAGGAGCCGGACGCGGGGCTTGACCCCAGGACCCTGGGATCATGACCTGAGCCAAAGGCAGACGTTTAACTGACTGAGCCACCCAGGCGCCCCTTAAATTTGCATTTTTGTGATGACTGTTGATCTTGAGCATCTTTTCATGTGCTTGTCTGCAATCTGTTTATCTTTGGTGAGGTGTCTATTGTAATCTTTTGCCATTTTTGTGTGTAATATAATTATTATCTTTATATACGTATATAAATATATATATCTTTAAATATGTCTGTCTGTTATCTTTATATATTCTAGTTGCAAGTTCTTTCTCTTCCATGTGTTTTCCAGTATTTACTCCAAAGTTGTGGCTTGTTTGTGTCTTTTGAAGAAGACGTTTTTATTTTTGATAAAGTCCAATTTAGCAAGTTTTTCTCTTCTGGTTCATGCATTTGTGGCCCATTTATCAAATTTCTTTCTAACCCAGGGTAAGAAGGATTTTTCTCATATGTTTTCTAACAGAAGATTATAATTTGGTTCTTAAAGTTAAAGCTATGATGGAGGGGCACCTGGGTGGCTCATTCGTTAAGAGTCTGCCTTAAGCTCAGGTCATCATCCCTGGGTCCTAGGATCGAGCCCCATGTCGGGCTCGTTCCTCGGCGGGGAGCCTGCTTCTCCCTCTGCCTGCTGCTTCCCCTGCTTGTTCTGTCTCTCTCTCTGACAAATAAATGGATAGAATCTTTAAAAAATAATAATAAAGCTATGACTGATAATGAATTAACTTTTATTTATTTTTAAAGATTTTATTTATTTATTTGACGGAGACACAGCAAGAGAGGGAACACAAGCAGGGGGAGTGGGAGAGGGAGAAGCAGCCTCCCTGCTGAGCAGGGAGCCCGATGTGCAGCTCCATCCCAGGACCCTGAGATCATGACCCCGAAGGCAGACGCTTAACGACTGAGCCACCCAAGTGCCCCATGAATTAACTTTTAAATCTTTTGTGAGGTATAGGTCAACATTCTTATATTATTACTATTTTTTGCATACTCAATTCCATTTGTTTCAGTAACATTTTTTTTGATGATAAGGGTTTTTCTTAACATCTTCGGTAAAGAGTTATGTTTAGTTTTAATTTTTTATTTAAATTCAGTTAATTAACATATAGTGTATTACTAGTTTCAGAGCTAGAGTTCAGTGATTCACCAGTCTTATAAAATAACCCAGTACTCATTACATCAAGTGCCCTCCTTAATGGCTATCACCCAGTTACTCCATCCCCCCGACCCCGCTCCCCTGCAGCAACCCTCAGTTTGTTTCCTATGATTAGGAGTCTCTTATAGTTTGTCTCCCTCTCTGATTTCATCTTGTTTTGTTTTTCCCTCCCTTCCCCTATGATCCTCTGTTTGGTTCCTTAAATTCCACATATCAGTGAAATCATATGATAATTGTCTTTCTCTGATTGACTTATTTCGCTTAGCGTAATACCTTCTAATTCCATCCATGTCGTTGAAAATGGCAAGATTTCATTTTTTTGATGGCTGAGTAGTATTCCACTGTATATTTATATACCACATCTTCTTTATCCATTCATCTGTCAATGGACATCTGTGCTTTTTCCATAGTTTGGCTATTGTGGACATTGTTGCTATAAACATTGGGGTGCAAGTGCCCCTTTGGATCACTACATTTGTATCTTTGGGCTAAATACCTAGAAGTGCAATTGCTGGGTTGTAGGGTAGCTCTATTTTCAACTTTTTGAGGAACCTCCATACTGTTTCCAGAGTGGCTGCACCAGCTTGCATTCCCACCAACAGTGTAAGAGGGTTCCCCTTTCTACGCATCCTCGCCAACATCTGTTGTTTCCTGACGTGTTAATTTAGCCATTCTGACTGGTGTGAGATGGTATCACACTGAGGTTTTGATTTATAGTTCCCTGATGCCGAGTGATGTTGAGCATTTTCTCATGTGTCTTTTCGCCATTTGGATGTCTTCTTTGGAGAAATGTCCGTTCATGTCTCCTACCCATTTCTTAACAGGATTATTTGTTCTTTGGGTGTTGAGTTTGATTAAGTTCTTTATAGATTTTGGATACTAGCCCTTTATCTGATATGTCATTTGCAAATATCTTCTCCCATTCTGTCGATTGTCTTTTGGTTTTATTGACTGTTTCCTTTGCTGTGCAAAAGCTTTTTATCTTGATGAAGTCCCAATAGTTCATTTTTGCCTTTGCTTCTCTTGCCTTTGGCGATGTTTCTAGGAAGAAGTTGCTGCAGCCACGGTCACAGAGGTTGCTGCCTGTCTTCTCTAGAATTTTGATTGATTCCTGTCTCACATTTAGGTCCTTCATTCATTTTGAGTCTGTTTTTGTGTGTGGTGTAAGAAAATGGTCCAGTTTCATTCTTCTACATGTGGCTGTCGAATTTTCCCAAGACCATTTGAAGAGACTGTCTTTTTTCCATTGGATATTCTTTCCTGCTTTGTCAAAGATTAGTTGACCATAGAATTGAGAGTCCATTTCTGGGTTCTCCATTCTCTGCCATTGATCTCTGTGTCTGTTTTTGTGCCAAGACCATACTGTCTCAATGATTACAGCTTTGTAATAGAGCTTGAAGTCCAGAATTGTGATGCCACCAACTTTGATTTTCTTTTTCAACATTCCTTTGGCTATTCGAGGTCTTTTCTGGTTCCATACAAATTTTAGGATTATTTGTTCCAGCTCTGTGAAAAAAGTTGATGGTATTTTGATAGGAATTATATTGAAATATAGGTTGCTCTAGGTAGCATAGGCATTTTAACAATATTTGTTCTTCCAATCCATGAGCATGGAACGTTTTTCCATTCCTTTGTATCTTCCTCAATTTCTTTCATGAGTGTTCTATAGTTTTCTGAGTACAGATCCTTTGACTCTTAGGTTAGGTTTATTCCTAGGTATCTTACGGTTTTGGGTGCAATTGTAGGTGGGATTGACTCCTTAATTTCTCTTTCTTCTGTCTCATTGTTAGTGTATAGAAATGCAACTGATTGTGCATTGATTTTATATCCTGCCACTTTGCTGAATTCCTGTATGAATTCTAGCAGTTTTGGGGTGGAGTCTTTTGGGTTTTCCACATAAAGTATCATGTCATCTGTGAAGATTGAGAGTTTGACTTCTTCTTTGCCAATTCGGATGCCTTTTATTTCTTTTTGTTGTCTAATTGCTGAGGCTATGACTCTAATACTGTGTTGAACAACAGTGGTGATAGTGGGCATCCCTGTCATGTTCCTGACCTTAGGGGAAAAGCTCTCAGTTTTTCTCCATGGAGAATGATATTCACTGTGGGCTTTTCGTAGATGGCTTTTATGATATTGAGGTATATTCACTCCCTCTCTATACTGTGAAGACTTTTAATCAAGAAAGGATGCTATACTTTGTCAAGTGCTTTTTCTGCATCTATTGAGACGATCATATGGTTCTTGTCCTTTCTTTTATCAATGTAGTGTATCACATTCATTGATTTGTGGATGTTGAACCACCCTTGCAGTCCAGGAATAAATCCCACTTGGTTGTGGTGAATAATCCTTTTAATGTATTGTGGGATCCTCTTGGCTAGTATCTTGGTGAGAATTTTTGCATTTATGTTCATCATGGCTATTGGGCTGTAATTCTCCTTTTTGGTGGGGTCTTTGTCTGGTTTGGGGATCAAGGTAATGCTGGCCTCATAGAAAGAGTTTGGAAGTTTTCCTTCCATTTCAATTTTTTTGAAACCGCTTCAGAAGCGTGGGTATTAATTCTTCTTTAAATGTTTGGTAGAATTTCCCTGGGAAGCCATCTGGCCCTGGCTCTTGTTTGTTAGGAGATTTTTGATTACTGCTTCCATTTCCTTGCTGATTATGGGTCTGTTCAGGTTTTCTATTTCTTCTTGGTTCAGTTTTGGTCATTTATATGTTTCTAGGAATGCATCCATTTTTTCTTCCAGATTGCCTAATCTGTTGGCATATAGTTGCTCAGAATATGTTCTTATAATTGTTTGTATTTTTTCAGTGTTGCTTGTGATCTCTCCTCTTTCATTCATGATTTTGTTTATTTGGGTCATTTCTCTTTTCTTTTTGATAAGTCTGGCCAGGGGTTTATTGATCTTATTAATTCTTTCAGAGAACCAGCTCCTAGTTTCATTGATCTCTTCTGCTGTTCTTTTGGTTTGTATTTCATTGGTTTCTGCTCTAATATTTATTATTTCTCACCTCCTGCTTGGTTTAGCCTTTATTTGCTGTTCTTTCTCCAGCTCCTTTAGGTGTAGGGTTAGGTTGTGTATTTGAGCCTTTCTTGTTTCTTGAGAAAGGCTTGTATTGCTATATACTTCCCTCTTAGGATCACCTTTGCTACATCCCAAAGGTTTTGAACAGTTGTGTGTTCATTTTCATTTGTTTCTATGAATTTTTTAAATTCTTCTTTAATTTCCTGATTGACCCATTCATTCTTTAGTAGGATGCTTTTTAGCCTCGATGTGTTTGAGTTCTTTCCAAATTTTCTTTTTTTTTTTTTAAAGATTTTATTTATTTATTTGAGACAGAGAGAATGAGAGAGAGAGAGCATGAGGGGGGGAGGGTCAGAGGGAGAAGCAGACTCCCCGCCGAGCAGGGAGCCCGATGTGGGACTCGATCCCGGGACTCCAGGACCATGACCTGAGCCGAAGGCAGTCGCTTAACCAACTGAGCCACCCAGGCGCCCCGCCAAATTTCCTTTTGCGATTGAGTTCACGTTTCAAAGCATTGTGGTCTGAAAATATGCAGGGAATGATCCCAGTCTTTTGGTACTGGTTGAGACCTGATTTGTGACCCAGTATGTGATCTATTCTGGGGAATGTTTCATGTGCACTAGAGAAGAATGTGTATTCTGTTGCTTTAGGATGGAATGCTTGGAATATATCTGTGAAGTCCATCTGGTCCAGTGTCATTCAAAGCTCTTGTTTCTTTGTTGATCTTCTGCTTAGATGATCTGTCCATTTCAGTGAGGGGGGTGTTAAAGTCCCCTACTATTACTGTATTATTATCAATGTGTTTCTTTAATTTTGTTATTAATTGGCTGCTCCCATGTTAGGGGCATAAATATTTATAATTGTTAGATCTTCTTGTTGGATAGACCCTTTAGTTATGATAGTGTCCTTCCTCATCTTTTATTACAGTTTTTGGTGTAAAATCTAATTTGATGTAAGGATTGCGACCCCAGCTTTCATTTGATGTCCATTAGCATGATAAATGGTTTTCCACCCCCTCACTTAAATCTGGAGGTATCTTTGGATCTAAAATGAGTCCTTTGTAGACAGCATATCGATGGGTCTTGCTTTTTATCCAGACTGATACCCTGTGTCTTTTGATTGGGTCATTTAGCTCATTTACATTCAGAGTAACTATTGAAAGATATGAATTTAGTGCCATTGTATTACCTGTAAAGTCACTGTTTCTGTAAATTGTCTCTGTTCCTTTCTGGTCTATGTTACTTTTGGGCTCTGTCTTCGCTTAAAGGATCCCCTTTAATATTTCTTGCAGGGCTGGTGTAGTAATCACAAATTCTTTTAGTTTCTGTTTGTCCTAGAAGCTTTTTATCTCTCCTTCTATTTTGAATGACAGCCTTGCTGGATAGAGTATTCTTGGCTGCATATTTTTCTCATTTAGCACCCTGAATATATCATGCCAGTCCTTTCTGGCCTGCCAGGTGTCTGTGGATAGGTCTGCTGTCAGTCTAATTTTTCTACCCTTGTAGGTTAGGGACCTCTTGTTCCGAGCTGCTTTTAGGATTTTCCCTGTCTGTGAGATTTGCATGTTTCACTGT
Source organism: Mirounga angustirostris (assembly GCF_029215605.1). NCBI lineage: Eukaryota > Metazoa > Chordata > Mammalia > Carnivora > Phocidae > Mirounga > Mirounga angustirostris. The sequence goes on from NW_026991719.1 coordinate 40,238,427, forward strand.
TATATGTCAAGGTGTTGACCTATTTTTATTGATTTTGAGGGGGGTTTTCTGTGCCTCCTGGACTTGAATGCCTGTTTCCTTCCCAAATTAGGGAAGTTCACAAGTATAATTTGCTCCAGTATACCTTCTTTGCCTCTCTCTCTCTTTCCTCTTCTTCTGGGATCCCAATTATTCTAATATTGTTTTGCTTTATGGTATCACTTCTCTCTTAAATTCTCCCCTCATGATCCAGTAGTTGTTTATCTCTCTTTTTCCCCAGCTTCTTTATTCTACATCATTTTGTCTTCTATATCACTGATTCTCTCTTCTGCCTCATTTATCCTAGCAGTTGGAGCCTCCATTTTTGATTGCATCTCATTAATAGCCTTTTTGGTTTTGACTTGGTGAGATTTCAGTTCTTTTATTTCTCCAGGAAGGGATTCTCTAGTATCTTCTATGCTTTTTTCAAGCCCAGCTAGTATCTTTATAATCGTTACTCTGAACTCTAGTTCCGACATCTTATAATGTCCATATTGATTATGTCCTTGGCAGTCAGTACTGCCTCCTGTTCTCTTTTTTGAGGTGAGTTTTTCCACCTTTCTTGTCAGTATGTCCAAAGAATAGATGAGCGAGAGAGCAAAATACTAAAATGGCAACAACGACCCCAGAGAAATATACACTAATAAGCAAATCAGAAGAGACCTAATACCAAAAAAGAATTAAAAAAAGAGAGAGAATATAATCAGAAAGTGAACAGAACAGAGCAATACACTGGATCCTGTGTGTGTTTTGGTCTGTTTGTTAGAAAACTAGATCCCAAAATTGTAAAGAAAGAAAAACTTATATATGTACAAAAATAAAATTAAATACAATGAAAGGATAGAATGTAATTGTAAAAATTAAACTTAAAAGACAAAAAAAAGAATATAAACAGACAGGTGAACAGAACAGAGCAATACACTATGTCCTGGTTGTATTTTGGTCTGTTTGTTATAAGAAACTACATCCCAAAATTGTAAAGAAAGAAAAACTTATATATACAAAAATAGAATTAAATACAATGAAATGATAGAATATAACTATAAAAATGAAAATTTAAAAAGACAAAAAATAGTTGATAAAGTAAGAAATTGGTTGAAAGGGAAAGAAAAAAAAATTAAAATTGAAAGACTAAATAATCATGAGAAAAAAAACCCATGAATTCTATATACTATTTTCCCCTAGCGCTGGAGTTCTGCAGTTCTGTGTGATGAATAAACTTGGTCTTAGCCAGATGTTCTTGCTGATCTTCTGGGGGAGGGGCCTGCTGTGCTGATTCTCAGGTGTCTTTGCCCCAGGCGGAATTGCACCACCCTTGCAAGGGGGCTGGGCTAAGTAAGGGGCTCCAGATTGCTCTCTGTGACTTTTGTTCCCTGAAGGCTCCTTGCCTTTATGCTCTGCTCCGCTTTAGAGGATGAGAATGAAAATGGCGGCCTCCCAATCGCCAGCCCTGTAGCCTAAAGTTTGCACCCCCCACTCCTCAGTGAGCTCTCAGGGAAAAAGCAGTCAATCACTCCTGTCTACCTGGTCTCTGTCCACACTCCATGCTCGCCTGGCCTGTGACCCAATGTTTCTATCTCAGGCATGCGAGCCTGCTTCTAGTCTCCAAGCCCTGCAGACTCCTGCAGCCCACACCTGCTCCTCCTGGCGGGGAAAGGGGGAGGTCTCACCGTGATTCTGCTGCTTGCTGGGCCCCTGCTTGCAGCCAGCTTTCCCGCTCCAGTGCCTGGGAACTCTGCCGCACTCAGGCACCCCCGTTCTTTCTGTAACCCCAGGGATCCTGAGACCACACTGTCCCACCTAGGATTCTGCTCCGTTTTACCACCTGAGCACCTTTCAGACAGGGACGTCCCTCAGCTGAGCAGACTTCTCCAAGTTCTGATTTTGTGCTTTGCTGCTGTATCATAGCTGGCTTATGGAGGCTCCCTCTCCCTGCAGTTCATCTTCTGATATATCACCTTGTATTCACGTCTCCGTACCTCCTACCTTGCAGAAAGTGGTCGCTTTTCTATTTGTAGAATTGCAGCAATTCTTTTCTTAGATCTCTGGTTGAGTTCACAGGTGTTCAGAATGATTTGATAACTGTCTAGCTGAATTCCTGGAACCAGACAAAACTAAGGTCTCCTACTCCTCCACCATGTTGGAAAGTCCTTGATTGTTTCAGTAACATTTTCGAAAAGACTTCTTTCTCAATTAATTTCCCTAGCACCCTTCTCAAAAATTAGTTGAATATATATGCATCAGTCTATATGTCTATACCACACTGCCTTAATTACTATAGCCTTATATTGAGTGCTCAAATCAGGTAGTTTGAGTCTTCCAAATTTGTTGGTTCTTTTCATAATTATTTCGGCAACTCTGGGTCCTCGCTATTTTCACATAAATTTTAGAATCAGGTTGTCAGTTTCTTTTTTTTTTTTTTCCTTAAAGATTTTATTTATTTATTTGACAGAGAGAGAGACAGCGAGAGAGGGAACACAAGCAGGGGGAGTGGGAGAGGGAGAAGCAGGCTTCCTGCAGAGCAGGGAGCTGGACATGGGGCTCGATCCCAGGATCCTGGGACCACAACCCGAGCCAAAGGCAGACGCTTAACAACTGAGCCACCCAGGTGCCCCAGTAATATTTTATAGTTTTGAATGGACAGGTCTTAACACATATTTTAAGTTATTCCTGTTGTGTATTCTTACAACATGAATCGTGGGGTTTGTGTTGTGTGTGTTCATTTTTTTGCATTTCATTTTTCCATTGGTCATTGCTAGTTTATAGAAGTTTTATTGATTTTCCTATATTGACTTTGTATCCTGGGACCTTCCTCAGCTCACATATCAGTGCTAGTAGCTTTTTTGACGATAATTTGGCATTGTCTACATGAACAATCCTGTAGTTGTGTAAAAGACTATTTTATTTCTTCCTTTCCAATCTGGATACTTTTATTTCTTTTTCTTGCCTTATTGTACTGGCTAAGACCTTCAGTATAATGTTGGCTATGTATAGGGAGAGCAACATCCTTGCCTTGTTCCTGATCTTAGGCCAGAAGCATTCATTCTTTCACCATTAGGTATAATTTACCTTGTAGGGTTTTTCATAGATGCCTGGTAGAGGTTGAGGATATTTCCTTCTAATCCTGGTTTTGTGAGAGTTTTTATCATGACTGGGTATTGAATGTTGCAAATGCTTTTATGGATTAATTAATATGATTGTGTTTTTTCTTAGTCTTATATTTCATGTGATTATGTATATTGTTGGATTTAACTCTGTAATTTTATTACTTTTCTTTTTGTCCTCTCTTTTTTGATGTTACTGTCTTGCTTCCCCTTTCCTCTCCTTGGAATATTTGGTTATTTTTTTAAGTTAGACTTCTATTTTGAGATAACTAGATTCACATGCACTGATAAGGAAATAATACAGAGATTTCCTGTACCCTTTTGCAGTATCCCCCAGTGGTGACATCTTGCAAAACTATAATACAAAATAGAACCAGGATATTGACATGAATGCAGGTAAGATACAGAACATTTCCATCACCATAAGGAATTTTATAGCCATATCCATTTCTTCCCACCCCTGCCCTTACCCTTCCTTAAACCTTGGCAAGTACTGATTTGTTCTCCATTTTTATAATTTTGTCCTTTCCAGAATATTATACAAATGAAGTCATATAGTATGTAGTCTTATGGGATTGATTCTTTTCACTTAGCATAATTCTCTGGAGATTCATCTAGTTTTTGTATTAGTAGTTTCTTCCTTTTTGTCACTGAGTAGTATTCACTAAATGGATCTGCCACAGTTTAACCATTCTTTCCATTAGCCATATGCATTTAAGGTTTCTCAGTGTCTTTCTGTAGCTTGGTAGCTCATTTCTTTTTATTGCCGAGCAATATTCCTTGTATGGATGTACCAGTTCATTCATCCTTTCAGCTACTGAAGGGCTTCTAGGCTGCTTCCAGTTTGGGACATTGTGAATAAAGCCGCTATGAAGCTGTCATTTCCACGTGCAAGTTTTTCTGTGGACTGAAGTTTCAACTCATGGCTCATTTCCTTTTAAGGTTTTTAATTTTTTTACTGTGAGCTCCTTTTATTTATTTATTTATTTCATTTATTCATTCATTTATTTACTTTAGAGAGAGCACATGCACAAGCAGGGGGGGAAGGGGCAGAGGGAGAGGGAGAATCTGAAGCAGGCTCCATGCTTGGCATAGAGCCCAACGCAGGGCTCAATCTCATGACCCTGAGATCATGACCTGAGCCGAGATCGAGTCTGACACTTAACCGACTGAGCCACCCAGGCGCCCCTACTGTGAACTCCTTTAAGTGGGGCCCAGTGGTTTCACTAATGCAGGACCAATTGTTTAGGGGGATTTTTCAACTCCTAGGTTTTGTATTCTACTTCAGTTGTCCATTTGGCATGCATGCCTACCTGTGGTACAGGACTAGAGTTCTAATTTGTTGTAAATAACTCCCGATTCTTCTGTTTTCATCACCCAGGGGGTGACCTCTTTCTAGTTCCCATTTTTAAAGCTGCAATGTCCTTTATGACTTCCAGCTTTTAGGAGGTAGCTCAGTTCTAGTTCTTTGCACATTTGTGTCCTGTGACCTAGAATCCACTCCGCTCATGAGTTAGAGCCTTAACCCCCAACTGCAGAGCCATACAGCATCAGTTTCTGTTCACCCCAACTTTAAATCTCCTCTTCATTTTTGTCACATCATGTTCTTCATTGATCTTCAGCTTGACTGAGTGTTAATTATTTTTGTTAAATATCAGCCAGCATTTCTCTGTATTTGCAGTTGGAGGAGGTGGCGGTGGTGGAGCACAGGGAGAGCCCATCCGCATCAGCCCAAGTCCCAGTGACAGGGGTTCTCAGCAGGGCTTTTATCAATTAATGTTATCCCATAACACGATATATAGCAGAAATGATGATTCATTGCATTTGTTTCCCTAGAATTCAGGCAAGTTGGAGACCGGATAGACAACCACAAGGAAAGCCAAGACCAGCCTCTGTGGCAAGCTGCGTTAGTAGACAAGGAAGCACAGAGGATCGAAGTGGCCAAGAATTCACAACCTTCAGAAAAATCACTTATCCAGGCTCAGACTTTGTTTCTCTACGGCAAGGACTCTCTAAATATTACTCACGGGGAAGGTGTTCAAAACATAATTTAAACTTTCTTTACATAAGTAAAGGCTTTTTTGTTTCATAAAAATAGTACATTAATGGATTTTTCTGCTTCTCAGTAACACTCATAAGCAAGGATAATGACAGTCCCACGCCCCCCAAGCAAACACGTATCCTGATGTTTCACAGCTTGAGGAAACAATCATAAGGAGTGTGTTTAAGACACAGAGCTAGTAAGCCATATAGCAAGCATTAGCCACTTACTCTGAGTCACAGTCCGTGGCTCCTTTGTGAAGCCCATTTGTGTGCTCTTCCACAAGGCCCTTCATCCTTCCAGACCTCACCCAGTGGAAGAAAGGTGGGAATATCGTATGTGGTTACTTACTACTGTCTCACTTTTGTCTTGGATTTAAATGTTTAATAGAAAGTAATAAGCAGACTTGCATTTCCATGGACATTGTAGTTGGTCTTGCCAGGCCAGCAATCATGCAACAACTAGGTGGGGGGGAACGGGATAAATGGAAAAAAAAATATTTGGGAGCTGTTGCAGAGCTGTGGAAACAATGAGGACTAGATGAATTAAAATTCTAGAGAGTAAAGTGCCTTTTCTAGGTGACCAGACAATTGCTGTCCATTATCTGGAGGTATTTGCTGATTCTGGGTGTGAGCTGAGGATGGGCTTGGCCCAGGCTGCCAGACTTTACAAGGGGAAAGAGATCTAGAAGAGCTTTTAGAGGTTATATAGGGCTGACTTAGAAATGAAAAGAGCTCCAGGAGCATGACTAGTTTTGTCCATAGGATGTTTGCTGAGTTTGTGATGGTGTAGGGGGGTTAGTGGGCTGGGCCAGAAAGGCAAAGTGAGCCCTTGTGCGGTGTCACATGCTTTGGAAACAGTCCAGGTTGAACCAAAGGCCTGCAAGAGCTCAGCTCAGTATCTATGAAGGGGGAAACTAAATCTCAAGCAGTCTCTGGTCTGGGGAGACAGAGACCCAACAGGCTCTCAAACAAAAGTGCAGAAGGGATAGCCTGAGGAACAGCCAAAGAGAGCTAGGTTATCTTAACACTGCAATACAACCCTGATTGGTTTGAGGTGCTCAGTCCCAGACTTGATCTGCTGAATAGAGGAAAAGGCAAACTACACAGTTTTTTAATATACAGTGTCTGATACAGATTACTAGACATGAGAACAGGCAGAAAGATGTGGTTGTTAAAACAAAATGAACAACTGTAGTAGGCACGCTTCTAAGAATGACCCCCATGGACTCTCTTTTATAATCTACCCCCCCACACCCTTTGTGGGTAAAATCTATGAATATGATGAGATACCATTTCTTTGGTTATGTTACATTCTTTGGCCAAAAGGACATGATCTGAGTGGGCCTCATCTTTTCATAGGAGCTTTTTAAAGGCAGTTCCTCCAGCTGGGTGGCCAAAGAGGAAGTCAGAGATTTGAAGCTATGGAAGGGGTTCAACACGAGAGATTCTCTGTTGTTGACATGGGGAAGGATCTTCGAGCATCGTCTAGGATCTGAGAGTGGCCCCTGACTGACAGCCGGCCAGAAAATGAGGGCCTCAGTCCAGCAGCCATAAGGACCTGAATTTGGCCAACAACCTGAATGAACTTAGAAGTAGGTCCTTCCCCACAGCCTGTACCCAGCCTATACCTTGATCCCAGCCCAGCCTATACCTTGATTCCCACTTTCTGAGACAGAAAGTAGCTAAGCCCACCAGGATTTCTGACCTACAGAACTATGAATTGATAAATGGGTGCTGTTCTAAGCCACCATTTGTGGTAATTTGTTTCAGCAGCAATAGAGAACTAACACAGAAAATCCAAATGAGTTTGATATTGGACTCAGCAAAAAGTACTTTAACCATTAATATAACAGAAATAAAGGAAAAGACAAAATGGGTGAAAGAGGATTTAAATTGTTGTCATCTTTAAAAATGGATAAAACATGTATGCTACAACTGAAAAAAAAACCACAGTAACCAAGAAGTCATTGTGTATGGGTTTAACAGCAGATTAGACACAGCAGAAGACAGGATTAGTGCCTTTGAGGACCATAGACTTGTCCCAAAGAGAGGGAAAAAGGGCAAACAACTGCAAGCAAATTGTGAGAGGCATTTGGGAAACAGCCAAAAGGTAAAGCACATATAACTAGAGCAGGAATATTTATGAAACAGTGGTTAAATTTACAAAAGTCAATGAAAGCGATCAAGCCATGGAGTCCAGAAGCTCTAAGAATCCCAAGCAAGAGTAAAATCACACCATTCCATTTCCAATCGTGATGGAGTAACCAGGACCAAACTTCCCTACCTACCGTAAACAACTAGCTATCGTAGATACACTATACGAGGCTCACAGTTTTCATACAGTGAGCAAAGGCCATGCGGGATTGTAAAGCTGAGAACGAAAAGACCATTGAGGACAAAGGCCCTTTGATGGCCTTGGCTTCCTGCTGGGAGACAGTAGCAAAATATGATGTAGGGAGGGGATCCCAAGAAGAGTTTGGTGGTTCATGGAGTTGAGGAGAAAGAGATGAGTGCTCAGGAAGGCTGAGGCAACTAGAAGTTTCAGGGCACAGTAGTACAGAGGACAGAGTTACTGACAAGAAAGAGCAACAGAAGTAGGGAGGCCCCCTCCTCGAAGAGAGAGGAATTCGCCCAAATCTATAGGTGTTGCAGGCGAGGTCTGGCAAGCATTTGGTGCACGTTTTGGCTTGGCTTCTGGCCTCACTATTTAAAGTTCAATCTAGAAATTCCTTATGAAAAATTCCATCAAAGCAGATTTAAAAGAACCTACATGGCCAATCAGTATTCCTGCCGAGCTTCCGTAAATACTTATTAGGCCAAGTTGTTAAAACTAGACTTGTTTACAAACAAATGTGAATTTGGCTATCTCTGGTAAAACTGAGGGTGATTATAGAGAAAAAAAATGTTTCAATAACATACCCGAGTAAATATTAGATTCTAAGTTTTTTAAAAAGATTTTTATTTATTTATTTATTTATTTATTTATTTATTTATTTATTTATTTGAGAGAGAGCAGCGGAGGGAGAAGGACAAGACTGTACTGAGCGCGGGGCCTGATGAGGGGCTCGATCTCGAGATCATGACCTGAGCTGAAATCAAGAGTTGGTTGCTTAACCTACTGAGCCACCCAGGTGCCCCCTAATACTGTTTATTATAAACTGGACTAGATCCTGATTTCTTCTAGTGCCTGACTGCAACTCTCCAAGTAACATTTTTTATTTTTCTCCCACCTTTGAGTTGGTCTCATTTGAGAACGAAAGCTGCCCTTTTTCCTGAAGCCTTGCAAACTACATGAACTGGATGTAAACTTAAGAGAAATCACCACAACCACTCGTGTGTGGCGATCTTCGTGCATGCTGCTGTGTGGGACATGGAGCAATATCGAGACATGTGAACTGCAAACCAGAGAAATCTGTCCGGCTGCCACTGCTACTCTCCCTGTATCTGAGGAAGTTTCAACTTGACAGCTAGAAATCTCCACCAGCTATCCTCAGGACTCAACGGCTGACTTATGACCTAATCATTAACCATTGTTTTTCTTTTGTTTCCATAGAAATGCCTCTTGTTGAATACCTGATTTCCTGAACCAGAGGCCCAACTTTGAAAACACATCTGCATTATCATCTCTTAAAATGAGTTTAACTAAATGAACCTATTGTCAGGACTAAGCCTGCCTCAATGAGACCAGCTTTTTACCAGCACAACTTTTAATATGGGGAACCTCCCGGGAAGTTCCGGATGGGGGAACTAAAGGGGTACAGGATGAGACACCGCAAAATGTGCCACTTTGGCATAAAGATTGTTTCAAGTTAAAAGTAATAAAAACCCAGCAGATGCAGGAAAGGTGCTCTGCCTCCCCCATAACTGCCTAAATTTACACTGGAGAGAAGAGTCTGCAGGAAAAGAAGTATTAACAGAGGCCCCCTTTACCAAAGGAGCTCATCTGCATAATAGAACAATCTTGTTTTTCCAAACCTCTCCTTTCACCTTCTTGCTAATGAGTTTTCTTCCCTTTGTGTCCTCAGGCCCCTACCTTTTTCCTTAGCTCATAGAAGCTTCTTGTTGCCTCATCGTCTTTGGAATTTTCTGTCTGTGTGGATTCCCCATACTAATGCCTATTAAATTGCATTTTCTCCTGTTAACAAAAAAAGGAATAGGAAGTCCCCATCAGTTTTTAACTGGATACTAAGCTGTGTATATATAGAGAGAGAGTGAAACTCCACAAGGCCAGGAAAAGAACAACTGGGAAACTAATAAGCTGAGGGGTTCCCAGGCCACACGGGACTGGAATATGTGAGTTCTGGCAGATCAGAGTGGAGAATTCTGGTTAAACACCCTAAGCAATCAGTGGAGACATGGGGAGTTGGGGGCAAGTCTTAGTAGTGGGGATAATTAGCCCTAGAGTAAAGGGTACCATAAACCTACCATAACAAAGCTGAAAACAAGCCTTGAAAGAATTAATTTGATCTTCAAGTATCTTAACTGCTTGCCAAAATGAAGTCCAGCATCCTTTAAAGGAATATAACAAAATCTAGCGTTCAGTGGTGTAAATTTACTATGTCCAGCATCCGATCAAATATTAAGATGTGAAGATATAGGAAAATGTGATTCATAGCCAAGAAAAATAATCAGATAATGGAAACAGACCAAAAAAGGATAAATATGGTAGACTTTAAAACACCTGTTGAGGGGCGCCTGGGTGGCTCAGTTGTTGGGCATCTGCCTTTGGCTCAGGTCATGATCCCAGGGTCTTGGGATCTAGTCCCACATCGGGCTCCCTCCTCAGGGGGAAGCCTGCTTCTCCCTCTCCCACTCCTGCTGCTTGTGTTCCTGCTCTCGCTATCTCTGTCTCTGTCAAATAAATAAATAAAATCTTTAAAAATATATATATAACACCTGTTGAAATATAAATATACTTGAGGATTGAAAGGGAACATGACTATGTAAGAAATGGAAGATAAACATGTTGGAAATGATGCAGTAAATTTTTTTTAGATTGTATTTATTTGTTAGCACGTGAGAGTACAATCAAGGGGAGCGGCAGGCAGAGGGAGAAGCAGACTCCCCGCTGAGCAAGGAGACTGATGCAGGACTTGATCCCAGGACCCTGGGATCACGACCTGAGTTGAAGGCAGACACTTAACTGACTGAGCCACCCAGGCATCCCGATGCAGTAAGCTTAATAAACTTCTAGCCAGATGGCTGACAAAAAAGGGGAAAAGATAGAATTACCAATATAATAAATGAAAGAAGTACATCTTAGAGACCTATTAAATGTATAAGAAAATAACATGAAATGTGAACAATTGTGTCAATAAGTTAGACAATTTATAAGAAATGAACAAGTTATCTGGAAGACATAAAGTATCAAATTTGTCCCAAAAAGAAATAGGAAATCTGAATAGCCCTCTATCAAAAAATTTGGCTTTGTAAGTTTAAATCTTCCTACTAGGAAAACTTCAGGGCCCAGATAATCTCAGTGGTGAATCTTAGCTACACTTAAGGATGATCGTACAGTAAAGAATTGAACCTTGCCCAAAGAAAGGTCTGGTCTATGCCCTTGCCTCCTGGGAGGTAATCTCTAAGCTCTTGGATTGTTAGGCCCCATAGGCGTGCTTTTATTTGTTTGGGTGCCTTGGGCCAGGCAGATAGTAACACCATGATTTAGGGTAGGAGCTTTGAGCCACACCAACAACATATTTTAGGGTGTGGCCTTTGGGTCATGTATCAGCTCAACCTCCTGAGGGCCTGGAGACTGATTGGCCATGTGGGCAGTGAACTATGCTCATGTGACAGAGCCCCAATAAAGCTCTGGACACCAAGGCTCAGGTGAGTTTCCCTGGATAGCAGTACTCTGTGCCTATTGCTAGACATCAATGCCAGGAAAGTAACACTGTCCAGGACTCCACAGGGACAGAACTGGAAGCTCCACGTTTGGTACTTCCCTGGACTTTGCCCTATGTATCTCTTCCCTGGGCTGGTATTAGTCTGTATCCTTCAGATATGCCAAACCATAATCATAAGTGTAACAACTTTTAGTGAATTCTGTGAGTCCTTCTATATAATTATTGAACTTCGGTACTCAGTGACCCTGGGAACCCCTGAACTTTCAACTAGCGTCAGAAGTGAGGTTGGTCTCATGAAGACTGTCCTCCAAGACCTTTACAGTGATATAGTATCGGTCCTGTACAAACTCTTGAGGAAAATTAGGAAGAAATAATTCCCGGTGAATTTTTCACACAAGCATTACCCTGACACCAGAATTGGACCAAGAAATTACAGGAAAAGATAAGTACAGACTAATAACCCTCATGAAGACTGATACAAAAACCCTTAAAATATTAGCAGCTGAAATCCAAGAATACATGAAAATGAACACAAGTTTAACATTCAGAATTCAATGTTAACTGAATACATTAATAAAGGGAAAACATCATCTCAATGGTTACAGGAAAATAACATGATAAAATTAATATACAGTCATGATAAAAAAAAAAAAAAAAAAAAAACCTCAGTAAACTAGAAGTAGAAAGGAACTTCCCCAAACTATTAAAAGACATTTACAGAGGTCCCTGGCTGGATCAGTCAGTGGAGCACGTGACTCTTGATCTTGGGGTTGTGGGTTCCAGCCCCATGCTGGGTGTAGAGATTACTTAAAAATAAAATCTTTAAAAAGACATCTACAAAAACCCACAGCCAACATCATATTAAATGGCAAAGCCTAAATACTATCCCTCAAGCTCATTAAGTTTTCCTCATCTGTATTGACTCTGCTGATAAGCCTGGCATCCCTAGAAGTAAAACTGTTGGGCAGTCAGTAGGAATGCTGTTAACATTATGATCGGAAAAGGGCAAAATTCAAAGAGAAGGAGTCCGAGGGCAATTGCTTCATTAAAAAGTAAGGGTCCCTTGCTCAGTTCCCAGATCTGAGCCAAATTTCAGACCTGGAACCAATTGGCGAGGTGCACAAGTCCCTCAAAGGAGGACCCTAGAGCACTGTAGCAGGTATATATTGCTCATCTTAGTCCCCCCACCCCCGAACCTATGGCCATTTATTTGGGTCACTATACACTAAGAAAAGGGGGAATTCCCAGATGTTTTTAGGACTGCTGGACATAGCTTTCTGAGTTCACATGAATACCCAGACACTCAAAGCATCATCATGGCCCTCCTATTAGTGTGGGGGCTGAGTCCTAGCTTAAGTCCAACTCACAGTGGCCCCCTGCATCTGCAGACATGCCCAGTGGTCATTTCCCAGTCTTAGCTGTTGGATTAATGTCCATGTTGGGTCCTTGGCCTGTATAGTAAGATCCTTCATAGTGGGGAAAACAAAATGGAAAGCTCTTGCTTTTTCCTTCCCCCACCAACCAAGATGGTAAACTGAAACAAATATTGCACCCTAGGGGATGATGGAGATCAGTGCCACTAGTAAAGGCTTAAAGGATGCAGGGGATTTAGTGGTCCTTAATCATATCTCTGTTTAATTCATCATTGTGACCCTTGCAGAAACTAGTTAGAATAATGGGATAATGGGTTTAAACTACCACAAGCTCAAACACACAAAGTTTAACTTCACAAAAGAGAAATACAGGCCTCTTTGGAATCTGGAGGGAACGTATTCCATACTTAGAAGTACCTCTCTGGCCCACGTACCGGGTGACAGAAGGCTGCCAGCTTTGAGGGGGGCCTAAGGCAGGAAAGACCGTAGCAAGCCCAGGCTGTAGCACAAGCAGGCTTATTGCTTGGACCCATGATCTGGCTGACCCTATGGTGTCAAGGGTGTCAGTGGTGGGAAAAGTTGCAGTGTGAGACTCAGGTCCCTGAGACTTTGGAGGGAGGCCGTGGCACCTGCAAGAGAGGATACTCCTTTTTTTTTTTTTTTAAAGATTTTATTTATTTGACAAAGAGAGACACAGCGAGAGAGGGAGCACAAGCAGGGGGAGTGGGAGAGGGAGAAGCAGCCTTCCCGCCCAGCAGGGAGCCTGACGCAGGGCTCGATCCCAGGACCCTGGGACCATAACCTGAGCTGAAGGCAGACACTAAACGACTGAGCCACCCAGGCGCCCCGAGGATACTCCTTTTGAGGAACCACTGCTGGACCCTGTTATACACCATAAACCCCATTCTGTCACACTGCTCCAGACCATTTACTGAATAACACAAAATGCTGATTTTTAGTATGGCCCAGAGCAAGAATGTACTTTGAAATAGGTCTGGTCTACTATGTGCACTGTCTCTTGGGCATATCATATCATTGACCTAGCATATCATATGGTGCTTGAAGAGGCTATGGCATGTAGAAATGATGGATGGAGCCTCTGGAAGGTCCCTGTATGAGAGTCACAGTAGAGTCCATGAGGATTTGGGAGTATAGCAACACCATCTGCAGGAACTATTCTTTGGAGAAAAGTTTCTAGCTTGCATTGAGGCTCCTCCCTCTGCCCTTTCTCAGCCATCCCCCTCAGGTAATAACTACCCTGGGCGCCTGGGTGGCTCAGTCGTTAAGCGTCTGCCTTCGGCTCAGGTCATGATCCCGGAGTCCTGGGATCGAGCCCCGCATCGGGCTCCCTGCTCCGCAGGAAGCCTGCTTCTCCTCTCCCATTCCCCCTGCTTGTGTTCCTGCTCTCGCTATGTCTCGCTCTGTCAAAAAAATAAATAAAATCTTAAAAAAAAAAAAATAAATAACTACCCTGAATTCTAATACCAGAGAGAAAACCTCCATAGATTGGACGGTATGTTTGTGACCCTGGAAAAATGAAAAAAAAAGGGGGGGGGCAATTAGAAACTCCAGGAAAATAAAGCAGTAGGCAAAAAAGTAAATAATTATTGGAAATAATTTGCATTTCCCTAAGAATTTCATTTTATATTTTCTTGTTCATATTATTCAGTTATTTTAAAGACCATGACTCGGGGCGCCTGGGTGGCTCAGTCGGTTGGACGTCTGCCTTTGGCTTGGGTCATAATCCCAGAGTCCTGCATCAGGCTCCCTGCTCAGTGGAGGGCCTGCTTCTCCCTCTCCCTCTGCCTGCCGCTCCCCCTGCTTGTGCTGTCAAATAAATCAAATCTTTAAAAAAATAAAGACCATGACTTGTGTTTCCTATGCCTGAATTACTTGTGGGTCTGCTTTCTGCTGTCCACTTTTTTCTTAACTTGACTCTGGGTGTGCTTGGCAATTTTCAGTCGAATACCACAGTGCGTGAGAAATTGTATAAACTCTAGATGAGCTCTATCTAGTTCCTGACAGGCAGTTATATAAATTACCTTAATTCAGTTAGTGAGCTCATGCAAGCTGAGGTATCAATCTTTTAAAGATCTGGTTTTCTGGTTTATATTTACTTCCTCCTAATTCCTGAAGTCCTTCAGAGATTCCAACTGAGAGTCTTGGGGCATTTACCAGGGCCCTTCATCACTGGTGGGATCTGAAGTCCAAGTTTGATCACCTTGGTACATGGTTCTGCTGAAAGCGCTCCTTGGTACCTCAGGCACTTGGCTGTTGTGCATCTCTGAATTTATCTTACACCATTTACCGACCAGCTCCTTGTGGGAAAAAGCTCTATTGGGCTTATTTTTCTTCACTTCTCTTGTCTCCAAGGCTTTGCCACTCCAGTCCTACTGTCTTAGCTCAGGGTTCCCACAGGTCCTAGAAGCCAGCTGCAGTTCTTTGGCCCATGCGCTTCCTCCACATGGCTGCTTACCTCATCAGACCAGCAAGGAAAGTTTCTTTCCAGTCTGCTAAGATGGAGTTTATATGACATACTCACAGGAGCGACATCACATCATTTTTACCATAATCTGTTGTCTAGAAGCAAGTCTCAGTTCTGCCCAAACTCAAGGGGAGAGGCTTATATAGGGCACAATTCATTGGGGTCACCTGGGATGTGCCCGATACAAGTGCTGATAATAGGACAAGAAGAGAAGGAAGTAATGTGAGCAAGTAGCATTCACAGATACCACAGTGAAATGAGCTTTGTATTTGGTGTCAGAAGTCAGTTTCATCTCGTCACTTGTGGTTATCTTTGACCATTCACTACATCTCATTTGTAAAAATCTGTTAGCTAATAACTTATGTCACAGGATTTGGTGAGCTATGGAGGTATTTTTATTTATTTTTATTTATATTTTTTAAAGATTTTATTTATTTGACAGAAAGAAGACACAGCGAGAGAGGGAACACAAGCAGGGGGAGTGGGAGAGGGAGAAGCAGGCTTGCCGCAGAGCAGGGAGCCCAATGTGGGACTCGATCCCAGGACCCTGGGATCATGACCTGAGCCGAAGGCAGATGCTTAACTGACTGAGCCACCCAGGCACCCCCTGAGGTATTTTTATTTTTATAAAAAAATCATATACAGATATTAAAATCACAGGATACCCATTCTCAACATGCAAAATACATTCTCAAAACCAAAGACAAAGCTGAAAAGGAAAATGGATGGGAAGACAGAATCAAATATACACAGGATTACTTTAAACAATTTATTGATAGTTTCTGGAGACTATGCTCAAAACATTTAAAAATCAATTTCCCAACACCCAAATGATAATTTGCTTAATAATTTGGTATATTTCCTTCCTAGCTTTTTGTTCTACCTACCTACATACACACACCTAAAATAGATATAAATATAACACAAATATATATGTGCATACAATTTTACTCATCATAAAGTTGCCATTTTTCTACCACCCAGAATCACTGATACAATGGTGCCTATCCTTCCTATTTTTTTTTTACAATGAACCATATGGTATATTGTTTTATAATCCGTTTTTTCACTTAACAGATTACCACAAACATTTCCCCAAATTCTCTGATGTACAATTTTCCACTCGTGGGTAAGAATTCTGGGTAAAAAACTGATCACATTTATTACATGCTTCTGGAATTATGCTTTTGTACCATTTATTATATTAAAGGAACATTAAATAATACCTGAAGACTTTCTGACATTCTTGACATTTATAAGGTTACTCCCCAGGATGAAGTGATACATAATGAGGTATAACGAATAGTGACATTCTCTCACTCTCAAGTATCTTAATAGGTTTTATCTCCTGTATGACTTCTCTGATGTTTAATGAGAGTCGACTTCCCACTGAAGGCTTTTCCACAGTCCCTGCATTCATAGGGTTTTTCTCCCGTATGAGTTCTGTGATGTACAATGAGAGTGGATTTCACACTAAAGGCTTTCCCACATTCACTGCATTTGTAGGGTTTTTCCCCTGTGTGGATTCTCTGATGTTTAATGAGAGTTGACTTCCTACTGAATGCTTTCCCACAGTTACTGCATTCATAGGGCCTTTCCCCTGTATGAATTCTCTGATGTTTTATCAGTGGTGACTTCTCGCTGAAGGCTTTCCCACACTCATTGCATTTATAGGGTTTCTCTCCTGTGTGAGTTCTGTGATGTACAATAAGGGTTGACTTTTCACCAAACGCTTTTCCACATCTTCTGCATTCATAAGGCTTCTCTCCTGTATGAGTTCTATGATGGACAGAGAGGTGTGATTTCCCACTGAAAGTCTTCCCACATATGCTGCATTCATAAGGCTTCTCCCCTGTATGAATTCTCTGATGAACAGAGAGGTGTGACTTTCCCCTGAAGCTTTTCCCACATTTACTGCACTCATAAAGTTTCTCTTTTGTGTGAGATCTCTGGTGTTTAATGGGGTTGGCTTTCTCATCAAAGGGTTTCCCATGTTTATTACACTCAGGTTTCTCACCGTTATGAGTCCTTTGATGCATAAGGCTGGACTTACCAAAGTGGACTCCTTCATAAAATGCTTGCCTAATGTGTGTTTTCTCATGTCTAATAAGGTGATATGAACTCTTAAAGGCTTTTGCACATTCACCACATACAAATGGTTTCTCTGCTGTGTGAGTTCGCTTGTGTTTAATCAGAGTTGACTTCTGGATAAAGGTTTTTCCACATTCGCTGCATTCATAGGGCTTCTCCCCTGTGTGAGTTCTCTGGTGAGCAATGAGGGTTGACTTCTGGCTGAAGGCTTTTGTACATTCAAAGCATTCATAAGGCTTCTCTCCTGTGTGAGTTCTCTGATGTACTACAAGGTTTGCTTTCTGGATGAACACTTTCCCACATTCAGAACACTCATAGAGTTTCTCCCTAGTTTGAATTCTTTGAGTTTTATTAAGTGCTTGCTTCTGGTGGAGGGCTCTTCCACGTTGATTGGGCTCAAAAAATTTCTCTGCAGGTTGAGCATTATTGAGATTAGAATGGAAGCATAATTTCCAATGTGCGTGACATTCATCATCTTTCTTTCTTACATAGCTTCTATTTTGACAAAGAAAGTTTAAATTATGTTTTGAACACCTTCCCCAGGAATAATATTTAGGGAGTCTTTGTCTTATAGAAACAAAGTCTGTGTTTGGATAAATGATTTTTCTGAAGCTTGTGAATTCTTGGCCGCTTTGATCCTTCTGTGTTTCCTTGTCTACTAATGCAGTTTGCCACAGAAGTTGGTTTTGGCTTTCCTTGTGGTTGTCTATCTGGTCATCAACTTGCCAGAATTCTATAAAAAATTGCAAAGAACTCATCAAACTTGTAAACATTTCTACTATAATGTTATGGGATAATATTAGTTCATAAACATCTTGCTGTGAACTCCTATCAGTAGGACTTGAGCTGATGTGGATGGGCTCCCTCCATGCCTCACTAGCACCACCTCCTCTGACTGTAAACACAAAGAAATGCTGGCCCATATTTAACAAAAGTAATTTAATACATAGTCAAGCTCAAAACCAAGAAATGTATTAGGTGTCAAAAGTGAAGTGGAAATTTAAAGTGATGGGGTGAACAGAAACTGAAGTTTGAGGATTTGCAGTGAAATCCAGACCACAGGGCAAAAATGTTCAGGAAACTGGTATGTAATTCCCACTTACAGCTGGAATCACAAGGGGCTTCCATGTTTGTTAGTGGGGAGCTAAAAAGACTCCCCACTGGTCAAGGAAACTGGAAAGAAAGATATAATATATAAGAAAGCAAAGGCCTAGTAATGTAACTCAATCTGAAAATATCATAGTTTTAGTAAAGAGCCCACAAGCTGAAAAATTAACATAAAAATTGGTCCTATTATTCGTAGGTTCCTAGGAGTGGCAAACGCTAAAAGATATATTCTTATGTTTTTACAGCTTAGGACTCACAGAACTTCTATGGAAAACCAATTCTCACTGAAGAGTTCACAGTAAAATAATTTAAACCTCACAAGGAAATGAACCATCTTGAGAGTTAATCAGCAGATACATTTAAAGATACCCCATTCCTAGAACTGCAGCTAACAGAAAAATCTAGACTTTAAAATTTCAAATATTCAAAGAAAGAGAGTAAGAGCTATATTATGGGGTAAAAAAGGGAACATTTGAAAAAAGAAACATATAAATAGAAAATATAGATATTATTAAAACTCTAAATAGGTTGAACAGCAGACTAGTCACAGATAAAGACAGATTTAATGAATCAGATGACAGACCTTAGGAAGTCACCCAGAATGTAACATAAAGAGCTAACAAAATGGAAATAGGGTAAGACAAAGAGAAAAATGTAAGTTCCACCATAGGTTTAATAGAAAATCCAAATGGAAAGAATAGAGAGAAAGGGACAGAGGCAATATGCCAAGAAAAGGATTCATAGAGCAGCCCTGAGACTGCCATACTTAGAAAGGCTAGCCTGCAAGGTTGGGCCCTGGCTGACATCTGGGAATTTGGAGTGCAGGAATGTCTCCACTATTTCCTAACTGATAAGGCTGCTTGTACAAACAATGTGATTTATGCTGAACATTTCCTTTCCTTCTGTGAGTCTGGAATTTTGGTATGTGCTAGGCAGAGCCACCGAGGGTACTGAGTTTCCAAGGGGCTTCCCTGGGCACACATGTTGTTGCATTTTCTCTGTTGGGAGAAGTGTGCCCTGTGTGACCCGAGAGCATAAGGAATCCTGTACATGGATTCGTCCAGACTCTGCTAGTGTCTTTTCCCCTTGTGATCTAGTAGACTATCCTTACTACCCTGCTTTAATAAATCGTAGCTATAGATACAACTCTATGTAGAGTCCCATGAGTCCTTCTCGAAAATCTCTAAATATGGTAGTGGTCTTAGGGACCCCTGAGCTAGGCAGTATTTGAAGAGACAATGACTGATAGTTTTCTAGATGGAAGAAAGGTACACATCCTACCACCGAATGTCCAGAGTCCTGAGTGTGGTAAATAAAAGCGAAACTGAACCTGGACATAGTTTAGGGGAACCACAAGACTTTTAAGTCAGAAAGTTAAGTATGGAAAGCTACCATAGAGAAATTTTTTAAATCACCTACAAAGAAACAATTAGATCAACATCAGACTTCATCAGCAATAAAAGAAGCCAAAAGATTAACCAGTGTATTCGTAGTCCTGAGAGAAGCTTGATGTTATCTTAGAACTCTATCCCCAGATAAATTATCACAAAGAAAGGTGACATATAAAAGTGGTTTTGGACAAGAAAAGGCAAGAAATTTATCACACACAAAGCCTGGCTAACAACAATGCTTGATATCTGAATATTTCAGGAGGAAAATAACCAAAGGGAAAAAGTCAGGGGGAGGGGTGTAAAAATGCAATAAGGGCAGGAAGAAAGAGGTAAAGAGGGGCACCTGGGTGGCTCAGTAGGTTGGGTATCTGACTCCTAATTTTGGCTCGGGTCATGTGGAGCCCCGTATAGGGCTCCGCACTCAGCATGGAGTCTGCTTGAGATTCTCTCCCTCTCCCTCTGCCCCTACCCCTGCTCGCTCTCTTGCTCTCTCTAAAATAAAGTCTTTAAAAAAAAAAAGGTAAAGAAAAAGCAGGATATATAGACAATACAAGAAAAGAAGAAATACTAACATAGTAATAGCACAATAAATATATATTAACCCCATTAGTTAAAGGTCAATCATATTTTTATTTATTTATTTATTTATTTATTTATTTATTTATTTATTTATTTATTTATTTGACAGAGAGAGACACAGCGAGAGAGGGAACACAAGCAGGGGGAGTGGGAGAGGGAGAAGCAGGCTCCCCGCAGAGCAGGGAGCCCGATGCGGGACTCGATCCCAGGACCCTGGGATCATGACCTGAGCCGAAAGCAGTCGCTTAACCAACTGAGCCACCCAGGTGCCCCAAAGGTCAATCATATTAAATTGTATTTTTCAAAATCAGCTTTATGTTTTCCAAAGATAATTAGAGCAAAATGAGAGAGAAATGTTGAAAATAAAATTATGGGAAGAGATGTACCTGGTACTTAACAACCAAAACACAGGTGGTAAAACAATGCTTATGTTATATAAAACTGAATGATCTTGATGCCAAAAGCAAGTAAGAACAGAATATGAGAATATTACAAAGCAATTTCACTTAAGTAGAGGCAGAACTCTTTTTTTTAAAGATTTTATTTGTAACACGGGGCTCAAACCTACAACCCTGAGATCAAGAGTCACATGCTCCACTGACTGGGTCAGCCAGGCGCCCCAAACAGATCCAGAATTCTTAAATATACAAGGCAAACTGATTCTATGGATGGGAGAGAAGAAAGGTAAACAACATCCAGTAATGTTAAAAATGTACATACCTTACTATGTATTACACTTGTAGTTTCACCACAGAGAAAATTCTGCAAGTGTGGGCCAGGATACATGTACAAGAATGGCAATAAATATAAACAATGAAATTTCCCAGTAATGGAAGTAAGGATCGATGGACTGCAATACTCAGATGCTAGAATGCTATACCAGAGTTAAAATGAATGAACTAAATGTAATGTATCAGCAGAGGTGAAGCTCAAAGGGCAACAATGAATACAGAAAGAAAGTTTTAGAAAAAACCTTACAGTTCAAGCCCAGTAATCTGGTAAATTTACAAAAGGAACACTATATGATTACAGATACAAATCTATGTACTGCAAGTATAAAAACATCGATTAGAAGGATAGTCACCAAATTCATGATACTGTTTGCCTGGGGAGTGAATGAGAGGAACAGGCCTCAGGAAAGGAAAAGAGGCCTTGACCTTTATTTGTAAACCTCTATTTCTTTTATTAAAGAAAACACCACCAGCAAGTATCAAAATATTGACATTTGCTACTTCTGGGAGGTAAGTACCCAGGTATTAGTTACAATGATGATTTTCTGTACTTTTCTGTAGTTTTAAGAGAAATGCCCTAAGGCAGGACTTCTGGAAAGACAGTGAGGATCTCAGTAAATCTCCCCCACGAAAGCAATGAAAATACTGGCAAAATTATCAATATCTATCCTTTCAAGACTTTGGAAATCAACCAAAGGCATACAAGGGATCAAGAAGCATTTACTCAAGAAGAACCAGTGAGAACAGCCAAATCTGTAGTGTTTCACTTGGTGCTACTCACCTCTTCTCCCCCTACCCCAAGCCACCGGCTCCCCAACTCTGGCCCATAAGCAGTGAAAACTGGCAGCCTCCCAGCAGCCTGAGGGGCTGACGTGTTTGGGGCCTCCATCAAAAGCCCCATCCTCACTTGTTGACCTAACTTGGAGCTCCGCTCTAAGAAAGAAAGGACACAATATGGGAACTCAAACCCACACGAAGAAATAAAGAGCACCAGTAAAGGTAGTAGGCAGGCAAGTGCTAACACAGCAAGCCACGCGCCTGGCTCAAGTCTGGGAATTCAGCTTTTGGAACGTTCCCTATGTTGATAAGACTATTTTGCCGGCCTGGGGCACTGAACGCCTGTTCTCTTCTGGGAGCCTAGATGCCTGACCATTAGAGGCTGATGATTTTTTGGCCTGAGGCGCCTATTTTTACTGGGTCAACTTGGAACGTTCCACAAAGTGAAAAGGGCTTTTTAAAACACCGTGCTGGCCACTTGACTTGAAATGTAGCCGTCCAGCTCTGCAGCATCTTGGCTCTGCACGAGAACGGAGCAACCATCCCTGTGGGGATTTATCTCCTACCCCAGGGCGCAGCAATACGGGTGAAAATGATCCCACATCAGGGCACACGGAGAAAAGTCAGACAGCATGAGATAAAGGGGAGGAGGGGGTTAAGCTTACAGACAGAAGAAAAAAATTGATACCAGGTATCAATAATCAGAATAGATTCAGAGTTCTCAAAAGGAACTGAAAATCAGAAGACAATGGCGCAATGCCTTCAAAAGTCTAAGGGAAAGAAATGTCCATCCTAGAACTCTACCCCAAGCTCAAGTCTCCATCTAGGACAAGGATAACAAACACGTGTAGATATTTAAAAAAATCTCAAAAAATTTACCTCCCATGGACCTACATTCTTTCTTAGTTAGGTACTGGAAGAATGTGCTGCAATGAAATATGGAAGAAGTCATGGCATAAAGCAAATGGGGACTCCAACAATGCAGAAAGTAGCGGGAATCCCCTGAGTAATGGTGAAGGATGTGAGGATGGCAGAGGCACGAGCAGGAATGAGGATAATCCACCCAGAAGGGAGAGGGTCAGATGGCTCCAGACAAACTCAGGGGAAGAACACTGATGGAACCCCTGATAGTTCTGGAAGCATTCAGAGTCACTCTAGACAGCTGGATATGGAGTATTAAAGTTGAACTGGTGGTAAGTACAGAGAGAAAGAAGCAAATAAAAGAAACAAAACAATTATTAACCAAAGGAAACAAAAAGTTATACAGGAAAGCTAAATGAACTGTGTCCAGTGTTTACACAGTCAATGTCGTAAGCAACAGTACTGTCGGAAACCAAATTTGTGGTATAACCATATCGGGAACATTGGGGAACCAGAAGTCTGTGTGTGTGAGTATGTGTGTGAGTGGCAGGGGCAGTGAGGTGAGCAATCTTCCGTAGCAGAAAATTTTACATAATTATTTGAAGACACAGTAAATTATAAAGAACAGTGATACAAAAAACACCTGCCTATCCACCACTTGTTAAAAAAACAAATTATCATGGGGCGCCTGGCTGGCTCCATTGGTAGAGTATGCGACTCTTGATCTCAGGGTCATGAGTTCAAGCCCCATGTTGGGTGTGGAGCCTACTTAAAAAACAAAAAAAAAAACCCAAATTATTGTTCCCTTTGAAGTTGATGTGCCCATTTCATTTTCTTTCTTCTTAGATAATCACTATCCTGAATTTTATGTTTATATGCCTTTGACTTTCTTTATAGTTTTACCACACTTATTTTATTCTTTAAACCTTGGCCAAGATTTACTTTGATAAAATCAAACCTATTTTTCTTTTCATCAAGAGAATCCTGCCTTAAGTCAGTAAATTTGAAATCTCAAACGAAACATAATTGTCTAGAAAAATGACCAGAACTGACAGAAGATGTACAAAACATGAATAAATCAGTAATTATTTTAAAAATTATAAACTTCACTCTGTAATCAAAAGTCTTGCCCTAAAAAAGGGCATCCTATCCAGATATTTTTGTAGATGATTGATACCACCTCATAAGAACAGGTATACTTTAGTCAATACAGTTTCAGAAACTAGAAAAAGAAGGGCAAGTACCCGGTCTGTTTTATGTAGCCAGTATAACCGTGTCTACGAGAGTAAGAGGCCGGCGCAAGGCCAGGAAATCTAACTCATCTCTAAACATTAATGCAAAACTCTTAAACTTGAGTAGACTGACTTCAATGAATTAAAAAAAAATGCTTCACAATGAAGTAGAGTTTAAGCACAGGAATGCAAGAACAGTTCAATTTTATATATATATATGTGTGTGTGTGTGTGTATAATATTTATTATTTATTTATTTATTTATTTGAGAGAGAGACACACAGCGAGAGAGGGAACAGAAGCAGGGGGAGTGGGAGAGGGAGAAGCAGGCTTCCCGCGGAGCAGGGAGCCCAATGTGGGGCTCGATCCCAGGACCCTGGGATCATGACCTGAGCCCAAGGCAGACGCTTAACGACTGAGCCACCCAGGCGCCCCACAGTTCAATTATCTATTATATTAATATGTATTAATATAATCCACCACATTAACAGATTAAGGAGAAAAAAATCATCTTCTCAATAGATGCAGAAAATAAGCATTTGAGAAAATATAACATCAATTCTTGATTTTTTAAAAGATTTTATTTATTTGAGAGAGAGAGAGAGCAAGCGAGCGAGTGCACGAGCAGGAGAGGAGCAGAGGGGGAGGGACAAGCAGACTCTGCACTGAGCACAGAGCCTGATTTGGGGCTTGATCCCATGACCCTGAGATCATGACCTGAGCTGAAATCAAGAGTTGGATGCTCAACCAACTGAGCCGTCCAGGTGCCCCTTACGATTTTTAAGAAAGTCTTAGCAAACTAGGAATATAAAAGAAGCTTTTGATGAAAGGGAGCTTTCAACATACCCCAGCAAATATACTTAATGGTGAGTTGGAGGAGCTCTGTCATCTCTCTGTGCCTCAGTTTTCTCATCTATAAAATGAGGATACCAACCAGCCTACTTGATAGGGTTGTTCAGAGGATTAAGTATGTACAAAGCATCCAGAACATAGCAAACACTCAGATACTCCCTATCATTATATTACTATCACTGTCCCCACTATTTTCATTAAAATCAGAAACAAACAGGGAATTCACTATCACTACCTCTATTAAACACTATACTACAGGCCCTGACTAATATAGGAAAAAGAAAGAAAATGTGCAATTGGGGTTTTTTTTTAAGTTCTAATTTAAATCATAGTTAACATGTAGTGTAATATTGGTTTCAGGAGTAGAATTTAGTGATTCATCACTTACACATAACACCCAGTGCTCATCCCAACCAGTACCCTCCTTAATGCCCATCACCCATTTAGCCCATCCCCCTTCCCACCTCCCCTCCAGCAACTCTCAGTTTGCTCTCTATAGTTAAGAGTCTCTTAAGGTTTGCCTTCGTCTCTTTTCTTTCCCTTCCCCTATGTTCATCTGTTTTGTTTCTTAAGTTCCACATACGAGTGAGATCATATGGTATTTGTCTTTTTCTGACTGACTTGTTTCACTTAGCATAATACCCTCTTGCTCCATCCATGTCATTGCAAACGGCAAGATTTCATCAAGATTTGATGGCTAATATTCCATCATACACACACACACACACACACCACCTCTTCTTTATCCATTCATCAGTCAATGGGAAAATGTATAATTGGAAAGGAAAAGACAAAATTGTTTTTATGAAGAGAACTGTTTACACAGAAGACTCAAGAGAATCTAAAAACTATTAAGAAAAGCATCTAGAAAGGTTTCTGTTCACAAGTTGAATATATAAACATCACTAGCATTCTCATGCACTAGTATTTACCAATTGGAAAATGTAATAGGAAAAAAAGATCTCAATCACAATTGCTATAATAACTAAGAGATATCTAGGAATAAATCTAACAAAAGATATGCAAGCACTTCCTGAAGACAAATTCAAAACACTACTGAATGGCAGAAAAGAGAAGCTGAGTTAAGAGTTCGCTGACAGGAAAACTCAATAGTGTCAAGGTGCCCATCCCCAACCTACTCCCAGCTCGTCTCCAAACACAGTGCAATTGCATGAGGGATCCCAAACAGGGTTTTCCATAGACCTTGAGAAACCAATCCTAAAATTCCTATATGAATGACCAAGGAGTCAAAGGTCATAAGGGGGAGTCATCCGACGAGCTATTACCAACATCAGCAACGGTAAGAATGGCGCAGCAGCTGACATTTACGTGCCGTTCACTAAGTGTCAGGCGGTTTTAAGGGCTTTATATTTTTTAACTCATTTGAATAATGATAGTGGCAGAGGGACAAACAGACCAATGGAACAAAAGAGAAAGCCTCGGCATAGACCCACGCATCTGGGCAACTTGACCTCTGACTGACCTGGTGTCACCTACCATCGTGGAAAGAGTTCCAGACATGGCATGGTATGAGTGGGTGTCCACGTGGGGAAAAAAGGTGAACCAAGAGCTCCTTCCTCACGAGTTACATAAAAACAAATTCCAGGCAGATTGTAAGAAAGTAAAAAAGAAAAAAAAAAAAAAGCAAAATTTTCAAGTGTTGGGAGAATATTATGTGATAACATCTTTATGACCTCAACCAGAAAAAAATTACTTCAATTTACACAAAAAGCACCAACTAGCGAGAAACTGATAAATGTGATTACATTACAATCAAAACTTCTACTCGAAAAACACCTCAGTAGCCCAAACTAAGATACTGACTACACACAAAATTGGAATCTAGAATATATGAAGAAGCCATTTAAATCAATACAAAAAAGATAAACACCCCATCAAAAACACGAAGGACATGAACAGGCAAGCCACAGAGGAGGAAATCCAAAGAGTCAATACCATATGAAACGATAAATACCTTTACTAGAATGGGAAATGGAAATTACAGTAAGACACCAATTCACACTTACCAGATTAGTAAAATGGAAAGAGTGTGCCCATGTTACAATTTCACAGAGAGACAGAAAAAAACACTGCCATCAGTGCAGAAAGTTCTACTAGGCGGCCCTGATCTAAATCACACCCTGTCTGTACTATCAGTTTGGCCGCATAATGTTACAGAGCTTTGCATTTTAACATCGATCGATGCTTCCTGTTCCAAACCTCAAGTTGCAGATATTTCAGGAAGCTCTATCTGCCCATCCAGCTGCTACCCATACTCTTAGGGAATTGGTTTAACACGATATTAAAACCCAAGTAAAGCAAGCTGACTATAGTTAATAATAATACTGTATTATATATTTGAAAGCTGCTAAGAGAGTAAATCTTAAAAGTTCTTATCACAGAAAAAAAAAGCGCACTTTTTGTTTCAAAGGCTAGTAATACAATCCTATCAAGTGCTTCTCCAGTCCAGAGACCCTTGCAGGACTTAAAAGGAGCAGGTCAAAACCATTTATGTCCCTCATAAAACCACCATGTCCCTCAGCACTAACATATACCTTAAAAGTCTAAGAGGTTAAGGTCGAATAAGCTGAGGAAGAAGACTGCTTCCGGGAGAGCTGTGGGAAAACCGTAGTATCTTCTCTCTCCAACAACAGGGGTGGGAGGAGTATGGTCATCTGACCCCTAATCTAGTAAGGACTTCAAGGAGACAACTTGCTTGATATATGTCTGCTAGAGTTTGGGGGACACAGAGGACTTGGCACCTAATCTGCACCTAGAAAAACCACAGGTGCCGGGTGGGCTGAGGTAGTCTGTGGCAGCAAAGAGGTTGCATAGGGGGTGAAGAGATCAAGATGCCAGGGACACACACACACACACACTACAAGGCAGATGTGGCCCTCCTAGATGTGAACAGGCAGGTTACTCTGGACAGGGGGCTTCCTGCTAGCATCAAGGTGACCTCAGCAAAGAGAGACTGGAGGTGTGCCATGGGGCTGGAGGTTTGCTAAACAGGGAGGAGATATGCTAAATGCCTTTTTGGAGTAGAGACACTGCCTATAAGGAGAAAATTGCAATCAGGGCCCTAGCCGAGGCATCTCTAAGGAAACCTTAAAGTGCCAAGGGCAGGAAGAAGAATTGGTCTTTGGAATCTGCCATGTGCAGAGGGCACCAATATCTAATTACATCTTTATCAGTCTGGTCAAACTATTTTTGTCCTTTGTATCTCCTTCCTTCCTCACTTGCTTCAGCCAGGGAGCCACGGAGCCACGGAGCCAGAGATGGCCTAGTTGTCGAGTGGGGGATGAGGAAAAGGGAGAAGAGCTAGTGAGGAGAGTAAGGAAAGAAAAAGCTGAGCATGCTTCTTTAGCCACTAAAACTGCCCAGCCTGAAGCAGTGAAGCAGGCATTCGTTGGGGGAGAGATTTCCCTTTCAATAAAGTTCATAGTTTTCACGACTACATGTGACTGGACTTTTAAAACTAGAAATGAGGCTACCACAGACCCTCAGAAATTAAAAGGATAATAAAAGAATATTATGAACACCTTTATGCCAAGAAATTTGACAACTTAGGTGAAACAGACAAACTCCTTGAAAGACACAAATTACCAAAGCTCATTGAAGAAGAAATAATATGCTGCATGGAGCACTGGGTGTTATACGAAAACAATGGATCGTGGATCACCACATCAAAAACTAATGATGTATTGTATAGTGACTAACATAACATAATAAAATTAAAAAAAAAAAAGACTGTATGCAAAAGAAAAAAAAAGATGAAATAATATGAATAAACCAGATACTGGTTCAATAGATATTACTGAAGAAATTGAAACTGTAGCTTAAATCTTTCTACAAAGAAAACTCTAGGCCCAGATGACTTCACGGGGGAATTCTATCGAACATTTAAGGAAGAAATAATACCAACTTCTATACAAATTCTTCCAAAGAACTGAAAAGGGAGGAAATCCTTCCCAGTTCATTCTATGACTTCATTATCTTGATTGTGGTGGTGGATTCATGGGTGTGCATGTCAAAACTGACCAGATTGTGCACTATAAAGACATGCAATTTCTTATAAGTTAATTATACCACAATAAAGGGGTGAAAATAGCTAAATCAGTACTCAGAGACAGTCAAAGCTTTCCCAGTGCTTACATTAGAAAAGGAAGCTGTTAAAGCAATGACCTAAGCTTCTACCTTATGAAACAAGGAAAAGAGAAAATATTCAATTCAAACTAGCAGAAGGACAGAAATAACAAAGACAAAAGCAAGAATGAATAAAATCAAGGTTTCCATTACTGGCCACAATGGAGGAGATCTACCGTAGCCTCTCTCTCCTACTGATTCTGCTCTTGGAACGAAAAACTCTGGACAAAATAGGTAAAGCAATTACTTGAGGATTCTGAAAAACAAACAAAAGCAGGCACTCTGAGGGGGAGTCAAAAGGTAGAGAAGCAGCTCATACAGTGGGTTTCCTTTTTGTCCCCCCTCATATTTTTGCAAGACTCTGTTCCCATGGCCTATGAACCTCCACAAGTTCTGAGCTCATCCAAGGACTATGCATGCAGGGGTAAGGAAAGCCTCACACCAAAGCTTTAAGAACTGAACTAAACTAAGATTTAAACCACAGGTCAAGTCTGAATAACACCGGAATAACAAATGCTTGAGAGAGACCTGAAGTAGGAAAGCAAATCTTTGATAATTGCACAAAGACTTAAATCACCACTCAAGTCTCAAACTAACCCCTGAATGGTGCATACACAGGAAAGATGCAAAGAAAAATGGCAAAGGCTTTGAAAACTGAACTGAATAGAATTAACACCCATAGAAGGTGAGACAAAACTGGTGGCCTGAATCTAACCAGGTGTATTATGTGATAAACGAAGATTAAAAACAACACAACAATCTCCATTATTCAGGATAGAATCCAAAATTATTCAATATAGGGCGCCTGGGTGGCTCAATTGGTTAAGTGATTGCCTTCGGCTCAGGTCATGATCCTGGAGTTCCAGGATCAAGTCCTGCATCGGGCTCCCTGCTCAGCAGGGAGTCTGCTTCTCCCTCTGACCCTCCTCCCTCTCATGCTCTGTCTCTCATTCTCTCTCTCTCAAATAAATAAAATCTTCAAAATTATTCAATATAACAACCAACCAGCAAAATCTGACCAATTCTTTTTTTTTTTTTTTTTTTAAGATTTTATTTATAGTTGAAAATAGAGCTACCCTATGACCCAGCAATTGCACTACTGGGTATTTACCCCAAAGATACAAATGTAGTGATCCAAAGGGGTACGTGCACCCCTGTGTTTATAGCAGCAATGTCCACAATAGCCAAACTATGGAAAGAGCCTAGATGTCCATCAACAGATGAATGGATAAAGAAGATGTGGTGTATATATATACAATGGAATATTACACAGCCATCAAAAAACCCTGAAATCTTGCCATTTGCAACAACGTGGATGGAACTAGAGGGTATTATGCTAAGCGAAATAAGTCAATCAGAGAAAGACAAATATCATATGATCTCACTGATATGAGGAATTTAAGAAACAAGACAGGAGCATAGGGGAAGAGAGGAAAAAATGAAACAAGATGAAACCAGAGAGGGAGAAAAACCGTAAGAAACAATCTTTGGAAACAAACTGAGGGTTGCTGGAGTGGAGGGGGGTGGGAGGGATGGGGTGGCTGGGTGATGGTCACTGGGGAGGGTATGTGCTATGGTGAGCGCTGTGAACTGTGTAAGACTGATGAATCACAGAGCTGTACCCCTGAAACAAATAATACATTATATGTTAATAAAAAAAATAAAGAAGATAGTAGGAAGGGAAAAATGAAGGCGGGGGGAAATCAGAGGGGGAGATAAACCATGAGAGACTACAGACTCTGAGAAACAAACTGAGGGTTTTGGAGGGAGGAATGTGTTAGTCTGGTGATGGGTATTAAGGAGGGCACGTATTGCATGGAGCACTGGGTGTTATACACAAACAATGAATCATGGAACACTACATCTAAAACTAATGATGTAATGTGTGGTGACTAACATAATAAAATAAAATTAAAGATTTTATTTATTTATTTGACAGAGAGAGAGACAGTGAGAGAGGGAACACAAGCAAGGGGAGTGGGAGCGGGAGAAGCAGGCTTCCTGCCTAGCAGGGAACCTGATGCAGGGCTCAATCCCAGGACCCTGGGATCATGACCTGAGCCGAAGGTAGACGCTTAATGACTGAGCCACCCAGGCACCCCTGAATCTGACCAATTCTTAAGGGAAAAGACAATCAACCGATGCCAATCCTGAGATCACGCAGGTACTAGAATTATCAAAGACATTTAAGCAACTATTATAACTAAGCTCTATGAGATAAAGGTAAATACACTTGAAATAAATGGATAAATAGAAATTCTCAAGATTATAGAACTGTAAAAAAGAAATTAAAATTTAGAACTAAAAAACACAATTATCTGAAATTAGAAAACCAACTCATGGGATGGACTTAGCAGAATGGCAATGACAGAGGCAAGAGTCAATGAACTTGGAGTTAAAGTGACAAAGATGATCCAATCTGTCAAACTGCAGAACAGAGAGAAAAAAGACTGGGAAAAACAAGAAAGGAAAAATGGTATCAGATACCTGTAGGACAATATCAAAAGATCCAGGGCGCCTGGGTGGCTCAGTTGGTTGGGCGACTGCCTTCGGCTCAGGTCGTGATCCTGGAGTCCCGGGATCGAGTCCCACATCGGGCTCCCTGCTCGGCAGGGAGCCTGCTTCTCCCTCTGACCTTCCCCCCTCTCATGCTCTCTCTGTCTCATTCTCTCTCTCAAATAAATAAATAAAATCTTTAAAAAAAAAAAAAAAAAAAAAAAAAAAAAAAAAAGATCCAACATTCATGTCACTAGAGTCCTCAAAGGAACAGACTGGTGCAGAAAAAAAAAAAGATCGAAAGAAGTAATGGCCCCAAATTTTCCAATTTGGGGGCGCCTGGGTGGCTCAGTCAGTAAAGCATCTGCCTTCAGCTCAGGTCATGATCTCAGGGTCCTGGAATTGAGCCCTGTGTCAGGCTCCCTGCTGAGCAGGGAGTCTGCTTCTCCCTCTCTCTACCCCCACCCTGCTCATGTTCTTTCTACTCTCTCTCAAATAGAATCTTTGAAAAAATACTTAAAAAATTAAAAAAAAAATTTTTAAGGTACCAAATTTGGAGAAAGATATAAATTTATACATTCAAGAAGCTCAGCACAGCCTAGGTGGCTCAGGTGGCTCAGTTGGTTGGGTGTCTTGACTCTTGGTTTCAGCTCAGGTCATGATATCAGGGTTATGGGATCCAATTCCGCATTGGGCTCTGCGCTCAGTGCAAAGTCTGCTTGTCCCTCTCCCTCTGCTCCTCCCCCTGCTCTCTCTCTCAAACAAATAAATAAAATCTTAAAAAAAAAGAAGCTCAGCACACCAGAAAAAATATAAACTCAAAGAAACCCCCAGAAACACTACAATCAAATTGCTGGAATGCAAAGTTGAGGGAAAAAAAAAAAAACCAAAAACTTTGAACAAAAGCACACTGCGTATGAGGAAACAAGGATCCAAATGTCTGTGAAGTTGTCATCAGAAATAATGGAGGCCAGAAGATAATGGAACATCTTTTTTTTTCAGAATTTTTTTTTAAGAGAGGGAGGGCAGGAAGCAGCAGAGGGAGAGGGAGAATCTTAAGCTGGGCATGGAGCCCCATGCAGGGCCTGATCTCACAACCCCAAGATCATGACATGAGCCAAAATCAAGAGTCGAATGCTTAACTGACTGGGCCACCCAGGCGCACTGATAATGGAACATCTTAAAAATACTAAAGGTGAAGAAATGTCAACAGAATTCTGTATCCAGCAAAAATATCCTTCAAGAATGAAGATGAAATTTAAAAATTCACACAGGAATACGAAGAGATATTGTCACTGGTAGATTTGTTCTAAGAGAAATGACACAGGATCTTCAGAGTGAAGGGAAATAATATCAGAGGGAAGCACAGAACTTCGGGAATAAATAAAGAGCAGCAGAAATGGTAAAATATCTGGGTAAGTATAACAGATCATTTTTCTCCTTTTGAATTATTTAAGATATGTATGGTAGTTGAAAGCAAAAATGGTAACATTGTCGGAGGGGGGGATTAAAATGTATGTACATATAATGCATTTGAAAACTGTAATATAAAGGAGATAAGGTAAAGGGACCTATATCAAAGCTTCTACGTATTGTTTGAAATGTTAAAACATAAGTCTAAGTAGCCAGGAGGAACTTCACTCTGTGTGGTCCCCAAGGCTCCATTAACTCTGACCCTGGGGCAAGGACCATCTCCAAGCCTAGTGGGGGCTGCCCTCCCGCCCCCTCTGGGCCCTCCTCCCCCAGGCTGCTCCCCAGGAGGCACAGCCAAGCTCCTTCTGAGCTGCTGCCCACTGACAAGGCTGCAAGAATCTGTTGCCTTGGCAACCGGCTTGGTTACCAAGGCCGCCCACTGGGACATCACTTGAGCAGCTGGTGACATTTGAATACACGGACAGTGTGTATTGATGTGGAAGTTCCCAATTGTGATAACCGCAGTGGGTTATAAAAGGGAATCCTGGTTTTTAGAAAATATACAGTGATGTGTTATGGGTGAAGGGGCATTGCACCTCCAGTCTTAAATGGGTCAGAAAAGTGCATTTAAATATAAATACATGCCTATAGATAATAGACAGACATAGATACATAACGCGACAAAGCAAACAGGGCAAGATACAACCAACTGGTGAATCTGGGCAGAGTCTATAGGAGTTTCTGGTATTGATTTTGAAATTTTCTGTAAATTTGAAACTATATCAAAACTAAAAGTTATGAAAACAAAAAAGCAAAATAAAATATATGCCCAAGTACAATTTAAAAGATTAACTGTGTATCTTAATCCCTAGAGCAACTATTAAACTAAAAAAATACAGAGATATTGACAAAAAGTAAATATACTGAAAATAGAGTAAATTGCAATTGCACTTCCTATGCAAGACCTGTGCATTCAAAACTACAATCTTACTGAGATAGATTTTAAAAGACCTAAATATATAGATACATCACGTTCATGAATTGGAAGACTCAATATTGGTATTTCAATGATCCACAGATTGAATGCAATCCCAAACAAAATCCCCACAGGCTATTATGTAGAAACTGACAAGCTGATTCTAAAACTTACACGAAACTATCAAGGACCTAGAATAGCCAAGACATTATGAAAAGGAAGAACAAAGCTGGAAGATTCATAGCACCTGATGTGAACAGGCACATAGATCAACACATATGTGTTCAACTGTTTTCAACAAGGGAGCCAAGGTAAACTGATAGAGGAAATATAGTATTTTCAGAAAAGCTGCTGGAATAATTGAATATGCATAGGCAAAAGAAAGAACATTGATCCTTACCTCACACCAGGTAAAAAATACTTCTCTCATTATGTCCATTGGCTTAAATATAAGAGCCAAAAATTGTAAATCTTCTGAACGAAATCATATGAGAAACTCTTTGTTACCATGGATTAGGATTAGAAAGAGAATTGTTTAATAGGGCACAAAAGGCATGGATCATAAAAGAAAAGCTTGATAAACTAGGCATTATCAAAATAAAGAATGTCTTTTTTTTTTTTGAAAGATCCTATTAAGATAAACACAAGCCACAGCCTGGGAGTAAATACATGGAAAACACATAGGTGCTAAAGGACTTGCATCCAGAATATATAAAGAACTCTTAACCATTTGATAGCAACAAAAATGGCAAAAAGTTACCACAAACAGTTCACCCAAGAAGTAGAGAGTCTAGTGAGCACAGGAAAAGACGCTAAACATTAGTTATTGGAGAAGTGCAAATTAAAATCAAAATGAGATGCTCCAACACAAGGACTAGAAAGAAAGACTAACGATACTCATAATACCAAGTGCTAGCAAGGATGCAAAACACCTAGAACTCTCATGTTGTTGATGGTCAACAAAAATGGTACAGCCGTGCTGGGAAACAGTGTGATGTTGTCTTGGGAAGTTAAACATACATTCACCATTATGACCAAGCAATCCCAATCCAGATATTTACCTAAGAAGATAAATAAGTGTGCATACAAACACCTGGACATGAATGTTCATACCAGCTTCTTTCATAATAACCAAAAATTCAAAAAATTCAAATGTGTGTAAACTGCTTAGTGAATAAACAAATATAGCATTATTTACCTTCAAAAAGGAACAAAATGCTGACATATATCAAACATGGATGAACCTAAAAAGTGTTAAGGTAAGTGAAAGAAGCAAGACACATAAAGTTATTTACTATGAAATGCACTTATATTCTAGAAGGAATAAAACTAGAAGAATAGAAATGAGAAGAATCCAAATCCAAATCCCAGATATGTAAGTGAGAATTTTAATTACAAAGGGGCACAAAGGGATGCTTTAGGGGAATGAAGAAGTCCAATATGTTGATGCTGTTGGTGGTTACATCACTAAATCTTTGTTAAATCTATAGAATCATACACCTAACAAAGGTGAAGTTCAGGGTATATATATTATGCCTCAATAAACCTCACTTAAAAAAAGAACAGTCACATCTGCATAAACGTATAATGAAAATACATGAAAATGTGAATTATATTAAAATATTATATACAACCAAATGCCATATGGTGCTACTTATTAATTTCTTTTTATTAAAATACCTATTAAGCATTAAGAATAAACAATATTAAAAAGTTGTGACCTCTAGTTAATGATATGCATTTGGCAGTATTTAGGGGTGAAGGGTACCGATCTCTGAAACTTACTATGAAACTCACCACAAAAAGAAAGAGGACTGATGGAAGGACAGAGGAATCAGTACAGACAAAAGAAAAAGCAAATACAGCAAAATGTTCATTGTAGACTCCAGGGGGAATTCTGTGGGTGTTCAAACTATAATTCTTTCACTTGTTCGGTGTGAAATTTTTATAATAAAATGTTGGGGAGAAAGGCTAAAGAGCAGCAAAGTAAACCCAAAGTAAGTAGGAAAAAGGAAATAAAGGTAAAAGGAGAAGTGAACAAAACGGAAAACAAGAGACAGGGAAAATTCACAAAGGCAAAGACCTTTCCGTGAAAAGCTTAACAACCTTTTGATGAACTTCAGACTTCACCCTACTCCATGGGATTGGACAATTCGGATTACTAGAGTGAGGCCACTCTTGAGACTAACCATTCCTAGAAGACTTCTCTCAGAAGAACCAGCGAATTTTTTTAAAAGATCTATTTATTTATTTGAGAGAGAGAGACAGAGAGTGAGTAGGGGGAGGGGCAGAGGGAGAGGGAGACAAGCAGACTCCCCACTGAGCGGAGAGCCCGATGCAGGGCTGGAGCCCTGGACACTGAGCTCACGACCTGAGCCAATATCAAGAGTCAGACACCCAACTGACGGAGTCACCCAGGGGCCCCATCAGAACAACCAGAGAATTGCTGGGACCTGCCAGAAATTTCCTATAGGCCCAGGGGAATATGCAGTCCCGAAGCAGCTTGAAGTCTGGAGGAATGGCGGAAGAGAAAAAGCTGTCCACCTGCTCCTGTCGTCTCCTCCGCCCGACCCCATGCTCCTCGGTGAGGCCTGGCCGTGTCTCCCGAGCCTCTGAACTCTTCGCAGGGGATATTTAAAACGGATCCTACCTGGCCATGGGCGTCGGGCTATCTGCAGTGTCCCTCACAGTGCACAGAACCAGGACCACCCGGGGCTTTCTGGAACGATTTCCATCAGGTGGGGCCTAACAGTGAGGATCCTGCGGGGTCCACAGGTCACTATGTGACTGCCTTGGGTTAACAAAGACTGTAGTAAGACATGTTTTATTAAAAACAACAATAAAAAGAGTGATACCCACTACCGAAAGCTCCCGGGGGTCGAGGCACCAGTTCTGGTGCTTTACATTCATCCACTCATTAAACTGACAACCCCGTAAGTTCTAGCATCAGCCCCACTCTACAAGCAGGCAAAGAGGCTCTGAGGCGAGGGTGCAGAGGGACAGCTAGCGAGCCAAGAAGCCAGAAATCCAGTCTGGGCTGTGAGCTCCAAAGCCGGAGCCAGTGACCCCTGGCTGTGGATGAGCACCGAACCTCCTTCCTCTGCCCTCCTCCAAAAGGAAAGATTGTTTAGGGAATGTTCCACCAGCCCCACACCGGGACAGTAAGAATAAGATGCAGGCATTCTCTCTGGGGTTCTGTGTTCTAGGCAGAGAATAAGCCACAGACACCTAGCTAGGTTTAGAAGGAGTTACCAAATGGAATGCAGACATAGAAGCTGAGCTCTATTATTCACACTTACAAATGTAACCATCAGGAAAACTACAAATAATAACTTAACAAGCATTGTGCAGAGCTGAGGAGAAGGCCAAGGTGGAAGTGAGATAAATCCTGAGTTTTCATAGAGGGGAGATAAAAGAGAAATCTCCAGAAATGCAGGTATGAAGGGATTCCCGGGACCCAGGAGGTACCCATCCGCAGAATTATAAAGAGAAACCCCGAGAAGAGGCAGAACGTGGAGGTGTGGCTGGGAATGTGCTGACATGACCTGGATCCCGGACTGCCCTGCACGCACACCCAACGTGGGTACGGTTCCTTCCAACAGAACAGGTGTTCATGAAAGGTTACTGGACTCAGGGAGGGGGCTGCGCCTCTGAGCTTGCGCTTCCTCCTTCCAGGGCACCACTGAACTGAGAACGAGGCTCCGCCAGTTCAATTCCTGGAAACCCCAGAGCAGGAAAAAGCAGGCCACGAGCAGAGCAGAAATGCTGATGGATCTGGACACGGCAGCAGGTATGGGGTTGACGGAGCACAAAGAGGACACCGTACCCCCGAAGAGCCGTGGGGGAGGCAGGTGCAGGCCAGCCCAGGAGGCCCCGACAGAGAGAGGGTGCACAGCCCAGCAGAGGCGGGCTGTGGGGAAGCCGTCGGGGTGGCCGCTGGGAGCGCGCCAGAAGAAGAGGAAGACCGGCGTCTGAAGAGTGTGTGGATCCCCACAAGGGGCCCAGAGCCAAACCAACCAAACCCACGGAGGAGGCAAAGAGCCGCTGTGCCCAGGACGGAGGCAGCGCTCACTGAAGCAGGCCGCCCGCGAGGGATGTCCTCTCCGGGTCCCCTGTGTTCTGGGGAAAGACAGAGATGACACGGAGGACAAAACAGGTGAGTGGGAGGGAGGCAGTGGTAAGAGCAGGAAGCTGACAACAGGCGGAGTCGGGTCACATCTGGAAGAGATGGGGGGACTGAGAAGCGAGGACTGGGACCCGTGAAGGCTGACGCGGTTGAGCACGACAGAAGCACGGAGAGAGCACGAAGGCTGCCCGGCCCGGCCGAGCTGGAGGCCACCAGCAAAGCTTCTGGTCCTCACCAGCTCCAGCAAGCCAGGCGGGATGACTTCCCCGAGGCTGAAGAGGACTCCCAGCGTTAGATGTAAAGGGCCCACAGAACGACAGATAAAGAGGGCGCGTCACACCTACAGCACATCTCTTCTGAGGAAAAGGCAAATGCCCACGGGAGGAGAAACAGCCTCAAAGCTTCCAGAAAGGAGGGGGAGCAGGAAAGGCGGAAGGCCACCCAGGATACCGGGACGTGGACTTGGGACCTGAACCCCAAGCAGAACAAGGGGGCTGCGGAAGGGTGGCGGGGGCAGGGGATGTCACGTGCCTACCACGCGGCTGGTTTCATCGAAGCCAAGTCAGGTCCCCGAGTCTAGGGACTCTGACAAGAGCCCCCAGGCCTGCCCCTGACGCCCAGCTCTCGCTGACCTCCTGGTCCCCTGCCCTGGCCCAACGGGCCGCGTGCGGGCTCACCTGGATAGTTCCACGCCGACGGCCCTCCCTCTGCCCTCCTGGCCTCTTCTCCTCGTCCCGATCTCAAGACCTCATCCGGGCTGGCAACGAGGTATCCTGAGGAGGGGAAACGACACAGACTTCGTTAGTAATGCCAGACGTGTTCCAGAACCAGGGCCTCTCCCTGCCAACCGACACGGTCCGGCCTCGGTGCGGGCCCCGAGGACGGCTCTGTGCCCCTCAGTGCAGACCAGTCACCGAGAGGGCGAGAGCACAGACATCCGGGGCGGGGTGCACACGGGCTCTGACTTCCCAGCGGTGAGCCTGAGGCCCCAGCTCATTCCGGGCTCCGGAGGCCCCGGAGCGGGCAGCAGCTGAGGTGACACGAGGGCGCGTGTCCCAGTCACGCTGCGCAGCCGTCCCTCACCCACGGACACCAGGTGGCTGTAGTTCTCCAGCGTGACATCCCTGTAGAGGTTCCTCTGAGCGGAGTCCAGCTGCTGCCACTCCTCCAGGGTGAAGTCCACAAACACATCCCTGAAGGTCAAGGATTCCTGCAATGGCACATTCCTCATGAGCCCGCAGTGCTGGGCTCGGGGATCGGGACCCTGTGCCCCATCCTCAGACTTCCACACGCAGCAGAGATTCAATCTGGCGCCCGCCCCGGGACACCCCGGACGCAGGAGGACAGACTGGCTTTGCACAGTGGGAAGGCACTTGCCCAGGGTCGCACAGCGAGGACAGAGGGATGAAAATGCACGCGTTCTGCTCGCCACACCCACGTCTTTCAACACGACACTGCCCCGCCTTTCTCGACACAACTGTTCCCTGCTGTTCGCCGCACAATTTGAGACCGTGTAGTGGATGCAATGTTCATGCCCCTAAATTATTTTAAACGTTATAGAGAACAGAAGAGGCGGTAAAGAGAGCTTCCTCTGGAAATGCAATCTTTCAGCTCCCTGACTGAACACAGATCAAGCTGCTAAGTCCAGAGGATATAAGGAATGATAAAAACAAACACACCCTCTCTGAACTGAGGGCGCTTCGCCTCGTAGAGGGAGAAACGCCGCACTTACCAAGGCACACAGGAAAGGGAGGGGGGCAGGAGGGCGGGCTGCCTGTCCTCCCAGGGCAATGGCAGAGGCAGAATAGGGAACGGAGCCTACAAAGGAGTCAGTTCTGCTCGGGGCGGGCAGAGAAGGCTTCGCAGGGGACATAGAGCTATGACAACAGTTCTGAACACAGCTCCTCGGTCAGGACTGTGAGGTAATAGGAGATAAGTACTGCTCTTGGCTCCAGGTCCCTGTTGCAGAGCTCCTAAAACCCTCACAAATCCCCACGTGAGAAGAATACGAGGAGCATCTCGTGTTCCAATGAGGTGACTCGAGGTGAGCGGATGGGGCTGGAGACCAGAAAGGCCAAGCTGTGACTGCAAGCTCTGGATTTTCAGCCCCACCCACCCTTCTCCAGCAATGGAAGAGGGGCTAGAAATGGAGTTAACCACTGATCGGAGTTGCGTTACGAGGCCGCCATAAAATCCCCAGAGCATGGGTTTCGGGGAGCTTCCCGGCGCGTGAACACATCCATATTCCGGGAGGATGATGCTTGCCAAGTCCACACGGACAGAAGCTCTTGTGCTCAGGGCCCTCCCAGGCCTTGCCCTACGTATCTGTTTATCCGGCTCTTCGTGTGCATCCTTCATCATATTCTTTAACAAACTGGTAAATGTTAAGTCAGCGTGTCCCCGAGTCCTATGAGACGCTCTAGCAAATAATCGAATCCAAGGAGGGCGTCACTGGCCCGCTGGTCAAAAGCCTGCAACTCGGGGCTGGCATCTGACGGGGGGCCCGGGGGTGGCCGTGTGGTGGGACTGAACCCTTAACCTGTGGGATCCGATGCTATCTCCAGGGAGCCAGTGTCAAAGCTGAGTCACGTGTAGGACACCCATCTGGTGCGGCAGCGAGTTGTGTGGTGTGCGGGAACCTTCTCCAGATCTGGTGACCAGAAGGGTCAGAGATAAAGTGTTCTGTGTGAGGGCAGAGGAGACACGCTGGAGAAAGGCAGGCAGGGAAGACACAGTAGGCAAGGACTGGGCTGTTTCCCTCCAGAAGGCGGCTGCACAGTCACCCGACTGCTAATCGTGCCTAATCCACCATGAGAGGGAACAGGAAGCAGGAGGGTGGGAGTCTGACCTGGTCAGCAGACGGAGGTAAGGAAGGAAGGGTCT
Source organism: Mirounga angustirostris (assembly GCF_029215605.1). Taxonomy (NCBI): domain Eukaryota; kingdom Metazoa; phylum Chordata; class Mammalia; order Carnivora; family Phocidae; genus Mirounga; species Mirounga angustirostris. The sequence goes on from NW_026991719.1 coordinate 40,278,957, forward strand.
GTGTTTGGTCTTGTCGGCACCAAACAAACGCTCACTTTTCTGAGTGCCCACATTCCTCTCAGAGAGAGAGCAGGACCCCCCCCCCCCCCCCCGTTGACACCTGCATCTATCTCCTCCTGACCCCTCATCCCCCACTGGCCGGTCTTCAGTCCGGGAGACAGGTGGCACCCACAGGGCCCCAACAGGCCTCACCGGACAGCCGGTTACTCAGCGCTGCAGATGGGAGACGAGCCGGGACACTCCCTGGGCAGCAGGAACAGTGACAGGAAGGTGGGACTCTCAGAGCAGACACCCCTCCTGTCACCCCTCCCAAGTGACAGCTCAGGTGCTGGGGACCAAGACCACACTGGGGAGCGCAGGGGAACACCTGGCTCGGAGGCCCTCAGCTGTCAAAATTCACGATGCGCAGAGCCCCCGACCTAGAATCCTCACCTCCAGACAGCTATCTTGCAGATGAGACAAGCTCACAAGGAACAAACGGAACCGTACACGGCTGAGTGTCGCTGCATCGTTTATGATATCAAAAGACAAGACTATTCTCAATGCTCAGCCCTGGCAGAAGGCAAATATACAGGACGGTATTTCCAGCCAGTGGAATATCACAGAGCCATTTTTGTAAATGGGGTACCACCCGGGGGTGATTTAGCCCTTCGGGGAACGGGTGGCAATGTCTGGAGAAACTCTTCACTGTCACCACGAGGGGAACGAGGTGGGGACACTGGCATCAGGAGAGCCCGGGGCAGGGACGGTTAGATAGCGTCCAGGGCACACAGCCACCCTCCACAACACGGCACTGCCTGGCCCCAAATGTCAAGCGTGCCCAGGTGGAAAAACCCGGGGTGGTTCAAACACACAGTGAAACGGAATGGTCGTGGAGAAGTCCAGAATGTGCTGGAATATGTGAAGAAGGAAGAGTTCCAAAGTGAATGGCATTCTTAGGTGCGAAGACACGTGCATACGTGATCTCGCCAAGAACGTATGAAACAAGGAAGGACACGGGGCATGGGGTGACGGGGAGAATGACTTTTCACCTTTTGTTAAACAAGCTTTTGTTTTGAATTTTTTACCATACGTACACATCATTTTTCACAGTGCTCGACTCAACATATCAACACTCCGTTCAGACTATGTGTTTAGAATCTTGACATCCATAGTCTCAAGTGAATCAGGTGTATAACTTACTTGCTGTAATATCTTTATCAAATTTAAAGATAAGTGGCTCCATAAAACCAACTGGTTTCCTTTTCAACTTTCAACAGCCTGGAAAAGCTGAACACAGAAATTATCTGGTCTTTAACATTTGGGGAGAGTCATAATTAGTCTAGGATTTGGGACAGCCAATTCAAGTATGAATACCTTTGACCCCAAAATCCAACTTCTAGGTGAATCCTCCTTAAATACCCGCACTATTGAACACACACATAAAGAGTCGTCCGAGAGGCACCGTACAGAACAGAAAAAGAAGATCCAAATGCTGACTATGCACAAAGAGAGCCACAGTTGAATGAAACATCCAGAGCACCGCATGGAAACGGAAGTCTTCTTTCTGCACTGAGGAGCAACACCACGCAGAGTAGAACCAGGCGGGAAAAACAAGACGGGAGCGGGGCTGGCTCGGCATCTGTGCACACTCACCCACCACGGCCTACGGACCTGTGGTCAGCTCAGGAAGCTCACAGAAACGCAGCCACCCCACACCATCCCCGCACTGTTACCAGGGGGCACTCGGAGGAGAAACGTGGCACCGGGGGCCGAAGAAACAGGGATGTTGGGACTGTCCTTCAGTGCACAGAACATCAAGCATGGAATTACTTTCATTATTTGCATATAACGAAAAAGCAAACAGTGAGGTGGAAGCAAAGACACAGAAAAAGCGAGTCTATGGGCTTCAACGAGCTTCCCTGAGAAGCAGAAGAACAAAGAGGAGGTGCGTTTCCCAGAGGAAGAAGTAGATGAGAACAGTCACTTTCCTTCTCTCTTTTGTTGTTTTCTATTTTGGGTTTTTGTGGCGAGTGGAAGGATCGGAGGACCCGGAGGTGGATTACAGCTTGAATGGAAAACAGCCAGGCAGAAGGGAGCGACCGATTTGTCAAGGTTACGATATAGGTGCCCCAAAGCTGCCTCAAGTTCCCTGGAAACAAGGGAGGGGGGAAATCAGGAACTCACCCGGGCCGCGGCCATCCTGTTCTGCCCCGGACAAAGGGCGGGGATCTAGGAAGACAGAATGAGGGGGGTCGAGATCAGTGCGTTCAGCCATGAGACCGTCCCCACCAGCCTGATGACCATCCCCCTTGCACCTGGGGAGAATGATGTGCAACGAGCCTGGGAGCTCCAGCCCGGTCCCTGCGACGTGGATAGGCTCGTGTGGGCTTTGCACAGGACCTGTGTCTGCGGGCCTCCAAGTTGCCCCAAATGAGTCTTGTTGCATTTCTCAACATATTTAAAAGCAGATCACAAAAACACAAGGGCAGCGCAAGCTCATTTGTTCACCTGTACGTACACACTGAGGATCAGCAGTGTACCAGAGCGTTTACTAAAATGTTGACACTGCTTTTCTCTGACTGCTGATTCAGTTTGCTGCTTTTCTTTACTTGCATTTTTGAATGTGAACATTATCACTCATAAAATGGAAATGAAAACTGATTACACGGAGCCCCAGAGGTGACCGACAGATAGCAGAGTCTGGAGGACGGGGACCTCTGGCTGTGGCTTGCAGCACGGAGACAAACCAGGGCTGGGGAAGGGGCAGGGAGCGGGAAGGGAGTGAAGAGCCCAGCACTGGTCATTCCACGAGGATCTGGAAGCCACTGACCTTGTCACCCTGCGCACACTGCCCCTCACTGCCCGCTTCCACCCCGGTCCTGGCTCGTGACTTCCTCCTTTCCCAGGATGTCCATTCAATTGCCTGCTCTTCCCCGCTGGGCAGTTTTCTTTCTTTTTTTTTTTTTTTAAAGATTTTATTTATCTATTTGACAGAGAGAGAGAGAGAACACATGCACAAGCAGGGGGAGCTGCAGGTAGGGAGGAAGAGGGAGAAGCAGGCCTCCCACCGAGCAGGGAGCCCGACGTGGGGCTCGATCCCAGGACCCTGGGAACATGACCTGGGCCGAAGGCAGACGCTTAACCGACTGAGCCACCCAGGCGCCCCTGCTTGGCAGTTTTCTAAGCAAAGTCTCCGCCAGGAGCTTCTACAGAGTAGCTCCTGCCCCAGCCACCCCGGCGGCAGCCTCTCGGACACCAGCGCTCAGCTCCATGCAGCTTAACGTCTCCTGCTCTCAGGCCCCGTCACAGTAGCACCGAAATGAGGCAGCAGAACCAGAAGACAGCGTACCTGCAGGCTACTTGCAAATTTTACCGAGGCAAAAAGAAAACAAAAGTGCTCTGCACTTTGCTCAGACTAGGGGGAGATTCAACATTTGTGCAGAGGTGGGTGGCATGTTCACGCTCTAGGGCTGACGCAACTCCAGAAACAGCCGATGGAAAAGAGGCGGGTATATGCCGTGCACACAGGCGTGGCAGGACAGGACAGAGTCCTTCCAGGCTGGCAGTGATCCTCGTCACCCTGATCCTGCCCCTGCAGGACTGCGGCAGGCCACTGCCTCATGGCAGCATCCCTCCGTCCACCTGCACATTTCATCTCTCTCCTCCGATGGGGTCCAACTGCCCACGGTCACACAGTGGGCATGCTGTCTCGCAGCTGGAGGAGGGACAGAGGCCGCTGCGGGTCCAGCCCTTCTTGGACCTGCCGTCCTCTAAGCCTCCACCCCCTGCCCCGGGGTCCGGGTCTGTCCCGGGAGTCTGCACCCCCTGCACTGGGTTCTGGATCTGACCTGGGACCCTGCATCCTCTGCCCCGGGCTGAGGCTCCTCCTCCCAGGCCCCTCATAAGAGCTCTCTAGTTCCTAAGGATGCAGGACCAAAGGATTCAGAGACAAACCCATCTCAGCCGGGACCATCCCTGCAACACCATGTCTGTGCCTCTGACCCGGGGGGACTCACCTTCTGAGGCTGCACACTGGCTCTTCTGTAGACTAGGAAGCCCAGGAGCGGGCGAGCTGGAATCTGCAGTTGGTGAGCAGTGGTCTCAGTGACGCACCCTGCTCCTGGAAAGAAGGACCACACAGGAGATGTCATTAGCAGCCCCTGTGACGGAGTGAAGTTGAGGAAAACTCAAATGTTTTAATTTATGGAAGGAAGCACAAGGCCTCCTCTGAGTTTGAAGAGTAACGTTTAGTAGGACCCCAGCTATCAGCAGACAAGGAGCTGAGCACTGCCCGCTCCGGAATCGAACGGATTGCCTGCTCTGTCGCTTTTATTCATTCAGTGAAAATGCTGAGGGCCCGCTATGTGCCTGTCCTACGGGCTGCGGATACATCAGGGTACAAAACAATCCGAGGTCCCCGACCTTGTGGAGCTGTATTCGAGCAGGGAAGGCCGACAGCAAGCACAAACTTGATCAATTTCGGGAACGTTAGTTAGAAAGGCTAAGTGCTAGGCGGGGGGGAGGCGGGGGGGGGGGGGCGGGGGGGGGAAGACGGAAGGATCCCCCGGGGTTGACTAGCTGTGTGACTTTGGACAGCTGTCCGAGCCTTTCTGTTCTTGCTTCCTCGCAATAAAATGAAGATCATCGTAGCACCTGCTCACAGGCCATCGGGAAGATGCCCGGGAACCCCAGGGGCGCCTCGCACTTACTAGGCACTCAGCAAACTCACTGATCGTCTCACTTGCCGTCGCCCGCATCCCGCTGCCCACACTCAGCCGGCCGCCCAGTGCCGCGAGCCCGCAGAGGCGCGAACCCACCACCCCCGCCCTCCCCTGCAGCCCGTGTCCGCTCCGCCTCCCGGCCCTCGCCTCCCACAACCCGACAGTCGGGGCGGAGAACAACCACCGGTGGGACCTCGCACCGCCCCCGGGTCAGCGGACCACTTCCGCTCCCGTCGCCGCGCAGCCCGAGGTCGGAGCGAGGCGCACGCGCACGAGCCACTGGGTTGGGGGGGCGGTCCCCACTGTCAATGGGCAAGATGGCGCGTGTCGCGGACAGTGATTCGGCCGGGGTTCGTCCGAGGCGCGAAGCAGTGACCAGAGCGTGCGAATATTTCCCGCGACGAGTCGCACATCACGGCGGCGCGCTGGGGGGTGGGGGTGGGGGCGGGGCGGGACGGAAATGGCGTCTCCGGGCGGCTAGGCGCGCGCGGAGGGTCTCAGCGGCTCCGGTTCCGCCGCCTCCGAGGCCGAGGCGCTCTCTCCCGCGCCGTTCTGCTGCGCACCCTCCGTCCCGCAAAGCCACGCTCTCCGCTCCCTTCAGCTCGTCGCAATAAGGAACGGTAGCGGCGCCTGCTGCGGTCCTCAGCGGCACATGGGCGCGGCCATCTTGGGGGCGGGGCCGTTCCCTGGGACCCGTGCCCTTCCCAGGCCCAGGGGTCAGAGAGCGGCGGTCCGGCCCAGGCGGGGCAAGTGGCCCCGAGGAGGGTCTGGTAGCCGGGCCGGAGGGCCGGTCACACCCACAGACGAGGAAAGCCCGATGCCTCATTCTCCTGAAATAAATCGGGTTGCTCCCGTTTCGGGGACCCCGGGCGTCCCGGGAGAGTGGTTTTGCTTTCTGACGACACTGCCTAGAGAACGAGAGAATCTTGGGTCTCTGACAGTGGCAGCCCCTGGTAGCTTGGCCTGCTAAAAAAGCCTGCAAGTGCCCTTGGGGAACGTGTGTGTTTCCGTAGGGTCTGGGGAAAAAGAGGCCAAGTGTGTGCTGCCCTTGTAGCTGCCTGGTCACCAAGCAGAACCCTTCGGGCGGTGCGTGGTCGGCTCTCAGCTCAGATGCACCCAATTCCTTCCGAGCTAGAGCCAGCAGGTGCCACGCACTGTGAGAGAAGCCTGTGACAAAAACCCTCATGCAGTCCACCATACACGTGTGGAGGCTTCCATTTGGAACATACTGCTCTCTCCCTCTCTTTCCCTTTCCCCTCTGTGCGTCAACTAACATTCCCCGGGTGGTTTGGATGATTCGTAGCCCAGATCTCCGGCGCAGAGTTCTGGGAAGTGACTGTCCAAGCCTTGAGTAGGAGTCCCGGGAGAAGAGCCCGTTCTCCCTCAGGCGTGTGAGTGGGTACTGCTCCCCACTGCGAATGCATTCTTCGTGCGTTTGTAAGTGATGGCCCGGCTTGGAGATGCTACCTGTTCGTTTCTAGAGGAGAGGTGACCTGCTAACCTTCTTTTCGGAGATCACGATCAGGAGGCAGGAGGAGGTTAGTAGAGTTAGTCTGCTAGTGTCCCAGGGACGATTGAGAAACCCCCAGTTGCAGAAGTACCTGGTCTTTGGCCCTGGTGGGACTCTCCCCAGATCCTGATAAGACAGGGACAGGTGCTTGCCGAGAAGGAGAAGACCTGACGGTTTGGGTGGGGCCCGGGGAAGGACGCAGATTTGTTAGTCCTACAACGCCAGCATTTCTAGTGTGACTTGGTCGTTTTGGAACCGAGAAACATGTGAGGTGTTCTTCCAGTCCATCCTCTGCCCGGGCTGTTCGGATGTATCAATCCACAGGGGAGAAGGCTTGTCCCCACCACTCTCTGGCCCCTTGGGTCATAGCTGAAGACCACCTGCCTAAAGGGCTGTTGTGACTGATGTAGGGTGCATCTTAGAGCCCCCAGGGTTTAGCCCAGGGCAGGCTCCCGGTCTGTGGTGGCGGTTCACGTTGTTTTCTCATACACACTCGGGAACGTGCTCGGGCCGTTGCTGTACCTCCCCATAGTGTGGGCTCCCCCTTTGCCGCCTCCTTGCACGATTGTGCCCGTGCCCGGTTCCAACCTCACCCAGGATTACCGCTCATACTCAACGGAAAACATTTTTTCCGTCGGCCACTAAGCCTTCTCATTAAGTGAAAACGAATTGTAAAGGGTAAACCTAGGAGGCCTGGATTGCTCAAGGCCCGTGCATGCCCCCCGAAAATCCCGTTTCAGGAGGACTGGTCCTTATCTGGCTCCTGGGAGACCACCACTAAGCCCCTGTCACGTTCTGCCTGGTGGGAGGGTTTTTGTGTTCCAAGCGTCGCTGTTCCAAGTTGGCCCGGTGGTTTATGCAAACAGTGTGACTTAGGTGAACATCTGGTTCTGTGTGTGTGCGGCCTCGGGCCGTGCTGTATCAGTTTGACATCTGGAGGGCTGTGGCCTGAGTAGCTAAAGTCCTCACAGGGATGCTGCATGCTCGCAGAACCTCCAAGAAAACCCCTGGCCCCTAGGCCTGGGTGGGCTGCCCTGGCTCGCCGCGCGTCGCAGGTTTGGGTGCACAGCAGTCCTGGCCGACTGGAGCGTTGACCGCGGGACTCCTTTGGGAGGAAACGAGTGCCGTGGCGGGCCTGGTTGCTACGGGGCCTCCCCCCTGCCCCCTTTCCCTTTACTGCTTCCACTCTGCACGCTCGCCCTGCAAGAAGTCCTAGCCGCGTAGCAGAGCGCTCAGAAGGCCTCCCGGGACTCAGAAGTAGAAGCGCTCTTCTGAGGCTCGAGTCCTAGGGAATCCTCCAGCCTGCGGGTGGTCTTGGAGACCCGCGTTGCTGCACATGCTCAGAGGGGTACGCGCTCCACCGTGTGCTTGGGCCATCCCGGGAGTGGACCTTCTGAACCCAGTTCGACTGTGCCCTCGGCAATAGGCGGGTCGCAGCCCCGAGCAGCGGCATCCGGAGGGCGCGGCTGTGCTTTTCCATCGCTGAGAAACAGGTCCTGGGTGCGTGCCCTGCCTGAGCAGGAGCTGCGCGAGCTTGCTTTCTTGCTGCATTCTGCCGAGGATCCCCGGTACCTGCCTCTTCCTGGAGTTCTTCCCCACAATGGCCCAGGTGACAGGCCTGGCAAACTATGCCTGGATGGTATTCTGCTTTTTGAACTGCATGAGTCGCTGTCAAGAATGGAAGGGCAGTTGCAGGCATTCTCCTGGCTAGACCGCCCTGCCCTCTCTCCGACTGACCCTTCAGATTGGCACAGGCAGGAGCGGACCAAGAGTGAGTGGCGCTGCTATAGTCAGAAATGAAGGTCTTCAGGGCCAGTCCCTGTACTCATCTGTGCTTTATAGTCCCCTCCTCTGTTGAAGTCACTGTCTGCTGTGACTTTATCAGTTGTTTCTGCCAGACGTCTTTTCAGTAGGTAACTTTTGGTGTAATACTGGTTCATATAAGAAAGTTATTGCCTACAATCAAATAGATTTTTACATTTCTACCCGCTTTGGTTATCTCTATATGGGTTTCCTATTGATTAATGTTGAAGCATGGAACAAAAATTCTTAATAGCCATCTCTAGTGTGAATTTCCCATGCTAAGCCAGGGATGACCCATGAATTATAATTTTTTAAATTTTATTTTGTTGTCTATAATAAATTAGCTCTTGATGACTAAAGTATAAGCTTTGGGTAAAAGATCATACCATAGATTCATATTATCTCTATTTTATATGAATTCTCTCGTGCTGAGTAGGAGATGAACACATTCCTTCCTCTCTCCATTTATTACATTCATAGGGGTTTCTCCGAGATGAATTCTCTAATGCTTGCCAACAGTGCAACCATGTCTGTATTTGGGATTTCCCAAATATAATACATTTGTAGGATTCTCCCCAGCAAGAACTATCTCACATTGACGAGGGCAAAGTCATGTCTAAAGGCCTTTCCTCATTCACATCATTTATATATTTATATATATTTATTTCATTTATATTCATCTCAGTATGAATGCTATCATGTTGAGTAAGATGTGAGGATTGGCGAATTCAACACGTTTGCAGAATTTCCCTCCAATATGAATTCTCTTATGTTGAGTAAGCTGTGGGTATTGGCTAAGGCTTTTCCATGTTCCTAACTTTTTTTAAAAAAGATTTTATTTATTTATTTGACAGAGAGCACAAGCAGGGGGAGCGGCAGGCAGAGGGAGAGGGAGAAGCAGGCTCCCACAGAGCAGGGAGCCCGATGCGGGGCTCGATCCCAGGACCCTGGGGACCATGACCCAAGCAAAAGGCAGATGCCGAACTGACTGAGCCACCCAGGCGCCCCTTCATGTTCCTAACTTTAACAAGGTTTCTATTCAGTATGAATTTTCTAATGCTGAATAAATTGTAATCCAGAACTAAATGCATTTGCGAATTGATTTAAATCGTAGGCTTTCTCTGTGCTCTCTGAATTCTCTGCATTCTCTGATGTTACATAAAGTCTAAGCATTACATAAAAGTCTGTCTTTTCTCCAAAAGACAATCTCTGTCCTTGAGCCAACGAGTAGAATTCTTTTCACGTCCATTTCATTTCAAGGGGGTTTCTTTTGCATAAGCAGCTTGCTTTACTGTAACTAAATTTATTTGGGAATTTTTGATCATACGTATACTCTTGTGGTTCTCTAATTCCTTTTGTGAAAATGCTCTTGTTTAACAACCACTGACGTCAAATGGAAACCTTCACCAGTTACATTTGCCTCTTCTTTTCTCAGTGTTTTTCTTTAGTATGGATAACTCTCTTTTACCTGAAATGCTTCCCTTTTCCCCTCTGCTTCTCAAATTAACCTTTGCATTGTCACTTTTTTTTTTTCTGAAATGAAAATTGTGTCATTCTCAGCATGCATGGACCTCCTAGCTAGATACCAACTAGGGACTTTGTAGAATCTAGATTAGCCATCAGGTACATGTTGGTGATAATGAGTAAAATATATATACTAGGAAGAATGATGCACATCAAAAAGCAAAAATACAACTCTAAATAAACCTAAGAAGATTGCACATCATCTATATAAAAGAAAATAGGGGAGCCTGGGTGGCTCAGTCATTAAGCATCTGCCTTCAGCTCAGGTCATGATGAGATCGATCCCCACATCGGGCTCCCTGTTCAGTGGGAAGCCCGCTTCTCCCTTTCCCACTCCCCCTGCTTGTGTTTCCTCTCTCGCTGTGTCTCTCTGTCAAATAAATAAATAAAGTCTTTAAAAAAAGAAAATAAACTGTATTTCTGAATGCAAATGCAATACTGGAAAAACCCAATTGCCCATAAATCTAGTCCATGAATTTCAGGCAATTTGAATCAATATCCTCAGTAGGATGGAGGGCCTATAGGACAATCTTTATTTTAATTGGCAGGGAAAAAATATATATATATGAAAACAGCCAAGAGTATTCTGAGGATAGTTGTAATAAGGGAAGACTTATATTATACTCCGTTATAAACTACACTAAATAAAACGTGGCACACACACAAAAAAATTAAAAATATAAAATGTGGTGTAGAGCAGAATTAAAGAGATCACTGAAATAGAATAAGAAATCAGAATCAAGTATATGAAACACTAAAAGTCTCAAGTTTAGCTAACAAGAGTGAAAAAATAAGAAATTGAGAGGGGAATTTGACTTATAAAGTTTCTATAAATTTACTTAATGCTAGGTTATAATGGCTGACAAAAAAGTAGAAGAGGTCCAGTGTATATTCATGCATATATGGATAATAATATATGATAAAAGTGTTGGGTAAACAAAACCAAACTGGAAGCCATAAAGTAAATCCTAGACTTCATTAAAACGTCTTTAAGGAAAACCTGGGTGGTTCAGTCGGTTAAGTGTCTGCCTTCAGCTCAGGTCATGATCCCAGGGTCCTGGGATCAAGTCCCATGTCGGGTTCCCTACTCAGCGGGAAGCCTACTCCTCCCTCTGCCTCTGCCTGCCACTCCCCTCTGCTTGTGCTCTCTCTCTCTCTCTCTCTCTGACAAATAAATAAAATCTTATAAATAAATAAATAAATAAATAAATAAATAAATAAATAAATAAATAAATAAATAAAACCTCTTTAAAATCCAAAAGAAGGGGCACCTGGCTGGCTCAGTCGGTAGAGCATCCGACTCTTGATCTTGGGGTTGTGAGTTTGAGCTGAGCACCACATTAGGTGTAGAGATTACTTCAAAAAAAAATTTAAAATAAACATGGATATTTCTGATATCCAAATAGAACAAACATTATAAAAATCCAAAAGAGAACATATGCCACAAAAAACTCAAAAGACAAACTGTACATCAGGGAAAATATTTGCGACATTTGTGACAAAGAATTAGTATCCCTGATAAACAATGTCCCCACAAACTCTGATGTAAAAGGGAATATACAAATAGAAAAATGGATGAAGAGTATGAAGAGGCAAATCACAGAACAAGAAAAAAGTCGTAATTATTTTGAAGTTAGTTTTGTTTTTCTCTGGAATGGTACACTGTGTTTCAAAGGTGGAAGAAAGGAAGTTCATATTTGAGGGGGAAGTGTGATGAATCTCATATCCGTATCTCTAACTGTGACTTTTTTCTAAGCTCTAATTCTACATTTCCTACTGCCAACTGCACTTAATGCTCGGAAATCAAATTCACACCTCAAATCTATTAAGACCCAAACAAATTCATCATCATATTTTTAATCACATGGTAACATAACAATCATTGCATTAAAATTACAGAGAAGAAGGTGCCTGGGTGGCTCATTCAGTTGAGTGTCTGCCTTTGGCTCAGGTCATGATCCCAGAGTCCTGAGATCAAGTCCCACATTGGGCCCCCTGCTCGGTGGGGAGTCTGCTTCTCCCTCTACCCCTGCCCCTGCTTGTGCTCTCTCTCTCTCTTATGCTCTCACATTTTCTCTCTCTCTTAAGTAAATTAAAAAAAAATTACTGAGAAGAAACTTGAACCCTCCTACTTTGCTGGTGGGAATGTAAAAAGGTATAGCCATTTTGGAAATCAGTTTGGCAGTTCCTCAAAAAGTTAAACATAGAGTTACCATAGGGCCCAGCAATTTCACTCCCAGGTGTATACCCAAGAGAACTGAAAACGTGTTCACACAGAAAGAAACTTGTACATGAATGTCTATAGCTGTGTTATTCCTAGTAACCAAAAGTGGAAATAAACCAAATGTCAATCAAGTGATGAATAAACAAATTGTGATATATCCATACAGTAAATTATTACTTAATCATAAAAAGAAATGAAGTACTGATACAATAAACAATTGTGGATGGACCTTGACAAAATCACAAGTGAAAAAAGCCAGACACAAAAAGCCACATATTCTATGATTCCATTAATTTTTTTTGAGATTTATTTTTTTAAAAGATTTTATTTATTTGGCAGAGAGAGACACAGTGAGAGAGGAAACACAAGCGGGGGAGTGGGAGAGGGAGAAGCAGGCTTCCCGCAGAGCAGGGAGCCCGATGCGGGCTCGATCCCAGGACCCTGGGATCATGACCTGAGCCGAAGGCAGATGCTTAACCACTGAGGCACCCAGGTACCCCTTCTATGATTCCATTTATAAGAAATATCCAGAATAGAGGTGCCTGGGTGGCTCAGTCCGTTGGGTGTCTTACTCTTCATTTCGGCTCAGGTCGTGATCTCATGGGTCATGGGATCCAGCCCCACACTGGGATCCATGCTCAGCAGGGAGTCTGCTTGAAGATTCTCTTCCTCAGCCCCTCCCTCCACGCGTGCGAGCGTGCGTGCGCTCTCTCTCTCTCTCAAATAAATAAATCTTAAAAGAAGAAATATCCAGAATAGACAAATCCTTAAAGACATAAAGTAGATTAGTGGTTGCCAGTGGCTGAGGGGAAGGGGAAATGGAGTGACTGTTAGTGGTTTATTAGTTTGCTAAGGCCACCATAACAAAGTATCACAACTGGATGGCATAAACAACAGAAATTTATTGTCTCACACAAAAAGAAGAAATTTATTGTCTCACAGTTCTGGAGACTAGAAGTCTGAAATCAAGGTGTCACCAAGGCCTATGCTCCCTCTGAAGGTACTAGGGAAGGATTTGTTCTAGACTTCTCTCCTAGTTTCTGGTAGTTCCTTGGCTTGTGACAGCCTAAATCTAATCTTCACTAGTGTTCTCCCTATGTGTGTGTCTGTTTCAGTGTCCAAATGTCCCTTTTCATAAGGGTATCAGTCATATTGGATTGGGGACCAACCCTACCCCTCTGTGAATTCATCTTAACTAGCTTCATCTGCAGTGACCCTATTTCCAAATAAGGTTGCTTTCTGGGGATTAGGGCCTTAAACATGAAATCTGGGGGACAAACACAATTCAACCTGTAACAGATGGGTGTGGAGTTTCTTTTGAGAGTGGTGAAAATTTTCTGGGAGTTAAGAGAGTGGTGATGGTTGCACAACATTGTGAATATACTAAAACCCACTGAATTGAACACTTTGTAATGGTGAATTTTATGTGAATTAAATTTTAATTTAACAATTACAAAAACACACCTTAAATCTTCTGGTAAGGTCGCCTTTTTCAGGCATGGATATGCTATTATTCTCCACCACTTCTGTAGAATATAAGCCCCCATGAGGACAGGGATTTTTGTATATTTTGTACCTCAGTGCCTAGAATACTGTTGGGAACATAATAGATGCTCAATAAATAGTTGTTGAATGACTAGATAAATGGGAGGTTTTATACCTTGTCTTAAATTTGTGCATTTGAGAAGTAATATCTTAAATATGTAACCCTTAAAGTTAATCTGCTTTTAGGGCGCCTAGGTGGCTCAGTCGTTAAGCGCCTGCCTTCCGCTCGGGTCCTGGGATCGAAACCCGCGTCGGGCTCCCTGCTCTGCGGGAAGCCTGCTTCTTCCTCTCCCCCTGCTTGTGTTCCCTCTCTCGCTGTGTCTCTGTCAAATAAATAAAATCTTTTAAAAATAAATAAATAAATAAAAACAATGATGATGACGACGACGACAACAACAACAACAAAAAACCAAGCTCACAGTACAGAGAATAGATTGGTGGTTGCCAGATGTGGGGTAAGAGTTAGGCAAAATGGGTGAAGGGAGTCAAAAGATACAAACTTCCAGTTATAAAGTAAGTCACGGAGGGGGCGCCTGGGTGGCTCAGTCGTTAAGCGTCTGCCTTTGGCTCAGGTTGTGATCCCAGGGTCCTGGGATCAAGCCCTGCATTGGGCTCCCTCCTCAGCGGGAAGCCTGCTTCTCCCTCTCCCACTCCCCCTGCTTGTGTTCCCTCTCTCGCTGTGTCTCTCTCTGTCAAATAAATAAATAATAATAAAAATCTTTAAGAAAAATTAATCTGATTTTAAGTACTACAGTCAAACCAGTGCCTTAATTATCTTCTCACGGCAGAAATCTCATTATGACCTTAATAAAGAGGGATGTCAGGTCTAATTCAGGCTCATAACTGCACAGAGAGCTTTTTTAATGAAAAAAAATTTCTCTGAGATGGAGTTTTTTACTATCTCCCATGTTCCTACTCTGTTAATACTTGCTTTTGGATTCCCATTTTCTCAACTCCCTCCTGCCTTTCATGTAGCCTCTCTGGATGGTTCCCCCATTGGCTGAATCCGACTAGAAACCAGAAGGCAAGAGAGCCTGATAGATGCAGAGGCCAGCCTCCTTAGACACACAGGCAGGACAGAGAAGGTGGTAAGTGGATCTGTAGAAGCAAAGAGAAATATCCAGCTCGGATATAAGGGGATACATTTTCTGAATTGAATTGTCAAGCTTTGGAACCCTATGTTAATTGGTGAATAGTATAAAGTCTTCATGGATTTGGAAATGCCCTTCAATGTTATCCTTAATTGAGGCAAAGGGGCCAGACCTTGAACCCCACATCTACCAGTTATTTGGAGGTGGAATGCCCTTGGAGATGGGACATAACTTTGGTCAGTAACTTTCTTCATCCTAGGAAGTGCCTAGACAGAGACTCAGATGAGAGTTATTAGCTACCTGAGAGAATGAGTTACTTAATTCTGAAGGGGGAGACATCTGAGAGGCACACTATTGCATATACTATATGCTTTATTACATTACGTATCAAGGCTGTATGATGCTTTTGAGATGGAGGGAATGGATGATGGTAGGAAGTAATAAAACTGGAGCTGGAGTGAGGGCCAAGGGAATGATGGAAAGAGAAGGCTAGAAGAGTTAAAGACTGAAGAACAAGTGATGGGTTCTTTAGACTTTCAGTGATCAATGAGATCTTTCCCTTACAGTAACCTCCTATGAGTGAAAATGGTGTGACTTCATATCCTCACCCACTGGAGTACATGGGCTCTATTGTGAGTCCAGATAAACAGACAAGAAGAAAAGCCTGTGAAAGGAACCTGAAGGAGAGAATTTTTTCTAAGGCAAGTTTTGTTTTGTTTTGTTCTCATCAGTCCCTCTCATATCATTGTCAAATGCCTCCATCATCTAACACAAGTCAAGCCCTCGTAAAAGGATGAATTCCTAGTTTGCTAAGGACTTTTATCATAAATGAATGTTGAATTTTTTCAAATTTGTTTTGCATCAGTGGATCTTATCAAGTCATTTTTTTTAGAATGTTAATATGATGCATTACATTGATAGATTGCTCCAAATATCAAACCTTCCTTGCATTCCTGAAATAAGATATATCTTTTTATATATTACTGGATTTGATTTGCTAATATTTAGTTGTGCATTTCTGTATCCCTTGTTCATGAGGGATACTGGTCTGTACTTGTCTGTCTTTCTTTTCGAAGATTTATTTTTTAAAAGATTTTATTTATTTGAGAAAGAAAGAGAGAGAGAGAGAGTGAGCACAAATGCAAATGAGAGGGGCAGAGGGGGAAGAAGAAGAAGAGAGAATCTCAAGCAGACTCCCAGCTGAGTGCTGAGCCTGACGCAGGCCTCCATTTCATGACCCTGAGATCATGACCTGAGCCAAAACCAAGAGTCAGACGCTTAACTGCCTGAGCCACCCAGGCACCCCTAAAGATTTTATTTTTAAGTAATCTCTACACCCAACATGGGGCATGAACTTACAACCCCAAGATTGAGTCACCAGCCAGACACCCCTATACTTTTCTTTCTTTATAATTAATTCAGTTGCCTGGGTTGCAGTGCTCACATCTTACATTTCCTTTCTAGGAGTTCCCAACATCCTTGTGCTGCTACCTCAAAGCAACTTCATGTCCCTTGCCCAGTTCCAAAGTTGTTAGACCAACACCATGTACCTATCTCTAGAGTTCCATGACAATTAGCCTCATGAAAATGGAAGCCTAATTAAATGCTTTACTCAAAATGAATTTTCTCAAAACCAATACATAAAAAGTAGGAAATACTTTCAACTAGGTTTAAAAAAAAAAAGATCTACCTGACCTACACTCTCTTTTCTCCCTATCACACGTAAATAATAAATAAAGCATTTATAAGGAACATATTAACAATGCTTATTTATGACACTGACAACATCTAGTCCAACTACCAGCCTCACTGGTACACAGCCAAGGGTTGTATTCATTTTCTTCTCCTTGGCATCAGTCTCTGTATTTCTCAGATCCAAGGGGTATTCTTCCATCTTGGTGATCTGGTCCTGTCTCAGTCAGACTGCAATGAGTTCCTTGTCTTCCTAAAAGTCATCGTGACACAGTGATTAAAAGCATGCGCTCTGGAGCCAAACTGCCTGAGTTTGAAACCTGCCTCTGCCACTTACTCGCTGTGTGGTCTTAAGCAAGTTAATTAACCTATCCATGCCTCAGCTTTCTCGTCTGTATTATTATAGGAATAATAAGTATACCTACTCCTTAGAGCTATTGAGTGGGGACTAAATGGAACTAATATCAATAAAGTACTTAGAACAGTGCCTTATCTGTATTTAGATAAGATCTGTATTTATCTAAATAAATCAGTGCCTATTTGTATTTAGATACAGAGTAAGCACCGTATAAGGATGAGCCATTATTGTCAGTATTCCAAAGTGACTGAGATCCTCTGGAATTCAGTGTTGTTGGCCTTTGCCAGCTTCTTCATATTGTCTATGATGTTCACTGACATTTTCCAGTCCTGGTTTCTCTTCATAGTAAATCTTTCTTCTGCCTTCCCAGTCCCCTGCCAAAAACAAAACTATTGGGACACACAGTATCATCTTTCAGTCTTTTGATTCCCACCTGGCCATATAAGAATGGGTCTTGGGGCTGGAATACGTCCTTACCAAGTGATGAAGAGCCCCATGCAGCATGTGCTCATGTGAATATCTTTCCCTGTTGCAAGTTCAATATATGTGCCTTTGTTCTGCTTAAGTATGTGTGTCATATGACACCTGGCCAACCCCACTGCTGGCCAACAAGGGGAAAGGACAAGAAGGGTGTTCACAGGCGAATTGCCCTGGTTCAGCTGTGGGGAGAGACCCACTGGCCATGGGGGACCAACACCCACTATTGAAGCTGATCTTGCTCTGTCTTTTATCTATGTAAGTAACACGCTGTTCCATCCAGTGCTTGGCTGCATTGTGTTTTCCTTGGTGACTCCAATACCAAGATGTGGTGGACTGAGGTGTTTGGAATTCTCCCCTGTGGTGGTAACTGGTGCACAGCGTTCTGCTCAACAAAAGCAAAGCAAAACAAAACAAAGCATCCCACTCAGGAAGTTCATTTGCAAGAATGACAGGTAGGCCTGGTGTCATGAACTCCTGGCATTAGTTCCAGTCCATGCCAACGGGAACTAAGTCACCCTGACCTGGTCATTGACTCTCCTTAAGGTTACTCTCTGGTGTGGGAAAACCAAAAGAGCAAGGGTAGAATGCATGTCTCAGAGTTTGAACAAATGTTAACTCAAAAAACAAGCAAAGATTCATGCACCCATGTCATTTCTGGAAATGTTCCTTTGGAAATGTGGATTTTCTTTTTTTTTTTTTAAGATTTTATTTATTTATTTATTTAATTTTATGATGTTATGTTAGTCACCATACAGTACATCATTAGTTTTTGATGTAGTGTTCTATGATTCATTTTTTGCATATAACACCCAGTGCTCCATGCAGTACGTGCCCTCCTTAATACGCATCACCAGGGTCACACATCCCCCACCCCCCCCAAAACCCTGTTTGTTTCTCGGAGTCCGTAGTCTCTCATGGTTCATCTCCCCCTCTGATTTCCCCCCCTTCCTTTTTCCCTTCCTTCTCCTAATGTCCTCCATGCTATTCCTTATGTTCCACAAATAAGTGAAACCATATAATAATTGACTTTCTCTACTTGACTTATTTCACTTAGCATAATCTCCAGTTCCATCCATGTTGATGCAAATGTTGGGTATTCATCCTGATGGCTGAGTAATATTCCATTGTATATATGGACCACATCTTCTTTATCCATTCATCTGTTGAAGGACATCTCAGCTCCTTCCACAGTTTGGCTATTGCGGACATTGCTGCTATGAACATTGGAGTGCATATGGCCCTTCTTTTCACTACATCTGTGTCTTTGGGGTAAATACCCAGGAGTGCAATTGCTGGGTCATAGGGTAGCTCTATTTTTAACTTTTTGAGTAACCTCCATACTGTTTTCCAAAGTGGCTGTACCAACTTGCATTCCCACCAACAGTGTAAGAGGGTTCCCCTTTCTCCACAACCTCTCCAACATTTGTTGTTTCTTTCCCTGTCCATTTTTGCCATTCTAACTGGTAACGTGGTACCTCAATGTGGTTTTGATTTGAATTTCCCTGATGGCTAATGATGATGAACATTTTTTCATGTGTCTGTTAGCCATTTGTATGTCTTCTTTGGAGAAGTGTCTGTTCATGTCTTCTGCCCATTTATTGACTTGATTATTCTTTTTTGGGTGTTGAGTTTGAGAAGTTCTTTATAGATCTTGGATACCAGCCCTTTGTCTGTAGTGTCATTTGCAAAAATCTTCTCCCATTCTGTGGGTTGCCTCTTTGTTTTGTTGACTGTTTCCTTTCCTGTGTAGAAGCTTTTTATCTTGATGAAGTCCCCAAAGTTCATTTTCGCTTTTGTTTCCCTTGCCTTTGGGGATGTGTCTTGAAAGAAGTTGCTGTGGCCGATGTCAAAGAGGTTACTGCCTATGTTCTCCTCTAGGATTTTGATGGATTCCTCTCTCACATTGAGGTCTTTCATCATTTTGAGTTTATCTTTGTGTATGGTGTAAGAGAATGCTCAAGTTTCATTCTGTTTATAGCTGTCCAATTTTACCAGCACCATTTATTGAAGAGACTGTCTTTTTTCCATTGTGTATTTTTTCCTGCTTTGTCGAAGATTATTTGACCATAGAGTTGAGGGTCCATATCTGGGCTCTCTATTCTGTTCCATTGGCCTATATGTCTGTTTTCGTGCCAGTACCATGCTGGCTTGGTGATCACGGCTTTGTAATATAGCTTGAAATCAGGCAACTTTGTTTTTCTTTTTCAACATTTCCTTGGCGATTCAGGGTCTTTTCTGATTCCATACAAATTTTAGGATTGTTTGTTCCAGCACTTTGAAAAATGCCATTGGAATTTTGATTGGGATGGCATTGAAGGTATAGATTGCTCTGGTAGCATAGATATTTTAACAATGTTTATTCTTCCAATCCATGAGCATGGAATGTTTTTCCATCTTTTTGTGTCTTCTTCAATTTCTTCCATGAATGTTCTGTAGTTCCTAGAGTATATATCCTTTATCTCTTTGGTTAGGTTTATTCCAAGGTATCTTATGGTTTTTGGTGCTATTGTAAATGGAATTGATTCTCTAATTTCTCTTTTTACAGTTACATTGTTAGTGTATAAGTAAGCAACTGATTTCTGTGCATTATTTTGTATCCTGCCACATTACTGAATTGCTGGATGAGTTCTAGTAACTTGGGGGTAGAGTCTTTTGGGTTTTCCACATAAAGTATCATGTCATCTGCAAAGAGAGCGAGTTTGACTTCTTCTTTGCCAATTTGAATAACTTTTATTTCTTTTTGTTGTTTGATTGCTGTTGCTAGGACTTCTAGTACTATGTTGAACAACAGTATTGAGAGTGGGCATACTTGTCGTGTTCCTGATCTTAAGGGAAGGGCTCTCAGCTTTTCCCCACTGAGAATGATATTTGCTGTGGGTTTTTCATAGACGGATTTTATGAACTTGTGGAATGTTCCTTCTCTCCCTATACTCTGAAGAGTTTTAATCAGGAAAGGATGCTGTATTTTGTCAAAGGCTTTTTCTGCATCAAGAGGACCATATGGTCCTTCTCTCTCCTCTTATTAATGTGTTCTATCACATTGACTGATTTGCAAATGTTGAACCACCCTTGCATCCTGGGGATAAATCCCACTTGGTCGTGGTGGATGATCCTTTTAATGTACTGTTGGATCGTATTAGCTAGGATTTTGTTGAGAATTTTGGCATCCATATTCATCAGGGGTATCTGTCTAAATTTCTACTTTTTGATGGGGTCTTTGCCTGGTTTGGGGATCAAGGTAATGCTGGTCTCATAGAATGAGTCTGGAAGCTTTCCTTCTGTTTCTTTTTTTTTTTTTTTTTTAAGATTTTATTTATTTATTTGAGAGAGAGAGAATGAGAGAGAGAAAGAGAGCATGAGGAGGGGAGGGTCAGAGGGAGAAGCAGACTCCTCGCTGGGCAAGGAGCCCGATGCAGGACTCGATCCCAGGACTCCAGGATCATGACCTGAGCCGAAGGCAGTCGCTTAACCAACTGAGCCACCCAGGCGCCCGCTTCTGTTTCTATTTTTTGAAACAGCTTCAGGAGAATGGGTATTATTTCTTCTTTGAATGTTTGGTAGAATTCCCCAGGGAATCCATCAGGCCCTGGACTCTTGTTTTTTTGGGAGGTTTTGGATCACTGCTTCAATCTCGTTACTGGTTATTGGCCTATTCAGGTTGTCTATTTCTTCCTGTTTCAGTCTTGGTAGTTTATAGGTTTCCAGGAAGGCATCCATTTCTTCCTGGTTGCTTAATTTATTGGCATATAATTGTTGATAATAATTTCTAATAATTGTTTTTATTTCCTTGGTGTTAGTTGTGATCTCTCCCCTTTCATTCATAATTTTATTAATTTGGGTCCTTTCTCTTTTCTTTTGGATAAGTCTGCTTAGTGGTTTATCGATCTTATTAATTCTTTCAAAGAACCAGCCTCTAGTTTCGTTGATCTGATCTGTGTTTCTGGTTTCTAATTCATTGATTTCTGCTCTAATCTTAATTGTTTCTCTTCTAATGCGTGGCTTAGGCATCATTTGTTGCTTTTTCTCCAGTTCTTTAAGGTGTAAAGATAGTTGGTGAATTTGGGATTTTTCTATTTTTTTGAGTGAGGCTTGGATGGCTATGTATTTCCCCCTTAGGACCGCCTTTGCAGTATCGCATAGGTTTTGGACCGATGTGTTTTTGTTCTCATTGGTTTCCATTAATTGTTTAAGTTCTTTGATTTCCTGTTTGACCCAAACATTCTTGAGCAGAGTGGTCTTTAGCTTCCAAGTGTTTGAATTTCTTCCAAAATTTTTCTTGTGATTGCATTCCAGTTTTAAAGCATTATGGTCTGAGAAAATGCAGGGAATAATCTCGATCTTTTGGTATTGGTTGAGACCTGATTTGTGACCCAGTATGTGGTCTATTCTGGAGAAAGTTCCATGTGCGCTTGAGAAGAATGAGTATTCTGTTGTTTTAGGGTGGAATGTTCTGTATATATCTATGAGGTCCATCTGGTCCAGTGTGTCATTCAAAGCTCTTGTTTCCTTGTTGATTTTCTGCTTAGATGATCTGTCCATTGCTGAGAGTGGAATATTGAGGTCTCCTACAATTAACGTATTGTTATCAATAGGACTCTTTATTTTGGTTAACAGTTGGCTTATGTAGATGGCTGCTCCCATGTTGGGGGCATAGATATTTACAATTATTAGATCTTCTTGTTGGATAGACCCTTTAAGAATGATATAGTGTCTTTCTGTGTCTCTAACTACAGTCTTTAGCTTAAAGTCTAATTTGTCTGATATGAGAATTGCTACCCCAGCTTTCTTTGGAGGTCTGTTGGCATGGAAGATTGATCTCCATCCCTTCACTTTCAGTCTGGATGTATCTTTAGGTTCAAAATGAGTCTCTTGTAGACAGCATATGGATGGGTCCTGTCTTTTTATCCGATCTGCGACCCTGTGCTGTTTTATGGGAGCATTTATGCCGTTTACATTGAGAGTGATTATTGAAAGATATGAATTTATTGTCATCATATTGCCTGTGAAGCCTTTGTTTCTATAGATTGTCTCTGTAAATTTCTGTTCTATATCACTCTTGGGGTCTTTCTCCTTTTATAGAACCCCCCTTAATATTTCTTGCAGGGCCTGCTTCGTGGTCACATATTCTTTCAGTTTCTGCTGGTCCTGGAAGCTCTGCATCTCTCCATCCATTTTAAATGAGAGCCTTGCCGGATAAAGTATTCTTGGCTGCTTGTTCTTCTCATTTAGTACCCTGAATATGTCTTGCCAGCCCTTTCTGGCTTGTCAGGTCTCTGTGGATAGGTCTGACGTTATTCTGATGTCCCTCCCTCTGTACATAAGGAATCTCTTCCCCCTAACTGCCCTTAAGATGGTTTCCTTGGTTCTAAGATTTGCGAGTTTTACTATAACATGCCGGGGCGTTGGTCTGTTTTCCTTGATATTGGGAGGGGTCCTCTCTGCCTCTAGGACATAAATGTTTGTTTAATTCCCCAGATTAGGGAAGTTCTCAGCTATGATTTGCTGAAATATATCTTCTAGTCCTCTCTCTCTCTCCAGCCCCTCAGGGATCCCAATAATTCTGACATTGGAACATTTCATGGCATCACTTATTTCTCTAATTCTGTTTTTTGTGGATTTTAAGCTGTTTCTCCCAGGCCCCCTCTTTTTCCTTCTTTTCTTTCAGTTTGTCTTCTAGATCACTAATTCATTCTTCTGCCTTGTTTACCCTAGCTGTTAGAATATCTAGATTAGATTGGATCTCATTGATAGCATTTTTAAGTTCTGCCAGTTCAGCTCTCATTTCTGCCCTTAGAGACTCCATGTTGCCATTAATCTATTTCTCCATTCTAGCTATCATCTTCATAACTGTTACCATGAAGTCTATTTTCGACATCTTGCTTATATCAATATCCATTAAGTCGGCGGGAGATGCCATTGTCTCTGGGACTTTTCTTTGTTGGGAGTTCCTCCTTCTAGTCATTCTGTTGAGTTGTGGTTGAGGGGATGTACAGTCAAAAATATCAACCACAATCCAGGCAAGGTGCACCCTCTTGACTGATGATCCTCTGCCCCCATAGAGATCCAGACATATAATCTTATATCTCAGGCTAATTTTGTGGGTGTTCAGAGTGGCTTGGTAGATATCTAGCTAAATTCAGGGGACTGGTTAAAACGGAGTCCCCACTCTTCTGCCATCTTGCCCAATCTTGGTAATGTGGATTTTCTGCAGAGTTATTGAGCGTTTCCTGGCTGGTATCTTGAAGCCAGCCAGAGTCCTTGTAGGACTGACACTCATAACTGCAGTAGGAGAAGAGGAATTCTGTTATATTTTCTTGGTGGGTAGCTCAGGGTAATGAATTAATATTTATTGAGTGAGCATACACCTCTACTACACTACTGTGCCAGGTACTATGACAAACAAAAATCAGACAATGGGCTGTTGAGCATAAGACAATGCTCTTGCCATAGAGAGGCTTCCAGTAGAGCAGAGGGACTGGAACCGGCCTAATTTTAACAATGCTACATAAGCAGGAGGATAATAAATGCATTTCAGGGACTTTAGAAGAACAAGAGAGAATTTCCAACTGAAACTGGAAAAGGCTTCATAAAGGAAGTGGCATTTGAGGAGGTCATTGAAGGGTGGCCAGGGTTTAGCATGCAGAGATGGAAACGAGGGTAAGAGGAGGGAAGGGCACTGCAGGCAAAGGAAATAGCTTGAATAAAGTACAGAGATAGAAAATGAATGAAGGGCATATGTGTAGGAAATACTGAATTGGTATCAAAGGAATGGGTATCAAAGGAATAGGGTGGAAAGATGGCTTTGACCAGCCAGATTTGACAGTACTTAAATGCTGGACTAACTTGGATTTTGGTTTTAAGATATTGGCTACAACTAATGGATTAAGAGAGAGGCAGGCCAAATTGAGTGTTTCACTTTTTTTTTTAAGTAATTTTTTTATTATGTTATGTTAGTCACCATACAGTACATCATTAGTTTTTGATGTAGTGTTCCATGATTCACTGTTTTCATATAACACCCAGTGCTCCATGCAATACATGCCCTCCTTAATACCCTCATTGGGCTCACCCATCCCCCCCACCCCCTGCCCCTCTAAAACCCTCAGTTTGATTCCTGGAGTCCATAGTCTCTCATGGTTCATCTCCCCCTCTGATTTCCCCCCCTTCATTTTTCCCTTCCTTCTCCTAATGTCCTCCATACTATTTCTTATGTTCCACAAATAAGCGAAACTATATGATAATTGCCTTTCTCTGCTTGACTTATTTCATTTAGCATAATCTCCTCCAGTTCCATCCATGTTGATGCAAATGTTGGGTATTCATCCTTTCTGATGGCTGAGTAATATTCCATTGTATATATGGACCACATCTTCTTTATCCATTCATCTGTTGAAGGACATCTCAGCTCCTTCCACAGTTTGGCTATTGTGGACATTGCTGATATGAACATTGGGGTGCATATGGCCCTTCTTTTCACTACATCTGTGTCTTTGGGGTAAATACCCAGGAGTGCAATTGCTGGGTCATAGGGTAGCTCTATTTTTAACTTTTTGAGTAACCTCCATACTGTTTTCCAAAGTGGCTGTACCAACTTGCATTCCCACCAACAGTGTAAGAGGATTCCCCTTTCTCCACGACCTCTCTGACATTTGTTGTTTCAACCCACAGAATGGGAGAAGATATTTGCAAATGATCCTACAGATAAAGGGCTGGTATCCAAGATTTATAAAGAACTTCTCAAACTCAACACCCAAAAAACATAATCAAGTCAAAAAATGGGCAGAGGACATGAACAGACACTTCTCCAAAGACATACAAATGGTTAAGAGACACATGTAAAAATGTTCAACATCATTAGCCATCAGGGAAATTAAAATCAAAACCACATTGAGTTACCACCTTACACCAGTTAGAATGGCAAAAATTGACAAGACTAGTGTTGCACTTTAAAAAAGTTAACCAGCTGACAAGAGATTCATTTTAGACCTAAAAACACCTGCAGATTGAAAGTGAGGGGATGGAGAACCATCTATCATGCTAATGAACATCAAAAGCAAGCCTGGTAAAAAGAAAGCCAGGTAGCCATACTTATTTCAGACAAACTAGGTTTTAAAACAAAGACTATAACAAGAGATGAAGGGCATTATATCGTAATTAAGGGGTTTATCCATCAAGAATATCTGACAATTATGAATATTTATGCCAACTTAGGAGCACCCTAATACATAAATCAATTAATAATAAACATAAGGAAACTCACTGATAATAATATAATAATAGTAGACGACTTTAACACCCTATTTACAGCAAAGGACAGATCATCTAAGCAGAAAACAAGGAAACAATGGCTTTGAATGACACACTGGACCAGATGGACTTAATAGATATATTCAGAACACTTCATCCTAAAGCAGCAGAATACACATTCTTTTCAAATGCACATGGAACATTCTCCAGAACAGATCACATACTGGGTCACAAATCAGCCCTCAAAAAGTACAAAAAGATGGAGATCATACCACGCATATTTTCAGAACACAACACTATGAAACTTGAAGTCAACCACAAGAAAAAATTTGGAAATGGGGTGCCTGGTTGGTTCAGTCGTTAAGCGTCTGCCTTTGGCTCAGGTCATGATCTCAGGGTCCTGGAATCAAGCCCTGCATCCAGCTCCCTGCTTGGCGGGAAGCCTGCTTCTCCCTCTCCCACTCCCCCTGCTTGTGTTCCCGCTCTTGCTATCTCTCCCTGTCAAATAAATAAATAAAATCTTTAAAAATATTTTTGGGAGGACCACAAATACGTGGAGGTTAAAGAACATCCTAGTAAAGAATAAACGGATTGGCCAGGAAATTAAAGAAGAAACAAAAACATACATGGAAGCAAATAAAAATGAAAACACAACAGTCCAAAACCTTTGGGAGGCATAAAAGGCAGTTCTAAGAGGGAAGTATATATCAGTACAGGCCTACCTCCAGAAGCAAAAAATTTCTCAAATTCACAACCTAACCTTACACCTAAAGGAGCTAGAAAAGGAACAGCAAATAAAGCCTAAAGCCAACAGAAGAAGGGAAATAATTAAGATTAGATCAGAAATAAATGATGTAGAAACAAACAAACAAACAAAAAACACAGTGGAATGTATTAACGAAACTAAGAGCTGGTTCTTTGAAAGAATTAATAAAATTGATAAACCCCTAGCCAGACTTATCAAAAAGAAAACAGAAAGGACCCAAATAAATAAAATCATGAATGAAAGAGGAGAGATCATAACCAATACCATAGAAACTCAAACAAAAATAAGAGAATACTATGAAAAATTATATGCCAACAAACTGGGCAACCTAGAAGAAATGGACAAATTCCTAGAAACCTACAAACAGCCAAAACGGAAACAGAAAGAAATAGAAAATTTAAACGGACCCATAACCAGCAAAGAAATTGGATCAGTAATCAAAAATCTCCCAACAGACAAAAGTCCTGGGCCAGATGGCTTCCCAGGGGAAATCTACCAGACATTTAAAGAAGAGTTAATACCTGTTCTTCTGAAACTGTCCCAAAAAATAGAAATGTAAGGAAAACTCCCAAACTCATTCTATGAAGGCAGATTACCTTTATTCCAAAACCAGACGAAGACCCCACAAAAATGAGAATTACAGGGTGCCTGGGTGACTCCGTCGTTAAGCGTCTGCCTTCAGCTCAGGTCATAATCCCAGGGTCCTGGGATCGAACCCTACATCAGGCTCCCTGCTCAGCAGGAAGCCTGCTTCTCCCTCTCCCACTCCCCCTGCTTGTGTTCCCTCTCTCGCTGTGTCTCTCTCTGTCAAATAAATAAATAAAATCTTAAAAAAAAAAAAGGAGAATTACAGGCCAATATCCCTGATGAACGTGGATGCAAAAATTATTAATAAAATACTAGCAAGTTGAATTCAACAGTACATTAAAGGAATTATTCACCACAATCAAGTGGGATTTATTCCTGGGCTGCAAGTTTGGGTCAATATTCACAAATCAATCAACGTGATACACCACATTAATAAAAGGATAAGAACCATATGATCCTCTCACAAGATGCAGAAAAAGCATTTGATGAAGTACAACGTCCATTCCTGATAATAACCCTCAACAAAGTGTGGATAGATAGAACATACCTCAAAATCATAAAGGCTATATATGAAAGACCCACAGCTAATATCATCCTCAATGGGGAAAAACTGAGAGCATTTCCCCTATGGTCAGGAACAAGACAAGGATGTCCACTCTCACCATTAATATTTAACATAGTACTGGGAGTCTTAGCTTCAGCAATCAGACAACAAAAAGAAATAAAAGGCATCCAAATTGGCAAGGAAGAAATTAAACTTTTACTATTTGCAGATGACATGATACTCTATATAGAAAACTTGAAGACTCCACCAAAAAATTACTAGAATTAATACGTGAATTCAGCAAAGTTGCAGGATATAAAATCAATCTGCAGAAATCCATTGCATTTCCATATACCAATAATGAAGCAGCAGAAAAAGAAATCAAGGAATTGATCCCATTTGCAACTGCACCAAACACAGTAAGATATGTAGGAATAAATCTAACAAAGAGGTAAAAGATCTGAACTCTGAAAACTATAGGACACTTATGAAAGAAATTGAAGAGGACACAAAGAAATGGATAGCAGGGGAGCCTGGGTGGCACAATTGGTTAAGCATCCAACTCTTGGTTTTGGCTCAGGTTGTGATCTCAGGGTCAGGAGATAGAGACCTGGGTTGGGCTCTGTGCTCAGCATGGATTCTGCTTGAGATTCTCTCTCCCTCTCCCTCTACCACTTCTGCTCATGCTCCCTCTCTCTAAAATAAATAAAGAACTCTTTTTAAAAAAATAAATGTAAAAGCATTCCATGCTCATGGATTGAAAGAACAAACATTGTTAAAATGTCTGTACTACCCAAAGCAATCTACACATTTAATGCAATCCCTATCAAAATACCACCAGCATTTTTCACAGAGCTAGAACAAACATTCCTAAAATTTGTATAGAACCACAAAAGCCCCAAATAGCCAAAGCGATTCTGAAAAAGAAAAACAAAACTGGAGGCATCACAATTCCGGATTTCAAGCTATATTACAAAGCTGTAGTCATCAAGACAGTATGGTACTGGCACAAAAACAGACACATAGATCAATGGAACAGAATAGAGAGCCCAGAAATGGGCCCATAACTATATGGCCAACTAATCTTCAACAAAGCAGGAAGGAACATCCAATGGAAAAAGACAGTCTCTTCAACAAATAGTGTTGGGAAAACTGGACAACAACATGCAGAAGAATGAAACTGGACCACTTTCCTACACCATACACAAAAATAAATTCAAAATGGATCAAAGACCTAAATGCCCATCAAAACCCTAAAGGAGAACACAGGCAGAAACCTCTTTGACATTGGACATAACATTTTCTTACTAGACACATTGCCAGAGGCAAGGGAAACAAAAGCAAAAATGAACTACTGGGACTTCATCAAGATAAAAAGTTTCTGCACAGTGAAGGAAACAATCAACAAAACTAAAAGGCAAATGGGAGAGGATATTTGCAAATGACATAGCTGATAAAGGGTTAGTATCCAAAATCTATAAAGAACTTATCAAACTCAATACCCAAAAAACAAATAATCCAGTTAAGAAATGGGCAGAAGACATGAATAGACACCTTTCTAAGGAAGACATCCTCATAGCTAACAGACACAAGAAAAGATGCTCAGCATTGCTCAGCATCAGTGAAATACAAATCAAAACCACAGTGAGATGCCACCTCACACCTGTCATTGGCTAAAATTAACCACACAAGAAACAACAGGTGTTGGCGAGGATGCAGAGAAAGGGGAACCTTCTGGCACTGCTGGGAATGCAAACTGGTGCAGCCCCTCTGGAAAACAGTTTGGAGGTTCCTCAAGAAGTTAAAAATAGAGCTACCTTACAGTCCAGCAGTTGCACTACTAGGTATTTACCCAAAGATACAATAATACAGATTTGAAGGGGCACATGCACCCTAATGTTTATAGCAGCATTAACAATAGCCAAACTATGGAGAGAGCCCATATGTCTGTTGACTGATGAATGGATAAAGAAGATGTGGTATATATATACAATGGAATATTACTCAGCCATCAGAAAAATGAAATCTTGCCATTTGCAATTACATGGATATAGCTAGAGTGTATTATGCTAAGTGAAATATGTCAGAGAAAGATGAATACGATATGATCTCACTCATGTGGAATTTAAGAAAGAAAATAGATGAACATATGGGAAGTTGGAAAGAAAAAAAGGAGAGAGGGAAACAAGCCATAAGAGACTCTTAATGAGGGGGGCAGAGCAAGATGGCGGAGGAGTAGGAGACCTGGATTTTGTCTCCTCTCAGGAATTCAGCTGGATAGGGATCAAACCAATCTGAACACCTACGAACTCAACAGGAGATCGAAGAAAAGAAGAGCAACAACTCTCTCATCAGAAAAGCGACCACTTTCTGGAAGGTAGGACGTGCGGAGAAGTGAATCCGAGGCGATATTCGGGAGGATAGACGGCGGGGGAGGGGCCTCCATCAGCCGCTTCTGGCAAGTGATAGAGCCACGGAGCAAAAATCGGAACTTTTAAAAGTCTGCTCCGCGGAGGGACGTCACTCTGGTGGCTAAGCGGGGGGTGGAACCCTCCGGGACAGTGTGGTCTCAGGACCCTCGGGGTCACAGAAAGACCGGGGGTGCCTGAGTGTGGCAGAGCTCCCAGGGATCGGAGCGGGGAAGCCGGCTGCAGAGGCGGAGCCCAGGCGCGGGCTCTCAGCTCGGGGTGGCCCTAAACCGTGATCCGCGGCACCGTCGGGCCCCTGCTCCTCCAGCAGGGACCCAACAAGCGGCAGATCCGGGGACACTCACCTTCCTCCCCCGGGAGGAGCCGGGCGGGAGGGCACCGCAGGGATCTGCTGGGTTTGGAGACTCCACCCGGGGTCGGGTGCCGGAGAGAGAAACGCGCGGTCACGGGCCGGGTGAGCACGGAGTGCGGCCGGAGACCGGGGAGACGGGAGTGACTGACGGCCTTTCTCTGGGGGCGCACTGAGGAGCGGGGCCCCGAGTTCTCGGCTCCTCCGGGGCGGAGATTGGGAGGCCGCCATTTTCACTCTCCGCCTCCAAAGCTGTACGGAAAGCTCGCAGGGAACAAAAGCCGCGGAGAGCAAACCCGAGCAGATGACTTAGCCGGGAGGGGGCAAGGGCGGGGCACTTCCGCCTCCGGCAGAGACATTTGGAAACCACGGCAACAGGCCCCTCCCCAGAAGATCAGCGAGAACAGCCGGCCAAGACCAAGTTTACCGATCAATGAGAACGGCAGAACTGCAGCGCTAGGGGAATACTGCACATAGAATTCATGGCTTTTTTACCATGATTCTTTAGTCTTTCAAAGTTAATTTTTTTTAAACTGTCTTTTTTTTTATTTTTCTTTTTCCCTTTTTCAACCAACATCTTATCAATCCCTTTTTTTAAAAAAAATTTTTTTATTTTTCATTTTTAGAGTCATATTCTATCCCTTCAGAGTAGTTACCTGTATTTTTGGCATATATATATAAGTTGTACTCTCTTTAAAATTTTGAGATAGTTTCTTCTAACAGATCAAAATATACCCTAAATCTCTATTGTATGGTTTTGTTCTACTCCCCTGCCTGATCACATTCTCTCCCTTTTTTTTTCCTTTCTTTTTAAAAAAATCTTCTTCTTTCTTTTTTCAAACAACTTATCAATTCCTTTTATAAAATTTTTTATAATTTCCATCTTTACAGTCATATTCCATCCCTTCATCATATCAACCCTTATTTTTGTACATATATAAGTTTTTCTTTCTTTAAAATTTTGGGAGGCACTTTCTTCTAACAGACCAAATACACCCAAAATCTAGTGTGTGGCACTGATCTATATACCAGCCTGACCATATTTGATCACATTCTGTTTTTTTGTTTCGTTTTGTTCTGTTTTTGTTTGTTTTTATCTTTATCTTTTTCTTTTCCTTTTTTTTTCTTTTTCTTTTTTCTCTCTTTCCCTTTCTTTTCCCACTGCTTCAGGTCTTTTCTGATTTGTTTAGAGTATATTTTCTGGGAACGTTGTTACCCTGTTAGCATTTTGTTCTCTCATTAATCTATTCTCCTCTGGACAAAGTGACAAGATGGAAAAAATCACTTCAACAAAAAGAACAAGAGGTAGTACCGACTGCCAGGGACCTACTCAATACAGACATTAGTACGATGTCAGATCTGGAATTCAGAATCATCACTTTAAAGATACTAGCTGGGCTTGAAAAAAGAATGGAAGTTATTAGAGAAACCCTTTCTGGAGAAGTAAAAGAACTAAAATCTAACCAAGTAGAAATCAAAAAGGCTATTAATGAGGTGCAATCAAATATGGGGGCGCTAACTGCTAGGATAAATGAGGCAGAAAAGAGAATCAGTGATATAGAAGACCAAATGATGGAAAATAAAGAAGCTGAGAAAAAGAGAGATAAACAACTACTGGATCACGAGGGCAGAATTCGAGAGATAAGCGATACCATAAGACGAAACAACATTAGAATAATTGGGATCCCAGAAGAAGAAGAAAGAGAGAGAGGGGCAGAAGGTATAATGGAGCAGATTATAGCAGAGAACTTCCCTAATTTGGGGAAGGAAACAGGCATCAAAATCCAGGAAGCACAGAGAACCCCTCTCAAAATCAATAAAAATAGGTCAACACCCAGACATCTAATAGTAAAACTTACGAGTCTCAGAGACAAAGAGAAAATCCTGAAAGCAGCTCGGGAGAAGAGATCTGTAACCTACAGTGGTAGAAACATTAGATTGGCAACAGACCTATCCACAGAGACCTGGCAGGCCAGAAAGGACTGGCAGGATATATTCAGAGCACTAAAGGAGAAAAATATGCAGCCAAGAATACTTTATCCAGCTAGGCTGTCATTGAAAATAGAAGGAGAGATAAAAAGCTTCCAGGACAAACAAAAACTAAAGGAATTTGCAAACACGAAACCAGCCCTACAAAAAATCTTGAAAGGGGTCCTCTAAGCAAAGAGAGAGCCTAAAAGCAACATAGACCAGAAAGGAACACAGACAATATACAGTAACAGTCACCTCACAGGCAATACAATGGCACTAAATTCCTATCTTTCAATAGTTACCCTGAATGTAAATGGGCTAAATGCCCCAATCAAAAGACACAGCCTATCAGATTGGATTAAAAAACAAGACCCATCGATATGCTGTCTGCAAGAGGCTCATTTTAGACCCAAAGACACCCCCAGATTGAAAGTGAGGGGGTGGAAAACCATTTACCATGCTAAGGGACACCAAAAGAAAGCTGGGGTGGCAATCCTCATATGAGACAAATTAGATTTTAAACCAAAGACTGTAATAAGAGATGAAGAAGGACACTATATCCTACTTAAAGGGTCTATCCAACAAGATCTAACAATTGTAAATATCTATGCCCCTAACATGGGAGCAGCCAATTATATAAGGCAATTAATAACAAAAGCAAAGAAACACATCGACAACAATACAATAATAGTGGGGGACTTTAACACCCCCCTCACTGAAATGGACAGATCATCTAAGCAAAAGATCAACAAGGAAATAAAGACTTTAAATGACACACTGGACCAAATGGACTTCACAGACATATTCAGAACAGTCCATCACAAAGCAACGGAATACACATTCTTCTCTAGTGCCCATGGAACGTTCTCCAGAATCGATCACATCCTAGGTCATAAATCAGGTCTCAACCGGTACCAAAAGATTGGGATCATTCCCTGCCTATTTTCAGACCACAGTGCTTTGAAACTAGAACTCAATCACAAGAGGAAAGTTGGAAAGAACTCAAATACATGGAGGTTAAAGAGCATCCTACTAAAGAATGAATGGGTCAACCAGGAAATTAAAGAAGAATTTAAAAAATTCATGGAAACCAATGAAAATGAAAACACAACTATTCAAAATCTTTGGGGTGCAGCAAAGGCAGTCCTAAGAGGAAAGTATATAGCAATACAAGCCTTTCTCAAGAAACAAGAAAGGTCTCAAGTACACAACCTAACCCTACACCTAAAGGAGCTGGAGAAAGAATAGCAAATAAAGCCTAAACCCAGTAGGAGAAGAGAAATAATAAAGATCAGAGCAGAAATCAATGAAATAGAAACTAAAAGAACAGTAGAACAGATCAACGAAACTAGGAGCTGGTTCTTTGAAAGAATTAACAAGATTGATAAACCCCTGGCCAGACTTATCAAAAAGAAAAAAGAAATGACCCAAGTCAACAAAATCATGAATGAAAGAGGAGAGATCACAACCAACACCAAAGAAATACAAACAATCATAAGAACATATTATGAGCAACTCTATGCCAGCAAATTAGATAACCTGGAAGAAATGGATGAATTCCTAGAGATGTATCAACTACCAAAACTGAACCAGGAAGAAATAGAAAACCTGAAAAGACCTATAACCACTAAGGAAATTGAAGCAGTCATCAAAAATCTCCCAAAAAACAAAAGCCCAGGGCCAGATGGCTTCCCAGGGGAATTCTACCAAACATTTCAAGAAGAATTAATACCTATTCTTCTGAAACTGTTCCAAAAAATAGAAATGGAAGGAAAACTTCCAAACTCATTTTATGAGGCCAGCATTACCTTGATCCCCAAACCAGACAAAGACCCCATCAAAAAGGAGAGTTACAGACCAATATCCCTGATGAACATGGATGCAAAAATTCTCACCAAAATACTAGCCAATAGGATCCAACAGTGCATTAAAAGGATTATTCACCACGACCAAGTGGGATTTATCCCTGGGCTGCAAGGTTGGTTCAACATCCGCAAATCAATCAACGTGATACAATACATTAACAAAAGAAAGAACAAGAATCATATGATCCTCTCAATAGATGCAGAAAAAGCTTTTGACAAAGTACAGCATCCTTTCTTGATCAAAACTCTTCAGAGTATAGGCATAGAGGGTACATACCTCAATATCATAAAAGCCATCTATGAAAAACCTACAGCGAATATCATTCTCAATGGGGAAAAACTGAGAGCTTTCCCCCTAAGGTCAGGAACGCGACAGGGATGTCCACTATCATCACTGCTATTCAACATAGTATTGGAAGTCCTAGCCACAGCAATCAGACGACAAAAAGAAATAAAAGGCATCCAAATTGGCAAAGAAGAAGTCAAACTCTCACTCTTTGCAGATGATATGATACTTTGTGTGGAAAACCCCAAAGACTCCACCCCAAAACTGCTAGAACTCATACAGGAATTCAGTAAAGTGGCAGGATATAAAATCAATGCACAGAAGTCCGTGGCATTCCTATACACCAACAAGACAGAAGAAAGAGAAATTAAGGAGTCGATCCCATTTACAATTGCACCCAAAACCATAAGATACCTAGGAATAAATCTAACCAAAGAGGCAAAGGATCTGTACTCAGAAAACTATAAAATACTCATGAAAGAAATTGAGGAAGACACAAAGAAATGGAAAAACGTTCCATGCTCATGGATTGGAAGAACAAATATTGTGAAGATGTCAATACTACCTAGAGCAATCTACACATTCAATGCAATCCCCATCAAAATACCTTCCACTTTTTTCAAAGAAATGGAACAAATCATCCTAAAATGTGTATGGCACCAGAAAAGACAACGAATAGCCAGAGGAATGTTGAAAAAGAAAAGCAAAGCTGGCGGCATCATAATTCCGGACTTCCAGCTCTATTACAAAGCTGTCATCATCAAGACAGTATGGTACTGGCACAAAAACAGACACATAGATCAATGGAACAGAATAGAGAGCCCAGAAATGGACCCTCAACTCTATGGTCAACTAATCTTTGACAAAGCAGGAAAGAATGTCCAATGGAAAAAAGACAGTCTCTTCAACAAATGGTGTTGGGAAAGTTGGACAGCCACATGCAGAAGAATGAAACTGGACCATTTCCTTACACCACACACAAAAATAGACTCAAAATGGTTGAAAGACCTCAATGTGAGACAGGAGTCCATCAAAATCCTAAAGGAGAACACAGGCAGCAACCTCTTCGACCTCAGCTGCAGCAACTTCTTCCTAGAAACATCGCCAAAGGCAAGGGAAGCAAGGGCAAAAATGAACTATTGGGACTTCATCAAGATAAAAGTCTTTTGCAAAGCAAAGGAAACAGTCAACAAAACCAAAAGACAACTGACAGAATGGGAGAAGATATTTGCAAATGACATATCAGATAAAGGGCTAGTATCCAAAATGTATAAAGAACTTATCAAACTCAACACCCAAAGAACAAAGAATCCAATCAAGAAATGGGCAGAAGACATGAACAGACATTTTTCCAAAGAAGACATCCAAATGGCCAACAGACACATGAAAAAGAGCTCAGTATCACTCAGTATCAGGGAAATCCAAATCAAAACCTCAATGAGATACCACCTCACACCAGTCAGAATGGCTAAAATTAACAAGTTCAGGCAATGACAGCTGTTGGCGGAGATGCAGAGAAAGGGGAACCCTCCTACGCTGTTGGTGGGAATGCTAGCTGGTGCAGCCACTCTGGAAAATAGTATGGAGGTTCCTCAAAAAGTTGAAAATAGAGCTACCATATGATCCAGCAATTGCACTATTGGGTATTTACCCCAAAGATACAAAAGTAGGGATCCGAAAGGGTACGTGCACCCCGATGTTTATAGCAGCAATGTGCACAATAGCCAAACTGTGGAAAGAGCCAAGATGTCCATCGACAGATGAATGGACAAAGAAGAAGTGGTATATATATACAATGGAATATTATGCAGCCATCAAAAGGAATGAGATCTTGCCATTTGCAACGATGTGGATGAAACTGGAGGGTATTATGGTGAGTGAAATAAGTCAAACAGAGAAAGACATGTATCATATGACCTCACTGATATGAGGAATTCTTAATCTCAGGAAACAAACTGAGGGTTGCTGGAATGGGGGGTGGGGTGGGAGGGATGTGGTGACTGGGTGATAGACACTGGGGAGTGTATGTGCTCTGGTAAGTGCTGTGAATTGTGCAAGACTGTTGAATCTCAGATCTGTACCTCTGAAACAAATAATGCAATATTTGTTAAGAAAAAAAAGAAGAAGAAGAAGATAGCAGGAGGGGAAGAATGAAGCAGGGGAAATCGGAGGGGTAGACGAACCATGAGAGATGATGGACTCTGAAAAACAAACTGAGGGTTCTAGAGGGGAGGGGGGTGGGAGGATGGGTTAGCCTGGTGATGGGTATTGAGGAGGGCACATTCTGCACGGAGCACTGGGTGTTATGCACAATGAATCATGGAACACTACATCTAAAACTAATGATGTAATGTATGGGGATTAACATAACAATAAAAAAAGAGACTCTTAATGATAGAGAATAAACTGAGGGTTGATGGAGGGAAGTGGGCGGGGGATGAGCTAGATGGGTGATGAGTATTAAAGAGGGCACTTGTTGTGATGAGCACTAGGTGTTGTATGTAAGTGATGAATCACTGAATTCTATTCCAGAAACCAATATTGCACTGTATGTTAACTAAAATTTAAATTAAAGACAAAATAAAATTAAATTAAAAGTTAATCAGCTGACATGTAGACCAAAGGAACAGAATAAAGAATCCAGAAATAAACTTTCACATTTATGGTAGTTGATTATCAACAAGGGTTCCAAGACAAGTCAACGGTGAAAGGAAATTATTCTCAACAAATGGTGCTGGGAAAACTGGTTATCCATATGCAAAAGAATGAAGATGGGTTTGTATCTTATACTATAAATAAAAATTAACTCAAAATGGATCAAAGACCTAATTATAGAGCTAATTCATAAAATCTTAGAAGAAAACATAATGGGAAAGCTTCATGACATTGGGTTTCTCAATGATTTTTGGATATGACATCAAAAGCACAGGCAATAAGAAAAATTAATTGGATGACATCAAAATTTTAAAAAGCTTTTGTGCATCAAAGGACAATATTAACAGAGTAAAAAAGCAACCCACACTATGGAAGACAATCTTTGCAAATCATATATATGATAAAAGATAATATCCAGAATGTATAAAAACTCCTACAGCTCAATGACGTCAAACAAACAACCCAATTAATAAATGGACAAGGAACTCAAGTAGACATTTCTGTAAAGAGGATATACAGATTGTCAATAAGCACGTGAAAATATACTCAATATCACTAATCAGGTAAATAGAAATCAAAACCACAATGAGATACCACATCCTACCCATTAGAATGGCTAGTATAAAACAAAACAAAACAAAACAGAAAATAACAAGTGTTGGCTAAGAATGTGGAGAAATCAGAACCCTTGTGCATTGCTGGTGGGGATGTAAAGTGATGTGGTTGCTGTGGAAAACAGCACGGTGATTTCTCATTAAAAAATTCAACATGGATTACCATATGATCTAGCAATCCCACTTCTAGGTGTGTACACAAAAGAAGTGAAAGCAGGGACTCAAACTGACATTTGTACACCATTGTTCATGACAGCATTATTCACAAAAGCCAAAAGGTGGAAACAACCCAAATGTCCCATCAGCAGATGAGTAAACAAAATGTGGTATATACACATAATGGAATATTATTCAGTCTTAAAAAGAAATGAAATTCCAGGGTGCCTGGATGGCTCAGTCACCTTAAACGTCTGCCTTCGGCTCAGGTCCTGATTTCAGGGTTCTGAGATTGAGCCCCGTGTTGGGCTCCCTGCTCAGTGGGGAGCCTGCTTCTTCCTCTCTCTCTTTCCCTGCCCCCCACCCTGCTCATGTTCGCACTCTCTCAAATAAATTAAATCTTTAAAAAAATAAAAAATAAAAATTAATGAAATTCTGACACATGCTACAGCATGGATGAATTTTGAGCACATGATGTTAAGTGGAATAAGCCAGACACAAAAGGATAAATTCTGTATGATTCCACTTAAATGAGGTACCTAGAGTAGTCAAATTCACGGAGCCAGAAAATAGAGAAGTGTTTTCCTGGGGTTGAAGGGAGGGTGAAATGAGAAGTTATTGTTTAAGAGGTACAGAGTTTCAGTTGGGGAAGGTGAAAATTTTCTGGAGATGGATGGTGGCGATGGCTGCCTAACGGTGTGAATGTACTTAATGCCACTGAACAATGTACTGAAAAATGGCTAAAATGGTAAATGTTATGTATATTTAAACATAATAAAAAAAGTTAAGCTGGCAACAGTGTGGGTGCAGAGAGAAACTTGAGACAAGTAGTTCTGCCAGGAGGAAATGGCCATGCTCCAGATTTGACACAATGAAATCTGGACTACAACCACCTGAATGCAGAGAGGAACCCTCTGGTCCTGATGGATCAGACTCAGAAGTTCTATGTTGGTGGATTTTCACTCCTGCCCACATTTCTCAATCTGAAAACATTTGGAGGCTGATGTTTGGACATGTAATATTTGTTCACAGCTGTCTGGTGAAGGAATAGTCTGAAGTCAACCCACACATGATTACTTCTGCTTCCTGGACTGGATTTACTTTTGACTGAAACAACTTTGACTCAAAATTCCAAGTGTTATCCTCACAGTAGCAAAAATGTGTTAAGCAGCTTCACTGAGGTATGATATACATTCTGTAAAATTCACCTGTTTTAGGTTTACTTCTTCCTTTCCAATCAATATGCCATGTATTTCTTTTTCTTGTCTTATTGCCCTGGCTAAAACATCCAGTACAATGTGGAATGGAAGTGAGAAGAGTGAACATCCTTGTCTTGTTCCCATTTAGGGAGAAAACTCTCAGTCTTTCACCGTTAATTTGATGTTAGTTGTGGTTTTTTCATAGATACCTTTTATCAGGTTGAGGACGATTCCTTCCATTCCCAGTGTGTTGAGTGGTTTTATCATGAAAGGGTGTTAGCTGTTGTCAATTTTTATCTGCATCTATAGAGATAACCATGTGGTTGTTGGCCTTTACTTTGTTAATATGGTGTATTCCACTGATTAATTATTGTGTGTTAAATCACAAAGTTACATTTCTGGGATAAATTCCCACTTGGTCATGACATGTAATCCTTTTTACATATTGTTTGATTTGGTTTGCTAGTATTTTGTTCCAGGTTTTTGTGTGTGCCTGTGTTTATAAAAATATTGGTCTATAGTTTTATTATGATGTCTTTGTCTGCTTTGGGTATCAGGGTAATATGAGCCCCATAAAATAAGTTGGGAAGTATACCCTACTCTTCTATTTTTTCGAAGAATTTCTGAGCTGTTCATTCTATAAGTGGCAGAATTCACCAGAGAAGGCATTTGGTCCTGGGATTTTCTTTGTGAGAAGTTTTTTATATTACTAGTACTAATTTAATCTCCTTGCTTTTTATAGTTCCCTTCACATTTTTTATTTCTTCTTGAGAAAGTTTCAGAAGTTTGTGTCTAAGAATTTATACATTTCGGGCACCTGGGTGGCTCAGTTGGTTGGGCGACTGCCTTCAGCTCAGGTCATGATCCTGGAGTCCCTGGATCGAGTCCCGCATCAGGCTCCCTGCTCGGCAGGGAGTCTGCTTCTCCCTCTGACCCTCCCCCCTCTCATCTGCTCTCTCTCATTCTCTTTCTCTCAAATAAATAAATAAAATCTTTAAAAAAAAAGAATTTATACATTTCATATCAGTTATCTAATTTGTTGGCATATAATTTTTGTAGTATTCCTTTAAAACATCCTGTTTCTGTAGGATCAATAGTAAAGTCCCCCTTCCATTCCTGATTCAATAATTTGAGTTTTCTTTCTTCTTTTCTACCTAAAGGTTTGTCAATTTATTGATCATTTCCACAAACTAACTTTTGGTTTGGTTGCTTTTGTATGATGCTTTTCTGATCTCTATTTTATTTAGTCCCCTATTAATGTTTATTATTTCCTCCCTTCTACTTGCTTTGGGTTTCATGTGCTCTTTTTTTTTTTTTTTTCTAGTTTCTTAAGGTGGAAGGTTAGGTTGTTGATTTGACATTTCTCTGGAGACTTCTTCTCTGACTTGTGTGTTATTTAGAAGTGGGTAGTTTCATCTTCAAATATTTTAGGATTTTCCAGCTATCTCTGTTTTTGGTTTCTAGTTTAACTCCACTATAATCAGAGAGCATACATCACATGATTTCTATTCTTTCAAGTAGGTTAAAGTGTTTCTAGAGCCCAGTATGTAGTCTATCATGGTGAATGTTCCATATGAGCTTGAGAAGAATGTGTATCCTGCTGTTGTTGGATAAATGTCAATTAGATTCAGTTGATTGATGATGCCATTCATTTCAGTTATATCCTTACTGATTTTATGCTGGCTGGACCTGTCAAGCATTGATAGAGGAGTGTTACAGTCTTCAACTATAATAGTGTATTTATCTACTCCTCCTTGCAGTTCTATCACTTTTTGCCTCAGGTATTTTGATGCTGTGTTGTTAGGTGCATATATATTAAGGATTCTTATTTCTCCTTGTTCTGAAGTCCACTTTGTATGAAATGTATATAGCTACTCCAGATTTCTTTAAATTACTGTTAGCATGGTATATATTTATCCATCTTTTATTTATTTATTTATTATATTCAATTAGCCAGCATATAGTACATCATTAGTTTTTTATTTAGTGTTCAACATATCCCTTTATTTTTTAGAAATTTTTTTTGTGGTAAAACACATATAACATGTAACACTTTAACCATTTAAAAGTGTACAAGTAAGTAACTTTTAGTACATTGAAAATGTGCAAACATGACCACTATCTACTTCCAGAACTTTTTCATCACCTGAAAAGGAAATCCCATACACACTAATCAGTCACACTCCACTCCACCTTTCCCCCCAGTTCCTGGCAACCACTAATCTGCTTTCTGTCTCTATGGATTTGCCCATTCTGAATATTTCATATAAATGGAACCAATAACATACGGCATTTTTGTGTGTCTGGTTCTTTTCACTTAGCATGATGTTTTCAAGGTTCATCTGTGTCGTACAATTTATCAGTACTCCATTCCTTTTTATAGTTGAACAATATACCACTGTATGGATAGGCCACATTTTGTTTATCCATTCATCAGATGATGGACATCTGGGTTGTTTCCTCCTTTTGACTATTGTGAATAGTGTTGCTATGAACATTCACATAGAAGGGGTGTGTTTTTTGGGCACCTGTTTTCAATTATTTTGGGTATATACTGATCTTAGTCTGCTTAGGCTGCCATAACAAAATACCACAGCTGAGATGGCTTAAACAAGAGAAATTTATTTCCTTGCAGTTCTGAAGGCTGGAAGTCTGAGGTCATGGTGCCAGCATAGTCAGTTTCTGGTGAGAGCTCACTTCCTGGCTTGTAGATGGCCACCTTCTTGCTATATCATCACATAGCCTTTCTTCATTGCATGTGTATGGAGAGGGAGAAAGAGAGAGAGAGAGCTTTCTGGTATCTCATCTTGTAAGAACACAAATTTTGTCAGACCCCATCCTTATGACCTCATTTAACGCTAAATACTTTCTTAAAGGCCTCATCTCCAAATACAGTGATGTGGGGGGGGGGGGGGTTAGAACTTCAACATATTAATTGGTGTGGGGGAAGTGGGACACGAACATTCAGTTCATAACAATACTCAAGAGTAGAATTGCTGGGTCATATGGTAATTTTATGTTTAACTTACTGAGGAGCCACCAGACTATTTTTCACAGCAGCTGTAACATTTTACATTCCACCAGCAATATATAAGGGTCCCAATTTCTCCACATGCTCACCAACACTCGCTATTTTATGTTTAAAAAAAAAAAACCACAACTATTAACCGTCCTAGTGGGTGCTAAGTGGTATCTCATTATGGTATTTATTTGCACTTCCCTAATGACTAAGCATGTTGGCATCTACTCAATTGCTTATTGGCAATTTATATATCTTCTTTGAGCTATATCTGTTCATGTCCTTTGCCCATTTTTAATTGGATTGTCTCCTTTTGGTAAAGTTTAGGAGTTTTTTTTTTTTTTTAGGAGTTTTTTTATATATATATTATGGATAAGAAAACTTTATCAGACATATAATTTGAAAATACTTTCTCCCCTTCTGTGGGTTTTATTTTCACTTTCTTGGCTGTGTCCTTTCATGCACGAAAGTTTTAAATTTTTATGAAGTCCAATTTATTTTTTATTTTCTTGCTGTGCTTTGCTGTCATACCTACGAAACCATTGCCAAACTGTTATGAAGATTTGCCCCTATGTTTACTTCTAAGAGTTTTATGACTTTAGCTCTAATATTTAGGTTTTTTATCCACTTTGAGTTAGTTTTTGGGTATGGTGTGAAGCAGAGGCACAGTTTCATTCTTTTGCATGTGGATATCCTGTTGTCCCAGCACAGTTTGTTGAAAAGCCTGTTCTTTCCCCCATTGAATGGTCTTGGCACACTTACCAAAGTTCAGTTGGCCATAGATGTATGGATTCATTTTGGACTCTCAATTTCATTCTGTTGATCTATATGTCTATCCTTATCTGCATTGTTTTTATTACCATGGCTTTGTAGTAAGTTTTGACACCAGGGAATGTTAGTCCTACTATTTTATTTCTCTTTTTCAAGACTATTTTGGCTATTCTTGGTCCCTTGAAATTCCATAAGAAATTTAGGAACAGCTTTCTTATTTCTGCAAAAAATAAAAAGGCCATTGGGATTTTGATAGGGATTTTATTGAATATAAGTATAATATGAATATAAATTTCTTTGGTTGACTATTGCCATCTTAACAATATTAAGTCTTTAAAGCCAGGACAAGAGACATTTTTCCATTTATTTAGGTCTTCTTTTTTTATTTTTTTATTTTTTTTAAAGATTTTATTTATTTATTCATGAGAGACAGAGAGAGAGAGAGAGAGAGAGGCAGAGGGAGAAGCAGGCTCCTGAGGAGCAGAGAGCCCGATGCGGGACTCGATCCCAGGACCCTGGGATCACGACCTGAGCCGAAGGCAGATGCTTAACCATCTGAGCCACCCAGGTGCCCGAGGTCTTCTTTTTTTAAAAGATTTTATTTATTTGAGAGAGAGACAGAGACAGAGAGAGCGCAAGTGGGGAGAAGGGCAGAGGCAGAAGGAGAAGCAGA
The DNA here is from genome assembly GCF_029215605.1 of Mirounga angustirostris. Taxonomy (NCBI): domain Eukaryota; kingdom Metazoa; phylum Chordata; class Mammalia; order Carnivora; family Phocidae; genus Mirounga; species Mirounga angustirostris. Next base: position 40,322,019 of record NW_026991719.1, read on the forward strand.
CTCCCCACTGAGCAGGGAGCCCTACGTGGGGCTTGATCCCAGGACCCCCAGGATCATGACCTGAGCTGAAGGCAGACGCTTAACACTGAGCCACCCAGGCGCCCTTATTTAGGTCTTCTTTAATTACTTTCAATGTTTTGTAGTTTTCAGGGTACAGGTCTTTCACCTTTTTGATTAAATTTATTCCTGAGTATTTTATTCTTTTGATGCTACTGTAAATGGAATCTTTTAATTTCCTTTTTGTATTTTTCACTGCTAGTATATAAAAATACAACTGATTTTTGCATGCTGATAATGTGCCCTGCAACTTTGCTGATTTTGTTTATTAGTTCTAATAGCTTTTTTATGTGGGGATTCTTCAGGATTTTCTCTATTATAGGATGATGTCATCTGTGATTAGAGATAGTTATACTTTTCCTTTTCCAATTTAGATGCCTTTTATTTCTTTTTCTTGCCTAATTGCTCTGGTTAGAATTTCTAGGACAATGTTGAATTGCAGTTACAAAAGGAGACATCCTTCTCTAGTTCCTAATCTTAGAGGGAAAGCTTTTAATATTTCACCATTGAGGAGGTTGTTAGCTGTGAGTTTTTCATAAATGCCTTCTATTATGTTAAGGAAGTTTTCTTCTATTCCTGGTTTACTGACTTTTTTTTTTTAATAATGAAAGGGTGTTGGTAATTTCAAATGCTTTTTTGCATCCATTGATATTATCATGTGGTTTTGCCTTCATTCTATTATTGTGCTGTATTACATTGATTGATTTTCTTATGTTGAAACATCCTTATGTCCCTGGGGTAAAACCCACTTAGTCGTGGTGTATAACCCTTTTAATATGTTGCTGGGTTTGGTTTGCTAGTATTTTGTTGAGAATTTTTAATTTATATTCATAAAGGGCCTTAGTTTGTAATTTTCTTTTCTTGGAGTTTCTTTGTCAGAGTGAATTTGGAAGTGTCACTTCCTCTTCTATTTTTGGAAAAGTTGGAAAAGGATTAGCATTAATTCTTTAAATGTTTGGTAACACTCATCAGTGAAGCCATCTGGTCTTCGACTTTGATGGAAATTTTTGATTACTGATTGAATTACTTTACTTGCTATACATCTGTTCAGACTTTTTTATTTCTTCTTGAAACAGTTTGTTAATTTCTGTTACTAGGAATTTGTGAATTTCATCTAGGTTATCTAACTTTTTGGTACAATTGTTTATAGTATTGTTTTACAAAACTTTTTATTTCTGTAAGGTCAGTAGGAGTGTCCTCATTTTCATTTCAAATTTTAGTTATCTTCATCTTCTCTCTTTTTTTCTTCAAGTCTAGCTAAAGGTTTGTTAATTGTGTTATTTTCAATGAATCAATGTGTAGTTTAGTTGATTTTCTTTACTGTTTTCTCTTTATTTTATTTATCTCTGATCTAATCTTTAGTATTTCCTTTCTTCTCCTAGTTTTGGATTTTACTTGGGTTGTTTTTTTTTTTTTTTACATTTTTATTTAAATTCCAGTTAGTTAATATACTGTGTAATATCAATTTCAGGTGTACAGTTTAGTGATTCAACACTTCCATACAACACTGGTGCTTATCACAAGTGCTCTCCTTAATCCCCATCACCTATTTCATCCATACCCCCACTCACCTCCCCTCTGGTAACCATCAGTTTGTTCTCTATAGTTAAGAGTCTGTTCCATGGTTTGCCTCTCTTTTTTTTCCCCTTTGCTCATTTGTTTTGTTTCTTAAGTTTCACATATGACTGAAGTCATATGGTATTTGTCTTTCTCTAACTTACCTCACTTAGCATAATACTCTCTAGCTCCATCCACATCATTGTAAATGGCAAGATTTCATTCTTTTTTATGGCTGAGTAATATCCCATTACACACACACACACCCCACACCTTCTTTATCCATTCATCAGTCGATGGACACCTGGGCTCTTTCCATAGTTTGGCTCTTGTAGATAATGCTGCTATAAACATCGGGGTTCATGTATCCCTTTGAATGAGTATTCTGTATTCTTTGGGTAATACCTAGTAGTGCAACTGCTGGATCATCAGGTAGTTTTATTTTTCACTTTTTGAGAAACCTCCATACTGTTTTCCAGAGTGGCCGCATCAGTTTGCATTCCCACCAACAGTGTTAGAGTGTTCCCCTTTCCTCACATCCTCACCAACACCTGTTGTTTCTTGTGTTGTTGATTTTAGCCATTCTGACAGGTGTGAGGTGATATCTCATTGTAGTTTTGATTTGTATTTCCCTGATGATCAGTGATGTTGAGCATCTTTTCACATGTCTATTGGCCATCTGTATGTCTTCCTTGGAAAAATGTCTATTCAAATCCTCTGCCCATGTAAAAATGCAATTAAAATTGGATTATTCTTTTTTGGGTATTGAGTTTTATAAATTCTTTGTATATTTTGGATACTAACCCTTTATCAGATGTGTCATTTGCAAATATCTTCTCCCATTCTGCAGATTGCTTTTTAGTTTGTTTATTGTTTCCTTTGCTGTGCAGAAGCTTTTTAGTTTGAAAAGGCATCCAAATCGGCAAGGAAGAAGTCAAATTTTCACTATTTGCAGATGACATGATACTCTATATAGAAAACACAAAAGACTCCAAAAAAATTGCTAGAACTGATACACGAATTCAGTAAAGTCAGGATACAAAATCGATGTATAGAAATCTGTTGTGTTTCTATACACCAATAATGAAGCAGCAGAAATGGAAATTAAGGAATCGATCCCATTTATAATTGTATCAAAAACCATAAGATGATCTAGGAATAAACCTAACCAAAGAGGTGAAAGACCTGTACCCTGAAAACTATAAAACACTTATGAAAAAATTTGAAAAGGACACAAAGAAATGGAAAGACATTCCATGCTCATGGATCAGAACAAATATTGTTAAAATGTCTATACTATCCAAAGCAATCTACACATTTAATGCAATCCCTATCAAAATACCACCGGCATTTTTCACAGAGCTAGAACAAACAATCCTAAAATTTGTATGGAACCACAAAAGACCCTGAATAGCCAAAGCAACCTTGAAAAAGAAAAGCAAAGCTGGAGACATCACAGTTCTGGACTTCGAGTTATACTACAAAGCTGTAGTGAGCAAAACGGCATGGTACTGGCATAAAAATAGACACAAAGATCAATTGAACAGAATAGAAAACCCAGAAATAAACCCACAACTATATTGTCAATTAATCTTCAACCAAGCAGGAAAGAATATCCAATAGGAAAAAGATAGTCTCTTCAACCAATGGTGCTGGGAAAACTGGACAGCTACACGCAAAAGAATGAAACTGGACCAACTTTCTTACACCATACACCAAAATAAATTCAAAATGGGTGAAGTACCTACATGTGAAACCTGAAACCATTACAATCCTAGAGGAGAACCAAGGGAGTAACGCCTTTGACATCAGCCATAGCAACTTCTTACTAGATCTGTCTCCTGGGGCAAGGGAAACAAAAGCAAAAATAAACTATTGGGACTTCATTACTTGCTTTTTCCCCTCTGGTTTGTTAAGGTGTGAAGTTAGGTTATTGATCTGAGATCTTTCTTTTTTTAAAAAAAAGATTTATTTATTTGACAGAGAGACACAGAGAGAGCACAAGTAGGCAGAGCGGCAGGCAGAGGGAGAGGGAGAAGCAGGTTCTCCACTGAGCAGGGAGCCCGACGTGGGGTTCAATCCCAGGACCCTGGGATCATGACCTGAGCCGAAGGCAGATGCTTAACCGACTGAGCCACCCAGGCGCCCTGAGATCTTTCTTTTTTATTTTTATTTTTTTTAAGATTATTTATTTATTTATTTGACAGAGAGAGACACAGCGAGAGAGGGAACACAAGCAGGGGGAGAGGGAGAGGGAGAAGCAGGCTTCCCGTGGAGCAGGAAGCCCAATGCGGGGCTCAATCCCAGGACCCTGAGATCATGACCTGAGCTGAAGGCAGGCGCTTAACGACTGAGCCACCCAGGCGCCCCTGAGATCTTTCTTTTTTAATGTAATCATTTACAGGTACACATTTCCCTCTGAGCCCTGCTTTTGTTGCATCTCATAAAGTTTGATATGCTGTGTTTTTAGTTTCATTTAGCTCAAAAATATTTCCTAATTTTTCTTGTTATTTCTTCTTTGATCCATTGGTTGTTAAATTTCCACGTTTGTGAATTTTTCAGTTTTCCTTCTGTTATTAATTTCTAGTTTCCTTCCACTGTGGTTTTAAAAGATATTTGTATTATTTTAATCTTTTTTTAATTTATTGAGATTTGTTTTGTGGCCTAGAATATGGTTTATCCTGGAAAATGTTCCATGTACACTTGAGAAGAATGTGTACTCTTCTGTCAGATGGACTGTTCTGCAGATGTCTGTTGGGTCTAGTTGGTTTAAAATGTTCTTTTTTTTTTTTTTTTAAAGGTTTTATTTATTTATTTATTTGACAGAGAGAGAGACAGCGAGAGAGGGAACACAAGCAGGGGGAGTAGGAGAGGGAGAAGCAGGCTCTCTGCTGAGGAGGGAGCCCGATGTGGGCCTCGATCCCAGGACCTTGGGATCATGACCTGAGCCAAGGGCAGATGCTTAACGACTGAGCCACCCAGGCACCTCTAAAATGTTCTTTATGTCTTATCTTTCCTTGCTGATCTTCTGTCTCATTGCTCTATCCATGATTGAAGTGGGATATTGAAGTTTCCAACTATTATTTCCCCTTTCAATTATATGTCTATTTTTCCTTTCAATGTTCTCAATTTTTAAACAGATTTTATTTTTAAGTAATCTCTACACCCAACGTGGGGCTCGAACTCACAACACTGACATCGATTTAATTTACTTATTTGAGAGAGAGAAAGAGAGCATGAGTGGGGGGAGGGGCAGAGGGAGAAGCAGACTCCCCACTGAGCAAGGAGCCCAATGTGGGGCTCGATCCCAGGACCCTGAGATCATGACCTGAGCCGAAGGCAGATGCCACTGAGCCACCCAGGTGCCCTTCAATTTTTGATATATATATTTTGGGGCCCTGTTTTTGAGTGTGTATATGTTTATACACACTATATCTAATCTATAACACACTAATCTATATCATCTTGATTGACATCTTATCAATATATAATGCCTTCTTTGTCTCCTGTAACAATTTTTTACTTAAACTGTATTTTGTCTGATATTAATATAGCCATCTCATATCTTTTGGTTACTATTTGCATGGGATAACATTTTCTAACCTTTCACTTTCCCCCATATGTAAGGTTTTTTAAAAAAGATTTTATTTTGGGGGGTTGCCTGGGTGGCACAGTTGGTTGAATGTCCGACTCTTAGTTTCAGCTCAGGCTGTGATCTCAGGGTCATGACATTGAGCCCCATGTCAGGCTCTGCACTCAGCGTGGAGTTGGCTTGAGACTCTCTCCCCCTCTCCCCCTGCTCGTCCCTCGTGCACCCTCTCTCTCTCTTAAATAAATAAATAAACAAATCTTTTAAAAAGAGATTTTAATTTTTTTTATCTTTTTTTTTTTTTTTAAAGTAGGTTCCATGCCCGGTGCGGAGCCCAAGATGGGGCTCAAACTCATAACCATGAGATCAAGACCTGAGCTGAGATCAAGAGTAGGATGCTTAACCAACTGAACCACCCAGGTGCCCCAAAGATTTTTTTTTTTTAAGATTTTATTTATTTATTTGAGACAGAGAGAATGAGAGAGAGAGAGCACATGAGAAGGGGGAGGGTCAGAGGGAGAAGCAGGCTCCCTGCCGAGCAGGGAGCCCGATGTGGGACTCGATCCAGGGACTCCAGGATCATGACCTGAGCCGAAGGCAGTCGCCCAACCAACTGAGCCACCCACGCGCCCCCCAAAGATTTTATTTTTAAGTAATCTGTATACCCAACATGGGGCTCAAACTCACAATCCCAGAGATCAAGAGTCACATGTTCCACTGACTGAGCCAGCCAGGCACCCCTGTTTTTTTTTTTTTAATCTAAAATGATTCTCTTGTAGATAGCATATTGTTCTGTCATGTTCTTTGTTTGTTTGTTTGTTTGTTCTTAGCGGGGAGGGTGGCAGTGGGAGAGAAAGAATCTTAAACAGGCTCCCTACTCCACTGTTTTCAATGATGTTACTCCCTCTGGCATTAAAAAAAATTCTTTTAGGGGCTCCTGGGTGGCTCAATCATTAAGCGTCTGCCTTCAGCTCAGGTCATGATCCCAGGGTCCTGGGATTGAGCCCTGCATTGGGCTCCTGCTCAGTGGGAAGCCTGCTTCTCCCTCTCCCACTCCCCCTGCTTGTGTTCCCTGTCTTGCTGTCTCTCTCTCTCTGTCAAATAAATAAATAAAATCTTTAAAAAAAATTCTTTTAGTTCCCATTTCTGTGGTGATATTACACATCTGGTCTCTCTGTTGTGTAGTTTTTCCATTAGAGCTTTCTCATCATAAATTTTAATCATACTTCTTTTCCTGATAACAACTTTATTTTTTTATTTTATTATGTTATGTTAGTCACCATACAGTACATCATTAGTTTTTGATGTAGTGTTCCATGATTCATGGCTGATAACTTTATTGAGGTATAATTTATGTACCACATAAGTCACCCATTTAAAGGTGTGATTTAATGGTTTCTAGTATGTTCACAGAGCTGTGCAAAATCATCCTAAATTAATTTTAATACAATGTTATAAACACAAAAAGAAATCTTGTACCCTTTAGCTGTCACCCTCCCAATACCCCACTCCCTTCCCCAGCCCTCAGCGACCACTAATCTGCCTTCTGTCTTTATAGATTTTCCAATTCTGGACATTTCATAAAAATGGGATCATACAATATGTAGTCTTTTGTGACTGACTTCCTTCACTTAGCATAAGGTTTTCAAAGTTCATCCATGTTGTAGCATGTATCAGCAATTCACTTCTTTTTATGGCTGAACAATAGTCCATGTATGAATATACCACATTTTGTTTATCCATTCATCAGTTGATAGACATTTGTGTTGTTTCCACTTTGGGCTAGTATGAATGATGCTGCCATGAATATTCATGTGTAAGTTTTTGTGTGAACATACATCTTTACTTCTTTGGGGTGTATACTTAAAAGTGAAATTGCTGAGTCAAATGGTAACTCTATGTTTAAACTTTAAGGAACTGCCAGAATGTTTTCCGAAGTGGCTGCACCATTTTACATTCCTTCCAGGAGTGTATGTAGCTTCTGATTTCTCCATATCCTCATCAACACTTGTTAATATCTGACTTGGTAATAGCCATCCTAGTGGGTGTGAATTGATATCTCACTGTGATTTTTGTGTTTCCCTGAGAGATAATGATGTTGAGCATCTTTTCATGTGCTTATTGGACACTTCTATATCTTCTTTGGAGAAATGTCTATTCAGATCCTTTACCTGTTGCCTTTATTTTTGAAAGATAGTTTTTGCTGGATATGGAATTCTCATTGACATATTTTTTTTCTTCTGGCACTTTTTTTAAAGTAAGCTCTATGCCCAATGTGGGCCTTGAACTCAAGACCCCAAGATCAAGAGTCCCATACTCTACCAACTGAGCCAGGCAGGCTCCCCATTCTTCTGGCACTTTGAACACATCATACCACTGCCTTTGGCCTCCACTGTCGAGAAGTCATTGTGAACCCTTTGTATGTGATGTGGTTTCCTTGTACCTGATGAATCATTTTTCTCTTGTGGCTTTCAGGATTTCATCTTTGGCTTTTAATCGTTTGAATATGATGTGTTTAGGTTTGGAGCTCTTTGTGTTTATCCTACAGGGAATTCATTGAACTTCTTGTGTGTTTAGATTAATGATTTTCATCAAATTTGGCATGGTTTTAGCCACTATTTCTTAAATGTTTTTTCTGCCCCTCTCTCTCTTTCCTCTCCATCTAGTCAATGTCCAGAGTCCCGAAGTGGTTGTTTTTGCACTTTTGTCAGTTTTATCATTGCTTTTTGAGGAAGGGATTTGTTGAGTTTCTCACTAAGCCATTTTGGAAGTCCCGCCTCTACAGTAGCTGATCTTAATAACTAATACTTCCATATTAAGTGCTAACTACGAACAGCTGAAAATAGAAGGCCAGTGGTCCTGAGAAATAGCCGCTTGTTAAAACATTTTAAGGGAGACTTGGTCTGGGATGCCTGGGTGGCTCAGTCGGTTGAGCGTCTGCCCTCAGCTCGGGTAGTGGTCCCAGGGTCCTGGGATCGAGTCCCGCGTCGGGCTTCTTGCTCAGCGGGGAGTCTGCTTCTCCCTCTGCCTACAGCTCCCCCTGCTTGTGCTCTCTCTCTGATAAATAAACAAAATCTTTAAAAAAAAATGAAGGTGACTTGGTCTGAATTGCCCATTGGAGAAAGCATATCTTCAAATACAGTGGTGAGTAATATTTGCCTATGTGATCTGGTAATTCTTCACTGGCTGAACTAGTATAATCATCTTGCTAAAAGCAAAGTTATATCATTCTAAGTAGTTAATCATGTTGACTAGAAATAACAGTCACACAACAAAGTTGAATTGTACGTATTTTCTTCCTCCAGCAGATGGTGACATTTTATAAAGTATGGATAAATTGTCCAGCTGAACCAGCGAGCTAAGTGACTAAAAGAGAATTGTCTTTATTTCATTTCTCCTTTATCTATATCTTGAACTCCTTTACAAAAAAAAAACAAAAAACAAAACATTCATCAGGAAGTTACATCTATAAAAGGAAACTAAGAACAATAAAAAAATCCTGACTAATACAGACAGTAAAAATTTTTGCCTTCTTCAATGCCTAGTTGCATAGTGTTTTTACTTGATATTTTCTCATTTGGCATCAAGTCACATCAGCCTGCCTATATACAAAAATTGAACAGTGAGGACAAAATGCTAAAGGGGGCAAATCTGTCTTTAAATAATGTCCACCTTTGATTTCTCTTCATTTCTTTCTTCCATGCAGCCCCCTCATTCCTCTCTGTTCTCCAAATAAGTTCTTTAGAATTATTTCTCCCTTCTTTTAAGTTCAACACATTAATGTTTGCTTCCCTAGTTTCTAACCTAGAGTACAGCATCTAATTTAAATTCATTCTTTGGTGTATGTAATTAGTAGTTTCCAATTAATGTGCTAGCTATACCAGGGGCATTAAATTCATGAGTTCAAACCAAACATCAGTTTGACACCTATTATGTTTCAAGTTTAATTGCAGGGCTCCGAGTCTGTCTAGTAAGGGAAACAAACGCGAATGATATGTAAGAGGTATTTCAGTGCAAGTTTGCACAAAATTCCATGGGAACTCAGAAAATGAATTATTAATTCTGTTGAAGGAACTTTATATGGAGGCTTCAACTCTGAGTGGGATATCATAGACTGCGATGTGCAGAAAGGGCATTTCAGGTAGAAGGAACAACTTGAGCTCAGATCTAGAAGCGTCAAACTATTAGGCATTTTTGCTGAAACTGGAATAGTCTGCGTAGAGTGTGCAGCATAAAACACACCACGTGCCAACAGAGCTGGAATGGAGGATGGAAGAGGATGAGGAAGGAAGTGGGGAAGTGAAAACATAGAGCTACGTTGAGGCCAGACTGTGAAACCCTTAGAAGGCATGCTAAGCAGTAACGTCAGCACTATGAAAACCCTTACAAGGTGTGCTGAGTATGGACCTGATCTTGTAGGCCTCGGAGAGCTGTCTTATAAAGGTGTGGAGGTACTAAAAGATGAGAGCGGAGAGTCCAATTAAGAGATGATGGATCGGGGCGCCTGGGTGGCTCAGTTGGTTAAGCGACTGCCTTCGGCTCAGGTCATGATCCTGGAGTCCCAGGATCGAGTCCCGCATCGGGCTCCCTGCTCGGCAGGGAGTCTGCTTCTCCCTCTGACCCTCCCCCCTCTCCTGCTCTCTCTTTCTCTCATTCTCTCTCTCAAATAAATAAATAAAATCTTAAAAAAAAAAAAAAAAGAGATGATGGATCATAGGGCGCCTGAGTGGCTCAGTCGGTTAAGCGTCTGCCTTCGGCTCAGGTCATGATCCTGGGGTCCTGGCATTGAGCCCTGCATCGGGCTCCCTGCTCCGCAGGGAGTCTGCTTCTCCCTCTCCCTCTGTCTGCTGCTCTGCCTACTTGTGCTCTGTCTCTCTCTGTCAGATGAATAAATAAAATCTTTAAAGAAAAGAGAGATGATGGATCACACAAAGCTAGAGAGGAAAAACACAGTGTGGATTGATGAATGGTGACATCTTGCAGGGGGAAAAGGCTAATGATGGAGGCATAGTTAAGAGAAATTCACATGGTAGACTGTATGGGCCAGGGTGAACAACTGGATGTGGTGCCTGAGCAAATGGGAGGCATGCACAAAGATGACTGTGAGCGGTCTAATTCTGGCATCTTGGTGTGTAATGATTGGATTACTCAAAACAGGAAATTCACGAGGATAGTAGATTTATGGAGGGTTGTAAAGAATTTGGCTTGGGATGAAAAGAATTTGAGGTGCCTGGGAGGCATCCAGGTGAAGGTGCTGAGAAAGAAATGGAAATATAAGACTAACTGGAGTTCAAGAAAGAAAGCTGAGGGGGGCCTGGGTGGCTCAGTCAGTTAAGCATCTGACTCTTGGTTTCGGCTCAGGTCGTGATCTCAGGATCGTGAGATGGAGCATGGAGTCTGCTTGAGATTTTCTCTCTGCCCCTCCTCCTGCTCTCTCTCTCTGATAAATAAATAAATCTTAAAAAAAAAAGACACCCTGTCCAGAAAATGTTTGTTTGCTGATTTGTGTTTCTATTAGAAAATACAAAGGGACCATGAGTCATAATTGAATTTCAACAGAAAGTCACCATTTCTGCCCTTTGGGAGATAGTAAAGAGGATTGAAAACTCTGGTTGTCCCTGCGGTCTGGATGGTGTTGCCCTTCCCTGCCCCATGTCTTTGGGGTCCACTTGTTTGTCTTTTCATTGTTTTTTTTTTCTCTATAGTAAAGCACCTTGCACAGTGCCCACCCTCCATCCCTGAACTGCAGTTAATTGATCTGTCATTAAAAACGAGGCTGCTCAGGGGCACCTGGGTGGCTCAGTCGATTAAGCATCTGACTCTTGATTTCGGCTCAGGCCATGATCTCAGGGTCGTGAGATCGAGCCCCAGTTGGGCTCCATGCTCAGCAGGGAGTCTGCTTAAGATTCTCTCTCTCCCTCTGCCCCTCTCCCTCCCAAATAAATAAATCTTAAAAAAAAAAAAAAAAAGGCTGCTCTGTTCCAGCCTCTTCTTCTGCCATATCCCTAATAAAATATGGAGGCCCCTCCCTGAAAAAAAAACTTTGAAAATGTCAGAGTGTGGTGGATACTGTCCAGATTCTCCTTCAGGAATAAAGGAAATGTTCCCCAGCTGCTGGGAGTGGTGCCCACAGAAAGCCCTCAGCTGTCAGCCTCCTCAGGGATTGCCTTGGCTGAAGAGAGCAGCCTCACCCAAAGTTACATCCCTCTACGGGTCAGCCTGCATCTAATAACTGAATGACATGGGGCCTGTTCCCCCAATTTGGGACAACTCTGAATAGCCATTACATCTGCAAAGGTCCCCATGTGGTAAACCAAAAGTGTTGCTGGGGTCCTATTGCAACCCAGCTTCTCCCTCCGCCCAGTCCTGCATCCTTCCCTTCCCTTTAACAGGTGTTGATCTCAAGAGCCCTCTCTAATAAATCTCCTGGCTGCTAATCTCCATCTCAGAGTCTGCTTCAACAGAGAAGTCAGCCTATAACAGAAAAAAAAAAAAAGTAATGGGAATTCCCTCAGTGTCTCTTCAGACAGTAGGGGCACTGGACTTTGTGATATGTCTGAGGAAAAAAAATCGTCCCTAGACCTAGGCAAGAGTTGTCTGAGGCGCAGACAACTGCGTACTCAACTCAGAGTTGACCACTGGCTTGAGCATTTACTTTGTAAAGGTAGTGAGGAGGGGGGAGGCAGGGCTGTGATAATTCTATACATTATTTATTAGCCCTTTGGACTCTTTACTGCAGATTATCATCTGGCAGACTCTGAAATGGCTATTATCTTGCTGGAGTTTTATGAAGGATCACTCTTAGGACCAACTTCTGTGGAAGGAAAGAGATAGGAAGGTAGTAGGATTGGGCCAAGAGACAGGTGGGGCTATGATGCAGTCTTGGCTGATCCTGTAGGGAGCTCTGAAGGTGGGATGGCCATTTAGAGCTGTCTGAAGTTGAAGTGAGAGGGCTGGAGTCTTATAATCCTGCGTTAATCAGTCACTGGGTGTGGGCCACGCCGAGGGGAAGCATGACTTTAGGTAAGGCAGGTCCTTCAGCTTAGGCAATCCCAAAGGGGGCCGATACCTGAGGGCTGTCTACCAAAAGCACTCCTAGCAGCTGAAGTAAAAAGTGGCCTGAAGGGGGATTTGAGCGGTTCCTTATTATATCCACCACCCTGTTTAAAAAGTGAGTAACCACAGCAATCCCCTTTATAAAGCAAAAGTTGCAAGAGATGCAAAGAGAAACTGATGTAAATTCACTAATAATAGGAAGCTTTTAACATACCACTTTCAGCACAAGGCAGATCAAAGGGACAGAAAGTAAGTAAGAATACAGAAGACCTAAATGACAAATTAATAAGGTATATAATTGTGGCTATAGCAAGCTTGGCACCATGATAATTAAGAATACAACCCCTCCAGTGCACATGACACAGTCATAGACATTGATCACACATTAAGGCACAGAAGGAGTACCAGTAAGTTGCGTAAGATAGAACTATTACAAACAACTTTCTCTGATCATAATGCAATAAAACCCAAAATTCTACCTGGAAATTTAAAAATCTGTTAAAGAATTCTTGGGAGGAAGGGAAATAAATAATGAAATTAGGGAATTTTTAAAAATAATGCTAATGAAAACATTACATATCAAAAATTATTGGATATACTTAAAGAAGTGATTGGAGGAAACTCCATACCTTTAGACATTGTCAGCAAATGTCAACAAATAAATAATATCAATATCAATAAAGATGAAAAAATAACAAAATAAAAAGGTATGGACTAAATTCCCAACTTAACACCAGAAAGAGAACAGCAGAGTAAAATAAAAGCATAGGGAAGGACGAATAAAGATAAAAGCAGAAATTAACGAGATAAAAAAGAAAAACAGTGCATGTTTTTACATCTACCTAGTAAGCCAGAGTCCTGTTTTCTTGAAAAAAATTAATGAAATAGACAAACCACTATTGTACTGACTATTATCTCCAGTTTAACATTAAACAGTTGTGGAGGGATCGTGGATCACTACATCAAAAACTAATGATGTATTGTGTGGTGACTAACATAACATAATAAAATAAAAAAAAAAACAGTTGTGGAGATAATGGATATCCTTACCTTGTTCCTGATCTTAGCAGAAATTTCTCTAGTGTTTCAAGAATAAAAAGGGTGGCAGACATATACAAAATCAGAAATGACACGAGGGAAGTGATCACTGAAACACAAGAAAAATTTTAAGTCGTGAGACCTTTTGTAGACCTCTATGCAAACAAATTTGAAAACATAGATGAAATGGATAATTTCCTAGGAAAACACATTTGTTAAAATTGACCCCATTAGAGAGACAAGGCCTAAACAAATCAGTTTCTCTGAAGTTATAAAAGAACTATCTCACAAAAAAGCATTGCCCCATATGGTTTTACAGGAGAAATTTGCCAAACATTTACAGACAAGATTGTCCAAATAGTATATAAGTTATTCCATGGCTTGGAAAAATTAAGGAAAACCTTTATCTTCTTTTTAAGACACAAGTATAATCTTGATACCTAGACCTTATAAAGACAGCATGAAGGGTGCCTGGGTGGCTCAGTTGTTTAAGCATTCGACTCTTGATTTTTGCTCAGGTCATGATCTCAGGGTCGCGATGTCAGCACCTTGTCAGTCTCCGTGCTCAGCAAGGAGTCTGCTTGAGATTCTTGCTCCCTCTCCCTCTGCCCCTCCTCCACTCACACATTTTCTCTCTCTCTCTCTCAAATAAATAAATAAATCTTAAAACAAAAACAAAGACAGCATGAAAAAGAAAATTACAAACTAAATTACTTATGAATATTGGTGCAAAAATACTAAATACAAAATAAGCAGACAGAATCCAACATGACGTTAAGTAAATGATACTCCATGTCTAATTGGGATTTGCTCCTGAAATGGAAGGTTGGCTCAATATTATGAAATGCGTTAACATAATATACCATATTAATATATCTGAGGAGAAAAATCATATGATTATCTCCTTTGGTGCTAAAAAAATGCCTTGACAAAATTTAACTTTCTTTCCTAATGTTAAAAACACACAAAAAAATAGAAATTGATGGATACTTCCTTCACATGATAACATATGTATGTCTGTGTATACACCTTAATCCTAAACCTAGCATCTTACACAATGAGAATCACTAGGAGAATTTTTGCTAAGATCAGGAACAAGGTAAGGATACCCATTATCTCCATGACTATTTACCATTAAACTGAAGGTATTAGCCAATAGTATTAGATGAAAGAGATTAATTAGTGACATAAGAACTTGAAAAAACAGAAGTAAAACCATTTCTATTTGCAGGTGACATGATAATACACCTGGAGACCCTTACAGTCAATAATAAAAACTAACTCAAACAACGAAAGAATTCAGTAAGTTAGCAGGATATAAAATTAACATATAGGAATCAGCTGCCTTATGTACACAATAACCAGGTAGCAGATGTAATCTTAGAGAAAAATCCATTTACAATAGCAACCACGAAGATAAAATACTTAAGAATAAATTGAACAAGAAATATCCTAATCTGTACCATGAACATTTTAAAACACTCCTGAAAGGCACAAAATAGTCTTAAACTAATGGAAAGTTATTGCTTTAGCACGGACAGGACAAGCCAATGTTTTAAAGATAACTCTCCTCCCTAAGTTATTTTAAAAATTTACCATGCTCTCAATAAAAATACCTATAAGCTTCTATTCTGGACCTAGACGAGTTGATACTAAAGTTGTATGGAAATATTAATTTGCAAGAATAGCTAAGTGGCCTAAGTTTCTTGAACTGGTTAAAGCTGGTCTCCTCTTGGGCGCCTGGGTGGCTCAGTTGGTTAATTGGCTGCCTTTGGCTCAGGTCATGATCCCGGGGTCCTGGGATCGAGTCCCACATCGGGCTCACTGCTCCGCAGGGAGCCTGCTTCTCCCTCTGCCTCTGCCTGCCTCTCTGTCTCCTTGTGCTCTCTATCTCTCTGTCAAATAAATAAATAAAATCTTAAAAAAAAAAAAAAAGCTGGTCTCCTCTCTTAGGCTGGAAAGGTCTCGAGAGCAGGGACAGGGACTGTTTTTGTCCCCATGTATCTTCTCAGCCTAGCACAACCCCAGCACGTGATTGCATTTGATGCATATTTTTAAATAAATATCAAGATATGAAAAAAAATGCAAAGGAAAGTTCCAGCCACTTTTGAGGGAGTTTGTTGTCTAGGCCCAGGATTTTTAAAGTATTAAAGACGTGATTTTAACACCCCTGTTTATAATGTTCGAAATCTCATGAAAAACAGAAAAGGTACCAGAATAAATGAATCAAAAGGAATATATATTTTTTCTTTTTCCCAGCCTAAACCCTCATTTTTTCCTCAACGGAGCCTGCAGATTCTGCCTCCTCAGGCTCTGTCCCTCTCTTCCTTTCCCACTGCTATCCACTTCCAATTCTCCTCTCCTTCTGTCCCAGTAGGTCTTCCTGCTTCAACCCCCATCCACCAGATCACAGCAAGATGGTTTTTGGAAAGTCATTGTGGTTGATATTACTTACTCCCTCAATAAAAATAGTCAGTGGTTTGCTTTCAAGGACCAAATGTTTAAAAAAGTGCTTCCTCCCAGCAGTCAGGCGGGCAACAGATACCTATTAAGCATCTACTATATGCTCAACACCATCACAAGCTCTTGCATTCAAGACCCCTAATGACTCAATTTACAAGCCTTCATGATTGTCTTCAAGACCAGTTGGAAGCCATGACGGATTCCAAGCCGAGGAGTGACATGACAGAAATAAACCACTGATTCCAAATCAGAGGAAGGCAGGGGTGCCTGGGTGGCTGTCAGTTAAGTGCCCAGCTCTTGATTTTGGTTCAGGTCATGATCTCAGGGTCGTGAGATGGAGCTCTGCTCCACATCAGGCTCTGAGCTCAGCGGGGAGTCTGCTTGAGATTCTCTCTGCCCCTGCCCCCCACCCCCCACTCTCTCTAAAATCAATAAATAAATCTTTAAAAAAAATCAGAGGAGGGCAGAGTAGAAACAGAGACAGGCTAAGCAGTTTTTAGAGACAGGACAGAGGATGGTCACCTGGCAATGGAGAAAAATGAATGGATTAAGGGGACATGATAAGGTAAAACCAACCTGACCAAGGAGAGGTCTGGGCAGGAAATGTCAATCTGGGCTTATTGAAGAAAAAGGGTCTAGGGCTGAAACTGAAGTGAGAAGAAAAAGGATCTAGGGCTGAAACTGAAGGAATCCTAATATTTTAACATTGAAAGACCAAGTGGAGGAGGATGAGCTTCCTGCAACAGCAACAGTAACTCATTTTTGAAGCTTACTTCATCTCATGCACTGTTGTTGGCTCTATCTTTCTATCTATCTAGCCATCTTATAAAATTTAATTCTTCCAATAATCCTGCAATAACCCTACTAGTAGGATCACGGTTTCACAGAGCCTGGTCTCCCAAACGCTTTGCTCTGAAGGTGCAGCTCTGAAATGGGAGGAGAATGGGACCAGTGTGATGTCCTAGAAATTGAAAGAAGAGAATTTGGAGGCGGGAGCTGGCAAGTGTCAGGTGCTATGGGAAGGTCAAATAAGATGAGATGGGAAAACGTCCTCTGGATTCAATAACATGGAAGCCACTGATAAGCTTAGAAAGGGCTGTTTATGTAGCAATATGGGGCTGGAATCTAGACTGGAGTGTGCTGAGGACTGAGTAGGAGATGAGAGCAGGGAGAGAACAAGAAAAAACAGCTCCAGCAAGAAGCTGGCCTGTGAGGCTAGGGCAGAGGAACCCGCGGCGGCGGGGCAAGGGCGCGGCGAAGGGCCCGGCAAGAAGGATGCAAGATGAACCCAGCCAGGCTCTGCATCTGAGCTGTACACTTGGGCCTGGAGCGGTGGCCCAAAGGAGGGGACGGTCATTTTTTCAAGGTGCAGCCCCGTTTTTGAACTTCATGTGCCTGGAGAGGGCACCTTCTGATTCCCATAAAGGTGTCAGCAGCAGTTGCGCTAGAGGAAGGTGGGAATCAATGGGATTTTTTATTTTTTTAAGATTTTATTTATTTGTCAGAGCAAGAGAGAGAGAGAGAGCACAAGCAGGGGAAGTGGCAGATAGAGGGAGAAGCAGGCTCCCTGGCTGAGCAGGGAGCCCGATGCGGGGCTCGATCCCAGGACCCTGGGACCATGACCTGAGCCGAAGGCAGACACCTAACTGACTGAGCCACCCGGGCGCCCCGGGATTTTTTTTTTTTTTTTTTTAAGAGAGAGAGACTTGTAACTATGTTCAGTTCGAATTGGTGAGGATACTCTGGTTGAGAGTACGTGATTGAATTAACAGGAAGGAGAAGTGGTGATGGATAGCCAGGGCTGGGGCGTCTTCTATCGTCCCCGAAAGACAAAAAGGGGAAGCAGGCCTACTAAGTTAGGTGTGATAGAAATCACTTTACAAAAAACACCTTTTTTTCTTTAACTGAAGTATAACTGATACACAATGTTACATCAGTTTCGGGTGTACGACACAGTGATTGACAACTCTTACATTACACTATGCTCCCCATAAATGTA
Organism: Mirounga angustirostris; assembly: GCF_029215605.1. Taxonomy (NCBI): domain Eukaryota; kingdom Metazoa; phylum Chordata; class Mammalia; order Carnivora; family Phocidae; genus Mirounga; species Mirounga angustirostris. The sequence continues at coordinate 40,339,778 of NW_026991719.1, forward strand.
GCTACCATCTGTCACCATACAACACCATTACGATACCATTGACGATATTCCCTTTGCTGTGCCTTTCATCCCTGTGACTGATTCATTCCATAACTGGAAGCCTGGACCTCTCAGAAAACAACTTTATTTCTGATTGAGCTTTCTGCTGGGCTGGTAATTTGCCTTGGTAATTCCTAGGGTTTCTCTACAAATAGGGCTATATCATAGATCTGGCGTCTTGGGATCATTGGGTTTGGGGCCATATAGTTGCCCCTGAGATGTCACCAACACTGTCCCTGTGATCCTTCTGCTGCCTCCAAGTTGCATCTGGGGCCCAGGAAGGTTCGGGATAGTGCCTCTGTCAAGGTACTATCTGTCAGATAAACCATATAGCCACTTCTTGAGTTCTGCTCTTCCCTGACTCGTTGCCAGGAAGAAGGGCTCAGGTGATCTCTGCTGTGGGGCCCATAGCTTTCACTCTCCCTTCAGCCACCCCCAGCCTAGGGGAGGAGCCAGTGGAGTGCTGCCCTTTCCCTCAGCTTCTCCAGGACACTTCGTCTAAGCCCTCACGCCTTCTTTGTATCAGCTAGCTTTTGCTGCATAACAACCACCCCCAATTTAGTATCTTACAATACACATCTATTATTTCTCACAATTCTGTGGGTCAGCTGGGTCGTTCTTCTGACCTGGGTCAATTTGACTGGGGCTGGAGAGTGTAGCATCTTTCTTTTCCAAGTGTGGTCCTCAGAGCTGCAAAGCCCAGGAGCTTATTAGAAATGTAGGTTCTCTGGCCCCACGCTGGGCTTAATGAATCCGTTTCTGCATTTTCACAAGACCCCCAGGTGGTTTATGTATACATTTAAGAAACACTGGTCTCGGCTATCCTCTCTCACCTGTCTGCCAGTTGGCAGGCTGTGTGGTCGGGTGGGGGTGGGGGGGCTCAGCTGGGACAGCTTATTCCTGGAGCCACGTGGCTAGCCCAGGCTTCTTCAATTGGTGATCCCTGGGTTCCCAAGGGCAGCGGGAGGGCAATCCCCACGGGGGAAGCATTTTCCAAGCCCCCGTTTGTGTCATGTTTACTACTGTCCCATTTGCCCATGCAAGTCACGAGGCTGTCCCAGAGTCTGTGTGGGTAGGCCCTGCCAAAGGGCGGCGAGGGAGGAGGGGGAAATTTTGTGGTTATTTGAAAAACTGACCACACCCTCCACGACTGGAGTTTTGGCTTCTGGAAGGAAACACCAGTGCCTCTTTTGCATTCTGCTCAGCCACATCCCCTCCCTTCAGGTGCACAGAGAGCCTTCTACTTGTTTCAAAAGAGGAGAGGAGGGAAAAGTGGATATATGGCTCTGACAGTGGAAAGTGAGAAATTGCCTAACAGTTTCATTTTCTCTACGAAGTAGGAGGTAAGTTCATCTGTTGAAAACAGGGAGGCGGGTGCAGAGAGGGTTGTCAGAAGTCTGGGGAGAGCAGAGCTGGTTTGAAATCGTCATCATGGAACCTGAGACTGGGAATGGACATGAAAAGTATAGGATTTCAGGGACCATTTGAGGTGGATGATGATAACTTTATCTGTCCTGTGGGGAAAACTTCCTGCAACAGTGTTTGCAGGCAGGGAGAAAGCCCAAAGCAGGGTTTAACAGGGGGATGTTGCTAAATGAGTAATGAAAAGACAAAGTCAGGGAATTTAGGTTATTGGCAGAACTGTTATTAGAGTAACGGTCTGGGGTCTCTTCGCCGAATATGAAAAATTAAGAACAAAGTGGCGGTAGTGGTCAATGAGGTTGCAGAATAGAGAGGATTTGAACAAGTGGCCGAAAGGCCAGAGAACTGTGGACAGATGGCAGGATGCTTCAGCAAGTGATTTCAGAAGTGGGGTAGTTTCTGTGATGAAAAAGACCGGAAATCTTTGTGGAGATGTTCTCATTTTTCCCATTTGAACACCTTCCCCTGGTGGAGAGGAGTAGATTTGCTTTCTATCTTCTGTTAACCTTACAACACCTTCCTCCAAGGGGGTGTTCATTATCCTTGTTCATTATCCCTGCTGAAACAGAGCAAAAATTATCTTTTTCCGTTCTCTTTTGGACTTCAGCAACTTGAAGCTTAATCTGCCTCTTGGACTTCCTGTCACTTTTTCATCCAACCTCGAGTACATATCCCTGCTTATGGGTCCTTTTAAACATTGAGCTCCTGAGAAAGTCCACCATCCTACCACTCTAGTTCTGTAAATGTCTTAAAAAAAAAAAAAGATTTTATTTATTTGTTTGGGGGAGAGAGAGAGAGAGCGCACAAGCGGAGGGGGGGGTAGGGGGAGAGGGAGGAGCAGACTCTCCGCTGAGCAGGGAGCGCAATGTGGGACTCGATCCCAGGACCCCGGGATCATGACCTGAGCTGAAGGCAGACGCTTCACCAACTGAGCCACCCAGGCGCCCCTGTAAATGTCTTTTTGCTCACGTGTCAGAACAGGCTAGGTTATGCGGTGCTAACAAACGACACCCCCCCCCCCAATCTCACACAACGACAGGAGGTACGGAGGTGCTAAAAATTATCTGCATTTTACAAATGAGTAAACTGATCTTCAGGGTGTCTGGAAATGTGCATAGCCCTCGGCGGGCAAAAGCCCTAAGGGAGGCAACACTTGAAAGTTCACATTGATTGCCCTGCGTGAATGCATCAGCGCTTCCAATCCCTCGGGTCCACCACGCAATGTGCAACTGCGTATCTTTATCTTAGCGGAGGAGTTCTCCCACCCAGAGCTCAGTGACACCCCCCCGGGGCTGATGGGGGCGCTGGACGTGGATAGGGACCAGGAGCCCCGCTCTCAAGAGGATGGAGGCGAGCCTGCCAACGACAGAGATGACCAGGCAGGAGACATAAAAACAGGAGAGGCGGTGGAGTCCTCCGGGTGGGGTCCGTGTCCAGTCACTGCGTACATTCCGTACACACGAGCCCCTCCCTTGCTTGAAGTCGATTCATGAAGACTTGACTTCGCGACGGAGGGGTTGGGGAAAGGTGGGGTCTGGCTCGGTGCACCCCAACCATCGTCCCCACCCCGCGGCAACCCCGCCCAGATCTGGCGGAGCCGTGGGCGATCCCGGGCGGGTAAAGAGGCGGGGAGAAGCGGCGAGGTTGAAGGCGGGGCGGCCGGCGGCCAAAGCAGCCAATAGGCGACTCGGCAGCAGCTGAGCCGAGAGAGGGCAGGGGCGCCGCCACCAGCACCACCGCCTCCTAAGTTCCCCCTGGTGGATGCACGGCTCGGTCGGTCGCTCCGCTCCTCCTCCCCCCTCCCGGCGCAGAGGGGCCCGAAGAGGCCGGAGGAGCGGGCTCAGGACGGGATTTCTGAGGAAGGGGAGAGGACGGGCGCCCCACCCGCTCGGAGGGTGGGGGGCTCGGTGAACGATGAAGGGCCGGCGGCGGCGGCGCCGGGAGTCCTGCAAGTTTGCGCTGCTCTTGGTGCTGTACACGCTGGTGCTGCTGCTCATCCCCTCCGTGCTGGACGGCGGCCGCGACGGCGACAAGGGCGCCGGGCACTGCCCGGGCGTGCAGCGCAGCCTGGGAGTCTGGAGCTTGGAGGCGGCGGCGGCGGGCGAGCGCGAGCAGGGCGGGGAGGCGCGGCCGGCCGCGGAGGGGGACGCGGGCCAGCCCCCCCGGCCCCCGGGCAACCTCAGCGGCGCCGTCGGGGAGGCGGTGTCTCGCGAGAAGCAGCACATCTATGTGCATGCCACCTGGCGCACCGGCTCGTCGTTCCTGGGCGAGCTCTTTAACCAGCACCCGGACGTTTTCTACTTGTACGAGCCCATGTGGCATCTATGGCAGGCGCTGTATCCGGGCGACGCCGAGAGCCTGCAGGGCGCGCTGCGCGACATGCTGCGCTCGCTCTTCCGCTGCGACTTCTCGGTGCTGCGGCTGTACGCGCCGCCGGGGGACCCCGCCGCGCGCGCCCCGGACGCAGCCAATCTCACCACGGCCGCCCTCTTTCGCTGGCGGACCAACAAGGTCATCTGCTCGCCGCCGCTGTGCCCCGGCGCGCCCCGTGCCCGCGCTGAGGTCGGCCTCGTCGAGGATGCCGCCTGCGAGCGCAGCTGCCCGCCCGTGGCTCTACGCGCCCTGGAGGCCGAGTGCCGCAAGTACCCGGTGGTGGTCATCAAGGACGTGCGCCTCCTCGACCTGGGCGTGCTGGTGCCCCTGCTGCGGGACCCCGGCCTCAACCTGAAGGTGGTGCAACTTTTCCGCGACCCGCGGGCCGTGCACAACTCGCGCCTCAAGTCCAGGCAGGGGCTGCTGCGCGAGAGCATCCAGGTGCTGCGCACCCGCCAGCGGGGCGACCGCTTCCACCGCGTGCTACTGGCGCACGGCGTGGGCGCTCGGCCCGGGGGCCAGGCCCGCGCCCTGCCCGCCGCACCGCGCGCCGACTTCTTCCTGACCGGCGCGCTCGAGGTGATCTGCGAAGCGTGGCTGCGCGACCTGCTGTTCGCGCGCGGCGCGCCCGCCTGGCTGCGGCGCCGCTACCTGAGGCTGCGCTACGAGGACCTGGTGCGGCAGCCGCGCGCCCAGCTGCGCCGCCTGCTGCGCTTCTCCGGGCTGCGCGCGCTCGCCGCGCTCGACGCCTTCGCGCTCAACATGACGCGGGGCGCGGCCTACGGCGCCGACCGACCCTTCCACCTGTCGGCGCGCGACGCCCGCGAGGCCGTGCACGCCTGGCGCGAGCGCCTGAGCCGAGAGCAGGTGCGCCAGGTGGAGGCGGCCTGCGCGCCAGCCATGCGCCTGCTGGCCTACCCTCGCAGCGGAGAGGAGGGCGAGCTGGAGCCGCCCGTGGAGGAGGAGAAGCCGCTTGAGACCGAGGCCGACGGCGCCACGTAACCCCTGCCCGCCCCGCCCCCCCCAACGCGCGTCCCCGGGACGGATCCGGGTAAGGTGGCCCCGGGCGGGTTGCGGGCAGGGAAGGGTCTTTGGGGAGCTCAGACCAGCCTGCAGGGGGAAGGGGTGGGGGGTGCATGCCGTCCCAGATCTCACGCTGGCTGAATAGATCCGAGCGGGTGGGACAGCGCGGCTGGTAGAATTTGGAAGAGACTCGTCGGGATCGCCAGCGGAGCCACCTGCCCCCTAAGAGGAGGGCCCTGAGACGAGCGGGGTTAAGTGTGGCTGAGGCGGAACCCAGGTCTCCGCACTCCCGGTCCCCCCAGTGAAGTAGGAGTTAAGGTCGGTCACCTGTTGGGAGACTGGGGCGAGGAGAGGGAGAGAGAAGAGGGGCAGAGGAGGGAAGAGGTCTGAGGAGAGTGAAGAAGGTTCGTGAAACAGTCATCATGGAACTTGAGACTGGAAATTGGCATGAAAAGTATCTGATTTCGGGGGCCATTTGAGGCTGATGGCTTTTATCTTGACACCAATCTGTTCCCGTGGGAAAACTGTGCCACAGTGTTTGCAGGCACGGAGAAAGCCCAAAGCAGGGTTTGGTGCAAAGTTATCGACTCTTACCCTCCCTGCCCCTAATCTGTTTCACACTTACTCTCTGCCTCTGTTTCCCTAAAGCGCAGCTCCAGGCCGTGCCTTCTAAGTTACCAACCATTAGGTGTAGACAAGGCCTTACTCGCGACGGTTTTTGCACACGTGTGTGTCTCCTGCTGTGGGCTAGCCGCATCGAATGGACTTTGCTTTCCCCTGGCTCAGGGAACATCTCCCTGCCCCCATCCCCCTCCACGGCTGGCGTTGGCAGGATATTGGACCATATCCCATTCACATCAGGTCACAAGAGCTGCCTAGTCAGCTTCCTCTAGTGCCGACAAGACCCGAGGGCTGGGCTTTCTGCACCCTGCCCCATCCCTCTGGGAGAGGGAATCTTAGAGTGGCAGAAACAGCTTCAGCTGTGGAAAGACACCCCCCCCTCCCGGTTTTTTGTGTCCTTTCTCTATAAAGCATCCATCCGAAGATGCTAAGATGGGCGTAAATGACCTCGGCGTGTGTTCCGTGTCTGGCCTGTACTTTGTTCTGCGCCATGCTGACCTTAGGAGTCTAGTTAGCGGTATGGGAACGCGTTTCCCCAAACTGTGTGTGACTTGGAAGGGGGGCAGGCTTCTGCCCTGTGCAGTCCAGAGGAGGAGGAAAAGCCGGGCCGGGTGGGCGGAAGTGACTTAAGTTTCCATTCATTATTTTATAGTGTAATCCAGTATTCCCCTGGGATGAAGCTCTGAGGACAAAGTTGAAGATGTTAATGAGGATGGATTTGGTGGTTGTTTCATAGACCAGGGCTGCAGATGCTTTCGGAAGCTGACTGATTTTTCTCCCAGTAATCAAGGGGTTTTCGTGGTCAGTTTCTGTAATTGCTAGGAAGTCTGCGTTCTTTCCTGATTTCCAGAGCAAAGGAAGGTAAGGCACAGGGTGACTTGTCACATCTTAACAAAAACATCCTTTCATCTGCTAATCCTGTTTTTGCAGATGTAAGTAGCATAATGGCCCCTCACCCTCCCTCCCAGGCCTGGGGGAAAGCCTCTCTGGGACGAATTCTGCAGCATTTTTATGGCTTTAAGAACTGACGATCTCCCAGAAATCTTCATTGTTTTCATTTTTTACTAGCATTTGCTGAGCTCAGACTGGGGTGAAGAAAGAAAGAGAATAGAGAGGAGGGTAGAGGGTACAATCTGCACCCTTCCCTTAGGAAGTTAGAATCTGGGTGCGTGACATCGGTGCCGCTGTTCCGAAGGCCAGTGAGGCTTCCTTTGCAGGGCGGCAGGGACATCTGGGAGCAAGCTCTAGGCTCTTTCCCTACGTTGGTGACTGAGCCCTTCTTCCCACACTTCTGCTGGAATTATTGGGCACTTACCATGTCGCCATCAGCCAGTGGATTCATCATAATGCGTATATTCCTGGTTCCTAGAAAGATAACCTTACTGATACACTGAGGGGTTGCCAAAAAATCTGCCCCACTCTCCTCTGCGGAAGGGGATGGGTCCCCCTGTGCCGCGCGCCGAGGTAAGCATTGTACAGGTGTCATTACTTTGGCCTAGCATCGGTTTTACAGATGAATCCGGGACTCAGAGCTCTAGGTCAGGTAACCTGCCCAAAGTCACACCTGGCCTGGCGAGGGTGGGGCAGCGTGGGTGTTAGAGCCCGGCGCTCAGCATCTCTCCTTACCCGGCCCCCTTCGTGTCCCCTCGCAGCACCTTTGGGACCTGGGCCAGGCCAAGAGGCTAGACTGGGGTGGAAAACACACTTAGCCTTACTATGCATAAGCTCCAGCTGCTGAGCGAATCAATAAAATACCCCTGAGCTGCCGGGAGCACCTGCGCAGGAAAGCCGGCGACTCGGCAGCCGCCCTCCCCCGGGCTGGCCTTCCCGCGGGGCATCATCCACACCCGGTAACTGAACCCACGACGGGAGTTGGCTCCTTGGTGAGTCACAAATACAGCAGGTGGAGTTGCTGCACAAAGGAAACTTTATTTGCATCAAATAAGATCACGGGCAATAACTTCCAGTAAGATCACATCAAATAAGATCACGGGCAATAACTCCCCGAGCAAGGGTGAATGGGTTCCTTTTGTTTAGGGTTAGGATGAATATTTAGGTAGGGGAGCCTTGGGGTCATCTGTAGAGGCGGGCATAAGGCCGCGCATGCGCCTTAAGGACACCTGCCGATACACACCTGTTATGTAAGGGAGGCTTGTGCTCCTCCTTGGGCGGAGATCTTGGTATTACAACGAGGTACAAGTAGTTGTCGGTCATTCTAGAGGTCACTCCGTGGTCATCGGCACAGGTGCGAGTGGGGCTGGGGGGCGGTTATGCTCAAACTGGCCTAGGCGGTCTTGTCCGGCTGGAGGTCTCGTCGGGGCGGTCGCTATAGTTCGAGGGGTGTTTTTGGTCTCCATTTGCCTGAGTTAAGAGAGAAGCCTGGAAGAAGAGCTTAAGGAAAAACGTGGGACAAGGGTCAGTGAGTACAAGCAGGTGGCAGTCAACGTCAGGCCTCGGGGGTCTAGCTGGTGACACCCCCAGCCCAGCGGGGGGTGGGGGGGCTGACCCTGAGTTAACCAGATCAGCTTCTGGCCGGCGCATACCTGACAGCCAGGATATGGCAGGGAAGGAGTCAGGGCACCATTTTTCAGGCCTGGGTGGGGACCACAGCACCCTAAACCAAGTCACCAAGGACTCAGGCCCTTTGCTGTCTTTGCCACCGTCTTGGCTTTCCTTCTGCGGCGTCTCCTCCCGCTGTCACAAGATGGTAGCCTCAGCTGCAAGCATCACTTCCTCACAAAGCTATGCAGGGTTGTTAAAACGCAGGAAGGAAGGAAGCTGGTTAGTGAGTAAGGAAGGGGTGGAGGAGTTTTCCCTCGTGTGTCTCGCCTTCAATCTGGTTATAAAACCTTCCCAGAACCGCCCGCCCCCAGCCGACGTCCTTTTATTATTTCTCACTGGCTGGCACTCGTTCACATGGCCCGCACGAGCCCAGTAACTGGCAAAAGGGAAAACGGGATGGTCAGTCATTGGCTTAGACCCGTGGTTCTCGGCCCTGGCTGAGCATTACATTCACCTGAGGGTTTTTTTTAAATTAATGTCAGTGCCTGGGCTCCACCCCCCAGGGATTCTGATTTCATTGGTCCGGGGTGGGGTCCAGGCATTGGGATGGTCCAAAAGCTCCCCAGGTGATTGTGCGGGCCGGCCGAAGTCGAGAACCGCAGACCTGACCAGTCCTGGTCCGTCGCCCGGGCGGGTTTGTTGCCCCTGGAGTAAGATCCAGGTGGGGGCCTGGAGGGCTGTGGGTGAGCAGCGAAGTGTGTGCCACCGCATTTTAGGTAAAGGAACTTGGAGCTGTGAGGCTCCAAGCAGCTGGAGGGTGTTAATATGGAAGGGGAAAAACTCTTCAATTATCCACGGCTCCACTTATCACCCTCTCACATTCCTTTAAATGCTTTGCTGTCCTGGCTTCTTACCTAATGATCCATCATTGTACACACTATCCAAACAGATGGATGTGCTGTCCTGTCCTTTTCAGCATGTCTCCCCTTGACCTCCCCCGGGGGAGGCCCCAAGATTTCATTCCGGTAGGCATTTAAGACACCTTGGTCTTTGTCCTTGACAAGATAAATGGACCCCCCCTTTTTTTTAAGGATTTTATTTATTTATTTGAGAAAGAGAGAGCATGAGAGGGGAGAGGGTCAGAGGGAGAAGCAGACCCCCCACTGAGCAGGGAGCTTGACGCAGGACCTGATCCCAGGACTCCGGGATCATGACCTGAGCTAAAGGCAGTCACTCAGCTGACTAAGCCACCAGGCGCCCCAGATGGACCCTTTGAATGAATTGAGGAAAGGAGGTAAGTGCACTGTAAACTAATAACCCAACGATCAGAAAGCTTTCTTTCTAAGGAAACCATCCAAACAGAAAAAGAAATGACCAGCTACCACCAAATCCCCACCAAAGCGTTTTCAAAGTCGTTCCATCTTAATCAGGATACTATGCCCCAAACGGCTTATGCATAAATATCATTCAAAGGAGAACCTCTTGCCTAAACACAGAACAGGCATTCGTTAAACATTGTTCCCACATAGACTTTCTCATTCAACAAAATCCATTTAAACCCCCCGGTCAGGGGCGCCTGGGCGGCTCAGTCAGTTAAGCGTCTGCCTTCAGCTCAGGTCGTGATCTCAGGGTCCTGGGATCAAGTCCTGCAACAGGTTCCCTGCTCAGTGGGGAGTCTGCTTCTCCCTCTCCCTCTGCCCCTCTTCCTGCTCTCTCTCTCTCTCAAATAAATAAATAAATAAGATCTTAAAAACTCCCGATCATAAGTCGAGGCAGGTGTTGTATTCAAGCCAGAGGGCTGGAAATTAGGATGCGGTATGTTTTTTTTAAAAACACACCCACATCCGGGGCGCCTGGGTAGCTCAGTCGTTAAGCGTCTGCCTTCGGCTCAGGTCATGGTCCCAGGGTCCTGGGATGGAGCCCCTCATCGGGCTCCCTGCTCGGCGGGAAGCCTGCTTCTTCCTCTCCCCCTCCCCCTGCTTGTGTTCCCTTTCTCGCTGTGTCTCTCTGTCAAATGAATAAATAAAAAAAAAACAACTTTAAAACACACCCACATCCAAATCCTATTATCCCCTTGTGAGGTTAGTGCTGCCTTTGATCAAGACGTAATTGGAGCTCCTCTGTGGGGCTGCCTTCCTGGGCAGGAACCCCTCAGGTGCTGGTGGATTTGGTGTTTAGGGAAAAATCAAGACTCCTCCAGTCTGGTGAGTGAGGCCGGGGAGGAGGCTGGCCCTACCAAAGTGAGGTGTGGCCACGAGATAGTTACAGAGTCATTCCTTAGGGCATAGGAAATCAGTTTTTATGTTAGGGGGTGGGAACCCAGGCTTTAGGCCTGACTCTCCTGGTTACTTCTTGATTGACAAGAAGTATCTTGTCAATAGGCAAGCCCCTAAACCTTTTTGGCTTTAGTGTTCTTGCCGGTAAGAACAGAGGTTAAGAGGATTTCCGGGGTTTCTTGGAGCTAAGGGGAGGTGACGTTTATTGCATGCCTGTCTTGAGCACTGTGTTACTTGTTCCACGCGTGTTGTGTGGAGTTAGTCCTCATCGCAGGTGCATGAGGTACATAGCATCCCCGTTTGCAGATGGCGAAACAAACCCAGAGAGGTTGGGTAATTGTCAAGGCTAACACAGCCAGCGGATTGAAATCAGGTGCTATGTTGAAACTAGCGCCCCCAATTTTTTTTTTTAGAAATAATATAAACACATGGTGGAGAAAGAGTTTAAAAGTTATATAAGGATATAAAATACCCACCAGTCTTACTTTCCAGAAGCAGCCACATGTATTTCCTAGAAGAAATAACATTTCTTGCGGTATTTGTCTAGAAACGTTTTCTGCAAATTCAAACGTATTTTGCCCTCTTTGGGATAGTTAAATCTTTTTTTTAAGATTTTATTTATTTATTTGAGAGAGAGAGAGAGAGCACGAGAGGGAAGAGGGCAGAGGGAGAAGCAGACCCCCTGCTGAGCAGGGAGCCCAATGCGGGACTCGATCCCCGGACTCCAGGATCATGACCTGAGCCGAAGGCAGTTGCTTAACCAACTGAGCCACCCAGGTGCCCGGGATAGTTAAATCTTTTCAATTTTAATTCCTTAAAAATTTTTAATTGAGATAGAATTGACTGAGAACATCGTGTTAGTTTCAGGGCCACGGCATAGCGATTCCGTATTTGTGTCTATTGTGAAAGGATCACAGCCTAGTTAACCCGTCACCACGTGCAGTTACCATGTTTCTCCTTGTGATGAGGACTTTTAGGATCTACTCTCTTACCAACCTTGAAATATGCCATACAGTATTATTAACGACAGTCACCGTGCTGTACACCACATCTCCATGAATCCCTCATTTTAGACCTGGAAGTTTGTGCCTTACGACCGCCCTTCACCCGTTTCTGTCCATGAGTTTGTTTTTAGATTCCACATCTAAGGAAGGTCCTACGGTATTTGTCTTTCTCTGACTTCTTTCTTTTTTTTTTTTTTTTTAAAGATTTTATTTATTTATTTGAGAGAGAGAGAATGAGAGAGAGCACATGAGAGGGGGGAGGGTCAGAGGGAGAAGCAGACTCCCTGCCGAGCAGGGAGCCCGATGCGGGACTCGATCCCGGGACTCCAGGATCATGACCTGAGCCGAAGGCAGTCGCCCAACCAACTGAGCCACCCAGGCGCCCTCTCTGACTTATTTCATAGGCATAATGTCCTCAAGGTCCCTCCAGACTCCCACAAGGGACAAGATTTCCTTCTGGTTTATGGCTGACTGATAGCCCACTGTATATAGACGAGCCAAGTTGCCTCTGTGCATTCAGCCCTTGATGGGCGCTTGGGTGGCTCCCACGCACTGGCCATTGTGAATAATGTTGCAGTGCACGTGGGGGAGCAGATCTCTTTTTGAGTTAGTGTGTTTGTTTCCTTTGCATAAGTACCCAGAAGTGGAATTCCCGGATCATATGGCAGCTCTATTTTTAATTTTTTTGAGGCACCGCCACACCATTTTCCATCAAGTGGCCGCACCAGTTTCCATTCTCCCCATTTGTAGGCAGTCGCGGTGCTTGGCTGTACTGGATTTCTGCTCCTATCTACTCAAGTCCAGAAACCTGATAGTGACGATGAGATTATCCAAAACGTGACTTTGAAGAAGGTGGTGAAGAGAATTCACAAGTTCCAGATTCTCAATCACTATTTTGGTTTTTTCTTTTTTTAATATTTTATTTATTTATTTGCCCGAGAGAGAGAGAGAGAAAGAGAGAAAGCACAAGCAGGGGGAGTGGCAGGCAGAGGGAGAGGGAGAAGCAGACTCCCCGCTGAGCAGGGAGCCCGATGCGGGGCTCCATCCTGAGACCCCGGGATCACGACCCGAGCTGAAGGCAGATGCTTAACCCACTGAGCCACTCCGGCGTATCTAAACCACTGTTTTGGAGAAGTACTTGAAGTCGGTCAGGCGCTGCAGAGAACACACCCGGAGAACTTGTTCGCTGCTTTCTGGCCCCCTCACCACCAGTTCCTGGCCACCGGCCAAGGGCCCGAATAGCACCTGTGTTTGAAGAGTCTCCGGACGGACTGCATTTAACAACTAATAAGGACATGTTTTTCTTTCCGTAAACCAGTTAGTTAGATTTTTAGGAACTTTTTCAGTATCTCTGTGCCTGTTAAAGAGGGGAGGGGAGGTTGCTTTTCGCTCTAAAACTTTAGTTTTCAAAAAATGTGGACTTTTTCTCGACTAAAATTGTATATGCTCTTTGGTAATTTGAAAGTCTGAGAATACCGGCTGCTGACTGTTGCCATCCTCTTCTCACAAAATTATTTTCCATTTTTCTATGGAATGTTCCAACAGCTAACAGTGTCTAAAGTGCTGCCGAGCTCAAGCATTTGTCCTTTAGAAGGATCGGTAATGTTTAGGGAAAGATTTATGGGCTTAAGCCTGGAACTGAATGCCTGCTCACTGTAATAAATCTGTACCTGTTCATACTAAACTTACTGATGAATTATTGAGCTTTTGCTTAGGGGTTTTTCTGATGGTCTTTTATGAATAATCTTTTCTAAGGCACTGTTCCCTTGCCTTTTTTGTACCAGTATTTCAGAAACTAGTGGACTCGATTCCTCTGCTTCCACTAAATCCAGTTGTGACAAAATCTTATTTGTGACGTATGATCTAAAGGTTATAGAAATAGGGGCGCCTGGGTGGCTCAGTCGGTTGAGCATCCGAGTCTTGATTTCGGCTCAGGTCGTGATCTCAGGGTCGTGAGATCGAGCCCCACGTCAGGCTCCGTGCTCAGCGGGGACTCTGCCGGAGATTCTCTCTCCCTCTTCCCTCTGCCACTCCCCTTCTCTGAAAAATATAAATTAAATAAAATGTATTTAGTTTTTAAAAAAAAATAAAGGTTACGGAAATAAAATAATGAAACCTAGTAAAACACCATAGGAGTGTATTATAACATATTTAACTAGTTCCTAGTCCCAATATGTCATTGCTACATTTTTAATAGTGTTGTGTGCACACATGTAAGTGTATCTCTGAGAAAAACAGCTACAGTAGGGTGACCCTTATGTGGCCAAGGGTGGTGTACATGTTTTGCATTTTGAGAGGTGAAGTTCTTCAAGGTTGTACCAGTGTTCAACTCCCCGCAGCTGTTTCTGGGAGTGTCTGTTTCCCAGACTTTCCCCAGCGTGGATTTTGCCAAATGGTTTCATTTTGGCTAGTGTGGCGGGTGGAAAAGCGCTTCCTCCCCGAACCCTGCCTCTCTCTGACCCCACAGCGCGTCTCAGACGGTGAAGGAGCGCCCATACCTTGGGTTGTGGTGACCAGGATGCCTGGATGAAATCGCCTTCTTAGCCCTCCTGCAGCCCCCGTGTATTTGGCAAGCGGCATTCCTGTGATCCTTTTGAAGGACTGGATACACTTTGAAACAAAAACGATCACCTTTTCATGAAGCCACACCGATGCACGCCGGCGGCTTTAGCAAGCTCCTTGTCAGGATGGCCTTCTGGTGCTGACGCCGGGGGTCGTACCTGTGGACTGGAGCTTCCGCTATTTCAGGACACTCTCACTGGGGGAATGTGGCTGATTTTCAATAAGGTTTAACCCTTGCTCCATTTTTCTCTGTGCTCCTGAGAGCCCTCTTCGTAGTCTGGGGTGGGGGCGGGGGTGGGGGGCAGAAGTGCCCATTTGCAGTTGTCGAGACAGGATTCAGAGGGTTTTCGAAGAGGTTTTTTTTTAGCCTCGGCAGAGATTTTCTTCCCATGAATACAAATGTAATATAAATAGTCCGCGCGATGCTTTTAAAAAACATTTATAAGAACCTGGCTTAAAATTCCTCAGTCTGCCTTTTCTCAGGCTGCCCTCCGCCTGAACAGCCGAGAGAAGAATAGAAACTAAAAAAGCTAAGCTGGTCTCGCTTTTGTGGCCCTGCTGGCCCAGTTGAACAAGGTGACTTAGAAATGAACCCCTCTGTGCCTCTCTGCCAGGTCTCCTGGCTCCTCAGCCTCTTACCCCGAAGTGGAGCTGAAGGAATCTGCTCTGTTGAAAGAGACATTTCTGCCTCCGTGCGGTATGGGATCAGCACAGTAAGGACTAAGAAACAGCCCTGGCCCAGGTTCAAGAGCACGGGGAAGTGGAGAACCGTTTGGGAGCTGAACAGGAAGCAGTCTCAGTTGGAGAAAAGTCGCAGAGCTCAGTGATGCCTTCATGAGAATTGGAGCCCTTCAGCTTTGCTCCCCGCCCCCCCTCCCCCCCACCCCCAGCCTGCAGGCACCACGCCAGCGTCCGTCCGGGTGTGACATCTGCAGCTGGCCTCGGTCACATTAAAGACCGTCGTGCGGGATGCCGAGCAGAAACTGGGGCATCAGCCGACAGTGGATAGTTTTCAGTTAGGGGGTTAAGAGGCGGTAAGGGACGACCACCACGTTTGACCTCGAGGACCACCGTGTTCAGGGTGAGCAGACTCCCCTCCCCTGAAATCAACGCGAGTGGCAAGGAGCTTTGCCGTAGAGCGACATTCTGGAAACAGCCACTGAGGCAGACGGGGTTTTGCGCGTGGAATGGAAGCCCTTTCTGTTAAGCCTTTCAGGCAGGTGTTCAGAGGAGCCCCAGAAGGCACAGGGCGCGCCGTGAGGACGCAGGGCAGTCCCCGGGCCCTGCCAGCAAGAGGCCTCAAATCTGGCCTGACATGCACAATGTCTAGAGGGCCAGTTGGGAGAGGTGAATGTTGTGTGATGGACGTCCCTTGGTCATGGCAACCAGCAGGCTGGAAGCAGAGAAACCAGCCATAACAGAAAGTCAGAAATAGAACAACGACAGAATCATTTGTGAGGTATGGGGAGCAGGTAGGGGCTCGAGACTGTGCGTTCTTTTGTAGAGATGACAAACTGAGGGACGGTAGGAGCAGCCCCCACATGAACTTGGGGGGCTAACTGAAGCAGTTCTTAGAGAACATACAGCTCAGGGGAGCAGTAGGGAAAAAGGCTCCAGAGCTTTTGAGGTCACTCTCCCCCCATGACTGAGACCAGGCTTGACGGGAGAGGGCTCGTCACGGCTGCAGAGAGATTATGGGAACAGTAAGCCAAAAAGACTAAAACCAAGATAATGTTTTTAAAAATAGGACTTCCGAGACTCTTAACTCTGGGAAACAAACTGAGGGCTGCTGGGTGGGTGGGGAGGTGGGTGGGGGGCTGGGGTAACGGGGGGATGGGCACGGAGGAGGGCACGGGTTGGGGTGAGCACTGGGTGTGATACGCAGCTGATAGTTTAGTGAACACTACACCTGAAACTAGTGATGTACTATCAGTTGGCTAATTGAATTTAAATTAAAAAACCAAAACAGACAAAAATAGGACTCCTTTCATACAGCCCAGAGCTGGCATATGTTGAATATTCGGATTTTAAGAGCAATAAAAGTAGATGCTGTTTCTTGCTCTAATAAAGGGTATCACCAACAGGGATGTAATAAAGGAAAATAATACATTTTTCAGGTTCTGCAAACAACTGTTGCCTTTCTGTGCACTCTGCCCCCCTCCCCCCGCCTCCCCCAGCTAGGGATGGCAAGGGGGGGACTGTTTTGCAAAGAAGAGAGACGGTTGGCTGAAAAGAAACACACACAAACACACCCTGCCAAAGAACAACAGAATTCCTAGCATTATTGAATGCCTTTTAAATTTATTTTTGTTCTATTTTTATTTCTCAGCAAAGGGAAAGTGAAATAGTTTCGAGCTCCAGAGAAATTCATGCCCTGGTCCTAAATATGGCAATCTCTGGCGGTCCTGCGGGCCCGGGAGAGGACTGGTTTACCCGCTCCGACCTCCCGTGCCAAAATGAACCTGCTCTCAGCTGCTGTGCCATTTGCTTTTTAAAGATGTATTTATTTATTTGGGAGAGCGAGAATGAGCGAATGAGCCGGGGTGGGGGGTGCAGAGAGAGAGAGGGAGAGAATCTCGAGCAGACTTCCCAGCTGAGTGCAGAGACCCACCCCAGGGACCCCCTCCACTCCCCCAACCTTCATCCACTCCATTAACCAATAGCCCCTGTGGGGGCCAGAGGGCTGCCTGAATGACAGATCCAAGCTCCGGCACTTCCTAGCCCCGAGCCCCCACTAACCGGGGCTGCCCCCACTTGGTAGATGACAAACATCTGCAGGTGGGCGAGCAAATGCATATTATAAGATACTGACTCAGTTCCTTTATTTGAGTCAGGAACGACTTTACTCACAAAAGCAATTATGTATGCCAATTAAAATTATACCTCGGAGCAGCTCAATGAAAGGAAAAATCAAAAGCCAACTAAGCAGACTCAGCTGTTCCCAAGTTTCATAAATACTGTTTTGGAGCATATTCATTTTGTTCTCGAGTGAGCTCAGAAACTTGGGATGTTTTTCGCTGGGGGTGGGCATGATCAAACTGGAAGCATGTTATTATTTTATCCTGTCCTATTGAGGAAATAAATGGCCATTTCATTTTGGCCCTGGCTGACTCTGGGGCTTGACCAATGAATGACTCGCATGGGTTGAGGTTTTCCTTGGATTTCTAGAGCAGAGAAGTGAGTCCTTTTCTCTCCCTGTGAGTGGCGAGGGGGTGGAGGGCAGCTCAGCTCCACCTGGGCTGCCCACGTCCCAGCAAGTGGCTTCTCCCCTAGTTTCTCCCCCTGCTCCCCAGGCAAGAGTTCTGTTTGTGGGTTTTTTTCTTTAACTCCGTTTTCACCTGAAGTGAGAGTTGTTTTAAGTAGTAAGTATGACTAGTGCAAATGTACTGGTAACACCCCCCCCCACACTTAATTTTTCACACGGAAAGTCTGGAAATAATTTATAACATTTATGCTATTTAAGTACATTTCTAGGCAATTTGGGGGGTGCGGTTGCATGAGCTAACTAAATGTTTCCTATGACATTTCGCTTGAGCGTCACAGTGAGGGAAAGCTCGCACTTTGACATTTCTGGGTTTTCAAGTAGTATTTTCACATTATCCCCAAGCAGCTCCCTTAAAAAAGAAAAAAAAAAAAACAACCACCCAACTTGATGGCCCCATTGTCGTAAACACTGTCAGTCATTTCCGTTTTCCTTAGCACCGCATTTCACCGATTTGAGGTGAAAACAGGAAGGTTAAGAAAGCTTCGCGGGGGTTAACAGATGATCTTGGGCAGGAACCTCATCCCCAGAGGGTGGGGCCGGGGGAGGATGTTGGGAGAAGCCCCCGCGAGGAGACGTGGCCGCCGAAGAGGAGGCTAACGCCCGTGCTCGGCCCACTTGTCCTGGACTGGGTCCAGGAGGAAGGCCCTTACAATGGGCCGGAGAGTAATTCGCCCGTGGTGAGGGGCCCGGCTGAATACCCGGAAATCTCAGCCCAAGCCCCAAGCCCCAGGGCCCGGCCCCGGCTCGGAGCATCTGCGAAGCGGCTTTCGGTCGTCCACGCCGGCTGCCTCACCTGGCACACGTGGGTGGACAGCGGCGGGGGGCGGGGGGGGTACCCCCGGAGGCGACGCTGAGAAGCACTTGGAAGAAGGGCGGCTGAAAATCTCCCAGTGCAATTGGAGGAGGGAAGTGAGGTGTCCGTGTAAAGCTGGCAGATGCCCTCGGAGGGGCTGGGCCGGGGGGCGGGGGCCGGGGGGCCGGGGGGGCGGGGGCCGGGTTCCTGCCTCCCAACCCGGTGAGGGAGGCCGCCGAGAGCGGCGGGGCTGCGCGTTCCTCTGGGCGACTCGAATGTTCTCAAACTTGAAGGCCAGCAGGAAGGCGATTCTTCCTCCTCCCCCATCCCGGCCTCGAAGGTCGACAAAAGTGTGATTAAAATGCTACGAGTGTCTTCCCGAGTTACTGCACCGTAGCGCCCGGAGCCTCCGCCGAGCCAGCTGCCTGCGGGGCGCAGTGGGGCTCCGCTCCCTTGGAGGGCAGCCAGGCTCTCGGTGGTCGGGCAGCCCGCCGCCTTTAGGGCCCCCGGCTGGTCATTTAAAGACCAGGGGAACTGTCGCAAAGGAGGTCAGATACACCCAGGTCTTTGGAGTATGACTTTGAATCTTTAAGTACATGATCGGTTTTGTTGTTGTTGTTGTTGTTTTAAAGTGCAAGCGAATTTGTGAATTGAGTATTAAGGAAAGACTTCGCACGTCAATGCCACCTATTTTGAAAACAACCCTTTTCGTGTGCTTCACCAAACAGTGATATACTGAAATCTCTAGAATTCTGTAAACTGATTGCACTAAGACTGTTTTATTATCTGTTTTCTGTTATCGTACAGGATAGGTCTTTTTATTTTTTAAAAAAGATTTTTATTTTCTTATGAGAGAGAGCACAAGCAGGGGGAGGGACAGAGGGAAAGGGAGAAGCAGACTCCCACCTGAGCAGGGAGCCCAGACGTGGGGCTTGATCCCAGGACCCTGGGATCATGACCTGAGCGGAAGGCAGATGCTTACTTAACCCACTGAGGACCCGGGCGCCCTTAATCTTGAGATTCTTAAAGATTCTCAGTAGTGTGTAGGGTAAGCCTCCTTCCTTGTCTTGGCTGTTATAAATAATGCTGCAATGAACATGGAGATGCGTATATCTTTTTGAGTTAGTATTTTCATTTTCTTTGGATAAATACCCAGAAATGGAATTGCTGGATCTCCTGCTTCTCCCTCTCCCTCTCCCTCTGCCTGCTGCTCTGCCTACTTGTGCTCTGTCAAATAATTAAAAATTAAAAAAAAATCTTTAAAAAAGAATATCCAGAAGGGTCTACACTCATTTCAGGTGCTGGAGGCAGTAGCAAACATTTTTATTTTCCCCAGATTCTGGGTAAATGGGAATTGTTTCAACCAAGAAGTTTAGTAGCTTCAAATTTAATTCTTCATTGTCAAACGCCCAGCAGCTGAAAAAAAAGGGGGGGAGCAATGCTAGGTACTTGGTCACTGTAGCTTGCTGGTAAACCAAGGGTCTGGTTTTTAAATTTGCCCACAAAGTTGAATACTTCATAGCTTCAAATGAACAGGGCCCCAAAGTAGTACGAAGAGTGAGATCTGGAGTGAATTAAAATTTTAATCCTGTATCTAAGACACTGGGACTTAAGAATTTGGGGGAACATCACATTAAGAATTCATGGGTATGCTTATGTTTTATTTTATTTTTTTAAATCTTTTTTTTTTAAGGTTTTATTTATTTATCTGAGAGAGAGAATGGGAGACAGAGAGCATGAGAGGGGGAGGGTCAGAGGGAGAAGCAGACTCCCTGCTGAGCGGGGAGCCCGATGTGGGACTTGATCCCGGGACTCCAGGATCATGACCTGAGCCGAAGGCAGTCGCTTAACCAACTGAGCCACCCAGGTGCCCCGGGTATGCTTATGTTTTAAACGCAACCCAAGGGGCACCTGGGCGGCTCAGTCGGTTGAGCATCCAACTCTTGATTTCCGGCTCAGGTCATGATCTCAGGGCTCTCTCTTTGGGCTCTGCGCTCAGTGGGGAGTCTGTTTAAATTCTCTCTCTCCCTCTCCCACCCCCCCACTTTTGTGCACGTACTCTCTCTCTCAAAAACAAAAACAAACAAACAGAAAACCAAACAAAAAAACCCAAAACCCACAACCCGAAATAATGGGAAAATGTTAGGAAATTAACTGAGAGGTTTTTTAGGTTCTACTTGGGGGGCTGTAGGCTCCATGGAGGCAGACGTCAGAACTGGAAGGTATATGCTGAGCATCCCCGCCCTGGTTCAGTGACGTTCAGGAACTCTGGGAGGACAGGAACCCATTTCCAGTGTGAAGAAGGAAGGGGCCTTGTCAGGTTGCTGTGGGCACACTGTGGGCTGCCCAGCTTGGATTAGCGGGACTTCAGCACAGTTGTTCACGGACCCCCGAGAGGCAGTCACAGAGTTTTCAGAGCTCCTCTCCTCCCACCTTCACCAGCCGGTGATTTGATTTAAAAAAAAAAAAAAATTGAACGTGAGTGAAAAGCAGCTTTCAGGTAGATAAAATGAATTTTTAAAAAGATTTTTAATAAAAGGATTTAGAGAGCACTTTGGGGTCCAGAGGTCGGGCTGGTACTATATCTCCATAAACGGGACATTTGTCAGGACACGGGCTCTGACCAGGCACCATTTCGCACTTGGCGAGCTACTGACAGAAAATCGTCCCGAGTTACTGCCACATTGTTGCTGGTCTTTAAAACAACCCAAATGGAGAGCTGAACACATGGCACAAAGAAACGGTGGCAGAGGACCATTTTTTAAATTCGAAATAATTATTGACTCCTAGGAAGTTGCAAAGACAGTAAAGGGAGGTCCAGAGCATCCTTCACCTAGCTTTTCCCAGAGGTCGCATCTTTCACGTAGGTCACTATCAACACCAGGAAGTTGACCTTGGTACGGCCTATAGACCCCAGTTTTCAACGGTTTTTACATGCCCTCATTCTGTGTGTATGTGTGCACACAGACCTGTGGAACCTGATCACGTATAGATATGTGTAAACACTACCACAATCAACATACAGAACTGTTCCACCAGCATAAAGAAAATCTCTTGGGCTACCCCTTTATAATCATAGACCCCACCCCATCCGACCTTTCCTTGGCAAACATTAAGCTCTTCACCATCTCTATAACTGTATAATTTCAAGATTGTTACATAAATGGAATCATGCAGTATGTGACCTTTTGAGGTCATCTGTTCTCCGCAGAATTCTCTGGAGGGTCACCAGGTTGTCACGTGTATCAATAGTTCATTCCTTTTCATTGCTGAGTAGTACTCCATGGTATGGATGTGCCACAGTTTAACCGTTAACCCACTGAAGGACATTTGTGTTGCTTCCGGTTTTTAGCTATTACAAATAAAGCTGCTGTGAATATTGGTGTATAGATTTTTGTGCGGACATAACATTTCCTTTCTCTGGGATGAACGCCCATGAGTGCAATTGCTAGATCATATGGTAAATACATGTTTAGTTTTTATAATAAACTACCCAACTGTTTTTGAGAGTGGCTGTACCATTTGACATTCCCACCAGCAGCGTATGAGAGATCAAATTTCTGTGCAGCCTCACCAGCATTTGGTATTGTCACTGTGTTGTGTTTTAGCTCTTCTATTAGGTATGTAGTGGTATGTCCTTGTAGTTTTCATTTGCATTTTCCCAATGGCTAGTGATACTGAACATCTTTTTGTCTGCCTATTTGCCATCCCTCTCTCCTTTTGGTGAAATGTTGGTTCAGGTGTTCTGCCCATTTCCTAACTGGATTGTTTGTTTTTTACTCTTGAATTTTGAGAGTTATTTATATATTCTAGATAAAAATCCTTTGGTAGATATGTGGTTGCAAATATTTTCTCCCAGTCTGTGTCTTGTGTTTTCATCCTCTTAACAAGATCTTTTGCAAACCAAAAGTTTGTAAATTTTGATGAGTTCCAACTTAACAATTTTTTCTTTTGTGGACTGTGCATTTTCTGCTGTGTCTCAGAACTCTGCCTAACCCGAGGGTCCTGAAGACTATCTCCTGTGTTTTCTGATAAACATTTTGTATGTTTTGTGTTTCCTTATAAATTTTAAGATAAACTTATCTCTATATACATTTAATTATATGATTCATTTTGTGTTAGTTTTTGTTTAAAGTGTGAGATTTAGGTAAAGGGTTAGTTTTTGCCTGTGGACGTCTTAACTGCTTCAGCACCATTTACTGAAAAGACTGTCATTCCTCCAATACATTGCTTTTTCATTTTTGGTCAAAAATCAGTTAGCCGTACACATAGGTAGGTCTATTTCTGGGCTTTTACTGCTCCATTGATCTATGAGTCTGTCCTTCCACCAATACCACACTGTTCTGATTAATGTAGTTATGTGTATCTTAACACTGAATAGAATGATTATTCCAAATTTATTCTTTTCCAGAAAGGTTTTAAGCTATTCTAGTTTCTTTGCCTTACCACATAAATTTTAGAATACGCTTGTCTATATCTACAAAAAGCATTGAGAGACTTTGATAGGAATTTTCTAAAATCTCTGTATAGGTCAATTTGGGGGAGAATTGACATCTTTACTATATAGATCAATTTGAGGGAAAAATGGACATCTTTTACTGTTGAGTCCTCTGATACATGAACATGGTTATGTGTCTCTATTGATTTAGATCTTGTTTGATTTCTTTTATTGGTGTTTTGTAGTTTTTAGCACATAAGTCCTTTACTTGTTAGATTTATATCTAAGTTTTTCATTTCTTTTGAGTGATTGTAAATAGTATGAGTTTTAAAATTCAGTTTTAAAATGTTCATTTCTGGTATATATAAATCATATAGATATTTAATATTGATCTTGCATCCTGCAAACTTGCTGAATTCACTTATTAGTCGTGTGTGTGTGTATTCCTTGGGATTTTCTATGTATATAATCATATCACCTGCAAATAGGGACAGTTTTATTTCTTCCTTTCCTGTAACCATGGCTTTTATTCCCTTTTCTTGCCTTATTTCATTGGCTAGGACTTCTAGTATTATGTTGAATAAGAATGGCAAATGCAGAGGTCTTTGCCTTGTTCCTGATCTTGGGGGGTGAGAAGGCATTCAGTCTTTCACCATAAAGAATGAGGTTAGGTGTAGGTTTATGTAGAATTTTTAAAAATCAAGTTGAGGCATTTTCCTTCTATTCCTAGTTTGCTGAGAATTTCTATTCTATATTTCTATAATAGAAATTCTAACATCTGAACAGATGTTAAATGCCTTTAACGGATGGAAGTGCTTTTTCTGCATCAATTGATGTGATTGTGTGATTTTTCTTCCTTAGCTTATTAATATGGTGGATCACATGATTGATTATTGAAACTGAACCATCTTTGCCTTCTGGCATAAACCCCACTTAGTCATGATATATAAATTTTTTCACATATTGTTGAATTTGATTTACTAATACTTTGTTGAGGATTTTTGCATCTAAGTTCATGAGAGATACTGTTTTCTTTTTTTTGGTATTTGTCTAGTTTTGGTATCAGGTAATACTGGCCTCATAATTTTGTGGAAGAGATTGTGTAGAATTAGTGTTAATTCTACTTTAAATATTTGGTAGAATTCTCCATTGAAAGTATATAGGCCTGGAGATTTCTTCTTTGGGAGTTTTTTAACAATTAATTACATTTTTAATAGCTATCTAACTTCAAATTATCTACTTCATATTGGATGAATTATGGTAGTTTGTGCTTTTTGAGGAATTGGTCCATTTCATCTAAGCTGTCAAATTTATGTATGTAGAATTATTTTTAGTGTTTTTTTATCCTTTCAATGTCTGTGAGTTCTGCAGTGGAATTCCCTGTTTCATTGCTGATAATAGTAATTCGTGTCTTCTCTTTTTTTGTTTTTAGCCTTGGTGTAGAGATTTATCCAAGTCTTAATCTTTTCAAAGACCCAACTTTTTGTTTTGATGATTTTTCTCTATTGTTTTTCTGTTTTCAATTTTACTGATTTCTGCTCTTGTTTCCCTCTGATTGACTTGTGTTTATCTTCTTCCAGTTTCTGGAGGTGGGTGTTTAGATTACTGATTTGAGACCATACATCATTTGTGTCAGCATCTAATACTATAGATTTCCCTCTCAGCACTGCTTTGGTTGTGTCTCACAAATTTTGATATGTTGCATATTCATTTTAATTCAATATATTGTTGTTTAATATTCCATGGATTATTTAGAATTCTGTGTGTTCTTTAATTTCTAAGGATCTGGAGAATTTCCTGCTATCTTTCTGATTTTGATTCCATCATTAGTGAACACACTCTGTATTATTTCAATTCTTCAAAATCTGTTCAGGTTTGTTTTACGAACCAGGATATGGCCTGTGCTGTGAATGTTCCATGCATGCTTAAAAAAAGTGTGTCTCGGGGTGCCTGGGTGGTTCAGTCAGTTAAGCATCTGCCTTCAACTCAGGTCATGATCTTGGGGTCCTGGGATCGAGCCCCATGTCAGGCTGCTTCTCCCTCTGCCCCACCCCCCGCTCATGTTCTCTCTGTGTGTGCCTCTCTCTCAAATAAATAAAATCTTTAAAAAATGAATGTGTTTCTATTGTTATTAGGTTGAGTGTTGTATAAATGTCAGTTCGGTCTTGTTTGGGTGATGGTATTATATAGTTCCTTCTATCACTGTTAATTTTCTGTCTAGTAATTCTATTAGTTGTTGAGAGAGAGGTATTAAAGTTTCCAAGTATAATGTGGACAGGTCTACTTCTCCTTTCTGTTCCTTCAGGTTTGCTTCAGAAAATTGGAAGTTCTGTTGTTTGCTGCATATGTAGACATTTTGGATTGCTATGTCTTGTTGGTGGGTTGAGCCTTTTTACCATTATGTACTCTCCTTTGTTGTCCCTGGTAATTTTCTTTGCTCCAATGTTTATTTTATCTGATATTAATATAACCGCTCTTCTCTTTTCTGATTATTTTGAGAGAGAGAGAGAGCATGAGGGGTTGGGAGGGGCAGAGGAAGAGGGAGATAGAAAATCTTAAGCGGGCTCCACACCTAGCACAAAGCCTGATGAGGGGCTCAGGCTCATGACCCTGAGATCATGACCTGAACCAAAATCAAGAGTCAGATGTTTAACCGACTGAGCCACTCAGGTGCCCTTTTTTCCTGATTTTTTTATTGAGATATAATTCACATACCACAGAATTCACCCTTTAAAGTGTTTGATTCAATGACTTTTAGTACATTCAGAAAGTTGTGCACTGATCACCACTAATTCCTGTTTTTCTGATTATTGTTTAAAAAATGGAAAAACCGGGGCACCTGGGGTGGCTCAGTTGGTTAAGCGACTGCCTTCGGCTCAGGTCATGATCCTGGAGTCCCTGGATCGAGTCCTGCATCGGGCTCCCTGCTCGGCAGGGAGTCTGCTTCTCCCTCTGACCCTCCCCCCTCTCATGTACTCACTCTCTCTCATTCTCTCTCTCTCAAATAAATAAATAAAATCTTTTAAAAAAAATAATAAAAAAAATAAAAAATGGAAAAACCAAAATTCAACTTTCATTCAGTAAATATCCTTTGGTCCTTATGCAGTTTTGTTGCAGAAAGTGAAGCCCGTGATTTTAGAACAATGATAGCAGTCTATCAACCAATCAGTTTTCACACAGTTTCAATAATTGTAGCAATTTCTTTGAACTGCCTGTAGAAATTCTGAAATTGTCATTTCAAAGGACTTGTTCTTTACTTGGCCTGAATGATCTGCCACTTTTAGCATCACTGCAACATAAGGACACTTAGTGATCTGCAACTGTCTGAGCTTACAACCGTGTCGTTTCAACTGCAAACCTATAAGCTGGTTGGTGACATCAGACTTAGCATATGGCAGTAGCTCACTAGACCCCTTCATGACAAGTGTCCAGGACTCACAGCACCAACTTCTCTTTCAATTCATGTTTATATGGCACATTCTTTTCATCCTTTTACTTTCAACCCACCTATATCGTATTTGAAGTGAATTTCTTGTAGACAGCATTTTGTTGGGTCATGTTTTAAAACCATTCTGCTGGTCTCTTTTTGTATATTTGTGAATTTAGACCATTTATATTTAATGTGACTATTGATCTTATAGGGCTTAAATTTGCTATTTTTAAAACTTGATTTCTGTTTGTTCCCTCTGTTTATTGTTCCCATTTCCCTGTTTGTGTTTTCCTATGAGTTTTGTGAATAATTTTAAGAACTTCATTTTACCTGCAGCATTTTAAGGTATTTTTGTTTGTATGCTTATTTTAGTGCTTTTGCAACTAATCGCAATCTACTGGTCTCAACATTTCACTACCTCAAGTGGAAGTATACAAACTTCATGTCCCTTTAGGTTCCTTTATCCTGTCCCCTTTGTAATTCTCTAGTATTTTTTTTCTATATATGTTGAGAACTACGTCATACAGTGTCATAATTTTTGCCTCAACTATCAAATATAATTCTTTAAACTCAAGAGGATAGTCTGTTAAATTTGCTCCTATTTTCTGTTGTTCTGTCTTCATTTGTGATGCTTTGTTTCCTTCTTTTATCATTTCCTTTCTGTTGGAAGAACTTCCTATAGTGGTTCTTCGTACTACAGCAGTTCTGTTAACAACACATTCTTAGTTTTCCTTCATCTGAGAATGTCTTTATTTCACCTTCATTCCTGAAGGATATTCTTGTGGAATATAGAACTCTGCATTGGCGATTATTTTCTTTCAGCACTTGCAAAGTATTGTGCCACTTCCTCCGGCCTCCATGTTTTCAGATATGAAATCCACTGACATTCAAAGCCTTGTTTCTGTAAGTAATGCATCAGTTCTCTCTAGTTGCTCTCAAGATTTTTTTCTTTGTCTTCCCTGAAGTTGGATTATGCTGTATCCTGGTGTAGATTTCTTTGTGTTTCACTCAGCCCCTTGAATCTGTAGGTTTACATCTTTTGCCAAATTTGGGAAATTTTCAGCCATATTTCTTCGAGTACTTTTTTAAGCTTCAATCTCTTGTCCTTCTCTTTTTGGAACTCTGATGAAATGAGAATAGGTCAGTTATTGTAGTACCACAGGTCCCTGAGGCTCTGTTCATCCTTTTTCACTCATTTTCTCTCTGCTATTCATATCAGATAATTTCTATAGCTGTCTTTTCAGATTCACTAATTCTTTACTCTGTCATCTCTATTCTGCTATTGAACCCATCCAGTGAGGTTTTAAAATTTTAGTTATTGTACTTTACAGTTCTAAAATTTCCATTTGGTTCTTTTATATATATATATATTTCTTTGCCAAGAATTTCTATTTTTTAATTTGTTCCAAGTGTGTTCCTAATGGCTCACGGAAGCATACTGATGAGAGAGGATAATTTCAGAATCTGTGTTGTTTCAGGGTTGGCTTCTGTCACTTATCCTTTCTCATTCAAGCCAAAATTTCCCTGGTTCTTGGTTTGACAAGTGATTTTTTTTAATGGTGTCCTGAATATTTGGGATACATTTGATTCTCTGAATTTTATTTAGATCTTCTCTTTTAGCAGGCCTCCAGCGACACTGCTGGTGGAGGAAGGGATGCACCCCTGGTTACTGCCAGGTGGGGGTGGGACTCTCGAAGTCCTGGCTTCCCGCTAGTCCTCTGCTGACAGGAGGGGGGGTTTTGTGTGTGTGGTGCTTCGTTTCTGGCTTCTAGGCTGACCCTTTCCCTGTCCTTTGGCTAGAGATAATGGGCTTTTCTTGGGGCTTTTTGGTCGGTGACCATTTGCACATCTGGCCTGCTGGCATCTTCGGTGTCTATTCCAGGATATGGGGGAGGCAGAAAGAAAACCGAGGGAACTCACAGGTCTGTTGTCCCTCATTTCCCAAGGTCTGCAGTCAGTCCGCCTTCTTTTCCCCACCCTCCAGAGTCTTATCTTTGCCATATGTATCATGTTTGGGGATTCTAGTGACACTTTGTGGAAGGAATAAGGAGAAATGCATTTGCTCCATCTTATCTGGAACCAGAGTTAGCCCTTCTGGAACTCGGTTTTCATTAGACTAAATTCTACTGAAATCTGACATGGCGGCTCTTTCTCTATGCAAATAACCTGCACTAACAATACTAAAGGTTCATAGAAAGGCCTCGGGGCGTTTGTGCAATTAGCTGTTTAATGTGAATCTTGACTGCACACTTTCCATCATCTTGAAAATGCTTCTTCCCCAAACTCTGCATCGCTAGTCCTCTTGAGCTGATGGACAGTTTCACCGCATTAGAAAATAACGTCCAGCTTGGCACAGAGCACAAGAGGAAGGGTCACAGGAAAGCAAGAAACTGGAGGCAGAGCTATAGCACAGACATGCCGGGTCGGCGCGCCATTCTGCGGCTTCCGTACGGTGACACGAGCAGTGTGTCCTAATGACACAAGGAAACCGCTCAGAGGCCCCAGAGGTAGGAAGCTGGGGTTTTTGTCGCTTACAGACAGCCTCTGCTTTATGGAACAGCCGATCGTCGGCTCGTGATTTATTTGGCACACATGACCCAGAGCGCAGAGCCAAGGAGGGGTGGTTATACGGTCAGTCCCTGAAGGTACGCCCTCGATCCCAGCTCTTCCCCCCACTCTGCCCAGCAGGTCTCAGAATGTTCTGTTCTCCTCACCCGCCCCCCCCCCCCGCACCCCAGCAGCAGTTGCAGAAAGCGCAGTTATCCTGGTAGAGGTGCCCCCATCTTTGTCCCATCTTTATCCTCACCAAATCCCTCTTGGGTCGCATTTTCTCCGGGTCTGTCCTCACAGAGCAGAAATGACAGTTTCTGATTCGGGATGGACTTCCAGCCCCAGAGGATGCAGCTTCGAGAAGGAAGATTATATACAGGCTTCTTGGGGCGCCTGGGTGGCTCAGTCGTTGAGCGTCTGCCTTGGGCTCAGGTCATGATCCCAGGGTCCTGGGATCGAGCCCCGCAGCGGGCTCCCTGCTCCGCGGGAAGCCTGCTTCTCCCTCTCCCACTCCCCCTGCTTGTGTTCCCCGCTCTTGCTGTGTGTCTCTCTGTCAAATAATAAAATCTTAAAAAAAAAAAAAATAAATGAAGAGGCCTTCCATTGGCAGAGTGCATCAGGCTTTCTGTCTCGGGCTTTCTGTGTTCTGAGGTTCAAACCGTGCTTTGTCCCTTCCCTTCCAGGTCAGCCAGCATGCAGCGGGGCACTCAGCATGTCGCCCCAGCACGGGGGAGGCAGAGATGGGGACTCGGCTTGGGGACCACCCGCTGTGCAGCTCTGCGGAGCAGGAATGGCACCAGATATTAAATGACGACCGACACATTGGTTGAAAGGAAGTTTCCAGTAAGGAAGTGACAGTACGATGCGGATCATTAGAGCCGTACAGTAGGAAACGCTCGCGTCCCCAGCCTGCACCTGCCTCTGCTGGGCCTGTTCCAACGTGGTGTTCTCAGAATGCAGAGGAGACGCGATCGGGTACCGTGTCCCAGCAGCAGCGGGTGCCTGGACAAATCATCAGTGTGACTGAGGGCCAAGTGCAGTCCCGTGTACCTTGATTACATGACCTAATATTAAATAAGAGGTCTGAGTGCCACTAGTTTAAACCGGACTCATTCAGCTCTTTTTCAAAGAGCTCCCCCTACACCTGCCCCTAAACCAATTTTTAAGAAGTGGTTTCTCTCCCTGGGGTGGGAGAGCCCTAACGAGCTGACACGAATTTTCACTTGCAAGTTCTTCTGTCTGGTGTTTTTGTAATTATACTATTAAAGGACTCCGGAGTCAGTGTTAATGACAAGATTCGTTTTGTTTTGCTAGGATGATTTTTTGATGAAGTTCAGTTGCGTGGTTCGGGGAAAAGCCAGTCTGCCTACAAAGGAATTCATGAAGACGATCAAGGAAACTGTATTGAGTTCAAGAACCTTAGCAACTATCCAACACTCAAAGTCTGTTCACCACTGTTGTAGGCCGGAAGTTACCACACAGACCAGATTTAAAGTGTTTCTCTTAATCCCAAGGCACATTTAAATAATCTCAGAAGTCTGCTACTGTGATTTTTAGACCCTGTTTTGAAACTCAAGTTTTTCAAGCACCTAAAGCAGGGTTTGGCAAAATCCTTTGCTGTAGAAAGTCAGATGGTCCCGGCTTTATGCGCACATTGCTGCTCACTCCTGTCACAACTACTCAGCTCTGCACGAAAGCTGTCGCAGACATTATGCAAATGAAGGAGCCTAGTGTATTCCAATAAAACTTTATTTACAAAAATAGGTGCTGTGCCGGATTGGGTCCGGAGGGGCTAGCTAGCCTTAATTTGTGGGTCCTGGGTCTAGGGGAGCTGGAGAGCAATAGTTTCCACCCAGAGAAAACACCTCCCAGTGAGGGAAAGAAACAGACTAAGAAAAGGATCGCACTGCATTCTTCTTCTTACTAACAAACAGACGATATTTTAAAATGCAAAAGATTAGCTCAGCCAGTTAATCTCTTTATTTTGAGTTTTGTAAAAAAAAAAAAAAAGAAAAAAAGCTTTGGGAAAAAATGTGTTAAATATCAGTCAACAGCAGGAAAACATGTAGCTAGCTTTACAATATCAATCTAAACATACACACAAAGGCGAACGTGAAGTAAAATGCTAGGGTAAGGTAGCACTTTGGGGGCCTAACTGCAGTTTTCCTTAAGTGCACATAAAGGTTGCTGATAACTCCAAGTCTTCACTTTTTCACAGTTCAACATACTTTTATTTCATATAACGTGTTTATTTATATAACATACTATAATGTTAACTTTATAAAACCACCGGTTTGCTACTGATGAATGGACATAGAAGACAAAATTCTCCCCAATTACATTATGTGAGCTCTCTGTAAAACGTTCCCCAGAAGGGCATATCATCCCAGGTTAAATTCATCCTATCCTATTTTTAAAAATTGCTTTTCACCTCTTAAATGGATCTTGGTGGCCTCTTCCCATTTAATCATGTTATGGGACAGAGTGAAACTTCCTAAGAAGGACCAGATGTAGTTTATGTAAAAAATCAAAAGTCAACCTACGAGGAGGTGGTCTGGCTCTGAAGTCATGCTTTGAACAAGTGATTTCAGCGATAAGTCCCAAATCCCCAGACGTGAACACCCCCCCCACACACCCGGAAATCATTCCTCTGCTTCCCCAAAGCCCACCCCCAAATGTCCAAGCGCTGGGACAGTCACCCAAGAGCCCTGGGGCCTGTCTTTCAGTGCTTTGGACAGCACATGTAGAGTTCTTCGTGCTGTCCAAAAGCCCCTGCGGTCTGAGTTCCTCCCGCATCCACCAGCCCCTGGAAGTTTCTCCTGACCCTGACACGTGGCAATTCCCTTAACCCTTTCTAAAAGGCGGCCATCCTGAAGAGAAGGAGGCCTCTCTCCGGGGCTCTCCTGTGCATTTCAGGGCTTTCCAGAACGCGGCCGGACAGGCAGACCTTCCTTATCTTCTCCCAGGCTCGTGTGGCAGATGACCGGAAGCCTGTGTGTTCCGTGTGGGCCCTGGTTCTACCCCGCCTTATAAAAATAAAACTAACATCAAAAACTTTGGTTTTGCTCTTTACGAGTTCTGCTCGCACTGCGTGACGAGACATGTTTGTTCGTTTAAAAATAAAAACACACCAAAAAAGCCCTACTTACGAAAATTGAAACTGGGTAAAAGGGGTTGATTTCTAGGTCTGGTTTTGAAAAGATTGTCAAAGAGCCTATTTGCTTTTCCTAGAGACCAGCATCGCTTTCTGGAGTGTTCCTCTGTATACTGTCCTTATTGGGTTTTAGAAAGGCGCAAGGTCTCTTCAAGGTACCAGAGTGAAAGCAGCATCCAGATGGGTTGCTCCTAACTCTTGGCCATTAGATTCCCTTCAGCTTCACTGTAGCGGAGTACAGCATCCGACACTTGAGGAAAGACCAACAGAAGACACCAGAACTCCGTGGTACCGCTGTGATGCACGTGACAGATGCACTCCTACACGAACTCATCTACAGAATCAGCATCGAGAGGCGGGTATGAAACTCGTCAAGTTCCCCATTTCTGAAGTGGACTAAGAAGTCACATACTTACTGAATCAGCAAGCTGACTTTCCAGAAGCCCTCGTTCCAGATGACATCTTACAACAGATGGGAAAAGCAGCTTGGTGGTGCACCTCTGAGAACTCACAACGGGTACCAAGCTAGGGGCCCGAGAGGATGAGTCTTCCCTCTGTTGAGCTGCTTGGTGGCCTCGACCGCCGCCAGTCTCCCCTCAGTGCATCAGTGCCGTTTCCACGTTTGGAAATGGTTCTGTTCATATCAAGGTACCTGACACGGTGACATTGACTTCCCCTGCAGGCAAAGAGGAGAGAGGGACCTGGGGGGCAAGGGGGTAGGGAATGTGTGTGTCATGAAACAGCCCTCCAGTCTGGAAGGAAATCGCCCTCGACTGACATGTTCGGGGACAGCTGAGAGAACCTTTTTCATGTTTTCTAAGGAGACTTCCTTTGTCCCCCAAACCACGGAGGACATTTTCAGGTCTAGAGAGCACAGCCGGAAAGCTCCTTGCTGTTTGCCCGATGAGACATTTGATGTTGCAGTGCGGGTTTTGGGCTGCAAGGCGTCGGGGCTGGTTTGGCCGCCCCAGGGAGTACCCTGGATGGGCAGAGGCCATGGAATCGCATCTGCCCTCTTCCTCTATTTGCAGCCTCATTTCAGTGGCGCAGATTTCCTTCTCCAGGAGACAAAGTTCAGGTCTCCTTGTAGTCCCCAAAGAGAATATGAAAAGGCACGGCTGGAGTCCGCACCGCCCCGCTGCCGGCCCCACGCAGAAGTCTGCCGACACCACTGCCTCGTGACCTTGAAGTGGTCATGGGCTACCCCTTACCCTGAGGCCTCTACTCTGGGCATTAAATGGGCCCACCCCTCTCCTGAGGAGTCCAGCAGGGATTCGGGCCTGGGGACAAGCTAAGTGTGACAAGAAAGCAAGCTGACTGGACTGCAAAGGGGACTCCATTTAATCCCAGGTTATACTGAAAAGACAGCTTCTCCAAAGCCTTCACACTTGATGGTCAGCTACTCTGTTAAGACCCAACCCCTTTCTTTCCACGAAAGGGGGCAAAGAGGACGGTTTTTAACCCCTCACCCCGCAACAACCCAATCCATCCACTCAAGTCACCCGTCTCTCCCTTTCCTGCACGAAGGTGTTCAAATGTGACATTTCTGGTTGTACTTTACGGAGTATGTTCTAGAGTTCTGCAAAGATGATGTGCATGAAACTCTTTCACAGTTGTCCGGGCTGTATTGATTGATCAACACTCGGTTTGTTCCAGAGGACTACCAATGAAAGGAAACTTAGTTTGCTAGGCCATTCTTTAAGGTTCCAAACAGGGTCTGCTGCAAGTTCTGGACTAAAAGGCTCTCAAGCCTGGCTGCCCACTAGAATCCCTGAAGATCCAGGGATGGAAGCCAGGCCCCACTCCAAACCTACTGGAGTGTATGGAAGCCAGGCCCCACTCCAAACCTACTGGATATGAATCTCTGAGCACAGGGCCCTTGCACTGATATTAAAAAAAAACCAAAAAAACAAAACAAAACTAGCCAGAGAATCCTACTGTGCAGCCAGGGTTGAGAACCTGTGTTCTAGAACATCCAGCTCCGAACCCTCATCCCCCCCACCCAACCCGGAACGGGTATGTTTAAGAGGTTAAATTGGATGCACTCAGCAGTTTCAATCTGATTTATGCCAGACTGACAGCAGAGAGCCTTGAGTTAGATGGTTTGGCAGCTTCGTGACACCTACTTTTCCCCTCTCAGCATAGGCATAAAGCTTCTAGAAGGTGGAAGCATTTCGATGAACAGACTCCTTTCCTGGGACCCCTGGTAGGGTCAGGATTATTCTCCATATCTTGCAAACAAAAATTAGGACCACAGGTCAGTGACTTACTCCGATCCACTGAATAAAAAAATCCAACCAAATAACTACAACCCTAGCAAAATTTTGATCTTGGCAAATCTCCATTTACTTAGATTTAAGTAGGTCCAAATAAAACGTCTGCAGTCAAGCCTACAAGACCCTTTTGGGAGAAAACACAACGATCTATGGATTGACTTAGGACTAGGCTGGAGAACTCTGGTTATTTTTCCTCCTCATGAGGGTAATTTCTTATTAATTTGCTGAAAGCTTCCTGGAAAACCAAAATGACAACAAAGCCTTGACCTGAATGAAGAGAGGGTGGGTCCTCCCCGGTTGGCTCTTTTCAAGAACCCTGTCAGGGTTTTTCTGTTAGCTTCTTCCCCCCAAAATGAAATAAGTAAGCAACGTAAGAGGTGAGCAAGGCTTTATAAAGACCCAGCCAAGGAGCTGACCAGCCTATCCCTCCACCTCTGCAAATAACAGACACACACAAAAGCCTCCTCACCTTTCGAGTTTATAGGCATGACTGGTCATTACTGAGATTAACTCTACTGAATAAAACCTGTGCTGGTTCTGGCCACATCTGCCAAGCCTGAGAGATGCTCTCTGCACTCTGACCCCACGACATAATGACCTCCCGTCCAGGGGCTCTCTAAGAAAAAGCTGTTTCTCTGGCGCTGGCTCAGAGGTTTTCATAAGTCCTTCACCAGCCTAGGGAATTCGGAGTCTCATGGGGTTAGATGGGTGGTTTAGCTCATTTACAGAGCCCACGGATGCCCATGATAAAATTAAAATGGACTTTAGGGTACATAGAAAGGAAAGAGGGGAATAAAAATCATTTAATTATATTATCTCGAACCATACAAAACTGCCATTTCTGTTTTTGAAAACTGGTTCAATATCGGCAATTTCATATGGCTCAACTTAATTTTTGCCTGTTTTGCACAAATTCTCAATTCAAAAAGCAAAGTGTAATGTCTTATCTAAATATTAACCATTAAAAATGTGCGTTAAGCAGATTAAATGGCTGGTTTCATTATGGGTGTACTCGACTGGGCCACTATTCTGCCTGCCACAAGAAGAAAAATGCCCACATTTTCTGAAAGCATTTTTTTTTTTTTTAGAGATTGGGTTTTCAAATACACCAGCACTGAAGCATAGAGACACAGGGAGAATCTCAAACTTGGTTTCCAAGAGCTCTCTCAGTATTTTAGCTACCGCAGGTGTGGGCAGTTAGAAGAGCTCACCCACAGAGAACCCCAACTCAGAACCTACATTTCAAACCATGCTCACACATTAGGCTGGTACAAACCTCCCCAGACACCAAGAAAATGACCCTTCTCTACGTGGCACTCAGTGTTAAGACATCTGGATTCTTAATCTTACAGCAGACGGAACTGTCCACTGGACTGAATAATGCTCAATTTTCCCTTGACTTGCCTCTCATGCCTCACCCGGCCACGGAAATCTCATGCATTTAGTAGCTCAAAGTTTGGACTTCTACTCGGTCTTTAGAACCTTTAGTATCTTGTGTTTGTGGTTAATTTTTTTGCAGTGTGGTTTTTTTTTTCCCCCTCTGAACACTAGCCTATTGCCTCCTAGGCTCCTTGCTGCTCTCTCGTCCCCAGATAGAAGCATCCCACAAATTTTGGTGTTATTCCTAAACCCCGCAGTAGGTATCTCCATGGTAGCCCTGAAGAACTGACTGATTTTTGTCATCGGTCTCTAAACGGTTTCTCCTGTCCTCGGATTAATTTTAAAAACCCAACAGTAAAACACGATTTTGCTTTTGGTTTTAAACATTTCAGTAGCTACTTCTTTCTGGAGATTTCCAGAGAAGGAATTCTAATTCTTTCCCCATGTTGAAATGTTCACGGATAGAGTTCTGATCTTCAATCTACAGGAAACCCAGGTAGTGCAGAAAGTCCAGAAGCCTGATCATGTGAGATCACGGTCCTGCAGCCCTCGGTGCGAGGGCCTCCGCGCTCAGATTGCTTCCTCCTGAGTTCTGTCCCCGTGACCACGGGCTTCCCATCATCTTCGGAGGTCCAATCTCAGCTGCCTGCCTTCGGGATCCTTCGTCTGGCCTGCTCTTCCCGCCCCCACCTCGCTATTCCCGCGGCCAGCTAGGTTTGCGCTGCTGTGTATGGACCTGAAACCTCTCCTGGGGGGGCCTCCCCACACCTGCCGCAGCTTGCTCGGATTCTGCAGGTGAATGAGTCAGACCGTTAAAGCATGCTATTTGTTTGTTTGACTCTGAACAGCACTACTATGTGAAAAAGGGGGAATACGTCTGCGTTTGTCTTGATTGAGAGACACCTAAGCCCCACCCTCTGCCTCTTGGGTTAAACTTTAAATGTTAAGAGAGCTTCAGACCTCAATAAAACAGAAGCATTAGTTCCACTCAGTCAGTGCCCCGGGTTGGACAAGCCTGGGGCTTGCAGCCGTCCTCACTGCACCCCCATCTCGGCAGGCTGGGGCTGGGGGGGGGGACGCGACAAGTCACGCGTTATCCTCCAGGGGGAACACTAGGCGCGTGCCCCGGCTTGACACCGGCTGGTCTCCTGCTCCCAGGGCTCGGTCCAGCACCTCCTCCGAGCTGCTCTTGGTTCTCCGGCTGCCCTCGAGGCTCGTGGAGGCCGTGTGGGAGCCCGAGGAGCCGTTCGCAGTCACTGTGCTGTCCCCGTAGGTCAGGGTGAGGTCGCCCTCGGTCAGGATGAAATCCGAGTCTTCCTCTCTCAGCGGCTCTTGGTTCTGAAAAGTGCAACGAACGACAGCGGCAAATGGGAGACTGATCTCCTTCCTCTAGGCTGGGAGCCAAGCCCAACCTCAACTGCTCACCTGAAAACTGGGGCCCATGAGACCCGCCTGCCTTGAGCCTCCAGCGTGGATACTGGATGCCAGGTGTCCAGGGCTATTCAAGGGAAGGCACCGTTGCCCGAAGCAAGGCTTCGAGGCCCAGGAAGCCGTTCTGATTTTAAATGCCTGACGGCTCGGGGTCAGTGACAAAAGGGAAGAAAGGGAGGCCAGCCTGCGCCTTCAGCTTCCCAACCCTCAAAAGAAGGAGGGGGAAGGTCACTGGGCAAACATGCAAAGAGGTTTCTCGGGCCCCTCTCTTTTCGGGGCAGCTCTTCTGAGAGGGCCTCCAGCCCCACAAGAACCCCCCTAAACCCACCCGGTTTGCATCGGAACTACTCTTTATCCTAGTCAGCAACGGAGGGACGGGGACGCATAATTAGGATTTCCTTCCTGTCCCCACGGAAGGACCCCGACGGGAAGCCCTCTGGTAGATGCAGTGAGACATCGAGAGGGAAGGGGCACCTTCTCGATCACGTGTTTCGGGCCCGC
Organism: Mirounga angustirostris; assembly: GCF_029215605.1. Lineage (NCBI taxonomy): Eukaryota > Metazoa > Chordata > Mammalia > Carnivora > Phocidae > Mirounga > Mirounga angustirostris. Next base: position 40,376,818 of record NW_026991719.1, read on the forward strand.
CAGGGCGGTCACAGGAGCTGGCGACTCACCCTCCCCCCTCCCTTCTCCTGGGTCAGAGGAGGAGGCCTGAGCCCAGAGAACCTGTGGAATGTGCCCCAGGCGGTCCAGCTGGTAGGAGGCAGAGGTGGGGTGTCTGCTGCCTCCGGACTGGTTCGGCCCACAGCGAGGATGTGAACACTCCCCAGGTCAGGAAGAGGACCGGCCGGCAGCTCATGCTAAGCTGCAGCTGCAGCAGAGCGGACCGAGCGGGGCCAGGCAGGGCGGGAGCCGAGCAGCGGCCTCTCGAAACTTCTAGACCGCGGGGAGAGCTCGGGAAGCAGCGCGGGGTCAGACACAACCCTTCACCCTCTAATGGGTTTCACCAGCAAAACGAGGGGCGCTTGGCTCCCCTCCTGCCCCCACAGCACGTCTGTCAGACACGGTTCCAGAGTACTCCGGCTAAAGTGCTCTTGCTCTCCTATTGCCCATCTGGTCTTCAAAGTGCTTCTGGAGTCCTGCATCGTCTGTGCGGCAGGGTGTCCTCGGTGCAGGGCACGGAACCCGCCTCCCCGACAGCCTCCTACCCTCCCCCCCGCCCCCCCCCCCCCAGTCACGCTGTCCAAGGCCACGGGCAGATTCTCCCCGGCATGCCTGCACCCCCCTCTAGGTGAGAAACCAGCAAAGCACGGTGGCCGCCTCCTCTTCCTGGCGCCCTTCCCTGAGGGGCTTAAGCCACAGCAGGTGCTAGAGGAAGGCCTGTTCAGCGCCCAAGGAGGACTCGTGGGTCTGCCGACCTCCTCCTCCCGTCCCAGCCTGTCTGTGTGCGCTCACTGGTGACAAGCTCAAGCCTGCTTTCTGCATCACTCCTCAGTGATGTCGACTTCTCCACGCTCTACAGCATGACTCCTCTTAACCCAGCGCTCGGGCTTTTTTTTTTTTGACAGGCGAGCACGCAACTCTTGTTGCTTGCGTCCTCAAATCCTCACTGGAATGAGGCAGCGTGCAAATGTGCAACCAAGTAAGAATCCTCTACTCAGGCAGAGCGTAATTCCAAAACTCACTCCAAACTCCCCAAATTCCTCCTCACCATCAGTATTTAGAAAGTCCCGAGGCTCCATCTGTCCCACGATCGTTTTCCTAACAACAAATGAGATCATGTTCCCTGTTTTAGCACGTTCCATTTCTCCCGTGCCTGTGAGCGCTAAGTAATAATGTCAAAATACCGCAGCCAGGGTTCTTAGTTCCCCCTTTTCAGGGGGAGACTCTCCTGGCACGCATTATACTCTTTCGAGGACAGAGAGGAATGTGAAGCAACTGCTTGGAGGGAAATGCTGCAAATGTAGCCACGCCCCCTACTGCAGCCCAGCCGAGGCACCCCCCCCCCATCTCCCACCTTCCCCCCTACACCAGCCCGTGTGTGGCCCACGCTGGCTGACCCGAGGCAGTGGGAAGCAGGGCTCAAATTCACCGACAGGAGAAGGCAAGATTGGATGTTGACCCATTCCATTACGAAACTCACAAGCCCGGACAAATAGTACCCGAAACAAGGACATGGTAAAACCCAGTGGACAGGGATTTCCAAATCAGAGCTTAATGAACGTGATACGCAGATGATGAAACCGATCCACTTCCTCGAATTCTAGATGATAGGATTGACAGAAGTTTTGTTAAGCTGGAGGTTTGTAAAATTATGCAACCAGCTGTCCCCTGAAGGCTGCCGTGAAGATGCTGTTGAATAACCCTGCAAACGTGTGTTGCAGGAATGTGCCCATTTTAAACAACCAGAGGTCACTCTCATGAACGGAAGAACCCTGTTTTCAAGGTGGATATCCAACCTGAGTGGTTTAGAGTTAGTGCAAAGAGTGAATAAGGAACATCTTCAACATGGCCCAACTAAACCCAAAGTACAAACGCCCTCCAGGTGATTCGTGAGAACCACAGAGTGTCGAACAGCCACGCGAGGGCGGCCTGGCCCGAGACCCTCACTGGGCCCCAAACCCCACCGGGGGCCCCTCCGCTCTCTCACCTTGGGCTTCCTCAATTAATTTTTCAAAGACTCTATGCTCCCACTCTCTCAACAACTGCAAGCCTCACTGTGTCTGCAGCTGACTGAAACCCTGGTCAGGACCCCAGCCCAAAGCGACAGTGGACAGATTCTTGCTTCTTGACCAAGTCGCCCCATCTCTGATGAGGCTGTTCCTTAGCATGCCAGACCCCAGTGCCCCCCGCCCAGCTATGCCCCCTGCCCCTCTGTACCACCTGAATGCAAACAATCGTTCCCAAGGCCGCTGCCCCGCCCCGTTAGAACTGACCTGGTCAGGGGCTGTCTCTCCGAGATCTGGGCTTTGCATTCTGCTTTCCCAACGCTAATCAAGTCAATTGCAGGTCATTTGCGAATTCTCTGAAACCTGCATTAGGGTCTCAGCTCTGCCAATTACTAATCCTAGGACCTTGGCACTTCCTTCCTCTGTAACCCTGTAGTAGCTGCTTATTTACAGTATGGCCAAGAGAATAAACTTGGCCTTTGTGAGCTGTAAGGCTCTACACAAATTTAAGGAGTTCTTCTCTCCTAGGGTATAATGGTTGTGTTTGTGACCGGATGATGAGGGTGGCAGAGTAGAGAGGAAGAAGGGCCTTTTCCCTCTCCTCCAGGCCTTCTATGTGGGTAGCTATTGTTCTCCCCACCCTTTTGCCGAGCAACCCACATGAGGAGCTCGCAAGTCAGTCCCAAAGCTCAGATGTCCACCAGTGTGGATATTCTCTTCATACTGTGCTAAGTCTGAATCTGAAAACGGAAAGGACCTAACCATATCAATGTAAATAAAGCATTCACAAAAAGAATCCTCACATTTGCTAAATGCTTTGTGGTTCACAGTGTTTTTCTCTACCTTAACCTTTAATCTCACAGCCAGCCTGTACGACTAGGCCCACTTTACAGACAGGAAAACCAAGGCACAGAACACTTAAATGGCCTCAGGGCTTGGCTTTGAATCTAGTTGTTCGGATTCCAAATCGAGTGTTCTTTCTACTACACCACAGCTGCAGACGTGACGGGGCCCCAGAGCCCGGGTAAAAGGTTTCCCTCTTACTGTGCAAAACAGATCAACATATGTAAGTTGGCCATTTCTTTTTTTTTTTTTAATTTTTGTTTTTTTTAAGATTTATTTATTTGACAGAGAGAGACACAGCGAGAGCGGGAACACAAGCAGCGGGAGTGGGAGAGGGAGAAGCAGGCTTCCCGCCGAGCAGGGAGCCCGATGTGGGACTCGATCCCAGGACCCTGGGATCATGACCTGAGCTGAAGGCAGACGCTTACCGACTGAGCCACCCAGGCGCCCCGTAAGTTGGCCATTTCTAATCATCTTATTTAGAGATGCAAAACCCTTGGATTTGGACGCTTGCGAGCAACAGGTTTCCTCTTCCTGGGGAAGACACTCCCCAGACCCAGCGAGCAGGAAAACGCCCCTGACGCGCCGTACTTACGTCGTACACCTGGGGACTGGTCAGACACCGAGCAAGCAGGCTACACCAGGCTGGGAGCGTGGTGGTCAACGGGGGGCCACTGTGTGTGAGGATGGGCTTCAAGTAGCTTTAAAAAGGGAGTTAAGGGAAAAAATGTCTGCAGAGAAAACACACACCCAACCCAACGTGTTTAGAAATCCCCCCAAGTACATCATCCAGGCTGCTACCCACAAAAGGCCTCCTCGCCCGCATTTTACCAGTACGATACAGAAAATCCTTGGGGTCTACAATATCTGAATCAAAGATTAAACCATCCTGTCAGCCTTAAGCGTTCACTGTTGACTCTCAGGTTGGCGGTTCCCGCTTTTCAGGCAAAAAGAGTATTTGATTACTTAGAGCATCCTTCTCCCTTCCTTGTTATGTTGAATGAGAATTTTGGTTTCAATCAACATTCCAGCTTTGGACACACAACCAGCTCACGCCTTGGAAACAGGAGACAGCGTTTCGGCTTCTCAACCTTGATGCTACCGACATTGGGTGCCAGGGCATTCTTGGTGGTAGGGGGCTGTTCTGCCCTGTAGGGACAGTCTACCCACCAGATGCCAGGAGCACCCCCGACCCCTCTCCCGGGCGTGACAACAAAAATGTCTCTAGACGGGGTGCCTGGGTGGCTCAGTCGGTTAAGCGACTGCCTTTGACTCAGGTCATGATCCTGGAGTCCCGGGATCGAGTCCTGCATCGGGCTCCCTGCTCGGCGGGGAGTCTGCTTCTCCCTCTGACCCTCTCCCCTCTCGTGCTCTCTCTCTCTCAAAGAAAGAAATAAAATCTTTTTTAAAAAAAGTCTCTAGGGGCGCCTGGGTGGCTCAGTTGGTTAAGCGACTGCCTTCGGCTGAGGTCATGATCCTGGAGTCCCGGGATCGAGTCCCACATCGGGCTCCCTGCTCAGCAGGGAGTCTGCTTCTCCCTCTCACCCTCCCCCCTCTCATGCTCTCTCTATCTCATTCTCTCTCTCAAATAAATAAATAAAATCTTAAAAAAAAAAAAAAGTCTCTAGACATTGTCAAATGTCCCCTGAGAAGCAAACCTGCCCTTGGTTGAGACCACCACTCTAAGGTGAAGGTCAGCGGCCCTGGGAGCTCAGGATTTGTCAGTCTGTGGATATCTGTGCCGTCAAATGCATGAGCCTATGTGGGAAGCACCACGAAACATGCGCACATCATGATATGACAGCGCCTGGACCGTTTCTGGTACCCACAGCCCCAGCAACATGGAAAAGGTGGAGGCTCACACGGCCACCTCCACGGCGGAAACGGCCAAGAGAATTTAAAGGAAGGTGAGGAGGTATCCTAGTCATCTGTATCCCAGAGGATGACTGCTCTGAGCACCATCAATATTTACTGCTCAGCACAGGAGAAAAAAAGGCTTCTTCTCTGGGAGGACACGGAAGCAAGACCCTGGAGTATCCTTCTTGTAGGGAATTACTCCACAATGGATGAAGTGTGGGCTCTGCTGAACCTCTTTACGAAACCGAACAAGCCCCCTCTGACCACTGTCCTCCAACCACATTTCTGGGAATGGCCCCTGCTGGCCCATCGGCTACTTTGAGTCTAGCTGTGAAGCTGACAGCAAGGCCGGATTCTAGAAGGACTAATACACAGGCACATGGGAACCCCAAGGCTACCTTTCAGTGGCCTGCCTCGGGTAGTTCAAAGCCAAATTCTCACAGTCCCCAAATACAAAAGGCCCTCTAACAACTTCTTTAAAAGAGAGAAAAAAGCTATTTACAGATAGATTTTTAAATATGCAAGTTCTTTGAAGGGCCAAGATGAAATATCAAGTCTCTGTCCCATCCAGTTGTTCTGGTAATTACCACTACAACTTCACCAAAGACCATTTTTTTTTTTTAATTGAGGCATAACTGACATACAATATTATTTTCGTTTCAGGTGTACAACGTAGTGATTTGGCTTTTGTATCTATTGCAAAATGATCACCTCAATAAATGTAGTTACCATACAAAATTAATACAATATTATTGACTATATTCCCCATGCTGTACATTATATCCCCATGACTTACTTATTTTATAACTGGAAGTTTGTACTTTTTTTTTAAAGATTTTATTTATTTATTTGAGAGCTAGAGAGAGAGAGAGAGCATAAGGGGGGGAGGGTAGAGGGAGAAGCAGACTCTCTGCCAAGCAGGGAGCCTAATGCAAGGCTTAATCCCAGGACCCTGGGATCATGACCCGAGCCGAAGGCACTTAACCGACTGAGCCCCCCAGGCGCCCCAAGAAGTTTGTACTTCTTGGTCCCCTTCACCCATTTCACTCCACCAACCTCCTTCCCCTCTGGCAACCACCAATCTTTCTCTGTATCTATGAATCTGGATTTTCTTTGTTTTGTTTTTTAGGTTCCACATTTCAGTGAAATCAGTGTAGCATTTGTTTTTCTCTGATTTATTTCACTTAGATAATAGCTTCAAGATCCATCCATATTGTCACAAACGGCAAGATTTCATTCTTTTTTATGGCTGAGCAGTGTTCCACTCTGTGTGTGTGTCTACACCAGGAGAATAAGTTTTTTCTATTTCTTGATTTATAAACTTTAGTCAGAGGCTTTTAACTCCTTCCTATGAAGGATGGTACATTTAATTCATTTATACTCCTGCCTCTTCAAGTTTTTCCTAATTTTGATTACAATTAATTTTATACTGCAGATATATAACATTTGCATTCTATTTTATAACTGATAAGTAAATCTTCTATACTTTGTCTATGAATTGAATCTAAATGTTAAAAACCACTAAATAGCATTTGTAATAATATTGTTATATGAATATTATTCCCTGTAACCAAGTAGAGTGGTTAGAACATTATTTTTTTTAAGTAGACTCCATGCCTAGCGTGGAGCCCAATGAAGGGCTTGAAATCATGACCCTGAGATCAAGACCTGAGCTGAGATCAAGAGTCAGACACTAGGGGGTGCCTGAGTGCCTCAGTCAGTTAAGCGTTCAACTCTTGATCTCAGCTCAGGTCTTAATTTCAGGGTTGTGAGTTCAGGCCCTGTGTTGGGTATGGAGCCCACTTAAAAAAAAAAAAAAAAGAGACACTTAACCAACTGAGCCACCCAGGTTCCCCGTGGCTAGAACACTATTAAAAGAAATGTAATACAGTGTCATTTAAATTTTGTTAGTGAGAAGAGAAACCTGAGTGTCTTGCAAAATACAAGATCTTCTTTTAATTTTGTTTTGATCTTGTTCACTTCTGGGTTATAAAAAATGACTTCTTCATTGTTGTCCCCTTAGTTGGATCTGATTTTGATTTTATCTGATCCTTATGTTGTTGTTGGTTTCCCCCCTCCTTCTTAGAGAGTCTGCACAGTGCTAAACTTCCTCAACTCTCACATGTCTGAAAGCCACCCTCCTTTTTTTGCCCACTCAGCTTGGGTGTAGAATTCTAGGCTCAGACTTTTTCTTTTCATCCTAGAACTCTGACAATACTACATGGTATTCTAACATTCAATTTTGTTAATGCCCCCTCGGATTCTTTCTCTTTAAAGGCTGCCAGTCTTTCTCTTTGGAAGCCGTGAAGAGTCCTGCTTTTCTCTTTAGTTATGGAATGCTCCAGTGTATCCATTCATGCTACTCACACCAGGTGGGTCCTCCCACTCTGAAGACAAGAATTTGCCCTTAGCCAAGGGATTTTTTTTTTTCTTCCATTATTTCTTTGGTTCTTCTTTTCCTCCATAGTCTCTATCTTCTCCTTTTAGATTCTGTTAAAGGACTCTGGACCATCTGGCTCTGACCTCTTCATCTCGAAACTCTTCTCTTGCACATCTCTGACTTTGTGCTCGAATTCTTACAGGTTCTTTTTTCCTCAGCTTCATCTCCCAGATCAACAGTTTGGTTTCCGCCATGTAATTAAACTACCCATTACATTTTTGGGCTTCATTTCAGAAACTTTATGTTTAATTTCCCAAGTTTCTTCTTGTTTGCTTGCTCCTTTTTCTAATAGGTTGTTCTTACATTGTGACTGGAAAAGCCTTGCAACTCTAAGGCTTTTATTAGAAAAATTAAAAAACAAATATTTGGCAGGGCACCTGGCTGGCTCAGTTGGTAGAGCATACAACTCCTGATCTCAGGGTCATGAGTTAGAGCCCCCCATTGGGTGTAGGGTTTACTTTAAAAAAAAAAAAAAAAAATATATATATATATATATATATGGATATATGTACAGATACATATATAGGACATGCAGGTACATATATAGGAGTGAATTACTTTGGCATGCCCCCCATGTCTTCATTCAGTTTCTCCGATCATCAAGCAGGTGGGGAATCTGACCACGCCAAAGTTGGGGGGGGGGGGGGGGAGGTTACTCTAGGGAGAAAATTCTTTGGTGGCCTCAAGATCTGTTTCTCTATCAAGCCCTCCCCAGGTAGTCGGTCTACTTTCTTTAGAGAGCTATGGCCTGAAGAGAAAATTAACAGCTACCAGTTGATCTGTGGACACAGGGGGGGCCTGCTGCAACTGTTACTAACAACATTCTTTAATAAATCACCTAGACAAACTGGCTCAAGACTCTCTTTGGTCTTGGGCTATGGTTTTCTCTGCTCCAATTCCCTCTATCTTTGGTCTTGCGAGTACTCCAAAATCTCTCTTTTGTGATTCCAAGGAGGCCCGGGAACAACAAGAGAGCTATGTGTGTGTGCTGAGCCTCTTATCTTAAATTGGAAGCCCATTTTTTTCCATTTTCAGGCTTGTTCAGTGAAGGAGGTACCACACTTGCTCGTCCTGGCTTGTGGGGATCATTCCCATCCAGCCAAACTCTCTCTTTTTTTTTTTTTTTTTTAAGATTTTATTTATTTATTTGAGAGAGAGCATGAGAGGGAAGAGGGTCAGAGGAAGAAGCAGACTCCCCGCTGAGCAGGGAGCCCGATGTGGGACTCGATCCCGGGACTCCAGGATCATGACCTGAGCCGAAGGCAGTCGCTTAACCAACTGAGCCACCCAGGCGCCCCCTCTGTTTCATGGTTTTAAGTTTATTTATTTTTTAAGATTTTATTTATTTATTTGAGACAGAGAGTATGAGAGGGAGGAGGGTCAGAGGGAGAAGCAGACTCCCCGCCGAGCAGGGAGCCCGATGCGGGACTCGATCCCGGGACTCCAGGATCATGACCTGAGCCGAAGGCAGTCGCTTAACCGACTGAGCCACCCAGGCGCCCCAGCCAAACTCTCTTTTGATGCAGCCAAAGCCCACACTTTCTTGTTTGATCATCTATGGAGCTATAGAATGAGCTATGGGCACCTTCCTCATCTAATTCTTCAGACACTTTATGCCTGCTTTTCTGTTCTTAGTTTCTCTCCTCCAAACTAAACAAGTAGAAATCCTTGTCACTAAAATTTATGTTCAGAGACTTCAGAGATCACTCCTGTTGCTCTTTGAGGAATAATTTCTTCCCCACTCAGCTTCATTGAAGTATGGCTGACAAAAAACTGCATGCATTAAAGGTGTAGGAGATGTTTAGATACATGTATATTGTGAAATGATTACCACAATCAAGCTAATTAACCTATCCATCATTTCACACAGTTACCATTTTTCTGTGTGTGTGATGCAAAGACTTAAGATCTACCCCCTTAGAAAATTTCTAGTATACAATACAGATCATTAACTATAGTCACCATATTGTACATTAGGTTTCCAGGACTTATTCATCTTATAACTGAAAGTTTGTACCCTTTGACCAACATCTCTCCATTTCCTCCACTCCCCAGCCCCTGGCAACCACCATTCTATGCTCTGTTACTATGAGTTTGACTTTTCTAGATTCCACCCATAAGGAAGATCATGCAGTATTTTTTCTTTCTGTGCCTGGCTTATTTCATAGCATAATGTCCTCCAGGTTCAACCACATTGTCCCAAATGGCTGAATTTCCTTCATTTTTAAGGCTGAATTTCCTTCATTTTTAAGGCTGAATAATATTCCACTATATACACGCACCCTCGCACACATCTTTATCCATTCATGCACTGATGGACACTTAGGTTATTTCCATATCTTCGTTACTGAGAATAATGCTGCTATGAACGTGGGAGTGCAGATATTTCTTTGAGATAGTGATGTTATCTCCTTTGGATATATACCCAGAGGTGGGACTGCTGGATCATATGGTAGTTCTATTTTTAATTTTTTGAAGAACCTCCATACTGTTTTCCACAGTGGCTGCACCAATTTACATCCCACCCAACAGCATATAAGTGTTTCCTTTTCTCCACATCCTCCCAACACTTGTTATCTTTTGACATTTGGTAACATCCATCCTAACAGATGTGAGGTGAGATCTCATTATGGTTTTGATTTGCATTTCCCTGACGATTAGTGATGCTGAACAACTTTCCGTGTATCTGCCAGCCAAGTGTATGTCTTCTTTGGCAAAATGTCTATTCAGGTCCTTTGCCCATTTTTTCATTGGGGTCCTTGGGTTTCTGCTGTTGAGTTGTAGGAGTTCCTTATATAATTTGGATATTAACCCCTCATCAAATATAGGATTTGCAAATATTTTCTCCCATCCCACAGGTTGTTGTCTTTTCATGTTGTTGATGGTTTCCTTTGCTTGTGGTGTTAAATCCAAAAACTCATTGCCAAGACCAATGTCAGGAGTTTTCCCCTATGTTTTCTTCTAGGAGTTTTATGGTTTCAGGTCTTGCATTTAAGTCTCTAATCCATTTTGAGTTGATTTTTGTGAGTGGTGTAAGACAGGTTCCAGTTTCATTCTTTTGCATGTGGATATCCAGTTTTCCCAACACCATTTATTAAAGAGACTGTCCTTTCCCTATTATGTATTCTCAGCACCTTGGCTGAAGATTAGTTGATCGAACATGTGAGGGTATTATTTTTGGGCTCTGTATTCTGTTCCACTGGTCTGTGTATCTGTTTTAATGCTAATACTATACTATTTTGATTACTATGCCTTTGTAATATAATTTGAAATCAGCAAGTATGATGCCTCCAGCTCTGTTCTTTTTGCTCACAATGCTTTAGCTATTCAGGGTAATTTGTGCTCCATACAAATTTTACGATTGTTTTTATTTTAAAAAACACCATTTGATAGAGATGAACTGAATCTATAGATTGCTTTGAGTAATATGGCAATTTTAACATTAATTCTTCCAATCTATGAACACAAATATCTTTCCATTTATTTGTGTCTTCTTCAACTTCTTTCATCAGTGTTTGTTTTCAGTGTACAGATCTTAACCTACTTGGTTAAATTTATTCCTAAGTATTTTATCGTTTTTGATGGTATCATAATGGGATTGTTTTCTTTTCTTTTTTTTTTAAAGATTTTATGTATTTATTTGAGAGACAGAGCATGAGCAGAGGGAAGGAGGCAGAGGGAGAGGGAGAAGCAGACTCCCCGCTGAGCAGGGAGCCTGACGCGGGACTCAGTCCCAGGACCCTGAGATCATGACCCAAGCTGAAGGCAGACACTTAACCAACTGAGCCACCCAGGCACCCTGGGATTGTTTTCTTAATATCTTTTTTGGATAGTTCATTGTTAGTGCATAGAAATGCAACTGGTTTTTGTATGTTGACTTTATATCCTCTGACTTTACTGAATTTATTAGTTTTAAAACAGTTTTTTGGTAGAGTCTTTAGGGGTTTCTATATATAAGATCATGTCATCTGCAGGGGCACCTGGATGGCTCAGTTGGTTAAGCATCTGACTCTTGGTTTTAGCGCAGGTCATGATCTCATGGGTCCTGAGATCAAGCCCCCCCATCAGGCTCCATGCTCAGCGGGGAGTCCACTTGAGATTCTCTCTCTCCTCTCCCTCTGCCCCTCTACTCTCCCTGTGCTCACTCTCTCTCTAATAAATAAACCTTTAAAAAAAGATCATGACATCTGCAGAGACTATTTTAATTTAAATTTAATCTGCAGAGACCATTTTAATTCTTCCCTTCTGATCTGGAGAATCAAATTTCTTTTTCTTGCCTACCTGCTCTGGCTAGGACTTCCAATACTGTATTGAAAAGAAGTGGCAAGAGTGGGCATCCTTCCAGATCTTAGAGGAAAGCTTTCAGCTTTTTGTCATTGAGTATGATGTTGGCTGTGGGCTTGTCATATATGGCCTTTATAATGTTGACATACATTCCATTTATACCTAATCTGTTGAAAGGTTTTCTTTTTATCATGAAAGGATGTTGGATTTTGTCAAATGCTTTTTCTGGGGGAGTCTGGGTGGCTCAGTCAGTTAAGCGTCCAACTCTTGATTTTGGTTCAGGTCATGAATGATCATTGCATGTGGCCCAAGAGAGGACTGACTATACCTGTACCAAGCACACATCTTCCTTACTCATCAGAAGTCGTTCACTGACAGTAAGAGAATTTCATCATCGATGTTTCACAAATACAGGGAAGCCACTGAAAAGGATACTTGTGGTCAAAGCTGTACCACAGCCTGAACAGCCACGCACTCTCCTGCTTTGTCCGGTTTCCTCTGGCAGAATCTGGACCATCCTAGGAACAAACAAGAAGACAGATGTTTAGTTGCAGAAAAGGGATTGAAATGGGGTGTGGGGGGGGGGGAGGGGAGGGGGAAACTTCTTTTTTAACCAATAACTTTTAGAGATTTTGAGCTCAGAGTCAAACATCCTGTATCACCAAAGTTTCAGATATACTGGGAGGGACTACCTTGAAAGAAACCAAATAAATCCAAAAGGCAGACAAATCAACCCCCAAAGTAAAAAGGCTCGGTTATGTCTGTGGACAGATCAACTCAGTGCAGTACAAAATTTCTTTTGGCATTCTTATTGTAATTTTCCTCAAAGTGCCTTTTAGCAGATTGATTATGCTAACATAGGGTAGATCCTAAAGGGCCAAAAGTTATCTATAGGGAATATTAAAGAAGGCTTCTATAAAACCAACTTTCCAGGCCTCCCCAAAGCTGGCCTGGGGAAGTCACACTTGGTCGTTCCCTGACGGCTCAGCCTCGGGCTCTTGATGGTCCTTACTGAGGCACCTACATTGCCTTCCAGGTGGTGCAGTCACTTGTTGCCCGGGCAGCTTTAGGAAGATGGGGGCAGTGAGCAAGGGAAATGGGGTCAGAACTAGCATTTCTATTATTTTTAAAGACTCATTTATTTCTTTGGAGAGAGCACATGAGTGGGAGGGGGAGAGGGAGCAGACCTCATGCTGAGCGTGGAGCTCAATCTCATGACCCTGAGATCAGGATCCAAGCCGAAACCAAGAGTCGGACACTCAACCCACTGCGCCACCCAGGGGCCCCGCATTTCTGTTATTTCCGCTGCCCTCAAGTGGTTACTCCTCCCATTCCTTCCCAACTCAAACGTGCCCGTCATTTAAATGACAAAATGACTTGCAAAATCAAACATTCATTTGAGGCTTGGGCCATCTGCTCTGTGCAAATAGTATAAGCAGCGCAATTACTATTAAAGAGCGGACTGACTGTGGCAATCGGAAGGCGTTGCTGGAGTTCTGCGTCGTCGGATGACAAGCTCTGAAAGTACAGACTGCCTGGGAGGCGCAGTCATTTTTGCCATCACCCCCTGGAATGGTACAGGGAGAGGCAAGTCTACAGGCGAGGTGCCACTGACAACAGCCAAACGCAAGATGAGCCACAGTTCCAAGGAGCTCCACACCGCAGCGGGTGTGAGCCCCACCTGTGACTGAGATAGTGCGGGTCGGTCAGAGATCTCCGAGAAAGGGGAGCGCAAGGACAAGTAAAAGGAGGGAAATTAGCAAGCACTATTTAAATTTCTAATGTTTCCAATAACAAAGGTTATTTTTACAAACAGAGTCCCTAGAGTATCTGAAGGATATTTAGGGACACATGTGGAAATGGCTTGGTTAAATGAGCCCTTCTGGGGATGAGGAAATTAAAAAAAAAAAAAAAAGAGAGAGAGAGAGAGAGTTCCCAGAGACCAACTGCATTTCATATTTTTATAAATCTTGTGGAAGGAAGAGGGCACAGAAATGTCTCCATCTGCAGAGCATGATCATTCCTTCGGGTAATTAGTTGGTGACCTAATGCCAAATTGAGGGAGGTTTCCGAATGCCCCTCGACTGAGTGGAAAAGTGGTAGGTGAGCATTCTTTTTTTTTTTTTAAGATTTTTATTTATTTTTTGACAGAGAGACAGCGAGAGAGGGAACACAAGCAGGGGGAGTGGGAGAGGGAGAAGCAGGCTTCCTGCTGAGCAGGGAGCCGGATGTGGGGCTCGATCCCAGGACCCTGGGATCATGACCTGACCCGAAGGCAGATGCTAAATGACTGAGCCACCCAGGCACCCTGGTACGTGAGAATTCTCAGGGGCAAATATCCTCATGGAAAAATTAAATGGTTCTTTATAAAGTGATAGGCTCTAAGCTCGTGGCTCTAAGTGCCTGTAGAATCTTACCAAAGAAGAAACTAACACGGTGACACACCTCATCAGGAAGGATACTGTAAGCCATCAGGCACAAGACAAGTCCCCCCAAGTCAGTTGCATCTGCTCCTCCCCTAAAACAGCAATAAAAACGACAAACCCCGACTCTATCGTCCTAACCTCCGCCAAACCTCAATGTGATATCATCACCTGGAATGCTTCAGTTCCCGCCACCTTGCCTCTACGAAGCTACAGGAGATTTCAATAAGCCCCAAGAAGGACGATTACAATGAGGAAAGCAAAGGAAATGTTTCTTTTCAAAGGCAAACTAACAAAAGGTCTTCACAGGCGACAGAGAGCTGTGCCTGCAGTCCACAAATAAGAAAAAGGGACCTCAGCAAGATAAGAAACTAAAAGACAGTCCCGAAAGGTTACCAGGGGTAAATTCTGAGCAAATAAAAAGTGCAGCTTCATAACAGGGGTGTTCAACAACTTCTTATTCTAAGAGATGGTGCCAGAAGCATGACTAGGTACAGGAAGAACATGGAGAAATCCACATAAGGTGGCTTTGGAGAAATCAGAGAGTATCTGTGGAACGGGACTGATTTTTTAAGCTGACCTGGAAGACAACCAAAGCTGCTTGCCGACGGGATTTGGGGGCCCCCTTCCTGCTCCAGGCAGTCTAGGGCAGAGCAGGGGTCAGTGTGGGTGCAAGCGGATCCTATAATAGGCAGCTCCCTTCCCAGGCTGCACGTGCAGACCCTTGGATTTCCATTCAAGCGCTGCCCACAGAAAAGGCAGGGACCTGCTCCCCCAAACCTGCATTCCCACAGGAGGGTTTATGCCCCATGTCTTTAGCTCAGGCTGCTTTTAGAACTTGGAGCATCCTTTCAGACGGTCACCTTCTCCCACCTACAACACCGACCTGGCCAATCCCTATTCATTTTTCAAGGCTGGGTACAAGGTTGGCTTCTCTGAGAGATGTTTCAAAGGCAACAGAGCATGCCAGGAGGTATTGGTGTGAATATCACAGGCTTTCTTAACAAAGTATGTGGGTCCAGATCCTAGCTCTATTCCTGGCTGTGCCACTGTCTTGCAGTATGACTCTGGGCAAGTTTAAATTGAGATGTAATTGACATATAACATTGTATCAGTTTCAGTTTACAGCATAGGATGTGTTGGTTTGATGTATTTCTCTGTTGCAGTTCGATTACCATGGTAGCATGAGCTGCCACCTGTTTCCCTTCACATAATTCTCATTTCTTTTTTTTTGGTGAGAACAATTAAGACCTACTCTCTCAGCACCTTTGTAGTTTATAATAGAGTACTGTTGACTATATTCACTATGGTGTGCATTAGATCTCTAGAACTTATTTATCTATTAGCTGCAGGCCTGTACCCTTAAACATCTCCCCAACTCCCCCAACCCCCAGCTCTTGGTAACCCCCATTCTACCCTATGTTCTTATGAGTAACACAAGGGATTTTTAAACTTTTTGTTGATATTATTAATAGGGAAGCCCCTTTAAGAAAATACCGCCGACTTTCCTTATCCCCATATTTCAAGGATGTAACCATGAGTGTATATATTTTTTTCTGCATTCATTAAGCACCTACTGTGTGCCAGGCACCATGCTGGGTGCCAGAAACACAAAGAGGAATGAGACTAGCACTTGCCCCTCAAGGAGCACATTTCCAGAGGGCAAGACATAGATACGGATATGGTGACATATACGAAGAAGACAAAGAAAGCAGATTAAAGAACTGAGGAGTGACAAAAGGTCCTATTTTTGGATTTTTCTAGAACTAATAATGATTTCTGGGCAGAGTTATATTTCATTCCATTCTTATTGTTAAAAGATATAAATTTTCAAAGTTAAGTTCATTACAGTAACGAGAGCAGCTTATGGTTTTTTTCAGAGATGGCGCAGAATACTCCCTCCCCCCCCCCCCCGCAAAGATTTCTACGTCCTAATCCCAGGAGCCTGTATGTTACGTTACATGGCCGAAGGGGCTTTGTAGATGGACTTAAGTTTTCCAGGGGGACCGATGCAATCACACAGGCCCTTAAAAGTAGACAAGGAGGGGGCACCTGGGTGGCTCAGTTGGTTGAGCAACTGCCTTCGGCTCAGGTCATGATCCTGGAGTCCCTGGATCGAGTCCCGCATCGGGCTCCCTGCTCGGCAGGGAGCCCGCTTCTCCCTCTGACCCTCCCCCCTCTCATGTGCTCTCTCTCTCTCTCATTCTCTCTGTCTCAAAAAAAAAAAAAAAAAGTAGACAAGGAGGGCAAAAGAGTCAGAGAGTTGCAGTGGAAGACGAAGCAGAAAAGATGCAAAGTGTGACAGGGACTTGCCCCACTGTTGCTAACTTTGAAGACAGAGGGGGCCATGAACCAGGAAATGCAGGTGCTTCTAGGACAGGAACTTGACCCTGGGCCAACAGTCAGCAAGGAAATAGGACTTTAGTTCTACAACCACATAACTGAATTCTACCAACAACCAGAATGAGCCTGGCAGTGGGTTCTCCCCCAGAGCCCAACCTTGCCGACACCTTGAGTTTGGCCTTGAAACAGAGAAATCAGAGGAGCCCACCAAACTTTTAACCTACAGAATATAAGACCGGTGTCTTAAGCCACTGAGTCTGTGGGAATTTGTTATGGTGGCCCCAGAAATCTAATGCAGAGCAAAAGAGCAAGTAAGTGATGTGACCCAATTTGTGCCTTTCTTTTTCCTGTCCCTGGAATGGTGGAGCCAATGACTCTCAGAAGGGAGTAATAACAGGTTTTAAAAACAGGGAATCAAGAGCTCCACAATGCCCACTCCAGGGTTTTTCAAATTGTGAACGGGCACACGACCCTTGTGGGAAACCGTTAAAATGCGGGTTCAGAGTCAGTGGGTCTATGTGGAGCCTGACAGTCTGCATTTTTATAAGATCTCTGGTGATGCCCAGGCTGCTGGTCCGTGGGGACACTCAGGGCAGCAAGGACAGATCTACTGATCTCACCTCTGGCACTCTCGCCCTTACCCGTCCCCTTCATCACACTGTCACCACACCCTTAAGGATGGAGGTTCATGCGTCTTGTTTGCAGATGTAGCCCCTGAGCCTGAAAGATTGTCCAAAATATAACAGGTGCTCAGTAAGCATTTGTCAAATGCATGAATAAATTAATGTGAATTTTGCACTTTTTTTATTTTTAATTTTTTTAAAGTTTTTTTAAAAGATTTCATTTACTTTTTTTTAAAGATTTTATTTATTTGACAGAGAGATACACAGTGAGAGAGGGAACACAAGCAGGGGGAGTGGGAGAGGGAGAAGCAGGCCTCCCGCTGAGCAGGGATCCCAGGATCCTGGGATCAAGACCTGAGCTGAAGGCCGATGCTTAGCAACTGAGCCACCCAGGCACCCCATGAATTCTGCACGTCTAAGAAAAAAAAAAAAAAAGAATAGCCAGCAGGGAATTCAGGGACCAAGGTGGGGGAGATCAGAAGAACAAAAAAGAAAAGCATGGTGGCGGGGGGGTGGGGGGGGGTAGGGGGAGCAAAGAGGAGGAATTTGAGGAAAGGCCCTTTAGGAACTGTTTGAAGTCAAAGATTTAAGTGACTGGGTATCAGATTTCAGCCTGGAGAAAAACTGAAGAAGGACCCAGAAAGTTATATGTCAATGCAACTATAAACAGCTGATTTTCTGTGTGCGTGCACGCACGTACTTATGCGTGCACACATGCACACACGCACCACAAGCCCAGTGGTTTCCTTTCCTCCACATTCCACTAATATCCTGCTTGTGACCCGGTCCTGCTGAGATGATAAAGCCAGGATAAATTCGGTTGCGTGCTCCTAGCTACTCCAAAGCAGCCCCATCATGAGTGCTCTTCTTCTTCTTCTTCTTTTTTTTTTTTAAAGATTTTATTTATTTATTTGACAGAGAGAGACCCAGCGAGAGAGGGAACACAAGCAGGGGGAGTGGGAGAGGGAGAAGCAGGCTTCCTGCCGAGCAGGGAGCCCGATGCAGGGCCCGATCCCAGGACACTGGGATCATGACCTGAGCCTAAGGCAGACGCTTAACGACTGAGCTACCCGGGCGCCCCGATGAGTGCTCTTCTGTAAACTTGGGGAAGGAAGTGAATGATGTGTCTGTCTGGCATGAAAAGGTCCCCCTTGAATGGGGTGGGAAGCCACCCCCAAGCCCAGGCAGGCTGCCTCCAGCTGGGCTTGTTTTTGTTTTGGTTGCAGAGTCACCAAGACCTCTGGAGAAACAAAGCAACTGAATTTTTTTTGTTCTAATGAGTCAAACTTGCCAGGGACATGAAGCTCAAGTCTGCCCACAATATTCTTATGCTTCCCTCACATAAAGCCAGAAGTTCTAGCCAAAAGCTCCTTTCCTTCCCCCACATGAGCTATTATTCTGTAGCTCTGTAGCCGTAACTCTTAGGCTTCTAGACCCCACGAGGAAAACCATGCTGTCCTAAGAAATTCATTCCCATTAAATATCACTTTCCTGTTTGTTTTTAGGGAGATCATTTAGAAAATGAGGTAAAGAGAACTGCCCTTTCTTTTCTGATGGGGAACAAACATCTGGACTTTCAGTTTCATGACATCACTGAGCGTGTGACCTGGATCCATTTCAGGGGAAACTGCAAGAACCCAGGATTTTACCCAAAAACGAGAAGCCCATTTATTTCTCTGTTTTATTGTTGCTCATGACCACCGAGTGCTCCCAGCCCTGCTGTTAGTGGCTCACTGGACCGAGAAGGTCTGGCCAGGAGAACTGAGAGATATAAAGCCCTTTAAGTACAAGGGCATGAGTCCTTTTTAAGAAGGTGCCCTGGGAAACCAAGCTTGAAGTTCGCCTTTTTTTCCCCCCAGTCTGACAGCAATCTTGAAAGACTTTCACGATGCCAGTGGAACTGATTCCGAGGGCCCTCTGCAGGACTGTGTGCGAGGCTGGGGAGGAGGGAGGTTATGGGGAAGCCATGACACGAGCTCCTGGCTAGGGCTGGCCACCGGGTGCCACTGGGAGTCCAGCAGAAGTCACCCCCAACTGCACATTCACAACTGGCCCAAAGGGCCCTCCAGGGAGCCATCCGGAGACACCGATGACCCCCCCAAGGCCCAACTAGGGGGGTTTCAGGGAGCACTGCCTTAGCTGTCACTGTGCAGACTGAATGCACTGCTCGAACCCTTAGCACTTAGGACACGCTGCTTTCCCAAACATCGCCATGGAACAGTGACAGCAAGCTTGCGACTTAGTTACAAGCCCTGTGTCTCCATGTGAAGTTCTTATGAGATGGATGGTGAGTTCGGCTACAGGAAAGCAACCAAACCATTTCATGCCTTTCCTTTTACAGATGCTTAAATCCAGAGGCAGCAGCAATTACAAACAAACAGACAGCAAAAGGGCCGGAGGTGTCTGACTGGTCTGGAACTGACAAGATGACATCCGTCCAAACCCTGGCTATCCAGCTGGAATCAGCCTGTTTTTCTTACAAAATTCATCTGGACCAGCTCCGGTCCTGGAGAGGCAGCTGTGGAGTAGGGCAGTCGTATCCTAACAGAGCCTTTCTTTCCCTTCCAGTGAAATAAAGACACATCACCCAGGTTTTCTCAGGGTGAGTTTCAAGATCTCCCTGTTAGACTCTAAATTAGCTTCCAGGTGCACAATTTCCGAGCCCTCGGTTTCTTTCTTTCTTTCTTTTTTAAGATTTTATTTATTTGACAGAGAGAGACACAGTGAGAGAGGGAATACAAGCAGGGGGAGTGGGGGAGGGAGAAGCAGACTCCCTGCTGAGCAAGGAGCCCGATGCGGGACTCGATCCCAGGACCCTGGGATCATGACCTGAGCTGAAGGCAGTCGCTTAACCAACTGAGCCACCCAGGTGCCCCGAGCCCTCGGTTTCTAAACTCCTTAAATCCAAGCTAGAGTCTGATGGCAACTTTTCAAATAGAATTTCTCATGGAAATCACAAGTTCCCAACACAGTGGCCGCTTCTAATATAATCTCAAAGGTCTTCCGGGGCACCGTTATTCCTGTTTTAATATTTTATTTTTAAGTCATCTCTATACCCAGCGTGGAGCCCGAACTCACAACCTCGCGATCAAGAGTCGCGTGCTCTTCGACTGAGCCGGCCAGGCGCCCCTCTGGAGCACCATTAAAGTGGGCATCCTATCATCTCCAGTGAAGCTCATTGAAAACTCTTCCTAAAACGTCCCGCTCTTTCAGAGGTCATGGCTTTGTGTCCCTTAAGGGGCACTGCCCCCAAGACGCGACCGCCCTCAAAGAGAAAGAAATCAGGAAAAGCTGTAGCGGCGCTCCCCGGCCCCGCAGAGCGCCACTGTCTCCAACACCTGTTCAATCTGAGTCAGGGGCTGGAGTTATTTAGAAGGTCCTCTGGCATCTGACATATGCAGACTGGGTTTAGGATGGAGAGCAATTCCAAGCTGACTGGAGAAAAACAAACGCCCGACACAGTGTCATGGACCACGTGCATGCGTGTGGTCAGTAAGGCTTTCCACCAATGTGTCGCTTCTCCCGTCCCCACCCCCCACCCCCCCGTCTGCCCATCAGATGCCTGTCGAGTGCCCCCAGGTGCCAGGCACTGAGCTCAGCACTTCGGAGGCCATCCTGCACAAAAGAGTTCTTGACTCCGGGGGCCCATTAGTAACATTTGGGTAACAAATTTCTGCTCTTAGCATGAGCCCTCCCTCCCCCACCCTGCCTGCCCAGGAAATGCCAGCCTCGGGAAGGAGTAAACCTGGGGACGTAACAAGGGTCACATGGCAGCTCGAACTCACGTCTGCCACTTGGCTGATGCTCTTCCCACAAAGAGGTTGTGGTCTCTCTCTCCCCTCCTGTTGAATCTGGCCTGGCTCGAGCAACTCAGTGTGACCACCGGCAAGTCACAGAGGTGATGCCCTGAAAACTTCAAGGCCAGGGCAGAAAGGGCGACGTGGCTTCCACCTTGCTTGCTTCGGTGCTGGCTCTGGGAACCCTGAGTCATCGGGGAAGAAGCCCAATGCCCCCAGGTGCCAGATGTACGAGCCAATGAGTCTCTGGACGACCCCAGCCCCCAGCTTTCTGTTTGGAGCAAAGGCAAGCTGGCCCTATCATGCCCTTTCCAAACTGCTGACCTAGAGAATCCGTGAGTGAAAGACACTGTTGCTCCCTTTCCTCTGTTTGGTGCAGGTGGTTATGCAGCAACAGTAACGGGAGCAGATGGCAAAACCGCAGGCCAGAACGTTCCTCTGTGCCCCCCAGACTCCATCGGGATTCTCCGCAGCAGCGGGGCCTCTTCCCTGCTCAGGGCTCCTCTGATCACAGCCTCTACAGCTTCCCTCCCCAGCACGCTGTCCCAGGCTGTCACTGCTGCCCCCACCCTGCCTAAGCCTTAGCGGTTCGCCTGGCGGTGACCTTCCGCCCCTGGGGGTGGGGGGTGAGGGCCCCTGCTCTGCCATTCCTGGGCTTGAGAGGAACTCGGCTGTAGAGGATCCCGGGCCCTAGAGGAGCGGGAGGGCCTGTAATCACCCACATCCTTCCTTTCTTCCTCAGATTCCCCGGGCTGGAGAGTCAGACCCCATCCCTCTCCTTCCCCTGCCTGGGCACCACTGATAGACTCTGACCCAGTGACAGTGAGTCAGTCACCAACGTATCCAGTCTATCCATTCTTGGAAGGCAGGCAGTCAGGGACTTAGCTCCAACACTCTTCCTGGCCGGCCTACCCCCTTAATATGTTGTTTTAAGAATGCTGACTCTGGGGCGCCTGGGTGGCTCAGTCAGTTAAGCCCCTGCCTTCGGCTCAGGTCCTGATCCCAGAGTCCTGGGATCGAGCCCTGCGTCGGGCTCCCTGCTCTGCGGGAAGCCTGCTTCTCCCTCTGACCCTCCCCCTCCTCATGCTTTCACTCTCCCTCTCTCTGAAATAAATAAATAAAATATTAAAAAAAAAAAAAAAAAAGAATGCTGACTCTGGGGTCAAACCCCAGCTTCATCACTTTCTAATCCTCTGACCGTAGATGACTCACTGAGACTCTCCAACTTCAGCTTCTAATCTGTAAAATAGGGATAGCAGGACCTACCTCATAAGGTTGTTGTCAAGCTCATGGTGAGGGAATCCATGTAAAGATGCCTGGCCTATAGTAAGTGCTCAATAAATTTTAGCCCTTTATCACAGTGTCTTCTCCCGGAAGAAGCATCTCTTGTGACTTACCCCTTGTAAGACTTGAAAGCTGTCGTTGTTGGGTGGTGGGTCCTGATCTGGGTCAACACCAACTCTGTAAGTCACCAGGGAGAAAGACAAGGAGAAAAATGGAGAGTATTAGCTCGGACCATGGCAGCCATGCTGGCTGAAAGTAGCCAAGGGGCCAACCATC
The DNA here is from genome assembly GCF_029215605.1 of Mirounga angustirostris. NCBI lineage: Eukaryota > Metazoa > Chordata > Mammalia > Carnivora > Phocidae > Mirounga > Mirounga angustirostris. The sequence goes on from NW_026991719.1 coordinate 40,399,012, forward strand.
TTCCAGAAGCGGAAGGGGTAGTTAGCTAGAAGAAGAGGAAGGCTGTCATGCAAAAGTTGTGAGAAAGAGGTCATGTTCCATGTCAGATCCCAGGGGGCAGGAGAGGCAAGTGGTGCTTACATCCTATTTGAGGTCGCTGGCTGGCGACTGTCCTTCTGCCTTCCTGCACCAGACGGTCCCAGTTATCCAACCATGGGTCTCGATGCCCCACGCCTTTTCCTTTCTGCTGCTTCCTCACGTCTGCCCTGACCTGCTCTTAATTCCCTAAACTTCTGTTCCAACAGTTTTCATATATCCAGGGCGGTGGCGGAAGAATTTATAGTGAACACCTGTATATCCGCCACCGACAGTCTACCATTAACATTTTGCTGGAGTTTATCGCGTATCTATCCACTTCTCTACCACCCATCTTATTTTTTAGATGCATTCAAATAAAGTTGCAAACATCAGTACTTGTCCCCTAAATACTTGAGCATGCATATCATTAACGTTTTGTCCTGGTGCCCCCACATCCTCCCACAGCGGAGATGACCTGAGAAGTGACACTTTTAAGATCAACAACTGAAGACAGAAAGAAAAGGCAAAGTGGCAAAATCCACTTACAACAAGTCCCATGCTTTGACTAGGGTAGTTGTCTTGGCTTAGTAACACACCAACTGTTGTTTTGTGCACCTGTTAATTCTTCATCCCTGTACCTTCCTCGCTCTGAGGAGGAGAACTGTGACCTTGATCACAGGGGGGTGGGGGAGAAAACAAAGAGGCCAGGAAAATTCTCTGTCTTCCCACACTCCCTCCAGTGTTGCAAAGACCTATAAACAGAACACGATTTCTGGCAGGTCTGACCCGAGCTGGGAAGGGAGGTGCTGAATGGCCTCAACCAAGAGTCTTTGGCCGTCCGGTACCGGGGTGCTGACTCCAATGAGTAGACAGCGGACTACAAAACCCCATGTGTGTGCACCTTACTTTTCTTCCTCTCCCTCCCTCTTTCCTACCTATGATGCGCAGGTTATTTCTTGAAAAAAGAGACTAATAGAAAAGGAAAACAGAAGACAACACAGATGTGCCTACCCTCCCAAAGCCAACCTCTACCCTGTCTTATTGCAGGTTTGTCAAGCACTAACCCAAGGTGTGCGTACCTGGAAAGGGGGAACTATGGAGGGAAAGGAAACAGATAGCCCGTATGTTGCTGAGGGCAAAGTTTAAAACCACAAGACGAATTCATGTATTCAGCAAATATTTATTGACTGCCTATGATGTCAGGTACTGTTCTAGTTAAAATCTAGCGTACCTGACACCAGATTTCCTCCCTGAGGGCCTGGGGTTTGGTTAAGATCTTCGTAGTGAGTTCGATGGACTTTGCTATGTGTCTAGGGACTGCTTCCAGGCTGGAGATTCTGAGGGTTGGAGGCTTGTCCTCATAACTGGACATTATTCAGGGATCTTTGAACAACAAATCTCACAGAGATTTTCTTGACACGAAATCCATCCAATTCAGGGGCCTTTCGGGGCTGCCCCCAAAAAGTCCCACCAGAGCCTCAGTGCATCTGAAGTGTCTAATGTATCAAAGTGTTAAGAGGAGAGGTCACATATGGAATTCCCAGCTCTTGGGCATTTTGAGCCCTCACTCGTTTTAGAGACTCTTAACACACATTCCCCAGAGAAAAGTCCTCTATAGGGTAGCTCGGTCAGCATTTGTAAGATCAACAGCTAGGAATCCAATCTTGGGCCTTGTTCTGTGGGTTCTATAGCAGCAGACTCGCTTACTCAGGTGAGCTTCCCAGTGCAGACACAGAGTGCCGGTTACCCCAGTGTTTCTCGGACAGCCTACCAGAATGCCAGGTGATACAGCAGCCCTCGACCTAGCCACAAGGCCTGGCCAGATTGTGGGGCAGGAGCAATGACATTATGTGATCTGAAGGGCATGAGGCACAGTATGGCCAAGAATATGGCAGTCCGGGTCTGCCACTAATAATCTCTCCTTTCTATACTGTGAATTTTGAAATAGGTGTAATTAGCCTTCGTAAGTGGCTTCCATTCCAGCAAAGATAAAACAAGTTGACTTTACTGTCCTAGATGAAATAGGAAGACTAGGGGTAGGGGAAAAGGTTAAGGATGCCCTGTATTACAATAATGAAAATAAAACCAAACATGATAAAAGCTGCCAAATGAAATTTAGCCCCCTCTAGTCTTTTAACTAATTGCTATTAAAAGGAAAAAAAAAAAAACTTTGGTTAACAAGAATTAAATTTTGTTCAACCAGAACTGCTTAGGAAGACTAGGTTGTGACTATTTTCATTCAAGTTCTGGCAATGTCGGAGGAACTCATCCATTTATCCTGGGTCCGTGTGGCCAGGCCAGAATTCAAAACAACAAAGCACAAAACGGTGAAATAACTTGATACACTCACAAAAGTAGGGCCACCCTAACCTCATCTCAAACTCGTAATGTTCAACATTTTGTCTGGGAGAACTTGGGAATGATTCTAGACCCACGCTGTCCAGTAGAACTTTCTAGATCTGCGCTGTCCAACGTGCTAGCCACGAGCCACAAGTGGCCAGCCACTGAGCAGTTGAAAAATGTGGCTAATATGACTACTGCTGTACTTTACATTTCATTCAGTTTCACGCCAAGTGAGAAAATAAAGCAATCAAACTAATGTGCTCATTCTGGAATGAAAAAATATAGAAAGAACATGGATAATTTCCCTTCTGGTATGAGTGTAAGTACATTCTGATTAGCTGCCATCTAAAATGCCATGAAATCTCAGGAATTTTAGAAGTGTTCTATTTCAATTGATAATTTTTCAAAAATGTGAATGGCTGAGGCCCTAAATAATTGGAAGACTATGCAACACACACCTACATGTAAAACCCTGAACACCAGATCACGGTCTGAATTCTCTCATGTCCCAAGTGTAATAACTTGTACTGTGCCCAAAGGACCTTCCTTCCTGAAGGTGGGATATTTCAAAAGAAAGGGTTTCCTCTGCCACCTACCTGCTACCTAAAGTCAGACCTCCAAAAAGTGAATGTGTGCGTGCGTGTGTTTTAAACAGTAGAAAAAAAGTGTATGAGGGGCACCTGGGTGGCTCAGTTGGTTAAGCGACTGCCTTCGGCTCAGGTCATGATCCTGGAGTCCCGGGATCGAGTCCCGCATCGGGCTCCCTGCTCGGCGGGGAGTCTGCTTCTCCCTCTGACCCTCCCCCCTCTCATGTGCTCTCTCTCTCTCTCTCTCATTCTCTCTCTCAAATAAAATCTAAAAAAAAAAGTGTATGATTAACATAACATAATAAAATAAAATTTAAAAAAAAGTGTGAACCCAGGGACCCTAAGAGCTTCCATTACTTAGACACACATCGTTAGGGTACATCTGGAGCCTGGTGATACCACAGCGCCCATGGCTGGTGAGCAGCATCGCTGTTCTCTCCACTGCGCTCAGACAGTGACGTACTTTGACGGTGGCAAGAACAGAGCTCAAGCCTGTTCTGCACTGATTTATCTACCAGCACTGAGAATCAGGCCAGGAAGAATGCATGCTGATAAAGACGCAGAAAGGACAAAAGAAACATTAAAGTCTTTGTTCTCCTGCCCCCCACTGCCCCCCTTAAGCCTAATCAAATCATAAACTTGGGTGGACACTGAAAACCCAACTGCATTACAAGAGTCTTTATCTTCTGGTTTTGTTTTTTTTTTAAAAAAAAACAAAAGTGTTTTTGTATCTTTTGATTCACCATAAGGTACGAGGACACAATTACATACTTTAAAAACTACTCAAAGAGCACTGGTGCTTAATTAAGATGGTATGAGCCCTACCCCAGTCATGGCAGACATACCAAATCCTAAGTCTCTTTATGAGTGAAAAGCCTTGTTTACTAGATCATAAACAAGACTTTGTGGGAAAAGTATCTGCGGCTCTGAAAACGGACTGCTCTGGACTCTAAGCTCAGTTGTCTAAGAGGGACAGAGAACAGACTCTGAGGAACACCGACACAGCAATCAACCCAGAGACAGGGTGGAAAAGCGGTTAGACTTGACCTGACCTCCTGCCCCTTTGGCTGAATGGGGCAGGGGGTTGGCGCACACAGGAAGGAAGGAAGAGACAAAACGTCATAAAGAGAAACATGTCAGGTTAGAAGGAGGAGAAAAGCCAGGCCCAGTTAATTTGTTTCTGAGGATTTCCTTGTGTCACCTGATGTACCGCCAGCAGTGTTCGTTCCGGTCCTCTTCGGACAGCTCCTCGACGCCAACTCTGGGCAGCAGAAGAAGGGAACGTGAGTGTGACGGGGCGCACAGGGGAGCCGGGAGCTCTGGGCACAGGACCTGGACCACGCCCATCAAGGGAGAGGGGGGCTCCCTCTGGAGAGAGATCCGTACCCTCTCTTAAACTGTCCCCATTCTCTAAAACCCAGAGAGGCAGAGAGGCTGCTAAATTTAAATTTAAAGCAACCATGTTAGGAGCGAGGCCAAGTGAGGATCAATCGGGAATGAAGGTAAGCCTCTCAAAATATCATGTAAGGAAATCAGGAATGCATGCAGCTCACGGAAAATGAATTTATACAATTTTTTCAGGAATTCACCTGTTTCATAAAGCAAGGTACATCCATACGAAAAATAGAAAACAGAGTTGTTACTAAACACGTATCTGAAGTGTTTACACATACTTTGACACATATTTGACAGAAAGAGCAAAAAGCACCATACTGTTGAAAACAGCAACAATATTTAAGAAGACAAAGATGGCCTTTTTTTTTTTTCTTTTTCAGACACAAGTAAACCATGTTGTCTAAGGGTTCCTGAAGGTCAGGAACCCAACTTCTGCTATTCTCTTTCTCTTGCGCCTTAGAGTTGACACGGACCATTTTCACCTGCCTTAACAATTTCTGGGTTGTATTCAGGGTGCATTTGAACTTTGCCATCAAACTAAGAGCGGGGTTTCACAATGTTGGCCCTGCTGACACTTCGGGTCCTGGCCTCTACCTACAAGATACCACTGGCAACCCCCTACGCAGTTGAGGCAACCCCAAATATCTCCAGACATTGCCAAATGGCCTCTGGGGGGCAAACTGCCCTCAACGGAGAACCAATGCACTTAGATCATGTATTCTCAGTTGGGGGTGGTATTGCCCCCATGGGTGTGAAGATTGGTTCTTGTGAGGCAAAAAGTTTTAGGTATTACAATGGTTTGTAGCCCTCTAAACCGTGATACTACATAAACAAGCATATAGCAGATCTGTGGTATTAAAATTTCACTGGAAGAGGTAACGGGGGGGGGCATTTTTGAAGGGCTCCTTGTGGGGGGACAACAGTGAAAACAAGGTGGAAGAACACTGTGCTAGACAATGCCCAACTTCTCATGCTACTGATATCCCCTGGAATATGCAAGCGAGAACGAGATATGCTTCTTAAGGCGGTACTTCAACAAGTCACATGCTCAGAATGGGACTCTATATTTTACCATACTATTGAAAAATTGTAACACATTCCAGAAAAGCAAGCTGGACTCCATTAATGTAAGATTCACTGATAATAATAATAGCAATAGTAGCACTACTGATGCTATGATTAGTAATGATAATATAATAATATTGTATTATATATGATATATATTAGATACAATAATTAACAGCTAAAAGATCCTAAATGCTTACCATGTGCCAGATGGGACATTTCTTTTTCAGGTGGTACGTTTAAAGAGAATTCTTTATCACATTTATTTATCATCACATTTATTTTATCCTTACACTATCGTCCCCATCTAAACTGGTGAGGAAACTGAGTTGAAGAGGCTAAATAAGTTGCCCAAGGTCACAAAGGTAGAAAACGGTAGAACCAAGACTGAGGCTGAGGTTCTTAGACCCCAGAGCCCCAGTTCTTCACCTCACAGTATCCGCCTTTTTTTTAAAGATTTATTTATTTATTTGAGAGGGGGAGGAGGGGGGAGGGGTAGAAGGAGAGGGAGAGAGAAACCCAAGCAGACTTCATGCTGAGCACAGAGCCCAACAAGGGGCTTGATCCCTCGATCTTGAAATCACAACCCAAGTAGAAACCAAGAGTTGGACACCCAACCAACTGAGCAACCCAGGCGCCCCAGGATCCACCTTTTGATTACACGCTGGTGTCCTTAAACTCTTTTAAAATATCCAGTTACAGGGGCGCCTGGGTGGCTCAGTCATTAAGCGTCTGCCCTCGGCTCAGGTCATGATCCCGGGGTCCTGGGATCGAGCCCCGCATCGGGCTCCCTGCTCCGCGGGAAGCCTGCTTCTCCCTCTCCCACTCCCCCTGCTTGTGTTCCCTCTCTCGCTGTGTCTCTCTCTGTCAAATAAATAAGAAAATCTTTAAAAAAAAAAAAATATCCAGTTACAAATGCTATTACATAAAGAGCTCAGGGCTGCTCCCTGCCTTTTTTCTTCAAGTTATCTGGCAAAGAGCTTTGTCGTAAATTCTCAGTCTAACAGGATTATACTGAGCAGAGTGTCCTTCCTTGTCCTGGAGTGTTTGCATGACTGCGCTGTGGGGTGTGAAGGGTACCTGTTCATCTGACTGCCTGGGCACGTGCCATTCCGCCCCCACCATCACCACCACCTCATGTGTGTGTCACCTGAAGCTGGGGGCGTCAAAGAGAACGGCCACCATGCTGCCCAAATGTGCTCTGGACCCAGACAAGGCTCCTCTGCTGAAATAATCCTGTGGTCATTTTTTTAAATTGCCAAAATTACGTCCTTTGTGAATAACAACACCTGCTCAAGGGACTAAGAAAAATATGTAGTGTGTGCATTAACAGAAAACAATTGGAGCGTCTTGCCATGTTTTAAAATATCAGTGACAACATACCAATTTAAAACAGATACGTTGGATTTCTGGAAAGCAGGGACCTGGCTTTGGATTTAGGTCACATTCATTTTTATTTTATACACAGACTAGAACATAGCCATGGTTAAAAATCACAACTAACTCCTCATTATTTATGGTGGAACTTGGAATCCTACCCTGGGTTTCTGACTTCTGAGCAGCTACTTAACATCTCATAAGGGCCTCTGTCAGGAGCCTGGAGAAGTAAGGATCAGGTAGGTATTGATTTTACTTAGGGTGTAGAGGTCAAAACACCACACTGAACTTCAGGGGGTTTCTGAAGAAATTTAGAATAAGAAACTGGTTCACATAAATGATTCATGGTCATGAAGTAACACCAGAAACCACAGGCCAGAAAAACCAATGAATCTCATTACTTTATTTCCAAGGGAATTTCTTTCATGTAATCTCTATAAATGTCAGTTTCTACACTTACATAATCACTATTTATACATATCTGGAAAATGCAACGCACTAATACCATATGTATTGGTTACCTATTTGCTTCATTACGCTGTCTGGGTGGAGCTGGACAGAAAGAAGGAAAGAATAAAGATAGGAGCAGAAACCAATGAAATATAAAACAGAAAAACAATACAGAAAATCAGTGAAATAAAAAGCTAGTTCTTTGAAAAGATCAATAAAATTGACAAACCTCTGGCAAGACTGAAAGAAAAAAAGAGAGAAGGTACAAATTACCAATATCAGGAATGAAACAAGGAGCGTCACTATAGATCTCACAGACATCAAAAGAATAATAAAGTAATGCTACAAACAACATAGATGTGACAACTTAGATGAAATGGACCAATTTCACAAACTACCACAATTCACCCAATATGAAACAGATAATCTTTTTTTTAAAAGGTTTATTTATTTATTTGAGAGAGAGAGAAAGAGAGCATGCGAGTTTGGGGGGGGGTTGGAGAGAGAGAGAGAAAATCTCAAGCAGACTCCCCGCTGACTGTGGAGCCCAATGAGGGGCTCGATCCCATGACCCTGAGACCATGACCTGAGCTGAAATCATGAGCTGGATGCTTAATCGACTGAGCCACCCAGGTGCCCCATGAAACAGATAATCTTAACAGCCCTATAACTATTAAAGAAATTGCCTTTACAATTTAAAAACTCTTGAAAAAGAAGTCTCCAGGACCATACGGTTTTACTGGAGAATGCCATTAAACTTTTAAGATGAGTTAACACCAATTCTATACAATGTCTTCCAGAAAAGAGAAGAGTAGGGAACACATCCCAGCTCATTTTGTGAGGCCAGATTACTCTGATACCAAAAATAGACAAAGGCAGTGTAAAAAAAAAAAAAAAAGAAAAAAGAAAAAAGAAAGAAAGAAAACTGTAAACCAATATCCCTCATGAACACAGACCACAAAAATCTTTAACAAAATAAAGCTAATAGAATTCAGCAGTCTAAAAAATTTATACACCATAACAAAGTGGGGTTTGTTTTAGGGAAGTAAGGCTGGTTCAATATTTGAAAATTAATTTAAAAAAGGGGGGGTGCCTGGGTGGCTCAGTCGGTTAAAGTGTCCGACTCCTGATTTCAGCTCAGGTCATGATCTCAGGGTCTTGAGATCGAGTCTTGCATCGGGATCCACGCTGAGTGTGGAGCCTGCTTGAGATTCTCTCTCTCTCCGCCCCTCCCACCCCCGCTCATGTATGCACACTCTCTCTCTAAAAAAAAAAAAAAGAAAAGAAAAGAAAATTAATCAATGTAACCCACCATATTAACAGGCTAAACAAGAAAAATGTGATCATATCAATAGATACAGAAAAAGGATTTGATAAAATTCAATACCTGTTTATGATAAAAACAAAAAGTCTCAAAAACCTAGCAATAGATAGAAATTCCCTCAACTTGATGACGACAAACATCTACAAAAACCCTACAGGTAATATTACACTCATTGGTGAAAGACTGAATGCTTTCCCCTTAAGACTGGAAACAAGGCAAGGATGTCTGCTCATGTTACTGTTACTCAACATCACACTGAAAGCCTTAGCCAGAGCAGTAAGTCAAGAAAAGGAAATAAAAGGCTGGAAAGGAAGAAATAAAACTGCCTCTGTTTGCAAATGATGTGATGGTCTATGTAGAAAATCCCAAAGAAGTTACAAAACAAAACCCTCCTAGAACTAATAAATGAGTTGAGCATGGTCACAGGATACAAGATCAACATACAAAAACCAGGGCGCCTGGATGGGTCAGTTGGGTAAGCATCCAACTCTTGGGTTCAGCTCAGGTCATGATCTCAGGGTCATGGGGTCAAGCCCTGCATCAGGCTCCATACTGGGCATGGAGCCTGTTTAATATTCTCTCTCTCTCTTGCCCTCCCTCTGCCCCTCCCCCTTCTCCCTCTCTAAAAAAATACGAAAACCAATTGTATTTCTGTATCCTAGCAATGAACACATGGAGACTGAAATTAAAGATAGAATAATATTTATAATTGCTCAAAAAAGAAGAAATACTTTGATGTAAATCTAACAAACCATGTACAGGCACTGTGTGCTGAAAACCATACAACAGTGATGAAGGAACTCAAAGACAATCTAAATAAATGAAGAAACATGCCACGCTCATGAACTGACTCAACATGATAAAGATGGCAATTCTCCCCAAACTGATACATAGATTTAACACAATTCCTGTGAAAATTTCAGCGAGATTTTTTTTTTTTTTTTTTTAGAGCTAGACAAGCTTATTCTAAAATATATATGGAAAGGAACCAGAACAGCTATGACAAATTTTGAAAAAAGAATAATGTGGGAGGGCTGGTTCTACCTGATGCTAAAGCTTATTACATAACTATAGTTATCAGGACAGTGTGGTACTGGTGGAGGGCTGAACGCATTCATCAGTGGAGCAGAACAGAAACAGACCCATGTGTATACAGCCAACTGATTTTTGGCAAAGGAGCAAAAGTAATTCAATGGAGTAAGACTTTTTTTTTTTCTTTAAGACTTTATTTATTTATTTGAGAGAGAGATGGAGCACAAGCAGGGGGAGCGGCAGAGGGAGAGGAAGAAGCAGGCTGCCCGCTGAGCAGGGAGCCTGATGCAGGGCTCGATCCCAGGACGCCAGGATCATGACCTGAGCCGAAGGCAGACGCTTAACCGACTGAGCCACCCAGGCACCCCAAGACTAGTCTTTTTAACACATTGCCAGAACAACTGGATGGTCTTAGGCAAATAGAATAAGATAAAACCTCAACCTAAGCCTTGCATCTTATATAAAAATTAACCCAAAATGGACCACAGACTTAAATGTCAAGCAGAAAACTAAAAAACGTTTAGAAGATAACACAGAAGAAAATCTTCAGGACCTAGGGCTTGATGGAGAGTCCTTAGCTATAACACCAAAGGCAGGATGCATAAAAGAATAAAAAGATAAATGGCACTCCTTCGAAACTGAAACTTCTGCTCTATGACAGACTCTACTAAAAGGATTAAAAGACAAGCTACAGAGCGCCTGGGTAGCTCAGTTGGTTAAGCGACTGCCTTCAGCTCAGGTCATGGTCCCAGGGTCCTGGGATTGAGCCCCACACTGGGTTCCCTGCTCAGCGGGAAGCCTGCTTCTCCCTCTCCCTCTGCCTGCCGCTCCCCCTGCTTGTGCTTTCTCTCTCTCTCTCTGTCAAATAAATAAATAAAATCTTAAAAAAAAAAAAAAACGACAAGCTGCAGCCTGGGAGAAAATATTTGCAAACCACATCTCTGACAAAAGATTAGTATCTATAATAAATAAAGAACTCTCAAAACTCAATTTAAAAAACCAAAACAATCCGATTAGAAAATAGACCAAAAGTCTTGGGGCGCCTGGGTGGCTCAGTCGTTAAGTGTCTGCCTTCGGCTCAGGTCATGATCCCAGGGTCCTGGGATCGAGCCCCGCATCGGGCTCCCTGTTTGGTGGGAAGCCTGCTTCTCCCTCTCCCACTCCCCCTGCTTGTGTTCCCTCTCTCGCTGTGTCTCTCTCTGTCAAATAAATAAATAAAGTCTTAAAAAAAAAAAAAGAAAATAGACAAAAAGTCTGAACAGGTGTTCCACCAGAGAAGATATATGAATGGCAAATATGCACACGAAGAGATGCTTGACATCATTAGTCATTAGAGAAATGCAAAGTAAGGCCACAGCGAGGTATCCCCACACACCTATTAGAACAACTACAATGAAAAATAGTGGCAACACCAAATGCTGGCAAGGATGTGGAGAAACTAGATTTCTCCTATACCCAGTCCCACACATCGCCATTTCCCGAGCCCTCACTGCAGTAGCTGCTATGGTCTAGGTGTTATCTACACGTTACATCAATATTTCCACAACAGTACAGTTGTTATATTTGTATATACAGCCGTGTGCCTCAGGGAAAGCTACCCACACTCTCAGTTCTGGATAGGACAGTTTTCATGGCCCACTTTTGAAAAGGGTTACCAGAGGGGCGCCTGGGTGGCTCAGTCGTTAAGCGTCTGCCTTCGGCTCAGGTCATGATCCCAGGGTCCTGGGATCGAGCCCCGCATCCGGCTCCCTGCTCCGCGGGAAGCCTGCTTCTCCCTCTCCCACTCCCCCTGCTTGTGTTCCCTCTCTCGCTGTGTCTCTCACTGTCAAATAAATAAAATCTTTAAAAAAAAAAAAAAAAAAAAAAAAGAAAAGGGTTACCAGAAGTGCAAAAAGTCACAAGTCAACTCTCCCCTCTCGGTGGGAAATTATTTGGTCCTATATATGTGTGTAGTGTGTGGGAGGGCTCATAAACTAGCATGAAAAACAAACATGATTTAATCAGGCTCTGAGGATCTAGGGTGCCTCCTGAGAGACCAAATAGGAGCAGAAAGTAATCTCAGAAGTCAATCTTGAGGTTCTTTTGTTTTTAAGATTTTATTTAGTTATTTGAGAGTGAGTGAGAGAGCAAGCATGAGCAGGGGGGTCGGGGGAGGGGCAGAGGGAGAGGGCGAAGCAGGCTCCCCGCTAACCCTGGGATCCTGACCTGAGCCAAAGGCAGATGCTTAACGGATGGAGCCACCCAGGCACCCCTGATCTCGAGATTCTTAAAGATCCTCAGCAGTGTTCAGGGTAAGCCTTTTTTTTTACTCTTATTCTAACACAGAACAAAGATGGTACCATTGTATGTGTCAGGTTTAGAGCCAAAAATCTGTCCATTTTCTTCTCTAGGTTCATATTCCCATGATGAATTCGTTTCCTTAACACAAATCTTGAGATTCATACCAGGAACTCGAAGTTCTGATCATCCCAAATTTCATGACACAGAGGCAGTCGCTAACACCGTCAACCTTCTCAAAGGTGGTAGAGCTCAGTAGTTCAGACTGTGGACTGGGTGGCAAGACTGCCAGGCCCCAAACCCCTGCTCATCCACCTAAAGCTCTGTGACCTGGGCAAGTTATTGCTCTGTGCCTCGGTTCTGTCAACTCTACAATGAAGATAATAGTAGTAGCTCCTCCATAGGAATGTTGTGAAGATTGTCTTAATATAGGTGTGGCATCTTGTACAAGGCCTGCATCACACAAGTGTTAGCTATCATGTGACTGCCACTGATCAGCCCCACATAGCAGCTTCTGCAGACCCACAAGGATGTGAGGCTGAGACTTGCTAGCCCGGAAATGGTGCGGCTGGCAGAGGACAAGCCCAGGAATCCCTGCTGTCATCAAGACAAAAGTCCCTGATGGGGTTCGGAAGGGGGGGATGGGGTGGGGTGAAGACTGTTCTTTCCAATTCCAGTTTTCTCCCAAATTTCAGTACCCCCCCCCAAACCGACTCTAAGGATGACTACGAGATTGTAGGTTCTCTCTCCTCCAAGCTAGGTATGCTCTGCAGCTGTCAGTCTGGGGCATTCTATACTCCAGAGAAGGGAATGTGAACTGAAAGCCAGCAGAGAAAGGAAAAAAAACAACAACCACCACCAAAAAACAAAAAACAAAAAACACGGTGCCACCTTGTGGCTTCTCGGAGAATTCTTCACACCCACGCACGCCCGGAGCCCTGTCACATTCTGATCACGTTCATCCTCCGCGGACCCCACACTGAGGGAGGTGGTGGGGGCGCCTCCAATGAGGCAGAGCACACACACTGGGAGCTGAAGGGGCCTGCAGAAGATCTGACGGCATGCTTTCACTTAATATTAGGGGAAACTGAGGCCCAAAGACAGGAAGGGCTTGCCTTGAACCAGAGCCAGAGTTAGGCTCCGGGACTCCTGTGCTCTGTTCTAGTGTCCTCCTTATCCTAAGGTGCTGGGGCTCGCCAGCACCCCCTGGTATTCAAACGCTCTCAAAAAAAAAAAAAAAAAATCAAATTTAGGTCAGCGCTCTCCGTGCTGACCCAGCTGCAAAACCACAGGCAGGGGACAACAAATGAGGGTGACGCAGGAAATGTCACCTCTTTTGTACGCTCGAGCAAGAAGAGACAGAGCAAACAGTTTCCTCCCAGAAACAAAACTCTAATCGTCTCTTTTCACTCCTGGCGGATGAGCCTGTTTCGAAGGCTGGAGTTGTGATTGCAAAGGAACATGAAATGCCAGGCGCTGCCGGCAGTTACCATCCGTTCTCTTGCCTGCAGCCTTAAGACTTTGGAATTCCTGCCCTAGTGTCACTGTTCTAGCAAGGTCCAGGTGTTTCTAAGGCCTTGTGCTTTCGCAGTGACAGAAATTTTCATGCCCACCTTTTTTTTCTTGTGGAAAAGTCAATATCCTGAAGTGTTACTTATTGCTTTTTATTTTCAGTCCCACCCCCAAACCAAACCCAACCCCGTAAGAACCTTCCACTCACTAAGCTGTCTCCGCGCCCCACCCCCCCGCCCGCCCCGTGTTAGTCACAAAACTGGCCATGGTTTCAAACCTACCTTATGTTAAGCCATGACAGCATGGGGGTCGTGCCTCCACCAATGATCCAGACAGTGAAGAAGACGATGAGGAGCGTGGTTGTGAACATCATCTGGCGAGCATAGGATGCGGTGTCTCGGATGGCCAGCGCAAATGCCATGGCCCCCCTGAGGCCTGTGGGGACCGAAGAAGAAGATTTGGTTCTAAGGCCAAATGATAATGTGTCCTCGGATCCACTGCTGCCACTCGGGGCTAATAAACTGGATCCGCGTGTGCTGCGGGAGTCACGCTGTCTTATTCAGAAAGGAGAAACTTACGGGAATACGGTTTTCTCCTGTTGGAAGTTTTCATTTGCAAAATACCCCAAACGCAATGAGAAAAACACTGCACTACCTTGTATGGCACGTTCTAGGACAACAGCAATAGTTCTCCAGCTAGTAACACGAAGTAAAAAGAAATGTAAATAACAACATAAGCTCTCTAGGTCTGTGATCCAAGCACTATACAGTCATTATAAACTGAAGTAACAGGCTAAGGATGAATATGGCAAGTGCATATTTGTGGTTTCTGTGCCATGAGCCACAGAACAGTTCAGCAATTCCTCAGCAAAGCCACACAGAGAAGTAACAGTATAACCTGATCTGTATCAGGGGTTGGCAACTTTTTCTGTAAAGGGTCAGATATTAAATATCTTAGGCTTCATGGGGCAAGGGGGAAAAATCAAGGATACTGTGCAGGTACTGACAGATAAGAGAAAAAACAAATTTCCACAAAATCTTATCGACAAAAACCAAGAGTGGAGTAATTAATAACCGAGTACAATGTGTTGTAATATAGGTGGGATTAATTAATGAAAACAATGGGATTCTTTCCGGAGGAGGAGATTTCACTTAATTGGATTTCAAAGTTAGTGTCCCCTCACATCACACAGACTGTAGATGCCCATCTGTAAAAGCCATTGTTAGCCATGAAGTATATGACAACAGGGCCCAGGGACTGTACAGTTCGCTGACCCTTCACCCACATTAATGGGTATTAAGATTAAGCACCAAATACTTACAGTGAGTACAGCACAACCTATAGAGAAGTCGAATCGCTATGTTGTGCATCTGAAACTAAGGTAACATTGTGTGTCAACTGTACTAAAAAAAAAAAAAAAGAAAAAAAAAACCTGCGAAATAGAAATTAATGTAGTTAAGTATATTCTCACTCACCTTTAAGAGCGTATTTTTTTTAAGACCATATGTTTTGATCTACATTGTGCAACACTCACAAAGGAATTGAAACAATTGTGAATATTTTTAATATATATTCACAAATATTTGTTCTTCTTTTATGTGAGTTCTCATATTTTCATCTTGTATTAGATTTTACTTATGTTATATTCAGTAAAATGTTGTTTGTTTAAAAAAAAAGATTAAGCACCCACATTTTAAAGTTTGCCTTTCTAAGCTCTTTTGTTCCTTCTTCAAAGCAAGCTCATCATTTGTTTTATAGTAAAGACTGAATCCATGGTCCTTAAAATAGATACCTGGTGTGAGTTCCTGTTCACCGGGGGTGGAGGGGATGGGGGGGGGGGCAGACTACAATGACTGTGTACATTGTATGAGAGAATGAAAAGTTATACCCACTATATCTGTTTGTATAGTTTCCTACCTTTCCTGATAATTTTGCAAATTCACTAATCTGAGAACTTCACAATTCACTACAGAATGATTCCAAAAAGTGACATGAAAATACGAAGTTAACATTTTCTATTACTCGGTGCCAGGGAGACACTTATGCACATCTAGACCACCCAACAGCCAGCTTTGTCAACGATCAATATTTAAGCCTCTAAAGGGATGCTGTCTCAAAGAAGAAAACTTGGGGGTCGGAGAGAGACACTGTGTGCTCCATTTGTCTTTATTTTATTAGGTAAACGCTGTGAGCGATATGATAGAGAAGCCTTGGGTTTTTCATCACTCTGAAGAACTGAGTTCCTTTCGATGGTGAGGTTGCTCCTGGCAGGAAATAATTTTTACAGGAGATATCTTTAAACAGCTCTGTGTACTTCTCGGTCTTTTAGAACAGGAAATAATGAACATACTTTAAGTTTATCCAGGTGACTGAGTTATCTCCACCTGGTCTTGCTCTTTTCCAGCAACACTTTCTTGATATGGAAGGAGGATCTTGGTGTGACCTCCTCAGAAACCTCTAAAGCGGTCCAGCTGCTCTTGAGGCAAGCCCAAACGCTTTGGCACAGCCCTGGGGCTTCTCTGTGGTCCAGACTCCAACAGTGGTTCTCAAACCACCACCAGCAGCGGCAGCTGAGAATACGTGAGAAATGCCGATTCTTGGCACCCAGCCCGTACCTGCAGAATCACTCTGGCGGTGGGACCCGGCGAGGGGCTCTAACCAGCCCAACAGGTGGTTCTGATGCCGCCTGAAGGCTCACAGCAGCCTAGATGCAATTTTCCCATCCAACCTCACCCTCTTTCTGCATTAGCCCCTGTGTCTTACCGCGAAACCACGCTGCTGCCCTTCCTGGCAAAAGCCACCCCTGGCAATGCTCTCCTGCTTGTCCAACCTGCTGCCTCGTGAGACCCACGTCTGGCAAGCCCAGATGGAAGGCTGCCCCCCTGGTAAAGATGGCCCCAGGCCCTCCTCTTCTCCACCCTGATTCCACACCTTTTATGTGCAATGTGTCACCCTCTCTCCAGAGGAAGCTAGCTCTTTGCACACCTGCCTCCCCCACAGTGGACTGGGAGCCCTGCAAGGAGGCGGTCTCTGTCTCCTCCAGAACCCAGAACTGTGGCTTATAAAAAGAGGATGCTCCATGAACATCTGCCAGAGGGAAAGGCTGCCTATGTCAGTGCAGTTGTAAGTAAGTACTACGCAGAGCAACCGCTTCGCCAAGCAGTGCCTGTTGCTGAGTGTTCAGGAAGACTCTGAGGCCCCCCGAGAACTACGACATCACAGTCGAGGGCTGCTACTCACTCTGCCTCTTGTGCAGCCCCGCCCCCCCCAAGAGGACAGCAGTACCTTTAAGGATCACTGCGGCCTTCTGCCCCACCATCTCCTCCCTCTGCTCTGCAAAGACCCTCTGACTTGGGTCTCGTCTATAATGCCTGACGCTTACTGCACTGTCAGCTCATGCCAACTGCTCTCTCCTTCCTTTACCTCTGCATATTTTACTGTCCTTTGTCCCCTCAGTGGCTTCTGCAGACTTCTCAGCTTTATGGTGGAGAGGGGGGCATCTGGGAGACAGCATGAATCAAGCAGAACTATCACAGCGTTAACTTCCAGTTTGGGGCTCATCTTGTTTATGCAAGTGTTTTTTTTTTTTGTTTTTTTTTTGTTTTAATGCTTCAGAGAAGGTTGGAGCTAGGAGGAACCTCAACTCAATTAGCTCAATTTTATTATTTTATAAGAGTGGATACCGCAGCTGGGAGGTACTGGGTGACCTGGCCTGTGTTCTTTCTCATTAAAGGCCTATTGCCCTCCTAATTTTAGGTCTGGAGCCCTTCTGGAAGATTAAGGGTTATGAACATCTATCAGAAAATCATCAAGCACTTTAAATACTTAAATATCTCCAGGTCCCACAGGTGGTAAAGATAAAAATGAAGATGTGGATATTTTAAGGGAGAATGTTCACATTTGGTAGTTTACTCTGCAAAATCAATATTAACTCTAACATGTACATCAGTCTACTCAGCATTGCAGGGGATACAAAAGGACCAGGAATTTGAACTTCTGTCCCTTTATGAAACTTATTGATGATATTTTAATCATGCTAACATTCCTGCCGAATAAAGCTCATTTTCTTTACATGTATGGGTTTTTGTTGTTGTTGTTGTTGTTTTTTACCTGAAAACATCATCATGTGTTGAAAGTTCCAGCCAATCTTATGCCTTCTGCCCAAGTTGAGGAAGAAGGAGAGCGGGTAGATGTGTGCAGCTCTGCCCAGGAAGATGGCAACCTGACCATTGGGCGGAGGTTAAGGAACCAACAGGTTTCCAGAATGGCACCTTCCCACGGCCTCTGGTGGAGCAGAGAATTTTAGGGATGCTCTGACACCTCACGACCAGGACATAACCTGCACAAAGATCAGGAGGGTTGCATAAGGCAGCCAGGCTGTCCAGGCTCCCTTGAAATGCATCTCAGCAACAAGTGGGGATTCAACTAGACAACTTTCCCAACCTCCTGGCTCCCACCAGAGGTAATTTCTAACCTGTTAAACATGTGCTGCTGTAACTTCTTTTTTTTTAAGATTTTATTTATTTATTTGACAGAGAGAGAAACAGCGAGAGCAGGAAAGCAAGCAGGGGGAGCAGCAGGCAGAGGGAGAAGCAGGCTCTCTGCTGAGCAGAGAGCCCGATGTGGGGCTCGATCCCAGGACCCTGGGACCATGACCTGAGCCGAAGGCAGACGCTTCAGCGACTGAGCCACCCAGGCGCCCCTGTTATAACTTCTTGATTTAATTACGCCGGTGTGGACCAAGTCTGCCATCTCTCTAAAAATGAGTCCAGAAATAAGCTCAGGCACCGTGGCAGGGGCTGGGGGGTGCGCTGAGAGGAGCAAATAGTGGCTCGGGTCCCGTGAGAAGGAAAGTCACAAGAAGAAGGCAGGCCTAACCTTGGGGTCAAACGGTGAAGAGCAAGTTTCCTGGGTACGAGCTCATGAGCTTCAGCAGGAAGCCAACAAGGAGGGGCCCGACGTGACCAGGAAGCCGCTACAAGTGAGAAGCTTCGGGGGGCGCACTCCTATCCGTCACAAGACTCAACGGGAGGGGGAGACTTTTCTACCTAAGAGGCTCAAATGCCTTCCCGAGGGGTGAGGCATGGAAACGGGGGCGTGCGGAAGGCGCCGAATTCAGGGAAATGTCACTTGCGGAGTCTGGACGAGAGCCCAGCGGAGAGTGGCCCGCGGCCCTGGTCACAGAAGGAGATGGCCGGGGGAGCCGCAGGGACCGGGAGCTTCCAGGTCCGCCGCGCCCGTGGCCCGAGCTGCAGCCGTCTCAGACACAAGCGAGGCGGGACTGTCTTCTGCCTGCCCTGGGGGTACAGGACTGACTGTTTTTCTGCTTTTAGCTGGCTTCCGCCCCCGGCTCTGTGTTGTGTTGTTTTGTTTTGAACAGAAGGAAACAGGTAGTTGCTTAGGAAGCACATTCTATCCAGCAGCCATGCAAAGGTCGTCAAGTGGGTAGGCGGCCTTCGGGATTCCCAGGGGGCCCGGCTGGCCCTCCCAGCAAGGCACCCCTCTGTAAACAAGGGCTCCCGGGATGCCGTGCTAGGAGTACAAATCCACAGGACATGCAAGGGCTTTCTGAATCGAGAACGAGAACGCTGATCCCCCAGATTTTTAGCTGTTCATCTGGCGAGTGTGCAAATCCAACAAAAAGAGCCCCAGGTGAAGCGGAGAACACTCTAACCAGAAGGCCTCCACAAGGCAACAGGCCACGGTCACTATCGAGCTGCTTGCTGAGTGTCTCCTAGTCCTGCACCATAAATGAAAAGCCCAGAAGAGAAAAACTTTTTTTTTTTTTAGGTTACCCATGAGGCCTGAGAAAAGGCAAGAGTAAATGCCCAGCAATAAGGGACGCCGGCTCAGTATTTTGAAATCCAGGCTGAGCTGGACTGCTACTGTTCCAAGCCCCAGAGAAGTTCACTTCGATGAAAACAATAGGATATGAGGCCAAGCGAGCAAAACTCTGAGCTCTCCATCCACTGCTGGGCATACATGTGCCTCATTTCTTGAGAGAAGCCAATCCCTAAAACTGTGTCTCTCTTCCAAAAACTGCACTCACAATGGAACTAAGTCAGGAAACCAAGTATTTTTCCATTTTGTCTTTCTTCCTCTCCTTTTTCTTTTTGGAAAAAAAAAAAAAAAGGAGTCTTTTCCACTGTGATCTATCACAGCACGGACGCTCCTGTGAAAGCGTGCTCACTGCCTACAGGCTTCTCTGGGCAGCATGAGGAAGGGCTGCCTGCCCCAGTGTGCAGTCGAGAACAAGAGTAACAGAACCTTCAGGTCTTCCAAACTGGGAACCTCCTGGATTGGAATTCATAGAGCAATGAAATAAAAATGATTCTGGGACTGACACAGTTGCCAACTTGTAGATCTGCTAATAAGAAGGGTGCTTCATGGGGCACCTGGGTGGCTCAGTCGGTTGAGCGTCTGACTCTTAATTTCAACTCAGGTCATGGTCTCGGGGTGCCGGGATTGGGTCCATGTCAGGCTCTGCACTCAGCGCAGAGTCTGCTTGTCCCTACCACCCCACCCCCGCTCCTCCCACTGCATGCATATGCACATGCATGCTCTTCTCTCTAAAATAAATAAATAAAATCTTAAAAAATAAATAAATAAAAAGAAGGGTGCTCCAGAAAACAAGCTACCACCTGCCAAGCACCAGTGTAACAGAAAAATCATCTTACACAGAACACACCGAGAGGACAACCTTAGATCAAGGCTAATCCTTAAATCAAATACATTTAGCTTTATGAACCCCGTAAACCTTCTTGTTCTCATCATGAAAACACCACCACAAACTAGCCCTGGCTCAGTCACCCACCCAAAACAGAAATTCTTCTTATTCTAGCTTCCCCAGCAGTGGTCACCTGTCCACAAAGAAAACGGTAGAACCAGAAAAGGATACAAAAGCTCCAATGATGAACACGGGGCTGAAAACGTGCTTCTGGAAGGTAAACAGTGCCAGGCCCATGTAGGAGAAGATGAAGTTCTCTGCCAGGAAGTGTAACACCTCAAAGAGCTGCACAGGATGGGGAAAGGAAGCTGTAAACCCTGTGGGTCTCCTCCCTTGTATTCACAGGTAACTCGTGAGGACCCAGAGCTCGCTCTCACCTGCTTCGTTCGACTTCTTGATTCCACTGACAGATTGTTGTAGGTGTAATGAGCCTGTGTGATCCCACAGAAAAGGACAGCCACAACGCCTGGTGAGAGATTTTTAAAAAAAGAAAGAAAAAAAAATCAATGGAGAAAAAAAAAAAAAGAAGCTGGAAAAAAATCCCCCCTGAAACAAAAACAAGGTAGGCAAGCCCAACATGTACAACTTCCTGAATAGTTTGGAAAGTTTCCTATTGCTGAAAGCTCCCTCACCCCCCCACTCATATCAACCTTTCCTTCTTCTGACTGCCTTCCTTCAAAGCCAAGGTCCCCGACTTCCCTTCTTGCTCCAGTTTTAAGGGCATTCTCTCCTCTCCTCTAAACTCCCGCTGATTTTGGCATTTAGCATTCACTCTTTCAAAGAGGCTGTGGGGCACCTGGGTGGCTCAGTCGGTTGAGCGTCCGGCTCTTGATTTCGGCTCAGGTCATGATCTTGGGGTCGTGGGATTGAGCCCTGCGTCGGGCCCCACGCTCAGTGGGGAGTCTGCTTGAGAGTCTCTCTCTCTCTCTCTCTCCCTATGCCCCTACCCCCCCACTCTCTCTCTTAAATAAATAAATGAATCTTTAAAAAAAAGAGGCCATGAGGGCCCATCATATCCTTTTGTCATATTCCTCTCTGTTCTCTGTTCTTAGAAGCAATGAATTTAATTGCAAGCAAATGCTTTCTATTTTTGCATGGTCTAGGGCTTCAGACAAAACGGATCCAGAGCACTGTGCCATTTATCCAAGCCTTGGTTACCTTGGTTTCTGATTAATGGTAACCATTTTGTTGTGCAAGACAACTGACGCACCTGGACTGTGCCTATACATTTACAGGTAATTGCCAAGTTTTAAAGAAGTGGGGTATTTTATAATGCTGCATATAAAGATATGTTGCAGTATTTTGAAAAGAGGATAAAAGGGCTTCCCAACTACCTGGATTATGTATAGCAATTGTACTTGAGTTTCCTAGTGGAAAAATTCAGTGATTTTTTTTTTTTTTTTTGATGAGAGAATGTGAAGAACTAAAACCGCAAGTTTACTCACACTAATAATACATGAAATTGGCATCATAAAAACATAGTATTGAAAAACAATGATTAAATAGACCAGAGCCAAAACAAGGACAAACCGTGTTCACATTCATCTGAGTTGATGATACAAAGTTACCCTTACAAGGATACAGATTTTGTCTGTTGTTTGTTACTGTTTGTGAGAGAAGCAGTAATCTAGGGGATGATACAATTAAGAGGTTAATAAATTCAGTAACCTTTGCAGGTAAACATCTGCTTACAGTTGGAATGAGTACTCAGAGACAACTGAGCTTGAAACAATAAATTTCATCCTTTAAAAACGTGTAGCTCTGGGAAACAAAATTATTCCTAAGGTGGAATACCAGCCTTGCCCAGCAATCCTCCATATGGACGCTCTGTGAGTGGTGTATCAACTCCATGCGGCTGTTCCACGAGCTCCCCTCCAGCTCGCACAGCCCCGGGCTGCAGGGAGGGAAAGGGTAGCCCAAGGGTAGTGAAAACCCACCTGTGAACCCACAGGCTTCTGCCAAAAGGAAGGTGCTCCAGGACATCAAGAAGAAGAGTGCCGTCTCCAATAGAGGGAAGCAGTGCAGCTTGGTAAACTTGGTCACGTGGGCCCCTGTCAAGGAACTTGGCTCCGGGAACAAGTTATCGGGGCTACCAAGAACCACACAGGGTGAACCCAAGATCCCCCCTCTTCCCTAAGGGTGATCCCTTCCTTTCAACTCTTCTTTTGGGGGCCCCAAAGCTGCTGCTCGGTTTTTAAAGTAACAGAAACGAAGTTTTCGAGTAGAAACAAGGTTTCCAAGGGCTGGGAGAGAGGAGAAAGGGTGATATTGTTTCTGTTTGGGATGATGAGAAAGATCTGGAAACAGTGGGGACAGTTACACAATGTGGATGTACTTAATGCCACTGATTTGTACACTTAAAAAAAATAATAATGTGACATACCCAAAGCCATTTAACTATACACTTCAAATGAGTGAATTGTACGGTATGTCAATTTTACCTCAATAAAGCTGTCTTTAAAAAAAAAAAAATGGAGCTTTCTAAAGCAACCGGAAATAGGTTTTCTGTGCTCCCTGCAATGCCCATGGCTCTGAGGGGCTCGGTCTTGGCCTGAGGGGTGACTGGCAGGTTAGTTCTTGCAGTGCAGGGGGTGCCTCAGGCAGGCCTGGGGAGGGAGCCTGGGCCCGTGAGACTCTGACCTCTGTGGGCTGCTATGACCTGAGTCCAACAGCAGGTGCCTCATGAATGCATGAGAAATGAAGAAATAAAATGCACAACTCCAGGGGCTGGTGCCACTTTCGGGGACCAGAGAGTCCCCTCGTAACACTGCCCTTCCACAGTGGGCCAGCATGGAACCATCTCACGCGTGCTTTCACGGAGCAGTGCAAGCCCCCAGAGCATCACAGGGGCCTCTGTGGAGAAAGCAGCTGGGTCCATGCTGTCCAATATGGTAGTCGCTAGCCACGTGTGGCTACTGAGCACTCGAAATGGAGCTAGTCCGAATTGAGAGATGCTGGAAGAGCAAAATATGTGCCACGCTGCAAAGATTTATTATAGAAATTGCGGGTATAAAATCTCCGTGATAATTTGTATACTGATTGCAGGCTGGGATGACGTGGCTGGCATCTGTGGCTTCCGTGACGTCATACTAGATGGCAGGGATCTAAATGCCATCAAAAGAGCATTTGACGAAGGACTCGGCACACCTGTCGAGGGGTGGTGGCCTGCCCGTCCCACACTTTGCTTTAATGTCGGTTGGTTGGATTTTTAACTAAGTGGGATACAATCCTTCACTTAAGGAAGGCCACCTCGTGGTAATTGCCACTGATGGCCCCAGGTAGTTACGGCCACGTTAACCCACATGGCCCACAACAGCCGAGGGCAGGCTTGAGGCTCAAGTACTTCCCAGCCTGCCCCCTCCTAGCCTCCCGTGCGGCAGCCCCTGCTCCCCAGCCTCCTCCTGGCTCTTTCCCCCGCTTCCAAAACCAATGTCCTCCCCCAGCTGGTTCGCCGGAGGGAGAGAATGCAAAGGCACATGCTAGAGTCACACTCCCAAACATTTTCTCAGACTCTTAGTTAGCTACGTACTCGACTGTCATGCTTCACCAAAGGGACACATTTCAGGAGTCCCCCCCCCCACCCCCGACCCCAGTGGAAACATCGATTTAAGATTCATTTCTGGAAAAAAAAAAAAAATCATTTCTGAGAAGAAGAACCGAGACCTCGTTCTTACAAGTGTACTAGCACACGATCCTACCCAGGCGGGGGCAGAAACCACAAAAAGGATATTAGAGCAGTCACAACGCCCGTCACAGCTCCCATGGTGAAAGAGCCACTAAATATACCTAGAAAAATGCCCACTGATTTAAAAAAGGCAGCAGCATCAAAGGCATGAGTGTTCAGGCCCGCTGGCTGGTAGGCAACAATAGACCTGGGGTTTAAAAAGAAGAGAGAGCTAAAACAGAGCACGCTGTTGTTCTACCGTGGTACCTAAAAAGATCGGCAAATGGAGGCATCTACACTCTGCCTAGCACTCCCCGTGCTGTAGGCCTTTAACCTGCTGCCATCAGCATTCAGATGGCCGCCAAGTGGACAAAGCAACATAACTTTATCAACAGAACTGATGACCTCACTTAGAAAAACACCCAGTTCAATCTTTAACACTTTTGAGAGAAGCCTCTGAATTGAGCCCAGAGCACGCCGGAAGCCAGAGGCTCTCTTCCCCGGGGCAGAAATACCGTTGTTACTTACGAGGACAGGACAATGGCAACAGCATCATTTAGGACACTTTCCCCAAACAGAAGTGCGTAAAGATCCACGTCTGCGTGCAATTCGTTAAATATTGCCAGTACAGTCACTAAAAATGGGCAGGAAGCATATCAATTAGTTTCAGCTTAAGCCACTGGTGACAAATGTATAGAGGCGATTCCTACCTCTGGCAGGACAGGGTGGTTTGGGAGACAAATGAAACGAAATGAAAGTGACAAATCTTCCCGATCCGAGTGAGGTCTGATAGGAGGCTCATTTCTAAGAACACCACAGGGCAACCCTGCGCTCTCCACTGCAATGCCATCACACTGGGGAAAGACCTCTGTTACAGAACCTTCAAAAATAATCACACTGAATGTGATTTGGCCCCACTGGCAGACTGAAATCTCTCTGAAGGCAGAAACCGTTTTCCCACTGACCCCTGTGTTCCCAGGACCCAGCATAGGGTCAGGGCACCGAGAAGGCTTTAACAAAAGTCCGTGAAATGATGAAAGTCTTCTTTTAGGACAGACCAGACATAATTCCATGTCTCTTTGTCTTCACATTTCTTAGATATTGAAAAATCGGCTGTTCTCCAGATGAGCAGCTCTCAAACTTTTGGTCTCAGGACTCCTTTATGCTCTTAAAAGCCACTGAGGCCCCTAAAGAGCTGTAGTTTTTGTGGGCAATAGCCATTGATATTTACTGTATTAAATAAAACAAAAAATTAAATATTTATGCATTTAAAATTAGGAATAAACCCCGTCATATGTTAATGTACTTATTTTTAAAAAGATTTTATTTATTTATTTGAGAGAAAGAGAGAGCGTGTGCAAGTGAGCATGAGTGGGGGGAGGGACAGAGGGAGAAGCACACTCCCCGCTGAGCAGGGAGCCCGATGCGGGGCTCGATCCCAGAACCCCGAGATCATGACCTGAGCCGAAGGCAGATATTTAACCGACTGAGCCACCCAGGTGCCCCTTTACATATTTTTAATGAAAAATAATTATATTTCCCAAAACAAAAAAAAGTGAGAAGAGAGCCATTTGTTTTACAGTTTTTCACATCTCTTTACTATCTCGATTAATGGGAGACAGATGGTTCTCTTATCTCTTTCTGCATTCGACCAACAGATAGTCAATATCACATGTTATGCAGCCTCTGGAAAACTCTACCCCACTGCACATTCGTGAAAAAATGAAAGTAAACAAGACAAATAACGGGGGCGCCTGGATGGCTCAGTCAGTTGAGCGTGTGACTCTTGATTCTGGCTTAAGTCCTGATCTCATGGGTCGTGAGCTTGAGCCCCACATCGGGCTCTGCGCTCAGCAGGAGTCCACTTGGATGTTCTCTCCTTCTGCCCCTTTCCCTACTCGCTCTCTCGCTCGCTCTCTCTGCCTCTCAAAAATAAATAAATATATTTTTTAAAAAGACAAGCAATGTATTACTATTATTATTAAATCATTAAATTAGTTTGGACCTTATGGTCTCCCTGAAAGCATTTTGGAGTTTCTCAACTTGGGTACTACTGACATTTTGGGCCAGATGATTCTTTGTTGTGGGTGGCTGTCCTGTGCATTGCAGGATGTTAAGCAGCATTCTTGGCCTCCATCCACTAGATACCAGAAGCACTGCACACTCCCTGCCAATTGGGACAACCAAAAATGTCTCCAGACATTGCCAAATGTCTCCTGAGGGGCAAAATCACCCCCCAGTGAAGAACCACTGTTCTAAATATATGCATGCAGGCAGGCTCCTCTCCACACTCACGTCCAGCTGCCTTCTGCTTTGTTCATTTCTACCATAAGGACCTGAACAACTAAAAACTCGCCTCCCCAAGTTCCCCTGCACTGCGTGTCACCTCTTCCTGCCTGGAGGAGACTGGGGAGGCTGGATGTATCCCAGTCATCTTGCCTCCACCAGGCAGCAAATGTGTATCTGAAACACAAGGGCAGTGCCCTGGAAAGACGGAGTGCCCGGACACCCGATTGTAGAGGGAGCCGTGGTACCAGCTGAGGGCCATTAGCTAAGACAGAAAGCTATTTGTTTAAACTCATGTTTGCCAGGTTGTTCTGCTATTGGCAACCAAAGGCATTACTAACGGACACAATTAGAAAACAAAACCAAACAAATATTTACCTTTGTGAGTTATTACAAGCCAACCCCTCTTGTAGCCATCACCCAGTTCAGGCAACGGAATTTTGCCAGCCCCCCTGGAAGACCCCCTCTATGTTGCATCCTACTTTCAAGGCCCTTCCTTCACCCAAACGTAACCACCAGCCTCATTTTATAGTAATCGTTTTTCCTGCATTTCCTTACAGCTTGATCACCTAATGTATACACCCTGACACTACTGCTTGGTTTTGTCCATTTTTAAATTTAGTTTTTGAAATGCCTTTTTTTTTTTTTTAACATCTTGTTTACTGCCTGGACTCCTCATCTGTTCCTTTCTGTCAGCTCTTTCCACAATGCCTATCGTTTACTCCTCTCATTTCTAAATTTTCCAATCCTGATGTATACAGTTCTTTCCTAACTTCTTCCATTTTCGGAGTTTTTTTTTTTTAAAGATTTTATTTATTTGAGAGAGAGAGAGCGCACAAGCGAGTGAGCCAGGGGTGTCGGGGGTAGGGGGGAGGGAAGAGCAGAGGGAGAGGGACAAGCAGACTCTGCGCTGAATGCAGAGCCCGATACGGGACTCCATCCCATGACACCGAGATCACAACCCACGCGGAAACCAAGAGTCCGATGCTCAACCAACTGAGCCACCCAGGCACTCCCTGAATTTCCTTTAGCGTCTACTGGAATATTAGTAATATTCTGCTTTGTACCCTATTTTGCTGATATTACTTAATTATATGCAACTTTATTATTCAGAGGGGCTATCCTCATTTTTTCTTACAATATGCTTGCATGAAGTCCGATCTCAATCTACTTCTGCTGCTCATTTTAAGTGAGGTGGGGAGGGGAAGACCCAGACTAGCTTTCCTCGTTTCACGGCTCTAGGGCTCCCTCTGCTGGTTTTACATTGAAGTACTGAAAATGTGGCCTCTGAGTGTAGCCACCCCCTCAATACTCATGAAATCTACTTCCTCTGGTCTCTTCCTCCACTGGTATCTGAGCTTTCTTTCTCCTTAAAGCCCTGTCACTGCAGGGTCTGTGGTCCTTAGCAGTTTATTTTTAGGGAGTGGCTCTGTCCTTCCAGAAAGGTTTTCACCAGGTATTTTTTGAGAGCCCTGAGGGCTCGGGCCACCTTGGCAGCCTCGCACCTCCTCCAATGTCCTCGTTGTCACCCACAGATTGGAGCCTGTAAAGTGCCTCCCAGCTTTAACTGTTGTTATTCGATATGCCTACAAAGTTCTTTACTCCAAGTGGGGACCCCTCCTTTTGGATGTGAATACTTGGGGGGAAGTTCCCTGGCAGTCAAAATGATCAGAGGGCCCCCCTCTTCTCCCCTCTGTTTCCTCCTGCACAGCTGCTGTATCCTACCTCTGAGTCTCGCCACTGCTGGTGGTTTGACCCCAGCAGATAATATTTGGGGATTCATGGGTACTCTGTCAGCTAGCTGCATTTCTGTGTTTTTTCTTTTGCTGCCCTGCTTCCTCCATTTCTGTTAGGGATTAAGGAAAATTCTAAAACTACACTGTCCCCCTCATGCTTTCCTTCTCAAAAGTTTAATTCATTTATTGAGAGGAAGCAAAGAACAATTTGGATAGGACAGATGTTGACTCTATCATGAGGCTGCTCCACGTAATTACACATCCACTGCTCAAATCACTATGGGGGGCAATGCCAGAAGCTAGAGTTCCTGGAGGGCACGTCATCTTCATAACACAAGACACAAGGTCAGTCTCTTTCACCCATCCCTAAATACAGCTTATCAGGTAACACAACAGGAAAAACCTTTAGGGATTTGGCTAAAAAACTCTTATTTTCTGGATTATTTATTACATAAACAGTATCTGGGGTGCCTTCCAGAAAACTTGTGAGGGTAAATTTATCTGTCAAAGATGAATGGATAAAGAAGATGTGGTATATATATACAATGGAATATTATGCAGCCATCAAAAGGAATGAGATCTTGCCATTTGCAAGGACGTGGATGAAACTGGAGGGTATTATGCTGAGCGAAATAAGTCAATCAGAGAAAGACATGTATCATATTATTTCACTGATATGAGGAATTCTTAATCTCAGGAAACATACTTAGGGTTGCTGGAGTGGTGGGGGGTGGGAGCGATGGGGTGGCTGGGTGATAGACACTGGGGAGGGTATGTGCTATGGTGAATGCTGTGAATTGTGCAAGACTGTTGAATCACAGACCTGTACCTCTGAAACAAATAATACATGTTTAAAAAAAAAAGATGATGATAGCCGGAGGGGAAGAATGAAGGGGGGGAAATCGGAGGGGGAGATGAACCATGAGAGACGATGGACTCTGAGAAACAAACTGAGGGTTCTAGAAGGGAGGGGGGTGGGGGGGATGGGTTAGCCCAGTGATGGGTATTAAGGAGAGCACATATTGAATGGAGCACTGGGTGTTATACGCAAACAATGAATCATGGAACACTACATCAAAAACTAATGATGTAATGTATGGTGATTAACATAATATAATAAAAAAAATTTTATCTGTCAACTTGACTAGGCCACGGGGGCCTCAGATATTTGATTAAACATTATTCTGGGTTTGTCTGTGAGGTTTTGGATGAGATTACCATTTGAATCAGAAGACTTAGTAAAGCAGATAGCCCTGCCCAAGGTGGGCGGGACTCATCCAGTCAGTTGAAGGCCAAGTAAGGAAGAATTTGCGCTTGCTGCCTGTCTTTCAGCTGGGACAATTGTCCCCTCCTGTCTTTGGACCCAGACTGGAACTACACCATTGGCTCTCCTAGTTTTCAGGCCTTTGAACAGCATATCTTGGGACTTCTCAGCCTCCATCATTACATGAACCAATTCTTTATATTCACTGAACCTCTTTTCTTACTTTCTCGCTCTCTCTCTGTACACACACACACACACACACACACAACCTATTTATTCTGTTTCTCTGAAGAACCCAGACTAATATAAAACCTTTATTCTAGTAGTTTATTATTATGTGACATAAGAATTATCTTGTTTGGGGGCACCTGGATGGCTTAGTCGGTTAAGCGTCTGACTTGGCTCATCTTGAGGGTCCTGGGATAAAGCCCCTCGTCGGGCTCCCAGTTCCCTCTCCCTCTGCCCCTCCCCCTGCTCGTATATGCTCACTTGCTCTCTCTCAAATAAATAAAATCTTAAAAAAAGAATTATCTTGTTTTAACCCAATGTTGAAGAAAAACTAACAATGCTAATAATAACAACAATTACTAAGGACTAACCATGAAGCAGGCACTATGATAAACATTTTATTTAGTCCTCATCCCTAGGTGGGGAGTACTATCATTTCCCCTAATTCAGAGATGAGAAAACAGGCCACAGCATCAAAACTCCTAAAATCTCAGTGGTTGAACCCAAGCGAAGTTTTAGCCATTACTCATATGACATGTCTGCTGGGGGTTGGCACCGGAAGCCTCTGGTCACATCAGTCACTCGGGGACTCCAGACTGGTGGAGGCTAATCTCAAAGAACAGAGCACAGGGCTGGCAGCCCAGGAGACATAGGAGCCCAGGACTTTATCACAGGGTCCTGGCAGGAAAGAGATAACACCCTCCAACTGAGCAATTTGAGAAGTATTTAGTGAAGGGATTGTTTATGGAAATGTGGGCAGAGTACGGGAAAACCACAAGAGAGAGGACAGTACGTGCCGCTGAAAACAGGGACTATCCTATGCTATCTCTAAGCCCAGAGGGTCCAGAGAAGGCGAGGCTGCCTGAACCAGGAGCTGTGTAGAGAGGGTCACCTGATGGGATCTATGTCCTTTGATCAAGGGACACAGGGGGCCCACAAGATCCTGCATCTCCACCCTCCTTCCAGTCTTCCACTGGTGCTCCCCTGTGGACAAATCCAATGGGAAACCAGAAGGCAAAGGAACCTTTGAAATCTTCCATACAAATCAGCCTCCTGGCACCCAAAGGAGGGCGGAGAAGGGTAGTGTGTAAATCTGGAGGGGAAAACAGAAACCAGCCCACATAGCCGCCAATGGGTTATGAGAACTTAACACACAGCCAAGTCCAAAGATTTAGTGAAGCGGGGGGTTGAGCGCCATGATTGTCAAGAGCCCTTTTGACTTTAAACACCGTTTTCCTGAAATACTACAATTAGCAGTAGTAAAACAAAACAATAATGTACAGCTAACTCACTTACCTATGACAAGAAAGGCTAGCTTATACAGTTAATACTAATAACAATTAACACTTAACATGGCCCCGGTCTGAATTTGGCTGCTCTGACTTTCAATTTCTCATTCTCCCTGCCCATCACTTTATAAATCAAGGCAGGGACCCCCATGCACCCCTCCTGAGCCAGCCTGTGCCCAAGCAAGAGGAGCAGCATGGGTGCGGACAACCGGAAGATGACGGAGGGAGTGACAGACTGGGTGAGTGGCTTCTCAAGGTGGAGAGTAAATGGACTGCTCCCCCCACAGTGGGACCCTTGAAATCAGGGAGAGCAGGGTCCCAAGGGCTGTCTCTAACTGGACACGGACTAAGAAATGACAATTAATTGACTGAAGCATCTAAAAAGGAGTGGGGAAAAATAAAATGACAGATGTAGGAAGAAGGAAAATTCAAGAACCTGAATTTGCTCATTCAACGAACGAACTTAGCCTGAACACTTCATCTGTGTACTAAAGAGCACTTAGCACTTGCAAACACTCACTACAAACTGGCAAGTATTGTTATGTACAAAACAGGCTTAACTGAAGAGCTGTGGGAGCGAGTAAGTGAGGGAGTAAGGGCAGAGTGTGTAGGCGGGTGGCTTACTGGAACTGAGTCTCAAAGGACAAGCAAGAGACTGAGCAGCCTGGGTGATGCAACTAAAGAATTACTCTCTGACAAGACCGATCACAGATTCTGAAGCCTGTGAGTAGGCCTGATCGACTCAAGGGGTGTAAAAGTGACAGAATTAAAATGAGAGGAATCAGTTCATAATGGTTCATGGGAAGGAAGAGCAACTCACTTTCTCTGGTAGCTGCTAGAGATGCGCTCTGGGTGGGAAATGTACGTTGTCCTTTGCTGAACCATGGGTCCCTCTAAAGTAATGGTCCACGTGGCACCCTTGACACCAGAAGGGAGATGGCTGCGGGTCACAGAACCACCTACACCACCCCACACATATGGTGTCCCCTTCCACGGCAAGACCGGAAGACTGGGGTCTCGAGCCAAATATGATGTAATCAGGGACAAGGACTCGGATTCCTTCATATCAGTCAAGACCGCTACATATCCTGATACTGGAATTTTGGTTTGATGCACCAGGCACGAGAAGTCAATTTGGTCTTATGGTCCCTTCTAACTCTGCACTTAAGTTTTTCTCTCTTTTATAGCCCAAGTTTTCAAATAACAGATTTTTAGGAAGCTGGTAAAAGACTTTTAATTTACAAAAACAGTTTACATTTCAGAAAGATTTCCATTAAAAAGCAGTTAAAGTTAATGTCCTGGTGTTTAATAAGTTTAAACTTTCAATTTTCTAGAACTTTCATTTATATAAAACCCTTACTGTGCCAATCTTCACAGGCCAAATAACAACGGTGTGTCATGGTGATGCCTTCCACTAATTTCTACCACAGCATGGATACATTAAAATGAAGTAAACAATTAGGAAGATAATCTGAAAAAATAAGCCTTTCTATCCAATTAAATGAAGCAACACTAATAGGTCAGAAAACAGTATCAATGAACTTTATATTACACTAACCTCCCTTTGCTTATTGGTGGTAGTAGTTGAAGAAGTTAGTGATAAAGTTACAGATGAGGGGGCACCTGGGTGGCTCAGTCAGCTAAGCATCTGACTCTTGGTTTTGGCTCAGGTCATGATCTCAGGGTTGTGAGATCAAGCCCCACATCGGGCTCCATGCTCCGCGGGGAGTCTGCTTGAGATTCTCTCTCTCTCCCTCTGCCCCTCTACCACCCCCCTCAAATAAATAAATCTTTTTAAAAAAAGTTACAGATGAGTATAGTTAGTAACATATTTTCAGAGAGACTAAACACCTTTCTTAGACTTATGCTGAATCTTTTTCTGAATAGACACATATTTGGAGATAGTCATAGACACTGTAGTATGAAAATAATAAAGCTATTTTTTGGAGTGCTCTTTAGAAACATGCTTGAATTAAGTGATGACCTGTTAGTTATTTATTACTATTTCTTTAAAGATTTTATTTATTTATTTGAGAGTGAGAGAAAGAGAGAGAGAGAGAGCGTGCACATGAGAGGGGGGAGGGTCAGAGGGAGGAGACTCCCTGCTTGTTCCATTAATTTCTTCCTGGGACTCGATCCCGGGACTCCAGGATCATGACCTGAGCTGAAGTCAATTTGGTCTTATTTCCCTTCTAACTCTGCACTTAAGTTTTTCTCTCTTTTATAGCCCAAGTTTTCAAATAACAGATTTTTAGGAAGCTGGTAAAAGACTTTTAATTTACAAAAACAGTTCTCCCCACTGTACCATGCCTCGTGGGAGCCCTCCAGATCAGTGTGATGATAGAAATGTTCTCTGTGGGGAGAATCTTAGTATCTTTAAAATCATTACTGTCCAGAATGTTAGAGGGCATCATAGATGTTGAGAAGACCTTTCCACCTCCACTACTGGGACAGCACCCTCTCTTTCTCTGTAAGTTCTTTGCTGACGATGTCCTCTCAATGGCTGACATCAGAGGAAGGAAGAGCTGTAACTATTTTATGTGAACTGATTTAATTATAGGTTCCAACTTGGAAAAGGGAGGGTTTTCTTGTTTGTTCTTGAGCTGCAGAGCAGGGCGGGCATATAATAATTCCACTTTTAAGAGGTGGCTCGACTGACACTCAAAAAGTACAAGGTAAGAGATTTATGAATAGGAACCAGGTCACAGTGTGCTGTTATGCAGGAACACTGAGCAAAAGAGGAGGTTACAAAGGACAGTACATTCACTGCAGGTACCGGTGTGCACTTCCACTAAGAAAAGGTCTTGTTTAAATGAAATGATATAATTTCCTAAATGAAGGAGAAAGCACCACACCGAGGAAGAAGACGGGCTAAGTGTAAAAATTATGGCCATATTAGACATTCTAAAATGAAAGACAAAAGGGAAATACAGGCAGAAGCAACCCAAGTGTCCGCTGTGGACAGATGCGTAAACAGAATGTGGTGCAGGTGCAGGGGAATATTACTCAGTCTTGAAAAGGAAGGAAGCTCCGACACCGTGCTACCACACAGATGAACCACGAAGACACTACGTGGAGTGAAATAAGCCAGACACAAACAAACTTCTATAAAGTAGCTAAAATTTGTGATGTATTTTTTAGCACAATACGAAAATAATAATAAGATGCTAAAATTTGTGATGTATTTTTTAGCACAATACGAAAATAATAAGGGGGCGCCTGGGTGGGTTAGTTGGCTAAGCATGTGCTTTCGGCTCAGGTCATGATCCCGGGGTCCTGGGATCGAGCCCCACGTCAGGCTCCTTGCTCCGCGGGAAGCCTGCTTCTCCGTCTCCCCCTGTCCCTCCCCTGCCCATGCGCACATGCACACACGCAAGTCCTCTCTCCCCCCTCAAATAAATAAAATCTTAATAACAAAACCAAAAGGGAAATGCACACCTTTCTTGGAAAAGCCCT
Organism: Mirounga angustirostris; assembly: GCF_029215605.1. NCBI lineage: Eukaryota > Metazoa > Chordata > Mammalia > Carnivora > Phocidae > Mirounga > Mirounga angustirostris. Next base: position 40,433,081 of record NW_026991719.1, read on the forward strand.
CTAACTCTGTTAGACCACTTCCTGATCTCTTCCTCCATCATTCCATGCTGACTCTACAATCTCCGTCTACTGCAACCAAAGTCGCTGGTTGCTCTGAACATTTTAAGACTGAAATAATGGAATGCCATGGTGACAAAGCCAAATATGCAAAATACCTGGGTCAGTGGCAGAGATAATCGCTCCAAAGAAGAGACAATCTGTGTAGTAAAATTTATCCGAGAGCTGCCCCACAATCTTCATGAGCTTCACCACACCATACATGAGGTTTCTGTAAGGAGGGAAGGTAAACTGTGTCAGAAGAGAAAACGAAAACCCTCCTCACTGAGTAGGCTGGCCAATGTGCAAGCAGCGTAGCCCGGAATGCTGTGCACTGCAAGGGTGCTCCGTGAAAACCCTGGGCGGCTGTTGTCGTTGGGCGCTTATCAGGAACACGTGCAAATAAGACTTTGGCACCAAGTAATGGTTAGCAGTCAACGCCATCTTGCTGAAACAGGTGAACACTACTCCATTGCTTAAAGTCGTGCTCACTTACCACTATCAAGTATGGGCCTCGATTAGCAACAACTTTAAGGCGTCTGAAGCAGCTGGGTAATGGAGGAGAAGGCAAGGGAGGGGAAAGACCGCTTCACAGTGTGTAATCGCTGGCTTGTACAAAACGGACAGGATTCTAAGGCAGTGTGTTTAAAGCTGTGGAAATGAGCATGCGCTGGACGAGCTAGAGAGAAAAACAGATACGGGCAGGCCACGGAGATCCAAGTGACCAACCTTCTCTGCCAAGAATTATTTCAAAAAAAAAAAGGGAAAAGGAGCAAAACCCTGTAAACATCCTAGTAAAGTCTCAGTATACCCATCAGTATAGGGGGACCTCTCATTCTCTGCAGGGGTTAAGGCAGGCCAGCAGGGGCCCTTCTCGTGCCATGCAGGGTGTGACATGGTCCAAGACAGATTCCCAAGTTAAACAGTTCCACTTGGCTGGGGCACATTTCCTACCAGAGAGCTTAGAAAATGGGAGGAGTGAGGAGTGTTAAAAGGCCTAGTACATGTCACTAAGGGTGTGTGTGTGCGTGTGCGTGTGTGCGTGTGCATGTGGTGTGGCAGCTGCAGGGGTTAGGGGAATAAAAATAACAACAGAATAGATTCACTGTACCCTACAGCTAACACTCTAATAATAATATTCTTGCCACTTAAGGACCACGCCGTGGCTCACCTGCTCAACTCTGTATCCCGGGCACCGAGAACAGACTGACTAAGCTAGGAGCTCGGGAACTGTTTCCAGAATGGAATTCTTTGGAGAATACATAGCGAGAACTCAGTGCTTCCCTACTGTGGGCCGGGCTCTGTTCCAGACACTTAAACAGTTCAATTTCGATTCCCAGTAACTGTGAGGCAGATGTGATTTGCCTTTTGTTGCCTGTTGAAGGCTTCTTTGCCCTTCCTTTCAGACATTTCCTGAAACTACACCTGCTTCTCCATTTCCTTCGACCACAAATAGACTTGGGCACGGGGCTGCTCTCTGGCAACCTTTTCCCATCTTGCCACCAATACCGGTCAGCTAACCTGTCACTCTTCAGTGGCTTGTCTCTCTCAAAGGACAAGTCCAAGCCCCTCCTATTTGGGCGACTCAAAAGGCCCTTGGCCTTTTATCTCCTCCAGCTTTCCTGCTCATTTTTTTTTTTAAAGATTTTATTTATTTGACAGAGAGAGACACAGCGAGAGAGGGAACACAAGCAGGGGGAGTGGGAGAGGGAGAAGCAGGCTCCCCGCAGAGCAGGGAGCCCGATGCGGGACTCGATCCCAGGACCCCGGGACCATGACCTGAGCTGAAGGCAGTCACTTAACCAACTGAGCCACCCAGGCGCCCCCTGCTCATTTTTTAAAAAGTAACTAAGGTCCGTACTTTACTCCGATTTCCTTAAGCTTTTACCTAATGTCCCTTTTCTGTTCCAGGACGCCATCGAGGATCCCACATGACACTTAGTCATCATGTCTCTTTAGTATCCTCTTGGCTGGGACGATCTCTCCAACTCTGTGGTTTTGATGACCTTGGCAGTTTTGAGGAATAGCGGTGGGGTATTTTGTAGAACGTGCCTCAATTGGGACTTATCTGATCATTTTATTTTTTTTCCTCTTCTCACGATTACACCGAGGTAGTATGTTTTGGGGAGGGAAAGGGCCATTCTCATCACAAACATCAAGGGTGCAGAGTATCAGCGTGATTTACCACTATTGCTGCTGATCTTGATCATCTGGCTGAGGTGGTGTCTGTCGGGTTTTCCCCACTGTAAAGCTACGTTTTCTTCCTCCTTTTTCCCTGATGTCCTCTGTGGGAGGACGTCACTAGGCACAGCCCGCAATCAAAGCGGGAGGGGGCATAAGCTCCCTCTCCTGCGGGGTGGGGTGGGGGGGTCGACATAAATTATTTGGAATTCTTCTGCACAGGAGATGGGTTACTTCTCTACCACGTATTTATTCATCCAATCATTTATTAACATTGGTAGAGACTCAGATGTTTACTTTATAGTTTGGGTCCAGTACAATGTTACTTATTTTGTCGTTCTTTGGCCATTGGCCTTAGGGGAGCCTTCAGGTTGGCTCTGTGTCTCTTTGACACGCCCCAAGTCCTTTTGTTTGTTTTCTGGGCGCTTCCTTACTTCTTGGCACTATGATATGCTCCATTCTTATCTTGTATATTTGCTGCCCCAGCCCTAGAATCGGCCATTTCTGCAAAGTGCAGGAACCAAGATCTGGGGACTAGGTGTAAATTTTTTCATTTTAATTTACCTTAATCTTAATTTAAATAGCTACACATGGCTAACAGCTACCACGCTGCACAATGTAGCCCTAGATCTTAACTGCCATCATCATAAACATCGAAATCCTGGACTCTGGTGGTTGTCAGGGGTTGGGGGTGGGGGAAATGGGGAGATGTTGCTCAAAGCATACAAACCTCCAGTTAGAAGAGTAACAACTTTGGGGATCTGAGGTACATCATGGTGACTGTCGGTAATAATACTACATCATATACTTGAATTTTGCTAAGACGGTAGGTCTCAAACGTTCTCATCACAAGAAAGAAATGGTAACTATGTGACAGGATGAAGGCAGTAGCTAATACTAGGGTGGTAATGATTTTGCAATTTATAAATATATCAAATCAACACATTGTCCACCTGAAACTCACACAATGTAATATGTCAATTGTATCTCAATATAGCTGGGGAAAACACTGGACTCTGCGGGCCCCTGTGGATCTCATCTCTTTGGAAAAGTATGTTAGTTTGATTAATGACAAAGAGTAACTTACCCAATAATGAAGCAGGAAACGGCAGTCCCCAAGAAAGCATAAGCCAGAATAGACCCAAGATTTCTGAAAAAGTGTCTCTGGATAAAACAAGAGGCAGGAATCACATTGTGATTTCTAGTATTGAGCATAAGAAACACAACAAAAGTCTCTTAAAAGTGAAACTTGACTTACGGCTTCCATTATAACAAGTAATAACTGAAGTTACTCCGGAATAAAGCTATTTAGCTATAAACATTGTGGTTTTAAAATATCCCTAGTCCTATTAATCACTGAGCAAGCAAGCAAGGGCTTAGTAAATTTCAGAGAAAACTACTCTGATTATATTAAGTTACACTGAGAAAGTGTATGTGAGTGTGAGTGTAACAGTGTGTGTGTGTGAGTGTGTGTGTGTAAGTAGACCGATCGTTTTCATAGATCTAACCCAAACTATTTTACTCTTTTACTCTAGTGATTCAGCAAGTCACTTCCAGGTCTAGTGTACCTTAGAAGATCATTATAGATAGAAGTTTGAAAATGATGAAGTATGAAAGTGCTGCCTAAGGGGCTTTCTGCTTAATTCAGTATCAGAAAACTGTGCTAAGTATCTGGCCTCATGGCATCTGAAGTGTCTCCTGATATTCTTCTGGATTAATCTTTGGAGCCTGGGAAAGAGGGCCAATAGAGATGGAAATGGAGAAATGAAAAATAGATAGTTCCATGTAAGATGGGCAAATTTATAAGTTTATATATATGTATATAAGCATATATACTTATACCAACACAAGATCTAGCAATTATTCAGAAAGAGATGGTAAAATTGCAATCCTCTCAATGCTTCTGTACATTCACTGGTTACCTTAACACACACACACACACACACACACACGAATTTACTTCTCATAAAGTCATTAAGCCTGTGGGATATTCTGATGGGGAAAATCCCTGTTCCTGGGACCTTAAGGCACGGTTCTTACTCCTCAAGGCACAGGCTGTTCTCATTGGACAATCAGAACTATTTCACAAAACCAGACAAACAAAAACCCCAAAACAACCTAATATGATAGGGGCCGGGAAGACTTTATTTAAAAATTTTAAAAGGCGAGGCACCTGAGTGGCTCAGTCGTTAAGTGTCAGCCTCCGGCTCAGGTCATGATCCCAGGGTCCTGGGATCGAGCCCCGAGCCCCGCGTTGGGCTCCCTGCTTGGTGGGAAGCCTGCTTCTTCCCTCCCCACACCCCCTGCTTGTGTTCCCTTTCTCACTCTGTCAAATAAATGAATAAAATATTAAAAAAATAAAATGTAAATAAAATAAATTTAAAAGGCAAGAGAGTCCCAGTGTGCCAGCTGAGCGACATCAGGGAAGAACAGGGTCTAGGAAGAACTCAGCATGGATCAAGTAGCCACCAGGAAATGTGACCACATAGAGGGCTGTGGGTATCCTCTGGCCAGCATTCTAAGCAGACAATCTGAGGCCTTAGCTTCAGCCTTCCCCAGGGCTTGGCCCTTCCTGAGGCTGTGAAGAAGGTGTCAAGGAATGCCTAGTGCCCCTAAGCCACCTGCTCAGAAGACAATCCTTCAGGGGCTTGCCACACCAACAGTCACCAAATGAGGGTGCTGCGTGTATATATTATGGACATGTTATGTTTGCCTTTTAAGTCAGTCACTGTCCCCAGTCTTTTTTAAATGTATTTAGCCACTCGTGTTTCAAAAAAATTAGATTTCAGAAAGAAAAAAAAAGGAATCAACATCTATGAGCCTAATTGCCTTTAAAAGCTCAATCAAGGGCTTAAATCAGGGAGGGTTAGGAGTCCATCAAGATAGATGTGAGACCAAGGAAACTCATGTGAAGTATCCAGGAACACATTTTAATCCCAGAATTGCTTTACCTTGCCATTTGGCTCTCTTTTAGGTAAACCATCTCTATGGTTGGTTTGAATACATTAAGTAAATTCATATTCATATTTGCCAAAACAAAAAATCAGGAATATAAGAGCTGTGGATTCTCCTCCTGGAAGGTTAGATCTCAGGGAACGTGGGCTGCCGAAGATCTGGTAATGCTTGTGGGGCCCCAGGGAGGAAGGGGGTCCGTGTGCTGGGCAGCCCAGCTCTGAGCTCATAGCTGCTCCAGAGCCTGCACACGACAGGCGGGTCTCAGGGTCGTATGAGAGGGACGAGTTCGGACTAGAGCCTGCTGGAACCTTTATTATGCCTGTGCCGCGCTCGAGGGCATCTCGATTTTAGGGCGTGCTGGATACGGGTCCCCGGAGTGGGTGTGGGAGGGGCGATGCAAAGTGCACCCTTTGGTGCGCTTGTGCGACGTCATGGGCTGGAAGGAAGTGGGAATGAGGGAGGTCCGGGACCAACCCGGAGAAGAGAGCCCGCGTGTTAGTAGAACGATGGGTCTGTGCTTCAGATTGCGTTTGCAGGTAAAGCCGACTCTGAGCCCTAGTCTGTGGGCCTGGGGAGAAACTAGATATTGCGGGTGGTCGAGGGGTCCAGATGTGGGGGGATCAGGTGTGCACTACAGCTCCTGGGCCTGCCGCGGGCAGGACGGGCCGGGAGACCTGGGTGTAGGTGCGAGGCAGGTGAGGGTGCACCTCTAGCAGGACCAGCATCATTAAGATGCCTTCTCAGCCGCACTCTGGCTGCGCAGGGGGGCGGGGGGGTCGCAGTGCGCAGGCGCAAGGGTTGGCTGCACACAGAGCGTGCTGCTTTTCGCGCTCATCAGTGGCGTAGCGAGTCCCCGCGCGGAGAGCCTGGGCACAGACGCCAGACCTCCACCCCCTCCACGCGGCCACGGCGCCGGATGCGCGTCTTTGCCCGGGCCAGCCCACGTCGGGAGGAGCGGCTCGGCGTCAGTGCGGACGTCGGAGAAGCCGACTGCACGCTGCCCAGGGATTCTCTCGTGGTCTCATTTGTCTCAGAGATTGTTCCAGCGCACATGTGAGGGTGTTTTCCATCACAAATTTGTTTGAAAAGGAACGAGTGAAAATATTTTAAATGGGCAACGATAGGTGTTTGAATGATTTGTGATAATGGACTAGGGCCTTTGAAACTTATCTTAAATGTGTATTTCTTGATCAACAAAGATATCTTTGACCCATTTAAATAAAAGCAGTTATCACACACACATAAATTAGGAATATAAATCTGCCACTTCAAATACACCCATAACATATTCTAAAATGACACACACACATACATACACACATACACACACAATTAGCCATCGCCATTCATATTTGCTGATATGAACTGGAATTTTACACCTTGAAAAGAAAGGTGGACCATGTCACTTATTTGTGTATTATTACACCAAGTGCTTGACTCTCGACTTCACAGTTTACAAAGTACTTTCACACAGAGTAGCCCATCCAATTCTCACGAAGGTGCTCTGGGGACCACTGTGCATGAGAGGCATCTAAGGCTCGAAGGTGTGGAGTGAGCCGCCCGGAGTCACGCATCTGCCAAACAGCAGCACCAGACCTGGAAAGTGGGTCTTCCGAGCGCAGAGCATTACACTCACACCAGCTACCCTTCTCGACTCCTACCACATCCTTTTAGGGAAGAAAGTACGGCATCTCCTAGTCCTAGTCCTGGCTGCTAGTGGAATCCTAGGTCTTTCATCTTCTTCTTAATTGGCCAGTCACGTGTGGTTGCCACGGCCATGACTGGTTCAGTCTCCCCTACTTTTCCCTCTCCGTTCCAGGCCAGCAAAAAGAGACAAAGGAGATGGCATGCCCTGGTAAAGGCTTCAAGAATATGAGCCTAAAACAGATCAGGATGAGAAGGTGCGCCATTCTAAGACTTGCATTTCTACTCCTCCTCCCATTCCTCACTGGGTAATGTTACCATGAGACACAGAGCCACAGAGCCAGAGAGACCGAGACAGAGTAAGCTTGGTGGGAGAAGTGTGCAGAACACGAAGGCGCCTACAGGTGAATTCTTTCCCTGACAACAGGCCCCACAAGCAAACGGAGCTGTAGCACAAAATCAAAGCTAATTCTGATGATATTTTTTCAAGTTGAAAAACAAACAAACAAACAAACAAAGGCCCGTGTCCACATGACAACTATAGGTGCGTAGGTCAAAGGGTCTGAATATATCTGTTTCCATACCCGCAGTCAAGTGGTGGAATGGTTATTACACATTTAATTGACGGCAGCTTTAATCACAGATGGCAAAACCATCTCCAAACCAACTATTTCAGTGCCACCCTAAGGACTATTTAAAAAGGAAAGAGACTGAAGTGCTAGCAGACAGCCCGAAAGACTGGCACTGCAAAAACAACTTAAATTGCTAACTGGCAAAGCCTGTTATTTGTTTTTCTTCTGGGAAAATGAGGCTGACAGAGGGAAGGCTCTGCAGAACCTAAAGTGTTTTTCAGCCAGTAGAATGGCTTTCACAACCAGTGATTTGGTGTCATTTTAAAGCAACTATGACCTTGATGATACATTAAGATTATTTAAGATATCAAATTAGTCCTCACCCATTTGATCTGATAAGGAATTCCCAAATTCTTCACTTAGAGAATAACATTGCTTATACCCATAAAATCATCTCCTATCTGTGACGTGTCAGTAGCTGACATATAGATTTAGATACTTTGACAACCCCATAGAGTAGGCAGGAAAAAGATACATCTTTTGGTACAGAAAACCTAAATCTGGAGGGAGAGTAGGATAGATAGGTATAGCTTTTTTTTTTTAACTTTTTATTTTGGAGTAATTATAAATTCACAGAAATTGCAAAGATAGTATAGAGGGGTCCTGTGTACCTTCACTAAGTTTCCTCCACCGGTTATACCTTATATAACCATAGTGCAAGATCAAAACCAGGAAACTGACATCGGGACAAAGTGTGTGACTAGTTCTGTGTCATTTTATCATATGTGTAGATTCATGGATCCACTGCTGTGATCAAGACGCAGAACTGTGCCATCACCACCAAGACCTCCTTTACAGTCACACCCCCCTCACCTCCAATATCCCTAACCCATGGCAACCACTAATTTGTTCTTCATCCCTATACTTTGATCATGCCTAGAATGTTATATAAATGAAATCATACAGTACGTGACCTTTTGAGGTTAGATTTTTTTTACTCAGCATAATGACTTTGATGTCCATCCGAATTGTTGTATCAGTAGTTCCATTTTATTGCCGAGTAGTAGTCCACGGTATGGCTGTGTGTTTAACCGTGCACCTATGGCAAAACATTTTGGTTGTTTCCAGTTTGGGGCTATTACAAATAAATGCTATGAGCAATTACATACGGGCTTTTGTGTGAACGCAAGTTTTCACTTCTCTGGGAGAAGTCCTCAGGAATGAAATTGTGGGGTCATACGGTAATTTCAACTTCAGCTTTGCAAGAAACCATGAAACTGCTTTCCAGAGCGGCCACGCCAGCTTATATTCCTACCGGTGACATAGGAGCACTCCAGATTTTAAAACAGAGCTGAATCACTGATGATGAGACAACTATAATCTCTGAGTGGGTGCAGAACACAGTAATAAGCAATGTGGGAGAAGGGAAAAACTAGAAAATTATGTAGGTACTTTAACACAGAGATCCCCATACTTTAAGAAATACTGGCAAAAACCTCTTACCTTCTTTAGACTGTAGCCAGCGTGGAAAATAATTGGAGGCAGAAGGATGTTGAAAAAGACCTCTGGATCAAACGTTACCTGAAAGTTTAAAAAGAAAAAAGTCGGGGGGGGGGGTGTCTGACTGGCTCAGTTGGTACAGCAAGCGACTCTTGATCTCAGGATCATGAGTTCAGGCCCTGAGTTGGGCATGAAGCCTACTTAAAAAAAAAAGAGAGAGAAAAGTCAATTTCTAGTTTAATACCAGTTGGTGCTATATTATCTGCTTAATATTTTCAGCCACTGACTAAAGTTTGAATATTCGAAGCAAATAAGATAAATGTGAGAAATCGTGGACTCGTCACAAGAGAGATGCCACAGTTCCCCCTGTGGACGGCCATGTTCTTCTCCATATAGCACTCTGACTCCTGCTCTTCGTGTGTTGTTTAATATATATTAAGAAATAACAGTTGGGGCGTCTGGGTGGCTCAGTTGGTTAAGTGACTGCCTTTGGCTCAGGTCATGACCCTGGAGTCCCCGGATCAAGTCCCGCATCGGGCTCCCTGCTCAGCAGGGAGTCTGCTTCTCCCTCTGACCCTAACCCCTCTCATGTGCTCTCTCTCATTCTCTCTCTCTCTCAAATAAATAAAATCTCAAAAAAAAAAAAAAGGAAAGAAGTAACAGTTCAGGGGCGCCTGGGTGGCTCAGTTGGTTAAGTGTCTGCCTTCAGCTCAGGTCATGATCCCAGGGTCCTGGGATCGAGTCCCACATGGGGCTCCCTGCTCTGCGGGAAGCCTCCTTCTCCCTCTCCCACTCCCCCTGCTTGCGTTCCCTCTCTCTGTGTGCGTCTATCAAATAAATAAATAAATCTTTAAAAAAAAAAAAGTGAAATGGTTCTTGCAAATTACATTTTATTCGATCTTCTTGCTGAAGACAGGAGTAGTATGAAAAACAGGGAGCGTCAGAATGAGAAGGGGCTTTGGACAAGACTCAGTATGAGGACGCTGGGGCCACAGTCACGTGGGAACCAGCACGAGAGTTTCCTGCCACCTACTCCAATACTGTGCATCAAGCTGCCTCAGCCCGTCTCTTCGCCCCTTAGCCAACAACAACGATCTCAGCCTTGTCTGCTCTCCCACCTTTGCTTCGTGCAGCAAAGTTTAAACAGAAGGGATGTGAATCAACCTTTTCCTAAAGGTAACAGGAGCGAAAGTCAGCATCACCTTCTATTATGATTTAAAAGATGGAAATGGGTTGGGTTCTTTTCCCTTTTCTTCCCCCGTCCTACCCTGTACAGACCCAAGCTGCCATTTCAAAACAGCCATGAGCGTGGTGATTACACTGAATATCTTTCTCAGTTGCATTTAATTTCACAAATGTTTATGGAAATCCCAGGCATTCTTATGAGGGGTTGAGAGAGACGAGTTCACTAGGACTGCCTTTAAGGACACAGAGAAGATGGGCATTATGCTCCTGGTTGAGAATAATTTTCCTTAAGGATTAGGGTAGATCCTAAAAACAGTAAGAATTTAATTTGCAGAGCACAGGCTACACCCTGCCTTTGACCGCAAGCCTTCGCACGCATTCGCCTTGTTCTATATGAAAAGAGACTCCCCACAACCTGGATTGCCCAGAGCTTAGACAGAAGCCTCCCTGCTGATAAGCCTGGGTCTACAGAGTAAGAGACTATATGTGGATAAATACAGATCTCTTGCTTCTCTTGGAAATCACCCGAGTGAAGAGATATATGATCCCTTGGTCGTGTATTTTAGCTACCCCCAACATCAAATGAAAAACAGTTATTGGACTCAAATTCTAAGACAACAAGGTATTTCCCCTCCAAAGATTCATTAAGCCTTTTGCATCACTCACCAATAAGAATGGGCACTAAATAAGTATTTGTAGAATACGGCAAAAGAACCAGGAAGAACTAAGACTTACAGTCGGGAACACTGAATAAATGAGCTTAAAGTGAAATCGATCTCTTTTTTTTAAGATTTTTATTTATTTATTTGAGAGACCAGGAGTGGGGGGAGAGGCAGAGGGAGAGGGAGAAGCAGACACCCTGCGGAGCAGGGAGCCCGACTCAGGGCTCGATCCCAGGACCCCAGGATCACGACCTGAGCCAAAGGCAGACGCTTAACCGACTGAGCCACCCAGGTGCCCAGAGTGAAACCAATCTTATTTTAAGAAAGAAACAACCCCATCCTTAAACCATAACAAGAGACATCGTAAGGAAGAGATGGGCATGGACAGACAGGCTGAGTGGTGACGTACAAACCACGGCACAACATGGCAGCCCACGTCAGCTCCTGACCCTAATGAAGTTGACAGGCTCAAGTTCACATCTGGTTCTTTCTTCTCCTCATCATAGCCCCAATGCTTCCTAGCAAAACTGGGAGCCAGGAAGGTACCCATGCTCCAGGAGTTTGCAAGGATTTCTCTCCGCAAGGCCAAGATGGAATCAGGAAGTCAAAAATCATGTCAGGACCCCAATGGCTGAGTGTTCCCCAGCTCACCTTCCTCAGCATGTCATTCTGCTCTACACTGTTGATCTTGCCGGGGCTGATTTCTCCTTTCAGGGTGTATTCAAAGAACTTCCCACTGACGTTCACTAATAAGGTGCTGAAGGCCCTGTCTTCCTGAGTACAGCTGAGTGACTTGTCATGACCGCTGGTGGCAGGGGTGCCGTACCTCAGGATCACCCCAACGATGAGCCCTGAAACAGAGTGCGGGGGGGGGGGGGAACAAACCATCAGGCCTGCAGGACAGAAAGCACGGACATAATGACACGGTGGATTTGCAACAACTAAGAAACACAGAAGTAATCTTAGAGCCCAGGCATGAAGTGTGTATTTTAGGAGCAGCTGCATGGTCCTTCTAAAGGGTTAACCTCCTCCAGCACGAGTCCCTCATCCACCAGGAGGACGAGGTAGGACAGTACCTCTCCTGGTTATCATGGCACTGAGTATTTTTCCCAAGTGATCGTGTCTCGTTTCTCAGGCTTCTGGTGGAGGAAGATGGAATGATAAGAAGCAAAGTCGTTTCTGCCAAGGACAGCACAAAGCAGAACTGCTGAGCTTTGATCTGTACCAGCAACAGCCCTCAGGCCAGTCCTGTGGACATCTGCCAGCAAGGACCAGGCCACAGAATTTCTAGTTCCTAAAAATGCAACTTGCTTTTTGCCACACACCCGAGGAATGGGGGTGGGGGAGACAGAAAGAAAAGAAATGCTTTTGTTTAGATCATTGCAAGTACTGGGTATCATGCAGGAAGTAATTATATCCCTCAGGGAGCTAAACACCACAGTGCAAATGTGTATGATCATGGTTCCAAGACTACAGAGCTGTCTTCTTAGGGCTGTGGCTACGAGTCTTTAGGTCTCATTCCAGTCTTAGGTGGGGTTTCCCATTAGGGAAAAAAAAAAAAAAACTCAGCAAAACTATGGATAAGCATGTCATTCCACAGCGAAGGAGTGTTGCTCCCTTGGTCCTGGACAGAAGGCCCATATGCTACAGTAAAGGTGAGTGATATGTGAAGAAAACATAAATCGCCAAAAGACACTTTCTACAGTTCTGAGGAGGAAGATTTCTGACTTCTCTCTATAGTCAGTTCTTTGCTAGCGGTATTAAAAGACAGAATGCTAAAAATGTTCCCCATCTCATTTTGCCATTAATGGAGCAAGTTCCATGAGAAAAACAAAGTTCTACGTTTACTATATTCTGTGCATAATGTTCTATAATGTCTCTTATCACCAAGACATATGAGAACTCACAAGACATTGTTGAAGAACAATATGTGAAATCTAGAAAAATAGTTTTTTTAAAAGATTGTATTTATTTATTTATTTATTTATTTAACAGTGAGAGAGAGAGAGAGAGTACAAGCAGGGGGAGCGGCAGGCAGAGGGAGAGGGAGAAGCAGGCCTCCCCACTGAGCAGGGAGCCCGATGCAGGGCTCGCTCCCAAGATCCTGGGATCATGACCTGAGCCAAAGGCAGACACTTAACCGCCTGAGCCACCCAGGCACCCTTACAGTTCTTTTTTTCCCCCCAAGATTGTATTTATTTATTTGATATAGAGTGTGAGCACAAGCCTGGTGGGGGGGTGCAGAGGGAGAGGGAGAATCAGACTCCCCGCTGAACAGGGAGCCCATCAGGCTTGGTTCCAGGACCCCGGGATCATGGTCGGCTCAGGTCATGATCCTAGGGTCCTGGGATCGAGTCCCTCATCGGGCTCCCTGCTTGGCGGGGAACCTGCTTCTCCCTCTCCCTCTGCCTGCCTCTCTGCCTACTTGTGCTCTCTACCTCTCTGTCAAATAAATAAATAAAATCTTTAAAAAAAAAAAAGAAAAATACAGTTCTATAAGCCAAACTTTGTGTCTGTACTGCATTATTATTATTATTATTATTATTATTATTAAAGATCTGTATTAACAGATACTTGCAGCTGGTTGATCTTTATCAAAAAATAAATTGTAAAAGTTCATTACAAATTAAAAACGAGGTTCTTAATAATCTCAAGCAGATATAAAACAGTTTTAAAACCTTTAAAGGTTGGGGCACCTGGGTGGCTCAGTCGTTAAGCGTCTGCCTTTGGCTCAGGTCGTGATCTCAGGGTCCTGGGATCGAGCCCCACGTCGGGCTCCCTGCTCAGTGGGAGGCCTGCTTCTCCCTCTCCTGCTCCCCCTGCTTGTGTTCCCTCCCTCGCTGTCTCTCTCTGTGTCAAATAAATAAATAAAATCTTTAAAATAAATAAATAAATAAATAAATAAATAAATAAATAAATAAATAAAACCTTTAAAGGTGTAGAAGAAAAACACGTTGATCGTTACCAAAAAAAAAAAAAAAAAGGATATCGTCTTTAGGGAAAAAATAAAAACCCCATAATGCAGATCGTTCGGGTCATCAGGTTACGGGGCAAGCACTTGAGGTCTTCAGCACCGATCTTTTGTCCAGATCTTACTTGCTGGCATTTCATATTCATTTCTTCTTGTTGGGTGACTAACCGGGATGATGTCAGAGATGGTAAGCTAGCACTTAGTCTCTCCCCACTCAGCCTCAGAACGGACATCCCAGCTGCGGCCTCTCGGCCATCTTGCAGGTCAGGGTTTCCTGGGTGTCTGTGCTGGTAACTGAAGTTGGGGAGGTCCCTACACTGAGGTGGCTGCTGACCGTGGGTCCCTTCTCCTTGATTTTCCTGCTTCTCTTCATGAGAATCGCAAGTTTCTAACCCTGATGGACAGTCTGTCTCCCTGGTCTACCTTGTTCTCCTGTACCCTGATTGTCAGTGCCCTTCTCCCTACACAGGAGGCTTGGAAGACTCTGGTCAACACTCATAGGGTCTCTGTATGGAGTAAGGTGTGCGCTGCTGGGCTTGGCATCCTCTTTCTTTCCCCACCGTTCTCTACAACATTTGCTGCCTCTGCACCCTTTCCTCTGTCAGGAACATCGAACCAGTTTCTCTAGCCTCTGCATTGGGAAGGTGCTTCCTGGGGTTTCTTCTTTATGGCAGTCTAGTGGACAAGTATATATCGCTTGGTGTCATTCCTGTGGATGAAACCAGATTTGTTTCTGACACTGAACCATTTTACTATTCTTTACACTTTTGTCACGATGACCTTCCTGTCCCTGCTGGTGGGTCACCACTCCCTCCACCCTGCCCACAGAGCCACGTTGGGTGGTGGCAGGGCTGAGGAGGGGTGGCAGGAGGCTGCTGGGCCTCAGCCCTGCTGCTCAGGGTCACAGTGCAGGGGATGGTGACCAGGGCTGGCTGTGGCAGCCGCAGCTCCTCCCTGGGCAGGATGGTGATGAGGTCGCCAGAGTGGGGTTCTGCTCAAGGTTCTCTGGGGTTGCTCTCTACTCCAGATGGAGCTCGTATTGGTTTTCATCATCATCATCATTATTATTATTATTATTATTATTATTATTATTTCTTCACTCCCTGGTCAGGCAATTATTTTTTCTTTTTTTTTTTTTAAGATTTTATTTATTTATTTGAGAGAGAGAGAATGAGAGAGAGCACATGAGAGGGGGGAGGGTCAGAGGGAGAAGCAGACTCCCTGCCGAGCAGAGAGCCCGATGCAGGACTCGATCCCGGGACTCCAGGATCATGACCTGAGCCGAAGGCAGTCGCTTAACCAACTGAGCCACGCAATTATTTTCTGATCAAGTTTTACATGACAAGAGATGATTCCATAGCCCTTCAACACTCATAATGCAGGATGACCTGCAGAGTCTGAAGGCTACCTGCCACACGATTTCACTTTAATGTTTCATCAGGAAATCAAAGTAAATCATTTACAGAAGACTATCCTCCTCCCAAATCAATAGCTGCTTCCCAGAACTCAGGGTTTCTTTGCGGTATTACCTCATTGTTACTGGAGATAACTAGACGGTAAATCATGCTACCACAGGGTCTTCACGATGACTACTACTCTAATGAAAGATGAGGCGTGATACTGTCATTTAGAATAGGAAATATATTTGATTTTTGTCCCAATTTCCAGATACAGAGCTCCTAAAACCCTTGGAATGGGGGAGTGCCAAGTGTCTTTTTGTATGCTAGTAAGATGACTGGTGGTTGGAGGCTCCTGCATTATCCTCAGGATGGGAGCTGGTTGCCAAGGGAATGAACTTCATGATTACAGAGTTGAAAAATTAAACCCCGCCCCAAAACTCCAGGTACAGGAGAGGGGCAAGAGGTAGAGTTAATCACTAATGGCCAATGAGTTAATTTAACCATGCCTAAGTAATGGAGTCTCCATAAAAATCCCCAAAGTATGGGGGCTCAGAGAGCTTCTGGGTTGGTGAACGTGTGGAGGTGTGGGGAGGGTAGTGCACCCAGAAAGGGCGCGGAAGCTCTACACTCCTTCCTTCATACTTTGCCCTATGTATCTCTTTCATCTGGCTGTTCCTGAATTATATCCTTTTATAATAAACCCGCAATAAAATAAGTAAACTATTTTCCTGAGTTCTTTGAACCATTCTACAAATGACCGAACCTGAGGAGGGCGTCATGGGAACCTCTGATGTGTAGCTGGTCGGCCAGAAGCGCAGGTGACCACCTGGGACTTGTGATTGATACCTGAAGTTGGGGGGGGGGGGTCTTGTGGGACTGAGCCCTTACCCTGTGGGAGCTGATGCCATCGGCAGGTAGTGTCAGAATTGAGTTGAATCACAGGACACCCAGTCACTACCCATTAGAGAGCTGGAGAACTGCTTGGCATGGGAAAATCCCCACACATCTGGTTACAGAAGTGTTGGGTGTGAGTACTGTATAAAGGGGAAACAGGAAATTTTTTCTTATAGGAGTTTTATATTTGCAGACAACTTCCTCAATTACAGGAAATGCCCTCGTATTCTCCTCTCTCCAGTAACCATCACCATCATACTAGAAGTGCTATTAACTGATGAATATTGTTTTTATATACTGATAAAACGTTTTCCTCCCTACCTGGGCCCAATGCACCCATTTTAAAGATGGGAGACAGTGAAGGTGATGCTGCTGCCCCCTTGTGGGAAAATGTGGCAACATAAAACACCACAGCAAAGACACAAGGTCAACACTGTCCTGATAGTTTTGACCAAAATGATACCAAACAACAGGATACACTGCTAACTCAAGGCAGATTTTGAGTTACTCCTCAAGCATCTTAGATTTATATTTATTATCACTGTAGTTCATGGCACAAAGAAACAGAGTCATCGCTATGATATTAAGTTCATGTTTACTGTCTTCCACTTCAAGAAAGAGTAAGATATTAGGGCTGTGGAGGTGCATTTTGGTAAGAAAAGGATAAAGGTGTACAAAAATCATGAACGGCATTATTTTCATCTGCTAGATCTGGAAGACATCCTCTGATGGGGAACTGTAAAAAGGTCCTAACTATAAGGAATTAAAACAAAACATTAAGTTTCTTTAAAAGCTCAAAAAAGTCAGTATCCATGCAAAAAAAATGATGGAGCTCAACAGAGGCATTGAAGATTTTACAGATCAACATCATAGCGTTCTGGATTACAAAGAGAAATAACCTATTATGTATGTGGGCCAGAAACGTAGCACATAAGATGTCAGCTGCTGAAGAAAAAGAATCACTGACTTCACACGTAGCTGACTAATATCAGAGAAGAATGCAGTTTCAAAATCTTACAGAAACCAAAGATGGATGAAATTCCGTTGACATCTGACAGGGCTTAAGATGGTGAACTCCAAAGATGCAAAAACTCAAGACTTTTTCAGGAAAAAAAAAATTTAAGACTGCTTCACCATGGAGGTACTAAAACAACTCACTTCGCAACTGATGGTGTACAACTGCCAACTTCTCTAATTTTTAAAAGGAAGACGAAACCTCTCCCCCCATATACAGTGGATATATATGCTCATCCAAAAACTGGTGGTATGAGGAAGGAATTTAATTATGGACAAAGTGTGGTTCAAAAACCCCACACGGCCGTTAAAGAAACTAGGCCCCATGAGTCAGGTGCCAGTTCCTGCATCTGTGACTGAAGCTGTTGGGAGGACAGTTGAACAAGTCGACACTCAGCTAGCTGTAATTCTAGACTGCCATCCACCTGCTGTAATATTTAGATGTCTCTATTGATAAGCCTTTGTTAAGGAGTTGGGGAATAGGTACATGGATGCACTGTTCTCTAAAGAGGTTTCACTTCCACTATATGAGCAACTGGGAGTAGAGGATCACCAGTTCCACCTGGCTACTACTGTGGGCTTGTTTACAGCACACAGGGGTTGTTCTGAGCTTGAAAGCTCCATCCGAAATTCTGAGAAAAGAAAGCACCCCGTTCCACACCCAGTTACACAGTGTGCGATGAAAGTGAATCTAATTTTGAAACATTTCCATTTGTAATCACTTCCTATTTCCTACTCTCAGCCCCAGGCAACTACTGATCTACTTCCTGTCTCTATAGATTTGCCTTTTCTGGGCATTCCATATAAATGGAGTCATAACATATGTAGTCTTTTGTGTCTGGCTTCTTTTGCTGAGTGTAATGTTTTCAAGGTTCATCTGTGTGGAAGGAAGGTATCAGTACTTCATTACTTTTGACTGCTGAATAGTATTCCACTGTATGAATATACCATATTTTGCTTATCCATTCACCAGTTGATGAGCATTTGGGTTGTGTCCACTTTTTTGCTATTATGAATAATGCTGCTCTGGATATTTGCATACAAGTCTCCATGGACATGTTTTCATTTCTCTAGGGCAGATGCCCAGGAGTGGAACTTCCGGGTCATATGGTAAATCTATGTTTACTATTTTAAAAAACTGCCAAAAGTTTTTTCTACTTGGGAAACTGTGTACCTTGAGATTCACCCAAGTAGTGAATTAACACTCCTTTTGACTGTTGACTGGTACTCCATTGTATGAATATACAAAAGTTTCTTTATCCATTCACCTGTTGAGGGATAGTTGGCTTGTTCCCAGCTGTTGGCTATCACAAGTTAAGCTGCTTTGAACATCCATGAACAGGGTTTTACATGAATGTGTTTTCATTTCTTGAGTAAACACCCAGAGTGGGGTTGCTCAGTCATAGGGCAAGTGTGTGTTTATTAGAATCTGCCAAGTCATTTCTCAGAGTTACTATGCCATTTTGTGCCAACCCCTTTCCCCCAAGCAGTGTATGAGAGTTCTAGTTGCTCCACATCCAGTAACTCTTGATAATACTCCAGGAAATCTGTGAATCACCAAACAGCCAGCCTGGGAGTAATGCTACCCTGATAGAGGATGACTTTGATGAAAGAAAGAAACGGAGTCCATAGCTCTTTAAGATAGAAGTTCTGTCTTGTTCTGACCAGTATATGAGACACTAAAATAGTGAAAATCAAGCCCATCAGGCAAGAGTTCACCCTCCCATCCAATGCCCCTCTTCTCCAGCAGCTGGCATTCCAGAGATTTGACTAAGACCAAGATGGAACACGTTTTTGTGATTCAAAACCACCATCAATTATAAGTAGCTTCCCCAAATCTGGAATGTCACAGTTGGGAATAAAAAGAAGAAATGATTTTAGGTCTTAGATATCTGCTTAACACCACCAGACATGGGAGAATTGTTATACTGTCCCATGAAGCTCTTGGGTGAGCCACCACAAAAACCTTCCCATCCTTGCTGTGCTGTACAGCACTTCTCCACACATGACCATATACCATATAGCCTTCTGACGATCTTTACAAAAGGAAGATCCTCACTCTAGGGTAGAATGAAAGACTGGAAAAGCCTTTCATTGAAAACTAGGACCAAGGAGGCAGACTTGGGCTCCATGACTGAACTTTCAACTAGAGGAGTCCAATATGGTACCCAAGTGTAGGTTGATTACACTTGCCTCATTCTAGGTGGGGCCTATGCTGGCTCAACACTTCCAGGGCTGGAGGGATTATTTCTGCCTAATCCAGGGTTACAGCCTCAGGAATCCCATTATTGCCACACCCTTAAACCACACTCTCCAAGCTCTGCCACTAATCAATGAGACATTTTGACCTGGTTCCTTTATCTCCCAATTGGTTCAAAGTTTTGGTAGGGAACAGAGAGTATCACTAATTCAACCCCTCGAACACCAACAGTATAGATGACCACCCATATTCTTAAGCACATTTTCTTCAAAATGCTTTTAAAATAAAATTCACAGATATGTTTGAGTGGAAGATAATGGGAAGCCAGCAAATTCCTGGATTAGGTCTAGGGACCTTTCAAATTATAGGATCGGTTTTCTGTTTTAGACCAGGTATATGATTTATTTGTTTCTGCTTCACACACTGCCATTTTCCAAAATCAAGGACAATACCACCTGTGGCTGTCATCACTCAACACATTTTAATTGCTGTTTTGTGTATTTCCCCTTCAATTACACACATTAATCAAATTCAAGTCAACTGCCAAAGGACTACAAAGGTTACCACAGTGGATTATCACCCACTTTCCTGACCTGTCTGCCACTCCTTAAAGGCCCAGCCAAGACTTTCAGATGATGAACACCAGCTACCCTTTGACACAAATTAATCAATCTTTCCTCTGAGCTTCTGTCTGGAATTCTCTCCGCACTCTGTCTTCCCTAATCATCCTCACAGGGTTAAGCCCTACTTATCCTTTAGGTCACAATATAGTTATCACGTCTTCCAGGCAGGGAAGCCCTTCCTGATACCTCAGGACTGGACTGGATTCTCCACAATCAGGGCTGCCCTCGCAGAATTCCACATGAAAGATGCTCCGTGGAATTGTTCAGGGCACAACCTATACAACCGTATGTGGCTGCCCTGCTCACCATGCATCTCCAGAACACAGTCTCTTGTTATCAGAGCAACAACTGCACTGCACTGTGAAGGCCTTTTAACAGCCCCTCCCTCATCCCCAGGACTAATTCTCCCAAGGGCAATGCTCAGGGAGTACTCACCAGCCATTCCTGCATCTGACCCACCACAGCCACACAATAAATGACAGTAGACTATGGGGACATTAGCCAGTAGCCATCTGTTAACAAAGAATTACCTTATGTGAGTCATAGGAAAAGACACTTAGTTCTGAACCCCAAGAAAGCAACTACTTATTTTCAACCTCTTACCTGCCACAAAATGCAAGGGTACCCACATTTATTAGCCTTTAGAACTTGGCCCAAATTAATGAATACACTTCAAGCACTCTCATTGGTTAAAAACCTTCCAGTGGTTTTTATGAGGCATATTATAGAACCTACCCTCCTAGAGGCTCTGAAGTTCAGTAGCACTGCAAATAAAGGGATGCACTAATCGCAGTTATCTTAGAGAGCCACGAAACCAGAGCACACAACAGCACCTACCTTTGCTGCTCTTAGTGACCACAATTACTAAGGGATGGCTGAGCCTTAACCTGAAATGCGAAGCTACAGACACACCCGAGTGACAAGGTAGGGTTTTCATAACACATGGGGAAATCAATGAACAGAAACAGAACCGCACTCACCAAAGGTTTAATTGATGACGGTGTATTTTTGCAAATTAAAGAAAACAAAACCTATTTAAGAATTCACCTGAATTCAAAGACTAGCAACCAAAATAAATTATCTGCTATGGGCTGAACAGTGTTCTCTCAAACTTCCTATGTTGAAGCCCTAACCCCTCCGCCCCTCCACGTGACTGTAATTTGGAGATAAGGTCTTTGAGGAGGAAATAAAGGTTAAGTGAGGTCATAAGGCGGGCCCCTCATCCAATAGGACGGGTGGCCTTATAAGAAGAGGGAGAGACACCTGCTTCTTCTTCCCGCGCCCGCGTGCCCAGAGGAAAGGCCATGTGAGGACACAGCGAGAAGGTAGCTGTCTGTGAGCCCGGAAGAGAGGCCTCCCCGGAACGCAACTATGCTGGCATCCTGATCTTACACTTAACAGCCTTCAGAATTGTGAGAAATAAATTTCTCTTGTTTAAGCTACCCAGTCCGTGGTGTTTTGTTAATAGCAGCCCGAGCTGACTAATAACACTATTTCTGAGAAATTGCAGGGGGCTTCTCTAGAATAATAGCCTTGCAGCTAACTCACACCCGACCTCACAACTAGGAAACCTTTCTTTTACAGATGGAAAGTTAAGGTCCCACTGCTCTAACACAAGGTCCTTAACTGCTACTCCACAGATGGTTTTTGTCTGTCTTTCCTTTTCCCATATTACCACCACAATGACTCTTCTTAATCTTCCAAAGGAGACTTTCCCCAGATTGCCCTCCCAGCATGAACTCAGACTTTTGTAGAAAGTATTTTCGGGGCACCTGGGTGGCTCAGATGGTTGAGCATCTGTCTTCGGCTCAGGTCATGATCCCCAGGTCCTGGGATTGAGCCCCATATCGGGCTCCCTGCTCTGTGGGGAATCCGCTTCTCCCTCTCCCTCTGCTTCTCCCCCTGCTTGTGTGTGCACACACACTCTCTCTCTCTCTCTCTCAAATGAATAAATAAAATCTTTTAAAAAAGTATTTTCCTAGGGCACTAGCCAAGAAACTACCATACCTCTGTTCTCTGTGATCAGAACTGATGGAGCCAGACAAAAGGTTAATTTTCATTAATGCTTTTAAAACATCACCTACTCAGGAAGATACTGAAATGTGTGGTGTTGAGAAATTTAATCAGAGGCACACAATACATAATTTTTAGCTCAGATGATTGTTACAACAATTCTAAAAAAGGAGGAATTTAAAATGATGATGACCTATACTAGTAAGTTAACTATGGTAAGACTACAAAAAACTTTACTATGAAATATATCAGCTACCCAAAAATAGAACTACATATAGGGGATAAAGAGTAATATAATTGGGAAAGAATATACACGGGGCGGGGGGGGGGGGTCAAAGGTACCGGTAATTTTGTTTCTTAAGCTGGACAATAAATACAGAGGTGTTTATTCCACTTTTTAAGTTATCTACACTCTTTTGTATATTTAATATATTTCACAAGACTTTATCAGGCTAAGAATGGTCTACCAGACCTCTAGGTGGCTATCCCTCAGTTTGATCAACAGCGTCTTACCAAGAGAGCTAAGCACCCTTTATATTGTTCCCAATCAACACCTGAACTTGCCCTCACCCCACCCCCTGGAAACTGCTACCCTGAACTGGGTGTTTATTATGCCCCTAGAGTGTAATTGTGGATCTGTGTTATTTCATTTTCTAGGTCTTTGAATTATGTGTGATATGAATTATTCGGTGACTTGCTTTTTTCCACCCCCCAATGTGCTTATGAGAGTCATCCATGTTCACATGCGGCTCTGGGTGCATCACGTCTCACTGCTGTGTCGTGCTGGGGCACGTGGGTGTAGTTTCCTTCTGCTTTTCTGTACCACTTTCTGGATAATTGCTTCAGATCCATTTGTCTGGTTTGCTAATTCTCTCTTCAGCTCTTTATCCACTGAGTCTGTAATGTCAATGACTGGTTTTCACTTCTTGAAATTCTATTTGGTTCCTTTCCAAATATGCCGGACTTTTTGTTTGCTAACAGAATCTGAATGAAGAGGTGAATATGTTTATGACCCTCAGCTCTGCACTCTGGGACGACTGCTCACTTATTCCAATCGGCTTCACGGGATGGATAACAACACATTGTCATAAAAGGCCTAAGTGCCTCTTCCAAAGGGTACCGGCTAAATAAATTGTGGTCCCTTCATATAACGAAGTCTGTAGCCATTATACTAAAAAGAATGCAGCAAGGTGCAGAATGAGTTATATAGCACACTACCTTTCGCGTGGGAAATGAAAAAACAAAATCTACCTCAGGTTTTTAAATGCAGCAAAATTCCCTAAAAGGATATCCACACGAAGGTGTAACACTGGTATCTCTATGGAAGGGAACGGAGTTAGCCGGGGATCAGAGGAAAGACAGGATTTAATTTTCACTCTGGAGCCATTTGAATTTTCTACCGTGCACAATATATATATTTCCTGTTAGAAATCGAAACGATAGCTAACTACTGAAGTAAGCCAGGCCATTTCTGACCTCTCTGCTCTCGGCACGTGCTGTCCACACTGCCAGGTCTGTCTCCCAGTTCCCACCGTGCCCTCCCCTGTCTACCTGGCCATTTCCTATTCACCTGCAGGACTCATCCGAAACCGCACCAGCTTTGGCACAAATTAGCTGGTGCCCACCTAACTGTTATTGCATGTCTGTCCTCCCCATGATACCGCAAACTCCACTGAACCCAGCGTGATGTCTGGAACGTGGTCATCATTCAAGAAATGTTTGCTGAAAGAATGAAATCATGAAAACCGAAAACTATAGTTTGACAACAAATACCATTAATAGATTATACACAGTTCCCCAAACTGTGAACATAATGCCCCTTTCCCCCTGCACCATATGTTTAAGTTTTGGCAGGGAACAAAACAGCATCTGAAAAGATTACTTTCCTATTTTTGTTGCAATTTCTTGAGTCATGAAATTGGTGTCTGGGAAGTATCCAAAGTCAATAACCAGAGTCGACATTAACGACACATCAAGAAACACTTCACACCATATTCCCAGCAAAATCTTTTATGTGCTTATGAGAGCAGAATAAAATGTAACTATTCACTGGTTTAAGTTTGACCCGGCTCAAAACTATATCATATTTAACGGCCTACTTGATAAAATTATTTTAAAACAAAACACACGGTGGAGAAGCTATAATAGAAAAGCTGGGGGTGCCTGGCTGGTTCCGTCAGAGGAGCATGCGACTCTTGATCTCAGGGTCATGAGTTCAAGCCCCACGTTTGGTGTAGAGTTTACTTAAATAAATAAACTTAAAAAAAAAAAAAGAAAAGAAAAGACAATCTGTTGTTCATCCTTCTAAGAGCTCGTACTGAACAGGCGTATGCTGCATTCCAGGAGGAGAGAGCTTTGGGCTGGGTGCTAAGGAGGCATGGAGAACCTGCCCTCCTGAGCCCCCTACCAACACCACACCCACCCCCGCCAGCCTGGGAACACATAACTAATTATAAAGCCAGTCAAATTGTGACAAGCACCATAAAATAGAGGCAGAAACAGGTGACACAGTAGGGAACAGAATGAATCATTCTTTTAAGTGAAAAAGTAGTTGAGGAAAACTTCACAGAAAAGGTGACTTATATCCATGTAATACCATACCAAGACAATACCATAATAGTATTGTCTCGACTTTCCTATTTTGGTTGCAATTTCTTGAGTCATGAAATTGGTGTCTGGGAAGTATCCAAAGTCAATAACCAGAGTTTGAAATTTTCCATAATAAGCAATTTTTCAGTACAGAACTTAATCCACCCAACATGAAGATTTAAAGCAGGGATTCTGGCAACTGTAGGTCCAGCACGATCTTCCCATCCCCACTCCAGAAACTTACCTCCAAATCTCCCGAACTCCCCTAACTCTGCAGGTGCAAGAGGTAACTGTCACTCCTCCCTGTGAACATTGTTTCTCTCCCCATCCCTGTCCCCATCAAAGCCGCTTCCCTGTGAGTCAGCCCCATGTCAGTCGCCCACAGGCAGGCACCTAGTTCTGCACAGTGGCAACCATTCTTCTCACGTGGATTTTTTTTTTTTTTAATAGCCTCCTAGGCCTCCTCGCAGTCACCTCATGCTCCTCAGTGACCTACCTCAAAACCACCACAAGGTCGAGGAAAAGAAAAGGTAAAAATGCTCCTAAATATAGCCGGCTATCTTCTCAACGTCTTGCCACTATATTCCCTGCCACTTACTTTTTTCCATGTTTTTAAAAACAAAATGCCCACATCTTACCTAAACCAACAAAAAACAATGTTCAGCTCATCACTTGCCAAATACATATTGAGAACTGGCTCGATGTATAAGACCATGTCAAGTGCTAAAAGGAATATACCAGAAATAGCGCACAATGATTCCTGTCCTCTGAGAGCCCATAATCCAGTTGAAGGCGAGTTGTGCAAACAAAAACGCATCGTGTAGACAATCCATCAACCATCCTTCTAGTTATAGTACAGTAGTGGACGTTCACGTTCTCAGGGGAATCATCAGTCAAATATTGTGTGAGCCAGGAGGTTACCACACCATCTGGCTGGTTGCTGTTGACAGGCCAGTGTAACAAAGGAAAAGTCTGTTGCAAAATACACTGTGAAGAATAAGGCAGTGGAATATCGTGAATAAAAATATATAAATGAGGCAAAAGGGGAAGACAAGTAAAAGAAAACACCAAGGCTTTGAGCTGAGGTGGCTGGTAAGGTATGGACAGCATTTACAGGAAG
Source organism: Mirounga angustirostris (assembly GCF_029215605.1). Classification (NCBI taxonomy): domain Eukaryota; kingdom Metazoa; phylum Chordata; class Mammalia; order Carnivora; family Phocidae; genus Mirounga; species Mirounga angustirostris. The sequence continues at coordinate 40,458,640 of NW_026991719.1, forward strand.
TGAGAATGTCCAGTGGGAAAGCTGGGATTAAAAACGGAAGATGCTGGGGCGCCTGGGTGGTGCAGTGGGTTGAGTGTTTGACTCTTGGTTTCGACTTGGGTCATGATCTCAGGGTCATGGGATCGAGCCCTGCATCAGGCTCTGCACTCTGCACAGAGTCTGCTTGAGATTCTCTGCCTCTGGACCTCCCTCTGCTCTCATGCGTGTGTGCGTGCTCGCTCTCTCTCTCATAAATACATACATACATACATACATACATACAGTCTTAAAAAAAACCCAGAAGGTGCTAACTCTGTCATCACATACACTGATTTCAGAGTATGGCACATTCAGGGTGGAAATGGCCCAAATGATGAGGACACTTGCCTCCAAGGAAGAGAATGGGATAAATTTCTACCCAAGGACAAAAAGAGGCCTCTTTTTCACTTGTCTTTTCTTGGAACTTTTGCATTTTGTACCATGATATGTATTATCTTATCAAAAATTCATTTAAATAAGTTATGAGTTTCAGGACTGTATTATAGAAATTACAGTCAAGACTAAATATAAAGACCTGCAAGGCAGCTATGTAAAAATGGTATCTGAAGCCATGGACCAGGCAGTGAAAGAAACCTATCGGATCAAGGACTAGACTTTGGGCAACTCTGCACCTAGGCAAACAGAATGAAAGCAGGGACAGCTGGGTAGCCAGAAGACCCTCCTATGTATGTGCCAGGAAGAAACTCATCCAAAAATACTACCAAAAGCATCATGGGATGCGCCTGGAATGGGGGTGGGGGCAGACATGAGGGTCCCCAAGAATTAAAGGTAAGAGAATGAAGGTTTTCCTCAGACAGCCAGCAAAACTGCCGTATTTTAGATGTGACTGGCAAATTACGGGAGTAAGCTAGGAGATTAGCTGTTCGTGTGCCCCAAAAAGCCTGGGAATCCCCAAACTGCAAAGTGACCCAGTTGGAATGCACCTTAGATTCATTTGGGGAGAATCCAGTGCACGTGTGGTATCCAGTTTGGAAAAATAATGTGAAAAGAAGAAGAAAAGCAAATCTCCAAAGGTCAGATGGTAAGATGACCCGTGTGACCACTGGCTGACAGAATGGATACAGTGCCCGACCTAAATCAGTTAGGGGTGGGGGGAGGGACAAGGCTGTCCCTAGGAAGGAGACGGACCCATCAGTCTTTTCCAGTCTAGATAGAAGCATATCACAACCAATTGCTTCTGTCTTTACCAGGTCCTCTAAGTCACCTTCTGACAACAACTCGGGGTCTACACAGAGGAGTCTGCTGCTTGTCTACACGGAGAAAACAGTCTACTTTGTCTGAACTCTGCACTCTGGTTAGGTTCAGACTCTCTGAGCCTGATGAACTTGAGCTTGGCCCCAAGAGACAGAGTCACTCAGGCTGCTGACAGTTTCGGCTTTTGAGCGGGTGACATCACTGTCTAGAGTCTGGGCCAAGGTACATGCTACCTGTGTGGCCCCTTGCAGCCTGCCAGCCTTCTGGCAACATCTGTGCCACAGGCCTTAACGGCAAACTGCCAAAGCGTCTGTTTTCCCCACTCCGTCTCGCGGCTCCCTCCTACAGTGACAACTACGCTGTGTCCTCCATGGCTGTCTGTCGGGGGACCGGATCATACCAGTATGTCCTCCAAACGCAGTCACTTACCTCAGACAGGGACAAAAGTCATTGCTAAAAGCCAGCAGGAAAGAGCTTGGCGTGAGCACTCACAAAAATCTCACACGTGCCGACATCATCATCCTTCATCACTGCCTGTCCTGGTCGGACATACAGGAGACAGAGAAAGCCGGCTGTACTCTTCCTCTCCCTCGTTCTGTCCCCTCCCTCCGCCTCTGCGGCGCCCACCCCTCATGTCAGCCACTGGCCAGTCCAAGGCTGGCTAAATCTACATATCCAGAAATACAGAATATTCTTTTGCTTCTTTTAAACTTCCAGAAACAGCATCATGGGGCATGGGGAAACAGGTTCAGCTGCTGGAACCAAGACCAGAATACCAGGGGCTTACCTGAGACATGAGCCCATTTTTTCTCTCCCGTAAGAGTCAGAGCAGAAAGGTTCCTGGGATGAGACGGGGGGGCCCCCCTGTCCTCCTGCTCTACCGTCCCCGGGTGTGGCCCTCCCCATCAGGCCCACATTGCAGGGCAAGAGAATTGAGAAGGGGACAAGGAAAGGCTCTCCCCTTCCCTTTATGGGGAGCGCCTCTCAACTGTGCACACGCCTCCCACCCCACCCCACCCCACCCGCCAGGACCTGGCCGCACGGTTGCATCCCACTGCAAGAGAGGAGAGAAAAGAAAGTCTTCTTTCCAGGAAGCCATTTCTCCTTCTAAAAGCCCACTCCTATGGAAGAAATGGAAAGCAGATCCTGGGGGACAAGTGGCCGCCTCTGCCACGTTTACTGGGTGGATTGGGCTGCCTTTCCCTCCCCCCCCCACTCAATATTATGTTCAAAACCTAAGTGCATACATGTTCACTGCCGGTCAGTGGCATGTTGTGCTCCTTGTAAGGGCTTACAGGACTGATTTTCTTTACAATTTAGGATCTACAGTCTCAATGGGGTGGATGCATGCACCACATTTATTAAACTGCTCCCCTATCGTTAGACACCCGGGTCTTCTGAAGACACTCTACTTACAAAGTGTTTGGATCACATCCAGAGCAACGTTCAATCCGTTAAATGCTAAGCTATATGGATCAGTCTCAGGTACAGACTGGTTGTTTGGTAAAGCCTTTAAAGTCCCCTACAGCAAGCCAGCTAAAAGAGAAATTGATAATATTAAACTACATAGGAAGAGGAATGAAGTGTATGATCCTCCTTGACTCTGTGATTGTAATAAAGCATTACAGGCCGTGCTGGGTTTCCTGACAACCTGAAAGAAAGCCTTGGGTGCTGTTTGAGTCACATCATCTGATAGAAGGAAATAAACCAGTTGAGAGAAATAAATGTTTGCTGGATCCTCATTCTAAAACAAATCTGTCTCAAGGCTCAATTAGCTACAAAAAGAAGATAATGATGTCTTTAACAAACAGCTATATAGAAAATGTCCAAGGCATATTATGCAGCCATCAAAAGGAATGAGATCTTGCCATTGGCAATGACGTGGATGGAACTGGAGGGTATTATGTTGAGTGAAATAAGTCAAACAGAGAAAGACATGTATCATATGATCTCACTGATATGAGGAATTCTTAATCGCAGGAAACAAACTGAGTGTTGTTGGAGTGGGGGGGTGGGGTGGGAGGGATGGGGGGACTGGGTGATAGACACTGGGGAGTGTATGTGCTCTGGTAAGCGCTGTGAATTGTGCAAGACTGTTGAATCTCAGATCTGTACCTCTGAAACAAATAATGCAATATATGTTAAGAAAAAAAAAAAAGAAGAAGAAGGTAGCGGGAGGGGAAAAATGAAGTGGGGGAAATCGGAGGGGTAGACGAACCATGAGAGACAATGGACTCTGAAAAACAAACAGGGTTCTGGAGGGGAGGGGGGTGGGAGGATGGGTTAGCCTGGTGGTGGGTATTGAGGAGGGCACATTCTGCATGGAGCACTGGGTGTTATGCACAAACAATGAATCATGGAACACTTCATCTAAAACTAATGATGTAATGTATGGGGATTAACATAAGAATAAAAAAAATAAATTAAAAAAAAAAAAAAAGAAAATGTCCAAGACTTCTCCAGGAGGATGTTTTCCTTGGTTGACCCTTAACAAGTAGAGGACTTAACATTAAAATATTTTAGTTAGAGGGTCAGGTTAGCACCCAGGCTCATGTCGGTGTGGGATTCTTGCCTGGAAGGGGACACCCAGGAGGATGTGAGGAAAGGCTGATTTTCCCCAGAGCATTGTGGCTTCCCAGTGGTTCAGTATTTTTGGAGGCATTATTAGGGGATTTTCCTCTCTTCTGTAGTTAACTGAAGGTTCCAAACCATTTTGGAGAAGTGAAAAGATACTGGTTCTTTCTGTGGGGGTTTTTTTTATGGCTCTGAAATACCCCAATATAGTATCTCCTTTTCATTTTTACTCATATTTGGTAGTTGTTTTTTTTTCTCTAAACCACAGGTACGACACCACCCCAGTGTTGTTTGCTTCCTCCTACTACTCGAATTTGCCCCAAACAGCACAAGTATGTTTTAGTACATTAAAATAACTTCAAATCAATCCATGCAGAATAAGAAATACTTATTGAATATCCACTTTATTCTAAAGGTTTTACTTATAACATTGTCTCTTAATTTTCACCGTAACTTTATGAGGTAGGGGTTATTTTACAGTACTTAACAGTTGAGAAAACTAGATCTTTAAGAGTAAATAACCTGCCTGAGGTCACATAGCTGATCGGGTCACAGAAACTATAGGATTCGAACTCCTTTACTTTATTTATTTATTTTTTTTTAAGTTTTAGTTTTCATTTTTTTTTAAGATTTTATTTATTTGACAGAGGGAGAGAACAAGTAGGCAGAGAGGCAGGCAGAGGGAGAGGGAGAAGCAGACTCCCCGCCGAGCAGGGAGCCCGATGCGGGACTCGATCCCGGGACTCCAGGATCATGACCTGAGCCAAAGGCAGTCGCCCAACCAACTGAGCCACCCAGGCGCCCCGTGAACTCCTTTACTTTAATTCCAAAGCAAGAGTTCCTTCTGCTATTTCCTGATGCCTCCCAGATGACAAGTGAATTATAAGTAAGATTTTGCTCAGCTTTATAAATAATGTGTGTGCCTACTATAGTGAACCCCTAAACCTTCCCTCAAAACATGCGACCCTCTGTAATCTGGCCATAATGAATGCATCCCCCCCATTTTATTTCCTTTTTTTTTAAATTTTTTTTTTAAAGATTTTATTTATTTACTTGAGAGAGAGAGTGAGAGACAGAGAGAGCACGAGAGGGGAGCGGGAGAGGGAGAAGCAGACTCCCTGCTGATGCAGGTAGCCCGATGCAGGACTCGATCCCGGGACTCCAGGATCATGACCTGAGCCGAAGGCAGTCGCTTAACCAACTGAGCCACCCAGGCGCCCCCCCGATTTTATTTCCTAATATGCTCTACAAGGACCACGCCCCCCACCCCCGATCTGACCTGACAGGTTTCATCATTGCCTCCACACTTACAGACCACACACTTATTCAACAAATGAGTTTTTAGCTTTTACTATGTCCCAAGCACTGTTCTAATCTTTGGGGATATGTATCTGTGAACAAAACAAACAAATTCCTGCTCTCATGGAACTTCTTTACATTCTACTGAGGGGGGGGGGAGGCGGGGGAGAAACAAGAAATGAAATAAGTAAATTACATAAGAAAAGAACACGCTAAATGCTATGGCAGAAAAAGGGTTAAGAAGAATAGCGTGGGGTGGAAGGCTGAGATTTTAGAAAGAACTGACAGAAACTCTAGAACAGAAAAACATGATCTTAGAATCTTATTTCATTTTCAAGTTCAACAGTAGACTAGATTATTAGATACAGTAGAAGAGAGAACTGTAAAACTGGAAGATAAGTTTGGTAAAGGAGAGATTCATTCACCAAGCAAATTACTTTTTGCATCTAGTATATATTAGACATTGTAGATGCATTTACTTTACTTCTGTACTTTCACAAAATTCCTTTTCACTTGGATTAACCTCAATTTTCTAAAGCCAACCCAAGTTCCTTGTTCACATTGATATCTCATTTCTCTAATACCCTACATATTAAAATAATCAGTATTCATTTTCATCACAGACTAGCCCAGTTCTTAAATTATCCCATATCCCTAACTAGACTGTAAACTCCCTGAGAATTAGGTCTATAGATTTCTTTTATATCTATACCCATGTGGAATAGCATAGTAGCAGACATACAATAAACAGCTGAATGCCCCAACCACTGCTAATTAGCTAATAATTTCGCCTTGGGCGAAATTGCTTGAGCCCTCCTGGACCTCAACTTTCCCTCCTGGCAGCCAAGGTAAATGAGCTCTATCTGCAAAGCCAGAACTGACAGCTCTGCTTCAGTGAAGTTAAGTTGGTGAATTCCTGCCTCAGTTCGAATCTCTGCTTCTCAGTTACTAGTTTGATGACTGTGGACAAATTACCTCTCATACCTCAGTTTCTTCTCTTGTAAAGCAGGTGTGTTAATAAGAGTACTTGCCGTGTAATGTTGAGTTAATATTTGTGGAAATATAAGAGTCATGGCTTAGAATCCACTCACATCAAGGGGGAAAAAAACCAGCAGAAGCTCTGAAATAAATGTGGACAATAAAGAGCCAATGGGATCAAATGTCTAACAGTATTGAACACATGTAAAATGCCCTATCAGAATAGATAACTATAAATGCCTCCCACTATCTGCTTTCTTCTCATCCTCTAATCAATCCTACCTGTCATCAAAAAGTCAAGAACAAAATTCCTTAACATTATCTTTAAATTACTGTCACTACACCAGTCTAATTTTCTAAAGTTCAACTGAATATTATACTAAGTACATCAATGGACTAATGGTATTTGGGCGGATGATTCGGGCTTAACCACAGTACACATTATTTCCTGGTTCTCATTTTTGTCAAAGAATAAATTTCAAAGAGTCAAAAACAAGATTCTCATAAAAATAGTGAGCAGATGTCAAAGCTATTTACTGCTTAATTAGGAAACGAGCAGAACGGTAAAGCTGGTTCCAAGAAGGAAAGGAGAGACCAGTATATATGGCCAATGGAAGAAAACATGCTGAAAAAAGATTGCTAAGTTAGATTTTAAAATACTGATTTCTATGGTCTGAATGTTTGTGTCTCCCTACCCCAAATTAATATGTTGAAATCCTAATCCCCAAAGATGATGGCATAGGAAATGGGACTTTTGGAAGGTGCTTTAGTCATGAGGGTGGAACCCCTCATGAATTGGATTAATACTTTATAAAAGAGGTTCCAGAGACACCCTGAGCCCCTTCTTCCACATAAGGATATTACAACAATGACAACACCAAACCAACTTGACCAGTTTGGTATATTTATAGCTGAACAGCTTTTTCTCTATAATGGTTCGAGTGCGGTCACAATGTTGTTAATATTTATGATCGTTGATGTCGAAATAGGAGTCCAGTGATAGAAGATTTGGTTCTGGATTGAATCAAAATTTGTGAAGATGCCATCATCCTTGGTTAGTTGAGAATGACAAACGTCACGTAGAGTGTATTTTTTAGTCTTGAGAAATCTTTATATGTACATTAGTTTTTTTTTTTTTTCCTGGTAAAAAGCCCTCTAAGGTAGGCAGTGCACTTCTGAGCGTTATTTTGTGAATCAAGCTGCTGAAATCTAGAGTTAGTCAGTGGTCTGCTCAAGTACAGGTGTGTACTGTGGGGTTAAACAGTGACCCTGAACCAACCTCCAGACTCCTTAGCCAGTGAGCATACACGCGGACCTGGATGCACCACATACCCCGGGGCTAACTGGTAAAGCGAACCTGTCCGTGACCTTGGAGGACTCTGCCTTCCTAGAACATCTAGTAAAGAGGTTTGTTTTCAGAGCACCTAAGCTTATCACCAGTGGAAATAATCCGAGAAAGGGCTCCCTGTTGCCTGTATTACTCAGCCACTAGATGCTGAGAGTCCTGCAATGACTAAGGCAGGCTCCTGCTCAGTAAGACAAAAAGCTCTAGCCCAGAGCAGAGGCAGGTGCTCTGAAAGCATAGCGGGAGGAAGTAATTACCTTGCCCAAATCCGCTCTCAAACTCCCCACTGACTCACCCTGAGAAACACTTGAAATATAGAGCTCTAAGGACTCGAAGCCTATTGTGAAAGCACTACTTCTGGTTCAAAATATCCAGCAGCAGCAGCAAATTGGAGATCTAAATGATTTACACCCAAACAGGAAGGGATGACTCTGATATCCATAAGCAAATAATTCCCAAGTGACTTTCAAATGCTATTTGAGGCTATTTTGATCATTTCGTTTTTCAAAATTTATTTTTCCCTTTCTCTCTCTCTCTATTTTGTTTCTGATTCCAGTTCCTTGATGTTTTGGGAAGGGGAAAATCACCTTGTCCTAAAGTCAGTTGGCTTCCAGATAAAGCCAGAAACCTGATCAAAAGGATGAGGGCTGCCCAGGACAGAAACTAAACAAAAACCCTAGGCTTGGTTCTCATCCTGGACATCTGGTCACATGAGCTATGCAAAAACACAGTCACCAGAATAATCTAATTGCATTTTCCCACAGAAATAATGAAATAATTGGGAAGGGGGTGTCACATTCTTCAGCACTGCGAACAGGAGCTATGTATAAAATAAAAAGCAAAGTTGTAACTGCAGCCTATATTCCTGGAAAATGCTCAAATGGTTCTCCAAGTGCTATAAAATGGATACATATATTATTGATATGAATTATACAAGGGGTCAAATGACTACAAGTTCCATATAGTACCACAAAATCACTTTAATATTTCATTTAATTTCTATTATGTTTGGATAATAAAGTATTTTAATGTCATTAAGAAAAAATTAGCTGTTCAAGGAAATCTAAGCAGTCCTCTTAAACATCCTAATAAATACTGATATAGGGTCATCCCAAATTTTCATTCTCCTTAAAAATAAACTTTAAATATTATTCCAACTGGTTAAAGTAGAAACACAAATCCAGTTAAAACATCAATGAACACAGTGAGACAAAGGACAAAAGAAAAGCTGTAATCAAAAAAGTTATCTGAGGGAAACCATAGAAAATAAGCTTAAAGCTTTGTGCATTTTTCTGACAAGAGCAAAATGGAAAACACGAGAATAAACAGGAGTTTCCTATTCTAGCCTAAGTGTTGATAAATCACAAAATGACTCTGTTGGTCCTGTGCTCTAAGGAGATTCTGTCTCGGGGTTTTTGTAGAAACTGGGGAGAGGGGAGTCACACCAAAGGTCAACAATAGCTTTAAGAACATTTTTCTCCAAAATGCAAAGGCATTCCACAAATAAGTAGCCCTCAGAGAAAACTAAAGGCATAATGTTAGTTTGGTTCTATACGGGCAATTCTGTGGATGGACTATTGGAGGGCAATATTATATGGTCCAATCTATCATTTCCTGATGTTTGGGCTAAAATTAATTTTTGAAGAAATAATAAGTAATATATTCTCTAAGAACATTCCTTTTGCAAGCACCAGTATTTTCAGCGAGACTTCTGACCTGAGCAAGATGAATGACTAACATGACTACGGTCATTACTGAGGACTTCATTATCTGGTCATTTCAAAGCTCTACAAAGCTACACTTTCCAGGTGTGTCAGTTGTAAAGCTATTTGCTACAAAAAAAAAAAAAAAAATCAAAAATCTTGCCTGCTGAAGAGAAGTTCTAAAATCACAAACAAGATTTTCCTCAGAAAACAGCTCCAGTTCAAGCATTTGCACGATTACCTCATTCTAGCACAAAAGCTTGGCACCACCAAGTGCCACGTCCTTTCCTTTCCCGGTCCTGCCAACCCTACCTCCCAAGCATTCTCCCCACTCATCCCCAATCCAATTTACCGTCTTTACTCTGGTTCAAGTCTCCTGCCTGGACTTTCCACAATAATTCCTTAACTGTCCTCCCTGCATCTCACCAGGTTTCCTAATCATCCATTCTCTACCCGACTAATTTCTCTGACTCACATAAATAAGACTAGTCGCGCCACAGCCCTGCTTAAAATTCTGACGTCACTGCCCATGGAAACATGGCATCCAAGGACCACAAAGACCTGGCAAATCTGCCCCTCTCTCCAATTTCACGTCTTACCATCATCTGCCCCTCACACATAAACACTCATCACCTTCACCACTTCAGAGTTCCCTGCACACGCCTTACTATCATCGTGGCGATACTGTCATCCAAGACCTCCCTCACAGCATTGGCAGAGAATAGAAAAGAAAAATGAAGACAAGAGAAGAAAAGAGAAAAGAAGAGGAACCTTATCTATTGGAACATATCATCCAAATAAACCCTGGGGATCTCTGAGATGATCTGTCAGAGCAAAAACCACCTATACATTTAGACTGACAAGTCTATATCCTGAATTCCCACAGCACAATCTCTCAAAAACAGTGGTGGGAAGCATCACATGAGTAGATGGTAAAGGTGAGCTCTCCTGGTACAAGGAAATCCAAACTAAAGAATAAATGGCCTGAACAAAGGACTTCAAATCACCCATTCCCACAAGACTGATCACCTCTGGTCCAAATTCATACAACGATAATAACAAAGGTTCAAAAATACATTTTCTGGGGGCGCCTTGGTGGCTCAGTGGTTAAGCGTCTGCCTTCAGCTCAGGTCATGATCCCAGGGTCCTGGGATCGAGTCCCGCATCAGGCTCCCTGCTCAGTGGGAAGCCTGCTTCTCCCTCTCCCACTCCCCCTGCTTGTGTTCCCTCTCTCGCTGTGTCTCTCTCTGTCAAATAAATAAAATCTTTAAAAAAAATACATTTTCGGGCGCCTGGGTGGCTCAGTTGGTTAAGCGACTGCCTTCAGCTCAGGTCATGATCCCAGGGTCCTGGGATCGAGCCCTGCATCAGGCTCCCTGCTCAGTGGGAAGCCTGCTTCTCTCTCCCACTCCCCCTGCTTGTGTTCCCTCTCTCGCTGTGTCTCTCTCTGTCAAATAAATAAAATCTTTAAAAAAAATACATTTTCGGGCACCTGGGTGGCTCAGTTGGTTAAGCGACTGCCTTCGGCTCAGGTCATGATCCTGGAGTCCCGGGATCGAGTCCCGCATCGGGCTCCCTGTTCAGCAGGGGGTCTGCTTCTCCCTCTGCCCTCTTCCCTCTCGTGCTCTCTGTCTCTCATTCTCTCTCTCTCTCAAATAAATAAAATCTTAACAAAAAATACATTTTCTGACTGTATTGATGATCTTTGTGATTCTATCTGAAGATATAGTTTGATTTAACTTTGAGTTGGTCTTACAAAATTCCAGGAAACAGTTTTTATTCGTAGTAGAGTTTTAATATAGTAATCTGCTTAGATTCAAGTGCTCCAATAGATAAGGCTCTTTCCATTTCTAAAATTAAGTCATTTAATGAGAATTGCCAGAAAGAGACTTTACTGATTAATTCTCCAGAATGGCAGAGAACACACGAGGCATGTTTCCACTTTACCACTCTAATCAGCCAGCAGAACAGTGGAATTTTCAAAGATGCAAATGTCATGTTGTCCTGGATAGAAGTCAGAGCTGCAAGAGAAGAGACTGAGGGAAAAGGGCACATCCCTCAGCCTCTGATTTCTCTGGCTTCCAAGCTAGAAGTAAATGATTCTCTCTCTTTTTTTTTTTAAATGTCACCCATTAAAAAATAAAGAAATAAAAAAATAAACGTCACCCATTAAGCTTCTAAGACATAAATTAAGTTTGCCTCAAAATTCAATTTCCTACAGAGTCATCTTCAGATGCTACACAGTTTTAAGTGGTTATAATGATCACAACACAGCGTGTTCCAAAGCAAAGGCCCAGGGTTGAGAGAGAAGACCCTCCTTTCCACATCTCACCACCAGCCCACCGGAGACTTATCGAGACTCTCCTGCAACTGATATTTGAGCAATCATGAACAAGGCAATCAAGGGGCTTGCCTTCACGGGCCGAATGAGCTAGTGAAGGTAGGGAGGAGAAGAGATGATGATGTACTGTGGTAAGTGCAGTTAGTGGAGGCAATTGGTGACATTCACCAGTGAGAAGCACTTTTTTTTCAACTTTGCTTCCCACATCCTCAGTCTCAACATATAACCTCATGGTTTGAACTATTAATTGTCCAAACACTAGATTAAACATGGGTTTACATTCTAGTCTAAGGGTTGATAAATCAAAAATCTATTTTTTTAAAGATTTATTTAGAGAGAGAAACAGAGAGAACACGAGCAGGGGGAGGAGCAGTCTTTCAAGCGGACTCCCTGCTGAGCAAGGAGCCCCATGTGGGGCTTGATCCCACAACCCATGAGATCATGACCTGAGCTGAAACCAAGAGTTGTATGCTTAACCAACTGAGCCACCCAGACGCCCCCTAAAAATCTATTTTGATGATCCTGTGCTCTAAGAAAATTTGCCTGTTTTTTTTTTTTTTTTTTTTTTTTTACAGGGGGGTAACTGTGTACCAGGGTCAACAATATCCTTAAATAGCACTTGGCCCCAAAATGCAAAGGTGTTCCACTTGCACAGAAGTAGCCTGTGAATATGGGTTTTGAAACAAACATAAAGCCTGAACTTGGATTTTCATTATGTTTTAGAATCGTTACTGCCTTAATGCTTAAACATCTGTTTAAACCCTCCTGTTACGGGAGAAATGCCTGTTTATGGTTTTTGTAAATATAAAAGCAGTAATCTATGGCTTTTAAAGAACCACTTTGTTTCTGTGATGATGCTTGTTAATCTAGCTAATAGTTATTTCCAGAAAAATGGAGCACAATGCAGAGTAACAGAGTTTTTCATGCACAAGTGAGAACTGTTTCCTCCCCAAACCATAGTTACTTGAATTATTCTAAGGTTAATTGTAAAAACTAAAATTCTGTGAAGGAAAGAAAAAGAGTTTCATCAACCCCATTTCTGATGCCTGATTTAGGCATTACACATAAAGAACTGGAGTATTAAAGACAGCAACCAGATGAGAGATGGATGCTGATCACAGTCTTCACAGGCACCTATTCCAATAAAACCATGAAACATGACCTGAGGCAGATGATTTGAGAGCTCCAAAACTTCCTGTGGGACAAAGGCAGTCCTTCTTTGTGCCAGCAGGTCACTGCGACAGTGGGGCTGTAATTCACTAGATGCCACACACACACGTTCTGTTGTGGGCTCAAAGCAGAGGGGTGGGGGAAACCTCCAGAAGATTCGTCCCCGGTAAGCAGGGTAACCTTCTGTCATTTTAGGCCGCTGCATGGAAACAACTGATACGCACAGCTTCGGTCACAGAGTGGGACCTGTCATGCTTCATTTGATACAAAGTAGGACGGTGAAAATAACAACAGCTCGCTCAGTGTATTTCAGCTGTCTGCTCAGCCAGCAATGTGAGCAAGCTGGTGCCCTGTGATAAAACATCAGGCTGCTGACAATGTCGACCTAGAAACCGAATCACTGCTTTGTAGCAAAGAATAAAAATCATGATGAGAGAGCTATTTCGATCTACCCACCCAGCAAAAGAAGGAAAAATAAAATACATAAATCGTGACCACACGTAACTGGGAGACTTCACATAAGAGGTAACGTGATAGTTCATGTATTATAAGGCTCGTCCCCGAAAAGGAACAATTTGCTTTCTTTGCTATGAATAAAGGGCCTGGGTGGGACAGCCCGGGTGTTAACATTGAGGATTGCTTCCAAGAAAGGGCCAAAAACTATGACCAAGTAACGTCTGAACCCCTGAGCAAGCCCCAAGTGCACGCCCATTGCTCAGACCTTTGCCTGGGTTTCCTCCCAAAGCAAACTCACTTGCTCCCCTCTGCAAAGGCAAAGCAGGAGACTGCGGGGACATCACAACTGCGAGCCCTACAAAGGCTCTAAAGACCCAAGAGGAGGGGGAAATGTGCCTTCTGATCCCAGGAATTTTGAAGATGGGCCTGTCACAATAGCGGGGGGCAGGGGGGGGTCAACAGATGTGAAGTGGGGTCCTACAACTGTAACACGGGGGCTTCCCTGGTAGTGGGACGGGGAGGCGTACAAGCCAAAGGGGAGGTGCTCTCCTCACTCAGGCAGTGTTTTAGGAATCCGTGCTCCCAGACACTGCCCAATGACATGACCCTGGGGGGCTGTCACCTGCATGAGCGTTCTGAATCAGTGACCAACAATGACATTTTTTTAAAAAGATTTTATTTATTTATTTGACAGAGAGAGAAAGAGAGAGCACACAAGCAGGGGCAGGGGGAGAGGGAGAAGCAGGCTTCCCACTGAGCAGGGAGCCCGATGTGGGGCTCGATCCCAGGACCCTAGGATCACGACCTGAGCCGAAGGCAGACGCTTAACCGACTGAGCCACCCAGGCGTCCCCAACAATGACATTTTTGAAAAGAAACTATTCCACTCCTTTCCTACGAGGAAGAATGCGGATAGAAGCTAGAGGAACTGGAAGGGCTCAGAGCAGGGATACTGGAGCCAGACTGCCCGAGTTCAAATCTGAGCCTCACCACTGACTAAGCTGCTCCACTTCTTTGTGCCTTGCCGTTCTGTAACCAGTAAAGAGTTGGTATGAGGAATTAATGGAGGAAATAAAGTACCTGGAATAGTACTTGGCATATATCAAGCACTGTTAAATTTTTAAAAAAATTATAATGTTCACACAACTAGGAAGAGCCCCTGGCCCCATGTGGACCTCTTACCAGAGCTACAGCTGGAGTTCTGGTCTCCCTTCTGCCCTACACTATCTGCTAGAACTGTGAGCAGAAGTCTCAGTGCTTTCCACCGACGCAGATGTTCACCTCTCACCTTCTCACTGCTATAGCCCCGATTCCGGTTCCCATTCTCCCCAACGCAACCTCTCTAAAGGCATCTCCCCAACTTGTACTGCTAACCTTTCGCTCCAAACCATGATGGGTTCAAGCCAGCAACTAGGCTCCCAGGACCCAAACAGGTTTTCAGTTACTATAACATGTACTCACCTTCAGAGAAGGATACAGGACTGGAAATACATGGGGGACAGAAGCTCCATCTCCATGGGGAGCACAGGAGCCCCCCAAGTACGCAGCTTCTTCTATCCCCTCACCCACACCGCTTGTTGATACAGAGAAGCCACAGCCCCCTTTCCCAGCAATTCTGTATACCACCCTCACGCAGGCCAAAAGCCCACACACCAATTCATAGCTCCATACAACAACTGAGGCAGACACAGAGTATGGCAGACCAAGGTATTCAGGAGAGATCAGCATATGCAGATGAGGAGAAAGAACAATCTGAAAGGATTAGGGAGAATGATACCTGGCTACAGGATTTAGGCCCGCCTGAGAATGACCTTAAGGCAGTAAGCTGAAGCAGTCATAGCACTCACCCCTGTATTATGTCCTACAGCTGATTCCCACATGCTCTAACCTCAGCCACACAGCCGGACCTGGATTTTGGCGCGCTGTACATACTTGTGATCCACTCAGTGTATCGACTCATCAGGGGCAGAAACCTTTTCTTTGTTTCTTCTTCCCATATGTGGCACCCTAGCATACTCTCTTAAATACTAAAAAAATCAGCAAAAACATTAACTACATTTAAGCAACTAATAAAGGTGAGTCACAATTATTCTGCTACACTGAAGGAAAGTTACGCAATATTCAAAGTCTCAATTACCTGAACAACAGTGAGGACACACAAGAAATGTTGAAGACCACAGGCCTCATCCAAACCCCTCTCACACTTCCCAGAGGAGGAAGCAGCAGCCCCAGAGGGATCATAAAGCTCATTTCTTAATAACCCCTTCCACATCGCGTTCCCATAGCAGTCCCTGTGAATAAGGTCTGTATCCCTGTACAGTAAATAGTCACAAAGGCTTGAGTATTCAATATGGCTTAATTTTGTGAAAATCATGATTGGGCTCACTTGGGTCTTTTATGGGAAGATTGAAATCTCTAATTAATAGACAATACCAAAATAAACACACACACACACAAAAACAATCAATGGGGGCGGGGGCTGGGCAAAGCAGGTGAAGCAGGGAGGGAGATACAGGCTTCCAGTTATGGAATGAATGAGTCACAGGGATGAAAGGTCCAGCATAGGGAATACAGTCATACACAGTCACTGGTCTGGTACTAGCATCGTATGGTGACAAATGGTAGCTACCCTTGTGGGGAGCACAGCATAAGGTATAGACTTGTCCAATTGCTATGTTGTACGCCTGAAACAAATGTAATGTTGTGTGTCAACGATACTTCAGTTAAAAAAGCAATCAATATAAATTAGGGATATCCCAAAGTTTGACTTAGACAAAAATCAGCTTTGGTCTTCAGAAGTAACTGAATGTCTCTCGCAATGTCATGTTTGGTATGCCTTAACTGTTCGTGACCAATGGCTACATGATGGTATCACATGTGACCAGCGTCACAACATGAGTAATACAAACAAGGCATGGCATTTGTGCTTACTATTCAGTCTATTTATAACTTGGAGTGCAGATTGCCTTATGTGTTTTATGTGTAGAAATTCTATCACTCTCTTGAACAATGGATCCTTTATTATTCTATGAAGAAAGTACTGATTAATGACGTGAGAGCCATTAATTTTATATACAAAACAGTTAACTTATTAAGAATGTATTAAGATTGACACAAAAAGTACAAACCATAAAGGAAAAAAACTGATAAACTGGACTTTATCAAAATCTAAAACTTCTACTCTTCCAAAGACAGTGTTAAGGAAATGAAAAGACAAGCCACAGGGAGAAAATACTGTGAACCACTTATCTGATAAAGGATTTGTACCCAGAAAATACAAAAAAATGCAGCCCAATAAGACCCCCCCAAAAAAAGATTAAAAATGGACCAAAAGTATGAACAGAGCACTATGGAAGGTATACAGATGGCGAATAGGCATAAGAAAAAATGCTCCACAGCGGAGGGGTGTGGGGGGGGATGGGTGAAATAGGGGATGGGGATTAAGGAGGGCACTAGTCCTGATGAGCACTGGGTGTTGTATGGAAGTGTTGAATCACTCTATTGTACACCTGAAACTATTACAACACTGTATGTTAACTATACTGGAATTTAAGATACAATTTTATTATTATTTTTTTTTTTTTAGAGAGGGAGAAGAGGGGTGGGGCAGAGGGAGAGGGTGAGGGAGAATCTTAAGCGCTGGGCTCAGAGCCCGACATGGGGCTCGACCTCACGACCCTGAGATCATGACCTGAGCCAAAATCAAGAGTCAGATGCTTAACGGACTGAGCCACCCAGGCACCCCCTAAAATACAATTTTAAAAAAAGAAACAAAAGATACTCCACATCATTAGTCATTAGGGAAATGCAAATTAAAACAACAATAAAAATACCACTTCACACTAGAATTGCTAAAATTAAAAAATTTCTAAATAACAAAAGTTGGTAAGAATGTAGAGCAATTGGAAATTTATGCACTGCTGCTGGGAATACAAAAATGTTCAGTCCCTTTGCAAAAAGGTTGCCAGGTTTTTATAAAATTAAACATACACTTACCATGCAACCCAGAAATCTCTCTTGGGTATTTATCCAACAGAAATGAAAACACATGCCCACACAAAGATGTGTAGGCAAATGTTCACAGCAGCTTTATTTATAATACCCAAAACTGAAAACAACCCAAATGTTCAACGAATGGGGAATGTGTAAGTAAACTGTGATACATCCACACGGCGGAATACTGCTCAGCAATACAAAAGGAACAAAGTATTGATAACACACGACAACATGGATAAATCACAAAAGTATTACGCTAACTGAAAGAAGCGAGACACAAAAGGTTACCTAAGATATGATTTCATTTACATGAAGTTCTAGAAAAGGCAAAAGTGTAGTGACAGAAAACAGATCAGTAGTTACCAAGGGCTAGAGTAAGACGAGGGCATGAGGACTTTTCGGGGGGATAGAAACGTTCCAGATCTTGACGCTGGTGGTGGTCACGTAAGTGTATACGTATGTCAAAACTCATCAAACTGTGTACTTAAAAGGAATGAATTTTATTGTATATATGGTATACCTCAATAAACCTGGCTTTTAAAAAGGAGTATGTCAAGAAATAAGTAAACAGACAGCGAATATTTGAATGAATTCATGAATTAAGAGTGCAATCACTAAGAAAAACAATATATTTGTTATTTAGACATCAACAAATGTCTAAAACTTTAACAATATAAGATAGAATAATAGATATTTGATTGTAACATAATTCTAACCTCTTTAGAATTGTCTGGCGCAATACCATTCATAATATCACAAAACAAACTTTTAGAGTTGCATTTAATGTGTAGTTATCTCTCTGGTATTACACTCACATGACCTTAGGAACTCCCATGCAATCCAGCAGCTGAGAGTGCTAAGAAGTTATGTTCTGTAGTGTCAAACTTTAAAAATATGACTACTGGGGCTGGCTCAATCAGTAGAGCATATAATTCTCAATCTCACGGTTATGAGTTTGAGCCCCACATTGGGTGTAGAGATTACTTAAAAAATAAAATTTAAAAAAGCAATTAACAAATAAAAATATGATTACCGACATTTATTTTAAAGATTTTATTTTTTTAAGTAATCTCTACACACAACATGGGGCTTGAACCCACAAACCTGAGATCAAGAATCACATGCTCCCCCCACTGAGCCAGCCAAGTGCCCCTACTGACATTTTTAATAAAATTGCAATTAATTATGAATTCCTGAATAAAACTGCAATTTTATTTCTCTCAGAGGTTCACTCTAAGCTGGTGATATTTTGGTTTGGTCTTGGCCAAATACTGATTAACACTTGCCATTCAACAAGTAGGCAAAATAGTTATTCAGTGTACCCTTAATACAAGTGATCAGTCTGTTAACTTTCAGGGTTTCAAGTTCTGGTTCATGATCAGCCAGCCTCCACCAAACCAATGTCAAAATACACTCTGGGTTCAGCCTCCTCTGTCTTCAAGCACCTATGATAAATCCCACCATTACCAACATTTACACTAGAAACCCTAATTCATTTTCAGTACTTTGATTTTTTTACATTAATTTTCAAGCTACTTCATTACAAGGCAGAAATACAGTAAAAAGCATTTGGCAATTTTCAGGAAATATCCTGGGCTATTAAAATGAGATTAAAGCAAATAAAAAAAATGTGGCTAAGCAAATTTAAGAGAAAAGAAACCCAGAACAACGATACAGTTTAAAGATATAATGGACAAGAAAACCTCATTTATAATAGTAACAAAAACATAAAATATCTAGGAATAAGGTTTACCAGAAATGTGTAAAACTTAAGAGGAAAACTCAAAAACACTCCTGAAGAACGCAACAGTCCTGAAAAATGGAAAGGAACATGAAACCCCTGAATAGGAAGAATCAACACTGTAAAAATTTTTCTTCCCACACTGATTCCTAAATCCAGTGCTCTTCCAATAAAAATGCCAATAGGCCTTTGGACAGGAACGAGACAAGCCAATTATAGAGTCATCTGTAAAACTAAGCACACAAGAAGAACCAAGAAAACTTGGGGTGGGGGGGAATGAGCCATGGGGGGCATTAGCCCTACCAGATTTTAAAATACTCGAAAGGCCTCAACCATTGGTACTAATTAATATTTGGCACAATATCGGTGGCATTAATTCATGCACAGAGGCATACCAATGGACCAGCAGAGAAAGTCCAGAAATGCATACAGGTATTTAGTATGATAGAGAAGGCATCTCCAACCAGCAGGCTCAATACAGACTTTTTATTTTTTTTATACATTTTATTTATCGGACAGAGAAATACACAGCGAGAGAGGGAACACAAGCAGGGGGAGTGGGAGAGGGAGAAGCAGGCTTCCCGCCGAGCAGGGAGCCCGATGTGGGGCTAGATCCCAGGACCCGGGGATCATGACCTGAGCCGAGGGCAGATGCTTAACGACTGAGCCACCCAGGCGCCCCTGGGGAGTACCTTTTTAATGATGAAGTCCAGATATCTTAAAAAAAAAAAAAATTGGAAAATTTCAACTACTTGACAGCAACAACAAGCTTGTAAGAGGGAGAAACACATAAAGGCTTTTTTTTTTTTTTTAAGACAAATTGAAAAAATAAAATTGCAACGCATCACAGATAAAGGGCTAATCTCCCTAAGCACAAAAAGTATAAAAAGCTCCTAGAATCAAGAAAAAGACAAGTCTGTAGAAATAGGCCAAGAATATAAATACATAATTCATAGAAAAATACAAATGGCTCTTAAGCGTTTGAAAAGATATTATTTATAAGAGCAATACAAATTAAATCAACACTGAGACCACATCCTTATCTCTCAAATTGACAAAAATCCAAAAGTTTGACAACAGACCTTGTTGGCAAGACATTGCTGGTAAGAGTGAAAAATGGTACAACTTCTAATAAGAATCTGGCAATATCATCCAAAATTGCAAATGTATTTACCTTTTCATCCAGCAATCCCACTTCTAGGAATCTATCCCACAGAGACAACCACACATGGATAAAATGGTCAGGTTTATCCGGTGCACTATTGTTTGATTACAAGAAGACTGGAAACAACCCTACGGTCCATCAACAAAGGACTAAATTATGATACCTCCACACAACAGAATACCTTGCAGCTATAAAAGAGAAGAATGAAGAAGACTTCTTTGATCTAATGTGGCAACACTTCCAGGATAACTTAAATGAAAAGCCCAGGTACACTATAGGACACTGTACTATAATCCCTCATGCAGAGAAAGGTGGAAATTAGAACATATATTTGTATTTGCTTTTATTTAAGAAAAGAAACACAAGATCAAACAATTAACTAACAAAAGTGGTTACTACAATGTCAAGGAGAAATGGGTAGAAGGGGATAGATAGGGTATACCTTTTTCAGTGTGTCTCTCCTAAATTTGCTTTTATACTTGTACCATGTATCCGAAAAGAAAAAAAATATATATATATAACATATATATTTATATATAAATACATATATACATATACACACACATATATAAGACTCAGGAAGGGCAAAAACAGGCAAGACTAAATATATTATTAAGGGCTATATATACAGGCTATAAAACTAAAAAGACTATTTGGATATTTACCAAATTTCTTTGGTTGTTGTTCAGTCCGATTTTAATTCCTTTGAGGTCAGAGAACATTCTTTGTATGATTTCAATCTTTTAAAATTTAATAAGGACATTTTTTATGGCCAAGCATAGAATCTATTCTGCAGAATGTTCCATGTGTGCTTTAAAAGGATGTATATTTTGCTGTTGTTTTGTTCTATAAATGCCAGTTAGAAGGTCAAGCAGGTTGATGATGACATTCAAATCTTTTATAACCTTCCTGACTTTTTATCTAGTTGTTCTTTCAATTATTGGGAAAGGGGTACAGAAGTCCCTACCCATTATTGTTGAATTGCATATCTGTCTTTTCAAGTCTGTCAGCTTTTGCTTCATGTGTTTGGGGGCTCTGTTTTTAGGTGTGTATACCTTCACTTTTTCATGATTTCTCTATCTTTCTGATGGCATTATAAAGTGTCCCTCTTTGTCTATAACAATACTTCTTGTCTTCGAGTCTGTCCTGATATTAATATAGTTACTCAAGTGCTTTTATGATTAGTGTTAGCTGGCATGTATTTTTCCATCTTTTACTGTGTGTGTGTGTGTGTGTTTTAACCTAAAGCACTGCTTCTCAGCTGGGAGCAATTACGCCCCCCATGTGACATTTGCAATAGCTGGAAAAATTTCTGGTTATCACAACTGCATGGCTACTACTGACATATTATAAAGGCCAGGAATGCTACTAAATACCGTACAATGCATAGAATACCCCCTCAACAAAGAATTACCCAGTCCGAAATTTCAACAGTGCCAAGGTTGAGAAACGCTTACCTAAGGCGGGTCTCTTTTAGACAGCATATAGTTGAATCTCAGGGTTTTTTATTTTTTTTGTAGTGTGACCATTTCTGCCTTTTGACTGCAGTGTTTCATCCAGTCACATTTAATGGTTGGATTCATGACCGCCATATTTGCTATTGATTTTCTAGATGTTTCATGTCATTTTGGATCTTTGCTACTTTTCCACTGCCTCCTTTGGGCACACGCATGCATGTCTGCACTTTCTGTGTACGTATCTATATCCGGGTGTATGTATAATTTCAATTCCTTTGGGTTTTCTTTCACTATATTTTTGAGGGTTTTTTTTTGTTTTCATAGTGGTTGCTCTAGGGATTATAATAGTTATCTTCATTCCAGTCTACTTCAGTGTGATGCTAATTTAATTCCAGTAAGGAATTATTGAAATTGGGGCCGCCGGGTGGCTCAGTCGGTTAAGCGTCTGCCTTCGGCTCAGGTCATGATCCTGGGATGCCGGGATCGAGTCCAGCTCCCTGCTCAGCAGAGGGCCTGCTTCTCCCTCTCCTTCTGCCCCTCCTCCCCACTCGTGCTTTCTCTCTCGCGCGCTTGCTCTCTCAAGTAAATAAATAAAATCTTAAAAAAAAAAGGAATTAATGAAATTGAAACTTTCTTCGATCCTAGCTCCATTTTCACATACCTCCTTCATGCTAGTATCTTAAAATGTCATCTGTATATGCTACAAAGCTAACAGTACGGCATTATAATTATTGTTTAATTCAATTTTATGTCTCTTTAAAAGTTTAGAGAACAAAAGAGAAAAATGTATATACTTATGCAGTTTTTTATAGTTACCCATATATTTACATTTTTCCAGTAGTCTTTATTTCCTTGTGTGCATTTGAGTTGTTGTCCAATGTCATTTCCTTTGAGCCTAAAAGACTTCCTTTAGTATTTCTTTTAAGGCAGATCTGCCAGAAACAAATTATTTCAGTCTTTGTTTATTTGGGAATATATATTCACCTTCATTTTTTTTTTAAAGATTTTATTTTTAGGTAAGCTCCACACCCAATGTGGGGCTCAAATTCACAACCCTGAGATTAAGAGTCACACGCTCCACAGACTGAGCCAGCCAGGAGCCCCATCACCTTCATTGTTAAGAAAAAACAACTTTGATTCCATAAAATTCATCCAATTTAAGTGTACAATTCAATCTTTGTTAGCAAATTTACCAAGTTATGCAACCATCACCACCATTACCCCAGTAAGATTCCTTGGTACCCACTTACAGTTAATATCAACGTGCACTCCCAGCCCCAGGCAACCACTAATAGATTTTCTGTTTCTATGTTTTTTTCCTAAATATTACACTTAAATGGAATCACACAGTAGGTGTCCTTTTGTGTATGACTTCTTTCATTTAGCATAACGTTTTTGAGGTTCATCCATGTTTAACATGAAATCAGCACTTCATTCTTTTTAATTGCTGAATAGTGTAGACAGTCCTGCATGGTACTGGGAACCACAAAAATGACTATACAGGCTGAAAGCATGAAAAGCAATCTTGGGGTGCCTGGGTGGCTCAGTCGGTTAAGCGTCTGACACTTGATTTTGGCTCAGGTCATGATCTCAAGGTCGTGAGACTGAGCCCCACGTCCACACTGGGTGGCTTAAGAGTCTCTCTCTCCCGCTCCCTTTGCCCCTCCCCCCACTGCCTGTGTGCATGCACATGCGGGCTCTCTATTTAAAATTTTTTTTTAAAAAAAGGAAGAATAGCAATCTTAATAATCAACGGGAAAAAATATAATTGTCCTGTGGTCTTTAAAAAACTTTGCCGAAACATTAAAGACTCTTACTCTGGCTATAAATGTAAAGAGAAAATGAAAAGATAGTAAAACTAATATTTATTCAGTGCACTGTAAAACATCAGAAATATTGAGAACTAAAGCTATTTCTTTGGTGAAAAAAATACGTATTGAGTAGTTTGAACAGTGCTTGCTTTCTTTTTCTTGTCCTGTAACTTACAATACAGAGCAAGCATCTTTTCTATGCCATGGCAAATGGCCATACTCCTTCCTAGGTTAGGATCAGCTTCCACACTATATCCTTAGCACTTTCAATGTCTTGAAATATCTCTAAGATGGTCCTTCAACCCGAGGAACTCTTTTTTTGCTAGCATCACTTCCTCTGAAACCTTCATACTTTTCATCACAACCACTTGGCTCATTTACATCAGTAAGTTCCCCTTCTCTAAGTTCTTCTGGCTGTGTTCTAGAGTTTCGCAACAGCTGACTCTTGAACAACACAGGCATTGGGGCACCGACCGCTGCAGTCAAAAATCCAGGTATAACCTCTGACTCCCCCAAAACGTAATAGCCTACTGTTGACCAGAAGCTTTACTAATAATGTAGTCTACTACAGACTAACACATATTTTGTATGTCGTATACATTATATAACTAGAGAACAGGAAATGTTATGAAGAAAATCATAAGGGGGCACCTGGGTGGCACGGGGAGCCTGCTTCTCCCTCTCCCCCCTCCTTGTGCTCTCTCTCTCGTTATCTCTCTCTCAAATAAATAAATAAAATCTTTTTTAAAAAATCTTATTGGTTTATATGACATCCAGCAGTGTCTGTCCTGGGTAAGCAAATGCTCAAGTCCTATTATCCCCCGCAGCAGCTCCTGTATGTCTCCTGATTTGGGGTTAGCTGTAGGCCCTGAAATCTCAGTTTTCTGTTGCATTCAAGAGAAGTCACGGGTTTGCAATTTGTCCAGCTTTTTTCTTGTTGTAAGGATGGGAGCTCTACGGTCTGCATCTCTCAGGTGAAACCAGAAGGCTGTTTATCATTTTTCAAGTGTACTTATATCTTATATTCAGCCCTTTCCCACAAAGATTAGGTATTTGAAATACTGAAAAACCATGTCAAGCAAATTACAACGCACTAAGTAACAATTCGCTGAACGTTTCATTAATCAGATAAACATAGAGAGATGGGAAATTCCTATAGTATTAGTATCTAATCAAGGATTCTGATCAGTTTGATAGAACTGATTTTCTTACCTGACTTGCTATAATTCCAATGAAAGAAAGAACTTGTTTTCATAAACTTATATGTTCTTGTAACACATAAATACTTGATGCCCATTTGGCCTTTTGAGGTAGAGGAAAATGCTCAAACCTGCATCACACCTTTGCCCTTATGTCACTGGCCCGATCAGGCCCTCTATACCAGCGGAGGAGACTGAGAACACAGCAGGTGCTTAAGTGACCTACTCCCCTAAAGATGTCCTCTTTTACAGAAACCCAACTCTAATTAGGATTTTCCAAACACTACCTGAATTATAGAAATTGAAGAGATACTGCTATGAAACTAAATAACATGATTCAGAGAGATAAGCACCCTTGACAGGCAGTTTCCCTGGCTGAACTCATCAAAAAAGGGCTTAGATATCCTAGGGTATCACTGTTAAGGTGGCCCTATGAAAAAAAGACATTGTTACAGAAATATCTACCATCTTGCTTACAAATATTAATATGTACGTCAAATCATAACGCCAATTATACTATACAAAGGGCACTGATAGGTAAGCTTCCAAAATAGTCGATGTGGGTTTTTTTTTTTTTTTTTTAACACATATACTTCAACATTTCAAATGTGAATGACTGTTTATCATAATTACATCATCCCATCCTTTAGGTATATATTACCACAGCAAATCCAGCCTGTTCCTCAACACCTAGCTTCCTTCCCCCCAGCATCCGCTGAGAGGGATAGTGGGTCTTTTGAGCCTGACCACACAGCTTTTCTCTTCCCTTTGGGGCCGTATCCAGGTATTGGATACACTGCACACCAGAATAGGCCTTTAATTTGAGCCAGGGTCACCATGCCAGTCCCGGGCTTCTGTGCCCTCAGATCCATTTTCTGCCCTTTCGTGCTCTGCTACATTGGCAGGGGACAGGGTGGGGAGGGAAGGGGTAACCCGAGTAAACTGCAGTTCCAGGCCCCCTTCGAGGTGGCTTCCAGTGAGATTTGTCCAATGGGCAGCACGGTGAGAGACTGGAGTGGGAGAGGACAGACGCCAGGGTATCTCCATCTCTTTGCTGCAGGAGCACATGCTTGGGCTCTCTCCCTCTCTCCTTCTGTCCCCTCGGTCCCTCCCCCCTCTCAAGTAATGGCCATGTGATCTCCATGGCTGAAGCTGCCACCAGTTAGCCCTCTCTCCGGGTCCCCTGTCTCACCAGGCAGCAGTTCCCATCCCTGCCAGGCGACCTCATTCCTGGGCTCTTGTAATGCTACCTTCTCCCTGTGTCAGCCCTAGGGGTGACAGTGGCTGCCTGCTGTCGCTGAGCCCCAGATTGCTTCAGTGCGCCCTGTTTGGCTTTTCAGGTCTTCCAATGCCTTGGTTCACAGATGCCCCCTACTGAACTACTTGCCTCTTTTTTCCTGGGTGGGCGGGGAAGACTTCATTTGCCATCAGAGCTCCACCCTTTACCAGATTTCCCCACAATGGATCAAAATCACTACAGATGACCATCCTGACGGTGTCTCTCTTCAGTGCCATCACAAACACTCCACAGAACACTGCCACTGAAAGGAGACTATTCGCTCATTCATACCACTGAAGAGCATCACTCGGACTCATTCACAGCGTACTCTGCTAATGAATGCAACTGTTTCTTTCCCCCGTTCTCTCAACAGCAAAAATGTACAGAAGCCAACATATTCCTAGACTAGGACAGTTCATGGTAGACTTGTTGTAAATGTGTGTCTGTGTGTATACAAACACATGTAACTGCATAGACACACAGACACACATATAAAGTCCACAGTGCAAAAAGATAAATACCAAAAGACAGAGTGTATGTGAATGGGGGTTACAATGACCAAAAAACAAAACAAAACAAAACAAAAAACAAAGACCAAAACTCCTTTATGAAATGAAGGCTTCCACTTCCAGACAAGACAGAGAAACAGGGACTGGATTTATCGTCATGCCTGAAACAAAAACAAAGAAATACATGAGATGATGGCTTTCAAGACACCAGACATCAGGCAATGAAGAACTGATCCCCGAGAGAGGGGGAAAAATGGGGTGAGTGCTATGACTGCTTCAGCTTACTGCCTTAAGAGAGTTTCTAAGCCACAAAACAGGGAGGGGAAATTGGGACAAAGTCTAGCCAACTCCCTAAACTGACAAAGCTGAGAGTCTACATACAAAGGCAGCTAGAGTTCATGGGACAGAGGACCAGCAAGGAGACCTAAATAGAGAATCCTGAAGATCCACAGAGGGTCTCTCCCTCAGGTATTCAGGAGAGATCAGCATATGCAGATGAGGAGAAAGAACAATCTGAAAGGATTAGGGAGAATGATACCTGGCTACAGGGACAGTACCTGTCCTCACTAGCCAGAATGGAAAAACTCACAATTCACAGGACATTTGGGTAGAATAACCAGGATGGTCTTGCCTCGGTCGTGGGAATAACCAACCAGCACTGCTCCAGACCTACCTAACAAATCATGAAAGCAAGACTCCGAAGGATCAAAGTATTTTTTTTTTAAAGATTATTTATTTGAGAGAGAGAGAGAGAGACAGCGAGAGAGGGAACAGAAGCAGGGGGAGTGAGAGAGGGAGAAGCAGGCTTCCCGCCCAGCAGGGAGCCCGATGCGGGGCTCGATCCCAGGACCCCGAGATCACGACCCGAGCCGAAGGCAGTTGCTCAACCAACTGAGCCACCCGGGCGCCCCGGATCAAAGTATTTTCAAGTTAAGTTAACTGCATCTAGGAACAAAGTGCAAGATGATTTTTAGGAATACAAACACGTCCAGCATCTAACAAGGTAAAATTTACAGTGTCTGGCATCCAGCTAAAGATTAGCAGACATACAAAGAGGCAGGAAAATGCAACCCATAATTGGGAGGATAATCAATCAATCAAGTGAAACTGACCCAAATTTTAGAAGTAGCAGGTAAGGAAGGGCATTAGAACGATTATTGTAACATATTCCATAGGTTCAAAAAGTTAAGCAGAGATATGGAAGAACTTCTGAGCATAAAAACTATGTCTAAGATGAACAATATGGTGGATGGGGGGGTGCCTGGGTGGCACAGTTAAGCCTCGACTCTTGGTTTCAGCTCAGGTCATGATCTCAGGGTCGTGAGATCGAGCCCCGCCTCGGGCTCCGCACTCAAGGCCAAATCTGCTTAAGACTCTCTCTCCCTCTGCCTCTCCCCCCTCAAATAAATAAATAAATCTTTTTAAAAAAATACATTGGATGCGATTAATGGCAGATTAGATTATTACAGGAAAAAAAAAAAGATGAGTTAAGTCCATGGCAAAAGAACCATCCAAAATGAAACTCATGGAAAAAAATAATCTGAAAATATGAAAAGGCACCAGTGAGCTGTGTAACAACTTAGAAGTGGTCTAATATACAGGTAACTGGAGCCCCTGAAGGGGAAAAGGATAGGGAAAAAAATTTGAAGAAATAACGGCCAAAATTTTTACAAACTAAATGAAAACTATAAAAATATGCACCCCAAAAACCAAATGACTCCTAAGCGCATGAAACACAAAGAAAACTACACCAAGGTAAGTTATAATCAAATTGCTCAAAACCAGTGATAAACAGAAAATCTTAAAAGTAACCAGAGGAGAAAGACGTGTTACATACACAGGAACAAAGACAAAGCTGACATCACATTTCTCATCAGGAACAATATAAGCAAAAAGATGATGGAGCAGGAAATGGAGACAGGAGAAAAAAAAACAAACAAAAAAATGAATCTAGAATTCTCTACCCAGCAAAAACATCTTTCAAAATGAAGGTGAGGGGCGCCTGGGTGGCTCAGT
This sequence comes from Mirounga angustirostris, assembly GCF_029215605.1. Lineage (NCBI taxonomy): Eukaryota > Metazoa > Chordata > Mammalia > Carnivora > Phocidae > Mirounga > Mirounga angustirostris. The sequence continues at coordinate 40,486,911 of NW_026991719.1, forward strand.
TGGTTAAGCGACTGCCTTCAGCTCAGGTCATGATCCTGGAGTCCCTGGATCGAGTCCCGCATCGGGCTCCCTGCTCGGCAGGGAGTCTGCTTCGTCCTCTGACCCTATCCCCTCTCATGTGTTCTCTCTCTCAAATAAATAAAATCTTTAAAAAAAAAAAATGAAGGTGAAATAAAGACATTTACACATACATCCACACACAAAAATAAAAGTAATAAATCTAAAAAACTAATGATTTTAAAAATAAAAGAGTGTGGACGAAGCTAAAGAAACCTCAGGAACACAAAAAGCTACAGTCACTTGACACCACATGTTATTATGCAGGAAAAGGTTAACATGATAGGCCTGATGCTGTGATCTCTAGGAGGGCCAGCTTGCATGATTGATCCTTGCAATAGCCCGTTTGAACTTGGTGTGTAGAATACTCCCGACGTCAATTGATAAGGTTGTTTTGTGTGCCTAGGACACTGAATTCTGCCATACCAGCCCGGCTAAGTTGTTTTTGCAAATGTGATTTATGGCAAACACCCGCTTTCCTTCTGGGAGTCAGAAATTTCAGTAAGAGTCCTGATCAGCCCTTACTAAAAAAAGTCGGAGTCTTAAACAAGCTTCCCCAGGCAGAAACGCGGTGCATGTGCAGCTGTATTTAACTGCTGGAGGAGGAAGCTTGTTCTGTGAAACCCTACCCCGAATCCTCTAAGAGAAAACTTTGGAAGCCCACATCTAGAGTCTTCCAGACTCCATCCAATACATCTTTTTCCCTTGCTTATCCTGCCATTTATTCTTTCACTAATAAATCATAGCTCTGACTATATATATCTCTGAATCCCATGAGTCTTTCTAGCAAATCACCAAATGTGTGGGCAGTCATCGGATGCCCAAGCAGTTACCAAATATAAATGGTACTTTAAATTTTAACTCTTTCTTCAAACCCTTTCTCTGGACCTGTACTGCCTATTCTTTGGCCTCCTCTAGAATCCCAAGCAGTGTCTTATCCATTGTAGTCATGAACATCCGCATCAGGTCCGCAAAACAGCCCCGTACATCACACTCGAGTTTCAAGTGGAACTCAGAGCCTGGTGTAAAAGTTACAATTAGATTCAGCAGCAAATAACAAACACCTATTTCTCTCTCACTTGTAAGGTGTCTGGAAGTATTCAGTCCAAGTCTAGCATGGCAGCTCTACACTCTCAGAGATCCCAGCTCCACCTATCTTACTGTATTGCTAGAAGTGTCTTCCATTCCCAAAGTTACCTCTGGATCCAATACGGCTGCTGGAGCTCTAGCCATAATATTCACATTCAAGAAAACAGAAGGTGTGGCAGAAGAAGGGTACATTCTCTTCCTTTTATAGATACTTTTCACAAATCCCACACAGCACTTCCAGTCTTCAGCCAGAAGTTGGTCATATGACCACACCTAGCTATGAGAGAGGCCAGGAAATATAGCGCTTTCATTGCATAGAAATATGCTGGGCTAAAACTCATGGTCCTGTTAGAAAGATGAAAGGGAGAGTGATTATTGGGAGGTACCTGGAGTCTCTGCTACACTTAGTTTTCCACTCAACACAAAGTTATCTGTGAATCAACTTTTTTAATAACCCAAGGCAGTTTGAGATAAATGTGTCTTTACCCAAAATGTGTTTTAGAGGTAGCTGGGGGGTGGGTAAAGAAGAGATTTGTTGAGTATAAACTTAAACTCTATGTATGATCACTTACACCCTAATTAGAATTTTCTCTTTCTGGCTTCTTAGCAAAAGCATGTGATAGGAGCCCACAATAAAATTTAAAGGACTACTTCAGGACTTTTACTCTCTTAGTAACATGATACACAAATTTAACAAAACACAAGACTTAACACTGTTTTTCCCCCAGAGATCACAGTGTCTCTGAAAATATACAGAATCTAATTTCTTAGAAGCACAGTGTGGTGAGGAATGTCAGCAAAATGATGGCGTAGGTAGCCACAAACTCTGGTTCCTCACAGAAACATCAAAAAATAAGCAGAAACTGTCAGAACCAACTTTTCCAGAATTCTGGAAAAAACCCAAAGGTTTACAGCAACCAAGCAAAATCTCCTTCCCGAGAAGGCTGAGATACTGGACATAATAGATAAAAACTTTAAATCAACTATCTGAAATATGCTTAAAGAGCTACAGGAAACCATGAACAATGAAATAAAGGAAACCAGAAAAATGATGTAGAAACAAAATGAGAATACAATAAGGAGACAGAAATTATAAAAAGGAAGCATTAGAATTCTGGAGCTGAAAAGTACAATAATTGAAATAAAAAACTGACTAGAGGGGCTCAATGGCATATTTGAGCAGGCAGAAGACAGAATTAGCAAATGTGAAGATAGGACAATTGCAATTATCAAGTCTGAGGAGCAGAAAGTAAAAATAATGAAGAAAAGTGAACACAGCCTAAGGGACCTGTGGGACACCAACAAGAGGACCAATAATGCATTATGGGAGTCCCAGAAGAAGAGATCGAGAAAGGATTGGAAAGAATATTTGAAGAAATAATGCCTGAAAACTCCCCAAATTTGATAAAAATGCATTAATCTACACATTCAAGAAGCTCAACGATCTCCAAGCAGGATAAACTCAAAAGATGCACACTGAGACACACTATAATGGAACTGTTGAAAGGTAAAGACGAAGAGAATCTTGAAAGAAGCAAAGAGAAGTGACTTGTCACATACAAGGGATCCTCAAGAAAATGAAATCTGATTTCTCAGCAGAAACCTTGGAGGTTAGAAGGAAAGTGAAATAACGTATTTAAACTGTTGGAAAAAAAAATTGTCAACCAAGAATTTTGTACCTGGTAAAAAGCTATTTTTCTAGAATGAAGGAGAAATTAAGACATTTTCAGATAAACAAAAGCTAATGGAGTTCCTTATGAGTAGACCTGACCTATAAGAAATGCTTAAGGAGTACTTCAGGCTGACATGAATGGACACCAGACAGTAACTCGAAGCCATATGAAAAAATAAAGAACACTGGTAAAGAACACAAGTAAATGTAAAAAACTTTTGGTTTGTAACTCTTCTTTTTTTATATGATTAAAAAGGCAATTTCAGATAATAATTATAAATCTATGTTAACGGACAATGTATAAATATGTAATTTTGACAATAACAATATTATTCCTTTCCCTAAAGGAAGAGAGATGTATAGGAGCAGAGTGTGTATACTACTGAAACTAAGTCGGTACTATTCAAAATACATTACTAAAAGTTTAACATGTTAAGGGAAATCTCCAAGATAACCAGCAAGAAAATAACAATATACAGAAAAGTAAAGAAGAGGATCAAAACCATACACTATAAAAAATCAACTAAATACAAAAAAGGCAGTAATGGAGAAACTGAGGAACAAAAACCACGTAAGACATATAGAAAGTAAATAGCAACATGGCAGAAGTGAGTCCAGCCTTATTAGTAATTACTTTAAATGTTAACAAATTAAGCTTTACAATTAAAAGTCAGAGATTGACAGAATGGGTAAAAACACAAGAACCATCTACATGCTGTCTACAAGAGAATCACTTTAAATACAAAGACACAAAGAGGTTAAAAGTAAAAAGATGGTTAAAAAAATAGCCTATGCAAATAGCAACCACAAGGGAAGTGGGGTGGCTATATTACCTGACAAAATAGATTTTAAGTTAAAAAAGTATTACAATGGACAAAGAAAGATACATATTGATAAAAATGTTCAATCCATCAAGAAGGTACAGCAATTATAAACATATACATACCTAAAAATGGACCCCTGAAATATACGAAGCAAAATCTGACAGAACTAAAGGAAGAAATAGTTCTACAATAATAGGTGGAGGGGCGCCTGGGTGGCTCAGTCATTGAGCGTCTGCCTTTGGCTCGGGTCATGATCCTCAGGGTCCTGGGATCGAGCCCCGCATCGGGCTCCCTGCTCAGCAGGAAGCCTGCTTCTCCCTCTCCTACTCCCCCTGCTTGTGTTCCTGCTCTCGCTATCTCTCTCTCTCTGTCAAATAAATAAAATCTTTAAAAAAAATAATAGGTGGAAACTTCAATAACTATCAATAATATATAGAAAAACCAGACAGAAAATCAATAAAGAACTAGAGGACTTGAAGAATACTATAAACCACTGGACCAAACAGACACATACAGAGCACTCTGCCCACCAAGAGCAGAGTACACATTCTTCTCAAGTACATATGTAACATTCTCCAGGACAGACCATAACTTAGGTCACAAAACAAGTCCTAATAAATTTAAAGAGACTAAAAATATACAAAGTGTCTTTTCCAATCACAATGGGATGAACTAGAAATCAGTAACAGAAGGAAAACTGGAAAACTCACAAATGTGTGGAAATTAAACAATGCACTCTTAACCAATAAGTCAAAGAAGAAATAATAAAGGAAATTAGAAAATAATTTGGGAAAAATGAAAACAACATAATGTACCAAAAGTTATCAGATGCAGCAAAAACAGTGCTCAGAGAGAAATTCTTAGCTGTAAGTGTCTACATTAAAAAAGAAGAAAAGATCTCAAATCAGTAACTTAACTGTATACCTGAAGGGACCTAAAAAAAAAAAAAAGAAGAGCAAATCAAACCCAAAGCTAGAATAAGGAAGGAAATGAAAAGATTAGAGAGGAGATAAATAAAGTAAAGAACAGAAGAAAAAAATCAAGAAAACCAAAAGTTGATTCTTTGAAAAGATCAACAAAACTGACAAACTGTAGCTAGGGTAACTAAGAAAAAAAGAAAGAAGACTCAAATTACTAACATCAGAAATGAAAAAGGGGACATTACTATCAACTTTACAGAAGTTAAAAAGATTATAAGAGAATACTATGAATAACTGTACACCAACAAATTGGGGAACGTGGGTGAAATTCACACATTCCTACAAACGCACAAACTATCAAAACTGACTCAAGGAGAAACAGAAATTCCAAATAGACCTATAACAATAAGGAGAGTGAATCAGTAATCAAAAACTTCCCAACAGAGAAAAGCCCAGGACCACATAGCTTTATTGGTTAATTTTACCAAACATTTAAAGAACTAACAACAATCCTTCTCATACTCTTCCAAAAAATTGAAGCAGAGCGAATACTTCCTGACTCTATAAAGCCAGCATTACCCTGATATCAAGGCCAAATACACGACAAGAACAGAAAACTACAGACCAATAGTCCTTATAAATACAGATGCAAAAATCCTCCACAAAATACTGGCTAACCAGATTCAGCAGCACTTTAAAAGCATTATACACCATGATCAAATGTAATTTATCCCAGGAATGCAAGGTGGCTCAATATATGAAGGTCAATCAGTGTAATATACCACATCAACAGAATGAAGAAAAAAACCCACATAATCACCTCAATTGATGTAGAAAAAGCATTTGACAAAAAGAATACCTTGTCATGATAAAAAAAAAAAAAACAAAACAAAACAGTAAACTAGATATAAAAAGGAACTTCCTCAGGGATGCCTGGGTGGCTCAGTCTGTTGAGCATCTGCCTTTGGCTTGGGTCATGATCCTGGGGTCCTGGGATTGAGTCCCGCCTTGGGCTCCTTGCTCAGTGGGGAGCCTGCTTCTCCCTCTGCCTGCCCCTCCCCCAGCTTGTGCACACGCACGCATGCTCTCTCTGACAAATAAATAAAATCTTTTAAAAAAAGGAACTTGCTCAAAGTGATAAAGGCCATATGTGAAAAAAACCACATCTGACATCATACTCAATGGTGAAAACCTGAAACCTTTTCCCCTAAGATCAGGATGAAGACAAGGATGCCCACTTTCATCACTTTGCTATTCAACACAGGACTGGAAGTTCTAACCAGAACAATTAAGCAAGAAAGGGAAATAAAAGGCATCCAAATTAGAAAGGAAGAAGTAAAACTATCTCCATTTGCAGATGACATGATCTTATACATATAAAACTCTAAAGAATCCAAAAAACTGTTAGAGAAAATAAACAAATTCAACAAAGTTGCAGGATACAAAATCAACACCAAAAAAATCAGTCATATTTCTATACACTAGCAATGAACAATCTGAAAAGGAACTTAAGAAAACAATTTCATTTACAATAGCATAAAAAGGAATAAAATATTTGAAAATAAATTTAACCAAGGAGGTGCAAGAGTTGTACACTGAACTACAAAACATTGCTGAAAGAAATTAAAGACCTAAATAAATGAAAAGATATCCATGTTCATGGACTGGAAGACTTGAAATCATTAAGATGACAATACTACCCAAAGCAATATATAGACTCAATGCAATCCCTATCAAAATCTCAATGGCAGGGTGCCTGGGTGGCTCAGTCAGTTAATCGTCTGCCATTGGCTCAGGTCATGATCCCGGAGTCCCAGGATTGAGTCCCACATGGGGCTCCCTGCTCAGCTTCTCCCTCTTCCCTTCACCCTGCTTGTGCTCTCTCTCTCTCTCTCTCTCTCTCTCTCTCACTTTCTCTGTCTCTCTCAAATAAATACAATCTTTTAAAAAAATCTCAATGGCAGAAATGAAAAAACTCATCCTAAAACTTTTATTGAAAATTAAGGAACTTCAAAGAGCCAAAATAATCCTGAAAAAGAGCAAAGTTGGAGGACTCACACTTCCTAATTTCAAAACTTGCTACAAAGCTACAATAATCAAAACGGTGTGATACTAGTATAAGGATAGACATAAAGACCAATGGAATAGAATTGAGAGCCTAGAAATGTGCCTTCCTATCTATGGTCTACTGATTTTTGACAAGGGTGCCAAAACCATTCAATGAGGAAGGGACAGTTTCTTCAACAAATGGTGCTGGTATAACTGAACATCCACATACAAAAAAAAATAATAAATTTGGACCCTTACCTTATACCATATATAAAAAATTAATAGAGACCAAAAACCCAAATTTAAGAGCTAAAACTATAAAGTTCTTCAAAGAAAACACAAAGAAAAAACTTTATGGCATTGGATTTGACAAAGATTTCTTGGATAGGATACCAAAAGCATAGGCAACAAAAGAAAAAAAAATAAAGTGAACTTCATCAAAATTAAAGCCCTTTGTGCATCAAAGGACGCTATTATAGAGTAAAAAGGCAACATGAACTAGGAGAAAGTATTTACAAATCATATATCTAATAAGAGAGTAACATCCAGAATACATAAAGAACTCCTACAACTCAACAACAAGAGACAACCCAATTTAAAAATGGGCAGACGACCTGAATGAACATTTCTCCAAAGAAGATGTACAAACAGCCAATAAGCACATGAAAAGATGCTCCACATCATTAGTCAATAGGAATGAAAACCAAAACCATAATGAGTTACCACTTCACAAGTACTAGGATGAATACAAAAAACAACAACAGAAAATAACAAGTATTGGAGGGGATGTGGAGAGACTGGAACTCTTGTGGTGGGAATGTAAAATACTGCAGCTGCTGTGGAAAAGAATTTGGCAGTTCCTGAGAAAGTTAAACAGAGAATCACCATATGACCCAGCAATTTTACTCCCAGGTATATACGCAAAAGAATTGAAAACAGGGGCCCAAACAGATACTTGTGTATCACGGCAGCATTATTCATAATAGCCAAAAGGTGGAAACAACCCAAGTGTCCAGGAACTGATAAATGGATAAATAAAATGCAGAATGGAATATTACTCAGCCATAGAAAGGAATGAAGTTCACATACATGCGATGACACGGATGAACCTTGAAAATGTTGTGCCAAGTGAAAGAGTCAGATTCAAGTAAGTCAGGACTCAAAGTGTATGAATACACTTATATGAAATATCTAGAGTAGGCAAATTTGTAGAGACAGAAAGTAGATTAGAGGGTATCAGGGAGTGGGGGGAGGAAGGAATGGGGCATTACTGTTTTAATGGGTACAGAGTTTGAGGTGATAAAAAATTTTTTTTGGAAATAGTGGTGTGATGGTCACACAATTTTACAAATGCCATTAATGCTAGTGAATTGTACAGTTAAAAATGGTAAAAATGGAAAATTTTGCTACATTATTTTGTCACAATAAAAAAATTTAAAAACCACCATGTGGCTTATCAGCTAAATACACAATTTTTTGCAAACGTATACTCACTTATCCCTTCGTTCTCCTTCCTGAAACAGCTTGCTGTGATTCAGGCAGATGTTTTCACACATACAGTTTTCCTTCTCAGAAACTTCACAGCCAGCGTGAATCTGAGGCATGAGAACTTGAAGGAAGGATCTTTAATGCTAAGCAGTGTTACCAGCACCTTATTTTTGTTAGACAAAATAGAATCCATTAAGCAAATATTTCCATGGCACCTACTATGTGTCTGGCACTATTCTAGAGACAGAAGAGAGCAGTAAACAAAAGATGGATATGCCTGCCTACACTGCCATTCAGGCTGATGTTCTCATGGATTTCGGAAGCACTCTCGACATCGAGACAATGACATGCCTGGGAGAACCAGCTTAGGAAGAGCAGGGAAACCTGGGAGCTCAACAGGCCAAGCTCCACCTGCCTCCCCACCTCTGCGATAGTGACGTCTAGAGATTAGAAAGCTTTTAAGCACCTGCTCCCACCTGAGAAGGCCTGGCACAGCCACTCTGAACATCCTTTGATGGTTTCTCTGGGTTTTCCCCGGTAACAACTGGTAGCCTTCTGCCATATTGTCTTGGTCAGGCCAGCTCTAACAAAGTACCAGAGACTGGGTGGTTTATACACCACAGACATTTCTTTTTCTCACAGTTCTGGAGGCTGAAAGTGCAAGATCAGGGTAGGAGAATGATCAGGTCTAGGGAAGTTCTCCTTCTGGGATGCAGATTGCTGACTTCTCATTGCATACACACTTGGTGGAAAGAGAGCTCTCTGGGTCTCTTCTATCAGGGCACGAATCTCATTCATGAGGGCTCCATCTTCATGACATCATTACTTCCCAAAGGCCATAGCTCCTAATACTATCACACTAGGGCTTAGGATTTCAATATATGAATTAGGGGAGGCCCAACCAATCAGTGCATAACACCTTTGGGATGAAAACAAACAGGTATTTTGGCTCTACTTGGATCCAAGGGCCCGAGGCCAATGTAGCGTAGGAAAATCCAGTCTTCCAAATTGGCCAGCCTCACTCCTTGCAGTGGTACATTGGAGTTTGGAGCCAAAGCCCCAGCAAATAATAAAAAGGAACACTTTGCTTTATCTTATACTCTGGGCATAGATTTCCCTCGGAGACCCCCTGGAACCAGGTCATAGGGGCAGGATCCAGATTCTGCGCTCTCCTGGCCAAACACATCCTGAACCATATTGATCTCATCCTTTAGCAGACTCCCACTTACCAATCTCAGACATATGGCCTAAATAAATGTGCTGCTAAACCTAACTTTCAATTTCTTCATTTGGCAAAATGGGACCAACAATACAGTCTTCATGTATTTGATGTGAAGGTTAAATGGCTTGAAGTATGCAAAATACTTAACACTGTGCCTGGCTATCATAGCAGGTACTCAAAAAACAGTTGCTATTTTTCTACAATTATTTAATTACAAGCAACATGGTGAATATATTTAAAGGGTGAAAACAAATACTCTACAGCAATGAGTTTCAAATTTCAACTTAAAAAACAAAAACACCACAACCCTACTAGGGGCACCCGGGTGGCTCAGTCGGTTAAGCACCTGACTCTTGATTTCGGCTCGGGTCATGATCTCAGGATTGTGAGATCAGTCCCCACCTCGGGCTCCGTGCTCAGCACAGAGTCTGCTACATATTCCCTCTGGAGCACTCCCTTTGCCCCTCCCCCTGCTCATACTCGCTCTAAATAAATAAATAAATAAAATCTTTAAAAAAAACAAAAAACAAAAAAACCTGCTAATGTACTGAAACACAGATTTGTGAGTCCCACTCTGAGATACTTAAGTCTGGGGCCAGACCCGCTAGTTCTAACAAGCTCCTGGGTGATGCCGACAAGTGTATCGAAACAACTTCACAAACTCCAGATGAATATACTGTCCTCAAACTGGATTACTTACAAAATTTAGTTTCTCATCAAAAACAACAAAACCGCATGCAAATCCCACAACTTCTCTTTTCTGGATTATGTGTGACAAAGGATTCATCAAATACTGCATCAGAGATTGGCTTAGCTGCTCTCCAAACCTGTTCCTCTTGCCTCCAGCTAGACTATATCTCCCTGCCTCCAGTCCAGTTAGATGTGGCCTCATGACCAAGTTCTGTCCAACAGAAGCAGGCAAAGCAATGTGCAACACTTTTAGGCTTAGCACAAACTCTTCCCCATGTGATCCTCTTTTCCTTTCCTCATTCACTGGCTGGGGAGGGAGGGTTCCAAGGCCCTAAGGGATGTGGAAGCCACAGGATGGAAGGCACCTGGTCCCTGAGTGAGCACATGGAGAACCACCTGCCAGTCTCTTGCACTGGCCCATGACATGAGATACAAATGAACTTTTCTTATGTTAGGCCACTGAAATTTGGGGCTGGTCTGTTTTAACAGCCAGCATTACCTTAATACAAACATCCACACTGATGAAAAGCCAAGTAGCATGCTTTAACCAAAAGAGAAAAGCCTCCTAACACCTATTCTCTTGCAAGTGGAATAGAGGCAATTTTTCAAAAGATATGTGAGCTTTAAAATCAAACCAAAAAATTAAAATTAAGAAGGCGTTACTGATTCTCAAGTCATGAAAGCCTCACATCAGCTCCTATAAACTAATGTCAAACAGCATTACTCAATGTCAGCATTTAAGGAGAGTAACAGGTTGTATACAACCTCACCTGTACGTCCTTTCAGGGAGGAAGTTTAACAGGTTACCAGCTAACAGGTTAACAGGGAGGTTAACATCTTCCCCAATCTTCTATATAAATAAAAATTTCAAAACATACGAAAAAGTTGAAAGATGAATAAAGAGCACACCCTTTCACCCACCACCTAGATATACATGGTATGTGTATTTTTTTTTTTTGACTGAACTTTTTGAAAGTAAGCTGCATGCGTTAGGACTCATACATTTGACCCCTGAATACTTTAGCTTACAACTCCAATTAATATGTACATTCTCCTGTATAACCTCAATTATCTCACCTAAGAAAAATAACAGTAATTCCCTGATGTCATCTAACATCAAGCCGGTATTCAAACATCCCTGATTGTCCCCAAAACATTTTATAGCTTATTTCCATGAACCAGGAACCAGTCAAGTTTCCTGTGCTATGACTGCGTATCCTTCTTTGGTCTCCATTAGCTTAGAACACTGGCTTAGTCTGCTCAGGCTGCTAGAACAAAATACCGTAGACTGGGTGGTTTAAACAACCAACATTTATTTCTCACGGTTTTGGAGGCTGGGAAGTTCAAGATCAAGGTGCTGGCAGATTCAGTGTCTGATTAGAGCCCTCTTCCTAGCTTTGTGGATGGCTGCCTTCTCCCTGTATCCTCACATGATAGAGAGACAGGGAGCTTTGGTCTCTTCCTCTTCTTAGAGGGGCACTAATCCCATCATAGAGGCTCTACCCTCGTGAGCTCATCTAAACCTAATTACCTCCCCCAAACCCCACTTCCAAATAGCATCACCTTAGAGATTAGGACTTCAACAAATGAATCTTGGGAGGTACAATTCAGTCCATAACAGACACTTAACCTGTCTTTTTGTTTCCCTTGACATAGACTTCTTGAAGAAAACAGGAGGATGGTCTTGTAGGTTACCCTGTGTTTGGGATGTCTAATTGTTTGCACATGGTATTTGATAGCTTGTTTCTCTATCCCCTGTATCTCCTGTAAACTGGAAGATGTGCCTAAAACCTCAATTCAATTCAAATAAAACATTTGGAGGATGAATACTACATAGGTGAAGCCATATGCTTCCTACCGCATCTCAGCAGGAGGCATGTACTACTAGATAGTTAGTTCCACAAGGATCAAGGATAAATTTGAGGACTTGGATATAAGATGGTGACTGCTGGACCTCTCCACCATAAAGATACTTTCTTTCCTCTGCGAGAGGCAAGCGATCTGTGGTGCGATCCTTGGCACCGTTTAAGTACCATGTACCCCAACAACCTCTCACCTACGGCTTTGGAATTCATTGAAAATCCTTGTCTCCATCACTGAGGGTTGTGAAATGGTGATTTTCGAATTACATCATTCCAAAAAGGTTACCTTCAGAAAGTTCTAAGAAACACTTTCAGGAAATGTCACTTTCTCATTTTAAGATTCATTTTACTTCCATTTATTACTTTTAAATAACTGCAAGTTTTCTTTATGCCTAGACAGTCCTTTAAAAAGAACATCTTAATATCCAAGGAAAATGCTAACACCTGTGTTCTCTTAGTTTTAATGTATTTTTTGCTACATGAAAGTTGCTTTATTTTTCAACAAAGTTTCCATTGCGAAAGTAATGTGTCAGTGTCATAGAAATTTCAAGCCATTCAGAAGAGTACAAAGGGAAAAAAGTAACACCTCCCCTCCCACTCTCCCAACAAATGGTTCTACAACAGCAGGATAACCACTGCTAAGTAAGTTTGTATCTGCTTCCAGAGAAGCATAAATCATATATAAATGTGCGCACATGTTTATGTGCATACTTTATATAATTTTTAAAGAATAAATGAGATGATACTATGCAGACTATTCTGCGCCTTGTTGTTTCTCCCCACAACGGCGTGTGTGGGTGGCTGCACAACACCTCTTTTTTACCAGCTGCATAGTATTCCTTGGCAGGAATGTGCTGTAACTTAACCAGTCCCTTCTTGAGTACTGCCCCTTGGTTCTGGGACAACAAATATTGCCATCTATGTAACGTGCTAGTGTAAGTATTTTTGAAGGACACAGTCCAAGAATTGAGACTGCTGCCTAAAAGAGTAGGGTAGGGGGGCGCCTGGGTGGCTCAGTTGTTAAGCGTCTGCCTTCAGCTCAGGTCATGGTCCCAGGGTCCTGGGATCAAGCCCTGCATCGGGCTCCCTGCTCGGCGGGAGGCCTGCTTCTCCCTCTCCCACTCCCCCTGCTTGTGTTCCCTCTCTCGCTGTGTCTCTCTCTGTCAAATAAATAAAATCTTTAAAAAAATAAAAAAATTTAAAAAATAAATAAAAGAGTAGGGTAGGTATGTTGTAAATTTTTTCTCGGTATTAACAAATAGCCCAACCCCCCCCCCCAAAAAAAGTCAGTGCCGCTCATCCCCACTAACTGAATGCTGATGCATTTTTAAATTACAGCAGACCTTTACTGAATGAGCCTCGAGTAGCCAAGCTGGCCAAAGAATCACAACGTCTAAAGTGAGAATGAGAACTAGTACTTACCAAGTGTTTATCAGCCACTGCACTTGAGCTTTACAACGTCTCAACAATACACTAATCCTGTGAGGTGAGTGACACTGTCCCCGTTTTTTGAAAAGAGGAAAGCGGGACTCTGAGAGCTTACCCAATGTTATGCAGCTTTGTAAGTAACAGAGCCAGCATCTGAACCCAAGGGATGTGGTGCCAAAGCGAGCTGCCCCAAACTGGGGCCAAAGTGAGGGGCTCTTAAAAAAACAAAAAAGAGGGCACCTGGGTGGCTCAGTTGGTTAAGCGACTGCCTTCGGCTCAGGTCATGATCCTGGAGTCCCGAGATCGAGTCCCGCATCCGGCTCCCTACTCGGCGGGGAGTCTGCTTCTCCCTCTGACCCTCCCCCGTCTCATGTGCTTGCTCTCATTCTCTCTCTCTCAAAATAAATAAATAAAATCTTAAAAAAAAAAAAAAAAAAAACACAGTACGGGGAAAGTGGGACTAGCGCGCACACGAGAGAGAACCAGAGTGAACTGACACAGTCTGTTGATACCACCTTTCCCTGCCTCCGACACTTGCTATTTCTGCTGCACAGATTTGCCGGGCCCAGGAACTTTCGGAGGGCACTTAGTCACGTACAGGGGCAGACAGCTGAGAGCTCCCTGCCCTGACAAAACAAGTTGCCAGGTGAGCTCCCGGTCCACTGCTGCACGCAGCTCCCATCACAGGGCGCGGGGGGGGGGCGCGCTGCTTTCAACGTCCCTGGAGGAGAGTATGGTCTGTGGTCACCGGCCCTTACAGCTACCTGGGTCTGTTGTCAGGGAGGAGTGCTTGTAACTGTCCCTTGCCATTTAAATGTTGAGCATTCACAGTGTGTCTCTTACTGTCCTTGGGTCCTCTGCATCTAAGCAAGCGCTTAAGATGGGATCTCTCGGTGTGAGTCACTCCTAGTAAAACACCAACTCTTCGCCGGGGATAGTAAAATAAAAAGGACGGAGGGAAAGGAAGGAAAATCTCTTTCCCCTTTCCTGTTTGGTCTCCATTCCAGGCACAGGGCTCCAGAAGTTCCATGGGTACAATCAACAGTTGAAAGGTCACAGAAAATGGATAACGTAATATAGTTTAAAATGGGGGAGAAGTGGGCATCAAACTGGATTTGAGGAGCATCTTAAAATGCCATCACAAATGCCACAGAATGGAGGCGAGGACACACCAAGAGGTAATTCGGCTTCCATAATTCAAAAATCGGAAAGCACAAAAGGGTATATGGTGATGTTTCCCTCCCACCTCATGTCACAGCCCACCTAGTTCCTCTCCAGCAAAAAAAAGCCAATGTTACTAGTCTACTGACTGTCCTTCCAGAGATATTTTATACCAGCAAACTTATATAATCACAATTTATTTTATGGCTATATATAGTTACTTATCATAACTTATTATAAATATTAAAGCTTTCCCTTGGAGATTAAAGTGCCACTTAAATATTTTTAAAGGGGCAGAAATTAACATTTTTTTAAATTTCAAAGAGTTTTGAAACTTGCAGTTGAACTCTTCACTCATAAAAACTTACCAACATTTAAAAATGAAATTGTTTACCTCCAGAAATTAAGTTGGGCACCCGACACCCAGCAGATACTTAACAAATGTTTCCTTAGGTCTTTTTGTCCTTTATTACTCAGAGGCAACAGGACAATTACTCACTTCCTCTACTGATATCAAGAAATGAAATCTGTTTTCTTACTATTATTAACAAAGAGAAGTCCTGAAAATTTGTACTATATTCGCTTAAGTGTTCAAAGATTTTCATACTGAATTTTTAAAAATCAGAATCCCTATCCAGATAGCCCCCAAGAAATAATGAATAATTAGCTAATCAAATGACATTAGAATTCAAATGAAGGGTGTGTGTGCGCTAAAACAGAAGACTAGATATCCAAGAGACAGAGAACTGTTTTCTCACAGTTACAGGCAAAATATTCACATCAAAATATTAATATCTGGCAGAACCTCGGACATTGCATATTGACAAACTAAATTTCTTAGTATATTTCAAAGTAACACTAAAACCGAAAATGACACAGAATGTTATGAGATGATGTTGCCTTTTCTGAACAATCATCAATCAAACCAGATTTCAGTACCACAAAATGACACGGTACACTGCAGCAGGGCCCCAATGACGAAAAAATTGAGATGAGTTTAAAAAGTACATAATCAGCACAGGAAAATTCCACTACTGTTTGTAGGCCTTAAGATAAAGGTGACTGAGTTCCTAAGAACATGGAGTACTCCCTCAGGAAAAAAATATTTTTAAATCCTCATTTTCCATGCGCTCGAACGTGTATTTATGAGCCTGTCCAGTCTACCTTCTAGAAGTATTCCACACTGTGCTTTAATGAAATGGATCTAGAGGCTATAAAAAAAAATATTTTCATGGTGGGGCGCCTGGGTGGCTCAGTTGGTTAAGCGACTGCCTTCGGCTCAGGTCATGATCCTGGAGTCCCTGGATCGAGTCCCGCATCGGGCTTCCTGCTCGGCAGGGAGTCTGCTTCATCCTCTGACCCTATCCCCTCTCAGGTGTTCTCTCTCTCTCATTCTCTCTCTCTCAAATAAATAAATAAAATCTTTAAAAAAATATATATATATATATATATTTTCATGGTTATCTACAGACATAGAAGGGCAATCTTCATTTGCATTCTCTCTCATAGTCAGCCACCTGAAATGACAACATGCTTCAACTCCCCACCCTGCTAGCTGCTCAGTAGGCCTCCTAGCTTACCTGCAGCCTTGGCATGAGTCATTTGTCACCCACTGACACAAACCACAGAGCTCAAGAGTGGCCACGTATCGAGGCCAAAGTTTGAATTCACATCTGTAATTTGCAATAACCAAACTCGGTCTTAGACCTGGTCCTGTTTCAGTGACAGATCTGTTTAGGTCTCTACCTCTTTAAAACTAGAGGAATCCTGACAGCACTTTGTAACCTTGGAGGCCATGAGCCTGGGCTGTCAACCACGGATCAAGAGACCCTAGAAGCAAGGCCCAGGGCCAAGGGTAATTTTCACATTAAAGATTCAGGTTTCTGCTTTCCATCCTTTATCAGGGAACCCTGAATGGAAACTGAATGGAGAGATCCCTCCAGTAAAAGTGATGAAGTAAAACGTTCCCTACTGGGAATAGTCATGAGGTGGGCTCATCTATTTCCCATATGAGGATGCCCACCTGGGCCTTAACTCTGCTGAATTCAATTCAAAAAGAGCATACCTGTTTCCACTTTGGAGTCATAACGGGAGGGGGGGTGTGTGGCGAGAGGGATGATTCAGATTACAGCTAACTGACATCCATGTAATAACGGAAGATTTGTGCTGACCACTCTGCGCGGAACACAGCGTGTGTCATTAAATCCAGAAAAGGAAGGTGGCATCAGCCCACCCTTCACAACAAAAGAACGGCTGACTCCGGAGTTAAAACCACTCACTACTTTTCCTCTTCATCCACTTATAAACGGATCTTCAAAGTCACGTCCATGTTAAAATCTGAAGAACACAAAGGCTCCTCTTCCCTTGGAGAAGCCAAGTACCTGGGTATAACGTCCCACCTGGACAGAAGAGCGGGAGGCGTGCCCATATACCCGACTAGGCCGGATCACGGCGGTGGACCACTCTGGATCCGGGATCACGCTCACCTATCACAGCGCTTCAGGCTCCGACTTTATTAACAGGACACCCGGGAACATAGATCTCAGAAGTGGGCGCTCACCCAGGTTGACCATGGATGTGTGGCATCCATCAGGCCCCGGCCGCCCATACCCAAGCCCAGAAACCCTAAGCCCTCGCCCCCACCCTCACTGTGGCCTGCTTCTTGGGGTGACGGCGTCCCCAGGGTAGTCACCCGCCGCGGCACACAGACCCTGTTGAGCTGAACTAGGGCGGAGGTGGGGGCGGGGGGCGGGTGCGGAAGCGCGATGCGGGGGGCGGGGGGGGCGCAAAACAGAACCCGGCGGACAGAACCAGGCCACCTCTGTGCCTTTCATTTTCCTGGCTCCCCAATTAAGAAACGTCAAAATGGGCTGGAATTCTTTTTAACGGTAAGAGAAAGCCAGAAAATGCAGACAGTTGACCTTGGGAACCAACCCCGTGGCAGCGGGAAACGGAAAAGAAACACGTTGGCAAGTGAAGGGGGAGCGCAGCGCAGAGCGGGGCGGGGTCCGGGGGAGCGCAACGGCCGGGCGGCCGGAGGGGTGTCGGGGTGGTGGGCGCGGTAGGGGGTGCTCACCATAGATCATGGCCAGCCCCGTCTCGTGCAGAAAGCGCACCCGGCGGTGCTTGAAGAGCCAGATGGTGAGGATGGTGAGCGTGAGCAGCAGGATGAAGGTGAGCAGGCTCACGCTGTCTTGCCGGTGGCTCTCCTCCGCCTCCTTCTCCGTGGCGAGCTCCTCCATGGCGCTGCTGTCCTCGGCCGCCGCCCCAGAGGAGGCCGCGGCCGCGGCGCGCAGCCCCCGACCCAGCAGCAGCGGTAGCAGCGGCAGCAGCAGCAGCCGCGGTGGCAGCGCCCGGGCCGCCCGTCCCGGGCCGAGGCGCGCCGCGTCACCAGGCTCCATGGTCCCCAGGGCCGCCCGCGCCTCCTGCGCGCGGGGGACCAGCAGCCCGCGCCGTCGGCGGGTTCCCGCGGCGCCGCCGACCTGCCCGGGTGGCCGCGGCCGCCGCAGCTCCTCCCCCCGCGCGCGCCGGGCCGGGGCTGCGCCGGGAGCCGCGTGGGGGAGGGGCGCGCGCAGTGCGCAGGATCGCCAAGCACCGCCCCCCGCCCGCGCACCTGTTCGGCCCCCAGCCGCGCGGCGCAGTGCGGACCGCGCTCCCGGCCGCCGGGGCCCGCGCGGCGGGGTTCCTCCGACTCAGGGGGAGCGGCCGTCGGCCCCGGGCCTGCCTGCGCTCCTCGCCGGGCCCCGGCGTACCTGGCCGGGCCGTCTGGGGTCGCGGGGCCCGCTTCCTAATCGCGACGCCAGAGGTCGCCGGTGCCTGGCAGGAGCGTCAGCTTGGATTCGCGCGCTGGGGGATCTCGGGTCCTGTCTCTGGGGCCACCGCGAAGTGTTCCATCTCAGGCCAGAGTGCGGCTGTCCTGAGCCCAGTAAAACGGGGGTGGGGGGAGGCGGGGGGCGGGGCCTGGGGAAGCGAAGATTCGCGAAGCAGCGTTGCCGCCTCCACCTCTCTTTCCACAGCTCGCACAGTGCCTTCCAGCTTTCAGGGCCTCCCAGACTCTACCAGGCTTCATTCAAACCTCTGCTCTAAGTCTGTCCCAAAGTGAGGACTGATAACGGGTTGGAATGGGGTGCAAGCGTTAAAATAGCTCCCTCACCACTTGGGGACTAGACTGACTTCTTATTCTGGACTGTGTAACTAGCCCTGTTGGGGAACAGGGTTGAACCAGAAGGAACTGAACACTTGCCATTCCTGCTAGATGAGCAGCGGGGGGTGAGGGTGGAGATTACCCTGGTGGCCCTTTTATGTTGACCTAATGGTAGCCCAGGGAGTCTTTGGATGATTCTTAGGACAGCTCTGGAAAAAAATTAAAAAGTGGACTCTGGAGGATAACGCCGCTTGGAACAATTCCTCAGGAACTAGAATTTTCGATCCAACTTGTTCCTCTGGTCAAGGAAGAAAAGAGATTGGATTCTTTTTTTTTTTTTTAAGATTTGTTTTTATTTTTAAGTCATCTCTACACCCAACATGGGGCTCGAACCTATAACGCCAACAACAAGAGTTGCATGCCCTACCTAACTGAGCCAGCCAGGCACCCCTGGAGTGACGGAATTCTCAATCACTGAATTCCCAGTGCCTAACCCTGTGCTCATAAGTTTATTCAACTGCTCTGAAATTCATATTAACGATTCATGTTTTCTCTCCCAGAGGAGTTTGCATTTTGTTTTTAAGATTTTATTTATTTATTTGACAGAGACAGCGAGAGAGGGAACACAAGCAGGGGGAGTGGGAGAGGGAGGAGCAGGCTTCCCGCCGAGCAGGGAGCCCGACGCGGGGCTCAATCCCAGGACCCCGGGATCCTGACCCGAGCCGAAGGCAGACGCCCAACGACTGAGCCACCCAGGCGCCCCGAGGAGTTTGCATTTTTAAGAGAATTTCTGGAAGAAAGCTAAGCTTAACTAAAAAGAGTAAAGAGTAATAAGAATAGGGTAGGGATGGCATTAGGTAGGAAGGATATTTGGAGCACTGCAGCCCTCCTGGTTCCCCTCCAGGTGAACACTCTGCCAGGCTGCTTAGTACCTTCTTTAAAGCAGGGGAATCTCTTCAAGATTTTAGCTAACCTTGTTCCCAATTCGTCCCGACTGTACCCCAGCCCTTGCAAAAATCCATACATCTTGAAGTTCCATGCAGGTTCCCAATGAAATTGCAAACGCCAAAAACCTGGATAGTCACAGAGAAAGTTATACAACAACAAGAAGATGATCTAGTTTCTGGAGATACACTAAAATCCACGTTTGCTGAAAGCTGGTTATGTTGATCATTATATTTAATATAATGATTTAATAACCCCTCTTGGGTTCCTGTAAGTCGAGGACGGAACTTCTCTCTGCAGACTTCTTAGTACTTACGGCAGATCGTATTTTCAAACAATGCCCACAACCGTATTTCCAATTGTACCTGCTCTTCCAGAACTTGCCACTCCCCCATCAAAGGGTGGTATCTGTGTTCCCTCTCCCCTTGAACTTCAGTGGACCCTTGTGACCGCCTCAAAGAATACAATGTGGCAATAAAGACTGCAAAACTTGTGAAACCAGGTCATAAAAGACAATCTAGTTCCTGCCTGACTCACTCTCACACTCTTGCTGTCCACTCATTTTGGAGCCCTGAGCTGCCATGTAAAAAAATCTAGACTACAGTGAGATATCACATCACACCTGCTAGAAAGGCTATCATCAAAAAGACAAGAGACAGCAAATGCGGACGAGCCTGTGGAGAAAAGAGAACCCTCAGGCACTGTTGGTGGGAATGTAAATTGATACCACCACTATGGAAAACAGTGTGGAGGTCTGTCAGAAAATTAAAAATAGAACTACCACATGATCCAGAGATTCTACTTGTGGGTATTTACCCAAAGAAAGTGAAAACAGGATCTCAAATATTTATCTTCATTCCTATGTTTATTGCAGCATTATTCACAACAGCCAAGATAGGGAAACAACTTAAGTGTCTGTCAATAGATAACTAGATAAAGAAAATATGATGCACATATATATAGAGAGAGAGAGAGAGAGAGATTGAGATATATAGATATAGCTCTATACACACACAATGGAATATTCAGCCATGAGAAAGAAGGAAATCCTGCCATTTGCAACAGCATCGATGGATCTTGAGATCTCATAACTCAGTGAAATAAGTCAGGCAGAGAAAGACAAATATGTATGACCTCACTTATATGTGGGATCTAAAAAAGCTGAACTTGCAGAAACAGTAGAATATTGGTTACCAAGAGCTGAGAGGTGAGATAAAGGGGATATGTTAGTCAAAGAATACAAACTTGCAGTTATAAGATGAATACATTCTGGGGATCTAATGCACAGTGTTGCGATTACAGGTAACAATTCTGTAGTATATATTTGAAAGTTGCTAAGAGTGTAGATCTTATATGTGGTCACCACAAAGAGAGGAATAGTAATTATGTGACAAGATGGAGGTATTAGCTAACGCTAAGGTGGTAGTCCTAGCTCCAAAATGTAAGTATATCAAATCAACACGCTGTACACCTTAAGCTTACACAATGTTATATGTCAATTATATCGCAATAAAGCTGGAAATTTTTTAAAAAGAAATTGATCTACCTTGAAGCTGCCATGCTGGAGAAACCACGGAGAGACAACATAGCCAAACACAACAGGAGCGACAGCTTTTTTTGGTGTTTCCAGCCCAAATACCCCACACCTGAATGAGTGAGCCTTCAAATTATTTTATTCCCAGCCACCATCTTATGGTAAGCGTATGAGAGACTCCCAAGGAAGAACCACCTAGCTGAGCCTAATCAATGCCTGAATCTATGTGATGACCACACAATGATTTATGTTGTTTTAAGCTACTAAGTTTAACTGTGATTTCTTCCATAACAGTAGATAACCAAAAGAATATTTATGCTATAAAGAGATTGCCTCAGGTAGAATATGAGAAGATTTGTCCCAAGTATTCACAAATCTACACCAAAGAAAATGCTCAATTATCTATACATACTTATATATGAAAACTAACCTATGTGGGCGCCTGGGTGGCTCAGTTGGTTAAGCAACTGCCTTCGGCTCAGGTCATGATCCTGGAGTCCCGGGATCGAGTCCCGCATCGGACTCCCTGCTCAGCGGGGAGTCTGCTTCTCCCTCTGATCCTCCCCCTCTCATGCTCTCTGTCTCCCATTCTCTCTTTCAGATAAATAAATAAAAAATCTTTAAAAAAAAAAAAAGAAAACTAACCTATGCAATACAGGGGTTCTGATTCCAGTTAACACAGAATAATCACACTCAACCCATTCTCTCCCACTGAATAGGATGCGGGGATCAGTTATTTGAGGACTCTAAAAATATCAATTGTACCAGGTAAATTGAGGCAGAGCACCAGAATTTGAAGTAAAACAACAGGCAGTGAGTTTATAATTTTTTCCCTCCAGTAGCCACTGGACTGAACTAAAGGCAGTCCAAGCCCAGAAGGGGACATTGACATGGACAGAGTGAGCACCAAGAAGAGCAGAAAATAGACCTCCTTATGTTCAGAGAGAGTAGGGAAGTACACCAATTTTTCTTTTTTCCATTCTCTCACACCCTTGCCAATAGGCAATCCCCCATTGTGGCTGAGTCAACAGTGACAATGGAGGGAGCAGTGCTGCCAAAGTACCTAAAATGTTGAGGGGGGCGGGGAACCTTCCTCTCTGGTTTGGAATAGCCATGGTCCCAAGTCAGTGGAGGCAAATGCCCATTGATACACCTTTTTCTCACTCTCTCCTTCCTCCTGCTGCTTGGCTCCAGACATGGGTGAAGTTGCAGGAAGTGCATGCCAGAGAGAAGTAAATAAAGACTCAGATTTCTTGCCAAAGGATTGAAAAGAGGAACTCCAAGGAACTGCAAAGTCCCAGCAAGATTTTGGAGAGGGAGCAACTTGGGAAAACAACCCTATAGAGTTTATGAGCTCCTAAGTTCACCCTAACCTGCATGTGGATCTTATCCTAAACAGCATACCAAAGACTGTGAAAAACGAACTAAGAAACAGATCACCACCCAGATCTGAAACTAGCCACTGGATAAAACACTTGTGGGGCAAGTCAAAATAGCACTGCAAAATTTTTGAAGACTGAATTGACTTTGGAGCCATGATCCACAAAAGGCAGGCCAGAACTTGTGATCTGGAACCAACCATGTTGACTACAAGCTAAAACAAAAATATGAATACTCCTGTATAAGATTAACACAAGACACAAGGCCCCATCACATAATATTAAAAATGTCCAAGATATGGGGCACCTGGGTGGCTCAGTCGGTTGGGCGTCTGCCTTCAGCTCGGGTTGTGATCCTGGGGTCCTGAGATTGAGCCCCACATCAGGCTCCCTGCTCAGTGGGGAGTCTGCTTCTCCTCTCCCCCTGCTCGTTCTCTCTCTCTAATAAATAAATAAAAATAAATTTTAAAAAATGTCCAGGATACAACCCAAAAATTATTCAGTACATGAAGAACTATGAAAATCTCAACCATGGATTGCCTATTGAAAAGGTAATCAATCAAAAGACACCACTGCTGAGATGAAACATGACAGAGATGTTAGAATTATCTAAACAAGACTTTAAAACAGCTATTATAAAAATGCTCCAACAAGTAAGAGCAAATGATCTTGAAATGAATGGAAAGGTAGAAAGTCTCAGCAATGGATTAAAAGATAGGGGGTGCCTGGGTGGCTCAGTCAGTTAAGTGTCTGCCTTTGGCTCAGATCATAATCCCAGGTCCTAGGATAGAGCCCTGTGTCAGGCTTCCTGCTCAGCAGAGAGTCTGCTTTTCCCTATCCCTTTGCCCCTCCCTCCGCTTGTGCTCTCTCTCTTTCTCTCAATCTCGCTCTCTCAAAAAATAAATAAATAAATAAATCTTTTTTAAAAGCATTAAAAGATAAAATAAGGACCGAATTGAAATGCTATAACAGAAAAAATATAATAACTAAAATTTTAAAGGGATTAGATGGACTCAATAGCAGAATGAAGATGAGTCAGTATATTTGAAGATAAATCAATGGAAATGATCCAATCTTAGCAACAGAGGGGAAAATTGAGAAGTAAATAAAATATCCACATGCTCTTGTAGGATAATAACAAAATGTCTAACATTCATGTCTTTGGGGTCCCCAAGGCAGGAGAAAATGTGATGCAGAAAAAAAAAAAAATATATATATATATATGTATATATATGTGTGTGTGTGTATAAAGATAAAATAACTGAAAACATTCCAGTTTTACCAAAGACATAAACCTAAAGATTCAGGAACCTCAGCACACTCCAAATAGGATAAACTCAAAAGAATCAATGCCCAGACATATTATATTCAAACTGTGGACAAGAAAAACAAAATATGTTTGAAACAGAAAGACAAAAAAATGGCAATTGCATTTAGGGTAACAGCAATTCAAATGACTATGGATTTCTCATCAGAAACCAAGAAGGTCGTAAAGAAGCACACAACACTGTTAATGTGCTACAAGAACTGTCAACCCCAAATAATACATCCAGCAGAAATAGCTTTCAGGAATGACAGTGAAATAAAGACATATTCCAAGGGAGGAAAACGGAGAGAATCCATTGCCAGAAGACCTGCTATAAAAGGATGGTGAAGATAAGTTCTTCTTTTCACCAGTTCTTTAAAATATGATCTTTGACTGAAAACAAAAATTATAAAAAAAGAAAACAAAAATTACTACATGGTCTAATGGAATTTTCAGCATATGTAGAGGTAATACACAATCACAACATAAAGGGAAAAGGATAAAGGGACCTCCATATTAGTTTGGTTTTCATATTCCACTTGAATTGGTAAAATATCGATTCTAGGAAAATTATAAAAATTTAAGTATGTATATTGTATTCCCTAAAATATACAAAGAGATAAAGTAAAAACACAGTAGAGAAATTAAATGGAATACTAACAAATGTTCAATGAATCCCAAAAAGAGGCAGGAAAGGGGAAGCAGAGGAACACAGAACAGAGGGAACAAACAGAAAACAAGTGATAAAATGTTCGACCTAAATCCAAACTTATCAATAACCACATTAAATGTACACAGTCTTAACAAATCGATTAAAAGAAATGTCATAATGGATAAAAAAAAGAAAAAACCCAGGACCCCAAAATGAGTGCTTACAAGAAACTCACTTCAAATACCCTGACATAGGTGGTTTAAAGTAAAAGGATGAAAACATATATGCCATGTAAAAAAGTAATAATAGAGAGGTAGAGTGGCTTTATTAATATCAGACAGGTTAGACTTCCCAGCAAAAAAAAAAATTACCAGGAGTGAAGAGGAATATTACATAATAATAACAGATCTGTTCACCAAGAAGATATTACAATCTGTATTCATTTTCTATTGTTGCATAACAAATTACCACAAACTCAGGTAAATTGTGACCTAAAACTATGCACATTTAGTATCTCACAGTTTGTGTACATTAGAAGTCATAGAACAGCTTAACTGGGTTCTGTCCTTCAGGGAGTCTGCAATCCAGGTGTCTGCAAAGACTGCAGTGTCATCATAAACTTGACTGGGAAAAGATCCACTTCCAAATTCATTTGTGTTTTGGCAGAATTCATTTCCTTGCAGCAGTATGACCAAGGGCTCTAGATTTTTGCTGGCTGTCCATTGGAGGCCACTCTCAGGTATGAGAGGCCATCTTTAATTCCTAGAAGCTGGCTGAAGTTCTTTGCCAAGTGGGCTTCCTCAATATGGCCGCTTACTTTATCAATCCAACAAAGATGATCTCTCACTCTGGTCTGCTAAGAGAGTCTTACATAATGTGACATAATTATGGAAGCAGCATTTCATCCTCTTTGCCATATAACATAACTTAATCAAGATCATGACATCCCATCACCTTTGCCATATTCTACTGGTTAGAAGCAAGTCCCAGGTCCTGCCCCCATTTGATGGGAGAGGATTACACAAAAGCATGAGCATCACGAGGTGAGTTCACTGGGACTCACCTTCTTAGGGACTGCCCACGACACAACCCTAGATGTATCTAATACCAGAGCTTTAAAATACATGAAGAAGAAGCTGACAGGAATGAAAGGAGAAATAAGCATATCCACAATTAGAGTTGGAGATTTCAACACTCCTCTCTCAGTAAGAGCTAGAACTAACAGACAGAAAATCAATAAGGATATAGAAGATCTGAACAACATCAACCAACTGGATCTAATTGACATTTATATAACACTCTACCCAAGAACAGCAGGATACCCATTGTCTTTAAGTGCACACGAAACAAAAGTCTGAAATCAGTTTCACTGACCTAAAGTCAAGGTGTCCGCAGAGCTGGCTCCTTTTGGAGGCTCTAGAAAAGAATCCATTTCCTTGCCTTTTCCACTTATGGAGCCGCATTACTTGCCTTATGGCTCCTTGCTCCATCTTTTATTTTTAAGATTTTATTTATTTACTTGAGAGAGAGAGCATGAGCGGGGTGGGGGGAGGGAGAGGGAGAAGCAGACTCCCCACTGAGCAGGGAGCCCAATGTGGAGCTTGATCCCAGGACCCCGAGATCATGACCTGAGCCAAAGGCAGACTCTTAACCGACTGAGCCACCCAGCACCTCCTCTTTTTAAAGCCTCCATCTATTTTTTAAGATTTTATTTATTTATTTGAGGGGGGAGGGGGCAGAGGGAGAGGAAGAGAATCTCAAGCAGAGTCCACACCGAGCACAGAGCCTGATGCAGGGCTTGATCTCATGACTGTGAGATCATGACCTGAACCGAAACCAAGAGCAGGATGCTTAACTGACTGAGCCATCCAGGCGCACCTCCTTCCTCCACTTTCAAAACCAGCAGTGTAGCATCTTGCTTCCATTGTCACACCTCCTACTTCCTCCTTTGACCTTCTTGCCTCCCTCTTTTAAGGACTCTTGTGATTACATTTAGGGTCCACTCAGACAATCCAGGTAATCTCCCCATCTCAGGATCCTTAACTTAATCACATTTACAAGGTCCCTTTTGCCATTAAAGTAATATATTCACAGATTCTGGAAACTAGGACAAAGATGTCTTTTGGGAGGCCATAATTCATCATACTACATATACTTATTGAAGAAATTGGGGGCACCTGGGTGGCTTAGTCATTTAAGGATCTGACTCTTAGTTTCAGCTCAGGTCACGATCTCAGGGTCTTGAGATTGAGCCCCATGTTGGGCTCCATGCTCAGTGTGCTGTCTGCTTGTCCCTCTCCCTCTGCTCTTTACCCTGCTCTTTCTCTCTCTCTCTCTCTCTCTCTCTCAAATAAATAAATAAATAAAATCTTTTAAACAAAAGCAAACAAACAAACAAATTGAACTTGTCATAGAAATGTTCCAAAAAAGAATTCTACGGGCCCAGGTGGTTTCACTGGTGAATTCCACCAAACATGTTAAGAAGAAATAACACCAATACCACACAATCCCTTCTAGAAAATACAAGAGAGTGAGCAATTATTTTATGAGGTCAACACTACCCTGATACCAAGACAAGAGAGTTCAAGAAAAGAAAGCTACAGGCCAATATCTCTCATGAACTTAGAGATAAAAATCCTCAACAAAATATTAGCAGATTGAATCTAAAAATGTATAAAAAGAAGTATGGATTGCCTGGATGGCTCAGTTGGTTAAGTGTCTGACTCTTGGTTTTGGCTCAGGTCATGATCTCAGGGTTGTGAGAGCGAGCTCCCTGTCAGGCTCCACACTCAGTGGGGAGTCCACTTGAGATTCTCCCCCTGTCCCTCTGCTACTCCCCCCACTTGTGTGCCCATGCACATGTGCTCTCTCTCTCTCTCTCTCTCTCTCAAATAAATAAATAAATAAATAAATAAATAAATAAATAAAATCTTTTAAAAAAAGAAAAGACGTATACACCATGAGTGGTGTTTATCCTGAGACTGCAAGGCTGGTTCAATGTGAGGCAATCAGTCAATGCAATCCACCATACTAACTGTCTAAAGAAAAAAAAAAGCACATGATCATGTTGATGCAGAGAAAGCATTTGACAAATTCAACATCCACTCATGATAATACCTATGAGCAAAATAAGAATAAAAGGGACTTCCTTAACCTGATAAAGAGCTCATTAAAAAAACACACCAAAAACACTACAGCTAACATGATTCTTAAGATTAAAGACTGAATTCTTTCCCCTAAGATGAGGGGGAAAAAAGCAGGAAGGTCCACCATCATCACTCCTATTCAGTGTTGTATTAGAACTCCTAGCTAGTGCAATAAGGCAGGAAAGATAAATAAAAGGCACACATGTAGCAAAAATCACAGTATAATTTTAAATGGAATATTGGGGAAAGAGAAAAACAAAAAAACCAGAAGGAACAAAAAGGAAAGGAAGGAAAAAAGAAGAGTTTTCAAGGGATATTAGAAAATTTCTCCTATTTACAGATGATATTATTATCTACTTAGAAAATCCCAAGGAATCTATAAAATCCTAGAACTAATTAAGTGAAGTTAAGCAAGGTCTCAGGATAAAGGTCAGCACACAAAAATCTTATCATATTTTTATATACTAGCAATGTGCAATTTGAGGTGAAAATCTTTTAAATATGTAATTCACAATACTAGAAAAGGAAATATTTAGATAGAAGTTTAACAAAATATGTACTGTATGCTGAAAACTACAAAATGCTCATGAAAGAAATCAAACAAGACCTAGACAAACGGAGAGACCTACCATGTTCATGGATTGGAAGCCTAACCCTAGAAAACGTGTTAATTTTCTCCAAAGTGATGTACAGATTTAATGCAACTCCCATCAAAATCCCAGCAGGATTTTTTTGTAAATCTAGACAAGGGAAATCTAACATTAATAGGAAAGTCAAAGTAACTAGGATAGCGAAAACAATTTTTAAAATGAAGAATAAAATTGAAGACCTCCTACTATCCAACTTAAGACTCACTATAATGCTACAAAGTATGAAGCAATCAAGACAGGGTGGTATTGGTGAAGGAATAGATATACAGATCAATGTAACAGAATAGAGTCCAGAAATTGGTCTACACACAAATACGGTCAGTTGATTTTTGACTAAAGTGCAAAAGCAATTCAATGGGGAAAGTACATTCTTTTCAAAAAATAGAATTGGATGTTCATATGCAAAAAATTAACTCAATTGACAACTAGGCAAAAGACTTCAACAGACAAAAGAGGATATGTGGATGACAAATAATGATGTGAAAAGAGTTAACATAATTAGCCACTTAGGAAAAGAAAACCAATGCCATGATTACAACCTACTAGAATGTCTTAAATAAAAATACAGACAAGACCAAACAAAGGTCAGAATGCAGACTGTGGAGAACAGTTGGGCAGTTTCTTATAAAATTAACATGCATTTATCCATAAGAGCAAGCACCCCCACTCGTAGGTCTATATTCAAGAGAAATAACATGTTCATACAAAAACCTGCATATGAGTGTTAATAGCAGCTTTACTTATACAGGTTTCCCCTGCTATCCAAAAGTAGAGCATTTCTATGAAACCTTTATAAGCTGAAATGACGTAAAGTGGAGAAGCAGTTATCATTAATTTATATGGAAAAAAATTTTTGAGCATTCTCAGACCCAAAGAAATAACCTCTCTTGGGCTTTTCTGATACCTTACGACACATCTCGCTAATGGATGTACAAAGTAAACGGAGATAAAGCACAGATGCTCAGAGATCCAGTTCAAAGATCTAGCGGCTGGATGCTGAGACGCTGAGTGTAGTTCCCAGGGAAGGACCTTGCGGGACCACTCTTGCTGCTCTGGGGTGCAAGCTTCCTCTATAATGGCTCCCTGCAAAACAATGCTTTTCACCTTTTTTTCGTAAAAGTAAAAATCCTCTCTGGATTTCTTCCAAAGAGGAAGAAAACAGGCACTAATGTAGGTCTGCCATAAAAGTGAAGTTACTTGATGAGAACTTTTGAAAAGCAGGGGATACCTGTACCAGCCCCAAGCCGGAAACAACCCCGATGTCCTTCAATGGGTGAAAGAATAAACAAACTCTAGTCCATCCTTCTGATGGAATACTGCTCCACAATAAAAAGGAATGAGCAGTTTGACGTACCTAATAACTTGAATGAATCGCAAAGGCATTATGCGGAGGGGAAGTCAGTCTCAAAGGTTGTATGCCATATGATTCCATTTGTATGACATTCTTGAAGACACAAAACTATAGTAATGGAAAAGAGATCCGTCATTGCCAGGGGTGAGTGAGAGCAGGAGGGTGTAATTTTAAAGGGAGAGCACAAGGGAGGTTTTGGGGGTGACAAAACTGTGCTGCATCCTGATTGTGGTGGTGGCTATGACTCTGTACATGTGTCCAATTCAGACAACTGTACAAGATCAGCGCTCCAACCCCTGAGCTATAGAGCCTCAGCCAGATAACTGTACATTAAAAAAATACATTTTTACTAGATGTTAATTTGAGTGATTTCTTCCTGAAATATTTTTTAAGATGTTATTTATTTATTTTAGAGAGAGAGAGAGAGAGTGTGTGCACGAGCACGCAAAAGCTCGGGGAGGAGCAGAGGGCAAAGGATAAGTAGCTCTGTGCTGAGCGTGGAGCCCAATGTGGGGCTCGATCTCATGACCCTGAGATCATGACCTGAGCTGAAATCAAGAATCGGAGGCTTAACCAACTGAGCCACCCAGGCACCCCTCCCTGAAATATCTTAACGACCCCTTTAGTTGCCCTTGGACAGTCCAATTTTATGTTAGTTTGAGGAGGTGGTGAAGGCCTCAAGAAGTCCCGTAGAGCTATGTCCTGAGGTCAGTTACCCTGGAATGTGGCAGGATGTGGCAGGAAAGGAAGGCTGAAACCTTAAGTTTAGGCACACCCACAGGTTCCACCAAGTCTATGGGCATAAATCTTAGCACCGTGGCTAGGGACCCGTTTTTCTAGAATTAGAAATCAAGTGTCCAAATTTAGCTCTATGATCAGTTTTCACAAATAAACTGGAGACTTACTCCTTTACTCAGGATTTAGTAAGAAAAACAAAAACCACTTTGAGTACTTCCAACAACAGCACCATAACGCAGATAATTGGTGATATGGGTGATAGAAGAATGGGACACCAAATAGGGAGCATGATGTACCCCCAGAGAGCAGTGAGTGGAAGACCCCTGGCTGGACAGACAGAGAAAGGAGGGGTTTGCTAAATGTCCAGGGTGTCAGGGGCGTGAAAGCTGGAACCTTGGTGGGATGTCCTTCTAGTTTCTGCCGATGGGGGGCTGTGGTGGGAGAGTGGAAGGCAATAAGAGGGGCTGAGGGCTTCCTAGCAGGAGTAGTTTGCTCCGGCCTCCAGTTCCCTTTAGATCTTCCAGAACCAGCTTCAGCAGTAGCAACCAAGCCTCTTAGGAGGCCCCCAAATCAATTCCACTGGGCCTCTCCTTTGACTGCCCGGGTTCTGGCAACCCCACCTCTCCCATACTGTGTTCCTTGCCCTGGTGATAGTAACTGCTTCTTGCCAGTATTCTCTCTGGGTTAGCTCACAGTTGCTTTTTTGGCTCTCTCATTTCTCCCTAACCAATGTAGCTGATCCCTCTATCACACCTCCTCTGGTGTAACAACTATGGGTTCTGTTCTCCTGATTGGACCCTGACTCCAGTCTCTGGAGACTCGCAGTATAAAGTTAGAGGGCTGGGGTTCCTGGGTGGCGCAGTCAGTTAAGCGACCAACTCTCGGTTTCAGCTCAGATCGTGATCTCGGGGTCATGAGATCGAGCCCCGAGTAGGGCTCTGCCCGCAGCGCAGAGTCTGCTTGAGTTTCTCTCTTCCTCTCCCTCTGCCCCTACTCCCCCGCCAAATAAATAAATAAATCTTAAAAAAAAAATAATAAAAACAAAAATAAATGAAATCAGAGGGCAACCAGTGGTATGGCTGAGTTCCTCGTGTTTGTTTTGCCTCTGTTTGGAATCGTGCCTGCATTTTGAGGATAAAATAAAAATTCCGAAACGTGGTACCTGAGGCCTCTGGGGGACTTTGCTGGTGGTCCCCCATATGTCCAATTCCCTTATCCTTCTGAACACAGGGAGGATTGCAGCTTTCACTTCCCTGAAGTTTGCGGTGCTTCTTTGACTCACGTTGGCCAGTGAAATGAGGAAAGGAATGAGCGTCACTTCTGGGCAGAAGTATTTAAGAGCAGGTGCATGATTATCTGTGCTGTCTTCCCCTGCAGCAGTGAATCCTGAAGCCTCAAGTTGCGATCGGAATATTATAAGACAGAAAAGCCCATGTACGACGTGTAGTCTAGAGGCAGATTTTTTTTTGACTTTGGGGCTATTGCCACAGTAAAACCTCACCTGTCATTAAAATCAAAATGACAAGAAATACCAAGTTTTGGTGAGGATGTGGAGAAAAAGGAACCCCAGCATACTATTGGTGGGAATGTAATGGGTGCAGCCACCGTGGAAAAGAGTATGGAAGTTCTTCAAGAAATTAAAAGTGGAAATACCATATGATCTAACAATCCCACTACTGGGTATTTACCCAAAGAAAATGAAAACACTAATTCAGAGGGATACATGCCACCCTTATGTTTATTGCAGCATTATTTACAACAGGCAAGCTATGGAAGCAGCCCAAGTGTGCATTCTTAGACGAATGAATAAGGAAAACACACAAACACACACACACACAGAGGAATATTATGCAACCATAAAAAGGATGCGATCACACCACTTGAGACAACATGGATGGAGCTAGAGAATATAATGTTAAGCGAAATAAGCCAGCCTGAGAAAGACAACTACCATTTGATTCCACTCATAAGTGGAATCTTTAAAGAAAACGAATAGGCAAACAAAAATCAAAATCAGACCTATAAATACAGAAAAAAATTGATGATTGCCAGAGGGGAGGAGGGTGAGGGTGGGCAAATGGGTGAAGGGGAGAGGCAGCTCCAGGCCTCCAGTTGTGGAATGAATAAGTCACAGGAATAAGAGGCACAGAGTAAGGAATATGGTTAATGATAACTTAATAGAGACCTAACGGGACAGATGGTAGCTACACTTAGATAAACTTGTCAAGTCACTAAGTTGTACACCTGAAACTAATGTAACATTGTGTGTCAACTATACTCAAAAAAATAAAAAACCTAAGCCTATCCTGACTAGTACATTTGTGATTTGTCCTCTGCCTACCTCTCTAGATTCATCTCTGGCGATGGCCCCTACTATCTCACTTTCCCCAAGTGTCAAGAAATCTTAACACCTCTGGGCTGTTGCGTATGCTTCCTCTTTTTGTAGTACCGATCATTTTGCCCTGGCACCTGCTGTTAGTTGTTGAAGGCCCAGTTCAGATGCTACCCACTCCAGAAAGCCTCCTTAATTTGGGTTATGTCTGTTTTCCAATATTTTCCCCAAATACCCGACGTACACTTGTAATGTGACCCTTCCCACGTTGTATCGCATTACCTGATTATTTGTTGATGTCCCTGCTTTACATTATGCTCTTTGGAAACAGGGGTTGAGTCTTTCTGTTTTTGTTGCTGTTGTATTTTTTTTTAATTGTTGCTTTTTGGATTTGTTTAGCTCTTGCTAACCAATGCGTTGAGCACAATGCCTGGTACACAGTAGATATTCAAAAACATCTGTTGAATAAATGATTCAACATATATAAATAAAGCAGAGGTTATGTTTTTTTAATGTTTAGCTAGATACCTACAATGCCATTTAATTGGAAGTTATTTTGTGAATCCTATATTTTCCTGAGGTACCTCTTGTAGCTTCTTGATCATCTACTTTACTTAGAATTCATATCTTCTTATTTATCCTTTGCTTTTGTCCAGTGTCTTTTCTGCCCCATCTTAACTTTTGCTGCTCGGTTTCTATGGACTATCAGCTGCCAAGAACCACTTACAATCTCTGTTGGTGAATATATATAATTAAATTTCAGTGCAGTCCTGGAAAACTGAAAGGATTTAAATATCTTTTATATATTTAATGCTACAATATCCCAGTAATATGTTCCAAATTAAATAAAAGATACCTTTAAATATAACATGACAGCTTTGGGCTTTTTTCCAGCTATTTTATCATCTTCAAATCAGAGGGCTTCATTCTTTATTCTAAATCCCAGGACCAAAAATGCCTCCTGATTCAATTTCAAAATACAGTCTCAATGAAGATTCTCTGGAACAAAAGCAAAGTCATTTCCAGGCACTCCTAGTTTTGTTTCATGTTTCTCATTATCCACACTGAGATTCCTCTAAATGTGAGTCATTTAAGCAAAGCTTTGGGAAACCTCCAGATTCCTTTTTAATTATCTTCAAGTAATCTGAAAATATTTAAGCAAATACTGGAGAGAATACCCTTATTAGCGAGATGTTTTAAAATCACAAAGACCTTGTTAGGAGCACAAGACACTCCTTAAAGCGTTTCTTAACAGCTCAGGTTTGTCCCTTCTAGCTGCCTGTTTCCATCTCACAACATTAAGCAAAATGTAGGTATTGCATTTTTTTTAAGCTCTTTTTTAGCATCCTCCCAATGTGGGCTTCCAGCCAGGGCTCCCACTGCAGTGCACCACTCTGCGAGTTGAAGACAGCTAAGGTCGAACAGCCCCTGGGGAACCTTGGTGGATGCGTTGACAACCGTAGGCATAAATAGATGATCCATTTCTTTAAGCAAGAGGGGCAGAGAGACACGGGAAGATCCAGGCGCTCTTGCTTTCGTGCCTGTATGAAGTCGAGCAGACTATAGGTTTCTGATTCCATAGCCATATTAGGAAAGTGCTGTCTTGGGGATGCCTGGGTGGCTCAGTCATTAAGCATCTGCCTGCGGCTGGGGTCATGATCCCAGGGTCCTGGGATTGAGTCCCGCATCGGGCTCCCTGCTCTGCGGGAAGCCTCCTTCTCCCTCTCCCACTCCCCCTACTTGTGTTCCCTCTCTTGCTGTGTCTCTCTCTGTCAAATAAATAAATAAAATCTTTTAAAAAAAAAAAAAGGAAAGAAAGAAAAGTGCTGTCTTAGACTCTAGTTGGAGGTTGGCCACGATCTAGCTTAGGAGCCCCCTGCAGAGGCATCCTCCTTCTCTCCGTGGCAGCTATAATTTTTGCCTCTGATGGGTCTAAGGGAAACCGATCACTGAAAAGGAACTCGGCAGATTCATTAGAAATACTTTTGCTGGAAGTAGCAGAACACCTGTCTCCCCGTGGCTGAGGCAAATAGGCATTTCTCTTTCTCGTGTAACAGGAGTGCTCTCTGTAGGAAGTGGCGAGGGTGGATTCGATGCCTCAAGGATGTAAGGACTCGATCTCTGCACAGCTGAGCATTTGTGATGGAAAGACACGTACCACAGCTCCAACCATCAGGCCTACCATCAGAGCAAGAAAAGGTGGAAGGACCCCTTCAGCCCAGCAGTTTCTGCTTGGGTCTCGGGGCCCGGAGCTTGAGCGGCTGCAGGAGAGGTTGGGAAAATAAGGAACAGGTTTGTCATGGTTGGCTGAGGGCAGTTGCTCACAACCAAGGTCTTGGTGCTTATACCGACATTTGTCTCCACAAGAATACTTGGAAACATGATAGACACAAGTATAAGGCAACCGATTTTTGCTGGGGCCTTTGTTCAGAATGAGGCATGGAGTCGGCGGCGGGGGGCGGGGGGTACTGCACCTGCTAAGAAGATTCTCCTCTTGCATTCAGCCATAAAAAGGAACCAATGCAAACATGTGCTACAATGTGGATGGACTTTGAAAACATGCTAAGTGAGAGAAACCAGACACATGTGGTATGATTCCATTCATATGAATTATGCAGAATAGGTGAATCTATAGAGACGGAACACACATCGGTGGTTACCAGGAGCTGGGGGAAGTGGGGAATAGAAAGTAACTGCTTAACAAATTCAGGGTTTCCTTTTGGGGTGATGAAAATGTTTTGGGGGCGCCTGGGTGGCTCAGTTGGTTAAGCGACTGCCTTCGGCTCAGGTCATGATCCTGGAGTCCCGGAATCGAGTCCCACATCGGGCTCCCTGCTCGGCGGGGAGTCTGCTTCTCCCTCTGACCCTCCCCCTTCTCATGTGCTCTCTCTCAAATAAATAAATAAAATCTTTAAAAAAAAAGAAAAGAAAAGAAAAGAAAATGTTTTGGAACCAGAGAGAGACGATGGGTGCACAACATTGTGAACATACTGAATGCCACTGGATTGTCCATTTAAAATGGTTCATTTGAGAACCATGGAACACTACATCAAAAACTAATGATGTAATGTATGGTGATTAACATAACATAATAATAATAAAAAAATAAAAATGGTTCATTTGAAATAAATAAAATAAAATGGTTAATTTGATATTATGTGCATTTCTCTCTGAAAAATGAAGACCAGCTTTGTGCAAATAATCTTTATACAGTGTTTATTCAAGCCCAGTAGTTTCAATAAATGCCACTTATTTGCACTTACTGCAGAGATAACGAACTAGTCAGCCTTCAATATCCCCTTCTATCCTTTTCTTCCTTGGTAACTGAAACCTAGTCAATGTGCCCCGCTAAAAAACAAAACCAAAATACTACATTTCCCAGCCTCCCTTACAGCGACGTATGGTCACGGGGCTAAGTTAAACGTTCAGTGAAATGTGAATTGAAGCATTGGGTGGGTCTTCCAGGGAGGATCCTTAACAATGTATGATGTTTTGTCCTTCCTCTTTTATTTTCTTTTTTCCAGCCTGGAAAACAGACTTGAGGCCTGGAGCATCACCTGCCATCTTGGACCATGAGGTGACCTCGAAGATGGAAGCTATATGCTGAGTACAGTAGGACAAAAAGAGAAGAGACTGTGTCCCCAGTGACATCCAAAGATCCTATACCATTCATGGACAGCCTACTTTCAGATGTCCTTTACCCGAGAGAAATGGGAGAGAAAATTCTACCTTGTTATTTGTTAGGGGGAGGAGGTTGTTGTTTGTAGCCAAACTTACTTGTAACTGATACAGCAGCATAAAGTCCTTCCAACGATTCTTCATTCTTTAACTTATTTAAGATAGCACAGCCCAGAATGCGAGTAACATACTCCACTCCAAGGTAAGAATGGACCCACTTACAGGGCTATAGCCTAACAGGTGCTGCTGCCACTTACCTCATCTGTCCAATGGGTACACCAAGTGTACATTTCTATCGAGAGACCTCAGAGGTCGCAGATTAGCCAAACCCATTCCATAAGCATGTTTTGATTAACCAGCTCATTTGTTTATTTTATTACTAATACTGTTGTCACTACTTTTTTTTCTATTTACTTAGTATACTTGAATTATGGTGAAGGGGCACACACTCTCCAGTCTCCCATGATCCACCCACTCTGTATTTTCTCAGACTGAGTGCTTCACATAGGTACAGAACCTACTGTGCTCCTGAAGGCATTAATGAGAACTACCCTTTGAAATGAGTCTTTCAACCTGGGACTTTACAAATAATGGAAGTGGAGAGGATTCAAGAATGTTTCAGCGTGCACTATGCAATGATTCACTAACAATGAACTGAAAGATGAATGTATTGATAAGAGGCAATGAATAATATACCCCATGGCTCCAATGTTCATTTCTAATTTCTCTCCATTAAGAGAAAGCCTTAGGATGTGATTAAGAAGTGTTTCTCTGTCCCGTTGGACTTGAATTCCAACTGCGTTAGAGTCAGTGTTTTCCTGTACCTGGACTTCAAGGATCTTCAGTCTGTATTTATCAACTCTAGACTGTTCATTATTGGGGTGTCTGGGTGGCTCAGTCAGTTAAGCATCAGACTCTTGATTTTGGCTCAGGTCACGATCTCGGGGTCGTGAGATTGATCCACATGTGGGGCTCCACACTGAGCGTGGAGCCTGCTTGGGATTCTCTCTCTCTCTCTCTCTGCACCCCCACCCCACTGCTTGCACGTGCGCTTGCTCTCTCTAAAAATAAATAGATAGATAGATAGATAGATAGATAGATAGATAGACCGTTCACTTATCAACTATAAGTCCAGACTTCTAACTACTGTTACTTCCCAGTTGCCGCTGAATAGATTGTACAACCTGGAACAGAAGTTGGTCCCACTTGAACAGAAGCTCTTTGAGGCCAGAAATCTTGTCTGTCTTTCTCACCACTGTCTCACCAACACCAAGCATACAGGGCCTGGAGCAGAGCAGTCACCCAGGGCCTCAGGCACACTTGTGCAGGTTGTTTTCAAGAGTGCTGGCCAAGGGGAGAGAGCAGGGTAGCCTGGATGAAACCACAGCACCTCCTGCTCACCAAGGGTGCACCCTGGTGGGGGCTACTTCCATTTGGAAAAGGAGGCCTTTTCTAATTGTGCAAAGGTCCGAGGGTGAGCATTTTTGTGTTCCTTGTAGAGTGGCAACAGTTCCGACAGGCTCTCAAAACATGCACACTCCTTCTGTGAGCAATCTGGAATTCAGGCCACAGCCTCCGACTGCCCCAGGAAAAACTATTGTGTCCCCTGCATCACAGTGTTCTGCTTAGCCATGGGACAATTTTTAGACTACCTCATGTGGATCTGTAGTTGATCCATTTGTAAGGTGAAAAAGAAAACCACTGAAAAATCTATGTCCCCGGGGAACTTTCCGAGGTGATAATAATGTCCTCTATCTGGAGCAGAGTTTGGGATACAC
Source organism: Mirounga angustirostris (assembly GCF_029215605.1). Taxonomy (NCBI): domain Eukaryota; kingdom Metazoa; phylum Chordata; class Mammalia; order Carnivora; family Phocidae; genus Mirounga; species Mirounga angustirostris. Next base: position 40,525,006 of record NW_026991719.1, read on the forward strand.
AGGTGTATGTATTTGTCAAAACTCATGGAATGGGGCGCCTGGGTGGCTCAGTTGTTAAGCGTCTGCCTTTGGCTCAGGTCATGATTCCAGGGTCCTGGAATTGAGCCCCGCATCGGGCTCCCTGCTCAGCGGGAAGCCTGCTTCTCCCTCTCCCACTCCCCCTGCTTGTGTTCCCTCTCTCTTTCTCTCTCTCTCTCTGTCAAATAAATAAATAAAATCTTAAAAAAAAAAAAAACACAACAACTCATGGAATGGTCCACTTAAGATTTGTGCATTATTATCTTGTATGTAAATGTTACCTCAAGGGAATAAATTGAACTGTAAGCAATATTACAGTTAACTTTATGCAAACTTAAATATTTAGGAGGAAATGCACTGATGTGTGCAAGCTGCATTGAAATTCAGCACGCATTGCATGGAGCACTGGGTGTTATATGCAAGCAATGAATCATGGAACACTACATCAAAAACTAATGATGTACTGTATGGTGACTAACGTAACATAATAAAATTAAATTAAATTTAAAAAAATAATAAGATTGAGTGATGAATGGGTAAAGAGAGAGATGGCTAATGTCATTCATCAAGTGCAGTAAACTATTAATTATAGAATCTAGGTGGTGAGTCTATGGGTGTTTCCTGTAAAATTCTTTCAAATGCTCTGTGTTTGAAATTTTTCAAAATGAAACATTGGGGAGAAAAACGCTATGCCCCATTGTAGCAGAGGAGATTATTGTCCCCACTCTTTACTCCCTCCCTTTATTGAAATTAGATCTTCACGCCCTTTGCTATGTGACTTTGTAGGGACCCCCAGTAAAGGAGGGAGAGTAGATTTCCTTGTGCCACGGGGGTTCAGAGTTGGTCACCTGACTCGCTTCCGTGGATGGGGCGCTAGTGGACCTGACAAGAGCAGAGGCGCCAAATGCGCTCGTTCGGTTTAGGGCATCCTGGCCCTTTGCCATTGCCATGAAAAGAAAACATGACCCATGTAGCTGCTATTATCAGAATTAAATTAAATTAAACCTGCAGCCCAAGGCAGAGCTGCCTAAACCAACCCTGGAGCCTGCAAATGAGAAATAAACACTTGTGCGCACCACTAAATTTGGGGATTGTTTGTTATACAGCATTACCACAGTCGAAACCTAATTACCCATTATATTAATTCTGGCATAGAGGCCAAATATTTTGATTGGAGAAACGGTTGCCCTTATCAAAATTCAGGGTCCTAATTCAGTGTCTGAGGGACCTATGGCCTGTCTGAGGGACCAGTGGTATCATGGTGAGAGGCTGGGGCATGGGGGGATTAAGGTTGACATGGAAGGGTTCTGGAAAGGACTGAGGCTGGGGCAGGTGCTTCTAACTGAGGCAACCAAACAGGAGGGCAAACCAGGCCAGGTTCCCTCAGAATATGCTATGCTGTCTCTTCGGTTACATTTTGGGGACAAACATACATTTTCAATGAAACAAGCGTAACGGCTCTCTGAAACTGTGGGCTGTGGAACAAGTTTGAGCTGAAAGAGAACTTAGGGAAGATCTGCATTTACGTAATTTTCCAGATCTGAAAAGTGAAGGACACAGGTCATTTACCTATGCTTGCACAGATAATTGGTGGCAAAGCCAGAGTTAGAGCCTGGGCCTCACTGTGTGACCCAGCTCCCAGGCTGTCCAGGAAAAGCATTTAGCTAAATGACAGAGACTGCTTAAGAAGACCATAGGTTCTTCCTGAAAACTCAGTTGTTCTTTCTTTGCTCACCACTTGAACCTGATCTGATATTTTGATCTTTTTATTGGAGGGAACGAGAGCTTTCTTTCTAACAACTTTTTTTAAAATATTTTTATTTATTTATTTGAGAGAGAGAGAACACAGAGGGAGAGGGAGAAGCAGACTCCCCACAGAGCAGAGAGCCCAACGCAGGGCTCGATCCCAGGATCCTGAGATCATGACCTGTGCCGAAGGCAGACACCCAACCGACTGAGCCACCAGGCGCCCCTCTAACAATTGTTTATTACTTATTACACACACACACACACTCACAAAGGCAGCAAGGACTAGACCCTGAGTGACTATGCTTGGTGAGGGACAGTTAGAAAGACACAGCTGACCAGCTTGAGGTTTGAATCCTCTTACACTCTTGCTACTCAAAGTATTGTCCGAGGACCAGTAATATTGGCATCCCCCTATCGAATCCTGAGCTCTATTCCAGATTTGGGGTGTTGTCATTGTTGTTATTTACGGTGTTCTATTAGTTTCAGGAGTACAATATAGGGATTCAACTATTTCATACATCACCCAGTGCTCATCGTGACAAGTGCTCCCCTTAATCCCCATCACCTGTTTCACCCATCCCCCCACCCCCTCCCTTCTGGAAACCATCAGTTTGTTCTCAATAATTAGGAGTCTGTTTCTTGTTTGTCTCTCTCTTTTTCCCTTTGCTCATTTGTTTTGTTTCTTCAATTCCACATATGAGTGAAATCATACAGTATTTGTTTTTCTCTGCCTTATTTCACTTAGCATTACACTCTCTAGCTCCATCCATGTTGTGGTAAGTGTCAAGATTTCATTCTTTTTGTGGCTGAATAATATTCCATTCTCTATATGTACCACCTCTTCTTTATCCACTCATCAATCAATAGACACTTGGGCTACTTCCATTATCTTGGCTAATGTAAATAATGCTGCTATAAACATAGAGGTGCATGTATTCATTTGAATTAATGTTTTTGTATTCTTTAGGTAAATACCCAGTAGTGCAGTTGCTGGATCATAGGGTATTCTATTTGTAACTTTTTGAGGAATCTCCATACTATTTTGCACAGTGTCTGCATCAGTTCATATTCCCACCAATAGTGCAAGAGGGTTCCATTTTCTCCACATGATCGCCACCACCTGTTGTTTCTTGTGTTGTTGAATTTAGCCATTCTGACAGGTGTGAGGTGATATCTCATTGTGGTTTCGATTTGGATTTCCCTGATGGGAAGTGATGATGAACATCTTTTCACATGTCTGTTGAACCCCTGGATGTCTTCTTTGGAGAAATGTCCCTTCATGTCTTCTGCCCATTTTTTAATTGGATTATTTCGTTTTTGGCTGTTGAGTTTTATAAGTTCTTTATATTTTGAATACTAGCCTTTTATTGGATGTGTCATTTGCAAATATCTTCTCCCATTCTGTAGGTTGCCTTTTAGTTCTGTTGATTGTTTCTTTGCTGTGCAGAAGCTTTTTAATTTTAATGTAGTCCCAATAGCTTATTTTTGCTTTTGTTTCCCTTGCCTCAGAAGACATATCTAGAAAGAAGTTGCTATCTGTTACTGCCTGTGTTCTCTTCTAGGATTTTTTGGTTTCAGGTCTCACGCTTAGGTCTTTCATTCATTTTGAATTTATTTTTGTGTATGGTATAAGGAAGTGGTCCAGTTTTATTCTTTTGCATGTTGCTGTCCAGTTTTCCAAACAGCATTTGTTGGAGAGAATGTCCCTTTCCCATTGGATATTCTTTCCTGCTTTGTCAAAGCTTCATTGACCACATAGTTGCTGGTTTATTTCTGGGTTTTCTATTCTGTTCCATTGATTTTTGTGGCTATTTTTGTGCCAGTACCATACTATTTTGTTCACTACAGCTTTGTAATAATAATTTGAAGTCCAGAATTGTGATGCCTCCAGCTTTGCTTTTCTTTTTCAAGATTGCTTTGGCTACTCAGGGTCTTTTGTGGCTCCACACACATTTTAGAATGGTTTGTTCTAGCTCTGTGAGAAATGCTGGTGGTATTTCAATAGGGATTGCATTAAATGTGTAGATTGCTTTGGATAGTATAGACATTTTAACATTATTTGTTCTTCCAATCCATGAGCATGGAATGCCTTTCCATTTGTTTGTTTCATCTTCAATTTCTTTCATCAGTGTTTTATAGTTTTCAGAGTACAGGTCTTCCACTTTTTTGGTTAGGTTGATTCCTAGGTATCTTACTACTTTTGGTGCAATTGTAAATGAGACTGTTTTCTTAACTTCTCTTTCTGCTCCTTCATTATTGATGTATAGAAATGCAATAGATTTCTGTGCATTGATTTTGTATCCTGCAACTTTACTGAATTCTTTTATCAGTTCTAGCAGGTTTTTATTTTTAAAGATTTTTATTTTTTGGAGAGGTTGTGGAGAAAGGGGAACCCTCTTACACTGTTGGTGGGAATGCAAGTTGGTACAGCCACTTTGGAAAACAGTGTGGAAGTGCCTCAAAAATTTAAAAATAGAGCTACCCTATGACCCAGCAATTGCACTACTGGGTATTTACCCCAAAGACACAGATGTAGTGAAAAGAAGGGCCATATGCACCCCAATGTTCATAGCAGCAATGTCCGCAATAGCCAAACTGTGGAAAGAGCCAAGATGCCCTTCAACAGATGAATGGATAAAGAAGATGTGGTCCATATATATGATGGAATATTACTCAGCCATCAGAAAGGATGAATACCCAACTTTTACATCAACATGGATGGGACTGAAGGAAATTATGCTAAGTGAAATAAGTCAAGCAGAGAAAGTCAATTATCATATAGTTTCACTTATTTGTGGAACATAAGGAATAGCATGGAGGACATTAGGAGAAGGAAGGGAAAAATGAAGGGGGGGGAATCGGAGGGAGAGATGAACCATTAGAGACTATGGACTCTGAGAAACAAACAGGGTTTTAGAGGGGAGGGGGGAGGGGGGATTGGTTAGCCCAGTGATGGGTATTAAGGAGGGCACGTACTGCGTGGAGCACTGGGTGTTATACGAAAACAATGGATCGTGGATCACCACATCAAAAACTAATGATATATTGTATGGTGACTAACATAACATAATAAAATTAAAAAAAATAAAACTATGACTGAGAGCTCCAAATAAAAAAAAATAAAGATTTTTATTTATTTTTTGACAGAGAGAGAGAGACAGTGAGAGAGGGAACACAAGCAGGGGGAGTGGGAGAGGGAGAAGCAGGCTTCCCACTGAGCAGGGAGCCTAACGCGGGGCTTGATCCCAGGACCCTGGGATCATGACCTGAGCCGAAGGCAGACGCTTCACCGACTGAGCCACCCAGGCGCCCCAGTTCTAGCAGGCTTTGGGTGGAGTCTTTTGGGTTTTCTATATAGAGTATCATGGCATTTGCAAATAGTGGAAGTTTTACTTCTTCCTTACCACTTTGGATGCCTTTTATTTCTTTTTGTTGTCTGATTGCTGTGGTTAGGAGTTCCAGTACTATGTTGAATAGAAGTGGTGAGAGTGGATACCGTTGTCTTGCTCCTGACCTTAGGGGCAAAGCTCTGTTTTTCCCCATTAAGGATGATGTTAGCCATGGGTTTTTTCATAGATGGCCTTTATTATGTTGCGGTATATTCCATGTGCATTTGAAAAGAATGTGTATTCTGCTGTCTTAGAATGGAATGTTCTGAATATATCTGTTAAGTCCATCTGGTCCAGTGCGTCATTCAAAGCCATTGTTTCCTTGTTGATTTTCTGTTTAGATGATCTGTCCATTGATGTAAGTGAGGTGATAAAGTCCCCTACTATTATTGTATTATTATCAATTAGTTTCTCTATGTTTGTTATTAACTGTTTTATGCATTTGGTTGCTCCCATGTGTGATGCATAAATATTTACAATTGTGATATCTTCTTGTGGGACTGTCCCCTTTATTATTATGTAGTATCCTTCTTTGTCTCTTGTTAGTCTTTGCTTTAAAGTCTATTTTGTCTGAAATAAGTATTGCTACTCCAGCTATCTTTTGACATCCATTTGCATGATACATGTTTCTCCATCCCCTCACTTTCAATCTGCAGGTGTCTCTAAGTCTAAAATGAGTCTTTTATAGGCAGCATATAGATGGGTCTTTTTTTTTTTAAGATTTTATTTATTTATTTGAGAGAGAGAGAGAGCACATGAGAGGGGGAGGGCCAGAGGGAAAAGCAGACTCCCCGCCGAGCAGGGAGCCCGATGCGGGACTCGATCCCGGGACTCCAGGATCATGACCTGAGCTGAAGGCAGTCGCTTAACCAACTGAGTCACCCAGGTGCCCAGGTCTTTTTTTTTTTTTATCCATTATGTCACCTTGTATCATTTGATTGGAGTGTTTAGTCCATTTACATTCAAAGTAATTATTGAAAGATATGTATTTAGTGCCATTTTATTACTTGTTTTGTGGTTGTTTCTGAAGATTTTCTCTGACCCTTTCTTTTCCTGTCTTGTCTTTCTCTCTTTCATGGTTTGCTGATTTTCTTTAGTGATATATTTGGATTTCTTTCTCTTTATTCTTTGCATGCTTATTACTGGTTTTTGATTAGTAGTTACCATTGGGTTTATACATAACCTCTTTTACTTATAGCAGTCTATAGTAAGTTGATGTTGTTTAAGTTTGAACCCATTCTTTTCTCTTTTCCTCCCCACATTTTAGGTATATGTTATTATATTTTATATCCTTTTTTGCAAGTTCCTTGACTGATTTTTTACAGATATATTCATTTTTACTGTTTTTGTGTTTCCTACCCTTATACTGCCATTTTTGGTCTCTCCTTTCCACTCAAAGAGTCCTCTTTAATATTTCTTGCAGGCCTGGTTTAGTGGTCTTGAACTCCTTTAGTTTTTGTTTGTCTGGGAAATTCTTTATCTCTCCTCCTATTATGAATGACAGCCTTACTGGTCAGAGTATTCTTGGCTGCAGAATTTTCCCCATTCAGCACTTTGAATATATCATGCCACTCTCTTCTGGCTTGCCAAGTTTCTGCTGAAAAATCTGCTAGCTTTATGGGTTTTCCCTCGTAAGTTAATGACTTCTTTTGTCTTGTTGCTTTTACTATTTTTTCTTTATCACTATATTTTGTGAGTTTAATTACAATATGTCTTGATGTGGGTCTGCTTTTGTTGATTTTGATGGACGTTCTCTGTGCCTCCTGGATCTAGATACCTGTTTCCTTCCCCAGATTAGGGAAATTTTCAGCTACTCTTTCTTCAAATAAATTTTCTGTCCCCCTTTTTCTCTCTTCTTTTTCTGGGACTCTTACAATATGAATGTTATTACGTTTGATGGAGTCACTGAGTTCCCTAAGCCTATTCTCATTTTGTGTAATTCTTCTTGGAGTATTTTTGTTATGCAGCAATAGGTAACCACAACACAGTTCTCAACCTTAGCTACACTCCAAACACCTCCCCTTGAGGATGAATTAATTAGTCAGGGGTGTAGCCTAGGCATTGGGACTTTTTAAACCTCCCCAGGTAATTCCATTCCTCAACCAAGGTTGAGAGTCTCTACTCCTTAAGGTATTATCTGTATGATCTTAGACGTATCACTTCTTTCTGCACTTGTCTCTCTGATTTCATAAACTGAAAATGGGTGCAATTACTTTTACACCAGAATCACTGGGGTAGCTTCCAGATATCTGCCTGTCCCCTTGCCAGGAAGCTACCTAATCAGCTCTTTTTCTTTAAGCACATATTTAGTTTCTCTGTAATCCATGAGGGTCTCATAAATTTTGATGTTGAAACAGACATTATAGATTGGCTGACTCAAACTCTATTTTCTCTTTGCCTACCTCTACAGCTAAGAGTAACCATGTGACATATACAGATGATTTCTAGTTTTTCTCCTTCCACTTCCTCCTTTTCCTTACTGGAATGCAGATATGATGGCTGAAGGCACAGTAGTCCTATGCAGCCACAAGGCAAGGAGCATAAGGATCAAAGCCTGCATACTAAGGATACTTGGGCAGAAACATGGGAAGGATTGCATCTCGATAGTATTACCAGATGGCTTTATCGCTACTTGGCTGGCTACTAGTTATATGATGTAGTAGCCACATGTAACTATTTAAATTTTAATTTGAATTAATTAAAAAGAAATTAAGGGCACCTGGGTGGCTCAGTCGTTAAGCGTCTGCCTTCGGCTCAGGTCATGATCCCAGGGTCCTGGGATCGAGTCCCACATCGGGCTCCCTGCTCGGCGGGAAGCCTGCTTCTCCCTCTCCCACTCCCCCTGCTTGTGTTCCTGCTCTCGCTATCTCTCTCTCTATCAAATAAATAAATAAAATCTTTGAAAAAAAAAGAAATTAAATTAAATTTTCAGCCCCCCTCCCCATTTGCACTTAGCCCAATTTCAAGTCCTCAATACCTACACGTAGCTAGCGGCTAATGTGTTAAACAGCCGGAGTTTTAGAATATCTCATCAAGAAATCTCTACTTGACGGGCGCCTGGGTGGCTCAGATGGTTAAGCATCTGCTTTTGGCTCAGGTCATGATCCCACGGTCCTGGGATCGAGTCCCGCATGGGAGCCTGCTTCTCCCTCTGCCTCTGCCTCTCTCTCTCCCTGTCTCTCATGAATAAATAAATAAAATCTTTAAAAAAAAAAAAAAGAAATCTCTACTTGACAGCACCGGCCTAAAACATCCCCAGCTGATACAGTGTATTTTGAAAGGAGCTCAGGAAAGAAAAGGGTGGTTTTTAAATCATATTCCAAAGGCAAAATTGTGTGCATTTCCCTTTAAGAACTAAGTTTGTTTCTGACTAAAACTGAAACTACAGGGTTTTAGTCTGTTCCTCTTTTCACCAAAAACAAGCCATGAGACTCAAGCCATGACGAATTCTTCCAAACCAACCATATTCCACAATCTCTCAGAGCCAGGAAAGAAAAATGTCACAGCAATTATTAGAAGCAATAGCCAGACCTGGAAAAAGAGCAAAGTGCTGCAGAGATACACATGAAAAGCAGGAAATAATGAACCAGAACAAAGCAGAGTTGATCTCTATTCTACTTTCCAATAAACATCCTTGAATGGCATATAATGGGCTTTTGGAGCTACCTGATTTTTGGTATAATCAGGTAACTGGCGGATTTTTATGGCTTAGAGCCCTCAGAGAGGTTTCTGCATCATAGGCGTAGTCTCACAAAATTAACTGCCATAGGGCGCCTGGGTGGCTCAGTCGTTAAGCGTCTGCCTTCGGCTCAGGTCATGGTCCCAGGCTCCTGGGATCGAGTCCCACATCGGGCTCCCTGCTCAGCAGGAAGCCTGCTTCTCCCTCTCCCACTCCCCCTGCTTGTGTTCCCTCTCTCTCTCTCTCTCTCTCTCTCTCTCTGTCAAATAAATAAATAAAATCTTTAAAAAAAAAAATTAACTGCCATAGCTTCACATTTTGTGGGCATCTGTCATCTGGATGTTTTTTCTTATTACAATATTGTACTATAATACTGTAATAAGAGATTGTAAAAATAAATAAATAAAACAGGAACAAAACAAGAAATCTCATGTCCAACTATTATTTGTTTGAATCTTTACTTCCTTCAGTTTTGCTTCAACTGACCAAGATAAGCTTCCTCTATCACCGTCTGTGCCTTAAATTCAGCGTATCCATGGGTGGGAAAAAGCCATGTTTAACATCAAATGCACACACACTGGTTCACATAGAACATCACTCCTTTAACACTTCCATACATCACTCTGTGCTCATCACAACAAGTGCACTCCTTGATCCCCATCACCTACTTAACTACCTGGAATTGAAATAAAAATTTAAATTAAAAAAAAAAACATCCCTTCTTCATGTGTAGGCTTCTACTTGATTATGCATGGATGAGTGTAAGATCAGCCCTGGAAAAAGTGTGTCTTCTGCCCAAATTTCTTCCTTCCCCATATTCAGCCACACAGATCATGAAAGAAGTATTACCAAAGTACTCCTCTTAACTCTCCATTTCACCAAGTACTGAACTATCTGGGGTCAATCATATATATGTTTAACTATATATGATAAATATATATGATAATATATATGATAAACTATAGTTTATAGTGGCCATTAAAGTTTAATAGAATCAGTTTCAGTAATTAACATCTTTTCTCTAAATATAGGGTGTGTTGAAGGTAAGTACCCACATATCAAGGAAAACCGATGATGAGAGTTGCAAAAAGCTAACACCAATGAAAGCTATAAATAATTGGTTTCTCTATACAGTCACTATTTTTTCATTGACTCAGGAAATATTTAATGAATTTCTCCTATGTACAAGTTCTGCAATTAAGTTAGTGAATTCAGTGAGTCAGCGCCCTGCCGTCAAAGGCCTTACCATTCGTTTTGTTTTTTTTTTTAGGTCATGTTAGTCACCATACAATACACCCCCAGTTTTTGATGCAGTGATCCACGATTCATTGTTTTCATACAGCAACCAGTGCTCCACGCAGTACGTGCCCTCCTTACTACGCATCACCGGGCTAACCCATCCCCCCACCCCCCTCCCTTCTAGAATCCTCAGTTTGTTTCTCAGAGTCCATAGTCTCTAATGGCTCATCTCTCCTTTCCGATTTCTGCCTCCCTTCATTTTTCCCTTCCTTCTCCTAATGTCTTCCATGCTATTCCTTATGTTCCACAAATAAGTGAAACCATATGATCATTGACTTTCTCTGCTTGACTTATTTCACTTAGCATAATCTCCTCCAGTCCCATCCCTGTTGATGTAAAAGTTGGGTATTCATCCTTTCTGATGGCTGAGTAATATTCCATTGTATATATGGACCACATCTTCCTTATCCATTCATCTGTTGAAGGGCATCTCGGCTCTTTCCACAGTTTGGCTATTGCGGACATTGCTGCTGTGAACATTGGGGTGCATATGGCCCTTCTTTTCACTACATCTGTGTCTTTGGGGTAAATACCCAGGAGTGCAATTGCTGGGTCATAGGGCAGCGGAATTTCTCCTGAGGCCTCTCTCCTTGGCTTGTGGGTGGCTACCTTCTTGCTGTGTCCTCACATGGTCATCCCTCTGTACCTATCTGGGACCTAACCTCCTCTTCTTACAAGGACAATAGTCATATTGGATTAGAGCCCAGCCACATGACTTCATTTTACCTTATTTGCCTCTTCAAAGGCTCTATCTCCAAATACAGTCACATTCTGGGGTCCTGGGGGTTGGACCTCAATGTGTGAATTTGGAGGGGGGGTGCACAATGCAACCCCAAACAGGCATTCCCAAAGGCATGGTGGTGGAAAATACAATTATGCTTGGGCAACTGCAGGAAATTACGGTGAAAGATAAGACATAACCGAGAAGCGTGGGTTTTGCCCAAAAGTGATGAGAGAACGTTGGGGAGCATCATAATTGGGTCATGGTTAAGAAAGACCGCTGACTGTGGTGGAGCCAAAACTGAAAGCCAGAGAGTCAGTTTTATCCATTAACGTCTTGCTGTGGAAAGAACTACCCCAAAACCTAATGGCCTCAAGAAACATTTTTTTTATCTCACAACTTTGTGGTTTGGCAACGTAGGCGGGGCTCAGATGGGCAATTCTGCTGATCTAAGCCAACTTCGTAGGAACATGGCTGGGCTCGGGCATTTACTGTCAGCGGCTGGGGCGGCTGGGGGGCTGGCTGGTCTAGGATGGCTCAGATGAGATGGTTCATCTCCGTTCCACATGGGCTCTCATCCTCTTGCAGGCTAGTCTGGCTTTGCCCGCATGGCAGCGGGGTAAGTGTTCCTGGAGCAAGACACGAAGCACACAGGTTCCCTTGAGTCTCACGCTTGAAAATCACACAATGTTGCTTCAGCTGCGCATCGAGTTTCACGGCAGGCCCAGGGTCAAGGACCAGAGAAAGAGAGTCCATCTCTTGATGGAGTGAGCAGCAATTATTTGTGGCTACCACTGCAATACACCACACCAGCCGGGAGATAAGCGTCCATAATTCCGAAAGAAATCAATGATAAGAACGGAACCAAATGAATGACAGCGAGGATGCATGAGAGACCAACTTGGGAGAAGTGACCGGACTTGGTGATTGTGTGGGTCCTCTGGCTCCGGCTTCGGCAATGAAGAGATAGTAACCCTGGCTCAGAGAGCAACAGGGCCACGGTGAAGGAGCCGTCCACAGACCCCGCACCGGAAGACGAGAAGAAAGAATAAATGTTGCCTTGTTTTATGTGTTCTAAATACTTTTTCAGCGGCGCCTGGGTGGCTCAGTCAGTTAAGCGTCAGCCTTCGCCTCAAGTCATGATTCCAGGGTCCTGGGATCGAGCCCCGCATCGGGCTCCCTGCTCAGCGGGGAGCCTGCTTCTCCCTCTCCCACTCTCCCTGCTTGTGTTCCCTCTCTCGCTGTGTCTCTCTCTGTCAAATAAATAAATAAAATCTTTAAAAAAATTAAAAAATACTTTTTTAAGTGAAAAAAGTGTTTTTTTGAATTTTAATGGTGTTATGTGGTTTGTGTATTAATATTTCTCTTATCCATATTGCACCACCAAAGGCTTTTGGACCATTCAGCATCACAAGCCAAATGGCACAGTCCCCTTTCTTAAGCTATTGTGAAGATGGTTCTTATCTTTGGGTCTTAAACTAGCCCTCAACTATGGAAAGCCTCAGAATTTAAACTAATTGAGAAAACACCCACCTCTTTTAAAAAGTTATCCTTTGATGCCGCACAACCTACGCTTACAGATGCCTCCCTACAGCTCACTGGGGTGCTTACCAAAGCCATAGCTTTAAGCCTCCCAGTCCCCATCAATAGCTTTCCTGTATACTTCCACAAAGAGTAGCTTCTTGAAAACGTAATCATGTATGAGTATGTATTTGTTCACTTACCCTTTTTTATTTTTAATCAATATCGGATACCAAGAGTTGTAAAAAAAAAAAAAAAAGGGCATCAAATGGCATCATTTGGAAGATGAGTGGGAGGAGCAGCTCTGATGGTCAAGTTGACCGCATCGTATCATCAAATGTGTGCAGATCAACCTCGGCTGCAGGTCTAAATTCTTGCTCTTGCACGCACAGCCTTTACAGTTTGCTGTAATCATGAAACACCATGATCCGCTCATGAATGAAATAAAACGACAGAAATAATGGAGAGCAGACCTCTGGGTAGCAGTTTTCTGTTATGCCAGCAAACGATGACTTTCACGGTGTTTTTAAGTAGCAGAGAAATATAGAAGAGGTATGTTTTCCCTGTTTCTTCCTTTTCCTAAAAATGCCTACCATTTGTTCCTTTGCCCGCGCCTGTGTCTGGCTCCTTCTCATCCTCCCAGTCTCAGCTGACGTGTCATGCTCATGAAGAGACCTTTCCTGACGACGACCCTATCTAGGCACTACTCCGGTCCTATCCTGCCAGGTATTTTCTATTACAGTGCCTTGTTTAATTCTGTCTCAGCAGTTTTACAGTCTATGGCTATCTTGGTTTGGCTTATTTATGTGTTTTGTTTCTTCCATTATGATAAAATGCAAGATTTGAGATCAAGAATAGTGTCTCTTATTCCCCTCACACAGAGCCCAGCACATTCTAGGTGCTCAATCTGTATTTATTAAATGACAACATACTCTTATCTCCATGGCTGGAGATAAAATACAAATGAGACCCTCCCTTATGTGTTCTTCTTTTTTAAGTTCTGTAATATGAGTTTAGAAACACATATTGAAAAGCTTAGGGGGGGCGCCTGGGTGGCTCAGTCAGTTAAGCGTCTGCCTTCGGCTCAGGTCATGATCTTGGGGTCCTGGGATCGAGCCCCACATCGGGCCTCTTGCTCAGCGGGGAGCCTGCTTCTCCCTCTCCTACTCCCCCTGCTTGTGCGCGTGCTCTCTCTCTCTCTCTGTGTCTCTCTGACAAATAAATATATAAAACTGTAAAAAAAAAAAGCTTAGGAAAGCTTTTGATATTGAAGATGTGATTAAACACCGGAGTGATTTACTAATACGGTAAATATTTACTGAGTGTTACAGTGTTTACAAATGCCTTTGTATGTGTTAACTCATCTAGGGGAGAGTGAAGTAGGTGTTATCATTATCCCCATTTCACAGATGAGGCTGGTGAGGCACAAAGAAAGTAAATAACTTGTCTAGGGTCACACAGATAGTTCATAGTATAAACCAGACTTAAGGTCAGGTGGTTTAGCTTTAAAGACTGTGTGCTCTTAACCACTATACCACAGTTTCTTTAAGATAAATCTACTAGTCCCTTTAAAAGGCCTGCTCTCTATTTGTCTAGTATAAATCTGCTTGGAGACAGGAGCTAAATAAATATTCTATGAAGTTCCCTCCCAGCCCTATGAGTTAGTAAATGTGCTGCCATCTGAAATGAATTTTAAACATCAGTTCCTGTTTCTTTATATGGAGAGCCAACTTGAACCAAGCAGTGAAAATTAAAGCTCCAAAAATTTGGCTACGCTATCCAACCACATGTCTGAACCAGTCAAAGCAGTGTTCTCAAAATATGCTACATTGGGCATATCACCAAAGGCAGAGCAGCAGAAGCAAAAATCAACAAGTGGGACCACCTCAAACTAAAAAGCTTCTGCACAGCATAAGAAGCAATTAACAGAATGAAAAGACAACCTGTGGGATGGGAGAAAATATTTGTAAACCATTGATCTGATAAGGGATTAATATCCAAAACGCATGAGGAACTCCTATAACTGAATAGAAAAAAAGCAAAGATAATCTGATTTTAAAATGGGCTGAGGACCTGAATAGACTGTTTTCCAAAGAAGACACACACATGGCCAACAGGTACATGAAAAGATGCTCTACATTACTCATCAGGGAAATGCAAATCAAGACCACAATGACATCTCACCTGACACCCATTTGAATGGCTATTAAAAAAGACAAGAGATAACAAGTGTTGGCAAAAATGTGGAACACTGGGGCGCCTGGGTGGTTCAGTCGGTGAAGCGTCTGTCTTCAGCTCAGGTCATGATCCCAGGGTCCTGGGATTGAGCCTCGCATCAGGCTCCCTGCTCAGTGGGGGGTCTACTTCTTCCTCTCCATCTGCCCCACCCCACCACTCGTGCTCTCTTTCTCAAATAAGTAAATAAAATCTTTATTTAAAAAAAAAAGAATATGGAACATTGTTGGTGGGAATATAAATTGGTGCAGCCACTGTGGAAAACAGTATGGAAGCTCCTCAAAAAATTAGAAAATGGAACTACCCTATGATCCAATAATCCCACTTCTAGGTATATATTCAAAGGAAATGAAATCAGAATCTCAGCGAGATATCTACACTCCCATGTTCATTGTGGCATTATTCACAATAACCAGGACATGGAAACAACACAAGTATCTGTCAATGGATGAATGGATAAAGGAAATGTCTTATATATATACATATATATAACATTTAACATTCTCTTTATATATATGTATTTTATTTTATTATTCTATGTACTATATAATATTATTCAGCCATGAAAAAGAAGGAACTCCTACCATTTGCAACAACATGGATGGATCTTGAGGGCATTATGCTAAGTGAAATAAGTCAGACAGAGAAAGACAAATACTGTATGATATCACTTATATGTGGAATCTAAAAGAGTCAAACTCAGAAACAGAGAGTTGAGTGGTGGTTGTCAAGAGCTGGAGGGTAAGGTAAGATGTTGGTCAAAAGGTACAAACTTACAGTTATAAGATTAACAAATTCTGGGAATCTAATGTACAGCATGGTGGTTATAGTTAATACTGTATTATATACTTGAAAGTTGCTAAGAGAATAGATCTTAAATGTTCTCACCACACACAAAAAAATTATAATGATATAATGAAGGTGTTAACTAAGCTTATTCTGGTAATCATTTTGCAATATATATGTGTATCAGCTCATCATGTTATAACCTAAACTTACACAATGTCATTTGTCAATTATAATGCAATAAAGCTGGGCGGTAGGGGGGAAGAATGGTTGTTAATCAAGACACTATCATACAATCCAATTATTTTTTTTAAAAGAACTATGCTTTTTACGTTGGCGAGGATGTGGAGAAAGGCGAACCCTTTTACACTATTGGTGGGAACGTAAGCTGGTGTAGCCACTGTGGAAAACAGTATGGAGGTGCCTCAAAAAGTTAAAAATAGAGCTACCCTATGACCCAGCAATTGCACTACTGGGTATTTACCCCAAAGACAAAGTTGTAGTGAAAAGAAGGGCCATATGCACCCCAATGTTCATAGCAGCAATGTCCGCAATAGCCAGACTGTGGAAGGAGCCAAGATGCCCTTCAATGGATGAATGGATAAAGAAGATGTGGTCCATATATGCAATGGAATATTACTCAGCCATCAAAAGGATGAATACCCACCATTTACATCAACATGGATGGGACTGGAGGAGATTATGCTGAGTGAAATAAGTCAAGCAGAGAAAGTCAATTATCATATGGTTTCACTCATATGTGGAATGTAAGGAATAGCACGGAGGACCATAGGGGAAGGGAGGGAAAACCAAATGGGAAGAAATGAGAGAGGGAGACAAACCATGAGACACTCTGGACTCTGGGAAACAAACTGAGGGTTACAGAAGAGGGGGGTGGGAGGAAGGCGTAGCCGGGTGATGGGTATTATGGAGGGTACGTGTGGTGATGAGCACTGGGTGTTATACGCAACTAATGAATCATTGAACACTACATCAAAAACTAATGATGTACTATATGTTGGCTAACTGAACATAATAATAATAATAAAAGAAATATGCTGCAAACTATCAGCAAAATAAGCTGATTTTCTTAATTCTCTTATAGGTTCAACACCTTCAATGGATAAATAAAAATGTTTATTCCTTTCAGGAAACAAACCTTATCAGATGGGCCCTTATCAGTCATCTGTTATCATATAACAAACCACCCAAAACTTGGTGGCTTAAAATAATCATTTATTCAGGGACACCTGGGTGGCTCAGTCGGTTAAACGTCTGCCTTCGGCTCAAGTCATGATCCCAGGGTCCTGGGATCGAGCCCTGTGTCGGGCTTCCTGCTCAGCAGGGAGTCTGCTTCTCCCTCTCTCTCTGCCTCTCCCACCACCTCTTGTTCTCTCTCTCTCTCAAATAGAAATAAAATCCTTTTATAAGATAGTTTATTTAGTATAAACAAACCTGGCAGAGATTATGTGACGTGAAATAAGCCAGTCACAAAAAGACAAATATTGGATGATTTCACTTACCAAGGGATCTAAAGTAGTCGAATTCATAGAAACAGAAGATAGAAGGGTAGTTTGTCAGGGTCTGGGAGGAGGGGGAAACAGGGAGTTGTCTAATGCGGACAGAATTTCAGTCTACAAAGTGAAAAAGTTTTGGAGATCTGTTGTACAACAGTACTTAACACTACTGAACTGTATACTTTAAGATAGCAAATTATACATTTTTGTGGCTTTTAAAAAGATTTTGTTTATTTATTTGTCAGAGAGAGAGCGAGCACAAGCAGGGGAGAGCGGCAGGCAGAGGGAGAAACAGGTTCCCTGCTGAGCAGGGAGCCCGATGGGGGACTCGATCCCAGGACCCTGGGATCATGACCTGAGCCGAAGGCAGATGCTTCAGCGACTGAGCCACCCAGGCGTCCCATACATTTTTGTTTTTTACCACAATTAAAAATTAAAAGGTTATTATTATTAATAATAATAATTTCTTTCTCACAGCTCTGTGAGGTGGCTGGAATTCAGCCGGTGGCTTTTCTACTAGTCTTGCCTGGGATCTGTATGCAGCTCTGTTCATCTGGGTTCTTTGACCTTTAAGGGTGGCTGGGGCTGGAACCTCTAAGATAGCCTCTAATCAATCATTCAGTCGTCTAGCCTGGATTTCTTTATGGCATGGCACACTCTACCTGTCCTTCCCACCAAACCCAGCTGTCAATCCTGGGCAGACCACATGCGGCAGTTATTTCAAGAGTCTAAAAAGTAAAAAAAAAAAAAAAGAGAGAGAGAGAGACTCTAAAAAGTAAATGAGAGTAGGCACTTTAAGGAAAGGTCAGAACTCAAATTATCATTGAACCAGTGGTGTGTTTACTGTTTTGTTTTTTGTTTTTCCTCTTTCTGGCATCCCCTGTCCTGAATTTTCTTTTTTTTTTTTTAAGATTTTATTTATTTATTTGAGAGAGAGCAAGAGTGAGAGATCACAGAGGGAGAGAGAGAGAAGCAGGCTCCCCGCTGAGCAGGGAGCCTGATGTGGGCCTCGATTCCAGGACCCTGGGATCATGACCTGAGCCAAAGGCGGATGCTTAACGACTGAGCCACCCAGGTGCCCCCCTGTCCTGAATTTTCAAAGCAGCCTAAAACCCATAAGTGGGCTTTAGCACTGACAAAGAGAGCTCCAAAAGGAGTGCTCTAGTTCATGCTTGAGGGGTGGGAAAGGAGTCTTCCGAAATTCAAAGTACGGAAATCTTCAGTTATGTTTTTCTTTTTCTTTTCTCGGTTCTTTTGCACCCAGCCGGAAAGCAATGCCATGGTGGCAGTTATAAGGTTTCTACACTTCACTTGAAAGAAAACAATATATTGACTCCAGGTAGTGTGGCGAAAGTGGGCGTTCTTATCTTGTTTCTGATCTCAGGGGAAAGCATTTAGACTTTCACCATGAGGTGTGATGTTAGCTACAGGGTTTTCTGTGTGTGTGTGTGTTTGTGTGTGTGTGTGTTTCTTGTGTTCCGGATATGCTGAGAGGTTTTTGTTTGTTTGTTTTTTATGAACAGATGTTGGATTTTGTCAAATGCCTTTCTGCAGAAATTGATAAAATCATGTGTTTTTTTCTTCTTTCAATATGATGGAATTCACTGATTGATTTTGAGTACTCAATCAGCTTTGCATTCCCAGGATAAATCCCATGTGCTCATGGTGTATAGTTCATCATTTATCTACAAATAGGGAAGTCCTGCCAAAGCAATAGGCAAGATAAATATTTAAAAGGATAGACTGCGAAGAAAGAAATAAAACAGTTTCTATTTATAGACAACATGATAGTTGTCTGCATAGAAAATCCCAGAAAATCCATAAAGTGACTTATAACTAATCAGCGAGTTTAGCGAAGTGACTCAATACAAGGACAACACACACACACGCACAAGATCAATTCTATTTTTATGTACTAGTAATAAACAATTGCAAATAAAAGTTGAAAAAACAGTACCATATATCATTCACCATGATCAAGTGGGATTTATCCCTGGATGCAAAGACAGTTCAACATACACATCTGAATAAATGTGATACATCACATTAATAGAATAAAAAAAAAGTCATATGATCATTTCAATAGAAAACGCATTTGACAAAATACAACATCCTTTCATGATAAAAATTCTCAACAAATTGGGTATAGGAGGAACATATGTCAAGACGACAAACCCACAGCCAACATCAAACTCAATGATGAAAGTATGAAAGCTTTTCCACTAAGATCAGAAACAAGACAAGGGTGCCCACTCTCACCCCTCCTATTCAGCATAGTACTGGAAGTCCTAGCTAGAGCAATCAGGCAAGAAAAAGAAATAAAAGCATCCATGAGAGACTCTTGACTCCGGGAAACAAACTGAGGGTTAATGGAGGGGAGCTGGGTGGGTGGATGGGGTAACTGGGTGATGGACATTAAGGAGGGCATGCGATGTGATGAGCATGGGGTGTTATATGCAACTAATGAAGCATTGAACATGACACCAAAAACTGATGATGTACTATATGTTGGCTAATTGAATTTAAATCAAAGAAAGACGTTTTCTATTTAAAAAAGTCTCCAAATCAAGAAAGAAGTAAAATTGTCTTTGTTTGCAGATGACATGATCTTATATGTAGAAAATCCTAAAGACTCCACCAAAAACCTGATAGAACTAATCAACGAATTCAGTAAAGTTGCAGATACAAAATCAACCTGCATAAAACTGTTGCATTTCTATACTCTAACAACGAAACACTTGAAAAAGAAATACGGAAAATAATCCTATTCATAATAGCCTCAAAAACAATAAAATACTTAGGAATAAATCTAACCAAGGAGGTGAAAGATCTGTACATTGAAAACTATAATCCTTTTTTTTAACACCTGACCAACAAATGAGTTTATTTGATCACTTTCCTTCTTTTTTTTTACAGTTGTTTTTCTCATGCTTGTGTTTATTCATTCATTTACAAATATTTGCTGATAATCCACCATGTGCCAGGCACTGTTCTGAGTCCTGGGGCCGGGGGGAGTGGGGGAAGCTGTGAACTACAACAAAAAGTCCCTGTTTTTAATGACCTCACATTCTACTGAAGGAGACAAACCTTATGATAATATAGGTAGTGATCAGTGTGGCAAAGAGAAGTAAAGCAGGTTAAAGGGACAGAAGGGAATGTGGGGCTGAAGGTGAAATAGGCAAGGAGGGGCTAAGGAGAGCAGAAACCTGCAAAGAGGGAACGAGCCATGCCAGGTGTCCTGGCAGATGTACCAGCAAGTGTGAGGCTCTGAAGTCATACTTGAAACAGCAAAGAAAACCAGCGGGTCAGGAGCCGAGTGAGCAAAGGGAAGGGGGGCACGAGAGGCGGGCACACCCCATCATGGTGGGCCCCAAAGGCCTCGCTGAGAACTTTGGGGGTTTTTTAACATTTTTTTAATTTAAATTCACTTAATTAACATATAATATATTACTGGTTTCAGAGGTAGAGGTCAGTGATTCATCAGGCTTATATAACACTCAGTGCCCATTACATCACGTGCCCTCCTTAATGCCCATCACCCAGTTACCCCAGCCCCCCACCTCCCTCCCCTCCAGCAGCCCTCAGTTTGTTTCCTATGATTAACAGTCTCTTATGATTTTTCTCCCTCTCTGGTTTCGTCTTGTTTTATTTTTTCCTCTCTTCCCTTATGATCCTCTGTTTTGTTTCTTTTTTTTTTTAATATTTTATTTATTTATTTGAGAGAGAGAATGAGAGAGAGAGAGAGAGCACAAGACCGGGGAGGGTCAGAGGGAGAAGCAGACTCCCTGCTAAGCAGGGATCCCGATGTGGGACTCAATCCCGGGACTCCAGGATCATGACCTGAGCCGAAGGCAGTTGCGTAACCAACTGAGCCACCCAGGCGCCCCTCTGTTTTGTTCTTAAACTCCACATATCAGTGAGATCATATGATAATTGTCTTTCTCTGATTGACTTATTTCTCTTAGCATAATACCCTCTAGTTCCATCCATGGCATTGCAAATGGCAAGATTTCCCCCTTTTTCATGGCTGAGTAGTATTCCATTGCATATGTAAATTAATTTATATATATATATATGCCACATCTTCTTTATCCGCTCATCTGTTGATGGACATCTGGGTTCTCTCCACAGTTCGGCTATTGTGGACATTGCTGCTATAAACATTGGGGTGCAGGTGCCCCTTCTTTTCTCTATATCTGTATCTTTGGGGTAAATACCCAGTAGTGCAATTGCTGGGTCATAGGGTAGCTCTATTTTTAACTTTTTGAGGAGACTCCATACTGTTTTCCAGAGTGGCTGCACCAGCTTGCATTCCCACCAACAGTGTAAGGGGGTTCCCCTTTCTCCGCATCCTTGCCAACATCTGTCATTTCCTGACTTGTTAATTTTAGCCATTCTGACCAGTGTGAGGTGGTATCTCATTGTGGTTTTGATTTGTATTTCCCTGATGCCAAGTGATGTTGAGCGTTTATTCATGTGTCTGTTGGCCATTTGGATGTCTTCTTTGGAGAAATGTCTGTTCGTGTCTTCTGCCCATGCCTTGATTGGATTATTTGTTCTTTGGGTGTTGAGTTTGATAAGTTCTTTATAGATTTTGGATACTAGCCCTTTATCTGATATGTCATTTGCAAATATCTTCTCCCATTCTGTCGGTTGTCTTTTGGTTTTGTCGACTGTTTCCTTTGCTGTGCAAAAGCTTTTTACCTTGATGAAGTCCCAATAGTTCATTTTTGCCTTTATTTCCCTTGCCTTTGGAGACGTGTCTAGCAAGAAGTTGCTGTGGCCGAGGTTGAAGAGGTTACTGCCTGTGTTCTCCTCTAGGATTTTGATGGTTTCCTGTCTCACATTTAGGTCTTTCATCTATTTTTAGTCTATTTTTGTGTATGGTGTAAGAAAATGGTCCAGTTTCATTCTTCTGCATGTGGCTGTCCAATTTTCCCAACACCATGTGTTGAAGAGACTGTTTTTTTCCCATTGCATATTCTTTCCTGCTTTGTTAAGGATGAGTTGACCATATAGTTGAGGATCCATTTCTGGGTTCTCCATTCTCTGCCATTGATCTATGTGTCTGTTTTTGTGCCAAGACCATACTGTCTTGATCATTACAGCTTTGTAATGAGCTTGAAGTCCAGGATTATGATGCCACCAACTTTGATTTTCTTTTTCAACATTCCTTTGGCTATTCAGGGTCTTTTCTGGTTCCATACAAATTTTAGGATTATTTGTTCCAGCTCTGTGAAAAAATTTAATGATATTTTGATAAGGATTGCATTGACTGTGTAGATTGCTCTAGGTAGCATAGACATTTTAACAATATTTGTTCTTCCAATCTATGAGCATGGATGGTTTTTCCATTTCTTTGTGTCTTCCTCAATTTCTTTCATGAGTGTTCTATGGTTTTCTGATTACAGATCCTTTGCCTCTTTGGTTAGGTTTATTCCTAGGTATCTTATGGTTTTGGGTGCAATTGTAAGTGGAATTGACTCCTTAATTTCTCTTTCTTCTGTCTCATTGTTAGTGTATAGAAACGCAACTGATTTCTGTGCGTTGATTTTATATCCTGCCACTTTGCTGAATTCCTGTATGAGTTATAGCAATTTGGGGGTGGAGTCTTTTGGATTTTCCACATAGACTATCTTGTCATCTGCAAAGAGTAAGAGTTTGACTTCTTCTCTGCCGATTCAGATGCCTTTTATTTCTTTATGTTGTCTGATTGCTGAGGCTACGACTTCTAGTACTATGTTGAACAGCAGGGGTGATAGTGGATGTCCCTGCCATGTTCCTGACCTTAGGGGAAAAGCTGAGAGCTTTTCCCCATTGAGGATGATATTCGCTGTGGGTTTTTCATAGATGGCTTTTATGATACTGAGGTATGTACCCTCTATCCCTATCCTCTGAGGAGTTTTAATCAAGAAAGGATGCTGTACTTTGTCAAATGCTTTTTCTGCATCTATTGAGAGGATTATATGGTTCTTGTCCTTTCTTTTATTAATGTATTGTATCACATTGATTGATTTGCGGATATTGAACCAACCTTATGGCCCAGGAATAAATCCTACTTGGTTGTGGTGAATAATCCCTTTAATGTACTGTTGGATCCCATTGGCCAGTAGTGAGAGTTTTGGCATCCATGTTCATCAGGGATATTGGTATGTAATTCTCCTTTTTGGTGGGGTCTTTGTCTGGTTTGGGGATCAAGGTAATGCTGGCCTCATAGAAAGAGTTTGGAAGTTTTCCTTCCATTTCAATTTTTTGAAACAGCTTCAGAAGAATAGGTATTAATTCTGTAAATGTTTGGTAGAGGGGCACCTGGGAGGCTCAGTCGTTAAGTGTCTGCCTTCGGCTCAGGTCATGATCCCTGGGTCCTGGGATCAAGCCCCACATTGGGCTCCCTGCTCAGTGGGAAGCCGGCTTCTCCCTCTCCCACTCCCCCTACTTGTGTTCCCTCTCTGGCTGTGTCTCTCTCTGTCAAATAAATAAATAAAATCTTTTTTTTTTAAGATTTTATTTATTTATTTGAGAGGGAGAATGAGAGAGAGAGAGCATGAGAGGGGGGAGGGTCAGAAGGAGAAGCAGACTCCCTGCCGAGCAGGGAGCCCGATGTGGGACTCGATCCCGGGACTCCAGGATCATGACCTGAGCTGAAGGCAGTCGCTTAACCAACTGAGCCACCCAGGCGCCCCTAAATAAAATCTTAAAAAAAAATAAATGTTTGGTAGAATTCCCCTGGGAAGCCATCTGGCCCTGGGCTCTTGTTTGTTGGGAGATTTTTTTATTACTGCTTCAATTTCCTTGCTGGTTATGGTTCTGTTCAGGTTTTCTATTTCTTCCTGGTTCAGTATTGATAATTTATAATCTCTAGGAATGCATCCGTTTCTTCCAGATTGCCTAATTTGTTGGCATATAGTTGCTCATAATATGTTCTTATAATTGTTTGTGTTTCTTTGGTGTTGGTTGTGATCTCTCCTCTTTCATTCATGATTTTATTTATTTGCGTCCTTTCTCTTTTCTTTTGATAAGTCTGGTCAGGGGTTTATCAATCTTATTAATTCCTTCAAAGAACCAGCTCCTAGTTTTGTTGATCTGTTCTACTGTTCTTTTGGTTTCTATTTCATGAAAACTATAACACTTCAATGAAAGAAATTGACGAAGACACAAACAAATGGAAATATATTCTGTGTTCATGGATCAGAAGAATTAATAACATTAAAATGTCCATATTACCCAAAGCTACTTATAGATTCAATTCAATCAAAATTCCAATGGCATTTTTCACCGAAGTAGAAAACAATCCTAAATGTGTATGGAGCCACAAAAGACCATGAATAGCCAAAGCAGTCCTGAGAAAGAACAAAGTGGGAGGCATCACACATCCTGATTTCAAACTATACTGCAACGCTATAGTAAACAAAACAGTATGGTAATGGCATGAAAATAGACACAGAGAAAAGTGAAACAGAATCAAGAGCCCAGAAATAAACCTCCACATATGCAGTCAACCAATATTTGACAAGGGAGCCAAGAATACTCAATGAGGAAATGATAATCTCTTCAAAAAATGGTGCTGGGAAAACTGGATTATCACATGCCAAGGAATGAAATTGGACCCATATCTTGCACCATTCACAAAAATGGGCTCAAAATGGGTTAAAGACTTAAATTTAAGACTTGACACCATAAAACTCCTAGAAGAAAATATAGGGGGAAAGTTCCTTGACGTTGGTTTTGGCAGCAGTTTCCTGGATATGACAGCAAAAACACAAGCAACAAAAGCAAAAATCAATAAGTGGGGCTACATCACACTAAAAATCTTCTGCACAGCAAAAGAGATAATCAACAAAATGAAAAGGCAACCTACAGAATAGGAGAAAATATTTGCAAATCATGCATCTCATAAGGGGTGAATATCCAAAATATATAAAGAACTTATACAACTCAATAGCAAAAAAAAAAAATTAACCCAATTTTAAAAATAGGCAGAGGAACTGAATAGACAGTTTTCCAAAAAAACATATGCATGGCCAACAGATACATGAAAAGATGCTCTGCATCACTAATCATCAGAGAAATGAACATTAAAGCCACAATGAGATAACACCTCACACTAGTTAGAATAACTATCATCAAAAAGACAAGAAATAACAAGTGTTGGGACGCCTGTGTGGCTCAGTCGTTAAGCGTCTGCCTTCGGCTCAGGTCATGATCCCGAGGTCCTGGGATCGAGCCCCGCATCAGGCTCCCTGCTTGGCAGGAAGCCTGCTTCTCCCTCTCCCACTCCCCTTGCTTGTGTTCCCTCTTTCGCTGTGCGTCTCTCTCTGTCAAATAAATAAATAAAACCTTTTTTAAAAAGAAATAACAAGTGTTGGTGAGGCTGTGGAGAAAAGGGAACCCCCTTACACTGTTGGTGGGAATGCAAACTGGTGCAGCCACTATGGAAAACAGTATGGCGGTTCCTCAAAAAATTAAATATAGAACTATCCTGTGATCCAGCAATCCCATTTCTGGGTATATATCCAGAGGAATTGAAATCTGGATCTCTTAGAGATATCTGCACTCCCCTGTTCACTGCATTACTCGCAACAGCCAAGATATGGAAACAACTTAAATTTCTGTCAATGAATGGATGGATAAAGAAGATGTGGTATATATGTGTATACACACACACACACACACACACACAAGCACGCACACTGGAACATTATTTACCCAGTCATTATTTCTTCCGAGAAAGAAGGAAATCCTGCAATTTGCAACAACTTGGATGAACCTTGAGGGAATTAATGCTAAAGTCTTGAGAACCAGGAACACTGGGGGTGGAGAACCAGGAACACTGGAGGGTGTCCCAGCTCAAACAATCAGGCAGGAAAGGCCAATTCTTCCTTCCTCCACTTTTTTGATCAATTTAGACCCTCAATGGATTAGATGATGCCCTTTCACAGAGGGAAGCGCAAACCACGTTACTGACTTCACTGATTTAATTGCTGATTTCATACAGAAACATCCTCACAGACACACACAAAATAATGTTTAGCCAAATATCTGAGCACCCCATGATCCAGTGAAATTGATGTATAAAATTAACCATCACACACATCCACAAATTTTTTGATTCTCCTTCCACCAGGAAGTATGGCCTATGTCCCCTTTCTTTGACCTGGCATGGGCTTGCAATTGGCTTGTAACCAATAGAATGAGGCAGAAGTGATACTGTGTGTTTCTCAAACTGGGTAAGAAAATGCAACGCAGTTTCTGCCTTGCCCCCTGGGACACTAAGTTTAAGGCCCTGGCTCACCATGTAAAAAGTCAGACTAGCCTGAGGCCACTATGCTGTGAGGCAGCCCAGATCACATGGAAGGGTCACATAGCAGAGTTCTGGTCAACATCCTCACCTGAGGTGCCAGCCAACAGCCAGCATCAACAGACAGACATGTGAACGAAGACGCCTCCCTATGATTCCAGCCCCAGTCTTTCAGTCTTCCCAGCCAAGGCCCCAGACAAGGCAGAGCAGAGAAAAATCACTGTCACTGTGCTCTGTCTGAATTCCCGACCTATAAAATTAGTGGGCCTAATAAAATTATTATAATAAGCCACTCAGTTTTAGGGGTAACTTGTTAACAAGCAATAGTAACCAGAACACATGGATTACAAAGCTTACTGTGATAAGTTCTCAAAACTGTCTGCACACACTTGCCGAATACGCTCTCCTGCATCTTTTGGCTCTGCAGGAACCTGGAAATGGCCTAGAGAAATTCTCCCTTTTGGAGAATCAAGGAGAATTCCTGGATTAAAAGCACAATTATTAAGAGTCTACTGTGTGCTTTGCTTCAAGAGGCAAGTACACGGCAAATGAATCAAGGTCATCCTTAAAAATCCAAGAGCGAAGATGTCTCAGAGAAGGGGGGACATCAGTCGTCAACCACACATGTTTAGTTTCTGATCCCACATACTGTGTGAATGTTTTACAATTTAATCTGGTTGGCATTAGGTTTTTGTTTATTTTTGCATTGACTGAGCCTAAAATACAGGTTGGTCCAGTTGTGTTAGTCATAAAATATATCAAGTGATCTTAGTTAAGTAGTTTTAAAGCTCGAAATTTATTCCCCGGATAAGATAAACTCCTTTAGTTAATATTTCCAGATACCCTCGAGTGAGCAGTGCATATCAGTGTTTGAGAAATCCAAATGAAGGAAGTTCTTTTATTTTTGTAGCAGCTAAGGTAATTGATATTGTTAACAAACAGAAGAAGTGAGGAATTCTACATTAGGTTTTTTTTTAAAGATTTTATTATTTATTTATTTATTTGACAGAGAGCACAAGTAGGCAGAGCGGCCGACAGAGGGAGAGGGAGAAGCAGGCTCTCTGCTGAGCAGGGAGCCCGATGCAGGGCTCGATCCCAGGATCCTGGGATCATGACCTGAGCCGAAGGCAGACGCTTAACCGACCGAGCCACCCAGGCGCTATATTAGGTTTTAATTTGAATGGACTTGTTGAATGGAAGGAACTGAACACCCCATCTCCAGCAGGCCAGGATGTACCCAAAGTGTCAGAGCCAAATTTTCCTGGTGTTCAATATGGCTACAATTCTCCGGGCTGGACTAATGAAAATTTCTACCTTATTACCCAGACTGTCACCCCAGCTAGTGTAATCAGATACTTTAGGGAAATTGTCGGAGATCTCTGGCAAGAAGCACCCCTGGAGGTTTCCACCTAACCTCTGAAAAGTTTGGGGGCCAGCCAATTCTGCACTCACATCAACTGTTTTCTTCCAAACCCCTGAAGTCATCAAGTTTTACCAAGCATGAAACCTGTATGTTGCAAACGTTCTTTTCCTGCTTGATGCCGTTGGCGATCTTCTCAGGAATACTGTGGCAAGACAAGCTGAGAGAAGGAAAACCTCGAAGAGGTATTCCCTATCACTCCAGTCACTGGGGGACATTTGCTCCTGAGGTCAAAGGGCTGGACACATGAAAAGAGAAATATGCATTGAGGCTTGAAGTGGCAGGAACTATTATCAGAGGGAAAACTAAAGCCAAGAGAGATAAGTAACCTGCCCAACTTTGAACAAAAGCACCTTTAATTACGAAGATGTCCTGCTTCTCGGAACAGAGCTTATGAAAAATGGGGCACAGAAATAACAGAAAACATTTGAATACACAAGGCTGTAGTTACCAACTATCACATCCGAAGAAAAACAGAGGAATCAAGTAGATTGCGAACTGATTGCTTTGCTTCTTTCAACTTCCATTTCTGCCACCTGCCCACCAAGTCTATCATGTGTCCCTTTATTCCGTGTTAACCCTTTCACTCCCTGTGTTTCCTCCATGTAGCTCACCCACTTCCCTTTAACCCAGAGACCCACCCCCTCCTCCGTACTAGTTGCTAGGAGGACTTGACAAGGTGAGGTATTTCTGCAGTAGAACTGTGTAAATTGCAAAGTGCCACAAAAACAGACACATAGATGAATGGAACAGAATAGAGAACCCAGAAATGGACCCACAACTATATGGTCAACTAACCTTCAACAAAGCAGGAAAGAATATCCAATGGAAAAAAAAAAACAGTCTCTTCGAAACAGGTGTTGGGAAAACTGGACAGCCACATGCAGAAGAATGAAACTGGACCACTTCGTTACACCACACTCAAAAATAAATTCAAAATGGATGAAAGACCTAAATGTGAGACAGGAAACCACCAAAATCCTAGAGGAGAACACAGGCAGTAACCTCTTCGACCTCGGCCGCAGCAACTTCTTTCTAGATGTGTCTCCTGAGGCAAGGGAAACAAAAGCAAAAATAAACTATTGGGATAAAAATCTTCTGCTCATTGAAGGAAACAATCAAGATAAAAAGCTTCTGCTCATTGAAGGAAACAATCAACAAAACTAAAAGGCAGCCTACAGAATGGGAGAAGATATTTGCAAATGACATATCTGATAAAGGGTTAGTATCCAAAATCTATAAAGAACTTACCAAACTCAACACCCGAAAAACAAATAATCCAGTTAAGAAATGGGCAGAAAACATGAATAGACACCTTTCTTTTTTTTTAATTTTTTAAACATCTTCATTAAGGTTTAATTGATATAAGATAAGCTGAATGCATTTAAAATATACAACTTGATAAGTTTTCACATATTTATGAGTCAGTGAAATCATCAGCACAACAAAACAATTGCTTTAGTCTGCTTCTGCTACAAGATAGTGATTTCATTTCTTTTGATTATATACCCAGAGATGGATTGCTGGATCATTTGGTAGTTCTATTTTTCATTTTTTGAGGAACTTCCATAGCTTTTTCCACAGTGAATGTACCAATTTACACTTCCAACTACAGTGCATAAGGATCTCTTTACAACCTCATTAACACTTGTTATCTCTTTTATTATTATTATTATTATGTTCAGTTAGCCACTGTATAGTACATCATTAGTTCTTGTTGTAGTGTTCAGTGATTCATTAGTCACGTATAACACCCAGTGCTCATCACCACACGTACCCTCCTTAATACCCATCACCCAGTTACCCCTTCCCCTACCCCCCTCCCTTCTGTAACCCTCAGTTTGTTTCCCAGAGTCCAGAGTCTCTCATGGTTTGTCTCCCTCTCTCATTTCTTCCCATTCGGTTTTCCCTCCCTTCCCCTGTGGTCCTCCATGCTATTCCTTATGTTCCACATATGAGTGAAACAATATGATAATTGTCTTTCTCTGTTTGACTTACTTCGCTTAGCATAATCCCCTCCAGTTTCATCCATGCTGATGCAAATGGTAGGTATTCATGCTTTCTGATGGCTGAGTAATATTCCATTGTATATATGAACCACATCTTCTTTATCCATTCATCCATTGAAGGGCATCTTGGCTCCTTCCACAGTCTGGCTATTGCGGACATTGCTGCTATGAACATTGGGGTGCAGGTGCCCCTTCTTCTCACTACATCTGTATCTTTGGGGTAAATACCCAGTAGTGCAATTGCTGGGTCATAGAGTAGCTCAATTTTTAACTTTTTGAAGAACCTCCATACTGTTTCCCAGAGGGGCTGCACCAGCTTGCATTCCCACCAACAGTGTAGGAGGGTTCCCCTTTCTCCACATCCTCGCCAACACTTGTTGTTTCCTGTCTTGTTAATTTTTGCCATTCTTACTGGTGTAAGGTAGTATCTCACTGTGGTTTTGATTTGTATTTACCTGATGGCTAGTGATGTTGAACATTTTTTCATGTGTCTGTTAGCCATTTGTATGTCTTCTTTGGAGAAGTGTCTGTTCATGTCTTCTGCCCATTTTTTGACTGGATTATTTGGTTTTTGGGTGTTGAGTTCAAGAAGTTCTTTGTAGATATTGGATACTAGCCCTTTATCTCTTATGTCATTTGCAAATATCTTCTCCCATTCTGTGGATTGCCTCTTAGTTTTGTTGACTGTTTCCTTTGTTGTGCAAAAGCTTTTTATCGTGATGAAATCCTAAAAGTTCATTTTGCTCTTGTTTCCCTTGCCTTTAGAGATATGTCTTGGAAGAGGTAGCTGTGGCCAGTGTCAAAGAGGTTACTACCTGTGTTCTCCTCTAGGATTTTGATGGATTCCTACAGACACCTTCCCAAAGAAGACATCCAGATGGCTAACAGACACGTGAAAAGATGTTCAACAACACTCATCATCAGGGACATACAAATCAAAACCATGATGAGATACCACCTCACATTTGTCAGAATGGCTAAAATTAACATGTCAGGAAACGACAGATGTTGGCGAGGATGCGGAGAAAGGGGAACCCTCCTACACTGTTGGTAGGATGCAAACTGGCGCAGCCACTCTGGAAAACAGTGTGGAGGTTCCTCAAAAAGTTAAAAATAGAACTACTCTATGACCCAGCAATGCCCTATTATTTACCCAAAGGATACAAAAATACTCATTCAAAGGGGCACATGCACCCTGATATTTATAGCAGCATCATCAACAATAGCCAAACTACAGAGAGAGCCCAAATGTCCACTGACTAATGGATGGATAAAGAAATGGAATATTACACAGCCATCAAAAAGAATGAAATCTTGCCATTTGCAACGAGGTGGATATAGCTAGAGTGCATTATGCTAAGTGAAGTCAGTCAGTCAGAGAAAGACAAATACCATATGATCTCACTCATATTTAGAATTTAAGAAAGAAAACAGATGAACATGGGGGTAGGGGGGAAAGAAAAAAAGGAGAGAGGGAAACAAGCCATAAGAGACTCTTAACGATAGAAAACAAACAGGGTTGATGGAGGGAGGTGGGCGGGGTATGAGCTAGATGGGTGATAGGTATTAAAGAGGGCATTTGTTGTGATGAGCACTGGATGTTGTATGGAAGTGATGAATCACTGAATTGTATTCCAGAAACCAATACTGCACTGTATGTTAACTAACAAAATTTAAATTTAAAAAAAAAAATGTGTCTTAAAAAATAGCAAAGTGCCATTTAAATATGAAGTATTATTACTTTTTACACTAACTTGATGTCAATGGCCTGTCCTACCACCCTGCCTGGCATGGCCTACAACTCCTTAAGGATCAGAAGAGATGGAACCTTATTTACTATCTTTACCATTTTTAAGTATTTTTAAGCTCGGTAGTGTTAAGTATATTCACATTGTGGTACAACCAACCTCCAGAACTTTTTCATCTTGCAAAACCAAAATTCTATACCTATTAAACAACAAATTCCCATTCCTCCCTCCCCTCAGTCCCTGGCAACTACCATTCTACTTTCTGTCTCTATGAACTTGACTATTCTAGATACCTCATACGTGTACAGTCATACCGTATTTGTCTTTTTACGGTCGGTATTTGTGACTGGGCTATTTCACCTGGCATAATGTCCTCAAGGTTCATCCACGTTGTAGCCAGTGTCAGAATTTCCTTCCTTTTTTTTTTTTTTTTTTTTTTTTAAAGTAGGCTCCATGCCCAGCGTGGAGCCCAATGCAGGGCTTGAACTCATGACCCGGAGATCAAGAGCTGAGCTGAGATCAAGAGTTGGACGCTTGAACCAACTAAGCCAGCCAGGCACCCCAAAATTTCCTCCCTTTTTAAAGCCAAATAATATTCCACTGTATGTACACACCACATTTTGTTTACCCATTCATCCATTGATGGACATTTGGGCTGCTTCCTCTTATTCTTAGAGCAGATTAAAATCAGTGCCCCTGCCAGGTCACACATAAAGAAATGACCCCCACCCTTTCTAACCTGCTTCCTACTCTCTACTGTCACCTGCGTGTCACAGACAGACCCTCCTCCCGCTCTTTCTCCTATGCCACCGCTCCAGTGCCTCCCTTCCCCTCTTTGTCTCGCAGACTAGGGCAACCGAGGGCTCTGGACCCTTGTATTTTTGTGTTCAATATGGAAGGCTTCATGAATTTGCGTGTCCTTGCGCAGGGGCCACGCTAATCTTCTCTGTATCGTTCCAATTTTTGTATATGTGCTGCCGAAGTGAGCACCCTTCATTGTATTTATTCTTTTTTTTAATACTCGAGATAAAATTGCCATATACAACATCGTGTCAGCTTAAGGGGTACGACATGTCGATTTGATACATTCATATACTGCAGTATGATTAGCACCATAGTATTAGCTAACACCTCTACCCCATCACATAATTATTTCTCCTCTGTGGTGAGAACAATTGGGATCTAATCTTTTAGCCACTTGGAAGTTTATAATACAGTATTGTTGACTATAATCACTGTGCTATGTGGGCCCTTCATTTTCGATGCCAGACTCTAACCCTGGGCTTCTGGAAGACTCTGGCACTGATGTTTTTTGTTTTGTTTTGTTTTGTTTTGTTTTGTTTCTGCTGGGAAATGCATCATATCCTCTACCAATTCCCAGTAGATGCTGGTTCCTAGGCCCAAAGGTCCAACTGGGGCTTTTCCCTGTGGGTGAATTTTCCTGACATGGCCCCCTGCTGCCATCTGCTGGCTGTAGTCATCAATACTTCTATGGGTCTGTGTCTTATTCAAAGGGTTGAACCTTTCCAATGCATCATCCATCCTGGGATAAAACTTTCAACTACTTAACTTTTTTCTTTCTCGTATCTTACCTCTGTCCTGTTTTTAAAAGAAAGAACTTTTAGTGAATCCGTGTGCAGGTTACACCATAGTCTCATCTGCCTTGCCCAAATATAGAGAAAAAAAAAATCTCCTCTCCAGATATTTGCAAATGACATATCAGATAAAAGGTTAGTATCCAAAATCTATAAAGAACTTATCAAACTCAATACCCAAAGAACAAATAATCCAATCAAGAAATGGGCAGAAGACATGAACAGACATTTCTCCAAAGAAGACATCCAAATGACCAACAGACATGAAAAAGTGCTCAACATCACTCCGCATCAGGGAAATACAAATCAAAACCTCAATGAGATACCACCTCACACCAGTCAGAATAGCTAAAATTAACAAGTCAGGAAATGACAGATGTTGGCGAGGATGTGGAGAAAAGGGAATCCCCTTACACTGTTGGTGGGAATGCAAGCTGGTGCAGCCACTCTGGAAAACCGTATGGAGGTTCCTCAAAAAGTTGAAAATAGAGCTACCCTATGACCTAGCAATTGCACTACTGGGCATTTACCCCAAAGATACAAATGTAGGGATCCGAAAGGACACCTGCACCCCAATGTTTATAGCAGCAATGTCCATAATAGCCAAACTATGGAAAGAGCCTAGATGTCCATCAACAGATGAATGGATAAAGATGATGTGGTATATATATACAATGGAATATTACGCAGCCATCAAAAAACCCAAAATTTTGCCATTTGCAATGACGTGGATGGAACTAGAGGGTATTATGCTAAGTGAAATAAGTCAATCAGAGAAAGACATGTATCATATGATTTCACTGTTATGAGGAATTTAAGAAACAAGACAAAGGAGCATAGGGGAAGGGAGGAAAAAATGAAACAAGATGAAACCAGAGAGGGAGACAAACCATAGAGACTCTTAATCTCAGGAAACAAACTGAGGATTGCTGGAGTGGTGGGGGGTGGGAGGGATGGGGTGGCTGGGTGATAGACATTGGGGACGGTATGTGCTATGGTGAGCGCTGTGAACTGTGTGAAACTGATGAATCACAGACCTGTACCCCTGAAACAAATAATATATTATATGTTAAAAAAAAAAAAAAAAAGATAGTAGGAAGGGAAAAATGAAGGGGGGGGAACCGGAGGGGAGGACGAATCATGAGAGACTATGGACTCTGAGAAACAAACTGAGGGTTCTAGAGGGGAGGGGTGGGGGGATGGGAAAGCCTGGTGATGGGTATTAAAGAGGGCACGTACTGCATGGAGCACTGGGTGTTATACGCAAACAACGAATCATGGAACACTACATCAAAAACTAATGATGTAATGTACAGTGACTAACATAATAAAATTTAAAAAAATCTCTCCATATTTGGGCACTTCAATTTGCAAAGGGACAAAAAAAATTTCCCAAAATGTCTAAGGTTCTCCTCATCTCCCTGGAAGCAGTTCTATTACATTCAAATAAGTTGAATTGTAGATAATGTATAAAATACCAAGTATTCTTTGCTACTCAAAATGTTTCTAAAGTGTTTTGAAAATATTCAACATAAAACAAGATCCTTTATTGTTAACACAGACATAAAAACGAATTCTAGGTATGCTTGGGTGGCTCAGTCAGTTAAGCGCCTGCCTTCGGCTCAGGTCAGGATCCCAGGGTCCTGGGATCGAGTCCCGCATCGGGCTCCCTGCTCAGCCTGGAGCCTGTTTCTCCCTCTGCCTGCCGCTCCCCCTGCTTGTGCTCGCTCTCTCTTGCTCTCTCTGACAAATAAATACATAAAACATTTTTAAAAAACGAAATCTATACAAATACAACAAGAGTTACATTACAGACTCTTGGGTCATTTTAAAGTGAGGTGAGCCAAGAACGGAGAGTGGATTTTGTGTTTATAAAGGAAACTAATTTGTCAGGCAAAACTGAAACATAAATGTCCAAGCCCGTGCACTGGAGTCACTGTTGCGGACTATATCTTTACACAGTATTAAATGTTTCTTTCTCCTCCCCTGCACTGTCCCAGCTTCCTGCTTTGCCTTCCCACTTCACATTGGACTTACTGTCTCCAGCATCCATCCTGTTACCAAGTCCTGTCCTGACAGGTATGGTCAGTGGCACCGGAAGTACTATTTTTAAGGGTGATATAAGAGTTAAGAAGAGAGATAGGCGTCAAAGTTGATGGAAGAGTGAGAGTAGTGTTCTGGGAATTCAGTCTCAGGAAAGATGGTTGCTTTCTTGTGATTGGGGAGAAGGAATCCGATTACACCGTAATCTGAGGAGTACGGAAGGAAGAAGCCAGATTTTAGGTGGTGATGATTTCAGAATTTGCCTGGACAACAAAGGTTCTATCTGAATGAACGGTGGTGATCTGTGGCGAAGGAAGGTCTTCTAAGGGATCTGTCTTGGAGCTGCATTTGTCTAATAGTCAACATAAAACCAAGAAAATGTCAATCATTGTTTGAAAAAATGAGAGGAGTCGATGCAGTGGACGAGGGGGAGGGGCTTCAGGCCCTTCATTGGTCCCTGTATTCTGTGGCATTCTGCTCTGGTCATAAGTAGAGGTAAGAAATTGCACTCAGTTCCAGGCAAGGGGTCAGTGAAATATCTGTGGGTGTGTGGAGACCTCTCTCCAACTAGGTTAAGCTAAAGAAACAAGTGAAAATTTCATAACATTTGAGCTCTGCTGGAACTCTGGAGCTTGAGCACGGTTGTAAGAGGAGGGTCAATTAGAGAGTCAACCTAGAGACGTTGCCCTGAAAAGTGAGGAAAGGAGAAAGTCAACGTTATCATGAAAATGCCATCATAGATTTAATAGTTTCAGGTGGAGGGGCCGGGCGGATCAGTCTACGCATCGTCACATCAACTTGTTCTTGCCACAGGAGTCTGGGGATGGGAACGTTCAGTTGTTCCCGTTGACACGCATCATGCTACCGGGGGAAAACATCCGTTAGTCGCCTGGATCAGTGGGAAACATCTCAAGAAATACTATCAAATCCTCACATGATGAAAATGATTATGAATCAAATTCAATATCACAACAGCTCCAATCGCAGGTCAATGACTTAAGGGTGATTTTGAGCCCTTATCATGCACTCTGCCTTAGCGTCCGTTGTTTCATTTACTCCTCACAACAATCCCATGAAATCTGCAGCATCCCATACTGTCGTCATCATTGTCGCTGTCGTCATTTTACATGATAGGAAAGTGAAGTTCAAGAACGTTGACCTGATTGTGGTCACAAGGTTCCTGGGATTGAAACTCTGGCAGTCTGACCTCAGAGCTCATGCCCTTAAACACGGTGCTCTTTTCCCTTCTGAGGTCCCTATATTTACTTATAAGACTCTAAGAATGTTGTAAAAGTTTGTTACAATTAAATGTCTACTCGTGCATCTCACTTTGGAATAAGCATATATGGTGCCGCTGTTGGTTACATACCCATCATCTGTCCCTCATCCAGCTTCTTGACTTTTATTTAGGTATCTGCCTCTTGCTGTTCAGCCCATGTAATTTGCCAGAAGGTGATCCAACTTGAAGGGTGGGTACTGAGAAGCCTGGGCCAGTTATGCTAATCCCTTTGCCCTCCCCAGGGATGCAAAGCTCCAGGCTTTAATCAAGCAATCCATCATTTCTCCGTGGGAGACTGCTATTATTCCAGAAGTGGGTTCATGACCCAAACTGGTCCAAAAGGTGTCAATAGAGAGCATTTATTCCTTGGTTTGATTGAAGATATTCTCTCTCTCTCCCTCTGCCCCCACCTCTCTATAGCACTTTCTCTATCTCTATCTTACGCACACACACAGAGAGCTGTCAAAATGAGATTGCCCATTGCATCAACCATCCCAAGAAAGAGCTGAAAAACTGGACCTCTCTCAACCATTCCAATGGAAAGTTTTGTAGCAGTTCCAGAGAAAGACAATTGCAACCTGAGACAAGACCAAAGTCACATACACTTCTCTTTTCCTTGCCCTAGGCTAATTCCAATCCTGCTTTGAGATGCTTCCTAGTGCACAAGAGCTGTAGAAAGCCTTTACCTTCTAATTGAGTCATTTTCTTTGTTTTTCTGTGACACTACCTAGTTGTCCCAACATAATGTATTAAAGATTCCATTCAGCAGCATTCCGAAGAAGGGGCAGGTGGGAGCAATCCACCCAGCCACTGGAGTGGAGAGAGAATTTTATTATTTTATCATTGACATTGTTTACAGTCGATGATGCCTGATTATGATTTTTAAAAAGCAGGTTGATTTAGTCAATCTGATGATTGTTTTAGGTTCTCTATAAAAATGAACCCATGAGGTGAGCCATTCCTACAGTCCCACCTCCCCACCTGGTACCCCACTAAGTCCATCTTCTTTCTACTGGCTCAAGATACCACTTTCATTATATAATAATTTCCATTTCTGGATTTGCTCTTCTATTCCATTGGTCTGTCTCTTGATATGCTAGTTTCACTCTTAAGGCTCTACGTTTAAATATCTTATGGTTCTGGTCCCTTATTGTTGCTCTTTTTTATTTTTTGGCTTTTTTTTTCAGTTTTTTCAGCATTTTTTAAAATTTAAATTCAATTAGCCAACGTATCATTAGTTTTTGGTGTAGTGTTCAATGATTCATTAGTTGCATACTCAATGATTCATTAGTTGCATATAACACCCAGTGCTCATCACACCTGCCCTCCTTAATGCCCATCACCCAGTTACCCCATCCCCCCACCCACCTCCCTTTCCACAGACCTCAGTTTGTTTCCCAGAGTCAAGAGACTGTCATGGTTTGTCTCCCTCTCTGATTTCTTCCCATTCGGTTTTCCCTCCCTTCCCCTATGATCCTCTGTGCTATTCCTTATGTTCCACATTTGAGTGAACCATATGATAATTGACTTTCTCTGCTTGACTTATTTCACTTAGCATAATCCCCTCCAGTTTCATCCATGTTGATGTAAATGGTAGGTATTCATCCTTTCTGATGGCTGAGTAATATTCCATTGTATATATGGACCACATCTTCTTTATCCATTCATCTGTTGAAGGGCATCTTGGCTCCTTCCACAGTTTGGCTTTTGTGGACATTGCTGCTGTGAACATTGGGGTGCATGTGCCCCTTCTTTTCACTACATCTGTATCTTTGGGGTAAATACCCAGTAGTGCAATTTCTGGGTTGTAGGGTAGCTCTATTTTTAACTTCCTGAGGAACCTCCATACTGTTTTCCAAAGTGGCTGCACCAGCTTGCATCCCCACCAACAGTGTAAGAGGGTTCCCCTTTCTCCGCATCCTCACCAACATCTGTCATTTCCTGACTTGTAAATTTTAGCCATTCTGACTGGTATGAGGTGGTATCTCACTGTGGTTTTGATTTGCATTTCCTTGGTGCCAAGTGATGTTGAGCATTTTTTCATGTGTCTGGTGGCCATTTGGATGTCTTCTTTGGAGAAATGTCTGTTCATGTCTTCTGCCCATGTCTTTTTTTTTTTTTTAAAGTCTTCTGCCCATGTCTTGATCAGATTATTTGTTCTTTGGGTGTTGAATTTGATAAGTTCTTTATAGATTTTGGATACTAGCCCTTTATCTGATATGTCATTGCAAATATCTTCTCCCATTCTGTCGGTTGTCTTTTGGTTTTGTCGACTGTTTCCTTTGCTGTGCAAAAGCTTTTTATCTTGATGAAATCCCAATAGTTCATTTTTGCCTTTATTTCCCTTGCCTTTAGAGACGTGTCTTGCAAGAAGTTGCTGAGGCCGAGGTCGAAGAGGTTACTAGCTGTGTTCTCCTCTCGGATTTTGATGGATTCCTGTCTCACATTTAGGTTTTTTCAGATTTTTTGGCTGCTTTTTGCCATATGAATTTTGGGATCAGCTTGTTTAATTCCAATCCTCAACTTCTTTATTTATAGTTTTTTCTCAGGGTTTTCTCTTTAGCTGATAATTGAAACATGTGGCTTCTGGCTTTAATATAATTTTAACTGAGTTTAATTAGAATAGTTGAAGCTGGGGCACCTGGGTGGATCAGTTGCTTAAGTGTCCGACTCTTGGTTTTGGCTTGGGTCATAGTCTCAGGATTGTGAGATCAGGGCCCCAAATTGGGCTCCACGCTCAGCATGGAGTCTGCTTAGTATTCTCTCTCTCTCCTTCTGCTCCCCCCCCCGCCCTCTCTCTCTCTCTCATACATAAATAAATAAAAACTTTAAAAATATATTTGAAGGGGCACTTGAGTGGCTCAGTCGGTTAAGTGGCCTACTCTTGGTTTTGGCTCAGGTTGTGATCTCAGGGTCATGAGATCAAGCCCCACATCAGGCTCTGCACTCAGCATGGAGTCTGCTTAAGAAATTCTCTCCCTCTCCCTCTGCCCCTCTCCCCACTCACTCTCTCTCTCTCAAATAAATAAGTAAAATCTTTGAAAAAATCAAAAATATTTGAAGCTTATGGCCTTTTATTTGACATTACAGTCTTTCCTCTGCCAAGTTTGGGGGCAATTTCTCAATCATTGTACTTTTTTTTATTATGTTATGTTAGTCACCATAGTCATCATTAGTTTTTGATGTAGTGTTCCATGATTCATTGTTTGTGCATAACACCCAGTGTACTTATCATGATTTAAAAATTTAAAATTTTAGTTGTCCTTTGAATAGGTACAAAGTTCAAAAGGAACCAAAGAGTTTCTAGTGAAAAATCTCCTTTTTACTCCTGTCTTCCAGACACCCAGTTCTTTTCCCATGAAGCAACCCACATTGCCAGCTTTTTTCAGAGATAATCTATGCACATACAAGCAAACATATGGATTTTTTTCTTTATTCTCTTTATATAAATGGCAGCACACTTTATGCGCTGTTCTGCACTATGACTTTTCCTCCTACCAATAGCTTTAGGAAATCACTCCAAATTAGTTAATAAAAAGCTGACTCCCCATTCCCATGACTACATAGTATTTCATTGAATAAAGGTACCACAAAAATACCACAATTGCTGTTCATTCAGGTTGTTTAAAGATCCATTGCTATTACATACTATATGATTTCATTTGTGTAGAATTCTAAATAATTCAAGATGATATATTTTTAAAGATTTTCTTTATTGAGAGAGAGAGAGCACTCAAGAGGGCATGTGCAAGCAGGGGGAAGGCCAGAGGGGGAGGGAGAGAATCTTAAGCAGGCTCCACGCCCATTGGGGAGCCTGACGCAGGGCTTGATCTCATGACCCTGAGATCATGACCTGAGCCGAAATCAAGAGTCGGATGCAAAAGCAAATAGGCAGTTGCTTGGGGATGGGAGATGGAAATAAGGGGATATGATGTCTGTTGAAATTCATGGAATTGTATACTTTGGATGAGTGTAGTTTATTGTACCTAAATTACATCCCAATAAAGTTGCTTTTAACAAACCTATTGCTACTGCAAGTAATGCTGTAATGAAGAACCTTTACATATGTGTTCATTCTCTCCATCTCCACCTGTATTCTCAATTACTCATTACAATTTCACAGTATTTAATTGTTTTCCTTCCGGAAAAAATGATTTTGGTACAAAATCCACAAAGATATTCATTTATTTAGTTGTCCATTTGGTTGTTTTTTGTTTTTGTTTTTGTTTTTTTTAAAGAGACACAGCGAGAGAGGGAACACAAGCAGGGGGAGTGGGAGAGGGAGAAGCAGGCTTCCGTCGAGCAGGGAGCCCGATGTGGGGCTCGATCCCAGGACCCCGGGATCATGACCCGAGCGGAAGGCAGACGCTTAACGACTGAGCCACCCAGGCGCCCCTGTCCATTTGGTTTTTGTCCGTCTCCCTTACCTCACTCCCTGCCCGCAGGAGAGACTAGGACCCTTGTCTGTTTCATTCACTACCTGATCCTCAGAGCATAGAATGGTGGTTGCACAAAGCAGGTGTTCAATAAAATATCTGTTGAAGGAGAGCATCAAAATGTATATTTTCAGCTTCACACCTAGGGGTTCTGATTCAATGTGTCTGTGATAGCTTTGGGGAATCTGTATTTTTAATAAGCTCCTCCAGGCAATTCTGGTCATCAACCAGGTGAAGAACTGCTTTAATTCTGGCCACCCAACTTGTCATCCAGATCACTGCAGGACCCTACTTCCTCCTTCCTGCAAGCAGCACCCCTTCTTAAAACACTGCAGTGTTGGGTTTCCTGGGTGGCTCAGTCGGTTAAGCATCTGCCTTTGGCTCAGGTCATGATCCCAGGGTCCTGGGATCGAGCCCTGCATTGGGCTCCCTGCTCAGCGGGGAGTCTGCTTCTCCCTCTCCCTCTGCCCCCCACCCTGCTCCTGCTCTCCCTCCCTCTCCCCCTCTCTCTCAAATAAATAAATAAAGTCTTTTTAAAAAACACTGCAGTGTTGTAGTAGATTATTTCCCAAGCTGGCCACATCAATCCCCTCCATCGTGAATGTCTTTTTTCTTTCTTTTTAAAGATTTTATTTATTTTATTTGAGACAGAGAGAATGAGATACAGAGAGCATGAGAGGGAGGAGGGTCAGAGGGAGAAGCAGACTCCCTGCCGAGCAGGGAGCCCGATGCGGGACTCGATCCCGGGACCCCAGGATCATGACCTGAGCCGAAGGCAGTCGCCCAACCAACTGAGCCACCCAGGCGCCCCTGTGAATGTCTTTTTTCAATGCAATTTTTAACTCCTCCTATCAAGAGGTAGAGCACACTTCTTTCCCCTTGAATATTGTCTGGTTTTGTAACTTGCTTTGACCAGTAGAATGTGAAACAAATGATACCATGGCGGGTCAAGGCCTTGGCCTTAAGAGGCCTTGCAGTCTCCAGTTTGGCCCTTTTGGAAGCTCTGTGGTGGAGAACCGAGGCATCCAGCCGAAGGCTCCACCGAGGTCCCAGACAATGAGCAAGTGAGGCCATCTGGGATCCTGCAGCCTTTGTGGGGCTGTTCCAGTTGACACCATGCAGAGAGGAGGCCAGCTGCAGTCTGCTAAACCTTGCCCAAATTCCTAACCAACAGAATCACGAGCAATTAAATGGTACTTGTAGTAAGCCCCTAAATTTTGGAGCGGACTGCTACAATTACAGATAACTAAAACAGATGTTATTACAATGACCTCAGGATGAAGTCCTAAATCCTTAAAGGGCTTGAAAGGTCATCTCTCTAAATTCACCTCCTGCCAACCCTCCCCAGTCCAGCAAAGCTTACCTACCCGCCTAGGCTTCAGATGCTGTTTCACCGTGCCCTTGACTTTGGAGTAAGATAGCCCGGGGGTTGTCCAAATTGTATGACTTCGGTTAAGTTACCAAAACTCTCTTGGTTTTATTTTTCTCATCTTTGAAACAGGAATAATAGTAAAACTTATTTCACAAGGCACAAGACCGTGGTGTGAATTCATCAGGAGGATGCATGGCAAGTATTTAGGATAGCGCCTAAATACTTAGACAGCACACAGTCAATGTTAGTAGTAGTAGGAGGAGAAAAATAATAATTATGGGGCGCCTGGGTGGCTCAGTCGTTAAGCGTCTGCCTTCGGCTCAGGTCATGATCCCGGGGTCCAGGGATCGAGCCCCACATCGGGCTCCCTGCTCCGCGGGAAGCCTGCTTATCCCTCTCCCACTCCCCCTGCTTGTGTTCCTTCTCTTGCTGTGTCTCTCTCTGTCAAATAAATAAATAAAATATTTAAAAAAAGAAAAATAATAATTATTATTATATTGTCTTGTAGTTGTCTGTTTATGTTTTCCCTATAGAAGGTAATCTCTGTGAGAACAGCAGAGACCATACTTTGTCCATTCTTGTGTCCGCTCCTATCTCAATAAGTAATTGTTGGATACATGAATGAATAAATGAATGAATGAGCAAGAGAATAAATAAACTTGTTTGTGATGTCATATAAATGAACAGAACTGCTAAACACACATGGATTGGTGTCAACCTCTTAAGAACAGAACTTCAGGTGTTAACAAACACTCCAATGGTAATCATTTTGCAATATTCAAGTGTATCAAATTCACAGGTTATACCCCTTAGACTTAAACAATATGTCAGTTATATCTCAATAAAACTGGAAAAAAGAAAAGAAAAGAAAAAAGAACAGTGCCTCAGGCATTCGTTAGCTCCGCTTATTATGAAAATGTGGTGAAGTCATCTCACGATCCTGATGAGATAGAATCATAGAGTGTTGAATCTGATTCTTTGATTATGGATTTTTTTGTTTTCAACTTTTTTCTTCCAAGATAAATGCTATAGTTGGGATCTCAGTTAATTGTTTTTTTCTGAAAGGGCCACCGAAATCTCTTAGTTTTATTCTTTCTAAGGACTTTGTCTTTAATGTATATCATTTATTTGTTTATAACAAATTGCACTGTTGTGATGGGGGGCCTTTCAGTGGGTTTTTTGTTTGTTTGTTGCAGAGGAAAGACAATTTTCTTTTTTTTTTAAGATTTTATTTATTTATTTGTGAGAGAGAATGAGATAGAGAGAGCATGAGAGGGGGAGGGTCAGAGGGAGAAGCAGACTCCCTGCTGAGCAGGGAGCCCAATGCAGGACTTGATCCCGGGACTCCAGGATCATGACCTGAGCCGAAGGCAGTCGCTTAACCAACTGAGCCACCCAGGCGCCCCGGAAAGACAATTTTCTATTGACCATTCCCACTTAACACTTCTGCAAGGCTTTTCAGTTTTGTTTTTGATGACAAACATGAGCAACCGCCGGTAGTCAAGGAGATAGGATCATTACTGCAGTCTGAGAGCTGAAAACATTCAGATGTGTCACATTATTAATTAATCTGCTGCATTATTTTTCCATCTTCTCTTCGTAGGCAGTCCCTTGCTACCCCGGTTATTAACAAGTAGTATAATTTATCCCTCAGAGGCCCTCAGAGTGACATAATTGTATTTTTAAAAACAGCTACAAAACAAGGCAGGAAAACATCATATATTTTACAACACCAGAGCCCACTTACAAAGTTAAATAATCAGGTGTTTTATGAAAATTTAATGGTGACTTAGAATTGATTATGTAACATGAAAACAACTGTGGGAAATGGAAATTATCGAGTTTGGGTTTTTGTTTAATTGGTTGTTTTTTTGTTTTTTGCAAAAAGAATCTTAACTTTTTACACACTATACTCATTGTTTCTAATTCCTTTCCCTCCAATCTCTCTTGTACACACTCCACTGAGGCTTTTGCCCCTACTTCTCTACAGAAATTCCTCTCATTTAAGTCCTTAGTGGCCTCCATGTAACCAAATCCCACGGTCACCTTGTTCTACCTGAAAGACTTTCTTCTTTTGGCGTCTGAACTCTTTTCCTATCTCGCTAGTTATTCCTTATCAGTTTATTTTTATTTTTATTTTATTTTGGAACAATTTAGAATTCACAAGTCACTGCAAAAATACTATAGAGAGTCCCATGTACCCTTCACCCAGCTTTCCCTAATGATAGCCTCTGACATAATCATAGTATATAATCAAAACCAGGAAACTGACATTGATACAGGGAAACTACAGAGCAGTCTTGCATGTGTTTATTTTTTTTTAAGATTTATTTATTTATTTGAGAGAGAGAGAGTGGGGGGGGGAGCACAGGGAGAGGGAAAGAGAGAATCTCAAGCCGACTCCCCACTGAGAGTGTAGCCCAACACGGGACTCAATCTCATGACCCTGAGATCATGACCTGAGCTGAAATCAAGAATCGGATGCCTAACAGACTGAGCGACCCAGGCACCCCATCTTACATGTGTTTATTTTGAGAGGGGGTATATAGCATAGATTCATGTAACCAATACCATCAGGACACAGAACTGTTTAATTGCCATAAAGAACCCCTCCTTTTTATAGACAAACCCTATCCCTAGCCCTTGGAAGCCACTAATCTTTTCTCATCACTAAAATTTTGTAATTTCAAGAGTATTATATAAATAGAATC
Source organism: Mirounga angustirostris (assembly GCF_029215605.1). Classification (NCBI taxonomy): domain Eukaryota; kingdom Metazoa; phylum Chordata; class Mammalia; order Carnivora; family Phocidae; genus Mirounga; species Mirounga angustirostris. Next base: position 40,569,831 of record NW_026991719.1, read on the forward strand.
TTTTGAGATTGGCTTTTTTTCACTCAGCATAATACCCTTGTAACATGAGGGGAAAAAAAAAGAATTCAAGTCATTATATATATCAAGAGAATATTCCTTCTTCCGGCTGAGTAGTATTCCATTGCATGGATGTACCACAGTTTATCTATTTGCCAATTAAAAGCCATTTGGCTTGTTTAGAGTTCTTGGCAATTACAAATAAATCTATGAATGTTACCTACAGGTGATTCATTGTTTCTCTTTGCTTTCAAAATTTTTCTCTTTGTCTTAGGTTTTCAGAAATTTGATTTGATGTGTCTGATTGTGGATTTCTTTGGGTTTATCTTGTTAGGATTTGTTCAACATCTTGATTTTTTATGTTTATGATTCTTATTAAATTTTATTATCCTACAGGTCCCTGAGGTTCAATCTATTTTCTCTCTCTTGTTCATGCCTGGGCTGCTCAGAGGTCTGCCCAGGATTTCATAATTTAAAAAATCCTTTTCTTTAGCTCCCTTTTCTCAGTAATCTTCCCTCCACTCTCTAGGTGAGAGGGAAAGTGGTGTGGCTTCATTTGTGGTGTTCACCTGGAAATGAGCTGGAGGTATAATCAAAATGTTTCTGGCCTGCTGAGCCACCCTTTTCCTGGTCCTTTGGCAAGAGCGAGTGGACTTTCTTTGGGGTATTTTTGTCTGTGCCCATTTAGCATGTCTGGACTTTTGGGCCTCTGAATTGCCCAGGCCATGATATATATACATACAAGATAAAAACAACAACAACAACAACAACAACAAAAAACAGGGGGACTCACCACTGGGTTATTCATTAAGTTCTGAGGTTCCCAATCAGGCTACCTTTTCTCCATCTTCCAGAGTCTTCTAACTGTTGTTTTATCGATGTTGTCTGGATTTTTTTCTAGTGAGTGGGTTGAATAAGGTGGAAGGTGCTTACTCCATCCATTATCAGTTTTTGTTGCTGGTTCTTTTTCATATTCCCCAAGGTTCCCTCTTCAGACCTCTTTTCTTCTCTAGCTATGTTCATCCCTAGTTGATCTCATCAAATACTGTGACTCGAATTACCATCGTAAGTAGCTCTCAACCATGGCAGCTCAGCCATGAGTGCTCTCCTGTGGACTCACATATTCAACCACCGTAGATGTCTAATAGACACCTCAAACTAAACACTTCCAGAACGAAATTCATGATGTCTCTGTCCAAATGTGCTCCTTACTTATTCTTCATCATCTCAGTAAATAACAACCTTCTTCTGTCAGGTGCTGAGATCACCTCTGAATCCTCTCTCTTTCTGTATCTTAATTCAGTTCATCAGTACCTCTTATTGGCTCTACCTTCAAAATAAAACCAAAAGCCAGTTTATTTCCACAGCTATCTTCCTGACCCAAGCCAGTATCTCTCACCTGGATTATCAGAATAGCTTTCTAACTGGTCGCCCTGCTTCCAGTCTTGCCTTCCCCACAATCTGTTCTTCACTCCAAAGTAACCCTTATTACATGTAAATCTGATCATGTCACACATCTGCTCAAGACTTCCTTGGAGTCCCTGTCATGTCCCTACCTGATCTGATGCTGCCTCCCTTTGTGTCTAGATTTTCTGCTAATCTCCTTCTTGTTCACTGTGCTCGGACCTACACTGGCCTTCGTGTTGTTCTTAGAACATTCCAAACATTTTCTACCTTTCAGCACCAACATTTGCTTATGCCTCTGCCTGGAACACTTGCTCCAGATAGCCAAATGGTCTGGTCTGTCCCTGCCCTCAGGTTTCTGCTCAAATGTCTCCTTATCAGAGGGGCCGTCCCTGACTACTCTTTGTTTTTCTATTTTATTTTATTATGTTATGTTAATCCCCATACATTACATCATTAGTTTTGATGTAGTGTTCCATGATTCATTGTTTGTGCATAACACCCAGTGCTCCATGCAGAACGTGCCCTCCTCAATACCCACCACCAGGCTAACCCATCCCCCCACCCCCCTCCCCTCTAGAACCCTCAGTTTGTTTTTCAGAGTCCATAGTCTCTCATGGTTCGTCTCCTCCTCCGATTCCCCCACCTTCATTCTTCCCCTCCTGCTATCTTCTTTTTTTTTTCTTTTTAACATATAATGTACTATTTTTCAGAGGTACAGGTCTGTGATTCAACAGTCTGACACAATTCACAGTGCTCACCACAGCACATACCCTCCCCAGTGTCTATCACCAGTCACCCCATCCCTCCCACCCCCCACCACTCCAACAACCCTCAGTTTGTTTCCTGAGATTAAGAATTCTTCGTATCAGTGAGATCATCTGATACATGTCTTTCTCTGACTGGCTTATTTCGCTCAGCATAATATCCTCTAGTTCCATCCACGTTGTTGCAAATGGCAAGGTTTCGGTTTTTTTGACTACCCTTTCTAAAATAGGACCCCTGCCTCTCCCCCTCTCTTTATCCTGATTTATTCTTCTCCTGAGCATTTGTCCCAGCTACCCACTGTTACACAACAAACCACCCCCAAAACTTATTGGCTTAAAACAACGATTTTATTTACTCAAAATTTTGTGGGATGGAGATCCAGGCATTCTGGAGCCTCGACTGGGACGGATGTAATGGCTGGGAGCTGGCCTCATGTGTAAAGGGCCTCACTTCTTGCTGTCATCTGGGTTCCTCGGCTCTCCTCCATGAGAGACTCACCACATGGCTAGCTTGGAATTCCTCACAGACGGGTGGCCTCAGGGAGAGTTGGATTTCTTACATGGGTGCTGGCTTTTACCTTAGCTGAGGTGAAAATTGCCAGGCTTTTTGAAAGTTAGACCCAGAGGGGGCGCCTGGGTGGCTCAGTCGTTAAGCGTCTGCCTTCGGCTCAGGTCATGATCCCAGGGTCCTGGGATGGAGCCCCGGATCAGGCTCCCTGCTCGGTGGGAGGCCTGCTTCTCCCTCTCCTCCCTGCTTGTGCTCTCTGTCTCTCTCTCAAATAAATAAATAAAATCTTAAAAAAAAAAAAAAAGCTAGACCCAGAATTAATATGGTGGCCCTTGTGCAACATACTCGTGGTCAAGGAAAGAAACAAGGCCAGCCCAGACAGAAAGAAAGAGAAAAGAGACTCCACCACTCAGCAGGAAGAACAGCATGCAGGTGCAGGGTGGGAAGGAACCGATGGTGACAAGGGCTATCCTTGCAGCTTATTTACTGCAGCACTTATCCCCACCTGACATGATTCATATTTGTTTACAGCACGAGGATATAAGCTCCATGAGAGCCAGAAATTGTCTGTTTCACTCACTAATATATCCCCAGCACCCAGTACCTGGCGTCTAGTAGACACTCAATCATTATTTGGTTAATAATTCTGTCTAAGAGCTGAAGTTAGATGACTGCTTAGTCAAAAAAAAAAAAAAAAAAAAAGCAGAAACTGAATTGCTATCCTTATAATTGTCAAGGTCTTTTGACACCTGCTCTGACATTTTACTATATATCTTTAATTACAAACTCGCAACACAAAGGAGAGTTTACAAATGTTACCTGTGGTGGAAAAGTACAGTCTAGAAGAACAGAGATGGAGTCCTCAGCGATCCGTGGACTGGGAAAGAAGCACTCTGCTGTCCATGTCGAAGCTTTAGGGTATTACTCGGTTGTTATGTGAGCCTCCTCCTCAACAAAGTCACATCCAGAGCCAATGAGAACATTTCCTAGCCCGGAAGATAAGCCATTTACAGTCCCTACTCCTTCGTAACCTTTCAAAATTTCTAAGACACTTAATGAAAGACAAGGAAAGAAGATAAATAAGGTATTCATGTGACTGTAGGTACACTGTTATTGAGCCAGTGAGTTCATTGAATGCCAGGAGTCGTGGGGCTTCGTTTTTTTTTTTTTTTTTTTTTTAAGATTTTATTTATGGGGCACCTGGGTGGCTCAGTCATTAAGCGGCTGCCTTCAGCTCAGGTCATGATCCCAGGGTCCTGGGATCGAGCCCCGCATCGGGCTCCCTGCTCGGCAGGAAGCCTGCTTCTCCCTCTCCCACTCCCCCTACTTGTGTCCTCTCTCTTGCTGTGTCTCTCTCTATCAAATAAATAAATATTTTATTTATTTATTTATTTATTTTAAATTATTTATTTTAAATTATTTATTTATTTATTTATTTGACAGAGAGAGAGAACGCACAAGCAGGGGGAGCGGCAGAGGGAGAGGGAGAAGCAGGCTCCCCACTGAGCAAGGAGCCTGATGCGGGGCTCGATCCCAGGACCCTGGGATCATGACCCAAGCCGAAGGCAGATGCTCAACCGACTGAGCCACCCAGGGGCCCCTTGGAGTCATGGGACTTTGTATCCACGTGCCAAGTGTACTGTGGGTCACCCACAGCTCCCACTCAAGGGGAAGCCCTTGTGCATGCGTCATTGGGCCCTATGATGGCCCGCTAGCCACACATGTTTAGACTGAAGGCCAGGGACTCCTCTGACCCAAAGCAACAAATCCATAGTCGGGCCAGCAATCTAGGATTTCGCCTACCAAGAAATTAGCTGGGTCATATTCCACTCTGAGAAATTTAACTGGGGAATACCCAAATAATTGGACAGTTGGTGGTTCTGATGAGAGAACAGAAACTATGACTAAAGAAAGCTATGAATGGCGATTCCCTGCAGCAATTAGCAATAACATAATGAAAAGATGCTCGCATGAGATGAAAAAGTTTTGCGGATCTAATGTACAACATGGTGACTATAGTTAACAATACAGTATTGTGTACTTGACACTTGCTGTGAGAGCAGAGCTTTAATGGTCTCGCCATAACAACCGAATGGTAATTATGTTAGGTAAAGGATGTGTTAACTAGCCCTACCGTGGTAAACATTTTGCAGTATATATGCGTATCAAATACACGCGCGTGTCCAGTCATCACGTTGTACACCTTGAATTTGCATAATGTTTGGGGGCGCCTGGCTTGGTCAGTTAAGCGTCTGCCTTCGGCTCGGGTCATGATCCCGGGATCCTGGGATCGAGCCCCGCATTGGGCTCCCTGCTCCACAGGAAGCCTGCTTCTCCCTCTCCCACTCCCCCTGCTTGTGCTCTCTGTCTGTCTCTCTCCGTCAAATAAATAAATAAAATCTTTAAAAAAAATAAAATAATTTTTTAAAATGTACACGATGTTCGTATGTCAAATATATCTCAATAAAGCTGAAAAAATAGGAGCTGTGTGTACTGCAAAGATATAGACAGGGGAGACAAACTGGTAGTTGGATAGAAATAAGCTGACATATGGAAAGTAGCTTAAGCATAATAAGAGCAGTGTACCAGGATGAAGGGGCCGCAGGCTCCTGTTGTGCCCCCTGCTGTCTTAGATTCCTTCCACCCCAAGCCCTGATAGAAGCCCAAGGCTCCTGCTTCAAGACTGTGTTTGGGAGGAGCTTTTCCTGTGTTCACACACAATGCATGAAGGAACTTTTCTTGTTATTATAACAGTAATATTTAAACTAGTGGTCTCGGGGCACCTGGGTGGCTCAGTCTGTTAAGCATCTGCCTTTGGCTCAAGTCATGATCCCAGGGTCTTGGAATCGAGCCCCGCATAATCGTCATCATCATCATCATCATCATCATCATCATCATCATCAGGCTCCCTGCTCAGCGGAGAGCCTGCTTCTCCCTCTCCCTCTGCCGCTCCCCCTGCCCGTGCTCTCTCCCTCCCTCTCACTCTCTCTCTCAAATAAATAAATAAATAAAAATAAAGTCTTCTGCTTTCTGCTTATTTTCCAACCTGGCTAAGCACCAGAAGAGCAGAGAAAAAGCATATCCTCTTGGTACAGTTCCCAGGAGTAAGAAAGGGAAGCGCAAGTCAGATTGTATCCCCTCAACCCTGAGCCAACAAAGTGAAACTTAAGGGATGAAAATGAAGTTTTGATTATTTTGATTAGAGGCGATTGTATTTACCGGACTCAGTTCTCCCCTTTCACTGCCCCTGAGGGTGACAACACCCCAACAGTGCTAACCAAGGGAGAAAATACACTTCTTTCCAGGATTTTATGAGAGTTTCCTGGACACCCCATGAGAGAACTCTGGCTACCATCATAACTGCCATGCCAACTGCCTGGAGGCCAAGCAGAGACACGTTTATGCATGGAATACTGATTCACGCAAGAGCTGGCTCTGGACTGGGATATGTTGACTCGGTTCCTCTTCCCTCGGAGTGGTTGGGGTGGGTATGGCCATTGATCAGGGATGAACCCAAGTCTTCTGGGTCTTGCCACTGTGAATATGAACATATTCTGCCTTTTGTTGCTGTTCAGAATCAATCCACCAAGATTCAAAAAGTTTGATATCATTTTTAGACCTCAGCATAGAAAACTGAGCAGGACAAAACTCTATTTTATGTCTCGTAGTGAACGCTGTAATAGTATGAAATAGAAACAACGAGCTGATCAACATACACCAGAAATCGAAGATTCTGTAAGCTTAGAAAGGCAGACGTGGAGGGAAGACAGTACTGTTGGCAAGTAGACACACACACACACACACACACACACACACAGTAAAACCGCCGTGAGAGAAGAGCCATCTGTGGGGTAACTCGAGTTGAGGCCGTTAGTTGTCACAGGCCTCCCACTGCCTCCTTCCTCCCTCCACTTCCCCCTATGGGGGAAGATGCTGGAGTGCCTGCTTATAAGGACAGAGGAAAGAGAAGAACTGAAAAGTTTTTTAAAGATGTGATTTTTTTACATAATTTGGTGAAGCACGTTATACCTATAATACATACCCTTTTTTTCTTTGGAAGTACAAATAATAAAATAATAAGCACTACATTCCCACCATCCACAGACAACCAGTTAATATTTTAACATAGTTCCTTGCACGTTTTTCTATGCTTATATAAATTTTACATTGATTTTTTCTATATCAATATGCAACTTGTGTTCTATTTTTCACCACATCATGCGTGAGTATTTTCTCACACACACTTTAAAACATTTTTGTTCGGGGCGCCTGGGTGGCTCAGTTGGTTGAACAGCTGCCTTCGGCTCAGGTCATGATCTCAGGGTCCTGGGATCGAGCCCCGCATCAGGCTCCCCGCTCAGCGGGGAGTCTGCTTGTCTCTCTCCTTCTGCCCCTCCCCCCTGCTTGTGCTTTCTATCTCAAATAAATAAATAAAATCTTTAAACAAAACAGAACAAAAAACCTTTTTCATGTTCCCTCTTCCTCCAAGACCCCAGCCTTTGTCTCTGGCTAGATAGCATGTGATTACATGTCAAGCACAAAGCAAAGCCAGACGACAGATTCTGTTGGTCAAGAAATGACAAGCCCTTTTCAGATTTAGTTCTTTACTCACAAAGACAATGAAAGGAAGAGGGTAGCCAAAGGAAGAGGATAGCTCCCCATGGCCGGTGAGCAGGGCAGTACTGAAACGAAGGAGGCCAAATGACTGGAACACAAGTGATAGGACACTCTGTTGCTCAGGAGCATATTCTAGACTGCAGCTAAGTGGTTTTATAGCCTGCAGCTCTGCCCTAAGGGGGCAAGGCAGAAAGCCTCATACCTATCAGCACCCAGTTTATGATAAGGCAGATCCTTTCTCACGGCTGAATAATATTCCTCTGTGTGTGTGTGTGTGTGTGTGTACCACATCTTTATCCATTCATTCATTGATGGGTGCTTAGGTTATTTCCACAACATGGAAGGACTCGGAGCACATTATGCTAAGTGAGCTAAGTCAGCCAGAGAAAGACAAACGCTGTATGATCTCCCTTATATATGGAATCTAAAAAAACCAACCTCGTAAAAACAGAAAGTAAAATGGCGGTTACTAGAGGAGGGAAGGAGTGAAGGGATACTAGTGAAGGGATAGGAGACTTGTTGTTTAAAGGTACAAACTTGGGATGAGTAGGAAAAAAATCCTAGGGATCTAACACACAGCATAGTGAATATTCACAATATTGCATTATAATCACCGAACTTGCTCAGAAAGTAGAACTAAATTATTCCAGCCACTAAAAAGCAATGCTAATTATGTTACTTGATAAAGGTGCGAATTATTGTGACAGTGGCAAACATATTACAATATATAAATGTATCAAATGAACATCGCGTACGTGTGTACTTCTTAAATTTACACAAAGTTATATGTCAAATATATTTCCATGAAAAAAAAACCTATCATATGACAGTCTCCCAGGCTGATATCTCCCAGGGGCGAGACAGGGAGGTGAGTGGTAAAATGGGTTCAAAGCAGCTCTTCACAAGCCTCCCATGCTCTCATGTTCCAGAAGGATCAGAGGCATCCCTGCCAAGACTTAGATCCAGAGGGGTCCAAGCCTTGTCTATGTACCCTCTGTGGATACACACAAGGTTACCAGGGCACCATGGTGGGGCCACCCGTCCACAACATGCAGGTAGAGTCTTGGAATTCTAGACCTTTTTACAACTTGTGGAGTTTAGAGGAAACCTCACTAGTTTTAAACAAGCCACTGCCTTCACTAGGTACAAGAAGATCAATGAAAAATCTGCACCTACATCAAGTATTCTGTTGCCAGAAAGGTCCTAATTATTGCCGATCAGCACCGGTTGAACCCGCTTAACACTAGACCCTCCTCAGATCTTTCTGTGGCTTTGAGCCATAGGATGGCCCAGAGAACTGGTGTGTGCAGCCATAATCAAGAGTAGCCCATCATATCCACTGGCCTCAAAAAGGCCTCTGGCATTTTCAGTGAGGTTCCTGGGGGCTTAGCGTGCACTGAGAATGTTAGGACTTATCTTGATGGAGGAATAGCCTGGCTAATGTGCCAACTGGAACATTTTTCATTATAAATGGAGTGAAGCAGGACTTCAGAAGTTGAAAGCGTGATCCCATGACTCTTGTTGATAGCTGTGTACTAAAGCTCTCACCCAGGGAGATGTTGCGTTCTGATCACAAGCCTGAACAAAATCAGATCCTCATTCCACATGATTGCAGAAGGGAAACTCCCACAGTCAGCCTAGGGCCGCCATAACAAATGACCACAGCCTGGGGGTTGGGGGAGTTGGTGCTTAAACAACAGAAATGCATGGTCTCAAAGTTCTGGAGGCTGGAAGTCTCAGATCAAGATGTTGGCTGGGTTGGTTCTTCCCTCTGAGGGCCGGGAGGGAAGGATCTGTCCAAAGACCACTGTCTTTGGCTGGTAGGTGGCTGTCTGCTCCCTGTGTTTCTCCACAATGTCTTCCCTCTATGAATGTCTGTGTCTGAATCTCCCCTTCTTATGAAGACAGTAGTCATATTGGATGAGGGCCCACCCTAATGACTTTAACTCAATTACCTCCGTAAACACTCCACCTCCAGGTAAGGTCACATCCTGAGGTACTGGAGGTTAGGACTTCAACATATGACTTTGGAGGGAACAGAGTTCAACCCATACATAGCACAGCCCAAGATTTTTCCAGCCTAAGATTTTCCCAACTCGTTCCATCACCAGTCGCTCACTTTGGCTAATTTGGTAGTCTACTCTTGGACCAAGAGGTTAGAAAAATGAATCATGAAGAAACATTCTTTTGCAAGCCTAAAACCCAAAGAAGACAACCAACAAGGCTTTGAATTCCAGACCAAAATTCTTGAGGGGCATACTAATACCAAACTGCAAATCTTGTCATTTCACTGTCGATCACTGGAAACTAGCAGCAATCACACCACCCTGGAGTCATGTTAAGAAAAATGAGATAAAATCTGGGAAGAAGCAAGTTGATTTCATGGCCTTTAAATGCTGTTCTGGGAGCACTGTCCTATAAGCTTGACTAAGGTTCAGCTGACTCTTTAACAGAATGTAACTTGTTTGGCATCCAGTGTACTGATGATTAGTACTCAGATATTTGATAAGTCTGTAAAGTTAGAGGTCAACTTATAGAAAACTGGCAAAGTGTGATGATTTTCTTTTCCACCTGGTCGAAAAGATCCCAAATCTCCTGTGTCTTTTTCCATTTAGGATGTTAACCAGGTTTGTATCCATGGTAGCAATGTTATTTCAATAGTCCTTTTTCTTCACTAAACTCTATAAAGCCCTCCTTCTCATATCCACTTTGAACCAACTTGTTGACCTTCGGGCTTCCTGATTAATGAATTAAATAAATATTGGACACTGGATCACTGTCAATTGGTATAGGAATTATGTTTTTAATAGTGTGAAAATTGCACTTTGGTAGTACCCTTTTCTTTGTTTTTTAAAGATTTTATTTATTTATTTGAGAGAAAGAGAGAGAATGAGTGGGGGGAGGGGCAGAGGGAGAAGCAGACTCCCCGCTGAGCAGGGAGCCCGACCAGCTCAGTCCCAGGACCCTGAGATCATGATCTGAGCCCAAGGCAGATGCTTAACTGACTGAGCCACCCAGGTGCCCCTGGTGGGACCCTTTTCAAGGAAGGGTTTCTTATCAACGAGGAGGCAAAGCGACTATAAAATTGAATGTTACCATTGTTAAAATAAAAAGCTGGGCAAGAGATGTAGGAACTGAATTTATTTCGGCTCCCAAGAAAGAACAATGTGACAGGTTTGATAACAGGTTTGTCTCAACAGGAAGTGTAAACAACAGTCTTATGAACAGTTTGAAAAAAGAAAAATTTGTAGTCAAACCCAATTTAGAATCGAAACGCTGAGCCCACATATAAATGTCAAGATCCTAACTTTTCTTTCTCATTGGAAAGTTTCTAAGACTTTGACCAAATTGGGACCTCTGGTTGTCTGAATGTCTCTAAGGATTGTTAACAGGTCGGTATAGTTTGCATTAGGAATTTTGTTCTTTGCGTATCTGACTCTAGTGGCTGATTTTTGATTGGCTTTCATCAGCCTGAGCCGGTTGACTTCTCTGTTCCCATTGAAGGTTTTCATAAGTTGTGGCAGATCTACAACTGCCAGGAAAGTATGGTCTTCTTAGTCCTTTGTATAATGGGCGGCCATATATATATTCTGAAGCCAACTAGTACATGAAAAATATGTAGTATGTCCAAACTTAGATCCTGACTCACCAAGAAATAATATCCCTAATACCCTTGGATAGGCAGCTTATAGTATAACTAATGGAACATAAACGGTAGAGTCCTTCATTTGTGTAAGTCCTGTACATACCCCAGAAGGGGTCCTAGCAATTTGCTATTCATAATTTTGTATTGTTTTTCTTAAAAATGACCCAACCCAATGTAAATTGGTGTCGCCAATACAGAAAACAGAATGGAGGTTCCTCAAAAAATTAAAACTAGAACTACCATGTGATCTAGCAATCACACATTTGGGTGTTTATCTAAAGAAAATGAAAACACTGACTTGAAAGGATATATGCACCCTCTTGTTCATTGCAACATTATTTACAATAGCCAAGGTACGGAAGCAACATAAGTGTTCATCAATGGATGAATGGATAAAGAAGAAGATGTGATACACACACACACACACACATACACACACACAGGAATATTATTCGACCATAAAAAAGAATGAAATCTTGACATCTGTGACAACATGGATGGAACTTGAGGGCATTATGCTAAGTGAAATAAGTCAGATAGAGAAAGACAAATACCACATGATCTCATATGTAGAATCTAAACAAACAAACAAAAACCAAAACTCAAGCTCATAGATACAAAGAACAGATTGACGATTGCCAGAGTGGGGGCGGGTAAGGGGTGGGCAAAATGGGTGAAGGTGATCGAAAGGTACAAAGTTCTATTTATAAAATAAAAAAGTTCTGGGGTGTTATACATAAACAATGAGTCATGGAACACTACATCAAAAACTAATGATGTAATGTATGGTGCTTAACATAACAGAATAAAATAAAATTTAAAAAAAGTTCTGGGGATGTAACATACAGCATGGTGACTATAGTTAATACTGTATTGCATATTTGAAAGTTGCTAAGAGTCAATCTTAAAAGTTCTCATCATCAGAATAAAAAAATTCTGTTAAGTATATTTGGCAAGATGTTAACTAGATTTATGGTGGTGATCATTTCGCAATGTATACAAATATCAAATCACTACATGGTACACTTGAAACTAATATAATCCTGTATGGCAATTATATCTCAATTTAAAAAAGGACCCAACCCAAATTGTATAAACTTCAAACCCTACTAATCCTGGGTTTCTCCCTGTCTTAGAGTGAATTGCTGTTTATTCGATGCCATCCTTGGCATCAAGAATTAGTGAGCACACGAAAGAAGTACCAAAGAGATCTCTTCGTCCCTGGTTCACTTTCTTATCCTGGTCTTAGAATGTACTATGCAGCTGGGGGGTTGCAGTAGGAAGCTGAGGAGGTGAGCATCATACTAAACCAGCAGAGCAGCTCTAGGAAAGATTTTTGTCTAGAATGAACACTTTTTCTCTACTTTTGTTAAGAACTGGGACAGGAGGAGGAGGAAAGAAATCCTACTCTTAAAAGTCCCAGGAAGTTTCAGGCCTGCCTAGCTAATGGCCATCTATGTGATAATAACCATTTTCTCATGTAAGATTTAGGAAATGTTATCAGATCTCCTTTTACTAAAACTTTTGCCTTGTGGCATCAGTTATCTCCCCCAAATCTTTCTTTTTCACTAATTTGGAATTATTTTTATACTATACAAATGTTGATGAGTAGCAATTATGTGGGCTGGGATCTTCTAGATGTCAGATTAAGACTTATTTTTTTTGTCTCCATGTGTAGAAGGAAGTAAAAAATATTATCTCTCATTTAGCATGGGTGAAATAGCAAGCAGCTCTCTTTTGTTAATAAAATCACAGGAATAAAAACAAATTTCAATAACTAACACGCTCTGATTAGCTCTTAGTTTTATCATAGTTTGTCCCTTTCCTGAAAAGCATTGAGATGAATATTTAGAAGATGGAAATTCCACTAGAAAAAATTTTTTTAGTCCAGAAGCTATTTTTTTTAAATAGTTTCCATTGGAACTGCTTTGCTATAAAAAGTTACTGGAATTATTTTTATTTTATGCTGCTAAATCCATTGACTTCTGAGAAGTCTTTCTAGACTCTTCCACCCTCCCCAGCCCAATCTGAGTTAGAAGTCCGTTTCCCCTGTTATTCCTCTTCTGTGCTAATGTTTGAATATATTTTCCTTGGCTTACATTAAGAATCTTACCAACAACAGTGAATAAGATATCCCATGCTAAGAGCAGGGGGAAAAACCTGATTACACACAATTTGTGATGCTTTTAGAAATAGAATTGGTCAATAAGGTAGTAAAAGAAAATCAGTAAGAAGTACCTAAAAGCTAAAGTATGAGAAAAATGTTGGCTCGAAAGTCTATGAAAAGGAAGAAACAGTTATTTGCCTGTGCAATTTTTTTTTTAACCTTCCAATCATCTTCTTCGGTACATATGTGGTACCACTGATGGAGTTGACTCCGGCTGTGGTGGCCAGCCCCCGAGATGACACCCCAAAGATCTGTGCCTTCCAGTATTCATTCCCTTGTTCAGTCCCCTCCCTTCATGAATTCGGGACAGCCCTGTGTGACCAATAGAATCCAGGGGAAGCCATATTGCGTGACGTCTGAGACCACATCTTAAGAGGCCTTGCAACTTCTGTCTTGGTCTCTTGGAACACTCACTCTTGGAGCCCTCAGCACGATAGAGGAAGCCCGACCATCCCACTATCCCACGATAGAGGAAGCCCGACCATCCCACTATCCCACGATAGAGCAAGCCCGACCATCCCACTATCCCACGATAGAGGAAGCCCGACCATCCCACTATCCCACGATAGAGGAAGCCCGACCATCCCACTATCCCACGATAGAGGAAGCCCGACCATCCCACTATCCCACGATAGAGGAAGCCCGACCATCCCACTATCCCACGATAGAGGAAGCCCGACCATCCCACTATCCCACGATAGAGGAAGCCCGACCATCCCACTATCCCACGATAGAGGAAGCCCGACCATCCCACTATCCCACGATAGAGCAAGCCCGACCATCCCACTATCCCACGATAGAGGAAGCCCGACCATCCCACTATCCCACGATAGAGGAAGCCCGACCATCCCACTATCCCACGATAGAGGAAGCCCGACCATCCCACCATCCCACGATAGAGGAAGCCCGACCATCCCACTATCCCACGATAGAGGAAGCCCGACCTTGCTGGAGAGATCCCATGGAGAGGCCCTGAGATTTCACATAGAGTGATTTCTGGCCAGTCCCCCAGCCATTCTAGTCCTCGAACGCATGCAACATTGAACAGAGTTCAGTTGTCCCCTCAGAGTCCTGCCTTAGTTCCAGATTCGTGAGCAAAGCAAGTAATTGTTGTTCAAGCCATTTTCAGGCCATTTGTTACACAGCGGTAAGTAATGGGGACACTCCTCCCCCTCCCTTCTCCTTCACTTGTCAAGTGTTTCCTTTGTTGAGTGCAGAGTGAGCAAGCATGTGTCAGGGCAACTCAAGAACAGGGACTTTTCCAGCTGCTGTTGCTGGGGTAATTGACTTATTCATGCTGTGGAGATAGACCTCTTCAGGTCTGTCTTCTGAGAAGTAACTATGCCACTTTTGTGGCCAAGACATATGGGGAACCCAGACTCTCTCAGGGACCTGTGGCCAGGTACAAACCCACAACCCACCTTTTTAACATAGCTGAATATATCTGTTAAGCTGAATACAAAGGGCAACCGTCTACAGAAAAGAAGTCACAAGGGTGTAAGTAGCAGGAGGGGGAGAGGCTGAAGAAACAACCAATTTCTGCCTGGACTCTTCGGAGTTAAGAGCTGCCAGCCCATGTCACCTTTAGTGCCTGCTCCCCACCCCTGTTTGTGATATGAAGTTCATCCGTGCAGCTGCAGCAGTGAGACCAAAGGTGTACACTTGACCGAGGGAGGACCATTCTGGTGTTGACTGGCCAGCAATTTATGTGGTTATCTTCCTTGAGAATCTGAACTAGGATATAAAGAGATTGTAGCATACACTTGGACAGAAAGGTCATGAGGAATCAGGCCGGGATGGCTGTTCTCAGCCACATGTATGGTGTATGCCGATGAGTATGTAAAGGGAATTGGTTTGCGCCAAACAGTGGTGATGAAAAAAAAAAGTGGCGATGAGAATCCAAGGTGGGGAGGGGGGAGAAAAACAGAGAGAGGAGCAGAAAAGGAAGAGTAAGAAAGAGCATGGCAGAGCTCTATTACTAGCTCTGTTCCTTGGCTTTCTAGTCCCCAGTTTTTAAATTTTCATTTAATTTGATTCTTTATTTTATTTTTGGCTGGGGGTGATGGTGGGATGGGATTTAACAGAATGGGGACTTCATCTTCCCTTTTGCTTAGGGTCCCTGAAAAGATCACTGTCGGATATAGATTTTTGTTTTAGGTTTGAGTTTCTCATTAATGAATACTTCAAACCTAGGAGGGTTTTCGGGATGGTTTCTCTAAAATTGGTTTGTTGTTTGTTCATTAAGAGGAAGAGCATCACTGAGGGACAGAGCTCCCACAGGCATCAGAAGGCCTAACCAGATACTTCTTTACTTCTTTATTTCAGATGAATCAGAAACGAACGCATTCAGGGTAGGAGGGAGCACTGGACAACACAGGCTCTGGGTTTTTCTAGTCCCTGGTCAACCACTCTCATTGTGACACGGAATAGTCCCTTCATCTCTGTAGACCTCTGTTTCCCCTACTGCACTGCATGGTGGTCACAATTTTAACATTCTACGACTATAAAATATCTAGGGGTCTTATCCAAAACACCCTCACCTAGACCTTTCATTTCAATCGGAAGAAGAAAAAGTATGTACAGGGTAAAGGCCCTATTGCCTAAGATCTGGAACTTAAATTTGCAGTAATTTCTAATACTTGAGCACATGCACTCTTCTTCCTGATTGTGCAATAAAAGGCAGGAAGTGAAAAAGGGAACATTCTTAATGCTCAAATTAAGTTAGAGACTCATTTACGATATACACTAGATGTGAATAAGTGTGGGAAAGTAAAAAGATAACCAAATTTGAACCTGACCTGATCCGCATTTTGGTGTCCTACCAAGATGTCAAAACACTGTACTCAGAGAATTAAAGCAACAACTTGCCTTTTTTTAGGGAGGGCTGCGGCAGAGGGAGAGGGAGAGAGAGAATCTTAAGCAAGCTCCACCCCAGCAGAGCCTTGGGAGGGGGGCTCCTTCTCACCACCCTGAGATCATGCCTTGAGCCAAAATCAAGAGTCCCACACTTAACCCACTGAGCCACCCAGGCACCCTTTTCTATCACATAAGCAATACGTGTGTATTGTAGTAAATTTGGCCCAAGTGTAACAAATGTTAATATTTAGTGTATATATATATATATATATATATATATATATATATATTTAATACCTTCACACAAACCCTATACCACTTGCTTAGAGCTGACTGCTTATATGGCAATGCTTATGTCCTCCACTAGGCTATAAATTTCACAAGAAGAACCCCTTTACTGTAACTCCCCCTTCTCCCTCACCACACACACACACACAAGTCACTTTCTTTGATAGGGAATATATAAAAGAGGTTATAAATACTTCCTTCACTAGCATGCATTCATTCATGCATTCATTTGACAAACGTTTTATTGAGCACCTAGCGTGGAGCTGAGCCAGGCCTAGGGAATTCAAAGATACGTGCTCTTTAAGACAGGCCTTTTGGCCTCAAGAAATTCACATTTCCCATAGGGAGAGAATACACAATTATTTTGCTAAGTACTTGTGCAATTTTAGAGTGATACGTAGGAATATTAAGAAAGCACAGAGAAGGCAAAAGAGGGTGTGGTTGGGGGAAGTTTCCGAAGGGGGCGACACTAGTCAGACAACGTGGGGGGGCGGCGGGGGGAAAGGAGGGGAAAATTACGAATTTCAGGGCCTCTTCCTGTGTCAGCTGCAATTCCTGTTCCCTCACCACTTGCATCATAAAACTGAAGCTTAATGTTCAACTAGGGATCCTTCCCGCGCCTAGAACTTGGAAACTGAGAACCAAGGGCAAAGAGACACGGCCGCCGAAGCAGGGCTCTGAGCAGGACTCTGAGCAGCAAGCCCACGGCATCCTCGGAGAGGCGGGGCCGGGCCGGGGGCGGGGTCGGCTGTGCGTGCGCCAGAGCCCACAGGGCCCGCCCCTGGGGGCTGGCGCCGGAGCGGGGAGTGGATTGGTTGTGTGCGTACGTCGACCTCTCTTCATAGGCCGCGCAGGGCTCGCGGGCTTTGATTGGCTCACCGGGCGCTGAGTTGTCATTGGCTGCGATGGGTCGTCTGGGCGACTGAGAGGAGAAAGAGAAGGGGTGTTGGGCCTGGCGGGCTAACCCGGGCTTGGGACGGCTGGGCGGCTTGGCGGGGCGGTGTCCGGAGAGCTGCGGGGCCCGGGCGCCCGGGCCTCGCGCCACACTCCCAGGGAGTACCTGAACGAGCGGGCCGGCGGGGAGTAATCGGGACCATGGGGTGCTTCTTCTCCAACAGGCGGAAGGCTGAGAAGGAGTCGCAGCCCGAGGGCGGGGAGGAGCGGCCGAAGCAGTACAGCTGGGACCAGCGCGAGAAGGTAACCAAAGTCCCGCGGCCGCTGGTCTCAGGCCCTCCCGAGCCGCCCCGCGAGGGTCCCTGGCGGCCCGGGAGCGCTGAGGGGGCCGACCCAGCAGCTGCAGCTCTCTTGCGCGCGCTCTCCTCTCTCACGCGAGTAGTTGAAGTCGGGGGGAGTGACTTTTTGGGGTGCGGTGAAATACACCGCTGGAGGGGGCGCCGCGGGGGACTGCGAAGCGCTGGAAGGGGGCTTAGAGCTCATTGTCAGAGCCCTGGGGGCTTTCCCTGCGCTCCAGGGGTGGACTCCAGGGAAGCAAGGAGAGCCGTGAATGCCCCGAAATCTGCTCGTTTCACCGGCAGCGCCGAGCGGGGTTTTGTCCAGTCCTCGAGTTACACGTGGGACCGAGTCTCATCTTTTTCGCGGCTCACGTTCGTCTGTGGCTGTTTTCTCTTTTGTCTGCCCTAGCCGCTAAATCTCTTGGGTGCCTAATGGTATATTCCACTGCTGAATTTTCTCAGTTAGGAAGCGGACTGTTGAGCGTACGGCTTTGCTTTTCCTCCTCTTCCAGTTACCCGAAAGGAATAATGAAAATCGAATCAGTCTTGGGACGTTATGTCAGGACTGTATGGTGAAAATAACCAGCATAAGTCAGGCAATATTTTACTATTGTTTTCAATGAATGGAAACGCCCTTCTTTTTACTTTTGTATACAGCCAGAAACGAGAAAGCTTTGAAACGTCCCCTAGTGTTGCACAAAACACACTTAGTCATAAATTTCATAATGTTTCCTCTTTCTACATAGTTCTGCATTTGTGCTTAGTAAAATACTTTGATAGATTTGGCAATTTTTCTTTTCCAAACAAAAAGATGTTTAAATAAACGTTGTAAACAGTTACTTCCTTGCTTAATGCAACATATCTTTACGCATGGATATTTTATAGTGAAGTTCGTATTGATTGTTATGATTTCATAGCCCTTCCTGCGTGGTTTTCAATCGCCAGAATAATTTATTCATGGAAACTCAGTTCTCCAAGTGTCAGATTTAAGCAGTTGGAAGCTTTTTGCAGAATTCTGAGCCGCATCTTTCTACCCCGTTTCTCAGATCCTTCTTGGGTTGCATGGTATATTAATTCTCTTATCTATATATGATAGCATCATTTTATTGCGTAGGCATGGAAAGTAGTGTGCTTTCTGTCATACAAGAAGATTGCACCTATCATTCGAAGTTATTTGGTGGACAGTTTTTAAAAGATTCATTTCCTCAGCCTTAGTATTTCTAACAATGCTCTTTAACCTTGAACTGTCTGCCATAGAGAAGCTTGTGTATTTGATTTTTATTTTAGCTTTGTGTTTTGAAACCATAGGCTAAAACTAAAGTGCTTTTATTTATTTATTTATTTTTTATTTAGAGTAGTCTCAGTTGCCCTTTGACTCATTACTTCGTAATAAATGGTCTTACAGTTAACCTTTATTTTTTTTTAACTTTTTTATTTTTTTATTTATTTTTTTATTCTTATGTTAATCCCCATACATTACATCATTAGTTTTAGATGTAGTGTTCCATGATTCATTGTTTGTGCATAACACCCAGTGCTCCATGCAGAATGTGCCCTCCTCAATACCCACCACCAGGCTAACCCATCCTCCCACCGCCCTCCCCTCTAGAACCCTCAGTTTGTTTTTCAGAGTCCATCGTCTCTCATGGTTCGTCTACCCCTCCGATTTCCCCCGCATCATTCTTCCCCTCCTGCTACCTTGTTCTTCTTTTTTTTTTCTTAACATATATTGCATTATTTGTTTCAGAGGTACAGATCTGAGAGTCAATAGTCTTGCACAATTCACAGCGCTTACCAGAGCACATACCCTCCCCAATGTCTATCACCCAGTCACCCCATCCCTCCCACCCCACCCCCCACTCCAGCAACCCTCAGTTTGTTTCCTGCGATTAAGAATTCCTCATATCGGGGAGATCATATGATACATGTCTTTCTCTGTTTGACTTATTTCGCTCCACATAATACCCTCCAGTTCCATCCACGTCGTTGCAAATGGCAAGATCTCATTCCTTTTGATGGCTGCATAATATTCCATTGTATATATATACCACATCTTCTTTATCCATTCATCTGTCGATGGACATCTTGGCTCTTTCCACAGTTTGGCTATTGTGGACATTGCTGCTATAAACATCGGGGTGCACGTACCCTTTTGGATCCTTACTTTTGTATCTTTGGGGTAAATACCCAGTAGTGCAATTGCTGGATCATATGGTAGCTCTATTTTCAACTTTTTGAGGAACCTCCATACAGTTTTCCAGAGTGGCTGCACCAGCTTGCATCCCCCCAACAGTGTAGGAGGGTTCCCCTTTCTCCGCATCCCCGCCAACATCTGTCGTTTCCTGACTTGTTAATTTTAGCCATTCTGACTGGTGTGAGGTGGTATCTCATTGAGGTTTTGATTTGGATTTCCCTGATGCCAAGCAATATTGAGCTCTTTTTCATGTGTCTGTTGGCCATTTGGATGTCTTCTTTGGAAAAATGTCTGTTCATGTCTTCTGCCCATTTCTTGATTGGATTCTTTGTTCTTTGGGTGTTGAGTTTGATGAGTTCTTTATAGATTTTGGATACTAGCCCTTTATCTGATATGTCATTTGCAAATATCTTCTCCCATTCTGTCGGTTGTCTTTTGGTTTTGTTGACTGTTTCCTTTGCTGTGCAAACAGTTAACCTTTATTTTTTTTTATTTTTTTTTAAAGATTTTATTTATTTATTTGAGAGAGAGAGAATGAGAGAGAGCAAGCAAATGAGAGGGGGGAGGGTCAGAGGGAGAAGCAGACTCCCTGCCGAGCAGGGAGCCCGATGCGGGACTCGATCCTGGGACTCCAGGATCATGACCTGAGCCGAAGGCAGTCGCTTAACCAACTGAGCCACCCAGGCGCCCCAACAGTTGACCTTTATTAACATAATGTTCAGGTTAGTTAGAATCTCATATGTTAATCTTTCTCTTTTTATTTTTTTTAGATGTTATTTATTTATTTATTTGAGAGAGAGAGAGGGAGAGGGACAAGCAGACTCTGGGCTGAGCATAGAGCCCAATGCAGAACTCAATTCCATCACCTTGAGATCATGACCTGAGCTGAAATCAAGAGCCAGAGGCCCAACCGACTGAACCACCCAAGCGCCCCTTTCTCCTTTTAGATACATGGATGTATTCTGTGATTTTTTTTTTTCTTTTTCTTTTTGGCTAAGTAAATGCATCGAAAAATAGAATAGTGGACACCAACATCTAAACTTTTCCCCCATCTGAGCATGTAAACTTCCATTTGTAGATAGTTTTGAGCTTATAGGGAACATTTTGGGGGGTAACACTAGTAGATACTGTAGTTGTAGAGGTGTAAGACATATTACTGGATATGTAAAATAAGCTCATGCTTCTGGGTCTGTACATAATAAAAGTTAAAATATTGATCAACTCACCTAATCAGAATTTTTCTTACTAGATGAGCATTATATTTTGAAAACAACCCAGTTTAAAGCTCTGTTGGCCTATTAGAGAAAGAGAATTACTAGCTTACATTTTGAGACAGTGGAGGTACCACATTTCCCAACATTGCTTTACCTTTTTGGGATTTTTCTTTTTCTTTAGGAATTTTTTATTTTATTTTATTTTATTTTATTTTATTTTATTTTATTTGTCAGAGAGAGAGTGCGCGAGAGCACAAGCATGGGGACTGATAGGGGGAGAGGGAGAAGCAGGCTTCCCTCGGAGCAGGAAGCCCAATGCGGGGCTCGATCCCAGGACCCTGGGATCATGACCTGAGCCAAAGGCAGACGCTTAACCGACTGAGCCACCCAGGCATCCCTTCTTTTGGAATTATTAGGAGTGCACTCTAGGGTGCCTCATTTATAGTAGCCTGCTAAATTTTATATGATTTTAAAGATTCTTTTTCTAGTTCTTTATCTCTCATAAGGTTGATCTAGGCTAGTGTACAAATGTTCTGTATTAGTCCATTGATACTTCTACTGAGTTTAGTATGGTCTTGCTTGCCCCTAGAAGATTTCAGTTGTACCTTAAAAGGAACAGAATGCAAATACAGCCCAGAGAACATAAGTGAGATACGTTTTAAAGTTACATCAGACAATTACCGTTCAACTTTAGATGTAAAAACATAATTCATTGCCTGAAAAGTTTCCTTGCAATTTGGAAAAGTGGTGTTTAAATTTTTCCTTAGGTTGTGTAATCAGAGTGTCTTTGTTGAGAGGCACCCTCTGGGTTTTGGGTTTTGAGTTGTGTAATTGGGTCAGTCTTAGGGGACTGAAGCTAGGAGAAATTGCCTCAGAATGTTTGGAGACTAAGTGTTGTCATGGCAACTGATATACTGTAATCAGCAGTGTATGAAGCTTATTTTCTATTGCTGCTAACTTGGAAAAAGTGAAAAGCTTACTGTACAATTACTACATTGGCATGAGAAATATTTTTGGATTGTAAGATTTTTTTTAGTTTAAATTCAAGTTAGTTAACATATAGTGTGTTATTAGTGTGAGGGGTAGAATTTAGTGATTTATCAGTTGCATATGACACCCAGTGCTCATTCCATCAAGTGCCCTCCTTAATGCCCATCGCCCAATTACCCCATCCCCCACCCACCTCCCCTCCAGCAACCGTCTGTTTGTTCCCTGTTGTCAAGAGTCTCTTATGGTTTGCCTCTCTGTCCATTATTACCTTATTTTATTTTTCCTTCCCTTCCCCTATGTTCATCAATTTTGTTTCTTATATGCCACATATAAGTGAAATCATATGGTATTTGTCTTTCTAATACCCTCTAGTTCCATCCATTTTTAAGTTATTTGGAAAGAAATGCTTTTACACTTTTTATCTGTATGCTGCCTCTCATGGCTAGGCAAATTATTTAATATATAAGTACTCAAACACCAAGGAAGACTCAAAATTATAAAAATTATCCCTGCCCTTAAAGAGCTGTCTGCTTTTATTGAGTTAAAACAGGAAATATTTAAGTGCAAACAAGGAAAAGATGAGTGGTACAGAAAAGTAGTTTTCATTTTCCAGTTATTCATACCAATACTCCTCCTAGATGATAGAAATGAGGATTTGTCCTCTAAACAATGATGGCATAAGTGAGTTTGAGTATGGGCAACACATCTTGTATCCATTACATTTGTCTCATATTTGATAGAAATAAAACTAGACAAAAGCCTTATACCAAAGATTCAAGTAACTGCATTTTATTTGGTGTCTGTTTCATGACTTTGGATAAAGCAGTCAATTCGTGCATTTCAGGTTCCTTGGCTATAAAATGGGACAATGCTAAAGGTTACTATTTAACAGGGTGAAGCCCTGTCCTGACAAAAGGGGGTTAGACAGTAATGGTCACCTCTGAAGATAGAACTCAGACCAGAGATTGGACAGGACAGAACCGGTCTTACTATAAAGCAGATCATAACTCCCGGGGTTGTTCATCAGTGGAAGGAGTGGATTTGTGAGGAACTGATCTCCGTATTAGTCAAAAGATTCAGACAGCGGTTGGATGGCCACTTACTAGAAAGAAGTATCTGCATTGAGTAGGGGGCTAGATGCTGTTTTTAGCCTTTTAAGTATGTAAAGTACATATTCTAGTTATCAATTGCTGCATACCAAACCACTCTAAAACTCAGTGGCTTAGAATAATGGCAAGTACTTATTTTGTTCATAACTCTGTGATTTGTGTAGGGTTTATCAAGTTTGGCTCTCTGCTCTCTGTCGCATCAGATGCAGCAGCTTGACTGGGGGCTGGAGGATCTGCTTTCAATATGGCTTAATAACAGAGCTGGCTGGCAAGTTGATTCTGGCGTTTGGCTAGGGCTGAGGGCCAGGGGCCTCTTCATGTGGCCCAGGCTTCTGCACAGCATGATGGCTGGGTTCCAAGGGCAAGTGTCCTAAGAGAGACCAGGAGAGGCTGCATGGCTTTTTCTAACTAGCCTCTTAAGTGATGTAGCATTACTTTGCCACATTCTCTTGGTTGAGGTAGTCACAAATGCCCACCCACGTTCAAGGGGAAGAGACCTTTTGATGAGAGGAGGATCAACGAATTTGTCCACATGTTTTTAAATCTTTTCCGTAAAGTTGTTGTTACTGTTTTTTAAAGGAGGTAACTAGCTCTTTGTTTATTCATTTTAAAAACAGCTTTATCACTAATCACCAGGGAAATGCAAATTAAAACCACAGTGAGGGGCACCTGGGTGGCTCAGTCGATTAAGCCTTCGGACTCTTTTTTTTTAAGATTTTATTTATTTATTTGACAGAGAGTTAGCGAGAGCAGGAACAGAAGCAGGGGGAGTGGGAGAGGGAGAAGCAGGCCTCCCGCCGAGCAGGGAGCCCGATGCGGGGCTCGATCCCAGCACCCCGGGATCATGACCCGAGCCGAAGGCAGACGCTTAACGGCTGAGCCACCCAGGCACCCCAAGCCTTCAGACTCTTGATTTCGGCTCAGGACATGATCTCAGGGTCATGAGATAGAGCCCTGTGTTGGGCTCGGTGCTCAGTGGGGAGTCTGCTTGAGATTCTCTCCCTCTCCCTCTGCTCCTCCCCCTGCTCACGTGTACATTCTCTCTCTCTCTCAAATAAATAAATAAATCTTTAAAAAAAACCACAATGAGATATTACCTCATACCTGTCAGAATGGCTAAAATCAAAAACTCAAGAAACAGCAAGTGTTGGCCAAGATATGGAGAAAAAGGCATCCTCTTGCGCTGTTGCTGTTGGTGGGAATGCAAACTGCTGTGGAATACAGTATGGAGGTTCCTCAAAAAATAAAAAATAGAACTACCCCACTATCCAGTAATCGCACTACTGCATAATTGCCCAAAGAATACAAAAACACTAATTTGCACCCCTTTGTTTATTGCAGCATCATTTACAATAGCCAAATTATGGAAGCAGCCCAAGTGTCCCATCAATAGATGAATGGAAAAAGAAGATGTGGTATACATATAATGGAATATTACTCAACCACAAAAAGAATGAAATCTTGCCATTTGCAACAACATGGATGGAAGCTAGAGAGTATAAAGGCTAAGCGAAATAAGCCAGTCAAAGAAAGACAAATACCATATGATTTCACTCATGTGGAATTTAAGAAACAAAACAAAGGAAAAAAAGAGAGACAAACCAAAAAACAGACTCATAACTATAGAGAACAAACAGATGGTTACCAGAGGAGAGGTAGGTGGGGAGATGGGTAAAATAGGTGAAGGGGATCAAGAGTACACTTATCTTGATGAGCACTGGGTAATGTATGGAACTGTTGAATCACTGTATTGTACACCTGAAACCTAACATTCTATGTTAACTACACTGGAATTAAAATTTTTAAAAACAGAAAAAAATATGTTTAGTCCTAAAAAGGACTAGAAATAAATGTCTAAATTTTCTAAAGTTTTTATAATAAGCACTCCTTATTTTTATAATCGGATATATATGCAGTGTATATAAATAGAAATATTAATAAAAATGTGATCTCTGGGGGAAAAATATATAAGTAATGGATACCTATAAAAGACTAATATAGATTTCTACTTGACTATTATTTTATTATAATTCTATTCAAATATGTATAAACATAAAGCCAGGCATAAATCCCTTATGTTTACACTATTCTAAAGTGATTAAATAAAAAAAATTTAAGCACATATAATAATGAAGCCAATAAAATTAAACAGTTTTAATATAAAAAATAGCTTTATTGCGATACATCTACCATACAGCTTACTTAAGGTACACAGTTCAGTAGTTTTAGTAAGTTCACAGGGTTATGATGCCATTACTATGATCTGATTTTAGAACATTTTCATTCCCCACAAAAGAAATACCCATACCTATTAGTAGTTATTCCCACTTCCCTCTCTCCACGTCCCCCCCCCAGCCCTGGGAAACCACAATTTTACTTTCTATCTCTATAGATTTGCCTATTTTACACATTTCATATAAATGGAATCACACAGTATTTGTCCTTTTGTTACTGGCTTCTTAGCATGTTTTTGAGATTCATCCATATTGTAGCATGTATCAGTACTTTATTCCTTTTTATTGGTGAATAATATTCCACAGAATAATTACTTATAAATTTTATTTGTCCAGTTTATTCATTCATCAGTTGGTGGACATTTGGGTTGTTTTCGCTTTTTGGCCATTACAAATAATGCTGCTATGAATATTTGTGTACAATTTTTTATGTGGACATATGTTTTTATTTCCCTCGGGGATATACCTAGACTAGGTATTCCTGAGTCATATAGTAACTCTATGTTTAACTTTTTGAAGATCTGCTGCACTTTTTTAAAGTGTCTGTACCATTTTATATTTCTACCAACAGTGTATTGAGGGTTCAAATTTCTTCACTTACATAAAGTTTTGGTAAAGGGGAAAAGCACAGAGAGTGAAAAGTATATGGGACTGGGGTTTTAATTTGTATTCTACACACCAGTATACCTCATTGGTAAAGGCCTTTAGCTTTTCCAGCTTTCAATTTCCCAAGATCCACTCGAGTTCTCTAATTCTTTGAGCATCTCAGGATGGCGGCGGGGCGGTAAGCATTGCTAGATGCATTCAGGCAAATTGGGGTAAACAAAGGGAATGTGATAGGATGTAAAATTAGATTAAGATTAAATTAGATGGTATGGAAAATCCTTTTTTTTAAAAAAAAAAAAAGATTTTATTTGACAGAGAGAGAGAGAGCAGGAACACAAGCAGGGGGAGTGGGAGAGGGAGAAGCAGGCTTCCCGCTGAGCAGGGAGCCCGATGCGGGGCTCGATCCCAGGACCCTGGGATCATGACCTGAGCCGAAGGCAGGCGCCCAACGATTGAGCCACCCAGGCGCCCCTGGAAAATCCTTTTCAATCCTAAAATTTTATAATCCTATTTTGTGGTTATCAATTTAGCAACATGGTGAACTAATATAAATACAGTGCTTCACCTTCTTTTATCCTCAGTGTACATAAGCTCAAGGTACTGGTATTTATTATTATTTCTATAATTACTTGGCACTGCCATTTTCATTTATGAAATAACCTTTCAGCTATGTAGCTGTGTAGTCCTGAAACTGATTTAACAATGTTGAAATTTTAAGTAATTTTATTTTAAATGAAATGTAATTTACATACAGTGAAATTTACCCTTTTAAAGTGTACAGTTACGAGTTTTGGCAAATGAACATAGTCGAGTAACTGATCACAATTGAGATATAGAACAGTTCCATCATCCCCCCAGATTTCCTCATGCTCCTTTGTAGTCGCCTCTGATCACTTTTTTATCCCTATAGTTTTATCTTTTTTTTTTTTTTTAAAGATTTTCTTTATTTATTTGACAGAGAGAGACACAGCGAAAGCGGGAACACAAGCAGTGGGAGAGGGAGAAGCAGACTCCCCGCCAAACAGGGAGCCCGACATGGGACTCGATCCCAGGACCCTGGGATCATGACCCGAGCCGAAGGCAGATGCTCAACAGACTGAGCCACCCAGGGGCCCCTTGGAGTCATGGGACTTTGTATCCACGTGCCAAGTGTACTGTGGGTCACCCACAGCTCCCACTCAAGGGGAAGCCCTTGTGCATGCGTCATTGGGCCCTATGATGGCCCGCTAGCCACACTTGTTTAGACTGAAGGCCAGGGACTCCTCTGACCCAAAGCAACAAATCCATAGTCGGGCCAGCAATCTAGGATTTCGCCTACCAAGAAATTAGCTGGGTCATATTCTACTCTGAGAAATTTAACTGGGGAATACCCAAATAATTGGACAGTTGGTGGTTCTGATGAGAGAACAGAAACTATGACTAAAGAAAGCTATGAATGGCGATTCCCTGCAGCAATTAGCAATAACATAATGAAAAGATGCTCGCATGAGATGAGAAAGTTTTGCGGATCTAATGTACAACATGGTGACTATAGTTAACAATACAGTATTGTGTACTTGACACTTGCTGTGAGAGCAGAGCTTTAACGGTCTCGCCATAACAACCGAATGGTAGTTATGTTAGGTAAAGGATGTGTTAACTAGCCTTACCGTGGTAAACATTTTGCAGTATATATGCATATCAAATACACGCGCGTGTCCAGTCATCACGTTGTACACCTTGAATTTGCATAATGTTTGGGGGCGCCTGGCTTGGTCAGTTAAGCGTCTGCCTTCGGCTCAGGTCATGATCCCAGGGTCCTGGGATCAAGCCCTGCATCGGGCTCCTTGCTCGGTGGGGAGTCTGCTTCTCCCTCTCCCTCTGTTGCTCCCCCAGCTTGTGCTCTCTGTCTGTCTCTCTCTGTCAAATAAATAAATGAAAAATCTTTAAAAAAAATAAAAAAGTTTTATTTATTTAAGTAATCTCTACACCCCACATGGGACTCAAACTCTTGACCCGGTGATCAAGAGTTACATGCTCTACCAACTGAACGGACTGGGTGCCCCTATCCCTATATATAGTTTTGTCTTTTTGAGAATGTCATATAAATGGGATCATGTAGTATATAACCTTTTGAGTCTGCCTTCTTTCACTTAGCATGATACTTTTAAAAGTCATCCATGTTACTGCATGTATCAGGAGTTCCTTTTTACTGTTGAGTAGTATTCCATTATATGGGTGTACCATGTTTGTTTATCCATTCAGTGGTTGAGGAACGTTGGGGTTGTTTTCAGTTTGGGTAATTATGAATAAAGCTACCATAAACATTTGCATGCAGGTTTGTGAGTGAACATGATTTTTCATTTCATTTGGGCGAATACCTAGGAGTGGGATTACTGACTCATATAGAAATTGTATGTTAAATTTTATAAGAAACTGCCAAACTGGCTATGCCAGTTTGCATTTTTACCAGCCATGTATGAGATCCAGTAGCTACGCCACCAGCACTTGGTATGGTCAGGGTTTTTTTTTTTTTTAATTTTAGCCATTCTCAGGCATGTAGTGGTATTTCATTGTGGTTTAACTTGCATATCCCTGATGACTAATGATGTTGAGCATTTTTCCATGTACTTATTTGCCATCCATATATTTACTTTGGTGAAGTGTTTATTAAAATCTTTTGCCCCTTTTTTACTAGGTTGTTTTCTTAATTGACTTTTGAGACTTATTTTAATATATCCTGGATACAAGTCCCTTGTCATATGTGTGTTTTGCAGATTTTGTTTTTCCCAATTAATGATTTGTCTTCTCTTAACAGTGTCTTTTGAAGAATGAAAGTTTTCTATTTTGATAAAAGTCCAGTTTTCAATTTTTTCTTTTATGGATTATGTTTTCGGTTTCACATCTAGAAAATCTTTGCCTAACCAAGATTACAACAATTTTCTCCTCCGCTTTATTCTAGAAGTTGTAGAGTTTTGGTTTTCCAGTTAGGTTCTGTGATCCATTTTGAGTTAATTGTTATATATGGTGCAAAATATGAGAGATTCTTTTTCTTTTTTTACCTATAGATTTCCAGTTGTTCCAATAACATTTGTTGAAAAGACTCTCCTTTCTGTATTGTATTGCCTTTGCACTTTTGCCAGTGTATACATAAGTCTATTTTTGAACTCTCTATGCTGTTCCATTGATTTATGTGCCTAGTAAACATTGGTTTCTGTTTGAATATGGTTAAATATGAAGAAACAACCAAGAAAATGTACTTAGGAGCCAGACTGCCTAGGTCTGAGACTCAGTTCAAGCACTTACTAACTGTGTGACTTTGGGCAAGTTATTTAGCCTCTGAGTGCCTAAATTTTCTCACCTGTAAAACAGAGATAATAGTACACAACTCTCATAGGGGTTTCTATGAGTATTTTTAAAAAGATTTTATTTATTTATTTGAGAGAGAGAAAGCTGCACGCGTGGACATGCAGGGGGGCAGGGAGAGGGCTGGCAGAGCCCGAGGGAGGGCTGGATCTCGCCTTCCTGAGATCATGACCTGAGCTGAAATCAAGAGTCAGACACTCAACAGCCCAAGCCACCCAGGCGCCCCGGGGTTTTTAGGAGTATTGAGTGAATGATTATAAAGCACTGGGATTGGTGCCTTGTACCTATACATGCTTCTTATACGCCTGAGCTTTATTTTGGACTTCTGTGCAGACAGGCTTTCCATGAAAATTTAAAAATTCTATTATTTCATCTCAGATTATCATTATGGAAGTTTACCTGTGGAGATGAATTTTAATGGAAAATTTGCATTGCTACTCGGTAAAAAAATAAGATGTTTACTTTCGTTTTCTGTTAGGAAAATAATGCTTAACTTAGTTTAGTAGCTGTATCGGGTGAATTGCAGCTGTTGAAATGTTTCTTTGATTTTGAAAGTGTATCTACTACCTTTTATGGATTGTAGTAAGAAATACAGCCTAAACTAAGCTCATTTCATAAGTGGCTCTTGTGAAAAGGTAGCTTGAAATATGACCTTTCCATGTTTGTGGTTTGGGGCACTTTATTTGAGAAAGAGTTAACTTTTGCAAAATTACTATTGTACTAAGCTTCAGGTTATCTATTATTACTTTTTGTTTTGAAGAACTTTCAGGATTTGTTGAGAAAGTACAGCAACATAAATCCTAAATTTCTCCTTTGTAGACCATATTTATAGTCCAAATAATTTTGTACTATAGAACTTTTTAGCTTAGAGGATCTTTGACTACAGCATTAATTTCTCCCCATAACTAGAAGAACTGAGGTGTCTGGATAAAATACTTAGAAGAATAGTAAATTACACTTAACTCCTCACCATTAGCAGTTGTTATGGACTGAGTATTTGTGTCCCTCCAAAATTCCTGTGTTGAAGCCCTAACTCTCCGTGTGGCTGTGTTTGGAGATGGGGCCTCAAAGGAAGTAATTAAGGTTAAAAGGGATCATAAAGGTGGGGCCCTGATCTGATAGGATTAGTGTCCTTATAAGAAGAGACATCAGAGAGCTTGCCCTGCACTCACCCAGGAAGGAAACCAACCGTGATGGCACCCATAATCTTGGACTTCCCCAGCCTCCAGAGTGTGAGATACAAATTTCTGTTGTTTAAGCCACCTGGTCTGTTATTTTGTTATGACGACCAGTCTTAGTCTATCTCAGGTTGCCATGACAAAATAGCATAGACTAGGTGGCTTAAACAACAGACATTTCTTTATTAAATGGTTCTAGAGACTGAGAAGTCCCAAGATCAAGGTACCAGCAGATCGAGTGTCTGGTGTCAAAGATAAATACTGCTGGACATTAAAGCATTGAAAACAGATTTTGTTCAGTAACTGCTGACACTAGGGGACAGAGCTGAGCTCCGTACCAATTTGTGTAGAGCTGATTTCAGCAATTTTATCAGGAAAATGAGGGAACAGGGAGAGCAGGGGCTCCGTAAAGTCAGAGAAGTGAAAATTACAAAGTTGGTCAGTGTAAATGTGATTAAACCAGCTGTGTTTGTTCACTCGCAGTTATCAACCTTAGGATTCTCTCCTCCCACAGAGACTGGTACACAGAGGCCCTATCCTTCCTGGTAATTATATTTCAAAGGAATGACTCTCGGTCCTTGAGAAAGATATCTCTGAGTTTTAAGACTTACATATTCACAACTGTTAAGCCCCCTTTTTTAAAAAAAGATTTTATTTATTTATCTGAGAGAGAGAGAGGGTGCACAAGCAAGGGGAGCGGCAGAGGAAGAGGGAGAAGCAGACTCCCCGCTGAGCAGGGAGCCCAATGCGGGGCTCCATCCGGGGACCCTGGGATCATGATCTGAGCCAAAGGCAGACGCTTAACTGACTGAGCCACCCAGGCGCTCCTGTTAAGCCCTTTTTAATAAATGCTCTAAGAAAGGGAAGTCAGGGGCCTATTATCAAGCATTGGCTAGAATAAGTAGTAAATTTTCCTGGCAGGAAAATTTTCCAGGCAGGAATTTTAATGGGGGTAGGGGGTAGGGTCCTTCTAGAGACATGGCTTTGTGCTGCTAGAAGACATGCTGGAGTTTGGTCAGGTCTCTTACTGCAGGGATTTGGACGGAATTGTAATGTGCCAAGAGTTCCACAGTTCTCACTGGTGAGGACCTACTTCCTGGTTCATATTCAGTTACCTTCTTGTGGACTCATGGCCTTTCCTCTAGTGTGTGCACAAGGAGGGAGGGAGACAGAGGGAGGAAGAGAGGGAGATCTCTTCTTTTCTTCTAAGAGCCCTAATCCTATAATGAGGCCCTGCCCTTATGATTTCTTCTAAACCTGAAAGGCCTAACTCCAAGTACCATCACTTTGGGGGTTAGGGCTTCAGCATTTGAATTTTGAGAGGATACAGGTATTCAGTACATAACACTTCCTGTGCAGACTAAGGCAGCAGCTCAGTAATTTCAAAGTTAAGAAAGAGTGGATATTATTTCTGCGTTTGCAACAAGTCTTAACTGCAACTACTGATATAGTACTAATTATAATTAATATAGTTGAAACTTCTCAAATACTATACATCTTACGTATCATTTCCATGCAAAACAAATTTGCCAAATTCCTTTAAGTAACAGGTATTAACTGTTATTTTTTTAAGATTTTATTTATTTATTTGAGAGAGAGCACACACAAGCGGGGGGGGAGGGGCAGAGGGAATGGGAAAGCAGAGCAGACTCCCCACTGAGCAGGGAGCCCGACCTGCAGACCCCAGGACCCCAAGATCAAGACCCGAGCCAAAGGCAGATGCTTAACCAGCTGAGCCACCCAGGCGCCCCAACTGTTTTTTTATTTTTATCCAAACACTGGTTTGTTCCCTACTTAATTCTCAGATAAATATGCTTGCAAATGTTTGAACTTGTTATCCATATCTCAGGCAAAGACAATTTGGCCAGAATCTTGAACCCCAAATTAATTCCCCAGGAAAATACAAAGTTTTACATCAGAGGTTTTTTTTTTTTTTTTTAATTTTTGTTTGTTTTATTTATTTATTCATGAGAGAGAGAGAGATAGAGGCAGAGGCAGAGGGAGAAGCAGAGTCCCCTCCTAGCAGGGAGCCCGATGTGGGACTCGATCCCAGGACCCTGGGATCGTGACCTGAGCCGAAGGCAGACGCTTAACCATCTGAGCCACCCAGGCACCCCTTACATCAGAGTTTTAAGGAGTTTCTGGTACAGTGAGATAAACCGTAAACTGAAACTTGAAGATTCTACTTGCCCATTGAATCTGAGGCCTTGGTAGAGACAGGCCAACTCCTGGGCTCCTTTTCCCTACACCTAATCCTGGTGCTCTTGATCTTCTCACCCCCACTGTGGGAGGTGGATTGGTGCCAAGGTGACAGGCTGAAGAAGACCAGACAATGTTTTTACCCTCCTTAAGGCCTAAAGCAGAACTGACTGAAACCACTCTTGCATGTTCTCTTTTCTCCACTTTAAGGCCTGGATTAGATCCAGATCCCATTAGCCTGCTCCATGACCACATTCCCATCCCTTTTGACTGGCTCTTCCAAGTGGAAGGCAGCCGCAGCTTTCTTTTACCACAGGTATGGGAGAGAAGAGAATGTAAAAAGGAGAAACCCAGGACTGGTATTAAGAGTGCCTTTGCCTCCTTTGTGTATAATTATCTTCCTACTCAGAAGTTGGCCAACTTGCACAGTGACCTGACTAAATGTCCCTAGGAATATCATGTTCTTGATCATTATCGGGATCTCTCTTCTTTGGGGATGGCGTGGAGAATGGGGGAGTGGGGAAGTGTGTGATTACCAAACTTAGTTACTCTTCACATTTGTATATTAAAACGACCCCTGGGGACCACCTACCTCCAGTTACACTCTGAGGTAACAAAGACTAAGTAGTTAAAATGGATTCAACATGGGTGTATGGAGTGCCCCTGTGGTGCTGAGCACTGTTCTAGGTGCAGGGAAAAACAAGGGCGAGCAAGGCAGATAATCCTTTCCCTCATAGACCTTATGTCCCAATGGAGGGCTGGTGGAATAAGGACAATAAATATAATTCATACGTAGTGCATTAAAAGGAAGCTAAGTGCTTTGGAGAAAAATAAAGAAGGGTAAAGAGGTAGTATTGGAGGAGGTGTTTCTGTTTTAAGTAGATTGGTTACAGGATCCCAGCCCAAAGATCGCTGTACAGGAAGGGATAGAAGCTGCTATTTAATGCAATATAGATCCTCCGAAAAGGGGGAGCAGGCTTCCTGGTTGAGGAAACTGGAGAGCTTCACAGAAACAAGTTTGACAGGTGGACAAGAAGAACTAGGAGAAGGCTGTCTGGGCAAAGGAGAATCAGAGGACATAGACAAGTCACAACAAGTGCTTCAGATCTACTGAGGAATACATTCCCACAGCAGATCAATAGGAATTAGGAGCAAAATATAAGTTGTTATCACATAATAGTGACTTACATTGAAAGATTTTTCTAATACTGAACCATTTGCACTCAACTTGGTTGTGGTGCTTTCTCTTTTTATAGGATTGATTTAATTTGCAGGGTGTTTTTTTTTTTTTTTTCTTCCCATCTACAGATGTGAGTGAAATGAACCTAAAATCTTCTTCTTTTGTTATGTCTTTGTTTTTCTTACTAGGTTCTTGCCAGGCAGGCTAATAGCATGAGTTAGGACTGTTCCTTCTCTTTCTATTGTCTTTATGGGTTTGCATAAACCTGGGATAAATAAAATTGGAATCTGCTTATAAAACCATCTGGGCCTGGTGTTTTCTTTGTGGGAACACTTAGCCCACTGGTTGTATTTCGTTAGCAGTAATAGCATTTTATTTAAGCTTTTAACTTCCTCTGGAGTCAGTTGTGAGAAGTTATTTTTTAAGAGATTTGTTCATTTCATAGACAAAATCTCTTGAAACTTGTTGGTATATGGTTGTTGATACTATTCTCCTTTTAACCTCTATTTATGGTAATATCCCTCTTTTCATTCATATTGTTCGTGTTTTGTTCTTCTTTCCTTGGTCATTCTTGCCAGAAGTTTGCCTATTTTTTGCCCCCCCCAAAACCATATTTTTGGCTTTGCTGATGTTTTCTATTATATATTTAATACCTAAGTCATTAACTTCTTTTTTTTTAAGGTTTTATTTATTTATTTGACAGAGACACAGCGAGAGAGGGAATACAAGTGAGAGAGAGGGAGAAGCAGGCTTCCCGCTGAGCAGGGAGCCCGATGTGGGGCTCCATCCCAGGACCCTGGGGTCATGACCTGAGCCCAAGGCAGACGCTTAACGACTGAGCCACCCAGGCGCCCCTAAGTCATTAACTTCTATTTGTCTTTTTTTCTCCTACTTTCTGTAGGTTTATTGTTTATTGTCTAATTTCTTAAGATGGACATTTAACTAATTTTGAGTGTTTTTATTATAGCTATTTAAGGTTATAGATTTCCTTCAAAGCACCATCTTTGCTGCATCCCAAATGTGGTGCCTTAACATTTAATTCTAAGTATTTTTAGATTTGATTATGATTTCTTCTTTAACCCATGAGTTATTTAGCAGTGTGTTTTTTAAATTTTCAAGCAGGCAAGAATTTTTAAAAGTATCTTTTGTTATTAACTTTTAACTTAATTACATGTTGGTCCCGTATCATGGTCTGTAAGTTATCTATCGTTTAAAATTTGTTTAGGCTTTATGATCTAGTATATGATTTTTTAAAAAGCTTTAATGTGTCCTTAAGAAAACTGTGAGTACACTCTACTTGTTGGATGCAGAACTCAAGCTTTTTCTCATTGTGTGGTTCAGATCTTATATATTTTCTTAATTTTTTTGGTCTCCTTGACCAATCAGTAGTTGGGAGAAGCACATTAGAAGACACTCCTTAGATTTTAATCTGCCAGTTATGAGGGTTTGGAGAGGTCCAGAGCAACTGTCAGAGTTAGTCCCCACCTGTTTTTTCCCAGCTCTTCACCAGCACAGGGTTTCTGTCCTGCCCTGAATTTACTCACAGGAAGCCTGAACCAGAGATCTGAGTCCCAGCAGGTGTTGGAGAAGCACTGTTGTCTCAAGATTTAGGGTGGGGGAGAAGCAAGAGCAGAAATCCCAGAGGTTCCTTTTCTGTTTTATCCTCCCACTCTCCACCACAGGGACTTCTCATAGTTTCCCCTTTTCTTGGTGTTTTTCTTACATGGTCCCTTTGGGGTTGATCTTAAGCAATAGGGAACCAGCAACCATGCTAATTCAGTTTCTTGGTAGAGACCAAACTGGAATACTGTACCTCTTTTGAAAAAAAAAAGATAAGTTTACTTATTTGAGGGGGCAGGCAGAGGGAGAGAATCTTCAAGCAGAGTCCGCACGGAGCTCGGAGCCTGACATGGGGCTCAATCTCACAATCCATGAGATCACGACCTGAGCCGAAACCAAGAGTCACCCAACAGACTGAGCCACCCAGGTGCCCCGGTACCTTTATATACATGCATCACCTATAAAATCCTAGAAATAGAATTGCTTGAACACTTCTTTCCACATTAAACCTGTGTTTGCCTCCTGTATTTTTCCCTTCTTCTGATGTTTAGCACACTAACATCCAATCATATAAATCAGAGCAGTGTTTTTTCAAACCCATCAGTGGGATAATAGAAAATTTGGGGGGCTTAACACAAAATTAGGGTAAATATTATTTGTGAAGCTTTTATTTCTTTGGTATGTGTACATGCACAAATGCTCACAAGTAGGTGTACTGCGCTGTGCTGAAGAATCTACTAATGTGGATTATAGTCCAAAAGAGTTGAAAAACACTGACTAGAGAACTAGGAATCATTTTGGATCCATTCTTCTGCCTTACCTCCTATAGCCATTGAATTACCAAATTGATTCTACTTCCTCAGGATTTCTCAAATTTATCCTATCTTCCTCTTCTCTCCTAACCACTGCTCTACGTCCAGTCCTTACTGGATGACTGACTGCAGCAGTCTCAGATCCATGCTCCACTTCCATATTCTTATCAGAGTAATCTTCCTGAAATGTAAGTTTTTCTTATTTAAAATCTTCCTGTGGTAACCGATTGCCCATGGATAACTTCCAGGCTTTATAATATGGCCCCTGCCTATCTCTCTAGCTTCATCTACTCCCATTCTAGTATCACTGGTAAACACCAAACCACTTTTGCTTTTCCTCACGTTCTCCAAAGAGGTTTATTTTGTTAATTCTTTCACTTTTGCCTGGTGTGGGAAGGGAGGATCCTTTACTCCTACCCGTTTTATGTGGTGATCTTCAGCTTGTTCATTCTCACTTTGTTAGTAAAGTCTTACACCCCTACCTCCCCCACCCCAGGTGTCATTCTCCTCTGTGTTTCCACAATATTCTAGGCATCTTGCATTACACATCCAAGTTGTTTTTAAATCATCTGTTTAGGTTAGTGTTTACTTTTTTATGGGAAGAGCTGGTCATACTCATGTTAGTGCCTAAGAGACTATCTGGCTCATATTGGGTGTTCAAATGTTGGTTGAATGACTGAAGATCTGGAAAGTTGAAGTGCCTCTTCCAGGATGATGTTGCTTATAGGTGACAAAATTAAGACTGGGAAACAAAGTGCCTCTCTTATTGCTTCATGCTACAGACCAGCACTCCTTCTAGTACATTATATAAAACTGGATAAGTACCACATTTATTGTGCAATACTGAATAAGTCACTTTAAGTTAGTTTGGAAATGGTTGGGATGATTAAATTATCCTTGGTGAATAATCAAAATTTTACCTGCTGTATGGGAGTCTATTTCTGACACATGAATAGTTTTGCGTGAAATTTAATATTTGCAAAAAGGTAAAACAGTGCAAGTAGACTCAAATGTAATTTAAAAAAAATCAAAATGGCCTTTTTGTGGCTCTTAGAGGTCAGTTAGAATTTTAAAATATATAATGTGACAAATTCCAGGCATACGGTTTAAAAGGTTATGTGTGCTTTAGTTTAGAATATCTAAAGATAGGAATGGTGGCATTTAAAGAATTACATTGTAGGAAAAGCTCAATAAATATTTGAATCAAACTTGCAGATGGGAGTTATGCCATATAGTAGTTCTTGTGCCTTCAGGTTCTTCCATTTTCTGTAGCATATTGCAGAAATCAGTCGGGGTTTAGAAACTAAGACCCATGCATCCATATATTGAAGGATAGAGAAATATATTTCAGTCTGGGTGTATTTCCAATTTCAGAAGTTTTTAAAGAAGCAGCAGAAGTTGTTTTACATTTTCACTCGTGGAATTTAAGAAGCAACACAAACGAACAAAGGAAAAAGACAGTCAAAAGACCGGACTCTTAATATAGAGAACAAACTGGAGGTTACCAGAGAGGAGGTAGGTGGGGGGATGGGTGAAATAAGTGATGGGGATTAAGGAGGGCACTTGTGATGAGCACCGCGTGATGTATGGAATTATTGAATCACTACATTGTACACCTGAAACTAATATAACACTGTATGTTAATTACACTTGAATTTAAAAAATTTAAAAATTGAAGCATCAGGAAAAAAGAAAGGGTCAGAGCTGAAATATTCCTTAATATCATCCAAAATGCTGTGTGCGTGAGAATTTCCCCAATTGTTTCAAAAAAGTATTTCTATAGTTGGTATGTTGAAACAGGATCCACACAATGTTCACACATTGTTTGGTTGATACGTCCTTGAGTCTTTCTGTATCACAGTTTCCTCTCCCTTTTTCCCCCCCTCATTCCTCTTAATTATTGGAAAAAAATAATTTGTGCTGTTCATTTTCTTACTGTGTTGCAAAGTCGGTGAGAGTAGGAACTTCTTATTTTAGCACCAAGAATTGTGCCTGGTACCCAGTAGACACTTGACTAGTATTTGTTGAATAATGTTAGTAATACTCAAGGCCTGTGTTTTGTCCCTGCAGGTTGATCCAAAAGACTACATGTTCAGTGGCCTGAAGGATGAAACAGTAGGTCGCCTACCTGGCCAAGTGGCAGGACAACAGTTTCTCATTCAAGACTGTGAGAACTGTAACATCTACATCTTTGATCACTCTGCTACAATTACTATCGACGACTGTACTAACTGCGTAATTTTTCTGGGACCTGTGAAAGGCAGTGTGTTTTTCCGGAATTGCAGAGATTGCAAGTGCACGTTAGCCTGCCAGCAGTTTCGTGTGAGGGATTGTAGAAAGCTGGAAGTCTTTTTGTGCTGTGCCACTCAACCCATCATTGAGTCTTCCACAAACATCAAGTTTGGCTGCTTCCAATGGTACTACCCTGAATTAGCGTTCCAGTTCAAAGATGCAGGGCTAAGTATCTTCAATAATACCTGGAGCAACATTCATGACTTTACACCTGTGTCAGGAGAACTCAACTGGAGCCTTCTTCCAGAGAATGCTGTAGTGCAAGACCATGTTCCTCTACCTACTACCGAAGAGCTCAAAGCTGTCCGAGTTTCCACAGAAGTCAATAGAAGTATTGTTCCAGTATCTCGGGGTCAGAGACAGAAGAGCAGCGATGAGTCATGCTTAGTGGTATTATTTGCTGGTGATTACACTATTGCAAATGCCAGAAAACTAATTGATGAGGTAAGGAGAGAGAGAAGAGAGACAGACACACACCTAGATAGGAACACACCACTTTCTGGAGAACTTCTATTCTTTTCAAAATTGATTATTAGGAATACAGGCAATCCTTAAGTTCTAGTCCCCTCCCGCCTGCAGATGTATCTGTAAGCTGATTGCTTGGGCCTCAAAAGACTTTCCCAAAGAAACTTAAAAAATATATAATTCAGTAGGCAGTTATTAAGCACTTATTATGTGAAGAGTTACTTCTGTTGCCATATTTCATTGACTATAGGATGCACATTTGTTCTCCACATTTTTGCTTATCTGAAATGCAACTTTACATTGCTTACAACTGATGGCAACTTAAAGCTGATGACCTATAGTATATGCTGGAGATGGAGACCCATAGGCAAAATTCTCTGCCCTCAGAGAGCTTCCATTCGTTATAATGAATGATTTCCACGGAAGCTTACAATAGTACTGCATAGTAAAGCATGACCTTACTTAGTTGGGAATATTTTTTTGGAGTTTTAATTGGTTGGAAGGGGTGGCAAAAACATTTAGGAGTACAACTTTTGGCCACTGGGGCGACTGTGAAAACCACCTCCACATTATTCTCCTTTGCCCTGTTGCTATGGGAAGGGGAGGTTGGTGTGTAAGAATGAGGTGGGAGCTGGGATAGCAGAGGTGGTGGGCTCAGGAGCAGGGACTCGGTGAGTTTGGGATTAAAGAAGAGTCCTTCTAGCGGAAGCAGCTTCCACTTGAAAAATAACTGGGGACGTAGAGATTAGGGGCTCCAGAAGCAGCAGTTCCTGTGTTGGTGGGTGCTCCAGTAGGGAGGCAGCAGTGGGATGTATTGGTCACCCATTAATCAGATGTTCTGCAGGAGTGGTCAAATTTAAAAATCAAACTTCCGGAAATGAAGAAGTGAATGGAAAACTCAAGTCTCCTTTTGAATGGATTTTTAAAAAAATTGTAACTGTTCTTTTTTTTTTTTTTTAAAGATTTTAATTTATTTTTTGACAGAGAGAGACGGCGAGAGAGGGAACACAAGCAGGGGGAGCGGGAGAGGGAGAAGCAGGCTCCCTGCCGAGCAGGGAGCCTGATGCGGGGCTTGATCCCAGGATTCTGGGATCATGACCTAAGCCAAAGGCAGATGCTTAATGACTGAGCCACCCAGGCATCCCTAAAAATTGAAACTGTTCTGTCAAAAGGAAGATTATAGGGGGGAAAAACACTAA
Source organism: Mirounga angustirostris (assembly GCF_029215605.1). Lineage (NCBI taxonomy): Eukaryota > Metazoa > Chordata > Mammalia > Carnivora > Phocidae > Mirounga > Mirounga angustirostris. Next base: position 40,609,890 of record NW_026991719.1, read on the forward strand.
AAATGACCACCTCTCTGTAGCTATACATCCTACAATGTAGAAAACCCATGTCTGAAACCTACAAAGTATATCTGAAGTCTAGTTTTCAAAACAACAGAAACCAAAGTATAATTTTAAGACTGTGGTATTTTTATTTTTTGTTCATGCCAATCTGCTGAAAACATGCTATGAATCTGGTAAGATATAGAAAAAGTACTTCTGGCCTTTGAGCAATCTAATCACATGCTAATCCAACATCTGAGAGGTCAGCATTTTCATTATACTTCATGGGGACTTAGAAAAAAATCTACATACAGTTTTCAGACGATGTAATTATTCAGGTTAAACTCCTTTTTTGGTAAGAACTGAGAAGTGGACATAAAGAATAGATAGCATGTTTAAAGGAAAAAAATCCCATCAAAACAAACAGTCTTTCTTCATGAGTCATCAGATGTTCTTAACCTTTTAATTTTGGGTATCTGATGTGTGAAATGGCAGCGTTGTGTGCACTTGAAAGCAACATGTGACCAGGAAGAATGATGTTCTTTAGATATCCTTCTGGAGTACAAGATATTTTAAAACAAAAATGCAACAACAGCAGTAATAATAGCTAACACTTATATAGTGTTTACTGTATACCAGGCATTGTTATAAGGAATTTAAATGAAGTAACTCACTTAATTTAGAATAACCTATGAAATAGGTGCCATTTAGTCCCCTTTTTACAGATAAGGAAAATGAGCCACAGAGAGAGCAAGTAACTTGCAAAAGGTCACTCAGCTGGTAAACAGCAGAGCCATGATTTAAATCCAGACTTAGAAAGAAATCTACATACAGTTTTCAGACGATGTAATTATTCAGGTTAAACTCCTTTTTTGGTAGGAATTGGCTTTAAAGCACAGTCTGAACCCTTAAGCATGATGCTAATCTGCTGCCCCAGTGGTAAAGGAACGTTGACGAGTGCCTGGTGGAGCAGGAATGTGACTGAAAGTGTGGGGAGTCAAGGCAGATACTACCCTTCAGCCTAGAAGGAAAAACCCTGGGACTTTGTGGTTGGAGTTATCCTACCTAATTCTGAAAGCACAGAATTAAGGAATGACAAAAGAACAAAAAGAAGAAAATGCCAAGTACATGTGAAGAGGGTATCAAAACATGCTAAAAGATCACTGACTTACATATTAAGGGAGAGATTACATATTTTTTCAAAAAAAAAAAATGAAGCTCAAGTTCCCAGGAAAATATGTGTAGGAGCTACCTAATTCTGAGATAAAAAACAAAACAAAACAAAAACCCCACAAAACTTGAGTCTTTCTCATATCATAACCTGAATACCTTAAGACAGCTTCGACTGGAACTGTGATTGCTAACTCTGGTTTTGTTAAACCCTAGGAGTATCACAGAATTTTGTTTCACATTGTTTTTATAAATTAAATGTATCATAATAGTTTTTTGAGATAGGAAGTCCAGAAAAGCTGAATAAAGCAGAAAGCACATTCCAAAGGGAATCAAGAGAAGTTACTGGGCCTCAATTTTCTCTCCTAAAAATCAGATTTCTTGCTTCCTCTTAGGTACATCACAGATATGCACAGGATAAATTAGAGTAAAAGTAGTTTGAATTGTTTGGAAGTAATGCATAATTTAAGTTGGGTAGTTACCACTATTTTCAAGTCTTTTTAAGTAGAAGAATTTCCATGAAAAAAGAGTCTCCAGATATCTGCAGTGAGATATCAAAATAGATCAAGTTTTGTAATTCATTATTTGTTTTTAGGTAACAGTATTTTGAATTAATCATCTTGTCAGTTTATGTGTCTGACTATAAAATGAGAGATAGTGAGCCATCTAGAAAATTAGAAACAGATGTAGGATTATTTCTGATATTTTAAGTAACTTTGCAGTCATCACCTGGCAGTGGATGTCCACGCAATTTTCTGCTACTTTTTTATGTATGTTTCTTTTTTCTGAGGCAGCATTGAGGGTTCTGAAAAAGGATTTGAGTTTGAATCCAATTTGATGGAATGGTATGGGATGATGTAGCTGATTGGATGAAATACTATCAGCCATTAAAAGTAATTTTATAGTGGAATAGCTGGGAAATATTCACAGTCAAGTAAGTGAAAATTTGTAGAATATTATATAAGTATCTGAATTTTTTTTAGAGATCTAAGTGTGGAAAGTTATATATACTAAAATGTTAACAGTTGTGGTTATTCTTAGGAATTGGATTAAGATTAGGATTTTCTTTTCTTTTTGTGGTTATATGGATTTTACAATGAACATGTGTCATTTCTGTAATAGGAGAAAAAGAAAACTGGGAGGGTAAAAGGAAGTATACCCAAATGGCAGTGGCACCTTTGAGTGGTGGCACCTTGGTTCATATTTGTTTCTATTTTTTTCATTTTTCAGGTGTTCTGTGTTGAGCATATATGTATGTTACTTTTATACTTAAAAATCCAATAGGCTTTGCTAAAAAAAATTAAAGTGGTTGAATACTTTGCATTTTTAAAAACTACTTTCATCATTATTCTAAAAATTAATGTGTACTTATTGTACAGAATTGTAGAAATAAAGAGTAGAAATGTTTAAAAATCATCCATAACAAAAAAAATCATCCATAACATACTATATCTTGAATAGTCTTTTTAGGAATAATCTTTCATTTATTTCATCTATCATCCGATTAACTAGGTTCGAATCACAGTTCTGTTACTTGATAGTTATGTGACCTTGAGTAAGTTTCTTTACCACTCTGTGCCTTCATTTTCTCACCTGTAAAATGAGGGTAATAATAGTACCTACCTCATGAGAGGGTTAAATGTGCTATACATGTAAAGCGCATAAAACTGCCTGGCACACAGTAGGGCTCCATAAATGTGGTCTATCACCATTGTGCTATACTGTATATATTTGTATCATGCTTTTCAAAATTATTACATAAGCTTTTCCCCATTTTATTATTTGTTATGTTTAATGAACTATGCTATTTCATCATGCGATGAATGTACCCTAGTTTACCTACTTGACCATTCTCTTCTCATTGGACAAACAAATTAGGCACTGCAGACTACCCATCTGGAAAAATCTTGTGTACGTGAAAACTTGTTAGAGCAAACGCCTTGAATTAGAGTGATGATTCAAACAAAAATCAGCATGCTGTGTTGCATTTTGTACAGAAAAATACTAGAATAGAAAAATATTGTTTTAATCTCAGAAGTTCATTTTAAACTCTAAATGAAATTTTATTTTCCACAGATGGTCGGTAAAGGCTTTTTCCTAGTTCAGACAAAGGAAGTGTCAATGAAAGCCGAGGATGCTCAAAGGGTTTTTGGGGAAAAAGCACCTGACTTCCTTCCTCTTCTGAACAAAGGTACGTTCTGGATGATTGGTGTACTTGTGTGCTTATCCACTTGACATGTGATTAGATCTGCTCTTGCCTTTAGCATTTCTCTTACATTGCCTTCTCCTTCTTGTTTGTTTTATCGTTTTTCTATTACTGTTCAAAAATGTCAAAATTTTACATCATTCAAAAATTCCTATGTAACTAACTAGGCATTAGGTTTTCTTTCCTCTTTTGTCATCTTAGTACTTGAAAGTCATACTCTATTATTATATATTTTGTTATTTTAATTATTATTTTATTGTTGTTATATTATTGTACTACAGTGAGTGACTGTTTCATTCTCCCTGCCCAGAGTTACAAAGCACTTCATAAGGATTCTTTCTGCCTTCAGTGGGCTTTGACCATACTGGAAAGGAAATAAGAAATACAAATAAAATGGTATACTATTTTATGTATTTAATGTGATTGATTAACTTCTCATGCATAACTAGAATTGTTTTCCCCAGTGGGCAAATGCCACCAACAAATTTCAGATACTGGAAATACGTCTGCAAACAGAGAAACTGGAATTCATATGCCCTCCAGAAGGGTTATGTCTGTCTGTATGTATTTGAAGGCATACTGATTCTAGAGGACAGAGTTCTGTTTATCTGTCAGAGCAGGGACATTGTTTGCTCAAGGCTCATCAGGCTTTTCTTTACTGGCCTGAGCAAATATGTATAGTAATATGCAATGCTGATTGAGTATACCCTAAAAAGATGGTACATCTGCATTTACATGCTTTTTATGTGTAAATTATAATAACTGCAAAACCTGTATGAAAATGTTGGAGGAGGGGCGCCTGGGTGGCTCAGGTGGTTAAGTGTCGGACTCTTGATTTTGGCTTAGGTCATGATCTCAGGGTTGTGAGATTGAGCCCTGCGTCCAGCTCCGTGCTCAGCAGGGAGTCTGCTTGAGATTCTCTCCCTCTCCCTCTGCTCCCCCATGCTCTTTCTCTCTAAAATAAATATATAAATCTTAAAAAAAAAAGAAAATGTTGGAGGATTGTTGGGATCATTTTAATAACTAATGCTGGGTATGACTCAGCCATTAATACAGTATTTCATATACCTTTGTGGTTATTGTAGCAGTATGAAGGATTTGTTCTAACCCAGTGTGTGAATCTACTCTAGAATATATATTGGAAATTATGATTGGCTCCTTTTTTTTAATTGAAGTATAATTAACATACAGTGTTATATTAGTTTCAGGTATACAGTATAATGATTCAACAATTCTGTACATTTCTCAGTGCTCATCAAGATAAGTGTACTCTTAGTCTCTTATCTATTTCATCCCCTCTCCCCACCCACCTCCCCTCTGGCAACCACCAGTTTTCTGTATTTAAGAGTCTGGCTTTTTGTCTTTTTTTTCTTTGTTTTGTTTCTTAAATGCCACATATGAGTGAAATCATATGGTAGTTGTCTCTCTCTGGCTGACTTACTTCACTTAATATTATACCCTCTAGTTTCATCCATGTTGCAAATGGTAAGATTTCGTTCTTTTTTATGGCTGAGTCATATTCCATTTTATATATATACCACACCTTCTTTATCCATTCATCTATGGATGGACATGGCTTGCTTCCATAACTTGGCTATTGTAAATAATGTTGCAGTGCACATAGGGTGCATGTATCTTTTCAAATTAGTGATTTCACTATGGTATTTGTCTTTCTCTGACTTATTTCACTTAGCATTATATTCTTTAACTCCATCCATGTTGTTGTAAATGGCAAGATTTCATTCTTTTCAATGGCTGAATAATATTCCATTTTATACACACACACACATGCACGCATGCACACACCACATCTTATTTATTCATCTATTGATGGACACTTGGACTGCTTCTATAAATTGCCTATTGTAAATAATGCTGCTGTAAACATACAAGTGCATGTATCCCTTTGAATTAGTGTTTTGTATTTTTCAGGTAAATATCCAGTACTGCAATTACTGGATTGTAGGGTAGTTGTACTTTTAACATTCTGAGGAACCTCCATACGGTCTTTGACAGTGGCTGCAACAATTTGCTTTCCCATCAACAGTGCATGAGGGTTCCTTTTTCTCCACATCCTAACCAGCACTTTGTTATTTCTTATATTTTCGATGTTAGCCATTCTGACAGGTATAAAATGATATCTCATTATGGTTTTTTAATTTGCATTTCCCTGATGATGAGTGATGTTGAGCATCTTTTCATGTGTCTGTTGGCCATCTGTATGTCTTCTTTGGGAAAATGTTCAGGTCCTCTGCCTATTTTTAATTGGATTATTTGGTTTTTTGCTCTTGAGTTGCATAAGAGCTTTATATATTTTGGATATTAACCCCTTATCAGATATTCATTTGCAGTATCTTCTCCCATTCAGTAGGTTGCCTTTTTCTTTGTTGCTTTTGTTTTTTTCTTGCCTGAGGAAACATGCCTAGAAAAATGTTTCTGTGGCCAATGTCAAAGAAATTATAGCCTGTGTCTTCTACTAGTTTTATGGTTTCAGGTCTCACATTTAGATCTTTCATCCATTTTGAATTTATTTTTGTGTATGGTGTAAGAAAGTGGTCCAGTTTCATTCTTTCTCATATAGCTGACCAGTTTTCCCAACACCAGTTGAAGGGACTGTCTTTTCCCCATTGTATATTCTTGCTTTCTTTGTCATAGATTAGTGGACTATTTAAGTGTGGGTTTATTTCTGGACTGTATTCTGTTTCATTGATCTATGTGTCTCTTTTTGTGCCAGTAACATACTGTTTTGATTAGCTATAGCTTTCAAATCGGAGATTGAGATACCTCCAGCTTTATTCTTCTTTTTCAAGATTGCTTTGTCTACTCAGGATCTTTTGTGGTTTCATACAAATTTTAAGATTATTTGTTCTAGTTCTGTGAAAAATGTTGTTAGTATTTTGATAGGGATTACATTAAATCTGTAGGTTGCTTTGAGTAGTATGGACATTTTAACAATATTGGTTCTTCCAATCCATGAGCATGGACTATCTTTCCATTTGTTTGTTTTGTCTTCAATTTCTTTCATCAGTGTTTTATAGTGGCTCCTTTGATGTAGCTGTTTTGACATGGGAGCATTCTGGTGGAACCTTGAAAACAAGCCTTTAAACTCCCAACAGGTTTCAGAAATTGAGTCAAGTAATAAGTGTAATGGACATCCTAATGTGTGAGATTAGGGATGAAGTAAGTATACGAGTAGGTCTAAATTAATGATTTATGTGCTCATGCAGTGTTAGTGGAGTGGTTTCATAGAAATGCTCCAACCCCAAATAGAATATCTGTGTTTAAGTAACACAACATTCCACATGGAGGAAGTAAAAGTAGAACTAAAAAAAAGTAGGGGCGCCTGGGTGGCTCCGTCGGTTAAGCGTCTGCCTTCGGCTCAGGTCATGATCCCAGGGTCCTGCTCAGCGGGGAGCCTGTTTCTCCCTCAGCCTGCCACTCTGCCTACTTGGGCGCGCGCTCTCTCTGTCTCTGTCTCTGTCTCTCTCTCTCTCTCAATCTTTATCAAATAAATAAAATTTTTAAAAAAATTTTAAAAAGTAGAACTAAAACCAATGGGCAGATGTTACAGGAATTTCAGCAAATAAACATCATATAATTAACTTTTTAAAACCAGAGATATCCATAGGAAGTACTCAAAGACTAAGGAGGTCATGCCAAAAGGTCATAAGAGCAGGCTTAAATCCGTTTCTACTGGCCAAATTTGGGATAATTTAGGCATCACAAAGAATAATGAAGGGAATTGATTTAACAATAGAAATCCATGCATCCATAGTGATAATAAAAAGGGGGGGAGGAAGAAATAAAGGAAAGCTCTTTGCTCTTTATAGAATACTGTGAGCTAATAAATGCAGAAGGAATGATAGACTTTGGAAATCACCATCTTCCAATCCCCAGGGTAATAATTAATTCAGATAAAGATTATCAGTGGAGCTAAAACTACTGGGGTAAAAGTTGCTAAGAAGGTTGCTAGGATATTTGTACATTCTCATTCAAAGGGGAAATGTACCTTTACAGCAGAGATTTGGTGATCATTCTCATCAAACTTAGCATCACTGAAGGCAGGGCAGCCTGACATTGTGTTCCTCCTGATGCGACACAGTAAGAAATACACAACATCACCTATGAAGAGTTCTTCCCCAAAATACTTAATTTGAATCTAATCAAGCTAAGACTTCACTTCTAGCTTATCAGAAAGAAAGGAAATTTTAGGGGCATGTTGAATGACACTATGAGGAAATGATGACTCAGATCCAAAAAAGAAGACATTCCACGAGACAGCTGGCTAGGACTCTTCAGACAGTGTCCTGGAAAACAAACATAAATGATGGGGGACTATTGTGGATTAAAAGAAACATAACAACTAAGTACAATGAATGAACCTTCATTGGATTGGGATGCAGTGAACTGTAAAGCTGTAAGATACTTGGGGGGAAAATTTGGGAAGTTTGGAGATGATGTTATGGAATTACTGTTAGTATCCTTAGGTATGATAATGGTATTGTGGTTATGTAGGAAATTCATGCTGAAGTGTCATGATGTCAGCTACTTTCAAATGGCTCAGCAAAACAAAAACAAAAAGCGTTATGTAGTGTGGGATAAAGCAAATGGGATCAAATGTTAACATTTGATAGGTGTGGGTGAAGGGCAGATGGATGTTTATGTTAGTCTTTCGACTTTTCTATGTCTGAAATTTTTCTTTTTTTTCAAAATAAAAAATAGGGGAAAATTTTTTAGCTGCTCAATATTGCATTGACTGATATGGAATAGTGAGCAGGCTATCACAGGAAATATTCTAGCAGGACTTGGGTCGGTTGGATCCTTATCTAAAAATGGCCATCAGTCATTTTTTTTTTTTAAGATTTTATTTATTCATTTGAGAGAGAGAGACTGAAAGAGAGAGAGAGAGCACATGAGAGGGGGAGGGTCAGAGGGAGAAGCAGGCTCCCTGCTGAGCAGGGAGCCCGATACGGGACTCAATCCAGGGACTCCAGGATCATGACCTGAGCCGAAGGCAGTTGCCTAACCAACTGAGCCACCCAGGCGCCCGCCATCAGTCATTCTAAGGAGGGTTTCTCAACCTCAGCACTATTGAGATTTTAGGACAGATAATTGTGGTGGGGTGGGGGGCTGTCCTGTGCATTATAGGATGTTTAGCAGCATCCCTAGCTTTTAGCCCCCAGATGCCAGTAGCAAACACCCCCAGTTGTGGCAACCAAAAATGTTTCTAGATATTACCAAACGCCCCTTGGGGGGCAAAATTGCTCCCAGTTTCAAACCACTGTTCTGAGCCAAGGGTGAACTTTTTCTTTTGAAAATTCACTTTTATTCAAATACTTTGCACCTCAGACTCTCTAAATTTTCCTCTTCGGTTAAAGCAGTCACAGTTATTTACTTTGAATTGATAAAGCTTTTGGTCTGCTTAGTGAGAGAATTCATTGTGTTTTCCATCTTGAGAATCTTCTAAACCTGACTAATCCTCAGAACCATCTAGGGTGCTTTTAAAAATATAAATTTCCACCTCCCACCCCAGAAAGACTGATTAAAAAATTTCTGAGGTATACCCTTGGAATCTGCTTTTTATTTTTTTTATTTTTTAAAAGATTTTATTTATTTATTTATTTATTAGAGAGAGAGAGAGAGAGAGCGCACAAGCAGAGGGAGCATCAGGCAGAGGGAGAGGGATAAGCAGACTCCCTGCTGAGCAGGGAGCCCGATGTGGGGCTCGATCCCAGGACCCTGGGATCATGACCTGAGCCAAAGGCAGACATTTAACCGACTGAGCCACCCAGGCACCCCTGGAATCTGCTTTTTTTTTTTTTTCTGATGTGTTTTTTTTTATGTTATGTTAATCACCATACATTACATCATTAGTTTTTGATGGAATCTGCTTTTTAAAAAGTTCCACAGATGGTTCTGATGATTAATCAGACTTGGGTTCCTTTGTCTTAGAGGGTCATTCATTCATTCAATAAACATACATAAAGTCTGAGAGATGGCGGAAGAGTCCAATGATAGAGGGCCTTGTAGGCCATTGTAGAGACTTTGGCTTCTAGTCTGAGATGAGAAGCTACTAGATATTTTTTTGAAGTATAGTTCACATATACGTATTAGTTTCAGATGTATAACAATGATTTAGTATTTATGCGTATTGTGAAATTATCAGCACAATAAATCTAGTTAACATCTGTCACCATATGTAGTTACAAAATTCTTTTTCTTATGATAAGGACTTTTACAGTCTACTCTCTTAGCAACTTTCAAATATGTGCTACAGTATTATTAACTATAGTTACCATGCTGTGCATTATATCCCCATGACTTATGTGTTTTATAAGTGGAAGCTTGTACCTTTTGACCCCCTTCACTCATTTTGCCCACCCCTCACCCTACCCTCTCTGGCAACTACCACTCTGTTCTCTATAAGGTACTTAAAAGTTTAGGTTCTCTATAAGTTACCTATAAGTTTCTGTTACCTATAAGTTTAGGGTTTTTTGTTTTTGTTTTTTCAGATTCCACATATAAATGAGATCATATGGAATTTATCTTTCTGTGACTTATTTCACCTAGCATTATGCCTTCAAGGTCCATCCATGTTGTTGCAAATGGAAAAGTTTCCTTTTTATGGTTGAGTAATATTCCATTGTCTGTGTGTGTAAATATGCCACATTTTCATTATCCATTCATGGACATCAATGGTTGTTTCCATATCTTGGCTACTGTAAATAATGCTGCAGTGATCATGAGAGTACATAGATCTTTTCAGGTTAGTGTTTTCATTTTCTTCAGATAGATACCCAGAAGTGGAATTGCTGGATCATACTTTAGTTCTATTTTTAATTTCTTGAGGAACTTCCATACTGTTTTCCATACTGGACGCACCAATTTACATTCCTACCCAGAATGCACAAGGTTTCCCTTTTTTCCACATCCTCGCCAACATTTGTTGTTTCTTATCTTTTTGATGATAGCCATTCTTTTTTTTTTTTTTTTAAAGATTTTATTTATTTATTTGACAGAGAGAGACACAGAGCAGGAACACAAGCAGGGGGAATGGGAGAGGGAGAAGCAGGCTTCCTGCTGAGCAGGGAGCCCGATGTGGGGCTAGATCCCAGGACCCTGGGATCATGACCTGAGCCGAAGGCAGACGCTTAACCGACTGAGCCACCCAGGCGCCCCTGATGATAGCCATTCTAACAGGTGTGAGATGATCAATTTCATCATGGTTTTGATTTTCATTTCCCTGATGATTAGTGATGTTGAGTACCTTTTCATATACCTGTTGTCTATCTGTATGTCTTCTTTGGAAAAATGTCTGTTCATATCTTCTACCCATTTATCTTAAGTGGGCTCCATGGAGCCCAACACGGGGCTCAAACTCACGACCATGAGATCAAGACCTGAGCCAAGATCAAGAGTCAGACACTTAACTGACTGAGCCACCCAGACACCCCCTTTGCCCATTTTTTAATCAGATTGTTTGGTGTTTTTTTTTCCTGTTGAGTTATATGAGTTCTTTATATATTTTGAATATTAACCCCTTACCGGATATAAGATTTACAAATATGTTCTCCCATTCAGTTGTGTTTTTTAAAGATTTATTTATTCATTTTAGAAGAGAGAGTGTGCACATGCCAGTGGGAGGAGGGACAGAGGGAGAAAATCTCAAGCAAACTCCCCGCTGAGTGCAGTGCCCAATGCAGGGTTCCATCTCATGACCCATGAGATCATTACCTGAGCCAAAACCAAGAGTTGGATGCCTAACCGACTGAGCCACCCAGGTGCCCCATGTTTTTTTTAAGCTCTAGGCCCAACATGGGGCTTGAACTCATGACCCCAACATCAAGAGTTACATGCTGTATCGACTGAGCCAGCCAGGTGCCCCTCAGTTGTTTTTTTTAAATAAACGTTTTATATTGGAATAATTTTATATTATTATTGGAATAATTTTAGTTTTAGTTTTACAGAAGAATTGCAAAGGTAGTACAGAGAACCTCCATATACCCTTTATCCAGCATCCCCTAATGTTAGTATATGATACATTTATCAAAACTAAGAAATTTACACTGGTAAAATACTATTAACTTAAACTATAGTCTTTATTCAGATTTTACGTTTTTCCAGTTATGTCCTTTTCCTGTTCCAGAATTCAATTTAAAATCCCACATTGCATTCAGTTGTCATGTCTCTTTAGTCTCCTCTAATCTGTGATACTTTCTTAGTCTTTCCTTGTTTTTCATGACCTTGAAATACTTTCACAGTACTGATAAGTTGTTTTGTAGAATGTACCTCAATTTGGGTTTCTCTGATTAGATTGAGGTTTTGGGGGAAGAGGTGAAATGCCCCCCCTCATCACATCACATCCGGGGGTACAGGATATCAACATGACTTATCACTGGGGCATTGACCTTAGTGGCTTGGTTCAGGTGTTATCTGCCAGGTTTCCCAAACACTATAAAGTTCCTGCTTTTTCCTTCTCATACTTCGTTCTTTGGAAGTTGAGTCACTAAGACCAGCTTACACTCAAGGCAAGGAGAATTAAGCTACACCTCCTGGAGAGGGTAGTATCTGTTCACATTATTTGGAATTCTTCTGTTAAGAAATATTTTGCCCTTCTCCCCTGTTTACTTACTCAATCATTTCTATCAGTAGAGACTCATGAATATGCATTTTATTCTTTGGGTTATAATCCAGTACTATCAAATTGTTCCAGTTTTAGCCATTGAAAATTCTTTTAGGTTGGTTCCTCTGTCATTTTGACATGCCTTTTATTTCTTTCTTTCTTTCTTTTTTTTTTTTTTGGCATTGTTATGCTGGATAGGATTTCCACTATCGTGTTGTAGAGCATAGTGAGGAGAGGACATTATTGCACTGTTACTGATTTCAGAATTCAATCTCACCATAAAGTGTTCAGTCTCACTGTAAAGAATGATGTTGGTTATAGGATTCTCATATATACCTTTTATCAGGCTAAGGAAGTTTCATTCTGTCCCTAGTTGAGTTTTTATTATGCATGGGTGCTGAATTTTGTTGAATGTTTTTTTCTGAATTTATTGAGATAATATGTTTTTTTAATCTGGTGAATGACTTGTTAATTTTGAATGTTGAACCAGCCTTGTATTCCTGAGATGAACCCCTTGATCATAATATATTACCTCTTTAATATGTTGCCAAATTCAATTTGCCAATATTCTATTGAAGATTTTTGCATCTTTGTTCATGAGGGACATTGGTCTATAGTTTTCTCATCATATCTTTGTCTGGCTTTGATATTAGGGTAATGCTGGCCTCATAAAATGAGTTGGGATGTATCCTTTCTCTTCTATGATCTTGAATAAATTTTAGAGAATGGGTATCATTTCTTCTTTAAATGTGTGGTAGAATTCACCAATGAAACCATCTGGGCCTGGAGATTTGGGGAGATTTTTAGCTGTATGTTTAATTTACTTATTAAATTATTTACTTACAGGGCACTTACGGCTTTCTTTTTGAATGAATTTTGATAGTTTTTTTTTTAAGATTTTATTTATTTATTTGACAGAGAGAGATACAGCAAGAGAGGGAACACAAGCAGGGGGAGTGGGAGAGGGAGAAGCAGGCTTCCCGCTGAGCAGGGAGCCCAACGCGGGGCTCGATCCCAGGACCCTGGGATCATGACCTGAGCCGAAGGCAGACACTTAACGACTGAGCCACCCAGGCGCCCCGAATTTTGATAGTTTTTGTCTTTTAGGAAATGGTTTCATTTCATTTAAGTTACCAAATTTATGGACATAGAGTTGTTTATAGTATTTCTTTATTCCTACTAACATCTGTGGGATCAGTAGTGATGTCCCACTAATATTCCTGCTATTGGTAATTTGAGTCCTCTCCCTCTCCTATCAGCTTGGATAAAGGTTTATTGTTTTATTGATAATTTCAAAGAAGCACCTCTTTGTTTCATTGATTTTCTCTATTGTTTTTCTCTTTTCAATTTTATTATTTTCTGCTGAACTAATTATTATTCCTTCCTTTACTTGTTTTACGTTTGATTTGCTTTTCTTTCTCTAGTTTCTTTAGATTTAAGATTAGGTTACTGATTTTAGGTATTTCTTCTTTTCTAATACAGTTGCTTTTCATCATTTACAGTAGTTATATTCTGTAAAGTCACTGTGAACACTGAATTAATGAGTACTGAGCTCCTGCTCCTAGGAGAAATATGGGGTTAAGTTCCTGCAAGTCTCTGGTCATAACATTTTTGTCAATCAATCCATACATAATCTTTTGTATGTTTGTTTCTGTTTATTTATTTTCTTTTTTTTTTTAAAGATTCTATTTATTTACTTATTTTAGAGAGAGCCCACACGCACGAGCTGCGGGGGTTGGGGGGACGGGAGGAGCAGGGGGGAAAGGAAAGAGAAGGGGAAGGTATCTCAGGTTGACTCCGCACTGAGCACAGAGCCTGATTCGGGTCTATGACCTGAGCCAAAACCAAGAGTCGGATGCTTAACCGACTGAACCACCCAGGCATGCCTGTTTGTTTCTGTTTAAAGACATCTTATTCAGTATATATTATTGATTCATTAACATTGAACTCAGAGCCAACAGCACTATAATTCTTGCCTAAATGAAGCTTATCTAACAGGTATTTTCTCTGAAAGGCGTATCACAGCCTTCCTAAACTTAGGAACATTAGACAGCATTTTTGCACTATGTTTGGGGGGCCATTTTAAACAGCAAAACCACTAACAAAACCCACAAAATGTGGAAAATGTGGCACTAAAACTGAAAAGGATGCTTGTTTACAGTATGAGGGCTGAAACAAGAAGGCAGAGGATCACTTTGTTCAACTTCACCTAGGAATGTGTATGTCAGGCAACTCAAATTTTTGCTGTTCTGTGTTTCTCTGTGAATGACCATGAAAAGACCACGTACTCATTTTGGGGTTACAGATAAATTTTACCAAGTTGGCACATTTGCAGATAAGGAATCTGTGAATAATGAGGATCAACTGTATATGTATTCAATGTTAAAAATTTTCCTTTAAGCACTGCTTTAACTGCATCCTACATATTTTGACATGTATTTTTATTTAATTCAGGCTTTGGCAAAATATGGTTCACTGTATGTTTTATAAGTGAAGTTTTATTGGATCTTTTATCTATCATGTTTTGCTGTTTGTACTACAACAGCATAGTTGATTAGTTGTGATAGACACCATATGGCCCACAAAGCCTAAAATATTTCCTATCTGGCCCTTTACAGAAAATGTGTGTTGACCCCTGATGTCGTTCAGAATATTTTTTAGTTTCCCTTGAGATTTTTTACTTGATTCATTGATTTAGATGTATACTGTTTAATTTCCAAACATTTGGACATTGTCCAGATGTATTTCTGTTATTTCTAAATTAAAGCTGTTATGGCCCCAAAACACACATTGTATGATTTCTATTTTCTTTAATTAGATATAGCCCATGTTGGTGAATATTTTATTTGCATGCAAGAAGAATGTATAATCTGTTTTTTTGTTTTTGTTGTTTGGTGGAATATTCTGTAAATGTCCCCTAGGTCAATTTGATTCATAGTGCTAGTCAGTTCACCTATGTCTTTACTGATTTTCTGCCTACTTCTGTGAATTAATGAAAGAAGAGTGTTGAAGTTTCCAACGTTAACTGGATTTGTCTGTTTCTCTTGTCAGATCCTATTAGATTTTGTCTTGTAAACTGTCAAACTCTGTTGTTAGATGCATACACATTTAGGATTGTTACGTCTTCTTAGAGAATCCTTTTTCATTATGTAATGTCCCTCTTGGTCTCTGATAATCTTCCTTGTTCTGAAATCTACTTTGTCTAAAATATAGCTACTCCAGCTTTCATTTGGTTCTTTAGTGTCTCATCATATATCCTTATCCCCGTTCTTTTAATTTATTGATGTCTGTATATCTAAAGTGGTTTTTAGGGGTGCTTGGGTGGCTCAGCTGGTTAAGCCTCTAAGTCTTGATTTCAGCTCAGGTTGTGATCTGAGGGTCATGATATTGATCCCCACGTCAGGCTCCATGCTCGGTGTAGAGCCTGCTTAAGATTCTCTCTGTCTCCCTCTACTCCTACTCCTCCTCCTCTCTCTCTGTCTTGCGCGTACACACACACACACACACACACACACACACAGTTTTTTTAATTTAAAAAACTCTCCATTAAAAAAAATTTTAATTTTAAAGTGAGTTTTCGTAGATAGCATATACTTGGTTCTTCCTTTTCAATTCAGTCTGACAATCTCTGTCTTTTAACAGTTGTGTTTAGACCATTCACATTAAAAGAGATGGATATACTTGGACCAACATCTGCCATCTTTTTTTAATTTAAATTTTAGTTAACATACAGTGCAATATTGGTTTCTGGGGTAGAAATCAATGATTCATCACTTATATGCAATACCCAGTGCTCATCACAACAAGTGCCCTCTTTAATACCCCATCACCCATCTAGCTCATCCCCCACCCACCTCTCTCCGTCAGCCCTCAGTTTTTCTCTATTGTTAAGAGTCTTTTATGGTTTGTTTCCCTCTCTCCTTTTTCCCCCCTTCCTGTATGTTCATCTGTTTTCTTTTTTTTTTTTAAGATTTTATTTATTTGACAGAAAGGGACACAGCGAGAGAGGTAACACAAGCAGGGGGAGTGGGAGAGGGAGAAGCAGGCTTCCTGCTGAGCAGGGCGCCTGATGTGGGGCTCAATCCCAGGACCCTGGGATCATGACCTGAGCCGAAGGCAGACGCTTAATGAATGAGCCACCCAGGCACCCCTATTCATCTGTTTTCTTTCTTAAACTCCACATGAGTGAGATCATATGGTATTTGTCTTTCTCTGACTGACTTACTTCACTTAGCAAAATACACTCTAGCTCCATCCACATCATTGCACATGGCAAGATTTCATTTTTGATGGCTGAGTAATATTCCATTGTATACATATACCACATCTTCTTTATCCATTCATCAGTCGTTGGACATTTGGGCTCTCTCCATAGTTTGGCTATTATTGATAATGCTACTATAAACATCAGAGTGTATGTATCCCTTCAAATCTGTATTTTTGTATCCTTTGGGTAAATACCTAGTAGTGCAAATGCTGGATCATAGGGTAATTCTATTCTTAACATTTTAAGGAACCTCCATACTGTTTTCCAGAGTGGCTGCACCAGTTTGCATTCCCAGCAGTGCCAGAGGGTTCCCCTTTCTCTGCATCCCCACTAGTACCTGTTGTTTCTCGTGTGAGGTGGTATCTCATCATGGTTTTCATTTGTATTTCCCTGATGATTAGTGATGTTGAGCTTCTTTTCATGTGTCTATTAGCCATCTGGATGTCTTCTTTGGAGAAGTGTCTATTCATGTCTTCTGCCCATTTCTTAACTGGACTATTTGGTTTTTGGGTGTTGAGTTTGAGAAGTTCTTTATAGATTTTGGTTACCAACCCTTTATCAGATATGTTGTTTGCAGATATCTTCTCCCATTCCACAGGCTGCCATTTAGTTTGTTGATTGTTTCCTTCACTGTGCAGAAGCTTTTTATCTTGAAGTCCCAATAGTTCATTTTTGCTTTTGTTTCCCTTGCCTCTGGTAACATGTCTAGTAAGAAGTTGCTATGGCCAAGGTCAAAGAGGTTTCTACCTGTGTTTTCCTCTAGGATTTTGATGGTTTCCTGTCTTACATTTAGGTCTTTCATCTGTTTTGAATTTATTTTTGTGTATGGTGTAAGAAAGTGGTCCAGTTTCATTCTTTTGCATGTTGCTGTCCAGTTTTCCCAGCACCATTTGTTGAACAGACTGTCTTTTTTCCATTGGATGTTCTTTCCTACTTTGTCAAAGATTAGTTGACCGTATAGTTATGGGCCCATTTCTGGGTTCTCTGTTCTGCTCCATTGATTCATGTGTCTGTTTTTGTGCCAGTGTCTTACTGTCGTGATGACTACAGCTTTGTGATATAGCTTGAAATCCGGAATTGTGATGTCTCCAGTTTTGTTTTTCTTTTTCAGAATCGCTTTGGCTATTTGGGGCTTTTGTGGTTCTATACAAATTTTAGGAATGTTTGTTCTAGCTCTGTGAAAAATGCTGGTGGGATTTTGATAGGGAATGCATTAAATGTGTAGATTGCTTTGGGTAGTACAGACATTTTAACAATGTTTGTTCTTCTAGTCCATGAGCATGGAACGCTTTGCCATTTCTTTATATCTTCTTCAGTTTCCTTCGTAAGTGTTTATAGTTTTCAGAGTACAGATCTTTTGCTTTTAGTCAGGTCTCTTCCCAGGTATCTTAATTGTTTTTGATGCAATAGCAAATGGGATCAATTCCTTGATTTCTTTTTCTGCTGCTTCATTATTGGTGTATAGAAATGCAACAGATTTCTTTTTTTTAACAGAATATTGCCAAATATTTTAATATATAAAAATAATTCTACACCATGAACAGGTGGGAGTTGGTCCAGGCATGCAAGCCTGGTTCCCAGCATAGTAAAAACAATCTTGAAAGACAAAATTGGGGGACTTATACCTTCCAATTTTAAAATGTACTATAAAGCTACAGTAATTAAGAGAGTGTGGTATTGACATAAGGATAGACATATTGATCAATGGAACAGAATTGAGTGTTCAGAAATCTTTTTACTTATGGTAAATTGATTTTTTACAAGGCTGTTAAGGCAATTCAGTGAGGGAAGGATTGTCTTTTCTACAAATGGTACTAGGTCATTTGGATAGCCAAATGTAAAAAGGTGGATTTAGACCCTTCATACATACACAAATAATTAATTCAAAATGGATAATAGGTCTAACTGTAAGAGTTAAAATTGACCTCTACCTCTGAAACCAAATACATTCTATGTTAATTGAATTTAAATAAACATATAAATAAATAAAAAAGAAATGCAACAGATTTTTGCACACTGATTTTTCTATCCTTCAGCTTTTCTAAATTCATGTATTAGTTCTAGCAATTTCCTGGTGGAATCTTGGGTTTTTTATAGAGTATCATGTCATCTGCAAATAGTCAAAGTTTGACTTCTTCCTTGCCGATTTGGATGCCTCTCATTTCTTTTTGTTGTCTGATTGCTGAGGCTAAGACTTCCAGTACTATGTTAAATAGTAATGGTAGAGTGAACATCCTTGTCTTGTTCCTGATGCAGGGGAGACTCTTAGTTTTTCCCTATTGAGGATGATGTTAGCTGTGGGTCTTTCGTATATGACCTTTATGATTTTGAGGTATGTTCCATCTATCCCTACTTTGTTGAGGGACTTTATCAAGAAAGGATGGTGTATTTTGTCAAATGCTTTTTCTGCATCTACTGACAGGATCATACGGTTCTTATCCTTTCTTTTATTAATTTTGTGTATCATGTTGATTGATTTGTGAATGTTGAACCACCCTGCAGACCTGGAATAAATCCCACTTGATCATGGTGAATGATTCTTTTAATGTACTAGCAAATCTAGTATTTTATTGAAAATTCTCACATCCATGTTCATCAGGGATATTGGCCTGTAATTCTCGTTTTTAATGGGGTCTTTGTCTGGTTTTGGAATCAAGGTAATCTGGCTTCATAGAGTAAGTTTGGAAGTTTTCCTTCCATTTCTATTTTTTGGAACAGTTTGAGAAGAATAGGTATTAGCTCTTCTTTAAATATCTGGCAGAATTCTCCTGGGACGCCATCTGGCCCAGGACTCTTGTTTGTTGGGAGATTTTTGATTACTGCTTCAATTTCTTTGCTGATTTTGGTCTGTCCAAATTTTCTATGTTTTCCTGTTTCAGTTTTGGTAGTTTGTAAATTTCTAGGAATTTGTCCATTTCTTCCAGGTTGTCCAGTTTATTGGCACATAATCTTTCATAGTATTCTCTTATAATTGTTTGTATTTCTGTGGTGTTGCTTGTGATCTCTCCTCTTTCATTCATGATTTTATCTATTTGGGTCCTTTCTGTTTTCTTTTTAATAAGTTTAGCTAGGGGTTTATCAATTTTATTAATTCTTTTTTTTTTTTTAAGATTTTATTTATTTATTTGACAGAGAAAGACACAGCGAGAGAGGGAACACAAACGGGGAGTGGGAGAGGGAGAAGCAGACTCCCTGCCAAGCAGGGAGCCCGATGCGGGACTCGATCCCGGGACTCCAGGATCATGACCTGAGCCGAAGGCAGTCGCTTAACCAACTGAGCCACCCAGGCGCCCAATTTTATTAATTCTTTCAAATAACCAGCTCTTGGTTTCATTAATCCACTCTACTGATTTTTTTGTTACTATATCATTTATTTCTGCTCTAATCTTTATTATTTCCCTTCTAATGCTGGCTTTAGGCTTTATTTGCTATTCCTTTTCTAGCTCCTTTAGGTTTAAGGTTAGGTTGTGCATTTGAGACTTTTCTTGTTTCTTGAGGTAGGCATGTATTACAATATACTTCCCTCTTAGGACTGCCTTGCTGCATCCCAAGGGTTTTGGTCTATTGTGTTTTCATTTTCATTTGCTTCCATGTATTTTTTTAATTTCTTCTTTAATTTTCTGGTTAACCCATTCATTCTTTAGTAGGATATTCTTTAACTTCCATGTATTTGAGGTTTTTCCAAATTTTTTTTGTGATTGACTTCAAGTTTCATAGCATTGTGGTCTTAAAATATGCATGGTATGATCTCGATCTTTTTGTACTTTTTTTTTTTGAGAGAGAGAGAGCGCGCGTGCTCGCATGAGCAGGGGAGGGGACAGAGGGAGAGAGAGAATCTTAAGCAGGCTCCATGCTCATTGTGGAGCCTGATGCGGGGCTCGATCTCATGACTCTGAGATCATGACTTGAGCTGAAATCAAGAGTCAGATGTTTAACCGACTGGTGCCCCTTTTTGTACTTGTTGAGGGCTGATTTGTGACCCAGTAGGTGATCTATTCAGGAGAATGTTCCATGTGCACTCGAAAATAATGTTTATTCTGCTGCTTTAGGATGAAATGTTCTGAATGTGTCTGTTAAGTCCGGGTCCAGTGTGTCATTCAAAGCCATTGTTTCCTTGTTGATTTCCTGCTTAGATGATCTGTCCGTTGCTGTACGTAGGCTATTAAAGTCCCCTACTATTATTGTATTATTATCAAGGAGTTTATGTTTATTATTAATTGATTTATATATTTGGGTGCCCTCAAGTTGGGGGTATAAATATTTACAATTGTTAGATCTTCTTGATTAGACCCCTTAATTATGGTATAATGCCTTTCTTCATATCTTGTTACTATCTTTGTTTTAAAATCTAGTTTGATATAAGTATGGCTACTCCAGCTTTCTTTTGACGTCCATTAGCATGATAGATGGTTCTCCATCTCCTCACTTTCCATCTGCAGGTGTCTTTGGGTCTAAAGTGAGTCTCTTGTAGGCAGCATATAGATGGATCTTGTTTTTCTATCTATTCTGATGCCCTGTGTCTTTTGATTGGACCATTTAGTCCATTTGCATTCAGAGTGATTATGGAAAGATATGAATTTAGTGTCATTGTGTTACCTGTAGAGTTGATGTTTCTGGTGTTGTTCTCTGGTCCTAGTCTTTGTTGCTTTGGGGTTTTTTCCCTCCACTCAAAGAGTCCCCCTATAAAATCTATCACAGGGTTGGTTTGGTGGTCATGAACTCCTTTAGTTTTTGTTTGGGAAGCTTTATCTCTCCTATTCTGAATGACAGCCTTGCTGGATAAAGAATTCTTGGCTGCATATTTTTTTTTTACCATTCAGCATGTTGAATATTTCCTGCTACTCTCTTCTGGCCTGCTAAGTTTCTATAGACAGGTCTGCTGTGAACCTGATCTGTCTTCCCTTGTAGGTTAAGGGGTTTTTTCCCTTGCTTGCTATTTTCAGGATTCTTTCTTTGTGTATTTTGTGAATTTGATTATGATATGCCTTGACAAACATCTACCATCTTGCTAGCTGCTTTTTAGTCCATTTGTTCTTTGTTTCTTGTTACCTCTTCTTCTGTTTAATTGGGCATTTTCTATGATTCCATTTAATCTCCTCTATTATTATTTATACTACTTTTTCTAAAACTTATTTAACGGTCACCTTAGGTTTTACAGTATGTATGTTTAAATAATTCAAATACATCTTCTAAGAATAACACTTTACCTGTTGTATATAAGGACTTAATAACATTATATTCTCAAGTCTTCCCTCCCATTCCTGTATCGTTGTTATATATTTTACTATTATATATGCTATAAACACCTAAATACCTTGTTAACTTGTATAGCTTTGTTAATGCTTTAAACTATCTGTTATTTTGGGGGCACCTGGGTGGCTCAGTCAGTTGAGCGTCCAACTCTTGATTTCATTCAGCTCAGGTCATGGTCTAAGGGTTGTGAGATCGAGCCCTGCGTCAGGCTCCATGCTTAGCAGGGAGTCTGCTTGAGATGCTCTCCCTCTCCCTCTGTCCCTCCCCCTACTCCTGCACTCGCTCGCTCTCTCTCTCTCAAAAAAAAAAATAAATCTTTAAAAAAAATAAAATAAATTGTCTGTTATTTTTAAGGGGATAAAGAGGTACAAACTTCCCGTTATAAAATAATTAAGTCACAGGGATGAAAAGCAGTACAGCATAGGGACTATAGTCAATAATATTGTAATAACTTCATAAGGTGATAGATGGTAACTACACTTATTATGGTGAGCATTTTATAATGTATATAATTGTTGAATCACTATTTTGTATACCTGAAACTAATAAAATACTGTATGTCAACTATACTTCAATGAAAATAAAAATCTGAAAAACTCAGTTATTTTTAGAATAATTAAAAATAAAAATATAGGTCATATTTTACTGGAGGTTTTAGAGCAGAAGAATGTCATGGTCCCTTTAAAATGTAAGTCTTACTAAGGGGGAAGCAGAGAGACCACCTGGGAGGCTGTTGCTATAATCTAATTAAGACATAATAGGGGTGCCTGGGTGGCTCAGTCATTAAGCGTCTGCCTTTGGCTCAGGTCATGATCCTAGGGTCCTGGGATCCAGCCCCGCATCAGGCTCCCTGCTCAGTGGGGAATCTGCTTCTCCCTCTCCCACTCCCCCTGCCTGTGTTCCCTCTCTAGCTGTGTCTTTCTCTGTCAAATAAATAAATAAAATCTTTAAAAAAAAAAAAAGACATGCTAGGGACTTATTCTAAGGTCACATTTAATAACATAGAAGGAGGGTATTAGGACTTCCAGGAATCTTTTTTGTTTGCTTCAAAATCTCAGTTTTTCATGACAGCTCAAATATTTAGATTTTTTTTAATTTAAATTCAATTTAGTTAACATATAGTGTATTAGTTTAAGGAGTAGAATTTAGTGATTCATGGGTTGCATGTAATACCCAGTGCTCATTCCATCAAGTGCCCTCCTTAATGCCCATCACCCAGTTACTCCATCCCCCCACCCACCGCCCCTCCAGCAACCCTGTTTGTTCCCTATAGTTAAGAGTCGTTTGGGGCGCCTGGGTGGCTCAGTTGGTTAAGCAACTGCCTTCGGCTCAGGTCATGATCCTGGAGTCCCTGGATCGAGTCCCGCATCGGGCTCCCTGCTCAGCGGGGAGTCTGCTTCTCCCTCTGACCCTCCCCACTCTCATGCTCTCTCTCTCTCAAATAAATAAATAAAATCTTTAAAAAAAAAAAAAGTCATTTATGGTTTGCCTCCCCTCTGTTTTTATCTTATTTTATTTTTCCTTCCCTTCCTCTATGTTCATCTGTTTTGTTTCTTAAATTCCACATATGAGTGAAATCATATGGTGTTTGTCTTTCTCTGACTTATTTCACTTAGCATAGTACCCTCTAGTTACAACCACATCGTAGGAAATGGCAGGATTTCATTCGTTTTGATGGCTGAGTAATATTCCATACCACATCTTACTTATCCATTCATCTCTTGATGGACATCTGGGTTCTTTCTGTATTTTGGCTATTGTGAACATTGATGCTATAAACATTGGGGTGCAGGTGCCCCAAAGCTACTGCAAACTATTTGATAAGATGTTCACACTAAAATACTTTTTAAAAAGTTAACCAGTGATCTTTATTGACCTCATAGTTAAGCTTGAAATAATCACAGTAATTGTAGTCAGCATCATTATACAAGTAGGACTGCTTAAAAAGTGCATTGTCAGCATTGTAGGGTTTTTTTTTTTTTTAATTTAGAATTATCCACAACATGTTAACCAAAACTGATGTACCAGTCTACCTTTTTTGTTGGCGTTTCTTTGTTGGTAGATTATTAGGTCACTTCCTGGAAGTTCATCATATTCTATTTAAAGAATATCAACCAAGTTGGGGCACCTGGCTGGCTCAGTTGGTAGAACATGCAACTCTTGATCTCGGGGTCCTGAGTTTAAGCCCCACATGGAGCATAGAGCTTACTTAAACAAACAAACAAAAAAGACGACTGTCAACCAAGTTACATGCATGGGTAATTCCACCAAAATTGTGTTCCTGAATTCTAGCTTATGTTCTCTTTATAGAATACAGGAACTTTCAGTAATAAATGTTTGACTTTAAACAATGTATCTATTGTATTTCCTTGTAGTGATCCTGAATAAAAGCATGCTCTATTTTACCTTAATTTAAACTTTCCACTCGTAAAAACTGGAAACCCTACTTTTATTATCAACTTTCTCTCTTTTTTTTTAATTCCAGTCTTAGTCTTCTGTCCCTTGTGTATTTTTTTATTTTTTTTTAATTTTATTTTTTTATTTGACAGAGAGAGAAAGAGAGCATAAACAGGGAAGTGGGGGAGGGAGAAGCAGGCTCCCTGCCAAGCAGAGAGCCTGACGTGGGGCTCGATCCTAGGACCCTAGGATCTTGACCTGAGCCGAAGGCAGATGTTTAACTGAGCCACCCAGGCACCCCTCAACTTTTTCTTTTTAATTCAGTATTTATTTGGTTTAATATGCCTTTTAAAACTCTTTTTTGCAAATTTCCAAATGTACTATCACTACTCAAAAGTAGAAAGCACAATGACCTCATGTGTACCTCTCCCCCAGTTTTATCAACTTCCTGCCATACTTCAAAAAGTAATCTATAATCTCCTTTTTGCTGAAATATTTTAATCAAATTTTGATATGTGCTGTTATTCATTCCTAAGTATTTGTGTGTATCTTAAAACCAAATTAAAGACGGATGTTTTCTTAAGTAACCACAATATAATATCACATCTATCATGATTAACAACAATTCCTTAATATCATCTAATACCCAGTCCATATTCACATTTTCCTCAAATCTGAAAACATTCTTTCTGTATTTTCAGTTAATTTGATCCAGATCGAAAATTGGCCCACTCACTGTGTGTAGTTTTGTTACCTTATATCGCTCTTAACCAGAAACAGGTGGTCTGTCATCCCCCGCCCTTTTTGTTACATGCCTTTCTCTTGTAAAAAAACAAAAACAAAAACAAAACACAAAAAACCTGGTCAGTTGTCCTGTAGTATGCATGGGTTTGTTTCATTTGTTCCTCTAGAGTTATTGTAGACCAGAAGTTAGAGCAAAGCCTTCTTAAACTCAGGTTTAGTTACTTTTTTGGTGTTACTATTTCCTATAGTATTAAATGAGAAGGCTTATAATGTTTGTTGAACCTTTAGTTGATTGATCAATAGGTTTAGGTGATCTCGGTCTTAGCTTTTCATCATAGGGTTTCCTGTCAGTCTTCTCTGTGGGATGCTAAAACCATTGATGATTATTGCCTGGATCCAATTATTTTTTTAAAGATTTTATTTATTAAAGAGAGAGAGAGCACACGAGCGGGGGTGGGGGAGAGGCAGAGGGAGAGGGAGAAGCAGGCTCTTCACTGAACAGGGAGCCTGATGCGGGGCTCAATCCTAGGGTCCCAGGATCATGACCTGAGCCGAAGGCAGATGCTTTCCCAGCTGAGCCACCCAGGCGCCCCAGGATCCAATTATTTTATTAGGAGTTGCAAAGTGATCATTTTCTAACCATGTCACTACCTCTGCATATGTTAATGGATGTTAACAGAACTCCTCTTGTATACCAGAGCCGTTTGGTTAACTTGAAATATGCTTCATAACAGAAAAGCAGAATAAATAAAGGGAAAATAATTATCAGTTTTCACAGTAATGAATTGATGCATTAGCAACCTACATTGGCGTCCAGTGAATTTTGTTTCTCTCTTCTAAATATCATTTTGAGCTCATGACTTTTTATATATTCAGTAGGTTTTAATAAATCGCAGTCATTATTCCTTCTGATGTCAGTGTCTCATCTTTGGCCACTGGGAGCCCCTTCAAGCTGGCTCCTGTGTCCTTTTGGTACAACTGTATTGGCCTTTGATAGCCTCCTTGCTTTTTGGCTCAACAAGATATTCCAGGTTAATCTTACCCATTTCTTGCCCCAGACAGAGAATCATGCATTTTTCTGAGAAAATGTTCCGTGGTTATCTTCTTTATATAGCGCCTATCTTGCTCTGTACACTGTGATCCTGAAAAACTCATACTTTGTTCTCTGTATCTCATTGTACAGTTTACTGTTATGTATCATGCCTTTTCTGTATTTGTTGTTTATATTAAATCACAGGCCCTCAGGTCTTTTGGTGCCTAGTGTAGCGTGGTCTTCTCCCTTGTTCTTGTGTCTCGTCATATGGCACATGCCTACATTCACCTTAGTACTTCATTGCTTAGTACTTCTTTTTTTTTTTTTTTTAAAGATTTTATTTATTTATTTGAGACAGAGAGAATGAGAGAGACAGAGAGCACATGAGAGGGGGGAGGGTCAGAGGGAGAAGCAGACTCCCCGCTGAGCAGGGAGCCCGATGCGGGACTCGATCCCGGGACTCCAGGATCATGACCTGAGCTGAAGGCAGTCGCTTAACCAACTGAGCCACCCAGGCGCCCTGCTTAGTACTTCTTAGTCCCTGTTGCTCCATGTTTGTGTAATGGGTTTATGTCTTTTTTCAAGAAATTTATAATTTTCTACAGGTTAGGACATATCCACTACTTTATAAGTTAAAAAGAAAATCTGTTAAGGAATATAGTGATAACTGAATAAGTAGTAATTGAAGTGAAGGACATATTTTGCTGGGCTAACTTATGGCCACGTTTGCCAACAGTTTGACACCAGCAGTGCCAATGCGGTATTTAAATCCAAGCCAAACTTAATCATAAACCTTTACACTTGAATTTCAAGTACAGGGGCTTTAGAAGTATTCAAATTAATGTATGGGAAAGGAGGCACAAATATTCTATTCAGAGAATAAAAACTTGGTCTTTGGTTCTAGAATGTAGTTTTAAGGCACACTCAAGAAAACTACTTTCAGATGGTCATTACTTCTGGTGCCTGGCTTCAATTCCTGCTTGGCTTAGCTTCATTATTGGTGGCCCAGAACTTGGCTGATAAGTAGGAGAATTGGAAGCAAGACTGGCTGCCTGGCAAAACCTACTTGGGGTGACTTGAATTGCTTTTGATCTTATTTGTCATCTTATCAACTGTTTTTTTGTACTGCTCAATGAGTCGACTTTTTATGGTTTTTAACGAATGAAATCCAGAAAAGTCAGACTATTTACAACACTTAAGAATGTGGCCGTAGTCCTGTAATAACAGTGAAGCTACCCATCATAATAAGATGAGACTGTGTTAATTTGTTTTATGATTACAGTTGGAAGAAGTAGCTAAGGTGATGTGTCTCATCTGTCTACTACTTCTTCTCTTACCCCCCAAGGAAGAGGCTGGAGAGTCTTTACAATGTAAAGAATAAAAAGATAAATTTTAAAATAGATTTGGGGGCACCTGGGTGGCTCAGTCGGTTAAGCATCCGACTCTTGATTTCAGCTCAGGTTATGATCTCAAGATTGTGAGATCAAGCCCCGCATCGGGCTCCGTGCTGGGTGTGGAGCCTGCTTAAGATTCTCCCTCTCCTTCTGCCCCTTCCCCACACTTCCTCTAAATAAATAAATAGGTAAATAAATAAATGATTTGTAGTTATATTCAGACAACACTTCTTGTGTTTGGTTATAGGTCCTGTTATTGCCTTGGAATTTAATGGAGATGGAGCTGTAGAAGGATGCCAGCTTATTGTCAATGAGATATTCAATGGGACCAAGGTACAAGATTTTATTATTTCTATTTCAGTCAGACCTTTCATGTCATTTCCTTTTCCTTACAATTAAATAGTACTTTTATCCCCGTTGTTGCTTGGAATTAAAAAAAAAAAAAAAAAAAGAACAGACCATGATTTTTAGAATCTATGGTAAACAATTGGGAGCTAAGCTTTGGTCTTTCCTTGCCAAATTAAAATTTTAACTGCTTAAAAATTTACAAAATAAGAATCTACTAATTTAAAGATTTTTTTTTATGTATTTGTCAGAGAGAGAGAGCACAAGCAGGGAGAATGGCAAGCAGAAGGAGAAACAGGCTTCCCCGCTAAGCAAGGAGCCCGATGTGGGGCTCGATCCCAGAACCCTGGGATCATGACCTGAGCCGAAGGCAGACACTTAACCAACTGAGCCACCCCAGGCGTCCCAAGAATCTACTAATTTAAAAACCATCAATAACACATGAGTTTCTAAAGTAAAAAGTCTCATTAAATGTCTCTTTAAGTCCTTCCTTTTCTGAAAACTAGTGATATGTTGAAAAATGTTATATTTCTAAGATTATATACTTTAGATGGATGATCCTGTTGCCCACTGTTCATTTTTGTTTCAGTAATGCTTCATCAAACATTGAATTTGGGGGCACCTGGGTGGCTCAGCCGTTTGAGTGTCCCAATTCTTATCTCGGTTCAGGTCCTGATCTCACGGTGGTGGGTTCGAGCCCAGCACAGAGCCCATTAAAAAAAAAAAAAAATGAATTTGAGCTATATCTAGAAGTCGTTACATGTAGGTAGTTTCTAGATATGTTGATTAGGTTGGTGTATCTAAGAATTTCAGACTTAATATAACTTAAAAACCAAACATCTAAGAGTACTAAATGAGTATAGATATAACTAATAATTTTTTGATAAATATCTGAGATAAAATTTTTGGTTTTGCTGTCTGATTTGGCTAATAGTTTCTTGAATTCGCATAATTTAAAGTACTTTGTCTTTTGTCTCATTTTACCATCACAACAGTACTAAGGGGAAGGGCAAATATGATTAGGTTGAATAGAAAAGGAAGCAAAGAGAAAATGGTTATATGATTTGGAGGTTTTAGATCTGAATGAGGAGTCAAAGATTATCTAATTCCAATGTTCTCATTTTGCAGGTGTGGAAAGTGAGCCCACAGAGATTTATTGAATGAATTGTCAGCATCATACAGCTAGTTTATGATAAAGCTAGAATAGAGCCCAGGTCTCCTCTAATTCCTGGCTGACATTTGTAAAAACGATTTTTGGAGGGTTCTGCTGAGTACTGCTTTACTTATGTTTAGCAGATAGTTCATTTAAAATTAGTAATATATCTTTAGCAGCTTTAAAAATTATAATCTCAAGTCTTGCTTCTCAGCCTATTGAGATTGTTATTAGGAAATAGAAGAAACTAAGAATTCTTTAAATAAACCTCTATTCAGTAGCTTTCATAATATTGACTCTTGTATATTTAAAAAACAGTAAAATTCCAAGTGTGATAAAGTACAACTGAAGTATTATGGAAGCGAAGACCTTAATTATATCGTAAGTGCTTTTAAAAGAGCTCAATTTACACTATAGCTACTGAAACTATATTGTATGGATTCTGTAGAATACTGATTATATATTATATAAATGGTGTACTTGAATTTCTTCTAATAGCAAGCTTGTGACTTCTGTAGACAACATGGGCTTTGGAATTTGGGGATTACTGGTATTTATTTTTTGCTTCTTTTATATTTAAAATAGATGTTTGTATCAGAAAGCAAGGAGACAGCATCTGCAGATGTAGACAGCTTCTACAACTTTGCTGACATACAGATGGGAATATGAAGTGCAATGTGGAACCAAGGACTTGGTATTAAGCCCTTTTTAATTTGTGTATTAACAACGGTTTTTCCTAATGATAAAACTGTTAATGTTTATTTTTTAGTAAACTGTTGAATACTGCATCATTTACTTCAGGTTCAAAATTGTTTTGGGGCATCTGGTTGGCTCAGTCGGTAGAGCATAGGACTCTTGATCTCAGGGTTGGGAGTTCAAGCCCCGTGTTGGGCATGGAGCCTACCAAAAAAAAAAAAAAAAAAAGTTCATTTTAAATTCAGTAGTTTTAATCAGCTTAAAAACTATTTAACCTACTTCAGTAAGGTTGTGGTTTTGTTTCTCTGCTTATGGTATCGTTATTAGAACATAGAAGTGGCTAGCAGTTCATGATTTTAATCATAATTAAATATCCTTTCAAATCTCTAAGAATTTAAACTTTCCTCAGTGCTCCATATTGTTTGAGAATACATTCCATTGCTGCTTTTCTTTTTTAATTTAGAGATTCATTACTAGTTGATCAATTAGAATGAACCTCTGCACATTTTTTTCATGTATACATAGCCAGTTAAATAATTGCTTAATGTGGCAAGTGAGATTTTGTACGCAGAATTGATATAGTACTTTGTAAATCGCATTTTTTTAATTAATAGGGGTTTGATAACCAGTTTTGCAATTAACTCTACTAACTGATGTTGGTGTAGCTGTTTCAAGACTACTTTGTGAGTAGTAGGATTCTGTGAATAAATTCTACACCGTTTAGTTTTTGAACACAACTGCTAGGTGACCTTTGTACTTCCTGGTAAGGAAAGGCATATGCAAGGCCAAGGCTAAACGTATAGAAGCCCGACCACAGGCAGCTTTCCGAAAGGTGAGATCACTAGCTCTTGTGGTTTTTCAGGAGAATTAGAACAAAATCTTGTGAATTTAGGTATGAAATGCTTAATCATGATGATAAGCTATGCAGATTATTTAAAAAAAAAAAAACTAGAGAGATTTGATTTTCATCAGATACACCTAATTTATCAAGCAGTGTTCAAGCATGATGAAACTGTTTTTGGCTGCTTTAAGCATTATTTCCCAAATCAACCTGACTGTAATTATTTACCAGGAGGCAGGGGAGAGCTACTTGTTTAAAAATCCACATCCTTGGACCCAGGCCCCAGATACCCTGCTTCATTCTCCAGGGGAAACCCGGTTGTGAGGAGTTTGTTGTAAGCTAAAGTAATCAGTTCAGAAGATGTTGATTGGGTGATCTGGAGAAGAAGGGACTGAACCTTCCTTGCACATCGTATATAGCAGCTAATAGGAAATGAGCTTTCATAGGTCTATTTTTAAAAGGAACCTTAAATTTAAATCTATTTTGGTAAAACCAAGACTGAAAATAGCCGCTTATAAAAATCCCTCTTACGATTGTTACTAAAAATGTATTTTCATGTGTAAACTGCTTTTGAATATATCAGATTAATTTATAACTACTATATTGAACTGTGTGTTGATGTTCTGAAATAATACATTCAAAGACTTCTCACTTTAATAAGTAAAATTGACTGCCTACCCTGTGTCTGGCCTCGTGCTAACCATTAGCATTGTATCATTTCAGTCTTTTGTAAGAGCATTCTATACTACATTCTCAACCTCTTCTTTAAATCAGAATGATTTCATGAGATGCAAATAAAACTTGGTGACAGGGTTAACATAATTATAATCATAATTTACAAATAAGCTTTGCAATTAGTAGTCAGAGGGCATTGATTTTTCCCACGGTTAAGCTAAATTAAACTTATTCTTCTGATTGTGATTACATTATTAAATCCCATTATTCACACTTACAGTAATTATAGTACCTTTTGTTTTTTAAAAATAAATATGGTACACAAAGCTGTAAACTGAGTTCTTTATCTAGTATTTTAGCAAAAAACTCAGGAATATAACATATAAGGGAGATGTTAATTTTAAAATACCCACTAAATTTAGTATCTATTAACCAAAGCCTAAAATTTTATATTCTTCAGTTGGGTAAGAGCTTTCACCCAAGCTTAATTTGTCTTTAAGGACAGTCATTTGGCCTCTGAATGTTTGAAAAGATTTTTAAAAATAAGTAGTGCTATGGTTGTTGTTTCTATAATAACAAATGTTGATAGTAATTATACTACATTTCATTTTTAATAGCCTTTTAACTCATGAACATTTATTAGCAAGGAAAAATTAGTAATTTTATTAAGTTATACATGTTTAAACATTATACTAGCTTATTTCTCTTGTGTTATTAGTACTGCTGTTTTTGCTTCTGTATATTTCTGTCTAGCTTTTGTATGTAATTTATCTAGTGTTTATAAAACGTGATTTGTAATAAATGTTGTTAAAACAAAAATGGCTGGGGCGCCTGGCTGGCTCAGTCGGTAGAGCATGCGACTCTTGATCTCAGGGTCGTGAGTTCAAGCCCCACGCTGGGGGGGTAGAGTTACTTTAAAAAAAAATAAAATGAAAATGGCTTAACACTAATTTTTGAGGTGCGCTTCTGTAACATACAGCTACTCATATATGTGCCAAGATTTGATCATGGCACAAATTTTTTAATGATAAAAGTAAAATAGATGGTTCTAATCTCTGTCATATGTTAATGAGACGTGAGCTGTGTACCCTGTGTGTGTGTGTGTGTGTGTGTGTACAAAGCACTCTAGAGAAATGCAAAGGAAGTAGAAAACTTGTTTATATCTTAGGAATTTCCAATATAATGCTTCCTTTGTTGAAAGATACATTTTATTATGATTGAATACTAAGATTAGGCATTTCTCTCTTCCATATTTAAGAAAACAATGAATTGTTTATGGTATAATTTCTTGCAGGTTTATACAAATGGACCTTATTTACCAAATTAACCAGCCATTTGTATTCAACCTCTCCCCCTCCTAGCTCATAAATCAGAAGTACTGAAACTGCAGATTGGTTAGTTTTTTCAATAAAATCAGAAATACTGAAACTACAGATTGGTTAGTTTGTAAATAACATTCGTTATTTTTTCTATGTATGAAGCGTCTCCATGTACATTTAGAGCATGAAGGGGAAATAGAAATGTACCAGACAATTGAAAAATTACTTCCTGGGGGCGCCTGGGTGGCTCAGTCGTTAAGCGTCTGCCTTCGGCTCAGGTCATGATCCCAAGGTCCTGGGATCGAGCCCCTCATCGGGCTCCCTGCTTGGCAGGAAGCTTGCTTCTCCCTCTCCCACTCCCCCTGCTTGTGCTCCCTCTCTTGCTGTGTCTCTCTCTGTCAAATAAATAAATAAAATCTTAAAAAAAAAAAAAAAAAAGAAAAATTACTTCCTGGGCACTTGGGTGGCTCAGTTGGTTAAGTGTCTGCCTTCGGCTCAGGTCATGATCCCGGGGTCCTGGGATCGAGTCCCACATCGGGCTCCCTGCTCAGCGGGGAGCCTGCTTCTCCCTCTGCCTCTGCCTCTCTGTCAGTCTCTCATGAATCAATAAAGAAAATCTTAAAAAAAAAAAAGAAAACAAATTATTTCCTATTTATTGGGTAGTTCTTGCTGTGCTGAGTTTAAAATTTATTTTTCTCATTTAAAAGCGACATATTTAACTTTGTTCTCTATAGAAAGAAATGATATTGTAATTAGGGTGTGATTATTCCTTCAAAATCCATTCTAGAAAATACTTCATCCTTTAAAAGCCTAACACTAAAAAATTTGAATTTTAGTAATGAAAACCTTTCTTTTTTTCTTTTTTTTTTTTCTTGCAAAAATGGAATAATTCACTGTTGACTTGGTTTTCTTTTTTGGTAGATAGTGTTGGAGGGCAATCAGTCCTACACAGGAGGAAAAGCAGTCAGCACTTAAACCACATCTTTCTCTTTTGACATTTCAGCTTTTAGTGGCAAACTCCAGCAAGATGTTCCAAAAAGCAATCTCTTCCTTTTCTAGTGTTTGGGGCTTTCCTGGGGAGGGCAGGTTCTCACCTATAAATAGATGGTGAGGGAGCAGGAGCACAGGTGGGCGAGAGCCCCGGCATCGTCAGCTGGGCACTGATCCTCCTCAGGGGGGCCTGGTGCCCCCAATGTCAGTTTAATCTGATCTGCTTGTAATTGTCCTAATGAAAAGTAACTGGCCTATATGACAAGTAATGAAATGATGTTTATAAAGTATACCTTGAAAATACACTTTATGAATGTTAAATATTCATAAAGTGAGTATGGTGTTCTTTTTAAGGAGTTCAGCTGGGGAGCCGTACACCCACCTACAAATAGGCAACTGAATAGGAGAAAACAAGTATAAGAGGCTATTAAGACTTAAGTGCTGTTTTCTTATGATTGACACACTTCCACGTGTCAAATGTAGGTCAGTTTGTTAGGCCCATTAATAAAACCTTTTATAGGTGTCCCTGTGTGTGCCCACCTAACCCCAGCTGGTCTGCTGGAGACCCCCTGAGCGCCAACCCTAGTCCCCAGCACTGTCGCGGTTCTACTCCAACAAGACCGAAGAAACTAGCACGAACCAGGAGAAACTCGCCCAACGGTAGGCACATGTGCGCATTGGTGGGAAAGCGACTGCTCGCCAAAAGAGGATGCTTCCTGGAACAGCTAAAGCAGATGGTGAAAACAAAAACTTCAGCTCTCCTTACAGAAGTTAGGGGTAAACAGTATCATGCTGAAGAGATGAATATGTTCCCAAGCCAAGGAACAGTGAGTGGTCCACTCTCACAGCCCTGAAGTGCGGCCATCCCCGGCAGCAAACACGCGCACCAT
The DNA here is from genome assembly GCF_029215605.1 of Mirounga angustirostris. Classification (NCBI taxonomy): domain Eukaryota; kingdom Metazoa; phylum Chordata; class Mammalia; order Carnivora; family Phocidae; genus Mirounga; species Mirounga angustirostris. Next base: position 40,643,868 of record NW_026991719.1, read on the forward strand.
CCCAGGCCATGCTGAGACAAAGCAGCTGACAGGAATGCTACCTAGCATCTTCAGCCAGGATGGTGCCAACCGTCTGACTGCTTGAAGAAGACTGGCTGAAGCTCTGCCCAAGTGATCTGTACACGGAAAAGCACCACTCGCTACCGGAGAGGATGATGATAATAAAGTTCCAGATCTTGTGGAGAATTTTGAGGAGGCTTCCAAGAATTTTGAGGAGAATTTTGAGGAGGCTTCCAAAGCAAACCAAACTGAGTCAACTTCTGAAGAAGATAAAACTTGAGGAAGTTACTGGGAGCTGCTATTCGATATTATGACTGCTTCTTAAAATGTTGTTCATGGGGCGCCTGGGTGGCTCAGTTGGTTAAGCGACTGCCTTCGGCTCAGGTCATGATCCTGGAGTCCCGGGATCGAGTCCCGCATTGGGCCCCTTGCTCGGCAGGGAGTCTGCTTCTCCCTCTGACCCTCCCCTCTCTCATGCTCTCTGTCTCATTCTCTCTCTCAGATAAATAAATTAAAAATCTTTAAAAAAAAATGTTGTTCATGGATCTGATAAGACGTAGATCTCGAATATTTTTAAGCCCAAGCCCCTTGAACACCTCCACTCTTTTCAGGTTTTGCTTATACGTAATTCATTCTTTGCTGCTGATTAAGCTGAAGTAGCCTGGAAATAAAGTTTGAAGCAAGGTTAATAAAGTTCTTTGCCTAGCAAAGTAAATAAGTAAAAGTCCAATCTTTTATACTATTTCACCTTAACTTCCAAACAGATCATATCTTAAGCGATTTGAAAGCTTATCTCAGTGGAGTCCTCTGGTTTTAGGACTTTGAAGGGTCTGGACATTTTCAGTCCCTCATCTTACAGATGAGAAAACCGAGGGTCAGAGAGTTTCATCACTGAACTACAGTGTAGGCTCCCTGACTTTCCCCTGGGATCACCGGGAGAACAAGACTCGGCTCACCCGTCTTCTATATGCAGCCTTTTCTAACTCTCAGGTGCATTTCCTCCTCGGCGCTCACACGGTACTCTGTATAGATGTCCAGGTACTTCTAACACCTTATACTAGTTCTCTCTCCATGCCTCCCTTGCTCTTCAAAGTGTGATCTGTGGACCAGCAACAGCAGCACCTAGAGCTTGTTAGAACCTCCAGCCCCACTCCAGATCTGTTGACCAAGCTTCTAACAAGATGTTCAGGGGATTCATACGCCACGTTGAAGTTTGAGAAACTCGGCCCTCGACCAGTAGTTCCTCAAGCACTAGCATCAAGGCTTGGAAATCTTTGTATATCCTAGAAAGTAGCTTAGGGTCCAATAAGCTGATCTACATTGAATAAATGTTTTTAATGCTTCATTCTACTCTCCTTGACCGGCTTTGGAATAAAGACATTCCACAGCATTTATTTTCCCCCAACTGGTCTGTGTTGAAATAGTAACCACGGTCTCTGCCCACTGGGGCTCTTGGGGAGCTTTGAGAGCATCAGTGGTATTCACTGGAAACAGATAAGAGCACAGCAATTTCTGACTGAAATGTTCTTCTGACGTGTGTTTGTATTCAAGTTTGTCTCATTCGATTGGGCAACACGTTGCATAAAGCCAACTGTGGTCACTTGTTGAGGCCCGGGGCTGAGTTAAAATAAAAAAGCAGTCGGCTACTTGCTTTGGGTTTATGGGGAAAGTTAGTCACTTAGTCTCTCTCCGATCTGTTACCCTCCTTCTTTGTCTCTTGATATCTTCCCACTTCTGGTGTTCAGGGATGAGCTTGGCCATCATCCACAAGCCACGTGCAGGACTGTTCAGGGGAGTGGTCGGTGTGGGGGAATATGGTGCTGGCGATGACTTGTTTCTTTCCTGGAACAAAGGCTTCGTTATAAATGTGAAATTTGAAAGAAAAGTAAAACCCTAAACGGCACACTCTACCTGTCACTTACTTTAAGTGGTTCTTCTTTCTGTTTCCTCTGTAGAAATATACTGATGTCTTTGTATGAGACTTAATGGTAATTTCTTTTTTTTTTTAAAGATTTTATTTATTTATTTGACAGAGAGAGACACAGTGAGAGAGGGAACACAAGCAGGGGGAGCAGCAGAGGGAGAGGGAGAAGCAGGTCTCCCACCAAGCAGGGAGCCCAATATGCGGCTCGATCCCACGATTCTGGGATCACAACCTGAGCCGAAGGCAGCCGCCCAATGACTGAGCCACCCAGGTGCCCCTTAATGGTAATTTCTTATGTAGAAAGTATTTCTTTGCATTTAGTCAGTGTAGACCAAGACTCAGGTGGCATATGATCACTCCCTTCCTATTACCTTTTTAAAGGTAATATAACACCGAAAAGAGAAAAATGTGCATAAATGTGATGCTCAGGTTTGAAAAGTCAGAGGTTTCTAACTTGAACCAGGGCTCAGCTTGAAATAAAAAAAAAAAATGCTGATCTTCTTTATACATCTTTGTTCAAGTGTATTGTATTATAAATCTTTTGGTGCTAACATGTAAAGGAAACTACATGATCGAAGGCTATGGCCATGGGGCAGCATTTGAGGCCTATATGGTATTCTACATACTGAATCTGACAGCACTACATATAGGCGCTATCCTGATGATGGTTATAACAGCAGTAAGTGCAGTTGACCCTTAAACAATGTGGGTTTGAATTGTGCAGGTCCACTTCTCTGCAGATTTTTTTGGATAAATACAGTATAGTACTGTAAATGTATTTTCTCTTCCTTAATTTTTTTTCTCTAGCTTACTCTATTGTAAGAATATAGTATATAATACACAGAACATATAAAATACGTGTTAATCCACTGTTTGTGTTATTGGTAAGGCTTCTGGTCAACAGTAAAGCTATTAGTAGTCAAGTTTTGGGGGAGTCAAAAGTTACACTAGGTGGGGGTCAGCATCCGTAATCCCTACGCTGTTCAGGGGTCAACTGTATAAGGAAAAATGTAAACCATGGGACACATAGTAAATAGATGCTCAGAATGTTACAGTGCCCTTCCTTCACCCTTATAAAACTCATTCCCATGAGTGGGTTTTTTTAAATTGTGAAAAAGGACACAACATGAGAGCTACCCTCTTAAGTTTTAAATGAGTGCATTTTTATGGGAAAATGTTGCATCCTCTCCCCGCCCCCACCTCAAATACATGTGAAGAGGTACCTCCCACCTTATTTGAAGAGGCAGAAATCTTTTAAGTGTGGTTGGGTTTGGGTTTTTAAATGCTGCTAGACAGAGCAGCTACTTATTATATATGTCAGGCTCTGTGTTAAGCACTTTACATATAAAATCTCATTTGAAGGGCGCCTGGGTGGCTCAGTCATTAAGTGTCTGCCTTCGGCTCAGGTTATGATCCCGGGGTCCTGGGATCGAGCCCCGCATCGGGCTCCCTGCTCCGCAGGAAGCCTGCTTCTCCCTCTCCTACTCCCCCGCTTGTGTTCCCTCTCTCGCTGTGTCTCTGTCAAATAAATAAATAAAATCTTTAAAAAAGAAAAAATCTCATTTGATCTCAGCAACCCCAAGAGAGAGCTACTACTACAACAGATCTGTTCTTAACTAGCCTGGTTGTTGAAATATTTCTTTTCTCCATCCTCTCCTTTTCATGCCCATCCTTGTCAACCTAATGTGTGCTGTTGGCCCCATGGTTATTCCATCAGCCTCCTCGTTGGAGCACCTACTGAAGATCTCTGCTTACTTCTTGCCGTGCGTCCCATACACAGCAGGGGAAAAGAGCTTAGAAGTTAAGAGCGTAGCCCTTGGGGGTGGTTTTGTTATCAATAATTTCGTATCATCTTGTGACACTTTCTGTTTTGGAACTCTTAAATCATTTCATTTTCTCCCAAACTAGATTGTTTACTTTTTGAGTAATCCAAATAATGTGTACCTTTGTTTTTAAGCCTGGGACCACTTTCTTAGAGAACAAAAACAACATCAAAAACTGAGCAGAGGGCGCCTGGGTGGCTCAGATGGTTAAGCGTCTGCCTTCGGCTCGGGTCATGATCCCAGGGTCCTGGGATCGAGTCCCGCATCGGGCTTCCCGCTCCTTGGGAGCCTGCTTCTCCCTCTGTTTCTCTCTGTCTCTCATGAATAAATAAATAAAATCTTTAAATAAAAAAAAAAAACTGAGCAGAAACTTACATGCCAGGTACTTTCATAAAATTAACCTCGGTAGGTATATCCCACAATGATTATCACAGGATGTTGAGATAAGCCAACAGATACTTACCTGTTTGAAGAACTCAATCCTCCACTTCAGCCATTTGATCTCTTGTCAAATACGACATGATCAATGGAAACTGGTCTTTGCTTATGTTCCTCCCCCTGTCTGGAATCCCTTGATCACTATCCCCCTTTTCCCACTCCCTTACCCCAAATCTTCAAGTTCTGTCCTTCCTTTGGGACTGGCATGAGTTCTGTATGCTCTGGTAAGCCACCAACCCCTGATCGTTTGAACTGGTCATGTCAGAGTGGCGAAGAACAGCAGTGTAGATTTGAGCATCATTATACCTGGGTTTGGTATACATTCTGCTACATATTCCCCGTGTAGATCTCCACAGGCTATGTTGTTTTTAGTTTTCTCATCTGTAAAATGAGAATTATGACTGCTTTGCCGTTATTTTGAGTATTTGGTGAAATTAAGTAAAAGGACGAGCCTCAGTGTTAGTTCTTCTCCTTAGTCATACAAAACCTTCGAGTATTACTTTTCTCATGTCTTGTTTTTCCAAAATGACACCAAACTCACTGGACAGACACCAAGACTTCTGTACCTGCCCCCTGTTGGCCACTTGAGACAAATAAGTACTGTTTGGATGAATACAAATATGAACATGATTGAGGGGGCTCTACTGCTCTTATAGATGCCACTTAACCAGGAACTTCTTTTGAATAGCTATGAGTATCGAACCTGTGAGCTGAGCACTGTAGGATGGGGTAGGAAGATGGAGGGAACTGTTAGTAGGGTACCAAAAGAAGAAGAAGAACATGCCGGGTCCCATGTAACACAGTCTTGCAGTAAGCATCGAGTCAGCCCAGCTACTCCATGATGCCTGTAAGACCCCAGGCTCTCCCTGCTCTGCCATCCTACACCTCTAGCTTTTTCTTTGCACTGGTCAGATGGCTCTCATCATCAATACCTCTAAGTCTTGTGACTGCATTCTAGGTAGAAAGAATGGAGAAGGTGAATGGCAAAAGGCCAGTTAAGTCTGTCCTTTTTGTCAGGAAAACACTTTCCCAGAAGCCTTACTCAATAGACATCTACTTACTGTCTCATTTGCCAGAGCTGGATCACATGGCCATCCTACCTTCTAGAGAGGCTGTGGAGGTGAGTATTCTTCCTGGGTACATCATCTCCTTGAGAAATGGAGGTTCTGGCAGTGAAGGTGAAAAGGATGGATATTGGGTAAGCGACTACCAGTGTTTGCCACATGAAGCTTACCATCTGTTTAGTTAGAATACACCATGAACAGATGGGAGGAGAAAAGTTTAAGAACATATCCAAAAGTGGGATGCCTGGGTGGCTCAGTCAGTTAAGCATCTACCTTCAGCTCAGGTCATGATCCCAGGGTCCTGGGATCGAGCCCCACATCAGGCTCTCTGCTCAGTGAGGAGCCTGCTTCTCCCTCTGCCTGCTGCTCCCCCTGCTTGTGCACTTGCTCTCTCTCTCTCTCTGACATAAATAAAACCTTTTTTAAAACAAAAACAGAACATATCCAAAAGTAACCCAAAGGTTCTTTCAGAGATATAAAGAATGGGATGAAATAATTTGGGTAAGGTCTCCCAGAAAGTAAATTCCCAAGAAATTTCAAAAGAACTTTAGGAACAGGGGCGCCTGGGTGGCTCAGTCGCTAAGCGTCTGCCTTCGGCTCAGGTCATGGTCCCAGGGGCCTGGGATCGAGCCCCGCGTCAGGCTCCCTGCTCCGCGGGAAGCCTGCTTCTCCCTCTCCCGCTCCCCCTGCTTGTGTTCCCTCTCTCGCTGTGTCTCTGTCAAATAAAATCTTAAAAAAAAAACTTTAGGAACAAAATTATTGCTGTTGTGAACAACTGGTTCACGTATCCCATCAGACATGTAAGATTTATGGATGGACTTGGATGGAGCATAGAACGGCTGCGACAGTTTTCATGGGCTTCTGTCCCATAAAGTCGTGGTGCTTCTATCTTCAGAAAGCTGAATACAGACTCTGAGAATTCATTTAGATGATGGTTCCCAAGAGGAACTACTCCTAAGCCACACATGGTGCAGTTTACTTTCAATATGGAAAATGATGTTTAGTCTCTAACGTTGAGTATTCTCTGGAATCAGATACTTCCTTAATCCCTTCCGAAATTTCTGACTTAGGAAATCCAATCTAAAGTGAGAATACAAAGTTCAGGGAAAATTAATGTTTTTCTTAAGTGCATATAGATTCTGGTTTTATACATAAAAGTGATAATAGGGAGTGTACCATCCAGAATTCCACCAGAGAAACAGAATCATTAGGATACATATATTAAGAGTTTTTAAAGATTTATTTATTTATTTTAGAGAGAGAGAGAGTGGGGGGAAGGACAGAGGGAGAGGGAGACAAGCAGACTCCCCACTGAGTGGGGACCCCGATGCAGGCCCCAACCCCAGGACCCTGAGATCATGACCTGAGCCCAACCAAGAGTCAGACACGCAACCGACTGAGCTACCCAGGTGCCCCTAATTTAAGAATTTTATTGCAATGAATTGGCTTAGGTGATTGTGGGGGCTGGCTAGGTCAAATCCAAAATGCTAAATCTGTAGGGCAGGGCATCAAGAAGGGCAGGATGGAACTCAGGCACAGGTTGATCCTGCCATCCACAGGTGGAATTTCTTCTTCAGGGAAGCTCAATTCTGCTCTTAAAGGCCTTCAACTGATTGAGTCCAGCCCACCCAGATTATCTAGGATAATCTTCCTTACTTAAAGTCAACTGATTATAGACGTGAATCACATCTACAAAATACCCCCAAACTTAGATTAGTATTTGATTGAAAAACTGGGGCCTGCAGCCTAGCCATATTGACATATAAAACTGACCATTACAGTGATGGTTGGTGTTTCATTTTGTTTTCAGTTTCCATCAGTGAACACTTTATTCTTTGTGAAAATAAATCACAAACCCAGACAGGCTTCCAAGAAGAGAGAAGAGTCAATATCATCAATCTGTGGCATTGGCATTAATACATATTTGGTCTATGAAGGTCATTAACCATCTGGTAAAAGGAAGCTTCATTGATTACAATTCATCCTTTGGGTGTCTGCTGTTGCCTGATTCCACTAAACTGTTTTCAGTTTATTGGTAGGAAAATTAGTTCTCCAGTTCAAGGGAAACACATAAAAAAGAAAGTATTTCAAGGAACCCGTGTGTATTTCTTCATTTGTAAATCATTTCCTCATGCCACAAATGTTTAATGAGTACTGGGCTAGCTTAGCTGGCTATTTCCACTCTCCCTTGGGATAAAAATGGTGGCTGCCATTACACTTGTAGAAAAATATTACCAAAACTGACTTAAGGATACATTTTTTAAAAACCTAAATAAACAGGGGCGCCTGGGTGGCTCAGTCAGTTAAGCATCGGATTCTTGATTTCCGGTCAGGTCATGATCTGGGGGTCCTGGGATTGAGCCCCACTCCCACATCAGGCTCCCCACTCAGCAGGGAGTCTGCCTCAGGGTTTTCTCACTTCCCCCTGCCTCTCCCCCCCCAAAATAAATCTTTTAAAAAATAATAAAACCTAAATAAATAACCATTAAAAATGGTGGATGCTTTAAATACTCAAACCTATACAAGGGTAGAAAGCATTTTGTCTTGAAGTGTACCTACCATCTACTAATGATGTGAGGCAAGTTATTTTCTTTCTGAGCCTCAGTTTGCTTACCTGTAAAATGGAAATAATGGGGGTTATTTGAGGTGTTCTTGAAGGTTTGGGGGAGGATTAGATGAGGAAATATGTTAAACACTTGGAACACGGCAGATGCCCTATAAATATTGATTTTCTGCCTCTTTCCATGAATATAGTCTCAATTTGACAGCATTATGTTGGATTATCAATATGTAGCAAAGAATCAAGTGAGGTTACCAGTGCCCATGAACTTGTCACACTGGCTACATACACTCTCTCACTGTAGTTTCCTTTGTATTTACTTATGTGCATATAAAGACCATTTTTACAAGTAATCATTTCAACCATGAGTGCAGAGAAATTTGCCAGGTATTTACAATTGCTTTTTTGTTTGAAAAATCAGCATTTTTCCAAATTTCATCTGAACATGTTCCTGTGAGTCATAGTGGTGAAGTTCAGAACAAATGTTAGATATGCCACCAGATTTCACAAGTTTGAAATAGCTTTTGACTCAGGAAAAAGGGAGCATTCTTAAATTCTTCTCCATCTCAGACTTTCTCATGTCTGATCTGCAGGTTTGGCAGATGCACAGGTTGTTTTGTTTTCTTATTGTTAAGTATACAAATAATACCATTTTATTTGACCTAAAAAATGGAAATAAATCTAAAATCCACTTTGATCCCCACTACTCATGGGTAGCTACAATGATCAGTTTGGTCTGTATTCTTCCAGACCATTTGTCTCTGGATTTACACATATATTACATGTATAGGCAGATAAACTTGGATGGAAAGTAGCTATTTTACTTACCTAAGGAAAATGGGGACCATTATTGATTTTGATCATGCAAAATTTGGTGTGATGGGTAAGAGAGATTGGAGAGAGGAGAGAAGGAGAAAAGGAAGAGAGGTCTTGCCAAGAGTGATCATTTACTTCTTTTTCTTTGGCCTCTCACTTTGGTCTTCTGAGCCTATTTCTGGCAAGTTACGCCATCAAAGTGTCTGCAAGATCCAGTCTCATCAAGGGGTGGGGTCAACAAAGATACACAGCCCCCTATGCCTTCCTGAAAGTCTCACTCCCCTGAAGTCCATTATCAGTTCCATTTTACAAATTAAAAAAAGAAGAAAAATAGTTGTGGCTTTCAAGTACAAACTGGGGGCGCCCAGCTGGCTTAGTCAGCAGAGCTTGCCACTCTTGAGCTCTGGGTGGTGAGTTCGAACCCCACAATGGGCGTAGTGATGACTTTAAAAAAAAAAAAAAGTGCAAACTGAAGTCACCAAAGGCAAATTCTGTTTTCCAACGGAAACAAACCCTTTGTTAATCATTTCATTAATTTCTTTTAAAATAGGAGGTGACTTCAAGCTCCAGACAAGAGGGCATAGACTCGTTTCTCCTTGCTCCTCCCTGCTAAGTACAGCTAACTAGAATCCCTGTAAATAATACTAAAGCCCGTAATAAAGAGACTCTGGTGGTGGCAAGAGGAATGTGGGCCAGCCGGAGACCACAGGACTTGAGGGAACCCAGTGGTGTGGCTCCCTGTTTTTTCAAAATCCCAGCCTGGGTTCTGGAGAAGCCTGCAACCTAGACTCTCCAGAGCAGACAAAAACAAACAAACAAAGACCAACAAAACCAAAGAAAAACTTTTCCTTTCTGGCCAAAGACCAGGAAAGGAGAGAATCCCAGTGCAGTAGGAGAGAAACCTTTGACAGCACCTACCCTAATCCAGCCAGGGTGTCAGCAGAGACTGAAGAGGGACTAGAGACTTCGGTTCCCCATCCAATAGCCTCAGGAGGCTAGGGCGGGATGCCGTTCTCTCCCTCTGGGAACTCCCGCCAAGACAGTGGGAGTGTCGGCAGCACCAGGCAGCCTGGGGAAGCACTTTCCTCCCCTGCCCCTGGCACCCATCCAGAGCAAGCTGGAGCCCCCACCGCCCCAGGCAGCCCCATGCTCTGCCCCCGCCAACAGCAGCAGCGGGTACCCAGCAAAGGGTCCACGTAACCGTGCCCCGCCCCCAGCAGCAGGTAACCAGGGTGAGCACTTCCAGCCCCTGCAGGCCCGGCATCTCCCAATCCCCCATCTGGTGATCTCCTGACCCCCACCACGTGGCAGGTGGCGGGGAAGGCACTTTCCTCTCCCTCTAGTGGTGTCCGACGAGAGATTGTGGGGGAGTGTGGACATCTGCCGCTTTCCCTCCCACCTGGCATCTGCGGGAGGATCCAGAGAGATGCTTCCCCTACAGGGTGTTGCCGTGTCAGCCGAGACAGAGTGAGGAATCTGGACTTTCACCCTGGTCTGCCAGTGGCAGCTGGTGCCCCTCAGGCTTCCAGTTAGAAAGTGAAGGAAGGATCTCAGGGAGGAGGGAGCTGGAGAAAGGGATTCTTTAAATCTGCACGGGAAGTAAGGAAAGACACCTGCGGGACCCAAAGGTAAAACTAAATCAACGTGCCCAAAAGTCTGAGAACAGAACCACAGTGCGGAATACCACCTAAGTTTTCAAAGTGGCTTTAAGTGGCGCACGGACAACGTAGACCAGAATAGCAGGGCAAGGGTCCTACAAACCAAACTGCCATTGGAACCACGGTCCACAAAATTAGGCCACGCCCCGTGCACTACACCTGGAGGAACTGCCTGCTAACACAGAAGACTGAAGTAGGATCCAGAGTCTCCTAACATCCCAAGTGTCCGGGAGACGATGGAAAAGCCCTCATCATACCCAGAACTAGTATAATCACAACTTGAATGGGAAAAGACAACAGACATAATGGAGGGGGGAGGGCGGGGGGGTGGGAGCAGCCGGATAGGTGTCCAAATCTTGGTTTCTGCTCAGGTCATGATCTCAGGATCCTGGGATTGAGCCCTGGGTCAGGCTCTGCATTCAGTGGGGAGTCTCCTTGAGGATTCTTTCCCTCTCCCTCTGCCCCTCCCCCCTGCTCTCTCTCTCCCTCTCAAGTAAATAAATACAATTTTTTAAAAACAAAGACATAACACTGAGATAAATCAGATATTAGAATTACCTTACAACGACTTTAGAGCAACCATCATTTAAAAACATGCTTAATGGGCACCTGGGTGGCTCAGTCGTTAAGCGTCTGCCTTCCACTCAGGTCATGATCCTGGGGTCCTGGGATTGAGTCCCACATCGGGCTCCCTGCTCTGCGGGAGGCCTGCTTCTCCCTCTCCCACTCTCCCTGCTTGTGTTCCCTCTCTCGCTGTCTCTCTCTCTCTCTGTCAAATAAATAAATAAAATCCTTAAATATATATATATATAAACATGCTTCAACAAATTACAGATTCTCTTGAAACAAATGGAGAAAAAATATAAAATTACAGCAAAGAAACAGGGATTACGAAAAACAACCAAATGGAAATTACAGAAGTGAAAAATAATCAGAATTAAAAACAGACTGGATGGGCTCATAGTAGCATGAAGATGACAGGATGGAATCAGTGACCTTGAGGACAGAACAATAGAATTTCTCCAATCTGAACAAAAGAGAGAGAATAAATGAGGGAAAAATATCCCAGAGTCTCAGAGGCCAGTTGGACAATAACAAAAGTAAATACTCATATCATTGAAGTCCCTGAAGGAGAAGAGAGTGGGACTGAAAATGAATTCAAAGAAATAATGGCTCTTAACTACAGAGAACAAACTGATGGTTCCCAGAGGGGAGGTGGGGGGGGGATGGGTGGAATAGGGGATGGGGATTAAGGAGGGCACTTGTCCTGATGGGCACTGGGTGTTGTATGGAAGTGTTGAATCACTCTATTGTATACCTGAAACTAATATGACACTGTATGTTAACTATACTGGAACTAACATTTAAAAAAACACAATATTGAATAGATCAATAAACAAAAGTAATAATGTAAAAAAAAAAAAAAAAAAAACAAAGAAATAATTGGCTGAAAAATGTCCCAAATTTGGCAGACATAAACCTACAGATTTAAGAAGCTCAGTGAAACCCAAACAGGAAAACCCAAAAATACAATACCGAGACACATCATAAATAACTTATGTAAACTAAAGATAAAGAAAAATTCTCGGAAGCAGCTAGAGAGAAAAAAATTATTACCTGTAGAGGAACGCTGACTCAGTTGATAGCAAATTTCTCATCTGAAATCAAAAGGTACATTTTTCAAATGATGAAATAAAAGAATTGACAACTCTGAATTCCATGTTCAGCAAAAATATCCTTCAGGTGGGGCGCCTGGGTGGCTCAGTCGTTAAGGGTCTACCTTTGGCTTGGATCATGATTCCAGGGTCCTGGGATCAAGCCCTGCATCGGGCTCCCTGCTTGGTGGGAAGCCTGCTTCTCCCTCTCCCACTCCCCCTGCTTGTGTTCCCTCTCTTTCTGTGTCTCTCTCTGTCAAATAAATAAATAAAATCTTTTTAAAAAATATCCTTCAGGTGGGATGAGATCTTGCCATTTGCAACGACATGGATAGAACTGGAGGGTATTATGTTGAGTGAAATAAGTCAAACAGAGAAAGACATGTATCATATGATCTCACTGATATGAGGAATTCTTAATCGCAGGAAACAAACTGAGTGTTGGAGTGGGGGGAGGGGTGGGAGGGATGGGGTGACTGGGTGATAGACACTGGGGAGGGTATGTGCTCTGGTAAGCACTGTGAATTGTGCAAGACTGTTGAATCTCAGATCTGTACCTCTGAAACAAATAATGCAATATATGTTAAGAAAAAATAAAGAAGAAGAAGGTAGCGGGAGGGGAAGAATGAAGCGGGGGAAATCGGAGGGGTAGAGGAACCATGAGAGACGATGGACTCTGAAAAACAAACTGAGGGTTCTGGAGGGGAGGGGGGTGGGAGGATGGGTTAGCCTGGTGGTGGGTATTGAGGAGGGCACATTCTGCATGGAGCACTGGGTGTTATGCACAAACAATGAATCATGGAACACTTCATCTAAAACTAATGATGTAATGTATGGGGATTAACATAAGAATTAAAAAAAAAAACTCAAAAAAAAAATATCCTTCAGGTGGGTATTAAAGAGGGCACATTCTGCATGGAGCACTGGGTGTTATGCACAAACAATGAATCATGGAACACTACATCAAAAACTAATGATGTAATATATGGTGATTAACATAACAATAAAAAATTTTTTTTAAATATCCTTCAAGAATGAAAGGGAAATAAAGACATTCTCAGATGACATAAAACTTACTAAATTTCACTAGCAGATTTACCACTAATGAATGGCTAAAGGAAGTTCTCCAAACAGAATGGAAATGATAACAGGAGGCTTAAAACTTCAGAAAAGAAGGAAAACAATGAAATGTGTATAAATAAGGATAAAGTAGATTGTTCTTTTCGTCATGAATTTTTTCAATCATGATGGATTGTTAAAGCAACAATTGTAACACCATCTGATCTGGGGTTCAATGTATATAGAAGAAATAGGCAAGAAAATTATATTTTAAAAGTAGGAGAGTAAAGGGACCTAAATGAAAAATAAGTTTTCTCCACCCAGTAGACCGTGATAAGTTACATATGCATATTTTATTATTTTTTTAATTTTATTTTTTTAAAGATTTTTATTTATCTATCTGACAGAGAGAGAGAGAGCACAAGCAGTGGGAGCAGCAGAGGGAGAAGGAGAAGCAGGCTCCCCGCTGGGCAGGGAGCCCAATACGGAGCTCAATCCCAGGACTCTGGGATCATGACCTGAGCCGAAGGCAGACGCTTAACAACTGAGCCACCCAGGCGCCCCTGTCTGACTCTTTATTAAAAAAGATTTTATTTATTTATGTGAGTGAGAGAGAGAACACAAGATGGGAGAGGGTCAGAAGGAGAAGCAGACTTCCCACTGAGCAGGGAGCCCGATGCGGGGCTCTATCCCAGGACCCTGAGATCATAACCTGAGCCAAAGGCAGATGCTCAATGGACTGAGCCACCCAGGCCCCCTATATATGTGTATTTTAATACCTAGAGCAAGCATTAAGAAAACTATATAAAGTGATATACTTAAAAACACTATGTAAGTCAAAATGGAATTCTAAAAAATATTCAAGTAACCCACTGTAAAGGCAAGAAAGGAAAACAGAAGAATGAGAAATACAGGGAATAATAAAACGTTAGACTTTAGCCGTAAAATAGCAGTCACCATGTTAAAGGTGAACAGTCTAAATACATGAGTTAAAATACAGAGAGTCACAGAATGGTTTTAAAAAACAACCCAATTAGGGGCACCTGGGTGGCTCAGTGGGTTAAGTGGCTGCCTTCGACTCAGGTCATGATCTTGGGGTCCTGGGATGGAGTCCCTCATCGGGTGCCCTGCTCAGCAGGGAGCCTGCTTCTCCCTCTCCCTCTGCCACTCCCCTGCTTGTGCTCTCTCGCTCTCTCTGTCAAATAAATAAATAAAATCTTTTAAAAAATTAAAAAAGAAAAACAACCCAACTCTATGCTGTCTACTAGAAAGTCACTTCAAATATAACATAGGTAGGTAGAAAGTAAAAGGATGGAAAAAGACATACTACTCAACTGTTAATTTGTAAAAGGAATGCTTATATTAATATCAAATAAAGTAGACTTCGGAGCAAACAAAATTACGAGGGACAAAGAGGGATACTGCATAATGATGAAAGGGTCAACCCACCAAGAAGACACAGCAATCCAAAATGTGTATGCACCAGACAGAGCTTCAAAATCTGATAGAAGTGAAAGGAGAAACAGACAAATCCACAGTTACAGTAAAAAACTTCAGTACTCTCTCTTAGCAGTATAACTACTAAACATAAAATCAGCAAGACTATACAACTCAAAACCATAAAGCAACAGGATCTAATTTATAGGACACTCCATCCGAAAACAGCATAATTCACATTCTTTTCAAATACCCATGGAACATCCACCAAGAAAGATAGCTCATATTCTGGGTCATAAAACAAACTTCAACAAATGTAAAATAATTGAAATCATACAGAGCATGTTCTCTGACCATAGTGGAATCAAACTAGAAATTAATAACAAAGTCAACAGGAAAATCTCCAAACATGTGGAAGCTAAACAATTCATTTCTCACTCACCTATAGGTCAAAAAGGGACTCTCAAGCGAAATTTTTAAAAATACAATGAACTGAACAAAAATAAAAATAAAACATATCAAAATTTGTGGAATGTAGCTAAAGCAGTGCTGACATGGGAATTTAGAACACTAAATGCTCACTTACATTAGAAAAGAAGAAAGGTCTCAAATCAATCATGTAAGCTCCTACCTCAAGACATGAGAAAAAGAAGAGCAAAATAAAATGAATTTAAAATAAGCAGAAGGAGAAAAATAATAAGGTAAGAGGGGTGCCTGGGCGGCTCAGTCAGTTAAGCGTCTGCCTTCCACTCAGGTCATGATCCTGGGGTCCTGGGGTCCAGCCCGGCGTTGGGCTCTCTGCTCAGCAGGAAGTCGGCTTCTCCCTCTCCCTCTCCCTCTGTTCTCTCTCTCTTTCTCAAATAAATAAATAAAATCTTTTTTAAAAAAAAGAAATTCTTTAAAAAATAATAATGAAGACAAGAGCAGAAATCAATTAAATTGAAGATAGGAAAAGAATAGAGAAAATCAATTAAACAACAAGCTGTTTCTCTGAAAAGATCAATCAAATTAATAAACCTATAGCAAGAGAGAAGACACAAATCACTAATATCACAAATGAAGCAGGGAAATCTTACTATAGACCCTGTAGCCATGGAAAGGAAAATAAAGTCCTTAACACAGTACCCACATTCTTTGGAAGAAAGATGCTATGTGAATGTCTGTCCACAGCAAATATATAGTCAATCCATGAACAGAACGTTCATAAAGTCTGTCACTATTTGGAAAAGAAACTTGCAAATTATTAAATTTCTTTGACACCAACCTCTCTCCATCCCCAGAAAGAACCACTGTATGATCCAGCAATCCCACTTCTGGGTATATAGCCAATGAAATAAAACCATTACCTCAAAGAGATATTTGTACTCCCATGCTCATTGCAGCCTTATTCACAATAGCAATAGCCAAGTACGGAAACAACTTAATTGCCTGTCAACGCATGAATGGGCTAAGTAAATGGATCAAGTAAGTAAATATATATATATATACACACATATATATATATATAAAGTAAATATGTATATATATACACACACAAAATGGAATATCATTCAGCCTTACAGAAAAAGAAAATCCTGTCATTTGTGATAACATAGATGAACCTGGAGGGTACTATGCTAAGTGAAATAAGCCAGACAGAGAAAGACAAATACTGCATGGTATCACTTATACGTGGAATCTTAAAGATTTTTTTAAAATAAAAAATAAAAAGTCAAAATCATAGGGGCGCCTGGGTGGCTCAGTCGGTTAAGCATCTGCCTTCAGCTCGAGTCATGATCTCAGGGTCCTGGGATGGAGCTCGGCTTTGGGCTCCCTGCTCAGGGGGGCGTCTGCTTCTCCCCGTCCCTCTGTGGCCACCCCCTAGCTCCGCTCATGCTCTTTCTTGCATGCTCTCTCTCTCTCAAATAAATAAATAAAATCTTTAAAAAAAAAAAAGTCAAAGTCATAGAATCAGAGTAGAATAGTGATTACCAGAGGCTGGGGGTGGGGGAACTAGGGGTTGGTAAAAAGGTATGAACATTTAGCTATAAGATGAATAAGGTCTGAGTATCTAACGTATACCATAGTGACTATAGTTGATAACACTGTATTTTATAATTAAAATTTGCTGAGAGTAGAACTTAAATGTTCTTACCAACGAAAGGAGTAAATATGTGAGATGATGGCTGTGTTTTTAAAAAAGGAAGACTATGAGAAACCCTAGGCATTTAAATGTGACAACTTAGATAAAATGGACCAATTCCTTGAAAACCACAAACTACAAAATTCAACCAATATGGAAAGTAGAATCTGAATAGTCCAATAACTATTAAAGAAATTAGACTAGTGGGCGCCTGGGTGGCTCAGATGGTTAAGCGTCTGCCTTCGGCTCAGGTCATGATCTCAGGGTCCTGGGATCGAGTCCCGCATCGGGCTCCCTGCTCCTTGGGAGCCTGCTTCTCCCTCTGCCTCTCTCTCTCTGTCTCTAATGAATGAATAAATAAATAAAATCTTTAAAAAAAAAAAGAAATTAGACTAGTAATTTTTTTAAAAATGTTATGTATTTGTCAGAGTGGGGGAGAGAGGGAGAGCACAAGCAGGGGGAGCGGCAGGCAGAGGGAGAGGGAGAAGCAGGCTCCCCGATGAGCAGGGAGCCTGATGTGGGGCTCAATCCCAGGACCCCGGGATCATGACCTGAGCCAAAGGCAGACGCTCAACTGACTGAGCCACCTAGGTGTCCCTAGAGTAGTAATTTAAACGGTCTTGAAAAAAGAAAGCTCCAGATCCACATGGTTTCATTGGAGAATTCTACCAAATATTTAAGGAACTAACACCAAATTTACACAGTCTTTTCTAGAATACCAAAGAGGAGGGAACACTTCCGTGTCAGGGGTCCCCAAGGCCATTCCCAGGCTTGATGATTCACTAGAAACTCAGCATAGAGTCAGACTCATGGCTATGATTTATTATACTGAGAGACTGTAGAGCAAAATCGGCAAAGGGGAAAGGCAAGACACATGGGTTGACGTCCAGAGAAAACCAGGAACAAGCTTCTAAGAGTCCTCTCCTAGTGGAGTCACACAGGATGTACCTAAGTCCTCCAGCAAAGAGTTGTGACAACACATGTGAAATGCTATCTATCAGGGAAGCTCATGAGAAACTCAGTTCCCAGGGCATTTATTGGGGGGTTGGTCATAGAGGCACCCTCTGTCTAGCACTCACCAAAATTCCAGACTCCCAGAAGGAAAGCAGATGTTCAACATAAACCATATTGTTTGTATAAACAGTTTAGGCACAGTGAGCCACTCTTATCAGTCCTGGTAATGATGGGAGCCCTCCTCAAATCCAACTTTCCAGATGCCAACCAGGGACTAACTTCGCAAGCAGGCCGGCCTTTCAAAGGATAGCAGTCAGGCCTGCTATGATAACTCTTTTCTGCACAGCTTGGAAATCAGGGGATTTGTAATGTAGTCTCAGCATAAATCACATATGCACAAACAGTTTAGGTATGGTGAACCACTCTTATCAATTCCGGGAATGGTGGGAACCCTCCTGAAACCCAAGTTCCCAGTTACCCACAAAGGGCCTGTGTGCTCTTTTCTGCACAACTTCCCAACTCATTTTATGAGGCCAGTATTATCCTATTCCCATAACCAAAGACAGTGTGAAGAAAAGCCCTCAAAACTTCTCTCAGGAACTTTGACACAAAAATCTGCAATAAAATATTAATGATATAGAGCCCAGAAATGTATAAAAAGAATTATACCATGGCCAAGTGGGTCTTATTCCAGGTATGGAGGGTCAGTTCAAAAATCAATATTCAATCAATGTAATCTACCATATCCACAGGCTAAAGAAGAAAAATCATATGATCCTATCAATTGATGGGGAAGAAGCTTTTGACAAAATTCAGCATTCGTTCATGATAAAAACTCTCAGCAAACTAGGAATAGAAGGGTACTTTCTCAACTTGATAAAGAGCAGCTAATAGTTTTTTTTTTATGGTGAAAGATGGAATGTTTCCCCCTAAGATAGGGAACTAGGGAAGGATATCCACTCATATCACTCTTACTCAACATAGAATTGAAAGTTCTAGCCTGCACAATGAGGTAAGAAAAAGAAATAAAAAGCACACAGATTGGAAGGGAAGAAATAAAATTGTGTGTTCACAGACAAGATGATTGTCTATGTAGAAAATCCCAAAGAACCTACCAGAGAATTTCAAGAATTAGTAAGTGGGTTCAGCAAAGTCAAAGGAAAGAAGCTCAAACACAAAAATTTATGGCATTTCTATATACTAATAATGAACAACGAATGAGAAAGCTGAAAATAGAAACACAATACTATTTATAATCACTCCAAAGAAAATAAAATACGGTATACGCTTAACAAAACATGTACAGGATCTATATGCTGAAAATTCCAAAATGCTGATGAAAGAAGTCAAAGAAAATCTAAAGGAATGGAGAGGCACATAAATCATCTTCATGGATTGGAAGACTCAGTATTGTAAAGATGTCAATTCTCTCCCCAAGTTGATCTGTCAGTTTAACACAATTCCTAACAAAATCCCAGCAAAGTTTCTGTCGATATAAACAAAGTTTGTTCCAATATTTATATAGAAAGGCAAATGACCATGAACAGCTGAAGCAATTCTGAAGAATAAAGTGGGAAGAATCACTCTACCCAATGTTAAATCTTACTATATAGCTGTAGTAATCAAGACTTTGGTATTCACAGAGGGATAGACACATAGAACAACAGAACAGAATAGGGAACCAAAAAATAGCCCCACACAATTAGTCCAACACAAACATGACCAAATGCTTTTGAGAAAGGAGCAAAAGCCATCTAATGGAGGAAAGACAGTCATTTTAACAAATTGTGTTTGAGCCATCAGACATCTATAGACAAAAATATGAATCTCAACCTCATTAGGTTCACATTTTATACAAAAATTAATTCAAAATGAATCATGGATTTAATTGTAAAATATGCAACTATAACGCTTTTAGAAGGAAATGTAAGAAAATTTGTGGAACCTGGTGCAAGGCAAAACATTTCTTTTTTTTTTTTTAAGATTTTATTTATTCATTTGAGACAAAGAGACACAGAGAGAGAGAGAGACAGAGAGAGAACATGAGCAGGGAGAAAGGGAGAGGGGGAAGCAAGCTCCCCGCCGAGCGAGGAGCCCGATGTGGGGCTTGATCCCAGGACCCTGGGATCATGACCTGGGCCGAAGGCAGACGCTTAACCATCTGAGCCACCGAGGCGCCCCAAGGCAAAACATTTATTAGATGTGACACGAAAAGGACAATATATAAATGCAAACTTTGAGAAGTGGGACTTCATTAAAATGAAAAATTTTGGTCTCCAAAATCTCTTAAGAAGATGAAAAGACCAGTACAGATTGGGGGGGAAAAATGTGGACCATGTATCTGACAGAGAACTTGTATCTAGAATATATAAAGAATTCTCAAAATTTAACAGTTAGAAGGAAATATACAATGAGAAAATGAACAAAAGACATGAACAGACATTTCACCAAAGTGGATATACAGATGGCAAATAAGCACATGAAAAGATGTCAACATCGTTAGGGAAATGCCATTGAAAACAAAGAGATTTCACTATACACCTATTAGAATGGCTAACATAAAATTATAGTGACAATACCAAGTGCTGGCAGAGATGTAGAGAAACTGGATCTTTCATACATTGCTGGTGGGAATGTAAAATGGTACAGTCTGGAAAACTCTGGCAGTTTCTTATAACACTAAACTTCCACTTACTATCCAACCCAGCAATTGCACTCTTGGGCATTTGTCACAGAAAAAAGGAAAACTGATGTTTACACAAAAAACTCTACATGACTATTCATAGCAGTCTTATTCTTAACAGACAAAAACTGGAAACAACCCAAATGTCCTTCAACGGGTGAATAAACACACTGTAGAACACCAAAACATAACAATACTACTACTCAGCAGTAAGAAGGAATGAACTATTGATAACATGGATCTCAACATGATAACTATTGATAACATGGATCTCAAGAAAATTATGCAAATTATGAAGAAAAGCCAAAAGGCATGATTCCGTTTACATAATATTCTTGAAATAATAAAATTATAGAGATGGAGAACATGTTAGAGGTTGCCAGGGGTTAGAGTAGGCGAAGGAGGTGACTGGGACTATAGTGGGTAGAAGGAAGAATCTTTGCTGTGGAGAAACAGTTGATGGTGGTAGTTACACAAATCTACACGTGATAAAATTGTGTAGTACTATACACACAGACACAGAAATGTTTGCATGTGAAACTGGTGAAATCTGAATAAGGTCTGGGAATTGTACCCATGTCAATATCTTGGTTATGTAAGAGATTAGCATTGGGGGAAACCGGGTGAAGAGTACATGGGTCTGTTCTGTAATACTTTTTAAAGATCCTGTGAATCTATAATTATTTCTTTTTTTCTTTTTTTTAGATTTCATTTATTTATTTATTTGAGAGAGAGCGAGAGAGAAAGAGAACACGAGTGGGAGGGGGGAGCAAAGGGAGAGGGAGAAGCAGGCTCCCCGCTGAGCAGGGAGCCCAATGTGGTGCTCCATCCCAGGACCTCCGGATCATGAACCCAGCCGAAGAAGGTAGACGCTTAACCTACTGAGCCACCCAGGCGCCCCGAATCTATAATTATTTCAAAATAAGTTAATAAAATAAGGTAAATCTGAAGGACTATGAATGCTTTAGAACTCACACATTTGTGTATTATGAAATAGACCATCTTTACCATGTAAATCAGACAAAATACGGAGGAGCCTACATTTTTGTTTAGCCAAGCAATGTAAGTGAAAATGACCATATGAGTTCATGGTAATTGCACATGGTCCATTTCCAAATCCAGATAAGTAAACCAAAAGGGGTTTGTTGCTTAAACATCTGTATGAGTTAGGATTCCACCAGAGACGCCAACCGACACGATATTTTATACACACATGCACACGCACACACACATTATTTATTCATTCATTCATTCATTCATTCATTCATTAAAAGATATCGCCTTACACAATTGTGGGGCTGGGTAAGCAAATCCAAAATCTGTAAGGCATGCAGTCAGAAAGGAATGATCGGGCCCACCTAGATTATCCAGGATAATCTCCCTTACTTTAAATCAACTGATCAGGAGCTTTAGTTACATCAGCAAAATACCTTCACAGCCACGCGTAGATTAATGTTTGATTGAATAACTGGGGCGGTAGCCTAACCGAGTTGACACCTCAAAAAGCCACACGACATCACAGCCCATTTGTGCTAGCAATTGAATAAATTTATTCTGTCAATGGGCACCCGGGCTGTATTATTATAGGTAATTCGAGAGCCAACAACTTAAATCAATAGTGGCCGACAATGAGTTTTATACAGGAGGGTCCACTTACAGAACTTTAGAGTTGAAAGGGGCCCTGAAAAGCTTAGTTTGTATTTCATCACAGCCAAGGCACCTCCCCGTCGTCCTCTCGGGCACTTATCCCGGCCGAGGCTCCTCCCGGCAGCCGCGCGCCCAGCAGGAGCTCGAAGGAACCCACCTGGAGCACGACGCCGCGGCTGCGGGAGCACCAAGGGGGCGGAGCCTCGACGCGCGCGGCGGTGGCGAAGGCGCCCAGCCCGCCAGAAGAGCGCGCGGCGGGCGGACGGCGGGGAGCCAGTCGGGTAGGGCGAGCGCGGCCGGCGGTTGGGGTGGGGGGGTGACTGGGGGGGGGGCTGGAAGGAAGGGGAAGAGGCGGAGCGTGGGAGCGCACAGTGTCAGGAATACAATAGTGCTCCGCGCCGCTTCAGCCGCCGCCGCTGCCGCCGCCGCCGCCCAACCGCCTGCCCAACGCTGAGGCCTGACGGGCCAGGCGGGCGAGGGCCGAGGGCGGGAGCGGAGGTGCAGGGGGCGGCCCGGGCGGATCAGGCGGCGGGGCGGGGGGCGGGGGTGGGGAGGAGATTAGGGGGCAGGTGCGAGGGAGGGGAGAGAAGAAAGCGAGCGGTTAAGGGGGCGGTTACCACCCCTACCGGACTCGCCCGGCACATTGCCGGGCCGAGTGTGGAGCCGGGAAGGAAGGAGCCGCGACCTAGCTGCGCAAAGGTAGGCGCCGCTGAAGCTGGACGCGGCGCGAGCGGCGCGGGGGGCGTCGCGCCGGGTGGGCAGCGGCAGTGGCGGCCTCGGGGAGTGGAAACGGGCGCCGCGGAGCGCAACGTCCCGGCCCAGCCTCGCAGCGTTCGGGGGCGCCCCGGCCCCACATCGCGGTCGCTCCGGCGTCCCCAGCGTCTTCGGGCCGAGAGCGTGTGTGGGCTGAGGTAAAGTGCCCGCTGGCCCCTCGGTCGGCCCGGGCAGTGCCCGGTGGCCGACGCGGGGGGGCGGGGGCGGACGCCTGAGCTCCGGCTCGGCTGCAGCTCCGCTCGGGCAGGAATTGAGCGCCATAACTGTTGCGGCCGTTCCCTCCGGTGCCCCCTCCCGGCGCCCCCTCCCTCTCTGGGCTCTGCCTGGTCTCGGGGCTCCCGGGGTCAGACCCGCGGCGGGGGGACCTGCTCTGCGGGCCGCCCGGGGCCGGATGCTCCAGGGAGCGAGGGCGCGCCCCTGGCTGTTTCGATGTTGGGGGGCGTGAAGAACCGAGTGCTTGGGGAGAGGCGGGCCGGGCGGCTCAGGGAGTGGCGAGGCCCCGGGTGAGCCCCAGGTACCCCCGAAGCAGGAGCGCGAGCGCCCCGCGGGCTGGCGAACTTTCCCTCCTCCTCCCGTCATTGTTCGGCCGCTGCCAGTCCCGGGCCGCCGCGGCCGCCGAGCGCCTGGCGGTCCGGGGGGTGGGAAAAGCAGGAGGGCTTTGCGAATCTTACGGGAAAAATTTCCCACCGCTGGGCACGGCAAAGTTAACTTTTCTCCAGCGATCGAGTTGGTTTTATTCCCTCGGCCGTGGGGCGATCGATTTAAAAAAAGAGAGAGCGAGCCTCCTTCCAATCTTTTTCTCTCGCTTTTCAGAGCCACTGCTTTGGTGAAGTCTGGCTTTAAATTGCACAGGGCAACCTGCGTTTATTATTTGTGAGGAGGCAAAGGGGGGGGCGCGGGATCTCGAGTGAGTGACCATAATGGTGGTATGTGAAGGCATGTTTAAAAGTTGGTATCATTGTGTAGCCCTGGGACATATGTAGTTCCCAGGCATTTGGCAAGAAACTTGTTTGGCCGCTTCTCTGACTTTCTGAGTTGCTAGGAAATCCATGGCCTCGGATGTGCGCAAGGTTTTTTGATGTGAGAACCGTTTATCTGTGAAGCTGAGGATGGGATCCCCGCCCCCCCCCAACGCCGTCTGATTGTATAAGAAATCAAAACCGTGTTGATGGTGATTTCAGTGGCCTGGAGGGAAAGGCGACCTCATTCCCGGTATTCAGTCTGATAAAGATAACTGTCTGCTTCTCTCTAAACTCTGAAAGTAATGGAAAATAATTTAGGTAAAGACGGGTTGCACAACATCTTGGCTCAGTTTAAGCAACCCAGAATCCACTTTCCCAGAGTAGTTCTCTTAAATACCTTCCCTGAAGGCACTTCTTGCCAGCCTGGGGGTGGGGGTGAGGGTGAGAAAGGAGTCGGTCTGAACAAAGCATTGTGTTTTATTTAATTTAATATTTTCATAACATCTGTAAACAATGGGAATGTGGATCCCTGCCGCTGTGCCCTTTGAATACGAAGTTTTCATGCTTTTATAGCATCATGTGATTACTCTCTGGATAAGTGAAACTAGATTTTTTCTTTTTCGTTTAGCCGAGGAGTATTGTACCTCCATAACATATCATTTTCTTTTGCATTTAAAGTGAGCTCTGAGCTGAAATACTTGAATTGTAAAAGGTAATACCTCTCCTCAAGGGGTGAAGGGATTACATGAGATCTCTGGGACGTGCGTCTCAGTATTAGCTACCATCATTGCCACCTTTTCTTTAACTGTGGTCTTCTCTACAGTTTTGTTTGCTAGAGACGAGTTCCTAACCCAGTATCTTTGCCTTAAAACAGTTCCTTGGATTTTTCATCCAGTCAGTTCTGGAATACCCAGGGATGCAGGTCTGGTTCTAGAACCCAAACATTGTCTCCTACCTTTCTGAGTCCTGTTGCCGTGCTTTGGCAGTATGGTAAGTGCCTTCTCACTTTTAGTAGCCTGTGAATCTTGGTCACAGATAGGAGAAAGTGGAAAAGGGCTTTCCACCCCTTTCTGAAGGGTTTGTGATCAACTGGGAGCCAGGAGTGACTCAGAAAGCAGCCTTGGGGGTGCCCGTGACCCACCTTCTGGCCTGTAGATGAAGTTCCCAGAAGCAGGACACGTGATGATGCAGGGCTCTCATCATAGTTGAGACAGATGGGTTAGTGAAAGTAAAAATAAAGAACAAAGGATGTTAGGCTGGTAGGTTGGGTATGATCCTCTCCTTTGATAATGCTTGTCTTTTCCCTCCCTTGTGTTCCATCAACCATAACAATCCACTTCTCCCCTAAGCTACACAAATCTATTTCTTCTTTTTGCCCACTACTTTGAGGTCTGACTGGAACTAGGCAACTATTTGGGGGAAGGTAAGGGGAGGCAGGAGGCCCTGGGTGTTTGTGAAGACATGACATTACAGAGGGCTCTTACAAGCCTTGATCAGGGATAGAGAGGTTGAATATTATCATAGGACATAATGCACCTACTTCCTCATGAAGGTTACGCAAAGCAGGAGCTGAGGAAGGTAGAGCTCATATGCTGGCTTACATTTTTAAAAAAATCTCTTACACGGAATAACTTATATACATCACCTTATAGGTGAGGAATGGGTGTTGGGTGACACCCATCTGGCACTCTCCTGAACTGGCTTATATGGGGACACTTCAGTGGTTTAGCAGTTTCTCCCTGTTCAGTTACAGTGGCTGGGAAAGCTGAAGCAGTCTGGTTTGCGGGGAGAATCTAGGGTGAATGGGTAAAAATGATGAGCAAATAAAAAGGTGCTAGCAAATGGTCATTAAAGACCAAGTAACTACTGCTTTGAGTTTTCTGTTTTCTGAAATATTTGTGAGTCCCCCATGGTTATTTTTGCCTCCTCCCTGTAGGTCTCTCCATAGACAATAGCAGCAAAGTTCTTACCATCAGAACTGCCTCTGTGCTTCTCTTGGGTGATAGAAAGAAGGGTCCTGGGGAGAATTTGCCTAACGCCATAGCTAAGTTTGGGCAAAGTAACTGAAAAGGCAGTCAACTGAAGAAAGTAGGTAGGGGGCCTGGTGTGGGGAAATGGTACTGGTGTTTTTGACTGATAGGAGATCCCCATGCATTGATTAATACTCTTTAAGCAGTAAATAAGTTTTTTTTAAGATTTTATTTATTTATTTATTTATTTGACAGCGAGAGAGACACGGCGAGAGAGGGAACACAAGCAGGGGGAGTGGGAGAGGGAGAAGCAGGCTTCCCGCTGAGCAGGGAGCCCAGTGCTGCGGGGCTTGATCCCAGGACCCTGGGATCACAACCTGAGCCAAAAGCAGATGCCCAACGACTGAGCCACCCAGGCGCCCCTAAGCAGTAAATAATTTAATCTCTGTCACAACCCAGAGGCCATAGCTGAGCCCTACTACCCAGGTAGCTCCTTGTCCCTTGATACTGGCTGATAGGCAAGGAAATCCGAGCCTGGAATGTGCTTTTTGAAATAGCTGACAAGAGAATATGGTACCAGCATGGCCAGTACACCAGACCTTGTGGTTGTAATCTCCTGGGAAAGTTCTTCTTCTTCCTTTTTAGATTTTAAAAAACTTATTTTGATTATAATTTAAAAAGTTGCAAGAATAGTGCAAGGAACTTCTGTATTCCCTTTACCCAAGGTCACTAATTATCAATAGTTTGCTCCCACTTGCTTTATCATTGGCTCTTTCTGTTTCTTTTTCTGAGCCATTTGAAAGTAACCATTGAGAGATTAGCACTTGTCAAGGGCATCCTGTCCTGAAGGGTGGCTCAGATGTATCCATGGGGTATAGCAGAACTTTGGTGGTGATGCAGGGCCCCAGAGGTAAAGTGACGTCTACCTGTAGCTGTAAAGCACATATGTGTAATTCACATGGAATCTCTGGTGCTAGATATGGAAGTCATTAACCGTTGTAAAAGTGGTTGAGATAAACTCCCCTTTTGTCATCACTCATGTCAGGTTTGTTCCCAACTATGCCAAACTTCAGCATTGTTATGAAAATCCACTCCACCACTCCCCAACTTTGCAGCTGTAGTGTATTCTCCAACATTTTCATTTAATTCATTCAGCAGACATCTGTGGAGTGCCTCCTATTTGCTAGGGGTATAAGAGGTGAAAGATAACTCATCCCATTAAGAGTTCAACATCCAATGTAAAGGAAGAAAGAAATCTAACACAGTCAGAGGGAAGAGCATTCTGTTGAAGGAGTTTACACGAGGTGCTTAGAACACCGGACTGGTTAAGGATCTGAAGAATAGATACCTGGGAGTTGAATGTGAAGATCCATTTTCTCTGAGACTTGCTGCTCTTAGATAACAAGGCTCATGAGTTAGGGGAGCCTTTGGTGTCGTATACCCAGCACAAGCAATGGGGTCGGGCCAACTTGGATTCTACCACTTGATCTGGGCCGGTACTTGACTTCTCTATGCCTCAGTTTCTTCATCTGCCTAATTTGACATCTCCGAGGTAATAATTAATTGAGATAATAATTGCTCTGTAAACATTAATTTTATCTCCCCCCTCCCCAAATGCAGTATGTGAGGAAATAGCATGAGCAGTATTAGGTATTAAGGTGGGATCCAAGGGGGTGTTTCTGTTTTCCCTACAAATAAATGTATAGTTGCTAATTGTACTGAGAGCTATGATGGAGATCCCTATAAGGGATCATAACAACAACGGCTATGATGTGTTAACCATTTCCTGTGTACTGAGTACTGTGCTAAGTATTTAACATAGAATATCTCTCTGAGATGTAAGGCAAAGGTAACTTGCCTATGGTCACACAGCAAGTAAGAGGTAGAATGCTTTTATAAGGGAAACTAGCAAGGTGCCCTGGACCCTGAATAATGAGCAGGAATAAGCGAGGTAAAAGAAGGGATTGCCAGGCAGAGGGAATACCAGGTGTTGTGAGGACTCTGAGGTGGAAGAGAGATGTGGAAGGGATCCACAGAGGTTTGGCTAGGACCTGGGGAAAGAGAGATGAGATAGGCAGGGGGAGATTGACGAGATAGGCAGGGGGAGATTGACGAGATAGGCAGGGGGAGATTGACAGGGCCTTATGGGATCTCATTAAGGAGCTTGTGCTTTATTCCAAGGGCGGTGGGAGGCTGCTGGAAGGTGTTTTTCACCTTAAACCATCCGGGGGGGGGGTGGGGGCGTGGCCTGTGTAATCCGGAAAAGCATCTAGTGAGGCCTAAACAAAAGTAGCTTAAAGTAATTTCCCCTTCAGTGTCCCACTTTGTGATCCAGTGGAGGCAATGTTTCTGGCCCAGATGTGTAGATCTTAAAGTTTCTACTGCCCACCATTAACACAGCTAAAAAGAGTTGCTGTGTTGCTGGAAGAAGCTGGTCCTGCAGAATGCTTCTAGATGGTTTAATTAGGCTTATATATTTGATGCTTTTTAGGCTGCATTAAGGGAGCTCTTTCAGTTTTCACTGAGCCCTGTCAAATGGGGAGAAAAAGTAAAATTGGGAGAACTAATTCCTGGAAACCTGAGTTGTTGTTCAGTGTTAGAAATGGAACTGTTGAGTATAAGACTTCGGTTTAAATATATCATGATAAGGATGCTTCAGTGACTAAATGGAAATTTTTAATGTTTTTTGTTTTTTTGGTATGTGCCATCTGTGATGGCAGACAGCACATTTGTGAGAATCTGGGAAGACTTAGGCATTTTTTCAGTACTTACATATTTATTTATTCTCATCCAGGTACTGCAGGTTTTTCTGTTTGAAACTATTTCTTATGTGCAGAATCAACTGCACAGGAAGAAAACCAGTGTTCTTGTCCCCTTTCCATATGTACCAGACCACAGACATATTTACTTTGAAGTAAATGTGTCAATTAACTTCTTTTTTTTTTTTTTTTGGCAGGGAGGGTTGTTAGCTGGTGGTTGGATGATCTAGGATGGCCTTGTTCGCCTAACTGGTGGCTGTCAGGCCGGGTCGTCTAGGAGGCCCTGAGCGAGGATGGCTCATCTCCACTCCCAAGTGGTCTCTCCTTCAGCTGGCTGCTCTGGATCTGTTCACATGGTCGTCTCAAAGGCACAAAGAGCAGCAGGCGAGAGCAAGCACTTCTCAAGTGTCTGCTCGTGCCACATTTGGTATTGTCCCATCAGCCAAAGTAGGGAAGTGCTTCTTGGCCAAGCCCAGAGTCATTGTGGGAGAGAACAATCTAAAGGTACAAATACAAGGAGGTGTTTTTTAACTGGGGATCATTACTGCAGTAATGCATAATAATTACTAATGAATATAACCTCTTTTCCTTTGATAAATCTTATTAAACACTCATTTCTAAATGTAGTGTATTCTTTTTTTTTTTTTTTTTTTTTTTTTTTGAGAGAGAAAGCTGGGGAGGAGAGGGGCAGAGGGAGAGGGAAAGAGAATTTTAAGCAGGCTTCACACCCAGTGTGGAGCCCAACGTGGGGCTCAGTCTCACGACCCTGAGATCATGACCTGAGCTGAAGTCAAGAGTTAGATGCTTAACCGACTGAGCCACCCAGGCACCCCTAAATGTAGTGTATTCTTGAAACTAAGTAATATGATTGTGCCATCTTCTCTTCTACTAAGTGTGGAGCTGAGTGATAGTTTTTCTAGAAGGAAACCAAAGATCCCGGGACCCTGGGATCATGACCTGAGCCTACGGCAGACGCTTAACTGACTGCCACCCAAGGCATCCTTATAAATAAAATCCTTAAAAAAAAGATGAGTCCCTGGGTTTCCTCAACCTCCTGTTCAACTGTTCCTGCAACTGGACCCTAGGAAGCATGTGTGGGAGACTGAGGAGAAGGCTCACTTTGTACATCTTAGAGATGTACATTCCTCCAGAAATTGCCTAGTGATAGAATCTCAGCTTCGTTTCTTTCCTCCTAGGATAAAAATTAATGTGCTCTGGATATAGGTCCCCTTGCAAGTGGCTTGACTGCTCACTGATCTTGTGTGGCTGTTATTGAAAGAGTCTTTGGGGTGGGGCACCTGGGTGGCTCAGTTGGTTAAGGGTTTGCCTTCGGCTCAGGTCATGATCCTGGGGTCTTGGGATCGAGCCCCGCATCGGGCTCCCTGATCAGTGGGGAGACTGCTTCTCCCTCTCCCACTCCCCCTGCTGGTGTTCTCTCTCTCGCTCTCAAATAAATAAGTAAAATTTAAAATTTATCTGAATTTTATTTAAAAATAAAATTTATTTGAGAGCGAGAGAGAGAACAGAAACAGGGGGAGCTGTAGGCAGAGGGAGAAGCAGGCTCCCTGCTGAACAAGGAGCCCGATGCAGGACTCAATCCCAGGACCCTGGGATCATGACCTGAGCCTAAGGCAGACGCTTAACTGACTGCCACCCAAGGCATCCTTATAAATAAAATCTTTAAAAAAAAAAATGAGTCCCTGGGTTTCCTCAACCTCCTGTTCAAGCTTTACCCCCCCCAAACCTTAGGGTACTAGGCTGTACTGCGCTTTGTAGTCAAGCAAAAAGATGGTTAATTGGAAATCCATCACTACTTGGAAGATGGGAGAAACATCTGCAGCTTTTCTTCACAACCTTTATGTGATTTATAGTTTTTACCTGAGAAGAAATCCTTATTTGGGCATTATAATAAAGACAAAGGATTCTCTGTAGGTGTATTTTACTTGGTCAAGATTTTAAAGTCTCCCTGTGGTTGCAGTGAAGAATCCAGTATTGTGCTGTGAAGTGAGTGGTCAGTGATCAGCAATTTGGGGCATGAGCCTTTGACCTTTGCTTGTGAAGTTTTCAGAAGTGACACCTTTCACATAAACTGAAATAGGCTTTGCAACCAGCTCTGGCCTGAAATATATTCCATGAAAATGCAGCTGGACCCTAGGAAGCATGTGTGGGAAACTGAGGAGAAGGCTCACTTTGTACATCTTAGAGATGTACATTCCTCCAGAAATTGCCTGGTGATAGAATCTCAGCTTCCTTTCTTTCCTCCTAGGATAAAAATTAAAAATGGAAAATCCCTGACATTTTAAAAGTCAGTGACTTGAAAATAGCCTTCAAAATTATAAATGTATATATCATTTGACCCAGCAAACACTTCCAGGAATTTATTCAACAAATATTTTCATATTACTTAGAGTATTATTTATAATAGCAAAAGATTGGTTAATATTCTAAGTATCAGTCAAGGCTTGGTTGTACAGTAGAATATTACACTGATATTGCATGATTTCTAAGATGTACAAAATGAAGAAAAACAAACAGAACAGTGTGTATTGTATGCTACCATTTGTGACAGCTACTGGGGGCAATAATGTGTACTGTATAATATATATATTTTGGCTTACATAGACATAAAATATTTCTAGAAGGATGTTCAAGACACTGATAGCTTTAGGGCATATATAGCCAGGGTAGAGAGTTGGAGGAAGATTTTTTACTGTATAAACTTTTATGTACACCTTTAAAATTTTTTTTTTTGGTTGTCAAATGATCCTTCATTGAAACATTTTCCTTTGTAGTTCTTAATTAGGTGGGCATTCCACTGCACCACTGTTGATGTCATCTATGATGTCATGAGGGTGGCGGCCATCAACACTGCAGCCCACAGATTGGGCAGTCCCCAGGATCTCTTTTTTTTTTTTTTTTTTTAAAGATTTTATTTATTTATCTGACAGAGAGAGAGACAGGAGAGAGGGAACACAAATAGGGGGAGTAGGAGAGGGAGAAGCAGGCTTCCCGCTGAGCGGGGAGCCTGATGCGGGGCTCGATCCCAGGACCTTGGGATCATGACCTGAGCCGAAGGCAGCCGCTTAACCGACTGAGCCACCCAGGCGCCCCTCTCCCCCCAGGATCTCTTTAATGGTTCCAGAGAGTTCTCTAGCTAAACATCGGTGCTGCATCTGTTGGGCAGTGTTGACAATCTCATCAAAAGTGATATTTCCACTGTGCTTAATGTTTTTCTGCTTCTTTCTGTCTCTTGGTGGTTCCTTGAGGGCTTTGATAATCAGGGCAGAGACAGAAGATACCACTTCAATCTGGGCCTGTCTGTTCTGAATGGTCAGTTTCACTGTCATCCTCAGACCCTTCTAATCACCGGTTGCCTTGGCGATGTCATTACCAACCATTTTTGGAGACAGACCCGGGTGGGGGGGGCGGGCTGATCTTTGGGGCCAGGGCAGACATGGCACCAACTTCCCTACCAGTTCTCCTTAGGTCTAAGACTTTGATCTCATTGGGGTCAAACATAGGCGGTATGGTGGAGACAGCTGGTGTTAGATGAATCCGGATTCGGGAGGACGGAAGACAGTTGCACCTTTACCTCCTCAGAGCCAAAAGTCACAAGTACCTTTTGAATTTTAAGCCATGTGAATATATTACCCTATTTTAAAAATCAAATACATTTATTTAAAAAGCGATGGTATATGGTGATGGTGATGTGAACTTCATGGACTCCCACCCAAGTTGATCTGGTCAGAGCTATTCCTGTTAAAAAATATATATATCCAGTCAGTTTTGTTTCCTAGAAATGCCTCAGAATAGTGTACTTCTGAATTTTTAGCTAAAGTCTTGCCTTTTCCAGAATGTCATATGAGTGGAATCATACAATATTTAGCCTTTTTGGGTCTGGCTTCTTTTACTTGATTCATCCATGTTATGTGAATTAATAGTATGTTCCCTTTATCACTGGAAAGTATTCCAATTTATGGATGTACCACAGTTTGTACATTTACCTGTTGAAGGACAACTTGGCTGCTTCCAGTTTCTTGATGATTATGAATAAAGCTGCAGTAAACATTAGCATACAGATTTTTTTGTGAAACATAAGCTTTCAGTTCATTTGGGTAAGTAACCAGGAGTGGGATTGCTGAGTTTTTATAAGAAACTGCCAAACTGGGTGCCTGGGTGGCTCAGTTGGTTAAGTGACTGCCTTCAGCTCAGGTCATGATCCTGGACTCCCTGGATCGAGTCCCACATCGGGCTCCCTGCTCGGTGGGGAGTCTGCTTCTCCCTCTGACCCTCCCCCCTCTCGTGTGCTTTCTCTCTCTCATTCTCTCTCAAATAAATAAATAAAATCTTAAAAAAATATATATTAAAAAAAAAAAAAAGAAACTGCCAAACTGTCTTCCAAAGTGGCTCTACTGTTTTGCATTCCCACCAGCCATGAATATGAGGTGTGTGTCAAGTTTCATTTTCCTGCATGTGGATGTCCAGGAGTTCCAGAACCATTTGTTGAAAAGACTATCCTTTCTCCATTATTATTGCTTTTGCACCTGTGTCAAAAATGTGGCTGTGCATGTGTGGGTCTATTTCTGGGCTCTCTTTTCTGTTGCATTGATCTGTGTGTCCGTCATTGTGCTATTACCACACTGTCTTGATTACTATAGCTTTATAGTAAGTTTTGAAATTAGGTAATATGAGTACTCTTACTTTTTTCTTTACCAGAATTATAGTGGTAAGAGAGGACATTCTTAACTTGTTCCAGTCTCTCACCATTAAGTATGATGTTAGCTGTAGAGTTGTTTTTTTTTTTAAGATTTTATTTATTTGAGAGAGCGAGAGAGAGAGAGCACAAGCAGGGGAGGGGCACAGAGAGAGGGAGAAGCAGATTCCTGGCCAAGCAGGGATTCCGACATGGGGCTCAGTCCCAGAACCCTGAGATCCATGACCTGAGCTGAAGGCAGACGTTTAACCAACTGAGCCACCCAGGCACCCCTAGCTCTAAGTTTTTAAAATATACATACCCTGTTGTGCTGAAAAGAGTTACCATAGCAGTCCTGACGGTGCTTACTATCTTTAGAAGGCCTTCTTGTAAGATTGGCCCTTGGCTGGTGTCTTGAAAATTGGCTTTTCAAACATTTTGAAAATAACATATTATATTCAACCTTCATTCATTCCTTTTCCAGTGTTATTCATTTCTTTATGCTAATCCAAGCTCCGACTTTAATCATAACCTTTCTGCCTGAAAAATTTTTCCTCAACATTTCTTTTGTGCCAGGTCTGCTGACAGTAAATTCTTTGCTTTTGTTGGATAAAGTCTTTTTTTTTCTTCACTTCCGAAGGACATTTTCATGGGATATGGAATTCTGAGTTGACAGTTTTTTTCCTCTTCAACATATTATTCCACTGTTGCCTTGTTTGCATGGTTTCTGATAAGTCTGCTATAATTTTTATCCTTGTTTCTCTGTAGTTAATGTCTTTTTTCCTCTGACTGCCTTCGAGCTCTTTGTCTTTGCCTAGATGTGGCTTTTTTATTTTGTCATATTTATCCTGCTTGGTGTTCTTCTGAGCTTCTTGTATCTGTGGATTGTTGTCTGTCACTAATTTTGGAGAGTTCTCAGTCATTATTTTTTCTTTTTTAAAGATTTTATTTATTTA
This sequence comes from Mirounga angustirostris, assembly GCF_029215605.1. NCBI lineage: Eukaryota > Metazoa > Chordata > Mammalia > Carnivora > Phocidae > Mirounga > Mirounga angustirostris. Next base: position 40,677,822 of record NW_026991719.1, read on the forward strand.
TTTGACAGAAAGAGACAGAGAGGGAACACAAGCAGGAGGGCTGGGAGAGGGAGAAGCAGGCTTTCCGCTGAACAGGAGCCCGATGCGGGGCTCCATCCCAGGACCCTGGGATCATGACCTGAGCCGAAGGCAGACGCTTAACGACCGAGCCACCCAGGCGCCCCTCAGTCATTATTTTTTCAAATGATTCTTGTATTCCATTCTCTTTTTTTTATTCCCTTGGAATTCCAATTACAAGTACGTTACACCTTTTGATATTTTCCCATAGTTCTTGTATGCTGTGTTCTATTTTTTCACTCTTTTGTCCCTTTTTGTTTTAATTTTTATTGATCTGACCAATAAACTCAATTGTTACGCTCACTGATTCTTTCCTTGGCTGTGTCAAGTCTACTGTTGAGCATGTTGTTTTTTTGTCTTTTTTTTTTTTTTTTAGCATGTTGGTTTTTTTTTTTTTTTACTGTTCTTTTTTTAAGTTCTAGCATTTCCATTTGATTATTTCTTACACTTTCTATCTTTCTGCTGAAATTATTCATCTGGTCTTGCATGTTGTCTATCTTTTCCATTAGAGTCTTTAATATATTAATCATAATTCTTCTAAATTTCATTTCTGATAATCCCAACATCTTTGTCATACTGAGTCTAAATCTGATGATTGCCTTGTCACTTGGAATATTTTCTTGCCTTTCATTATGCCACATAATAAAAAGCTGAACATGGCTGAAAAGCTGTTGAAACTGAACATGGGCAAGAGATACTGAGTTAAATATTTGATATATTTGGAAAAGAACACAGGTGTCCTTCTGCTAGGCCTTTAGTGTGGGGATTTGAGTTAATCTAGTCAGGAGTTGGCTTGTGTTTGATGTTTGTTATTGGTAGGGCACCAGAGATTTCTGATTCCTCTAGTGATACCTTCTTTTTGACTCCTGCTTGGCTTTGGGTTTTTCCTTTGTGCTGTTTCCCAAGAGCTGTCTGTTACAGCCCTCCCAGTTGTATTCCACTTTACTAACTACATAGCTGGTTTGCCAAGTGGTAGATGGTGGAGGAGGAGGGAGTTCCCTGATGATTTGACTTGGACTTAGGCAGCTTTTGGAACCTGGGTCTAGAGTATGTCCTTTACAAGAATTCCTGCCCCTCCTCCAGGGGTGAAGCTTCTTTTCCTTTTTCCTGTCTTCCTTTTCCCCAGCTGCAGTGAGTACCCACCAGCATCCTTAAGCCAAGGGTTTTAAGTCCTTCCCCCTGCAGATTAAGGCCATTGTTCTGTGCTGGAGATAAAGGAAAAGTGTCTGGGTAGATTTCAGTGGGCGTTGTTTTCCTCAGCCAACCAGCACCAGGATGAGCTTTCTCTGGGATTTTCCCTGATTCTTTCCATAAGAGGTGGTGGGATTCCTGTAGGAAACACTTGTCAGAGGATGGGAATTCCTCCACCCCATGTGGAGCCTAGGAGCTTCATATTCTCATGACATCCCATACTCTGGTCTCCAGTAAGTAATTCTAGTTTGATCTTCCTACCAACTTACATGCTGGGATCCTATGTTTACCTGCAGGCATCTGTCTCTTCAGATATCTGGATGGTGGTTTTGCCCTGTATTCAGTTTTTGATAGGTCCAAGAAGAGTCATTGGTTTTTCAATTTGTCTAGTAGCTTCTTTTTTGTAAGGGTGAGAATGATGGCTTTCCAGTCCTTTACATTAATCAGCTGAAACCTGCTCCTGAAATAAGTTTTAATCTACATAAATGTCTGATGCAATGCATGTCCCCTAGAAACTCAGTACAGATTAGTTTTTCCTTTTTTTTTGTCTCACCTCCTTGAATTTTATGGTTTTATGGCTAGGGAGCCAGGAATAATTGATTCTGGTTTGGGTTCTGCCTAGGTTTTAAAAACCTCTGCACTGCTGGCATTATGTTGTTATATGTTTTTCTTGCTGTCTTCCAGAATTCTATGTATGCCTTTGTAATTATTGAGAACATTGTTAGCACTCAGTCATAATTTGCCTCATTCAGAATTAGAGTGTGATTTAGTGTTTCTACAGTATAAGTTTTGTGAGTGACCATGTGTTTGTCATTTTTATTCCCCACATTTCCAGGTGCAATTCAGTTCAGCAAATATTTAAGTGCCCACTGTGCTATGACGCACTAGGTGTTGAGTAGAATACAAGCATGACCTGGTAAGTGGAGTAACTGAGAGGTTCTCAAAGGCAATGGAGACCCTTTGGATGTAAAGATACTGCAACTTGGGAAATAGCTCCATTTCGATGTAGAAGGATTAAAAAAAGTTTTTTAGGGCGCCTGGGTGGCTCAGTTGGTTAAGCGACTGCCTTCGGCTCAGGTCATGATCCCGGAGTCCCGGGATCGAGTCCCGCATCGGGCTCCCTGCTCGGCGGGGAGTCTGCTTCTCCCTCTGACCCTCCCCCCTCTCATGTGCTTGCTCTCTCTCATTCTCTCTCTCTCAAATAAATAAATAAAATTAAAAAAATATATATTTAAAAAAAGTTTTTTAATTCTGTTTTTAGTTATATTAGAGATATACTAGAGATGCATTCTAGGAAAAATTGTAAAGTTGTAGAAAGAGCCATGGTTGTCCATGACATCCTTATAACATCCTCATTTCATCACATTCTCCTTCCCAGGGTTAATTTTTATTACTTATTTGTTTTACTATGCAAATTGCATACTATGCAAATATCATGCCATCTAATAATTTACTGAAATATATGTATTTTTAAGGGACTAAGCACACAAATTCTGTTAACTTTTAAGGAATGTTTGCTTAAAGGGATAACTCACCATTCAGTTTGGATGTGTGGCCTGATTTTTTTTTTTTTGCTTCACATTATAGTCAACTCTTAATTTTTAAATCTGAAAACTATTGTTAATGACAGGTAGAACCATAAAAAGTCATATAGTAAAATTGACTTTTGGTGGGTATGCATAGTCATGTGGATTTAGATACACGTATAGATCAATGTAACTACCATCATAATCAAGGTGCAAAGTAGTCCCATCACCCAAACAAAATCCTTTGTGTTACCTCTTCAGTCACACTTTTCCCACCCCCAACCCTTGACAGCCACTGATCTGCGCTCCGTTACTAGTTTTATCACTTTGAGGATGTCACATAAATGGAGTCAAACTGAATGTAATCTTTTGAGTCTTGCTTTTTTTCACTCAGCATAATGCTTTTGAGATTCATCCAAGTTGTGTATATCAATAGTTTGTTCCCTTTTTATTGTTGAGTAGTATTCCATTTTAGAAATGTACCACATTTGGGTCGCTACTAGTTTTTGGTAATTATAAGTAGAGCTGCTATAAGAATTCACGTGCAAGTGTTTATGTGCACATACAGTTGCAGTTTTCTAGGGCAAATAACCTGAGAGTGAGATGGCTTAGAATTATACTAACACATGGTAAAACCTTGTTAGCTAGAGTTTGAATGCTAGAATGGATAGAATAGTAGAGACCCAAGTTGTTTGACTCCTGCTTTTGCTTCTTAGTTATGCAACCTTAAGTGAATTTAACTTCTTTGTGGCCCAGTTTCCTCTTTTGTAAAATGAAGGGTTATTTTTTTTTTAAGATTTCATTTATTTATTTCAGAGAGAGAGCACGAGCGTAAGCATGAGTGAGGGGAGGGGCAGAGGGAGAAGCAGACACCCTGCTGAGCAGGGAGCCCAATGTGGAGCTCAATCCCAGAACCCTGGGATCATGACCTAAGCCGAAGGCAGATGCCCAGCCAACTGAGCCACCCACGTGCCCCTAAAATGAAGTTAATAATAATAACCAGTGAGATTGTTGTGTGGAATTAATGGCATATTAAGGATAAAATGCTGATCAGTGTCTGGCATACCAAATATTATTATTATTTCATGCTTAACTGAACCTTGTCAGAAACACCCGTCTTTAATTAAAATAGGGAAATTAAGTAATCCATAAGTGTGATGTGTTTAGTAGGCAAGCCTTCAAAGCATGCTGTCTCTAGGGGAAATTTTAAAACTTACCCTCAGTGGTGAAAAAGTTTATGAACATAGGTGTATGGGAGTCCTATGTAACATCCAAAGGTTGTCTGATGCCCAATTTTGATGGTTTTACTTGCCCTCTCAACGTTAAAGAATCATGTTCACTAAAAATTTAGTGCATTGCTATACTTAATAAAGAAGCTGCAAAACTACCTCAGAATCAACTAACATTCATTTAGTGCTTGCTATGTACCAATCTCTAGGATAGGCATTCAAGTGTATAAACCTGAGTACCTCCCCACAAAATAAGTAATTTGGATAATTACTAATTATTTTTATGCTTTTTTTAAAGGTAACTGTTGAGGACGCTGATAAGGCATGATTTCTTAGAGCCCCCATTATGTGAACCATCTATGATATCTCCAATCCTGTCTTGAAACTCATCTTTTTACAGGAAACCTCCCTAGTTTTGAGGAGCACATAGAGGAGATAGCAAAACAGCATGCCTACTCAAATCTCTCCCCAGAACACTATGTCATTAGAAAATGCAACAGAGGCCCCTTTCTTGCATAACTGTTATATACTATGGTCTGGCTCAGTCTGAGAAAGCACCAAGGGCAAAAGGGATGTGTTTTCCCCTGGAGAACTTTTCCTGTCCTATGAGGTACACACAAAGGGCTACCCAGTCACCTACTAAACAGTGATTGAAAACCAGTATGTGCAAAGAGGAACCTAAATGTCCTTTCTTCTCTTGTCTGTTCAGTTGTTTTGTAATGTATTCACATGCCACAGCCTGTCAACTGTGTTCTTCACCTGGGATTTCAGGGGAAGTCGGTCGAACCAGAAGTCTAGAGCACACAGTCTGGGATGTCATCTCTAAACTGTCCTCACTGCCTCCCCTCCCCAAGTACCACCAACAGTCCAACACTCAGGTTTACCTGGAGCCTTTCCTCACAATTAGAACATCCTTCCCGCTTTCCCCTGCCAATCCTGCTTGGGCCATTTCTTGAAAATTCTAGCCCAGCAAGACACTCCCCCATGCCTCAAAACCCATTCATCTGGATGCCATTCTCTACTCCATATTTCCTTATTAAATCATGTCTTTTCTTTTAAGTAGGCTCCACACCCAGTGTGGAGCCCAATATGGGCCTTGAACTCACAACCCTGAGATCAAGACCTGGGCTGAGATTAAGAGTCAGATGCTTAACCAGCTGAGCCACCCAGGTGCTCCAATCATGTCCTATTCACTTTGTCACCTAATGCCATACTTCCTTACTCTGATCTATTTCATATATACATGACCTGAAGGTTTACAATTAGACTGCCATTCCCAGAGTGGTAGGTAACCCTCAAATTCTCTACATCCTATCTCCCACAAATACCTGAAAGAGAATTGCTGCCTGCTCTTTAATTAACAAACCAAACACCAGTTCTCATTTTGTGTTTAAAAATTACATGTAACATGTTCTAATGGCCACATAAGTCCTGTGGAAAGTGATAGTTTGGGAAATAAATACGTATTTTGTGGACTATTGAAAGAAAGCTGGTGCTTTGCCATGCTGCCGCTGTGAAAAGTATGGCTATACCGTCTGCCTGGGCAGTCTGGCTTCACGGTATAGATTTACAGCCGAAATTGCAGTAGCCTTTTTCTGGCTCCGTCATGGTTTCTAGCCTTCCCCATAATTCTTTGCCCACTTAAAATGTGAAAGAGTACTAGGAATTTTTTTTTTTAATATAGACAAAACTTTGCAAACAGTTGTAACCCTCTTGTCTCATATGAAACCTGCATCTTATACAGGAGAGAGGAGTGTGTTTGTGTGTGTGTGTTGAGCCTAAGTTTGGCTCTCCCTGGGATAACCAATTTAAATCCAGGATAAACATTTTTCATACTTGAGGGCGCCTGGGTGGCTCAGTCGGTTAAGCATCTGCCTTTGGCACAGGTCATGATCCCAGGGGCCTGGGATCAAGCTCCACAAGCTTCTCCCTCTCCCTCTGCTGCTCCCCCTACTTGTGCTCTCTCATTCACCTCTCTCTGTCAAATAAATAAAATCTTTAAAAAAAAACATTTTTTATACTTCTAAATAAACCTGGCTGTAAAAGCTCCAGTTATACCCTTTAACCTCTTGAAGAGAATCCATGAAGGCACTTCCCTTTAGGGAAACCATCTCTAGGCTGTTTAGTTGCCATGATCTCTATGCCACTATACCCCAGGCCCAATTCAACTTCCTTCCAGACTGCTATCCACAAAGATGCAAGCTCTAAAGGTCGCTTCCCTATACTACCATTCCCACTCCTGCCACGAGGCCACCACTGACCCCTTGCTGCTCCCTGCATGGTGAGTAGTGTCTGTATTCTTAAGAGCCTAGCAGTTAAAGTCTCCCACATCCAATCACAACCTTTCCCACCATCCTTACCTCTTACTTTTCAAGTCCTCTTCCCTACTCATTCCACCTAAGTGTGCATTCACTAGAATCTAAACATACTATGAGTCATCCTGCTACTTCTGTGTGTACTGCCTTTGCCTGAAGTTTTCCACATTCCTCTGGGTTTGTTCTATCCTGTATATTCCTCAGGACCCGCTCAAAAGTTTATCTTTTTTACCTCACATGGTTCCTTTCACCTTTAAAGGCCCACAGGACTTAATGTGCTCAGCACTCATTTTCCCAAATGGGATGGTGTGATAGAATGGTTAATAGCCACAAAGTCCTTTCACTCCTGTATGTATGTGATTTTGCAGCATCTCCCATCAAGGTAGAGTCTGTTTCTCTACTCCCACAATCTGAGCTGTTCTTGTAACTTGCTTTGGCCAAAATAAAATGCAGCGTGAGTAGCTCTGTGTGACTTCTGAGCCTGGGTCTCAGGAAGTCTTGTAGCTTTCCCCTTGCTCCCTAGGAACCCTGAAACAACCTTGTAAAGAAGCCCAGCTAGCATGCTGGAGGAAGAGATGATGTGGCAAGAGAGGTCAGTCAAGAGCCAACCATCAGACATATGAGTGAGGCCATATTAGAACATTGAGGCCCAGTCACATTGCCAGATGACTAACCATATGAGGGATCCTAAGAAAGACTAACAGAAGAACCACCTAGCTGATTTTACCCCAAATTGCTGACCCACAAAATCGTGAGTACATAAAATGGTTGTTATTTTAAGCCACTAAGTTTTGGGGTGATTTACTGTGCAGTAATAAATAACTGAAAGGGCATGGTTTGTACTGTTGTATTCCCAGGGCCTAGAAGACATGCCCTATGGCAGGTTTTCTTTAGGAGATTATTGTGGATCACTGTCATCATGGTGTCACTCCTCTCTTTACTTAATAGACAAATAAGCTTTCAAATCTTCATGTCTCTCCCTAGCTCTCAAACAGTTCAAAGCGTGGGCTCAATACTGTCTTCAGGAACACCTTGCAGTTTTTCTGTGCTCCGTTGGACCAACATCCATCCATTTGCTCCCTTTGCAGCCCCATGACAGGTTGTACCTCTCAACCCCATGCTGCACCCCTTACTACTTGCCCTTGTTCACTAACTCTGTAGGGTCAACCCATGGACTGCCTGAATGCCATAAAGCTATTCTCAACTTCCCAGCCCTCCACCATGACTTTGAACCCTCATTACGTGATTCACATGTGCTTATAATTAAGGGGGACCTTAGAGATTGTCTCAGACAACCCCTTTGAGTTATGAATGAGGAAAGGAATGCCCAGATAAGAAATAACCATAAAAATGGCTTATTCAGTTCATATGTTGGCAGTATCAATACCAGAATCCACATCTCATGCAGATCATTACTTAGTAGATTGCTTATTTGTGCTTGGTTCATGTGTGTAAAACTGTGCTTCACTGATCAGACTGTAGAAGTTCTTTGGAGGCAGGCATCATTTTTACTTCTGCCTTTTCATACTTTCCTGCTATCCCCAAAGACTAACCAGTGACCACTGGACATATAAGTAGTCAATAAATACTTGTTGATTAATTGACATTTGAAAAGCAATTATACTTGAACTGTTCTGTATCTTTTTTATAAGGTTGCCAAATTTTTGAAAAAATTACTGAAGTATAATTGACGCACAGTGTTATATTAGTTTCAGGTGTACAACATAGTGATTCAAAAATTCTGTGTATTCAGTGCTCACCATGATAAGTGTAGTCACCATCTCTCATCATACACTGTTATTACAGTTTTATTGACTACATTCCCTAAGCTGTACTTATCATTTTAAAACCGGAAGTGTTTACCTCTTAATCCCCTTTATCTATTTTGCTCGTACCCCCACCCACCTCCCCTTTGTCAACCGCTGGTTTGTTCTCTGTATTTAGAGGCTGGATTTTTTTGTCGCCTTTTTTTTCCTGTTTGCTCACTTGTTTTGTTTCTTAAGTTCTACATATGAGTGAAATCATATGGTATTTGTCTTTCTCTGACTTATTTCACTTAGCATTATACCCTCTAGGTCATCCATGTTGTTGCACATAGCTGGATTTCATCCTTTTTTATGGCTGTGTAATATTCCTGTGTGTGTGTGTGTGTGTGTGTGTACACACACACCACATCTTTATCCATTTATCTATGGATGAACACTTGAGTTGCTTCCATTTCTTGGCCATTGTAAATAATGCTGCCATAGACGTAGGTGTGCATTTATCTTTTGAAAGTAGTGTTTTTGTTTTCTTTGGGTAAATATCCAGTAGTGGAATTACTGGATCATATGGTATTTCTATTTTTAATATTTTGAGGAACCTCCATAATGTTTTCCATAGTGGCTGCACCAATTTCCATTCCCACCAGTAGTGCGCAAGGGTTCCTTTTCCCCCACGTCCTTGCCAACACTTGTCATTTCTTGCCTTTTTGATGCTAGCCATTCTGACTGGTGTGAGGTGGTATCTCATTGTAGGGAACTGTTCTGTATCTTGTTTGTGGTGGTAATTACAACAGTATGCATTTTTCAAAACTTGAATTGTACGTTAAGAAGGATAGATGATACCGTGTATAGATTTTTAGAATTAAGGTGTAATTCAAGGCAATTATACTGAACAAATCTATTTATTTGATAAATGTGGCAAATATATAGGTTACATGTTACCGTGAGAAAAGGAATTTGGCCCTTTGAAAATAAATTTGTGCATAATAAGTACTCGTGTTAGTTTCCTTCCTCCTTGCACACAAATACTTCAGGATCATCTGTCAAGACTGCTAAAGAAAGCATACATGCCCTAGGAGATGGCTGGATCTTAGATGACTTCTAAGATCCTATGGTTGGTTTGAAAGGCAAATAAATGACTATTTTGGAATGCTTGTGTAAAGTAAAATATATAAGCACTAACTCGCTCTTCTAAAGCTGGCCCCCTAGAACCTTAATTTTACTTACAAAGACTTAGGTATAAAATAAACTGTTAGCCCTCTGTTAGTAGAAATTATTTAAAAATGAAAATAATACAAAAAAGATGGCCAAATGTTCTTTCATTGTTATACTGGAACATTGACTAACAGGTCCACCCAAGGATTATTTAGTTCTCTGGGGGATTGCATCTTTGGAAGTGGCATGTTAACTTAAAGATTTTTGTCGGGTAGAGATCTTAAAATTATGTTTGGTAGAAGAAATAATCCCAGAGAGTACAGGTTAACTGTCCTATAGGACATTAACCACTTTTCTGTCCACTTTAGCTATCTTATTGTAGCATTTTTAATTTTAGTACCGATGTATACCAAATCTCTCCAATATTCTTTGAATCAGCCTGGTTCCCTCACTAATAAAGTAGTCTTTGACATGTGTTCACTCTGTATTTGTATGAGGCATGTTTTTAATTTTGAAAATTATATTTTTGACACCCAAAACATCCTACAGCATTGCCTGTGGATCGTGCCCTATCCTGTACAAAGTCCCTGAAATCCACTACTGATTGCTCGTTTTAATGCTGTACCGGCAACTTGAAATACCTTTGTGATCATGCTGGTACCTAAAGAGGTCTTCACAGGAAAAACACTGGATACCTCTGCAGAATACTGCAGAAAGACTTTCTGGAACTACTCTCACAAAATGAGAAACTGATGTTCCTTCCTATCATGTTATTGTTCTATTTATAAGCCAAGAGGATGACATTAAGAACCTTTGTTTTAGGAGATCCAGAGCAAACAGACTCACACTGGGCCCTTCTTTCCTGTCAAACACTATTCCTTATAATCCACTTTTGCTAGTAATGGCCATAAAATAACTATATTGGAGCAATAAAAATTGATAAACTACCAGCTGCCTCAAAAGTCTAATAGCTTTGGCAAAATATACTGCAGCTCGTTGTGATAGAGCCTCCTTTTCCCTAACAGGTTTTATTTTAACACTTTCCTTTTCACACTACTGAACAGCATAATCAAATCAACAATTGAGCAAATGCCCAGTGTGTTCCAGGCACTAGGCACTGCTCAGCCCTGACCACCCCCGCCCGCCCTCTGCCTCAAGCTGGCTCCACTGGTACTCAGTGTCAATCATTGATTTGCAGTTGTCTAGGATGATAATGGAGAACAGAGTGAGCCCAAATGGAGGGTTGCAGTCTGCCCTGTCAGCACCCACAGAATCAAGCAAAAGAGTGGGTCTTTTTTGCATTAATAAAAGTTTAGTTATCTACAAGACCACTGAGTATTAAATACATACAAATTTGAAACATCCTGTGAAACAGGAAGGGCAGGTTAAAACATGGTTCACTAACAACTGGTATTTATAAATATTCTGAATCAGCTTGATGACTTTATTGAAAGAGGCATAAATCAAATATCTTGCAATAAAAACTCAAATTCAGAAGTAATCCAGATATGGTACCCATTCATACAAAGACCAAAGTGCCAACTTCCCATGCAGCATAGGGAATCCTCTGCAGAGAAATTCTGAACCAAAATTCTAAAACACCAGGGAGGAGGGGGTGGAGTGGATTAAGGATATGGGACATAAGTAGGGGAAAATTTTTCAACCCATTTTTTTCCCTGGTGATTATTTGCAACAAAATTCTTTAATATTTCACCATAAAGTGTTTTTGAAAAAGTAATCAGTTGGGCCCGCTTCTGCCCTAGGATGTGGAGAGCTGGAAGGAGCATTGCTCACCCTTAAAATTTTAAAAAGCCAGCCTGACTTCAGATTCATGACTTCTATTGAACGCATCAGAAATAAGTAGTTTGCTCAAGTATTTGTTGAGAGGAGTCTTTGTTCAAAAAGTTTGGTAGTTTGTTTTCTTGCTGTTGAGGCTTTTTAAAAAAAAAAATTTATTTATTTTTAAGATTTTAAACAATCTCTACACCAGACATGGGGCTTGAACTCACAAACCTGAGATCAAGAGTCACACACTCTACCAACTGAGCCAGCCAGGCCCCATATGTATTTATTTATTTTAAGTAATCTCTACACCCAACATGAGCCTCAGACTCCCCACCTGGAGATCAAGAGTTGCGTGCTCCTCTGATTGAGCCAACCAGGCACCCCTCTTACTGTTGAGTTTTGAGAGTTGTTTTTTTTTTAATATTCTGGATAAAAAATCCCTGTTGGTTACATAATTTTTTTTATTTTATTTTTTATTTTTTTTTAAGATTTTATTTATTTATTTGACAGAGAGAATGAGAGAGAGAGCACATGAGAGGGGGGAGGGTCAGAGGGAGAAGCAGACTCCCTGCCGAGCAGGGAGCCCGATGCGGGACTCGATCCCGGGACTCCAGGATTATGACCTGAGCCGAAGGCAGTTGCTTAACCAACTGAGCCACCCAGGCACCCTGTTGGTTACATAATTTATCAACAAATATTTTCTCTACATCTGTGGCTTGGTTTTTCATTTTCTTAACAGTGTCTGTCACCAAGCAAGATTTTAATTTTGATGAAGTCCAATTTATCATTTTTTTAAAAGGACTCATTAACTCTAGATCATGAAGATTTTCTCCTGTGTTTTCTTCTGAAAGTTTTATAGTTAATATGTTTTACATTTAGGTTTATGCCCATTTCCAGTTAATCTTTGTATATGATGTAAAGTTTAGGTGGAGGTCTGTTTTTTACATGTGGATATCTTAACTGGTTCAGCACCATTTGTCCCAAGGACTATCCTTCCTCCTTTAAATTGTTTTTGTACCATTGTCAGACATCAGTTGCCTATATTTATATGGGTTGATACTGAACTCTCTTTTGTTCCATTGGTCAGTTTTTATCACTTCACCAACACCACTGTCTTGATTACTGTAGCTTTATTGTAAGCCTTAAAATCAGTTAGTGTGATTTCTCTAACTGTTCTTTGTAAAATTTGTTTTAGCTATTCTGGATCTTTTGCTGTTCTTTATAAATTTTAGTCAACTTATCTATATTTACAAAAAAATGCTGCTAGGATTTTTATTGGAATTAGATTAAATCTACTGATGAATCTGACGAATGTGGAGATAATTGACGTCTTTAATAGGCTGAACATTCCACCACATGAATATAGTATATTTCACCATTTATTTAGATTTTCTTTCATTTCTTCTGTCAGTGTTTTGTAGTTTTCAGCATATAGATCCTGTCCATGTTTTGTTAGATTTATACCTAAATATTTTATTTCTTTGGAGCTATTGTAAATATTTTTTTAAATAATCATTTTCTTATTGTTTATTGCCACCACATAGAAATATGCTTTGTGTTTGAATTGACCTTATATCCTGCTCCCTTGCTAAGCTAACTGGTTGTTATAGGACCTTAAAAAAATTAGATTCCCTGATATATTCTTTTTTTTAAATTTTTTAATTAACATATAATGTATTGTTTGTTTCAGGGGTACAGGTCTGTGATTCATCAGTCTCACACAGTTCACAGCGCTCACCATAGTACATACCCTCCCCAATGTCCATCACCCAGCCACCCCATCCCTCCCACCCCCCTCCACTCCAGCAACCTTCAGTTTGTTTCCTGAGATTAAGAGTCTCTTACGGTTTGTCTCCCTCTCTGGCTTCGTCTTGTTTCATTTTTCCCTCCCTTCACCTATGATCCTCTGTCTTGTTTCTCAAATTCCTCATATCAGTGAGATCATATGATACTTGTCTTTCTCTGATTGACCTAATTCTCTTAGCATAATACCCTCTAGTTCCATCCACATCATTGCAAATGGCAAGATTTCATTTTTTGATGGCTGCATAATATTCCATTGTATATATATACCACATCTTCTTTATCCATTCATCTGTTGATGGACAACTGGGCTCTTTCCATAGTTTGGCTATTGTGGACATTGCTGCTATAAACATTGGGGTTCATGTGCCCCTTCGGATCCCTACATTTGTATCTTTGGGGTAAATACCCAGTAGTGCAATTGCTGGGTCATAGGGTAGCTCTATTTTCAACTTTTTGAGGAACCTCCATACTGTTTTCCAGAGTGGCTGCACCAGCTTGCATTCCCACCAACAGTGTAAGAGGGTTCCCCTTTCTCCGCATCCTCGCCAACATTTGTCGTTTCCTGACTTAGTAATTTTAGCCATTCTGACTGGTGTGAGGTGGTATCTCATTGAGGTTTTGATTTGGATTTCCCTGATGCCGAGCAATGTTGAGCACTTTTTCATGTGTCTGTTGGCCATTTGGATGTCTTCTTTGCAGAAATGTCTGTTCATGTTCTAAGCAAGTCATGTTTAGGAGTAGGGATAGTGCCACTGATTTATTTTTTTTTAAGATTCTATTTATTTATTTGACAGAGAGCACAAGCAGGAGGAGTGGCAGAGGGAGAGGGAGAAGCAGGCTACCCGCTGAGCAAGGAACCTGATGCGGGCCTCGATCCCAGGACCCTAGGATCATTACCTGAGCCAAAGGCAGACGCTTAACCGACTGAGCCACTCAGTTGCCCTGCCATTTATTGTTTTTAAGGTTTTATTTTTAAGTAATCTCTACACCCGAAGTGGGGCTCGATTCACAACCCCAAGATCAAGAGCCACATGCTCCACCTACTGAACCAGGTGCCCCTGTATGCCATTTATCTGCTTATGCATCTGTCCATATATCCATCCATCCACCCATCCCTTATTGCACAGACCAGGACTTCTAGTATGATGTTTAATAGGAGTGGTGTGATAACACTGTGTGTCAGCTATACTAAAAAAAAAAAAAATTTTTTTAAAGGAGTAGTGAAAAAGGACATCTTTTTCCTGTTCCATCTTCGAGTCTTTTTTTTTTTTAAGATTTTATTGAAAGCACAAGCAGAGGGAGCTACAGGCAGAGGGAGAGGGAGAAGCAGGCTCCCCACTGAGCAGGGAACCCCATGCAGGGCTCCATTCCAGGACCCTGGGATCATGACCTGAGCTGAAGGCAGACACTTAACCGACTGAGCCACCCAGGCACCCCCATCTTCAAGTCTTTCATCTTGAAGTTCATTTATCTGGTTGAGGAAGTTCCCCTGTATTCCTAGTTTGCTGAGAGTTTCTATCATGAGTGCATGCTGAATTTTAAACTTAATATGGTTGTTTACATTGATTGGTTTTCAGACATTGAACCTGCCTTGCAATCCTGGGGTGAACCCCACTTGTTTGTTGCGTTTTATATATTGCTATTAGATTTGCTAATATTTTGTTGGGGATGTTTGCTTCTATTTTCATGAGAGACATTGGTCTGTAGTTTTCTTTTTTGTACTGCATTTGTCTGGATTTGGTATCAGGGCTTGATAAAATGAGTTGGGAAGGATTCCCTCCTCTCCTGTTCCCTGTAAGAGATCTTGCAGAATTGGTGTTTGTTTTTTTTTTTTTTTTTCTTTAAATGTATGTTGTAATTTGCCAGTGAAACCGTCTGAGCCTGGGTATTTCTTTTTAAAAAGATTTTTAGCTGTGAATTTTTTAAAAACATATTACCTGATGCTTTTACTTTTTATTATTCTGTTATGTTAATCACTATACATTACATCATTAGTTTTTGATGTAGTGTTCCATGATTCATTGCGTATAACACCCAGTGCTCCATTCAGTACGTTTTTATTATTATTTTTAAAACATTTTTGTTTATTTATTTGAGAGAGAGCATGAGCAGGGGGTAGGGACAGAGGCAGAGGGAGAAGCAGACTCCCCACTGAGCAGGGAGCCCAACGTGGGGCTCAGTCTCAGGACCCTGAGATCATGACCTGAGCCGAAGGCAGATGCTTAACTGACTGAACCACCCAGGCGCCCCTTAGCTGTGAATTTAATTTCCTTAATAGATACAGCATTATTTTGGGTTGTCTGTTTCATCTTCAATGAATTTTGGTAGTTTGTGGTTTTTGAGCAATATGTCCCATTTAAGTTGTCTAATTTATGTGCGTAGAGTTATTCATTATATCCACTTATTATCCTTTCAGTGTTTGCAGGGTCTATGGTGATAATCCCCTCTTTCATTCTTGATATGGCTATTCTGTCTTCTTTTCTCTCTCAGTCTTGCTAGAGGTTTATCAATTTATTGATCTTTTCAAAGAACCAGCTTTTGTTTTCATTGATTTTTGTCTGTTGTTTTTCTGTTTCTCTGTTGTTTTTCAGTTTCATTGATTTTTGCTTTATCTAGATTATTCCCTTGTTCTTCTTGCTTTGGATTTATTTTGTTCTTCCTTTTTTAGTTCCCTAAGGCAGAAGTGTAGATTGTTTATTTGAGTCCTTTTTTTTTTTCCCCTAAAAGAGCATTTAATGCTATTAATTTCCTTCCAAGCACTGCTTCAGCTGTAGCCCACAAATTGGGTTATGTTGTATTTTCATTTTTCTTTAATTCCGAATATATTCTAATTTCTCTTGGAAGTTTCTCTTTGATTCATGGATTATTTAGAGGTATGCTAGCTAATATCCAAGTATTTGGAAATTTTCCTCTTATCTCTGTGTTGTTGATTTCTGTTTTGATTTCTTTATGGTCATGGAGCATATTCTTTATAATTTCTTTTTTTAAGATTTTATTTATTTATTTGACAGAGAGAGACACAGCGAGAGAGGGAACACAAGCAGGGGGAGTGGGAGAGGGAGAAGCAGGCTTCCCGCGGAGCAGGGAGCCCGATGTGGGGCTCAATCCCAGGACCCTGGGATCATGACCTGAGCCGAAGGCAGACGCTTAACGACTCACCCACCCAGGCACACCCCCCCCTTTTTTTTTAAAGATTTTATTTATTTTATAATTTCAATTCTTTTATATTTGAGGCTTGTTTTATGACCTAGGATATGGTCTGTCTTGTTGAAATAATATATATTCTGCTATTGTCAGGTAGAGTGTTCTTTATTATGTCAGCTAATGCCACTTGGTTGATAATGATGTTCAGTTCTTATATATTCTTGCTGATTTTCTGTCTACTGGTTCTATGTATTAGAGAGGAGTATTGAAACCTCCAACTATAATTGTGGATTTTTCTACTTCTAATTTTAGGTCTGACAGTTTTTGCTTCACATATTTTGAAGCACCGTTGTTAGGTGTGTACACATTTAGGATTAAGTCTTTTGGGTGAATTAATAACCTTTTAGCATTGTGTCATGTCTCTCTATATCCCACTTTAACCTTGTCATTTTCTTTGCTCTGGATTCTTTCTTTTGATCATTGTTTGCATTATATATCTTTTTTCATCCTTTCGCTTTTCACCTACCTGTATCATTATATTTGAAGTGATTTTCTTATAGACAGTGTGTAGTTCAGTCATATTTTAAATATCTGTTCTGACATTCTTTATCTTTTAATTGTATGTTTAGACCATTACACTTAATGTAACTATTGATATGCTTGGTTTAGGCCTACCATTTAATTACTTCTTTGTGTTAACCTCTGTTGTTATTTCCTTTTTTCCACTTTCCTGCCTTCTTTTGGGTTATTTCAACATTTTTAGTGCTCCATTTTAACTTACCTACTCTGATTTTTTAGTTTATCTCTGCATATTTTTGTGGTTACACTAGGAATTATAATACACATATTTAGCTGTGCGCAGTCTGCTTAGTATCAATACTTTATCACTTCAGGGGCGCCTGGATGGCTCAGTCGTTAAGCGTCTGCCTTCGGCTCAGGTCATGATCCCAGTGTCCTGGGATCAAGCCCTACATCGGGCTCTCTGCTCAGCGGGAAGCCTGCTTCTCCCTCTCCCACTCCCCCTGCTTGTGTTCCTGCTCTGTGTCTCTCTCTGTCAAATAAATAAATAAAATCTTTAAAAAAAAAAAACTTTATCACTTCAAGAGGAATGCAGAAACCTTACCCTTTACCTTCCACCCTTTATGTTAGAGTGTTCTTATATTACATCTACACCTATTGAAAATCCCTTCACACATTATCATTTTTGCTGTCAGTTGTCAAACATATTTTAAAGAACTAAAGAGAAGAATAGTGTATTATATTTACCCAAATATTTTCCAATTTATGTTGCTGTTCCTTTGCCCCTAATGTTCTAAATCTCTGTCTGCTATAATTTTCCAACTGTCTGAAGAACTTCGTATAGCAATTCTTTTAGAGCAGATTGCTGGCTATAAATTCTCATTTCTGGAGGATAGTTTTGCTGCATATAGAATTATGTGTTGACAGTTCTTTTTTCCCCACACTTCAAACATGTGCCATTTTCTTCTGACCTTCATGGTTTCTGACTAAAAAAAAATCCACTGTAATGTCAAATTATTGTACTCCTATAAAAGGTAATAGGTACTCCTGTAATGTAAAGTTTTTGTCTGGCTGCTTTCAAGATTTTTTTCTTTGTCTTTTTGTTTAGCAATTTGATTTGGATGTGTCTGGACATGGATTTTTTCGGGTTTATCCTATTTGGGTTTTTTCACTGCTCAGGCTATTCAGGGTATCATAAGTAGGCTCTAGATTCCAGAATAGAACTGGAATAATAATGATAAAAGGCTTGTTTTGAAAGTGTCTTTGCTTCATAGGGACCTGCACACAATAGAAATAGAAATATTTGCTATATATCTCAGACAGAAATTAACATGAGTTTAGTAAATTATAGTTGTAACTATGCAATGTGGAAGATTGTTGCAAATGGACTAGGATGGGGGGAATTGAGCTCCAGAAAGAACTACATTTTGTAGCTTTACATACCTAGTAAATTTCAGGTCTGTGTGTTCATTTTCTAGTTCTCTTTCCACTCTAATATTTTGCTATACACTTACAGAGTTTGCTCCTACTCCTTGAGCTGAAACTTTAACAACAAAAGTTTATGGTGAGATGTTGGTTTGAAATATCTACTTTTTAATTTTTATTTATCTATTTTTAAAAGATTTTATTTATTTGAGAGAGAGAGCATGAGCAGGGGGGAGAGGGAGAAGCAGGCTCCCCACTAAGCAGGGAGCCCAACGTGGGGCTCAATCTCAGGACCCTGGGATCATGACCTGAGCTGTAGGCAGACGCTTAACTGACTGAGCCATCCAGGTGCCCCATGTCTTTTTTTTTTTAATCAGGGAAAGTCTGAAATTTTAAATTCCTTCTGGGAGGCATCAAGTCTTGGTTTGAGCAGGGATTGGTACACTATAGCCTACCAGCCAGATCTGGCCTGCTACCTATTTTCATACAGCCCACAAGCTAAAAATGGATTTTTCTGATTTTAAATGGTTGGAAAACATTGAAAGAATATTTCATGATATGTGAAAATTATATGAAGTTCAAATTTCAGCATCCATAAGTGAAGTTTAATCAGAAAACAGCCCTGTCCATTTGTTTACATATTGTTTATGGTTTCTTTCGTGCTGCAATGACAGGGTTGAATAGTTAAGCCAGAGACCGAATGGCCTGCAAAGCAAAAAAAGTGTTTACTCTCTGGCCCTTTACAGAAAAAGTTTGCTAACTCCTGGTTTAGAATAATGTCTAGTGAGTTGAGTTAGAATGTCCTGTGATCTGAGCTGTGTGAAAAGGTTAGCTAGAAATCAAATTTTGCTCTTTGAATAAGTGTCTTAGATATAGGTAAAAGAGTTATTAACTGATTACAGTACTACTCGATTAACATATAGTAAATATTTTCAGTTCTAGAGCAATATTTCACATTGTTATTGTACTTTTAAAGTTAGCTCTTCAGGAAATCCTGCCATTTGTGACAACATAGATGAACCTGGAGGGTATTATGCTAAGTGAAATAAACCAGACAGAAAAAGACAAATACCGCATGGTATATCACTTATAATATATGATTTTTTTTAAAAAAGTTGAACTCATAGAAACAGAATAGAATAGTGGTTGCCGGGGACTGAGGAGTGGGGGAAATGGGCAGAGGTTGGTAAAAGGGTATAAACTTTGAATAAGCTCTGGGATCTGATATATAGTATGATGACTGTAGTTAACAATACTGCATTACATACTTAAAGCTGCTGAGAGAGTAGAACTTAAGTGTTTTCACCACAAAAAGAAAAAAAAGAATCTATGTGACCTAATGGATGTGTTAACTTGGTGGGAATCTTTTCACAGTGTATATGTATATAAAATCACATTGTATACTTTATATTACAATTTTATTTTTCAATTGTACCTCAGTAAAGCTGAGGGAAAAAAATAAAGCAATCAATCAATCAGATTAGCCCTTTAAATCAGGAGAAATTGATTGGAAGAAAAGCCAGAACTGTTTCTATCTAGTTATTTGAAGAAGATTTTATTTGGAGTCACTTGACAGGCAATGGTGCTTAGGGAGGTTTTCTCGGCTAGAAGAGATAAAGGCCATTATTTAAATTTTGTTTTCCTGCTTCTGAGTTGGGCTTTTTACAAGTCTAATTACCTAGCTGACTTTCTGTAGACTTCTTTTGTAAGGCTGTTTCTCTGAGACTAGTGGGAGGAAATGGCTGATCACTTTTAAATGAAGAGGAAATCCCAACTCTAACCAGGAACCCTGACATTGCCCCTCACCCCTACCCCTATAGTTGGCCTTTCCTCTTGCCTCCAGACCTGCCTTACCAGCTGGCATCAGAAATCTGTTGAGATGTCCATGGGCTGTTTCTCCCAACTGCTTCCCTCCATCTCAAGGACCAAATGAGCCACATCTGTACTATGCGTACACTCAAGGATGTTTTTAGGCCCAAGTTAACTTACGTTACCCATTGAAATTTAAGCTTCTTAAGTGAGTCGCCTATCATAGAGTTCCTAGAAACAATCAATTTTAAATGCACAATACACATTAATTTTTTAAAATATTTTATTTATTTGACAGAGAGAACGTGCAAGTGCACACGCGAGAGAGAGAGAGAGAGAAACAGAGAGAGAGCGCAAGCAGGGGGAACAGCGGAGAGAGAGGGAGAAGCAGACTCCCACTGAGCAGGGAGCCTGATAAGGGGCTCCATCCCAGGACCCCAGGATCCTGACCTGAGCTAAAGGCAGACACTTAACTGACTGAGCCACCCAGGTGCCCCTACACGTTAATTTTTAGGGTAAAAATATTATTCTCTTGATTTGGAAATTTATGTTTTAGGTGAGAGGAAAATAATTATCTCTTTGTACTGTGCATGCCTATGTATTTTCTATATATGTGTGTGTGTTCTATAACTATATTCACTCTTGCGTCTATTACCACCATGAAATACAGCTGTCCTAAATACTGTGCGCTATATCATCCTGGAGGTGAAACCAGAGTCTGGATAACAGTCACTCCATAGACTTTTGCTAGCTCTGTTACAGTTTTTCAGCTTCCAGGGAAGTCTTCAGATAGAGCCAGTTTATTCTGGAGGTATCTGCTGTGTTTTCCTGACTAGGTATACTAGAGCTCCAAGTGTCATCTACCTCCTCTTCTCTTTCCTACTAGCACTTTTGGTGACCTCTGGAGCAGAGTCCTTGCTGGGCTGCTAGTGCTTTCAGCCCATTGAGGCTGTTCTCTGTTTGCCCCACGGCCCCCAGTGTTGCTAATACCACTGACATGCCTGACTCTGCCCATGTGGGTGACCCATTCATCCATTACCAACTGGATGAGTTAAGGACACTGATGTCTGTGCTGAGGTTCTTGACTCTTTCATCCTCCTTCAGTAGCTGGAGCTCCTGGGGCTGTAGGAGCTGCAAGTCAGCTTATTTAGGTTTCTGTGGAAAGCCCCTCTCTGACTGGAATTCTGAATCAAGTCCTTGAAAGCTGAGCTTTTAGATAAACCTGAGTAACATGCTTCACACCCATTTTCTGAATCATTATTCCCTCAGACCTTGGGGGACCACTGGGTCATGTTAGTGAGCTATTGTCTTCCCTTAGGACCACCTTCTTTACTAGGAGATGCCATGTTCCCTCAAGAACCTAGATTCCTGGTAAGATAGGCTGCTCCTAGGCATGCCCTGACAGGTGAGAATCCCACTGGTGTGTTAATCACCTGCTCAAGTGGGGCCCTCTGTGGGATTATGTGTATGTGTTGATAATATGTGCCCTATGGTGCTTGCATTCCTATTCCTCTGTCTCGTTGAAATTTTTTAAGCAGGTCAGCTGCTGTAGAAAGCCCAGAGCTTAATTTCTACCTTTACCTAAACTAGTCCATTAGTTTGGTTGTCTTCCTGCCCAGATACTCTGCCCACTTCAGGCCTAAGTGGTTGACCCACCTATCCAGTGTTACTATTTCATAGAAGTTGACCTTCATTCTTCCCAAACCTTTATCTACTTTTGTATCCTATACCAAGGATTGTTATCCTCCTTTTTCTAGTTTATTGAGGTGGTAGGAGCTTAGATTATTGATTTGAGACTCTTCTTTTCTAACATAAGCATTTAGTGCTATAAATTTCCCTCTCAGTACTGCTTTAGCTCTGCCTCACAAATTTGGGTATGCTGTGGTATCTTCATTTTTATTCAGTTCAGTGTGTGTTAAAAATTTTCCTTGAGACCTCCTCTTTGGCCCATGGCTTATTTAGAAGTACATGAAAATGTGTATGCACAAAATGTGTGGAGATTTTCCTATTATCTTCTATTGATTTCTGCTTTGATTCCACTGTGGTCAGAGGATGCACTCCATATGATATCAATCCTATTAAATTTAAGTTTGTTTCATGGCCCAAGCTATAGTCTGTTTTTGTATATTTTTTGCGGGTGCTTAAAAAGAATGTAGTCTGCTGTTGTTGGATGCACTGTTCTACAAGTGTCAATTAAATCCTGTTGGTTGATTGTGTTTGTTGAGTTTCTTATCCTTGCTGATTTTGTCTATTGGTTCTATCAATTGTTGAGAAAAGAACATTGAAGTCTCCAATTATAACTGTGGATTTGTCTGTTTTTCCTTTCAGTTCAATCAGTTTTTGCTTCACATATTTTGCAGCTGTTTGGTTTTGCTTTTTTGTTTTTTGATGCATACACATTTCAGATTGCTGTTTCTTGGTAGATTGGCCTTTCTATCATTATTTAATGTTCTCCATCTGTGGAAATTTCCTTTTTGTTGTTACTAATATAGCTAGCCCTGCTTTCTTTTGAGTACTGTTTGCACCTTATTTTTTTCTCCATTTTTTTACTTCCAACCTACTTAATTCCTTATATTTGAAGTGACTTGTGGTAGATAGCACATAAATGGATCATTTTCTTTAACCCACTCTGCCAATCTCTGCCTTTTGATTGGTTTATTTAAACCATTTACATTTGCTGGTCCTTCAGAGATCAATAAAATGTCTGTCCATAGAATATATTTTCTGGAATTTTGTCTGATTTATTCATGAGTGACTCTTCGAGTACATTATATAACAGAAAGCTTACTAGATGAGGAGTAAGATGACCTGGGGCCTAACCTTCCTTTGCTGTATAGCAGTTCTGTGACTTTGGGCAAATGATACTACCCAGTTCCGTTAACAAATGCTCACTGAGCTGTTGGGCATCAAATACTGGGCTAGGTACTGGACATACAAAGAGAAGACCTGACACACTCCTTGCCTTCCATGGGAGATGTGTACAAATAATCAGGTAATTACAGGGGTAAATATTATGGTAGAGGTTAGTAGGGGCATTTTATACAGCTTGGGAGTAGGAGAGAAGGTTAAGTAAGGCTTCTGATAAGAGGTGATGGCTGTGCTGAATTTTAAGTGACCAACAGGGATCAACCAGGTAAAAGGGAGCAGAGGAAGAAAATTTTGAACATTTCTGCATTTTTGTTTCCCTGTGTTTAGGGAGAGATTGGCAGTCCAATCAAGACAAAAATCCAGCCCCCACTCCAGACACACTTATTTAATATTGTGTAATCTAGATGTCCTCAGGCCTTGGTATTCTATGGGCTTATTGATATCCAAAGTGCATGGTTCTTGGTTTCACTGGCTCCTGCTTGACTTTTCAGCCTCCAGCAAAGTGTTCATGGTTAGGTCCATAAGTCGTCATGGGGTATCTCACGTGTCTTCATAAGTCAGTATCAATTATAATCCCCCTTCTCCTGTGCAAATCATTTATACAGCAGGTGCTTAGGGTAGGCAGTAGTGGAGGGGGCAGAATCAATCATAGGCTTCAAAAGACTATTGTGGGACGCCTCGGTGGCTCAGTCGGTTAAGCGTCTGCCTTCAGCTCAGGTCATGGTCCCAGGGTCCTGGGATCCAGTCCCGCATCGGGCTCCCCGCTCAGCGGGGAGCCTGCTTCTCCCTCTACCTGTTGCTTCCCCTGCTTGTGCATGCGTGCGCTCTCTCTGACAAATAAATAAATAAATAAAATCTTTTTAAAAAAACTATTAAATTTACACTTGATTTTTGTTACATTTCTAATTCCTGTATTCACCTTAATGGTGTCTTTTGCATGTCAATAAGCTTTATATTTGTTTCTTTCTTCCTCAAACCATGTTTGTATATACTAATAAGGATTAAATAAATTTTTATTTTTTATTTTTTTTTTAAGATTTTATTTATTTATTTGGGGCACCTGGGTGGCTCAGTTGGTTGAGCGACTGCCTTCGGCTCAAGTCATGATCCCAGAGTCCTGGGATCGAGCCCCACATTGGGCTCCCTGCTCAGCAGGGAGTCTGCTTCTCCCTCTGACCCTCCTCCCTCTCATGCTCTCTGTCTCTCATTCTCTCTCTCTCTCAAATAAATAAATAAAATCTTTAAAAAAAATAATAAATTAAAAAAAACAAAAACTCACCTTAAGTATATATATATATATATATATATATATATTTATATTTAAAAGATTTTATTTATTTATTTGACAGAGACACAGTGAGAGAGGGAACACAAGCAGGGGGAGTGGGCGAGGGAGAAGCAGGCTCCCTGCTGAGCAGGGAGCCCGATGCGGAGCTTGATCCCAGGATGCGCGGCTTGATCCCAGGACCCTGGGATCATGACCTGAGCCGAAGGCAGACGCTTAATGACTGAGCCACCCAGGCGCCCCAGTACTTAGGACATTTTAAACAAAATTTGGTAGTGGCTATAATCATAATTTATAATTATAAGTAGTAAAATAAAATAAGGACTATATTTGTGTGATGGGTTTAGGAAAAGATGGAAGTGTTTCTAGCAATTGTTGAAATGAATCCCAAAGGGATATAATAGAATTTTCTAGCCAGGCCTGAGAGAAAAAACTCCATAGTCTCCCTTTTGAGGGTTCAGGTAAATGTAGAGGACTGAAGGGGCAGTAGGCAGGATTGGGGAGGGAGTGTTCTTACATCATTATCTAGCTCTCCCATGGAAGTAGCATGATGTAGTAGGGCGATATGCTGTGGGAATCAGTCCATGGGTTCAAATACCAGCTCCCTGATCTCTCACTGAGGCTTTTTTGTATAAATGGATAATATGTGAATAGGTATGACTAAATGAATTAAAGTATGTGAAGCATCTACCACAACAAAGGGTGCCCCCATGAGTATAGTTCCCCATGCCTCTCTTTTTAGTCTTTTCCTAGCTTGGCTCCCCAAACTCACTGTTCACCAGTCTTTCATACCACTCTGTAGTCTAATATACAGAATTAAACTTGCAGGAATTTCTGTCTGTTGGTTCATTCTGTTTTGTTAGGTATGTTGTGCCTTTCCATGCCATCATGTGTGTTATGCCTTTCACCTTGGAGGATTTACCTTAGTCCAGGGTTGACCTTCCCCTTGGGGTACTCCAAAACCCAATCTTGTTCATACTGAGGATGGACCTCTACTAAAGGAGGGACTTGAGGTCACCTGGCTCTTGAGATCTGATCTGTATAGGCCAAGATAGCAATTTATTGATATATAGTGAAAATTCAACTGATTGCCTTTTCGGGTGATGTAGCCACCTCACACCAGATTGCAAGAGCTGGTTGTTATATATCACTCTCAAATTCCATGGCTAGTGACATCCCCTTAAAAGCTTGAAACTGCTATGGTGGGAATATCTACATCACAGAAATCAGTAAACTACAAATCACAGCACCCGCCCCCCAGCCTGATGTTAAGCATTTATCACTATACCACTGATAACTATCTCTGTCTCTTTGGGTGAGTTGTGTGGGAGGCCAAGTCATCTTCTCAAGTGTGGACTTGGATCAGGGACTTCAGTGATGTGATTCTCATGTTTGATGTCATTAGCATGAGAGCACCTTTTGGTCCTTTTCTGAAAACTGTGGTATTCCTGCCCCTCAGCTAAGAGGGGTGGGTACTTGGACATGAGCTCCATCTCCTTCTGGGCCATGCTTGGATAGGAACTTCTGATTGTGGGACTCTCCTTTTTTCGATCCTCCAGGCTAATCCACCTTTTATTCTCACAGTCCATCCTAAGTAGAATTCAAATAAAATTGTTGGTTTACTAAATTGTAATCATATTCCAACCCTGCTTCCCCGAAATAAAGTCAAAGTCACTTCCTTTTTGCATCCATGCACCTCCCAGATTAGTTTGTTTGGAGTTTTGGGTGTTGATGAGCTTTTTTGTTCTCCTGTACAGGCAGTATCAGGGTTTGTGCCTGTGGGTGTCCACTTCCAAATGTGGGTTTCAGCTAGTTTTTTTTCTCAGAGCAAACATGCATTTTGCTCAGCTCTCAGATCTCAGGAAGTGCCATGCTGTTTGATTGGTACACATCCTGATAATGTATCACTTCCGACATGAAACCTCCATGACCTCTCTGGACAGATTTAGTCACTGTGCTTCCATGCCCCTGGGAAATTTGGAGCCTTCCCTTCTTCTTCTCTTATAAAACTTGTCACCCTGGGTTGTGGTGATTTGTTTTCCTCTCCTCCTTCTCCATCCACCAGGGCCCTCAGTTACCTCAGAATTACAGACCTTGAAGTTATCTGTCCCTGTATCTGCAGTACCAAGTGTGGTATCAGCCTATAGTATCCTGTATATAAGTGTGTATAAATGAACGAGTAACATTCTGTGAAATTAAAGGTAATGTAAAAGTTCAGTTAGCCTGTGGGAGTTTTTAAGATTAACATCCCGAAATCCACATTTTATACTGTGGTTAAGAATCAATTCCTGGGCAGCCTTTTTGCTCCCTTTATAATATTTTACAGCTCTGATAATTGCTAAAGGATCTCAAAATGCCTTTGGAAAGATTTCCTATACAGGAAGGAGCACATAAAGGAATGTCACTCTGGGTCTGTAGCTTTGTCCTGGAATTATGTGGGCAAATGAACTAATCCTGCTATTTAAAAGATGGTTTCCCCTCTGTGGATAGACAAGGTCCAGCTTCTTTGATGCTGACTCATAAAGTCCTGCCTGTGTAAAGAAAGGATGCCTGTGTTCTCCCTGTAGTTGTTTTGTGGGCTCTCTTTTTTCAGTGCAGTTTTGACTTTACGTGATCCCATCACTGGCAGTGAAGATTCAGGTTAAGTACCAAGTATTATTGATAGTTCAGCAGACAATGCAGAGAGTAAGGGAAGTGTACATGCTAAAGAAGGATAAAGGGGGTAGTGGTGGTGGTAGTGAACAAAGAGAGGAAAACTTAAGTATGCATGCATATAGCGTAAGGGACAGAATCTAAAAGAAAAAGTGAACAAGTCATAAGCGTACAACTCTATTGATAATTTCAAAGGGAACATACCCATTTAACCAGTGCCCAGGCCAAAAGAACATTACCAGCACCGCGGAGGTCCATTTCCTGCTTCCTGGCAATGACTACCCCTTCCTTATACCCTAGAGGTTACCAATTTACCATTATCCTTAATTCTATCTCTGCAGGTTAATCCTATTTTGACACTTTGCACAAGTGAAGAATATATATACACATGTATATATATACATATGCATACATACATACACATATATATCTCACAGTTTAAAAAATTCTATTATACTGTGATGAACATATCAGGGTTGTTTCCATTTTGGGGCTACTACATATAGTACTCATCTGAACGTTCTTGCACATCTTTTGAGGAACAAATGTGTACATTTCTGTTAGATATATAACTAAGAGCGGAGTCATAAGGTGCGCATATGTTGAGCCCCAGTGGATGTTGTCAAACAGCTTTCCAAAGCATTTAAACTAATCTACAGTCTCACCAGCAGTATACAGGAGGTGCCACTTGGCCACATCTTTGTCAACACTTGCATTGTTGAGGTTTTGAATTTTAGCCATACTAATGGATACTAGTGATATTTTATTGCGATGTTTTATTGTGACTCACTTCTTTTTTATTGAAGTATAATTTACATACAGTAAAATGAAAAGATTTTAAGAGTAGAGTTTGAGTTTTGACAAGTGTATATACCTATGTAACCCACACCCCAGTGAAGATCTAGATGATTTCTGTCACCCCAGAAAATACCATCATGTTTCTTTTCAGACAGTATTCTCCAACCAGAAGCAACCACTATTCAGATTTTTATCACCATGGATTAGTTTTACCTGTTATTGAACTTCAACAGTATGTATTCTTGTGTCTGGATTGTTTTTGGCTTTCTTTTGTTCAACATAATGTTTTTGAGATTCAACCATGATGTCTTATGTATCAGTAGTCCCTCCTGTCTTATTGCTATTTCATTATATGAATGTACCAGAATTTGTTTATCTGTTCTGTTGATGAACATTTTGGGGTTTTTTGCAAGTCTTATTTTGGTTTTAATTTGTATTTCCCCTGATAACTAATACTGATGAACATCTTTTCGTGTTTATTTCTGTTTGAATATCCTCTTGTAAAGAGCCTGTTCAAGATTTTTGCCATTTTTCTGTTGAGTTGTCTGTCTTCTGATTAATTTATTGGAGTTCTTTCTACAGGGTATGAATCCATTCTAGTCTGAGTTTTTTCACTCTCTTCAGAGTATCCTTTCGACACAAAAACCTGTACAGGAATACTCACAGCAGCTTTATTTATAATAACCCCAAACTGGAAACAACGCAAATGTCTTTCAGTGAGTGGGTGAATGGTTAACACACTGTGGTATATGCATGTAATGGAATAAAAAGAATGAACTACTGATACATGGAACAACTTGGATGGATCTCAGGAGCATTATGCTGAATTAAAAAAAGCCAGTCTCAAAAGTTTTTATACTGTATGATTTCATTTATATAACATTCTTAGAATGACAACTTTATTAATGTATAATTTACATACCACAAAATTTGCATGTTTAAATATACAATTCAATGCTTTTTAGTAAATTTACCAAGTTCTCTAACCATCTCCATAATCCAGTTTTAGAGTGTTTCCTTCACTCCAGTAAAATTCTTTGTGCCCATTTGCCATTACTCCTCCCCCTCCCCCCAGCCCTAGGCAACCAGTAATCCACTTTTTGTCTCTATAGATTTGCCTTTTGTGCATACTTCGTATAAATAAAATCATATGCTATATGGTCTTTTGTGTCTGGCTTTCAGTTAGCATAATGTTTTTGAGGTTCATCCAGGGTTGTGCCATGTATTGATAATCCATTCCTTCTTATTGTTGCATATTACATTATATGTATACACAACATTATGATTATCTGTTCGCTGTGGATGGACATTTGGGGTGTTTCTAGTTTTGGGTTCTCATGAATAATGCTGCTGTGAACATTCGTGTACATGTCCTTATGTTAGACATATTTTCATTTATCTTGGGTAGATTCCTAGGAGTAGAATTGCTGGATTATACGGTAAATTTCTGCTTAACTTTATAAAGAAACTGCCTATTTTCCAAGGTAGCTGAATCATTTTATAGTCCCACCAGCAAGTCCTGGAGAATATTCCATATACACCTGAAAAAGCATATATATGTTGCTCATCTTGGTAGGAGTGTTTTGTAAATGCTAGCTTAGCTCAATTTTTTGATAGTATTTTGTAAGTTTTCTATATTCTTGCTGATTTTCTTTCTAGTTGTTCTGTTATCAAGAGTGCGTGTTGAACTCTCTGTTAGTGTTGAATTATCCATTTCCTCAGTTCTTTGTCTTTAGTTTTCAGCAGTTTGATTATGATGTGTCTGCTTGTGGATTTCTTTGTATTTGTTATGTTTAGTGCTCTCAGTTTCTTGGCAATTCTCAGCTATTTTTTCTTCAAATATTTTTTAGCATTACACTCTTTTTCTCCTCTATAATGGATTCCAATTACACAAATGTTAGATCCTTTATTGTTATCCTACAGGTCCCTGAGGCCTTGTTCCCGCCACCACCATCTTTTTTTCTTTCTATTATTTAGATTGGCTAGTTTGTTTACCTATTTCAAGTTCACTGCCTCCTCCATTCTGCTATTGTGTTCTCCTAGTGAATTTTTTATTTTGGTTATTTTATGTTTCAATTCTAAAGTTTCTATTTGATTATCCTTTATATCTTCTCTTTACTTTGCCAGTATTTTGTATTTTAACTTTCTTTCAAGAGTGTTCAAGTTTGGCAGTTTCTTACTTAAGGATTTTTTATAATAGCTGCTTTAACATACTTGTTAGATAATTTCAACATTTGTGTCCTCTCATTGTTGGCGTCTGTTGATTGTCTTTTCCCGTGTGAATTGGCATTTTTGTGGTTCTTTGTATAGCAAGTAATTTGGGGTTTTATCCTGGACATTTTGAATATTATGTTTTTAGACTATGGATATTATTTCAGTCCAATGGAGAATGTTGATATATTTGTTTTAGCAGTCAGTTTACCTGGTTAGGTTCAGAGTGCAAGTTCCAACTCACTTTCTGTGGACTGTAGCTCCAATGTTAGTATTCAGGTCCTTTGCAGTGCTATTCAGATCTGTCCCATGTGTGACACCCATTGGTCAATCTGGGACCTGAGTGTTCCTCTGTTAGCTCAATTCTCAAAGCCTTTGACATGATAATTAGGGATCAAGCCCACATATGTGTGGGTGGGGGGTGATCCGAGTTGCTCATAAGCAGCTTTATGGGTTTGCTTTCCTGAGCTCTTCTCTCTTTGTTATTTTCATGGTACTTTCTGGTTTCCTAGAGCTTTCCTTTTCAGTCCTCTGGTCAGAAACCACCTGCCTTCATGATGCACTGCCTCTGGAGCACAAGGGGCAGGGAGACAGAGGAAGAGAGAAAGTAAGATAAAACAATGGGATTTGGTTTTGCCCTTTTGGAGCTATAACTCCACCGAATGGAATGTAAGTTTCCTTTCCCTTGAGAGTTTTAAATCCTACAGTCTTCTTTTGCCAGTTAATTTCATTGCTGCAACTTCCACCATGGGATTTTCTGGGCATGGAGAAGGGAGGGAAAGGAGAGAAAAACCCAGGGGATTTCCCTCTAGTTTCTCTGAGTTATAGTAGTTCCTGTTTCCATAAAAAGCACCTGAGCCAGAACATGTGCTCTAACCACAGTGTTCACTAACTTTTAGGTTTTGTTGTGTTGGGTTCAGGCCAGAGAATACTGGAGGTAAAAAGGTGGTAAAGTCATCACCAGTTCAGTTGTACTTGACATTCTGGTATTCTTCCCTGGTCTACCTGCTGATAGGTACTTTAAAGAGTTCTCTAATAGCTGCCACATTCTGTACAAATTTTATAGTTGCATTCAGTAGAAGTTTGGGTAGGTTTATTCCATCTTACCTGGAACCAGAAGTCTTAACTGATATTTTAAGTGATGTTTGGGATTAGTTCCCTTCTTCTTCCCCGAAGTATTTATATATCTCTGAAATAACAGTTTTAGAGATGCAGCTTTTGGTGTAGTTAAGTGGGCAAGTTTCTAAGGGTAAGCAGAGGAGCTGCATCAATGGGCAGAATACATAAGGACCTTCTGAAAAACAAAGCCACTTTTCTGAAGGCATATGTGGTAATCTGACCCGGAAGCACAGTCCTTTGTCCTCATGCAGCATATCATTGACCTCGTTGTTTTCCTTGGCCCTGCCTCTCTGTCACATTCTCTTACTTCTGTCCTGCTGTTTTCCAGTCACCTTTGCCCCCAGGACTTCATTCATCAAGCCCTTTCTCCTCCTTACTCCCCTGTTTGTCTCTGGTTTCCCCCACACTCCTTCCTAACAGTGCAGTCTTGCATTTTATCACCAGACACTGTCTTCCAAGGATAAATACACTTCCCTCTGATATCTTAGGATGTAAGTGCTTGCACTTGACGGATGGAGAAGCTGGGCTGGGGAGGTGGGGGGTGAATAATCAGCTTTTGCTCATAGATTAGGGCCAGACCTGAGTCTCTGCAAGGCATTGAGGTGGTCTAGCCAGCTGCTTCTCCAGCATATTAGGGATTTTTCTTTATACAGTATTTCTGGGGGTGGTGGGGCCAGGCCACATGAAGCTCCAGCGCAGCCAGGAATATGGCTCTAGAAAGAAGGTAGTATTCAAATCACACTAACCTCATTAACTTGGGAATATATCAGAGCCTTTTGAGCTGTGTTTTGGTTTTGTTTTGTTTTGTTTTGATTTGATTTGTTGTTAATCTTGAAATTTAATAGGAAGAAACTACTGAATAACAGTTACTTTTATGCAAGTATTTCCCCTTGTTAGTTATGTGGTACAAAATCACTGCAGGTAGGAAATCCTAAATAGGCAAAAATACGTGGACAAAAAGCACATGTTTTTAAGTTGCAGCATACTTTTAATATTTTTATGGTGGAAATACATTCCTTAAAAACCATGGTGGGCTTCTCAGGTGTCTATTCAGATCCATCAGGTTCCAGGCATGTAAAGGCTGCTTAACTCATAACCTTCTGGGCATGTATTTCCTATGTACAGATAAAAACTTGTTGGTACAAAAGATACAGTACCTTTTGGAAAGAAAATCCTCAGGTACAGCATGTCTCATTTACTACCACTGAAATTTCTTATCTTCTTGGCCTTGGAGCAGGGCAGCCACAGGGAGCTGCCTGAGTTCTGACCCCACCATTTTTATGCCAGACTGACCCAACTCACACAAGGACAGGTCAAGGATACTCGTTTTCTACTGCTAAGACTTTTATTTTTTTTTCCTTTTGGCAGTAGCCAAAGCAACTAGTTAGAAAGAAAACACACTCATTATTCTTACACTTTGATTTTACCAAGTAATACTCATTTCAGTGGGATGTTTCTGTGGAGATCTCCTTAGCTGTGGGAGCAATTTGACTTTGGTACTGGGAGAACAACTGATAAGCCACAGAAGCAGTGATTAAATAGGCTACAGTTCTACAAATAGTACTGATTTAATTATGTACATAAGGTTGACCAGGCATGAGATTTAAAGCTAGCTTTATTCAAGGCCGGAATAATTTTTGTAACCCCCTGCCTATATTAATTTTCAGGCCCAATTAAATGAATTATTCCGTACTGATTGTGAAATATTCCCGGGTAGCACCATTAAAAGCTTTACTGAATTCAGATTGTTGCATTATTTTTTAAAGCTTGTCTTGGGATAATTGTGCTACACTTCCCAGAGCCTCTGAGCTCTTAATTGAGAGGTTCTGGTCCAAGGTTGATGGAATCTGAGAATTGGAAGGACCTTGGAGATCACAGATCCAGATACCTTCCCAGTGTAGCAATCCTCTTCACAATATTCTATCAAACAGGCAGTTGTCTGACTCTTGATCACTTTTTCCCCCCAAATAATACATAGTTTTCCTCCACACATTCTTGAAGCTTACTCACTCATCTTTCCATGATAGGTCATTCTTTATTCCCAAGCCAAGATCTGCCTTCTGGGAACTCTCACCATTGTGCCCAGCTCTCCCCTTCATTACCACACAGAGCAGATCTCCTTTGTCCAAAACAGTTAAAGTCATCTATTTTCCTACTTGCCATTCCCCTATCTCCCACCTCTGTTCTTCTCAGGCTAAGAAATTCCTGGTTCTTTCAACAGCTTTTTTTTTTTTTTAAAGATTTTATTTATTTATTTGGCAAAGAGAGACACAGCGAGAGCAGGAACACAAGCAGGGGGAGTGGGAGAGGGAGAAGCAGGCTTCCCACTGAGCAGGGAGCCCGATGCGGGGCTCGATCCCAGGACCCTGGGATCATGACCTGAGCCAAAGGCAGACACTTAACGACCGAGCCACCCAGGTGCCCCTCAACAGCTTCTTATTTCAAGGATTTTAACACAGTGGAAAAATTCATACATTAATATAATGAACACTCAACTCTCCACCAGCCAGATTTTCAGCAATTAAGATTTTGTCATATTTTTCCTTTACAGAAATGATTATTTCCCTTTGATCACCTCTTCCAGTGTCATCCTCCTCCCTCCTCCGTTTCATGCATCTATAGGTATGTATAGACAACATATAGATTTGTTTTGGATCTCTGTTTTAACTTACATAAATGGTGGTATTATGAATGTGTCTATGTGTTTTGTCCACACAGCAAAATGTTGTAGACCTTTTCATATATTTTGTATTAATCTTTCCATACTGTATATTGTATTAGTCATTATATATAACATAATATTTTTGGCTGTCTGCCTTCTGGGCATATGGTAGGATTGTAGTTCCTGCCCCTTTGGAAGTTAGGTGTGGCCATGTGACTTGCTTTGGTCAATGAAATGTCAACAGTATAATGGGTACCCTTCCAGATGGAGATTTTAAGAGCCAATATGAAATTTATTGCCTTTCATGTCCCTGGCAAATAGAGATGGGTCCTCTGTCAGCCTGGGTCTGAGAATAACTACATTTAGCTTTTTTGCCAACTCACTTGAAACATGTAGCATAAGGAATAAATCGACTTTGATTGTGTTAAGCTCAGATTTTAGGTTCCTTTTGTTACTTTGGCAAACTTAGCCCATCCTGTTTGGTAAGTAGACCTACATCATTGTTTTCAGTGGCTGTAAAGTATCCCAGGTGTGAATTGACCTTATTCTGTCTAGCCACTCTCCTATTGACAAAAGCTTAAGTACTTCCTGAATTTTGCTTTTATAAAAAATTCTGTATTGGTAATTATGTAAGTTTGTGAGAGTTTCTCCAAGATATGTATCTAGAAATGAGATTGCTGGGTCACAAGGTATGGATGTTTTCAGTTTTATATCATTTTGCTACCCAAAATGACCGTACCAATTTACATTCTCACCCTTCTAGCTGTCATTTGTGTGACATGATTCCCAAACCTTTTTGTAATCTTGGTTCCCGTCTCTGGATTCACTTTTGTTAGTCATTGTTTCTCTGTAATACCCAGACTGGAACTTCATTGTTCCAACTGAGGTAGATGGTATGTTCTGAATTCAGCCCAAATTGAGTAGCTGCATCACCCCGTGTGGTATTTGCTGGCATCAAAAACTGAACTGCTGTCACCCTGCATTCAGGAAATAAGAGTTTTTAAAATTGCAGGGGCTCTACATACATTCTAGTGAAATTTCATCCTGGTTTTTTTCTTATCATAATAGCTTTTGAATTCTCCCCTTTCCTCTGATAACTGACCTAGGAGGGGTAACATTCATCAGAGGTCAGACCCCTCCTAGGTCAGTAACCTAGTAGGTTCATCTATGTTACTGATCAGAGTTTTGATCAGAACAGGGCCAAGGACGTAGCTCTGTGTCCCCCCACAAGACACCTTTCAGGTTTACCTGTCTGCAGCTGCAGGTCTTCATCCTCCCAACTGGACAATCCTGATGGCCTTTGTCAGCTACCTGCACATATACTGTACTTACAAAGATTTATCTCAATGAATGCATCAAGCGACTGGAACAGAAAGGCGTCTAGGGTAAGTTGAGTGTGTCCTGATTTTGAAGAACCCATGCTAGCTGGTAGTGACTATTTCTTATCCAGCCAGTGCTTCATTAATTTGGTCTATAATGGAGTTTGGAGTGCAATTCACACTTTTTATTTGTAATGATGATATTCCACGCCTTTGAAAATAAGGGAGATTTTTGTCTCTCTCCAGTCTGTTGAGAGGTCTGGGTTCTGTGAGTTTTCATAGATGAGAGGAAGTGATTCTGCTGTCACAGGTGCAAACAGTTTTTTAGCCCTGTGGTGAGGAACAGGGTGGTCTTTAGGATTATGACTAGCCAGGATGCCTGTGCTCTACTCCCCAGCCAGAGTGTCTTCTCCCTGCATCACCAGAACCAAGCCTGTGCATAGTTTAAGGAACGATGAGGATTCCTCAGGCCAGTTAGCTCAGGTCATTACAAGTTAGGCTTGCTGATGGTCTTTCTGTTGTTCTTTGGGACCACCTACATGTCTAATCCCAGTTATTATTTTTGTATTGGGATTCTTAGTTACATGTGTCAGAATCCCAGCTCAACAAGAAACAAAAAGAAAGTTTATTGGTAAATGAATAGCGCATGGACTGCTGCTTGTAGGTATGGCTATATCCTCATCGCAGCCCTGAATCTCCTTCTCTCAGCTTTGCTTTCCTCTGAGTTAGTTTCACTCCCAGACAGGCTGTCTGCAGCAGGTGCAGTGCCTCTTTCCCAATACTGTCAAAACCCTTGGATGACCTGTTGGTATAGCCTGGGTCCTTGTGCCTCAGACCCAGAAGGTGTGTATTTGCTAGGGAGGGAGGGACAGAGTTGCCCTCCCACAGACCACATGGACTGAGCATGAACCCTCGTTCATACTTTCATACATTTACTGAATGCCCACTATGTGATAAGTACCCTGTTAGGCTCAGAGGTTATCACTGTGAATAACACAGGCATAGTCTCTGCCTTCTTGAAGTGGGTAAGTGTAAAAAAAAATGGACTTTAATGTGCTCACAGTGATAGAGGAGAAGTTCCTGGTGCTGGAAAGCAAATGACAGGGGTTCTGATATACTCTGGGCAGGTGAGGAAAGGCTGTCCTGAGGAGTGTCGTTTGGACTGAAATCTGACATGAATAGGAATTAGATGTTGAAGTAGGTAGGGTGATGATGAACAATGGGTGGGTAAGGGGGTGAACAGTATGTGCAGAGCCTTGGAAATAGAAGGAGGAAGCATATTCCAGGCACTGAAATGAGGCCAGAATGGCTGGATCACAGAGAGTGAAGGGGCAGAGAGGCATAGGTGGGGCTGGAGAAATAGGTTGGCACCACCTCTAGCAAGGCCACATGCCTTGCAAGAGGTTTGGAAGCCATGCAAAGTTTAAGCAGGGAATCAAAGTGATCAATAGCCCTGGTCCATGCGGGTCACTCATTTCCTGAGATATAGCTTAGTCTAGTGAATCACCCAGCTGGTTGGGATTTAAATCTAGATATACCACAACATCTGTCATGTGTCCAGACCTGGCTCAGGCATTGCCTCTCCCAAGAAGCAGTCCTCATTGCCCCTTCCTTTTTGCCACTGGGAGAAGGTAGGTGTTTCTCCATTCCTGTTCCACTTAGTATCTTGCTCAGAGAACTCTCATGATTTTGTTTCCCCCATCCACATCTGGACAGGATTTGTTGGTGCCTGCCCAGGCTAATGATTGGCATCTGTGCAAAAAAGTCTCATAGCAGACCTGACTTTGAAAGGCCTGCTTACAGGGTTGTCCCTTGGTGGGCATCTGGGAACTTGATTTTCAGGAGGGTTCCCACCATTCCCAGAACTGATTGATAAAGGTGACTCATTGTGCCTGAACTGTTTATACAAACAATGTAGTTTCTGCAGAACACCTGCTTTCCTTCTTGGGAGTCTGGAATTTGGGTATTTGCCAGTCAGAGGGTGCCTATGTAACCAGCCTCCAATCAAAACCTGGGTCCTGAGTCCCTAATGAGCTTCCCTAGTAGACAGCGTTTCACATGTGTTGTCACAACTCGTTGCTAGGGAGATTAAGTGCATCCTTGTGTAACTCCACTGGGAGAGGACTCTGGGAAGCTTGTGCCTGATCTCCCCTGTATTTCATCTAGTGTGCATTTTCCCTTTGCTGATTTTGCTTTGTATCCTTTCACTGTGGTAAATTATAGCCAAGAGTATGATTATATGCTGAGTTCTGTGGGTCCTCCTAGTGAATCATTGAAGTTGGAGATGGTCTTAGGGACCCTGACATAGCACCCGTGCAAACCATTGTTAAATATTTGTTCAATACTTATTAAAAGGAGAGAGTGAGCCTAGTGAAGAACCAGGGCAAAGAAAGGAGCTCTCTGGTGGTATCAGTGACTCACCTCTCCTTTTGAGCAGTCAGCTTTGGCCCTAAACTTGTACTCTCCACTTACTAAATCACAGCCCTACAGGGGCCTACAAAGAAATCTGTGAGCACTGGGGAGCAATGGAAGGGTTTTACACTAAGGACTGTCACAGTCAGATTTGCATTTTGGAAAGAATAAATGCCAAGAATCATCAGGAAATTTTGTGAGGAGAGTTTGTTCTACCAGATTAAAATTTACTACAAAGCCACTATAATAAAAATAGTGTGGTAATGAACTAGAAATTTGAGCTAACACCCAGGTTTCCCACATTCCAGCCCAAGGTCTTTCATCAAATCCTTATGGAATTATTTGATGAGTCCTATAAGAGTGAACATCTGAGACTCAGTTCCCTCTCAGCTTTACTTCTGAGAAAGGTCCATGCAAAAATGGGCATCATTTACATTGTCTGCAACAGAACCTTCTGAACCTGGTTGTAATGCTGTCAACTGTCAAAGTAGAAATACGGGGTTCTGAATTCAGAACCTGGGAACAGTAAATAAACTAAGAACCTTTTACCAGTCTCCTGTGCATTACTGATATTTTAAACACTGCATGTAAATAGCTTAGGAGCAATTTTGGCACTTTTGATTTTTATAGTTTTTCAGTTGGTGGAAATGAAATATTCCTGTTTCCACAATCTGCCACCATTGTTTTGTCTCTCTTTGCATGTCAGGGATGATGTTTCCTGAGGGACAGCTTAATTAGACCACGCAATAATCTGCTTGGGGAAATAGAGAAAATCAGTTATTTAAAACACACTGGATGAAAGATCTTATTAAAAAAAAAAAAAAAAAAGACCTTTGAAAGAGGAAAACATCCTGTACTGAGGGAACAGAGGTGGGATGATGGAGTTTTGCTGTCCCTGTTTTGCATTTCTAACAGTAAACTTGAAAGCACAGGATCTTCTGACCATTGGAGCTGAAATTATGTATTCAGTGTTTCTCATGAAATAACATTTACCATTAAAAGAAGATTGCATTTATACTTGTCTTGGGTAATTCTAAAAATTTCTATGCAGAAAATTCTAAAAATTTTAATGTGGAAAATTCACCAGCTCAAGACCCACACAAGCACACAAAAGCATTACATTGATTACATGTCTGTGTATTGGCTGATTCCTGAAATGGTGTCTCAGAAGGATTAAAATTGAGCCTCTGTTCTGAGCACGTGGTGTTGACTGTAGCCTGGGAGTGTGCCAGTTAGTCGCAGCACCTGCGCCTCCTCGCAGGGTCCTGTTGCGGCTGCCCAGGAAGATGGAGGGTAATTGCCTCACCACTCCAGCCACACATGCAGGGTTAGGAATCCTGCTTATGAGGCTTCTCCTGCTCTGACCAGAAAGAGACCCAGGGTGTCTAGCCAGCTGGCTGCAACTCTGGGGCAGGAAAAGCAGAAGAAACGAGGATAAAATCAAGCCCCCTCCCCCAACCCACGTGTGATAATAATGATTAGACGCCTTTTCATCAACAGCCTTCCCTTGCATTAAATGACATTCAGGAATCCTGGGTGTGATGGCCTATTTGCAGTGTGCAAATGGAACATGGGAAGAGGGTGCTCAGATCTGACCTAGAAATTTGAGATGTAGCTGGAGAGACCTAATACCCCCCTGGGGACTCACAGGCTAATTACCTTGAGTCTGGTAAGTGGAATACAACTCCTAAAGGAAACTAGGTGTTTTGAACTAAGAAATTATGTATATGTTTAAGCAAGGCTTTGTGTATTTCTTTTCTTTGTTTATTATAAGTCCTCAAAAGTTTGTAAGAATTGAGATTCTCCAGAGTGTGTGAGGGCTTTGAAGCCAAAGGAAGGTGTCATTGCTTTTTTTACTTATTTTTGTTCATGAACAAAATTCTGGAGTATTAGGTTGAATGATATGAAATTGCTAATACTCAAAACATTTTGGCCTACAACAATGGCAATTTCATGCGGATCAACCAAATATAAACTAATTTCACCACACAGATGCTTTGAAAATATTCCCAGTTTATTATTGTGTCAATCTTAACTTCATCAGAGGGGCAAGGATCTCATAAATTCTTAGAGTCTTTTTTGTTTATAATAACTTGTGACATATCCATCACCTATCAGACTAGTGGGCTTTTTTTTTTTTTTTTTTTAGCAATTCTAAGGTATAATTGATACACAAAAACTGCATATATTCAGTGTATACAACTTGATGAGTTTGGATATATACATATACCTGTGAAACCATCACCACAATCAAGGTAATAGACATATCCATTACCTCCAAAAGTTTCCTTGTTCTCTTCTTTTGTGTTATAACACTTAACATGAGATCTACCCTCTTAACTTCTTAAGTGTACAATATAGTATTTTTAATAGGCACTGTTGTACAGCAGATCTCTAGAATTTATTCATCTTATATAACAAACTTTATACTCATTGAACAGTAATTCCCCATTTCCCCTTCCTCTCAGCCCCTGGCAACCACCATTCTGCTCTCTGTTTCTATGAGTTTGACTACTGTAGATAGCCCCATATAAGTGGAATCATGCAGTATTTCCTTCTGTGACTGGCTTATTTCACTTAGCATAATGTCCTCTAGGGTCATCCTTGTTGTTGCAAATGGTAGGATTCCCTTCTTTTTAAAGGTTGAATAATATTCCATTGTATGTATATGCCACATTTTCTGTACCCATTCATCTGTCAGTGAACATTTGGGTTGTTTCCGTATCTTGACCCTTATACATAATGCTGCATGGGTGTGCAGATATCTCTTCAAGATCCTGACTTCTGTTCTTTTGGATATTTATGGCTAGCGGGTATATGAAAAGGTGCTCAACATCACTAATCAACAGGGAAATGAAAATCAGGACCATAATGGGCTATCACCTCACACCTGTTAGGATGGCTATTATATATATTTTTAAAAGATAAGTGTTGGTGAGGATGTGGAGAAATAGAACCCTTGTACATTGTTGGTAGGAATGTAAAATGTTGCAGCCACTATGGAAAGCAGTATGGAAATCATAAAAAAATTAAAAATAGAATACTAAATGATCCAGCAATGTCACTTCTAGGTATATATCTAGAAGTAGTGTTTGTTTTTAACGTGTATATTTTGAGAGAGAAACCCAGAGAAGTCCAGAACTCCCAAGGCCTGCTGTCTTAAATACAATGACACAGTGATACATGGTCTAGGTAGACTAGAGTAGCCTGGAATTTTTAGTTCGTTTCTGGCTCAGTACCTGATTGACTAGGCCTTCTTAGGCAGTCAGTAAGCATGACTACAAATCAATTGCTAATCCAGTGTTTCCTGACTTTATCCTCAAAATGCATGTTGAAGGCTAGCTACTTATTCCCTTGCTTAAAATGTTTTTGGAGCTCTCCTTTTTGGAATTACCTTCAGAGCCATTTCATAAGCCACCCAAGGAATTGATTCATTCAATAAATATTTATTTGAGTCACATACAGTGGTGGGCAGTGTATTGGGTATAGAGACAGATGACATGGACATAGAGGGCAGTCCAGGGGAGGAGTATGAACAGATGCATGGATGCAAGAAAGCACCAGGACATGTGAGTGGGGAGCAGTGAGGGACTTAGCTTCCCTAGAGAAGAGACTGTGCAAGGAAAATAAGACTGGAAAGGTGAGCTGTGGCTACACTGTGGAGTGCCTTGAATACTAGGCCTAGGAGTTTGAAATCAGTGCTGTGAGCAGTAGGGAGCCATTGAAGGTTTTGTGCTTTTCGAGTTTTAACCTGACAGCTAATAACTGTAGAATTGGAATTATAAATCAGCCTTGCAATTTCTTTTCCCAGCTTGTGACTGACTAAAACTGGTTTTACACACCTCAATTGCATATTCACTTGAATGGACTTTGAATGATATTTGATTGTTTCCAAAAATTAAATTCGTTCTCAAAGGAAAAATTTTGCTTCCATTGACCTTATTCAAAGGAATATGATGCCAAAGGAACAGAAAGCAAATCCAAGCAAAAAATGTCCTAAGTATTTTGAGAAATTGCACTGTTGGAACAAACATTTGCTGTCTCAGAGGGTCTCTTGGAAGTCAGCCTGGAAGTCAGCCTATAATTGGATGTGTGAATTCTGGGGTGTGTGTGTGTGTGTATGTGTGTAATTAATATTATTTATTTGACAGAGAGAGAGACAGCGAGAGGGGGAACACAAGCAGGGGCAGTGGGAGAGGGAGAAGCAGGCTCCCCGCTGAGCAGGGAGCCCGATGTGGGGCTCGATCCCAGGACCCTGGGATCATGACCTGAGCCGAAGGCAGACGCATAACGACTGAGCCACCCAGGTGCCCCTGTAATTAATTTTTTGAATTGGTATCTGCCCTTCCTTTACTGAAGTGCACCAAAGGGTAACACTGGGGCAAATAAGGGGGCACCTGAGTGGCTCAGTCGGTTAAGTGTCCAGCTCTTGATTTTGGCCCAGGTCATGATCTCAGGGTCCTGGTCAGCAGGGAGTCTGCTTGTCTCCCTCTCCCTCTGCCCCTCCCTGTGCTTGTGCTTTCTCTGTCTCTCAAATAAATAAATAAATAAATATTTTTTAAAAAAGAGGATGGGGATTATAGCTAAAAAGAACAGGCATTCTAATAGCAATA
This sequence comes from Mirounga angustirostris, assembly GCF_029215605.1. Taxonomy (NCBI): domain Eukaryota; kingdom Metazoa; phylum Chordata; class Mammalia; order Carnivora; family Phocidae; genus Mirounga; species Mirounga angustirostris. Next base: position 40,719,485 of record NW_026991719.1, read on the forward strand.
ATTTCTCTCATTAGTGATGTGTGGGATGTTTTACTCTGACATTCTAGTTAACTGATTCACTGCTGATTGCAGGTGCCACTTACCTCTAGCCTGAGGAGGTACTTTATGGCTGTCTTGGCATCAGGTAAGATGAGAGTCTTACAGATGGAGTGATGTTTGTTATTTGTATGGCTGCTATTACAGATTTCTTCTTTTGGGTCAGCTCTTTGACCCCTCTGTGATTGTGGCATTAGCTTGAGTGCCCTTCTCAGTAGAGGCCAGCAGTAGTTCCTGCTCTGGAGAATCATTCAGCGTCTGAAGTGATTCAGTATAGTAGGTCTGAAGTGTGTGATGAAATTTCCATGGTACAGTTTATCATTAAAAACTGCCTTCTAAATTCTGTCAGTTAACTATTGCTGTATATCTAATCACTTCAAAAGTTAGTGGCTCAAAATAGTAATATTTAGTTCATTTTTCCAAGAGTTGGCTATTTGGGCTGGGTTCAGCTGAGGGGTTTTGCTGTTCTTAGCTGGTCTCCCTTATGCCTTTGTCAACTACAGGTCAGCAGGGAGCTTCTGCTTTTGAGGTTGGCTGGTCAGCTGGGGCAATGGTAGTGGGTAGGAGCCCTGGGCTTTACATCTCTTCTCCTGAAGCAGGCTAGCCCGGCTTGTCTTCATGGTAGCTGGGCAGATTTCTAAAAGTGAGTAGAAGCAGCAAGGCCTCTTGAGGCCAAGGCTCAGAATCGGCACACCTTCGCCTCTGCTGTATTCTGTTGCCCTAAGCAAGTTACAAAGCCTAGTCTAGATTCAAGGAGTGAGAAGAAGCTTCAAAGTCACATTGAAAGGGCATAAATAAAGAAAAGGGTAGAGAATTGGGGCCATTTTTGCTATTTATTACACAAATACAGATTACTTTTCTTAAAGACTTCAGTTATTTCTGTAACATTTAAAAACTCATGTGTTCTGTATGTTCAGACTTAAAGGCTGCTCAGAAACAAATAGGAAAGTATTAAAATTGCTCACAAGTCAGGGCCTTGATGACAGTCCTTTTGTGAAGCTGATTTTTTTTTTTTTTTAAACTTGGATGCTCTGATACCTGAATGTGCCTCACATTTTAGAGTCATTAATTCTGGATCCTTTGTACTAAATGATGCGAAGACCATAAATGCAGGTTTAAAACATAGCTGCAGATTTTTTGACCCTACTCTCATCAGGAGACAGGGCTTGTGTGTCCTTCCAGTTAGATCTGGGTTGACTTGTGACTGCTTCAACCAATCAGTAGAGTGTATGACTTCTGAGGCTAAGTCATAAAAGGCAATGCAACTTCTGTCTTGTTCACTAGAATATTCATGCTGGGACCCCTGAGCTGCCATGTAAGTAGTCTGACTACCCTGAAGCCACGTCTGCTGGAGAGGTCTTATATGGGCATGCTGGAGATGGTATCTGCTAAGCCACATCATTCCTATTAAAGGTGCCAGATAAGTGAAGAAGCCTCCAGATGATTCCAGCTGTTTGTCTTCCCAGCTGAGATTCCAGACAACTTAAGAGTAGAAAAAAGCCATTCTGCCATGCCTTATCTGAACTCCTGACCCACAGAATTCATGAGGTGATAAAATGGTGGTTGCTTTATGCCACTCTGTTGTTTTTGTTTTTGTTTTTGTTTTATTTTATTTTTTTATTCTTACGTTAATCCCCATACATTACATCATTAGTTTTAGATGAAGTGTTCCATGATTCATTGTTTGTGCATAACACCCAGTGCTCCATGCAGAATGTGCCCTCCTCAATACCCACCACCAGGCTAACCCATCATCCCACCCCCCTCCCCTCCAGAACCCTCAGTTTGTTTTTCAGAGTCCATCGTCTCTCATGGTTCGTCTACCCCTCCGATTTCCCCCACTTCATTCTTCCCCTCCCGCTACCTTCTTCTTCTTTTTTTTTTCTTAACATATATTGCATTATTTGTTTCAGAGGTACAGATCTGAGATTCAACAGTCTTGCACAATTCACAGTGCTTACCAGAGCACATACCCTCGCCAGTGTCTATCACCCAGTCACCCCATCCCTCCCACCCCACCCCCCACTCCAGCAACCCTCAGTTTGTTTCCTGCGATTAAGAATTCCTCATATCAGGGAGATCATATGATACATGTCTTTCTCTGTTTGACTTATTTCACTCAACATAATACCCTCCAGTTCCATCCACGTCGTTGCAAATGGCAAGATCTCATTCCTTTTGATGGCTGCATAATATTCCATTGTATATATATACCACATCTTCTTTATCCATTCATCTGTCGATGGACATCTTGGCTCTTTCCACAGTTTGGCTATTGTGAACATTGCTGCTATAAACATCGGGTTGCGCGTACCCTTTTGGATCCCTACTTTTGTATCTTTGGGGTAAATACCCAGTAGTGCAATTGCTGGATCATATGGTAGCTCTATTTTCAACTTTTTGAGGAACCTCCATACTGTTTTCCAGAGTGTATGCCACTCTGTTTTGCAGTGGTTTGTTACACAGCAGTTGATAACTAGAATAGCATAAATGAATGGGTGTGACTGTATTCCAATAAAACTTTATTTATGGACAATCAGTGGACACTGTTAGTCATGGGCCTCTAGTTACTGATGTGCTGGACTCTAGATCCCAAAAAAGGTAGAGATGTCTGGGGATTGTATCTCTGTAGATATGGGGATCAAAACATCCAGTGAAGGGAGGAAATGATCCCTGACTGTGAAGTCAAGGATTGCCCATGAACAGAGAGAAAAAGATGTTACTTCTATTCAGAGTGGCAGGCAAGAGAGTGGAGAGAGATGCAGGGCCAGAGACAAATGTATTATTGGCTTACTGTCTAAATGTGTGCCTTTCTCCCTCTTGGTAGAATGGGACTGAGAATCCTGGGAGGGAGCACCTCTCAATGGAGAGGATGAATGAAGGAGGGAAATGAACTTTCTCCAAGGTTAGCCTGCAAACTAAAATTGCAAAGTAAAGACAGTTGTCCAAATTAGCAACCAGCAAATGAAAGTCATTTTACTCCCACTCCCAATGAGAATCATTTTAGAATGACTTTAAAGTTTAGGATTTTCAAAGAGATAAAGAAGAATAACATCCATTACAAATTTTTCAAAAAATCTAGCCCATGCCTGGTAGGAGCTCATATTCTAGTTGGAGATTTAAAATATATATAGTTGGTTACAGAACAGTTTAAGTTAGTGATGGTGCTATACCCAGGCCATTCGTAGGGCATATTGCTGTTGAGATTGTCAAGGTATGGGTGAGTCAGACAAAGGAGGGCTTTTAGAAGAGGTGACATGTTTTCTAAGCCTTACAAGGATAAGTTTATATGTTTCTAAGTGAGGAAGTGAGAAGAGGACCTTCCAGGCAGAAGGGATGGTAATAAAGCATATGGGTGAGAAGCAGCATGGGGATGGGAACTACAGAGGTTCAGTGTTGCTAGAGCATAAAAGCAGGGCAGTGTGGTGAGAGAGAAAGCTGCAGAATGAGATGCAGCTTGATGGTGGAGGACCTTGTTGGCTTTCATGAGGACCTTAAGAAAAGGTCTAAGGACAAAGGGAAGCCATTGAAGTCTCTCAGCAGTGAAGGGACATAGTCCGGTTTGTGTTTCAGATAAGTCTCCGTCAGTTGGGTGGAAGGTAAATTTGAGGGCAACAACATCAGGAGTCCTAAGACCAGTTAGTTAGGAAGCTGCTATCACAGTCTTGGTTTTAGAAGACAGTTAGGTCCCAAACTAGGAAAATGAAGGTTAAAATGGGAATATTGATATAGAAGATTATTTCATAGATTGACTTGGCAGGATTTGATGACTGATCCAGGGTGAGAGAAGAGAAAGAATTTAGAGATTTTTCTAGATTTTGTGACAGCATAAAGGAGGGTGCCAATGGAGACCACTAGAAGGGAGGAAGGACCAGTGGCCTTGGTGTTAATCACCTTCCAGGTTGGTATGTATGGTTGGCAGGGGGTTTTGGATTTGTTCTTTTTTTTCTTCTCCCTCTTCCCCTCCCTCTTTCTTTCTTTTGTTTCCTTCCTTTGAGCCATAAGCATGTGTGTAGTATAGGACACTTTGGGGAAACACCATCACTTATGAGGTGGTTAGAGGAAGAAAAGGATATTAGGGAGCAACACAGGGAACCCAGAAAAAGCCTTTGGAAACCAAGGCAGTTGTTTTAAGAGCAGTGGTGGGAAGGAGGGAGGGAGAGATCAGCATGTAGCATACAGGTACTTAGAGATGAGGTTTGGGAAATATGTCCAAACTGGTGATTTTTTCAAGAATTCTGGTATGATAGAAACTTGTTGAGGAGTGACTAAAAGTAAGGAGGAGAAGAGAAACCATAGACTACTTTTTGAGGAGTTTGCAAGAGAAGGGAAAGAAAGAAATTAGGTATTAAATAGAGAAAAATGATGTAGGGTCAAGAGAGAGTTGGGGATAAAGGTAGGGAGAGATTTGAACCTGTTAACAGGTATAAATCTAATATAAAGGCAGAATTAGGAAGTTAAAAGGCAGATTTTTTTCTGATCATAGAAAGTTATTTCTTCATTTAGAGCTGTCTAAAAATTGGAATGGATTATCTTGTTAAATAGTGTGCCCTCTCACTGAGTGGTCAAGTAGAGGTTAGATGTTTTTCGGTGAACTGTATAGAAAGATATATTGGTGAATGACTTTGGGTTTTTTAGCCTCTGTTCAATTCTCAACAGTTTGCCCAAAGTTGTTTTAAGCATTATAAACTAATGAGTTAATCTGTGGACTTGTCTTGCCTGGCAGCTTTCCATAGATTCGTCAGATCAATGTGCCAAGTTAATTTATGTGCCTTTGATCTTGAAGGATGAAATTAAACTGCAGATTCTCAGATAACAAAATATTGAGGCTTAGTGTCCAGGAAAGTTCATCACTATGACAATCAACCATGGTCTGGACATAATAGGTATTTTTGATAAGGGTAGTCACTTTCCACACACGGCAACAATGAGTTTTATTTCAAATTTTTGAGAGTTTAATTTTCTATCTGTCCATTTTTTTTTAAAACACTGTTACTCGGAATGATCAAAATAGCACTGAGATGATAGGAGAAATGGATAGAGGAGAAAAACCTGTTTCCTTTTCTCTGTGATTCATATTCCTATATGAATGCTCTTAGTTTACATGAAGTTTGGTTTCCTAGGGCCAAGAGGAGATAATTATTTTCCATCTATGCTCTCTAGTCCTTATCTTAGATTGTTTAGTGATCCCTTTGGTTAGCATTTAAAACAGTTCAGGGTAACCTTTTGCAGTTTTGTCTCAAATGACTACTTACCTGTGTCCAAATCTGGCTTCCTGGGGCACTGAAGCATGAACGGCATAAATGACTGAACACAACTAATTCTCAGAAAGCCACATTTTAGTCAGTACTTTCCAGCTTTCTCACTCATCATTTCTTTTACAGAACTAACAAGTGGTAGAACTAATTAATTAGAATTTTATTCCTTCTCAAGTTACACATTTTAAATTCTCCCTGTTAACCTTTTGAAAATGCCAGTAAGTAGTAAAATAACTAAAATCCAGACAGGGAAACAAGAAAATGCAAGTACTGGAAGAAGAGTTCCTACCCCCAAAGAAAAACCAAGAATACCAGGTATGGTGAATATTTATCCTTTAAGGAAAAATAGTTACATTCTTGTTACCAACTGGCCCACAGGTAGGGAGTCACCCTCCAGTGACCCTCAGGCCTGTATGATTTACCTATTTCTTAGCCTGTTTCTTTCCTTCTGGGAGAGTGCAGTGAGTGAAAATCTCACAAGTCCTCAAGTTGATTCTTTTCCTTAATTTAATATTCTCCAGATATGGTAGGAACAGGAATAAGATACCCTTTTTATCATGTATTTCCTTTTTTAATAGTTAATTTTTTATTTTGAGATAATTTTTTGAAATAAGAGATTTTGAGATAATATGTCTAAATTTAGAGAGGAGTTGCAAAAATAGTAGAGTGAGCAACCTTGCTGTTCCAGAAAAGATGGAATAGACACATTTTACTCCATTCCATTTAAATACAATAATACAGGTAGTTTACAAGTAAATGGATGCAAAAAGGTATACCATGCAAACACCAATCAAAAGAAAGCTGGAGTGGCTATACTAATATCAGATAAATTAGACATCAGAGCAAAGAAAATTACCAGGGATGAGAGGAGACATAATGATTCAAAGGGTGAATCCATCCATAAGACACAGCAGTCTTAAATGTGTATCAACCAAATAACAGAGCTTCAAAGTACATGAGGCAAAACTCAACATAACTGAATTGAGAAATAGACAAATTCATAATTAGAGTTGGGAACTTCAGTGCCCCTTTCAGTAACCGATAGAACTGCCAGACAGAAGAAAATCAGCAAGGTTATAGAAGAAAATACACTACCAGTCAACCAGATCTAATTGACATAGAATGCTCCACAACAGCATAATATACTTACTTTTCAAGTACACATGTAACTAACATTCACCAAAATAGACTATATCCCAATCCATAAAACAAACCTCAACAAATATAAAAGAATTGAAATCATGCAGAGTATATTCACTGACCATAATGCAATCAAACTAGAAATCAAAAACAGGAAGACTACCCAAAAGTTTGCAAACACTTGAAAACTAAATAACACACTTCTCATTAATCCATGGGTAAAGGAGTGAGTCTCTAGGGGGGAAAAAAAAAGATACATTGCCCTGAATGAAAGTGAAAATTTGTAGTATGTAGCTAAATCAGTGCTGAGTGGGAAATCTATGACACTAAATGCTTATTTATATGAGGAATGGGTGAAAGATCTCAAATGAATAATCTAAGCTTCAACCTCAAGATAATGGGGCGGTGGGGAGAGCAAAATAAACTTAGAACAAGCTGGAGAAAGGCAACAATAAAGAAAAGAGAAGTTCATGTAATTGAAAACAAAAACAGTAGAGAGAAACAGTGAATCCAAAAGCTGGTTCTTTGAAGAGAGATTCTCACTTAATTGGTAATGGGTGCAGTTTGGGCATTGAGGTTTTTACAAGCTCCCCAGATGATTCCAATGGGAAATGGGGATTGAGAACCTCTGCTGGGGAGGCTAGATAGGTTTTTCTTGGGACTTAACTCATGTTGGCATCTGTGTGGCCCAGTTCCTTTCTTCTGAGGCAGATTTGTAGCCATGTCATTTTCCCTCACTTTTTGTTGCCCTCAAAGTCAGTACTGACTCTTTCCCTTATATGTCAATTTGCATGTCTGACTGCTCCTTTGCCACAGGCATTGTTGTAACTGGAGGTGAGGGTTTAACCTCAATCCCCCTCCACTTCACCCCCAGCCAACTTGATTGATTTTGGGATTAACACCGAAACCCCTCTCTGATTGGTTTGTCACACATCACTGGTTACCAGTTTTAGGCTGTGATCACCCAAGCCATAGTGACAGTGTGTCTGGTGCACCTGGTCCTGTGACCCTGGTCCTGAGGGAGCCAAAGGACTTGGTTTCTCAGTTCTGGTGGCCAGTACAGTGCCGGCCCTCTAGTAGCACAGTATTAACAGTTGGTCTGCAGTGGATTTGAACTTGCTCAGTAAGTTTGGGATTGTTTCTGTTTTGTTTTGTTTTGTTACCTTATATGTAAGGCTTACATGCCTTTTATTGTTACGAAAACCTGGGACAAAGGTTATTTTTCCTCCTAATAAACTCTGACAATCACTTTAAATCGGGTAGATGTTATAAGCGTACTAGGGGTACATGTGAGCAAAAATCTCAGTGTGGAAGCAAGTCACAGCAGCAGATGGGACTTACTGGAAACTGCTATTTTTAAAAATGGTTTGTGTTTCTATCTGGAGAATTGTGTATTTCATAGTAAAAGCTATTCTTATTGATTTACTTTATTCCTAAGAAGTCTTATTTGCAAATGATATTTTATCTTAAAAGGATTCATGTCTTGTACATATATCGCTTTTTATTCTTAAAATGCCAAGCCTACTTATTTGGGTCTTTGAAATTGTTGAATATATGTACATAAATTAAAAAGAACATGTACTGCTAATTTTTAAAAACTTACTGGAACTGGGGCTTTTTTCCCCTAAAAGGCATAAAACAGATTTTAATTTAGAAAGGCCTATGACCATTAAAATCTGTCAAGATAATATCACAGAATAGACCACCCAGGCTGAAACCTTCCAGTGAGGTCTGTATCAGCCAAACAGTGGGCTGAGAGATTGGAAAGGAGGCGGTGATGTTAGGAGAATGATAATTCAATTGTAGGCTTCCGATTTTCAGTATTCTTTCTTTCATTAAAATAAAGGTTTCTTGGGGCACCTGGGTGGCTCAGTCGGTGAGCATCCAACTCTTGATCTCAGCTCAGGTCTTGATCTGAGGGTCATGAGTTCAAGCCCCACATTGGGCTCCATGCTGGGCGTGGAGCCTACTTTTTTAAAAAATTAATTAATTAATTAATTAATTAATAAGCATTTATTTATTTATAAATAGTACATATTTGTTTTATATTATAATATTTATAAATAATAAATATTTCTTGTAGTTTAGACCAGAGGTTGACAAGCTATGGCCTGTGAGTCAAATCCAGCCTGTCACCTGTTTCTGTGTGGCCTGCGAGCTAGGAATGGTTTTTACATTTTTAAATGCTTAAAAAATGAAGAATAATATTTCATGATGTGAAAATTATACGAAATTCAAATTTCAGTATAATAAAGTTTTATTGGAGCAGAGCCATGCTCATTTGTTTATGTACTGTCTGTGACTGCTTTCATGCTACAATAGCAGATTTGAGTAGTTGCAACAGAGACCATATGGTCCATAAAGCCAAAAATATTTGCTAGCTGGTCCTTTCCAGAAAAAGTTTACTGAACCCTGATTTAAACTCCCTTCCTAGCCTAGCCTTTCTATGCAAAATGATTCCTACTCAGGAGGTTTGATATGCCTAAATAATTTGTTAACAAGTCTGTATATTAAAGAAGGTAAGCCTGCTTCCTGGCAATAGAGATAACTGTGGTTGACATGGAAATACTTCTCTGAGTGGCAGGAACCTACCCAGGTAAATTTGTATTTTCTTCTTTTTTCTTTAATGCATTTTAAGGGCTTTGGAGAAGAGTTGACCTCCAGATTCCTCATCCGGTCACAGGGAACTCATGAGTCACATGACGTGTCTTTCTTTTTAAAAACAAGCTTTAAAATGACACATACATATACACACAATAACCGAGATGCAGGTAGTCGTCTTTTAGAAAGTACAGAAAAGTTCGTCTACTCCAACTTCTGGTATCTTTTTTTTTTTTAAGATTTTTATTTATTTATTTATTTGACAGAGACAGCGAGAGAGGGAACACAGGCAGGGGGAGTGGGAGAGGGAGAAGCAGGCTTCCTGCTGAGCAGGGAGCGGGACGTGGGCTCGATCCTGATACCGATCCCAGGACCCTGGGACCATGACGTGAACCGAAGGCAGACGCTTAACAACTGAGCCACCCAGGCACCCCTGGTATCTCTTTTTTAAAGACAAAGATTTGTTGGGGATGAGGAGAAGCAGTAAAATATGTAGGCTATGTTCTTTTTCTTATTTTTTGTTTACTCAGTCTCTAGATAGATATTTATGGCTTTAGTCACTGGACTACTGAAATGTGGTAGAGAAGAAAGATATGCAAGGTGAACAGGCTTGAAGGGAAGTTTTGTTTCCACAACATTGCATTGAAGTAGTGTGATGGATTGAATTGTTGTGTAGAGAGGGGTGAATTCCGAATTAAACCATAGGCAGCAGACTCAAATAGCTTCAACATGGAGATTAGTATTGTTTTCCCCAAAGCAGAGCTAATCAGCCATAAGAAACATATTTATAGCATTCATGATTTCTGTTGAAGGAATAGTGTAGGAGGTTCTTTGCCCACATGGGCAGGACTTGACCCTTAAGGATATAAGAAGAGTTCCGCTTTGGGCTGACCAGTGACCTAACTCAAACGTCTGTCTCTGTTAATGGCTCTGGAGGATATTTTCCTGAAAGCCTAAGGCAGCTGGACTTTTCAGATGTTTCTTTACTTAAGGATTACTTCCAAATACCATCATGGATTTATCCACCCTGATTTTATCTCAGTCCTTCTTGAACCTGTTTACGTTTTCATTCTGTTCCACTTCTTGAGCTGATGAGTTCTCTAAGTTCCCTAAGCATTGCTCAAAGTCCTGCTTTCTTTTTGATAAAATTGCCTTTAGGTTTCAGGGAGTGCCCCTTTGTTACTTTTACTCTGTGAGTGGGTGAATAAACTCAAGTCAATCATTTCTACCCTTGAGTCTTGTTTCTGCTTCATCCTTTTAGAGCAAGATTTCTCAACCTTGGCAGTATTGACAATTTGGACCAGATACATCTGTGCATTGTAAGAGACTATCCCTTGGGTTGTAGAATGGTTAGCAGCCTTTCTAGCCTCTAACCCCATAGATACCAGTAATAGCCCCCTTCCCAGTCGTGACAACCAAAAACGTCTCTAGACATCACCATGCATGCCTTGGAGGATAAAATTGCCTTCAGTTGAGAACCACTGCTTTAGATGTTTGTCTTTCCCAAACTGCAAAGTTTTGTGCTTTTTGGACAACCATTATAATATGGAGGCTTCTCTATCAAATTGATTGTACTGTGCTTTTCTGGATTTTTTTTTCCAACTCTGGTTAATGTCCATGTTGAATGGCAGTGACAGCTATTTTTATAGCCTCAGTGTTTCAGGTCAGCTGCATCATTTGTGGGTGGCATGAGTGACAGATACCTTGAAATCTTAGAAGTATTTTTTTCTAATTATAAATGCCTTATATGTGTACTGGAAAAATGTGGACAATGGAAAAATTGGGGAAGAATGTTTTTTTATCACCCCAAAATCCATCACTTTAATGTTACTAATGTAACTAATGTTGGTAAATTGGTTTATGGCCTTCATCTGTTTTCTATATATTTTATTTCATGTAATCTCACTGTAAAACCAATTTTTAGAGTGTTTTTTTCCACCTGATGTGTTAACATAAAGTTTTCCCCTTATACCATGTTTAAATGATTGAATGAAATATAATATTAATATGCTTTAATTATTCCTCTTTTGTTTGATAGCCAGGTTTCAGTTATTATTATTATTTTTTTAAGATTTTATTTATTTATTTGACAGAGAGATAGCGAGAGAGGGAACACAAGCAGGGAGAGTGGGAGAGGGAGAAGCAGGCTTCCCACAGAGCAGGGAGCCCGATGCGGGGCTCGATCCCAGGACCCCAGGATCATGACCTGAGTCGAAGGCAGACGCTTAACGACTGAGCCACCCAGGTGCCCCTCAGTTATTATTTTTATTATGGAGTTTTAATGGACATTTTTGTCCATAATTATTTTCTGTGTTTTGGATTATTTTTCAAAGATGAATGTTGGAAATAGAATTCCTGGGTCAAAAGGTGTGAATATGTTTAAAGCAGAGCATCAGATTATGTTTTAAACTGCTGCGTGGCCCCACAGAAGGCAGTGAAAAGGAGCTCCTTGCACTGACCATACATTTCAAAAGTCTGTCTCTTGGGCATATAGAAGGAAATGGCTGTGTTTAAGTTAATCACTTTTCCTTGCCTGCCTGTTCTTCTGTGGGAATATTAATGGGGAGTCAAGTAGCCACCAAACCACAGACTTAGATTCCAGTCCCAAATAATCCCAGTTGGGTTAACTTCCAGACAGTGCTCTTTTAAAAGGGAGTTGCACCCAAGGAAGGCATTTACTTTATACATTTGTATTTTGCCTGGCTTACAGTCACCGTTAAAATAAATCAGCATGCTGTTAATCACTTTGGTTGAGATTATACTAGGAATAAGATCTGAAAACTGCCGTCAAATTACTGTTCCCAAGGGTGCAAGGTGAGGGCTGGTGCACGTTTCATTTCTGCCAAAACAAAGGCATACTCAGTGTGGGAGGTAAGGAAGAAAAGAATGCCTTTATAAAGTCTCTACCCTGAATAGAGGATTAGAAAATAAACAGCTGAATAATATATCCAAATATAAGACATTGAGGTGCATCATGAAGTTACTCCAAGATTGCATTGTATTTATTTATAGTTTTGCTTAACAAAAAATTTTATTCTGAAGTCCTTTGAAAAGTATACCACTTAGTGAAGATTTACATATTGTCTTGAGTAGTATGGGTGCCTAGAAGCAGAACCTGAGACAGTACTTGAACATGTATGATTTATTGAAGGAATGCTCTCAGGAGAAACTGATAAGGGAGTGAGGACAAGAGGGTAGGGAAGAAGGAGCTAAAGTAAGGATGTGGTCTTAGGGAAGTCTAGCCTTATCATGTTTTGGGTAGAGTGGGGGAGGATGTAGAACTGGTTGCTGGCCCCCACCGGGAGGGAGACTGGGGGAGCATAATCCCTGACAGGACTCCTGCGCTTAGTGAGGGGGACAGCTGTGAACCATTAGCAGCCAACAGGCAGTAGCTGGGAGGTGGGTATGTTGGCTAGGTGAAGGGGATGTGGGGGGGGCGGGTGCACCATAGCGTCTGTTACTCTTCCGAATGTTTACTTTGTGCAGGACACTGTGCTAAGACTTGAGAGTAAAAGATGAATGTGACATAGTCCCAGCTTTTAAGATGGTTGTGGTCTAGTGGCAGGGCTGACCATGTAAAGAATATTTACAGTGTAAGCAAGGTGCTTTTTACACTGGCAAAAGCATGCACAGAGACTCAGAAAGCAAAGGAGTGAATAATTGTGGGAGAGGGCTATCTGGAGACCTTCACTGAGGGGATTCAACAAAGAGGTAGGACCAGGTTAGGGGCAAATGGGCTGGTCAGGGTTAACAAAGAAGGAACTGTAGACAGAGGGAAGAGCTCCATGCAAAGGCCGTCAGGTATGAGGTGAGATGTGTTCATGGAATCTCACTGGGCCTAGCATGTGCTGGAGGTAGGGAACAGCAGCTGATGAGGCCTAACAGATTGGAACCAGAATACTGTGGGCCTCCAAGGTCACGCTGAGGAGGCTGGGCTTAGAAGGGCCAGCATTCCTGCTGTCATCCCTCCCAGCCTGCCTAAGGTCTCAGGGTCAACTTGGAGTACCCATTCCTGATATACCTGCCAGCTCTGCCCTCTGGTGGCCATGTGGCTCCAAGCATGTCCCTTAAATGTTTCTGAACCCCAGTTTCCTCATCTGTAAAATGGCTGGTTGATGATGGTGATATTTATAGGACTTTTGTAATTAGAAATAATAAATAAAGACAGATCTAAAGATTTACTATCATTGTGATGCATTTGCTGTTCTTTGTAATTTTCCTACAGTGATTAAAACAGCAGTGCTATCACAGAAATGGACCGACAGATCAATGCACTGTAACAGCCCAAACCCCAAAATTTTGCTTGCTGTGTTTTCTTTTCTAAAAATCATTAACAACCCACTTTCTTATTTCCCAGGACTGGTGTTACTGGTGTTAGTTAATCTGTTTCCTAGACTCTTTACTGATAATGTAAGATTTTTTTGTTTCCATCTTTCATAAAAAGTGATTGTTACTGTAATAGTTTTTAAAAACACAAAATTTTGCAGCTTCTTAAAAATTTGCACCTCCCTTGGTCATGAACAGTTTGATAACCAATAACCAATGGAAACAATGGAAATTACTATATTGTACACCTGAAACTAATATAGCATTGTATGTTAACTAACTGGAATTAAAATAAAAACATAAATACTACATACATAAAAACATAAATAAGAACATTAATTAATCAATTAATTAATGAATGAAAAGAAAATGGGGATACTGTTTTAGCCAAAGTTCCTAAGACCAGAACTTCAGATGAGAGGAATATCTTATCTCACAAGAAGTCATGGATCTCCTGAAACTCAGGGAAGAGGAGAGAGGGTAGGGTCCATGCTCAGTTGGCTTTCTTCACTGAGAGTTTTTGGAGAATATAACTGTTTCTTTTATGGCATATGCTACCTTCAATCCCAGTATGAGTTATCCATCTGGAGGTAATGTTCAATAGACAATTTTTCTATTGCTAACTCTTCTTGACTCTGCCTAAAAATTCTCACTGGTAAAATATTACAATAACTTTTTTTAAAAGATTATTTATTTATTTGACAGATAGAGAGCACAAGTACGCAGAGCAGCAGACAGAGGGAGAGGGAGAAGCAGGCTCTCTGCTGAGCAGGGAGCCCGATGCGGGACTCGATCCCAGGACCCTGGGATCATGACCTGAGCTGAAGGCAGCCCTTAACCAACTGAACCACCCAGGCGCCCCTAAAATGTTACAATAACTTTTAAAGGTCTTTTTAAGCTTTATTGAGGTATAATTTATATACTATAAAATTCATGTATTTTAAGTATACAATTCGGTGAGTTTTGGTGTATTTACAGGGTTTTGCAACCATCACCGCTGTCCAATTTTAGAATATTTCTGTCACCCCCTCTCGCAAAAAAAGCTTCGTGCTCATTTGTAGTCAGTCTGCACTCCCACTCCCAGCCCTAGGCAACCACTGCTTTAGACATTTTGTATAAATGGAATCACATAGTAAGTGATCTTGTGTTTATGGCTTCTTTCACTGAGCGTAATATTTTGCTAAGTTTTTTTTTTACATGTTTTATGTATGTTTTTCATATTATAGCATGTATTAATACTTTGTTCCTTTTTACTGCTGAGTCGTATTCCATGGTATGGATGTACCACAAATTGTTTAACCATTCACCTGTTGAGAGACATCTGGGTTGTTTCCAGTTTGGAGCCATTATGAATAAAGCTGCTATAAACATTTGTGTACAGGTTTTTGTGTGAACATAAATTTTCATTTCTCTGAGCTAAATGCCCAGGAGTGCAATTCCTGGGTCCTATGGTAGTGGCATGTTTAATTTTTAAAGAAATAGCCAAATTGTTTTCTAGAATAGCTGTACCATTTTACATTCCCACCAGCAATGTATGAGTGATATAGTTTCTTCACAACTTCACCATTTGAATTATCACTATTTTTTAGTTCAGTGATTGTGGTCTTAATTTTCATTTCCCTAATGGCTAATGATACTGAGCATCTTTTCATGTGCTTATTTGCCATTCATACTGCTTTTTGATGAAATGTCTGTTCAAGTCTTTTGGACATTTGGATATTCTCCAACCATTTTCTTAAAAGATTTATTTATTTATTTGAGAGAGAGCAGGGGAAGGGGCAGAGGGAAAGAATCTCAAGTAGACTCCTTGCTGAGTATGGGGCCCAATGCGGGGCTCAGGCTCAATCTCATGACCCTGAGATCATGACCTGAGCCGAAATCAAGAATCAAACGCTTAACCGACTGAGCCACCCCAGCACCCATTTTTAACAGAATCATTTGTTCCCTTACTGTTGAGTTTTGAGAGTTCTTTACATATTCTAGATGCAAGTTCATTGTCGGATGTGTGGTTTAAAAGATTTTGTCCTGTTCCATAGCTTGTTTTTGTATCTTCTCAACAAGTCTTTTGCAGAACTAGTTGGGTTTTGGTTTGTTGTTGTTGTTGTTTTTCATTTTGATGGAGGTCGATTTTTCTTTGACAGATCATGCTTTTGGTGTCAGGTCAAAGAACTCTTTGCTTAGCCCTTGATCCTGAAGATTTTCTCCTATGTTTTTCTAAAAGTTTTATAGTTTTACATTTAAGTCCATAATCCATTTTGAGTTAACTTTTGTATAAGGTAGGAGACTTAGGATGAGGTTCATTTTTTTTTTTTTTTTACTATTGTGCCAGTACCATTTGTTGAAAAGGCGATCCTTTCCTCTGTGAATTACTTTTCTACCTTTATCAGAAATCTGTTGGGCATATTTGTGGAGTATATTTACTTTTAATAATGCAAAAATATATTAGGTTGTGGTTGGCAGGATGTCTATGCCCTAATCCCTGGAACCTATGAATATGTTAGGTTACATGGCAAAGGAGAATTAGGGTTGCTAATCAGATGACTTTAAAATAGGGGCATTATCCTGAATTTTCTGGGTGAGCCTGAAGTAATCACAAAGGTCCTTAAAAGTGGAAGAAGGAGGCAGAAGAGAGGGTCAGAGAATGAGGTGTGATGACAGAAGCAGGGTCAGAGACATGCAGTGTTGCTGGCTTTGACGATTGAGGAAGATGGCCAAGATCTAAGGAATGTGAGTGGCTTCTAGAAGATGGAAAAGGCAAGGAAATGGATTCTCTGCTCGAGCCTCCACAAAGGAATGCAACCCCACTGATACCTTGATTTTAGCCCAGTGATACCTGTATCAGACTTCTGACCCACTGAACCGTAAAATAATAAATTTGTGTTGTTTTGAGCCACTGAGTTTGTGGTAACTTGTTACTGCAATAATGAAATACTAATAAATCTATATTTTAGAAAAGCTCCCATTGATAACAGGATTTTAAACATTTGGGCATAGCATTTCTCTGGAAAGTTTACATATATGGAACATCCCAATGATATCAGACAAATGAAGTTCTACTCAATAGGGAATAAGTGCATTCAATAGGAAATAATTAGAAAATATACTACTTTTATTTTTGTTTTAATTTCTGTATTCATTGTGACTTTAAATTACACATTACTTTTTGATATATTTTATATATAATATTTTTTATATTTTGTTACTATTGTTGGTTTTGTTTGCATTTCAGAAGAGCCTTTGAATGTCTTAAGTTTTGCACTAAGGAGCCAGATGTAGCCCCCAGAATTTATATGATAGGAGGGTAACATTCTATTTAAAGAAATAGCCTTCAGGGCACCTGGGTAACTCAGTCGGTTAAGCATCCAACTCTTGATTTCAGCCCAGGTCATGATCTCAGGGTTGGGAAATCAAGCCCTGTGTTGGGCTCTGCATGGGCATGGAGCCTACCTAAGATTCTCTCTCCCTCTGCTGCCCCCCTCCTCCCTCCCTCTAGAAAAAAAATAAAACAAGTTTATAAAAAATAGTCTTCAGCTTTCACAATATATACAAACATTGAATCATTATGTTGTATACCTGAAACTAATTTAGTGTTATATGTCAGTTATACCTCAATTTTTTTTTAAGATTTTATTTATTTATTCATGAGAGAGAGAGAGAGAGAGAAGCAGAGGGAGAAGCAGGCTCCCAAGGAGCAGGAAGCCCGATGCGGGACTCGATCCCAGGACCCTGGGATCATGACCTGAGCTGAAGGCAGACGGTTAGCCATCTGAGCCACCCAGGCACCCAGTTATACCTCAATTTTTAAAAATACTCAGTTGACTTTAACAGTAGGACAAATAGAAATTTGATCAATGATTTTGATACTTGTGCTAATCCTATTAGTTTTTTTAAGAACAGCTTTTATTGAGATATAATTTACATACCATACAGTTCAACCATTTAAAATGTACAACTTCATGATTCTTAATATATTAACTGATACGTGCAACCATCACTGTAGAGCACTTTGAATATCTTATCTACCTTCTGACATCACTGTTTCTGATGAAAGGTCAACTGTTAATCTTATTGGAGTTACCTTATAAGTGAGGAGTCACTTTTCCCTTGCTACTTTTAGGATTTTCTCCTTGTCTGGCTTTCAGCAGTTTTACCATGATGTACGTGTTTATGGATCTCTTTGCAGATGGTAGTGGTAGTGGTGGTAGTATAAATGACTTAGAGTTTGTTGAGCTTCCTGAATGTGCAAATTAATTTTTTTCAGTAAATTTGGAGATTTTTCAGCCTTAATTTTTTTTTTTTAAGATTTTATTTATTTGACAGACACAGTGAGAGAGGGAACAACAAGCAGGGGGAGTGAGAGAGGTAGAAGCAGGCTTCCCCGCGGAGCAGGGAGCCCGATGCGGGGCTCGATGCCAGGACGCTGGGATCTTGACCTGAGCCGAAGGCAGACGCTTAACGACTGAGCCACCCAGGCGCCCCAGCCATAATTTTTTTAAAGATTTATTTTTTTGTATAATTCTTTTTTTTTTCAAGATTTTATTTATTTACTTATTTGACAGAGAGAGACACAGTGAAGAGAGGGAACACAAGCAGGGGGAGTGGGAGAGGGAGAAGCAGGCTTCCCGCGGAGCAGAGAGCCCGATGCGGGGCTCGATCCCAGGACCCTGGGATCATGACCTGAGCCGAAAGCAGACACCCAACGACTGAGCCACCCAGACGCCCCATGTATAATTCTTTTTTAAAAATATTTTATTTATTTATTTATTTGATAGAGCTTGCACAAGCAGGGGGAGCTGCAGACGGAGAGGGAAAAGCAGGCTCCCCCCTGAGCAGGAAGCCTGATGTGGAGCTCGATCCCAGGACCCTGGGATCATGACCTGAGCTGAAGGCAGACGCTTAACCGACTCAGCCACCCAGGCACCCCAAGATTTATTTTGGAGAGGTGGGGGGGTTGGGCAGAGGGACAGAGAGAATCTCAAGCAGACTCAGCGCTGAGCTCAGAGCCTGATGCGGGGCTTGATCTCACGACCCTGAGATCATGACCTGAGCTGAAGTCATGAGTTGGACACTTAACCTACTGAGCCACCCAGGCGCCCCAGCCATAATTTTTTTTAATATTTTTTCTGCTCCTTTCTCTCTCCTTTCCTTCTGGTACTCCCATATATGTTGGTACACTTAATGGTGTCCCATATTTCTCTGAGGTTTTATTCATTTTTCTTCATCTTTTTTCTCTTCTGTTCTTTGGCTTGCATAGTCTCTTTTGATCTATTTCAGGTTCACTAATTCTTTATTTTTCCAGTTCAAATCTGCTGTTGGGCCCCTTTAGTGAATTTTTTCATTTCAGTTATTGTACTTTTCAATGCCAGAATTACCATTTGATTCTTTTTTATGCTTTCTACCTCTTTATTGATAGTCTTACCTTCCTTTACTTCTTTTTTTACCTTCATTTCTTTTTTTAAAATTATTTAAGATTTTATTTATTTATTTGACACAGAGAGAGAGGGAGAGCACAAGCAAGGGGGAGTGGCAGGCAAAGGGAGAGGGAGAAGCAGTGCTGAACAGGGAGCCCGATGCGGGACTCGATCCCAGGACCCTGAGATAATGACCTGAGCTGAAGGCAGACACTTAACCGACTGAGCGACTGAGCCACCCAGGCGCCCCCTTCCTTTATTTCTTTAATGATGGTTTTTTTTTGTTTTCTGTTTTGTTTTTTTTAGCTCTTTGGACATATTTATATGGCTAATTTGAAGTCTTTACCTGTCAAATCTGATATCTGGTTGCTCTCACAGGCAGTTTCTGTTACTTTTTTGTCTGCTTTGTAGGTTATACTTTCCTGTTTCTTTGTATGTCTCATAATTTTTTGTTGGAAACTGGACATTTTAGATAATATAATGTAGCAACACTGGGTACTGGCATCGCACCCCCGCCCAGGGCACTTTGTTATTTGCTTATTTCTTTAATGACTGGCTAGATTATTTTACTAAAGTCTATTTACTCCACTTTTTTTTTTTGAGGGGCAGAGGAGGTGGGGGTAGAGGGAGAGCGATAAAATCTTAAGCAGCCTCCACGTCCAGCACAGAGCCCTGACACGGGGCTCAATCTCACTACCCTGAGATCATGACCTGAGCCAAAATCAAGAGTCAGACACTTAACCAACTGCGCCACCCAAGTGCCCCTATTTACTCCCCATTTTTGCCCTGCAGTGTAAGTCTTGTTGTTTCTTAGGGGTGCAGCCTTTGTTATGCCCCAGTCACCCTGGGATGACTTTGGTTTTGGCAGGGCTCTTTTTGACTTTTCCCTCACCACACCACACTGTTAAGCTGAACTGGCTGATTGCTCTGTTGTTTTTAATACCCTGGGACATAAATTGTTCTACAAACTGATCCAGTCAAACTAGAGCTCCTTCAAAGGGATAGTTCCTAAGATCAGTATTTGAGATTTTTTTCTGACCCCAGGATTGTTCCTCCCAGCCCTCTCTTTCCCTGGTTCTCCAGCATGCTAGCCAGCCTAGGCTTGAACTTCTCCACACTCGGTTGCAAATGAAGTCAACTCCCAATGGGGAGAGATTTCGAGCCCTCTCCTCTATGGTCTACTTCTCCCCCTGGGCAAAGTCTCTGAGCCACAGCGCTAGTGTAGAGGGTGGGGACAATGATGTATTTCCCTCTGAGTGGTAGCCCCAGGTCTCCTAGGTTTGCCTCTCCTCATGTAGAACCCCCACTCGATGAGCTGGAGTCAGGGCAGTTGGAGCCTCAGTATTCTTGGTGGCACCACAGCCAAGGTATAGCCTCCATCCCAGAAGAAGGAAGGCCCAACCTCTCAGCTACTCTTGTCTGGAACTTAACCTCAGCAACAGGTAGCTGGGGCGGGATGAAAAATGCTGTCATCCTGCTCCTCCCAGGAGGAAAGCCTTACACCTGGGAGCTGAGGGAGAGGGAGCTCTGTGTTCTTGGCTGCACCAGTCTGGTATGAAATCTGTGCTGGGAGAGGTCCAAATACCACAAATTCTTTCTCACTGAGTTTTAGTAGATTTTCTTCAATAAATGCGTCTTCATTTGCTGTATGCCCATAAAGCCATTGCTAGAGACTTTAAATGAATAGCTCTTTGTTTCTTTTTAAAGTAATTTTCACCAGTTTCACTGGGGAGTGGGTTGGTGAAGCTCTTCACACTGTCATGCCAGAAGTGGAACTTTGTTAGCTTTTTAACACAGTTTTGTTTCTGTTCCCCGTAATTGCTCACAATGGCCTTGTACTAGGGTTTCTATCTCCTTTGTAGATTCTGAGTGGCTCA
The DNA here is from genome assembly GCF_029215605.1 of Mirounga angustirostris. Taxonomy (NCBI): domain Eukaryota; kingdom Metazoa; phylum Chordata; class Mammalia; order Carnivora; family Phocidae; genus Mirounga; species Mirounga angustirostris. The sequence continues at coordinate 40,740,134 of NW_026991719.1, forward strand.
AAGGCAGTAGCTCTGACCTTTATTCCTTGTGGAATCATGATCGCCTCTAATAGCATTTTGTATACTGTGGCACATAGAAGACTGTCAGTTACTCATTGTATCACTGTCTTTTCTAGTTCATTTCTTCAGTACTTGCTTTGTAACTTGGAGTGCCTTCCATTTTTCTATACTCTAGTGCTGGTGTGTTTCCAGAAAAGTTGTGCCTCTTTTTTATCTGCCATTGGCCACACATACACAAGGAAGGGCACTTAAGTTTTAAGTTTTAGTCAAACCCATTATACATTTTTCACAATATTAGGAGCTTTCTTTTTTTTTTTTAAGTGCTGATGATCTCTCTTTTTTTAAGATTATATTTATTTGTTCATTTGAGAGAGAGAGCACATGTGAGCAGGGGGAGGGGCAGAGGGGGAGGGAGAGGAAGAGGGAAAGGATCCCAAGCAGACTGTGCACTGAGTGCAGAGCCCTACATGGGGCTCAATCTCAGGACCCTGAGATCAGGACCCTGAAACCAAGAGTCAGATGCTTAACCAACTGAGCCACCCAGGCACCCCTATAGGCAAAAATGGGGAGTAAACAGGGGCACCTGGGTGGCGCAGCTGGTTAAGTGTCCGACTCTTGATTTTGGCTCAGGTCACCAGTGAAACTGGTGAAAATTACTTTAAAAATCTTTCTTGTGGTATGTGTGTGTGCGTGTGTGTGTGTGTATAAATTTTAAATTAGGCTAGTTGTTTGGGGGATAGGGGCAGGGAGAAAGAAAGGGAAAAAGGGCAGACAGAAAAGCAGTATGGGGGCGCCTGGGTGGCTCAGTTGGTTAAGCAACTGCCTTCGGCTCAGGTCATGATCCCGGAGTCCTGGGATCGAGTCCCACATCGGGCTCCTGGCTCAGCGGGGAGCCTGTTTCTCCCTCTGATCCTCTCCCTTCTCATGCTGTTTCTCTCTCCCTCGCTGTCTAATAAATAAATAAAATCTTTAAAAAAAAAAAAAAGAAAAGCAGTATGGTTGTGCTCTTAAAGGTGGGACATGCCTCATTTGTTCTTTCTTCAGCCAACTATATCTCATGCCTTTTGACCTTGGTCCTTGACAGCTCTGCCTTGCAAATGCTTTTTCCTTTCCTGCTCCTCCCCTACTGGGGTTCCCTAGCTGGTGATGGCCACATGGCTACCCACTTTTGTTTGGGTGGACAGTGGTCATGTGGCCCCCTCTGAGGCAGCCAGTTCTGGACCATTGATACAATGCTGCTTGGGCATACTCCTAAGGCTCATATGTGGCCTCCTCAGTCTTTATTACCCTCCGTGTTGGAGAATTTGATAGTATCCTTCTCCCATCACTGTCATTTGAGAATATTTTTGGCAGAAATAATTTGATTTGTGTGATTTGCCTGCTGCTGCTTCTTGGGATCTATAGGGCAGTGTGACTGCCTTTGAAACGGATGTGTGTGTGTGTTGACTGTTTTATTCAGTGTTGTTCTCTTTCCCAGGATGCTCCAGGATGAAACGCCATAGAACACTCAGCAGCAGTGACAGTTCAGACGAGAGTGAGTAGAACCGGCCAACCGTTGGTAACTGTGTATCTATACCCTTTGAGGGTTTATTCTTTGACTTGAAGACAAGCTGTTTCATGTTTCTTTCAGTGGTTAAAAAATAGCATATCTAGGAAGGAAAGCTTAGGGTACTATTTATCTTATTCATTTAAATTTCATTAGAAATAGGTGGGAAAATTGTGGGGGTTTTTTGTGGCATATAGCATTTTGTTGTTTACTTTTCATTTACCAAAACAACAAAAGCCAAATCTAATAATGATTTAACAGTACTTTTCTAGAAAGGACAAAAAGTATGAGAGCATAAATTATAGGCCCTACAATTCCAATTGTAACTAGGTATTAAATGTTTGACTGGGTGAATCATCATTTGTAGCATTTGGGGGAGGGCTGAAGGATACACAGATTACTTGCCTCACATTTTTAGTTTTTCCAGTTGCTTTTGCAGATACTTTTTCTCCAGGTGGAATGTGAATCATATTGTTTCAAAATGTTGTGAAGTATGACTACACCAAATCAAACCTCCTCAGCATTAGCACTGTTGAAGCTTTTACATGCTGGGAGGTCATCTATAAATGTCGTTAAACACCATTATGAGTCTTTCTTGATTGCAATTTAACTGTTTTCTTCAGTGGTATGAGATGACTGTGCTCTTCTCCATCATACCTTTCATATTCTCTTGGATGACATTTAGTTTTGTGACATTTAGTAATATTAGCAAGTCTCAGTATTTTTTGTCTAATTATCTTTTGCAGGTCCTTCCACTTCCTTTACTTCTGGCTCAATGTATAGGAGCAAGTCAAGAATTCCAAATGAACACAAGAAGCCTGCTGAGGTGAGATCAGATATTTAATTTTTAGACTTAAAAAAAATAGATAGCTGCCTTCTGCCTACATACTTACAATGGCCAAATCTTAGAGATGTGAGGATTAAACTATGTGCCAAGGGATAGACTTGTTTTCTTATGAATTTTTTTGGTTTTTAAGAAAGAATCCGTTTTCTTATCCCTTTGGGAAAACAGTAATCATCACACCGATTTCATTTTGGTGATGACATTTAGGTGCCTGGCTTTAGAATATAAGGCCTCCCCTAGCCAAGAAGTCAAAGGGAGCCAGACTTGGGGAATTGGGAAAGACCCAGAGATCTGGCCTTGATTGGAAAGAGCTAAGTTGGCAGGTGGAAGGCAGTGCAAGTAGGGATTGATGGGAAGATTATGGATGGAGAGGGGAAAGAGAGGTTGAAGATCTGAGCTATGGGCTTTGAGGGGTCTTTATAGACTTCAGAGTGCTGCCAGCCCAAAGAAAATAAATCATTCCTTGTGAGGCTGGTCATCCTCTTTTTTAAAAAAAGATTTTATTTATTTGAGAGAGAGAGAGAGCATGAGAGAGAACATGAGAGTGGGGGAGGGGCAAAGGGAGAGGGAGAAGCAGAGTCCCTGCTGAGCAGGGATCCTGACTCGGGGCTCAATCCCAGGACTCTGGGATCATGACCTGAGCTGAAGGCAGACGTTTAACCAACTAAGCTACCCAGGTGCCCTGAGGCTGGTCATCATCTACCCCAAGGGAAGCAAAATGCCAGGGTTGCACTTGGACTTGGTAATGGTTTTGCGGATCCTATAGACTTTCCTCTATGATAATTAAATGATGAAAACTGACATTGTGTGTCTTCACTTCTGTGAGAGACTTCTTTAGCTGCAAAGGAAAAGGAGTGTATTAGTTAACTATTGCTACATTACAAATAATCACAAAACTAGTGGCTTAAAGCAGCAAACATTTATTATCTCAGTTTCTGTGAGTCAGGAGTCTGGGCACAGCATACCTAGGTTCTCTGTTCCAGGTCTTTCAAGGCTGCAATCAGTATGCTGACTGGGCTATGTTCTGGAGGTTCTACTAGGGAAGAATTCACTTCCACGCTCATTCAGGTTGTTGGCAGAATTCATCTCCTTGCAGCTACAGGACTGAGATCCCTGGTTTTTGCTGGCTTTTGGTGGAAGAATACCCTCTGCTCATAGAGACTGCTCCTAGTTTTTTGCCATATGGCCTTCTCCATACATCCTCTCAAAACATGGCAGCTTACTTTTTCAAAGTCAACAAGGGGAGAATCTTTTGCTCCAGTCTGCTAAGACTGAGTCTTTTTTTTTTTTTTAAGATTTTATTTATTTATTTGACAGAGAGAGACACAGCGAGAGAGGGAACACAAGCAGGGGGAGTGGGAGAGGGAGAAGCAGGCCTCCCGCCGAGCAGGGAGCCCGATGAGGGGCCCGATCCCAGGACCCTGGGACCATGGCCTGAGCTGAAGGCAGACGCCCAACGACTGAGCCACCCAGGTGCCCCAAGACTGAGTCTTATATAGTATAACACAATCATGGGAGTGACATCCCATCACATTTGCCACATTACATAACCTAATCAAGGAATTGACATTCCATCACATTTGACATGTTCTATTGGTTAGAAGCAAGTCACAGGTTCCACCTACCCTCACACAAGATGGGGCAGGGAGCGCGTTGCTTTAGGGTGTCATCCAGAGAGAGCATTTCTCTCTCTCTTTCTCAGAGGTCACTTTTCATTTCCATCTGGTCACTTTTCATTTCCATCTTTTGCTTAAGATCTTTCTGGGCACAGTAAAATATCAGAGTGTGTTTATATGTGTCTGTTTCAAGCAGAAATACTTAGGGAATAAAATGCACATAAACAGGAACAGAGCAAATTTCCCATCTATCCAGAGGAGGCTTTGACTATAGAATGGTGAGAAAGAAATTTTGCTACTTTTCCATTTAGGACAGCCAGTCCTAGAACATAAAGTGACTCAGTAGCTTTGGGTCTTAAGTCCTGATGCCTCTAGTTCAGTGAGAATAGCAGTCTTTTGTTGCAAGGGATAGGGGACCTGGGCTACTGGAAACAAATTTTTTACTTTATATTTCACATTCTGTTATAAAAGAGAGAACCTAATATTGTAGAACAAAACTAGCTTTGGCATTAGAAGAGAATGATTGCATGTTTTGCCTTGCTGGCTTATTTCATCTCTCTGAAATAATTTGTTTTGTCATTATAACATGGGACATTATCACAGCTACCTCTCATAGCTACCATTTATTGAAATTTTATGTGCCAAGAGCTTCATATTAGACAATCTGATTGTTTCCCAAAATTAAGCAATTATAATAATCTCCTTGGGTGCTTCCTTCATTTAAGAAATTTTTTATTAATGTCAGTATGGACTCATGTACATTTATTTTATACTTGAGGCTATAATCCAATACTACATAATTTATTGTGTTGCTCAAATTGTTTCATAAATCGGTGAAATCATCTCATATTTTTCTCTTCAATTCCATTGATTTCTGTTCTTAGTTTTATTATTTTCTTTCTTCTTGCTTTAGGTTTACTTTGTTCTTTTTCTAGATTCTTGAAGTGGGTGCTTCGGCTGTTTGAGACTTTTCCTCCTTTTTTTTTTTTTCCTCTTTTCTAATGTAAGAATTTTAGTTTTATAAATTTCCCTTTAATTTTTTTAAAGATTTTATTTATTTGAGAAACAGAGAGAGAAAGAGTGAATGCGAGCAGGAGGGAGCGGCAGAGGGAGAGGGAAAAGCAGGCTCCCTGCTGAGCAAGGAGCTTGATGCAGGGCTCAATCCCAGGACCCTGAGATCATGACCCAACCTGAAGGCAGATGCTTAACCAAAGGAGCCACCCAAGCACCCCTATAAATTTCCCTTTAAACACTTCTTTAGCTGCATCCCATTAATTTTGATATGTTTGTTTTCATTTTTATCCAGTTCAGTGTATTTTTTATTCTTCTTAAGACTTCGTCTTTGACCCATGGCTTATTTAGAAGTATGTTGTTTCGTTTCCAAGCACTTGGAGACTTTCCTGCTATCTTTCTGTTATTGATTCTAGTTTGAATCCAATTTTGATGGAGAACATTATTTCTCCAATTTCACTTATTTTACATTTGTCAAGGTTTGTTTTATGGCTAAGGATATGGTTTTTTCTTAGTAAATGTTTCATTTTATAGTACTTGCAAAGACTGTGTATTATGCTGTTGTTGGGTCCTACTGGTTGACAGTGTTCTTCTGTATCCTCACGGATATTCTACCTAATAGTTTTATCAGTTGTTTAGAGAGGGCTGTAGCAGTCTCCAACTGTAATTATGGATTTGTGTATTTCTCCTCTCCATTCTGTCAGTTTTGCTTTATATATTTTGAAGCTTTTTTGTTAGGTGCTTACATATTTAGGACTGCTATATCTTGGTGAATTTAGCATCATTTAATGTCCCTCTTTGTCTTCGATGATTTTGTTTGCTGTGGAGTCTGCACTATCTAATATTAATATAGTTAGTGGCTTTCTTTTGATTCATGTTAATATTGTATATTTTTCCATCCTTTCACTTGTAACATATGTATGATTATATTTGAAGTGAGTTTCTTATAGATGACATATAGTTGGGTGATTTTTTTATTTTTATTTTTTTTATTTAAAGATTCTATTTATTTATTTGACAGAGAGATAGACAGAAGAGCACAAGCAGAGGGAATGGCAGAGGGAGAGGGAGAAGCAGGCTCTGCACTGAGCAGGGAGCCTGATGCGGGACTCGATCTCAGGACCCTGGGATCATGACCTGAGCCGAAGGCAGACGCTTAACCATCTGAGCCACCCAGTCACCCTAGTTGGGTCATTTTTTTAAAAAGATTCGTTACTTGAAAGAGAGCACGAGTGAGGGGCGGGGCTGAGGAAGAGGGAGAGAGAATCTCAAGCAGACTCCCTGCTGAGCGCCAAGCCCGATGCAGGGCTTGATTCCACGACCCTGAGCTCATGACTTGAGTAGAAATCAAGAGTTGGACGCTCAACCCCCTGAGCCACCTGGGTGCCCCTAGTTGGGTCATTTTTTAATCCACTCTTTCGGTATCAGGAATAAGGGAAGAATAAGAATAAAAATATGGGTAAATATAATAAACTATCCTTCTCTTGAGTTTTATAAATGTTTGTTGGTTGAAGCAAAAATTACAACATTGTCTAGTACAGTTCTCAAAGTATGTAGAGAGAATATTTAAGACAATTATACTATAAAGGTGGGGGGGTGGATAAATGAACCTGGATGGTGGTAAGGTTTCTTTCCTTTTCTTGAGGCTATAATAGATTAAAATCTTTAAAAAAATTAAAGGGAAATTTATAAAACTAAAATTCGTACATTAGAAAAGAGGAAAAAAAAAAAAAAGGAGGAAAAGTCTCAAACAGCCGAAGCACCCACTTTAAGAATCTAGAAAAAGAACAAAGTAAACCTAAAGCAAGAAGAAAGAAAATAATAAAACTAAGAACAGAAATCAGTGGAATTGAAGAGAAAAATATGAGATGATTTCACTGATTTATGAAACAATTTGAGCAACACAATAAATTATGTAGTATTGGATTATAGCCTCAAGAAAAGGAAAGAAACCTTACCACCATCCAGGTTCATTTATCCACCCCCCCACCTTTATAGTATAATTGTCTTAAATATTCTCTCTACATACTTTGAGAACTGTACTAGACAATGTTGTAATTTTTGCTTCAACCAACAAACATTTATAAAACTCAAGGATAGTTTATTATATTTACCCATATTTTTATTCTTATTCTTCCCTTATTCCTGATGTCCCAACATTCCTTTTGTTCATTTCCTTTCTGTTTAAAGAACTTCCTTTAGCCATTCTTTTAGGGTAAGTCTGCTGGTGATCAGTTCTGTTAGTTTTCCTTCATTGGAGAATGTCTTGGTTTCACCTTCATTCCTGAAGGATATTTTCACTTGATATAGAATTCTGGTTTGACAGTACTTTTCTTTCTGCACTTGAAAAATGTGCTACTTTCTTCTGGCCTCCATGGTTTCTGGTGAGAAATCTGCTCTCATTCAAATAGTTGCTCCCCTGTAGGTAATCAGTCATCTCTTTTCCAGTTGCTGTCAAGATTTTTCTTTGTCTTTATTCCCAAAGTTTGATTATGATGTGCATGGGCATGGATTTCTTTTGGTTTATGCTGTTTGGAGTTTGATCAGCTTCTTGAATCTAGGTTTGTATCTTCTGCCAATTTGAGGATGTTTTCAGCCATTATTTCTTCATCTATTTTTTCAGCTCCACCTTCTTTCTCCTTTTGCAACTTCAAATGCATGAATGTTAGATCTTTTGTTATTTCCCCACAGGTCCCTCAGACTCTTCTTTTTTTTTCAGTATGTATTCTTTCTTTTGATCAGATTGGGAGTTTCTTTTGTTCACAAATTCTTTTTATTGTGTTAATTCCATTCTTCTATTGAGCCTATCCCATGAGTTTGTCATTTCAGTTATTGTATTATTCCATTTCAGATTTTTTATTTGGTTATTCTTTACATCCTCTATCTGCTGAAACTTTCCATTTGTCTCAAAAGTGTTTGTAATTTCTTACTGAAGCATTTTTATGATGGCTGCTTTAAACCCCTTGTCAGATGATTCCAACATCTGTGTCATCTCAGTGTTGGTGTCTATTGACTGTCTCTTCTCATTCCCAGTTCTTAGTATGATGAGTGATTTTCTATTATATTCTGGACTTTTTTGGTATTATATTATCAGACAGTAAGTCTTATTTAAATCTGTTTTAGCAGGCCTCTGTAGTAACCAGGCCAGTGGGGAGGTGGGGCACTGACTCTGTACCACCAGTTGCAGAATTCCTAGGCTTCCCATCTTAACTTCTGTTAGTCTCTAGGAAGATAGTTCCATTATCTCTCTGGGACAGGAGAGGGGTGTCTCCCTTCTACTTGGTGGGGGTGGAAATCCCCACCCTGTTGCCTCTACTGATAGCAGCAGGGGTGGTGGTGGTGGTGGTAAGGAGTACTGCATTACTCATGGGTGGTGGTGACAGTCCAGGCTCCCTACCCAGTCTGTGCTGATCCCACATTAAGGAGGAGGGATACTTTGTTATTGTTGGGTGGGAGTGGATGTCAGGGCCTCTAAGGTGATGTCCACTGATGCCACAACAGTTGCCCTTTTCAAAAAAAAAACCACTTTATACATCTTTTATGAAATATAATTCTTAGACCATACAGTTCATCTACTTAAAATGTGTAATTTAGTAGGTTTTAGCCTAGTCACAGAGTTGTATAACCGTAACTACAGTCTAAATGTGGAATTTCATCACCCCAGAAAGAAACCCTCTACCAATTAACAGTAACTCCCTAATTCCCCGACTCCCAGCCCCTGGCAACCACTAATCTAACTTCTGTCTCTGTGGATTTGCCTGTTCTGGACATTTCATATAAATGGAACCATACAATATACAGCCTTTTGTGTCTGGCTTCTTAAACTTAGCATAATGTTTTCAGGGCTCATCCATGTTGTAGCATGTGTCAGTAGTTCATTTATTTTAATGACTGAATGATATTCCATTGTATGGGTATATCACATTTTATTATCCACTCATTAATTAATGGACATTGGGGTTGTCTCCATCTTTAGAGTATTATGAATACTATGAACATTCATGTACAAGTTTCTGTGTGGACATATGTTTTCAGTTGTCTTGAGTATACACCTAGGTGTGGAATTGCTGAGCCATATGGTAACCCTAGTTAACCATCTGAAGAAATACCAGGCTGTTTTCCAAAGGGGCTTCATCAGTTTATACTCCCACTACCAGTGTAAGAGAGTATTTGAAATGTGTTACTGCTGTGGGCACCAGAGACTTCCTTCTAATTCTTCTGGTGACTTTGTTTTTGTCTCCTGTCTTGGATTAGAATCTTCCCTTTGTGCTTGTCCTCAGAGAGATTCTGTCTTTTGCAGCTCTCCCAGTATAAGCCATAGTTATTATCACTGGAGGCTTTAGCATGGTGGTAGAGTACTAGGGAACGAACCTTCTGATTACTCTCAGTCCTTGAGATGTGTGGTGGTTCTGTTTCTGGGGGTGAGATGGGGAAGTGGACTTTAGGGGTAGGGCTTTTTTTTTGTCCCTGCCTCCTATTCCCCTGTCTGCCTGTAGCCAGTATCTTCTGGTATGCTCAGTCTCTGTCCTTAAGGTTCTCCCTCCTCTAGATTAAGGCTTTTTTCCCTTGTGTAACACAGGGAGGCTGAGCTTGGGTGCTTTGCCCTTCTTCCCAGCACTAGTGAAATTACACCAGTGCCCTCACCTGATAGCCTTCCCATGCAGGTGAAGCTTTTTGTTTGTTCAGTAAGAGAGCCAGGACACAGAGCACCACGGACTCAGACAGCACCACTTGAAGTGGGGGGGCCTTCTCCAGGTTTTCCACCATCTTCCCTATAAGAGCCTAGTTGGGTTTCTAGAGAAAAAGCTTACAAGAGGGTTGGAACCCCCTCTTACTATAGCCCTCAGGAACTTCATTCTTTCTTGGTTGTCCTCACTTTGCCCCCAGCAATTTGTCAAAAGTTCTGGGTTAAATGTTCCTGCTGTGGCTTCTGCCCCAGGTAAGCAAAAGCTCCTGTCCTTGTGTCTCCCTGCAGGCGTGTTCATCCTTCCTTGAGTTGGCCATTTGTCCCACGACTCATTTCTCTAAAGGGTTCATGAAAAAATCATTAATTTGCTCCCTATCTTGCCTTTTTCTTCTTGTAAGGATGGGAGTTTCTTTTTTTCTGACTGAAACCTTTTGTTTGTAATGGGAGTTTGTCACTGAAATGCAGTGTAAATGATTGTTTTCACTGGGGCTTTATCAGCTGCATTAATAGGTACGTATTTTCTTCGATGTTTAGTGCTTCATTGGTATTCTTGTTTATGCCTACCCCTGATTTATCCTCTAGAGAAGAGTTTTTGGGGTGTGTGAATTCCACGTATGGTTCAGGGGCTTTGGTAGTTTCTGCAAATTGTATACAGGCTTTTGAGGGTATGTTTTTAATGTGTGTTTGTATGTATGTGTATGCTAGTGCCTTCATGTGATTCTCAAAAGGGCGCATACTCTTAGAGACGTTTTTCAAAAGCCATTGCCCTAGAAAAAGCACATAGTACTAGACTAATTTGAATGTATTAAAAAGTCTTCTATTCTTTCTCAAAAGCCAGGATATTTTCACATACATTAGTCCGACTGGTCTATAAAACATAACCTATCTTAAAGGATTGGTGGCGGGCGCCTGGGTGGCTCAGATGGTTAAGCGTCTGCCTTCGGCTCAGGTCATGATCCCGGGGCCCTGGGATCAAGTCCCGCATCGGGCTCCCTGCTCAGCAGGGAGCCTGCTTCTCCCTCTGCCTCTCTCTCTCTCTGTCTCTTATGAATAAATAAAATCTTTAAAAAAAAAAAAAAGGATTGATGGCATATCATCTGTAGTTCCATAGTCTCATTTATAATGTCTAAGACTTTCATAGCAACAGAGTCAAAGCTCACATATTTTAACTTGGAAGAGAACACTGCAATACTCTGAAATAGAGCCTGTATTTCTAACATGCTTGATTATTTGGTTTTCTGACCTGCAGGAGATAAAAACTACCAAGCTTGCAAATGCACACTTACTGTACAAAAAAGGGATAGTGAGGGATGGGAGAAAAACCTACAAAGTAAACCTCAGATGTCATCTCTTGTGTGAAAATTGCCCAGATCTCCAACTCAGACTCAATTGCTCCCCCTCCTCCATCACCGGGATGCACCACCTCTGTTGGGTAGTGGGTAAGGGAGGTAATCAAACCTACCTAAGTTGCCCAAAAGTACATTGCTTTATGGTAATTGATGTTTCAGTTGATGTCACCGCAAAGCCATCAAAAATGTCCTGTTTGTTCTTTGTAAGAAAACTGAGAATTATTTTAAGCTATTTGAAAAATATTTCTGTGAAAAAATATTTACATGATCTTTAAAGTTTTAAACTTAGAAATTGAATAAGCTTTGCTCCTCTGGAGAAATTAACGTGGGACAAGTTTGTATTCTTTGCTAGGTTTTCTCTGCTTTAAGTGGTTGATTCTTTTAGGTAACCTGAACATCTTTTTTTTTTTTTTTCCATCTTAAGATTGTATAATTCTAAGAAAATCACTTACAGTTAATTCCTTTTGATTGAATATAGTTACTACATTTGCAGCTGTTTTTTGGTGCTGTTGGGATGACACATCTGTTTGTGGTCATTTATGTATAGTTTCATATTTAAGTGACTGTGAATCAGAACTAATCCGTTTCTCTGCTACATTCACATGAACCAGACAGTTTTCCCTTTTGTGTCATACAGGAAGTAAATGTTTTGACTTTTCCTCTAAAAAATGTCACAGAAATGTTCAGACTAGCTATGCTTTAACAAACTGCCCACTGAGAGATGTTAATGAAAGCAGTAAAAGCCAGAGCTGTCCATGAAGGACATTTTCATTTTGTGGCTCTGGCAGGTTAAGCATTGATATTCTAATTGATTCATAGTGAGGCCTCCTTTGTTTCTGCATGCATCTGAGGGGCCAAGATGTACATGCACTGTTGGACTTGGCATAGCTTCTGGGCTGTATGTTAGCCTGTGAATCCCCTCTTTGACCATAAATGAACAGATATCTGGTAAGTACAAAGCTTTTTTGTTTCAGAAACTTTTGGGGAAACTACCAGTGCATATAAAATAGGCACACAATTAAGAACTTGTAAAACTTCTCAACTTCATTACCTAGGTCAATGTCAACATCTAGAGCCTTCATTCATAATCTTTAATTTAGCGTCAAATGCCATGTTTTATTTTGTGAAGTTTCTGCACTACCTTGTGGCCTATAGAGTTGGCTAGAGTTTTTGATGGGCCTCTTGCTTGGGAATCCTATCTTTGGGAGCTAAACCATGCACGTTTTAGTTGAGCCATGAACTCACATCTCCTTTATCCCATCAGTAATTACTTTTATGGACTAGATAGATAGGAGAACTTAGCTGTATACTTCTTTCTGCTTTTAGAGGTAAAGCTGAGACTATGATGATGATGATGGTAAAATAATAACCACAGCTAGAATTTATTTAGCAATTACCATGAGCCTAATACCATGCTAAGCCCTTTACATGACTTGAGCCATTTAATTCTTAAAACAACCTCTATGAGGTGTTGTTGTTATCCCCATTTTACAGATGAGTAAACTGAGACACAGAATTTAAATAATTTGTCCCAAAGTGGTTGGTGAAACCAGTAGACCAATTTGGGTAGTGTGTCCCTGGGCCCATATTCCTTTCTTTAAAGATTTTTAATTTCATTTTTGACTGTATAAGACATTTGCCTGGTTCAGACATCTAACTGTGACACAAAACACATTCAGAGAGATCTAGCTTTTGTCTTTCTCTCCTCACTGTTTTCTCCCCCACTCCCAGAGGTAGCCATTTTTTAAAAAAAGCTTTTGGTTTATCCTTTTATTGTTTCTTTATGAAAATACACAAATATGTGCATATGTGTATGCCACCGTATGTGTATAGAACTCACACCTCTCTACCCAGGATACATTAACGCTATTTTGTTTGCCTGTATTCTTTTTTTAAAAAAACCCAAATTCCTTTTCTTATGAAAAGCAGATTCATGAGACCAGTTTGGTAAATATATTTCATATCACTTTGCAGATATCTGCTTGAGTACTGAACTTACATTCCTATCCCTTCTTCAGCATTTTATGTTCTGCCTCATGCTTGGGATGTTTCTACAGCAAGATAAAGCAGACTCTTGTGCTCTGCCTTGAGTAAAAGTGCTTCTCTAGAAACCTTGGATTTGATGCTATTTAATCTGGCTATGTTATAAAATTGAAATCAGGCTTATCATATAGGTCTGCTGTTTTTCTCTAAAGGTGGAAGGAAAATTATAATAGTCATTAGATCTAGCCTTCATTCTTCATTTTAAGAAAAATAGGTCTGAATTGATTGGTGTTCCTGCCATCTGAGGTTTCCCAGACTTCACAGAATGTCTGTTCCCTGGAGATTTGGTATTTCTGAAGCTGTGGACAAGGGCCAGATTTCACTGGCCTCTGCTTTTATATGTCTTTGTCTAGAGTCTTCAAGTTACTCTTCTGTTTGGTAAACATGTGTATTAGTTTCCTAGGGCTGCTGTAACAAATTACCACAAACTGGCTGGCTTAAAACAACCGGAATTTATTTTCTCACAGTTCTGGAGGCCAGAAGTCCAACATTGGCTAGGCTGTGCTCCCTCCCAAGACTTTAGGGGAGATTCCATCCTTTGCCACTTCCAGGTTCTGATGACTGTCAGCATTTATTGACTTGTGGATCAGTGAGTCACTCCAGTCTGTCTCCATGGTCACACTGCCTCCTCCTTTTCTGTCTTAAATCTCTCTCTGCCTTTCTTTTGTAAGGATACTTGTCATTGGATTTAGGACCCACCCAGATGTTCTAGGATGATCTCTTCACCTTAGAATCCTTAAATTATTTATATCTGCAAAGATCCCTTTTCCAAATCAGGTAACATTCATAGATTCCAGAAATTAGGAGGTAGACATATCTTTTGGGGGGGGGGGCTGCCGTTCAACCCACTGTAATATGTTTCTAGGCTACTTAGGAAACTATACAGAACAGATTTTTATAAGCAGTTATATCAAATATAAAGACATGGCTTAAGCTACATGATGAGATGGTGTGACATTATTAAGCCCTAAGCATGGTTTGCAATCAGTTGATTTATTTTGTGAAGTGTATCACATGGAAAACAATGAAATATTTTAGGAGGTTGAAAATACTTAGTCCTAGTATTCTTTCCAGATCTAAAGTAGGATTTCCCATAGCACTCTCTTTCCCAAAGACAGTAGTTTATTTAGCACAATTGTAAATTGCCACCACTACTTAACCACTGGCTCATTAAAGGCACTCTAGTCTTTTATAGAAATGGACCAGTGTTCAGGAAAAGGGTGATTGAGTTTCTCCCCCTAGCCATCCAGAACACTGAGCTCTATGCAAAACATGTTAAATGGATATGACTGGGATCTCTCTTACCCCTTATACAAAGCATTATGTAATAAACCACCAGGTTTTTTTTTCTGTAGACAGCTTTCTCCCTGCACAGCACCCAATTAACTTTAATTGGCTAGGATTCTTGGTAGGGAGGTCATTTTGTTGCCACCTGGCCACCAGCATGTTTAAGGTTGGTTTCCTTCTCTACTTTGCTCAGATCATATTAATTCTTAATCTTCCCTAAGTGAAAGCAACAGGCATTTGCAGAGCTGTCCCTGCAAAGAAGCAAATGGAATGAGTCTTTATTCATTTAAATGGCATCGTTTGATTATGTGATAGTTCAGTCCTATACTCTGAAATGTCAGTTTAAACAGAACTGCACCAATGGAGAATTGCCTTATTGGATCACGCTCTGTGCCTCTACTTTCATGTTACATAAAATTTGAACAGTGTTTCTCCTCAGAGAACCTTTATTAGCATTAAAGGCTAAAATGTTTGATTGATAGCATTTTTCCTTTGATCTTCCGGAAATGTGGACATGTTTATTTTCCACCTGCCAGTGGATGGTTGATTTTTTTCAGAATTAGAAATGAGTAGATGAGGTATATACCGGTGTATGTATACTTTCATGTGAAAGTGTGTTCCCTCATTCCTTAGACTTCAACTGGGCCTTCATCTGACATCATTGCCAAGTTAGCTTAAGACCTCTTACATACTTTTTTCTGTTGTTGAAAAGGGCAGAATCACAAAGCTTAGGCTTCCACAACCATTTAAGTCATGTGTGCAGGCTGGTGAGCATATTTCCGTGCCCCTTAGTCACCGACGGACCCTTTCAACCAGAGGATAACAGTACATCAAACTTCAGATGGATCTTCGTTCCAATATTGTCAGTGCCTAATTGTGCTTAGAGTGCAGAAAATGAACTATGGGAAATCTCTTTGTTTCTCCAAGTCCAAGTTGTTTCTGTATTCATATCATCATCCTCTACCTCTGGCCTTTGGACTTTTCACACAGCTGGGGCTCCCTTGCCAGGGGTAGGGTTAAGGCTCACACTGGGGTCCTCTTGGCTGCCACAATAGACATTTCATTCCTATCCTCCTCACCCCTGAGGAACTCACTGAGAACAATAAAAACTGATAAACCAGATAGGTTAAAAAAGAAAATGAAACTGAGGACATTTTTAAAGATCAGAGTACAAAGATAACAAATAGACTACAACTATAAACCTTCTTAAATGCAAAAAAATGTAATTAAAAAAGCAAACAATACACATCTGATAGAGACAGATGCATAAGGAAATTAACACATAATTATCAATGTGACAATGTTGAGACCAAATATCTGAGCCATGCCAATAACTACTATGAATGGGCTTAACATCTATTAAAGAAAAGAAATTTTATGGCTCACAAAACAAGATGCAACTATGTGCTGTATACACTATACCTGAAACACCTATTCGGAAAGGCTAAAAATAGAGATGGACAAAGGTATACCAGGAAAATGGTAGGAGGAGGAGCGAGCCTGATCTCAGACAAAGTAGAAATCAATCAAGCCCCCCAAAACAAAGAAGCCTTTCTAGTGCTAAACACCACAATTCACCGTGAAGATGTAATACTTAGGAATATCTATACACTGAATAACACAGCAACCACCTCCATGGAGCAAAAACCATGGAAGAGTCAAGGAGACGTAGGTAGAAACACACTAATTGTAGGAGGCTTTCATATACCTCTCTCAGTATCAGACGGAGTAAGTGAACAAAAAAATAAGTGAGGAGATAGTTATAAACAACTTAAGCAGCTTAGTAAGGTACAGATGATGAATATACATCAAACTTGAAACTTTGATATTAGAGATAATAGAGAATGCACCTTCTCAAATGTCTATGATACACATACAAAATATGACCAACTATTAAGTCACAAGGAAAACAGTGATTTCCATTATTACATGGACATATAAACAATACTCTGGTCACAATGCTGTAAAATCAGAAATTACAAAAACAGAAAGGTCCTTTCCTATGGAAATTTTAAAACCTATTAAACAACTCGGGTGAAAAGGGAAATACAAACTGAAATTAATAGATTTTTTAAAATAATGAAAGTTTAAAACATTCCATCTCAGTTGTTTGCTCCATGTCTTAAATTATATGATAAGAAAAAGGAGGCAAGCTTTGTTCCACCTACTCTTGATAAATTTTCTTATAAAAAGTACTTTAATTCTCAATGTTTCTAATGTTTAATTACTGTATACTAAAATATCGATTATATTTTTCATTTTTATACACTTATAGCCAACAATAAGAGTTTCTATATTTTGACAAAAATGTTTAAAGGTCATAGAAAAATCATAATTTTCCCCATTAGTTATTAAGATTGCTTTTCACAGTTTCCACACGCACTGTCATTTTCTGATCCCAAGCTTCTGTGCAAA
Organism: Mirounga angustirostris; assembly: GCF_029215605.1. Lineage (NCBI taxonomy): Eukaryota > Metazoa > Chordata > Mammalia > Carnivora > Phocidae > Mirounga > Mirounga angustirostris. The sequence continues at coordinate 40,756,932 of NW_026991719.1, forward strand.
GTAGAACTGGCTATACTTTGCAAGCCTCTGCAGAAATAAATTTGATAAACTGGATAAAATAGATAACTTCCTATGGAAATACAGATTACCAAAATTGACTCCATTAGAGGTAGAAAGCTTAAAGTGATCAATTTCTAAAGAAGTAGAGAATATTATTAAGCAACTACCCCACAGTGAAAGCACCAAGTCCAGATGGTTTCCTAGGGACCGGATAGTCCCAATAATTCTCAGGTTATTCTAGAGCATTGTAACAGAATGAAAATGTTCTAATTCCTTTTTATTTTTTTCTAATTCCTTTTATGAAGCATGCATAACACTGATACCTAAACCTAAAAGACAAAGACAATTTTAAAAAAAGAAAGGAAACTTCAGATAAATATCACTCATGAATATGACACAAAAATACTAAATAAAATATTAGAAGACTGAATACAGTACCATATTTAACAAATGTATCATGACCAAATGACATTCATTCCAGAAATGCAACTTTGTTTTGGTATTAAGAAATGCAATATAGGGCGCCTGGGTGGCTCAGTTGGTTAAGCGACTGCCTTCGGCTCGGGTCATGATCCTGGAGTCCCTGGATCGAGCCCCGCATCGGGCTCTCTCCTCCGCGAGAAGCCTGCTTCTCCCTCTCCCACTCCCCCTGCTTGTGTTCCCTCTCTCACTGTGTCTCTCTCTGTCAAATAAATAAATAAAATCTTTAAGGTGCCTGGGTGGCTCAGTCATTAAGCGTCTGCCTTCAGCTCAGGTCATGATCCCAGGGTCCTGGGATCGAGCCCGCATCAGGCTCCCTGCTCAGTGGGAAGTCTGCTTCTCCCTCTCCCACTGCCCCTGCTTATGTTCCCTCTCTCACTATGTCTCTCTCTGTCAAATAAATAAATAAAAAATCTTTAAAAATATATATATAATCATATAGCATATTAATATATCTAAGGAAAATAATTATACAATTATTCTCATATACACTGAAGAAGCCTTTAACAAAACTCAGTACCCAGGCATTCAAAAACATTCAAGAATAAAGGAGAACTGTAAGATAATTTAACATAGATACTATATATCTACCATAGTCTTCAACCTAGGATCTTAATGAAGAACACTAGAATCATTTCCCCCAATTTCAGGAAGAAGGCAGATATTGTCGACTATCCCCATTACTATTCCAAATATTAGTACAGTATTTGCCAGTACAGTTAAACAAGAGAAACCAATTAGATACCTAAGACTAAGTAAAGAAGATGTGAAACTCTCTTTGCAGATGATATGATAATATATCTAGAAAACCACAGGAAAATCAATGATAAAACTAACTCAGGCAATAAAAGAATTCAGTAAGGTAGTGGGATATGAAGTTAACATATAAAATCAATAGCTTTTATAAACGGAGGATATAAACATGCCTGGGGCATGTCGTGATGTAGGAAATTAAGAAAATACTCAAAAAAGGATGGGATGTGTTGAAAGAGTAGAGGCGCGAGCCAACACAAAAGAGCTCCCAGTGATCAAAGGTGGAACAATTTGAGCAACAACAACAAAAAAATAATACTGGCTTATAACCCAAAGAAGAAAATAGATATCCACAAGTCTAATGATATAACTAAATAATTGAATAAATAAACAAGGGGGAAGAAGGGACAGATCTTTCTTACAGAGGAATTCCAATTAATAAATGTAGAAGGACTGAGGGAAATAGAAAATCACCATTATGATACCACAGCAATAATTCTTGCAAGCAAGATACCCGCCAGTGGATGCTAAAATTAGCTCATGACAGTTTGAGGAGAAACAGGATGTTTTTATAATCTTAAAGTATCTCTTCTGCGATGTTTATTAATTACAAAGGGAAATACAGTAACCTAACAGTGGCGAAAACCAGCAAGACACTACCTTAACCAAGTGATCAAGTTTAACATCACCACTGATAGGACATCGGCATTATATGTCCCTGATATAATGGAATGAGAGGGAGACAGCATCATTTCTGTGGTATTCTTGCCAAAAATGAGTAAAATTTTAATCATGAGAAAACATCAGACAAACCCAAATTGTAGGGATAGTCTCTAAAATACATGACCAGTTCTCTTCAAAAGTGTCAAGGTCTTGAAAGACAAATACAAAGAAACTGTCACAAATTGGAGAATACTAGGAGACATGACAAGTAATTGCAATGTGGGATCCTGGATTTAATTCTGGAACGGAAGGATATTAACCAGAAAATTAGTAACATTTTAATAAGGTCTGTAGATTAATTAATAGTATTGTAGCAATGTTAATTTTTTGGTTTAGGTCATTATACTCTGGTTATGTAAGATGTTAACATTAGAAGAAACTATATGAAGGGTAAAGGGAGCTCTGTACTATCTTTGTAACTTTTCCATATGTCTAAAATAATTTCTAAGTAGGGGCACTTGGGTGGCTCAGTTAAGCATCTGACTCTTGATTTCGGTGCAAGTGGTGAACTCAGGTTCATGAGATCTAGCCCTGCATCAGGCCCCACGCTGGGCATGGAGCCTGCTTAAGATTCTCTCTCTCCCTCTCCCCTTCCCCCCTCAAAAAAAAACAAAAATCCGTAATTCCTATCAAAATCTCAGGAAGAAAAAAAATAAGATACTACAATAATTTCTAAGTAAATAAAAAATAAAGTGATACCTAAATAAATAATTAGAAGTTATCAGAGGATACTTAAACTGCTTAATTTGAGAGAGTTACAGATTGTTTTATACAAACTATTTTAGAGTAACCTGTATTGTTGATTTAAATTCAAGGAGCCCTAGAAAATAATTCAAGAAGGATTTAGTTACTCTTCATTAAATCCAGAACAAACTGTCAGTACTTCAAACCCTTTCCAAATAGAAGTTGATCTGGCCATTTAGGAAGTTAGAGATATCTCTTGCTGAAGAGTGGGTGAGGATAATCTTTTTAAAAGTACATTAAATGGTGTTAGTTTCATAGTGATGGTCTTCTCAATTTGTGTACAATGTCTTCTCAGGTATTCCGGAAGGACCTCATCAGTGCCATGAAACTTCCAGATTCTTATCACATTAATCCTGACAGCTATTACCTCTTTGCGGATACATGGAAGGAAGAATGGGAAAAGGGAGTCCAGGTACCAGCCAGTCCAGACAGTGTTCCACAGCCTTCCCTCAGGTATATGCATGCTTGTACCTTTGACTTAGGGAATGAATGCCCTTATGGTTATCTGTGTGTTGGTTTGGGAGAGACTGCATGGCTAATTATACATTCATAATACAAAGTCACATACCATGTTCACCCGTTCACTCAGACCAGTGGCAGATGATACCAGGCTAGGGTAGGTCAGTAGTTAAAGTCAAGCTCATTTATTTAGGGCTATAATATGTGCCTATTCACAGGGTAAAACTATTTGAAGTCCAATCTGAAATTGTGATAAGGTTTTGGAGAGTGGGATTTCCAAGTCTGACTCAACGATCAGTAGCATTCACTAGTCTTTGTAGAAGAAAGAGAGCATTAATTACATAGCCTCATAATAATCCTATTAATATATAACCCCATGAGAAGCTGCTTCATTATAATAGGGGCCTCAGAGTAATAGAATCTGTAAATAGAGGGCCAAAACATATAGTTTGTAAAATGCATAAACCCAAATGAAAGGGGATGACTAGAATATCAGGTTGACTTATAACCACATAACCTTCATTTACAAAGACATGAGAAGAAAGTTTAAGTAGGAGAGGACTTGGGTTTGTGGAAAGGGGAGAGGACTTTTCTGCCAGACAAAGTAGTAAGTTCAGCTCCTCAAGAGTAATGCCTGGTTTGGAAGCCAATTTTCCTTACTGGTCTTTATGTTCCCAGTTCTTTGCACCAAGGCTGGCATGAAATAAAATGCCTGGTATAAGTCTGAGTGAGGGAAGAGAGGAATAGAAGGAATAGCACCAGATAAGGGGACTGGTGGGACCTGCTGCTTACTATGAGAAATACCTCATTGTACATCTGTCTTTTTCTAGTACATGTTACCTTCTTAAAGGGCAAAGATCACGTCCTTGAATTCTGTGCCCCTAGCATTGGATTCTTAGGTCCCAGTCATGTCCCAGAAATGCTTGTCAGATCACTTCTAGAAACCCGAGCTCAGGCTGTCCACCCACAGAGACTGTCTGTGCTGTTAAGGAAGGCTCCCACAGTCTTGCTCCATACACTTCCTCAGCCTCTCTAGCTCCATCATCATCAACACCATCTCCTAGCTCCTAAAAATCAGAACAGCATCATGAATGAACACAAGAGTCAGACATTTTCATGCCCTTCTTGTCAGTATTTTTATATGCCATAGCAGTAACATTGGGGACTCTCTCTCTCTCTCTTCATATATGTATGAACAATCATCACAAATAGAGGAGTGAAAATGCATAAGAAAATGTGATAGTGGGCACATGAAGGCACAATACTGTGTGATTAGAAGAGAAAAGAAGGAAAGACAAGATGTGACTCTAAGCTTCCTAAAAGCAGAGCCCCTACTGTCAAGCAGGAGGTTTTCAGTACACACTTACTGATGTAAGGAAACTAGGACAAAGGAAGCAAAGAGGAAAGTGAGTGGATGTTAGGAAAGAAAATTGATGAAGAACCAAACGATATTATAGATAAGAAAAACAAAATGAGGCTAAGAAGGGAAGGGCATAAAAACAAAGAAGGTTAGGGAATAACAGTAAGTAGGAAGGGCTAATAAACCTTCTATTTTAACCACTTGCCTTTCCTATACAAAAAGTAAAAAGATTTTTTCCTTTTCTCAAGAACGTGATTGAATGAGTTTATTGTAAGTAAACATGCATTACAACTAACAGGTGACACTTGTAAATCAAACTAGGAAAATGGGAGGTAGGGGGATTTCACTAAGTTCCTCAGTCAAATCAGGTTCCAAGTTTGTCACATGACCAGGATGGACTTTTATAAATGTGCAACTTGCTTTTTTTTTTAAGAGTTTTAAAATTGACATCTAATTGATACAAATTTTTTTATCAAGAAGGAATTCATATACCCTAAAATTCACCCTTTTAAATTGCATGACGGTTTTTAGTATATTCACACTTATGCAGCTACCACCACTATGTAAATCCAGAACATTTTCATTACCCCAGAAAGAAACCCTACATCTGTTAGCAGTTACTCATTTTCCCCTTCCCCTGGCTCCTGGCAATCACTGTATTAGTCTGCTAAGGCTGTCATAACAAAATACCACAGACTGGGTGGCTTAAAAAACTGAAATTTATTTTCTCACAGTCTGAAGGCTAGAAGTCCGGGATCAAGTTGCCATCAGGATTGGGGTCCAGTGAAGCCTCTCTTCCTGGCTTGTAGACAGCTACCTTCTCACTGTGTTCTCACATGGCCTTTCCTCTGGGAACATAGGGAGATAGAGACAGACAGAGAGAGACAGAGAGATGGAGATCTGGTGCCTCTTCCTCTTCTTATAAGGACACCAACCCTACCAGATTAGGTCCCCACTCTATGACCTCACTTAACCTCTGTTATCTCCTTATAGGCCCCATCTTCAAATGTAGTCACACTGGGAGTTAGGGCTTCAGTATAAAAATTTGGGGAGAACACAATTCAGTCTATAACAACCACTAATCTACTTTCTTTCTCTGTGAATTTGCCTATTCTGGACATTTCATATAAGTGGATTCGTACAACGTGTGGCCTCTGAGTCTGACTTCTTTTATGCAGCATAATATTTTCAAGGTTTATCCATGTTGTAGTATGTATCAGTGTTTTGTTAACTTTTTATGGCCAAATAATATTCCGTTGTATGGATAAGACCACATTTTGTTAATCAGTTGATAGATGTTTGGGTTGTTTCCATGTTTTAGCTATTATGAATAATGCTGCTGTAAACATTCTTGTACAAGGTTTGTTTTTTTTTTTTTAAACAGTATTTATTTATTTGAGAGGGAGCAAGAGCACAAGCGGGGTTAGAGGCTCCCTCTCAAATAAATAAATAAATAAATACTCTTTAAAAACCATGAGAGACTATGGACTCTGAGAAACAAACAGGGTTTTAGAGGGGAGGTGGAAGGGGGGATTGGTTAGCCCAGTGATGGGTATTAAGGAGGGCACGTACTGCACGGAGCACTGGGTGTTATACGAAAACAATGGATCGTGGATCACCACATCAAAACTAATGATGTATTGTATGGTGACTAACATAACATAATAAAATTGAATAAATAAATAAATAATTTTTAAAAATTTTAGAAAAAGGAGAAACAGACTCCCTTCTGAGCAGGGAGCCTGATGCGGGGCTTGATCCCAAGACTCTGGGATCATGACCTGAGCCGAAGGCAGACGCTTAACCAACTGAGCCACCCAGGCGCCCCTCTTCTACAAGTTTTTGAGTAGACTTATGTTTTCATTTCTCTTGGATATACACCTAGGGGTAGATTTACTGAGTCATATGGTAGCTATATCTTTAACATTTTGAGGAACTGTCAAACTGTTTCTCAGAGTATCTGCATCATTTTACATTCCTACCAGCAATGTATGAGGGTTCCATTTTTCTCCCTGTCTTCACCAACACTTGTTACTCTCTGTCTTTTTTATTATAGCCATCCTAGTGGGTCTGAAGTATATCTCACTGTAAGTTTAATTTGCATTTGCCTAATGGCTAATGATGTTTGAGCATCTTTTCTTCATGTGCTTAGTAGCCATTTGTATATTCTTTTTGAAAGAGAGTTTTTCTACTCTACTACAAAGAGAAGAAGCCTTTATGTGACTTTTTTTCTCTTCCTATGAAACACTACCATTCAGACAGCCAAAGTGAATCATCGCAGTTAACTTATTTGTGTTCCATTACATTCATTTTGGAATAGATGCCCTCAGCTGCTGTAAATCTGACCTGTTGGTGAACAAGGCAACAAAGTCCCCTGACCAGCAGTTTTGGAATGTCCCATTTTTATATAGTACATCCATGTATACCCCCTATATATTTTTTTTTCTTTGGAGAAATTATTCAGATCTTTTCTCCATTTTAAAAATTGGGCTATTTGTTTTTTATTGTTGAGTTCTAAAAGTTCCTTGCATATTCTGGATACAAGTCTCTTATCAGATATATGATTTACAAATATTTTCTCTCCTTCTGTGAGTTGTCTTTTCACTTTCTTGGTGGTGTCCTTGGAAGCACAAAAGTTTTTAATTTTGATGAGGTCCAGTTTATCTATTTTTTTCCTTGGTTGCTTGTCCTTTTGGTGTCATATCTAAGGAATCATTACCTAAACCAAGATCTTGATGTTTTACACCTGTTTTCTCCCAAGAATTTTATAGTTTTAATTGTTACATTTGGGTCTTGGATCCATTTGAGTTAACTTTTGTATGTGGTGTGAGGTGTTAGGGTCAACTTCATTCTTTTGCATGTGGATATCCATGTGTCCCTGCTCATTTGTTGAGCAGCTTCCTTTTTGAAAGTGATAGACACTAAACCCCAACCCCACCCACCTCAGTTCCATGAGTCCCTTGTAAGCCAGGCGGCTGTGGAAGAAAACATAGTTCTTGAATCACCAAGAAATCCCAGTTTTATTTTTTTAAATCCTCTCTCTCACAGATCTACCAGGGTGACTTTTTAAGAATTTTTTCCTACTTTGAACTGAGATGTTGATTTCTCTACTTATACTTCACTCTGTCCAAATATGTTCTTTTTCCCCCCACACTGTATGACAGAACACTGTTTGTGTTCCTTGTTTATTGGTTAATTTTATAACTTTTTGTGTTAGTGTTTCTTTTTGTATGTCTTCATTGTTGTTATTTTCATAAATCATAAAACTCCTAGAAGTTAGGGAGGGGCTTTGTCACAGTTTGGTTATTTACACAACTGAAAGAATATTTAAACAGTTTTTGAAATTAAAAGATAGTAGCTTGATTCTCAAAAGCCACAAATAAAAGTGTTTTCTTCTGACATAACTGCCAAAGCTAAACAAATGTAAATGTTTTATAATGAGACATTACAATAATTGCTTTTATTTTTTTTAAAGATTTTATTTATTTATTTGACAGAGAGAGAGAGATAGCGAGAGCAGGAACACAAGCAGGGGGAGTGGGAGAGGGAGAAGCAGGCTTCCAGTGGAGCATGGAGCCCGATGGCGGCACTCGATCCCAGGACCCCGGGATCATGACCTGAGCCGAAGGCAGACGCTTCACCGACTGAGCCACCCAGGCACCCCACAATAATTGCTTTTAGATTTAAAACTAGTATCTTCAGGGATCATGTATTACTTTCATATAAAGAAGAAATGTTAATAATTATTCAATTGTAAAAATTCTCCCTGCCTTACAAATTTTAAAAATCATAAATCAGTGTAAATCAAGAGCATGATGACATTCCTTAGTTCTATGCTAAAGATTTTTAATAAAGACTCTTATAGCAGTTCACAATAGGATATAAACAAAATGTAATTTTGTAAACAAAATCCTCCAGTACATTATTTTGGATTGGCTCTTCCATATTAGTTTTGGTAAAATTAAAACCTAATTGGTTAGTTTCTTTCTTTTCTACTGGTAGAAATCTCACTTCTCTAGAGAAAATATTCTAAAATGTCAATCTGTTAGAGAAATTTAAGACCGAATCTAATGTAATACAGTACAGTAGTCTCCCACCGCCCATTCCACGGAATATATGTTCCAAGACCCCTAGTGGACACCCAGAACTGTGGATAGTGCCAACCTCTGTGTATACTGTTTTTTCTTATACATACACACCTGTGATAAAGCTTAATTTATAAACTAGGTACAATAAAAGATTAACAATTATAACTACGAATAAAATGTATCAATTTTAACAGTATTAGTCACGTGAATGTGCTCTCTCAAAATCTCTTACTGTGCTGTATTCACCCTTCTTGTGATGATGTAAGATGATAAAATGCGGACGTGATGAGACAAAGTGAGGTGAGTGGCATGGGCACCGTGACCTAGTATTAGGCTCCTGTTGACCAAGTGATACATCAGAAGGAGGATCATCTGCCTCCAGTCCATGGTTGACCATGGGTAACTGAAACCACAGAAAGGGAAACCACAGGTAAAGGGGGACTACTGTAGTTATTTAAGTTAAAACATACATGAAAATATTGGGAAATAACTATTTACAAATCCTTCTTTATATTAGACAAGGTGAACCATTTACTATAACAAACATCCCCCAAAGTCTCAGCATCTTAACCCCATGAAGGTTCTGTTCCTTGCACATAGCTCCATCCAGTGTGGGTTGTGATGTGAATCACCTCTGCCCCATGTAGTCCTTCAGGGACTCAGGCTCTTTTTATAAGTGGCTCCTCTATCGGCTAGGTTCATTTCCACTTCCTTCTCTCCCCGCAAAATTCTAAATCCAGTCTGCAAGAAAAGAAAAGACAGCATGGAGGGTTATAGAGGTAGATTGGGGGAGGGGGGGCGCTAGGATTTGAAGTGGTTTATCCACCCATATTCCATTAGCCAGAACTCACTTACTTGGCCCACCTAGCTGCAAAGTAAGGCTGGGGAATGCAGTCTTGTTGTGTGCCTAGATGGAAAGGAAACAGTTTGGTGAACACACAGCATTTCTCTGCTGCTCTTTGATAGTGGTGTTACAAAGGCAAAGCTACATGAGCACAGGAACCTTAGGAACCTTACTGGTATTATTCACCACTATAACTGTGTAGTTGATGCTATCCATGATCTGCACTGCCCAGATTCCCATATAGTCTTAGGACCTTTCCACATGATCTCTCAACAGGATAATCTGACTTCTTACATAGCAGCTCTGGGCTCCGAGAGTGAGTATTCCAAGAGGTAACAAGTGGAAGCTGCTAGTCTCAAGGCCGGGGTCAGAAGTTGGCACAGCATTATTTCCACCATATTTTAGTAGAGCAGTCACAGAGCTCCCAAACTGAAGGGGAGGGAAGTAGACAGAAGGATGATCAGAGGATTTGTGACCATCTTCAATCTATCACAATGGTCATATTTTTTAATGTTTGTATTTTAGTTACTTGCCTAAACTAATAAACTGAACACTTGCTTTTTATTTATTACCTAATCTACAAGATTGTCAAAATGCATACGAATTTTATTTCCTAATGGAATTACAGAAGTAATTTTGGATGTATATAAATTAAATGACTTGATCCCTGGGTGCTATAACAATTGAAAAGCGGGGGAAAGTGACACAACGGAGTAGGTGAAGCAGATTCTTTCAGAATCTTTGTTCCGGCTTTCAAACCAGCTTTTTCTCTCTGTTGCATTGTCCTTTCTGCAGTTGTCTTGTCTCTTCAGTGTAGTATAGTGGGGGGGGGGGGGGTGTGGTGTGTGTGTGTGTGTGTGTGTGTGTGGTGAATGAGGGGAGGGATACAATTACAGAGCCAGCTTGCCCTGTAAGTTACAGCTGTTTACCTAAGTCTGTTGACCACCACAAAGAATTTTGAAAGCAAGTTCAACAAATAAAGATGGGGTTAACTTCATTATGTTTTTAGGTAGACTATGGATAATTTTTTTACACTAGTCAATAATAAACAAGCTTCAGATCATTCTTTGTTGTTGTTGTTGTTTTAGGTTTTCATTTGTAGATTTAAATTAGTTTCTGTTGCAGTAAGGTTCCAATGGAAGGAAAACGGTGCTTCATGTTTGGTTGAAAGGAAGCGTTCATTATAATTTGTATGACAGGAAAGTGGTTGATGTATTTACTGTGTGTATGTGTATGTTTTTTAACATTATCGGTGAAGTACTGATTACTGTAAAAACAAATGAATCAGAATACAAAACATTAACTGCATAGTATATATGCTTATACACACATATATCTGTGTATATATAAATAAGTGGGAATGTCCTATAACTTGCTTTTTTCACTTAACAGTGTATCATCAATCACTAATGATACTGAAAGAGGGAACAATTAGATATTCAGACAGGCCCCTATTTCTCCTTGGAATGTAAACATTGAACTAACTGGACTACGGAGAGCAGCACTTCGTTCACTAAACTCCAGACTCAAATATATAACCACCAATTCAGCATCTCTATTTGGATGTCCAGTAGACATCTTAGACTTCAAATATCCCCAACTGAACTATTGATCTTCTGAAACTATAGTCCCATGTTTAACTGATGGCAGATACATTCTTCCTGCAGTAACTGTCTTTTCAGTCTTTAAGGCCAAATTTCTTAGAGTCATCTTTGATTCTTCATTGTCTCATACCCCATATTCAGTCATTTTTTTATTTAAATTCAACTAGCCAACATATAGTACATCATTAGTCTTAAAGGAGATCTTCTTGGCCCTACTTTCAAAAGGTATTCAGATTCCACATAGTAAGTCAAAGGAAGCATGGCCCTGATGATAAATGGGAGCCCAAGCCTGCCTCCCACCCCACTGCTCTACTTCATCCTTATGCCTCCCTCACCTCCCCGCTCTCCTTGGCCCACCCTCCCCACAGCTCCTTTCCTGTTCCGTTCCATGTGGCAGCAGCCTTCCATTCTTGCTTTCAGTTTGTACAGAGCACTTTCATACACACATCTTACTTAAAGTTTAAAACAGCCCTTCAGTGGTTTTCCCATTTACTACCGCCCCCAACTTCGCAGCTTCAAGCAACCATGTTATCATAGTCATGCATTCTGTGGGACAGAGTGGGGATGGCTTGTCTCTGCTCTGTGATATCTAGGGCCTCATCCAGAAAGACTTGAAATTTGGGGGTGACTCAGTGGCTGGGGCTAGAATCACCCGAAGGCTTATGCACTAATGTGTCTGTCACCTGGGCTCTGGGCTGGGCTGATGTAAACTGTACGTGGTTTCACCATGTGTTCTGATTTCCTCACAGCATAAAAGTCTCAGCATAGGTAGACTTTTAGCAGGCCTTGGGCACATGCACGTGCTCCAGCCAACAAGGTGAAAGCTGTATTCCCTTTTATGACCCAGCTTCGCACTTCTCGTAGCGTCACTTCTGCCGTAGTCTCTTGGTGGAAACAGTCACGAGCCTCCCCTGATTCAAGAGGAGAAATAGACTTCACCACCTGATGAGAGAGTAGCAGAGTCACATTGTAGAAGAGTATGTGAGATATTGAAAATAGCAATCGTCACCGAGGTTATAATTGTCCTTTGTTTCATAAATGAGGCACGGAGTTTTGTAAAGAAGCAGTCAGCCCGGGTGGCAAGATTAACAAGGGGAAACTTGAGAAACTACTCCTAGAGATACTATTACAAGGGCTTCCTATTTAGGTCACTTTTAAGATATTTATTTCAAGCCTTTAAAAAATCCATAATGATATGATATTTGTGCAATTTCTGTGCTGTTCACAAAGGATCCTAATCCAATCATGAGGAAATGAAGCAGTCTCTACCTGCCAGATATTGAGATCAACCAAAGACACACTGCGGACTCAGTGGGGCATAAGATCCAGGAGGAGGCCATAGGTCAGGTTAGAGTGGTTCCAGCTTCCTTTGATTGCCTCCTGGGTGTCACAGCAGTGTTCACATGGGCCACAAGTAGCTGGCCTCCCCTGGGGAGCAGGGGGATAGGCCTTTTTTTCTAGGGAGCTAAGCAGGCACAGTTGTGGGTTCTTTTACCAAAGGTAGGTCACTCAGAAAGTTACAGTGACATTCATTTACATTCAAGCATCCAAATTAAAAACTGCGTTTTACTTAACTTCATCCTATCAAAATTGCTCATACCTCTGGGCTTGTGAGCTTTTGCTGATTTGATCACTTGGTCTGGTGACCATTCAAAGAATGTCTGTGGGCGCCTGGGTGGCTCAGTTGGTTAAGCGACTGCCTTCGGCTCAGGTCATGATCCCGGAGTCCCTGGATCGAGTCCCGCATCAGGCTCCCTGCTCTGCAGGGAGTCTGCTTCTCCCTCTGACCCTCCCCCCTCTCATGTGCTCTCTCTCATTCTCTCTCTCTCAAATAAATAAATAAAATCTTTAAAAAAAAAAAAAAAAAAAGAATGTCTGTATACCTAGGCTATATTGGCCAGACAAGAAAATGACCCAGGGATGATCCTGGAATTTCCTCCAGTTGTAGCAGTGTTATAGGTGCTTGAAGATGTTAAAGCTGCATTTAAAAAAATCCCAAAGTAATATTTTTCACTAATTCTCATAGACCTTCCCCTCTATCATTATAAATATAAAACTTTCTCCTTGTGAGATTTGAATTAACTTCACCTTTTACCCATGCGTTTCCTTGCCTTTAGTATTACTGTTTCAGTCTATAATATTTTTACTGTCACAGATTCAGTCCTTAGATTCAATTCAAGATATATATGAAAAGATGAGTGACATACATCATTGTCATCATTATCATTATAAACTTTGTGTCACCGTATAATGTACACACAGAAAAGTAACCAGAGCTTACCTGTATGTCAGTGAATTTTCAAGAATTAAATACACTCATTTAACTGCCACCCAGATCGAGAAATAGAACGTTACCAACATCCCAGAAACGTTCCTGCTCATACCCAGTAACTGACTTTCCTCTCCATAGGTGACAGTTTTGCCAGCTTTTAACTTCATACTGAGATTAGATTGTTTTGTTCATCATTATGGTTGTGAGGTTTCCATGCTGTTGCATATAGTAGTTCATTAAGTTTCACTTCTGTGTCATAATCCGCTGTGTAAATATACCACATTTTATTTTTTTTATTTTATTATGTTATGTTAGTCATCATACAATACATCATTAGTTTTTGATGTAGTGATCCACATACCACATTTTATTTATCCATTCTGATCTTGATAGGTATTTGGATTATTTCCCGTTTTCAGCTAATATAGACATTTTTATTTTTTTAAAAGATTTTATTTATTTATTTATTTGTCAGAGAGAGAAAGAGAGTGAGAGACAGAGCACAAGCAAGGGGAGCGGCAGGCAGGGAACCCGATGCAGGACTCCATCCCAGGACCCTGAGATCATGACCAGAGCCGAAGAGAGACGCTTAACTGACCGAGCCACCCAGGTGTCCTGACATTTTTAATTTTTTTAGTATACATATGTATACTTTTTTGTTAAGTATATTCCCTGGATTGGGTTTACTAGATCCTAGGGTATGTGTATATTCAGCTATGATATCTGCTGCCAAGTAGTTTGCCAAAGTGGTTGTACCAATTCACACTCCCACCAGCAGTGTAGGAGAGGTCTATTTGCTCCACTTCCTTATAAACACTTAAGTTAATGTCAGTTTTTAGTCAGTCTTTCCAAGTTTAGCCATTCTGGTAGGTAATAGTAATTATGATTTTGATTTGCATTTCTGTGGTAACTAATGAGGCTGAAAACCTTTAAAAAGTTTTCTTGCCATCTGGATAGCCTTATTTGGGAAGTGTCTATTCAAGTGTCTTGCCCACTATTTAATTGGATTGTTTGTCTTTTTCTAATTGATTTGTAAGAGTTTATTATATACTGGTGATTAACAGCAGTTTTTAAAATCTCTTCCTTTATGGCTGATGGCTTTTATGTCTTATTTAAAATATATTTGCCTTCGGGGCGCCTGGGTGGCTCAGGTGGTTAAGCGTCTGCCTTCGGCTCAGGTCATGATCCCAGCGTCCCCTGGCTCAGCGGGGAGCCTGCTTCTCCCTCTCCCTCTACCTCTCTCCCTGCTCATGCTCTCTCTCTCTCTCTCTCTGTATCTCTGTGTCTCAAATGAATAAATAAAATCTTTAAATATATATATACATATATGTATATATATATGTTTGCCTTCAGGGCACGTGGCTGGCTCAGTCAGAGGAGCATGTGACTCTTGATCTCGGGGTCATGAGTTTGAGCCCCACATTGGGTGTAGAGATTACTTAAACTTTAAAATATGTATTTTATATATGTATGTATATACATATATATATATATATTTGCCTATCCTGAGGTTTCTTCCAGAAGCTTAAAAAACATATTAGTTTAATTCAAAAACATTTATAGTCTACCTTGTTCCACAGAGGATTTGAGACAATTGATATGAATAGTTAGCAAAATATTCTTCCTTTTAGAATAAGATGAATCTTGAAAAAAAATTATATGTTCTATAATTACCTCATAGGCCATGCACCAAATAAGCATAGCATATTTAATCTCATTGTCTCTAGAGAATTCATATGCATGTCTTGTTCTTTTCAGTTGGGTTCATTTCAGTTGGAAGCAGGCCTCTGTCAGCAGTTCCCAAATTTTTAGCTTCAATTAATATTTTAGTGTTCTGGTTTTTTCCTCAAATATTTGTTGCCTTTGGCTTTAAAAACTCCATATGATAGAAAAATTAAAATGTGCAAATGCATTTAGTTATTAACTTTGTTCAACATATATTATGTGAAATCATAACCTTTTGGAAGAATGCTTAGGAAGAAATATTTACTGTATATTTACAAGGTAGACTATACCTATAAATACTTATATGTATTCATATGAATATGTTTATGTTTATGAATCCTTCTACATATATAGTGACTCAAGTAAAGAAACTAGCTCCAGAAGCCTTCCAGAGAAACAATTTTCATTATTTTATGATACATATATCTATTTCTTTCTCTTTTTTTAGAGGGCCCGCTCTGTTCTTTTAAATTTGCCAGGGAATAAGAATCCATATTTCCTGTTGTTTGTATTTTCTGATGCTTTGTGGAGTATCTAAAACATTGACTATAAAATAAGTTATTGGTATGAGAAACTTCTATTTCTTCCCTTGCTTGGTTTCCTTGCTCCTAAGTGTCAGGAGGAGGGAGGGGAAATACGGGTTTCCTCAGGCTGCTGGAGAAGTTGATGGAAGAACAGGAATCTTTCATCCCATCACGTTACCCTGGCTCGAACTGGTCACTATCATGTATGGCTGGGAAATGCCTGGAGTTTTTATAAGTCCATGGCCTCTTGGCTTTACCTCATCTACATAAGTAGTGAAAATAATAAGAAATATAACAATAACATTGAACATTTGTTTTTTACTATACACTATGCTAAGCACTTTATATATTTTATTTTGTGTAATTGTCATAATAACCCTACAAGTTTGATATTATTTTATTATAATATATGATTATTGTCCTTACTTTTTAGCTAAGAAAACTGAACCTTGTAGAAATGAAGTAGTTCCCTAAGATCACTATGCGAGTAAGTGGCAGAAAAAAACAGGCTTGTGTGAGTCTATAGCCTGTACTCTTTACCACCATCCGTGGTAGAAAATCATAGGTTTAGCTGAAATATATCTTTGGTATGGAATCTGGCTGTGCCTTTGTGCTGGTATTATCTCTTCCTCGGTTTCCCCTTCTAACCAAATGTGGTGGCTATTGCCCCAAGAACACACAATGCAACATTTTATTAGAATGAATGGTAATAGGGACCCAGGAGCGATGAGGGTAAATGAAACATTACATTAGCAGTCGGACTGTTCACAGCAGATGACAAAACTGAATTTGTAGAACCATTTACTTTCTAGAAGGGGATCTGCCATACCTCTCAGTTGGCAGAGCGAGGACCTCCCCCCCACGGTGAAAAAGGAGAGCATTCAACTCCACTGTGTCCCACCCAGTCAGTGCCTAGAATCTGTTGTTTGTTGACTTATGAGTATCTTTCTTTCACTTTTCTAGGATTGTAGCCGAGAAGGTAAAGGAGGTTCTGTATATGCGGCCCCGGAAGTACATCCACTGCTCCAGCTCGGAAACCACAGAACCTGGCTACATCAACATCATGGAGTTGGCAGCATCTGTGTGTCGCTATGACCTAGACGACATGGACATCTTCTGGCTCCAGGAACTCAATGAAGATCTCGCAGAAATGGGTGAGTTGTTTTCCCACAAGTAAGTTGTTCCTTGTATTGCCTCGTGATTTTTTTTAAGTTGTCAGGACTATTTAACTTGCTTTCATCTTGTGGCTTCTTTTCTTTTCTGGCCTTTTCATTTAGTTTTCTCTTTGATCTTACCTTAATGAGGCATTTCTTGAAATGCATAAATATATTGAAATAGAGCAATAACATTTAAATCTGACCTTTTCTTTCCTTGTTCATGGTGAATAGCACAGATCAGGGATGGCATGTAGGTTTCATAAGATTGTTTTCCAGTTCCAATTGTGAGAGTGGTCATGGCTGATTGGACTTCTGGTTAAGGAGGATTCTGAACCTGGTTCCTGGCTCAGCCCTGAAAAGCACTCTGGTCAGTGGGCAGGGCCAGGGACAGCAGCATCTCTGCCATCTCTGCCGGCTGGAGGGAAGCTCTGACTTCAGCAGGGGGCAGCACCCCTGCACCTGACAGGTCGGTGTGACCAGCAATGCCTTCATGCGACGCTAGTAATTTTCCTGCCGGAAGAATGGCAGGCTTAGGGCAAAACATCCCCAATGCAGTTCTTAGCTACCTCACTACCTTTAGTGAGTTCTGAAGCTGTCATGCAATTCTTAAAAACTTAAATTAAGCAAAGGCAAGCAAACAAAAAAATCTTGGAAGTAAACATAATAATAGTTTAAAGTAAATGTATGTCCTACAGCACCATACCGGCAATGCTGGGAGATGCTAGGCTGAAAGGAAACTCACTTTATTCTTACACACAGCTCTTTGACCAGTCTTCAGTCTGAGCAGTGTTTAGGTCCAAATAGTCCTATGGAACTATGGGTGGTTTTTAAGTCTCCATATGAGATACAGAGAAGCATACAATTGATTTCATTTTTGTTTGAATCACATTTGTACATCGTTAGTACAAGGATCAATGATTTTACTTTTCTTCCTTCCCTCCCTTATTTTCCCTCTCTTCCTTTTGAGGTTGGTATTTGAATGCCTATGAATAAAAACATAAAACTGTATTAAATCCAGTTTGGTGTGATGGTGGTAGTTATTCTGTCAGTAACCAGTACTTCTTATTTTTTTTAAACTTTTTAAGTCTTCTTTTACTCTGCCTTCTAAGAGGAAAGAAGGGATATCAACTTAGGGTGCAAACCACAAAGGGAAGAGAATAAAAGACTGACAGAAGGGGAAATCAGAGTATAAGAGCATCATCAAGTGGATTGATGGCTCAGTGTGCAGTTGTATTTATGAACCATATGACATCCGTATGCATTATGATCATTACAGGGCTCCCTTCAACATGACACCACCTTATGATAAGGTCCCTTTGGTATTTTGCAGTTAATCCCCTTTGGATGATTTTTTGTAATCAACTTTTTATTGTGGAATAGTCATAGATTTACAGAAAAGTATACATTTAATACAGTTGCCATATGCCCCTAACAGTTTCGGTTTCCCCTAATGTTAATAACATCTCACTTGACCATGGTACATTTGTCAAAGCTAAGGAACCAGCACAGGTACATTACTATTAACTAACTTCTAGATTTTATTGGGATTTCAACAGTTTTTCCACTAATGACCTTTTTCTGTTCCAGGATCCCATCCAGGACACCACATTGCATTTAGGCTTGAAGAGTTTTAAAAGAGGATTGCTTTTTCTCAAGTTTTACTCTTTAGAGTAAATTATATTGTAGTAAGGCTTCTAAGAGCTTAAAATAAACTTTTAAAAACATTAAATTAAGCATATTTTTTGGTTCAGATTAAGGAATTTTAAAAATTGAGTGCTTACTACATACTGGTCACTATACCTAAGCAGTGTACAAACATTACCTCATCTCAGCCTCACAAGAAATCAGTGAGTTTGTATTATGATGCTTATTTTATAGATAACGAAACTAATCCCTAAAGAGGATAAATAACTTGTCAAGGTTTACATAACCAATATGGGGTCAAGTTGGAATTTGAATCTGAGTGCTCTTACAACCAGACACTGTCCTCTTCCACTCCAGAAAAAAAAAAAAAATGTGTAATTTGTCTTGGCTGGTAAAATGAAACATACTACCTGGGTAGTTTTTGCTTTCATAAGTATCTTCAACACTAAAAACGTAGTTTACATGGAATTCCAGAGTTTCATTGTGTATCTTATATAACACATGAAGTGGAATATTTGGGTGAATTTATTTTGGATCATTTTCAGAATTATTCCTGAGTTTACAAGCTGTTATATATATATATATGCTCTCACAAAATCATTAGTCCCCTAAAAAGAAATATGTTTAGTTGTTGCCTGTATCCACATGTAAATCTTTTAGTTGGGTTTATTAAGTTTGGAAGACTAAGAAAAATTAAAAGTATAGAAGGAAAGGGAATCAAGAGGCAAAAAAAAGGTAATTTCAGAATTTGCAGTTAGACTTTTGTGGATTCTAATAGATTTCTTTTATATACAGCTGCCATTGGAAGATATTATTGGATATTTTTGGAAGCCAGGTTTAAAAAACAAATTATTTCATATATATAATGACATACACAGTACTTAGAATTTTCTTTTATGACTTAATACCTTTTTGTATGAAAATTTCCTCATATACTCATTAGATATGCTCATTGGGACTGACATGCTAAGAATGAATTATTATTTATGTTCAAATAGTTATGTAATCCTAATTATCTTATTCTGTAAATTAAAGTGTTCAAAATTATAAAGCTCAGTGAAAGTTTACCCTCAGTGGGAATAAGAGAAAACAGAGATTTAGGAGGAGACTGGTTAGGATGTAGACAGAAAACTGTGAAAGGGTCAGTAATACATCTTACAAGGAATGTGGTAAAATGTATTTATCCTTTCATGTGTCACACACTAATATGTGATGATATGTAAAATTAGAATAGCTCTAGTAAAAGATTCTTTGAAATCCGGTTGTTTTAGATCAGGGAAGAGATGGTTTTATCTTTTAGAATCCCTCCATCCCTGCACCGGACTCACAGTAGGTGATTTGGGAATGACAGCTGACTGATGGGTTGATTGATTGTTTGTATTTCTGTGCAGGTTGTGGGCCAGTTGATGAGAATCTTATGGAAAAGACAGTAGAAGTCCTGGAACGCCATTGCCATGAAAATATGAACCATGCTATTGAGACAGAGGAAGGGCTAGGCATAGAGTATGATGAAGATGTGATCTGTGATGTGTGCCGGTCTCCAGACAGTGAAGAAGGGAATGATATGGTGTTCTGTGATAAGTGTAACATCTGTGTGCATCAGGTTAGTGAGAGTGGAGACCACCACCTCCCCACGGTCAGCCTTTCTGAAGCTCAGTGATGGTCTCCAGCACCCATATCTGGGTAACAATTTGCATTTAATAAGGATGAAAATAAAGATTTGGCCTGGCTATTCTTCAGTAATTCCTTTAGAAACAATATTTGTGATCCCCAAGGTGATTTAATTGCTAACTTTATCCCAGGAGCTAAACTCAGATTTTTATTGTATCCCTTCATACATATGCCAGTGAGTTTGCCTTGTTCAAGACTTTTATAGTCCTCTGGGGAGTCTCCTTGTTGCTTGCCTGGGAGTCTCTCCTTCACCTTTGAATCCCTGTTACATCATCAAGTTACACTCATGGTTAGTAACCTTGATAAGATTATAGTTCCTCCAGGTGGAAGTCCAGACTCTTTATCCTAGCACCCAGAGCCCTCTCCAGTCCTCCCGATATATAACTCCCAGGAAGCTGAGTCTGCTATGCTTTTAAAGATCATAGAATTTTAGGACTGTAAAAGACCATCCCACTCCTCAGTTTTACAAATAATATCAGGAAAGATGAAGTGACTTTACCCAAGCTCTTACAGCTAGTTATTTGTCATCCTTTCTACCACAATGCGTTTTTAATTGCTGCTGCTGCTGATGATGATGCTGATGATATCAGCATTCTTTTCAGCTCTTTCCTTTTCTTACCCTCATAAGCCGTATGCTCCAGTGAAATAAGTTTACTTAAGGGGACAGTGATGACTGTTCCTGACACTGTCCTGTCTCCATGTTTTGGCCAGACTCCAATTTAAAATGCTTTCTCCCACCTCCATCTATAAAAAAATCTGTAGAACTTTCAAGATTTGATTTAAATCTTTTCTTGAACTCCCCTACCCTAAGTAAGTTTTCACTCTTCTGAACCTGTTGTGTGTTTCATTTCTCTCATTAATTTATCTAGCAGATAGGTATGGAACACCATGCCTTGTGCCAGGACTGTGCCACATGCTGAAGACACAGTCAATGACGAAGAGGCAGACATGGTCTTGGCCCCGGGGTCACCAGAGGCCGGTATAGGGGCTACAAGGGTACCGCCCCTTTAGCACAGTGTGCCAGCTGGTTTTGTGGATGGAAGTCCATGCTGCTGAGAGAGTACGTGGGAGGGTTGGGGGTCAGGGACAGCTTCGGAGAAGTGGCATCCAAGCTGACTCTAACTGCCACAAAGAACAGCAGGCAGAGAGGAGAACCCATTCAGGCAGGGTAGTGAGAATGGGCTAAGCATACGGGAGGCAACTCTGGAGCCATTCAGAGCTGTAGGAGGTGGTGGGGTGGAATGGAAGAGGATGGAGAGCGAGGGTAGACAGGGATACCGGAACCACAGGTGACCGGCCTTCGCTGACAGACTAAGGAACTTTGGCTTTGTCCTGTCAACCCTGAAGGCTAGGAGTTGTATTTTAGAAAGGTCATTCTGGCTACAAAATGACTAAAACGATTAGACACAGTGGAGCGCCTGGCTGGCTCAGTCAGTAGAGCATGTGACTCTTGATCTTGGGGTCATGAATTTGAGCTCCATGTTGGGCATAGAGATTACTTAAAATAATTTTTTAATAAATAAATAAAGCAAAATGATGAGGTAACGCAGGAGATCGAGAAAAAACAGGGCTTACGACTTCACTTTAATTGCCTGGGCCACCTAACCTAACCCTCTGTATTAAAAGGTACTCAAAATTTTTCTGTGACCAGTTAGATCTTCTTCATTTTACTTGTTTCCTTTGAAAGAGTGAACTTCAAAAATTTATCTTCATTCTACCAGTTACTGGCATTTATGTCACACCTTTAGCAAGAGAGGAAATATCATTTAGGTATAAACTTAAATATTTGATAACATATAGGTCCACAGTCTTTCTTCTACCATTCCAGAAATTTCAAAAGCTCTGAAAACTGCAAGGTTTTGCTTAAGTTTGGCACCAAAACTGATTAGGGGCAATACTAGAACTCACCCAATATGGGGCTATTTATAGTCTTTATCCCATTTTGTATAAATGCTCATATAGTTTGCTAGAATAGTATTAATGTATTTGATAAGAGGGTACTGCCCCTGGTCCCACTGGGGTTTAGGTAGTATACCATGTATGTACTTACTACTTTCCTAAGATCTGAGCAATTCTGAATTTCCTTATGTTTCTCACCCTAGGGTTTTCAGATAAATGATTGTAGGCTTGAAGGGGAAATAGTACAAAGGTTATCTGTATATATTTTCAGTATCTGTCCTTCACAGTTGGGACCAAATATTAAGGAATTATTTTCAGATTCCTCGACTAAAAAAATGAAATGTAGCTTAATAATTCTCCTCAAAGATGATTTTGTTTTGAAAACATATCCAGTAATGACTATAAATGATGCGCTTTCCTCACGTAGAAAGGGATGACAGTAACACCTGACCAGGCCTTGCAGAATATAAGCTGGTATGTATTAAAGCTGGATGTTGGTACCACATAAAGTTTCATATAAAAGAGATTTCTTCCAAAGTGAGTATAGCCACTTGACTTCTAAAGAGATACTTAGGTTAGAGCTCCCTCTGTTGACTGAAGAGGACTTAAAATGATTTGGAGGATTTGGTTTACTCCTTAACAGAATCAGGGACATGCTGACATCTGTATTTATTAAACATAATTTTTCTTCCTTACTGCCACCACATTATGTCAAATGTTTGTTCCTCTGTGACTATAACACACTTGTGTCAGTATTTTAGAAGAGAGGTTTACATCAATAGACTTGAGATTTTAACATTAAAAATGTGAAAATTGGGAGCATTCCAAGTCCCTTTGTATATTCCATTTTTGGTTCTTAGCCCAGGTATTGAACACTCAAACTGAGGCCTAAATTAATTTGTCTGAAGGTACATGCTCATAGTTTTTTATATCTGTCATATATATGTTTGGCACTGAGTTTATTAACCCCCTGAAAGTATATGTAGAACATATGTCTGTGCATGTATAGAATTTTCTCAGGAGAGGCCATAGCCTTCATCATGTGGTCTAGAAAAAACTGAGAACCGCTGCTATGCAATACAAGCTCACCATGAATAAGTCTACACAAGGGCTCTGTAAATGATATTCTGCCCAATGGAAGGGCCAGGAGATAAAGGGTATTCCCAGAACCACTGGTTTTTCTTCTGCTGGTCCGAAACAGGTTCTATTTTAGGAGGAAGCTTGCTTTCATTTCCTAGCAAACTTTCTGGACCTCAGAGAAAGAAAACCTTTTGAAGGTCAGGAACCTTATAAAATGATGCCCTACTGTTGTAAGAGCAGCCTGGTTGGAGTTCAGCTTCAGTTCTTGACCTAAATTAATCTGTTCTACCAAACCACCTATTTGATCTCAGCATAGAAAGCATTCCAGATAACTGATGATAAAAGACCTACCCCAGTGACCTTACAGTCTCACTGAGGAGATGAAACATAACAGCTAAAGTAGAGAAGGATACATGTTGCCAACCACATACCTGCTGAGGGAAGCTATATGTTGAGTAGCGGGCAGGGGTCAAGAAGTGGAGCAGACACAGGGGCTCTATGAACTGAGAAGTGAGGTGAGGAACATCAGGCTTTAGATCAGAAGCCAGCAGACTTTTTCTTTGAAGGGCCAGGTAGTAAATCTTTTAGACTTTGAGGGCCACATACGGTCTCTGTTACGTATTCTTTTTTTTTAAACATCACTCTAAAAGTATGAAAACCATTCTTAGCTTGTTAGCCTTACCAAACAGGCCTCAAGTAGTAGTTTGCCAACCTGTGGTTTAGACGATGGTGGGGTGAGAGCAGAAGGAATTTCTAGAGGGTTTGTTGCTGTGCAATGGAATGAAATCTTTGTTTTAGTAAGAAGAACATGGCAGCCAAACAGAAGGAGGATTGAAGGTGTGAAGGGGGTGGAAGAGAATTTAAGAATAAATCAATCCAGGCATAACATGATAAGGACTTGGATGGATGGAGCAGTTGTGGTGGGGATGGAGAGGAAGGTCAGAGCCTAAGGGCCACCTCTATAGGGAGGACTAGCGTGCCCCAGGGGCGGTAGACAAAGGGAAATAGATAATATGAGTACAGGAATTTTAGATCTGGAAGCTGGGAAGCATGGTGGTGATATGGATAGTTTAGGGAAAAGGGGCCAGTTCGGGGGTAACATGATAGTAACCGTTGGAACCTGAGTCCAAGCTATGGGTGAACCTCCTGGGGTAGGCACAGATTTTGAAGCTGCCTTGGTGAATCGGTCAGTGGTGGAAAGTATACCAGGCCACATTTAGTCCTTCATGGTGAGAGTAGAGCAGTAAGGAGGGGAAAGATGGGTGAGATTGGAGGTAGTGCAAAGGAAATCTAGAATGTTTTCCAAACTTATCTCCCCTCCCCCAGTGATTCCTTTATTTGTCCAACTTCATTCCATAAAGGATCTGAAGCAGCTTTCAGAATTCATTAGGGAGTATTGTGATTAGTCTAATATTCTATTCAATTCAGGATTCATTCACAAGTCCCTTTTTCTTCAACCCAAGCAAGTAATTGCTGTGATTTGCTGAGTGCTTTTTATGCACCAGGCTCTGTTAGGCTCTTTGAACATTAGCTCATTTGCTGTTCAGAAGTTTCATTCTGTTTCCTTTTTAACACTTTTTTCTTGATTACAACAGTGCATGACATGTAGAAGTTATTCAATAAATACATGACTGATAAGTATAATACATAATCATTGAAGAAACTTTAGAAAACAGAGGCAAAAAAGGAAAAAAGTATGTAATCCCCAAACTCAGATAACAGTTGGGCTAGCCTTTGTATATATTTCCTTCTAGTCTTATTCTTTTGTCCTTAAAGTCAGTTCTCATAGACAGACATGCTGATCTTAGAACAGATGCTGGAAGTTGCCCTTTTTTTGAGTGTTTTAAAATTACTAAATCCCAGATACGAGCTTGTTGGGCCTTATTTGCCTCCTTCTCCTGAAAGCGGAGGGTACTCTGTGACTGTGTACCAGAGCAGACATCATTCCTGGTGAGAAGATGCTAACCATTCTCCCCTCTCCTCCTCGTGCCTCCAGGCCTGCTACGGCATCCTCAAGGTCCCAGAAGGCAGCTGGCTGTGTCGTTCCTGCGTCCTGGGCATTCATCCGCAATGTCTGCTATGTCCAAAGAAAGGGGGGGCCATGAAAACTACCCGGACAGGGACTAAATGGGCTCATGTCAGTTGTGCCCTGTGGATTCCAGAGGTAAGAACTCATCCAGGCCTGTGAGCCTGTTTGCTCCAGGAGGCCCCTGTTTCCCACAGCATTCAGACTGGCTTGGGCTTCGTGGAGATGCTTCATGCCTGCCCATGTTTCTGAGGTGATAGGGCTTCTACTTGAGCTCCCTCACATCCTTCTCGGATGCAAGTGAGCATGTAAGCCTGTGCTGATTCACTTACAGGTGGTGATAGCAGTGCTACTGGGTAAGTTTGTATGAGGAGAGAGGCACAGAAGACGAAGATGTGAGCAGATTTTTTTAAGGTGAAACTTACTTAAAATACCAAATACGAGGTGCCCAGTTTCATGAATTTTTACACCTATCTATAACCACAACCCAGACCAAGACCTGGAACACCCCAGAAATAGACATAGAGCACCCCAGAAGGATCCCTCATACCCACTTTCCAGTCCCTATCTGGATCCCTATTTACCATTGCGATTGCTATCCCTATAGATTAGCTTAGTCTGTTTTTGAATTTCATATAAATGAAATCATACAGTATGCACTCTTTTCTGTCTGCCTAGCACTCCTTGTTGTAGTGTGTATCAACACGCATTCATTTCTATTATTGAGTAGTATGCTATTGCATGGATATACCATGATTTATTTATCCATTCTTTGATGGGCATTTCAGTTGCTTCCAGTGTTAGGCTATTCCAAATAAAGTGAGCAATAGTTCTTTCGCCCACTATAATGGTTGCCCTTTGATTTTTGAAGCTCTTTTCAGAGCTTGGACTCAGCGTTTGTCTAAGAGCTGCTTCATTCAAAACTCCATCCCTCATTATTTAATCTGGTCCTTCAGTTGCTGATATTTTATAAGGGGCTGTGTGCGCACTAAGTTGATTAAAGAGAGTGTCCAAACATTACTTGTCCTTCTTATGGCTGCCTTTTTTTTTTTTTTAACCTATTTGAACATCCCACTCACATCCTCTTTCCCCAACCCCTATCCAAGCCAGCAAATTTGTTAGGCAGTTTAACTGTAGGGCAAGAGAGACTTTAGAATTCAGTAGCTGATGACACTGTATCGGTAATTCATTCCCCTTTTAAAACTTCCCTGGCTTTATTCTTGTTAATGGCAGTTCCAGGGGAGTTAACTATTTAACAGTCGAGCTCAAGCTCACAGAGTCAAACTGTCCATGATAAATACTATGGTATTCTTATGGATAGAGAAGTGTTTTTTACAATATTTGAGTAATGGTTTCTTTTTCATACTAAGAATATCCAGCTTATAGACTGACATGAACTCTCGGGTTTCTGGCCTGAGAGTGACTGGTTTCCTGCAGCAAACGCTCAGCTAATAGAGCAGGCTTTCTTAGCATGAATTTAGAATATGGCTCCAGAAGAGTCCTTTAGAAATAAAAGAAGCTTTCTTTTTTTTTTAATTTTTATTTATTCACTTGAGACACAGAGATACAGATAGAGAGAGCACGAGCAGGGGGAGAGGCAGAGGGAAAGGGAAAGCAGGCTCCCTGATAAGCCAGGAGCCCAACGTGGGACTCAATCCCAAGACCTTGGGATCATGACCTGAGCTGAAGGCAGACGCTTAACCATCTGAGCCACCCAGGCGCCCCTAAAAGAAGCTTTTTTATCTGTTGACTTTGTCTTAGGGTTTTTAGTACCTTTTGAGTTGCTCAGGATCGCTCTGATCTTTCTACTGTTGGTTTCTTGATGTGGGTAGAACTTGTACTAGTTTAACTAGCTTTATTCAATAGTCCTTCACTCTTTTTTAAAGTTGTGGCTCTCTTAGAAACTCATGTACACATTTGTAAGAGAGCGGGAGAACACTTTTTACCAGAAGTTCCCTAACCCCTTATTTTCATATGGAAAAAAATGTTTTCCATCTCTTTTTAAAGCCTGCCTTCCTTTCAGTACTCTCCCAAAGACTGATTTCACTTTGAAGCTACTTTGGCTGAAAGAGTAGAGCAAACTGTTAATAGTTACACGATTTAAAAAACTGGGGTTTGAAAATGTTATCATCCTCATCCTTCCTCCTTATGTGCTGCAACCTCTTCATTACCCAGATTGCTGCTACTTTCCAGCAGTATCATGTTTCTTGGTAAACTGAACTGAAAGACTTGTCACTGCCTGTTTTTTTATCCTTAGTCAATTAAATGACAAGGCATATGGCACCATCTCTAACATAATAGATGCTAGATTTTGTGAATTTTAATTCCTTTCCTTAGTGGCTTTCTTTGGTTCCGAAGTAAAGTATAGATATCTTGGATTCATTAAGGTAACCATGCTCCATCTCCACTCCTGCCCTCTCATTCTGTATATGAATCATTTACATTACTGGGAATGATCGAAGGTCTGAGCAGTGGCAAGGGACAGGTTTCATTTATTCTTGGTTCCATAGTAACCTTAAGAGATGTGGCTCACCTCATTGTTTTGATGTTCTGAGCTTCATGCGATATCATTTGTGGTTTGTGAAAGGTACTTCTGGAATGCCTTGTTGCCTCTGCCTTATGGTGGTGTTTTATTTGTAGGTCAGCATTGCTTGTCCGGAGAGGATGGAACCAATCACAAAGGTCTCCCACATCCCACCCAGTCGATGGGCCTTAGTCTGCAACCTGTGCAAGTTGAAGACAGGAGCTTGTATTCAGGTAAGTCACCAAGGCCACCACTGAATTGGCCAGACTCAACTTGCCAGTGACAGCCGCCTCGTAACCGAAAGTTTACTTGGGAGGCCTCCCACTCACTCCTAGGGCTCTGCCATTGTACAGACCATTCCAGAAGCCATTTTTTTAGACATTGCCTCTGGACGCTTCAGCCTACTCTTTTCATCCATAGTGGTAGTTAATTTCCATCCTTTGCTGTCAGATCTCTGATGAATTAGGTGAGTTCTGAAGCTAGATGATACCATCCTGGGTGGAAACAAGCCATAACTCTTAAAACAACCAGGCCCGTGTTCCTGTGCAGCTCACCCACCAACTATGGATGGACTCAGGTTCCACGATGATTTAACCAGTGACTCTGTTGCTGGACTAAGGACAACTCATTTTGGTAGGGAAAGATGCATCTAAATGTAGAAATCCTGGCAGATAGGTTTGAGAGTCATTCTCACAGACAGATTTGTTGTATATGGTAGTACAAGTAGAGTTTTCAGAGACGTCTGGGGTACAGGAATACAGCTGCATGAAGTGGAAGCAGCTGCTGGTGCCCCCAGCAGTGACAGTGGAGGGTGGGGTGGATGAGATTGCCAGAGGCCAGTTACCTCCAGCAAAGGCAGAAGGGTTGACCCTTCTACACTCCAGGCCTCCCGCATAGGAGCTACAGGTTGGTTAGAGTTAGAATTGCCTGCTAAGGTTCTTCACAGAAAAGGAGCCATATGATGTCATCACTTAGGGACAGTGGCTCTGGGTGTTTCCTGAGGTTTCTTGCGGTCTGGCTCATCTTGTAGATTTCTTGCTGCAGACCTGGGATCAGCCACTCCTCCAAGTAAACCTGGTTCTTTTACTGAGAAATTGTATTTAAAGAACACAATCTGGACCCCAAAGACCCTTTTAATTTCTTAAATTCATTTTTTACATGTGACAGAATTGGATACTTTGTCCTGCCTTTTTTCTAACTTTTTTTTCTGCTGATATTATTTAAGGACAGCCGTTACAAAGGAAAACAATTTAAGGGAACACTAATCCCACAGGATCTACTAACTTTAATGCATTGCCTGTTTAGGTTTTCCTAAGTTCTGTCCTGGTTGCCCCTCATATGTGAGCCCCTTGGAGACCAAGGTTGTGCATCATTCTTCCTTGGATTTCCCCTAGCAGAAAGGGGAGTGCCTGCCCATTGTCAGTGCTCAGTTAGTGTTTATTGAATAAATATATCCATATTTAATTGTATCATAGATTTGTTTATAATATTCATTCTCCCCACTAAAAAAAATGAAATATTTTCCATGTTTTTATAATTATTAGCCATTTAAAAAAATTTTAAGTAGGAGGATGCAATGTGAGTGCCAGGCTGTAGGAGAGACCCTCCCCCTTGAGTGAGAGGGAATGAACATCAGGTGACCTTCTGAAGTGTGTAATTCTTTTCTCACCTACATTCTACTTATACTAATAGAGTGGTGTTTGTTTTCCATGGTTGATACCTAGTTTTCCTGTGGGAAAACAGACCAAAACCTTTTTCTTCCTTTTAAACCACCACTAAAGAAAGTTAATTCCGAACTCATTAGTAATTTAGCGTCTTGTTCCCTGTATGTGAATCACAAACATAGTAAACAAATACAGTAATTCAGTAGGGGTCAAGTTTTATTAACATCATTCTTCTTGGGGGGTTTATTTTAAGTCTTTGTGATTAGTAACATACTTAGGGTATTTTGTTTTATTAACTCTTTATGCATCTCTTAACTATCTGTGAATTGTGTTTGTTCTTCCTGCTTCCCAGCAGTGGGAATACATATATCTATCCTCTTCTTTTGATTTGGGAACATTCACTGGGGAAGGATAGAATCCAGCACTGGTGGGTTTGAGGTCTAAACGTAGCCAATGTCTACAGCTTCCATATCTGGAAGCTAGAACCTTTGTCCTGAGCGTGAAGTCTTCTGATAATCCTGAACCAGATCATAAAGACTAGGTTCAAATGAGATGCCCCAGACAGCTCTGGATTTTGCCTAGACTTTGGCCACCGTCCCTCTAACTGCCAGCTTTCCAGAATTCCTGTAGGGTCCTTATATGGCTTGTGTTCAAGCCCCATTCAACCTAGATCCAGAGGCTTTCGGTTTTCCCTGAGAAGAAAGAAAGAACACTGGTTAAGATTAGGACCTTTGGGGGCACCTGGCTGGAAGAGCATGCGACTCTTCATCTCAAGGTCGTGAGTTCAAGCCCCACGTTGGGTGTAGAAATTGATTGATTGATTGATTGATTGATTGATTGAATGATTGAATGAATGAATAAATGACACACATACACTTACTTAAAAAGAAAAGAATATGACCTTTGGAGCCAGACTTCTGGGGTTCACATCCTGGTTCCACCTCCTTCCTTGCTTTTTATACCATCTCAAGGAAGTGACCTACCATATCTATGCCTCAGCTTCCATATCTATAAATGGAGAGGATAATAGTACCTACTTAAAAAACGTGGTAAAGTGCTCGCTTCGGCAGCACATATACTAAAAAAACGTGGTAAAGGGCTTAGCACAGTGCCAAACATTGAGTAAATACTCAGTAAATGTTAGTGGTAATAGTAGTTGTACTTGTTTTTAAGTATTCATATTATTATTCCTTGGAGTTAATTGGACTTTGCTGATGGAAAGCCGTAGCACTCATCCAGCCAAACTGAGGAGAATCATCAAACATTTGGTACTAGATAAGTGTCCCTTTTGACAGTAGAGGGATGTGGTCATGTTTGAAATCACATGCAAGTGGATCTGAAGTCAGGATAAATCAGTGGGCTGCCACGAGTTTACTGTTGGGCTAATAGGAGTTTGATTATGAGGAAAGTGAACTTTTTAAAAACAAATGAAAATCTTCAACAAGTGGAGAAATGCAAGTATGCCTACTCAGTGACTGTACTTAATATTTTTTCATATATTCCAAATTTTGTCAGTAAAAACTGTTCTGGTTCTAAGGGATTTCTGGTTCCTGCCTTCAGGAGTTTATAGTCTATTAAGGGAGGCCGGATATAAACATGGGAAAAGTTAAATAACACTGAAGTGACAGCTGCCCTCCAACCTTGCAGACCCTTAGGGATGAGAGGTCAGAAGGGCTGGTGGCCACTGTGGGTGATGGAGTTTAAGTATAGAATGGCTGGAGTAGGTTTTGTAGGCTGGCTTGAACCATTTATGACATTGTGTCAGTGACAAGAGTTTTGAGAAAATTACTATACCACCCAGTTGTCTGTTCACAGATTATTTGGGATTAAAGACAACCAAATGCATCAAAAACTAATGATGTACTGTATGGTAACTAACATAACATAATAAAATAAAATTTAAAAAAATAAAAGACAACCAAATGGACACTGTCCTGCAGCAGGACAGGAACTGCTGAGGACATAAGCGCCAGGCCCTTGCTGTTCCAGGCAGGTGTCATCCCCTTTTGAGGAGGACACACTATTTTCTTTAGAGGGTGACAGAATATCTCTTAACTCACTTCTTTTCTATAATTTCTGAAGAATATATAGAAAATTATTCTTTCCCCCCCTAAAAATAAATAAACCACCATGAAATACCACTTCATACTCACTAGGATGCTAATAGTCAAAAAGCAGGCAATAACAGTTATTGGCACGAATGTGGAGAAATCGGAACCCTTGTGCTTTGCTGGTGGAAATGTAAAACATGCAGCCACTGTGGAAACCAATTTGGCAATTCCTCAGTAGGTTAGATGTAGAATCACCGTATGACCCAGCAGTTCCACTTCAAAGTATATACCTGCAGTTTGAGAGGTGTCCAGGACCCACCCTCAGGTTTAATAATTCACTAGAAGGACTCACAGAACTCAGAAAAGCCACTGTACTCATGGTTACCGTTTATTACAGTAAAAGGATGCAGATTAAAAAACAGCAAAGGGGAGAGGCACATAGGGCAGGGTCCAGGAGAGACCAGGCATGGAGCTTCCAGTTGTCGTCCCCAAGTGGAGTCTTGTGGACAGCGTGTATTTCTCCCACCAATGATATGTGATAATCCACAGAGTATTGCCAACCAGGGAAGCTCATCCAGGTCTTAGCATTCAGAGATTTTATCAGGAGTTGGTGACTTAGACACAGTTGACCCACCCGCATGGCTAATCGTAGTCTCCAGTCCCTCCAGAGGTCAGGCTCATCCCATGTGGCCCAAAGCCTTTACCATAAATCACATTGTTAGTGTAGACTCTCTGACATGGCCAAGGACCCCAGATAAACAAAGACCTTTTTATCAGTCAGGACATTCCAGAGGCTTAGAGGTTACCTCTTAGGAGCTGGGGGCACAGGACCAAACCTTTCTTTGGGCAAGGTTAATCCTTTAATGCACCTTACCAAAGAGAAATGAAAACATATGTCCACACAAAAACTTGTACACAGATACTCACAGCAGCATTATTTCATAATAGCCAAAAAGTGGAAACAAGTCAAATGTCCATCAGGTGATGAATGGATAAACAAATGTGGTATATCCATACAATGGAACAGTATTTGGCCACATTTTTAGAAGAATGAAATTCTGACACATGCTACAACATGGTTGGACCTTGAGAACATGCTAAGTGAAAAAAAAAAAACAGACTAAAATGCCACATGTTGTATGGTTCCTCCTATATGAAATGTCCAGAATAGGCACATCTCCAGAAACACAAAGTTAAATTAGGTGGTTGCTTGGGGCTGGGATTGGAAACAGCAAGTGACTACAGGTAGGCATGAGATTTCTTTTTTAGAATGATGAAAATGTACTAGAATTATGTAGTGGTGATGGTTGCAAAACTCTGTAAACATACTAAAACCATTGAAATATATACTTAAAATTGGTGACTTTTATGGCACATAAACTATATCTCAATAAAGCTGTTATTTTAATGGGCATCATAATACTTCCTCTGTCACCTTAAGTGGTTACAGTAGAAATAAATTAGATGTATATAAAGGCATTTTGTTTAATAGAATGTTCCAACTATATGTTTTTGGAAAAAAGTAAATAGGTATTTGATTGGCACCAAAACTTGGTTGGCATTTCTCCTTTACCACCAAAATATACAGACCTTCAGCTATAAATATCATAGAATGACCTTTTTTTGCGACTGGATGGATTTTATGGCAGTTTCCCAGGGGCATTCCAATTTTCATCTAAGTACACAATTTTTATTCATGTATTCTTTTATTTTGAGTAATTTATAGTTATGTCTCTACATATGTCTATAAATTTGACCTGACATTTCAGGTTTTTAGCTTCCCTTTTTTTTAAAGATTTTATTTATTTATTTGACAGAGAGATATACAGGGAGAGAGGGAACACAAGCAGGGGGAGTGGGGGAGGGAGAAGCAGGCTTCCCGCTGAGCAGGGAGCCCGATGTGGGGCTCGATCCCAGGACCCTGAGATCAAGACCTGAGCTGAAGGCAGACGCTTAACGACTGAGCCAACCAGGTGCCCCTGTCTGACTTTTTTTTTTAAAGATTTTATTTATTTATTTGAATGAGAGAGAGAGCACAAGAGGGGGGAGGGTCAGAAGGATAAGCAGACTTCCCGCCGAGCAGGGAGCCCCAGTGCGGGGCTCGATCCCAGGACCCTGGGATCATGACCTGAGCCAAAGGCAGACACTTAATGACTGAGCCACCCAGGCCCCCCTTTTTAGCTTCCTTTTTAAAAGATTTTATTTATTTGAGAGAGGGAGAGAGACAGAGCATGAGCGGAGGGAGGAGGCAGTGGGAGAGGGAGAAGCAGACTCCCCCACCGAGCAGGGAGACCGATGTGAGGCTCGATCCCAGGACCCTGGGATCATGACCTGAGCTGAAGGCAGATGCTTAACTGACTGAGCCACCCAGGCACCCCTAGCTTCCTATCAGTAATAGTTTTATGTCACACATTCATCCCCTTGAATAGGAGACAGTCCTTTTGCTTTCTCTTCCCATATTTTTATCAGTTACTAAACAGCGAAAGAGCACTATGCCCAACACTTGTAATCTTGTGCTAAAGAATGCCTTTTGCTATGATATGTTCTCTAAATGACTGGCTAGTTTCTTAGCCAAGTGATAACAAAAGGTGCCCAAATAAAAGTACATTTTTGGCTTTCGTTATCATCATTTTCATGAGGTTTTTCAAATACATGGACATTTTAAGGACACAGATTTCAGTGTAAGGTAACAAACTTTTCCAGTAGAGCTGTCCAAAGCTGGGGTGGGCTGTCTCAGGAATGCAGTTTAAGTGGCTAGATTATCACTTACTTGAAAAGTGGAAGGAGTTGGGGGGGGCGGGGCAGTGGAGGTAGAACATCAGGTACTCTAGAGGGAAGGACAAGCAGTAATAAATGTGGAGTTGGATAAGATGATCTTAGAATTATATTTCATCTCTGGAATTCTTTATCCTGTAAAATTAGCCGAAATGGAATCTGTCCCCATTAAAGCTTTGATGGTTACCAGTATTATCTTAGGTGTTGAATTTCTCCATCTATTATAAGGAAACTTGTCAGGGTTTGCATTTTTTTAGTCTTTATTCGTGCCCAAGGTCATTCCCTATTTGTAGTTATCGAAAACCCAACATACAGGTAATTGAGCAGTCTGCCGCCCAGATGCAGGCTTCCAAAAGAGTTGAGACTTGGCTTTCACCATGGGAATTCCCACTATTTTTAGAAACAAATCCTCCATTGCTTTCTCTCCCTCCTCTGTGTAAGCATATACATGCACCCAAGCATTTAAAATCCTTGGAAGGAAAGCTGTAGCATTGTAACCAGAACACATGGTAATTGAGACTAAGTGAAGCTCAGGAGGACAGCAGTCCCGGGCCGGCTTCTTCCTACTCTGCCACTCTGTAAATGAACCCTCAGTGCATGCTACTTAACAAAGGTGTTGCATCCTATGAATGGCAGAATGTTATAAGCTTAATCTCAGGTTGTCTGTAGCCCTAGTTTCCATAGAACTTTCTGCAGTGATGGAAATTTGTGCTGTCCAGTATGGTTGAAATGTGGCTAGTGTGACTAAGGAATTGACTTTTTAATGGTATATAATTTTAATTAATTTAAGTTTAAATAGCTACTTTTGGCTAGTTGGCTTCCATGTTGGACAGCACCCCTATGTAAGAACAATTTCAAGAAGTTAGGTTACTTAGATATTGGAGAGCCTGTGGCCTTTTTAGAACCAGTAGATACTCTGGCAATAATACTGACTTTGTTTTTTCTTTTATTTAGAAGCATTTCTTTTTTTTTTTTAGAAGCACTTCTTGAGCACCTGCTTGTTCAAAAGTTGGTAGCAATGCAAAAATGAATGGCACAGCTTCTGTCTTTAAGAGCTCTAGCCGGGGATTTGACATTTACTATACTGTAGGTACAGTGTGGAAAGTACCATTATAGAAGCACATAATAAGGTGATGTGGGGGACACAGAGAAGGTACAGCATGACTCTTCAGAGGGGTCAGGGAAGACTTCTCAGAAAAACTGAGTGCTTGAGCTAAAACCTGAAAGGGGAGTTTGAACTTTTTTTTTTTCCCTCTCTTCTTTCGGTTTTCTATAAAGCAAATTTCCTGGGTTACTTGGAAAGCATCTGTCATGGTCAATTTAGGACCAGTTCTCTCCGTGCCTTTCCTTTGCTTCCCGTGAGGGATACAGGGCTTCCCTCTCCGTCCCCCAGCCCTGCTGCCTTAACACATCTGTTCTTCCCACAGTGCTCTGTGAAAAGCTGCATCACTGCCTTCCACGTCACCTGTGCCTTTGAGCACAGCCTGGAGATGAAGACCATCCTCGATGAGGGCGATGAAGTGAAGTTCAAGTCTTACTGCCTCAAGCACAGCCAAAATAGGCAGAAACTCGGGGAGGCTGAGTACCCCCTACACAGGGCTACAGAGCAGAGCCAGGCCAAAAGTGAGAAAACCGGCCTGCGGGCACAGAAGCTTCGGGAGCTGGAGGAGGAGTTCTATTCCCTGGTCCGCGTGGAAGATGTGGCCACAGAGCTGGGGCTGCCCACACTAGCCGTGGACTTTATCTATAACTACTGGAAACTGAAGCGGAAAAGTAACTTCAATAAGCCATTATTTCCTCCGAAGCAGGATGAAGAAAACGGCCTGGTGCAGCCAAAAGAGGAGAGTATTCACACTCGCATGAGAATGTTTATGCATCTACGGCAAGACCTAGAGAGGGTAAGGTGATCAGCTGTGGCTACTGTTTAGGTCTCGGTCTGCATAGAAATGGAGGCCCTGCTTCCAGTTTGTTGTTTTCTAAAGGCCAACTCATTTATAGTGTGGGCTTGTGTCCTTGCTTATCTTCTGATTGCACAGTGGCCCCAAACATTAGACTCTGTTTAAACTTTTGACAGGCACTTTCCAGGGAATTAGAGAACCCTCACTTATATGCTGTAGGAACCTTAAATCTGAAATAAATTCTCATTTGGTTTACTTTTTATTCACTGTTGAGCCTAAATTGGCTCAGCTACATTTTACTGACACATGAGACTATGGACTGAAGAGAGAATGAATTTTGTTGAGGGAAGAACTAGATCAGAGTTTCTCAGGCTCAGCACTACCGACATTCTGGCTGGATAGTTCTTTGCTGTAGGGGACTGTCCTTTGTTGTGGGGGATACGGTAAGATGTTTAGCAGCATCCCTGGCCTCTACCTGCCCCCAGCAAATACCCGCCCAACATACCCAGCTGTGACAACCAAAAATGGTTCCAGATTACCAGAATGCCTCCTGGGGGGTCAAAATCGCCTCTGGTTGATACTCTACACCAGATAATTCCATTTAACTCACTTATTCAAAGATAAGTTAGGCCCTGTGTTTACCCTAGAGAATTTTATAATCAAGTATAATTATGGAGATGGCTTGTTTTTCTCTCTGCTACCAGAATTTGGAAGGGAATAGATTTGGCTCACTTTGTAAAATTGAACTCACACATCTATAGCACTTACTATGTGACAACACTGTTCTCAGCATTTCATAAGTATTAACTCATTTAATCCCAACATGCCAATGAAGAAAGTACTATTGTTAGCCCTATTTACAGATGAATAAACTGGGGCCCAGAAAGGTGGGGTGATTTGTCTAGGTGGGGCAGGGAGTATGGGAGCATGAGGATTGCCCCCTTGTGACTGTGGAGATTTGGCCGAGCTGGAGGTGTAAGCAAAAAAGCCACTTTGAGTCTTCCCAGCAGACATTTATCCTGCTGGTCCAGCACTCATTAGAAAATTGTACTGGACCCGGCATCACCATTGTTTTATTCAGGCATCTGAAGGGAAGGCCGAAATGTTCAATGCTCAACCCGTCTTCCCAGCTCGGCTGTGCAGATAAACACTGGGCCCATCACACCACAGGGACAGGAGGTTCCACGAGGCGGCTCAGGAGCGTCTTGCTTGTGCTGCTGATTGATATGGGGACCGTGATCCCCTGACTGCCGTGCTACATGAATTCCTGTAGAGTGGCGCTCTCGCAGCTTCTGTGCTCTGACTTCTCTCCTCACCCACCCCCATACCCCGCTTGATTTTAGTTGTCTTCGTTTTAGCTAAACAATTTATAATTGTCAGGTTTACGTAACATGACAAAAATCTCTGTTTGCTGCGGGTTGGGCTTTCAGGTCCGAAATCTGTGCTACATGATAAGCAGGCGAGAGAAGCTGAAACTATCACAGAACAAAATACAGGAACAGATCTTCGGTTTGCAAGTCCAGCTTATTAACCAGGAAATTGCTGCAGGTAACCTTATATTAAAGATGTCCTGATATAGACTCTGGTTACATCCTACTTTAACAATTTAAATTTTATGTCAATTGTTTTACCTAAAAATGTTTTAAAATTCTTGTCAAATATCTCATTTGCTCTAGTCCAACATGGCCCATTTCACTGTCAACTCATGAGGCAAGAAATCTCAAGGTGGGGTTGGGGGACTTGCAGGTTTAGGGCAGATAATCTAGGTGTGAGACAGATACCAAGGGCCACTAGTTAAAGCCATGAAATTATTCTATAACCATCAGATTCATTTAGAAATCAGTAGGATAGGATCTAATCCTAGTTTCCAGAAAACATTTAATCCCAAGGTTACTCATCTTAACAGTAATTTGTTAAAACAAACCCTTAGCCAGTAGTTAGGAGATCTGGGTTCTGTCTCTTCTTTACTAATATTTGTCGAGTACCTACTGTGGCCTAAGAACTGAGCTAGAGAGCGGAGCCGTCAGCCAGCCAGAATCCGCGCCTGTAGGGTATGCTGCCCACTTGGTGAGAGAGACAAGTGAGCATAATTACAGTGCCCTAAGCATGGGGAGCTTGGCTGCAATGACAGTCGTGTTGGGTGACATTTGTAACCTCCCTGTACCTCATTTAATACAGAGGTTGGTGGCAGAGCCTGGGCAGCCAGGAGTCACTATGCAGGGTGCACAGAATCTAGCTCCAGCTAGAGTAAGAGAGACACGCAGAAATGAGGTGTCACGTAGGCATCAAAGGCTCTGGGGTATTTGTAAGGATCGTGGGTCACAGCAGAATGGTATAGCAGGTGGGAGCGGGGCTGCTCAGCCACAAAGACACCGGGACGGACAAGACAAGGCAAACCAAAGGACAGCAGGGAGGGGCCCCCGCGTGCCAAGGAGATTGGCCCTGAGACCATGTGGCTTCTGCTGGGTGGGAACCAGCCCTGTGACTGCTTGTGCTGTCAGCAGGTGGCAGCCCCTGGCGGGGATGAGAGCTGGTGGTACTCACCACGCACCCTCAGGGACCACGCGCAGCCTAGGCACCTACTGGCTGGCCTCTCGTGGGCCAAGGTGAAGTCCCTCTGCAAGGAGGAGTTGTTCGGTA
Organism: Mirounga angustirostris; assembly: GCF_029215605.1. Lineage (NCBI taxonomy): Eukaryota > Metazoa > Chordata > Mammalia > Carnivora > Phocidae > Mirounga > Mirounga angustirostris. The sequence goes on from NW_026991719.1 coordinate 40,795,537, forward strand.
GTGCTTGTTTTCATTTCAGAGCACTCCAAGTAATAGAGAAAGGAAGATCTGTTCTAAATATGATCGTAGGATGACATAACCAGGTAACCGATTGCCAGTACTCCCCGGGCCAAGCCCAGAGCAGGTCATGGGCAGGAATGTTGTGATTCTTCTTCTCTGCTGGCCTTGCCACTGCACAGCCTGCCCCACACCTCCGTGACGGCCACTCATTGTCGGGAAATTATTTTAGGTTCAGGACATAAAATACACGGGAACCACCCACTGCCATCTCTGCTGTTGCCAGGTTAAAGCACATATCCACCTACTCCTCGCCCATCAGAGCCTGTGCTGTGTCCTTGAGGGTTGATACTTGACTTGCTCTAGGAAGGACAGAAGAGATTGGAGGGTAGGGTCTGAAACCTTTTTAAGACACATCCCAGGTGCTGTATGGTACTCACACGTGCGTGCACAGACGGACACACAGATAGGGAGACCCTGTCCTAAACCACGGCTAGTGATGTTCCTTTCAGAAATGGAGGGGGCAGAGCTGGGGACATAGGGGGTGGCGCACTCGTCTTTGGGATCACTTTACACACTGGGAGGGCAGAGGGGAGGAGGCCGAGAGCCACACAGTGAATGGTGGCATCGCTGAGTTTCCCCCGGTGGTACCCCCGCCCCAGCTCCCGTCCGGCCCGCTCCAGCTTCCATGCCACGACGCACGCCCAGAGCGAGACCGGGGCTTGTCAGACACGTGCAGGAGCGGCTCGGTGCTCCCTCTGTGCTGCAGTGAGCACGCGCGCCGTTCTTTAAATCGGGTGTGAACATCAAGCTTTCTTGTTGCTTTCAGGACTTCCTTTGACAAATGCACTAGAAAACTCACTGTTTTACCCACCACCAAGAATTACCTTAAAGTTAAAAATGCCCAAATCAGCGCCAGAAGACTGCCGAGACAGCCCCGCAGAGCCTGAGCCCGGAGCCCCGTCCTCTGCTAGCAGCACCCCTGCTCACAGCATAAGGAGCGCACAGGTGCCTCAGGAGTCACTAGAAGCGAGAACGAGACCGTACCCGCGACACCCGCTGGAGAGCAAAAATAACCGTGTGCTGGCCAGTCTCGGCCACTCTAGGAGCGAAGCGAAGGATCCCAGTCCTGCTTGGAGCGCCCCATCTCCAGAGTTCTATCACGGGCAGTCGCTGGGGAAGCCTCTGGTCCTTCAGGCTGCCCTGCATGGACAGTCTTCCATGGGGAACGGGAAGAGTCAGCCTACCTCCAAGCTTGCCAGATCCAACGGCCTGGAGGGCAGCTGGTCTGGAGATGTCACCCAAAAAGACAGCTCGAGTGCCATGTTCTGTGACCAGGAGTCCATGCTCAGCTCCCACTTGGCCAGTCAGGGCACCTTTAGAAAATCTACCATGGAACACTTTAGCAGGTCCTTCAAGGAGGCCACCAGCAGGTGGGTGAGGACCGCAGAGGACCTCCAGTGCTGTGCAAAGCCAACCAAGAATATTAACCCCAAGGAGCAGCTCTGGGGCAAGCAGCTTGTCAGGCGGTCTGCAGGGAGAGCTCCCTATCAGGAAAACGATGGGTATTGCCCAGATTTGGAGCTGAGCGATTCAGAAGCAGAAAGTGATGGGAATAAAGAGAAAGTCAGGGTAAGGAGAGTTAGCTCAGACAGGGAAAATCCTCCCCATGACTCTCGACGGGATTGCCATGGCAAAAGCAAGACACATCCCCTTTCCCACAGCTCGATGCAGAGGTGATCAGCAACCTCCAAGAGTAGCGTAATCTTTGCCTTTGCCCCATACATTGGGGGAAACCCCCACACCAAAAGGATTCTAGCATATGTCAGGAGGAATTGTAGTGAAAAGAATAAAATGTTTCCACAGTAAATTGGCTTGCAGCTTTTGAAACAGTTTCAAGTCTAGTTTTCACAAGCACATTATAAGAATTGCAGATTATCCGGAAGTTTTCCTGCCAGAGGCTGTTGAGAACGGCTGGGCCTAGAGTACTTGCTCAGTAAATACTTGGGGACAGCTCTCCAGTCACATCAACACATTGACGCACATACGTATTAAGAGTCCTTGCGTCCTTCACGGATTTGCAAGAGACCATGATTATCAGACACTAAAACTACTTATCTTTTGAAGCTACAGCCTGTGACTCCCAGAGCCCCTGTCTGTAGGCAGTTTCTAACTCCACTGGTACCTGGGAACCTGCCGCGGGGAGAGACCAGGGACCCGACATCTCAGATACTGTCAGACTCACTACCCTCTTCCTTTGCTCCGCACAAGGTTGAGCTCTTTTCGCAGTATCTTACCTTACCGAGTCAATACTCCTAATGCTTCTGAGTGTCCAGTGCCTGTTCCTAGACTTGCTTGTTGGGGACGCACTTGTAACTACTTCACCCGTCTAACAAGCATAAAAGGCTGACTTGTGGATAGTGTTTACAAAGGTACAAAAAAAGTACTACTTCCAAGGAAAGTGCTCTGATTCTTGCAACTTAGGCATTTGTGAAGGATCCCAGAGCCTTTCCCAAAGTGAGACCAATTCTGGGGGATTTGTACCAGGTCAGGGTTTTTGTGTTATTGTTTTCAAATCAGTTTGACTTAAATAAGTTTGGCTGACAGTTTTTGTATACCTGCTTTAATGTTTATAAAATTTTTATTGAGGTATAATTAAAATATAGTAAAATGCACAGAGGTTAAGTATTCTTACCTGCTTTAATTTTGAAACAGATTTTTATTGTCAAACAGAATTTGAAAGCGTGTGTTTAACACATGGATATAATTTAGCTTTGTACCAACTTTGAATCCGAGGCAGTTTCCCAAACAAAAAGGCTGGAGCCATTTTTCAGAAGTTGCTTATACCCTGTTCCCAAACTATCAGCTTTGACTGATTTCTGGGAGGAAGAGAATAATTACATGTGTGTTGGGGGGGGGGATAAAACACGTCTGCTTCCCATTTAAAGAAGGGGGAAATGTTACAGTTTTTAAAATGTGAAGCTGACTATAGTTCTCTGCTCTCTTTTCTTCTTAGCCTTAAATTAATATTCTCTTTCTTCTAGTTTGGGAAAGTGTAGTGGGAGTTTTCAGACAAAAGAGGCCATTTTTAGATTTTTAACGTTGCTTGCTGGTGAGCCAACAGCCCCACTGCGGTAGGCGCCCGGCATCCCGGGGGCTCCTCCGCTTTCCGCCAACATGGGAAACACAACCCTGCTCCTCTCCCCGCTTCCGTTCCTGCAGCCTTGTTCATGGGTTCCGTGGCTTTTGCTTTGTTCCTCCTTTTTGGAAAACGTCTGCGTTTTGCCTCCCCGTTGGCCACACCTTGATGATGTTTCTTCTATGCCCGTGTACGTGTGTGAACATGCCGTTGCATGTGTGGAAGGCACCCCGTGTTCTGCTCGGATGGAAACAGTGATGAATTCGCCAAATGAGGGAGACTGTTTCCCGTCTGTATGCGCTAGGTTCCTGTGCTTTTTCTCTGAGTTCTGCTGGGGTGGATATGAATTTGACACCTTCCTGGGAATTAAATTTATAATGGACCTGTGTTCTAAACTCCTTCTGTCCAAGGCCAGTATCACAGCCTGTGTCCTTTCATGCCTTTTGATTCTGAGTGAGTGCGAGGAAAAGCAAACATTGAAAAAGTGCTTCAGCCAAATTCCGTATGTAATGCCATTGGGAGAGGATTGACTAAAATCATTTCAGTCAGGGAAATATAGTTGTAATATTTTTACAGGATTTTCCTAAGTAAATGAAGGAGCCTTCAGTTGTATAAATTTCAATTGCCCCAAAATGTATTTGCTACATTTTGCTGTTGTTTGAAGTATTACCTCTTAACCTTCTTTTGTTATTTTTTTTCATTTTGTCTTATATAGTCCAGTTTTCCAAGATAAACTCAGTCTTTTTTCAAATGTCACCTTTTTACCAATACTTTTTCATTAAATTATGAAAACTGCTAACTGCTGTCAGTGTGATCATTTCTTAATTTGGCATATGGGTTTTAGAAAATCTTACATATGTTCCTTTTATATTTAAGAATCTTATTCATTAAGCAACACAGATGGTGGGGGGAAAGGACAGAGCGGGGGAGGGGGGAGGAGGAGGAATTGAATGTTTAGCAGCACAGATTCATGATTCATGTCAATACCGGGGACCAAAGAGAGCTCTGGGGCCTTGGACTCTATCCCCAAATCATGATTTCATCAGGCTAGTGAGACAAAACCTTAGGCTCATCATTTAAAATCACCAAGGAAATGGATCCTATCCAAAGTCACAAAGTCCAAAAGACTGAGATGGGGCATCACGTAAACATACACTCTTTACAGTAGTCATTCTATCTGGAGCCATGTGAGTGTGTTTTGCAGTGTCGTGGGGGGACCCTGAGGGCATTATCAACATTTTCTCAAACATACGTTTGAGAAATGTACTTACCAAAGGCCATTGGGTAAATCGGTAGTGAAGATAGTTAATAGCTTAGGTTGTTTTTCTCCCCCTTCTTTCCCTCCCTCTCCCCCCCTTCCCCCCTCTCCCTCTCCCTCCCTCCCTCCCTCATTAATGGCTAACTCTTTTGATTCAGTACATTGTTAGCTAAGATGTTGGAGAACTGAAACTATAAATATACCCTGTTGTACCCAGCAAAAGCTTTGCGGTTTTTTTTTTTAAGATTTTATTTATTTGGGCGGGGGCGGTGCAGAGGGAGAAGCAGACTCCCCGCGGAGCAGGGAGCCCGATGCGGGGCTCAATCCCAGGACCCTGGGATCATGACCTGAGCCGAAGGCAGACGCTCAACAACTGAGCCCCCCAGGCGCCCCAAGCTTTGGCTTTATTCCAATGTCCGTATTGCCAGTGGGAGATGAAACCTTTGTCTTTGTGTTGAAGAAACTGAAATTCAGAGAATAAACCAGACAATGCATAGCCCTGGGGTTTTTTTTTTTCCCCCTCCTGGGCTTTACAATCCTCAGCATGTTTGCTGACCCTTAAAAATTGAGAAAAAACACTTGATAGGAGTAAAACCTTACCACTGAGTAACTTTCATGTGATATTTTCCAGAAATGTATCTTATTCATAATAAACACGTATTAGCTTTTCACGGCATTAATTCAGCTCTTTTCAAGTTTTACGGAAAGCAGCAACCGTGTGGTTTTTTTTTTTTACAAAATCACTTTGAGCTGATAAAGGCGTGCCCTGAGGCGGTCTCTCCTTCGCAGGGAGCTCTGTGACCCTCAGCACTGTTTTTAAAGGAGGCTTCTGTGATTTCAGTTCGCGTTCCTGTGTTCCTTCGGGGATTGGAAATAATCGGATGGCCTGAAGCTGTGAGGATAGCTGTCCTTGAAGTGAGTTGAGGTGGGGGCGGCGCCAGACCCAGACTGGTGTCCCCGGCCCTGTTCGGTCATGATGAGTTCTTCGGCCTGAAGGCCCCTAAATCTATGAATCGTCTAGATAACCTGTCGGAGCAGCGAGCGTTTCTCCTCTGGTTAAGATGGGTTTGGGCGGACACCGCAAGCTCTCAATCTCCGCCCCCTCCCCTCACTGCACCTCCGGCGCCACCTTGCCGATTTGCTGGAACCCAGCTGGAGAGGGGGAGCTGGGCTGATGAAGCTGCACCCCTTGCAGCGAGTGACCTCAGCGTGGCAACCACCTGCAGCCCCACCCTCCAGTCCGCATGAGCTTCGGGAGTATCGCTTCTGTAAATCACACAGGGACATGGGTCCATTGTTCCCACATGACGAGGAAACTTCGAGCTAAGAGTTGCTGACATTTTGAAAATTAGCACCTCATTGGCATAATCCCCTCAGCTTCAAGAGAGAAAGACCCTCCCGCTTGGGCGGTTAGCGCTTCCGATCTTTGAGCTGCTCGGGGGAGAGAGCACGTTACACGCTAAACTCCGGCTTCACATCAGCCCGGGACACCAATGAACAAGACCAAACGGGGGCCGCCTGCGTCTTAGGGCCAGAATCCGTGCCAGCGTCCTTGTCCCCCCCCCCCCGGCCGCCCCGTCCTCAAAGATGGGCTGGGAAGTACACTGGCGAAGAGCTGGCTAAAGGGCGGTCTCAAGACAACTACTTAGGTCCCTTCGGGAAGCCAACCGAGACCAAAACCCTGCGTAGGACGGTCCCCGAAACTCGTTTGGGACCAGTCAAGCCTTCACATAGTAAGAATGGCAACATTCACTGAGCCCTCACTCTTGAGCCCTTTTACGGGAACCACCTTCTGTTTAGTTCTCATGACAACCATACGAAGGTGACAGTACGAGCTGTGTGTGACGCATGTAAAAACGGGCCGGACGGTCAAGACAGGCTATTCAAGCCTCCACAGCTAGTACACAGCAGGCTTGGGGCTGGAACCCGTGAGGTCACCTCTACACCTCTTACCCTTGGCCACTTTGCTTGACTCTATGCCCCAAGGCCCTTCTCTAAGTGTCCCTGCTCCGCTTCTCCCTGAAGAAAGCCACCCAAGTTAGGGTTTAACCCCAGGAGTTCTGTACCCTTGGTCCTTGCCACCCTGGACAGAGAGGATAGCACCAGAACTCGTCATCTGACACAAAGGCACACAGTCCAGAGGCTCCCGTCCAAAGAGCAAGAGAATTCACACCAATCTGGACGGGACGGGTCTCACGGGGGAGCGAGGACCTGCGGGACTTGCCTTCTGCAAAGCTGGTCTACCCTGTAACTAAGCGTGGTCGGCGAAACAATGGCCCCCAAAGATGCCTCATCCCTAAGACCTGCGACTGTGCTACCTTGCACGGTAAAGGGACTTTGCAGATAAAACTAAGCTGAAGGACCTGAGGTGGGGAGATGATCCCTGACGATGCAGGCGGGACCAACCAGTATAAACGCGAGGGCAATTATGAGAGCGAGGCGGCAGGATCCGCAGCAGGCTCGGTAGCAGTAGGCGATGTGACAGTGGAAGCAGGTGGTTGCAGCGATGCTGAGAAAGGCCATGAGCCAAAGGATGCAGGTGGCCTCTAGAAACCGAGAAAGGACGGGAAAGGAATTCTCTCCTAAGGTCCTAGCCCTGCCTACGCCATGATTTTAGACTTCTGACAAACAGAACTATAAGAGAATAAATCTGTGTTTGGTGTTTAAGCCACCAAATGGGTGCTACTTTGCAGCAGCAGAAATAGGAAACGAATATCCTAGGCATAGAGCAACTGCTCCTCGCTCTTTCAGAGGCGCGTTCCGCCCTCCCAAAGGGCCCACCTGGGCTGTGGCTGCCCACTCGAGGTTGCACCGAGGCTTTCTCTCCTGGTGGACACACTTTCTGGAAATGGAAAATAAGTGGGGTTTTTTCCTATCAATGAGATCCTCCCCTGCAGAAATTTGTTTTCTATTTGCTGCCCCCCCCCCCCCGCCGCCATGCTTTTTCCAAGGGAGCCCTTTGGTATTTCTCAGGCAGCCGTGAGGTGATCTTCTGTGGGTCTGATGGATCCACTGTGGCTGGATCCGGCACTGCCTGAGTAGTTGCCAGAGGTTTGGATGCCCCTGTTGTCTGAAAAACTGTTGGGAGGAAGTGGAAATAATTCTCCAAGTGTTACCCCAGTGGGGAGGTGAAAGAAGGCAGGTGGGGCTCAGCATGAGGAACAATGCTCTACTTACCAGAACCTCCTACAAGGAAATGGGTAGCTTGGAGAGTTAGAAAGTTCTTGAAGATCCCAGACACCTGAGCAGAACTTGGGGATTAAAGAATGCAACTCGATGCTGCCTAGAAGGAACCCACTTCTAAATATAGAGATACAAATAAGCTAAAACTAAGAGGATGGTAAAAGATACCATGCTAACACTAACCAATAGAAAGGCGGAGTGGTTCTATCAATACCATACAAAGGCAAATTCATCAAGAGAACATAAAAAGCCTAGGTGTTCACGCACCTCATAACACAGCTTCAAAATACATTAAGGAGAAAATGATAGCACTGCAAGGGAAAATGAATAAACCAACAACTATAGTTTGTCTATAATTAATAGAACAAGTACACAGAAAATCAGTAAGAACATAAAAGATTTGAGGGGCGCCTGGATGGCTCAGTCGGTTAAGCGTCTGCCTTCGGCTCAGGTCATGATCCCAGGGTCCTGGGATCGAGCCCCGCATCGGGCTCCCTGCTCCACGGGGAGTCTACTTGTCCCTCTCCCTCTGCCCCTCACCGCCTCGTGCTCTCTCTCTCTCTCACTCTCTCAAATAAATAAAATCTTAAAAAAAAAAAAAGAACATAGAAGATTTGAACAAAACTATCAGCCATCCAGATTTAATTGACATTTGCCATTCCATCCCACAAGAGCAGAATGCACATCCTTTTCAAATGCAAATGAACACTTACCAAGATAGGCTATTAAACAGGTCTTAATAAATTTAAAAAGTTTCAAGTCAAAGTATGGTTCTCTGACCACAGTGGAGTGAAATTAGAAATCAGTAACAGAAACACCTCTGGAAAATGCAATCATTGGGCACTAAACAAACTTCTAAATAACACACGAATCAAAGAACTGAAATAGGAAATTAAAAAGTATTTTGAACCCAATTAAAAAGAAAACACATGTAATTTGTGGGATGGCGCTAAAACAGTACCTTGTGGAAATTTTATAGCACAAAATGCCTACTTTAGAAAAAAAGAGCCTCGGGCGCCTGGGTGGCTCAGTTGGTTAAGCGTCTGCCTTCGGCTCAGGTCATGATCCTGGAGTCCCTGGATTGAGTCCCGCATCGGGCTCCCTGCTTGGCAGGGAGCCTGCTTCTCCCTCTGACCCTCCCCCCTCTCATGCTCTCTGTCTCTCATTCTCTCTGTCTCAAATAAATAAATAAAATCTTTAAAAAAAAAAAAAAAAGAGCCTCGTGCTCGCTTCGGCAGCGCATATAATAAAATTAGGAAAAAAGGGTCTAAGTCAGTGACTGTACCTTTCATCTTAAGAAAACTAAAAAGAAGAGGAAATGAAATCCAAAATAGAAGAAAGGAAGTAATAAAGGTCAGAGCTGAAATCAGTGAAACAGGAAAGAGAAAATCATTGAAACCAAAAGCTGGATCTTTGAGAAGATAAGTAAAATAAAATTGATAAACCTCTAGTGAGACTCATCAGGAAAGAAGAAAAAGCCAATTAACCAATTTTAGGAATGAGAAAAATAACATTGCTACAGATTCTACAGATATTAGAAGGATAATAAGGGAATATTATTAACAAACTTATGCCAGTAAATTCAACAAGAAAGATGAAATGGACACAGTCTCTCAAAGACGCTAACAGTGCACATTCTAGAAAAAAATAGATAACCTGAAACCCTTTTATTCTTAAATACATTAGAGTTAAAAGCTTTCTTATGAAGAAAACTCCGGGCCCAAATGACTTCACTGGCAAATTCTAACAGACATTTAAGGAACAAATAATACCAATTCTACACGAACTTCCCAAAAACTGAACAGGGGAGAATAGTTCTCAACTCATTCCATGAGGCCAGCATTACCCTGATACCAGACCCACACAGACGTAATAAGAAAACTACAGACCAATATCCTTCATAAAAGTAGATGCAAAAATTCTTAGAACTTCAACAAATTGAATCCAATAACATACCAAAAAAATAATACATTAAGACCGTCTTAGCTTGGGCTGCTTTAAACAAACTATAGACTGGCTGGCTAGAACAACAGAAATCTATTTCTCACTATCTGGAAGCTGGAAAGTCCAAGATCAAGGTGCCATCAGACTCCTGTCTGGTGAGGGCCCACTTCTTTCTCACTATGTTCTCACGTGGCCTTTCCTTGGTGCATACTCACAGAGAGAGAGAGAGAGAGAGATCTTTTCCTCTTATAAGGGCATGAACCCCATCATGAGGGTCCCACCCATGGCCTAATCTAAAGCTAATTATCTCCCAAAGGCCCCACCTCCAAATACCATAACATTGGGGGTTAGGACTTCAACATATGAATCTGGGGGGACATAAACATTCAGTCCATAGCAATGACCAAGTGAGATTTATCCCAGAAGTGAAAGGTTGATTTAATATTCAAAAAACAACCAATATAATTCATCACATCTTAAAGATACACAAAAATCATTTGACAAAATCCAGTATCTATTCCTGATAATAATGCTTAGCAAACTAAGAATAGAAGGGAACTTCCTGAAACTGATAAAAGATACCTATGAAAAACCTACAGCTAACATCATATTTAATGGTGAAAGACTTAATGCTTTCCCCCTAAGATCAGGAATAAGACAAGAATGTTACTGCTTCTCTTCAACATTATACTAGAATTTCTAGCCAGTACAATAAAGCAAGAAAAAGACACGAAAGCATCCTGATTAGAAAGGAAGAAATATAACTCTCTTTGTTTTCAGATGACATGATTACCTGTATAGAAAATCAAACGGAATCTACCAAAAAAAAAGCTACCAGAACTAATAAGTGAGTCTAGCAAGCCTGCAGGATAAAAGGTCAATTTACAAAACTCTATTGTATTTTATATACTAGCAAGGAACAATCAAATTTTAAAAATAATACCATTTATGATAGTATCAAGAAATGTGGAATTCTTAGGTATAAATCTGACAAAAGATATGAAAGACCTGTACAATGGCACCAATAAAACATTTCTGAGAGAAACAGAAGACCTAAATAAATGCAGAGATATACCATGTGCATGGATCAGAAGGCTCAATATTAAGATGTCAGTTATCCCCAAGTTGGTCAATGCAATTCCAATCAAAATCACACCAACTTCTTGGAGTGGGAATTGACAAACCGAATTTAAAATTCATATAAAAGTGCAAAGGATGGGGTGCCTGGGTGGCTCAGTCAGTTAAGCGTCTGCCTTTGGCTCAGGTCATGATCCCAGGGTCCTAGGATCGAGCCCTGCATCAGGCTCCCTGCTCAACTGGGAGTCTGCTTCTCCTTCTCCCTCTGCTGCTCTCCTGCTTGTGCTCTCTCTCTCTCTCTGTCAAATAAATAAATAAAATCTTTAAAAAAAAAAAAAAGAGGGCGCCTGGGTGGCTCAGTTGGTTAAGCGACTGCCTTCAGCTCAGGTCATGATCCCAGGGTCCTGGGATGGAGTCCCGCATCGGGCTCCCTGCTCGGCAGGGAGTCTGCTTCTCCCTCTCACCCTCCCCCCTCTCACGTGCTCTCTCTCATTCTCTCTCTCTCAAATAAATAAATAAAATCTTTAAAAAAAAAAAAAGAAAAGAAAAGAAAGGTCAAAGGACCTAGAGTTGGCAAAAAAACACTTAGAACAAAAGGAATGAAGCTAAAAGACTGACACTACCTTATTTCATTCTTGAAATGGTAATCAAAAAAGTATGGTAATTGGTGTAGAGATAGACATATAGATCAATGGAATAGAATGAATTCAGAGGTAGACCCACACATATATGCACAACTGATTTTCAACAAAAATTTCAGCAATTTAGTGAAAAGATTGTCTTCAAAAATCCTCTTCCCTTGGGAAGCCTGGGTGGCTCAGTCAGTTAAGCGTCTGCCTTTGGCTCGGGTCATGATCCCAGGGTCCTGGGATCAAGCCCCTCATCGGGCTCCTTGCTCAGCGGGGAGCCTGCTTCTCCCTCTGCCTGCCACTCTCCCTGCTTGTGCTCTCCCTCTCTCTCTCTTTCTCTGGCAAATAAATAAATAAAATCTTTAAAAAAAATCCTCTTCCCAAAAAGGGTACTGGAACAATTGGACATCCATATAGTGAAAAATAGAAGACCTTCAATCCATACATCCCACCATATATAAAATTAATTTTAAAATGGGTCAAAGACCTGGGCGCCTGGACGGCTCAGTCGGTTAGGCATCTGACTCTTGATTTCAGCTCAGGTCATGATCTCAGGCTTGTGAGATCGAGCCCTGATGCGGAGCTGGGCATGGAGCCTGCTTAAGATTCTCTCTCTCCCTTTCCCTATGCCCCTCCCCGCTCCCTCTCTTTAAAAAAATTGGGTCAAAGACCTAAATTTAAAATCTAAAACCATAAAGCTTCTAGACAAAACATAGAAAACCTTTAGGACCTTGGTTGGGCAAAGATTTCTTCAATATGCCACCAAGAGCACTTCCATAAAAGAACATTGGTAAGTTGGACTTCATTAAAATTAAAATTGCTACTTTTTTTTTTTAGATTTTATTTATTTATTTGACAGAGAGATACACACAGAGAGAGGGAACACTAGCAGGGGGAGTGGGAAAGGGAGAAGCAGGCTTCCCGCGCAGCAGGAAGCCCGATGCGGGGCTCCATCCCAGGACCCTGGAATCATGACCTGAGCCGAAGGCAGACGCTTAACCGACTGAGCCACCCAGGTGCCCCAAAACTGCTACTTTTTGAAAGACACTCTTAGTAGGATGAAAAGAAAAGTCACAAACTGGGAGAAAAGACTTGCAAATCATTTATCTGATAAAGGACTGGTATCCAATATATGTCAAGAATCCTCACAACATAATAACAAGAAAATAACCTAATTTTTTAAAATGAGCAATTTCAACAGCCACTTTGGTGCAGATACATGAATGGCAAATACATGAGAAGAGGCTCAACACCATCAGTCATTAGGGAAATGCAAATTAAAGCCACAGTGAGAAACCACTACATACCTATTAGAATGGCTAAGATTTAAAAGACTCACCATACCAAGTGATGGTGAGGACATCCAGGAACTGGAACTCTGATACTAGGGTGGTGAGGATGTAAAATGACACAACCACTTGTGAAAACAGCTTGGAAGTTAAGTATACACCTACATAAGATCCAGCCATTTTGCTCCCATGATCTCAGGGTTGTGGGATTGAGCCCCACGTCAGGCTCCTTGCTCAACATGGAGTCCGCTTGAGATTCTCTCTCTCCCTCTGCCTGTGCCCCTCCTCCCACTCTCTCTCTCTCTCAAATAAATAAATAAATCTTTGGGAAAAAAAAGCCTTAAAAGGACTCCTTCAGTGATGTCTTTGTGTCGCTAAGAACTTTGTTACATGGGCTCAGAATCAGGAGGTTTTATGCAGCCTCTGATGGTGAATGGTTGGCCTTCAGCCCGGCTCTAGAGACACAAGATTGCACAAGCACCATCTTTATGGCCCCTGGAAGTTCTCATGAGGTCTTCTGGATCCAAACCTGCAACTCAAACCCCTGCTTCCTTCATATTTTCCTAGTATCATGTTCTCTACCTGGCATAATTTCTCTAGGGTCAATTTCAAATTACCATGGCCACGTTGGGGAATTTTTGACATGAAAAAGACTTGATTTAAGGGGCACCTTAGAACAAAAAGGGAAGACACCTTCATGGGGAGACTGTTGTGTCTAAAAGAGAAATTTTTTTTTTTTAAACACCAAGGATCTTTATTCTCAGACCTAACGTTCAATCTGTGACTGCAGATAACATGTCACTATTTTGAGACCACCTCCATTCTTTGCAAGTCTTCAGCCACAAGGTTACAGCTTATTCTCACCATAACAAGATAAATGAATCAGACTGAAAGAGAATTAAAGAGATACACTGAAGATAAAAGCAAAAGGGAACAAACATTTTACAAGCTTATCATCCCAATTACCCCAAAGGTTAAGTTTCAGATTTACAAGAGTAATGACAAAACCATATGATTTCAGTGAAAATCAACACAAGTTAGATCTTTAAAAAAAAAAAAAAAAAAGAGGGCAAGGGATCAATTCAGAAATACTAAGTCAGGCAAGCATGCAAACTTCAGAGTATAAAAAATGCAAGGCCTGGTTGTCCAAACAAACATATCCCTCAGAAGGTGGATTTGAAGATGCTAAACAGAACCAAAAGCTGAAAGGGACACTTCTCTGAATTAGCAGACCAATTCCCTCGTTTTTTAAGTGAGAAAAGAGGGCAGACAATAACTGGTAAGCTCACATGGCTAGATTAAGGATGTACATAGATCTAATTCCCAGTGCTATTTGCAACTACATACATCTAAAATACAAGGAGATAGGGTGCCTGGGTGGCTCAGTCGTTAAGCGTCTGCCTTCGGCTCAGGTCATGATCCCAGGGTCCTGGGATCGAGCCCCGCATCGGGCTCCCTGCTCCGCGGGAAGCCTGCTTCTCCCTCTCCCGCTCCCTCTGCTTGTGTTCCCTCTCTCGCTGTGTCTCTCTCTGTCAAATAAATAAATAAAAATCTTAAAAAAATAAAATAAATAAAATACAAGGAGATAAATAACCAGAACACATTAAGCCCACTGATTTAAAACTAAACATTTCAAGACAAATACACAGGGAGGGGGTGAATTAATACAACACAGCAGCGCATCTCACATATTTAAGAGATTAAATGGAAAAAAGTAATCTCTCAAAAGATTTTAACGCTCAGTTTTGATAGTTTCTATCCAATTCTTTTATGTAGAGCAAATGTACTAGCTTAAAAAAATGTGCATTCTTCAGCTTTCTCCTACACTTTTTCTGCCTATCTTTCAAAACTAAGCACTGAGTATTTTCGACCTAAGTAATGTGATTTTATATGTACACACTTGAATTGCACGTTTTAGGAATAAAATAAATCCATGATATTTTGTAACTCATAGTGTATTTATAAAATGGAAAGCTTTCTATCAAAATACACTTTTCACTGGGAAAAGAAATAAAACAGACGAATGGATCTACACAAAGTAAAAATTAACTTTGGGAGATTTCAGCATAGGACAGTCCATAACAAGCCTATTTGCCCTTTTTCCCCCAGAGCTGCTCATCTTCCGACTTAAGATTTTAAAAATATTTTTAATTGAGATTATGTTGACATTTTCTCATTCCACATCATCTTCAGCCAAGCTCTGAGCACTTACAATTCTCTAATTGTTGGAAGCTTGGTCAGAAGCATCTGGAACACGGGTGGTGGAAGAGTTTGCTGTAAGGCTTGGAGCAACTGCTGAGGCCGTCCACACACAGCGACTGCATTTGTCAGAGGGTCTACACCTTTCTCATATTCGCCTTGGGCTAGCAACTCTTCACCAAGCTGGATTTTCTTCAAGGAAGAATTTTTTTTTTTTTAAGATTTTATTTATTCATTTGAGACACAGAGATAGAGAGAGAAAGAGAGAGAGAGAGAGCACGAGCAGGGGGAGTGGGAGAGGGAGAAGCAGGCTTCCCGTGGAGCAGGGAGCCCGATGCGGGGCTCGATCCCAGGACCCCGGGATCATGAGCTGAATGAAGGCAGACGCTTAACCATCTGAGCCACCCAGGCGCCCCTCAAGGAAGAATTTCTAAACAGCTTCAGCATGTTTAAGGTCAGGTAACTTGCAAAGTCCAGCTCTCTCCTTGGCAAGCTTTCATTTCTTTCTTCGTTCTCGAAGCCTGTTCTTTTTTTTTTTTTTTAAGATTTTATTTATTTATTTGAGAGAGAGAATGAGATAGAGAGAGAGAGCATGAGAGGGGGGAGGGTCAGAGGGAGAAGCAGATCCCCCGCTGAGCAGGGAGCCCGATGCGGGACTCGATCCTGGGACTCCAGGATCACGACCTGAGCCGAAGGCAGTCGCTTAACCAACTGAGCCACCCAGGCGCCCTCGAAGCCTGTTCCTGAAGTTGGGGTCACTCCGTCTCTCGCGGTCGAAGTAAATGCAGTACCCGACGAAAAGAGCCCCGCAGACCCCGGCGGCGATGGCGCTGTTGCGACGCACGATCTTCCCTCGACCGAGGAGCAGGAGTGAGCGCGGCGGCCTCGGGCCCGCGAAGAAGCAGTTGGCCGGGAACCCTCAGCGCGGACCACGCCGCTGGCGCCCTGATGCTCGGCGCGAGGGACCTAAAAGAGAACATTTGTTTTGAGAGCGGGGCGGGGAGAGGAGCAGCGGGAGAGGGAGAGAGAATCTTTAGCAGGCTCCACACCCAGTGTGGAGCCCGACACGGGGCTCGATCTCACGACCCTGAGATCATGACCTGAGCCAAAATCAAGAGTGGGATGCTTAACCGACTGAGCCACCCAAGTGCCCCTAAACCAGAAATTCTTCTTATGTTTAACACAGGAGACTATGTTGGTTTCATTTCCATATTTCAAGATTAATGGATGATAGCTTTAAAATTATTTAGATTGGTGGGCTACCTGGCTGGCTCAGTCAGTGGATCGTGGAACGTGATCTCTGGGCATGAGTTCGAGCCCCACATTGGGTGTAGAGATTACCTAAAAATAAAATAAAATAATCTTTATAAAATTATTTAGATTGGTAAAATTGTCAATGGCTGGTTATTGCCTAAACCAGCTGTAATCCCAATATCTATCGCTATCTCTTTCTCTCGTTTGTCAAAATGGGTTTTCTAGGGCGCCTGGGTGGCTCAGTTGGTTAAGCGACTGCCTTCGGCTCAGGTCATGATCCTGGAGTCACGGGATCGAGTCCCGCATCCGGCTCCCTGCTCGGCAGGGAGTCTGCTTCTCCCTCTGACCCTCCTCCCTCTCTGTCTCTCATTCTCTCTCTCTCAAAAATAAATAAATAAATAAAATCTTAAAAAAAAAAAAAAGAGAGAGAGAGAGAGAAATGGGTTTTCTATATCTATACATTCTTCCCTGTCCTTCAAGAAGGAACATAATTAGACTTTTACAACAATAATTTCATATTTGTCTGAAGCTGGCTCCCTGTTAACTTTTTGGTTTCTCTCCCTCTCTTTTGCACCGGGGACTTGATAGATAAACTGATCAAAAAAAATTCAGTTGTTATGTGCACACTCTAGGAATATCTAGCCCAGACAAACTGCCAAAAAAGTCTAAAAGAATAAAAGAAAATGTGGGGAGCCTGGGTGGCTCAGTTGGTTAAGCGTCTGACTCTTGATTTTGGCTCAGGTCATGATCTCAGGGTCCTGGGATGGAGTCCCGCATCAGGTCTGCACTCAGCGGGGAGTCTGCTTCTCTCCCTCTGCTCCTCCCCCTAGCTTGTGTGCAGCTCGCTCTCTCTCTCGTAGATAAATAAAATCTTTAAAAATAAAATAAAAAATTTTAAAATGTTATTAAATGATGAGTCTTTTTATGGACACTGAAAAATGGATTTACCTAACAGCCTGTTACTCTAGTTGTGAGGAAAGAAGAACTTAATCCCAAGATAAAGAAGGGCTTTTGATGGGACCAAGAGTCCTTAAAAATTAGTTTACCATTTAAAAATAATGTCAACACAGTATTTTGGTTTAGACAAAACCAGGGTTAAAAATTTCAACCTTCTAGAATTCCTACACTGGTTTTATGACTTAAATGAGTTACCATTGTTACCATTGCTTCCATTAGTTCGTGTGTGTGTGTGTACAGTTGACCCTTGAACAATACAGGGGTTGGGGCACCGACCCCCCCACACACACAAAAAAATCCACATATAACATTTGATTCCCCCAAACCATAACTACTAAGAACCTACTATTGACCAGAAGCCTTACTGATAACAAACAGTTGATTAACACATATTTTGCATGTTCTATGTATTACATACTGTATTCTTAAAGCTGGAGAAAAGACAATGCTATTAAGAGAAATCATAAGAGAAAATACATTTACAGTACTGTATTTATAAAAAAAAAAATCCACGTATAAGTGGACCCGCACAGTTCAAATCCCTGTTGTTCAAGGGTGAAATATATATATTAACAATAAAATGAAATGATGATTTTTTAGAGTTTAATTTTATCAACTTCTTAAATTGCTACAAAGCACAAGGATTTAACATGTTAGCTAAAATTGAAATTTCTGGATCCTAACTTTAAGACCTTAGGTAAATGATTAAGGTTTTTTTTCCCCAAGTTTTTATTTAAACTCCAGTTAGGGGGCGCCTGGGTGGCTCAGTGGGTTAAGCGTCTGCCTTCGGCTCAGGTCATGATCCCAGGGTCCTGGGATCGAGCCCCAAGTCGGGCTCCCTGCTCCACCGCGGGGAGCCTGCTTCTCCCTCTCCCTCTGCTTGCTGCTCCCCCTGCTTGTGCTCTCTCTGTCAAATAAATAAATAAAATCTTAAAAAAATAAACTCCAGTTAGTTGGAGCACCTGGGTGGCGCAGCTGGTTAAGCGTCGGATTTTTTTTTTTTTTTTTTAAGATTTTATTTATTTATTTGACCAAGAGAGCGGGAGAGCACAAGCCGGGGGTGGGGGGGGGAAGCAGGCAGAGGGAGAAGGAGAAGCAGGCTCCCCACTCAGCGGGGAACCCTCTTCGGGGCTCGATCCCAGGACCCTGGGATCATGACCTGAGCTGAAGGCAGACGCTTAACCATCTGAGCCACCCGGGTGCCCCTAAGCATCGGATTCTTGATTTTGGCTCAGGGTCGTGAGATTGAGCCCCAAGTCAGGCTCCATGCTCAACTCGGAGTCAGCTTAAGATTCTCTCTCCCTCTCCCTCTGTCCCTCCCACTTGTGCTTTCTCCCTCAAATAAATAAATAAATCTTTAAAAAATAAAATAAAAAAATTCCAGTTATTTAACATACAGTATAATATTAGTTTCAAGTTTAGAATTTAGTGATTCAGCACTTCCATACACCACGTGGTGCTCATCACAACACGTGCCCTCAATCCCCATCACCTGTTTAAGCCATCCCCACCCACCCACCTCCCCTCTGGTAACCATCAGTTTGATAAATGATTAAGTTAATTGATAAGTAATGTTTGGATGCCTGGACAGTTTCTAAGTAAGAAGCAGATGCAAAACTCTAGTCACGGAACATAATTTTTTATTCTTATTTTCTAGAATGGCACTGTCCTTATGCATAAATTCAGGAAAAGTGCTGACAACTAACGGAATTCTAAAGCCCAAATTATCAAAGCTCTCAGAAACCCCTTAAACATCCATGGCCCAACATACAAGCATACCTTGGTTTTTGGTTTTTTAAAGATTTTATTTATTTATTTGAAAGAGAGAGCACGATTGGGGGACAGGAGGGGCAGAGGGAGAGGGAGAAGCAGATTTCCTGCTGAGCAGGGAGCACAATGCAGGACTCGATCCCAGGACCCTGGGATCGTGACATGAGCCAAAGGCAGATGCTTAACCGACTGAGCCACCCAGGCGCCCAAGCATACCTTGTTTTACTGCATTTTTTTTTTTTTTACAAACTGAAGGCTTGTGGCAACCCCGCATTGTATGTTTTTCCAACAGCGTTATGCTCGCTTCATGTCTCTGAGCCACATTTTGGTCATTCTCGTAATATTCCAAAGTTTTTCATTATTATTATATTCATTATAGTGATCTGTGCTCAGTGACGCCGACTCACTGAAAGCTGAGATGATAATTAGCATGTGTTAGCAATAAAGCATTTTTTTTTTTTAGATTTTTATTTATTTATTTGAGAGAGATAGAGCATGAGAGGGGGGAGAGTCAGAGGGAGAAGCAGACTCCCTGCTGAGCAGGGAGCCCGATGCGGGACTCGATCCCGGGACTCCAGGATCATGACCTGAGCCGAAGGTAGTCGCTCAACCAACTGAGCCACCCAGGCGCCCAGCAATAAAGCATTTTTAAATCAAGGCGTGTACATTCGTTCAGAGACAAGGCTATTGCACACTTCATAGACTACACTATAGAGTAAGCATCACTTTTACATGCACTGGGAAACCAAAACGTTCATTTGACTCACTTTGTTGCAGTGGTCTGGAACCGAACCCAAACTATCTCCGAGGTATGGTGGTATTGCCATTTCCCTTGATGGCAACAAGATCTGTCCCCTCTGAGATCCACAGGGTATTTCCTAGCGAGTTAATAACGGGTTGCCCCCTGCATTTAGAAAGTGCATTTCCAATCCTAGGCTCTAGCCTATTACGAGCTGATATGACTAATTACTGCAAGGGACTCACACCTCCAGCTTTATCACCAACAGGTCCAAGCTGCTGTTTTCAAAACACCCACCTGAGGGGCGCCTGGGTGGCTCAGTCGTTGAACTTCTGCCTTTGGCTCAGGTCAGGATCCCAGGGTCCTGGGATCGAGCCCCACGTCAGGCTCCCTGCTGGGCAGGAAGCCTGCTTCTCCCTCTCCCACTCCCCCTGCTTGTGTTACCTCTCTCGCTGTGTCTTTCTGTCAAATAAATAAATAAATAAATAAATTTACAAAAATCTTTAAAAAAAAAAAAAAACCTGAGCAGCCTCTGCATGACTCAAACCAGAAGGTCTGGTTTTCTCTCAAAACTGTCCTTGAGCCTCCATGGAAAAGAGCTTATCAGGCACTGCTCGCAACTGACACAGCAATAAAACTCCAAGGCCCTGACACTTATGTTCCCCAACCTAAAAGATACACATCACTTTATCCTGACTACCGGATGGCCATTCCACTGGGACACTAAACGGGATTCTTAGGAACCTTTCAGAAGCCACCGGCTACAGAAGGGGACAGCTTCTGCCCCAAGGTTAATTTTCTGATTCTTCAGCACCCTTTTCCTTCCCTTGACTCTACCTCTCATTATGCTATTACGGTATTTGACACTCCCCAGTCACCGACTAAAAGGCTTCTCAGTAGGCTTTCCCTGATCTTCACCCTGTGACTTTTGACCCTCCGTGATAGGTTTTCCTCAGACCAGAGCTCCTGCTCTAAATTTAACTGCTGTCAAAAATTCCATCATTCTTGGGCGCCTGGGTGGCTCAGTTGGTTGAGCGACTGCCTTCAGCTCAGGTCATGATCCTGGAGTCCCTGGATCGAGTCCCGCATCGGGCTCCCCGCTCGGCGGGGAGTCTGCTTCTCCCTGTGACCTTCCCCCCTCTCATGTGCTCTCACTCTCTCAAATAAATGAATAAATAAAATCTTTTAAAAAAATTAAAATTTAAAAAAAATTTCATCATTCTTCCTTTAAATGTACCTCTAAAGAAGGTTCATTTCCTTTTAGAGGCCCCTTCGGGTTCCGAAGCTTCGCTCATGGCATCCATCCCAAGCTCTGGTCACCTAACAAGTGACCTGATATTGACAGAATGCTTCTGCAAAGGTCATTATCAGCAAAAGCTAGCCCATCAGGAATGGGGACCAACATGGGGGCTTTGCCTTGGCTACAGTACTTTGTTCTCGTCAGAGACACGGGTCTCAGGAACTGCTTAGCCCCACTCCCGTTATCTGAGGAGACATTTCAAGGGACATATAATTAGCTCATGCCAAATGACACATACACTCCCAATAGGGTCTGTGCCCCACTACAATTCCATTGCCTGTGCGGACACCAGACTTACTATCCACCCGCTACACGTACACTTGTCCAGTATATTTGGGATGATTCTTAGAAACTTTCAGACTTTAGAGACTACCACCCCACCTGTGGACCGTGTTTTCCTGTAAAGAAGAGGCAGATACGGGTGAATGTGGGTAACTCCGGGAGGGAGAGCTGACTCTTAGGCATGCTCTGTGAGTCGGACTTTGCACCATAGTGAAAAGGTGGTCCAAACCCTGACTCTGACCTTATCGGATGCCAGAAGTGACACAGTTTCTACTCCAGGAGACCCGCCTCCCCAGAACCAGTTTACCTTCATTAGCCAGAGTTGCCATGAGCAGACTCATGACCTTCGATTTCCTTTTGGCTAGCCAAGGGGGACTTCCTGCTTCAGCAAACACTTCTTGCTGCACTTATATAAATACTACGGGTCAAAAAGACCAATTTATTTTTTTAAGCTTTTATTTATTTAAGTCATCTCTACACCCAACGTGGGGCTCAAACTCACCACCCCGAGGTCAAGAGTTGCACGGTCCTCTGGCTGAGATGGCCAGGCTCCCCCAAGTCGAACAATCTTTCTGATCAGGCTAAAAGAAAAAGCCATCTGGTTCTCTACAAGAGACCAGCTGGGCTTTGGGACATGTGTCCATGGCCTGAGTCTTGTCTGTCTCCAGGGTCTATTACAAGGATTAATCGTCATCTTGTTTCTGGTAACCGCCTGCGGGGCCTTTGGCTGATGCGTCCTGTCCAGGGTCTTAAATGCCACTGTGCAACCCCTGTCACATCAGGGGATTTAACAACTCATCCTGCAACTAGACGAACCATGAGAGACGATGGACTCTGAAAAACAAACAGGGTTCTAGAGGGGAGGGAGGTGGGAGGATGGGTTAGCCTGGTGGTGGGTATTGAGGAGGGCACGTTCTGCATGGAGCACTGGGTGTTATGCACAAACAATGAATCATGGAACACTACATCTAAAACTAATGATGTAATGTAGGGGATTAACATAAGAATAAAAAAAATAAATAAATAAACAACTCATCCTGCAACCAAAGGAGCAGGAGGGACTAGCCCTAACCCTATTACAGACGGCTTTCTCCGAGCCACCTCCAGATCAGCAAAATCTTGGCAGTGGTGATGATCAGAATATATAGATTCATGTCCTGGGGCCCAACTTCATCTGATCTTGGACAAAAGACGGGAGAGAGAAAGAAATGCAGTCCCCGACATCCGCGAGCTGGCCCGGAACTCACAGCAAGACCTTGGAGTTCTCCTGTTGAACATGAACAATTTCACAGATCACCAACATCAGACAAAAGCACTCTGTGTCCATGATGCAGCAAGACAAAAATGAAACAAGTCCCCCAAATGACTAAACATCACCCTCTCCTAGCTCATATGAATGAGTGCTACTTCTTTATCCATCACTCCATTCTCTTCACCTTCTAGAAAAGAATGAAGATATCCAGTCATAGAACTATCCCACTTCCTGACAGCCTCCAATCCTTGGACTCACCCCAAAATCGCCTAATATGAAGTCAAGTCCTATAATAGGTTCTTTCTAACACCTTCTAACCAAGACATCCCACGATTCCCCCCATGGTGGGAGTTCTCCCTTCTTGGGAGGAACCACTGAACTCAGATTTGTTGGCCTGGAGGTGATCTTTGCACGAAGGGGTTTATATCATAATAAAAGATCCAAGACTTAGCCTGAGAGTTCATGATGTAGCAGGAGAGACAGACAAACCGACACTTCTCAGTCAATGTGGTGAATATCGTAATAAAACATAAAGACAGGACGCTGTAAGGGCAACAGGTCAGAGCGAGGGGGATCAGTGAAGGCTTCCTGGTGGACGGGACACTGGGCTGAATCTTAGGTAGGAGTGAGCCCAGTGCAGAGGTAGGGATTGGATTAGTGGGAGGAGTCAAGTGTTCTAGGCAGAAGGAGTAGCAAATTCTTTTTTTTAAAAGATTTTATTTATTTATCTGAGACAGAGAGAATGAGAGAGACAGAGAAAACATGAGAGGGGGGAGGGTCAGAGGGAGAAGCAGGCTCCCTGCAGAGCAGGGAGCCCGATGCGGGACTCGATCCCGGGACTCCAGGATCATGACCTGAGCCGAAGGCAGTCGCTTAACCAACTGAGCCACCCAGGCGCCCCAGGAGTAGCAAATTCAGATGCAAGAAACAGAAAGAGGACATGCCTAGACCATCACTGAGGTCAAGAAGGAACTACTAGCAAGTTTGAGGGGCTTTATATGCTCTTGGGTATGATTAAATTATATTTTATCAAGATTCAATAAGCACATACTGCGACCACAGTTAACAAATAGACATCATTTGCCTCCAGATGGCTACAAAGGATACGGCATCACTTTTTTTTTTTTTAAGATTTTATTTATTTATTTGACAGAGAGATAGAGAGCACAAGTAGGCAGAGAAGCAGGCAGAAGGAGAGGGAGAAGCAGGCTCCCCGTGGAGCAGGGCGCCCGATGTGGGACTCAATCCCAGGACCCTGGGATCATGACCTGAGCCGAAGGCAGACACCCAACCGACTGAGCCACCCAGGCGCCCTACAGCATCACTTTTGTGGTATTGCCAAAAAGGCATGACCTGAATTAACCACGAGTTAATAAACCCAAATAATCCCAAATTAAGGAGCATTCTACATTTTGAACTCCAAAAATGTCAATGTCACGAAACAAAGGCTGAGGAGCTGTTCCAGATTAAAAGGAGAATAAGCACAGCTAAACACAAAGCTTCACCCTGGATTGGATTTGGGGATGGAATACCTTTGTTCCTTTTGTTATAAGGGACATCCGTGGGACAATCAATGAAATTCAGCTAGATAATATTGTATCAGTGTTAATCAGCCGATCTTGATAATTGCGCTGTGGTTATAGAAGAGAATGTCCTTTTTTTTTTTTTTCAGGACATGCATACCAAAGTCTTTAGAGGCAACAGAGCATCACGTCCGCACCTTACTCTCAAGCCATTCAAGAAAAATAAACATATCAGGGCGCCTGGCTAGCTCAGCCGGTAGAGCGTGTGACTCTTTTTTTTTTTTTTTAAAGATTTTATTTATTTATTCATGAGAGACAGAGAAAGAGAGGCAGAGGGAGAAGCAGGCTCCCAAGAAGCAGGGAGCCCCATGTGGGACTTGATCCCAGGACCCTGGGATCATGACCTGAGCCGAAGGCAGACGCTTAACCATCTGAGCCACCCAGGCGCCCGAGCGTGTGACTCTTGATCTCAGGGTTGAGTTCGAGCCCCTCGTGGGGTATAGAGATTACTTTAAATAAATAAATAAATATCAAGAAAAATATATATTTACTTTTATATGTAAATGAGAAAGACAAAGCAACAGTAGACTGTTAACATTGGAAGAATCTACATAAAGGGTAATCAGGAATCCTTTATAGGATTTTTGCAACTCTTCTGTAACACTGACATTTTTTGAAAATAAAGCTACCTCCTCCCTACCAGACACACACACACACACACACACACAAAAGAGCATGTAGTTGAACAGCCTCTATGTGTCAGCACCGTGGCGGGTCCTGCAGAGCTGGGGGTGAATGAGATGCATCCCTGCCCTACGGGACTCACCATCTAGTGGATCATTCTGGCAGCAGATCAAAAAGGGTAAGACAAGCCCTCCAGGAAGCTGACAACAATCTGGGCAAGAAATGGGGACTTCTCACACAGTCTGTTGGTTGGACCATGGTCGCATTCCCAGGTTTGTGGAGAATAAAGTGATTGTTTGGGACAGTTTGGGGGAAAGGTCTGGGCTAGGATACAGTTTGGGGCGTCGTCAGCATTAAGGAGGAAGAAGCCACATGTTGAGAAGAGGGCCCAACAGAACCCCAGAGAAGCCTCTGGAGATCACAGTCCCGCTCTTTGCCCCACCCAAGAAAGTGTCCTTCAAATTCTTATTTTTCTTTTTTTATTTTTTTTTATTTTATTTTTTTTAAAGATTTTATTTATTTATTTGAGACAGAATGAGAGAGAGAGCACATGAGGGGGGGAGGGTCAGAGGCAGAAGCAGGCTCCCTGCCGAGCTGGGAGCCCGATGCGGGACTCGATCCAGGGACTCCAGGATCATGACCTGAGCCGAAGGCAGTCGCCCAACCAACTGAGCCACCCAGGCGCCCTCTTTTTTTATTTTATTTTATTTATTTGGGAGGGGGTAGGGGCAGAGGAAGAGGGAGAAGCGGACTCTACGCTGAGCGGGGAGCCCAACGCGGGGCTCGATCTCACAACCCTGAGATCATGACCTGAGCTGAAACCAAGAGTCAAAGCTCAGCCGACTGCACCCCCAGGTGCCCCCACGTTCTTATTTCTCTACTGAAGGTTTGGCCTATTTGCCAGATTTTTCCCAGCTTGACCTGCGACTTTGGGAGTATCCTCACTTTGTAGATTCATGTCTTCCCATCTGTAAATGGGGACATGGGAGGGCAGTTGTCTTAAACATCTCCCAGGGTGAAGGCAAAATGATTGAGACCGTAAGTGCCCATTACTCTAAGTTACTAAGCTGAAACTTTGAGCTCAGATCGCTCCAAACCTCGTGTCTTTGGAGCTTGATCTCTGGCCCTTCCTCCTTAGTGAATTCAAGAGAACTGGAATGCCACAGTGATTGTGATTTGAGTGTAGGTTTTAGGATAGCGCAGATGGCCAGGAATGCGTGCTAGATTGGGAAAGATCAATAATGAGATAGCACCGGGCCCTGGCTGGCTCAGTCCGTAGAGCGAGAGACTCTTGATCTCAGGGTCATGAGGTTGAGCCCCACGTTGGGCATGGAGCCTATGTTAAAAAAAATATAAAAAGGGGCATCTGGGTGGCTCAGTCGTTAAGTAAGCATCTGCCTTCGGCTCAGGTCATGATCCCAGGGTCCTGGGATCGAGCCCCACATCAGGCTCCCTGCTCAGCAGGAAGCCTGCTTCTCCCTTTCCCACCGCCCCCCCCCCCGACTTGTGTTCCCTCTCTTGCTGTCTCTCTCTCTCTGTCAAAATAAATAAATAAAATATTTTTTAAAAAATTAAAAATGATAATGGGGTAGCACTGACCTGGGATTCAACACATACAATAAAATGCACAAATCTCAAGTGTCCCACCAGATGCCTTTGCACAGTACATACTTCTGTGCAACCAAGCCTCCATCCAGATAGTCTCCATCACCCCAGAAAATTCCCTGGACCCCTTCACGGTTACCCCCGGCTCCCATCCCCCAGCGGCAACCCCCATTCTGTTTACCTCCCTCCCTTCATTTTTTTTTTTTGTTTTAATGTCTTAAACTTGTAGGTTATTTGGAGAAAATATGGATGGCGAGGTAGGCTCTTAAAGGAGAATGTGAAGCTGAGCGCTGCTTATGATCCTTTATTCCATTTGATTTTTTCAAATCCAATCATTAATAAAGCCTTTCCTCTTCCCCCACCAAAAAAACGTTTTCCAAGAGCTGGCCTCCAGCCAGCAGTCTTTCTCCCACTAGGAAAAGGGTGGATTTGTTTAACCGTTTTGTTCTTTCCTTTTTAACCTGCCTGTGTTTAACCGGACCCTCGACCCCAACCTCTGGTAGGCATTTTAACAATTGCTCTTGTTTAAGTAAGAGAGAAACTTTAGCTCCCCGTCCAAACTCCGAGGCTCAGGTTCACCAGGCTCCAAGCCTCTCCCCCGCCCCCCCGTGCCGGCTGGCTTTGTAGGATTTTTCCAGGAGCCACGGAGGAGGGGGCCAGCGTCGGGGGTTACAGTCCCCAGCCCGCACCTCCAGGCCGCTGCCACCCACCTGCCGAGCGGCCGCGTCCCCCGCCCAGCCCTACCGCGCTCGGGCCGGACCTTTGCGTCGCCTGGAAGGCACCCGCCGGGTGAGTGCCGGGCTCAGGCCCGCCTCTCCGCCCGCTCCCCGGGGAGGAAAGGTCTGGCCACAGCCGATCGAAAGTCGCTGGGGCCCGCTGGAAGGAGACCGCCCCCCGGCCCCCCGCCCCTGCCCCCCCGGGGACCCGGGCCCACCCCCCACCCCCGCGCGCGCGCCCCACTCGGCCGGGCCGGGGACGGGGACGAGGCGGGCTCGCCCTTCAGCTTCCGCGGGCCTCGCGGTCGCCCGAGGCTGCAGCGGCGCCACCGGAGCGTGCCGAGGCCCCTCCGCCGCACAGGTACCGCACGGGCAGCTGCCCCGGCCACCGAGCAACGAAGCCCGGGCAGGGAGGGACAGCGGCGGGCCCCCGGCTTGCACGCAGGAGGAGCGCCGGGTTAAAAGTCGCTATTGCAAAAGTCCCGCGTCTGATCCTGGGCCTTATCTCAGATCGATAACATGAAGGCCTTTGGAGCCTGCGCCAAATTTTAACAGCCAGCGAGGATTCCAAATGCTAGGACGCTGGCATCAGGATTTAAGATTTGAGCTGTGTTTCTTTAAAAAAAAAAAAAAAAAAGTAATGTATCGAAGGGAATATAAAACCAAAGGTTATTTTTCTTTTCCCCCCTGTCATGAATTCGCCCATCCGTGGGTGAGCCCACTCACTCCCAAGCAGAAAGGGGAGAGGGGGGCGCCTGGGTGGCTCAGTTGGTTAAGCCACTGCCTTCGGCTCAGGTCATGATCCTGGAGTCTCGGGATCGAGTCCCGCATCGGGCTCCCTGCTCAGCAGGGAGTCTGCTTCTCCCTCCGACCCTCCCCCCTCTCATGTGCTCTCTCTTTCTCATTCTCTCTCTCAAATAAATAAATAAAATCTTAAAAAAAAAAAAAAAGAAAGAAAGAAAGAAAGGGGAGAGGGATGAGGATGCAGACAATTTGGGTCAGCATCTGGGCCGAGTTTGGGAAAGAGAGGAGGCTCTGGAAAGTTGCCTCCTTTTCCTCTCCCACGGGGTTTCTTGGGTAATGTTTTCTTTTTTTCTTCTCTGATAAATTTTCTTTGTCTTTTCCCTGTTCGCCGGTCACACTCTGGCCTCAACTCCCAGCAGAGAATGTTCCCGCCTGTGGAGTTCAAGACTCCTTGCCAAACTGGCACGGTGCCCTCTCCGAGCGGCAAGAAATAGCCAAGGGGCTGTCAGTTCCTCCAGTGGCGCCCAGACTGTGTCCTCTTCTCCTGGCCTTCCCTTGTGCCAAGTTGAAAATGGGTGTCAGGTCCCATTTAGTGTATTATCACTGATGACCATAGTTCTCAAAACGCACTTTGGAAAAACGCAGAGTAGGAAGGTTCTGGCCTTTGCGCGGTGGGTTGGAGAAGGGAACCAGCACCATCAGGGGATGGGGGAGGGCAGTGGGAGCTGGTGACCTGCAGGCAGGGAGGGGCCACCAATGAGGGAGCTGCCCGCCCCCCCCCCCACCTTCAGGGGCTAGGGCACAGACATAAAGGGTGGCCTTCCCTCCCCTGAGCAGCCAGCTCTCCGAGGGTCACCGACAGACACCAAGGTATGGATGTTGGGGTGTTGTGGTTTTTTCTTCTCTTTTTTAAAGATAGCTTGAAATCACACCCTGGTAAGTCAATTGAAGGTGTCTCACGTTATGGACTATCAGCTCTTTCTTTTTTTTTTTTTTTTTTTAAGATTTTATTTATTTATTTGAGAGAGAGAGAATGAAAGACAGAGAACATGAGAGGGAGGAGGGTCAGAGGGAGAAGCAGACTCCCCGCTGAGCAGGGAGCCCGATGCGGGACTCGATCCCGGGACTCCCGGATCATGACCTGAGCCGAAGGCAGTCGCTTAACCAACTGAGCCACCCAGGCGCCCCATCAGCTCTTTCTTCATTTCCTGTATGTCTCTTCCTGCCACATTGCCTATTCTGTTCTGATTGAGAGAACATGTTTTTCCAGTTCTGAGAACAACTCAGTCTGTATTGGAATCTTACCAGGGCCTTAAGCCAGGTGTTTTGCTGAATTTGCTCCATGTGATTACATTTCTCTGTCATCTCTGCTACCTTCCAGAGAGCTCCCCATTGACAATGTCTTCCATTAAGATCGAGTGTGTTTTGAGGGAGAACTGCCGGTGTGGGGAGTCTCCAGTGTGGGAGGAGGCGTCCAACTCGCTGCTCTTTGTAGATATTCCTGCAAAAAAGGTTTGCCGATGGGATTCTCTCAGCAAGCACGTGCAGCAAGTGACTGTGGGTAAGGATGAAGGCCCCGCTCTGTCCAGATGGGGGTGGGGGGTGGGGGAAGTTGTCACCTGATGTGTCATTCCCCAGGGAGCTTCTTGTTGAAGGCTACTGGATGAGCTTTCATGCTCTCTCTAGCCACACTCTGTGTCCTCCCACTTGGACCCCGGAGTAAATTCTGGATGGTCAATACTTTCCTCTTCGGCTGCGGGTGAGGGGCAACAGTCCGCATTTGGTGTTGCTGACGAGGCACTGTAGGGTCTTTTCCTTAACATCTTCAGATCACAGCTTTAAAAGTCGGAGACCCCATTTGTGGCACGGCAAAGTCCGTCTGCCTTGGGTCGGGCCAAGCCCTTAATTGGCAAAAGAAAGAGAAAAGAAAAGAGCAGGTATATCCCTTCTTTGAATGTAAGAAGAAGACTTACAAAGCATCAACCAGGACTATCTGTTCACTGTACAAAATAAGATTCATGACAAATTCCAAGGGCATTTGAACGTGATTCTGTTGTTCCCAGAGGAGGGGTTTCTCATTCTATGGCCCAAGCGTAGGAGCTTGATTAGAGATAAGGAAGCTTCTTGTTTTGTGTTAATGGGAAGAGATACCAGGAATTCCTGTGACCTTGGGACAGTCTCATCCCAGAACTGGCGACCTCAAACTTTTTTTTTTAATGGGAGGGAACAGCTCTTTAATCCACCCAGGGATTATGAGTGTGACTAGAGGCAAAGTGACTGTGACCAGGGGTCAGAGCCGGGGTGGGGGGGGACCCCACTGCTTTCCCTAGTCTCTCTTTCCCAGCATGTACACATTAGGGGGATATTCCTACCCCTAATCTGCAACCACCCCCAAACCATGGAAAGGGCTTATGGTATCAGGTAACTTAGGAAGTCACACAAGTGAGCTGACAGAAGTCTCCGGGCACAATGAGAATGTGACCCTCCCAACACTGTCCTGCACATTCCCTGGACCCTTCAATGGCTGGAATCAACTTCTTAACAGGGCTTTGAGTTAAGAGCTGCTCCCAGAGTACCAGCGCCTTGCACTTACTGAATAGGTGCTTAGAAAATGTTTTCAAGGGGTGCCTGGGTGGTTAAGCGACCGACTCTTGGTTTCAGCTAATGTCATGATCTCAGGGCCCCGGGAATCGAGCCCCGAGTTGGGCTCCGTGCTCAGCAGTGAGTCTGCTCATCCCTCTCCCTCTGCTCCTCGTCCCCCACACTCTCTCTCTCTCAAATAAATAAATAAAATCTTAAAAAAAAAGAAAATGTTTTCAAAATAAATTCCCCTTTTTGAAAGATTTTATTTATTTATTTGCCGGAGAGAGAGAGAGTACAAGCACTAGCCAGGGGAGGGGGGGCGCAGAGGGAGAGGGCGAAGCAGGTTCCCCGCTGAGCAAGGAGCCCAATGTGGGACTCGATCCCAGGACCCTGGGATCATGAACTGAGACACCCAGGCGTCCCACAACTTTCAATTAAATACATGAAATAGGGCCCCTTAAAAAAGACAAGTCCTGGATCAGAGGGAGGGAGAGATAGTTGCCGGAACTAAACACGGTTTGTGTCTCTGAATTTCCTGGAGATCAGGTGAATCAAGCATCGCTTGCTCCGTGACAGCTACTCCGGGGTCCCCCTGTTCTCCCCCACCCGTTAGGAACCCCCAGCCCTTTAAACTTGATGTGGCGCCTGCCCCAGTGTAGGGTAGCTGCAGCGATGTGACTTCTCTGCTTCTCCCACTAGACTAGAAGCTTCCAGGGTTTCATTCACCTTTCTATCTCTGCTGCCCAAGGATACTGCTCAACGAATATACTTGGTTCTATAGCCTTCACCATTCAACAGAAGGGAGAGGGCACTTGCATTGTCAGAAGAGCTGGAATCCTCTTCGAGATGCCAGGTGGCGGGATGCCCGCGGGGTGCCGCTCGGCCACTGGCCCACTTAACTCCCTCTGACAGCTGCTTTTGCTTCTGCAGATGCCCCCGTCAGCTCTGTGGCCCTTCGCCAGGGAGGAGGCTATGTCGCCACCGTTGGAACAAAGTTCTGTGCTTTGAACTGGGAAGATCAGTCAGCAGTAGCCCTGGCCACAGTAGATAAAGACAAGAAAAACAATCGGTTCAATGATGGGAAGGTGGATCCCGCTGGGAGATACTTTGCTGGTGCGGTTTATCTCTAGCCCCTATTGACCGAGGTTGGGAGAAAAGCAGGACTTAGGATAAGTCTCCCAGTTGTTATGGTAAAATGTTACTCATAATGCGTCTTGGGTTCTTCTTTTATTATTACTTGAGTTGCTTTTCACTTAAAAAAAAAAAAAATGCCTGGGTGCCTGGGTGGCTCAGTCGTTGGGCATCTGCCTTCGGCTCAGGTCGTGATCCCAGGGTCCTGGGATGGAGTCCCACGCAGGGCTCCCTGCTCGGCGGGAAGCCTGCTTCTCCCTCTCCCACTCCCCCTGCTTGTGTTCCCTCTCCCGCTATCTCTGTCTCTGTCAAATAAATAAATAAAATCTTTAAAAAAAAAAAAAAATCCCAGGGGGCTCCTGGCGGGCTTAGTGGGTAGAGCATGTGACTCTTGATCTTGGGGTCGTGAGTTCAGAGTCCCACGCTGGGGGTAGAGCTTACTTAACACAAATGTAAAAATAAATAAATACATAAAATAAAGTCTATTAAAAATTAACTGTTAAAATAATAAATTAAAAATAATTTTAAAAGTTTTTAAATCCCATGAGAAAAGCTTCAGAAATATTCCTTTCAGTTTCTGTCTCTGGCAGAGACTAAAATGTGCGTGGTACTTTTGTAGTTTAAGTGAGCTCTATTTTTCTATTATTTTGTGGTTTTTTATTTTAAAGACTTTTTTAAATTTTCTTTTTTTAAAGATTTTATTATTTATTCGACACACAGAGAGAGAGAGAGAGAGCACAAGCAGGGGGAGCGGCAGGCAGAGGGAGAAGCAGGCTCCCCGCAGAGCAGGGAGCCTGATGCAGGACTCGATCCCAGGACCCCAGGCTCGTGACCCGAGCCCAAGGCAAATGCTTAACCATCTGAGCCACCCAGGAGCCCCTAAATGAGGTTTACAATAGAGGTTTTGTGGTAGTTGGTGATGTTTAAATTGGAAATAATTTCGAATTTACAGGGGGAAAAAAGTAAAAATAGTACGAACAACACCCGTCTATCCTTTACCTAGATTCACCTATTGTCAACATTTTGTCCCATTTGCTCGCTCTCTCTATATATAAACATACTTTTCTCCAGAATCATTTGGAAGTAAGTTGCATGTATCACGTGCCTTAACCCCGAAAAATACTTCCAAATACTTGGGAATTTCCCAAGAAAAACGACATACTCTTTTTTTTTTTTTTTTAATATTTATTTGACAGAGAGAGAGACAGCGAGAGAAGGAACACAAGCAGGGGGAGTGGGAGAGAGAGAAGCAGGCCTCCCACGGAGCAGGGAGCCCGATGTGGGGCTCGATCCCAGGACCCTGGGATCATGACCTGAGCCGAAGGCAGACGCTTAACGACTGAGCCACCCAGGCGCCCCGAAAAATGACATATTCTTGCATGACCATAGTATAGTTATCAACTTAAAGAAGTTTAACATTGTTACAGTTTTAGCTGATGTACTATCTATACTCCAGTTTTGTCCATGAACCAAATAATGTCCTTTACGGCATTTTTCCCCTCCAGCACAGGATCCAGTCTAGGATTATGTATTGCAGTTAGTTGACATGTCTCTTTAAACCTCTTTCATCTGGGACAGAACATAGCCTTTCTTGTTTTTTATGACACTGCCGTGTTTGAAGAATACAGTCCCACACAACTCCCCCCGTTTTTAATAGAACATTCCTCATGTTCCTCTTGTTTTTGTGTTTGTCAAATGTTTTCTTGTGATTAGACTGATGCCGTACATTTGTCGCTAGAATACTGCAGAGGTGACGCTCTGTCTTTGTCCAAGTATCCCACCTGGATACCATGTCCCTCACGGGTGATGTTAGTTTTGATCACCTGGTTAAGGTCTTCTCAGATTTCTCTACTGCATGGTTACTATTTTTTCAAAGATTTTATTTATCTATTTTAGAGAGAGAGAGAGCAGAGGGGCAGAGGGGCAGAGGGGCAGGGAGAGGGACAAGCAGACTCCGCCCTGAGCATGAGCCCGTCGCAAGGCTCGATCTCACAACCCTGAGATCATGACCTGAGCCGAAAGCAAGAGTCGGAGGCTTAACCGACTGAGCCACCCAGGTGCCCCCATAGTTACTATTTATTTGTGGGGTTTATTAGTTATCTATTGCTGTGTAAGAAATTACCCTGAAATTTAGTGGCTTAACATAACAAACATTTTTTTTATCTCATATAGTTTCTGAAGGTTAAGAGTCTGGATGTGGCTTAGCCAGATGGTTCTAGTTCGAGGCTATATCATGAAGTTGCAGTCAAGCTGTTGGCGGAGGCGACAGCCTCAGAAAGGAGTCTTTCAAGGGCCCTGGAGGATTCGTGTTCAAGCTCAATCACATGGGGTCGGCAGGAGGCTTCAGTTCCTTACCACATGGGCCTCTCCATAGGGCTGCTAGGGACATGGCTTCCCCAGGGCCAGAGATGTGAGGGAGGGGGAGGTGGGAGAGGGAGAGAGAGAATGAGGACACCCAAGACAGAGGCTACAGTCCTACTATAACCAATCTTGGAAGTGACATAACATCATTTCTGCCATGTACTATTGGTCACACAATGATAGAAGGGACTGTATACAAAGGGTGTGAATACTGGGAGGCAAGGGTCATTCGCGGCCATCTTGGAGGCTGGCTACAACACGGGGAGAGATGCCTTAAGACCAACCAAATATCCTGGCCCTCTTCAAAATATCTCCCTTGGGTTTTACATTTGCTGATGATTCTTGCTTGAGCCAGTGTTGACTGTGATGGTTGGAGAATGGCTTACGTCCAGCCTTCCGTGAATGTTAACTCTAGTTTCCAGTTCAATAGTGCATTTCACGTATGTTCTCATTTACTTCCCCTCATAACAAGTTAGCCCGAGTTGATTCCAAATCCCTGCTGTGTCCACCTCCCCACCCCTCCCCTTCATGTTTGCAAACCTTGCTGCCATGGCCCCGTCTGCTTTCAGCATGGAAGGTATGTGAGGTCTTGAGCAACCGGCTATGGCTTGTTTCCCGTCTTCCCAGGCTTTACACAACCATAGATCTAGTCCAGGACAGGTGGAAAGATTTAAGATGAGAATCCGTTGGAAGCCCTTCTGCCACTAATTTCTGCAGCGTAAAGAAATGGGACTGGATACCCTACCTGCTGTTGAAATTGAGTTTCTCTCTCCTTACAGCTATAGTTTACAGTTCTGTGGCACTTTGTGAGATAAAATAAAGGTGTCCTCGGAAGCCTGAGTCCTTAGCCTGGAGTCCCCAGTTCTTAACCTGTGCCCTGAGGAGACCCCTTAAAATTGTAGGCATCATTGTGGGTGTACAAAGTGGTCATGCGCATCTGCCGGAAGCACCTGAGAACCTTTTTCTAGAGAGTTCATAGCTTTCAGCAGGTGCTAGGAGGTGTCCCTGGACCAGAAAAGGGTAGGGTCATTGGATAGTCGGGATGGAGTCTCGAGGTGGTGGGTAGAATCCTGAAGGTGTCACCACATCCAAGGTCTGACCTGTCTGTGTCCACTACTAGATAGTGACGTATGAGCCAGGGCTCCAGCATGTTCTTTCCCACTGAGGTAGAACCCTTTCCAATCAGTGGGGAATTCACATTCATGTTCCAGGCATCTCTTTCTGTGAGGCAGACAGTGGGGAGGAATATTAGTGAAACAAACCCAACAGCCCCATAGCCGGAAACTGCTGCATGAACATCCTTCTCCCCTGGGAGGGAGGATTTACCCTGTCTTGCTTGCTATTCAGGCTTCCTAACTTTTGTCCGTTTTCCTTTAACTCACTTTTATTTCAAATGGAACTTGGTATACTAGATGAACTTCCCAATTTCTTCATTACAGTCAAATTCCGCTCTGTCCCCCAAGATCATACTCAAGTCTAAGTGTATATCCTATGTGCACTTGAGAAGAACGTGTACTCTGCTACTGTTGAGTGGAGTGTTCAGTAAATGTCACTTAGATTGGTTGATGCTGTTCAGTTTATTTCTTTGCTGATTTTTCTATCTGCTTGCATCTATTACTGAGAGAGGGATGCTGACATCTCCAACTGTAATTATGGATTTGTCTATTTCTCTTTTCAGTTCTGACTTTTGCTTTGTGTATTTTGAAGCTCTGTTGTTAAGCACATACAAATCAGGATTGCTATGTCTCCTTAGTGAATTGACCATTTTCGAATACGTAGGACCCCTATGTATCCCTAATATTTTTCTTTGCTCTAGGTATATTTTGTCTGATGTTAACATAGCCCCGCCAGCTAATATTTTAATCAATATTTGCATGGTGTAGCTTTTCCCATCCTTTCACTTTTACATGATCTATATCATTATATCTGAAGCGAGTTTCTTATAGCCAGCAAATAGTTGGATTTTTTAAAAGTTCATCTTTTTTTTTTTTTAAGATTTTATTTATTTATTTGAGACAGAGAGAATGAGAGAGAGAAAGCACACGAGAGGGGGGAGGGTCAGAGGGAGAAGCAGGCTCCCTGCCGAGCAGGGAGCCGGATGCGGGACTCCATCCAGGGACTCCAGGATCATGACCTGAGCCGAAGGCAGTCGCTTAACCAACTGAGCCACCCAGGCGCCCTAAAAAGTTCATCTTAACAATATCTTAATTGATGTGTTTAGATTATTTCCATTTAGTGTAATTATTGATATGCTTTGACTTAGATCTACCATTTTGTTATTTGTTTTCTCCTTTCCCTCTGTATTTTTTGTTCCTCTGTTTCGCCTTTTCTGCCTCCTTTTAGGTTGCGTGAACCTTCTTTTAGAATTCGATTGTGATTTATCTATGGTGATCTTTCATTGTAACTCTCTGTGTAGCTTTTTAAGGACTTCTGAAGGGATTGCAAAATATACAGTTAACTTTTTATAGTCTATCTAGAACCAAGATTTTACCACTTCAATTGATCATCGCTTCTTTATGCGATAGTTGGCTTTATATACATGCATATAAATCCTGTCAGAAAATGTAATTTTTGCTTTTAACCATCAGAAATATTTTAAAGAACTGGGGCGCCTGGCTGGCTCAATTGGTGGGCATGCGACTCTTAATCTCGGGGTTGTGAGTTAAAGCCCCATGTTGGGTATAGAAATTACTTAAAAATAAAAAAATCTCAAAAAAAGAAAAACAAAATAAAATGTTTAACAAAAAAATATTTTCAAGAACCAAAGAGGAGAACAGCCTATTATATTTACTATTTCTGTTGCTCTTCCTTCATTCTGATGTTCCAAGCTGCCTTCTGGTATTATTTCCCTTCCCTTAAGCAATTCTGTTAGAGCAGATCCGCTGGCTATGAATTCTCCCAGTTTTACTTCATATGAGAAGATCTTTATTTCACCTTCGTTCTTGAAAGATATTTTCACTGAATATAGAATTTTAGGCTGACACTTTTTTTCTTTCAGCAAATGAAAAATGTGTGCCTTCCGGGGCACCTGGGTGTCTCACTCAGTCGGTTAAGCGTCCGACTCTTGATCTCAGCTCAGGTCTTGATCTCAGGGTCATGAGTTCAAGCCCCCATGTTGGGCTCCACGCTGGGCAAGGAACCTACTTTAGAAAAAGAAAAAGAAAAAAAAAAAGCGTCACTTCCTTCTGATCTTCATGGCTCCTCATGAAAAATCAACAGTCATTGAAATCATTATTCTTCTATATGTCATATGCCATTTTTCTTTCTTTCTTACGGATTTTTATTTGATTTTGGTTTTCAGAATTTTGATTATGATGTGTCTGGGTATAGATTTCTTTGGGATTATCTCCTGTTTTGGGCTTGCTCAGCTTGAATCTATAGTTTTCTGCAATGTTGTTCACATTGGTTAATTTCTTTTTTTATTTTTATTTTTTAAAGATTTTTTTATTTATTTAACAGAGAGAGACACAGCGAGAGAGGGAACACAAGCAGGGGGAGTGGGAGAGTGAGAAGCAGGCTTCCCGCCGAGCAGGGAGCCCGATGCAGGGCTCGATCCCAGGACCCCGGGATCATGACCTGAGCCGAAGGCAGACGCTTAATGACTGAGCCACTCAGGCGCCCCGGTTAATTTCTTTTTTAATTTTTTTTTTTAAGATTTTAATTTTTTTTAAGTAATCTCTAGGCCCAACGTGGGGGTCAAACTCACAACCCCAAGATCAAGAATCACACGCTCTACCGACTGAGCCAGCCAAGCGCCCCTGGATAATTTCTATTGACCTGTCATTCGCTACAGTAACTCCTTCGTCCTCTCTATCTTGCTAGCAAACCCATCCGGGCAGTTTCTTTATTTCAGTTATTTTCTTTTTCAGTTCTAAAATTTTTATTTGGCTGTTCGTTGTGTCTTCTACTTCTTTGCATTGCCAAGTCATATTGGATGGTATCCTAGACCTTTTGACTATTATTTTGAGACCCTGGGTCTTGTTTAAATCCTATGGAGAATGTTGATATATTTGTCCTCATAAGCAACCTATACCTGTGTTTAGGTTCAGAATGTTTTAACAGAAAAGCTCTAGCCTGCTCTCTGTGAGGTGCCATTAGGATCTGGCCCACATGTGGGCCACTCAGTGGCCAGTCTGAGACTTAAGAGTTCTAACCACAACTGCATTCTCAGTCTTCGGTGTGCTAATTAGAGCCAGATTCTTGCACATACAAGTAGAAGATGAGCCCAGAAGATCATAAACAACTTTATGGAATTGCATTCCCGAACAACATCCCTCTTGATTATCTCCAGGTACTTTCCATTTTCCTGGAGCTGTCCTTGTCATTCCTCCAACCAGAAACCACCCATCTCTAGGACGGTGCTGTCTCCGGGGCCAACCAGCAGGAGGATAGAGAGAGAAGAGAGAGAGAGAGAGAAACCACAAAAGCAGCAGTGTTTGGCTCTGCCCTTTTGGAGCTGTGGCTTCACCCAGTTGGAGAGGAATGTCCCCTTCCCCTGAGTCTTGATTTCTGCAGTTTCCCGTTGCCGGCCACTCTGCTGTTACTACCCTTGCTGCAGAGGATAGCCTGCAGACTGGAGAAAGGAGTGAAAAAGAACCAGGGCCTTTCTTCCACTCTCCGAGCCTCAGGAGTTTCCTATTCTGCTCCTTGAGCCAGATTGAGAGGGTTTCTCTTGGCTCTCTGTCTTCACCACAGTGCTCACTTCCAAGCTGCAGGCTGCGTTGAGTTCAGGCTGGGACATACTGGAGAATAAAATGGAGAACTTGCCACCAATTAGGCAGCACTGCAAATTCCGCTGTTCTTCCCGGGGCTGCCTGATACTTACTTTTCAGAGTTTCTCAAATAGCTCCACTTTGTCCAGACTGTGTAATCGTGCTCAGTGGGAGAAAGTGAGGTTGGTGGAGATGTATTCCTTCTTATCCGGAACCAGCCCTGTCAGTGTAATTTTTATTTGCATCATAAGCAAGGTAGTCATTTCTTTTTAATGTAGGACCCAGATTGGGATTGTAGAATAGTTTCTTTGACTTTTAATTTTTTTTAAAGATTTATTTATTATTTAGAAAAAAAAAAAAAAACGGGGCGCCTGGGCGGCTCAGTCGTTAAACGTCTGCCTTCCGCTCAGGTCATGATCCCAGGGTCCTGGGATCGAGCCCCGCATCGGGCGCCCTGCTCCACAGGAAGCCTGCTTCTCCCTCTCCCACTCCCCCTGCTTGTGTTCCCTTTCTCGCTGTGTCTCTCTCTGTCAAATAAATAAAATCTTAAAAAAAAAAATTTAAAGATTTATTTATTTTGACAGAGAGGGTGGGAGCACAAGCAGGGGGAGGGGCAGAGGCTGGGGGAGAAGCAGGCTTCCCACGGAGCAGGGAGCCCGATGCAGGACTCAATCCCAGGGCCCTGGGATCATGACCTGAGCCCAAGGCAGACGCTCAACTGACTGAGCCACCCAGTTGTCCCTAGTTTCCTTGATTTAATGATGGGAAAGGAACCCTGGTCATAAAAGATGGTGTAGGGCACAGGGCAAGGTGCTGTGGAGCTAAACTCAGTGCTTTTGGGGTCTTGTAGGCACCATGGCCGAGGAGACAGCCCCCGCGGTTCTGGAGCGGCACCAGGGGTCCCTGTACTCCCTCTTTCCTGACCACCACGTGGAAAAGTATTTTGACCAGGTGGACATCTCCAATGGTTTGGATTGGTCCCTGGACCATAAAATCTTCTATTACATTGACAGCCTGTCCTACTCCGTGGATGCCTTTGACTATGACCTGCAGACAGGAAAGATCAGTACGTACTTTTTCATGATCCTTCTTAATACTGCTGGGATTTTTTTTCATATGTGTGTAACTAGGAAGCTGCCTCTTCTTCGACTCATATGAAAAGGCCCTTACTTGTCAAATAAAGAACTGGCTGATGTGATTATTCCAACAGAGTCATAATTACCCAGACTCAACTCTGCCGCCAGTCAAACCGTGGCCCTCAACACACCTAACTGTGGCCACCATTGGCATAATATGAATAGATCCTTCATCCCCCTTCTTGCTACCGTCACTAGAAAGAGGCTCACCATGCAATGGATCCTGTTCTACCAGAGGTGCCTATAGGCAAATAATATACAGCAGAATGAGCTAAAGGAACGGAATGGAAAGTTAAGGTTTGGGATTGAAATTTCTCATTTGTACTCGAGTTAACCAGAGGCAAGTACTCAGAGACGAATTAATAATCTTCCAAAATGGAAGAGTTTAAAAAGTAGCTGCAGAGTGTTCAATTCCATCAGTGGGTTCGACATGAGCTATAGTTGGAAACTGGAAGGGAAGGAGTTCTTGAGAATTTAGAAGGGAACACTTGAAACTGTTTTGTGAAAGGTGCCAAACCACAAGAGCAAAAGCAATAATAAAAATGACCTGGAAAAAAAAAATCACAGGACTCTCATGTAGATTTAACGAGAGGCAAGTTATTTCAGTACAGATGTTTTGCTTTGAAATACAGAGTGCTCTTTTTTATGACTGTTTTTACCCATTTTTACTGACACATGGTTTTAACTTTTTTTTTCCATTATACCTCGATGCAATTACTATAATGACCTGGATTTTCTAGTGTAAAGTTCCTCTGGAATTTGATGGGGTTTTTTTTTTTTTGTATACTGTTATTCCCTCTTTGGGGTCAGCCAGTTGGCTCCAGAATACCCCTCCTTTCAGAAATAAGGTCTTTAATATTGAGTTTTGATAAGATGATTTTGGAGCATTCAGTCCGGCAGAAACAGAAGGCACACATCTTACTAGTTTTTGCGTATGAACAGTTCACATGGTACCATTAAGTTGCCTTCTAGATCTTGGAGTTAATCAAAGTCAGCATTTTTATAAGGAAAAACAGCAAAGGTCTAACTGCAAACCGAAATGTATCTGAGGTGGGTGTGCAGAGCTTCAGTTCAGGTCAACCTCAAAAAGAACTATTGGTATTTTATTAAGAATTCTACTTCCTTTTAGGGGCACCTGGGTGGCTCAGTTGGTTAAGCATTTGCCTTTGGCTCAGGTCATGAACCCCGGGTCCTGGGATCGAGTCCCACATCGGGCTCCCTGCTCAGTGGGAAGCCTGCTTCTCCCTCTCCCCCTGCCCCTGCTTGTGTGCTCTCTCTTTCTCTCTCTCTCTGTCAAATAAATAAATAAAATCTTAAGAAAAAGAATTCTACTTCCTTTTTCCTGTCTTCCCCTGAAAGCTTAGACAGATATGTCTGTACCCAAACTAAAGAGAGAGTAATCACCCGCAAATCATGTGGTAAAAATCCTTTGTTGAGGAGTGCCCACTCATGTTTCTGGACATTTTTGCTTTGTTTTTTTTTTAATTTAAAGATTTTATCTGGGCGCCTGGGTGGCTCAGTTGGTTAAGCGACTGCCTTCGGCTCAGGTCATGATCCTGGAGTCCCGGGATCGAGTCCCGCATCGGGCTCCCTGCTCGGCAGGGAGTCTGCTTCTCCCTCTGACCCTCCTCCCTCTCATGCTCTCTGTATCTCATTCTCTCTGTCTCAAATAAATAAATAAAATCTTTAAAAAAAAAAGATTTTATCTATTTATCTGAGAAGGAGAGCACAAGCAAGGGGAGAGGCAGAGGCAGAGGAAGAAGCAGGCTCCCCGCTGAGCCCCGATGCAGGGCTCAATCCCAGGACCCTGGGATCATGACCTGAGCTGAAGGCAGACGCTTAACCGACTGAGCCACCCAGGTGCCCCTGGACATTTTTGTTTTAGAGTTAGGAATTCTTCTGAACCATCCCACGTGCCAGACCCTGGATAAGCAAAAGTGATCAGGATTTACAGTCAGCTTGAGAGCTCCTTGTCTGATGCTCAGTATTGAGTGGCCTGTTGTTTTATCGTGTGTGTGTGTGTGTGTGTGTGTGTTTGTGTTTTTAACCCTAGCCAACCGCAGAAGTATTTACAAGCTGGAGAAAGAAGAACAAATTCCAGACGGAATGTGTATCGATGCTGAGGGGAAGCTCTGGGTGGCCTGTTACAATGGAGGAAGAGTGATTCGTTTAGATCCGGAGACAGGTAGGCCTGCAGCAAAATTTTTTTTAAAATCCCTGCCATGTCTAGAAAAAAACGAGACACTAGCGACTAGAGAAACTTCATTACTAATAAAGTTCTATAGAGATATATTCAGAGGTCTCAATAGGATGATTTTGGAAATAAAGGCCCGAGATAGGGCCCCAAATTTATAGTCAGAACTTCTTTTCCTGTGGAGGTAACTCTTTTTGCCCAAAACAAATTGTCAGGGAAGGTAGGTTAAATACCTGGCTGAAGTCTGACCTCCACAATCCTTTTTGAATATCCCTAACTCTCGGCAAGGGGTCCCGAACGGTTGTGCAGGTTGGAAATTTGCTAGAGCTGGACTTTCAATAAAATATTTGGTGATCTAGGGAAAAGACTCCAAACTGTGAAGTTGCCTGTTGTTAAAACAACTTCATGCTGCTTCGGAGGGAAGGACTACTCTGAAATGTATGTGACCTGTGCCCGGGACGGGATGGACCCCGAGGTTCTTCTGCAGCAGCCTGAAGCTGGTGGAATTTTCAAGGTGATCTGGCTCTTTCTTTTATGTTGAGGGTGAGGTGGGAGATCCTTGGCTAAGTAACTGAATGATTACTGCTTTTTCTTTTTTTTTTTTTTTATTTGTTTGAGAGAGACTGCGTGCACGAGAGAGAGAGAGAGAGAGAGAGAGAGCATGAGCAGGGGGGAGGGGTAGAGAGAGAAGGAGGACTCCCCACTGAGCAGGGACCCTGACGTGGGGCTCGATCCCAGGACCCCAGGATCATGACCTGAGCCAAAGGCAGACGCCCAACTGACTGAGCCACCCAGGCGCCCCGATAAGTGCTTTTTCATACTTCCAAAACATAATTCTATTTAGCATTTTTTTTTAGAGAGAGAGAGAGCAGGTATGTGTGTGTGCATGTGCCCACACAAGTTGGGGCAGGGAGGGCAGAGGGAGAGGGGGAGAGAGAAAATCTTAAACAGGCTCCACGCCCAGCATGGAGCCAGACCTGGGGCTTGATCTCAAGACCCTGAGATCATGACCTGAGCCGAAGGCAGACGCTTAACCGACTGAGCCACCCAGGCGTCCCTCATTTTTAAGTTCATCATCCTATACTTTTAAAAACATTTTATTTAGATTTCCTAGGCTGTAAGTCCAAGATAACGTGTGTAGCCTACTTTGTACAGTACTTCAAAATAGTTTTGTGCTTCAGTAGTAGTGTTTGCTGAAATTCTGTAAATCAGTAGAATGGGCTTGGAAAACCAGTGTTTGAAACATGTTTATGAGATCAGTTGATTGTTTTCATGTCACAGGAATATCTTTGGGTTTCTTAACTTACTTTTTGCAACAAAACAAACACTGAAGGGGCACCTGGGTGGCTCAGATGGTTAATCGTCTGCCTTGGGCTCAGGTCATGATCCCAGGGTTCTAGGATCGAGTCCAGCATCAGGCTCCTTGCTCAGGGGAGAGACTGCTTCTCCCTCTGCCTGCCGCTCTCCCTGCTTGTGCTCTCTCTCTCTCTCTCTGACAAATAAATAAAATCTCTTAAAAAAGAAAAGAAATAGGAAGAGGGCAGGAATAAATTCAGTTTTAAATCGAAGATGGTTCTTAGTTGGATTATTATCAATGTGAATAATTGGGTTGGACCTAACCTAATCAAGTAATTCCTTTTTATGATAGGAAATAAAACAAAGATAATTGGTGGCTAAATATATTATTATGAATCATAAAGATGCTTTTGAAGAATTACCTTTTAGCAAAATTTCTCTCTTTTCTTTTTTTTAACAGATAACTGGCCTGGGGGTCAAAGGAATTCCTCCCTATCCCTATGCAGGATGAGTGGCAGGCCTTCTTTCCTACTGGAGGAACTTTTGAAGAAACGTAGAAAATTCTAGAGCTGAAATTTCAATCTAGTTACAAAAAACCTAAAGAAATGATATTATTAACAGGGTTAATTTTTTTTTTACAATTTTTAAAAGGTAGAGCATTTTAGTAAGGGGTGACAGGTAGTTTGATAACACTAAAAAGCCTTCTGCAAGGGTAATATAGAATTATAAAGAATTGTTCAACTGTCAATCAGCCTCCTGATTCTT
Organism: Mirounga angustirostris; assembly: GCF_029215605.1. Taxonomy (NCBI): domain Eukaryota; kingdom Metazoa; phylum Chordata; class Mammalia; order Carnivora; family Phocidae; genus Mirounga; species Mirounga angustirostris. The sequence continues at coordinate 40,839,256 of NW_026991719.1, forward strand.
TGCAAATTGCTAGAAGGGGAGGGGGGACCATGTCTGTTCTGCATTCCATACTTATTATACCTAAAGCTTCAGAAAACTAATAAATAATGGCTTAGTAATGACTTATTATGATTATGTTCCTTTTTATTTTTATCATAAGCTTATAAAATATACTGCAGTGCTAACCTACCTTCATATTATTCTTCCTACATGCTATTTTTTGCAAGCTAAAATATTACTGGAGGATAAGAATTAAACACTGGCAAAATCCATGGCTCCAACTGCCACCTAATAAATGTAAATCATTATTGTGTGTCTTTTCGGTGAATTGACTTTTTTCAGTGTGTAATGTCTCTCTTTATCCCTTGAAAATCCATTGAAATCCATGGAAAATTCATCAAGTTTACATTTTTTTTAAGATTTTATTTTTTTAAGTAATCTCTATACCCAACATGGTGCTCAAACTTACAACCCCAAGGTAAAAAGTCCCATGCTCTACTGACTGAGCCAGCCAGCTGCCCCATCAAGTTTAAATTTTTTGCTTTCAACCATAAAGCATGTTTTTGGTTTTTTTTGTTTTGTTTTGTTTTGTTTTTTATGTTATGTTAGTCACCATACAATACATCATTAGTTTTTGATGTGGTGATCCTTGATCCATTGCTTTCGTATAACACCCAGTGCTCCATGCGGTATGTGCCCTCCTTGATACCCATCACCGGGCTAACCAATCCCCCCTCCCCCCTCCCCTCTAAAACCCTGTTTGTCTCTCAGAGTCCATAGTCTCTCATGGTTCATCTCTCCCTCCGATTTCCGCCCCCCTTCATTCTTCCCTTCCTTCTCCTAATGTCCTCCATGCTATTCCTTATGTTCCACAAATAAGTGAAACCATATGATAATTGACTTTATCCGCTTGACTTATTTCACTTAGCATAATCTCCTCCAGTCCCATCCATGTTGATGTAAAAGTTGGGTATTCATCCTTTCTGATGGCTGAGTCATATTCCATTGTATATATGGACCACATCATCTTTATCCATTCATCTGTTGAAGGGCATCTCGGCTCTTTCCACAGTTTGGCTATTGCGGACATTGCTGCTATGAACATTGGGGTGCATATGGCCCTTCTTTTCACTACATCTGTGTCTTTGGGGTAAATACCCAGAAGCGCAATTGCTGGGTCATAGGGTAGCTCTATTTTTAAATTTTTGAGGAACCTCCACACTGTTTTCCAAAGTGGCTGTACCAACTTGCATTCCCACCAACAGTGTAAGAGGGTTCCCCTTTCTCCACAAACTCTCCGACATTTGTTATTTCTTTCCCTCTCCATTTTTGCCATTCTAAGTGGTGTAAGGTGGTATCTCAATGTGGTTTTGATTTGGATTTCCCTGATGGCTAATGATGATGAACATTTTTTCATGTGTCTGGTAGCCATTTGTATGTCTTCTTCAGAGAAGTGTCTGTTCATCTCTTCTGCCCACTTTTTGACTTGATTGTTTTTTGGGTGTTGAGTTTGAGAAGTTCTTTATAGATCTTGGATACCAGCCCTTTATCTGTATTGTCATTTGCAAATATCTTCTCCCATTCTGTGGGTTGCCTCTTTGTTTTGTTGACTGTTTTTTATCTTGATGTGCAGAAGCTTTTTCTTGATGAAGTCCCAAAAGTTCATTTTTGCTTTTGTTTCACTAGCTTTTGGAGATGTATCTTGAAAGAAGTTGCTGTGGGTGATGTCAAAGAGGTTACTGCCCATGTTATAGCCATCCAAGCCTCACTCAAAAAAATAGAAAAATCCCGAATTCACCAACTAATGCTACACCTTAAAGAACTAGAGAAAAAGCAACAAACGATGCCTAAGCCACGCATTAGAAGAGAAATAATTAAAATTAGAGCAGAAATCAATGAATTAGAAACCAGAAACACAGTAGATCAGATCAACGAAACTAGAAGTTGGTTCTTTGAAAGAATTAATAAGATCGATAAACCACTGGCCAGACTTATCCAAAAGAAAAGAGAAAGGACCCAAATTAGTAAAATTATGAATGAAAGGGGAGAGATCACGACTAACACCAAGGAAATAGAAACAATTATTAGAAATTGTCATCAACAACTATATGCCAATAAACTGAGCAATCTGGATGAAATGGAGGCCTTCCTGGAAACCTATAAGCTGCCAAGACTGAAACAGGAAGAAATTGACAACCTGAATAGGCCAATAACCACTAGCGAGATTGAAGCAGTGATCAAAAACCTCCCAAAAAACAAGAGTCCAGGGCCTGATGGATTCCCTGGGGAATTCTACCAAACATTCAAAGAAGAAATAATACCTATTCTACTGAAGCTGTTTCAAAAAATAGAAACAGAAGGAAAACTGCCAAACTCATTCTATGAGGCCAGCATTACCTTAATCCCCAAACCAGGCAAAGACCCCATCAAAAAGGAGAATTTCAGACCGATATCCCTGATGAATATGGATTCCAAAATCCTCAACAAAATCCTAGCTAATAGGATCCAACAATACATTCAAAGGATCATCCACCACAACCAAGTGGGACTTATCCCCCAGATGCAAGGGTGGTTCAACATTTGCAAATCAATCACTGTGATAGAACACATTAATAAGAGGAGGGAGAAGAACCATATGGCCCTCTCAATTGATGCAGAAAAAGCATTTGACAAAATACAACATCCTTTCCTGATTAAAACTCTTCAGAGTATAGGGATAGAGGGAGCATTCTTCAAGTTCATAAAATCCATCTGTGAAAAACCCACAGTGAACATCATCTTCAATGGGGAGGATGAAAGCCTTTCCCTTAAGATCAGGAACATGTCAAGGATGCCCACTCTCGCCACTATTGTTCAGCATAGTACTAGAAGTCCTAGTGACAGCAATCAGACAACAAAAAGAAATAAAATGTATTCAAATTGACAAAGAAGAAGTCAAACTCTCTCTTTTCGCAGACGACATGATACTTTATGTGGAAAACCCAAAAGACTCCACCCCCAAATTACTAGAACTCATCCAGCAATTCAGTAATGTGGCAGGATACAAAATCAATGCACAGAAATCAGTTGCTTTCTTATACACTAACAACGCAACTGTAGAAAGAGAAATTAGAGAAACCATAAAGCATGTTTTGAAGAACTCAAAAGGAAAAGAATAGTCTATTATCTTTACCAAGCTATTTACCATTTCTGTTGTTCTTCCTTCATTCATGATGTTCCAAGTTTCTTTCTGTCTCCTTTTTATTGTTTAAAGAACTTCCTTTTTTTAGAGTAGGTCTGTTGGCTATGAATTCTCTCAGTTTTACTTCATATGAGAATGTCTTTATTTCACCTTCATCACTGAAGGCTATTTTCACTGGATATGGAATTCACAGTTGATAGTTCTTTCCTTTCAGCCTCTTGGCACTTCAAAAATGTGCCATTTTCTTCTGGCCTTCATGGATTCTGATGAGAAATCTGCAGTCTTTGAAATCATTATTTCCCTACAGGTAATGAGTAATTTTTCTCTTGCTGATCTCAAGATTTTGTATTTGTCTTTAGTTTTCAGCAATTTGATTATGATGTGTCTGGATATGTATTTCTTTGGGTTTACCCTGTTTGGGGTTTGCTCTGCTTCTCGAATCTGTAGGTTTATGTTTTCTTACCTAACTTGGGAAGTTTGGGCAATTATTTCTTCAAATATTTTTTCTGCCTCACATTTCTCTTTCTGGGACTCTGAAGACTTGAACATCAGACTTTTCACTGTTGTGCTGCAAGTTCCTGAGTTTCTGTTAAATTTTTTTTTCAATATTTTTTTCTCTCTGTCACTCTTTTGATCGATCTTCAAGTTCACTGGCTCCTTTCTCTGTTTTCTCTGCTATTGAGTCCATCGGGTTATTTTTGTTGTTATTTTATTTTTCAGTTCTAAAATTTCCATTTCCAGTTCTAAAATTTCCATTTCTATTCCAATACTTTCCACTTTAATATTTGTTTGGAGAATTTTCATGATTGCTCAATCATTTTTATATAATAGCTGTTTTAAAGTGCTTGTCAGATAATTCCAACATCTGCATCATCTCACTCTTGGCACCTGTTGATTGTCTTTTTCCATTTGAATTGAGCATTTCATTGTTCTTTGTATGATGAATAATTTTAGATTGTATCCTGGATGCTTTGAATATTACATTATGAAACTCTAGGTTTTATTTAAGTCCTATGAAGAATGTTGATACCTTTGTTTTAGCAGACAATCTACATAGTTAGGTTTGGTCCAAAAGTTCCATCCTATCTACTGTGGGTGTGTTTCCGGGTGTGTTTCCAATGTCAGTTGTTTTTACAGGCTTTGCAGTGTTATTTGGGTCTGTCCCATGTGTGTATCACCCAGTGGTCAGTCTGGGACCTGGGAAGAGGTCTAGCACTAGCTCAGTTCTCTGAGTCTTTGATATGTTAATCAGGATCCAATTCATGTCCATGGAGGTCAGGAGCTGGGAAAGCAACTCCATAAAGTTGTTTATGAATACCTGGGCTCAAACCCAGCCTGCAAAGGCCTTTTCATTGAGGATCTCCAGGGAGCATGGTGGATCTGAAGCCCCAGGACAGCTTCCTCTCCAAACCTCACTGCAGTCCACTAGTTGTCTGATCTTAGCTTGGTCCTTTACTATCCTCATTTCTCAATCAAGGGAGTTCAGAGAGCAATAAGGCTGCCATGGGCCTACTCTCAGGACTCCAAGGAGTGTGCAGCAGGCCTTTTTTAGGCCATCAGGACACCAAAGATGATCTGAAGCACAAAACTGGGGACCTCATTCCCCACCCCCCATGTTACAGTGGGCTAGCCTCCTAACTCAGTTACTTCCAGCCCACTTCTAATTCAAGGTAAGTCAGAGAGTGGTGGAATTGCTGAGGTGCTCCAGGGGCCAAGGAGGAGTGTTCGGATGACTTTGAGGAAGGAATATCCTAGAATTGCAGGTGAACCTAAGCCCCCAGAGTGGCTCTCCTCTGTGCAGGACCCCTGAACCTGGAAACTCAACCTTGTGGGACCCAGGCTAGCCCCCGTCCCTGTTGGTGGAAGCCTCCCCCATGACAAACCTTAAACCCCTGCACTATCTGAGTCTTTTCTGGCCAGTTGCTCAAATGGCCATCTAGTTAACCAAACTTCTAAAAAGGACATCTGCTTAATAGTGAATCGAGATATCTGGCCAACCTGTTGGCCGTACCAAAGGCCATCTGCCATCATCCTTGAGGATTCCTGCACATTTCTTGCTGGGCATGCCAAGAATGCAAGGCCATGACCATTCTTTACACTAGCCATTTCTGAGAATTGTGTTTGTAGCAAGCTCCCTTGATAAATGAAATAAGATGTCCTGACAGATGAAAAGCAGGTTTGTTAATGCTCAGTATAGGAGCAATCAATCTTACACATTCAGTGTTCCCTTCCTATAACACAACTCACTATGTATGCAGGCATGCATCTAGGCCCACCTGTATTAGCCATTGCAGAATCAGCTCAAACATCTGACACTCTGGCTACTGCTTTTGCTATGAATAGTAAAGTTCTTTATCTCTGACCCAGGAGTCTCATGTCTTCTACTTGTATCCATGAAACAGGATAGCCTGTTAGCTTGCAAGTAGAATAAAATCTCAGACCCTTTACAGCTCTGGACATTGACCTGCACCCATGAGACATTGAGTCCAAGGGCCTCAGGCCAGGCACCAACACCAGACTCCTCATACCAGGCACTAAATCTTGTCTTCCTCCTGCCAGATACCAACTCCCAACCTATGCTGCCAACTATTCCTTCCCCAACTCCTCCCACAGAGGGTAACTCCACACTAACAGCTCCAGAGCCTAATTCCTACTTTTTGCTTCAGATACTGAGTTCCATCCTCTCTCTCCAGAGAGTGAGTCCTGACCTCTCCTGCCAGGAATCAAGTCAAGACTCTGCCTCCAGGGGATAAGTCCCAACCTCTGCCACCAGGAGCTAGGTTCCCCAGTTCTCCCTCCAGAAACCAAATCTCTACTCCTCCTCCAAATGCTGTCCTGATTTCAGCTTCAGAATCTAAGCCTCTACTTCTTAGTCCTGAGATGAAATCTCCAATTTTCACTGCAGAGGTGAAGTCCCAACTTTCACGAGTGGTCACCAAAGCTGTCTAATGGCCTGACATCAAACAGAGCATTTCATGACACCATTACTCATGCAGAGGAGAAAAGAGTGGAAGGGACTGGCAGTCTTCCACAGAGGGTACAGAGTCCTTTTAGAACTGATCCTAGGAAATCCAGGAACAATAAGAGGCCCTGAGCAGGGCCTTCCTACCCTCTGTGGCTGGTTGGTCTTTAGATAATGACTCAGGCACCTGGCAGTCCCATTTCTTGGGTAGAGAAGGTTGGAGAGCAGTGAGATCGTCATGGAACAACCTCAGGGGCCAAGACCAGGGGTGTGGAGGCCTTTTAGGCAGGGTCCACTGGGGAAAAGAGGTAAACCTAAATACCAGCACATGCTCCCCCACCAGAGTTGGCTGGACATGCACCTGAACCTGGGTTTTTAATGGCCCCATCTCTTGTGCAGGGGAGGAAATAGTTGATGAGAGTGGCACAAGTCAACACTGGGGTTCTCCGTGGTGAGTGCAGTGGTCTTTCAGGAGGGGCACTACAGGAACTGGAGGGATCTGGAGCCCCAGGCAGCACCCTGCCCCCCACACTCCACATCCGGCTGCTCTTCCAGTAACTACCAGGGATTTATGGCCCAGTTTATCACGTGGGGGAGGTTGAATAGCAGTGAAATCCCATGGGATGACCCCAGAGGCCAATGTGAGGGGTAAAGAAATCTTTTAGAGGTAACTTCTATGGAACAGGGACTATTTGAAACCTCATCTAAGCTCCACCCTTTTCAGCCACTTAGCCACCTAACATTGTCCTGGCCGTTCTCTGTTGCCACGGTTTGCAAGGTTGGTTCTCTGTTGCCACGGTCTGGAAGGTTAATTGACTTGCTCAGCTTGACTCCAGAAACCAGATTGGCTTAGCCCTCAGGGGCCTCCACACAGGGTGCATTATTCAGAAGAGTACAGATTAGTGCATGCATGTGAAGAAAATGCCTGAGGCCAAGGGGAGAACCATCTGAAAGGATTAGAAGGAGCAGTGGTTGGCACTCATACAGGCAAAAGAATAGTACCTGCTCCCACCAACCAGACTGGAAAAACACACATAATTCATGAGGCATTGAGTAGAGTCCTTAAGAAGGTCTTGTCCCGTAGTTGTGCAGAATAATTAGCCCTAGACTGGGACTGCTTCAGGACCCCATCTAACAAATCATAAAGACAAGACCTGAAAGAATAAAAAGATTTCCAAGAAACCTAACTGCATCCCATGCATCCCCAAACGAAGTTCAAGAAGATAATACAACACGACCAGGCGCCTGGGTGGCTGAGTCAGTTGGGCGTCTGCCTTCAGCTCAGATCACGATCCTGGGGTCCTGGGATCGAGTCCCACATCGGGCTCCCTGCTCAGCAGGGAGTCTGCTTCTCCCTTTGCCCCTCCCGCCTGCGCATTCTTGCTCTCTCTCAAAAATAAATAAATAAATAAATAAATAAATAAATAAATAAATAAATAATCTTTAAAAATAATACAACACAACCATGTAGGATTTATCCCTGGGATGCTAGCTTATGATTAACCTATGCCAATCAATCAATTTCATGCACCACATTAACAGAGTGAAAGATAAAAACCAATGATCATCTCAATAGATGCAGAAAAAGCATTTGACAAAGATCAACATCCATTCATGATTTAAAAAAAACAAAACACCTTAACAAAATAGGTATACCAGAAACTTACCTCAACACAATAAAGCACATTTATGAAAATCCCACAGCTAACATTATAACTAATGGTGAAAATCTGAGAGCTTTTCCTCTAAGATCCAGTACAAGGCAAGCCTGCCCACTCTCACCACTTCTATTCAACATAGCACTGGAAGTCCTAACGAGAGAAATGAGACAATAAAAGAAAATAAAAGGCACCCAAATCAGAAAGGAAGAACTAAAATTATCTCTGTTGTGGGGCACCTGGGTGGCTCAGTCATTAAGTGTCTGCCTTCAGCTCAGGTCATGGTCCCAGAGTCCTGGGATCGAACCCCACATCAAGCTCCCTGCTCAGCGGGAAGCCTGCTTCTCCCTCTCCCACTCCCCCTGCTTGTGTTCCCTCTCTTGCTGTGTCTCTCTCTGTCAAATAAATAAATAAAATCTTTAAAAAAATAAAATTATCTGTTTTTGGATGACAAGATCCTATTTGTAGGACATGAAAAGATGCTCAACATCACTCATCATCAGGGAAATGCAAATTAAAACCACAGTGAGATAGCAACTTTACACCTGTCAGAATGGCTAAAATGAAAAGCATAAGAAATAGCAAGTATTGGTGAGGATGTGGAGAAAAAGGAACCTTCATGCACTGTTGGTGGGAATGCAAATTGGCGCAGCCACTGTGGAAAACAGTATGAAGGTTCTTCAGAAAATTAAAAATAAAATTACCATATGATCCAGTAATTCCACTACTGAGTATTTACCCAAAGAAAACAAAAGCATGAATTCAAACAGATATCCGCACCCCTATGTTTATTGCAGCATTATTTACAATAGCCAAGTTATGGAAGCAACCCACGTGTCCATCAATAGATGAATGGATAAAGATGTGGTATATATACAATGGAATATTATTCCGCCTTAAAAAAGAAGATCCTGCCATTTGCGACAGTAGGAATAAACTAGAGGACATTATGCTAAGTGAAATACGCCAAAGACAGAAAGAAAAATGATTAGTGATCTTGCTTAAGTGAGGAATCTCAAAAAGTTGAATCCATAGAAACAGAGAGGAGAACAGTGGTTACCAGGGGTGACCCTGGGGAGGTAAGGAGGGTAGGGGAAATGAGAAGATGTCGGTCAAAGTTTATAAATTTGCAGCTATGTACGATGAACAAGTTCTAGCGATCTAACATACAGCATGGTGATTATAGTTAATAATACTGTATTGTATACTGGAAATTTACTAAGAGAGTAGATTTCAGGGGTTCTTAATACACACACACACAAAGGTAACTATGTGAGAAAATAGATCTGTTAATTGGCTTGACTGCAGTAATCATTTCACTATGTATATCTACTTGCCTAGTGGCTATTACCAATGGAATATGAAAAATGCATATATGTTTCTCCAGAATACTTTTTTCTATCTCTAGGAATGCTGGAAGGGCAAGGGCCCTGCCTGCCTTCAGTGCTGAGGATATACAGCAGGTGACTAGAAGTTTATTTCATATTCAAGAAATATCTTCCCACGAGGAAAACAGTAAGCCCGCATGGCTTGAAGTTCAAGTTGTGCAATGCATTCAAAAAGCAGTTCATTTGAGGCTACATAAACTCTTTCAAAGAATAGAAACAAAAGGGTAAAATCCCCAGTCCAGTTTATGAAGATAGCATGTTTGTTTCCTAGGGCTGCCCTAACAGAACGCCACAAACTGGGGGGCTTAAAACAACAGAACTTTATCGCTTCACGTTTCTGGAGCCTGGAAGTCTGCAATAAGTGTGTTGGCAGGGCCACGCTCCCTCTGAAGCCTAAAGGTGACCCCTCCCTTGCCTCTTCCTAGTTTCTGGCAGTTTGCCAGCAATCTTTGGCACTCCCTGATTCCAGATGCATAACTCGACCCTCTGCCTTGTTACCACATAGCATTCTCCCTGTGTCCCCCTGTCTTCACATGTCTTCTTTTTTTTTTTTAAGGATTTATTTATTTTAGAGAGAGCGAGCAAGCAGGGGGAGGGGCAGAGGGAGAGAGGAGAGAGGAGAGAGAGAATCCATAAGCAGACTCCCCAGTGAGCACAGAGCCTGATGCGAAGCTTGATCCCAGGACCCTGAGATCATGGCCTAAGCCGAAATCAAGAGTCAGCCCATTAACCAACCGAGTCACCCAGGCGCCCCTTAATTTTTTTTATTACGTAAACTCTTCGCCCAATGTGGGGCTCGAACTCACGCCCCCAAGATCAAGAGTTGTGCACTTCCCTGACTGAGCCAGCCAGGAGCCCCTGGCCGTCTTCTTATAAGGACTAAGGGCCCGCCTTACAGCAATATGACCTCATCCTAACTAATCCCATGTGCAATGATACTATTTCCACATTAGGTCACATTCTGAGGTACTGGGGGTTAGGACTTCAACATCTTTTCTGCAGGAGCACAGTTCAACCCATAACAGCATAATGAACAACAAAAATTTCAGGTTTATCTCATTCAGGAATATAGATGCAAAAATCCTAAATGAAATACTAGCAATATGTAAAAAGGATAAAGTATCATGACAAGATGGGTTTACCTGGAATACAATGTTGGTTTATTGTTGGAAAATTGAACAATGTAACTTACCGTATTTACAGATTAAAAGAGAAAACTCATGATTGCCAAGAAAGACATAGAAAAAGTATCTGACACATTTTAACAGCCATCTATAATTTTTTTAAAAACTTAGCAAAGTAGGGGCATCTGGGTGGCTCAGATGTTAAGCGTCTGCCTTCGGCTTGGGTCATGATCCCAAGGTCCTGGGATGGAGCCCCACATCCTGCTCAGTGGGGAGCCTGCTTCTCCCTTTCCCTCTGTCCCTCCCCCCTACTCATGCTCTCTCTCTCTCAAATAAACAAAATTTAAAAAAAAAATTAACAAAGTAGGAAGAAATGGGAACTTCTATAACCTGGTAAGGATCTCTACAAAAAAAAACCATTATTCTCTTGGGGCGCCCAGGTAGCTCAGTCATTAAGTGTCTGCCTTTGGCTCAGGTCATGATCCCGGGGTCCTGGGATTGAGCCCCGCGTCGAGCCCCGCGTCGAGCCCCGCGTCGAGCTCCCTGTTCAGCTGGAGGCCTGCTTCTCCCTCTCCCACTCCCCCTGCTTGTGTTCCCTCTCTCACTGTCTCTCTGTCAAAAAATAAAGTCTTTAAAAAAAACAAAACATTATTCTCAGTGGGAAATGTTGAAAGATTTCCCTTTAAATGAAATTTTAAAAACACTGCAAGTGTTCTACTATCAATGTTTCTCTCCGCCATTGTACTGAAAATTCTAGCCAATTCAGTAAGAGCAGGAAAAAAAGGGTATAAGGGATCAGTGGTCTGTAGGGTCAGCGATCGTAGAGAAGTAGGTTTATGAGGCTCAGGTCAAGAGCTCAGGCTGCAGGGTGACAATGTTAAGGATACTTAAAACAGAGCTCCTGGATATTTCAATGTACACCCTCAGGAAACTACACGGCCTCCTTTCTAAGCTAACAAAATTTAAAACTTCCCGGATACCTACCTGGGCTAACAACCAAGAGATCTGTATCTGGACGATGACCATGCTGGCCTTTCTCTGAGCCAAACCGCTGAAGCTGATAAGACACATGGAGATAAGATTTTTTTTTTTTTTGCACCCTGCAATATGCTACAGACCTGCTTCACCAAAAGCCATGCCCTCTCCACAGTGCCCCCCCACCCCCATCGTCCAAGTCCTGAATTCAGAGTGGTGTACCCCAGTGTATTACCATCCTTTCCCTCCCAAATTGTGCATGGCCTTACACCCTGGCGATGCTGAGGATTTTCCACAGTAATATTAAGATATTATACATATTATATACTATATATATTATATGCTATATTATCTCCATTTTATAGATAAGGAAACTGAGGCTCAGAAGGAGTAAGAAATGTAACCAAAGTCAAACCATGCTGGCATGAGATAATAGAAAATATATATATTGGTCTCTGCCCCCTGGTTCCTCACATGGAGCTCCTAAAACCCTTGAATCTCCTAAGTGATAAAAGCACAAGAGCATCTCTTGTTCTAATATCTGCCTCTGACCCTTGTTCCTAACACAGGGCTCCTGAAACCCTTGTAAATTCCTAAGTGATAAGAACATTAAGAGCGGGGCACCTGGCTGGCTCAGTCAGAAAAGCATGTGACTCTTGATCTTGGGGTCATGAATTTGAGGTCTACTTTGGGTGTAGAGATGACTTAAATAAATAACTTAAATAAATAAAACTTAAAAAAATAGAACACTAGGAGCATCTTTTGTTCTAAGGAAGTGACTCTAGTTGAGCTCCTGGGTGAGGCTGGTTACCAGAAAGACCAAGCCATGATTAGGAGCCTGGGATTTTCAGCCCCGCCTTCCCCCACTTCTCCAGAGAAGGGAGAGGACTGGAAACAGACTTAAAGACCAATCATGCCTACATGAGGAAGCCTCCATCAAAATCCCAGTAGCATGGGGTTCAGGGAGCTTGCAGTGGGGTGAGTGCATCCACACACTGGAAGGGTGACGCACCCCAACTCCACAGGGAAACTCCTGTGCTCGAGACCCTCTCAGACCTTGCCCTATATATCTCTTCATCTGGCTGTTCATCTGTATCCTTCATCATGTTCTTTCATAAACAGATAAATATAAGTAAGTGCCTCCCTGAGTTCTGTGAGTCGCTCTGGCAAATTAATCGAACCTGAGGAAGGGGTCGTGGAAACTTCTGATTTGTAGCCACAACTTCTGGGGGTAACCTGGGGACCTACGACTTGCAGGTGGCATCTAAGGTGGGCAAGGGGGCGGTCTTGTGGGACTGAGCCGTTAACCTGGGGGATCTGACGCCATCTCCAGGTAGATGGTGTCGGAATTGAGTTCGATTGTAGGACGCCCACCTGGTGTCACAGAGAATTGCTGGATGCGGAGAGAAACCTCCACACCTCTGGTGACCAGCTGTGTCAGAAGTGAAGTGTTCTGTGTAGAAGCAAAGGAAAAAACCGAATTCAGGAAACAAACCCCAAATCGGGCCCACATAAGCACCAGCACCACGGCCCCTCTCCCAGGGACCTGACGGCCACAGATCCTCAGCAGCCGCCTCACAGGCCTCCAACCACTGATTCCCTCAGGAACTCAAATCCTTAGGGCCACGTCCCTGACACCACCGGTAGCTGACCTTCCACAACTGCCAATGGCCAAACCATAGGGCACGTCAGAACACACAGAAAAACAAAAGAAATCCCTCAAGTCTTGACTGTCAGGGTCTGAGACTTGATCCTCTGGGAAGCTAACAAGTTTTATAGCTGCTGACAGAAGGCACGAGACTCGTGGGGACTTGATGGAGGACTTTCTCCTCAGGGCACAGCAGGATGCCGGCACTCCATGTCCTCCAAGTCTCGAAGGGGTGATGCGGAGGGGCCATGGTGGATGCTACCCATGCAGTGGGTTTCCAGTACAGCCAAGAAACGCTGAGCTTGCAGAATCCAGCCTGCTCTTTGTCCCGGAGGGAGACATTACCTCATCCCGCCAGGTTGTTCGCTGTCAACACAATCCTGAGAAATGGCCAAGGTAATGAGCGGTCAGGGCCTTGTATTCTTAGACATCCAGGAAGTGGTCTACGGCCAGGCTATTATCCTGCAACCCACACGGAGGAGTTTAGGCTGATTTGCTGGTGTTTGGTGTCATTGTCAATGATTAGAGGGACTACATGGGTCCAAAAGCCAACTCCATCCCCAATGGACAGATAGTCTGTTCCCCATTCTTCCCCGCTCAAATACAAATCTATAACCCAAAGGGCACGGTTTATTCCGGTTTAGGACTTGTTGTTAGCCTTGATTGGAAAACACCATTCCATTGGTTTGGTTAAGTCCCGTGGGTGGTGGCATCAAAGGCCTGGAGCCAATATGCTGAGCTCTGGCATCATCTGAGGCCATTCGGGTAGCAGGAGAAGAGAATGAATTTGTATCAGTCAGATCTAAACAAGGCCATGTTGGCCCGTGTGTGTGTGTGTGTGTGTAGGGATGAGGGAGATTCAGGAGCTGACATTGATACATCAGGCACAGCAGAATAGTTTAGGCCTGGCCTTGTTCACATGAGTTTTTCTGTTTTTGTCATCCCGAGGAAGTGATGACAGACCGAGCAGGAGGTCAGATTGCCAGCTGCGTCTGCTGCTTGACTCCGGGAGACCGTGTGACTGTTTCTCCAGGCTTCAGGGCTTGATCAAGGGGGACCAAGAGAGGATTAATCGTCTCCTCACCTCACACCTCTCAGAGGCTAACCCACGTGGCTCCCCAAGTCCTCTCCTTGCACTGCCAGGAAATCAGTGTGTCCTATCCCAGTGCCTGTAACTTCACTTTTATCCAATCATCTCCTACTTGGACCCAGATCTTTTATCCAGAAGGGTCAGGTGCAAAAAGACCAAAGGCATTTTTACGAAATTTACAGGGTTTTGTTGTGGGGTTTTGTTTTGTTTTGTTTTGTTTTTTTTATGTCTTCTATCTTGGCCACTGGGGGTCACTGTAGGGGAACTCAGGGAGCGTGTACTCAATCATGTGATCCTCATCCTTATGATCTAGCACCGTGTCCATCCAACAAGAGAATCCAGGTGACTGAACCAGAAAGAAGTTTGAATCTCCTAGGCCTCTTTTGGGCTGAGCTGCCACCCAGATGGTTACCAACCAGGTTAGCCTGGGTTTGCCATGAGGAGGAAGAAAGATGGTGTCCAAGACTGGCAGAGCAGAGTCTCTGATTTTCAAACTAGGTCTCTAAGACCCCCCCCCCTCCCGCTTTTGTTCTGATCATCATCTAGGAGGTATCCAATAGGAGATGATCCCTTTTTGGTGATAGCCACCTTCAGTGATCAATCTGCCTTACTAAGGTGTGTGGACCAAGAGGAGGTGAGAGGGGTAGTCTGAGATTCCCCCTGAGATTGAGTCCATTTTTGAGGAGGCTGTTCAATGGTCATCAGCTATCTGCCAATGGTAGGGAGCTTGGGCTGTCTATCAAATACTTCGACTCTTGACCCATTGTGGCATGGCCTTTGTAACAAAAGGTACACCACTGTCAAGACTGCAAATGGTCTGCATCAGAAACATAGTCTTTAACTTTGTGTCCTGTCTCTGATGATGGATGCACTGTCATGTCCAGCGTTTGGGGCAGCCCCGGCGCCGTCAACCACTTGATTCCAGTCGGTCTCATCAGAGAACAGGCCCTTACTGTGGGCGTCCACACGGGTGACCCAGACTGACCTCAACCACTAACCATCCATTACTGATCCCCACAGGCCCCCATCATTGCCCCCAAGCCCCCATCAATCACACCAGACACCCTCTATCAGACAAGACCTGCCCACACAGTCTCTCAGGCCCTAAAACCTCAAATCGAGTTCCAATTTTATGCCAACTGCCGTGAAGCTGCTTCTGAGAACCACTTCTATTTCCTGTCCCCACCTCTAAGCCCACCTTCCCTAAGGGGTGCTCTTTTTCACAGGTCTAGTAGTGAGACTGCCGTTTCTGAGCAGCATGGGAAAGCTAAATTGCTCTAAAGCTGTGATTTTCAAGCTTTTTAAAAGTATCATAAGTCTTCTCAAAAACAGATAAGGAGAGGACACTCCTCGTGGAATTGAGGTTTCCTCGTTAAGCCAACCTAGGTCGGTCAAGTCCAAGACCCCGCCTTTTCTGCGAACCAGTCGACCCGCCCCCAGCTCAAACAGACATACTTATTGGGTGATACGAGTGTCAGTCAAAACAAGACGTTCCCCTGGACGGCCAAAAGACCCGTGCTACTTAAGGGCAGCCGGGCTCAGACGTTCTCACTGGTTGAAAAGGCTATCAATCAAGTTCCCACTCCCGCCCCCTGGCCGCGGAAGAGCCGCGGATCGGGATCCCGCGCTCCGGGACAGGCCGGCGGGTCGATCAGCTTTCTGCCGTCCCGCTCAGCACACTCAGCGACTCGGGAACCAGAACTCTTGATTGGCTGCCCGCTGCCCTTTCAGCCGGAGAGCCCACCCTCTAAAGGTGTCCTAGCTGTTCTGATGAACAGCTGATTAACCCGAGGGCCGCCACCGGCCCACCGAGCGGTCACAGCTGGCTCCGCCTCTTCCTGAACACCTAATGGCACACAGACAGGCGGGCCTGCAAAGAGGCCTTGAGCCCAGCCCAGCTTCTCGGCTGGTCCCCTAAGGTGTCGGGTTCGGTCCCCGGGAAGGGAGACAGTGAGACAGTGTCGTAAGTGCGCAGTGGGGCGAGGAGTCTGCGCAGCCCCCACGCTAAGGAACGCGAAGGCCTGGGGGCAGGTCCAAGACACTTGTGAAGAGTAACTCAAGAGGGCTGCTACTTGGTTTCTCATCTAGCGCAGGGGGATTGACTTGGATTCAGACCGCGGGAGTTCCATCCCAGTACAGGAAATTTCACCCGCGTGTGTGCGTGTGTGTGATTTTTAAATATATATGTATATATTTACACTTTCTGTAATTGTGTTTCCTGTATGATTTTGTAATATGGTAATGGTGGTACTGTAATTAGCTTCCAACTCTAGTTTAAAAGTTAAAAAACAGGGATGCCTGGGTGGCTCAGTTGGTTAAGCGTCTGCTTTAGGCTCAGGTCATGATCCTGAGGTCCTGGCATTCCTGGGATCCGGTCCTGCATCAGGCTCCCTGCTCAGGGGGAGCCTGCTTCTCCCTCTGCCTGCCGCTCCCCCTGCTTGTGCTCTCTCTCTGACAAATGAATAAATAAAATCTTTTTTTTTAAGTTAAAAAAACAAACGTAAAAAGTCGTAACTGTTATAATCTGTTATTGGTCATACAATATATAAAATATGTAAACTGTAACATCGCTAACCTAAATTGGGAGGGGGAGAAGTAAAAGTGTAAAGTTTAGGACTGCTACTGAAGTTAGGTTTCTACCAGCTTCTAATACGGTGTTGTTATAATTTGAAGATACTTTATGTAAGCCTCATGGTAACCACAAGGGAAAAACCTATAGTAATTACAAGAAAGAACATGTTAAGAAGTCAAAGCATACTGATACCAAGACAGCAAAGCACCAAAAAAAGACTGTAGGATAAGAAACAAGGAACAACAGATCTACAAAAGAGCCAGAAAACGATGAACAAAATGGCAATAGTAAATCATTACCTATCAATATTACCTTAAATGTAAATAAATTAAATTTTCCAATCAAAAGACATTAAATGGCTGAATTGATTAAAAACAAACAAACGAACAAACAAGACCTAACAACGCACTGTCTACAAGAAACTCACTTTAGCCTTAAGGACACACATAGACTGAGGGTGAAGGCATGGTAAAAGGTATTCCAAGCAAATGGTAAGCCATAAAAAGCAGGTGTAGCTGTATTTATATCAGACAAAATAGACTTTAAGCTAAAAATGGTACGTTTTATTAATCAAAAGTCTTTTTCAGATCCCAAACTGACCCCTCTGAGCTTGTTTTGTGTTGTTGTTTTTTTTTCTTTTCCAAAAAAAAAGTTTCCCCCCAGAGAGGCCACGTCTGTAGGGCAAGTGGAATTTTTCTGGAAAAGGGAGAAAGCAGATTCCAGGTGAGAAGAATGATGGCCCAAAGGTCAATATGACTTAGAATCTTGGCAGAAGCAGAGGCTGAAAAGTGTGCTTGGAGAGTTTTTTTCATTTAGATGGAATCTGTTCAAATCCACACGCGCGTATGCGCCACACTTCGGTATGACATTCAGAGCCCCGTGATCCAGACCCAAACAACCTGTTCTGTCTCATCCTGATGGGTTTAGGGTTTTTGAAGATTGCCTTCCTCCTCCCCTCCCAACCTTCCTCCCTCTCTCCTCTTTCTACCTCCTCCCTTCCTTCTCCTCCTTCTTCTCTCTCATTAACAGCCTAGTTTATTTTTGTTTATTTTTTGGTAGCATGACCACAGTTAAAAGGACAACACACCCAATTCACTTTGTGTGTGCTGTGGGTTGGGGGGGCTCAATAATAAAGGTAGAGAATGAACAGCAAGGGGGATTAAGATTTTATTATTTATTTGACAGAGAGAGACACAGGGAGAGAGGGAACACAAGCAGGGGGAGTGGGAGGGGGAGAGGCAGGCTTCCTGCTGAGCAGGGAGCCCGATGTGGGGCTTGATCCCAGGACCCTGGGATCATGACCTGAGCCGAAAGCAGCTGCTTAACTGACTGAGCCATCCAGGCTCCCCGGGGATTAAGATTTTAAATAAGGGGAGTCATCTCTGAGAAGCTGATCTTTAGCAAAGACGTGACGGAGGGGGGGGAGTTGGAAAGAGAATAAAAAGACAAGACTACAGCATTTCGAGGCCCCCAGAGGTGTACCTGTCCTTGACACCTCGTAGCCTCCATCAATGGCTCCTCTTTTCCCAAACTTCAGCTGAGACCCTGGATCCTCATTCTGACCCAGGCAGAGTTCCCCAGACCCTCTCTACCTTTGAGATCACTGACTCCAAGAATCCTGCCACTTTTCCGACAACTACTGCTAAAGGCCCTGACTGGCCTAAATCATTTTTCTTTTTTAAGATTTTATTTATTTATTTGACAGAGACAGAGACAGCGAGAGCAGGAACACAAGCAGGGGGAGAGGGAGAGGGAGAAGCAGGCTTCCCGCGGAGCAGGGAGCCCGATGTGGGACTCGATCCCAGGACTCTGAGATCATGACCTGAGCCGAAGGCAGCCGCTTAACGACTGAGCCACCCAGGCGCCCTGGCCTAAGTCATTTTTCAAACCTCGTCTTCAGAAAATGCCACCTTCCATGCCAGACCCCAAACCTCCCAGAAGTGACTGCTAGAGATTCCGAAACCACGTCTATTTCGAGTCCACAATCTAAACATTCCCCCAAACCATAATTACCACGATTTCATTTTTTTAGGGCACTTATTTAAAAACGTCCATGGTCACCACAATACTGTGAATAAAGATTCATTCATTCAACCAATATTTACAAACATCTAAACTGTATCAGGCAATGTTATAAAAGCACTCTCAAATTAACCCTCTCAATATCCTTAGGAGGGAGTTAATGTCATTAGCCCATGTTGATAGAAGAGTAAAAAGGGGGGTGGGGGGCGCCTGGGTGGCTCAGTCTGTTAAGTGTCTGCCTTTGGCTCGGATCATGATCCCAGGGTCCTGGGATCGAGCCCCACGTTGGGCTCCCTGCTCAGCGGGGAGTCTGCTTCTCTCTCTCCCTCTGCCCCGCCCCCAGGTCGTGCTCTATTTTGCTCTCTCTCAAATAAATAAATAAAATCTTTTTTTAAAAGGAGAGTAAAATGGGAACAGAAGGTCACACATTTGGGGAGGGGGCTGTGATTTGAACCCAGGCAGTCTGGCTCAAGAATCTGTGCCCTTAATCACTAAGACTGTTGTGATCATGGCTCTTGTTTCAAAGTTCTCTCTTCAGTTAGACATTTCCTTTAGGTCTTTTTCAAATGTCATCTCAGTGAGGTGAGATGAGATTTTTTCCTGGCCACTCTAGCTAAAATTCACACATTCACACACACACACACACACACACACACACACACACACACTTTACCCTTTCCTGTGTCATTTTTCTCCTTCACATTTATTATACATTTTACTTAGTGATCTAGCGATTAGCATTACTCAAAATTGTTATTTGTTCTTTACATATGTTATCTGTCTTTTATAGAAGTCAGCTCCAAGAGGGCAAAGAATTTTGCCTGTTTTATTCACTGCTGTAACCCCTGTCACACAGTAGGCACTTGGTAAATATTTGTGGGATGAATGAATGAATAAATGAGGGAATGAGGGAATGAACCCTTCCAATGACGGCTGATTCCAAGGTGCCTTGTCTGGATCCTGGTTGGCCCTGGATTCGCTCTTCTGACTCATGCAGAGTCCTCTGACCTCTGATATATTGACTCTGCTTACAAATATTAACATTTAAAATCGGAATCATACCACTCTGATGAATTTCTATTAAGACAGTTTGCCCTGGGGACACCTAGGGGGCTCACTCAGTTGAGCGTCTGCCTTCCGCTCGGGTCATGATTTCGGGGTCCTGGGATCGAGCCCCATGTCTGGCTCTGCACTCAGCGGGGAGCCTGCTTCTCCCTCTCCCTCTCCCCCTGCTCCTGTTCACGCTCTCTCTCTCTCTCTCTTTCTCTCAAATAAATAAGTAAAATCTTAAAAAGAGAGAGAGAGAGTTTGCCCTGGCATGAATTATGAGCCAATTTAATTCCTTGTTCAATGCCCTACAGTGGTGCCCTTAACCCAAAGCCAGTTTGGGCCATTTTCACTTTTCTGAAACTGTTTACAGTGGGATGAATCACTTTCGAGTTAATTTTTACAGTGATGATTTGATTCCTGCATCAATTTTCTTGTCTGCATCTTGTTTCAGCAATAATGGCTTTGCCCCAGATATCTCCTCGGAGTCAGGCTGCTCCTTGAACAGCTCAGGCACATTCTTGCTTCAAGGACCCTACTGGTTGTTCCCTCCACCAGAAATACTCTTTTTTTTTTTTTTAAGATTTTATTTATTCATTTGAGACAAAGAGATAGAGAGAGAGCATGAGCAAGCAGGGAGAGAGGCAGAGGGAGAGGGAGAAGCAGGCTCCCTGCTGAGCCAGGAGCCCAATGTGGGGCTCAATCCCAGGACCCCAGGATCATGACCTGAGCCGAAGGCAGACGCTTAACCATCTGAGCCACCCAGGAGCCCCAAGAAATACTCTTATATCTCTAGCTCATCTCTTGTTTTCCTCACATTTCTTTCCTTTTTTTTTTTTAAGATTTTATTTATTTATTTATTTGACACAGAGAGAGACAGCAAGAGAGAGACAGCAAGAGAGAGGGAACACAAGCAGGGGACGTGGGAGAGGGAGAAGCGGGCCTCCCGCTGAGCAGGGAGCCCGATGCAGGGCTCGATCCCGGGACCCTGGAATCATGACCTGAGCTGAAGGCAGACGCTTAATGACTGAGCCACCCAGGTGCCCCCCTCACGTTTCTTTCCTGGAAAAAAAAAAAATCACCTTTCTTTTTTATTTGTTTTAAATTTTTTTATTAACATATAATGTATTATTTGTTTCAGGGGTACAGGTCTGTGATTCATCAGTCTTACACAATTCACAGCGCTCACCATAGCACATACCCTCCCCAATGTCACCAGCCACCCCATCACCCAGCCACCCCATCATCACCCAGCCACACCATCCCTCCCACACCCCTCCACTCCAGCAAACCTCAGTTTGTTTCCTGAGATTAAGTCTCTTATGGTTTGTCTCCCTCTCTGGTTTCGTCTTGTTTCGTTTTTCCCTCCCTTCACCTATGATCCTCTGTCTTGTTTCTCAAATTCCTCATATCAGTGAGATCATATACTTGTCTTTCTCTGATTGACTTATTTCACTCAGCATAATACCCTCTAGTTCCATCCACGTCATTGCAAATGGCAAGATTTCATTTTTTTGATGGCTGCATAATATTCCATTGTATATATGTACCACCTCTTCTTTATCCATTCATCTGTTGATGGACAACTGGGCTCTTTCCATAGTTTGGCTATTGTGGACATTGCTGCTATAAACATTGGGGTGCAAGTGCCCCTTCGGATCATCTTTCTTTTTAAAAAAATCATTTTTCAACAAGGCCTAAGCTGACCACCCTATTTTTTTATTTTTAAAGATTTATTTATTTATTTGAGAGAGAGAGAGAGCACACGAGCGGGGAAAGCGGCAGAGGGAGAGGGAGAGAGAGAATCTCAAGCAGACTCCTCACTGAGCACGGAGCCCGACATGGGGCTTGACCTCACTACCCTGAGATCATGACCTGAACCGAAATCATGTGACTACCCTATTTGAATACAAGGTTCTGTCACCTTACACTCCCAATCCCCCTTGAATTTATTTGTTTGTTTATTTATTTTTAAGTAATCTCCACACTCAATGTGCAGCTCGAACTCACCACTTGGAGCTCAAGAGTCAGATACCCCCTGGACTGAGCCAGCCTGGCACCTCCTGGTCCCCCTGAAATTTAATGCATACTTACCATCTCCCAACATACAAATAACGTCATTGGTTGCCTTGTTTATTGTCTGTCTCCCTCTGCTGGAACATAAGCTCTAGAAGGGCAGGAAGTTTTGAATTTTTTGTTTCCTGCTGTCTCCCCACTGCTTATAACACTGCCTGGCATCCAGTAGGCAGGCACTCAATAAATACTCGTTGAATGAATAGCTCCTGTCATGCTGAGCTTTTGTGTGTGTGTGTGTGTGTGTGTGTGTGTGGCCAGTTTTCACCGAGTCTACTATTTCAGGATCAAGAAGTGCAAATTCATGTTTTATGGAGAACATTGGATCCTTCTACCAGTTTTCCCTCAACACATTCTAAAGCTCAGAGTTGTGCCTGCCATCAGTTTACTCTGTGGTGCTTACGTCTAGCAGTAGCAGTCGTGAATCTGGTAAGATATTTTGGTTTTATTTCCTAGGTAATCCAGGACAAAAAGTGTAAGCAATGCCCCTTATGCAGTCCAGAATTACCTAAGACGAGCTTCGCTAAAGCTTCGGGTCAACTTTGTGTAGTGCATAAAATCTAAATTTCTAACCGTGGCCCCTGGGGCCCTATGGATCTGGCCCCTGACCGCCTCTACAATCTCATCTTTAGCCACTCTTTTCCTGGAAGAGCCCAGGGCTTCCAGTGAGCGCAATATTCCAGCCACACTGGCCATCTGGTGAAACTTATCTCCTCTGTGGGTTTCTGTGTTTGCTAACTCCGGTCTTACCCACCACCTTGAGGGAAACTCCTTGAGGACCCAGACTGTTCTAGTGGCCGTTTCTCCAGAAGCCGACCCTGACACAAGAATCAAAGTCAAGTCATTTCTTCAGGACAGAATTCCAGGAAGCCCCTGTAAGGCAGTGGGGAAGTAGGGCAGCAAGACAGAGAAGAGAGAAGGCAGCCGATGAAGACTGTTAGTAAGCAACTTAGCGTTGGGAGTTAACCTGAGCGTGTTCCCACTGCGGAGTTCTGGGGGCTGGCAGAGAACACATACCTTAGAGATGTCCCATCTGAGGGCCCAGGGGCAAGGGTGCTTATCTACCAGCTCCCATCAGTCATTGGTTAAGGGCTGCTGCTAAGGGGTGTTCATTTCCTGGCCCTTCCAGCCTGCCAGGCCCACAGACAGAACGGAGCGGCCTGCTGCAGCTTGAGTGGAAGCCCTCCAGCGAAGACATACGGACACTGGCGGTTGGCAGTTGGCCAGCACACCCCGGAGCTGTAAGGACATGCGGATCCAGGCAGGAAACTGACTGTCTGTTACAGGGCCTGCGACTGTCTTGTTTGCTGGGCCTCGCACATAATAAATGCCCTGTGAGATTGAAGGATGAAGGAGGTTGGTATCCGTTATGTTGCCGGAGCAGAGCTGGGTCCAACAGATCAAGGTTCAAACATCCCTGGGGTCAAACGGTAGGGTGAAAGTCTCTCTGTTTAGGCCCTCTGACCACTCACACCGGCCCCCGCCGTCACCCCCACCCTGGGAAATTCCAGAGGACAAGGATGCTGGTATGTATCAGTGTCTGGTACACTGTCAGGACTTAGCACATGGTAGGCAACAAACGTCCACCTCTTCAGCTCAGCGTGGTCCTTAAAAGGGCAGTGGCTCACCGGAACGGCTACAGTGAGGATGATGGAGGGCGCTGAGCGATGGCGGGGATGTGGCGTTCACCACCGAGGGATGTGGAGATTGGAAAATTGGAGTCATTTACTAAAGCTGATCCCATTTTGCCCCATGACTTAGGTCCTAGGTATATGCCCAAGAGAAATGAGTGCATCTATCCATCAAAAGATGTATACAGCAAGGGATGCCTGGGTGGCTCAGTCGGTTAAGCATCTGCCTTCTGCTCAGGTCATGATTCCAGGGTCCTGGGATCGAGCCCCGCATCGGGCTCCCTGCTCAGCGGGAAGCCTGCTTCTCCCTCTCCCAGTCCTCCTGCTTGTGCTCCCTCTCTTGCTGTCTCTCTCTCTGCCAAATAAATAAATAAAATCTTTTTAAAAAATTAAAAAAATAAAAAATGTATATAACAACAAAAAGATGTGTATAAGAATGTTCACAGAATCGGGGTGCCTGGGTGGCTCAGTCGGTTAAGTGTCTGCCTTCAGCTCAGGTCATGATCCCGGGGTCCTGGGATCGAGCCCCACATCGGGCTCCCTGCTCAGTGGAGAGCCTGTTTCTTCCTCTCCCTCTGTCCACCACTCCCCCTGCTTGTGCTCTCTCTCTCTCTGTGTCAAATAAATAAATAAAATTAAAAAAAAAAGAATGTTCACAGAATCATTCTTAATAGCCCCATGCAGAAAACTACCCAAATGCCCATCAACACTGGAACGGATGAAGTGAGATCTAGTCACACAATGGAAGAGATTACAGCAGCGAGAACAAACTACCGATTATATAACAATGTGGTTCCATCTCACAAACATCATGGTGAACTAAAGAAGCTGGAGAGAAAAACGTGTGATTGCATTTACATGAAGTCCCAAGCCAGACAAAGCTAACTTACATTGTTCGAGGTCAGGAGAGTGGTTACCCTTGGAGTGGGGGTGGGCGGGGAGGGGGGAGGGTTGGACCTGAAGGGAGCTTCTAGTGTTTGTTCATGTTCTCTTTCTCAACCTGGATGCTGGTTACGTAGGAGCATCCAGTTTGTAAAAGGTAAATGAACTTTGAAGACTGTATGTATATATATTTTTAAGATTTTATTTATCTATTTGAGAGAGACAGAGAGAGAGAGCATGGGCGGTGGGGGCAGGGGGAGAGGCAGAGGGAGAGGGAGAAGCAGACGCCCCACTGAGCAGGAAGCCTGACTTGGGACTCGATCCCAGGACCCTGAGATCATGACCTGAGCTGAAAGCAGACGCTTAACTGACTGAGCCACCCAGGAGCCCCTGTATGTACATTTTAATTCAATGGTCAGAACAAAGAAGTTTTGAGGTGGCCGGTTGTGGCTGGGAGGGGAGGGAAGGTGGTATTGTTGCCATCAGGAAGGGAGCAAAAATATGGATTTTAGGATTTAGTCCAAGTGCAGGCTCCTGTTTGGCCAGAATGGAGGTTTCTTGAGGTCCTGGGAGCTGGATGAGGAGAACTGGGGGGAACTGGAAGTATGCAGCCTCAGTAGCCGTAAGCCTGAAGGGCATCGATGGTAGGGCACAGTCCCTATATCAGAGGTAGCAATATCACATTTCTCAAGCACATACTGTACCAATCTGTGCTCTAAGCGAACGGACATGCCCGAATACCTGCCCTCATGCAGCTTACCTCCTGGATGGGGTCAGTGGGGGGATAGGTTCTCTGGGCCGATGGTAGGGTATGGCAGCAACAGGCTGAGGTTTATTATAGGGAGTAATCGCCCAATATACTCAGGTACTTGGTGGCTGGGATAACATGTCCCTTTCACTTTCAGTCCCAGTAACGGCAGGCTGGAAGGTGGAGAGTGCTCCCTTTACATGTTGGGATTCTCTGCTTTGGGGCCTATCCTCAGGTTGGGAGACAGGCCCCACAAGGAAGCACTCAGGAAGTGAAATTGCTCACTTCCGGGAAGGCTCTACGTGGATGTTGCTCCCACCTTAGTCACAGGCCAGTGGACTAGGGCTCCTCCTGAGACTCAGTAGCTAGGGGTAGAGACATCACCTCTGAAGTCCCAAGCAGGAACAAGCACAGAGATGGTTGCAATGAGCATGTGATGTGGAGTTTTGAAGTATGGGCTGTGGAACAGGGCAGAGATGCCAAGGGCATGAAGGGCAGCCCAGATGTCCAGACTTAACAGGGATTTAGGAGAGACTCCCTGGAAAGAAACAGACAGCTAGAGCAAGTCTCCTGAGCTCCATCTTCCAGAAGACAGAGAGACAGAGGGGGACAAAGACAGAGCCTGAAAGAATGAGCCCCTGATGCAAGGAGACAGCCTATTCCCAGAGAAAGAATGTGCAAGGGGAGAATTCCTGAGAGAGAGACAGAGAGAGACAGAGAGAGAGAGAGAGAGAGAGAGAGAGAGAAGGGGAGCAGGCAGGCAAAGACACGCATGCATATACAGAGATGTGCATCTTGTGTGCGAGACCACCCAGACTGGGACAGAAGGGAAGAGAGAGGCATCCAGACTCACCAAGACACAAGACGGGCAGAAACTCCAAAGCACAGAGAGAAACAGAGAAGGTGGCGACGGAGACAAATGCTCATCCTTGGCAATAGAAAAGCCCTGCTCTGACACACCACCCTCAATCCCCAGTCGTCCCGGCCCTTCTAAGATGGTTGCCATTGATTTCTTCCTATATGCCAAACCCCCATCCAGAGGAGCCCTGAGCCACCCTGTAAGAAGCCCGGACTATTCTGCTGGAGGGAGATGCCACATGGAAGAAGACTGAAGTGCCAGACACGCGAATGAAGAAGCCACCTTGGATGTCCATCCCAGTTAAAGATGCCTCCAGCCCCCCTGCCACCATCTGACTGCAACCACCTGAGGCCCCGAGAAGAGCCACCTAGCTAAGCCCAGTCGACCACAGGACCATGAAAGGTAATACTAAATTGTCATCTTCAGCCACTAAGTCTTAGGGTGTTTGTTACCCAGCAACAGATAACCAGAACACCGAGAAAAGGCTGCAGTGGCCTTTTAAGACCTGACACCCCCATTCCCACATCCCCCCGCCACAACAAAACCAACACCAGCCAGTCAGACTTTTAGTCCCTTTAATTAGGTGCTCTGAAGAAAGGGCAGAATGACAGGCAGGCAGTGGAGAAGGTGATGTTTCTTGAGCCCTGCTTGGCAACGGGTCAGTCCTCATCCTCCGGCAGCTGGATCTTGCTGGGGTCAAAGTAGTTGGATTCCATGATGGGGAGGCCATTGGCCTCTCGGAATTTAACAAGCCTCTCAGCCTCTCGGCGGGCCCACTCCTGCATTCTGGAGGCAGCAGCACGGGAGTAGACATGAGGGAGCCTCACTGGACACCAATCCCCATCTTATCTCCCCAATCCCCACTGGCACAAAGAACAGGATGCCTGGCACAGTCCCCTTCAACCTCCACCCCCACCCATTCCACTCTCTTGGACACCCCCCATGCACCTGTAATCAGGCAGATAAGCTACAAAGGTGCTGCCAAGGACCAAGACAATGGAGAAGCCAAAGAAAAAGACGACCCGCATGTTCCAGACGTCCACAACAGGGTCCTTGTCATAACCGTGGGAGTCTGGGTTCTGTGGCAAGAAGAAGAAGAGGTCAGTGAGGGCTTCCTGTGGCTCCACAAAAGCCTTATGCTGGCACTGCATAAGTTGGTCTCCAATTTCACCTCAGACCAATCTCTCCTCTCTCCTTTAATTCTTCTTTCTAGTCTTAGGAGTTGTCAACCTCCTTGCTACCACAGGGCCTTTGCACTTACTGTTCCCTCTGCCTGGAAAGCCTTTCCCCCAGATCTTGTCATGGCTAGATCTGTCTCCTCACTCAAAGTGTTGGCTTCATAATCACTTCCCTTAGGAGGCATTCCCTAGTCACCTTATCCATTACTTGTCTTAAACTACAGGAAATTGCCACTTTTATAGGTTAAAGATAGCTGAATATTGCCAATTTCCTATGGTTTCACCTAACAAAATTACCCCCTACCCCAAAGTCACTCCCCATCCACTTATCTTGCTTAACTTTCTTTCTAGCAGTTATTAGTTTACCAAGGTAGCATCTCCCCAGGTCCTATCACATTATCTTATTACATACTCAATATTACCGTTTCCAAATATTTTACATGTTTACCTTCTGTGTTCTCCACTATCATATAAGCTCTACGAGAGCAAGGGCTTTTTCTGATTTCCACACTGCTGAACCCCTAGGGCCCTGAACTGCACCTGGCATACAGCAGGCCCTGGCTCCTTATTTACAAAATGAACGGATAAATGAATAAGCATCCTATATATCCAAGCCAGAGGACAGTACTGATGAAGAACCTACTGTGTGCCATACACAAACTTCAGCATATCCCAGGGAGGCGGAAAGTAGCAATAATGATTAACACCTTCTAATGCTGAATACCAGGTGCCGGCAGCCGTTCTGAGCATTTTGACTCATTGAATTACATGAGGCAGATGTAGCATTTTATTTTCTAGAAGGTGTCCTCATACTTTCCCCATTTTACAAAGAGGCAACCACGGAGTTAAGCTACTTGACCAAGGTCACAAAGATGAATAACTGTGGGTGCTTGTATTCCAACCATGGCATTCTGATTTCAGAGTCTCTGCTATCACCACAGCACAGAGGACCTGATTCCGCCACACGTTCAGTTATGCGAGTTTGGGCAAGTCACTTAACATCTTTATGCTTCAGTTTCCTCATCTGTAGAACAGGCATGCTAACAGTACCTACTTCAAAATAGGGTTGTTTCGAGGATTAGATAAGATAACGTACGTAGAGTGTTTAGATTATTACTATTATACATGGGTGTTTAGTATTATTGTCGTTATACTATATTGCTTCTAACGTGTTCTGAGCATTGCCCACTTCAGGTTTTGATACCTGTCTGCAAAATAAAGCCAATCTCGCCCCTGGCCCTGAACTGAAGATTACTAGGGGACAAACAAGGAAATCAAGCTAGGCCAAGTTCCCAAGTCTTCGAGGATTTCACCAGCAGCGCAATCCTCAGCCGCCTAAGAACGTCCTCTACAGCGCCCGGTCCGCCGGCCCCCGATTGACCCTTCTGGCGTCCCGTTTCCACTCCCTCTCACCTTCTCATAGAGGTTTTCGTCCTCCGGATCTGGGTCCTCCTGCCAGCGTACGGTCGGTTCCGGCGTCCGCTTTCCAGCCACAGCCGACGGGGTGATCACGGCCCTGGACGAGCTGGATTCCCAGCGAACACGGGCTGCCGGGAAACGCGTCGCCGCTACTGCGAAAAGGCGGCGAGCGCACAAACCTAACAGCCCGCCCGCCATGACAGATTGTGCTGCTAGCTCTCAGGGGCGGGGACGGAAATGCGACTACGCGCAGCTGCAGTTGGCCCGAGCGCGACAATTGTCGCTCCGCCCCCGCTGCACTAAATAGGTCCCGAGTCTGGATTTGGTTTTCAAATGAAGTGAAGCGCTGAGCAGCCCTCTTTCCTTCCCTCTGTCATGGCCTCACGGGGGCGACCACTTTCCTAACCTCGGTCAGGCTAAGGAATTTCTGGCTGATAGGTCTGCTCATTTCCTTGATAAGAAAGCGTTGACATTTGGGTGGATGCAGGTCCCAGCCAATGGCACGGAGATTTCCCTCGCCCTCTGGGAAAGGGGGCGGAGCTTCCGTTTGTCTTTCATCTTCGAAGGAAGCCAAGCTTCTAAAAAGCGGGCCTCGGCGGATTGGCCAATAGCTACTCCTTTTCGCGACTTGCGAGCGTTCGGAAGGAGAGTGGGGAGGTGGCATACGCTTGCCAATCAGAGCCGGCCAGGGCTGGCCGTCGGCGGCCGGCGACCAATAGACGAGGCCGGCCAGAGCGCGCTCCCTTAGTAGGTGGATGGTGGTCGAAGCGCCGGCTCCCTTCTCGTCGTCGCCATTTTGTGCTGGTGATTGCGGCCGGCTGGGAGTAGGCGGCAGTGGGTTTCCTGGGGAGGGTAGCGCGCTTGGCGCTTCCCCCCTCCCCGCTCCTCCGCCCTTCTGCCTCCAGCCTCGGACTTGGGGGTGGTGCGGGCCGGCTCCGCTGAGCTGGGAGAGTTGGAGGAGGTGGCGGCGCGCCGAGGTGATGTCCGGGAGCCCTCCCTTGACAGCCCGGGCCGAGAAGGTGAGCGTCGTCGCTGGTCGTGGGGGCGGAGGTAAGGGGCCGGGGGCGGGCGGGTGCGGAGAGGAGGCTCGAGGGCGGACTACGGGACGTGGGCCTGGGCTACGCGCGGAACCGAGGGATGGCGTGCATGGCCTGAGCCCGGGAGGGGGTGTCTCCCCCCCCCTTTTGAGAGCGGAGGCGCGTGCGCGATTGGGGCACAGAATGGGTGCACGCGGGTTGGGGGAAGGGAAAGACCGATGGGAGTGGGCTTCCGTGGCTTACTGTGTCTGCGACACCGAACTTTATCCGTGGAGGGGCCAAGGTCTTTATCCATAGGGGAGGGGGTGTGCTATCTGCTCTGTGTGACTTGGGTACTTACCTAACCATGGGGAAGCATTCTGTGGCTCTGGTCCTTATTCTTGGGTGGGGGAGGAGGAGGAGGAGGAACAACGGGAACGTCTCTATGACTCTGGTCTTTATCCTTGCAGTCTGTGCTGTAACTCAGGTCCTTATCCATAGGGAGTCTTCCTGGGACTGGCAGCCCTAACCAACCCAGTTGCTAGGCGGGGAGGGAGCGCAAGGAATGTGTGTATGACTTACTGCCCCTTCTTTGGGAAGGGGTTCGTATCTGTGACTCTGACGCTCATCCTTTGAAAGGGCCTCAGTGTGTGATTATGGCCTGTATTCATTGTTCCTGTCTTGCGATTTTGGCCCACAGTTATTCGGGGTGCATGTCTGTGACTTTGGTCCCTATCTGTTGTGGATACCGGTGTGTGACTCTGAGCTCTTTGCCAGAGTCTACTGAGGGTTTTGTATCTGGCTCTCATCCACTGGGGCCCCTGGTTGTGATTCTAACTCTTATCCATCTGGGAGCAGGCAGCTCTGGTTCCCTGTGGCTTAAGGAGGAAGAGAAAATTGGTTGTGTGTATACATGGAGGAAAGGTGTGGTGGTAATCTAGTGTTGGGCAGGTGTTGTTACTGCCTAGCTTTGCCTGATTCCTGCTCAGAGGGTGGGGCCTGAAGATTCTGGGATACTTCTTGGTGACCCCTGGCCAGGTCACATGGCTCTGGGGACTTACTTAGTTCTCATGGCAGCCCTGAGGGTTGGGTGAAGTGACTGCCCTTCCATCCCAGCAGAACAGCACAGGGGTTGGGAACAGCCTCAAAAGGGCTCCTTTTGCCTCTGAATAAGTTGGACCCAGAGCCCTGGGGAGAGAACCACCTTGGGACCTGGCTCCGCATAAGAGACAGGGCGCATAAGAGACAGGGCTCGAGGCTGAGCCAGTTGCAGAGTGAGGGCCAAAGCTCTGTTGGCCCGGAGCCCAGGGAGACGTCAGCTGTCTCACTGCCAAGTTAGCCCCTTTACCCTCTAGGCCTTTCATGGTC
The DNA here is from genome assembly GCF_029215605.1 of Mirounga angustirostris. Lineage (NCBI taxonomy): Eukaryota > Metazoa > Chordata > Mammalia > Carnivora > Phocidae > Mirounga > Mirounga angustirostris. Next base: position 40,870,076 of record NW_026991719.1, read on the forward strand.
TTCTGCTGTCTTGTAGGGGGCAGCCAACCTCTTGTTGGGAGGATGAAATGGCACCTGGGGCCCCATGGAAGGAGCCTGGTGGGCGCCTACAACTCCCGCTGTGAAGTCTTGCTTCCGTGCCTAATGTGCCTGATCTTAGACAAGTCATCCAGCACCGAGAACCCCCTGGGCAGGTAGCTCCAGGCTCAGACTTGTCTACCAGTCTCAGATGGCAGAGCCCTGATCACAGAATAGGTGGTACCACCAGATCTCTCTGCAGGATGCTCCCTCTCTGCTGAAGGCCCTGCTGTTTCTGTTTTATTTAAGTAAGCTCTACGCCCAGTGTGGGGCTTGAACTCATGACCCCGAGATCCAGAGTTGCATGTTCTACTGACTGAGCCAGCCAGGTGCCCCTGGCCTTGCTATTTTAGGGCTGTGGGCTGTAGCTTCATGTTTGTGGGGAAAGGAAGGAGCAGGCCAGGTAGGGGCTGCCTTCCCACTCTGGTCCACAGGAGCACCAGGAAGTTGGGAAGTAATGTCCTTGGGCTAAGGGATAGCAGAGAGCCTTGACAACAAGGGTTTCTCAAGGAGGCCCCAACTGCCTTGACCCCTTTCTTCCTTCTCCTCTCCCCAGAGTCCCTGCAGGAGGCATCACCCAGGCTGGCAGATCATGGTGGCAGCAGCGGGGGTGGCTGGGAAGTGAAACGGAGCCAGCGGCTGAGGAGGGGCCCCAGCAGCCCCCGCAGGCCCTATCAGGACATGGAGTATGAAAGACGGTGAGTTACCCACTCCCACCCCTACCAAGCATCCTAGACTTATCCCCGTGTAAGGATTGGTCCAGGAAGGTGCTAGGAGGGGACTTCCGGGCAGAGGAAACAGTGCAGCAGATGATTGGTTTCTTTTCAGCAGATATTTACTTGGCACCTGTTGTGAGCTAGGACCTGTGCTAGGCTCTAGCAGTGCAGTGCTGAGTGAGACAGATAAGACTGCAGCCTTCTGCCTCAGTGTCTCACAAGGGAGACCACACAGTTTACAGGTGACTAAGAAACAGCTTGATAGGTGCCATGGTTGGTTGTGGAGTTGGGAAAGGATCAAGAGAAAGGGAGGAATGGAGGCAGAGGCCCAGGTTTCCAGTTTGGGTGACTCAGATGTTCACCACCACCAAGGTGTGGACAGCCACTGCAGGAGGAGGGGCAGAGGTGGGTGGCAGGTGGGTGGTGGGTTGTAAGTGCCTGTGGATTCTCAGGGGAGAGGTGTGGGCTATAGCTTTGGGTTGGAGGGATGGATGGGAGTGGTCCTTTCAGAGTCAGGCATTTGTGCAGGATAAGTATGGGGCAAGCCAGGTCAGATAGTGGGAGACTTCAGGACAAGGTGGGCTGAAGCTAGCAGGATACTTGTCTAGAATGGGACACTCTCGAATGGTTATTTTTATTTATTTGTTTATTTTTCCGTGTGGTTATTTTTAAACTGGTATGAACAGGAAACAGTCGGGACACTTGGTAAAATACAGAGATCCTGGGCCAACCCTCACCATCCTGGTGGATCACTCCAGTTGATTCTCATGCAGATGATCTATTCCTGACATATTAAGAGTGCCTAGGAAAGTAGACCTAATGCTCCCAGAAAGCCTCTGTTAAGAGTCAGTAGATTTATAAAAAGTCAGGGGGGAAATAATTTTTTAAAATGTCTTACAAAGGGTTTCTTCTTCCACCACCCCCTCTAAAAATGTTTTCTGAAGAGCGAGCCCAAATTTGAGATGGGGTCATCATCTAGTGTTATTCAGTCTTCTTAAAAAAATGTCTTTTGAAAGCATTCAAGTTTTGGGTGGTATTCTCTGGAAATGCTCTGTGGCAGTTTCTGAGTTTGAGTAGGTGACATACTTCCTTCAGACTTTATAACCAAATAAAGCCACTGTCTTTCTTTCGGCTTTCAAAAGACCTCAAGTGCAGAGGTTTGAGTTAAATCATACCTTCTCAATTCAAGGTGGGTTTCTGTCATAGGTCACTGCAGGGCCTTCTCTTGCCATATTTTTTTTTCCTTTTTATTTCCAATTCCGATAGCTGTAGGCAGCTGCTCTGTCCTGTTTGAAAGGTATCCTTCTAAAATATGTAGCATTGTTTTGAGTGTCCCTGTTTTCAGTTTATACAAATGACAGAGTGCTAGAGTTTTCATTCTGTTCCTGAATTTTGTATTAGCACTGCATTTTTAAGATCTGTCTCCATTGCCATGTGTATATTAGTGCTTTGCTCCTAACTGGTCCCAAGGACGCCATGGTGTATGCCTGTTGCCTTTTACTTAATGATTCCCTCAGGATGGGTACCTGTAAGATTCATCACTTTTTTGTCTTGTAATCTGTGCATTCAGAAACCTCTGTTCCTGCCTCTGGATCGCAAAGATTGTTTTCACTCTATAGTTTTCCCTTTCACGTTCAGATCTTTAATAACATTTAAGAGTACACTTTTGAATATGGTATAAGGTAGGTTCTGGTTTTGTGTTCCTCCACATAGTAGGCAGTTTTCCCAGTACCTTTTAAATAGTCCATTCTTTCTTTATTGATTTGTAGTACGTCATCTCATTTCAAGTTCCCTCATGTACGTGGATCTGTCTTGAGTAATCTGATTTGTTTCATTGGTCTGTTTGCTTAATTCTCATGCCAGAACCTTACTGCTTTTGTTATTATGGCTTTATTAGAATCTCTTAGCTCCAACTTTGCTCTCTTATTTATCAAAGTTGATTTTAGCCATTTGCAGGACTTCTATAAAAAATGTATCAAGTCCCTCAAAAACATTCAAGAATTTTGATTAAGATTGCATCAAATTTATATATTAATTTGGGGAGAACTGTCATCTTTGTTAATTGGTGATCTCATCCAAGACCTGTATGGAGAATATTTTAAAGTTCGTTTAAAGGACATACAAGGGGCTCCTGGGTGGCTCAGTTGGTTAGCGTCTGCCTTCGGCTCGGGTCATGATCTCAGGGTCCTGGGATCGAGCCCCACGTCAGGCTCCCTGCTCATCGGGGAGTCTGCTTCTCCCTCTCTCTCTGCCTCCCCTTGCCCTGGCTCACGCTTCCTCTCACTCTCTCAAATAAATAAATAAAAATCTTAAAAAATAAATAAAATCTATGGGGTGTCTTTGTGGCTCAGTCAGTTAAGCGTCTGACTCTTGATCTCAGCTCAGGTCTTGATCTCAGGGTCGTGAGTTCAAGCCCTACTTTAAAATGAATGAATGAATGAATGAATGACATTCAAATCTGAATAAATGAAAATACAAGTCTTGTGTAATTCCTAGGTGCTTCAATAGTTTTCATTGACATCTTATTTTCTTTTATATTTTCCAAGCTTGTGTTTGCTGGGGTAGAGGAAAGCTGTTGATTTTTTTCTAAGTTATCTTACCCCTGCTGTACTGTCTTGTTATTTCTGATTATTCATTGTTGATTCTGATAGTCTTTCTAAGTAATTGATCATGCTGTATGCAAATAAATTCTGTCACTTCTTTTTCCTCACTTATAACGTTGTCTAGGACTTTAGTACCATATTAAATCGTGTCAGTGATGCTGGGTGCACAAAATAAGATTCATTTTGGCAGGTTGTAACAGAAAATCTGAAGAATAATGGCTTAAACAATGTAGTTTATTTTCTTTCTCATAAAGGACATCTGCAGATAGATGAGACATTTCTGTCTCATAAAGGACATCTGCAAGACATTAGCAGTCAGTCCCGGCCTGATAGGCAGCCCCGTCTGCTTAGCCATCAAATTGGATGTGTGCTGTAGGCTGTTAGAACGTAGCCTTTCATAAACCAAGAAAATAATCTTAGTTTGTCAAGATTGATCAGAAATGAGAATCGGGGGCACCTGGGTGGCTCAGTCAGTTAAGCATCCGACTCTTGATTTCGGCTCAGGTCATGATCTCAGGGTCCTGGGATCGAGTCCCGCATTGGGTCTGCACTCAGCACGGAGTCGGCTTGAGATTCTCTCTCTCCCTCTCCCCCCGTGCTCGCTCGCTCTCTCAAATAAATAAATCTTAAAAAAAAAAAAAAATCAGGTGTGCCTGGGTGGCTCAGTCGGTTAAATGTCTGCCTTCGGTTCAGGTCATGATCCCAGGGTCCTGGGATTGAGCCTCGCATCCGGCTCCCCGCTCGGCAGAGGGCCTGCTTCTCCCTCTGCCTGCCGTTCCCCCTGCTTGTGCTCTCTCTATCTCTGTCAAATAAATAAATAAATAAAATCTTAAAAAAAAAAATCAGTGTTGGGTTTGATGAACATTAAAAAAAAAATGAGAATCGAACTTCATAATTACGTGCTTTTTTTTCCTCCTTTTGTCCATCAGTTTCACAAATCACATTAAATTATATCCTTGCCATTGTTGAATTATACCTTCCTTGATCATGGTGTGTATGTTTATAACTTCTTATTTTGAAAAAAATTTCCAATTTTCAGAAAAGTTGCAAGTACAGTAAACTCCTGTATATCTTCTCCCCAGAACCACTAACTGTAAACATTTTGCCACATTTATTTTACCTACCCATATGCCTCACCATCCCCTTCTTCCCCCCATCTCTCTCTATATATAGAGATGCAGATACATATCTAGGTATCTATATATAGGCAACTTTTTTTTCCTGTATCATTTCAGTTAGTGACTGACGTGACCCTTAAGCATGACAGAATGTATGTCCTAAGAACAAGGACTCTCTCTTTCGTAACTATAGTACACTTCTGAATATCAGGAAATTGAACATTATTATAATACTTTTATCTTCTAAAAAGTCTGTATTTTTATGTCATCCCTTGTCCTTTATGGCATTGGTTCCCTAATCTAGGATCCTATCCAGGATCACACACTACACTGTATGGAGCAACTTTGTATTTTTGGTTCCCTTTACTTAGGAACAGTTACTAAGCCTTTCTTTTTCATCCGTGGCCTCAGTATGTTTTAAGAGCACAGGTCCTTGGCTTTGTAGATGCTTCTGAACTTGAGTTTTCCTAATGCTTATTCATGGATTGTTGGCAGAAAAATTATTTAATATGTACATTTTTAAAACACTTACATTTGATTAGGTACTGTATTATTTAGGATATTTGCATCTGTGTCCCTCAGTAAAGTGGTCTTAACGATTGCCTTTTCTAGTACCCATCTGACACTGAGTCACCATAGCCTCATGGCATGATTTGGGCAGCTTTTGCCATTTCTCTCTTTATTGGAGAAACTTGTATAAAAATTATCTGTCCCTTGAAAGCTTGTTAAAACTGAGCTTCGAAAGGGCCTGGGTTTGTAATGATCGTTTTGTCTAGTTCTTCTGCCAGTTTTGGCAGTTTATGTTTTCCAGAAATATATTCATTTTGCAGAGGTCCTCACATATTAGGATTCAGTCCAGATTTGTGGAAATGTATTATGAACAGGGTCTGTCTTTGGAAGGTATTTCGTCAAAGTGCTCTGTGGCCAATGAAAAGTGTCCTTTACAAATGTCCAAATCTGTTCTCTTCCCAGGTTTAAATAGCTAGAGTTCAGTATGCAAATTTATTTAGTTTAGGGGCACCTGGGTGACTCGGGTAAGTGGCCAACTCTTGGTTTCAGCTCAGGTCATGATCTTGGGGTCCTGGAATCAAGCTCCTCCTCAGACTCCATGCTCAGCAGGGAGTCTGCTTGAGGATTCTCTCTCCCTCTCCCCCTCCCCCCTGCTCATATGTGCTTGTGTGCTCGCTCGCTCTCCCTCTAAAGTAAATCTTTAAAAAATTTATTTGGTTTAGATGCTGAGTGTCAGAGTTCAGGGTTTCATCTGAACATTTATCAACTGTTCGGTTCTTAAATTCTGAGGACTAGAGTTCACCTATTGAGGGATAACTGTGGTAAGCAAACACATTGCTCATATCAGAAACCTTAAGGGGCGCCTGGGTGGCTCAGTCGGTTAAGCATCTGACTCTATTTCGGCTCAGGGTCATGAGATCGAGGTCTGTGTCGGGCTCTGTGCCACGCATGGAGCCTGTTTAAGATTCTCTCTCTCCTTCTCCCCCTCTCCCCCTCCCCTTCTCTAACAAACAAACAAACAAACAAAACCCTTAAAAATACGTCACTCATACCAACCACTTCTTGTCCAGGCATTTATCATAAAGAAATAATTTGGGTTCCAAGCCAAGCTCACAAGGACAAGGACTTCATTTTATTCACAGCAGTTATCCCCAGCACCTAGAACAGTACTTGACACATAGCAAATGTTACATTAATATTTGTTGAACGAATAAATGAATGAACAATTATGAAAAATTGGAAACCAACCAGATGTCTGGAAACATTTTATTTTCTCCATTTGTTAATTATCTTTGAGCTTTATGGTGTTTTTCCAGTATTTTATTATGAAATTTCAAACATACTGCAAAGTTGGAAGAATTTTACAGTGAATAACCTCTATACCCATCCACTGGATTCTACCATTAACATTTTACCATGCTTGCTTTATGACATGTTTATTTGTTTATGGTATTTTTTAACCCATTTTTAAGTTTTTACAAAGCCAGATTTATCAGGCTTTTTTTTTTTTTTTTTAATGACTTCAGGGTTTCGTCTTGCTTAGAAAGGCCTTCCCCGTTCTTGGGGTGATTCATTTTTCTTATGTTTTCCTTCTAATGTCTTTACAGTTTCTATTCAGGGATTTCAATTTTTGATTCATCTAGAATTTACTTGGTATAAGAAGTGAGGTAGATAAACAACTTTTATTTTCTTAAACTTTTTCTGTGAAGGACCAGAAAGTATTTTTGACACTGCAGACCCCGCCATCTCTGTCACAACTACTCAGCTAAAAGCAGCCCCAGACAATATGTAAATGAATGGGTATAGCCGTGTTCAAGAAAACTTTATTTAGGTGACTGGATTGGGTCCACTGGCTGTGGTTTGCTGATCTCTGGGCCAGACCGTTATTGCAACTGGTGTTTATTGACTAATCCATTTTCGCCCTGTTCATTTGAGTTGCAACCTTTGGGTTACTCTAAATTTCCATGTGTGTTACTGTGTAGTGTGGACTCTGTTCAGTTTCACTGATCTGCCCATTTGTGTTTCAATGGTTCCACCTTTATATATAATATGTTTTAGTATTTGGTGAGGTTCTTTTCCCCCTCATTAGTCTTTTTTTTTTTAAACAGAATTTTCCTGACTCTTCTAAATTGTTTCTTGTCCTTTGCTGTTACAAACAGTGCTGTTGAATGATGCTTTTGTATGTGTGCAAGTATATTAGTATATTAAATTTCCAGGAAAACTGGAGGTCAGGGTAGATTTTTAGTTTTACCAGCTATTGCCAAATTCCCCTCCACAAGGGACTGTTCCCGTTTTCACTCCTACCAGCAGTACAAAAGTGCCTATTTCCTTACCAACAGCGTCTTGCCAAACATTTGGACTTTTACAGATCTGTCGTGTTAGAAATGTTCTATCACAAAGCTTCCTTACAGAAGAATTCCAAATAATATATGTAGATACTCCACATACCAGGAGGTAGAGCTTAATTCTCCTCCTCCTGAGTGTGGGCTAATCTTAGTGACTCACTTCTAAAGAACAGAGTGTAGAAAGGGAAAAAGAGAAACTATAGTGGAGGAACCTGGCATACCCCACCACAACCACATGGTCAAGGTCAGCATCGGCAGTGATAAGTCACGTTGATATCATGGGCCCCCTTATACAGTGCGATCAGCAGGGCAAGTCACCTTTCTTGTATTCTCCCCCAAAATACCATAACTTCTAATCACAAAAACACAACAGACAAACCCAAGTTGAGGTACATTCTGCGAAATAGCTGACCAGTGCTCTTGAAAACTGTCAAAGTCATTTAAAAAAAAAAAGGCAAGACTAAGAAACCTTCACAGGCCAGAGGACACTAAGGGTGCATGATGACTAAAAGCAATGTGGCATCCTGGATTCAATCCTGGAACAGAAAGTGGATGGTAGTGTGAAAATGGGGCACCTGGGTGGCTCAGTCATTAAGCGTCTGCCTTCCGCTCAGGTCATGATCCCAGAGTCCTGGGATTGAGCCCCACATCGGGCTCCCTGCTCAGTGGGAAGCCTGCTTCTCCCTCTCCCCCCCCCCCCTTGTGTTCCCTCTCTCGCTGTCTCTTGCTCTCTCTAATAAATAAATAAAATCTTAAAAAAAAAAAGTAGTGGGAAAACAGGTGAAATCCTAATAGTGTGGAGTTTAATTAACTTCTTAGTTTTGACAAATGTGCTGTGGTTACATTTGTCCCCTGTTAACATTAGGGGAAGCCGGGTGAAGGGTATACGAGAATTATGTTATCTTTGAACTTCTCTATAAATCTAAAATTATTTCAAAACAAGTTTGACTTCATCAAGATTAGAATCTTAACATAAAAGGACATGGTTCAAGAAAGTGAAAAGACAACCCACAGAATGGGAAAAGGTATTTGCAAATCATATATCTAATAAGGGATTAACACCCAGAATAGAAAAAGAACTCCTTCAGCAGCACAGGACAACCCAATTCAGAAATGGGCAGAAGACTCGAATAGACATTTCTCCAGAAAAGACACACAAGTGGCCGATAAGCACAGGAAGAGATGCAGAATGACAAGTGTTGGTGAGGATGTGGAGAGATGGGAACCATGGTGCATTGCCGATGGGAATGTAAATGGTGCAGCTGCTGTGGGACACTGTCCAGGGGCTCCTCAAAAAAATAAATCTGCAACTACCATGTGGTCCAGCAGTTACATTCCTGGGTATTTACCCAAAGGACTCGAAAGCAGGGAGCCAAACAGATATTTGTACACCAGTGTTCGTAGCAGCATTAGTCACGACACCCAAAACAGCCAGTAGGTGGAAACACACTTGATCTTAGCCAAAAGGCCGAGAAGTGATCAGCAGGTGTCCTTCAGCAGATGCATGGCCAAACAAAGTGCTGTATGCGGTACCTACGTACATGTGCGGCCATAGCAAAGGAAGTTCTGACTTATGCTACAACAGAGATGGACCTTGAAAACATGATGCTAAGTGAAAGAAGCCAGACACAAAGTAACAAATATTGTATGATTCCACTTACACGAGGTACCGATACCGAGAACAGGCAGATCCATAGAGACTGATAGTAAAACCAGGGGAGGGGGGGATTAATGTTCAGTGAGTAGGGAGTTTCTGTTTGGGATGATGAAAAAAAGTTTCCGGAAACAGCCGGGTAGGGTTGCTCAACATTGTGAGTATATTTTGTGGTAAATTTTATGAGATCTTTATTTTACCACAATAAAAATGACTAAAAATACACAAAAAATAAATTGTAGATGTTTATTTTAAAATGGCCTGTCCAGGGGGCGCCTGGGTGGCTCAGATGGTTAAGCATCTGCCTTCGGCTCAGGTCATGATCCCAGGATCCTGGGATCGAGTCCTGCATCGGGCTCCCTGCTCAGCAGGGAGCCTGCTTCTCCCTGTGCCTCTCTCTCTCTCTCTGTCTCTTACGAATAAATAAATAAAATCTTCAAAAAATAAAAAATAAAAATAAAATGGCCTGTCCAGGGTAGTTTTAATTTTCATCCTTCATTATAAGACAGAGCATCTTTTTAAATTTAAATTGTTTGTATTTCTTTCCTGTGAATTCTGTTCCTCTTCCTCTTCCCATGCTTTTTCCCAGTTAATTTGTCCTGACTGGGCTCATGATGTTTTTTTTCTTTTCCAAGCAGAAGTGTTTTATTTTTATATAGTTAACTTTAATAATCTCTTCTGTGGCTTCTGGATTTGGGTCATAGTTTTCCCCCATTTCAAGATTATCAAGAAATCATCTCGTGTTTCCTTCTACTTTTATGGTTTCAGTTCTATTAAATCTTTGACCCATTTTATTTATTTTTTTAAAGATTTTATTTATTTATTTGACAGAGACACAGCGAGAGAGGGAACACAAGCAGGGGGAGTGGGAGAGGGAGAAGCAGGCTCCCCGCCGAGCAGGGAGCCCGATGCAGGGCTCGATCCCAGGACCCTGGGATCATGACCTGAGCTGAAGGCAGATGCCCAACAACTGAGCCACCCAGGCACCCCGACAAGTTTTATTTTTATTATTATTTTTTACTCTCGGACCGTGCATTTTATTTTTTTTTCATATTTTCCTGATTGTTTTATTTTTATTTTTTAAGAGATTTTTTTTAAGAGATTTATTTATTTATTTTACAGAGAGCGCACGCACATGCAGGTAGGGGGAGGGGCAGAGGGAGAGAATCTCAAGCAGACTCCCTGCTGAGTGTGGAGCCCATCGTGGGGCTCAATCCCAGGACCCTGAGGTCATGACAAGCTAAAATCCAGAGTCGGCCACTTAACCAACTGAGCCACCCAGGTGCCCCGATTGTTTTATTTTTGAAATTTTTTTTTCCTCATGAGAAGTGTACTCTTCAAACCCCACCCCCTATTTCTCCCGTCCCCTCCACCCACGTCTTTCTGGTGACCATCAGTTCTCTATAGTTAAGAGTCTGTTCTTGGGGTGTCTGGGGGGCTCAGTCATTAAGCATCTGCCTTCGGCTCAGGTCATGATCCCAGGGTCCTGGGATCGAGCCCCGCATTGGGCTCCCTGCTCAGCGGGGAGCCTGCTTCTCCCTCTCCCACTCCCCCTACTTATGTTCCCTCTCTCGCTCTTTCTCCGTCAAATAAAATCTTTAAAAAAAATAATTTTAAAAAGGTGTTTCTTGGTTTGCCTCCCTCTTTTTTTTTTTCCCTTTGTTCATTTGTTCCGTTTCTTAAATTCCACATAGGAGTGAAATCATGCGGTATTTGTCTTTCTCTGATTTATTTCGCTTAGCATCATACTCTCTAGCTCCATCCATGTTGTCTCAAATCTTTGACCCATTTTAAACGTATCCTGGTTTATATGTGTGAAGTATAGTCATAAGATCTTGGCGCTTGTCTAGGTATTTAACCTTTTTGGTTCAGTTATACTTGGGATCTTCCCATTTCTAAACAACGCCTCTCTGAATAGAGGCAACATATCTGTTTCTGCATGTTACTTTTGTCCCCAGCATCCTTACTGATTTATTGGTTGTAATCATTTTTCATTTGATTCTCTTAGGCTTTGCAGGTATATCGTCATGCCGTTTACAAACAATGGTAATTTTACCTTCTTGTGTCCAGCTTTTAACCTCTTTTCTTCATTCTCTTGGTTCAGCTAGCGCCTTAGAACAGTGTTCGTAGTGGTGTTGATACTAGACATTCTAACAGTGTCATTCCCGACCAGGATTGGGACCCTGCTAGCAGTAGTCTACTGCGGTGTCTGTTTTTTCTTATTTTAAGTAAACATGTATTGGTTGCTTTTAGAATACTTTTTAAGTCATTATTTCATCAAACAAAAATTATTGGGCACCCACTGAGTACCAGGTACTGAGCTTAGTTTTGGGGAGTAGGGCAGTGGACCCTCTGGATGTGGTCCCCTCTTTGCCAGAACTCATAGTTTAGTCCTTTTTTAAATCATCAAAGAAGTGCATGTGAGGGGCGCCTGGCCGGCTCAGTCAGTGGAGCATGCAACTCTTGATCTCGGGCCTATAATTTCAAGCCCCACGTTGGGTGTAGAGGTTACTTAAAAATAAAATCTTTAAAAAAAAAAAAGAAATGTACATGAAATCAACTTTGGGATAATTATTTTACGGTAATCGCGGTAGGAGAAATTTTAACAAAACAGCCGCCAGGGCCAGCAGGGTGACGGCAAAGCAGGGGGGCAGGGTAGCACAGCGCGCAGAGAGGCAGAGGGAGAGAGGGCGGTAGGGACCTCTCCCCGCAGACCCCGCAGACCTGGCAGGACCTTTGTGCGCATTTTGGTGTTTTATCTTGAGAATGAGGGGGAGCCGTTGAAGGGAGTGCAACGGTTGGGCTTGGTTGGCTTTGCCTTATAGAATACTCGCTCACATTCAGGGCGTAGCAAATGAGCTGGGAGACGCGTGGGGGGGGGTGAGACTAGCCCTGATGCCACATCTGGGGGCCTCATGAAGGAAGACAGGCGTGGGCCGGGGAGGTGGCAGAGGGAAGGAGAAGTGGATTGGATTTTTGAGGGGTGGGGACCAGCTCACCTCCTGGAGTCAGGATTTAGGGAGCCCCATTGGGAGTGGGATCTAGGGTCTAGAGGGAGTGAGTGGGTGGGAGCCCGCCCTCGCCTCTTGCACCTTGCAGAAAGGACTGCCCTCTGATCCCTCCCCGTTCTTCCCTCAGAGGTGGTCGTGGGGACAGGACTGGCCGCTATGGAGCCACTGACCGTTCGCAAGATGATGGTGGGGAGAACCGCAGCCGAGACCACGACTACCGGGACATGGACTACCGCTCATATCCCCGCGAGTATGGTAGCCAGGAGGGCAAGCATGACTACGACGACTCGTCCGAGGAGCAGAGTGCAGAGGTGAGGGCCGGGGAGGACAGAGTCCTGCGGGGCTTCAGCTTGTAGCACCATGTGCAGGTGCTCTCGGCTCCCATGCCTTCAGACTACGCTCGGTGGCTTTGCCTCACCTGGAGAGTCTGTTCCTGCTCCCCTCTGTGAGGGCTCCTCTCCCGAGTTGGGTCTCCCTGACTTCCACATGCTTGGCTCTGTACTTCTGAGGGCCCCTGGCCATCACCTCTCTCCCTTCTTCCCTTTTTTAATTGGGGTCCATGGTTCGCTGCAAGCCCTTCACTGCCTGCTCCCAGCCAGTTTGGGGCCCTTGAGGAGCCTCTTGCATGGGACCCGGCATGTGTGGTTGGGAGGGCAGTGGGGGGACTGGATATCACCCAGCAGAGTAGCCCTGGGAGGCCAACCGTGGGCATTCGCAGGGGCGGCAGAGCCCCTCTACAGAAGGGAAAGACCCTCTAGGGCCTCTCCTTTGAGCTCGGGGTAGCCAGTTCCACATTGCATTGTTAGCCCTGACCTGAGGAAGGGAGGCATGTTGTTCACCATCTGAGGAGGAGAAGCAGACTTGCCTTAAGGGAACCCCAGTTTGAGAGGATAGTCAGGGCCCAGGTCCAAGTAAGCAGGCAGGTCTCTTATCCAGAAGGGTGGGAAGGGTACTTTTGCAACCCAGCCCCCGGGGACAGAGTGTGGGCGTTTAAGCTTCCCCACTGGCAGCTGTGATCTGTACCTGGATGACTCCAGGGCACCAGGGGGCCCTGGGTGGACCCGTTGGGAAGAGTGCAAGTGGAGCACTGAGTTATCTGGTCCCCCTGAGGGCAGAAGGGCTGTGAACCCTGGCCTGGCCTGCTTAGGCCTGGCAGCATGGCTTGGGCAACACGCAAGAACTCAGCCACCGCACCCTGTTAGGGGGGAGCCTAGTGGTGACAGAGGACTGGCCAGGCGGAGGAGGATCAGGGCCTGGGGGCAGTGCTGAGGCCCTCACACCTTTGCAGGCCCCTGCTGACTGGCTCTGGATGAGATACTAAGCTACTTCTAGAACCCTGGCCCAAGCTGGAAATCATAAGGCATGAGGAAGAGTTGTGCACATACTAGCTGAGCTGGTAAGGGAGGAGGAGGGGGCAACAGAGGGCAGGATTCAGCACACTGACCCCAGACCCAAGGAGGTTTAGGCAGTGTCTGGTCACCCGTCTGTAATACTGCCGCCGGCCTCTCCCCGCTCCCACCAAGGCAGCCCCCAAAAGACCTCCGGGGACAGTTCCCTCCCCCCCCCCCCCCCCAGAAGCCTTGCAGTCCAGGGCCGACCCCTTTTGCCTGCCCTGAGCCTTTAGCCGGAGCCCGCCCAGCCCTGGCTTTCAGAGCCTGCCTGCCTCAGAGAGCCAGCGGCCAGCCCCTAGGCCCCCCCCAGACTGACTGCCCGTCTGGTGTCTCCCGTCTCATTCTGTCGGCCAGGATTCCTACGAGGCCTCCCCGGGCTCCGAGACTCAGCGTAGGCGGCGGCGGCGGCACAGGCACAGCCCCACCGGCCCGCCAGGCTTCCCCCGAGACGGCGACTATCGGGACCAGGACTATCGGACCGAGCAAGGGGAGGAGGAGGAGGAGGAGGAGGAGGAGGAGGAGGAGGAGAAGGCCAGTAACATCGTCATGCTGAGGATGCTGCCACAGGCAGCCACTGAGGATGACGTACGTGCCCCCCCCATGGCCCCGGGCAGGCGGCAGAGCAGGAGGCCAGGCTGGGTCTCCTCCAGGGCCCTCAGCTTCTCCCTCACCCCGACCTCAGCATCTTTCATCCCTTTTCTCCCCCAGCACTGATCCGTCCTCTGGGCAGGCCCTTGTACTCTCCTGGTCTGGAAGGGAGGATTGTCGGATAGGCTGCCTTGGCCAAGGGGCTGTGGTGGTGGGTGTGGGAGGGAACAGAGCATTCCTCCAGAACATTCCGCTGGTCATCCATCCATTCTGCATACGTTGATTGAGGGCCAGATGCTCACCGGGCCCAGAGCCGGCTCTTCCTGCTGGCAGAGATGATGCAGGGCCCTACAGCCCTGGGGATGGGGAGGGTCCCCATGGGATTTTCTGAGGTTTTATTCGCATTCTTTCCCCATACCCTCACCCCCTGCCCTCCTTTGTCAGCAGCGTCAAATATCAGTGGCCTGGCCACAGAGTTCTGGGTTCTTTGACTTCCTTCGCTGCTACTGACAGCCTTCCCACCCCATGCTCCGTGACATTCCCTTCCATATTCCTCCCTTTTCTTCTCTTCCCTTCTCATAGAGGCTTCCCCTAATGAGCCCCAGTAAAACCCCAGAGGGCCACTAGAATAGCCTCCTCCCTAGCCTCCCCGAGTCTCCTCTCTGCCCCCTCCCCTGAATTCTCTGCCCAACTCTTCTCTGAAATCTACCGGCTGCCCCTTTTGTCACAGAGAATGTCCCACCTGTGTATTTGGGAGTTTCTCACGGCTGGCCCAGCTGCTGTGTTCAGGGTCAGACGGTAGCTCCATGCTGACATGTGCTAAGGATTGAGCACAGGGTGGGCCACAGGCCAGGTCTCACTTAATCCTCCTCACAGCCACCCTGCGGGCAAGGTACTCTGCGTGTTTCCGTCCTACGGATGAGGAAACCAGGCCCCCAGCAGTGAAGCAGCTTGCCCCAGGTCCCACAGCCAGTGAGTGGCAGGCCAGTGAGTGGAAGAGTGGAGCTGGGGTTTGGCCCTGGGCAGCTGGATTCCAGAGCCCACATTCTTGCTGTTTCCTGAGCCCTCCCTGAGTGTTTGCAGTCCTAACGAGCTCCCCTGTGTTTCTTTTCATCCTCTAGCACGTGTGTGTCTGTGTGTGTGTGTGTGTGTGTGTGTGTGTGTGTGTGAGTGTGTGAGAGAGAGAGCGAGCGAGCGAGCAAGCTTTTTCACCTGATGAGGAAACTAAGGCCCAGAGGCAGTAAGATTGCTGCCCGAGAATGCCCAGCACATGCTCCCAGGCTTCTGCAAGAAGCACCACTGGCCTAGAGACCCTGCCTCACCTGGTCCGAACCCCAAATTGCCTCTGCAGCTTCCCTCTGGCTTCACCCAGGAAGCTTTCCAAATCCTGGGACCACACCTTTTGGTCTCCACCCCAGGATACTCCTCCATGCGTGGCCTGGGGCACACGGCGGGGCTCTGCTCAGATCCCAGTCCTTCCTGTTTTGGTATTCGCGTCACGGGTCTCTTGGGGCAAGCTCCAGCTCTCCTCACTGCCACTGCACCAAGCCTGTTGACAGACACCGTCCCCCCCCACCCCCGCAGGCCATTCTTGAGCTGCTGGCTTGGCTCGCTGCTCTCTCAATCCTCTCCGGGTCACCACACTGCCAGGCCCCCCCCCCCCCACTTGCACCATGCCCCTTTCATTTCACTCACTCTCTGCAAGTCTGGGGCCGAGTGCTGAGACCTGGTGCTGGTGCGGGCCCAGGGCCTTGGCCACTTGGGGAGAAACCCCAAGAGAGCAAGAGGAGGCGGTGCGTGCACATCACCGGCAGCCCCTCAGGGTCCTGGAGGCCTCCGGTGGCCCCCCGCGTGCTGAGCCTGCCCCCATCCGTATCTCCCCGTACAGATCCGGGGCCAGCTGCAGTCCCACGGAGTGCAAGCACGAGAGGTCCGGCTGATGCGGAACAAATCCTCAGGTGAGCTTTTGTTCCCAGTGCCCCCCCCTTCCACTGGCCAGCCGCAGCCTCCAGTCTCCCTCCTGCTTCTGCCTTCTCCCTCACCCTCCCTGTCCTGCCTTCCTGCCACAGCTGGGAATGGGCAGCTTGGGGTGCCCTCTCTTCTTCTCTTCCCCTCAACCCGTCCTCCTCACAGCTCTGGGGCTGTCGGGGAGGGGGGGGCAATACTGAGCTGAGTGCTCCCCGGGGGCAGGGCCAGGGCCAGGCTCCAGGGCACCTCCTCTTTGGGACTCTTAAGTATCTGAGGTGGTAATCCCCTCCCCATATACTCCCTTCCCTCTCCCTTCTTCTCCTTCCCCTGCCCCTCAATCTCCCCCATGTTTTTCTGGTGACAGCCTGTGACCAGAAAGTAGGTCTGACACGGTCCCACCCACATGTCCCAAGAGGGGAGGCAGGGGATGGCTCTTACCCAAGGGTGCATCCCAATGAGCAGCCAGGATTTCTGGCTTCACTTGTTCCCTCCCTCCCTCTTGCAGGCTGCTTAGAGCTGGCCTGAGGTTAGCAGGGTAGGGGGGTGGGAGTTGTCTCTGCAGGACCTCTGGCCCAGGCTCCCCAAGGCAGGCACAGTGGGGCTTCACTGCCTGGGCTTCTCTCTCCATCTCTCAGTCTCTCTCCTCCCCACACCTCCATCTCTCTCTCTCTCTCTCTCTCTCTCTCTCCCTCCCTCCCTCCCTCCCTCCTCCCCCCTCCCTTTCCTTCTCCCTGCCCCTCTTTTCCTCTCTGTCTCTCTCTTCTTCCCTCTCTCCCTCCCTCCCCCACCCCAGATCATATCATTTCATCTTCCTGTGCATCCTAACAGTTACTCTTACGGAGATCAAGCATGCCCCCCCCCAAGTCCTGCCATGTCTAAGCCCTCCCTGTGTGTACCTCCAGAAGAGGAGCTGCTCTCCTGCAGCCTCAAGCCCTGGGTCCCTTTTCCAGCCCTGGCCAGGCCTCGAGTCTCTCTTGGTAGCATGTAGGTCTTGCTCTGCTTCAGCCCAGCCAAACCACACACTGACAGGATTCTGGTCGTTCTCTGTCTCCATAAGGTGGTATCCTAGGTGTGGCCCCTTCTGGCACTTCTCTCAGGCACCCACTGATTCTTTAAGGTCTGCCTGGCCAACCCTGGCCCCCATTCTCCTGCTGTCTAGGAGGACTTGCACTGTGGGTGGCTGTAATCTTCCTAGCTTGGCCCTGAGCGGCTCCCTGGTAAGGCCCACCTCCCCTGCACTGTGCTGAGGCTGAGGTGACATTGTGTCCCTGACTCCCCCTGGTTCCTGATGGGCCTGGAGCCTTCCCAGCCTCACCAAGCAGCCTGGCCCAGGTTCTTTTTTGCTTCTTTGATGAAACACCTGTCACAGGACCCCTCCTGGGCACCGGCCTCGTGCTGGGCCCCACCCTTCCATTATCTGTTCTGGCCCATGTGGGGTCAACAGCCTGCCCATCTGCCCTCCTTCCTTCTCTGAGACAGATCTCTACTTGTACCCTTTCCCTCCCACCTCCTCCTCTCCGTCTCTGTCACCCTAGGCAGGTCTGCCTGAGCCCCTCTCTCTTTCTTCCCAGCTGGCGTGTGTGTATCTCCTCCTCCCCCTCCCACCTCCGTCCCCCGTCCCTCTTTCCTACTCCTCCCAACCATCTACCTTGCCTCCCACCCCCTGGTCTTTCTCTCTCTGATTACTTCTCTCTCTCCCTTTCTTCTTTTCTCCTCTCCCCCTTTCCCTCTGCCCCCACCCCCGGTCCTCTCCCCTCGGGTCCCACCCCCGGGAACGCCGTGTGTCCAAAGCTGTTGACTAACCCACTGCGTCTGTATCTGAATGCTGTCTCCAGGTCAGAGCCGGGGCTTCGCCTTCGTCGAGTTTAGTCACTTGCAGGACGCTACACGATGGATGGAAGCCAATCAGGTTGCTTTGCCGCACTTGAACCCCCCCCCAAACAAATACTACTTTGTAATCGAGCGCTCCCCATCGCCTGATTCTTATGGACACAGTTCCCTGCCCTGTGGCCCTGTGTCCCATCCCCCCCGCCCCCTCTCTCTCCCCCTTCCTGACCCTCACTATCTCCTCTTCCCATCTCTTGCTACCCACTGGGCTTCCCATCAAGAACCCACACTCACCACTGGTCCCTTCCCACCACCAGGCACTAGCTCTGCCCCTCCACCTCCCAGCTGAGCTTTTGGAGAAAGGGCTGCCAGGGGGGAGGTTTTCTTCCACAGAGGCTCCCACTCCTCGGGGGCCACCCTGCTCCGGGGTTAGGCAGAGCCAGGATTTCGTTCCACTCTCAGGCATCACTGGAAGTCTAGCCACTGGGGACCTTACCTGTTGGCACACTAACTAGCAAGTCCCGTTTTGCCATCTCTCTCCCTGCATGTGAGTTCGGCCTTTTGACTTCCCCGTGCGAGAGGCCAGCACCGCTCTGTTGATCTGAAGTACCAGTCACATGCGACAGAACTCGCTTCAGATGCCCCAGCCCTCCCCCTGCACCTACCCCCCGACAAGAGCCGCCGCTTGCGCACTCCGCTGAGGGCAGGCCTGCCTTCTCAGCCAGGAGTCATGCTGTCAGGAAGGGAAGGGAGCCTGCTCCCCCGCCTGGCACGGTCTCCCCACCCAGCAGCTTTGGGACCTTCAGAGACCCAAGGACCTGCTCTGCTCACCTGCCCAGAGCCTGGCTCACTGGTGTGGGACACAGGAGGAAGGGTCAGATGTGGTGGAAGCAGGGGCTCAGCAGGGCGGCCCTGGGGCCATCTCTGCCCTAATGCCGGGGGGCCCAGGACCCAGCCAGCCCCGGGAAGACAGCCTCACAGCAGGAACTTCCATCTTTTAAATATGGCTCTTTCTTTTTCCCCTTCTCCAGCACTAGCGCGCGTGCGCTCTCTCTCTCTTTCTCTCCCCTCCTCTCCCTCCCCTCCCTGTCCCCCTCATCCCGAGTGTAGCCTGTGTAGTGCTGGCCCTGGGTGTGGCCTGGCAGTGTCAGGGCCGAGTGGGGGGTTTTCCCCACTGTCCGGCAAGCGTCGGTCAGCCGAGCACTGTGTGCCTGGTGGCGTGTGTTCACGTGTGCGTGCGCGTGCCCGGAAAAGGCAGCAAACAGCTGCGCCCAAGGGCTGTGGCGCTTTCCCTCCCTCCTTCCCTTCCTTCTTCCCTCGTCCGTTCTCCGACCTCCCTCCGTTCCCTGTCCCTCATCCATCCAGCTGAAGGGCTCGCTCACTCTCTTCTCCTGTGCTGAAACGGTGCGTGGGGCACTGCTGCCTGGGCCTCACTGCGCTCTGCTTTTTCCCGCAGCACTCCCTCAACATCCTGGGCCAGAAGGTGTCCATGCACTACAGCGACCCCAAGCCCAAGATCAATGAGGACTGGCTGTGTAACAAGGTACAGGGGCGGTGGGCAGTGGTTGCCGTGGATAGAGGCAGCAGCGGCGTCTGTCGCCCTGGGGCCTCTGCGTGGCATGGGTGTCGAGGACTGGCTCAGCTCAAGGGGCCACCGTCCCTTGCCGCCTGCCCACCCACCCACATGTACTGGGCTCTTACTTGGCGCCAGGCTCTGCCCTCAGGAGGCGCAGTCCTGCCCAAAGTCCCAGTAGGCTTTCCACGAGTACTTACGTAAGCGACCGACTAGTGACAGTGGAGGCCCGCCGTGGGGTGTCCATGTCAGATGTGGACTTCCGAGCCGGGCTGGCCGGGATTAGAGCCTCCCACATCCTCCTTGGTCTCTGCCTCACTTTCCTCAGCTCCAAAACGTGAATAGCGATGACCCCTTTCCCCCAAGGTGGTCGGGAGGATTCCCGAGTGGCGCTGAGAGGTTAACCGTTGGAACAATGTCTGGCCCACAGTTAGCTCCCTTTGATGTCCGCCTGTTCCCCCAAAGGAAAGCACAGGCTGCTCTGGGAGCCTGTGTCGGGGGGCCCAACCTTGATGGCCGCTCTGGCAAAGCCACGTCCACCTGAGGCTGAGGCCACAAGCTGTAGGATCTTGCAGTCGTATTCCCTATGAGGAAGCTGAGGCTCAAAGGGGGTGCCCCCGTGGGTTAGCCTTGCGCCATGACTTGCTCCCGATCACAGGGGCCATGGATGGTACACTGGGTTCAGGTCTTCTCTGGGGCCAGCCTCCCAAGCGGCCCGGAGGCAGCCTTGCGACTCCACAGCCCCACCTTCCTCAGCCAGCTGGCAGTCCGGAGACCGAAGGGGGGCACTGAGAGCCCGTGACCCTCCCCGCAGGAAGAATCCTGCCTACTAAGGAGAGTGGCACCTGTTTGTTTTAAAAGAGAAAGTGTGGTTTTTTTTTTTTTTTTAAGATTTTATTTATTTATTTGAGACAGAGAGAATGAGAGACAGAGAGCATGAGAGGGAGGAGGGTCAGAGGGAGAAGCAGACTCCCTGCCGAGCAGGGAGCCCGATGCGGGACTCGATCCTGGGACTCCAGGATCATGACCTGAGCCGAAGGCAGTTGCTTAACCAACTGAGCCACCCAGGCGCCCCAAAAGAGAAAGTGTTATCAGGAGGCCGGGTGTCCAGTGTCTCTGCAGGGGTAGGGACCAAGGGACAGTGGCACTCTGTCCCTCCTGTATTTTCAGGTACTCCTCAGAACCAGGGAATTCTCTCCTTTATCCTCCTTTAACTCCCCGCATTCTGTTGGTCACCAGGCCCTGTCGCTTCTATCACAAAAATGCTCTCCCTCGTGATTCCCACTGCCCAGACCAGCCGTCACCCTCTCCCTCAGCTGCCGCAGACCTCTCTTCTGCTGTGCTGGCCCCTTGCCTCTTTCTCTCGCCCTCTCACTTGTAACATTCCTCGAAACTGCCTCTAACCGCGTTCTTCCGTCTCTGCTTAGAAACCTGCCCCTCGCCACTGAGCTTGAGCGTGACCACCCTCCGTAATCTGGTGTCACCTGCCCTCTCCAGCTCCCACTTCTGCCTCTCCTCACCCTCCTACACCAGCTACAGAAAATCTCTTGTGCTCTTTGCTAACGGTAGCTTCCCAGCAAAACCAGACCAAACCAAAGCAAACTTCTAGGCCTCCCAGACCAAACATCCCACCAACTGTCCCCAGCTGAGTGAGCCATGCCCCGCTTGGACCGTTCCCCTCCCAGAGTCCCCGCAGATGAACCTGCTGCCCCTCCCCCGTGCTACATCCGCTCCCTGCTGCTAGGCTGTGAGGGCGGCCCAGGCCACATCCTGGGCCTACGGGGCAGAGCCTGGCACAGGAGCGATGGCGCAGTCCCCGACCATGGAACAGACACAGAAACGTAGAACCTCCACAGATAGAAAAGCTAGGGGTTCCTGGAGGCTGCCATGACCAAGGCTGGTTTCTCAAGAACACCAACCCAGTCCTCGAGATAAAGGAGGGATGGGAGTCTGGCCAGAGAGGGACTGCTGGCTTTCAGGGGTGGAAACATTGAAGGTTTCTGAAGAGGGAAGCACATTTTAGGAAGAGGAACCCGCTAAAGGGACAAGAAGGGGGCAGTCCTGGCAGTGGGTACCTCAGAGGAGGTGGCACTTGTAACAAGGGTGGGGGAGTTGTTGATTCCTGAGTTGAGGAGGTGGCACTGAGAACCAACTTGAGACCGCATGAAGGGAAGAGTCACAGACTGGGAATGACAGCCAGAGGCCCCCTGCCACCCCTGACCCTGGGACCTTCCTTCCTGGGGCATGGTGCGGTTCCCTGGGGGGATCTCTGGATCCCGCTTTGGAGGGTGCCGCAGAAAGCCCCACCCCACCCTGACGGCCTGGCCTGTGCCTCGCAGTGCGGTGTCCAGAACTTCAAACGCCGTGAGAAGTGCTTCAAATGTGGTGTGCCCAAGTCAGGTGAGGCCCTCCCCCCTCCCCCCTCCCCCCCTCCCCCCTCCCCCCTCCCCCCCCCCGCCCCCGGGACATTGGTGGAACGGGGAGGACGGTGCCCGGCCTTGGAGCTGCCTGCCCCCTTGACGCCAGCCTGTCTTCCGCTGCCCCGGACAGAGGCAGAGCAGAAGTTGCCCCTGGGCGCGAGGCTGGACCAGCAGACGCTGCCGCTGGGCGGGCGGGAGCTAAGCCAAGGCCTGCTCCCCCTGCCGCAGCCCTACCAGGCCCAGGGTGTGCTGGCCTCCCAAGCTCTGTCACAGGGCTCGGAGCCAAGCTCGGAGAACGCCAATGACAGTGAGTCCGTTGTTCCTTCCTTTCTCCCTGCCCTAGGGTGTCTGGGCTGGGCTCTCCGAGGCCAGAGAGGTGGCGGTGACCAGGACTGAGTCCTCCCAGGGTCTCTGCCTGGTTGGGGGACAGACATGAAGTAGGGAGAGCAGGGGAGGAACATTGCCCGACTCGACTTTGGGGGTGTGTTGGGAAGGTTCTCGGCAGGTGAGCGACTGAGCTGGGACTTGGACTGACAAGCAAAGTTTATCCAGGAGGAAGAGGTGAGAGGAAGCAGCAGGTGTAAAAGACGTGGAGGCCAGAGGAGAGGGGTAGTGGGGAGACACCAGAGGGTAGGGCTGGAGCAGAGTATCAGGGGTGCCCCCTAATGCTGGGCCCCTTCCTGCAGCCATCATTTTGCGCAACCTGAACCCACACAGCACCATGGACTCCATCCTGGGGGCCCTGGCACCCTACGCGGTGCTGTCTTCCTCCAATGTTCGCGTCATCAAGGACAAGCAGACCCAACTGAACCGTGGCTTCGCCTTTATCCAGCTCTCCACCATCGTGGTGAGGGCGGCACAGGGGGGGGCCGGGCAGCCAGGGTCCCGGCCCCCGGGGCGGGGAGGAGGGACCCTGACCCCAGCCGCCTCCCCCCGTCCCCCATCCGCGGCTCCAAGCCTGGCAACGGGGCAATGGAGCCGGGGACCTCCCCGGGCCTGACCCTTCTGCCCCTGCCTCCCCTCCTGCCCATCCAGGAGGCAGCCCAGCTACTGCAGATCCTGCAGGCCCTGCACCCGCCGCTCACCATCGACGGCAAGACCATCAACGTTGAGTTTGCCAAGGGTTCTAAGAGGTCAGGACCCCACCTCTGTCCCTTCCTAGCTGGCCCCCCAGCCTGGGGCTTCTCATCTCACTCCTCGTCTCTGACATCCTCCCCAGGGACATGGCCTCCAACGAAGGCAGTCGCATCAATGCTGCCTCTGTGGCCAGCACTGCTATTGCCGCGGCCCAGTGGGCCATCTCACAGGTACTCAAAGACTCCCCTCTGCCCCAGCGTCCCCACACCGGGGCCACAGTCTCGACCCTCCCGCGCCCTCTCTGCAACCAGGAGGGCTGGCTTGCTGTCTGGCTTTCCGTGGACCCCAAACCCTCACAGTGGCTGCTGCGGGCTTTGGGGGCCTCGCCGCAGCTCCCTTCCCAGTCACCTCCTCCCAGGCTTTCAACTTCAACACCATCGTGGCTGCTTTTCGCTTCTATTTGGTGGTTATTTTATCGTCCTGAATTGTTACAACTTCTTTAATAAAACGGAATTTATAAGTGGCTGAAAGAAAATTAGGAGATGAAAATAAAGAAGGGGAGGACAGTGTCTTCCTTGACCTGACACCCAGCACTTGAACTACTCCACACACGTACCAGTGTCAGCCCTGGGAGCCTTTTGGCACAAGTCTTCGGTCGATCCTTGTTTTTGCCGCTGCCCTGCCCTGCTGTGGCCGGGCGGCCCTCACACTTCACCTGTCTGAGAGGCCTGCATGCTTTCTGTCAGCAGACAGACACTAGCCTCACCTGTGGGCAGATGCTTCTTAGCAGGTTCCCCTCCCCCTGCGCCCCTTCCTCTGCTAATAAGCCCCTCCCACTGCCCCTCAGGCCTCCCAGGGTGGGGAGGGTGCCTGGGCCACCCCCGAGGAGCCACCGGTCGACTACAGCTACTACCAACAGGATGAGGGCTATGGCGGCAGCCAGGGCACAGAGTCCTCCCTCTATGCCCATGGCTACCTCAAGGGCACCAAGGGCTCCGGCATCACTGGAACCAAAGGGGACCCATCTGGAGCAGGTGAGTCCCGGCATCTGTCCCTGAGCCTGCAGCGGGGGGGCGGTAGGCATGGGGTCCTGGGCCCCGTCATTCACAGGCATTCTCCTTCCCTCCCTGTCCCTTATGGCAGGTGCAGAGGCCTCCCTGGATCCTGGGGCAGACCCTGTATCACTGCAGGCTTTCTCCCGCGCCCAGCCTGGTGCCGCCCCTGGCATCTATCAGCAGTCAGCGGCTGAAGCAAGCGGCAGCCAGGGTGCCGCTGCCAACAGCCAGGTGAGGGAGCTTGGGGGATCCTGGGGGGGGGGGGCACGCAGGGGGCATCAGCAGACACTGAGCCCCCTTCCCCTGTCTGGCCCTGTGACCAGCCGTACACCATCATGTCACCCGCTGTGCTCAAATCCGAGCTCCAGAGCCCTACCCATCCCAGCTCTGCCCTGCCACCAGCCACCAGCCCCACCGCCCAGGAGTCCTACAGCCAGTACCGTGAGTAGCCGTGGCCTGCGGGTGGGGGGCGGGGAGCTCCTTAACAAAGCAGAGAGGAGTGTGACCCCTCTCCTTTCTCGCCCCCCCAGCTGTTCCCGACGTCTCTACCTACCAGTATGATGAGACATCTGGCTACTACTATGACCCCCAGACTGGCCTCTACTATGACCCCAACTCCCAGGTGATAGGGTGGCGCAGGGAACGGGTGGGGTCTGCGGTTCCCCTTCTTGAGGTCTCCCCTCATGCCCCCCTCCCTTGCTCCTCTCCCAGTATTACTACAACGCTCAGAGCCAGCAGTACCTCTACTGGGACGGGGAAAGGCGGACCTACGTTCCAGCCCTGGAGCAGTCGGCCGACGGGCATAAGGAGACAGGGGCCCCCTCGAAGGAGGGTAAAGAGAAGAAGGAGAAGCACAAGACCAAGACAGCCCAACAGGTGAACACTGGGGGTCCAGCAGTCGCTGGCTGGCTGTTTGGTGGCTTCCGATGAATGCATTACTCTCTAAGCTTCTGCTGCTGAGGGAGGGGGGCAGATGTGCGCAGGGCAGTGACTGCTCCAGAGAGACCGGGCTCCGGCCCGGCTCTGCTCCTTGATGCAGGACATTGAGCCAGGGCCAGTCTCCGCAGCAGTACGTGGTAGGGTGCCCACCTCCCTGAGTGGCCAGTGCCATCCATCCAAGTGAGCCCAGTCAGCTTTTCCTGTCCCGCCCCCCCCGCCCCCCGCCACCGGCGGGAACCCTCCTGTTGCTGCTTGTGTGCCCGAAGCCAGGCTAGCCCTGCCTGTGGAAACGAGGGGGCACGTTTGGGTCCTTTGGGCCCAGAACCCCACTTGTGGGTTTGTGTCCAGGTCTGTCCATCCCAGAGAACTTACTATGGGCCCATCAGGGTGTGGAAAATGGCCATTGCCACGTCTGGTGGGAGTGGGCAGTTGGAGGGAACTCTGGTGTCTTTCTGTGGAGGAAGGGTATGACAGTCTGGGTGCAGCACTTAGAAGCAAGAACTAAGTGTTCCCTTGGCATCCTGGTAAATTCTAAAAGTGGTGTTGTGCCTGGAGGTGTGGGGGGACAGAATATGGAATGTAGCATAGTATCCCATGTAGAGGTTTGAGAAAGCCGTTATCTGCACCGTAAACTGATAAGATGGAAGCACCCAGAGAGCAGAGTTGTGGGCGTGCCTGTGAGGAGGACAGGCACAGCCCAGGAGGGCTTGGCAAGGGGCACTGACGACAGAATGACGAGAAATGGGGACTTCCATCGCCACCTCCTCACCCCCTGCTGGAAGCTGCAGGGCAGGAAGGGGCAGTGGACGGAGCTGGTGGTCCCAGCCCCTGGAGGGTCCCTGAGAGCCTCACCCCCACCCTTACCCCTAGATTGCCAAGGACATGGAACGCTGGGCCCGCAGCCTCAACAAGCAAAAAGAAAACTTCAAAAACAGCTTCCAGCCCATCAGCGCTCTGCGCGACGATGAGAGGCGGGAGTCAGCCACCGCAGACGCTGGCTATGCCATCCTCGAGAAGAAAGTGTGTGGCGGCCACCCCTCCATCCCCCCCTGCCCCCGCCTCGCCATCTCCGCCGTCCGTCTGTGCAGTCCCTGAATGTGTGTGTGTCCCCCCCCCACCCCCACCCCAGGGAGCACTAGCCGAGAGACAGCACACCAGCATGGACCTCCCAAAACTGGCCAGTGACGACCGCCCAGTGAGTGGCCTGGGCAGGAGGAGCCGCGGAGGGGTGGGGGCTCCAATCCAGCCAGGCCTGACCTCCCTTCCGCACCCTCCTGTTCTCTAGAGTCCCCCTCGGGGCCTGGTGGCAGCCTACAGCGGGGAGAGTGACAGTGAGGAGGAGCAGGAACGAGGGGGTCCTGAACGGGAGGAGAAGCTCACAGACTGGCAGAAGCTGGCCTGTCTGCTCTGTCGGCGCCAGTTCCCCAGCAAGGAGGCGCTCATCCGCCACCAGCAGCTCTCTGGACTACACAAGGTGACCGAGGGAGGATTGGCAGGGAGCCTCAGCCCGGCTCGGCCCAGCCCGGCCTGGCCCAGCCGCTTCACGCCTCCTCTTGTCTGTCCCCTTGCAGCAAAACCTTGAGATTCACCGGCGAGCCCACCTGTCAGAAAACGAGCTCGAAGCACTGGAGAAGAACGACATGGAGGTGAGGTGTGACCCATTCCTGGACTCCATCCCCTCTGCCCCTTGCCAAGTGCCTATTCCCTCGGGCAGCTGGTGCTCAAGTCCCTCGGCGGGTGTAGCCTGCTGCTCACACCCCCGATATCCTGCCCACAGAGACCTCAGTCAGACCTGTTAGCCAAATCCAGCTCCCCCATTCTCTCTCACACACACACAATACACAACACACACACACACACACACACACGTGTTTTCAGCAAATGAAGTACCGGGACCGTGCGGCCGAACGCAGAGAGAAGTACGGCATCCCTGAGCCACCAGAGCCCAAGAGGAGGAAGTACGGGGGCATGTCCGCAGCTTCTGTGTAGGTGCCTGGGGCCAAGGGGAGGGGCCCGGGCCGGCGGGCCAGTCACTCACACTGTCCCACTGGCCCCTGCAGGGACTTTGAGCAACCCACGCGGGATGGGCTGGGCAGTGACAACATTGGCAGCCGCATGCTCCAGGCCATGGGCTGGAAAGAGGGTAGTGGCCTGGGCCGCAAGAAGCAAGGCATTGTGACGCCCATTGAGGTGAGTCTCCTGTGATCCCATCCCCATCCTCCAGCATTCTCTTCTCTGCTGCACCCCCATCCCGCAGCCGACCTGACAGCCTGCCTCTCTCACGTAGGCCCAGACACGGGTGCGGGGTTCCGGCTTGGGTGCCCGAGGCAGCTCCTATGGGGTCACTTCAACTGAGTCCTACAAGGAGACACTGCACAAGACAATGGTGACCCGCTTCAACGAGGCCCAGTGAGCAGCTGCAAGAGCTTCTTCTACATATGTCGGGTCCAGCCTGGGGTAGGGGAGGGAGAAGTGTGGGTGGTCTGAGTGGGGCCCTGCACCTGTCTACCAGCCCACTCCCCATCCAGAGAGGCCCTGACCGAGTCAGACTTTGAGTTGGTGACTTTTGTTGGAAAACTGGGCTGGGATCATGCTCTTCTTTTTGTAATAAAAGCTGAAAAGTCCATAGCTTGCATGTCTCTTTCTCATGCACCAGCGTGGTTTGTGGCCCCCACGCAGGGACATAAACACAGGTGGACGAGGGGCCTCATCAGGCCAAGGTAGGTGGCAGTGGTAGCATTCACGGTGTCTGGTGCATGGGGGCTACCGGCTTGGGATGAAGGTGGGGGTTATAACAGGAAGTTCTGGCTTGTGCCCCGACCCACAAGATCCCGGTCACGGCCCCCTCGCCATTGTCAAGTCCAGCAGGTCTCCATATACCAGGAAATCCCACACCAGCAGGGCACCATCGGGCTTGAAGTCCCCTTGAGTCAGAGCCAGCACTGGGAACCTCCCACCCCCTGGCCTTGCCACCCAGCAGCTGCACCCGTTGTACAATCGCAGGGCTAAACCTAAACCACACTTGGCCCTCCCTGGGCCTGGGGACTGCCCAAGGGCATCTCTAATTGGACAACAGTGGGCACTCTGGCCCCAGTCACCCCTGTGCCCTCAATGGGCAGATGACCCCAGAGGGGTGGAGCTAGAGAAGCTCAGCCTGCCAATCCCAGGTCAGAGATGCTCCATCAGGACCAGTTGGGCCCACACTTACTCCCATTCTCTCCACGACTGTTAGCACAGGACCCACCCTTATGGTCACTGCCGACCAGTCTGCACCCTGTGATTCCCAAGTATGTGTGTGCTCTCAGCACAGGTCTGGTGCAGTGGAACGTGAAGCTGAGGCTGCCCTCTCCCGGCTGGCCCTGAAGGTTTGGGCGGGAAATGGGGCCAGGAACCGCCCCGCCCCCAAACAGAGGCTTGTGAGGTGAGAAAGTGAAAGGGGAGGTGCTAAGGGAAAAGCAATGGGCACAAAGCCCCTCCCCCACTTATTGGCCTGCATTATGACATCTCCCTGCACCAGCTGTAGGAGGCAAGGTGAGAAAGAAGGGGCCCCCAGAGGTGATATGGTGGTGATTTGGGGTGGGGGTGTTGCCCAGGGACAGAGGAAGGGGTGTGGGAGAGGGGAGAGGGACAGGAAATAGGAATAGAAGGAGGCCACCTGTAAGAACCTGTCTCAGGATGGGTGGGTTTTAGCCTGGAGGCGCCCACATGTTCCCTTCCTGCTTCCCACCCCCCAGGGCTCTCAGAATCCCACAGCAAGGAACCCTTATACATGGTTGGAAGTAGTAAATGGTGCAGCCACTGTGGAAAACTGGTTGTTTCATATAAAAGGAAACATACACTTAGTCCATGACCCAGCAATTTCATTCTTAGATATTTACCCCCAAATAAATGCAAACACGCCAACAAAAAGACCTGTTTTATGTACATGGAAAGCAGCAGCTATGCTTACAGTAGCCAAAAACTAGGAACCCAAACATCCAACAAGAGGAGAATAGATAAATTACGGTCTATTCATACAATGGACTACAACTCAGCAATAAAAAAGAACAAAATACTGATATAAACATCAACATGAATGAATCTCACAAACATGAGTGAAAAAAGACACAAAAGAGTACACACTATATAGTTCCATTTATGTGAAGTTCTCAATCAAAACATGGTGGGGCACCTGGCTGGCATGCAGCTCAGTAGAGCATGCGACTCTTGAGCTCAAAGTTGTCTAAGTTTGAGCCCCGAGTTGGCTGTAGAGATTAAAGTCTTTTTAAAAAGAAAAAAACACAACATTTTGGTGATAGAGCACAGAGTGGAGGTAGGGAGGGTGTCTTTCACTAGAAAGGGTTGCAAGGTAGCTTTCTGGAATAATGAAAAAGTTCTAGATCTTGATTGGGTGTACTGGCCACATGGGTGTATATGTAGGTAAAAATTCAAGCTGTACAATTAAAATCTGAGCATTTTATCATATGTAAGTTAAACACAAAACTGGAAAAAGACCACCAGAGAAAACCTCAATAAGAAGCAAGGATATAAGAGAACAGAAATAGATGAAATAAGGGAAACACAACAGATGAGTAAAATCAAAGGCAGAATCTTTAAAACAAAAAGTAAAAGGAAAGACAGACCTGGCAAGACTGATCAATTAAAGAAGACTGAAAATGCGAACACACCAAATACAAAATTAAAAAGGGGAACTTACTACAGATGAAACAGAACTTTTAAAAATAATGAACATATGTCTGAAAATCTAGATGAAATGAATACATTCCTAGAATAATATAAAATGCCAAAACCATTCCATGGAGAAACAGATTAGTTGAATAGAGCAAAAAGTAATAAATTGAAACAGTAGTCAAAAGATTTCCTCTCCCCACCAAAAAAAAGGGGGGGGGGCGGCAAATGGTTTTTATAAGTGTGATTTACCCAACTCCCAAGGAATAGTTAATTGTTATCTTACTGAAGTGGTTCCAGGTACTAGAAAAAGAATAAAAGATGTCTATTTTATGAAGCTAGTGTAATCTCTATCCCTGAAACAGGTAAGATAATACAAGAAAATTTCAAGCCCATTTCACTTCTATCTGTAGATGTAAAAATCCTTAACAAAATCTTAGCTAAATGAATCCAGTAGTATATTTAGCAAACATGTTTTGATTAAATAGGATTTATCCCAGGAACGCAAAATTGGGTCAACATCACAAAAGGCTATAAATGTAGTTCTCTACCTTAATAGACCCAAAGTAAACAAAACATAATCATCTGAAACACAGAAAAAGCGCTTGATAAAGTTCAAGACACCATGAGTCCATACCTATATAAATGAATGGGTAAAAGAGTAAATAATTGGAGAAGAAGGGAAATAATTTTCTTTACAGTAGAACATCAACTAATAATACTAATAATTGTCAACAATGTTGGAGTTAGAAATTTTATGAATGCTAAAACTAGTGGTTACACTAGCAGTCAGTCACACTTTGATGATGAACAGGATATTCACATAGATTCAAAGTCTCTCCCTATGAAATACATGTTAGTTAATTCCAAAGGGAAAAAGAGTATCTTTACAGTAGAGAAACCTGGTAGATACCAGCTTAATAAAGGGAACACAGCGAACATTATCAGTATTAAAATCATGAACCATCTGATAGAATGAAATGAGGAGTCAATGACACTTCTGTGATCTTCCCATCCCAAACGCGGAACCTGAATCTAACCATGAGGAAGCATCAGACAGAACCAAACTGAGGGACATGCTACAAAATTCCTGGCTCGTCATCTTCAAAAGTGTCAAGGTCATGAAGGTCAAGGGAAGACTGAAGAACTGTTCCAGACTGAAGGAGACATGCCATTTGAAAGTTCAAATGTCACCTCCTTAATGAGGCCTGCCCTGTCTACCCTATTTAAAATTACAAACCCTTCCCCACCATCCTCCTGTGCCCCGCTCCTTGTATTACTTTTCTCCATAACACTTCTCAACTTCTAACATCCTCTATATATTTTTTCCTTTTCTATATTGTCTCCTTCACCAGAACAAAAGCTCCACGTCTCGCCTTGCTCACCACTGTGTCCCTAATGCCTAAAACAGGGTTTGCCATATACCAGGTCTTGGAAGTATGAATAAATACACATACCACGACTGTTCAAATCACTCTCACTTTAAAAAAAAAAAGGCTAGGAAAAAAAAAGACACAAAAACAAAAAAAAAAAGGCTAATATATAGAGTTCCTAAAAATCCATGAGAAGTACAGCAACCCAATAGAAATGAACAAAGGACACCAACAGAAAATTCCCAAAAAGCAAGAACCATAAATATCTTTAAATCTATGAAAAGATGCCCAAGCTCACTCCCACAGAGTTCACAAGACACACTCATTCGTGGCTGGAGGCAAAGCGAAATGGTACATTTCTCTCTCTCACCCCCACCTCCCCCTCCCTCTCTTTTTCCTGCTTTCTTACCTCCATGGGCTTCTGCTCAAGCTGTTCCCTCCAACTGGAATGCTCTTTCCTCTCACTTGGGAAAGTCCATATCCTGCCTCAGTGACTCCCACTGATCCATTTGAGGGCAATCAATTCTTCAGAGAAGAACTCGGCCACACCCATGGCTTCAGCTGTCTCCCCTGATGGTCCCCAAATCCATATCTCCAGCCCCAGACCTCCCTCGATCCCCCTGAATTTCACACCTGGTCCCCAACTGTTCACTCAACCAACACATACCAGAACTTGGACGTCCAACATGCATCTCAAATGTAACACATCTGAAGACAAACACCGGATCTTGCCCCACACCTGGTTCCTAATGGAGTATTTCCCATGTCAGTTGATGACAACTCCATCCTTCAGCTGCTCAGGCTAATAACCTGGGGCGTCAGCCAGGACTCCTCTCTACTTTTCATGTCCTCTATCTGATCTCTTGGCAAATCCTGGCATCTTTACCTTCAAAGTCAGTCCAAAACCGAATCTCTCCTCACCCCTTCCACTTTTACCATCTTAGTCTGATCCTCTCTCATCGCTTCTGGACTCTTGCAGTGGCCTTTCCGCTGGTGTCTCTGCTCCCATCTTTCCCCTTACAGTTTGTTCTCTCTCCACCCAGAGCAGCCAGCTTGTTTACACTGAAACATAATTTATATAATGTGACTCCTCCACTTAAAATCCTTTCACGGCTCCCCACAGATCTTAGAACAAAACCCAAACATCTCAGCCTGGCTTATAATATCCTCCTTGATACGACCTCAGAGCTCATCACCAGTGTTCTCCCTTCCACACTCCTCTCTGACTACACAGACCTCTGCACTCTTCCTCAGACAGGAACTTACAACCTCAAGGCTTTGCACCCAATGATCCCTCTGTCTGGAATGCTTTCCCCCATGTGACACATGGCCTGCTTCCTCACTTTCCACATGCCACTTCCTCAGAGAGGCGGTCCCTGACTACTTTACAGGGAGTATCTGGGGAGGTCTCTCCGAGGTGAGGCAACAAATAAATAAGAAGGAAAAGATCTGATGTAAGAGTGTTCTTGACTATTGCAAGGGCAGTCTCCTTTATATGTTCTTTGCTGTGTTCCCAGTGCTCTGCACTTAGTAGGCACTCAAGAAATCCTTTTCAGGGCACCTGGGTGGCTCAGTTGGTTAAGCGACTGCTTTCGGCTCAGGTCATGATCCTGGAGTCCCGGGATCGAGTCCCGCATCGGGCTCCCTGCTTGGCAGGGAGCCCGCTTCTCCTCTGACCCTCCCCCCTCTCATGTGCTCTCTCTCTCTCATTCTCTCTGTCTCAAATAAATAAATGAAATCTTTAAAAAAAATCCTTTTCAAATGAATAAATTTGGAGGTTGTTGACATGATACAGGATACAGAATTTAGGATAAGGTGATAAAAATATTTTCTGTTAAACACCTTTGCTCAAACATCACCTTCTCAGCAAGGCCGCCTTTGATCACACGAAAAATGCAACCTGACCCCACAGATTTCCCCTTATCTTGTTCTATTTCTCTCCACAGCACTTGGCAGTTGTCACATACATCTATACAACACGTATTTACATATATCTTTATATATTCACATATGAATATAGAATACACACAATATTTAAGACATTATACACCGATGTAAATTATTATTATTATTTTTTTTTAAAGATTTTATTTATTTATTTGAGACAGAGAATGAGAGAGAGAGAGCACATGAGAGGGGGGAGGGTCAGAGGGAGAAGCAGACTCCCTGCAGAGCAGGGAGCCCGATGCGGGACTCGATCCAGGGACTCCAGGATCATGACCTGAGCCGAAGGCAGTCGCTTAACCAACTGAGCCACCCAGGCGCCCCCGATGTAAATTATTTACATATTGACACTAGCTATCACGTTATGTCAACTATGTATTTATATGTATATTTTATTACATATAATTTATATTATACAGTCATATATCTATCATAATAAATATTTATATGAGAAACTATAATTTTTACTCATTTGCTGTATTTATGGTCTATCCCTCTCGCTAGAATGTCTGCTCCGTGAGGGCAAGGAAAGAATCCCTAGCGCCTGGCCCACAGCTTGAACTCCATAAATGTCAAATGAATGAACTCCTTTGGCCGTCTGAGCCTCAGCCTTCCCATCTGTAGGATGGGTGTGCCTTTACATCTGGAGGTACCCCACGTTCCACTCCCTTTTCCCATTCCCTCCCCCACCTCCAGCACAGCCCCCGGAATTTCACAGCCCAGGTTTACATTTTCCCATACTCTGGGCGCTGTAGCCCACCACGTGCACCGGGCACTGGCCAGACAGGACTACCACCCCCAGCATGCCTCGCGCGCTCGGGAAGTACCACAACCCGTAGGGTTGTCTGGGTCTGACACGGCCGCCGACGGCGCGGGAGCAGGGGCGGGCACCCCTCTAGCTAAGCATCTGTGGTACGTCCCAAACCGGGGGCCCTTCAAGGCCCCGCGCTTCCGAGCTCCGCGCAAACTCTGGTCTTGTACGACGGAGCTGGTTTGCTCTTCCGTTGCCCCGTGGCTTCGGCTCATCTCCAGCAGGAAGGCGAGGCTTCCGCCCGGCGCAGGGGGTGAGCTGGAGCACGGTGCCCCCAAACCCTAGGCAGCATTTGGGGGAGGGGGCTCAACTTGGGGGATCCCCTAATGGGCGCATTTGGAGCTCTGGGCCCGGGGTGGCTGTTTTTGAGGAGTCCCTTAGGAAGTGGCATTTGGGGACACCGGGATGGGATTTTGAGTCTGTTTTAGGGAGTATCACTGGGAGGCAGGATTTATATACCCCTCGGAGGCAGGGTTTAGGGGGATGTTTGAGGAGACCCTTAAGGTCCGTGTATGAGTTCTCTGTCCATGAGGCAGGATTTGGGGGTACTCCCCAAAGGGAGAGGCGAAGTTTGAGGTTCCTGAAGTCAAGGCGGCATTTTGGGACAGCTTGTTTCACGAAAGGTCCTGTGACAGTGGGAACGTTCGGGACCGACGTGGCATTGTGGATGTATCTATGGCCTTTGTGACCTCTGGTTCTATGATGAGGTCCCCCCGCGCTTGGGTACTCGGGGCGAGGCGACTGGACAGGTCGGAGCCCACACGTTTTTAGGGCGAGGGACCCCCAGGCCAGGCTGTGGAAGGGACGCTGGAACCCAGTGTGCTAGGCTCTTCCCGAGGGGACAGCGTGCTACCGGGCCTTCGTTGGCCGCGGCTTTTTCATTATTCATGAGGAGGTGGGGCCGCCCATTTTTGCCTCTTTCGCACCTGGTCCGCTGGAAGTATCGGCTTGTGAATTATTCACGAGGGGGCGGATCAGCGTGCTGGAGGGGTATGCTGAAGGGGAGTCCTGCAGTCCGCCGGGCAAACTAGAACTCATTGATTAATCGGAAAGGTGAGTAGCGCCCCGAGTTTTCTGTGGCTTTTCTAGGGGCGTAATTGTGCATAATTCATGAGGGGCGTAGCTTTTACGGTTTCATCTGCATGACCCGTTGTTAGCTTTCCCTTACAGGTTCCAGGATTTAAGCCTTAAATCTAGCGAAGGGAGGAGGCCTCCTACATTGTTCATTCCTTATGGGCCAGTAACTCCAGATTATCAACACAGGCTCTAGATTCAAATCCCATCGATCCTTGCCAGCTGTGTGATCTTTGGCAAATCTTTCCGTGAGCCTGAAAATGGGTATGGGCATAATGATAATCAGATGAGTTTACACTCATTTCACACTTTATTAGCCCATTTAATCCCCACAACAATCCTAGGAGGTAGGTTGTTATTATCCCATTTTATAGATGAGGAAACTGGGACACCGGGAGGCTAAGTAATTTGCCTAAAGTTAGTTACTCACGGTCAGTGAGTGGCTGAGCCAGGATTCAAACCCAGTCAATCTAGTTCCGGAGTCTGTAGTCTTAATCAAACGCCATAATGTCTCCCCTCCTCCCCCCGCCCCCCGCCCGCCACCACCACTTCAATGGCCTGTATTACTACTAGTTTTAGTCATATAGCACTTGTGCGGGGTACTGTTCTAAGCCCTTTCTGCCCATTTACTCATTTAAACCCCATCACAAGGTAGGTTAGTATTGTTCTCATTTTATGGGTGGGGAAACAGTGGCCCAGAGAAGTGAAGTGTCTGGCCCCAGTTCACACAGCTAGTCATCGGTGGGTGGAAATGATTTTTGTGAGGGTTCAAGAACTCTCTAAGGAGGTCACCTTTGAGCTAAGACCTGAAGGCCAGGAAGGAACCGATTTCCTGCTCTGCATTCCTGAGATCAGTGGCACAATGCATGGAAAGGACACATCACCATAATATGCGATCTGTTAACATGATCTGTTGTTATTTGAGAGAAATGTATTGGGTGCTTATTGTGCGCCTGAGGCTTTGGTATACAGTTGTATCTCTGGTGACCTGGTCCTCTATCCTGCCTATTCAGTGGACATCGGTGGCCTTAGCATTCTGTTTTCCATTGTCCTTCTAGGCGGTTGGTTGTCTCAACGCATTTTGTTTGTTTGTTTGTTTTTCTTTTTAGTCCTGAATAAGATTTCATTGCCTGGTCAAGACATTGTTTTTTAAATAATGCCCCAAGTTGGGGGTTTCTGTAGTGGCTGAGTATACCCTCACCCATAACTAATTTTATATTAATATAAATATATATTTACATAGTTCTTTTATGTTAATGTATAATACTTAAATTTAACATCGCCCTGTGTCAGCACTTCTAGCTCACACCTTGATCCGTATTCTCTGATTTTCATAATAGCACATTTTGCCTTTATGAGGTAAATGGGTTCTATTACTATCCCCATTTTACGGTTGTGGAAACTGAAGCACCTGCCAAAGGCATATTGGTCTGGATTCGGTTGGACCAAGGCAGCCCTGATGTTAGTCAGGGGTGGGGAGAAGGCAGCTACACTTCCCCCTGGGTTTCCCCTGTGGCTCTCTGCAGCATCGGCTTTCATTATTCATGAACAGGAAGGCGTGGCTGTGTTGCCTCGGCTGGAGTACTATAATCCCTACTAGCTGGGCAGGGCTGTCTTGAGTGTTTCTGTCCATCCAGCCTCATACATAATTCATAAGTAACTAGGTGGGACCTTTCTTGACCTCTCTGAGTTTCCAGGTTGAGCTGCTGCAGCATCATCATGCATTATTTATGAGCCGGGGGAGTGTGTTTTCCCTGTGGTAGCCCTTTTTCCCTGCTTACAGGGTATTAGATGCAGCAATAGGCGGACCTGTACCTTTTGTTCCAGCCCACCGGGCCTCGTGCATTATTCATGATAAGATGTGGCCTTGGTCTCCTTGGCTTCCGGGCTGCTATAAGATTATTAATTATTCATGAGCAACGGGGCGTGGCTGCCATGTTTTAACATTGGCTTTTTGGTTGCAGGGAGTTAGTCCACCAATCACCCGGCCTCATGCATAATTCATGATCAGGAAATGTGGCCTTGAGGTCCTTTCTTAGTTTCCTTGGCAGCCTGGCTGCAACAATGTATTCATTATTCACGTTCCATGGGTCGTGGCTTCTATGGTTTTTTGGGTTTTTTGTGTTTTTTTAACTTGTTTTCCTAGTTGCTGCCACCTTCGGCACAAGGTGGCGCTCTTCCTCTTCGAATGAGTTACAGCAGGCAGGGACCATTATACATGATTCATGAATGGGCGCGGCCTGCCTGCATCCGGGTTCCTGGGGGGTGGGGCTCAAGGTTTTGTTCCGGCCTCGGGCTCTGCAGCCGCCATCTTGTGTCGGCGGCGGAGGTGAAGGAGGTGGCTGGAACGAGCACTACCGCTACGGCCGGGGGAGGAGAAGGCGGCCCAGGCGGCGGCGATTCTAGGCGGCCCAGGCGGCAGGGAGGAGGAGGAGGAGAAGGAGGAGGGTGGCGGCCGGGCTTGGCTTCGGCTCCTAGAGGAGTTGGCGGCGGCGCGACCCGGGGAACCGGCATTGGTAACAAACGGCCTTTCTCAGCGCCTTGGCCGGGGCAGGGGTTTCGGGAAGCATTGGATGAACCTGGGTCGGCGCTGGGCCAGGCTGATGTCGTGATGGGCGGTGGTGACTCGGATGCTTGGGATCCGTGGGGAGGAGGGAGGGGGACAGATCTTGGGGCGGGGTCGACATTTCCCATCCTGGACCAGCCCTCGGGCTCCGAAGTCTGACCTTGGGGTCAGATCCCCCCCCCCTTCCCAGGATCTGGTTTTAGAGACTCAGGCCCAGTATCCCTAGTCAGGGACCGGGACCCTGTCCTGAACCTTGTATCGCAAGTCAGAACGCCCCTCAGTCGCCAACAGAGACTTATGGAATTGACATTCCTGGTCGATCGAAGCCCCCCACCAATGTATGCCATTAAAGCTCTACCCCCAGAGTCTACTTTCAGACCCTCCTAGTCTTTCAGTATTTGCTCTCACAGCTTCCAAGAGGGGCTAGATCCCGGGGAAGGCCTTCATTTCTGTAAGTCTTCTTTAGCAGCTTCCTTCAGATCGCTCTGCCGCCTCCCCCAACTCACACAGGCATTATCTGCCCGTAGAGCCTCCAAGGAAACTAGACCCTGTGAAAGACTATTTGGGCCTGGCCTCCATGTCAGAGACCGGTTCTCCACATCTCCAACCCCAACCTGGCCCTAGCATCTTCCATCAGAAAGCCCTCTGGGCCCAGCATTTCTAATCAGAGGGTCTCCTCAACATTTACCTTTAGAGATTCCTTTCCTTTCTAGCATCTGCTTTTAGAGACTTTCTCTACTTTAAGGGAATGCTCTTTTTCATGGTCTCAGTATTCTCTTTGGAGACTGCCTCTTGTGGGCCTCAGCAGCTCCCTGATCATACACTCCTAACTCCCAGGATGTTCCCTCAGAGCCTCCCGAAAGACCAAATACCAGGGCGGAACTGTTTGGATACATAATTCTCCATCACGGATCCCCCGGCCAGCACCTGCCCTTGCAGACCCTGTTGCCTTCCAGCCCCCTCCGTCAGACTCACCTCAAACCCCACCCTTCACTCAACCTCTGCCTTCAAAAGCCAACCAGGGTTGCAGCTTCTCTCACAGATCCCTTAACCTCACATCAGGCCTCAGAATCTGTCCTCAGTCTTTCAAGGTCCCCAGCATCAGTTAGAGGCCTTCAGGTTCGTAGGACCCCAACATCATTGTCAGATGTCACTTCCCCCAACAGGCCTAGTTGTCTTCAGTCAGAGTAGAAAACCTCCTCCTCAGCATCTACTCTCAGAGCCTCCATGGGATTCCACATAATTGGTCAGAGAAACCCAATCCTACTTGGAGACCTAGCCAGTATCTGCTTACTGAACTTTTTAGGGCCAGAACTGTCTGGGCTCAGCCTCCTCTTTCCACTCTGTTAGAGCAGCTGCCGTACCTAGCATGTACCAATCAGAGATCAACACAAGGCCCTTGTACTCCATTAGAAATCCCTCCCCAACCCCACCCTAGGACCTAGCATTCACCTTCATAGATAGTCTCCTGGGACTATTGACGTCAATGTCAGAGACACCTCTGTCCCTACAAGTCCCTGTTATTTTTGGTCAAAGGTTTTTCTGTGCCAACAGCATCCATCTGCAGAGACCCCTAGGGCCCCAACATCCTCCTGATGGAGAACACACCTCCCCCCAGACCCCAGCATCTTCCTGCAGCCTCCTTGGTCCCCAGACTCCCCCACCCATTCCCTGTGTAGCTTCCATGGGGCCCAGCTACTGCCCTCCTACCTCCTTGCAGCCTCAGGGTCCCTCTAGTGCAATTTCCTGGTCTTTCCCTAAAAGTTCCTTTACAAAGGATCAATCTGGCCTGGCCCTCCCCTGCCCGCCTTCCATGACTTCTAACCCCCTTTTCCATCTCCTCCTGAGCCTCCATGGGCTCAAACAACTACCTCCTGACTCCTCTCTTTTATGTTCCCAGGGACTTCTCAGTTAATCCCTCCCAGGAGGCTTGACAGGCCCCAGCATCCTGTGCCCTAGCTTCTCCATCCTGATAACCTGACCCTGTGCCTGCCCCCTCTCAAACCTGCTCCAGGACTCCTACCTCAAACCTTCTTCTCTGGTTTGGGTGGTAGAGAATGCTCAGGCTTCAGAATCACCAGTTTGGAGACCTCAGGCAAATTCTGAAACTCTCTAAGCCCCAGTTCAGCTTTGCTGAACAACAGATAGTATATGTGTTCTAATTGGGGCCTGAGCATATGTTGAGGGAGAAAGGGTATCAATTTTGTACTGGGGGTAGGGGGAATTTTTAGCTCCTCTCGGGGGTTTCTGCCCCAGAATCCTCCTGCTTGCCTTGAGACTGGACTGTTGCAAATCTCTGCAGTTGAAATCTTTTCTGGAACAGTTACCCAGAACCTGCTTGTCAAGACCCTTGCTGGCAGCAACAGGAATGCGGAGATAAAAAGTGCAGATATTAAAGATCTCTCTGGCCCTGGGTCATCTCTGATTTAGGAAGCAAACGAGATGCTGTGTCCCAGACGAGCAAAGCAGTGACAAGGCAAAGAGATAACTAAGTAATGGAGGCCACTGCAGGTGTCCAGGGAGGAGCTTACTGATGTCTTCAAGTCGCTGAGTTCTGACCACAGAAGTTGACTTTTTTTTTAACTTTCTCAGCAGGTCCTTGAGGATAGTTCTGTTTGTCCCTGCCTTTGGAGAAAATGGGGCTCAGTAAATGAGAGCCCTTCCCCAGGTCAGAGACTCAGTAAATGGAAAAATTATGATTTGCTTTTGTCTCCATACTAATTCACCAACTTTTTCTTGTCCAGGTTAGTGCTCTGCATTCCCAGTAATTAGGTTGGTTGGCTCCAGGGCCCTAGCCAGCCTCCTGCCTTCTGGGTTCTCCTCCCTCACACCTCATCCCTTAGCCCCATGGGCTGGGTCCCGAGCTTGATCCTGACTCTGTTCTCCCAGGAGGCATTTGGCAAACAGGCCCACACCAGCTGCGTGACTGTGGGCAAGTGACTGAGTTCTCCGAGCCTTTTGTTTTCTTACTTGTGATGTGGGCATGAGGTTATCTCGTTCATGGGCATTGTTGGGATTAGACAAAGCCCTTTACCCTGTGATTGACGGGCAGTGAGCTCTTGGTAGATGATGGGGAGGGAGCTCCTGTCTTCTTGCCTAGTGTCAGAGTGTGACAGGTGCCAAGATGGAACCTTAGGTACACTGGGGGTACTCAGTGTGATGGGGGGGGTCAGAAAAGGCCCAGTGTAGGAGGACAGTGGCTTAGGAGAGCATTGGTGGTGAGGGGAAATGGTCGAGGGTCCTGTTGTCTCTGGCATGTGGATCCAGTCACACACAGATTTCACTCCCACAGCAGGCTCTATCTATTGTTCTGTCTCTGGGACCCAGTATGTGATGCTTGGCAGGTTAACTTGACCTAGTGAGCTCAGGTTTTCTCATTTGTCTGGCAAGGGTGCTCAACCCCGCCTTGCAGGGTCAGGACCATGGAGGGGAGGGAATGTGATAACACCGGGCGGCAGCCTAGGCTTCAGGGTCGGCAGATCCTGGTCCGGGCCCCGCTTGGCCACTGTGTTTGTGGGAACCTTGGTCAAGTCACCACGTCCCCGAGTGAATTTTTTTTCCTCCAGTGTGAGTTGGGGGATGTTATTGATAGATAGTAGTCCAGATCTCATGGAGACGCCCTGAGGACAAAGTGAGGCAAGGGTCATAAAGTGCTTACTTAGTATGACATTTGGCACAGGGAGGATTCCTGATAAATATTCATCCACCATTATTGTTAACCTGTTTAAGGGGCTCCACGTGCAGACAGGGCTTGGGAAGTGTGTGTGTTGTCTCTCCCCGTGACCTCTTTCATTGGCCTGGGCCTTTCCCCTCCCAGAGCTGGGGGGAGGGGTGCGGTGGGCTTTAGAAAACTCTCTTCCCTGGGCCCCTCCGGGGACTGGGTCTCTGGCAAGGTGTCTCCTGCTATCATGCCACCCTGATGGAAGTCTAAGCTGTGTTTCCCTCCTGCGCCCCTGTCGCCGGGGCTAAGGGGGAGGAGAATGGCTGCTTGTTGTTGCCTGTCCGCTCTGTCAGGCTCTGTGGTTTGGGCTCTCTTTCATCACTTCGGCAACTCCATGGGGTAGGTAAGTGGCCCTGTCAGCCCTGTTGCACAGGTGAGGGAACCGAGTCCACAGGGCTTAAATGAGGTCTGTCAAGGAGTGGCAAGGTCTGACCTGAGCCTACAGCCTCCTCTGACTTTCCCACAAGGACATTCTTCATGTCACTCCTCTCACCCCGCAGGACTGGAGTCTCTCCCTCATGCTGGGCTGGGGAGAAAGGCGAATGGCCTAGTGGTCAGCAGCATGGATTGCAAGCCAGACCACCTGGGTTCAGATCTTAGCTCTGACAGCTGTGTGACCCTGGGCAAGTCACCTCACCTCTCTGTACCTGCCTCCTCTTCCGTAAAATGGAGATACCAGCCCTTAAGTCTTCCCTTCCCCCGACAGTCACCACTAACCAGCTGCAGCACTCACATGCCCCAGGCTCACCTCTGACCCTCCTTTTCCCTTCCAGATGTCCAGCTCGCCGCTGTCCAAGAAACGTCGCGTGTCCGGGCCTGATCCAAAGCCGGGTTCTAACTGTTCCCCTGCCCACTCCGTGTTGTCCGAAGTGCCCTCGGTGCCAACCAACGTAAGCGTCTTCTTCCTGCACCCTGGCGGGCAGGGTGGTGGGAGCGGTGGGTGGGAGAGCCTTCCGTATCACTGTGCATCTGTCCACACCCTCCTCTGTATCTCCCCA
This sequence comes from Mirounga angustirostris, assembly GCF_029215605.1. NCBI lineage: Eukaryota > Metazoa > Chordata > Mammalia > Carnivora > Phocidae > Mirounga > Mirounga angustirostris. The sequence goes on from NW_026991719.1 coordinate 40,912,083, forward strand.
AACCTGTTCTTCTCTTCTATTCCTAGGGAATGGCGAAGAACGGCAGTGAAGCAGACATAGATGAGGGCCTTTACTCCCGGCAGCTGTAAGTGGGGCCTAGGTTGGGCCAAGCAGCGGGAGGGGCATTGGGAGGACAGGGTCTGGAGGGCCAGACTTTGACCCGGAACACCCCCCAACCTGGCAGGTACGTGTTGGGCCATGAGGCCATGAAGCGGCTCCAGACCTCTAGCGTCCTGGTGTCAGGCCTGCGGGGCCTGGGTGTGGAGATTGCCAAGAACATCATCCTTGGTGGGGTCAAGGCTGTCACCCTGCATGACCAGGGCACTGCCCAGTGGGCTGACCTCTCCTCCCAGGTACTTCTTGGCAGCCCTTCTCCCTGGCAGAGGTGCCAGTCCCCTGGGCTCTGCCACCACTCCCTTCCTCCCTGGCTCCCCTTTGCAGTTCTACCTGCGGGAGGAGGACATCGGTAAGAACAGGGCTGAGGTCTCCCAGCCCCGCCTCGCCGAGCTCAACAGCTACGTGCCTGTCACTGCCTACACCGGGCCTCTGGTTGATGACTTCCTTAGTGGCTTTCAGGTACCTTGCTGGGGGGAGGGGGCGCACCGCCCAGCCTCCTGCCCACTCTTCTCCCAGTCCATCTTTGCTTTGTTCATTAGTTCTCTGGTAAATGGGCTAGCTTCTGTGCCAGGTTTCGTGTTGGGAATGCAGGTGGGATTTGGACCCTGGACCTCCCTTTTCGGGGGGGTGGGGCTGTGAATGGGCAGACCCACGGAGCATGGTGGTTATGAGCACAGGCTGGAGCCAGACTGCCGTAGCGTGAGTCTCCAGTTCTACTAGGATGCCTTCAGGCAAGCCACTCGATCTCCTCTGGTTTATTTTGTTCTTGTTTGTGGATTTGGGACCCGTAGTAGTACCCACTTCATCGAGTTTTTGTGAGGGCTAAGTGCTTGGGATACCAGCTGGCACGTGCTAAGGGCCGTCTGCTTGTTTGTTAAATAAAAACTCTGAGCCAGAAAGAGGAGCTGTGGGGGCTGAGATTTTGCCCTGGGGTGTCCCAGTGGGCCAGGGCGCCGCCGCCGAGCCTGAGGTAGTTGGAGGAGCTGGCCCTGGCGGGGAAGGGTGGGCATTCCGGCAGAGAGCCAAGTCCCAAGGCACCTGGTTCAGCAGGCACTGTCTCGAGAATTGGGAGCGAGCGGGTGTGGTAGGAGTGAGCTCAGACTTGGGCTGCGGAGGGAGGTTTACTTCTGTGTCTCACGGGGCAAGGCAGGGTTGTAGGCGGGCGGCAGTGGGTGTTGGTGCGTAAATGAGTTCCCTGTTCACGCTCTCTCCTCCTGGCTGCCTCATTGCCTTGCCGGCTACCTTGCCTGCCCTGATGCAGGGATTCGCATTTCCCTTTTCTCTGGGTCTCACCCTGGCTGAATTTGATAAATAGTAGATACTTTGTAAAAGTATCTACTGAACCATGGTAGATACTTTGAAAGCTTTAGGACTCTTCTGAGCCCCGCCCACCACCCACCCACCCCCCCAGCCCCAGGCACCAGCGTTCCTCCATTATTCTCTCCCCTTTGCCCCGGTGCCGGGCCCTTGCCCTGAGCCTCCACCTCTCCACAGGTGGTGGTCCTCACCAACACCCCCCTGGAGGACCAGCTGCGAGTCGGTGAGTTCTGTCACAACCGTGGCATCAAGCTGGTGGTGGCAGACACGCGGGGCCTGTTTGGGTGAGTGCCCCCACCCTGGTTCCCCGACCCCTGCCAGGCCCGGGCCAAGACCCCTGAGCTGTCACCGCCCTGCCCCTCAGCCACTCGGGTTTTGGATGCTATGTGTCCACTTCTCCCCACGTGACATGAGCGCTGTGTGATTCCCAGCAGTGATAGGCTGAATTTGCTCAGCAAGTATTCGCTGCATCTCGAGGGACACGTGGGTCCCCGTGAGCATGGGACTCTGGGGCATCAGCCCTGTTGCCTCCCTTTACAGGCAGCTCTTCTGTGACTTTGGAGAGGAAATGATCCTCACAGATTCCAACGGGGAGCAGCCACTCAGTGCTATGGTTTCTATGGTCACCAAGGTGAGGAGATCAGCTTCAGGGGTCCTGGCAGGCGGATGGGCAGCAGCAAGCCTTCTGTCTGCTCCTGGTACCTGAACCCGCCTCTGAGGTTCATTTCTCCTTTAATAATCAGGACAACCCCGGTGTGGTCACCTGCCTGGATGAGGCCCGACATGGGTTTGAGAATGGCGACTTTGTCTCCTTTTCAGAAGTACAGGGCATGGTTGAACTCAATGGAAGTCAGCCCATGGAGATCAAAGTCTTGGGTGAGCTAGGGCTGTGGAGGAATCAGGGATGATAAGAGGTATGACCCTGGGCTCTGAGCGAGGGGAGACAGACACATGCTGGGTGTCCGAGATGAATCAGAGACAGACCCCCCTGTGGTCCAGCCAGAGCTGGTGGGCCTGGGGTAGAGGTGCTGTCTCGTGTTCGAGCTGTTCATAGGAGAATAGGTCCCTGGTATCTGCACTGACGGGGAAAAGGTCTCTGGCATTTGAACAGAGCAGGTCAGAGGATCCACTCACGTCTGAGCTGATGTGGACAGGGAGCAGAGAATGTCTAATAGTGTAGACTTGGATCCAAGAGCACAGGATCTCGTGGGTTCTGAGCCTGGGTCTTGGGCAGAGGGGAGATGGTTTCTGATATCCAAGTAGAACCCGGGGTGGGGTCTTGCCTCCCGATGACCAAGCTCCCTGAAAATCCATGGATTTTCCCCTTATCTTGTGGGTGTTATGGGCTTTAGGGAGGGCAGATAGCCTGACCCTTTCCCTGTCTACCTAGGTCCTTACACCTTTAGCATCTGTGACACCTCCAGTTTCTCTGATTACATCCGTGGAGGCATTGTCAGTCAGGTCAAAGTACCTAAGAAGATCAGCTTTGTGAGTGTGGTGGGTAGTGGGGGGTGGGGGGGTGGTTCTGGGCATTTCTAGGCTCTGATGCCCTGCCCCCCACAGAAATCCTTGCTGGCCTCACTGGCAGAGCCTGACTTCGTGATGACGGACTTTGCCAAGTATTCCCGGCCTGCCCAGCTGCACATTGGCTTCCAGGCCCTACACCAGTTCTGTGCTCAGCATGGCCGGCCCCCTCGGCCCCGCAATGAGGTGGGTGAGTGGGTGGGCCAACCAGGGCAGGTGACCTTGGCACTGAAGGCCCACTGTGCCTCTACCCGTCCACTCTCCCTCCCCTCTTCCCCTCCCCATCCCTCTTCCCGCAGTGGCCTGACAGGTGCCTTCTTGGTTTCTTCTGCCCCACCAGGAAGATGCGACAGAGCTGGTGACCTTAGCCCGGGCCGTGAATGCGCGAGCCCTGCGAGCAGTGCAGCAGGACAACCTGGACGAGGACCTCATCCGAAAGCTGGCCTATGTGGCTGCTGGGGATCTGGCACCCGTAAACGCTTTCATTGGGGGCCTGGCTGCCCAGGAGGTCATGAAGGTCAGCGTGGGTGGAGAAGGGCAGGGTCGGGGTGGGCCAGGCACCTCCCTGACTCCATCTCTTACTGTCCCATTTGTCCCGATTAACCACTGACTGCTTCCTCTCTCCTCCCCAATCCCCAGGCCTGCTCTGGGAAGTTTATGCCCATAATGCAGTGGCTATACTTTGATGCCCTGGAGTGTCTCCCGGAGGACAAAGAGGCCCTCACGGAGGACAAGTGCCACCCGGTATGCAAGTGGGGCCCACGGGGAAGACATCATTGGGGGCATTTCTGGCGAGACCTCCTCTGACCCTCCTCCCTTTGCACTCTTCAGCGCCAGAACCGTTATGATGGGCAGGTGGCCGTGTTTGGCTCCGACCTGCAAGAGAAGTTGGGCAAGCAGAAGTACTTCCTAGTGAGTGATCCCCTTAGATGTCCTCTACCTGCACCTCCCAGGCCTCTGGCCACATCTTCTGGAGTCTCTTGCCTCCCGAGGGAAGGTCTTTTGGTTCTGGTACCTCCGTTGCGTGCCTTTTGCCACTTTCTTTATCTCAAGGGAAAGCCTGGTGCGTCCTTCTGTGTCGTGCCCCCCCCCGCCCCCCCCGCCCCGCCCGCCCGCCGTTGCTGCCTTCCCTCAGATGGCTCCGGGTTATTTCTTAGAGTTCTGGGACTTGAGGATGTGGCACTAGCCTCACTTCGCCTCCCCTGCTGTCTTCGGGGGGAGTGAGGAATAGTGCGTACCGTCACACTCACCTGTGTTACCCCAACCAGCCTCTGTCTCTCTTCTCGGCTGCCTCCTAGGTGGGTGCAGGAGCCATTGGCTGTGAGCTGCTCAAGAACTTCGCCATGATCGGGCTGGGCTGTGGAGAGGGCGGAGAAATTGTTGTCACAGACATGGACACTATTGAGAAGTCAAATCTGAACCGGCAGTTTCTGTTCCGGCCCTGGGACGTCACGGTGAGTGGGATGGGGAGAGGGGGTGGGATTTTGTCCTCTGGCTTTCCTCCTGTCTTTTGTTTCCATTCTTTCTGGAAAGGAGGGAGGCCTTTCCACCTTTTTCCTTCAGCTCTTTGTCTCAGCTTCTCTGCCTCATTCAGGAAACGTTTCTTGAGTATCCTTGCGTTGAATCTGCCATTTTTCATCTCACTTTTTTTTTTCCTTGACCTCTTATCAGTGCTGGTTGGGACAGTGTGTTGGGGGTCCCCCAAACCACCCCAAAGTTCGATGATTGACTAGGAGGACTCACAGGGCTCAGCTCATAGCCGTATTCACAGCTATGATTTCTTCCTGCAAAACGATGCAGAGCACAATCAGCAAAGGGAAAAGGCGCCTGGGGGAGACCAGGCATGAGCTTCCAAGACTCCTCTCCCCCGGAGTCACATAGGATGCACTTAACTCCCCCAGTAGCGAGTTGTGACAACACATGTGAAATGTTGCCAACCAGGGAAGCTCATTAGAGACTCGGTGCCCAGGGCTTTTACTATGGGCTCGTCACGTAGGCACCCTCTGCTGGGCACATAACCAAATTCCAGCCTCCCAGAAGGAAAGCAGGAATTCAGCAGAATCCGTATTTTGCATAAGCAGTCTAGGCACAGGGAGCCACCCTTACCAGGTAAGGCATGGTGCGAACCCTCCCGAAATCCAGGTTCCCAGGTGCCAACCAAGGGCCGGCCTTGCCAGCAGGCCTTCCCTAGGAGGACATTTGTGCTAGGTTCACTCTTCCCTGCCGGATGGACCCCGGGCCGTACATGGCTCGAGCTGTGAAGCCTTCCGTGGGTGTCAGGGCCATGTGTGCCTTCCCAGGATCTGTTCCCCTCGCCATTCATTGACTCAGTAACCAGGTAGCCACTGGCCTAGGCACTTTTCTCGGCACTTGGGATACAGCGAGGAAAGAAAGCTTCTGGAGTGGGGAGGACAGACCATAAGCAAGCAACACAGTGTAAGGGTGAGGTTTGGAGTTAATGCTGATAAGTGCCGCGCAAAGGAAGCAACAAAAGCAAGCAAAGGGAAGTCGGGCACCCCCGGAAGATGGGTTGGCAGTTTTGGTTATAGTGGTTAGGGAAGGGCTCGGTTCTGCAGACCTGGAGGTTGGAAAGGAGTAGAGCCCCCGTTTTCTGGGTTCAGAGCGCTCCAGGCCAGGATCCTGATGGTGGGGAGAGGGGTAGAAGATGAGCTAGGGGAAGTGGGGGCCAACTCCTTTTCCCCTCTGTGGAGAGGGGGAGCCAGGGGAGGGTTTTGAGCAGAGGAGGGACATGACCTGACCTGGCCTTTGAAAGGATCATTTCGTTTGAGAGGATGGATCCCAGCTCTGGGTGCTGTTATCTGAAAGAACAGTAAATGTTGGGTAGGCATAGAAACAGAGTGGCTGGCCTCTTGCCTCTGATCTGCATTTGTTCACTGCTTCCTTTCCTTGAGCCCCTGCCACCTCTGTCCCAGCCCTGGCCATGTGGCGCTGTCGAACACTGTCTCCTGCTAAACTGGGGAGCCTTCTGAACTTAGAACCTGGTTCTTCCCGGGCATTAAGTAAATCCATGTTTAGGAGGATGCGCTATAGAAGTTTGTTGGGTGAATGCGTGAAGAGCTGAGCCCCATGTTCCCATCCCACCCTCGTCCCCCTAGAAGTTAAAGTCGGACACGGCCGCTGCAGCTGTGCGTCAGATGAATCCGCACATCCGAGTGACAAGCCACCAGAACCGTGTGGGCCCTGACACGGAGCGCATCTATGATGACGATTTCTTCCAAAACCTGGATGGTGTGGCCAATGCCCTCGACAATGTGGATGCCCGTGAGTTTGGAGGCGGGCGAGGAGGTCACGGGCAAAGGTGGTGTGCGCACACACGCGTGTGTGTATGTATTAGGGGTGTCTGTTTTTATGTTCTCCATTGACATTCCTGACATACACACGGTCTGCCCACCCCCCCAATAGGCATGTACATGGACCGCCGCTGTGTGTACTACCGTAAGCCGCTGCTGGAGTCTGGCACCCTGGGCACCAAGGGCAATGTGCAGGTGGTGATCCCCTTCCTGACAGAGTCCTACAGCTCTAGCCAGGATCCGCCTGAGAAGTCCATCCCCATCTGCACTCTGAAGAACTTCCCCAATGCCATTGAGCACACCCTGCAGGTGATCAGCTGTGGGGGGGAGAGGGGTGGGGGCAGGCACCTTCTTGGCCACTAGGCCCCCTCAGGTGTCACAAGCCTAAAGCTCAGGATGTGCTTTCTCTTGAAACCTTCCTCCCTCGCTTCCCATCCAACAGCCTGGGTTTCTAGAGTGATTCATTCATTTTGTTTTATTTTGAGAAGTTTTCAACATGTAGAGAAATACAAAGAGTGGTATGATGAATACTCAAATATCATTTCTCACTTAGATTTAATAGTTGTTAATGTTTTGACACATTTTCTTCTTAGATTGCTGTATTTTTCTTTCTTACTGCTGAAACGTATCATGGGTATCATAACACCTTAATCTAATACGCTTCCGCGAGGGAAGTGAGCTCTGCATAACAGGGTCTCTCGACCTTGGCATTATTGACATTTGGGGCCAGATACTTCTTTGTCGGTGGGGGCTGGCGTCCTCTGCACGGTCCAGTGCTTAGCATCCCTGGCTTCTGCTCACTAGATGGCAGTTGCAGCAACGCAGAATGTCTCCAGACGTTGCCAAATACCCGCTCCCTTCCTGGGGGGGGGGGTGGGGGGAATCGCTCCCAGGTAAGAACTGCTGCTGTCTAACCAAGACCCTACTTTCATGCTGAACAAAATTAATGGTGATTTCTTATTACCTTCTGCAGTTATTTAGGTCTTTAGTGCTTAGTTCTTCTTCAGGTGTGCACAGCTCTTGCTCAAAATGGCTTCGACAGCTAGTTTCTCAGGACAGTTCTGTTTGTGTGATGCGTGTGCATACAGCATACGGCCCAGTGCGCCTGTCATCAGGCTGACTTCTTACAGAGTGAACGCACCTAGGCAGCTGGCCCCAGGGCCACGAACCAGAACCCGAGCGCGGCCCAAGGAGAACTCTTGTGCTATGAGAATGACCCTGTTGTCTTCGGGAATAAACTGCTCAGAATGTTTAGTTAGGAGTGTGGGGGTGAGAACCAAATAGGGAAAAACCGGTTTCCTCGGCCACTCTCCCTTCTGCCTGGAGTTCCAGAGTGGGCCTGTTCATATTTGTGTCCCCACTGCGCTCTCACTGGGCCGTGTGTGACTTCGGACTCCAGCGCTCCGTGCCTGACTCCTCCTCTGTGAAATGGGGCTGATAGCAGTGTCGGCCTCACGGTTCAGAAAGCACTTGGCATTTACTGTGTATCTGGGGCCGGTTTAGGAACGTTTCAGTAGATACACAGTTGCTCGTTTTTTCTTTGCAACCCCACCGCAGAGTCCTTATTGTTACGGTATCTGTTTTAGAAAGGAGGGTGTGAAGGTAAGTGTTGCCGTTTGTTTCTGAAGTCCCCAAACTGGATACTAGGTAGGAGAGCTGGGGATAGATGCGCTCTCCTCCAAACTCCCTCACCAGTGAATGCATTTACTGTCCTTGGGAATTTTCAGAGTGCAGAGCGTCTGTCTTGTTTGCTGCTCAGCACCAGGGCCTGTATGGCAATCGTTTTTGGTTTGAGTCTGAATTTTTTTTTCTTTTTTTAAATTATGGTAAAATATAACTAAATTTTTTTTAATCGCGATATAACATCTCTAGTAAGGGACACAGATCCTTAAGAATCTTTTTTTTTTTTTTTCACACACTAGTGTAACCACCGCCCAGATCAAGTTCATTGGGGTTTTTTGTTTTTTGTTTTTTAAAGATTTCATTTATTTATTTGACAGAGAGAGAGAGACAGCGAGAAAGGGAACACCAGCAGGGGAGTGGGAGAGGGAGAAGCAGGCCTCCCGCCGAGCAGGGAGCCCGACGTGGGGCTCGATCCCAGGACCCTGGGATCATGAGCTGAATGAAGGCAGACGCTTAACGACTGAGCCACCGGGCGCCCTTAGTTCGTTGGATTTTAAATTGAGGCGCTGGAGGTTGGGGGAGTGGGGAAGGTTGGGGAACAGTGGCAGAGGGCTTCCCTTTTCTCAAAGCAATGGTGTTCTAATTGGATGCATTCCCTGATGGTCTCTCTAATGACAAATCCCCAGTTGTCAATCGTCCCTCCATGTCGTCCATCTGCTCTGTCTTGCAGTGGGCTCGGGATGAGTTTGAGGGCCTCTTCAAGCAGCCGGCGGAAAACGTGAACCAGTACCTCACGTAAGTATCCAGGTGCCCCTTCAGCCCATCCCCTGCCTGCCCGCCAAGGCATCCTGCCTGCTTTCCTCACCAGTGACACCCAGCACCAGGCACACTTTGCAGATGAGTCAAGTGAAGGCTCAGGCCTCATATCGCCGGGGGTCAGGACTAGCTTTCCATGGAGAAAGTGGGGTGGCCCTGGAGCCCACTCCTAGGGCCACTGTGTAATCCTGCCCCTCTGACCCCCTCCAATTCCTGATAGAGACCCCAAGTTTGTGGAGCGGACCCTGCGGCTGGCAGGCACCCAACCCCTGGAGGTGCTGGAGGCCGTGCAGCGCAGCCTGGTGCTGCAGCGGCCACAGACCTGGGCCGACTGCGTGAGCTGGGCCTGCCACCACTGGCACACCCAGTACTCTAACAACATCCGGCAGCTGCTGCATAACTTCCCTCCCGACCAGGTAATGCCCGCCGGCCATGGCCGCTTGGCGCAGTGCGTCTTCCCGGCACAGGAACCTGCTGTGGGCTCTCCACATGCTCTTCCCGGCCAGGAGTCTGGCTGTGGCAGGTACCCCAGGGCATGGGGCTCTCAGAAGACGGGTTAAGTCTGACCCGTTTTTCCCGTTGCCTTGCCTTTGAGCAAGAGACTGGTGTTTCTGTTTCCTTTGCCTGTGGCGTGCCCTGAGCCCTGCTAGACTCCCAGGGCCGAACAGATTATGGGGGAGAAATTTTGTAGTCCAGAGCGCAAGAATCCATATGGCTTCGCTTCCCAGCTCCATTTGCACTTGGGCAAGTCACATGACTTCCTCTGCACTTTAGTCTTCTCACGTGCGAAGTAGACATGACGGTAATCTACCTCACGGGAGTTTTGTGAGGATTTATTGGTGCTTACTAATAGTAAGTTAGTACAGTGCCTGGCAGTCCGTAAGAGTTTGTGAAATGGCTGCATATCTTGCACAAAGCGAGTGCCCAGGAATTGGTAGTTGTTCGCTCAGTGAGGTCCCTGGTTCAGCCTGGCACCGGAACTTCCATCTACAGGACCCTACAGTCTGGGTCTTTCATGACTGACTCCAGGGCCCTGTGTGTGCCCAGCCAGGAGTTAGGCTTGTTAGAGAGCTCTCAAGTCCTGCGCCTCAAAAATCTCTCTCCTCCTTTAGCTCACGAGCTCGGGAGCTCCATTCTGGTCTGGGCCCAAACGCTGTCCACACCCGCTCACCTTTGATGTCAACAATGTAAGTCTCTTCCCTGGGGTCTCCTTGGGTCAGGTGGAGGGTGGGTGGGAGGGAAGGAGGCTGAGACACATCAGGCGAGAGCCGATGTCCTCACCCTCCTGGGCCCTGCCTTCCCCCAGCCCCTGCATCTGGACTACGTGATGGCTGCCGCCAACCTGTTTGCCCAGACCTATGGGCTGACAGGCTCTCAGGACCGAGCTGCTGTGGCCACACTCCTACGGTCTGTGCAGGTCCCCGAGTTTACTCCCAAGTCTGGCGTCAAGATCCACGTCTCTGACCAGGAGCTGCAGAGCGCCAATGCCTCAGTTGGTGAGGGTGTTTGGCCAGTCGGCCAGGAGTTACCACCCCCCTTGTCCCCTGCCCAGGCCAGCCTCCCCACCTGTTCTCTGCCCCTGGCTCTGCTCTGCTGCCCCAGGCCTTGAGACTTCCCCACACCTTCCTTTGAGTCTCCCTTCTCCTAAAGTGTGAAGAAGGTTGTTCGGTTGGGGCACATTGTCTCCCTCGCTCCTTCTCCCCACACTCTGGTCTTCTGTGTGTATTTGCCTTGGAAAAAAGAACTTCTGTTTCTTTTTTTATGTTTCTTTGGGGGTATGATCTCCACCAATGGTCTCTGTGCCTTGACATCTGGCCCCTGTGTTCCTCTGTATGCTTCTTCACCCTAATATTGCCCTCCATAAATCTTTCCCCAGAGCTCCCTCCTTATCTTCCTCTCCATGTCTCTCCCCTCCAACTCCCCATCTCTCTCCATCTCTTCCTTCCAGCTCATGCTGGGCATATTAGGTGAGGGGCCAAATAGTGACTCCCAGGCTTTGCAGGCCATAGAGTGTCTGCGGCTAATCACCCGTTGCAGTTGAAGCACAAAAGCAGCCATATGCAATGTGTAAATGAACGCGTGTGGCTGTTTTCCAGTAAAATTTTATTGATACAGCAGGTGGTGGGCTGACGTGGGCTCAGTGCTGTAGTTTTCTGACGCCCAGTCTGTGGATTTATCTATCTTCCGCTCCGTACCTCTCCCTGTCCGTAGACTAGATACAGCATCTGCAGCTATGTGGCTCTCCCTGCATTATCTTCCATGCTCCCCATCTTCCTCTCCATCGGTCTTCTCCCTTCTGCTGTTATCTCCCCCGTCGTCTCCCCATCTCCCTTCCCAAATCTCTGCCCCCTCATGTTACTCGCTGTATGTTTCTTCCCATCTCTCCTTCCACATCTGCCTTCACTTCGTCCCTATATTTTCTCCATTTTTCTCCTTACATACATATGTACATACATGCATATAGCTGCGTAACTGAACACTGAGATCTATGTAATGTACGTAAGGTATACGTAAAATGTATATAAATGATACATATAAAGTGTGTATTGGATACATAACACTTACACGTCTCATGCCCCCATTCTCTCCTCTTCATATCTTCTTTTCCCTCCCCATATCTTTTCTCTATCTCCACGTCTGCATGTTCCCCCCAGTATCCCCTCTGTATATTTTTTCATACCCCTGTCGCACCCCCTCCCCCATATTCTCCATGTCACCCCACCTCTTTCTGTAACATTCTCCCCAGGATCTGCAGATCTCCCATCCAGATCTCTGGATCTGTCCATGTTCACTTCCTCCTGATGTCTTCCTTAGGGTCTCTGGAGAGCTCTCTCTCCACATACCTGCCCCCTTTCTGTCTCCTTCAGGTTTGTGCTCTCTTGTCCTGCTCTGCCTCTCCGCCTTGCGCCTCCTGTCTCCCAGGATAACTTTCCTTTTCAAGTCTTCTCTACCTGAACATCTTTTGCCCTCCCTGCCCCCACCCCCGCCCCCGTTTCCACCTCAGACATTGGCCTGGGATCTAAAGGGTCAGTGGTGTCTCTTTCTCCCTGCAGATGATAGCCGTCTCGAGGAGCTCAAGGCCACACTGCCCAGTCCAGAAAAGCTCCCTGGATTCAAGATGTATCCCATCGACTTTGAGAAGGTGCTGGGTCGGGTCCCTGGGCAGGCAAGGGGATGGCTAGACAGAACGGGTCAATGGGGATCTGGAGGCAGCCGCAGGCCTTTAACGGGGATTGGATCATGGGCCTGCCACATGGCCCTGAACGTATAGATGTTCCCAGCCATGCCTTTGTGATCTGAGAGAACCCTGCAGGTAATTGCAGTGGAGGATACTTGTGTCCCCAGGGGCCAGGAATCCTTTTCCTCCTCCGACTCTGATCCTCTCATCATCTCCCCGCCCTTCCCCTTCTCCCTCCCCCACTCATAAAAGGACGATGACAGCAATTTCCATATGGATTTCATTGTGGCTGCATCCAACCTCCGGGCAGAGAACTATGACATTCCCCCTGCAGACCGGCACAAGGTGAGGGGAGTCTGGACCTGATTCCACCCCCACCCCCCAGGCTTGAGTTTTCCACGTTCCATTCATTCTATGTAGGCTCTGAGCCTCTTCTACCTTAACTACCACGTGTCTTGATCCTTCCTGCCTCACAGAGCAAGCTGATTGCAGGGAAGATCATCCCCGCCATTGCCACAACCACAGCAGCTGTGGTTGGCCTTGTGTGTCTGGAGTTGTATAAAGTGGTGCATGGGCACCGACAGCTTGACTCCTACAAGAATGGTTTCCTCAACTTGGCCCTGCCCTTCTTTGCCTTCTCTGAACCCCTTGCCGCACCCCGTCACCAGGTAAGGGCCTGCATCAGGGCCGCTGGGTTTGTGAGTGGGATGTTTCTCTGTAGAGCAGCTTGCTTTAGTTTGCTTTCATAGCCTGTCACCAGGTGAGGGTTTCTGTCAGCATGCACGTACTTACTCCCTTTGTGCACACATTATTCATTTATTCTCTAACCCTGTTCTGTGCTAAGCACTGGTCTGAACCTGCCTGTGGAAGCCCTCAGAAAAGATGGGATTTTTTAATTGTATCCTAAGAGATTATTAATAACATAATAATAGCAACCAACATTTATTGGGTGCTTATTATGGTAAATACTTTTACTTGCTTCATTCATTAATTCGCTTCAAATATTTACTGAGCACCTGTGTGCCAGATACTCTTGTAGGTGCTAGGATTGTATTTGTACAATAGATTCTTTTTTTTTTTTTAGTTATTTTTAAGATTTTATTTATTTATTTGAGAGAGAGAATGAGAGAGCACATGAGACAGGGGAGGGTCAGAGGGAGAAGCAGACTCCCCGCTGAGCAGGGAGCCCGATGTGGGACTCGATCCTGGGACTCCAGGATCATGACCTGAGCCAAAGGCAGTCCTTTAAGCAACTGAGCCACCCGGGCGCCCCTGTGCAATAGATTCTATAAATAACATGATAAATTATTTTAGAATCTCCAAAAAAGAGCGCAGGGTAAGGAGGACTTGAGTACCAGATGGCAAGGGCTTGGGTTGGGGCCTTTAAGTGTGGGATGCTCAGGAAAGGCCCTGCTGAAAAGATGACCTGTGAGCCCAGACTTGGAGGAGGGGAGGAAGCAGACCACGCAGGCTCCTGGTAGGGGAGAGCATTCCAGGCAGAGGGATGAGTCTCTCCAAGGGTTCTGAGGTAGGAGCATGCCTGGCATGTTTGAGGAAGAGTAAGTCACTAGAGCAGAGTGAGAGAGAGGATGAGGGTGGGTAGGAGATGAGAACAGAACAGGATCCCAGTGACTAGGCCATGTCGGTCATCGGTCACTGAAGGGTGTCAGTGCTCAAGGTGCGACGGAAGCCACATGTTTTTGACAAAAGAGGCTTGCAAGCTGACTTAGCATGTTAGCCTGAGCTAACGTGGTGGGCGGGCGAGGCCAGGACTGACGGGGCCGGACCCTTTGGTGGCCCCCAGCCCATCAGCCCCGTTCCTTGTCCCTCAGTACTATAACCAGGAGTGGACGTTGTGGGATCGCTTTGAGGTCCAGGGGCTGCAGCCTAACGGTGAGGAGATGACACTCAAACAGTTCCTGGACTACTTTAAGGTGAGACCCCTCCCTCCCTCTCATCCCACCTGCGGGCAGTGTGCGGGCGAGGCTCGCTGGGCCGTCCACCCCCATGACGCTGCTGTCCCCCTCCCCCCTTCTCCAGACAGAGCATAAGTTGGAGATCACCATGCTGTCCCAGGGTGTGTCCATGCTCTACTCCTTCTTCATGCCAGCCGCCAAGCTCAAGGAACGGTTGGATCAGCCGTGAGTTGGGGGGGCGGAGGGTGGCGGAGGGCCTCCACTTGCAGCTGTTCCACCCCCCATTCACTGCCCTTCATCTCTGCCTCTGCCTCCCTGAGCCTCTGCTCCCCTGCCCCCCAGGATGACCGAGATCGTGAGCCGTGTGTCGAAGCGAAAGCTGGGCCGCCATGTGCGGGCGCTGGTGCTTGAGCTGTGCTGCAACGACGAGAGCGGCGAGGATGTTGAGGTTCCCTATGTACGATACACCATCCGCTGACCCCCGTGCACGCGCAGTAGGCTGGCCCCAGCCCCGCCCCCCTCCAGCCCAGGGCTCCCATCGGGCCTCTGGCAGTGGCCCAGCTAGCCACGCCTGGTGTTCCCTCCTCACCCCCCGCCCCGCACCCCTCTTGCCGCTGCTTTCTACCTTGTTTGGAACCTGAATCCTAATAAAGAATTATTAACCCAGATGCGGCACGCCCTGGTGCTTCCAGGGAAGGGAGGGACTTCCGGAGCTGTCGGTTCAAGTGGTAGCCCAGAGGGTTCAGCCCCACCCTAGCTGTGCCAGTTGCCTGAGCAGAGAAAAGGTGGGAATTGCCACTTCTTCCTCCCACCTTCCCCGCTTGGGAAGAGATGAGATGGAGGCACAGGACACAGGTACCTGGGTCTGTGTGACTGTATTTGAGCTGGATTCAAATTCCACCTTGTCCGGCTCCACCTACTCCTAACTCCCTGCCATGTTCATTTTGAGAGGTAGGAGTCGTGTTTGAGCAAGTCGTGTAACTTCTCTAACCTTGTTCCTTCTGTGAAGAAGAAAGCTAACTGTGACCCGTCAGCCAGGGCTTGGTCAGCATGGCTTATGTCCTGGCCGGTGGGGGGACAGATGCCTTCCCATCTGGCTTAAAGCACTGAGCCCCTGGACAAGTCTTTACCATCAGTGGTTCCTGTGGTGCCCTTGTTCAACTTCCCAGCTGCAGGGGATGCCTAAACAACTCTGTTGGACTGAGGAATGTCCGTAACTATGGAGACTTGGCAGTTTTTAATGAAAATATTTGGCTGAGAACATCTGTGGAGGAAAAGCCCCTTTCCCACTCCACCCTGCTCCCCCTCAGGCCTGGTCTGCTTGTCCTGAGGCCTCCTACCTTTGAGAAGAGAGCCAGCTGTGGGTTGATTAGAGCAGGCTCAGCACAGCACACACACACACCCCCCCCCGGCCCCCGCAGGACTGCAGAGCTGCCTATGCTTGTCCTTGGTCTTGATGGAACACTCCAGACAGTTGAAAGCACCAATCAGACTGGCCACCTGATGCCTGGGGATGCCACTCATATCTCTCCCTCACCCAGCCAGAAGCCCAACTTTTCTCCCACTTGGAAACAGACCCCTCATTCCTTCATTCAAACCTGGGTACTGGGAATAGCACAACCTATCCCTGAACCTGGCCTGACACTCATCACAGCCTGCCCCCACATCTGCTGCCTCCTGGGCCAGCTCCAGACCCCAGGCACAGTGTATGCCCTTGTCCACTTCTCTCTCGTGATTATTTTTTTCCTTGGCCTACTCTGCTTGGGTGACCTCATCCTTCCATACTTCCTTTTTATTCCTCTCCAGGACATTGGGGACTGAAGTGCTTTACCTCTAGCACCTATTTAGTGGTGATGCTAACTGCTTAGGTCAAGTGGAGAGGTTTTCCCTCCAGAGATACTTTCCCATTGCTGCTCAAGGGTACCCCCAAACACTCCACACCTTTGTCCACTGTTGCTACCATCTGAGACTTGAACACAAACTTTTTTTTTTTTTTAAAGATTTTATTTATTTGACAGAGACACAGCAAGAGAAGGAACACAAGCAGGGGGAGTGGGAGAGGGAGAAGCAGGCTTCCCGCTGAGCAGGGAGCCCAGTGCTGCGGGGCTCGATCCCAGGACCCTGGGATCATGACCTGAGCCGAAGGCAGACGCTTAACGACTGAGTCACCCAGGCGCCCCGAACACAAACTTCTTCTGCCCCCTTTCTCTACTACCCCAGCTCCTTGTCCACTATCTCCCCCGTTATAGCTCTTGATTCTCCAGACACTTTTGTCCCTTTGTTCACCACCCCAGCTCCTGGATCACCTTCCTACCTCATTCATACCCGAAACACTTCTTTATCAAGAACAGCTTCGGCAGGAACCCTGGAATCCTGGTTGTATCTTAGTTCTCCCACATGTGCCATTTTCTGTCCTGTTTGGCTACCATTGTAACACCAACAAGACAGAAGACCAGAGTTCAGTGGGCAGGGTTTGGGTCACTTCACTGAGTCCCGTGCACCGGGCAGGCAAGCACAAAGGAAAGTGTGTACACGGTTGTCTCTTGTCTTGACCTAGAGCTATTTGCCATCAAACATTTGCCATAACATTTGTTGAGGGCTTACTATGGACCAGGCACTATTCTAGGCATTGGAGACAGCAATGGATCCAAAAACAAAACAAAAAAATCCCTTCCTTGAGGCCTGTGGGTGTGTTGTGGGGGGTGGGCTTATGTTCTGCTAGGGTGAGACCCAGAATAGACAAACACAAGTAAATTGTAAGAAGTTGACCGGTGTCATTCAAAAGGTCTGTAGGGCCAGGTCTGGGGGTCTCAAATGATGGGGGTGCAGGTAGGCATTTTTAAATAGGGCATTCAGGGAAGGCTTCATGAAGGTGACATTGAAGCAAGGACTTGGAAGAAGTGAAGGGATGAAGCATGTGGGTATCTAGAAGAATACTCCTGGCCAAGGGACCAGCAAGTGCAAAGTCCCTGAGGCTGGATTGTGCCTGCTTTATTCAGAAACAGCTTGAAGGGAACAAATACGTCTGGAGTAGAGTGAGAGGAAGAAGGGTAGGAAATGAGAATGAAGTCAGAGAAGTGATGGACCTGATGGTCTAGCCCGCGGTGGACTTCTGTCTTCGTCAAGTATTGCCACTCCCATCATGCTCTGGTAGTCCTCCCTAGTATGAACCTTACTGAAAACTCTAACCGGTGTGATCAAGGCTGCCATAAAAGGAAGCCCAGAAGAGGCGGGGAAGCTGGCTTTGGACTGGGGTGCAGTGTAAAGATGTCCCAGAAGGCCTGCCAAAAGCTGCCGCCATTTGAGCTGGGCTTGTTGATATTGTGCAGAGTTTTCCAGGCATAGAGGAGTGAGGGCTTAGGTGTGCTGGCAGTGCTTGACACACAACAGGCGCGCAATAAATACAATAGAAAACCGCAGACCTGGGGAGAACCACGGCGGGGCCCTGTCAGGCAAGAGGGAGCTGAGAGGCGGCAGGCGAGAAAACCCAATTCAGGGTGCATACGCAAATGCTCGCGTGAGGCGGCAAAGAGGTCTCCTTCCGACCTAAAGTCCCAAGCATGCGCAGTAACGCACCCTCCCCTCTAAAGGTCCGCCTTTCTTTTCTCAGCCTAGGCTCCACCCCGTGAGTCTTGCTGCGGGGCGGGGGGAATGGGAAGGGTTAGAGGCGGGACGAAAGACGATTGAACGCTTCTTTGACCAATAATCTTGCAGAATAGTCGGCCTATAGTGAGAGAGGCGCTCAGAACAAAAAGAAGTGCCCGCCCCTGGCGCCGAAAGCCAATGAAAATCTGGCAGAGGCGTGGTACGGGGCCGTGAAATCACGCCTCTTCAGCTCAGCCACGCCCTTCATTCTTGCTCTGCCTCACCCCAGGGGGCAAACCCGATTGGCTGGGCGACAACCTCAAAGGGCGGGGCCGCACACGTTCACAGTGGGAATGAGCTAGCGGAGGTGGGGGGGGGGGAGCTAGGCGGGGCTAGACTCTGTCCTATCTAAGGTGGTAAAGGCCAATGATTCTCCAGGCCGCCTCTCCTAGAAAAGTCATCTTCTCGCGAACCTTTAAATTTCCTGCCTTCTGAGGCACCTCAAGGGACTCAGACTGACTGCCTCATCTGTCTTTTTCCTCCTTGCAAAAGTCCCGTTCGCCACCATGGGGATGTACCAAGTGAGACCAAGTAGGGGGACCGAGTGGTGACCGGCACGCTGGTTACTGGCTGCTGCCCACTTCGGCGCTAGCAAACTTCTAACAAGATCGGAACTGAGTACTAAGCAACCTCTACATTTCCCCCTGGCGCCGTTCCAGGGCTGGCGCCACACTCCCCGGTGGGCGCGCAATGGCCGCGCCCCCTCCCGCAGCGGACGGGTCTTTTGGCACATGCAGTCCGAGGTAAGTCCCCTCCTTCCCACTTCAGCCTTTTCGGCGCGTGCGTGCGCATGCGCGGAGCGCGGCGCGCGCGGCGGTTGGGCCGTTGGGTGTTCGGCCCTGGGATCCGCCGCGTCTCCGCAAGCAGTCGGCTCTGAGCCGCGAGCCGCCGTGAGCTCTCGGATTCGAGCGGGCGCCAGCGAGCCCGGGGGCATCGCCCGCAGCGGCCAAGCTCATGGCCGGCTGAGCGGGACGCCGCCTCCGCCTCAACCACCGCCGCCGCCGCCGCCTCCTGCTCCTCAGCCGGCGGCGGCCCGGGCCCAGCAGCCATGGCCGAAGACTACTGGGACGGGCGCCTGCGGCGAACAGGAGGAGAAGGAGGTCGCGCGGCCTCGCCCCGGGCCGCCGCCCCAGGCGCCGCCGCGCCGGCCCCGCGGCGCTGAGGTTGCTCGCGCGCCCCCGCCGGTGAGCGCGTCCCCGAGACGTGGGGTGGGGGCTGCCCTTCCTCTTGCAGAACCAACCCAGACCCCGGGCGGTGCCCAGGGGTCTGGGCTGCACCGCTGGCATGTGCCCCCTCCCCCAGCGAATTTCCCAGAGTGCATCGGGGCGGGGGTCATTCGGGGCCTTCCTGACCTTGGCCCCGCCCTGGGCCCGGTCTGGGAACTGGGGATGGGTAGTCCTGTGGGTGCTAATGGGAAGCAGGGTGATCAAAGGACCAGAGGATGTGGAAGTGGGTGGTGAAAGGCTCGAGGTTTGCTAATGGCCTGAGCTGTGGAGGGGTCGGAGCATGTGATAATAAGTCTTACCGCTGTGTAGGGCTTGAGGCCCAGCGTGTGCTAATGGGGGGGGGGCAGTGAAGGGCCCCGACGGTGTGTGATAGGGGAGAGCATGTCAGAGGAATGCTGAGGTATGCAAACGGGGTTAAAGGTGTGGAGAGACCCCGTGTGTGTTAATGGGGGATAAGGTGGTAGAGATAGCAGAAGGTATGCTAATAGGATCAGGGCTCTGAAGCCCTGTGTGTGTGGTAATGAGCGTCAGGATGGTGTTAATACTGTGTATTTGCCCATGAGGGACTGCAGCGTGCGGGGGTCTGGAGAGTGCTCATGGAGGTCAGGGTAGTGGAAGAACTCGAATGTTGAGTGTGTGCTAATGGGGGTCATAGCTGTAGAGGGTACGTGCGTGTGTTAATAAAAGTCTGGGTAGTGTGAGGCCCAGGATATGCTAATGGGGACAGAGTGGTGGAAGACCTGAGCCTGTGCTACTGGGTACCAGAAGTTATGAATATATGTGCGGTGGGAGGGCACAGTGGTGAGGGAAATGTCTTAGCACTGTAAGAGATTCAGTATATTAAGGATCAAGATGGTGTGAGGTCAGTGTGTGTGTGTGTGTGTCCATGTCCATGAGGACAGGGGATGTGAGACTCCAGGATACGATCAGGGACAGTTATATGTGAAATTTTAGTGACCGTTGATATGGGTTTAGAGCCTTGGAGGTGCTTAAGTGTGTGCCATTGGGGGAAGAGTCAGAGCAGTATGGGGTCTGGAAAATGCTAGTGAGCGTCAGAACATTGTGAAGACAGTGTGTGCTTGTGTCCCTGGGGGACCGGGGTGTATTGAAGTTCCAGGGGGTGCAGTAAGGAGGATTGGGGTTGTGAAGGGATTCAGATATGAACCAACAGGCATTATAGGTGTGGAGGAGTTGAAGCAAAGAGAAATAAAGGACAGGAATGTGTGAAGGTCTAGGTGTGATAAAGTGGATTTAGAACCATGCAGGGCTGAAGTGTGTGCTAATGGAGCTCCAGGCTGAATGAAGACCTATGTGCGCTAATGAGGGTCAGGCCATTATAGAACACTGTGTTTGTGTGTCCCTGGGGAATGGGGCTGAGTAAGGGTTCAGGGTGAGCTAATGGGGAGGCACTGTGGAGAGGCCCAGTGTGTGCTAATAGAGGTCAGGGTGAAGTGAAGGTCCAGCTTGTGCTGATGGGAGGTGGTGGGGACAGGGTAGTGAGAGGACCAGAATATGGGTTTAATGATGGTTATAGCTGTCGAGGGGTCTGAGTGTGGGCAAAAACAGGTCAGGGATTGGCAAGTTTCACTTTGTGTTAATGAGATTCAGGGCAGTGTGAAGGTCCAGTGAGTGCTAATTTGGGTCAGCTGTAGAGGGTCCCAAGTGCATGTTAATAGGGGTCAGAATTATGCACGGGGAACAGTGTGTTAATGGGGGTGAGTGCTTTGGAGAAGCTAACAGGCAGCTGGGCCTAGGAGGCGCCCAAGAATGTGGCGGGGAGCCTTGGGCGGTGAGCGTTAACTTAGAGGGGCCTGAGCCTATGCAAACAGAGTTCTCTGCTCTGTTGGGGCATCCTATGCTGATGGGAGTTAGAAATAAATGGGGAAATTGCAGGTGCTGATAGTTAAAATGCAGAGAGGCCTTCTTGAGGGGCCAGTGTGTGCTTAGGGGGACTGGAAAGGATGAGGATGGTGTGTTCTTGGTGGGAGTTGTGTGGTGACTATGTTGACTAGAGTGTGATGACTGTGTTCTCAGTGGACAGTGTGGTGTGAGGTGATGAGTGCCCTTGGGTGTGAGAGTATTTTGAGGAAGGGTGTATGTCCTCGGGGGTCAGGAAGGACAAATGCCCTTT
The DNA here is from genome assembly GCF_029215605.1 of Mirounga angustirostris. Taxonomy (NCBI): domain Eukaryota; kingdom Metazoa; phylum Chordata; class Mammalia; order Carnivora; family Phocidae; genus Mirounga; species Mirounga angustirostris. The sequence goes on from NW_026991719.1 coordinate 40,932,887, forward strand.
TTTTGAGTGGAGTTGTGTATCCAGTTTCTTGCTCCTTCCTTCACTATTCTGAAATCTAAAAAGCTCAGAAAATGGAAATAATAATATTTAAAAGTTTTACTGTATATTAATGTTCAAGTGTCTCTGTTCACAAAGGTCTGCCCAGGGCACCCCTGCTGGGAATGTTGCGTGATATACAGATTTTGTATCCTGTCTTCCTAAAATCCCAAAAAAACTGAACTCTGGAACATGTCCAGCCCTTGGAGTTTCCAGTTAGAGGTCATGGACCCTGGCTCCTCTGGCTCCCTCCTCATCTTCCATCCGGCCCTACTTACTGTCCCCCCAGATGCCCCATTCCCTGCCACAACAGGCAAAGCCGGCTGGGTATTCGTACCATGGATGCAAGACTGCCTTTGGGGCTGGCCATGCTTCTCCTTCTTCAGCTTCAGGTCCAGTGTACGGCCTACTGGGTCAGGATTTTTTTTGTTATCCTAGGTTCTCTGAATGGACCTCATCCTCTTTACTGGGGTCTTTCCGCTAGTCTGGCCCCTCTGCTCCTCCTGGGGGTGGTGAGGCCAGGCAAGTGGAAGCAGGGTGTAGGGACCAGTGGGGTAAGCACCTGATGTCAAGGTAACAGATGACCCACTTCTCTCCTCGAATCCAGCCCCAGCCTCATCCTCCCACCTCCTATCTAGCTCCACTTCCCTTGGGCCCAGGGCCATCTTGGGCCCTGCTGTGAGTCCAGATGGTTCCTAGGCCAGGTCTTTCCCCCTCCTTGCTGGCCTGGAGCCCAGGAGGAAGCAGAAGAAGGCCAGCCTAAGCCTTTTGGTGGCCCTGTTCCCTCCAGCAGCCCCATCTAGGTCATCTTCCTGCCGACGTTAGTGTCCCTGGGCCACGTTTTCTGGAGTTGTTCACGGGTAGCAAACTTACCCTGCCCATCCTGGTAGAGATTGGTCTTAGGCCCTCAGCCCCCTGATTCATTAATTTCTGCCGTAAGCACTTTTTGAGCGTCTACTCTGTGTCAGTCACTGTTCCAGGTCCTCAGGATATAGCCGTGACCTAAACAGAAATCTACCCTGGCGGAGCTGATCTTCTAGTTATGGCGGTGAGGAGACAGACAGTTAAGAATATAGAAACCAATAAGTAGATGGTATCATTTCTGAGGAGGTGATAAGTGCTGGGGGGATAATTTGGCAAAGTGAGGGGGAGTTCAGTGTGGTTGAGATTTTAAATAGGTTTATTTGTGGAGGATTCTCCATGAAAAAGGTGGTATTTGAGCAAGGGTCCGAAGGGGGTGAGGGAGTGAGCTATTTTGAAATCTGGGGGAAGGGTATTTCACGTACCAGGAACTGCCAGTGCAAAGGCCCTAAGGTGGGACTGCTGGGTGTGGTTGCAAAACAACTAGCAATGGTTGAGGGGGAGGTGAGGCCAGAGAGATAATAGGGGTGAATAGGGTGAGACCTTGTGGGCCACCCTTGAGGACTGGGACATTTATTTGGGGTGGTAAGGGAGATGTGCACTCTCAAGTAGAGGAGAAATGAGGCTAGGCCTGGCTTATAAAAATCTGAGTGGGACCCATAGGGTCCCAGCCTGATTGAAACTTTCCAGCGACCCTCAGGACAGCTGGTGTCTATTGAGATCCCCCCCACCCCCTGGAACCTACCCAGTGGTTGGGTCTGGGTAGGACTCCCCTCTCTGTACACCCCTCACTTGAGTAGACCAGTGGGGTAGTCCACTTAATCACCGTGACAATGGTTGCTGGGGAAGGCAGGCGGGTCCTTGTGGTTGTGGGGAGCATTCTGCCTTGGCAGTTGGGGGTGATGTGGGGCTGGTGCCGGCGGAATATGCCATTCTATGGGCGAGCCCAGGGCCGTATTGGTGGCCTCTTGGTCCTGGGCGAGCCGCTCGCCCCACCCACAGCTGGGCCCATCACCACTGCTGCACCTGAGAATACCTGCTGTGGAGGCCTTTGTTCCCACAGTGAGGCTGCCCCCACAGAGGCCAACAGTCCACCAGTTGGGCCCTTGCCCTCGGCCAGCCACCCAGGCCTCAACACCCAGGTGCGCTACTTAGGAGCAGGGTCCCCCGGGGCTGGCTAGAGGTGGGCAGGCACTGACAAGGGTCCCCATCTATGCCAGGTTTCCGGGAATCCCGAATGGTTCAGGCCTCCACAGTGGTTGGGTGGGCACTGACACAAGTTCATGTCAGTGTACCTCACTAAGTTGTCTTGGGCTTTAGGGGGCCCGTGGTGGTCAGGCAAGTGCTAACGTGGGACCCATTCCCATTTATTCCCCCCTGCTCAGGTCGCCATGGATCGGATGAAGAAGATCAAGCGGCAGCTGTCAATGACACTCCGAGGGGGCCGAGGTGTGGACAAGACCAATGGTGCCCCTGAGCAGATAGGCCTGGATGAGAGTGGGGGTGGCGGTGGCAGTGACCTTGGAGAGGTACCCACTCGTGCCGCTCCTGGGGAACCTCGCTCTGGACGGGGCCCCCTCAGCTCTGCACCAGGTAGGTCCACTGACCACTCCTGCCCCAAGACTGGTCCCCAAGGTGCTGCCTCCCAGCCGAGCTCCCTTTAGACTTGTTTTATTTCCGTTTTCCTTTCTCCATTTTCTCCCCCTTCCCTGCCATCCTCTCAACACCTTCTCTCTATCTGTCCATCTGTGTCCCTTTCCTTGGCTTTGTGCCCGGGCCTCGGGGGAGGAAGAGTGCCCTGCCTGCTATAGCTGCCCCAACCTTCCTTTGCCCTTCTCCTGCACTCTGCTATGGCCCCCTCAGGCCTACGGGTGCCTGCCTGCCCTGGGCCCGCCTTCCCAGGGCCTTTGGCTACTCTGCCGCTGTGTGCCTCCTGGCCCTGGGCCAGCACCAGTCTCAGCTCACCCCTGGAATGGGGTGCTCCACTAGGTGACTATTGCCCCTCCACCCCTATTCAACCCGTCCCGACTTGTCTGAACCTCCTTGGGCCTTGCCACCCTCTCTCTGAGGGACTCCAGGCTGCTCTGGGGGCTTGCTTGTATGGACGTGTGTGATGAAGGAATGTGTTATGCTGGGGAGGGGGTTCCTGGGGCTCCAGACCTCAACTGGTCTGCCCTCCTCCCCTCCTCCCCCGTCCTCACCACCAGAGATTGTACATGAGGACTTGAAGATGGGGTCTGATGGGGAAAGTGACCAGGCTTCAGCCACGTCCTCGGATGAGGTGCAGTCGCCAGTGAGGGTGCGCATGCGCAACCATCCCCCACGCAAGATCTCCACTGAGGTGCTTAACCCCTGTCTGGCTGGTGGTGGGGCTAGAAAAGAGGGTTAAACCCAGGGAGGTGGAGCTCATGGTCCTGTTTCCCACCTATCTTGCCCGCTAGGACATCAACAAGCGCCTGTCACTACCAGCCGACATCCGGCTGCCTGAGGGCTACCTTGAGAAGCTGACCCTCAATAGCCCCATCTTCGACAAGCCCCTCAGCCGCCGCCTCCGCCGTGTCAGCCTGGTGAGCGTCTTCTGTTTCTGTTCTCTCCTCCCCCCACTTCTCTCCTCCCCAGTCCCCTCCCAGGAGTCTGCTTCAATCTGCCCCTTTACCCCACAGTCTGAGATTGGCTTTGGGAAACTGGAGACCTACATCAAGCTGGACAAGCTGGGTGAGGTGAGAGACAATCATGAGGCCTATGGTGGGGATGGGAGTCCATGAGAACTTCGTGCAGCCTCCAGCTCCTTTCCTCTCACTCTTCCTCACACTCCAGGGTACCTATGCCACCGTCTACAAAGGCAAAAGCAAGCTCACGGACAACCTTGTGGCACTCAAGGAGATCAGACTGGAACACGAAGAGGGGGCACCCTGCACCGCCATCCGGGAAGGTATAAACACCCAGGAAGGCTGTCCCAGGCTTCGCGGCCTCTCCCCATGGTACATACGTACATGGCCCATAGTGAGAAGAGAGACTGGGGGTTTTGAGACTTTCCTTCTGACACTCTGAGCTTCATAAGAAAGTGACCATTGTGCAAACCTCTAGATGATAATCAAGGTAACCAGGAATCTGTTCCTGTTTGGAGGAGAGACCAAGGAATTAGAAAGCAGGGTGCTTGCTTTGGTTCTGAGAGAACCCATGAAAGTGCTCACCAGTTTCCTTGACACGACGATTTCTAGGCAGACTATCACACGGAATGAATTTGAATTGCATAGAAATTATATATGTGCACAAACTCAATTTCACACGAAGCTGCAGGCCTCTGTACTGAGGGTTGAAACAAAACCCCTTTCCAGAAATCAAAAACAGGTTGTGAAAATCTAGTGTCACATAAACCTGGAGCTGCAATCCCAGGTTCTTGCTCCATACTCTTCTCTGAGCCTTAGTTTCCACATCTGGAACATAGGGACACACCTTCCTGGCATTGCGTGGGATAGAGCCAGTGGCTGTGAGCCACCACCCCAGAGTACACAGGGAAAGAAAGAAACCCCGGGCTCATCCCTGTCTGGTCCTCGTCCTCGCCTCTATCCTGAGGGTAGGGTCCTGACTTTTCCCCCATCTCACTCCCATGCTTCCGGCAGTGTCCCTGCTCAAGGACCTCAAACATGCCAACATCGTCACGCTACATGACATTATCCACACGGAGAAGTCCCTCACCCTTGTCTTTGAGTACCTGGTAAGGTTGAGTGGCAGTGGGTCCTGAAGGGGGGAGGTGGGGCGATGGCCACTATCTCCTCTTTACTCCTCTATTTCCTATTCTCTCCTCAGGACAAGGACCTGAAGCAGTACCTGGATGACTGTGGGAACGTTATCAACATGCACAACGTGAAAGTGGGTGTGGGGCAGGAAGCAGGGGCACCCGGGGGCCCCCACTCGCCCACTCCACCCCACACATCTCCCAGAAACAGACTTTTCCCGTTTGGCTTTTTTGCTGGGAGCCCTTGGAGGGCATTGGGACCCTGTCCGCTTTCGTGAGCTAAGGCTCTGGGCTCAGTGTCTGTGTTTGGGGGTGGGGAGCAGTGTCCGCTGGGGGTCAGGCTGCTGGATACCCTTTGACCTCCCCCTGCCCTTCTGGGTCCCTAGCTGTTCCTGTTCCAGCTGCTCCGTGGCCTGGCCTACTGCCACCGGCAGAAGGTGCTACACCGAGACCTCAAGCCCCAAAACCTGCTCATCAACGAGAGAGGAGAGCTGAAGCTGGCAGACTTTGGTACCCTGGCCTCCCCCTTCTTCTCAGTGATGCCCCAGCCTTACCCTCCTACACTTCCCGTTCCTCATGACCACCTAATCTCCGTCCCCTTCAGCTTCTCCAGGCTTGGCTTAAGATGCTCTCAGTCCCAACTGTACCGCCCCCCCGACTGCCTGGGGCCTCCTCAATTCCAGCTGCCCCTTCTCTCAACCTACCAGGCCTGGCCCGAGCTAAGTCAATCCCAACGAAGACCTACTCCAACGAGGTGGTGACACTGTGGTACCGACCCCCCGACATTCTGCTTGGGTCCACGGACTACTCGACCCAGATTGACATGTGGTGAGGACAGGTGGAAGTACGGCAGGGGCCATGTGGTGAAGGGGGTGGCTCGGTCACAGTGGCCAACCAGCCAACTGCCTCCCTGTTCGCTGTGCTCTCCCTGCCTAGGGGTGTGGGCTGCATCTTCTACGAGATGGCCACGGGCCGGCCCCTCTTCCCAGGCTCCACAGTGGAGGAACAGCTGCACTTCATCTTCCGCATCTTGGGTGAGGAGGAGTGAGCCCTGGGAACCATGGGGACATTTAGAGATGCCCTGTGGATGCTTAGGGTAATTCTTCCCCGCCAGGAACCCCAACTGAGGAGACGTGGCCAGGCATTCTGTCCAACGAAGAGTTCAAGACATACAACTACCCCAAGTATCGAGCCGAGGCCCTTTTGAGCCACGCACCCCGGTGAGACTGGTGGGTAGGTGGGTGGGTATTAGGGGCCAGAGTGCCCAAACTCAATTTAAAGCAGGTCCCCTTGTCCTTGCTGTAGACTTGACAGCGATGGGGCTGATCTCCTCAACAAGCTGCTGCAAGTGAGTCCACCTTCCTGGGCCAGCCTTGGGGGTTAGGGGATTCTAGGTGTGGGGAAATGGATGGGCTCCAGGGCTATGGTCTGGGGTGGGGAGGAAGAGAGGCCTACTTGTTGAAGGTGTTCAATACACCACCCCCGCCGCCGCCGCCCCTGCCCTCCCCCGACCTGTCCCCCACTCAGTTTGAAGGTCGCAATCGGATCTCCGCAGAGGACGCCATGAAACATCCATTCTTCCTCAGTCTTGGGGAGCGGATCCACAAACTTCCTGACAGTGAGTGAAGTTGGTGGGGGGCTGTGGGGAACAGGACACTGGGCAGGTTGTGCAGGGCTCTGGCTTGTCACCTCTAAGGGGCCACACCCTTGTTGAGACATGTGGTGTGTTTATTAAAAAAATTATTTGCTTTTTGGCTCCTTTTTACCTTTCATGGGAATTTTCAAACATACATAAAAATAGATGCAACATCGTTTTCCCTTTTTTTAGTAAACATTTTCTCATAAAATATATAGGAAACGCACAGATCGTAAGTATACAGCACAATGAATTTTTTTTTAAATTTTATTTATTCATCTGAGACACAGAGATAGAGCATGAGCAGGGGGAGAAGCAGGCTCACTGAGCCAGGAGCCGGACGTGGGGCCCGATCCCAGGACCCTGGGATCATGACCTGAGCTGAAGGCAGACGCTTAACCATCTGAGCCACCGAGGCGCATCAACACAATGAATTTTCACAAACTAAACACACCTGTGTAACTGGCATACAGGTCAAAAACTAGGATGTGAGGGACGCCTGGGTGACTCAGTCTGTTAAGTGTCTGCTTAACATAAAATAACAAGATTTTATTTATTTGACAGAGAGATACATAGTGAGAGAGGGAACACAAGCAGGAGGAGTGGGAGAGGGAGAAGCAGGCTCCCCGCGGAGCAAGGAGCCCAATGTGGGCTTCCATCCCAGGATCCTGGGATCATGACCTGGGCCGAAGGCAGACACTTAACGACTGAGCCACCCAGGCGCCCCTCCCTCTGGTTATTTTGAATCAGCTCCCAGAGATACCATTCATCTATAAATTTCAGCATGTGTCTCTAAAATATTTTTTAGGGGCGCATGGGTGGCTCAGTCGTTAAGCGTCTGCCTTCGGCTCAGGTCATGATCCCAGAGTCCTGGGATCGAGCCCTGCATCGGGCTCCCTGCTCCGTGGGGAGCCTGCTTCTCCCTCTCCCACTCCCTCTGCTTGTGTTCCCTCTCTCGCTGTGTGTCTCTGTCAAATAAATAAAATCTTTAAAAAAAAATAAAATATTTTTTAATAACAATGTCATTATCATACCTTAAAAAAATTGGCTCACTTCCTGTTTCTCCCCACTGGATTAAACTAAATCAAATCCCAAACACCATTCATCACCTAGACTCAACAGATGGTAGTTGCAATACCGTTATCATGCGTGACAAAATTCCTGATTTCTTGGTGTCGTGTAATAGTCCGTATTCCCTAGTTGTAGCTGGTTTGTGTGTAAGGATTACTTGATAGGTGGAAGTCAAGCCTCTCAAAAGGCAACTTTTTATAATTCCCCCAATGGTGCCATGTGGGAGGTGATCCTGGATGGCCCTGTGGGTCATTTCCCACTGTCTCTCTTCCATCCACAGCTACTTCCATATTTGCACTAAAGGAGATCCAGCTACAAAAGGAGGCCAGCCTTCGGTCTTCGTCAATGCCTGACTCAGGTAGGTGTGGCCCTCGCCCTCTTCCCTGCCCCAGACACCTACCTGCTTACCCACCAACAGCCATCTGTTCTGCTTTCCCCTGCAGGCAGGCCAGCTTTCCGCGTGGTGGACACCGAGTTCTAAGCCACAGACCGAGGCCCCAGCAGTCAGCAGCTGGAGGGATGCTACTCCCCTCACAGGGCAGCCCGCAACTGCATCCTCCTCGCTTGCTGTCTGCTACCTGCCTGACTCATGCTCGCCTGCCCACATGTCCCCCGCTGCCTGTCCGAACACCTGACCATTGGCCTGTCAGCCCACCCATTGGCCTGTCTGCTGGGTGCTAACAAAGCTCTCATCGCTCCTTCGCCTGGTTTGTCTGTCTTGTCTGTCTGTCTCTCTCTGTCTCGGTAGTTGCCGGTGGACAGCATGGCCGTGCCAGCCTCCCACACTGAGGCCAGGCCTATCCCCCCTCCCCATCATATCCTCCCCCAGGACCACTACCCCACGGCCAGCCAGGGGTCCGGAGCTAGCCCAGGCTGGGGATCTCAACTCAGACAAGATGTGGCAATGCCTTGGGTCTGAGGCTTCCCCTGCCTGCTTTCCTGCCTGCCCCACCTGCCTCATGTTGTGTGGGCCTTTTTTTTTGTTTGTTTCATTTCATTGTTGTTTTTTTAATTATTTTAAATGAGGTTTTCATTTTTTAAATGCAATATCTCTGTATACAGACTGGCTGGGCCCCACCCCCTGCGTGTGGCCCTCCCACAGTATTTTGTGCAATGAAGCCCCGCTCCCAGCCTTTCCAAGGCAGGGACACAGCCCCTATTTGGAACCCTGACCATCACCAGACCCTGGGGTCGGCTAAGGGAAAGCATGTCTCGACCATTCGCCTTCCTACCCACCCCCCGCCTGCCATCCCCGGCCACAGGGGGACCTGGGGACTACCGGAGACTCTCTGGGAGGTGGACGAGGTGGGGGGCCCCCCACTCTTTCCCCCCTGCAGTCCCATAGCTGGGGCCTCCTTCCTTCTCAGGGTCTCCTTAGCCCAACCCTCCTGCCCCTGTCCCACTCGGTGCTGTTGCGTAGGGCCCTGCCAGGAACTGACCAACTCTTCAAGGAGCCATAGTGTGTATATGCGCACAAGCAGGGGCAGAGGGATGCCTGGGGGTCTGTGCCCAGGTGTTATCCCTGAACCCCTGGAGAGGGTGAGGCAGGGCAGGGACAGTCTCTGGGGTCAGTCCCAGATGGGTGGTTACCTCCCCGTCCTCCACTCTAAACCTGGGGCCCTTAAATGGGGTGGGAGGGCTGGGGTGGGGGCCCTCCTAGTGGGGTTTGGGGGGTTGGGTTCCTGAATGCACCATAATCGCTGTATGAAATATTAAAAAGTCTAAAGTGAAAAACCTGATTGCAAGTCCCTGCAGGGGTGGGGGTGGGCTCAATCCAAGGTGAGTTCTGGGACCTTGGAGAATTCATAACTGGTCCCCATCATCTAGGAGAGCACTGAGATGGGCCAGGGACATGGCATGACTATGAAAGGCATCTGAGGGGTTGCACACGCAACAGTGGAACATTGAGTTGAGGCAGGTAGGGCAGGCTGAATAGAGGATGAACTAAGAATCAAGCAGAGAGAAGAGATTCACCCAAGAGTATGAGGAAGCCAGATGGTGGGGCCTGGTGTTTGTAGAGGGGCTGTTTGTTTGCAAGACACTTGGGAAGGCCCAATAAAACCAGGAGGTAGGGAGGAGAGGCCCAGTATGACCACATGTCAGAACTGGACACCATGAGGCAGGCCAGTTGGAGAGGAAGTATGAGAGAGGCTAAATTTTGGACCACTGAGAGGTAGGGGAATCCTTTAATGGGTCAAATTCAGGAGTGGGGCCATCGATGGATGGAACTAGAAGTTTGGATTATTGGTGTCCAGGAAGTAACAGAAACCCTGGGCATGCGTGAGATAACCCTGAGAAGGATGCAGTGGCTACTGCAGGTAATAAGCCTAACTAAGGCTGGTTACTGAAATCCAATGGTGGTGGCCCAAGGACCTCTAACCATTCCACTGTGCCCCTGTAAGCATTTTGGTGATCTCTCAGCCTGCAGCCTTATGGTTGAATGACGGCTGCCATGTTCCCAGAGATGGGGAAGCAAACAACAAACAGGACATCCTTCCTGTCTTACTTCCTTGTAACAGGGCTGAACCGTCCACAAGCTCCTCAACAGACTTCCAGTGCCATTCCGTGGCTAGAGTAAGATGATATGGCCACCTCTGGCAGCAAGGGAGGCTGGGAAAATGAGGACCTTGCAAAGGGAGGCAGGATTAGCTAGGCCAGACTTCAAAGGACTAGAATTCACATAACTGCTCTGGGAAGTGGTGGGCCTTTGGAAGGTGAGGAAACCAAACAGTCTAGGCCTGGGGAGGGGAGGCCTCTTGTTGAAGTGTAGGAAGGACAGGCTACCCAGTAAATGGGGAGGGGGAGTCTGCAGAGGGGCCATGAGGAGAGACAATTACAAGAATCTGACAAGATTCAGCTGGGCTTGAAGAGCAGCTACTTCCCATGTGCCAGACCCAGCTCAGTGCCATTATAGAGACCCTGGGGTGAAAGGGCTGTTCTCTTCTCCCTCAGGGTTTACACAACCGAGTTGTAACCCCTCAGCTGTGCCAGGTCTGGGCTAGGGGCTGGAATCAACAGCAATAAAGACACAATCCCTGCTCTAAAGAGGTTAACTGAAAATAGAGGTAAATTATGATGTCTGGTGGATGGGTGGGGTTTGAAAATGTGCAGGGAGAGGGTATTCTGGACCCTCCAGGCCCAGGGAGCTGTGTGCACCAGCGTAGAGGTGTGGGAAGGCAAGCTGTGGTCTTGCTTGTGGGGATGGGTGGTAAGGAAGTCACTGAACCAGAGCCACAATCATCAGCCTGTCTTAGGGGGCAGCCAACAGGCAGGTAGATACAGGGAGCCAGAGACTGAAATATTCAAGTTATCAACAAGAGGTAGGGCTGGAAGCCCCAGGAGATAAGGATGGCAGAGCCTAGTGCAGTGGTTCTCAACCAGTGATCACCCGCAGTGAACACTGGCAATGTCTAGAGACACTTCTGGGAATGAGACAATGAGGGCATGATAACTTGCTATTCAGTGGGTAAAGGGCAGGGATGCAGCTAAATATGCTACAATGCTTCCCATAACAGAAATGTCAATAGCGCCTAGGTTGAGAACCCCTGGCCTGGTGCAATGGTTCTAAACTTTGGTCACAGTCCCCTTATAGTCTTAAAAATTGAGAACGTCTAAAGAGCTTTTGCTTATGTAGCCTTGGAATATTCCACACACACGCAAGAGAGAATGACAATGAAAAAGTATTGTGAAAATAGTTCTGACTTTGTGAAACGCTCCTGAGAAGGTCTCCTGAACTAGTAGGAAGACTCGAACCACAGACTGAGAATCTATGGCCTGGTGCTTAACGTCACAGCTCTGAGTTCGAACCACAGCTCAGCCATTTACCAGCCTGGACAAAATGAATGAACATTTCTGGTCCTCAGCTTGCCCCACTGAAGTCCATAGGTGACCATGATATTTATCTACTGCCTAAGGCTACTATTTACGTGCAATAAAGCACTTAAACAGGGCCAATTATTAGCTATCATTGCTATAACGCCAACAAATATACTGGGCCTGAGGCTGACTTGCCTTCAACACGTTTGCCAAGAAAATAAATCTAGTTCAGGCAGGGAAGCGGCCCGCAGGCCTGGGTGGTGACCTTTTTTGTACCAGGTTTTGATGGACGAGAAGAGCAGTGCAATGAAGGTAGGGCATTCTGGTCAGGCTAACAAAAACTCTCAGGGCAGGGGCCGCGGTTCCCCAGCAGAGCACGGGACCGAGAAAGCCCGGAACCTTTGTGTCCCTGAGCATTCCCCAAAACGTCCTCGTCCATATCGGGGACCTCCGCCTCCACCTTTCCACACAACCTTTTGCCCAGACGCAACATGGCGTTAAAATCCTACAAGGCACCTTTGTCTTTCTTAGTGCCCATCTGGAGGTTTTACCCCGCCCACTGGCCGCAGAGATCACCGCCCAGAGTCCGATGCCCGCCTAGCCCCTCCGCGCGTCCGAGCGTGGGGTCCCTTTCCAAGATGGCAGTAGACCCCTGGCTGTTTGGGGGGCTCTATTTCCGTTTCCGGGACCAGAATCCGGAAGTAGCCGTTGAGGGGCCTCTTCCTATCTCCAGCTGCGGTAGCTGCGAGAGGAGGGCGAACGGTGATGGCGGCGGTCGCAGCGAATGTGGCGGCTGCGGCCGAGGACCGAGAGCCGCAGCGCGAAGTGCCGGGCCTTGAGAGCCAGCGGCGCCAGATCGAGAACGGCGAGAGTGGGCGAGAGCGTCCACTGCGGGCCGGCGAAAGCTGGTGAGGCAGGGCGGCGCGCAGAGCCTCTGCTGAGGGGCAAGTGGGGGCGTTGGCGACGGTGGGGGACGTGACGGCCAAGGTCCAAAGAACTGCCGTGGGGGCGGGGGAGTGGCTTGTGGGACTGAGGACGGGAGGGGCGGGGAAGTGCGTGTGAGTGGATCGCCTTGTCTGGGAAAGAGGCGGGGCCTGTATGGTGGCGCCCGAGGCCTGAGAACAGGAGAGGGTTTGTTGTGGAGAGGCGGGGGGCGGGGCCTGAGAAAGAAACGGCCGTGGGGGCGGGGCCGGGCCTGCGTGGTGGCACTCAGAACCTGGGAAAGGGCGGTCTCGGCGGCCGAGGCCGAGGGGCGTGGTCTGCGTGGCGTTAAGTAGCATCTGGCGGCAGGGGCGGCCTGCGGTTGCTTGGAGCCTGAGAATTAGGCAAGGGGGATGACGTCAGGCAGAAGAGCGGAATCTGAGCCGTAGAGCTGTGGGCGGGAGGGAGGGACTCGGAGCCTGCGTGGTGGAGGGAGCTGGCGCCTGGGAACGAGGCTTGTGACGTGGGCCGAGGGGCGTGTCCTGAGGCCGAGGAAAGACTGCAGAGGGGAGGTGGCGCCTGTGAAGCAGAAAATGGCGCCTGCGAATGAGCAAAGTTTGTGACGCGGCGAGGTTTTTGCCTCTGGCCGAGGCCTTCTTCCCAGGACGGGAGAAAGTGCAGGTGATTGGCACGGGAGGGGCCTTCGATGTTACATTTGCTTTCTGTTGTAGTACTGTTTTGTTTTTGTAATCAGGAGAAATAGCTATTTTTAAAAATGTCAATGCGTATCTTGATAAATCGGCTTGTTTTACTGATCTTGGCTAACCAGTGCTTGAAATGTACTGTTTCTGGGTTTATTTTGTTTCTCACCGAGTTGCATCTCATTGTCTAAATTGTGATATACGTAAGACCTAAAAAGATTGCATAAAACGTTTACGTAGCCCAGATTGATGGACATTCTGTAAAAAATAAACGGCCTGTGCGCTTCAAAAATCTCAAGGTCGTGAAAGACAAAGGATGAAGAACTGTTCCAGATTGAAGGAATTAATGGGATTTAAAGAGTCACGATAACTAAATGCAATGTGTGATCCTGGATTGGATCCTGGAGCAGAAAAAAATAAATTACTTTTTAAAAATCAGGGGTTTTTTTCTCATAAAATTAATTTTCTCTTTTTTACTGTAAAAGATGTTAATGGGGAAATTGGTGAAATTTGACTGAGACTTGTAGATTAGATATTAGTAGTGATAATATCTTGCTTTGGATAATTGTATTGTGGTTATGAAAGAGTATCTTTTTTTTTTAAGGGAATACATACCGAAATTTTTACGGATAAAGAACCATCGTGTAAGCCGCTTACTCGCAAATGGTTGGAAAAAATAGTGTATATAAAGATGTATTTAAAGAAACAATGATCGGGCGAATGGCAAAAATGTTAAAAATTTGGGGAATCTGGATGAAGGGTATACGGGAATTCTTTATATTTTGCAATTTTTCTGAGTCTATTTCAAATTAAAAATATTAAAGAATAATAAAACAAAAATTTGTGAATTCACCATTCAGGTTAAGATTCAGACTGTTAGCTTAAGAAATCCTGTGCCCCTCGGATGAAAATCCCTCTCCCTGCGCCACTATTATCCTGAATTTTTCAATTTGTTAACGTTTTTCCACTTCTGTACGCATCCCTAAGTAGTATTTGTGGTCTAAGCTTTCATTTTATGGAGGATACATGTGAAATCATACTAGATGCCTGCCGTGTGCCCTTCGCATCATATCAGGTGGTACATGGTATCCACATGACGTCATTGGTGACGTTAGCCTTGATCATTTGGTGAAGATGGTATCTGCCCTGTTTCTCCACTGTAAAGGTACTATTTTTCTCTTTCCGTACACAGTAATTCTTTTAAAGACATTTATGTCCATCCATTCCTCAACGTTTTAACAGCTTCCCATCTCGTGCAGTGTAAATGCTAACATTCTTACAATGACTAGCGAGGCTGGTCCCCGGCTCTGATTGCTTCTCTGATCTCGCCTCTGATTACCACCCCCCACCCCCCCAAACTCTCTCCATCCGGCCATACTGGACTCTTGCTGTTTCTCTCACACCGCGGGCATGCTCTCACCTGAGGGCTTTTCTGAGTGAGGTTTGCTCCTTTTACAGAGTTTCTAATCACAGTGCTAGTGAGATACATGTATCCCTGTTACTGGAGAGTACAGAGACAAGATTCCCCAAATAGGGAGTACGAAACCTTTTTTTTTTTTTTTTTAACTGTTGCGCTGTAGCTCTCCAGCAAGGCAAAGCTTCATTCTGTCCTGAGAACAAACAACAGTAACTGGAACGTTTTTTATAGTTCATTTGGATGTGTTCAGACAGGGTTGGGGGCTTCTGTTCCTGCCGCATCCTGCCTTTACAGCGTCCTGGTGACAATACCCTTTAAAATTACCTCACGGGTATGGGTTTCCTTTTGGGGTGTTGAAAATGTTTTGGAACTAGATAGAGGTCGTGGTTGCACAATATTGTGAATGTACTAAATGCCACCGAACTGTTCACTTGAAAATGGTTAATTTTATGTGAATTTTTAAAATTATATGTTCTGTCAATAAAAAAAAATTACCCCACCAATGTTGGTTCAGTATTGAAGCCAGTTCATCTCTGCAAATGTGGCTGATGTGAAGCGTTTTACCTTATCTCCATTTTTTAAATGCTGATTTACTTAGGTGAGAGCAAAGCATCTCAAGGTTCTTTAATTTGCTTTTCATTTTATAGAGGTTTGCTGCAGTGGTCAGGAAATTTGTGTTTACAAAGCATTTCGAAGTCATGGACTAAATCCCCAAATCATCTCTCTAATTAATCAGTATTAATATTTTGCACCTTCTTTTTGTCAGTTGGCAGATCTGGGCAAGGGCAAGTAATTTGGCCATCTGAACTGATTTAATTTCTAGAAGTTTCTATTTTAAGAGTAAATTCAAATCTATGATAATAAAGCTTCCTTGGCAAATTCCAGTTTTTCTTTTTAAGGATGAACCATCTACAAACATAACTAAATCTAAGGGAGAGTGGAGGGAGTCTCTAGAAGGTTTGTGCAGGGTGTGGGTAGTTTCCTAGTAGGTAAGCAGGCAAGGGGTTCTTTGTTCAGGTAAAGGAAGGAGTGTGGCTGGGTTCAGTATTGCAGAGTGGATGGAGATGTGTGAAGGGAAAGTGACGGTGTTCCATTAGAGGTTAAGGACTAGCCTAGGAATGTTGAGGGTTTTCTGTCAGTGGAGAAGCCTGCACAGCACAGGGGACCATTGAGTGTAATGAAGACGTTAGAACTAAATCAACAATTTTCACGTTTGCTTGGTGATTGCTGCTATAGCTCTTAAACAAGGTGGATATGCCTTGACTTCTGGATCTAATGAAAGACTGAAATAAACAGTAGGCCTCTGGCAATTCCCTTGTCATTGAGTCGGTCCCCCTAGTGCTTGCTCAGACTTTGCATGAACCAGGGGGAAGAGAGTTTGTGAGTTTAGGGTCCTGGACTGGGGAATCTTTTGGTAAATAGTAATTGCACCAGTCTTTGTTGCTTAAACGTGAATATGCCTTTTAGCTTGAAAAATATGCAATTATTGAAAGATATTTGCAATTCTAATTCTAATTAGCATAATTAAGCTAGGAAGATAAACTTGCTTTTTGATTTGTCATCTTTAAAAAATACCGAGTTTTTTTTTTTTTTTTTTAAGATCTTATTTATTTATTTGACAGAGAGCGAGAGCAGGAACACAAGCAGGGGGAGCGGGAGAGGGAGAAGCAGGCTCCCGGCAGAGCAGGGAGCCCAATGCGGGGCTCGATCCCAGGACCCTGGGATCATGACCTGAGCCGAAGGCAGACGCTTAACGACTGAGCCACCCAGGTGCCCCCAAAATACCGAGTTTGTTAAAGAGTACACTTATCACAATGACCACTGAGTAATGTATAGAATTGTTGAGTGACTATATTGTACACCTGAAACTAACTCTGCGTTAACTATACTAGAAATAAAATTAAAAACTTAATAAAGAAAATGTTAAGTTTGGAAAATGAAAGAGCTTTTATAAAAATTTTAAGTTCATTGAAATATGGAACATTTTAATCAAACCTAATTATGCCTATTGCCATTCCTTTTGTAGGGCAATGGAGTAAATCTTTGTGTTATCTCCCAGACAGTAGTTTAGCCATAAAAGAACATTTGAACAGTATTATTATTCAGAATTGGGGAAAGACAAATCAAGAATAGTTGTTAGAAGAAAAAAATATAAATTGAAGTAAGGACAAAAAATACAGTCAACTTTGTAAAAACGCAGTGATAACTAACAAAGATGAGTAGAAGCTTAACTTTTTTGATGTCAGAAAACACCAAGAGTTAATAATTTGGTGATACAAAATGAACTTATAATCTGGGCATAAAATAATGACATTTGACAGAAAAGGCCCAAATTCTAATTTTCCTCCTTTGGTACATTATTGATGTAACAATTTATAGTAAAGGATTCATTTATATGCCACTATGTACATCTATTTAGACTTATACGGATATATAAGTAATAAACTTAGAACAACATAGTATTACATTTACCATCTGAATAGGCTGACAAAGCTTTTAATAAACAAATAGGAAAAAAAATAGGAAATCCTATTTCCTCATTTATATCCATATTTCTATTTCTCTCTGATTATTGTATCTAGTATAATTGACCTGTTACGTATATTGTTATCTTAACCAGTGTAACCAATTTTCTTCAGACACGAGAGAAAACCAGAGGACAAAAAACATTGTTTAGTAATTTTTTCCATAAGCATGTATTTCATAAGCATTTCAGCAAATTTGAGGAAGCACAAACATAAGTGACTTTAGCACGATCTGTTGTATTTCTATATACTAGCAGGAAGAAACTGGAAAATTAAAATTTAAAAGATACCTTTTATGATCGCATCCTCCCAAATCAAATACCTAGGGGTAAATCTAACAATGTGGGTGCTTCCCTATCAGACAATGACAACTCTGTCATGACTGCCATCTGGGCTGACAGATTATGAGACATCCCAATTTCAGAGATGTTAAACATTTCTAAAGTGTCCTTGAATTGGAGAAATCTGGTATTCTTATTCTGTAAAAATTGGTATAAAACTTCAGGCTCCTGTGAAGACTTTAGAAATTCAGGCTGTAGCCAGGTACGAGGGGTTTTGCTTACTGCTACAGGGTCTTTTTTTTTTTTTTAATTGAAGTATAGTTGATACACAGTGTTCCATTAGTTTCAGGTGTATGCTACAGAGTGGTTTTAATGTTAATTTTCCTTAAAAATCTGCTCTTAAAAAAAGTTGAGTAGTGCCTCCCCTTGCATTGAAAATCCCAGTCACCCTAAAGTTAGAGCTTTAGGGAAGAAGTTAACCTCATAGACTGTCAGTGGAGGCAGTGAAAGCCTCAGGGAAGGGTAGAGGTGGGTTTGCAGGTATGAGTGACGGCGGGGTAGGGGTCAGTGATGGGGTATTCCAGAAGAGTAATGGGAGATTTGTGGCATAGACTACTGGGGCAGGGAGGGTGTGTGTTCCTAGTATGAGTGACGTGCAGGGGGGTCAGTGCAGCAAAAACAAACAACAAAACCCCACCAAAATGTGTGCCTATCTGGGTGACTTGTGACTATTGCAAGGTTTTCTAGGCCTCCATCCCCCCTCACCTCCCTCATCCTTTTATGAACACAGGAAAAGTTGCCATTTTAAAGAATCCCACTGAGGGTTAAATTGCTGGAACACTAATCACTACAGCATGAGAGTAATATTTTTTTAAAAAAGTGTTTATTTGAGGCAGTTAACTATCTGGGATAGCCTCTTATGTGTCAAAAATCCCATAGCAGAGCAGGTTTGTGAGTGAGTGTGGGACCGGGGTTGTGTGTAAGCTTTGAGGTCCAAGCCCTGAGATTGAAACAGTAACTGCTGACATTCATTTAGCATTTTTACTCTTATGTCAAGTCTTTTCTGGACTTGAGACTTGCTCGTGACATTTTACAGGGGCAGGCTTCAGCAGTCCTAAATGTTTATCCTAGGTGTCGTGCGTATAAGAGTTTCTCTTTTAAAAGAGAGCTGGCCAAGCTGTACACTTGAAAATGGTTCAGGTCATGATCCCAGGGTCCTGGGATCGAGCCCCACATTGGGCTCTCTGCTCAGCGGGAAGCCTGCTTCTCCCTCTGCTGGTGTTGCCTCCCTCACTGTCTGTCTCTCTCTCAAATAAATAAATAAAATCTTAAAAAATTAAATAAATGGTTCAGATGGTAAATTTTATGGTATGTGCTGCTTTTTGCCACAATTAAAAAAAATAGAGGGACGCCTGGGGGTCTCAGTCGGTTAAGCATCTGCCTTCAGCTCAGGTCATGATCCTGGGGTCCTGGGATCGAGCCCCGCTTTGGGCTCCCTGCTAAGCAGAGAACCTGCTCCTCCCTCTCCTCCCCGCTCCTGCTCTCTCTCACTATCTCTGTCTCTCTCTCAAATAAATGAATAAAATCTTAAAAAAAAAAAAAAAAAGAACGAGCTAGTTACCATAAGCTAGATCTATTATAAAGCTAAAATAAATCCTCAAAACAAAAATGACAAAAAATGGTGAGATGCAGTCTTTGAAGGAAAACCTTGTGATTCTTTTAGCATTTTAAATTCTTCTCAGTTTCTGAGCAGATTTCCAGAATTTAATAATTCATTTCTTATTCTCCATTTATATATCCTTTACAAACACTGCACACTTAATGAATGGCTAAATCTTTAAAACATTAGCTGTAAATAACGGGTAATTTTCAGCCTAATTCTTTGTTCTGTAATAAAACCTCATATTTCCTGGCACTATGCATGTGGGTTTGTGGTTTGTTTTGTCTTGTTTTGTTTGGAGTTTTGCCATTTTCTGTTTTTAATCAAATCTCTTTTAGTGTCCTAAGAAATTAGGTAATCTGTTAAAACCTGAGTTTCGCTGAATAAATTTTGCTTCTAATTATTTTCATATGTTGGTGAAGCTTTTTTTTTCAAGTTGAGTTCTGGGAGAGATTTCCCTTTTTTATTGAGATAGAATGGACATACAACATGGTATGAGTTTTAGGTGTACGTGAAATTTGTCATGTCGACTTGCAGTGTGTTGATCCTTTTAGTCTAATCACCATGGGAAGTGGTACCACTAACTCCAGGTAACCATGTGACACCCTTGTTACCTGTCTGGTCCAGGTTCCTCGTGGAGCAGCACTGGTACAAACAGTGGGAAGTGTACGTGCAGGGAGGAGACCAGGACTCCGGCACCTTCCCTGGCCGCATCAATAATGCCGACCTCTTTGAAGGTACCAGGCCTCTCCCTCCCCATCCCAGCCAAGCCCTGGTGTTCTTGTCCCCTCTGTGCTTACAACAAACGATCATAAGCCTCTTCACTGAGCTATGTCATTGGTGAGATGGCCAGAGTGACTTACCACTTTCCTTCCCCGATTCTTCCTCTACCGCCTTCCTCTGCCCCCGGCAGACCAGGTAAACTGGCGCCTCAAGAAGGGTTTAGTGGAAGGTGAAGACTATGTGCTGCTCCCGGCGGCTGCTTGGCATTACCTGGTCGCCTGGTACGGTCTAGAGCATGGCCAGCCACCCATTGAACGCAAGGTATAGCGGATGCGGACGGTGCTCAGGGCGGATTCTTGGGGGATGCGGTGGGAGAACGGCCTTGTAGGCCCAGGATGGGTCTCGACCAGTGTGTACCTGGGTCTCCACGTATGCTGTGTAGGTAGCACCCTGTCTGGGCTCCTCCCCGCTCACGTATCTTGGTGTGTCCCAGGTGTGTGTTCGTCTGCATGCATGCTCCTCTGATCTTAGAGGTCGTCGTGCCTGTGTCTGTGTATCTGTGTTACGTGGGTGCGCCCGCGTATGCACCCCTCCACCTTCCAGGTTGTGGAGCTGCCCAGCGTCCAGAAGGTCGAAGTGTACCCAGTAGAACTGCTGCTTGTCCGGCACAGTGATATGGACACACCTCACACTGCTCAATTCAGCCATACAGATTCTGTTGGTGAGTCTGAGGGCCACGGAATGAGGTAGCCCTCCCACAGCTCGGTGACCTAAGAATGCCTGGGCTTTGGCTGTGGCCGACTGAGAAAGCATCGGTCAGACTTTGGAGGACCAAGAAGGTATTGATCGAGTTGGGCGGAGGCCCTGAGGGGGTGCTCTAGAGTCCCGAGGGGGGGCGGTGCGAGCTGCATTCCCGTGGCTTAGATGGTCTGGCAGGCTGGGGGTCTCAAGTCCCGAGCGGGCATCCGTCGTTCGGAGAGCGTTCGGGGACACGAGGTATTGGCCGAGTGTGCCCAGTCTGTGAGGGTGAGTCAGGGGCTGATGCTGAGATGGGTCGATCACTCAGGGTCTCAGGAAGACCTCGAGTGTGCTCTGCCACCTTCCACAGAGCTCGTTTTGCGCACCGCCCGAGAGCAATTTCTGGTGAGCCCCCAGGAAGAGACGCGGCTGTGGATCAAGAACGCAGAGGGCTCTTTTGAGAGATTGTGCAACACGCGCGTCACACTTCTTGACGCTGCCCTCAAGACTGGGCAGGTGAGGGTGGGGAGGGCCTCCTGCTCACCACCCGTGCTCTCCGGTTGCGGGCAGTGAGGGTGAGGCGCCCAGAGGCCCTGCAGGAGTGCCTTTCCTGCTTCTCTTTTCTCTTCCTCGACCCAGGTGGTCATCATGGAGACCCGAAACAAGGATGGCACTTGGCCCAGTGCCCAGCCACAGGCCGCGTAAGCCTCTAGAGTGTCGGGCACAGAGTGGGGTCCCCCCAGCAAGCAGGATGACTGAGTTCACGAGCCCATTTCACCTGCACGTCTTGGCCTTCAGCTGATAACCGCTTCCCCTCCACCGTAGGAGCACTGCGTTGGAGGAGGAGGAGGCGCTCCAGGGCCAGCCAGGCATCTGTGGTCTCACCAACCTGGGCAACACGTGCTTCATGAACTCGGCCCTGCAGGTTGGGCGGGTAGAGCTGCGTGTGGCGCAGCCGCAGGGGCGGGCTTCAAGTGGCGAGGACTGGGGGGCGCTGCAGGGCACGGGGTCAGGTTGAAAGCTGGGGCCCCACGCGTCGCACTTGACGTGCCCACGGTCCTCCCTGCAACACCAGCACCTTCTCCCTCGGCTTGCCCGCTTCCCGGGTTCTTCTCTCCTTTGTCACCGCGTTCTTCCTTTTCTCGAAATGCTGCTGCCTTCTCTCCGCCACCTTTTTGTCCCCCTCCCCCCCTTTCTCTCTCCTTCCTCTTTGCTTCCTTCTCTCTGTCTCCACCTTGGTCACCCCTCTCCCCTCTCCTCTGCCCCATTTTCCCGGGCCCTGCCTCCTGCAGTGCCTCAGCAACGTGCCACAGCTCACGGAGTACTTCCTCAAAAACCGCTACCTGGAGG
Source organism: Mirounga angustirostris (assembly GCF_029215605.1). Taxonomy (NCBI): domain Eukaryota; kingdom Metazoa; phylum Chordata; class Mammalia; order Carnivora; family Phocidae; genus Mirounga; species Mirounga angustirostris. Next base: position 40,954,362 of record NW_026991719.1, read on the forward strand.
AGCTCAACTTCTGCAACCCGCTGGGCATGAAGGGGGAGATCGCAGAGGCCTACGCGGACCTGGTGAAGCAGGCCTGGTCTGGCCACCACCGGTCCATCGTGCCTCATGTGTTTAAGGTGTGACTCAGGCCTGGGCTGCCCCTGCCCACGCACCCCCCCCCCGACTCCCTATCGCTCTGACCACCCTGCCCATCTTCTCAGACCAAGGTCGGCCACTTTGCGTCCCAGTTTCTGGGCTACCAGCAGCATGACTCACAGGAGCTGCTGTCGTTCCTCCTGGATGGGCTGCATGAGGACCTCAATCGTGTCAAAAAGAAGGAATATGTGGAGTTGTGCGATGCTGCTGGGCGGCCAGATCAGGTGGGGGCACTCCTCAGAGACCCCTATGCTGAGAGCTCCATTAAAGCCACCAGGGCCTCTGCTCCAGGGATCCTGTGGCCTCCCCGGGGTATCCCACACCCCACCTGACCTCATCTCCAACCCTAGTCCCAGCCCGGGCTCCCGCCCAGAGTTAACCTTCCTGCCCAAAGAAACCCCAGCCTGACCGTGAGCACAGCCTCCAGGTAGCCCTGGCTGTGACTCTGTCTCTGGACTTTGCCATGGCCCTCACCTGGACTTCATCCCGATTCACATCCACCCCAAACTATGGTTTCCCCTGCCCCAGGCAAGCCTTATCACCCAACATGACACTCTCAACAGGAGGTCGCTCAGGAGGCCTGGCAGAACCACAAACGGCGGAATGATTCTGTGATTGTGGACACTTTCCACGGTCTCTTCAAGTCCACGCTGGTGTGCCCTGATTGTGGCAACGTGTCTGTGACCTTCGACCCCTTCTGCTACCTCAGCGTCCCACTGCCTGTCAGCCACAAGAGGGTCATGGAGGTCTTCTTTGTCTCCATGGATCCTCGCCGCAAGCCAGAGCAGGTATGGGCTCATGGTGACGTAGGAACGTAACGAGGGATGTAGTCAGAGGTTGATGACTCTGCCATACCTTAATGTTGCCCACACTGACTCACCACACCCCCCTCTGCTCTTTTGTGGACATGGTTTCTCCCTCAGCACCGGCTCGTGGTCCCCAAGAAGGGCAAGATCTCGGATCTGTGTGTGGCTCTGGCCAAACACACTGGCATGTCGCCAGAGAGGGTGAGGCTCTTGGAGGCACAGGGAGGGTAGGATTTAGGGGCAGGGGGCCTGGGGAGACCTTGCAGACTGACCAGCCTCCTCTGCATTCCGTTCCCAGATGATGGTGGCCGATGTCTTCAGTCACCGCTTCTATAAGATCTACCAGCTGGAGGAGTCTCTGAGCAGCATCTTGGACCGAGATGATATTTTCATGTGAGTGAGGGGACCAGGAGACTTAGGGGTGCCTCAGGAATCTCTTCCTCTTAACCAACTTCCCTGCCCCCCCTTTGGCCTGACTCACAGGGCACCTGCCTTGTGCAGGGCTTTGGTCATGGGCCTTAGTAGGGCAGGAGGCTTGGGGCTGTCAGTGGGGTGGGTGAGACATCCTTATACAGGGTGTTCTTGGGTGTTTTCTTTCTTGTTCCGTGATGAAGTCTCCTGTTTCTTCTTCGTTTTATTCAGCGGTCACTGAGAACTCCTCTATCTACCAGGTGCTCGAACCGTGTTCGTTACTCCTATTGCAGTCCTCAGAAACCAACAAGGATTTTGGAAATAGGGAACACTAAGATATTTTCTGAACATAAGAGTATTCAGAATAAATTTGAAATCTTTGGGTAACTAAAACAGAAAGTGCAGGGGCGCCTGGGTGGCTCAGTTAGTTAAACATCCGACTCGTGATTTTGGCTCAGGTCATGATCTCAGGGTTGTGAGATCGAGCCCTGCACCAGGCTCTGTGCTCAGTGGGGAGTCTGCTTGAGATTCTTTCCCTCTGCCTCTCCCCCCACTTGCACTTGTGTGCATGTTCTCTCTCGCTCTCGCTGTCTCGCTCACTCTCTCAAATAAATAAATCTTTAAAAAAATAAAATAGAAAGTGCATCCTGAGTAGAGAAAGTCTTTTTAAACCAAGGAGGGTTTTCCAGAAAGAAAATGGTTTTAGGTCCCTTTGTCACTAAAAATTTCTGTTACTCTCCTCAGCGCTTTCTTAACCACCAGAGCGCTTTGTAAAACATCACGCAAACAAAGTGTTGTACCATCTACCAGTCTGTAAAGCACAAAACACCGGGTGGCTCTTCAGACCCTTTAAAGAAATATTTTCAGGCTGTGAGGAGTGGGTGGGTGAAGCAACTGGGGCAGAGTCCCCAGGTCCCTCTGGCGTGTCCTGATCAGGTGTGACCCGACGTTCACCCCCTACAGATACGAGGTGTCAGGCAGGTCTGCTATTGGTGAGAACTCCAGGGAGGACGTCGTGCTTCCTATCTACCTGCGGGAGCGCACCCCAGCCCGGGACTACAACAACTCTTACTACGGCCTCATGCTCTTTGGGCACCCGCTCCTGGTGTCAGTGCCCCGTGACCGGCTCTCCTGGGATGCCCTCTATCACATCCTGCTCTACCGCCTCTCGTGAGTCTGCCTTTTGGGGGGCCGGCGGGGGGAAGGTGGAGTCTGAACTCAGACCTGGGTGTCGAGCTGCTTATTGCCAACCCTCTTCCACTTCCAAAAGACAGCTAAGCTTAACGTGGCCAGAGAGGAACTTGGAGGGGTTTTTTTCTTGGTCTAAACCTCTGGCTTTGCCGCTGCCTCTCCTGGGTGTTGGGGGTAACAGGGGTCAACAAAATGGACAAAATACACACGACTTTGTCTCATACTTGAGTACCCTGTCCTTGGTGAGGCATGGTTATTTGGATTTTTACGAAGAGATCTCCACGGTGCCTGAAGTCCAGAGTCCTTACCGAGGCAAACAGAGCAGTGCGCTGTCTGACTTTATCTCTCCTTCATGTTGCACTAACAGGTCCATTGCTCAGAGGCCTGCCCTGATCAAAGTTTGCAGTTGATGGTGTGTTATTTAAAGTGGCTCCCCATACTTAAGCTCCATACTCCTTAGCCGTGGCTCACGAGACCCTACCTTGTCAAGCCACCTCTTCATGCGTTTCTGTGTCATCTCTTGAGACCTTCCAGGGTCAGCATGAATGACTGCTTGTGTGGGGCTTTGCTGGTGGTTTCCCATCAGAAGCAAAGTAGAATCCTGGGCCCTGGACTCCCTGCCCTCGTGCCCCTCCTCAAGAGTCTCCTGTGCTCTCTTTGCAGGCGCTATGTGACCAGGCCCAGCTCGGATGACGAGGACGATGGGGATGAGAAAGGTGAGGAGGAGGAAGGAGAGAGGATCGACAAGGATGAGGGTCTGTACAGGCCGTGCCAGGGCCCAAGGGAGGGTCAGTGGGGGCGGGAGGTCCACCTGGATGCACATAGCTGCTCAGCCACTTGGGGCTCACACAGACCCGTGTCTGCCGCCCTCCCCTATCCTAGCAGACATGGAGGATAAGGACAACATCCCCAAGCCGGGACATGTGGCTGGGGGCAGCTCCCAAGATTCTGGGCCGGAGCAGGCTGGGCCCAGCTCCGGAGTCGCGGGCGGGAGCCGGGCCCCCGTGGACAACTCCCCTGGACCATCTCACTGGCCCCAGAGGGCGCGGCGCAAGCACCTGTTCACCCTGCAGACAGTGAACTCCAATGGGACCAGCGACCGCTCGACCTTCAACGAGGATACCCATGGTGTCTCCTTCAGCTGTGAGCCAGGGTTGGGAGGCGGGAGGGGGGTTTCCTTGGCAGCAGGGCCCATGACCACCTCCCTCGCCCCCAGCCCAGCCGTACATTGCCATCGACTGGGAGCCAGAGATGAAGAAGCGTTACTATGACGAGGTGGAGGCTGAGGTAAACGGGATCCCAGTTGCTTGCGTCCCGCCCCCGCAACCCTTCACCCCCGCCCCTCCCACCTCCAAGCCATGACCGCAGAGCTCCCAGGGTCTCAGATTCCTAGCTTCGGGGTCCATGTCCTTCACCACGGGGCACGTGTCTTCTGCCTCCGCTCCCTTTCACGTGCTGTCCACTCCTGGCCTAGGGCTACGTGAAGCATGACTGCGTCGGGTACGTGCTGAAGAAGGCTCCCGTGCGGCTGCAGGAGTGCATTGAGCTCTTCACCACTGTCGAGACTCTGGAGAAGGAAAATCCCTGGTGAGGGGCCAGGCTGGGGTCTCTGGGGTGTAGTTGGGTAGGACCCCCTGCCCAGATCCCTCCTTACCGGTAAATATCCCTCACTCGGACCCTTCCTGCTACTCTGGCCACCAACACCCAGGCTTAGTCCCACCTGAGAGCCTTTACCTGTTTGTCCCTCCTTCCAGTCCGGTTATCTGCAGGACCGGACTCCTTCGTTTTGCTCAGGTCTCTGATCAAACGTCAGCTTATCCGAGATCTCTCTTACTACCCTGTTAGAAGCCACTCCCCCCAAGCCATCCCTCCTTCCGTTCCCTCCCCAGGCTCTCTGTAGCCCAGCATCACTCTTTTCCTAGCTCAGTAATACCACTTGTTGGCATGTCCTAGATCCCCTTTTGCTCATTCTTTGTTTTTTTTTCCATTAGAGTAAACCCTTGAGGGTGAAGACTTTTAATTTTAAGTATCTGTTGTGTGTCTCTGTCTCTTCTCACTGATTGTAATGGTGGGTGGCGGGTGCAGGAGGCACTCAGTAGCTCCTTGCAGGATGAACAAAATATAAAGGGACAACCGAGAAGATAAAACCGGTCTCAAAAACTAGAGCAACATCTCCGTGGAGCAGGGAGGGACAGAAGTACAAAGTAGTGGCCACAGGACTAGGCCGTAGGTGGTCAGTAAGTACCTGGCAAGTGAGTGAGTGGATAAAATGGAGAAGTAGACGGACAAAGGCAGGCTCTAAAATAAGACAAGCATCTCATGGACCGGAAACGAAAGCAAAACACACTAGTATAAAAGCGTGACAGCCTGGGCAGGTAGATAGTACCTGATGAATGACAGGATTTTAACACGTGGAGAGGGCCGACTGGAGTAATGGGCGGGCTGGAAGGAAGAGCAGCGTCTCTGTGGACCAGACGGGGCCCGTGGGGGCCCCACAGAACAAAGAGCATGCAGTAGGCGCTCAGCGAGTGTCTGTGTGCTGACTCGGGCTCTTGTTTGCAGGTACTGCCCCACCTGCAAGCAGCACCAGCTGGCCACCAAGAAGCTGGACCTGTGGATGCTCCCTGAGACGCTCATCATCCACCTGAAGCGCTTTTCCTACACCAAGTTCTCCCGCGAGAAACTAGACACCCTTGTGGAGTTTCCTATCCGGTCTGGGCTGGGTCCAGAGCAGGGTGGTGTGGGGGTGGGGGTGGCGGGGGGAGGCAGGGAAGGGGCTTTCTGGGAGTAACCCTGTCCTCCCCCGCAGGGACCTGGACTTCTCCGAGTTTGTCATCAAGCCGCAGAACGAGTCGGCGCCAGAGCTGTACAAATACGATCTCATCGCAGTTTCCAACCATTACGGGGGCCTGCGTGACGGACACTGTATGTGCCGGGCTGTGGCAGGGCTGGCCCGGGGTCAGGGGGCAGGATATCCCGTGTGTGACAAAGCTGAGTGAGCGGGGGGGGGGGGGGGGGGGCGGGAACGTGGGAAGCTCTCGGGGGCAGGGCAGTAGGTGTGGACAGCACCCCTCTCTTGCAGACACGACATTTGCCTGCAACAAGGACAGTGGCCAGTGGCACTACTTCGACGACAACAGCGTCTCACCTGTGACTGAGAACCAGATTGAGGTGGGCGCTCCCCCCTCCCCTCGCCCCTCCTCCCGACCCCCACCCCGCAGCCAGCCGGTCCACACTGACTCCTGTCCTCTCGCTGCAGTCCAAGGCAGCCTACGTTCTCTTCTACCAACGCCAGGATGTGGCGCGTCGCCTGCAGCCCCAGCCCGGCTTAGCTGACCCCCCGGCATCCCCTGCCTGCGGTTCCCCACCCAACTCTGAGTTCATGGATGTAAACTGAGGGGCCCCGGCCCTGCCGCAGGGAAGGAAGCCATCTCCGCTCTCTTCCTTCCCACCGCCCCCCCCTTACCCGTGTTAGGCGCCCCGTGCCAGGCATCGCAGGCTTAGTCGTGGCTACTGTTCTCGTGCCGCTGTATTGCTCTCTCCCGGGGAAGCAGAGGTCGTGTCTCCTCCCGGCAGTGTGTTCCCTGCCTGTGTTTGCCCCTTAGAGCATTAACCTTCCCTTCTATTCTCTATTTATGGTTGTCCCCTTCCCTCTGTCCTCAACCTGGGCTGTTCTGAGGGGGTGGTGGTGGGGTGCACCTGAACACAGAGTGTATTTTCTTATTGAGACCTTGTACCTTCCGCTGTGTATATATAAAGTGCCAGTGTGTTCCTTGGCGGTGTGGTTTTTTCCGCAGGTAGTTCCCGAGCGCCGGTCGGATGCCTGTGTGCTCGCGTGTGCTTACCGAATGCCAGGTTGTGTGATGAATGCCGCGCCGAGTGCTTGTCGGGCGCCATTTCGGAGGTGTTTGTTAGCACCATCTGAACGCTGGACACGATTCTCAGCACTAACCGCGTGTCCAGGGTTTTCCTGAGCATTTTACACACTGACTCACAATCCTCACAACGGTCTCGTGTGCGAGTTGTCATCTCCGGTTTCAGATGGGTAAACTGAGGTACAGAGATCAAGTAATTGCCCAGGTTCTGTCAGATCAGCACACCCCGTTCGTTACACTGGTGTTGGGTCCCGGAGGGGGCGTTTGACCTCTCTGGACCCGAGACAGAAATCTTTCTGTGGACATGGCCTGCCCTACAGTGGATGTGGGAAACGTACCCCTGGAACAGACAGGCATCCCTGTGGGCAAATGTGTGGTTTCTGAACCAGACGACCTCCCAGACCCCCACCTGTGTCCTCAGAGGAGAACTGCGGAGGCGGCACCTGACCCAAACCAGCCAACCCGACAGGACAGATGTGCTGTGTCTCTGTTGTCCCTATACTTAGCCCCCCTGCACCCCCCCCCCACCAGGCAGGGTCCCTCCAGCCTCATCCCGGAGAAGAGGAAGATGGAACCCCTACCACAGAACGGGAACAGCATAGTGTGTATGGGTATAAGACACCATTTGAACACCGAGCATCTCCCAGCTGACCCTTCGTGTAGGCGCCAACCACCTCCTCTAAGAAACAGCTCCCATGGGAGCCGCTGCGGGGTGGAGCAGTGTGGACAGATGTGTGGGATGTGGATGTAAGCAAGCCCGCAGCCCCTCACACTGAGGAAGGGAATCTTGCACAGTGGCGGTTGGGGGACTGTTCCCACAGGAAGGCCCTCAACATCCCCCTGGCAAGCCCCACTCAGGGTCACTCAGCCCAGCATTAGCACCCGCAAACCTCCCAGTCACGCCATTGACCCGGGCAAGAAGGGAAGTAGTTGCTGCGAGGAACCCAGCTCAAACTGAAGTAGGCAAAGATAAATACTGTTTCAGGTAGGACCAGATCCAGGAACTCAAAAAAGCAGTCATTTAATCCTCATAAAGACCATATGGTTTGAACACTTGTTACCCCATTTTGCAGATGAGGAAGCAGGTGTAAAGAGCTGATTCAGAATGGGCTTTAAGTACAGAAAGACCTCATTACCCATGCATCATCAGTCCTGGACGAAGACCTCCTAAAGTGAACCCATTTAAAATAACTTCCCTGATTTAACCAAAAATGTCTTGAAATGACAACACGAGGGGCACCTGGGTGGCTCAGTCGGTTAAGCGGCTGCCTTCGGCCCAGGTCATGATTTCTGGGTCCTGGGATCGAGTCTCACATCTGGCTTGCTGCTCAGTAGGGAGTCTGCTTCTCTCTCTCCATCTGCCCCTCCCAACCGCTCATTCTCTCTCTCTCTCAAATAAAATCTTTTGAAAAAATGACAGCACACATAATCAGAAGAGAATCCTAAGAGTCAGAATCACATGGGCGCCTGGGTGGCTCAGTCGTTAAGCGTCTTCCTTCAGCTCAGGTCATGATCTCAGGGTCCTGGGATCGAGCCCCGCATCGGGCTCCTTGCTCAGCGGGGAGTCTGCTTCTCCCTCTCCCACTCCCCCAGCTTGTGTTTCCTCTCGCTGTGTCTCTCTCTCTGTCAAATAAACAAAATCTTAAAAAAAAGAAAAAAGTAGAAATGATAAGCCTGAGATAGGTAATAAAATTTAAGAAACCAATGGATAAGAGGCGCCTGGGTGGCTCAGTTAAGTGTCTGCTTTTTGCTCATGTCATGATCCCAGGGTCCTGGGATCGAGCCCCGAGTTGGGCTCCCTGCTCTGCGGGGAGCCTGCTTCTCCCTCTTCCTCTGCCCCTCCCCTTGCTTGTGCTCTCTCTCTGTCAAATAAGTAAATAAAAAAATCTTAAAAAAAAAAAAAACACGGGTACCTGGGTGGCTCAGTTGGTTAAGCAACTGCCTTCGGCTCAGGTCATGATCCTGGAGTCCCGGGATCGAGCCCCGCATCGGGCTCCCTGCTCGGCGGGGAGTCTGCTTTTCCTTCTGACCCTCCTCCCTCTCATGCTCTCTCTATCTCATTCTCTCTCTCAAATAAATAAATAAAATCTTTAAAAAAAAAAAAGAAAAAAACCACAATGGATGAGTTGAACAACACATTACACGTAGCCAAGGAGGAAATGGGTGAATTGGATATAGGTTAAAGCAGAGGCTGGCTCAGTTGGTAGAGCACGTGACTCTTGATCTCCGGGTTGTGAATTTAAGCACACGTTGGGCACAGAGCTTACTTAAAATAAGTAAATAAAATATATTATGGATAGAGGTTAAAGTGTACCAAGGAATGCATCTTCTAGACTTTAAGTTAGACTAATACTATATTTTGATAAACTAGGGCTAGCCAACTAAAGAATAGGAAAGGATATACATTTCAAACAAATGGAGGGAAACAGAATGATGAATAGATCAACCCAGAAGGGAAAATAGAGCAAGGTGGATGGATAGAGAGCACATACATGCGCATTTACAAAGTCAGCTCTGTCCCAAGGGAGGGAACTGGGAACCTGGCTGCACTTTGAGACCATGGCTGCCACCATGCCAGGGAGGGGGTCGGGTGAGCGTGGGTAAGAATACCTAAAACTTTCCTACGACTTTGAAGATGGCTTTCTCTTGGATGGATCTTGCTCCGTTGCTGTAAAACTCTGTTCTCCAGGGCGCTGACACGGTTTGTTCTGACAATTCGGCTTGGCATTTGTTTGTTTGTTGATGTTTCTGTTGGAGAGTGAGAGCTTGGAGCTTCCTAGTCTGCCATTTTGCTGATCCCACTCCCCTTGTGTATTATGTTTTAAGTGTGTTTCTTAACACACTTAGGTAGCATGTAGTTGGATCTTTAATCTGATCCAACAATATCTGTGTTGTAATTGGGGTGTTTAGATTATTCAGTTAATGTGATTATTGACATATTTACCTATAAGTTGAGTCTTTCATTTGGCTGTTGGTTTTCTATTTATCCTATTCCCTCTTCTCCTTTTCCCTTTTTCTGCTTTATTTTGGGTTAGGTATTTTTTTAATGATTCCACTTTAGCTCTTTTGTTGACTTATTAGCTCTAACTCTTGGTTTTATTTGCTGATTGCTTTGGGGTTTATAGTATACAACTTTTTTTTTTTAAAGATTTTATTTATTTGAGAGAGAGAGAATGAGAGAGAGCACATGAGAGGGGGGAGGGTCAGAGGGAGAAGCAGACTCCCCGCCGAGCAGGGAGCCCGATGCGGGACTCGATCCCGGGACTCCAGGATCATGACCTGAGCCGAAGGCAGTTGCTTAACCAACTGAGCCACCCAGGCGTCCTATAGTATACATCTTTAACTTCAAGTGACAGATACCACTTCACATATAGTATAAGAACTTTCTGAGAGCATGCTTCCATTTCTCCCTGCTTAGCCTTTAAGTTGTTGTCATCATGCATTTTACTTTTGCATTATAAACCCCATGATACATTGGTTTTTTTTTTCTTTAAATAGTCAATTGCTTTAAAGAGATTTAAGTAGCGCCCGGCTAGCTCAGTCGGTAGAGCATGAGACTCTTAAAGAGATTTAAGTAATAAGAAAAGGAATCCCATATATTTACCATGCCATACCGTGGTTACTACTTCCAGTGCTCTTCATTCCTTTGTCTAGGTCCTGATTGCCATCTGGTGTCACTTGCCTTCTGCCTGAAGGGCATCCTTTAACATCTCTAATAGTGTAGGTCTGCTGGTGATGAATTCTCTCAGTTTTGGAATGTCTGGAAATGTCTTTGTTTCACCTTATTTTTTTTAAAAGATATTTTCATGGGTATAGAATTCTAGGTACACAGTTTCTAGTTCTTTCAGTATGTTAAAGATGTTACTCCAGGGACACATGGGTGGCTCAGTCGGTTAAGTGGCTGCCTTAGGCTCGGATCATGGTCTCCGGATCCTGGGATTGAACCCCGCATCGGGCTCCCTGCTCAGCAGGGCGTCTGCTTATCCCTCTCCCTCTGCCTCCTCCCTCCTCTTCATGCTCTCTCTCTCTCTCAAATAAATAAATAAAATCTTTAAAACAATTTAAAAAATGATGATGTTACTCCACTGTCTTCTTGCTTGCATTGTTTTCCAATGAGAAATCTGCTGTCATCCTTATCCTTGTGCTTGTATACCTAGCATGTCCTTTTTGGCCCCTGGCTGCTTTGAATATTTTCTCTTTAGCGCCAGTGTTGAACAATTTGATTATGATAAGCCTTGGTGTAGTTTCTCCATGTTTCTTGTGTTTGGGTTTCTTTGAGATTCTTGGATCTCTGGATCTCTGGTATTCATCAAATTTGGAAACATTTTGGCCAGGATTTCTTCAATTTTTTTTTCTTTTTTCCTGAAGCTCCCCTCTCTCTTCTCCTTCACGGACTCCAGCTATTCATATATTAGGCTGCTTGAAGTTGTCCCACAGCTCACAGATGCACTTTTCATTTTTTAAATTCTTTATGTGTTTCATTTCCTTTTCTTTTTTATAGAATATGTATGTATGTATGTATGTATGTAGTATGTATGTATGTAATCTCCCCACCCAACGTAACGTGGGGCTCAAACTCCTGACCCCGGGATCAAGAGTTGCATGCTCCACCCACTGAGCCAGTCAGGAGCCCCTATGTGTTTCATTTTCAGTAGTTTCTATTGCTGTGCCTTCGAGTTGACTAATACTTTCTTCTGCAATGCCCAATGTGCTGTTAATCCCACTAGTGTATTTTTCAATTCTTCTTTATATCCTCAGTGTCTCTATTTAACTTTTGGAACATACAGCATACAGTCATGCTAATGTTAATAACTGTTAATGACCTCTGATAATTTATCAGGGTCAATTCTAAGTCGGTCTTGATTAATTGATGATTCTCCTTATTATGGGTTGTGTTTCCCTGCAAAGACATTTCTGGTAATCTTTGGTTGGATCCTAGACATTGTGAATTTTATCTTACTGGCTGCCGGATATTTTTGTCTTCCTCTAAATCTCCTGGGTCTTTGTTCTGTGATGCATCTAATTTTCTTAGAAACAGTTTGATCCTTTCAGGTCTTGCTTTTATGACTTGTTAGGCAGTTCCAAAGAAGTGTTTGTTCTGAGGCTAATTATTCCCCACAACTGAGTCCTCTAGCTCATGACCTGTGAATTATGAGTGTTTCCAGTCTTGCCAGTGAGATTAGCCTCTGTTCCCCACCCTGTGTGAAAGCTACGCATTTGTTCCCTATAACCCTTTCAGATGGCTCTGTCCCCAGTCTCGGGCAGTTTCCTCACACATGTGCCCTGACTGATACTCTGCTGACTATTTGAGGAGGACCCTCTGCAGATCTCCAGGGTCCTCTGTGCATTAATCTCCTCTCTGCTACTCTGCCCTATGGACTTTAGCCATCCTGGTTTCCATGGACTCTCTGCTCTGTCTCTTTGAGTTGAGGGGTCTGCTGGGCTCTGCCTGGGTGTCCCTCCCTACACCGCGGCCTGGACAATCCCTCTAGGCAGGAAGCTGAGGAATTCATAGGGCTCATCTCAATTGTTTCCTATCTCTCAGGGAACACTGTCCTTCATTTCCTGATGACCCTTATTTTGAAAACGATTGTTTCATGTGTTTTGTCTGGTTCTATTGTTGTTTCAGGCAGGAAGATAAGTCTTGTCCCTGTTGCTCCACTATGGCTGGAAGCAGAAGTACTTTTCCTCAACATTATTAAATTGACTTAGCTGTTTGTTTTCTCACTTCTTGAGATGAAAGCTTAGCCCATTAATTATTCCAACTTTTTGTCTCAATATATTTGTACTCTTAGGTACTAAAAGACAGAAATATGGATTGTAAAAACCTCACAGACACTGATTTGTTACTTTTAACACTGTTGGGTTCTTTAAATTCATTGAGTAAAAAAAAGTGATACATTTGTGAAATGCTTATAGTTTTTTTGTGCTGTTATAATCCTTGTCTTGAAAAAAGTTTCCTTAACAACTGGACAAAAATGGATATAAACATGAGTATCTATATTTTATTTTTTAATACAGAGGTTTTTTAAAGATTTTATTTATTTGAGAGAGAGAGCATGAGCAGTAGGAGGGGCAGAGGGAGAAGCAGATCCCCGCTGAGCAGGGAGCCCAACACAGGACTCAATCCCAGAACCCTGGGACCATGACTTGAGCTGAAGGCAGACACTTAACTGACTGAGCCACCCAGGTGCCCCAAGTATCTATACTTTAAAAACATTTTCGGGCGTCTGGGTGGTTCAGGTGGTTAAGCGCCTGCCTTCGGCTCAGGTCATGATCCCCAGGTCCTGGGATCAAGCCCCACATGGGGCTCCCTGCTCAGTGGGGAGTCTGCTTCTCCCTATCCCTCGGCCACTCCCCCTGCTTGTGATCTTTCTCTCTCTCTCTCTCAAATAAATAAATAAAATCTTTGAAAACATTTTCTTATACGACCTTCTAAAATTGTACGTTCTTGGGCGCCTGGGTGGCTCAGTTGGTTAAGCAACTGCCTTCGGCTCAGGTCATGATCCTGGAGTCCCTGGATCGAGTCCTGCATCAGGCTCCCTGCTCGGCAGGGAGCCTGCTTCTGCCTCTGACCCTCCCCCCTCCCATGTGCTCTCTCTCTCTCATTCTCTCTGTCTCAAATAAATAAATAAAATCTTTAAAAATAATAATAATAAAAAAATCAAAAAAAATTGTACGTTCTTTCAGTGCAGTAAGGAGAGAGGAGAGAAAGCAATCTGGAAGTTAAAAAGAAATATGGAAGGCAGAAGAAAGCAAGAAAGGGGAACAGAAAAGTAGAACAAATGAATAGTGCATGGATAAGGTTTACAGTTACAGTTTCCAGAGAATGTGATGCACAGCTGGTCATGGTCCACATGCATTTGCCAGCCACCCATTGAGTGGGTCACTGCCTATGTTAGCTACTCTATGAAATGGTAAAAGCACCACAGAAGAAAACTTAATTGTGAATATAGGTTTTTGGTGTTAGGAATGAACAATGTCTGAAGACAGGGCTTCAAGGGACCATCCTTCCCCCCCCCCCCAAACTGCCATGGAAGATCCATGTCCCAATCTCTGAGCAGCTCTGGAATCTTGATTCTTTCCATTCTAGATCCTAACAAAATTTCGGTTTGGGTTTGCTCCAGCAGTTATACTCACCGAGGGGCTTCTCTCCTTCTCTCCTTCCTCCCTCCCTCCCTCAGTCAGTAGGTTTTTCTGTGCCCAGTTGGAAATGGGGGAGGGGTAGAGAGGATCTTTCCTCTTTCCAAAAGGAGACTGTGCTGAAAGCAGCAGATTTTGTATCCATTTGGAAACATTCCTGCCTCTTCCCAAGCTCCTGCCCTTGGCTTTCAGCCAGCCCCCCCCTTTTTTTTGTGACATATGAAGAGGGCTATGACTCAGTGAAGGTAAAATATGTGTTTCAAAATACATTTCAAAATACAATCTGTTTTTGAACCCATTCTGGAAACAAAAATAATGATTATTAAAAACCGTCCTGCTCTGTCTTAAATACAATAATACAAATGGGACTTCAGGAATTCCAGATATATTCTCACTTGCCCCTCGTGATAACACTATGGAATGTGGTGTTATTGTTGCCATGTTAACAGATGATGGAGCGGAGCGGCTGCTGCTGAGGTTCCGCAGTCTGCCCTTGCCCAAGGTCATGTAACAAACAAGTAGTATCTTTTAGCTAGGTATTCTGTCCGAAGCCCCACTCTTTCTACTGCTCTATTCCTTCTAACATGTGCTAAAGAGCAATTTTATTTGTTTGAAGAAAAAGAAAATCCTTTCAGTCCTCCTACTGATTTTGATCATGTGTAAGCTTTAAAAAAAAAAGGAACTGCAGTTGTATAATTTGAAGGAGTAAGCCATGTTGGTAGGGCCGACTGTTTACACATTAGTTCATTATTTTAGATTATCTCATTCCTTAGTTTTATTCCTTTGCACCCTGCCACGGTGGGATTAATGCCATTCTAGCTTGTGAAAGGCTCTTCATCATAGGATGGTCAAGGGAGGGGCATCTCTGGGATTGCTACTCTCTTAGTGGTTCTGGCATGAGGTTTGAAAATTGACAGTTTATTATTTTTTAAAGATTTTATTTATTTGTCAGAGAGAGAGAGCACAAGCAGGGGGAGCGGCAGGCAGAAGTAGATTCCGGACTCGATCCCAGGACCCCGGGATCATGACCTGAGCCAAAGGCAGACGCTTAACCCACTGAGCCACCCAGGCATCCTAAAAATCAGCGGTTTAAAAAAGCCAGTCTTCTCTTGGAATTTTGCACACACACCGCCCCCCCCCCCCAATTTCAGCTATTTGTGTAGCTCTTTGTTTTAACCCAGGATCAAAAGAGGACGTGGTTATTTTGTTGTCCATGCAGAAGCAACATCATTTACGCTGACTGCTACAATGTAATTCCTCCATGTCTCCATCCCTATCTTTGGCGTGTTTTGTGAACTCCCATAATGGAACAGCACAGGGCTTCTTCTCTGTTTTTACAGGACGCAGAAATACTGGAAACTTCAGATTGTGCTGTTGTATTCAGCTGAAGTGATCTTTTTTTTTAAATTATTTATTTATTTACGTCATATCTGCGCCCAGCGTGGGGCTTGAACTCACAACCCAAGATCAAGAGTCACGTGCTCTTCCCACTGAGCCAGCCAGCCGCCCCTCAGCCAAAGTAATCTTATTTACAAGACAACAAGTTAAAGAAATAAAGGTTATCGGGTGCCTGGGTGACTCAGTCGTTAAGCGTCTGCCTTCGGCTCAGGTCATGATCCCAGGGTCCTGGGATCCAGTCCCGCATCGGGCTCCCTGCTCAGTGGAGAGTCTGCTTCTCCCTCTGCCCCTTCCCCCTGCTTGTGCTTGCTCTCTCTCTCTCTCTCTCAAATAAATAAATAAAATCTTAAAAAAACAACTCAGAAGAAAACCAACAGAAATTGTTTTGTTGGCAGTAGGTCAGGGAACTACCCCACAGAGTTAGACACATCAAGTAGGTGATTTTTATTGGGTTTACTGAATTAAATCAATGATGAGGAAATGTATTAGGTGCATGTACTACTTGTTGACTACATCTGAAGCCCTAAATCTCTGAGCCATGAGTTGTGAGTCTGCAGGGAAAGTGAATGCTGAACCCACAGCAGGTGTATGTTCTCCTGAAATCTTTATGTTTTTTTAGTTATTTTTATTTTTTTCCGGTTTTACTGAGATATAATTGTCATATAACATTGTATTAGTTTTCAGCTTCTGATACGATAATATGATTTATGTATACTGTGAAACGATCACCACAGTACATTTAGTGAACACCCATCACCTCACACACCAAGATCTTTTTGGAGAAAGAACAGACATCTTAAAAAAAATTTTTTTTTAAAGAGGAAAAATAACCACGTTTATTTATCCTGTAGCTTGGGTAACCTCACATTTGCTGAGAATAGCCGTTCATATTTCTGGGCTGCTACGTGGGGCCTTCCCCATATTTTTTTTAAATTTTATTTTATTATGTTATGTTAGTCACCATATAGTATGTCATTAGTTTTTGATGTAGTGTTCCATGATTCATTGTTTTCGTATAACACCCAGTGCTCCATGCAGAACGTGCCCTCCTCAATACCCATCACCGGGCTAACCCATCCCCCCACCCCCAGCCCTCTAGAACCCTCAGTTTGTTTCTCAGAGTCCATAGTCTCTCATGGTTCATCTCTCCCTCCAATCCACCCCCCTTCATTTTTCCCTTCCTTCTCCTAATGTCCACCATGCTATTCCTTATGTTCCACAAATAAGTGAAACCATATGATAATTGACTTTCTCTGCTTGACTTATTTCACTTAGCATAATCTCCTCCAGTCCCATCCATGTTGATGTAAAAGTTGGGTATTCATCCTTTCTGATGGCTGAGTCATATTCCATTGTATATATGGACCACATCGTCTTTATCCATTCATCTGCTGAAGGGCATCTCGGCTCTTTCCACAGTTTGGCTATTGCGGACATGGCTGCTATGAACATTGGGGTGCAGATGGCCTTTCTTTTCACTACATCTGTGTCTTTGGGGTAAATACCCAGTAGTGCAATTGCTGGGTCATAGGGGTAACTCTATTTTTAATTTTCTGAGGCACCTCCACACTGTTTTCCAAAGTAGCTGTACCAACTTGCATTCCCACCAGCAGTGTAAAAGGGTTCCCCTTTCTCCACAACCTCTCCAACATTTGTTGTTTCTTGCCTGGTCAATTTTTGCCATTCTAACTGGTGTAAGGTGATATCTCAGTGTGGTTTTGATTTAAATTTCCCTGATGGCTAATGATGATTTTTCATTTTATTGGAATGCTGTGATGTTTCTTATTTTTTCCATTGTATCCTAACACCCCTCCTTATCTCCTCACCCGCGTTTCCTCCAACAGTTTCCTAAGGTAGAATTTTTGGGAAACCTGTGTTTTTTTAAAGTTGCAATATTTTTTTAAAGATTTTATTTATTTATTTGACAGAGAGAGAGAGAGGGAACACAAGCAGGGGGAGTGGGAGAGGGAGAAGCAGGCTTCCCGCTGAGCAGGGAGCCCGATGCGGGGCTCGATCCCAGGACCCCGGGATCATGACCTGAGCTGAAGGCAGACGCTTAACAAACGACTGAGCCACCCAGGTGCCCGAAAAAGTTGGAATTTTTAAAAGAGATTTTATTTATTTATTTGAGAGAGAGAGAATGCACGAGCAGGGGGAGCAGCAGAGGGAGAAGGAGAAGCAGACTCCCTGCTGAGCACGGAGCCCAACGACGCAAGGCTCGATCCCAGGACCCTGAGATCATGATCTGAGCCCAAGACAGACGCTTAACTGAGTCACCCAGGCGCCCCTAAAGTTGGAATTTTATGAGGTCAGCCCCTTCTGTGATAAGCATTCCCAAGAAATCAGGAGTTAGGTCTCTATCTTGGAAGTACAATTTTTAAAACTGCAGCAGTCACTTATTGATTTCACTGAAAGTATAACATCAACAAGTGATGTTTGCACTTTTAAAGCATTATTAGATGGTAAAGCATGAGACAAAGGAATAATTCCCATTTCAGAGCTCAGTAATGTCCTCAAAAGGGTGCTTTATTTATGATAGACCTCATTCTCCAATGCCACAGGGCGCCTCCTTTGTCAGAAGGTAGCATTTTCCAGAGGTCTCCACCATGCCATCGTACTCTAGGTCTAGTTAGAAAGCGGCTCAGGTCATGGTCCCAGGGTCCTGGGATCGAGCCCTGAGTCAGGCTCCCTGCTGGGCGGGAAGCCTGCTTCTCCCTCTCCCGCTCCCCCTGCTTGTGTTCCTTCTCTCGCTGTGTCTCTCTCTGTCAAATAAATAAATAAAATCTTAAAAAAAAAAAAGAGCACAGATGAAAGAACAATGTAACCTAAATTTTGTAAGAATGTGTCACTTGACAGTGCTCAGCCTCTGTGTGTGTGTGTGTGTGTGTGTGTATTCTAGGAGGAACATAGTTATGGTGGATGCATTCCCGAGCAGTGATAAACAGTGAAACTGGGAACAATATAGCCAACTGTCTCTATGGCAACCTCCACTGGCCATGTGTATGCATATTTTACTCATTCTGTAATGCGTATTTTAAAATATATATGATTTTATGCTCATGATCATGCATTCGTGATCATCAGTTACTTGTGACCCCAGTGATTATTAGTTTTTGTTTCTGCTCTGGAATCATAAGAGCTGTGGAGGAGGTGGGTGGAGGAGAGGCAGGGAGAGAGATGATTCATTTTAACCTTTTTGGGAACCAACAGGTGATGACTTCAGGGGGAAAAAAAATGATTTTAGTATCTACTTCCCCCAACCAATCACCCCCACAAAACCTTTCCCAGTGATGTAATGCCTTTCTGCATTGACCCTATCCTTCAGCCATGGTAGCCAGACTGGGGCTACTTTTCTTTTCTTTCTTTCTTTCTTTCTTTCTTTTTTTTTAGTTAAAGATTTATTTATTTCTTTATTTGAGAGAGAGAGAAAGCCAGAGCCAGAGCGTGAGCGGATGGGGTGGGGGGAGAGGGAGAGGGAGAAGCAGGCTTCTTGCCAAGCAGGACCCTGGGATCATGACCTGAGCCAAAGGCAGGGCGCCGAACCCTCCAGGCGCCCCTGGGGCTACTTTTGGAGTGATGCCTAGGCTTGAGAACACTTTGCATTTAAGTGAGTCTGGGGGAATCTTTTCAGCTGAGCTGCTCAGTTGTCTTATGTTTATTGGAGACAATTCTCTGAGGTCTTCATTTGGTAAAGTCTCCTGGGGAGAATTTAAGAACTGCTACAGACCATCTTCGTCACCCTCATTAAACCAGACAGCTGAACAAACCGTCACATTGGGAACCTGAGCTCATAAGTAAGACGGCCAGCTTATATTCAGGCCACGACTTCATCAAGGCACATGGAGTTGGTAAGTCATTTCTCTCCATGGCCTTCCAGTAGCTTTCACGGTGTTCTTAGAAATGTACCAAGTGTCCCTGATGAATTTACCTGCTTCACTGTCATCCCCCACGTGAGGTGTGAAAATGCATATTATCAGAAGGACCCACAGAGAGCAGGAGTCCCTCTGTGATCCGTGTTGGCCTAAGGAAGCATGCTTTTATTTTGTTTGAGCGTTGCTGAGGACCAAGGGTTGAATTGACAGTTGAGTGGCCTGATTTGTCACAGGAAGTGGTGATTTCTGAAGCCTCTTTTTTTTTTAAAGATTTTATTTATTTATTTGAAAGAGAGAGAGAGTGTGGGGGAGGAGGAGCAGAGGGAGAGGGAGAGAGACAAGCAGACGCCCTGCTG
Source organism: Mirounga angustirostris (assembly GCF_029215605.1). Taxonomy (NCBI): domain Eukaryota; kingdom Metazoa; phylum Chordata; class Mammalia; order Carnivora; family Phocidae; genus Mirounga; species Mirounga angustirostris. The sequence continues at coordinate 40,973,549 of NW_026991719.1, forward strand.
AGCACAGAGCCCAATGACGATGTGGGGCTCGATCCCAGGACACTGAGATCATGATCTGAGCCGAAACCAAGAGTCCAACGCTCAACCGAGTGCGCCACCCAGGTGCCCCTGAAGCCTCTTTTCTTATAACACCTAAACAACAATGCAGAAATGCCAATTAGTGTCTCTCTAAATATATTTTGGAAAAAAAATAATGCTTGGGACTTGAATGCCCCATCACAGATTTCTTCTCATCAAGAAACCCTAGGCTTTCCCATTTTAAACCTCCATGTTTCCCATAGCAGGACAACCGGTCTTCATTGGTCTCAAAGGCTAGCAGAGCTTTTCCTCGCAGAGAGTTATGGCTTCGAAAGCCTTCTAAAGCAATGACATATTCAGAACTCTTGCTTATGGCTCGAAGGTTCCAGCAAATCTCTCTGCCATCTGCCTGCCTGCTTTTTCTGTCCCTCCTGAAATTCCGACTTCATGCCCATGGTCAGAGCCATTCCTGTGGCTATTTAAATTTGTTTCCTGCTTTTCTATCCTTTTTCTGGTTTTCATGCTGCTGTCAGTTTCTTATTCACAGAAATTCTCTCTCTCTCTCTTTTTTAAGATTTTATTTATTTGATAGAGACACACAGCGAGAGAGGGAACACAAGCAGAGGGAGTGGGAGAGGGAGAAGCAGGCTCCCCGCTGAGCAGGGAACCCGATGCGGGGCTCGATCCCGGGACCCTGGGATCATGACCTGAGCCGAAGGCAGACACTTAACCGACTGAGCCACGAAGGGCCCCGAAATTCTCTCTTTTTTTAAAAAATGATTTATTTGGGAGGGGGCAGGGAGGAACAGAGAGGGAGGGAGAGGGACGCACGCATGGCTTGATCCCACGACCCTGAGATCATGACAGGAGCCCAAACCAAGAGTCTGAGGCTTAACTGACTGAGCCACCCAGGGGCCCCTCACAGTAATTCTCTTAGTGAGAATCATAAGAGGTTTCGATTCTCAAGACATAGAACCCGATTTTCCTGATTGTTCTGACATTTTTTCCTTGTCCTTGTTATTGTACTTAGACCCAGAGAAGTAACATTTTCTTCTGCATTGGTAAAAATGTCTACTTTTCCTCCCAAAGATCTTTCAGCACCGTTGGCTATTTGTACCACGCATTTCTTTCCTTAGTCCTTGAAAATAATTTTCAGCTTGCTTTTGTTCTGCTATATTGTTATTCCCCACGACTTTTTGCTACTAGTCCAGTTGCTACTCTTATAAAGGCCACAGTGATTAAAAAGCAAACAAGCAAAGCTCTCATTTTATCACCCCCAAAGTCCTAATGCGTCCGACAAAGATTGCGGAATGGCCAGGGACCTGTTTGTGCTGCAGAAAGGATATCTTTGTTTCTTAGCAGGCACCTACAGCTCAACGGGACCGTGAGCCGCTTTCTCCCTTGTGAAATGAAGTTGAAACGATCTTCATCAGATTCAGCGGCAAATTTTTTGCATTCCAATTCTTGGAAAAACTAATAATCCGGGTGTGGTATGGAGGGTAGCGTTTCATTAATCAGATTAGTAAGCTGCTGGATCCCAGTATTCTCCGCTTTACCTAACAGAAGAGCTTTCTGTAGAATTCTGCTAGACCCAAACAGGCTTTTCCTCTGAGTCCTAGTGATAAAGTGGTCTCACTATGTGAATCGCAGAATTCTTTTCTTCCAGAAAAAAGGTGAAAGATGAGTTGGAGGATTTTTGTGAACATACTCTGTTTCTTTTTTTTAATTTTTATTTTTTTAAAGATTTTACTTACTTATTTGAGAGAGAGAGCACAAGCAGGGGGAGGGGGGCAGAAGGAGAGAGGGAAGCAGACTCTGAGCTGAGCAGGGAGCCCGACACCGGGCCCGATCCCAGATCCCAGGACCCTGGGATCAAGATCTGAGTGGAAGGCAGACCCTTAATGACTGAGCCACCCAGGCACGCCTTATACTGTTTTGCTCCTTAATGACTATTTCGCCTTATAGGTGGACCAACTCAGCTGTCACCTCTGAGAGGTGGCCAGAGAAGGGAGGCAGGGGGCCAGCTGTTGGGTTACAGCCCTCATTTGCTAGGCTTTGAGCAAATAGGCAGTGAATATAATTTATGGAATGGGTGTTAAAGTATAGTTGCAACCTTTTTATAAATTTTAAGATTGGCTCTTTGAACGTTTGGATTTTACAGAGTACATTAAAATGGTTTGCTTTACAAGATGGACCTATTTTAAACTCTGTGGAATAAATATCCACCCCCCCACCCAATTTTTGACACTAAAGGGCAATATTTTGAATTGAAATGTCCCATAATGCCACCACCCCCTTTTAAAAAAGATTTACTTATTCATTTGAGAGAGAGAGAGAGAACATGAGCTGGGAGGGTGGGGTAAGGGGAGAGAGAGAAGGGAAGCAGACTCCTTGCTGAGCGGGGAGCCCGCCCCAGGGCTTGAGATCTCATGACTCTGAGATCACGAGCTGAGCCGAAACCAAGAGTCGGTTGCTTAACTGACTGAGCCACCCAGGCGCCCCTAATGCCCCTCGTTTTTAAAAAAAAAAAAAACTCACCCATAACAGTGCATAATTATGTCCCAATGGAAATGTGTTCAGCATAAATCCTTCCTTTGACACATTTATGTTGTGTGAACACTGTGGAATATATCAATTTCCGTTCCCATTACCATATGTTTTTCCTATCATTTATGGTTTTTCCAGTTACCACGCACACAACATAGTAGAAACCACTCGAGCCCTGGACCAGCGAAGAACTGGTTTGAGTCCCGCTTACTAATCAAGTGGTGCTCAAAACACCATGGCAAAGGGTCACAGAAGTCCATTCTCTGAAGCTGGTATATGATATATTAATTTAAAGCCTAATTTTCCGAGTGACTGCTCCTCAATTCACTCTGCCAAAAAGATTTTTTTGTTAAAGATTTTATTTTTTCAAGTAATCTCTACACCCAACGTGGGGCTCGAATTTATAACCCCAAGATCATGAGTCACATGCTCTACCCACTGAGCCAGCCAGGCGCCCCTCTGTCATAAAGATTTTAGCTGTAAATGGAAGAAAAAAAGAAATCCGGAGACTCTGATATTTTCTTCATAATTTCCAGAGCTTTAAAATGTACGGTATAGGGTGCCTGGGTGGCTCAGATGGTTAAGCGTCTGCCTTCGGCTCAGGTCATGATCCCAGTGTCCTGGGATCGAGTCCCACATCGGGCTCCCTGCTCCTTGGGAGCCTGCTTCTCCCTCTGCCTCTCTCTCTCTCTCTCTCCGTCTCTCATGAATAAATAAATAAAATCTTAAAAAAATAATAAATAAATAAAATAAAATAAAATGTACGGTATATATAAAAACTAGATACTTGGATTTCATATTCTATGTGTTACATATGACGCAGGTGACATACATCTGTGACGCATACACATAAAACACATACACATATAAGATGGTGTGCAGTGCTGATTTCAGTCATTCATGTGCGACCATCACTACTTTTGTCATATCCATATACCACATGAACATTATTTATTCCCTATGTTGCTTTACACGGATGCACATTTTGGGGCGCCTGGGTGGCTCAGTCATTAAGCGTCTGCCTTCAGCTCAGGTCATGATCCCAGGGTCCTGGGATCGAGCCCCGCATCGGGTTCCCTGCTCTGTGGGGAGCCTGCTTCTCCCTCCCCCTCTGCCCCCCAGCTCCTGCTCTCTCTTTCAAATAAACAAAATATTTTTTAAAAAACCTGTTGCACATTTTTAACATACTTTATTTTTTTCTTTAAGTAAGCTCTACTCTCAGTGGGGGGCCTGAACTCAACCCCCCCCGCCCCCCCATCAAAAGTCACATTCATCACCGACTGAGCCGGCCAGGCATCCCTCAACTGATGCATATTTTGAAGGTTAAATAAAATGACGCTCAGTACTAAGTGCAGGGTGCTGTTATCACTGGTGGTAACTATGGATGCAGCTCTAAATAACAGTGAATCACGGGTGAGAGAGCTGCTGCCTTCCCTAGGCTCCTTCAGCATCTGTGGCTATGGCAGGTAGAAAGTCTCCTTTTGGAACTTGTGACAACGGAAAGGCAGGCCTCCGGCCCAGAGTCTCCACCAAACAGTAGGATTTAGCTACGATTCAGTAAGACTGTTTTGTTTTCATTGTACTGACTCCCAGTATATAAAGGGGAAAAAAAGCAGTAACTTAGAAACCAAAGTTTTGTGATCACATACACATTCTCCTTCCAGATCATAGATTGTCAAACAAAGTTCATCTTATTTAGGAAGATGCCAGTGAACATGTTAGAATGGACGCGTTGCTACTCTTTCATTGAATCAAAGCAATTCACAATTATTGCAGAGATTTTTCAAATAGCCACACTGAAACTCAGAAAAGAAATAGGAATGCCAGAGGAAGAAACCAGATCTTTCAAGTAGTTTGCTTCTTTCTCAACTATCTGAGACTATGTTATATAACTAACTGTGAGTTGCTATGCAGATGACCTTGAACAACAGGGGTATGAACTGTGCAGGCCCACGATATACACGAATTTGTTTTTATAAATACGGTAGGGTGCTGGAAATGTATTTTCACTTCCTTGTAACTGTTTTTTTCTTATAAGTTTCTGAATAAACTTTTCTTTTCTCTAGCTTACTGGATCGTAAGAATGAGGCATATCGGGGCGCCTGGGTGGCTCAATCGGTTAAGCATCTGCCTTCTGCTCAGGTCAAGATCCCAGGGTCCTGGGATCGAGCCCTGCATCAGGTTCCCTGCACAGCGGGAAGCCTGCTTCTCCCTCTCCCGCTCCCGCTGCTTGTGTTTCCTCTCTCGCTGTCTCTCTCTTTGTCAAATAAATAAATAAAATCTTTAAAAAAAGAACGCAGCATATAACTGATAGAACATAAAAAAGAAATATGTTTTCATTAACTGTTCTCAGTAAGACTTCTGGTCAACAGTAGGCTATTCCTGGGGCGCCTCGGTGGCTCAGATGGTTAAGCGTCTGCCTTTGGCTCAGGTCATGATCCTGGGGTCCTGGGATCGAGCCCCACATTGGGCTCCTGGCTCAGCGAGGAGCCTGCTTCTCCCTCTGCCTCTGCCTCTCTCCCTGCTCATGCTTTCTCTCTCTCTCTCTGTATCTCTGTGTCTCAAATGAATAAATAAAATCTTTTTAAAAAAAAACAAAAAACAGTAGGCTATTCCTAGTTAAGTTTCTAGGAAGCCAAAAGTTACACGTTGATTTTTGACTGCATGGGGTGGGGATCAGCCCCTGTAACCTCCGCTTTGTTCAAGGGTCAACTACACAGCTACGGTGCAATTCTAAGTTTGATTAATGCATTTGATCAAAAACTGCAAATAAAATAAGCTTTTGGTGCTCTTGCTAATCACCTTCCCGCAAGCCCAAATATACATCTCCAAATGCAACAGGTTGGGGGGGGGCGGTGACAGCCTCAGAACCAAGATCGGGAGCGAGAGGGCAGCCAGGCACAAATGAGAAGTCCTTCCAAACGCAGGAACACCAGCGAGCAGGCGGCTGGCGCCCTTCATGTCTGAGTGCTGCGAGAGGACTGGCTTGCACACCGGCCGTTGCACGAGAGGACTGGCTTGCACACTGGCCGTTGCACAACAGCACCCAGCGGGGCTACGCGTTAGCATTGGTGACATCACCCGAGCATGCCAAGTAGTGTCATTTGTCACGCAGGCATTTTCCGTAAGAGTGAAAGTGTTCATGTCTGTGCCTGCTTTGTCTAATGTAACGCTATAGCGTTTTAAGAAAGTGTAATTTTAAAAAAAATTGTAATTCCAGTATAATTAACATACGGTGTTACATTGGTTTCAGGTGTACAGTCTGGTGATTCAACACTTCCATGTATTACTCAGCGCTCGCAGGCCCGAGAGATGAACTCTTAATCCCATCCCCTATTTCACCCGTTCACCCCGCCCCCGACCTCCCCTCTGGCAACCCCCAGTTTGTTCTCTATATCTTAAGAGTTAGGCTTTAACTTTTCGAAGGGGGGAAAGAATCACCAACTGAAGAGCGAGCACATACTCCTTGTTGTCATTGTTGCTGTTTGCTGCTTGTGTAAAGGCTGTAGGTGCAAGAAAGGGACATGGTCCATCCCAACTCCACGCCAGGGGGGGTGGGGTGGTTTGGGACAAGGCACCTTACAGGTCGGTGGCCCCGTTTCTGGCCTGTAAGACGGGTACAGAAATCCATGCCCATGTGATTGAGGCTTTTGGTCTAACTAACCTCCAGATCTCCTTTTCACTGTCGACACGTCTGTGATCTGTGTTGTTACATTACACGGATGAACTAATTTCTTTTCCATGGGGCTTTTCTTCTAGAAAAATGGCAGTGAGGGTTTCCTGTCTTGCCTTTGAGGATCTCTTAAGCAGCATCGAAGCTTCCAGGGGGCTCGCAAGGGCTAACGTGCAGCACACTTGTCCGGGGCAGTGTGACTCCGGGCGCTGACGTGGACAATTGGAAGATAAGGTGACACTGGGAAGGTGGTTCATCAAAATGCCAAAGTGAGAGGAAGCGTATCCTCCCCCGTGTTTCAGCACATTTGTGTCACTCAGGAAAAACAGTTCTTTAGCGACAGTGTGGTGGCCGCTGCTAGGCTAGCTTGTCACATGTCCCCAGATTGAGCCAAGAAAGAGACAACGAGCCCACATCCATTCACTTTATTGCCTACAGAGACAGCAAAAGTAAGGCCAGTGTGGTGATGGCTGCCACGTCCCTAGTCCCCCCGGGTGACCCTGAACCAGAGCAGCACAGATGACTGGCAGCAAAGACGCTGAGTCGCTCTGTTAGAGAAGAGCCAACTCTAAACAGGAGTCGCTCTGTTTCCAGAACTACACGACTCCGGTCAGTTTTGGAGACTTACACAGAAGCCTGCAGCTGGACCCCCCGTGCGGTCAAGGTGGGAAGTCCCAGCAGCACCCGAGCCAGGGACGCGAGGGACACTCCTCACCAGGCTCCTCACCAGGCTGCCCGTCCTGCCATGTCCCAGAGAAGACCGTGGGACCCTCCACCAAGACTCACGTGGGACTTCGCTCAAGCCTGTGCCCTTTGCGGTCCACGCGAGGCTGTGCCCCGCCCCATCTTTCACGTGATCTAAGAATTCTTTTTAGAAGCCCAGGGCACCCCATCAGATGCCCCGAGGAACTGTACCGAGACGGGCTTGGAAGAAAGCCTTTCTATTTGTCTTGAGTGCAATCAGATGGGAGTGACCATGGCTATGACTGCCAGTAGAATGACCAGCCCTGGTCTGATCCCAGACAGACCACAGCCAGGCTCCTGGTCCAGAGGCAAGCCCCCTAAATATGTCCTGAGTCCAGGTGTAGCAAGAGCTGTTGGCAACCGCACGCAGCCCCCCTTGGGGTGGCCAGTAGGAAGTCCGGGGCCGTGGGATTGTCCGTCCCCAGTCACGCCAGGGAGTTGAGACTGGTTTGTGTGTGGCAGGCAAAGACCACAGAAATGGTACCCTAGGGGCGTCTGGGTGGCTCAGATGGTTAAGCATCTGCCTTTGGCTCAGGACATGATCCCAGGGGCCTGGGATTGAGCCCCACGTCGGGCTCCTGGCTCAATGGGGAGTCTGCTTCTCCCTCTGCCTCCGCCGCACCCCCCCCCCACAATCATGCTCTCTCTCTCTAATGAATAAATAAAAATCTTAAAAAAAAAAAAAGAAGTGGTACCCTATTGGGGCCGAAACTGTAGCAGGCTGGAATCATTTATTACACTTATGATAACTGGAATAAACCAGTTTTGCATCCCTTATCCAGACCAACCCTTTGAGCCGGCTCAAGTGTTTGCGCAGAGAACAATTAGGCTGCCCCGGCCGGCACAGCCCCCCGCCTCGGCCTGCTCACGGGGAGCTGGCTTCGGTTAGCAGGTTTGTAGGCAACTGAGGAGCAGCGTTTTGTTGACTTGGGGTCTAGAAAAGGTTTCCACAGCTTTCTGAGATGACAGGACAAGCCAGGCGTCCTGCAGGCAAGAGGAAAGCAAACCCTAGTGGTTTCCCCCCAACCCCTCACTGCACCAAATCCCCTAGGCCTGATGGGTTCCTTCCCCACCAGCCCAAGATGTCACTGTCCTTTGGGGGCCACATGATGGGTATGCCCAGTCTCTGAAGCACCCAGGCCTTGTCATCTCCCCATATTTGCCCCACCCGTGTGTGTGGTTGCTCCAGGACCAACTTAGAAGTCATCCCCTCATACCTACTGCCATTGTCATCGGTCTCTAACCATCCAGCCCTGCTGGCTAATGGGATGGGAAGAGAAACACCAGGTTAGCCTCTCCCCCTCCCTTCTCTTCTCCACCACTCCCGAGGTCCAGTTGCCCGGCTTCCTGCTGGCAGGCGTGGGAGGGGAAGAGATAAGGTGAAAAGGATGGCTCGTGTGATCAGGGTCTCTTACAGCCAGTCTGGGCCTCCTCCTCTTGCCCCCAAGTTTATAATTAAACATTTTCTTCAAACGGGAGGTTCTCTGGGGGCACCTGGGTGGCTCAGTTGGTTAAGCGTCTGCCTTCGGCTCAGGTCATGGTCCCAGGGTCCCGGGATCGAGCCCCGCATCGGGGTCCCTGCTCAGCAGGGTAGTCTCCTTCTCTCTGCCTCTGCTTCTGCTCTCTCTCTCTCTCTCTAATAAATACAATCTTAAAAAAAAAAAACAGAAAAAAACAAACGGGATGTTCTCTGGCGGAGAATTGCCACGTCTCGAGCCCACACTGCCTGTTTAAAATGTGTGCTCCCCGACGAGCGGCGCCTTGGTGACTCAGTTACCTTTCATTTTCTCTTTTACGAATCCATTTTATGTTTTAATGGCATTCCTATCGGCTGGGGGGGGGGGGGGGTGACCCAGGGCAGGGAATGTGCAGCCATCGGCCCTCTGCCTGGCCATCTTTGCTGAAAGGTGGCACCATTTGGTGCGATCGGATGTGTTTGGGGAATTCCAAATGCAGCTCCACCCAGTTAGGAGTCCTTGGATCCAAGGCCTCACCTGCTGCGCAGGCAGGAGCCGCAGTGCCCAGCCCGAAGAGGCACCTGCTGCAGTCCATGCCCCCACCCTCGAGAGCCGGGGAGGGCACTTGCCTAGAGGGCGATGTGCCCTGAAGCTCTCTCCGTCACCCTACCGTGTGACTGGCAGTCTCAGCACATTTGCCGGGTCTCCTTGCTTTCTCGTGCCGCCGTCACTAGGCCTTGTTCTGGGCCCTAGTCCGGAATCGTGGCTGGCTTATGCTCTGCGGCTGGGGTCCGGTTGTCCATGGTCCTGACCCAGGCGGTGCAGGGCTCACTAGCCTGTTGATCCACTGACACGCATTCTGAAAGGGTCCCGTCCCGTGGCATCTGTTCACATGGGTCCCGAACAGGGGTCTTGGGCAATCCGCTGCCACAGTGTTTGTCCCCACAGAGGCTGACACTCGGTCATCCAGTGGCCTCGCTGCCAGGCTACAGTCTGTGAGTTCAGGGCTCAGGGCAGCTCCACAGCCCGCCGCTCTGCCCACAGAAGCCAGTCCCCTTCTCCACGCCAATTGGTTTTTAATTTTTAATCTTGAAATAAGAGATTCACACGAAATTGCTCAAACAAATGATACAAAGAGATTCCATGTGTCCTTCATTCAACTTTTGCATGACTATAGTACAACATCGAAAAGAGGAAATCCAGGGTGCTTGGGTGCTTCTGTAGGTTAAGTGTCCAACTCTTGATATCGGCTCAGGTCATGATCTCAGGGTCGTGGGATCGAGCCCTGCATCAGGCTCCCTACTTAGGGGGGAGTCTGAGGATTCTCTCTTCCTCTCCCTCTGCCCCTCCCCCTGCTCGTGCTTTCTCTCTCATTCTCTCAAATAAATAAATAAATCTTTTAAAAAAAGAGGAAATTGACATTGGTGCAACCCACCAACTTTATTCAGATTTCACCAGCTTTACGTGCACTTGTGTGTGTGGGGGGGGGGGGGTGTGCAATTCTATCACATGTGTAGATTCTGCAGTAAAGGCAGAGAACTGTTCCCTTAGCACAAAGAGCCCTGTGCTATGCCTTTTACAGGCCCCCTCCCCCTTCCCTGTCCCCTTGGCAACCACTAATCCTTTCTCCATCTCTATAATTGTGTTATTTCAAGAATGTTACATAAATGGAACCACACAATATGAAACCTTTGGAGATTGGCTTTTCCACTCAGCATGATTCCTTTGAGATCCTACGACTAAGTTGTTGCATGTTTTAATAGACCGTTGCTTTTTATCCCTGAGAATATTCCATCGCATGGATGTGTCTGCTGCTTGTTAACCAGTCACCCACTGAAGGGCATTTTTGCCTAGTATGAACAAAGCTGCTAAGACCATTCATGTACATGTTTTTGTGTGAATGTAAGTTTTCATTTCTCCGGGATAAATGCCCAGGAATGCAACGCTAGACCATATGGTAGTTGCATGTTCAGTTGTATAAGAAACTGCCAAACTATTTTCCAGAGTAGCTGTATCATTTTGCATTCTCTCTAGCAACGGACAGTTAACCCTTGAACAACACAGGTTTAAACTGCATAGGTCCACTTATGGGTGGATTTTTTTCCATAAATACAGTACAGTTGTGTAAGTATATTTTCTCTTCTTTATGATTTTCTTAATAACATTTCCCTTTCTCTAGCTTACTTGATTGTAAGAATATAGCATATGATACGGAATATGTATTCCTCGATTGTTTATGTTATCAGTAAAACTTTTGGTCAACGGCAGGCTATTAGTAGTTAGGAGAGTCACAAGTTATACATGACTGGGGGGGGTCAGCGCCCCTAACCCCTGCATTGTTCAAGAGTCCACTGTATAAGTGATCCAGTTTCTCTACATCCTCTCCAGCATTTAGTATTGTCACTATTTTTTTTTAAGATTTTTTATTTATTTATTTATTAGAGAGCAAGCGAGAGAGAAACAGCATGAGAGAGGAGAGGGTCAGAGGGAGAAGCAGGCTCCCTGCTGAGCCGGGAGCCCGATGTGGGACTCGATCCCAGGACCCTGGGATCATGACCTGAGCCGAAGGCAGTCGCTTAACCAACTGAGCCACCCAGGCGCCCTTGTCACTATTTTTTATTTTAGCCATTTTGATAGGTGTGTAGGGATATCTCATTGTGGTTTTCATTTGCATTTCCCTGGTGGCTAATGATATTGACATTATTATTTGCCATCTGTACATCCTCTGGGGTGAAATGTTTCTTCATGTCTTTTGCACCATTTGCTAATGGGATTGTTTGGTTTTCTAATTGGGTTGTTCAGTTGAGTTTTGAGAGGTTTTTGTTTTTTGTTTTTTTTAAGATTTTATTTATTTATTTGACAGAGAGAGAGACACAGCGAAAGAGGGAACACAAGCAGGGGGAGTGGGAGAGGGAGAAGCAGGCTTCCCACAGAGCAGGGAGCCCGATGCGGGGCTCGATCCCAGGACCCTGGGACCATGACCTGAGCCGAAGGCAGACGCTTAACGACTGAGCCACCCAGGTGCCCCGAGAGGTTTTTTTATATATATATTTTAGATACAAGTCCTTTGTTGGATATATGTTTTGCAACTATTTTTTCCCAGTCTGTAGCTCGTCTTTTCATCTCTTCCAGGACAAAAAGTTTTAGTTTTGGTGAAGCCCGATTTGTCACATTTTCCTTCTATGGATTGTGTTTTTGGTATCATGTATAAGAACACTTTGTCTAGCCTGATGTACTGAAGATTTTCTCCTGTTTTCTTTTTAGAAGTTTTATATGTAAGTCTATGATCCATTTTGAGTTAATTTTGTATAAGGTGCAAGGTTTGGTCCAGGTTCATGTTTTTTCCCATTGATGCCCACTTGGCTCTAGCACCTTTGTTGAATAGGGCTGTCCTTCCCTTGAATTGCTTTTGCTCCCTTGACCAAAATCAGTTAGGCCTATTTGTGTGAGTCTATGCCTGGGTTCTATATTCTGTTCCATCCATTTATGTGGCTATCCCTCTACCAGTACCATGCGCTCTTGATTCCTGTAGCTATATAATAAGCCTTAATATCAGGTAGAGTGATTTCTCCTGCTTTTTTCTTCCTTGCTCAAAATTGTTTTAGTCTTTGCTATTTTACTCTTTGCTTTTCCATATAAATTTTAGAAAAAGCTTGTCTCTGTCTATGGAAAACTTTGCTGGTATTTTTACAGTGATCGCATTAACCCTATAGATCAGTTTGGGGAGAATTGACTTTTTTTTTTTTTTTTTTTACCATGTTGACCCTTCCAATTCGTAACACAAAATATCTCTCCATTTATTTAGATCTCCTTTTATTTTCTTCATCAATATTTTATAATTTTTAGCATACAGATCCTGTACGTTTTTTGTTAACTGTATACCCAAGTATTTTATGTTCTTTGGAGCAATTATATATGGTATTGTGTTTTTACCTTTCATTGTTAGTATATAAAAATGCTATTGTTTTGTGTGTGTGTGTGTGTTGCAATAAAACTTTACTTACAAAAACAGACAGAGGTCCGTATTTGGTCATGGGCCATGGTTTGCTGGTCCTTTTTCTAAGAGAACACAAAAATAACTTAAAGCAGAAAATATCCCGAGTTTCCTCTCAAAGGCAGATTTCCATTATTACTAAATAAACAACAAAAAAGACAATCAACTGTCTTTTCCAGTTCAAAGATTTCTAAGGTATAATTCCCAATAGTAATATTACAGTTACTTTAGGCCACAGGCACATAACCTAATGCATATCTCCATGGCTAAGTCATATAAATTCTGAATCCCTTTCATAGTTTTCCTAATCAAATGAAAATAATCTCTCTGATGCTTTTTTCCTCTGGGTGAAATATTTAGACAGAAGATCACTCATGGCCAGGAATGTAAATAGCTCCTCTGTCTTTGTTACTACGATATTGTGACTTATAATAAGAAATACTGTTTATTTGATCATCGCTCCAGGTTCCCTAATTAGTACTAGAAATAGGAAGAGGTGTGTCCACTCCATCTTCTCCAGGAACCACAAGTCTGGCATTGGAGTTTGTCAAATACTGGGGGTTTGTGTGTTGGCATCAATTGACATGATCATATGATTTGTCTTTTTTGATATGGTGGATTACATTGACTGATTTTTGAATATTGAACAAGTCTTTCTTACCTAGAATAAATCCCATTTGGTTGTGGTATACTGTATAATTCTTTTTTTTAAACATTGCCAGATTTGATTTGCTACTGTTTTGTTGAATTTCTCTGGCTGAGTTCAGGAGATCTCTCCGTCTGTAGTTGTCTTTTTCTTTGTGTGCTTTTTTTCCTGGTTTTGGTGGCAAAGGGAAACTAGCCCTCATAAAATGAGGTGGGAAATGTTTTCTTATCTGCAAGAGAGCCTACAAAGTTGGTTTTAATTTCTCTTTCAACGTTTGGTAGAATTCTCCACTGAAAACATCTGGATCTGGAGATTCCTTTCTGGAGGGCAAAACAACACATGTCATCTCTTTAATGGTTCTGGGACTATTTGGATGAGTTTGGTCATTTGTAGTACTTGGTCAATTTCTTCTAAGTTGTTGAATTTATGAGCATCAAGTTGTTTGTAGGGTTACCTTACTATCTTTTTAATTGCTGCAGGATCTGCAGAGATATCCCGTGTTTCATTCCTGATGTTGGTGATTTGTATTTTCTCTTTTTATCTTTCTCGGTCTTGCCAGAGGTTTTCAATTTTACTGATCTTTTCAACGACCTAGCCTTTTGTTTCACTGATTTTATCTATTACTTTTCTACTTTCAGGTTTTTGCGGTTTTGCTCTTATCTTTATAATTGCCCTCCTTCTGCTTGCTTTGGGTCTGTTTCACTCTTTTTTTTTCTAGTTTCGGGGTAGGAACCAGATTATTGATTTGAGAACTTTCTTCCTTTCTTTACTTTTTTTTTTAATTTATTTTTTAAATTGGAGTACAGTGGACACAATATTACATTAGTTTCTTTCTTTTCTTTCTAAGATTGGTCAAATTATTTTTTTTAAGGATTTATTCATTTGGGGCACCCGGGTGGCTCTGTCGGTTAAGTGTCTGCCTTCGGATCAGGTCGAGGGATCGAGTCCTGCATCGGGCTCCTTGCTCAGCGGGGAGCCTGCTTCTCCCTCTCCCTCTGCCCCTCCCCCTGCTTGTGCTTTCTCTCTCTGACAAATAAATAAATACAATCTTTTCTTTTAGGATTTTATTTATTTATTTGTCGGGGGGGGGGAGAGGGAGAGAGAGGGCACAAGCAGCGGGAGTGGCAGGCAGAGGCAGGGGGAGACAGAGAGGCAGAGGGAGAAGCAGGCTCCCAAGGAGCAGGGAGCCCAATGCGGGACTCAATCCCAGGACACTGGGATCATGACCTGAGCCGAAGGCAGACGCTTAACCATCTGAGCCACCCAGGCGCCCCAGTACATCATTAGTTTTTGATGTAGTGTTCTATGATCAATAAATAAAATCTTAAAAAAAAGATTCATTTATCTATTTTAGAGAGAGAGAGAGGATTAGTGGGAGGGACAAAAGGAGAGGGAGAGAGAATCCCAAGTCGACTCCACACTGAGCACAGAGCCAAACATGGGGCTGGATTCCACAACCCTGAGATCACAACCTGAGCAGAAACCGAGAGCTGGATGCTTAACCAACTGCGCCACCCAGGCTCCATTGAGTAGTACAGACATTTTAACAATGTTTGTTCTTCCAATCCATGAGCATGGAATGTTTTCCCACTTCTTTGTGTCATCTTCAATTTCTTCCATACGTGTTTTACAGTTTTTAGAGTACACATCTTTTACCTCTTCAGTTAGGTTAATTCCTAGATATCTTATGGCTTTTGGTGCAATTGTAAATGGGATCGATTCCTTGATTTCTCTTTCTGCTGCTTCATTAGTGGTGTATAGAAATGCAACAGCTTTCTGTACATTGATTTTGCATCCTGTGACTTTACTGAATTTGTGTATCTGTTTCAGCAATTTTTTGGTGGAGTCTTTCAGGTTTTCTACATAGAGCATCATGTCTTTGAAGAGTGAAAGTTTGACTTCTTCTTCCTTTCTGATTTGGTTGCCTTTTATTTCTTTTTGTTGTCTGATTGCTGATGCTAGGACTTCCAGTACTATGTTAAATAACACCAGCGAGAGTGGACATCCCTGTCTTGTTCCTGACGGTAGAGGAAAAGCTTTCAGGTTTTCCCCATTGAGGATGATACTAGCTGTGGGTCTTCCTTTATGATGTTGAGGTATGTTCCCTCTATCCCTTCTTTGTTGAGGGTTTTTATCAAGAATGGATGCTATAGGGGCACCTGGGTGGTTCAGTCAGTTAAGCATCCGACTCTTTTTTTTTTTTTTTAAAGATTTTGTTTATTTATTTGTCAGAGAGAGAGTGCACAAGCAGAGGGAATGGTAGGCAGAGGGAGAAACAGGCTCCCCGATAAGCAAGGAGCCCGATGTTGGACTCGATCCCAGGACCCTGGGATCATGACCTGAGCCGAAGGAAGATGCTTAACTGACTGAGCCACCCAGGCATCCCCAAGCATCCGACTCTTGATTTTGGCTCAGGTCATGATCTTGGGGTTGTGGGAATCAAGCCCCGCATCAAGCAGGCTCCCTGCTCAGTGCAGAGTCTGTCCCTCTCCCTCTGCTCCTCACCCTGCTTGGGCTCATTCAAACATGCACACCCTCTCTCAAATAAATAAATAAATAAAATCTTAAAAAAAAAAAGAATGGATGCTGTACTCTGTCAAATGCTTTTTCTGCATTTACTGAAAGGATCATATGGTTCTTTTCTTTTATTAATGTGGTGTATCACGTTGATTGAACCACCCTTGCAACCCAGGAATAAATCTCACTTGATCATGGTGAATGATTCTCTTAATGTACTGTTGGACTGAATTTGCTAGTATTTTGTTGAGAATTTTTGTATCCATGTTCATCAGGGATATTGGCCTGTAGTTCTCTTTTTTTAGTGGGGTCTTTGTCCAGTTTTGGAATCCAGGTAATGTTGGCCTCATAGAATGAGTTTGGAAGTTTTCTTTCCATTTCTATTTTGTGGAACAGTTTGAGAAGAATAGGTATTAACTTTTCTTTAAATGTTTAGTAGAATTCCCCTGGGAAGCCATCTGGCCTTGGACTTTTGTTTTTTGGGAGATTTTTGATTACTGATGCAATTTCTTTGCTGGTTATGGGTCTGTTCAAATTTTCTATTTCTTCCTGTTTCAGTTTTGGTAGTTTATATGTTTCTAGGAATTTATCCATTTCTTCCAGAATGCCCAGTTTGTTGGCATGAAGTTTTCATAATATTCCCTTACACTTGTTTGTATTTCTGTGGTTTTGGTTGTGATCTCCTCTCTCATTCGTGATTTTATTTCTTTGGGCCTTTTCTATTTTCATTTTGATAAGTCCAGCTAGGGATTTATCAATTTTATTAATTCTTTCAAAGAACCAGCTCCTAGTTTCATTGATCTGTTCTACTGGGTGTTTTTTTGTTTGTTTCTATATCAAATATTTCTGTTCTAATCTTTATTATTTCCCTTCTGCTGTCTTTAGGCTTCATTTGCCATTCTTTTTCTAGCTCTTTTAGGTGTAAAGTTAGGTTGTATATTTGAGATTTTTCTTTTTTTTTTTTCTTTTTTTTTTTAAAGATTTTATTTATTTATTTGACAGAGAGATAGAGAGCACAAGTAGGCGGAGAAGCAGGCAGAGGGAGAGGGAGAAGCAGGCTCCCCGCAGAGCAGGGAGCCCCACGCGGGACTCGATCCCAGGACCCTGGGATCATGACCTGAGCCGAAGGCAGCCGCTTAACTGACTGAGCCACCCAGGCGCCCTATTTGAGATTTTTCTTGCTTCTTGAGGAAGGCCTGTATCATTATATACTTCCCCCTTATGACCACTTTTGCTGTCTCCCAAAGGCTTTGGACCATCTTGTTTTCTTTTTTTTTTTTTTAAGATTTTTTTTTTTAAAGATTTTATTTATTTATTTGAGAGAGAGAATGAGAGAGAGAGAGCACATGAGAGGGGGGAGGGTCAGAGGGAGAAGCAGACCCCCTGCTGAGCAAGGAGCCCGATATGGGACTCGATCCCAGGACTCCAGGATCATGACCTGAGCCGAAGGCAGTCGCTTAACCAACTGAGCCACCCAGGCGCCCTATGGTTGTTTTTTTTTTTTATTTGACAGAGACACAGTGAGAGAGGGAACACCAGCAGGGGGAGTGGGAGAGGGAGAATCAGGCTCCCCGCTGAGCAGGGAGCTTGATGCGGGGCTCGATCCCAGGACCCTGAGATCATGACCTGAGCCAAAGGCAGACGATTAATGACTGAGGCACCCAGGCCCCCCTGGACCATCATGTTTTCATTTTCATTTGTTTCCACATATTATTTTTTAAAATTTCTTCTTTAATTTCCTGGTAGACCCATTCATTCTTCAGTAAGATGTTCTTTAACCTCCATGTATTTGTGGTCTTTCCAAATACTTTTCTTGTGGTTGACTTCAAGTTTCATAGTGTTGTGGTCAGAAAATATGCATGGAACGATCTCAAACTCTTTGTACTTGTTGAGGCCTGATTTGTGACCCAGTATGTTATCTCTTCTGGAGAATGTCCCATGTGTACTTGAAAAGAATGTGTCTTCTGTTGCTTTAGGATAAAATGTTCTGAATATATCTGTTAAGTCCATCTGGTCTAGTGTGTCATTCAAAGCCATGTTTCCTTGTTGATTTTCTGCTTAGATGATCTGTCCATTGCTGTGAGTGGCGTGTTAAAGTCCCCTACTATTATTGTATTATTAACAATGAGGTCCTTTATATTTGTTATTAGTTTTATATATCTGGATGCTCCCGAGTTGAGGGCATAAATATTTACAATTGTTAGATCTTCTTGTTGTAGTTCCTTTCTTCATCTCTTGTTGCAGTCTTTGGTTTAAAATCTAGTTTTTCTGGGTGGCTCAGATGGTTAAGGATCTGCCTTCGGCTCAGGTCATGATCTCAGGGTCCTGGGATCAAGCCCTGAGTCAGGCTCCCTGCTCAGCAGGAAGCCTGCTTCTCCCTCTCCCTCTACTGCTCCCCCTGCTTGTACTGTCTCACTCTCTCTCTGTCGAATAAATAAATAAAATCTTAAAAAATAAAATAAAATCTAGTTTTTCTGGGGTGCCTGGGTGGCTCAGTCGGTTAAGCATCTGACTCTTGATCTTAGCTCAGGTCTTGATCTCAGGATCATGAGTTCAAGCCCTGCATTGAGCTCCACACTGGAAATGGAGCTTACTTAAAAAAAAAAATCTAGTTTTTCTGATATAAATATTGTTACTCCAGCTTTCTTTTGACATCCATTTGCATGATAAATATTTCTCTATCCCCTCATTTTCAATCTACAAGTGTCTTAAAGTCTAAAATAAGTCTCTTGTAGGCAGAATATAGATGGGTCTTATGTTTTTATCCATTCTGACACCCTATGTCTTTTGATTGGAGCATTTAGTCCATTTACAATCAGAGTAATTTTGTTTTAGATTTTATTTTTAAGTAATCTCTATACCCAACATAAGGCACAGATTTACAATCCCAAGATTAAGAGTCACATGCTCCACTGACTGAGCCAGCCAGGCACCTCCAGAGTAATTATTATGATTATTTTTGGAGTAATTATTGATATGAATTTAGTGTCACTTTATTACTTGTTTTGTCGTCATTTTTGGACACTTTCTATTTCCTTTCTAGTCTTTGTTGCCTTGGTCTTTCTTTCCCACTCACAGAGTCTCCTTTAATATTTCTTGCAGAGCTGGTTTAATGGTCACAAACTCTTTTAGTTTTTGTTTGTCTGGGAAACTCTTTATCTCTCCTTCTATTCTGAATGACAGCCTTGCTGGATAAAGTATTCTTGGCTGCATATTTTTCCCGTTCAGCACATTGAATATACCATGGCACTCTCTTCTGACCTGCTAAGTTTCTGTGGATAGATCTGCTGCTAGCCTTATTTGTCTTCCCTTGTAAGTTAGGGACTTCTTTTGTCTTGCTGCTTTTAGGATTTTTTTCCTTAGCTCTATATTTTGCAAATTTAGCTATAATATGTTATGGTGTTGGCCTACTTTTGTTGATTTTGTTGGGAGTTCTCTGTGCCTCCTGGATTTGGAAGTCTGTTTCCTTCCCCAGATTAGAGAAGTTTTCAGCTATAATTTCCTCAAGTAAACTTTCTGCCCCCTTTTCCCTCTTTTCTTCTTCTGGGACTACTGTGGTACGAATGTTATTATGCTTTATGGAGTCACTGAATTCCCTAAGTCTATATTCATGATCCAATATTTTTCTTTCCCTTTTCTTTTCACCTTCATTATTTTCCACAATTTTATCTTATCATTCATTTGTTCCCCTGCTTCTTCCGTCCTTTGGTCATTACATCCAGTCAGTTTCGAATCTCAGTTATAGGATTTTTATTTCCGCCTGACTAAATAGACCTATATTTTAGGTCTTTTACCTCTGTGGTAAGGGACTCCCTGGTGTCTTCTATGCTTTTCAAGGCCAGCTAGTCTTCTTATGATTGTTCCTTTAAATTCTGGATCAGGCATATTACTTAATCTGTTTTGATCAGATCCCGGGCTGTGACCCTTCCTTGTTCTTTCTTTTGGAATGAATTCCACTGTCTTGGCATTTTGTCTAGGTCTCTGTCTTCTTCTGTGTGTTAGGAAAGCCTGTTACTGGGGCGCCTGGGTGGCTCAGTCGGTTAAGTGTCCTACTCTTGATCTCAGCTCAGGTCTTGACCTCAGCATTGTGAGTTCAAGCCCTAGGTTGGACTCCACACCCAGTATGGAGCCTACTTTAAAAAAAAGAAAAAGAAAGCCTGTATGTTTCCTGCTTCTGAATATAATGCCTTTCTGAAGAAGGGGTCATACACTGTCCAGGGCCTGGAGCTTCAGGGAGTGTCTCTAGTGTGTGTTGTGTTGTGGCTGCTCTATCCCCCAGGTCAGTCCCATGCAGAATTGCTCCTTGTCTGCTGTGGGGAGTGTCTGGACCTTGGCCAGAGCGTGGCGACTTTTAACTCGGCGTGCTCCGGTCTGCTTGTTAAAAGAGGCCTGATGCTATTTCCAGTAGAGCTGAAGCTTTGCAGCACTCTGTGGTCAGGAGATGTGGTATATGTGGGGGGGTTGTGCTGGTCTTCTGGGGGAGGGGCCTGCTGCTCTGGGTCTCAGGCACACTTGCCCTAGTAAAGAAGCACTTGCCAAGGGCAGGGGGGCGGGGAGTGGTGTAACCAGTTTAGAACACTGCTGTTTATTTAAGTTAGTTTATGCTGAGGGACAGGGAGGGAAATGGTGCCAGCCATCTCCCTCGTCACAGAGAGGGGAGTTTGCACCTGCCGCTGTCTGGGAAGTCCTCCCAGAAGGGCGAACAATCTCCCCTCCTGTGTCCCAGGTGTCCCTCAGCTGGCTACCCTCATCGTGTCTATGTCTGGGCCATCTGCTCACCCAGCAGCGCAGTGCACCTTGGGCTCTATCCCAGGCAGGCCAGCTGAGTTTTAAAACTCCAAACTTTAGGGACCTGGCATGTCAGGGACCCATGCTGGTCCTCTGAGGGAGGGTCTTGCTGAGCTGGGACTGATACAGGTCTGTCCCGGAAAGGCAGTTGCACCAAAGTGCAAGGGTGTGGAATTTGGAGTAAAGAGTAAAGAGCAGCAAAGAGCTGGTGTCCAGGTTAGCCACCCTCCGCAGGTGTCTCTGCCCCTATGCTGAGGGGCAGGGAGGGTAATGGCGCCCACCAGCTCTTTTGTCCTTTGAGAGGCAAGGCCACCTCTCCCAGATATGCTCCAAGAAGGGGGAACGATCTCTCCCAGGAGGATCCTCAGATTATGCTGTCTGCCCCTGGTCTATCTGCCCCCCTTCTCCACAGGAGCACTGCAGTGTTCTCAGGGCTCTGTACCAGGCACACTGTGGATCTCTAAAACTCCAGTCTTTGAGCCCCGCTGGTTGTAAAACTTCACAAAAATCAACTCCTCTTGTTCTCCCAGTCAATAGTTTTGGGGAAATGTTTTCCTTGTGTGATCCCCTGTGCACTACTCTCTCTTGCCTCTCTTGGTGACCAGGGCTCCCTCCTCTCTGCAGCACATTTCATCTCCACACCTCCTACCTTCCATGATGTGGCCTCCTCTCTGCCTCTTCTGCAGTTTGTTCTGTCAGTCCTCAGATCGATTTCGTGGGTATTCAGAATGATTTGACATTTATCTGGCTGTGTTATTGAGGAAGTATAGGGTTCTCCTACTACTCTGCCATCTTAGCTCCTCCTCCTTTAAAAAAATTTTTTTTGTGGGGTGCCTGGGTAGCTCAGTCGTTAAGCATCTGCCTTCGGCTCAGGTCATGATCCCAGAGTCCTGGGATCGAGCCCCGCATTGGGCTTCTTGCTCAATGGGAAGCCTGCTTCTCCCTCTCCTACTCACCCTGCTTGTGGTCCCTCTCTCGCTGTCTCTCTCTCTCTGTCAAAAAATAAATAAAATCTTTAAAAAAAATAAATAAAATAAAATAAATTTTTTTGTGTGTGTAATCTCTACACCCAATGTGGGGTTTGAACTCATGACCCCAAGATCAAGAGTCATATGCTCTACCAACTGAGCCAGGCAAATGCCCTCAGTTCCACATATTTGTAAAATTTCCTTTTGGCTTCCATCTTCACCCATGGATTATTGAGAAGCATGTTTTTAAATAAGTGTCTTAGAGATTTTACTGTTGTCTCTCTGTTATTGATTTCTAGTTTGATTCCATACAGTCAGAGAACATACACTGTATGTTTTCAGTTCTTCTGACTTTGTTGAGGTATTTTTTATGGCCCAGAAATTGTCCATCTTGGTGAATGTTCCATAGGCACTTGAAAATAATGTGTGTTGTCATTGCATTGAATGTTCTATAAATATCAATTAGATCCTATTAATCAATGGTGCTGTTCAGTTTTTCTTTATCATTGTTGAAATTCTCTCCAGTAGTTCTATTAATTGCTAAAGTGTGGTGGTGATGTCCTTAATTATAATTGTGGATTTGTCTATTTCTCCTTTCAGCCCAATCACTGTTGCTTTTGCATTTTTTGAAGCTATTTTGTTGGTGCATATTTTGTTAGGATTGTTATATATTCTTGGTGGATTGATTCTTCTATCATTATGTAATGTTCCTCTTTGTCCCTGTAGGTTTATTTGCTCTGAGATCTACTTTTTAAAAATTCATGTTAAGGGGTGCCTGGGTGGCTCAGTTGTTAAGTGTCTGCCTTTGGCTCGGGTCATGATCCCAGGGTCCTGGGATCGAGCCCCACATCGGTCTCCCTGCTCCGCGGGAAGCCTGCTTCTCCCTCTCCCACTCCCCCTGCTTGTGTTCCCTCTCTCAGTGTGTCTCTCTCTGTCAAATAAATAAAATAAAATCTTAAAAAAAAAATTCATGTAAACATTTCATATCTTTTTCCTTCCCTTTACTTTCAACCTACCTTTGTCATCATATTTGAAGTGAATTTCTTATAGACGGCATATAGTTATGTTGTGTTTTGTATCTACTCTGCTAATCTCTGTCTTTTAACTGGCATATTTGGACCATTTACACTAAAAGTAATTAGTAAGATATGTTTGGACTTATATCTGCCATTTTGTTATTTGTTTTCTATCTGTTCCCTCGGATTCTCATTCTTCGGCTTCTCTCCTTTTGCTTTCCTTTGGATACACAAACATTTCTTAGAATTCCATTTTTATATATTTATGTAATTTTTGAGTATATCTCTTTGTGTCATTTTCTTAGTGGTTGCTGTAGTAGTACAACGTGCAGATGTCACTTATCACAGTTTACTGATAGCAATGTTTTACCACTTGATTGAAGTGTAGAAAACTTAATTTCTTTCAGGTCCCTTTATCCTTCTGACTTTTAAAATATAATTGTCCTAAGTATCTCCTCTGCATACGTTGAGCACCATATCAGATGTTGTTATAATTTTTACTTCAATCATTAAATATGGTTTAAAAAGTTCATGAGGAGAAGGACATTTACTCCTATTTTAACCCATTCTGTTGTTCTTTTTTTCCTTTTTGAAGTTTCAAGCTTTTGTCTATTATTATTTTATTTCTGTTTGGAGAACTTCTTTTAGCCATTCTTGAAGGGTAGATTTGCTAGCAACAAACTGTTTTAATTTTCTTTCATCTGAGAATGTCTTTATTTCCCTTTCATTCCTGAGGATAATTTTGCCCAATATAGAATTCTCAGTTGACAGTTCTTGTCTTTCAGTATCCAAAAAATGTGTCATTTCTTCTTAGTTTCCATAGTTTCAGATGAGAAATCCACCATTATTCTAATCAGTGTTCCCCTATACATAATGTGTCATTTTTATCTAGCTGCTTTCAAGGTTTTTTCTTTGTTTTTAGTTTTCAGAAATTTATTTTATTTTATTTTTAAAAGGATTTTATTTATTTATTTGAGAGAGCTAGAGCACAAGTTCAGGAGGGGCAGAGGGAGAGGGAGAAGCAGACTCCCTGCTGAGCAGGGATCCCCCACATGGGGCTCTATCCCAAGACCCTGAGATCATGACCTGAGCCAAAGGCAGATGCTTAACCAACTGAGCCACCCAGGTGCCCCATTTTATTTTATTTTAGTAATCTCTACATCCAACGTGGGACTTGAACTCACAAGTTCAAGATCAAGAGTTGCATGCTCTTCTGCCTGAGGCAGCCAGGTGCCCCTAGTTTTCAGAAATTTAATTGTGATATATTGGCATGGATTTCTTTTGGTTTATCCTACTGGAGTTTTCTCAGCTTCTTGAATCTGTAGGTTTATGTCTTTTGCCAAACTTGAGAAGGTTTCAATAAGTATTTCTTTTAATACTTTTTTAACACCACTCTCTCCTCTACTTCTGGTAGTTCAGTAGTATGAATCTTAGATCTTTGTTATTGTCCTATATGTCCCTGAGACTCTTTATCTTTTTTTTCCCCAGTGTATTTTATCTCTGTTATTCAGATTGAGCAATTTCTAATGTTCTACCTCTATGATCACTTCTTCTCTGTCAAATTTATTCTGCCATGGATCCTTTTGCATAAGTTTTAGATTTCACTTATATTTTTCAATGCCATCATTTCCATTTGTTTCATTTTAATATCTTACTTGGTGAGAATTTCTCTCTCTTCATTTGTTTCAAGTTTATTTGTAATTCCTTGTTGAATCATTTTTATAATTACTTTAAAATCCTTGTCAGATAATTCCAACATTCAGTTAACCTTGGTATTGGCTTTTTTTTATATCTTTTCACTCATATTGTGATTTTTTTGTTTTTTGTTGTGAGATCTGATTTTTATTGTATCCCAGACATTCTGTCTATTATGTTATGATACTCTGAATCCTATTTAAATCTTCTGTTTTAGCAAACAATTATCCTGTTTAGGTTTAGCATGCAAGTCTTGACTGTTTGGGGGCTGTGGTTCCAATGACAATTTAGTTTTCAGAGTCCTTGGAATGTTATTCTAGTCTGATTCATTTACCTGGTGCCACGGGAGCACCACCTCAGTCTTTGTGTGTGCCAAGGATGGATGTTGCTTTCCTGGCCCATGGGTGTGGGATGGAAGATGTGGGATTGGGAGGTGGGAACACTCTTTTCAGTTTCTTAGTGCCTCCTGTTCCATCTGTGCTGGTGTTGCCTCAGGAGTACAACCCCTTCCTGGGTCTGCATGCTCCATGCAAAGCTTTAAATAGTTTTGTTTTGTTTTTTGGTGGTTGCACTGCTGCAAGTGGCCCAGAGTGCTCCATCAGACTTTAACTTAGTTGATCCATCTGTGAATCCGGTCCAGTTATCCTCAGGAATCTTGACGTACTAAAGCAAATGCCATGGGGTGCCTGGGTGGCTCTGTCGGTTAAGCGTCTGCCTTTGGCTCAGGTCATGATCCCAGAGTCCTGGGATCAAGCCCCGAGTCAGGCTCCATGCTCGGTGGGAGCCTGCTTCTTCCTTTCCCTCTGCCTCTCCTCCCCACTCGTGCTCTCTCTGTCTTACTCAAATAAATAAAATCTTAAACAAACAAACAAAACAAATGCCATGTGCAAAACCATAGCAGAGATTATGGCCTTAGTGGCAACATATATATTTTTAAAGATTTTATTTATTTATTTGACAGAGAGACACAGCGAGAGAGGGAACACAAGCAGGGGGAGTGGGAGAGGGAGAAGCAGGCTTCCCATGGAGCAGGGAGCCCGATGTGGGGCTTGATCCTAGGACCCTGGGATCATGACCGGAGCCGAAGGCAGACACTTAACGACTGAGCCACCCAGGGCCCCAGTGGCAATGTATTTCTGCTACAGGTTCCAGTCTGCCTAATTATCAGTCATTGACACTTGTAGTTCAAAAAGCTCATTAAGCCTGACTGACCTAAGCAAGATAGCAATCTGTTGGATATTTTTTATTATTTTATTTTACTTTATTTTTATTATTATTTTTAAAGAAAAGCAGACTGTCACACGCAGCAATTCATTTGGATGTGTCTGGAGTCTTGGAAGCTTGACTGCCCTACATTCTCCTACAAATGGACCTTGAGAGCTTGTTTGGAGGTTCTAGCAGGGGAGTGCAGCTACTCATTTATCCTTGATCTTCTCTATCGGAGAAGGTTGTCCTCTATGAACAAACACACAGCTTCAGGAGGGACGCACATGGAGCAGTGAGGGAGGAAGGGGACACCCACCTAGCCAGCCAGATCAGCCAAATCAACCCTGGCAATCAATGGGGTGACAGATGTCATAGCCAGATCACCCTCTCATCCTGGATATTTTTTAAAGCACTTCCATCTCTATTAGGTTTTTGTTTAATAAAAAGATCAGCACCCTCTCTCTCATCTTGTGTTATTTTAGTGACACCATATGGCTGGGCTGGGAAGCCAGATGCAGTCCTGGCTATATCTTATCCTACTGCTACTGTTTTAATTGTGGCGTTTCTCCACTGGAAACGTCCTACACAATCAGAAGAAGTATTACTCCTACTTAAAATGTTACTCCAGTACTTTCAGCAGCATCTGTTGCAACCATTTGAGTGTGTGTTCATCAAGTAAAACATGGCACACTTTGAACAAATATCATCTGTGATGAGGTCCCACTGATAACCTGCAAGGGTGTCACAGAGCTGATGTTGATCTATTAGGAGTGGGTGGGGCCAATGCCCAGTGTAATGAGAACTTTATGGTAACAAGACTTTGCCAGAAATTTTAAGTCTGGCATGCACTAGTGGTTTCCTATCAGAAACATAAAGTCCTCTGCTTTGTAAGAGATAGTAGGCTGTGTTCTTTGGCTTCCAGAGGGACGGAGTGTTATAAATTCACCCATGTGGATCCAAAAAACTTTAGTTGGCAAGCAGGACTCTGGATTTTGTTGGGGTTGATCAGCTACCCCTACTGATGAAGGTGAAACGACACCATAGACAAGGCTGCTAAGATTAAGGCTTCTGACTTGCCAACCAACAGAATATCATCTGTATAGTGAAAGCTTTGGACATCAGAGGGTAGAGGTACTTGCATTAAATCCTGACTCACACATTGGTGACAAATTGTGGAGGGAGGTTTCCTCACAAGTGCTTTTTACACGTGGCAGTGCCCTGGAAAGAAAAAGAGCATGCACTCCCAGATCCCAAGGGTTCTCCTAACTTGGCCTGCATGGCTCCTATGTCTTTTCTCCAAAAAAGCATTGTGACTTTACTGGCCCCACCTTGGGTGCCAATTTGTCAAGTGGTCAAGCAGTCCCTAAGCAGCACAGTCAAGTTGGCTTGTCTTATTTCCATAGATTCAGCCAGCTGGTAAGAAGACAGTGAACCAGGGGCGCCTGGGTGGCTCAGTCGGTTAAGCGACTGCCTTCGGCTCAGGTCCTGATCCTGGAGTCCCGGATCGAGTCCCGCATCGGGCTCCCTGCTCGGCAGGGAGTCTGCTTCTCCCTCTGACCCTCCCCCCTCTCATGTGCTCTCTCTCATTCTCTCTCTCTCAAATAAATAAATAAAATCTTAAAAAAAAAAAAAAAAGACAGTGAACCATAAGGATTTATTATTTACACAAACAATAAAAGCAAGGTCAGTATTGTGTTGCTCCCCATATGCCCAGTCTTACAGGATGACACTGATCCAGAGGGGCCAGATGACAGAAAGCATGCATGGTGGGTCACTCTGTCATTGAGAACTCTCTTATAAACTATAACCAAACAGTTTTATAGACTTACACAGAGGTTTGCAGCTTACCCTAAGGGGAGGCATCAAAGCAGAAAGTCCCATGCCTCACTTGAAGCAGAGAGGCAGATGAGAAAATGCTTTGTGGGAGCCTCTGGCAAGATAGCAATGTTTCTGGGACATAGGGAGGCAGATGAGAAATGGCCATGTGACAACTCCTCACAAGACCATGGTGTTCCAGGGGAGGATCACAGGGCGTTCTGCCAGGACTTGGGTACTGCCATCAAAACTTGACTACGTGACCTATGTGGAGAGAAGCAAGATGGCCACGGTGCCATTTTGGATCTGTTCACTTACAATTTATAAATGAACGTGCAGGCCTAGTAGCTTAGAATCTTATTAGCATTTCACAGGAAATGACAGTCTAGGTGTGAATAATTAGTGAATAGAGAATTTTAAGTGGTAGCATTAGCTGGAAGTTTGTCTTATTAAATATTGGTTAATATAGTTCAAATAGAAATTACTTTGTTAAAAATATTAGAACACAAAGATAAATATTTTCTTATTATTCATGTGCCATTTTTACAACTTTGTAATTCACCTAGTAAAAATGTAGAAGCAGATACATAAAATCAGAACTAGAAGCCAAAGAAGGGTTCAACAATCAGCTCCAGTTTTATTATAAGAGGATAAGTCTAAGACAAAATCTTTATGCTTTTGGGCAGAATAATCTTATACATTTAAATTTAAAGGTTCTGACATTTATTCTTTGTACAATTGCTTTGTATTCACAGTCACTTTTTCTAAACCCTGAAATGGTGTAAGTAAAACAGCCTGTTTTATAAGCCTGTTGCCACAAGCTTATATTTAAATCAACATTACTGACCAAATATTTGGATTTCTTTTAACACATGGTTACTTGTTTATTTCTTCTATATTCTTCCAGGCAGGGTAAATTGAGACTCGTCTCAGGTTTTAAATTAAACTAGATTCAAAAATACTTTGTATTGCTGGAAATATTTTCATGAAGGGAAATTTCTTATAAGGATACATCACAAAGCAGAGGGAAGGTAAAGTGTAAAGTTATAGGAGTAAATGGGAAGAATGAGAGAAGAAAATGAAGGTAAAAGAAAAAAAGGAAGAAGAAAGGTGTTTCATTTCTTTATATTTTGGGGAAGAATGTGCCAATTTTTTAGACTTTACTATTTCTTTTTTTAAAGATTTTATTTTTAAGTAATCTCTACACTCAACATGGGGCTCAAAGTTACAATCTTAAGATCAACAGTTGCATGCTCTGGGGGCGCCTGGGTGGCTCAATTGGTTGAGCGTCTGCCTTTGGCTTGGATCATGATCCTGGGGTCCTGGGATGGGGCTCCCATGTTGGGCTCCCTGCTCAACCAGGAGTCTGCTTCTCCTTCTGCCTGCTACTCCCCCTGCTTATGTTCTCTCTCTCTTTCTCTCTCACTCTCTCTTTCTGTCAAATACATAAAAATCTTAAAAAAAAAAAAAAAAAAGAGTTGCATGCTCTGCCAACTGAGCCAGCCAGGTGCTCCCAGACTTTTCTATTTCTGAAAAATGTTAGGACAGTTAATCTCTAAGAATCTTAAACTTTGTAATTTCCAATAATGAAAATCACCATTGGAAAAATTACAAGATTCAGGAAGGAAAAATCATACTTTTAATTGAGATTTTTATTCCTAGCTAATAGTTTCCTGTAAAAATTCTTGTCAAATGCTGGAGACCTTTCTCGAGATAATATCATGCTTGGTGTGCATTCATTATAAACATTTTTCTTTTGGCTATGAGAGGCTATTAATCCTTCTAAATCTCTTTTTAAAAGAACACCTTGTACATGCAATGCAGTTATGAGAATTACATAAAGAAGCAGTAAAAATACTTGGTTCAACTTAAGCTTAAACTTGTATAAAGCTATCAGGGACATAAAATGTTATATGTCAAATATATTTCTACTTAAAAATTGAAAAAATTTTTAAAAGTTCCCCTACTATAGGGGAAATAGTGAGAAGTGGATGGGAGTGGGCACTTGTTTGGGGTCTGGCCCAACTTGGAAACAACAGAAGGTGCACTGCACTTCACCAGCCTCAGCTCTCACTGAGGCTCCTGGAGAAACTGTAATCCTCTCAGCATTGAGCCCTTAAATTCTTCCTCCTACTGCCCTAGGAAGGTGGTTGTTTAAAGCTCTTCCTATTGGTATCAGCCAGGATACTGTGTTCGAAGGATCATTGGATATGCAGACTATGATGTTTGGGATCACAGTGGAAATCTGTTAAAAAAAAAATTCAGGGGGCGCCTGGATGGCTCAGTTGGTTGGGCGTCTGCCTTCGGCTCGGGTCATGATCCCGGGGTCCTGGGATTGAGTTCCGCATTGGGCTCCTTGCTCGGTGGGGAGCCTGCTTCTCCCTCTCCCTCAGTCTCTCCCCCTGCTTGTGCTTGAGCTCTCTCTTTCTCTCTCTGTCAAATAAATAAATAAAATCTTAAAAAAAAAAACAACCACCACAAAATTCAACTGAGTAAACCTGAAAGATTTTATTGGCTTTATTTGGCAATTCATGAATCAGGCAGCATCCCATCTAGAAGATAGAAAGGAGCTCTGAAGAGCTGAACAAAATGGGAGACTTTTCTAGGTAGAAGGAGGCAGGGGCAAGGGTCCATTAACCTCATCTTTCTTTGGTGGACAAAGGGAGTCAATCAGGTAGATTACCTCACTAATGCTGACCAGGAAATTCCAGATTTATTGGTTGAAACTGCAATTAAGTTACATATTAAGTCTTGGGTCTACGGCCATACCACCCTGAACGTGCCGGATCTCGTCTGATCTTGGAAGCTGAGCAGGGTCGGGCCTGGTTAGTACTTGGATGGGAGACATATTAAGTCTTGGTTTGGTGACATGGGCTTAGCATAAGTGACTCCAATTTGGGCCTGTTGTATCTTCTTTAACAGTAGTCAAATATTTAAGAGTAAGATATGATTTCAGCCAAATAGTGTTTTGGAAAACCATGTATACAAAAGTTTCATTTAATAGGGGTAGGTGGGTAGATGGGGATCATACCCTTTATATCTAGGTTAATGCATGTGAATCTCCCATACTGTGGCCCAAAATAGAAGCAGTGCCCTTATTCTTGAGACCTGCCTTAGGTATAGGAGTTTATGATAGTTATAAGGATAATGAACACTAATACTAAGGAAAGCCAGTAATGAAAAACTCAGCCCATATAAACCTGCAGAATCAAAGTGATTTGGGTAGGGGTCACCTCCTTACCTCCAGCTTTTACAGCAACACAATGTTATTCAAGTGTCATCTCTAGCCATGACCTCCCCTGACATTTCAGAAAGGGTTGCTTGTTGCCAATACTTAGAGAAATGTAAAAAAAAAAAAAAATGCCTTTACAAATAAATTTACAAAAATACTTAATGCCAAATGTTGATAAGACTATGGAGCAATGGGAACTCTCATACACGGCTGGTGACAGTACAAACTGGTACAGTGACTCTAGAAAACTGGCATGATCTACTAAATTTTAACATACACATGCACTATGATCCAGCTATTGCACTCCTGAGCATACACCCAGCAGAAACACATTCGTATGCACACCAAAAGTCCTGTAGATGAATGTTTATATCACTGTTCTTTATTCAAATAAGAACTTGGAAACAACACAAGTGTTTATCAATAATAGAATGGATAGGGGTGGTGGGATGGCTCAGTCGGTTAAGCATTTGTCTTCGGCTCAGGTCATGATCCTGGAGTCCAGGGATGGAGACCCGCATCGGGCTCCCAGCTCAGCAGAGAGCCTGCTTCTCCCTCTGATCCTCCCCCCTCTCAAATAAATAAATAAAATCTTTAAAAAAACAATAGAATGGATAAATGGTGGTATATTCCACACTATGTTGCAGAAATACTATGCTGCAACTAAAAAAAGAAAGTGCAGGGTGCCTGGCTGACTCAGTTGGTAGAGCATGTGACTCTTAAATATGTTTATCTTATTTTATTTTTAAGTAGGCTCCACACCCAATGTGGGGCTCAAACTCACGACCTCAAGATCAAGAGTCACATGCTTTACTGACTGAGCCAGCCAGGCACCCCTAGAGCATATGACTCTTGATCTCGTGGTCATGAGTTTAAGCCCCATGTCAGGAATAGCGATTACTTAAAAAATTAAAAATAAAAGAACAAATTGCAAGTATATGCAACAACATGGATGAATCCCATAACGTGATGTTGAGTGAAAGAAACCAGACACCAAATAGTGTGATTCTATTTTTGAAGAAAGTTCAAACTCAGACGAAACCAATGTATGGTGTAACAAGTCAGGATAACGGTTACTTATTTTGAGGATGTGGGAGGAGATGCTTGGGAGGGGTCCAAAGGGAGTTTCTGGGGTTCTTGACCTGGGCATCATTACCTGGGTGTGTGGTTCACTTTAGAATAATCCAGTCAGCTGTATACTTAGGATTTGTGCATTTTTCCAATAAAAGCATCAATGAAAGGTTTAAAAAACCAACTGAAAGAATAAAATATTAAGAGGAAAATGTCATGGAAAACTATGCTTTATTATAGATAAACCTAACCTGACACAAGCTATGACTAGTTCTAGGTGTCCTTTCGAAAGCTCTTTCTTTTGCCTTCAAACTTTGTCCTCAGTCATCATTTCTTCTCACTCCATATGCTTTGTAGTGATCTTATCATTTCCATGCCCTCTGTTGCCATGTTAACAGAAAGCTCCTGTGTTGCTATTCCATACTTTTCTCCCTTGAGCTCAAAACAAGCGTTTTTGGAAGCGTTCTTTGGAACAAGTCCCCCAGGATACTCTATGGGAAGAAAAACAGGTCTATGGTCAAATAATTTGGGGAAATGCCTTTACTCTTGGAAATTCACAACGTACATTAACATATTGAAGGCTCCACACCTGTTTAACTTCATGTAACCAAACTTTCCCCCTAACTTCTTTTACATGAAGCTTTCCTCCTTCATTTATCCTTTTAAATTTGCTAATGCCTCAGAGAACAATCATTTTTTTGGCAACTGCTTTGAGATAATGCTGCCTGCCCTTAACCCTTTATCCAGCTATCTGATGGAGGTCTCTATCTGGATGTCATGTAGATACATCAAATACATTTTGCTTGAAACAGATCTCATACTATCACTATAACCTTCAGTTCCTATGTGTAATCAGTCATCAAATCCCAGGGCATATTCTTCAAATCTCCCTCAACCCACAATCCTCACTATTTTTACTTTAGACCATTATGACATTTCTCACCTGAACTATTGCTGGACTACTGCAGCAGTATCCTAAATATCTCTCTTGTCCCATTCTTCCCTCTTCCCTTAAAGCTACACCCCGCACTGCCGCCAGATGGATTGTCTAAAAATATAGAGTGATTGCTGTTGCCACCAGTTAAAACTAAGGATTATTTCTCCATTTGCTTCAACAAAAAGCCTGAATTCCTTAACAGCATCTACAGGGTGTCTTGTGACCAGTTCTTGCTCAGCTGTAAGACTCTCATACCTATCTATCTTCTCTTAGGCTGCACCATATACATATTGCAGAAAATAGCAAACCACTTCCTACCCTCCACTCCTGCCTAGAATTTCTTTATCATGCTTGTTGATTCAGAACTGGGTTCAAATTCCAGCTTTACACCTTACTAACTATGTCACCCTACACAAGGCACTTTAGCACTACAGATTTGATTTCTCTCATCTGTAAGTTGGGGGTCATCATGGTCTCAGTGATTAGAAGGAAAAAATCTATATGTCACACATTTTTAAAAAAATAA
Source organism: Mirounga angustirostris (assembly GCF_029215605.1). Taxonomy (NCBI): domain Eukaryota; kingdom Metazoa; phylum Chordata; class Mammalia; order Carnivora; family Phocidae; genus Mirounga; species Mirounga angustirostris. The sequence continues at coordinate 41,006,399 of NW_026991719.1, forward strand.
AGCTGTGACAACTTTATATTTTAAGACCCAATTTTTAGCAGTAATCTTGAAGAATCTCTATTCAAGTTTACATAGGAAACCAGTATCTTTTTACCTTTCCTAGCTGCTCTTTTTTCCCCCAGCTATATTGAGATATAATTGACATATAACACCATGTAGGTTTAAGGTGTACAATGTGCTGATTTGATACATTTTTTTTAAAGATTTTATTTATTTATTTGAGAGAGAGAGAATGAGAGACAGAGAGCATGAGAGGGAGGAGGGTCAGAGGGAGAAGCAGACTCCCTGCCGAGCAGGGAGCCCGACGCGGGACTCGATCCCGGGACTCCAGGATCATGACCTGAGCCGAAGGCAGTCGCTTAACCAACTGAGCCATCCAGGCGCCCTGATTTGATACATTTTTTTATTGCAGTATGATTACCACCATAGCATTAGCTAACATCTCCATCTTGTCACATAGCTACCTTTCCTTTTTTGTGGTGAGAACATTTAAGATCTATTCTCTTAGCAACTTTCCAGTGTGTGATACGGTATCATTAGCTAGAATCACCATGTTGTACCTTAGATCCCCAGAACTTACTCATCTTCTAACTGGGAGTTTGTACACTTTGACCAACATCTCCCCAGTTCCCTCACCCCCCAGCCTCTGGTAACCACCATTCTACTTGCTGCTTCTCTGAGTTCAACTTTTTAAAAATTCCACATAAGTGAGATCATACAGTATGTATCTTTCTCTGCAAGGCCCAAAGTTTTACACACAGCCATTATTCTAACTTTGAATCTAGCATTCAACCAGAAGTTACACATCTCAGGCCAGGCTCACCCATGGCACTGCTGGAGAGTGTCAGCACCCTTGACCCTGCCTCTGAGTGTGATGAAGCCTACAGAGAAGGTGTGCTGTGTGTGTCCCTGCCCCATGAGGTCTGATTCCCTTGTCACCTTATTGTCCTTCCAATCCACCCTCCCTTTCCTTAAGCCATACTGGCCTTTTTGCCATGGGCTCCTAATACCCAGTAATTTCCCACTTCAAGCCTGCATGTTTGCTTTTCCTCCTTCTTGATACACTCTTCCCCCAGGTGCCCATGTGGTCTGCTGCTTACCCCTGCTCTGCTCAAAGGTCACCTTTGCAGAGAGGCCTTCCTTGACCTTCTTTCCTCAAGTCAGAAAACCACCATCCTGAATTTAAAAAAAAAATATATATATATTTATATATATATTATCCTTCAATTACTTCCTGTCCACTTATTTGTTTATCTGATTGCTTGTCTTCCCCACTAAAATATAATGTTTATGTGGGCAAGGATTTTTGTGTCTTCTTTTTCACTATTGTATCACCAGTGCCTACCACACAACTGACACCAAAATATTATATATTATTTTCTTTATCTAGCAAATGAAAACAAATATTACAAATACTATAAGTTTTGGGAGGGCATGGAGTTTGTCTTCTTTGAGCGTTATTAGAATTCCTGGGGTTCAAGATGGGCCACTAGCTCAAAATTAACTTCTTGCTGCTGAAGACAAACTCAAGTCCTCCCCCACTGTGCCCAAAGTGGGTGTCCACAGTCTCATGGATGACAAATATCAATGGGCTGGTGTCAAGGACTCCAAGGTCATGACCCTCACGTCCTGAGACTCTGGTTCCTGCCTCAAGGTGTTTGTGAAGGTCCTGGGTGATGGTGGTGAATGCTGGCCATTTAGGCAGAGGCCTGCTCATTCTTTCTTGGACCAGCCATGAGAGGTGTGTGTTCATGTCTAAGAGCTAAAATTCACAACCCCCATGACCCAGCATGTGAACCACAGCCAGAACAGGTTGGTTAGGTCATGGCCTGCTGGTCCTGCAGGAGCAAGGAGGGATGCCTGGGAGGCTGTGGAGGAGGGAGGAGAAGGGAAGGATAGTGTCTAAAGATGAAGGGGACAGCCTGAGGGAAAGGGCCTAATGGTATTTGTGTCCTGACCCTTATGTCTCTCATATTGTTCTCTCCTCTCCCTTAGCTGGCTCCTAGCTACCTACCCCACAACCAACTCTCTGTCCCCAGGGTACTATATCTCTTCCCTCAGTGTGCACTATCTGGACAGGCTGGAGAGGGAGACCACTACCTACCTCTCCTGTATCAACACTGCCCACCACAGGGTCTTCCAGAACCTGACATGCAGAAATGGGGGAAAGGGACATAGCTTGGGGTCCTGGGAAGCCTCAAGACAAAGCTACTGAGCAGTGGGCAAGGGGCCAGAATAAACTCTTCTGTGTCATGTTGCCCTGCTATTCACTTCAGAATGGGGCCAGATGGCCAAAGGAGAGTCGGACATGGTCCAGAGTACCACACTGAGATTAACATTTACCATTCAAGGCAAGGGTGGGTCTGAGAGTGGAGTCAGGTGGGAGATCCAGATTGGTGTGTGTACTCCTTCTTGGTTGAGGTGCACAAATTTGGCCTTGGTGAACAGTTTGGGGATTGACATTGCATCTAGGTCTGGTATTTATGGTCTTGTTTGGCATAAAGTCCCCAGGCTGGAATTTAGCTGTAGTGAAACTCCTAGCAAGAAGCCAGCTCCTTAGCTACAAGGAGGACACTAGCAATTCAGGCCTGGGACCTCCCCTTGGAATGTTTGGCAAGTCGCACTGAAGCCTGGACATCACGCTCAGAGACTGGAATGCTTGGCAGAGAATGGGTGTTCTGGAGACTAGGGCTGGCACCAAGGCCTGGCAGGGTGGAGTGAGGAAGACTGGATTTAGATACAGAGGGGGAAGAGGAGTTAGCTCCAGTGGAGGTGGACATAGCTGACACATAATCCAGGATGGCTGCACCCAAGGAGAGGCTGCTTCCTTAAAGTTTAGGGATGAAGGATGCTCAAGGGTGCACAGCAGAGCTGTGGGGACTGCTATGTTGGTTTAAAGCACTCGTCTACAACCTTAAATCTTCAGTGAGCACTCTAGAAGACTGTCAGCTTCCCAGATGGAGCCTAAAGGGATTAAGATTGTTGTGTTAGGTTTAAAAATGTGGGTAACTTAATAAAATCTTAATGTCAGACCATACTTTTATTTGTTTAAATTTTTTTTTAAAGCTGTACGGTTATTTTTTTTTTTTTAGTAAACTCTACCCCCAATGTGGAGCTCGAACTCACAACTCCAAGATCAAGCGTCCAACCCTCTGTAGACTGAACCCACCAGGTGTTCCAAGACTATACTTTTAGAGGGAAGAACTTTTATACCAATAAGGGAAACCAAGAAGCTATAAATTTAGAAATGTGCATGTCTTACTATATAACAATGTCAATATTTGGTAAGGCAAAAAGATATAATGAATAAAGTCACCAAGGAAAACTTAGACTAAAAATAGTGTTGGAGCGCCTGGGTGGCTCAGTCGTTAAGCGTCTGCCTTTGGCTCAGGTCATGATCCCGGGGTCCTGGGAACGAGCCCGCATTGGGCTCCCTGCTCCGTGGGGGGCCTGCTTCTCCCCCTCCCACTCTTGCGACTCTTGTCCTTGCTCAATGGACAGCCTGCTTTTCCCTCTCCACCACTTGTGATCTCTTACATGCTCTCTCTTTCTCTCAAATAAATAAATAAAATCTTTCCAAAAACAGATAAAGATGATGTGGTATTTATTTTAGTGTTTAAAATATCAACAAGGTTAAAAATTAAATGTTGCCCACTTTTAAAATAAACTCCATTGGTAACTCCTCTATATTACTGATCAATGTTTACATTGCTACTTCTCCTTATTCTTCTTTTACTTTTTTTTTATTTTTTTAAGATTTTTATTTATTTATTGAGAGAGATAGTGATAGAGAGAGAGCATGAGAGGGGGAGAGTCAGAGGGAGAGGTAGACTCCCCGCTGAGCAGGGAGCCCGATGCGGGACTCGATCCCGGGACTCCAGGATCATGACCTGAGCCGAAGGCAGTCGCTTAACCAACTGAGCCACCCAGGTGACTCTCTTTTACTTTTTTTTAAAAGATTTTATTTTTAGGTAATCTCCACACCCAATGTGGGTTCGAACTCACAACTTCAAGATCAAGAGTCGCATGCTCGGGCGCCTGGGTGGCTCAGTTGGTTGGGCGACTGCCTTCGGCTCAGGTCATGATCCTGGAGTCCCTGGATCGAGTCCCGCATCGGGCTCCCTGCTCGGCAGGGAGTCTGCTTCTCCCTCTGACCCTCCCCCCTCTCATGTGCTTGCTCTCTCTCATTCTCTCTGTCTCAAATAAATAAATAAAATCTTAAAAAAAAAAAAAAAAGAGTCACATGCTCTACCAATTGAGCCAGCCAGGCGCCCCCTCCTTTTACTTTTTATTTGAAGTGTAACATATAATAAAGTTCACAAATCTTGAGTATACAGCTCAATCATATTTTGTACATTTACACCTGTGTAGCTACCACCAAGATCAAGATATGAAACATTGCCAGAACCTCAAAAGCCTCCCTCATGCCTTCTCCAGTCAATATTCATCCCCCAGTCATAACCACTGTTATGGCCTCTACTATCACAGATTAGTTTTGCCTGTCCTGGCACTTCATATATATTGAATCATACAGTGTGTAGTCTTTTGTGTCTGGCTCAACAAAATATTTGTGAGATTCACCCATGTTGTGCATAGTGGTAGTTCATCCTTTTTATCAATGCATATTATTCCATTGGGCTAATACACTGTGATTTATTTATCCACTCTCCTATGGATGAGCAACTTGGGTTGGTTCCAGTTTTGGGCGATTACAAATAGTCTTTCTACTGGGGCGCCTGGGTGGCTCAGTTGGTTAAGCGACTGCCTTCGGCTCAGGTCATGATTCTGGAGTCCCGGGATCGAGTCCCGCATTGGGCTCCCTGCTCGGTGGGGAGTCTGCTTCTCCCTCTGACCCTCCTCCCTCTCATGCTCTCTGTCTCTCATTCTCTCTCTCTCAAATAAATAAATAAAATCTTTAAAAAAACAAAACAAAACAAAACAAATAGTCTTTCTACTAACAATCTAGTGCGTTTCTTTTGGTAAGCATATGTACCCACTTCTGCAATGTATGTTAACTATTAGTGGCATTTCTGGGTAGGCATATATTCAGCTTTCCAAACCAGTTGTACTAATTTAAAATCTCATAGGCAGTGTAGGAGAGTCCCAATCGTTCCACATTCTTGCCAATACTTGGTACTGTCAGTCCTTTTATTTTTAAACATTCTGGTGAGTGGGCATCTTGACCTATCATTTTTATATGTCATCTATGTAATATTTGTATCTATTATCTATTAACATCTGCCACGATAGAATTATGCCTACATAATACCATATATTACTCTGTATATTTGAACTTATTTAGTTTTACATAGAAAAGCCCTGAAAGGACAAGGAAAAACTAACAAAGATGATTATTTAAAGGGGTCTGGAGTGGATCAGTTGGATGACACAGGAGAAGGAAGAAGATTTGCCAATGTTCACTTCTCTTAATGTTTTGGTTTTTGAACCATGTGCATGTGTTATCTATTCCAAATTTAAAAAAGGAAAAAAGGAAAAAAATTATTGCGAATCCCAGTCCTACAGAAGAGTTATATGTAAGGGCATCTGGGTGGCTCAGTCAATTAAGCATCTGACTCCTGATTTTGGGTCAGGTTGTGATCTCAGGATGGTGAGATCAAGCCCTGCATTGGGTTCCACGCTGGGCGTGGACCCTGCTTAAGATTCTCTCTCTCTCTCTCCCTCTAAAAAAACAAAAAGAGTTATATGTAGTAAAAATCCATAACTGTCTAAACCAGCTGTTTCAGTAAGTATAAAATTAAAAATTCATGTGCTGAGAAAGCATTATGTCATTGTTTGACTGACAGCATTTTTTTCTTTCTTGATGATACATAAAATAATGGTACATCTTACAACTGTTTTACATTTTCAGAAATACAGGACATATAGCTTCTATTATATTTTATATTCCATAACATTAATAATTATGGTCCATGCATGAGCTTCGTTACTTTGCTAATCTGGCCAATCAACTTTCTGACATTAAAAAAAAAATCCTAGTACCCAGAATGAACAATATGATTATTAATGAGTGGGGTTTTTTGCATAATATTTTACATTAGAAGTTAAATATGGGGGCGCCTGGGTGGCTCAGTTGTTAAGTGTCTGCCTTTGGCTCAGGTCATGATCCCAGGGTCCTGGGATCGAGCCCCACATCGGGCTCCCTGCTCCACGGGAAGCCTGCTTCTCCCTCTCCCACTCCCCCTGCTTGTGTTCCTTCTCTCGCTGTCTCTCTCTGTCAAATAAATAAATAAAATTTTTTTAAAAAGTTAAATATGAATTAGTATTTGGCAATGATTTTATAGATAAATATATGTAGATATACACAGGTAGTTAAAACAAGTGAGTAATTATGTCAATGTTGTTAGGAACCAAGATTTTCAGATGAAGAAAAGACCCATAAATACAAAATCAAAGAAGTTAAGTAAAAACCCTGTAGTCTTATATTTGAATGGAAAACAATGGTATGAATTTATGATGCATTTTTTTCCTTCTCAAATACATACCTTTCCTTGCCTTGTCTACTGAAAAATCCTGGAAACAATGACCTACCTGGTAGCAATAAGTAGTTCTAGCACCCAGGTTATGGTCCTTAAATATCATTTCCCACTAAAAGGAGCTAAATCTCTTTGGAGAAAAAGGCACATTCTAAATCTGTGACGAGGAAAAATGTAAATGAGCCTGGAATATCCTATCATCCCAGATAGCTGTCGAAGATTACTGGACACATATCATACGACACCAGAGCCAAAGTGAAGGGTTCCCACTGGCTAAAGGTAGGGCAATTTTAGCATCAGTAAGGATACTAATGATAATGACCTGAAACACCGCAAAATACTAAAACCCATGAGTTCATAATAATCTTAGCCATTCCCCCCCAAAAAACCCCAAAATAAAAAACAAACTTCATTTGTTACATTTGGATCAATAAAAAGAAAGAATGATATTTTTAGCCTACCTTTCCTGTTTGAAACATACCTTAGGATGAACAAACAGTTGATTAGGGGAGATTCTTCTTTGAAGAAAAATGAAATTAATAAATTCAGGAAGAGGGCGCCTGGGTGGCTCAGTCAGTTGAGTATCTGCCTTCAGCTTAGGTCCTGATTCCGGAGTCCTGGGATGGACCTCCGCATCTGGCTCCCTGCTCAGTAGGGAGTCTGCTTCTCCCTCTCCCTCTGCCACTCCCCCTGCTCACTCTCTCTCTCTCCCTCTCAAATAAATAAATAAAAATCTTTAAAAAATTAAAAAAAATAAATGCAGGAAGAAGACAAAAATTAGAATATCACTCTCTTGCAATAAAAATCTAGGCAGTGATCAGCAACATGTGAAAAGCAACCATGGTGAAAAGCTGATGGGCAATTTTAATGGATGGATCAGGCTCCACCACCTAAACTCACCCATCAATGTTAACACAATCAAAAGTGAGACAATCATGGGGTGCCTGGGTGGCTCAGTCGTTAAGTGTCTGCCTTCGGCTCAGGTCATGATCCCAGGGTCCTGGGATCAAGCCCCATGTTGGGCTCCCTGCTCGGTGGGAAGCCTGCTTCTCCCTCTCTCACTCCCCCTGCTTATGTTCCCTCTCTCGCTGTGCCTCTCTCTGTCAAATAAATAAATAAAATCTTTAAAAAAAAAATTTTAAAAAAAGTGAGACAATCACATTATATGCCTCGCAGTGTGATGTAATAAGAAGTACATGGCACCACGTATTAAGTTCTCTTGCCAAAAAAATCAAAGCTGAATCTTATCAAACCTTTAGATCTAACTACTAGTTTAAAGGAGATATAATTTTAAGAGAAATGTTAAATAACATCTTGGTGATGTAATCAGAAAGCCCAGAACATGAGACATTCTAAGGTCTAACAGTCTAGATTCTTCAGCAAATAAATTTCAAGGGGAAAAAAAGAGGCAAGAGAAGGTAGGGATTAAGAGTCATAAGAGACATAATTAAGCAAATGCAATCTGTGGATCTTGTTTGGAACTCAAATGTAAAAATAAAATTGCAAGACATTGGAGGAAACCTGAACACTGAACAGATGTTTGATGATATTAAGTAATTTTTGCTAATTTTTCAAGTGTGCTATGGTATTTTGTTTTTATTTAAGTCCTTATTTTTAAACATTTAAAAATTTTGACATCACATCTGAAATATAACTTTCCTTACATAAATTTTTGAAAGATTTTATTAAGTAATCTCTACACACAATGTGGTGCTCGAACTCACAACTCCCAGATCAAGAATCACACTGACTCACACTGAGTCACTGACAGAGCCAGCCAGGTGTTCCCTTATATCATTATATTTAAAAAATACAAATGCTTTCCTAAATTCCTTAAATTGATGATTTCTCCTGAGAGGGAATTCTCTGATGCTTAATAAGTCTGGAGCCAGGACTGAAGTCATTCCCACATTTGGAACATATACAGGGCTTCTCCCCAGTATGAGATCTGTGATGTATGGTGAGAAATGATTTTGTGCTAAAAACTTCCCCACATTCAGTACATTTATAAGGTTTCTTTCCTGTGTGAGTTCTGGAGTGTACAATTAGTTCTGACTTCCAGAAGAAGGCTTTACCACATTCAGTACATTCACAGCGTTTCTGCCCAGCATGAATTCTTTGATGGTTAGTAAAGGCTATGTTATAGGAGAAGGCTTCCTTGCATTCATTACATTCATAGAGCTTCTCCGAAGTATGAATCCTATGATGAATGGCGAGTTCGGATTTCCTGCTGAAGGAAATTTCTTACATTCAGAGAAGGATGAAGGCGCTTTCTGGGGTAGCTAAAAGTGCCCTGTATCTTGTTGGTGCTGGTTACATAAGTGAATACATTTGTCAAATCTCATAGGGATTAGGATTTGTACACTTTACTGTATGTTTTCTTAATATAAAGTTTACTTTGAAAATGTCACTTAAATATGTCCAGCAGCTTGCTATGCATCTTTCTTTATCCTTTAAAAAAAATGAAACCTGGGGGGAACTCTTTTAGGGCCCCCGCCCCACCTGATCAGAGCAAGTTGATGGTGGAAGGGGGTAATAAGATAACTCCCTCGTCCTAGGTAGTTTGAGGACTTAGAGAAATAAGCCCCTAAATTAAGAATTAGCCTAGGCGGGGGTGCCTGGGTGGCTCAGTCAGTTAAGCTTCTGCCTTCAGCTCAGGTCATGATCCCAGGGTCCTGGGATCGAGTCCTGCATTGGGCTCCTTGCTCAGCGGGGAGCCTGCTTCTCCCTCTGTCTCTGCCTCTGTCCCTCACTTGTGCTCTCTCTCTCTTTCTCAAATAAAAAAATAAAATCTTAAAAAAAAAAAAGAATTAGCCTAGGGATTGGAGTGTGTGGGAGGAAGATAATACTCCTGCTTAGGAAAGTCAAGTATATAGTACATGGGAGAGGCATGGGCGAGGCTGAGAGGCGTACAATAAGTGGTCATAGGACATGACAGGAATGGTGTTCACAGAGAGAGAAGCCGGGTCCTGGAGCACAGACTCAGTGGGCTCGGGGGCTGCAGATAGCTCTGTAGGGATAAGGAGGACAAGAGATTATGTGTGTGTGTGTGCTGGAAAATTTTTAACAGCCAGCTCTCCAGGGAAAATGTATTATATATCTGAGTTTATTACAAATTTTACCGATATGAAGGATGTGTAGCACTCATTTTATAGTGGTTAATTAAATATACAATACTTTTTTTTTTAAGATTTATTTATTAGAGAGAGAGAGAGTGCACAAGCAGGGGGAGCGGCAGGCAGAAGGAAAAGCAGACCCCCCCCACCCCCCCCACCCCCCGAGCAAGGAGCCCAATGCCAGACTCAATCCCAGGACCCTGGGATCATGATCTGAACTAAAGGTAGAAGCTTAACCGACTGAGCTACCCAGGCGTCTCACAATACTCTTTTTTTTTTTTTTTAAAGATTTATTTACTTATTTTAGGGACACCTGGGTGGCTCAGTCAGTTAAGCATCTGCCTTTGGCTCAGGTCATGATCCCAGGGTCCTGGGATCGAGCCCCGCATCGGGCTCCTTGCTCAGCGGGGAGTCTGCTTCTCCCTCTGCTTCTGCTTGCCACTCCCCCTGCTCGTGCTCTCTCTCTCTCTCTCTGACAAAAAAATAAATACAATCTTTTTTAAAAAAGATTTATTTACTTATTTTTAGAGAGAGCACGAGCGCGATTGGGGGGAGGGGCAGAGGGAGATGCAGAGGGAGAGAACCTTAAGCAGACTCCCCTCTGAGTGTGGAGCCCAATGTGGGACTCTATCTCACGACCCTGAGATCACTAACTGAGCCAAAATCAAGAATGGGTTGCTTAACCAACTAAGCCACCCAGGCGCCCCAATATACAATACTCTTTATTGTAAATACTGTATAGCCAATTCATTATCACAGAATTCTTTCATTGTGTTTTGCCAAATTCTTGTATCTGTTGCCTACCTGTTTCAATTGCATCCCAATCTGGATAACTCATTTCCAAATAAATTTATTGTCATTAAATCTGATATGTGATCTATTAAACTATTTCTCATGGTGATACACATTATTTTTGTTACACAAAAATTGCTTTTTTCTATTTCTATACTTTTTTTTTTTTAGTTTCAGGAATAGAATTTAGTGATTCATCACTTACATATAACACCTAGAGCTTATCACAAGAGCCCTTCTTAATACCCATCATCTATTTAGCCCACCCCCTGTCCACCTCCTCTCCATCAACCCTGTTTGTTCTCTATAGTTAAGAGTCTCATTTATGGTTTGCCTCTCTCCCTTTATTCTCCTTCTCCCATGTTTATCTGTTTTGTTTCTTAAATTCCACATATGAGTGAAATCAAATGGTATTTATCTTTCTCTGACTGACTTATTTCATTTAGCACAATACACTCTAGCTCAATCTATGTTACTGCAAATGGTAAAATTTCATTTTTTTATGGCTGAGTGATATTCCATTGTATATATATACCATACCTTCTTTATCTATTTATCAGTCGATGGATATTTTGGCTCTTTCCATAATTTGGCTATAGTTGATAGTGCTATTATAAACATCAGGGTGCATATACCCCTTCAAATCAGTATTTTTGTATCCTTTGGGTAAATACCTAGTATTGCAAATGCTGGATTTTGAGGTAGTTCTATTTTTATTTTTATTTTTATTTTTTTTTATATTAGAGTAGCTGTCTTTTTTTTTTTAAGATTTTATTTAGTTGACAGAGAGAGACACAGCGAGAGAGGGAACACAAGCAGGGGGAGTGGGAGAGGGAGAAGCAAGCTTCCTGCTGAGCGGGGAGCCTGAGTGGGGCTCGATCCCAAGACCCTGAGATCATGACCTGAGCCAAAGGCAGACGCTTAACGACTGAGCCACCCAGGCGCCCCGAGGTAGTTCTATTTTTAACTTCTGGAGGAACCTCCATACTGTTTTCCAGAATGGCTGCACCAGCTTGCATTCCCACCAACAGTGTAAGAGAGTTCCCCTTTCTCCGCATCCTCGCCAACATCTGTTGTTGCCTAAGTTGTTAATTTTAGCCATTCTGACAGGTGTGAGGTGGTATCTTATTGTAGCTTTAAAAAAATTTTGTTTAAGATTTTATTTATTTATTTGAGAGAGAGAGAGAGACAGAAAGCACAAGCAGAGGGAGCTACAGGTAGAGGGAGAAGCAAACTCCTGGCTGAGCAAGGAGCCTGTTGTGGGACTTGATCCCAGGACCCTGGGACCATGACCTGAGCCAAAGGCAGACACGTGACCGACTAAGCCACCCAGGAGTCCCTTATTGTAGCTTTGATTTGTATTTCCCTGATGATGAGTGATGTTGAGCATCTTTTCATGTGTCTGTTAGCCATCTGGTTGTCTTTAGAAAAATGTCTATTCATGCCTTCTGGAATTTCTTTTTTTTTTTTTTTTAAAGATTTATTTATTTAAGAGAGAGAATGAGAAAGAGAGAGCACATGAGAGGGGGGAGGGTCAGAGGGAGAAGCAGACCCCCTGCTGAGCAAGGAGCCCGATATGGGACTCGATCCCGGGACTCCAGGATCATGACCTGAGCCGAAGGCAGTCGCTCAACCAACTGAGCCACCCAGGTGCCCAGCCTTCTGGAATTTAACTGGATTATTTGGTTTTTGGGTGTTGAGTTTGATAAGTCCTTTTTTTAAAAGATTTATTCATTTATTTGAGAGAGAGAGAAAAAGAGAGAGGGAGAGCATGCAGGGTGGGGGGAGTGGCAGAGGGAGAAAGAACCCAAGCAGACTCCATGCTGAGTGCAGAGCCCAACTTGGGGCTTGATCCACAATCCTGAGACCATGACCTAAGCCAAAACCAAGAATCGGCTGCCCACCTGACTGCCCAGGCATCCTGAGTTTGTTAAGTTCTTTATAGAAGCTGCTCAGAAGTGGAAGTTTTCCTTACATTTCCAATAGGTAATAATTCTTTAAATGTTTGGTAGAATTCCCCTGGGAAGTCATCTGGCCCTGGACTTTTGTTTGTGGGGAGATTTTGATTACTGATGCAATTTCTTTGCTGGTTATGGGTCTGTTCAAATTTTCTATTTCTTCCTGTTTCAGTTTTGGTCATTTATATGGTTCTAGGAATTTATCCATTTCTTCCAGAATACCCAATTTGTTGGCATAAAGTTTTTCATAATATTCTCTTTTTTTTAATTTTATTTTTTTAAGATTTTATTTATTTATTTGAGACAGAGAGAATGAGAGAGAGAGAGCACATGAGAGGGGGGAGGGTCAGAGGGAGAAGCAGGCTCCCTGCCGAGCAGGGAGCCCGATGCGGGACTCGATCCAGGGACTCCAGGATCATGACCTGAGCTGAAAGCAGTCGCTTAACCAACTGAGCCACCCAGGCGCCCCTTCATAATATTCTCTTAACACTTGTTTGTATTTCTGTGATGTTGGTTGTGATCTCTCCTCTCTCGTTCGTGATTTTATTTCTTTGGGTCCTTCCTATTTTCATTTTGATAAGTCTGGCTACGGATTTATCAGTTTTATTAATTCTTTCAAAGAACCAGCTTCTAGTTTCATTGATCTGTTCTACTGGGTGTTTTTTGTTTGTTTGTTTCTATATCAAATATTTCTGCCCTAATCTTTATTATTTCCCTTCTTCTGCTGGCTTTAGACTTCATTTGCCATTTTTTTTCTAGCTCCTTTAGGTGTCAAGTTAGGTTGTATATTTGGATTTTTCTTGCTTCTTGAGGAAGGCCTGTATTACTATACACATCCCTCTTATGACCACTTTTGCTGCCTCCCAAAGGCTTTGGACCATCTTGTTTTCTTTTTTTTTTAAGATTTTTTTTAAATTTATAAATAAATATTTACAATTGTTAGATCTTCTCGTTGGATAGACCCCTTTATTATGATATAGTGCCCTTCTTCATCTCTTGTTACAGTCATTGGTTTAAAACCTAGTTTGTCTGATATAGGTATGGCTACCCCAGCTTTCTTTTGATGTCCATTAGCATGATAAATGGTTCTCCATCTCCTCACTTTCAATCTGCAGGTGTTTTTAGGTCTAAAATGAGTCTCTTGTAGGCAGCATATAGAAGGGTCTTATTTGGGGTGCCTGGGTGGCCCAGATGGTTGAGCATCTGCCTTTGGCTAAGGCCATGATCTCCAGGTCCTGGGATTGAGCCCTGCGTTGGGCTCCCTGGCTCGGTGGGGAGTCTGCTTCTCCCTCTCCCTCTGCCTCTCCCCATGCTCATGCTGTCTCTCTGTATCTCTCTGTCTCAAATGAATAAATAAAATCTTTAAAAATAAATAAATAAAAAAGAAGGGTCTTATATATTTTTTAATCCATTCTGATACCCTGTGTCTTTGATTGGAGCATTTAGTCCATTTACATTCAGAGTGATCATTGATAGATATGAATTTAATGCCATTGTATTACCTGTTAAGTCATTGTTTCTGGAGACTTTCTCTGTTCCTTTCTAGTCTCTGTTGCTTTTTGTCTTTCCCACCTCAAAAAGTCCCCTTTAATATTTCTTGCAGGGCTGGTTTAGTGGTCACGAACTGCTTTAGTTTTTGTTTGTCTGGGACACTCTTTATCTCTCCTTCTGTTCTGAATGACAGCCTTGCTGGATAGAGTATTCTTGGCTGCATATTTTCCCCATTGAGCACATTGAATATATCATGCCACTCTCTTCTCTCCTGCCAAGTTTCTGTGGCAGGATCTGCTGCTAACCTTAATTTTCTTTTCTTTTTTTTTTAACCTTATTTTTCTTCCCTTGTAAGTTAGGGATTTCTTTTCCCTTGCTGCTTTGAGGATTTTTTCCTTATCTCTGTATTTTGCAAATTTCACTACAATATGTCTTGGTGTTGGTCTGTTTTTGTTGATTTTGGTGGGAGTCCTCTGTGCCTCATGGATTTGGAAGTCTGTTTCCTTCCCCACATTAGAGAAGTTTTCAGCTCTAATTTCCTCAAATAAATCTCCCCCTTTTCCCTCTCTTCTTCTGGGACTCCTATGATACAAATGTTATTATGCTTTATGGAGTCGCTGAGTTCCCTAGGTCTATATTAGTGATCCAATATTTTTCTTTGCCTCTTCTTTTCAGCTTCATTATTTTTCATAATTTTATTTAATGTATCACTTATTTGTTCCTCTGCTTTTTCCACCCCTGTGGTTATTTCATCCAGTCGGTTTCACATCTTAGTTATAGGATCTTTAATTTCAGCCTGATTAGTTTTTAGGTCTTTTATCTCTGTGGTAAAAGACTCCCTGGTGTCTTCTTTTTTTTTTTTTTTTTTTAAAGATTTTATTTATTTATTTGACAGAGAGAGAGCGAGAGCAGGAACACAAGCAGGGGGAGTGGGAGAGCGAGAAGCAGGCTTCCTGCCGAGCAGGGAGCCCGATGTGGGACTCGATCCCAGGACCCTGGGATCATGACCTGAGCCGAAGGCAGACGCTTAACGACTGAGCCACCCAGGCGCCCTCCCTGGTGTCTTCTATGCTTTTCTCAAGCCCAGCTAGTCTCCTTATGATTGTTCCTTTAAATTCTGGATCAGGGGCGCCTGGGTGGCTCAGTTGGTTAAGCGACTGCCTTCGGCTCAGGTCATGATCATGGAGTCCTGGGATCGAGTCCTGCATCGGACTCCCTGCTCGGCAGGGAGTCTGCTTCTCCCTCTCACCCTCTTGTGTTCTCTCTCTCTCTCTGTCTCAAATAAAACAAAAAAATTCTGGATCAGGCATATGATCTATACCTGTTTCGATTAGATCTCTGGCTGTGACCTTTTCTTGGCCTTACCTTTGGGATGAATTCCTCCATCTTGGCATTTTGTGTAGGTCTCTGCCTTCTTCGGTGTGTTAGGAAAGCCTATTATGTTTCTTGCTTCTGAGGGTAATGGCTTTATGAAGAGGTTATATACTGTCCAGGGCCTGGCACTTTGAGAAGTGTCTGGTGTGTGCTGTGTGCCTTCTGCTGCTGTGTTGTGACTGCTCTGCCCTTCAGGTCAGTCCTCTGCAGTTTCTCCTTGTCTGCAGTGGGGAGTGTCTGGAACTTGGCCAGAGTGTGGCAAGTTTTAACTAGGTGTGCTCTGGTCTGTTTATTAAAAGAGACCTGATGTCATTCCCACTAGAGCTGACGCTTTGCAGAACTCTGTGGTCTGTAGACATGGTGCGTGGTGGTGGAGGGGGTGTTGTGCTGGTCTCCTGGGGGAGGTGCCCACTGCTGTGGTTCTCAGACACACTTGCCCTAGTAAGGAAGTACTTGCAGAAAGCATGGGGTATGCTTGATGTCAGCAACTCAGGCCTCCACCTTCGGAGCTGTGCTGCTCCCTGATGTCAGTCTGTGCTGATGGGCAGGGGAGAAAAATGGTGCCAGTCGTCTCCTTCGTTCCGGGAGAGGAGTTCCACCACTGTCCAGGATGCCCTCCCAGAAGAATGAACAGTCTTCCCTCACCTGTCCCAGGAATCCCTCAGATCCCTGCCTTCATTCTGTTTGGGTCCCGGCCATCTACCTGATTGGCAGGGCAGTACACCTGTGTTTTATCTCAGGCAGATAGCTGAGTTTCTAAACTCCAAACTTTAGGGACCCAGTGCAGTGCAGACCTGCGCTGGTCCTCTGGAGGAGGGTCTTGCCATGCTCCGGCTGGTGCCAGTTTTCCCAGAAAAGCAGTCACACCAACATGCAGGAGCTTGGAGTTTATAATAAAGCGCAACAAAAAGCCCGAGTCCAGGTTAACCACCTTCAGCAGGTGTTTCTGCTCCTATGCTTAAGGGGCAGAGCAATGCAATGGCACCTGCTGGCTCTTTTGTCCCCTGAGAGGCCAATGCCACTTCTCCCAGATGCATTCCAAGAAGGGGGAACTGTCTTTCTCAGTGTGTTCTTGGGAATCCTTAGATCTCGCATCCACTCTTGGGCCTCTGCCCAGGAACACTGCACCACCCGCCAGGTTCAATACCAGCTAAAGTGCAGACTTCTAAAAACTCTAGGCGTTGAGCTCTGCTGGTTGTAAAAACTCAATATAATCTGCCCCTCTCGTTTTCCTAGTCAATGGCTTGGGGAAGTGCTTTCCTTTGTGCGATCCCCTGTGTGATCCTCTCTGTCTCTGTCTTTGTCTCTTTCTCTCTGTCTCTTTCTCTCTGTTTTGCCTCTCTCCATGAGCCGGGCTCCCTCCCGTCTGCAGCACCTGCAATCCTCTCCTCCCCCAAATCATGCATTTCCTACCTTCCATGATGTGGCCTCTTCTCTCTCTCTAGTTGTGCAGTTTGTTTTGTCAGCCCTCAGATCAATTTCTTGGGTGTTCAGAATGATTTGATATTTATCTAGCTGTTCAAGACCGAGGGAAGCATAGGGTCCTCTTACTACTCCACCATTTTAACTCCAATCTCATTACACAAAAATTACTTTCAGCTTCAGCACTAAGCTGCAACTCCACTCATTGGTCAATGATATGAGCGATTTCTTTGATGAATTAGGTAATAGCCATAGACAATATGTAACAAATGTGCATAGCTGTGCTTCTTTTTTTTTTTTAAAGATTTTATTTATTTATTTATTTGACAGAGAGAGACACAGTGAGAGAGGGAACATGAGCAGGGGGAGTGGGAAAGGGAGAAGAAGCAGGCTTCCCACCGAGCAGGAAGCCCATTGTGGAGCTCGATCCCAGGACCCTGGGATCATGACCTGAGCCGAAGGTCGATGCTTAACGACTGAGCCACCCAGGCATCCCATATAGCTGTATTTCAATAAAACTTTACTTAAGGGGTGCCTGGGTGACTCAGTCGTTAAGCATCTGCCTTCGGCTCAGGTCATGATCCCAGGGTCCTGGGATTGAGCCCCACATCGGGCTCCCGTCGGCGGGAGGCCTGCTTCTCCCTCTGCCACTCCCCCTGCTTGTGTTCCCTCTCTTGCTGTGTCTCTCTCTTCAAATAAATAAATAAAATCTTTAAAAAACAAAACAAAACAAAAAAAACAACTTTACTTAAAAAGCAGGTAGTAGGTCCGATTGGCCTGTGAGCTATAGTTTTGACCCATGGTTTAAACAATCAACACTAGAATAAATAGGCTCTGATTTATAGTATTTGCTGATTTCCATTGTGTAAATATTGCCACCATGCCTGATTTCAAAGCTGCCAACATGACTCCATTAAACACAGAGTTCGGGAGAAATGCACAATAGCACTCCATTATATAGTATTTCCACTATACACATTCAATACATGTAAGTAATCTGAAGATGAAAATAACAGTAAGATGTACAAAAATAATTAAGAATGATGAATTCTGAGTATGTATTACCTTTTAAAAAAAAAAAAAAAAAAAAACAATTTGGTGCCCAGATCTCAGTTTCCCAGTAACATTTTCCACAAACTAGAGCTCCCTGGAGAAATGGCTGATCACCGGGCTAAGACAGGGAAAATACAATATGAAACTGGAACATCTTGTTATGCCAAAAAGTAAGGAAATGCTAAGAAAAGTTATGGGAACTGTGGCAGCCTAGACCCTAATGGGACATGATAATTAAATGTAATGTGATACAAACTGAGGGTTGCTGGAGGGGAAGGGGGTGGAGGGATGGGGTGGCTGGGTGATGGACACTGGGAAGGTATGTGTTATGGTGAGCACTGTGTGTTGTGTAAGACTGATGAATCACAGACCTGTACCCCTGAAACAAATAATACATTATATGTTAATAATAAAATAAAGAAATAAAATAAATAAGTAATAAAAAATAAATAAATGTAATGTGATATCCTAAAACATGAAAAGAATGTTAGGTAAAAACTAAAGAAAGAAAAGGGAAATTTTTTCAATTTTTTTGAATTGAATACAATACTGATACCAACTTTACCAAAAGGAGAAAAAAAATTGGATGGTAACAACAGTCATATTTCAGTTATGTCTATCAATACATAAATCATATATGAAAAACTGTGAAACACACTCCCCCCCAAAAAATAATACAGCATGAACAAGTGGGTATTTTTTTCCCCGGGAATGCCAGGAGGGTCAGATGGAAGGAAATCTATTACTATAAATCATATTATATTGATTGATGTTAGGAGAAAACCTGGATTATCTCCCAGATGTCAGAAACATATGTGATAAAAACCATTGATCATTCCGAATAAAAACAATATACTAGGAATAGTTGACTATTTCTTTAATGTGATAAAATATTTTTATCTCAAACCAATAACCAGCATCATATTAACTGTGGAACCACAAAAGCCATTGTATTCAAGTCAGGAAAAAGATGAGATTGGTCCCTGTCAGGACTTGACATGTCCTAGAGGAACTAGCCAATGTTAGTTAAGAAATTAGAGACAGAGGGGCGCCTGGGTGGCTCAGTTGGTTAAGTGTCTGCCTTCGGCTCAGGTCACGATCTCAGGGTCCTGGGATCAAACCCCGCATTGGGATCTCTGCTCACCAGGGAGTCTGCTTCTTTCTCCCTCTCACTCTCCCTCTGTGCTCTCTCTCTCTCAAATAAATAAATAAAATCTTAAAAAAATCAAGAGTCCCGGGGCGCCTGGGTGGCTCAGTCGTTAAGCGTCTGCCTTCGGCTCAGGTCATGATCCCAGGGTCCTGGGATCAAGCCCCACATTGGGCTCCCTGCTCCGCGGGGGGCCTGCTTCTCCCTCTCCCACTCCCCCTGCTTGTGTTCCCTCTCTCACTATGTCTCTCTCTGTCAAATAAATAAAATCTTTAAAAAAAAAAAAATCAAGAGTCCCATGCTCGGGGTGCTAGAGACAGAAAGTAGAGGAGCAAATATTGGACAGACAAAAATTAATATAACTTTTTCAAAAAAATAAGTGTTCCAACACATACCAAAACACAGAATAAACTGCAGCTGCTATAAAGTTGGAAAATGTGAAAAGCAATAAATGTCAAACATTAAAAGAAAATTTAGAATGTTAGTTATATAAATCTGAGGGCAGGCCTTCCTGCCACACCATTCGCTATAAAAGGAAAGACAGCTGTATCTCAACTAGAAGTACTTTGTAATATAATATGGTAAGGAAACCAAGGAAATAATAAAACTTCATAATTAAATTGACAGACATCCAATCATTCATTCCACAGACCTCTCATCACTCACCCCACAGACTCTTTATTCCTGACTCCACAGATCTTCATAAGTTGTCTTACCCACCCTTGCCCCCTGGTCACTCACCAAAGTCACCATTCCTGACAAAAACCAGGGTATAGATGAGTTGCTGTAACAAAGACCCCTTCTGCTTTTTTATATGTTCCCTTTTCTCAATCCTTGCTTATTTGCCACCAATATGCATCCTTGTTAGCAGCTGTGAAGTGACAGTTTGCCCAAGCTGCCTGACCTCTGGGATTGTGCTCCTGGGGTTGGTTCTTCAGGGGTTGTGGTCCTAGTGCTCTGGGATGGGGGGGCAGAAAAGGGACCAGTTTTTAGGGGTTTAGGAACTACACCCCAAAGTGTAAATTTGAAGAAATCTCTCTTCTTGCTTATATAGGTAAATATATACATCTAATATATTAAAAATATATCTAAATCATATATATACATATTGTATAAAATATGTATAAATATATATTATATAAATAATATAATTATATATAAAGTATATATTATATATAAAAACAAAGCTACACAGATTAAACTAATCACACAGATATAAAGATGTTAAATTTTTAAATGTGAAGATGTTATGTCTATGTGATTTATTTAGGATTTAAAAATGATTTTGTGGGGGCACCTGGGTGGCTCAGTTGGTTGAGCATGGGACTCTTTTTTTTTTTAAAGATTTTATTTATTTATTTGACAGAGAGAGAGTACAAGCAGGGGGAGCAGCAGAGGGAGAGGGAGAAGCAGGCTCACCAAGCAGGGAGCCTGATGTGGGACATGATCCCAGGACCCTGGGATCATGACCCAAGCTGAAGGCAGACGCTTAACGACTGAGCCACCCAGGCTCCCCGAGCATGGGACTCTTGATTTCAGCTCAGGTCATGATCTCAAGGTCCTGGGATCAAGCCCCACGTTGGGATCTGCACTCAGTGGGGAGTCGGCTTCTTTCTCTCTCTCTCTTTCCCTCTTCCTCTCTCCCCACTAGCACACTCTAAAATAGATGAATAGGGGGGCGCCTGGGTGACTCAGTCGTTAAGCGTCTGCCTTCGGCTCAGGTCATGATCTCAGGGTCCTGGGATCGAGCCCGCATCGGGCTCCCTGCTCCGCGGGAAACCTGCTTCTCCCTCTCCCCCCTGCTTGTGTTCCCTCTCTCGCTGTCTCTCTCTCTCTCTCTCAAATAAATAAATAAAATCTTTTAAAAAATAAATAAATAAAATAAAATAGATGAATAAATCTTAAAAAAAAAAAAGATTTTCGGAGGCACCTGGGTGCCTCAGTCAATTAAGCGTTTGACTCTTGATTTCAGCTCAGGAGATGATCTCAGAGTTGTGAGATTGAGCCCTGCATCTGGCTCCACGCCTAGGATTCTCTCTCTGTGTCTGCCCCTCCTCTCTCTCCCTCTCAAATAAATAAATAAATAAATAAATAATTTTCATGAAAATTGTTGAAACTTTTGATGGTTAGGGGTACCTGGCTGGCTCAGTGTGTGACTCTTGGTCTCGGGGTTGTGAGTTAAACCCCACGTTGGGTGTAGAGATAACTTAAAATCTTAAAAAAAGAAAGAAAGAAAGAAACTTGTGATGGTTATATGCCAAGTCATTATACTTTTTTTATCCTTTGTCCATGTGCTTAAGTTTCCATAATAAAAACATTTAAAGGGGCTCCTGGGTGGTACCTGGGGGGCTCCTGGGGGACGCCTGTGTGGCTTAGTCAGTTAAGCGTATGCCTTTGGCTCAGGTCATGATCCCAGGGTCCTGGGATCAGAGTTCCACATCGCGCTCCTTGCTCAGCACGGAGCCTGCTTCTCCCTCTCTCTCTCTGCTGCTCTCCCTGCTCATGCTCTCTCTCGCTGTCTCTCTCAAATAAAATCTTAAAAAAAATAAAAATAAAAACATTTTAAAAATCATGATTTTGAAATCTGTAATGATAATAAACATACTTCTTCTTACTTTTTAAATTTTATTTTTTATGTGTATTTTTCCCTTTACCTCTTCACCTTTACTTCATCTCCAGGCGCACACCTTAAAGCATCATGTCCATTATTGTCTAGAGATGTACAGAAGTGTACGTATCTCCATCAGTTAATATTTGTACGAATTAGCCACTGTATTTCACCGTTATGTAGCTCATGACCACTAAATGTCTTCATTTTAAGATTTAGAAAGATGTCCATATATCTAAATATAAAATACTGGTTTTATATATTTTGATACGTGCATATACATATTTATTTAATTTATAACAAATATATTTATGTAACACATACACATATACTCATAAACATGATCATGGTAGACAATACAAGGTTTACAATGGACTGTGTGGTACCCACAATCCATGTGTATGAACGCCATGAAAAAAAACAAATAGCAGTGTGGAGACCCATTCTATGATTACTGTGAAGACTGGCCAGAGTCCCAGAGGAACTTGGTGTCACTCCTGGATAGCTGGTCTTATGAAACTCTGGTAGATTTTGATAACCATCTGGATAACATTTGGAATGACTGGACACATCCAGAAATCAATAAACCTGTTCTGTACCTGTGTTAGGGAGGGATTTCTGTTACTAGTTTCTGGGCATTTCTACTACACTGAAGAAGAAAAGCTATTTTGAAGTGTAAATAAAATATCTCATAGCCTGTGTAAAAAGTTGACAATTTTCAGAAGCGGCATGTGTCATGAAAGGGGACAGAATGTCCCATCAGTTGTCCTTTTAATGCAGTCTCTGGAAGAAGTACAAACTGTAATCAGACTCTCCTTGAGGAGTCCCTCCCAGTTCTGTGTTGTTATAATCCTCCAAAGCAAAGCTATCTCTGTTTGTGCAAGATTGTTCCTATTAATCAGTTTTAACTAAACTTTTATAATCTGGTCATAATACTTTTTGAGGCTTATGAATGTGCTATCTTTTTTTAAAGCCCACATCTTATTAAAAAATCATATTACATATATATTCTCTGGGATAAATGCCCAAGAATGCAATTTTTGGAGCATGTTTAGTTTTATGAGAAACTGCCAAGCTATTTTCCAGAGTGGCTGCTCCGTTCTACATTACCACCAGGATATATGAATGAACAATTTCTTCATATCCTACTAGCATTGGTGTTGTCACTATATTTTATTTCAACCATTCTGGTATGTGCATCCTTATTTCTCCATTGTGGCCTACATTTGTATTTCCCTGATGGCTAAAGATGTCAAACATCATTCCATGTACTTATTTACCATTTGTACATCCTCTTTGGTGAAATGTCTGCTCATGTCTTTTTCCTATTTCGTAATTGGATTGTTTGTTTTATACTCATGAGTTTTGAAATTTCTTTATATGTTCTAGAAGCTAGTCTTTTTTTTATTTAAAGATTTTATTTATTTATTTATTTATTTATTTATTTATTTATTTATTTGAGAGAGAGAGCACATGAGAGAGGGGAGGGTCAGAGGGAGAAGCAGACTCCCCGCCGAGCAGGGAGCCCGATGTGGGGATCCCGGGACTCCAGGATCATGACCTGAGCCGAAGGCAGTCGCTCAACCAACTGAGCCACCCAGGCGCCCTAGAAGCTAGTCTTTTGTTGGATATGCAGTAGGCCAAAATTTCCTCCCAGTCTCTAACTTGTCTTTTTATCTTCCATTTTCACAAATGATTTTGCAGAAAAAAGGTTTTTAGTTTTGATGAGGTGCAATTGATAAATTTTTCCTTTTATGAATCATGCTTTTGGTGTCCAGTTTTCGAGCTCTTTGCCTATCCTTAGATCCTAAAGATTTTCTCCTATGCTTTTTTCTAAAAGTTTTACATTTCACATTTTGCATTAATTTTTATGTAAGGTCTGAGGCTTAATTTTTTTATTTATGATGTCCTCTTCCTCCAGCACCATTTGTTGAAAAGCCTATCCTTCTCCGTTGAATTGCTTTGCAACTTGGTCAAAAATAAATTGGTCAGGGGTGCCTGGGTGGCTCAGTTGTTAAGCGGCTGCCTTCAGCTCAGGTCATGATCCCAGAGTTCTGGGATCGAGTCCCGCATCAGGCTCCCTGCTCTGCGGGAAGCCTGCTTTTCCCTCTCCCACTCCCCCTGCTTGTGTTCCCTCTCTCATTGTATCTCTCTCTGTCAAATAAATAAATAAAATCTTAAAAAAAATAAATAAATTGGCCATACTTGTGTGGGGCTTTTTCTGGGTTCTCTATTCTATTCTACTCATTTATGTGTCTATGCTTCCTCCAATACCACACTCTTATTAATGTAGCTATATAAACATTAATTTTGAGTAGCATGATTCCTCCTACTTTCTTATTCTTTCTCAAAATTGTTTTAGCTATTCTAGTTCCTTTGTCTTTCCATAGAAATTTCAGAAAATTATTGTCTGTCTACAAAAACTTTGTTGGGATTTTGATGGGAATTATATTAGACCTATATGTTGACATGGGGAAAATTGACATCCTTACTGTGTTGAGCCTCATATCCATGAACACAGCGTGCCTCTTTGTTTATTTAAGTCTTCTCTTATTTCATCAGCATTTTGTAATCTCTAGATCGTGCAGATCTTTTACATGTTTTTTTAAGTGTATACCCAAGTATTTCATTTTCTTAGGACCATTTGCAAATCATACTGTATTTAAAATTTCAGTTTCCGGGGATCCTGGGTGGCTCAGTCGTTAGGCGTCTGCCTTCAGCTCAGGTCATGATCCCAGGGTCCTGGGATCGAGTCCCGCATCGGGCTCCCTGCTCTGCGGGAAGCCTGCTTCTCCCTCTCCCACTCCCCCTGCTTGTGTTCCCTCTCTCACTGTGTCTCTCTCTGTCAAAATAAAATAAAATCTTTAAAAAAAAATTTTCAGTTTCTGGACATCCAAATGGCCAACGGACACATGAAAAAGTGCTCAATATCACTCAGCATCAGGGAACTACAAATCAAGACCTCAATGAGATACCACCTCACACCAGTCAGAATGACTAAAATTAACAAGTCAGGACACAACATATGTTGGGAACCCTCCTACACTGTTGGTGGGAATGCAAGCTGGTGCAGCCACTCTGGAAAACAGTATGGAGGTTCCTCCAAAAGTTGAAAATAGAGCTACCCTATGGGGTGCCTGGGTGGCTCAGATGGTTAAGCGTCTGCCTTCGGCTCAGGTCATGATCCCAGCGTCCTGGGATCGAGTCCCGCATCGGGCTCCCTGCTCCTTGGGAGCCTGCTTCTCCCTCTGCCTCTCTCTCTCTCTGTCTCTCGTGAATAAATAAATAAAATCTTTAAAAAAAAAAAATAGAGCTACCCTATGACCCAGCAATTGCACTACTGGGTATTTACTCCAAAGATACAAATGTAGTGATCTGAAGGGGCACATGCACTCCAATGTTTATAGCAGAAATGTCCACAAAGCCAAACTATGGAAAGAGCCTAGATGTCCATCAAAAGATGAGTGGATAAAGAAGATGTGGTATATATACACAGTGGAATATTATGCAACCATCAAAAAAATGAAATCTTGCCATTTGCAACAACGTGGATGGAACTAGAAGGTATTATGCTAAGCGAAATAAGTCAATCAGAGAAAGACAAGTATCATATGATCTCACTGATATGAGGAATTTGAGAAACAAGACAGAAGATCATAGGGGAAGGGAGGGGAAAATGAAACAAGATGAAACCTGAGAGGGAGACAAACCATAAGAGACTCTTCTTTTTAAAAGATTTTATTCATTTATTTGACAGAGAGAGACACACTGAGAGTGGGAACACAAGCAGGGGGAGTGGGAGAGGGAGAAGCAGGCTTCCCACGGAGCAGGGAGCCCAAAGCGGAACTCCATCCCAGGACCCTGGGATCATGACCTGAGCCGAAGGCAGACGCTTAACAACTGAGCCACCCAGGCGCCCCACCATAAGAGACTCTTAATCTCAGGAAACAAACGGAGGGTTGCTGGAGTGGAGGGGGGTGGGAGGGATGGGGTGGCTGGGTGATGGACATTGGGGAGGGTATGTGCTATGGTGAGCGCTGTGAATTGTGTAAGATTCATGAATCACAGACCTGTACCCCTAAAACAAATAATACATTATATGTTAATTTAAAAAAACAAGAAAAAAAAGAAAATTTCAGTTTCTGTGTGTTCATTGTTAGTGTATAGAAATGTGATTGATTTGCATGTTGATCTTTTATTTAGCAAACTTGCTGAGTTCCCTGATTAATTCTAGAAGGTTTGGGGGGTAAATTTCTTTTTTTTTTTTTAGATTTTATTTATTTATTTATTTATTTATTTGAGAGAAAGAATGAGTGGGGGTAGAAGCAGAAGGAGAGGGAGAGAGAATCTGAAGCAGACTCTACCCTGAGCACAGAGCCCAACACAAGCCTCGATCTCATGACCATGAGATCATGACCTGAGCCGAAACCAAGAGTCAGATGCTTAACTGACTAAGCCACCCAGCACCCCTAGGGGTAGATTTCTTGGGATATTTTACAGAGGCAATCATGTCACTTGCAAATAAGGATAGTTTTTGCTTTCTTTTTTATAATCTGGATGCTTGTATTCTTTCTCTTGTGTTATTGGAGTGATTAGAACTTCTCATACTATGTTGAATAAGAACGGTAAGATCAGTTATTCTTGCCCTGTTCCCTATTTTATTTTTCCTCAGACCGTGCTGTCCCCTCCTAGGTGCCTTGTTCCATATTTTAGGGGGAAATGATTCAGCCCTTCACCAATAATATGATGTTAGCTGTAGGATTTTTGTAGATACTCTTTATCAAGTTGAGGTAATTCTCCTCTATTCCTAACTTGCTGAGAGTTTTTTGTTTTTTTAAAATCAAGAGTGGGTGTTGGATCTTGTCAAATAGTTTTTCTGCATCGATTAATATGATTGTGTGATTTGTCTTCTTTAGGTTGTATGGTATAATATATATATTTGGTCATTGTCCCCATTTTCTGGCATAGAGTTCCTAAAATCCTTGGGATTTCCTGAGCTACAGGAATGTCTTTTGTTATTCATAATGAGGACCATGATGCAAACCAACCAATCCAGAGCCCGCACCCTTAACTTCTGCCTCTATCAGGTTGTCACACTCCAGGCCATTATCTACCTGCCCTACTCACCCCAAGGCCAGGTACCAGACAACTAGGGACAGCCCCTTATATACCCAGAGCCCTCTGAAAGTATTCAAACTAAACAACCTTAAGCCTGCTTACCCTGCCTTGCATGATTCTTTCTGTGGCCACAATAAATCTCTTACCAGTGTATTATTCTACTAGAGTCACCATAACAAAATACAATGGACTGGGTGCCTTAAACTAGAGAAATGTATTTTATCACAGGTCTGGAAACTAGAAGTCTAAAATCAAGATGCCAGCAGGGTTGGTGTCTGGTGAGGGCCCTCCTCTTGGGCTGCAGATGGCTGCTTTCTCTCTGTACTCGTGCATGTGACCTCTTCTTTTCATATAAACATGGAGAGAGAGAGAGAGAACATGAGAACTCTGGTGTCTCTTTCTTTTTTAAAAAAAATTTTTTTTTTAAAGATTTTATTTATTTGACAGAGACAGAGACAGCGAGAGCAGGAACACAAGCAGGGGGAGTGGGAGAGGGAGAAGCAGGCCTCCCGCCGAGCGGGGAGCCCGATGTGGGGCTCGATCCCAGGACTCCGGGATCATGACCTGAGCCGAAGGCAGCCGCCCAACGACTGAGCCACCCAGGCGCCCCTGTCTCTTTCTTTTTATTTAATATGCAAAAATATATGCTCTTGATTTGTTTTTTGCTCTTAATGTTTTATTGAAATATATATGACATACAATGTGTAAATTTAAGGTATATAATATGTTGATTTGGTACATTTTTATATTATAACACGATTTCCATTGTAAAAAAATAGCACCTCTATCATGTCACATAATTGTCATTTCTTTCCTGTGGTGGATGTACAGATCTAGTCTCTTAGCAAGTTTGATGATTATAATACAATTTTGTTGTCTATGGTGTCTCTTTTTGTAAGGTCACTAACCCCATTAGATCAGGGTCCCACCCTTACGACCTCATTTAACCTTAATTACTTCCTCAGAGGCCCCATCTCCAAACACAGACACACTGGGAGGTAAAGCTTCAACATATGAATTCTGAGGGGACACAAACATTCAATCCATAGCATCTATGTTTCCTCCTTGCTCCCTCTTCTTCCTTACTGACCCTGGTGCTTCATTATGTGCTCTTGCCATGGTGTGGCATGCACTCTCCTCTTGGTATCTATGAGTCTAACCAACTCTCTTCTTTTAAGAATTTATTTATTTATTTGAGAGAGAGAGAGAATGCGCATGAGAGAGAGCACAAGCAGGGCGAGCTGCAGAGGGGAGAGGGAGAAGCAGGCTCCTCACTGAGCAGGGAGTCCAACGATGGGGGCTTGATCCCAGGACCCTGGGATCATGACCGGAGCAGACACTCAACTGACTATGCCACCCAGGCACCCCACCAACTCTCTTTTCAGTGGCACTTGTCTCCTGACCTGTTGGCTTCATTCTATCTGAACAAGCACAAGCAGGAGGAGTGGCAGAGGGAGAGGGAGAAGCATGCTCCCTGTTGAGCAGGGAGCCCCATCTGGGGCTCGATCCCAGGACCCCAGGATCATGACCTGAGCCAAAGTCAGATGCTCAATCAACTGAGCCACCCGGGGGCCCCTTTTCCCCGCTTTTGTTTCAATCATCAAATATGATACAGTATATAAAACTAATGAAGAAAAGGATATCTATTTTATGTATCCATATTTCTGCTCTTCTTGAGTCTTTTCCCTTCCTGATGATCCAAGATTCTTTCTTTTCTCATTTTCTGTTTTTTGAAGAACTTCCTTAGCCAATTGTTGGGGTTTTTTTTAAAGATTTTATTTTTTTAATTGACAGAGAAAGACAGCGAGAGAGGGAACACAAGCAGGGGCAGTGGGAGAGGGAGAAGCAGGCTTCCTGCCGAGCAGGGAGCCCGATGCGGGGCTCGATCCCAGAACCCTGGGATCTTGACCTGAGCCGAAGGCAGACACTTAACGACTGAGCCACCCAGGCACCCCCTTTAGCCAATTGTTAAGGGTACCTCTGCTAGCAACAAATTCTTTCAGTTTCCTTTGTCTGAGTATATCTATATTTCCCTGTCTTTTTAAAATTTAATTTAATTAATTTATTTTTACTTCCTAGATCATCAGTTTACTAAAAAAGGATATAACTCAGGAACAGCCTGATGGACGAGATGAATAGGTCAAAGTGTGGAGAAGGGTACAGAGCTTCCATGCCCTCTCTTGGCCTGCCACTCTCCCCATATCTCCATGTGTTCACTAATCTGGAAGCTTTCCAAACCCATCCTTTTGGGGTTTTACGGAAGCTTCATTACATAGTCACAGTTGATTGAATCATTGGCCACTGGTGACTGAACTCAATCTCTAGTCCCTCTACCCTCCAGAGAGGTCAGGGGGGTGGGACCAAAAATTCCAACCCTCTAATCATGGTTGGTTCCCCTGGCAACCAGCCCTCTCTGCCTAGCCATCTTATTAACATAACAGAAGACTTTACTGCTCTCATCACTTAGGACATTCCAAGGGTTTTAGGAGTGCTGTGCCAGAAATGGGAAAAAAGACTAAATATATATTTCTTAATTATAAATCACAACATTGGGGCACTTGGGTGGCTCAGTCAGTTAAACATCATGATCTCAGGATCCTGGGATCAAGCCCCGTGTTGTGTCTGTTGTGTCGGGATCCCTGCTCCACAAGGAGTGTGCTTCTCCCTCTCCGTCTGCCCCTTCCCCCCACCTCTCTCAAATAAATAAATAAAATCTTTCAAAATAAATAAATAAATCACAATATCACAGTCCACCCCCTGGTCTTTGAACATGGACCTCTTATAGCAAAATAATCATAAATGTCAAAAGATAATGCCACATTATTAGAATCCCATTCAGTCTTTAGTAAATACCCAGTCCATCATCATATTACATGAAAATGTCTTCCAGGATGAAACCACTCAGATTTGCAGGTGAAGGAGAGCAGAATATGTGACCCCAAAACATGCCACTTTGGTACATGAATTATTTTGAACCAAAGGCAATCAAGACCCAGCAGACTCGAGGAAAACTTTTACCTCTCCCTTAGCTACCTAAAATAATTTAGATGGGGGGTTAGGCTGGCTCAGAAAAAGACCTGTTACCAGAGATAACTTTTATCTGAATGACCTGTCTGTATGGCAGGGCAAATATCTAATTACCGAACTTTTGATTTTCTTATTGTCCTGTGAATTACCATCCTCCCCTTTGAAGCCCCAGGTCTCTATATTATTCTTAGTTCAGGATGGCGTATAAGCCTCAACTGACCAACTTGCTCTTGAGTCTTATATTTTTGGGGCTCCTGTACTTATGTAATTAAATTTGTTTTTCTCCTGTTAATCTGTCTTATGTCAATTTCATTATTAAACCAGCCAAAGAAACTAGAAGGGTAGAAATAAAATTTTCTCTCCCCTACACAGGCATCCATTTCATCTTGTCAGTTTCCCAAAGCAGGAGTGGTGTCAGCAAAGTTATGGTTTACCTTTTCAGGCATTTGGTAAAATCAAGCTTAGAGAGTATCATCTCTTGCTCTGAGCCCTTTAAAAGTGTTAATGTAATATTGGGTTTCTCTCATTACATAACATAACCCATTTAGGGGCGCCGGGGTGATGGCTCAGTCGTTAAGCATCTGCCTTTGGCTCAGGTCATGATCCCAGGGCCCTGGGATCAAGCCCCGCATCCAGCTCCCTGCTCCGTGGGGAGCCTGCTTCTCCCTCTCCTGCTCCCCCTGCTTGTGTTCCTGCTCTCGCTATTTTTCTCTCTCTGTCAAATAAATAAATAAATAAAATCTTTAAAAAACAACAACAACAACAAAATGACCCATTTACTCATCCCCTTACTCTCAGCTACTATTTTTCCTTCCTTCCAATTATACCCAAGCTTTTAGACCTTTGGAGGGGACATTAGGTTCTACCACTACGATGGTCTAGATTGCTGGCAACAATACTAGTCTAGTGAGTGCCTCCCCATCAGTGACTCTTGTTCACACAGAGTAAGGTTACCTCGGTGCATTGCTTGGTGGGTTATCTCTGCCCCTAGGCAATAGGGCTACATTCACTGTTAATCCATTTTTGCCAGATGGGGTAAAGGCAAATCCTGCCCCATCAGGCCCTTAGGAATCCTGACATAAAAGTTAAAAACACAGTTACATTTCTTGCTTAGGAATCATCCCTGCTTCCAGCCCTTGTAGTTGCAGCCCTGGTGCTTGGACCACTGCATCAAGTAGGGGAAAAAAAAGTTGAGGTGATGTGGGAAAGAAAGAATACCAGCACATTCTCCACCACCTCTTCCCCAAATCCACCAGAAAAACAGAGGAATCTATCCAGTGGGGACACTCCTGTAGTCCCCATTATGTTGACATTGAGTGTGAGCACACACTTATGAAAGCATGTAAGCCAGCCCTTCATGCTTTTATCTCCTCCTGCCCCTTCTTCACCCCTTCTAGTTTTAGACAACCACCGTTTTAATTACCCGATCTGTTCTCTGTTAAACTAATGCTCTGAGGAGGATATCTTGCCCATTGTTGGACATTATCAGTTGTAAAGTGTATTCCTTGGTTTGAAGAAATGATGGTGGACTGCCCAAGCTAGTGCAATATGTTCTATTTTGGATCTTTCACAGCACTCTAAGCATCTGCCTCTCCCACAGGGTAAGCAAAGCCCAGTTTAGAGTCAAGGAAAATTCCTGTCAGGACCCACTTATAGCTCCCATGGCTGCCAGCATCAGTCTCATTTGCCAGCTATGTTCAGGCCCTTCCCACCAGGGAATCTGCCACATAGCCATCTGCAGTCTCTGTCTCCTTTGCTAACAAAGCAGTTCTTATTGACATTTTGTGCCTCAGAAGGTGCCAGAAGAATAGGTCTGGTAGCTCATCTCTGCATTGCTGCAGACCCCCAATGTCCATTCATCTCATGAACCTAGGTGGCTACCTCAAGGGAGCACATGGGGATATCTGCTTGTTTGTTCCAATCACCTTCCAAACCTGCACGGGAGTTCTTCTGATGGGTGTTGACATGTCCTACTTTAATGCACCCCTCAAATTTCCATAGGGCTGGGACACCTGGTTGGCTCAGTCAGCAGAGCATGGGACACTTGATCTCAGGGTCATGAGTTCGAGCTCCACATTGGGTGTAGAGATTAAAAAAAATTTCCGGAGGGCTATGTCCCACAAGGGCATCCCTTTAATAGGCCACATTTCCATTGTCTGCTTGCTGATCATGTGGCCAGGCCATTGGCCACTGCCCATGAGTCAGTAAAACGTCAAACATACAGGTTTTACCACTGTTCAATTCTTCCATCACTGCTAACAAAAGAGCATGCAATTCAGACCACTGAGCTGATTGGTTTTCAAACTTATTCAATCAGAGTGGTGGCCTTCCAAACAGGATGCATTCCACTCATAGTGGGACTACCATCCACAAACCAAGCAGCAGTTGTTGGTAAGTTGAGACCTGTGGATAGGGCATTGTCCAAGTGACAAAAGAATCCAGGGGTTCCTTGCACAGTTCCAGAGTCAATCCTAGGGAAAAGGGCTCCTTGCTCTTGAGTATCTTCTCCTTGCATTGCCTAGGCAGCATGATCCTGTATAAACCATTTCCATTTTATTATGGAATTCTTCTGGGCACTCCCATACCCATTAGAGCATTTCTCCAACACCATCCTAGACATTGTGGATATTTCATGGATTTTTTTTTCAATTCAATAAAGTTGTATTTTTCAAAATGTACAGTTGGTAGGATCTCTTCATGCATCTTCGCCAGCAGCTGGGGCATTTCCACCCTTGGTGTTTCTGGTGTAAATTACTTCAGCTTGGTGTTTTTAAAAAAAATTTTAATTCCGGGGCAACTGGGTGGCTCAGTTGGTTAAGCGTCTGCCTTTGGCTCAGGTCATAATCTCAGGGTCTTGGGATCAAGGCCCATGTCGGGCTCCCTGCTAGTGGGGAGCCTGCTTCTCCCTCTCCCCCTGCTGCTCCCACTGCTTGTTCTCTCTCTCTCAAACAAATAAATAAAATATTTTAAAAATGTTAATTCCAGGGGCGCCTGGGTGGTTCAGTCATTAAGCGTCTGCCTTCGGCTCAGGTCATGATCCCAGGGTCCTGGGATCGAGCCCCGCATCGGGCTCCCTGCTCGGCCAGGAGCCTGCTTCTCCCTCTCCCACTCCCCCTGCTTGTGTTCCCTCTCTAGCTGTCTCTCTCTCTCTCTGTCAAATAAATAAAATAAAATCTTAAAAAATAAAATAAAATAAAATAAAATAAAAATGTTAATTCCAGTATAGTTAACATACAGTATTACATTAGTTCCAGGTGTATAATATAGTGATTCAACAATTCCATACATCACCCAGTGCTCATCATGACCAGTGCCCTCCTTAATCCCCACCACTTATTTCACCCCTCCCCCCAGCTCCCCTCTGGTAACCATCAGCTTGTTCTCTATAGTTAAGAGTCTGTTTCTTGGTTTGTCTCTCTCTCTCACCCTCTCTTTTCCTTTGCTTGTTTGTTTTGTTTCTTAAATTCCACATGGGAGTGAAATCATATGGTATTCATCATTCTCTGACTTATTTCACTTAGCGTTACACTCTCTAGCACCATTCATGTCATTGCAAATGACAAGATTTCATTCTTTTTATGGCTGAATAATATTCCATTGTATATATACCACTTCTTTTTAATCCATTTATCTATCAATGGACACATGGGCTGCTTCCATAATTTGGCTATTATAAATAATGCTGTTATAAATATAGGGGTGCATGTATCCCTTCGAATTAGTGTTTTTGTATTTTTGGGGGGTAAATACCCAGTAGTGTGGTTGCTGGATTGTAAGGTAGTTTTATTTTTAACTTTGTGAGGAATCTCCATACTATTTTCCAGAGTAGCTACACCAGTTTGCATTCCCACCAACAGTGCAAGAGGATTCCTTTTTCTCCACATCCTTGTCAACACCTGTTGTTTCTTGTGTTTTTGATTTCAGCCATTCTGACAGGTGTGAAGTAATATCTCATAGTAGTTTTGATTTGTATTTCCCTGATGATGAGTGATGTTGAGCATCTTTTCATGTGTCTGTTGGCCAACCATCTGTATGTCTCTGTTGGAGAAATGTCTGTTCAAGTCTTCTGCCCATTTTTAATTTAGACTATTTGTTTTTTGGGTGTTGATTTGTGTAAGTTCTTTATATATTTTGGATACTAACCTTTTATCAGATATGTCATTTGCAAATATCTTCTCCCATTCTGTAGGTTGCCTTTTAGTTTTGTTGATTGTTTCCTTTGCTGTGTAGAGGTTTTTTATTTTGATGTAGTCCCAATAGTTTATTTTTGCTTTTATTTCCCTTGTCTCAGGATTCCTATCTAGAAAAATGTTGCTACAGCTAATATCAGAGACATTACTGCCTGAGCTGTCTTCTAGGATTTTTATGGTTTCAGGTTTCACGTTTAGGTCTTTAATCCATTTTGAATTTATTTTTGTGTATGGTGTAAGAAAGTGGCCCAGTTTTATCCTTTTGCATGTAGCTGACCAGTTTTCCCAACACAGTTTATTGAAGAGACTGTCTTTCTTCCACTGGATATTCCTTCCTGGTTTGTTGAAGATTAATTGACCATATAATTGGGCTTTTATTTCTGGGTTCTCTATTTTCTTCCATTGATCTGTGTGTCTATTTTTGTGCCATTACCATACTGTTTTGATAACTACAACTTTGTAACATAATTTGAAGGCTGGAATTGTGATACCTCCAGCTTTGCTTTTTCTTTTTCAAAATTGCTTTGGCTATTTGCGATCTTTTGTGGTTCCATACAAATGTTAGGATTATTTGTTCTAGTTCTGTGAAAAATGGTATTGGTATTTTGATAGGGATTACATTAAATGTATAGATTGCTTTGGGTAGTATAAACATTTTAACAAAATTTGTTCTTCCAATCCATGAGCATGGAAAGTCTTTCCATTTCTTTGTGTTGTCTTTAATTTCTTTCATTAGAGTACAGGTCTTTCACCTTTTTGGTTAAGTTCATTCTTAGGTATCTTATTCTTTTTGGTGCATCTCTAAATGGGATTTTTTCTTAATTTCTCTTTCTGTTGCTTCATTATTAGTGTATAGAAATGCAACGGATAGGGTGCCTGGGTGGTTCAGTCAGTTAAGCATCTGCCTTTGGCTCAGGTCATGATCCCGGGGTCCTGGGATCGAGTCCCACATCGGGCTCCCTGCTAGTTGGGGAGCCTGCTTCTCCCTCTCCCCACTCCCCCCTCCGCACTCGTGCTCTCTCTCTCTCTCGCTATCTCTCTCTCTAAAATAAATAAATAAAATCTAAAAAAAAAAAAAGAAATGCAATGGATTTTTGTACATTGATTTTGTAACCTGTGACTTTACTGAATTCATTTATCAGTTCTAGTAGTCTTTTGATGGATTCTTTTGGGTTTTCTATATACAGTATTATGTCATCTGCAAATAATGAAAGTTTTACTTCTCCCTTAAGAATTTGGATGCCTTTTATTTCTTTTTCTTATCTAATAGCTGTGACTAGGACTTCCAGTGCTATGTTGAATAAAAGTGGTGAAAGTAAACATCCTTGTCTTGTTCCTGACCTTAAGGAGAAAGCTCTCACTTTTTCCCCATTGAGTTTGATCTTTGTTGTGGATTTTTCATATATGGACTTTATTATGTTGAGGTGTGTTCCCTCTAAACCTACTTTGTTGAGGGCTTTTATCATGAATGGTTGTTGTAGTTTGTCAGATACATTTTCTGTGTCTATTGAAATGATCATGTGGTTTTTATTCTTTCTCTTATTGATGTGATGTATCACATTGATTGATTTGCAAATATTGAACCATACTTGCATCTGAGGAATAAACCCCACTTGATTGTGGTGAATCATCTTTTTTTAAAAGGAGATAGAAGTTTATTGAATATACCACAAAGGAGTGGCAGGCAGGACAGCAAATCAGAGACTTTCTGCCAATGAATAATTTTTTAATTTTTTTTAAAGATTTTATTTATTTATTTGACAGAGAGAGAGACAGGAAGAGCAGGAATACAAGGAAGAGGAGTGGGAGAGGGAGAAGCAGGTCCCCACCGAGCAGGGACCCCGATGTGGGGCTCGATCCCAAGACGCTGGGATCATGACCTGAGCCAAAGGCAGACACTTAACAACTGAGCCACCCAGTTGTCCCTGAAGGATTTTTAAAAATATATTGTTGGAATCAGTTTGATAGTATTTTGTTGAGGATTTTTGCATCTACGTTTATGAGAGATATTGGCCTATAGTCCTCTCTTTTTGTGTTATTTTTTTTTATCTGGTTTTGGTATCAGGGTGGTACTGGCCTCATAGAATGAATTTGAAGTTTTCCTTCCTTTTCTATTTTTTGTAATAGTTTGAAAAGAATAAGTATTAACTTTTCTTTAAATGTTTGGTAGAGGAGCGCCTGGGTAGCTCAGTCAGTTAAGCGTCTGCCTTCAGCTCAGGTCATGATCCCAGGGTCCTGGGATCTAGCACCACATTGGGTTCTCTGCTCAGCAGGGAGCCTGCTTCTCCCTCTCCTTCTGTCTACCCCTCTGCCTACTTGTGCTCTCTCTGTCTTTCTCTGTCAAATAAATAAATAAAATCTTAAAAAAACAACCTGACATAAATGTTTGGTAGAATTTGTCTGTGATCTATCTGGTCCTGGATTTTTGTTTGTTGGGAGTTTTGGTTTTTTTTTTTTAGATTTTATTTATTTATTTGACAGAGAGACAGCGAGAGAGGGAACATAAGCATGGGGAGTGGGAGAGGGAGAAGCAGGCTTCCCGCCGAGCAGAGAGCCCGATGCGGGGCTCGATCCCAGGACCCTGGGATCATGACCTGAGCCGAAGGCAGACGCTTAACGACTAAGCCACCCAGGCGCCCCTTGTTGGGAGTTTTTGATTACTGATTCAATCTCCTTGTTGAAATTTTCTATGTCTTCCTGTTTCAGTTTTGATAGGTTATATGTTTCTAGGAATTTATCCATTTCTTCCAGAATACCCAATTTGTTGGCATAAACTTTTTCATAATATTATTTTACAATTGTATTTCTGTGGTGTTGGTTGTTATTTCTCCTCTTTCATTTGTCATTTTGTGTATTTGTGTCTTTTTTTTGTTTTGTTTTGTATTGATGAGTCTGGCTAGAGGTTTATCAACTTTTGTTGATCTTTTCAGAGAACCAGCTCCTGGTTTCATTGATCTCTTCTATTGTTTTTTTTTTTTT
This sequence comes from Mirounga angustirostris, assembly GCF_029215605.1. Taxonomy (NCBI): domain Eukaryota; kingdom Metazoa; phylum Chordata; class Mammalia; order Carnivora; family Phocidae; genus Mirounga; species Mirounga angustirostris. The sequence goes on from NW_026991719.1 coordinate 41,043,168, forward strand.
TGTAGAAGATTTTATTTATTTATTTGACAGAGAGAGAAAGAGAGCATGAGCAGGGGGAGCTGCAGGCAGAGGGAAAGGGAGAAGCAGGCTTCCCGCTGAGCGGAGAGCCTGACACAGAGCTCAATCCCAAAACCCCGTAATCACAACCTGAGCTGAAGGCAGATGCTGAACTGACTGAGGCACCCAGGTGCCCCTGTTCTATTGTTTTTGAAGTTTCTATATCATTTATTTCTGCTCTAATCTTTCTTATTTCCTTCCTTCTGCTGGTTTGGGGTTTTGTTTGTCATTCTTTTTCTAGCTTCTTTAGGTGTAAGGTTAGGTTGTTTATTTGAGATTTTTCTTCCTTCTTGAGGTAAGTCTTTATTGCTATAAACTTCACCCTTAGAACTACTTTTGTTGCATCCCAAAGGTTTTGGAAATTGTGTTTTCTTTTTTTTTTTTTTTAAGATTTTATTCATTTATTTGCTAGAGAGAGAGAGAGAGAGAGCACAAGCATGGGGAGCGGCAGGAAGAGGGAGAAGCAGGCTCCCCACTGAGCAAGGAGTCCGATGTGGGACTCGATCCCAGGACCCTGGAATCATGACCCGAGCTGAAGGCAGCTGCTTAACCGACTGAGCCACCCAGGTGTCCCTGGACAACTGTGTTTTCATTTTTGTTTGTTTCCAGGTACTTTTAAAATTTCTTCTTTGATTTCTTGGTTGACCCATTCATTGTTTAATAGTATGTTCCTTAACCTCCATGTATTTGTGGTCTTTCCAGATTTTTTTCTTGTGGTTGATTTCAAGTTCCATAGCTTTGTGGTCAGAAAAGATGTATGATATGACTTTGATCTTTTTGAATTTGCTGAGACTAGTGCTTGCTTTGGCAGCACATACACTAAAATTGAATTTGCTGAGACTTGCTGTGGGCTAATACGTGATCTGTTCTGGAGAATGTTCCATGTGCACTTGAAAGGAATGTGTATTCTGCTGTTTTAGGATGGATTGTTTTGAATATATCTGTGAAATCCATCTGGTCCAGTGTGTCATTCAAAACCATTGTTTCCTTGTCGATTTTGTTTGGATGACCTGTCCATCAATGTAAGTGGTATGTTAAAGTCATTTACTATTGTATTACTATAGATTAGTTTCTTTATGTTTGTTATTAACTATTTTATATATGTGGGTGCTCTCATGTGGGATGTATAAGTATTTATAATTGTCTTATCTTTTTGTTGGAATTTCCCCTTTATTATTATATAGGATCCTTCTTTGTCTCTCTCTCTCTCTCTTTTTTTTTAAAGATTTTATTTATTTATTTGACAGAGAGAGACACAGCAAGAGAGGGAACACAAGCAAGGGGAGTGGGGGAGGGAGAAGCAGGCTTCCCGTGGAGCAGGGAGCCCAATGTGGGTCTCCATCCTAGGACCCTGGGACCATGACCTGAGCAGAAGGCGACTGAGCCACTCAGGAGCCCCTCCTTCTTTGTCTCTTGTTACAGTCTTTGTGTTTTTTTTTTTAACATTCTTTCTCCTGATTCACTTTTATTCTTTTTTTAAAAAGATTTTATTTATTTATTTATTTATTTATTTATTTTAGAGAGAAGGAGAGACAGACAGAGTGGGTGAGTGTGAGCAGCAGTTGGAGCAGAGAGGGAGGGAGGGGAAAGAATCTTGAGCAGACTCTGTACTGAGCATGGAGCCTGACAAGGGGCTCAATCTCACGACCCTGAGATCATGACCTGAGCCAAAACCAAGAATCAGATGCTTAACTGACTGAGCTACCCAGGTGCCCCCAGTCTTTGTTTTAAAGTCTATTTTGTCTGAAATAAGTATTGCTACTCCAGCTTTCTTTTCACATCCATTTGCAAGATTGCTGTTTCTCTACCCTCTCACTTTCAATCTGCAGGTGTCTTTAGGTCTAAAATGAGTCTCTTGTAGGTAGCATATAGACAGATCTTTCTTTTTTAATTCATTCTGTGACCCAATTTTTTTAAGTAGGCTCCATGCCCCAGAATGGAGCCCAATGCAGGGCTTGAACTCATGACCCTGAGATCAAGACCTGAGCTGAGATCAAGAGTTGGATGCTTGGGGCGCCTGGATGGCTCAGTCGGTTAAGCGTCTACCTTAGGCTCAGGTCATGATTTCAGGGTCCTGGGATCGAACCCTAAGTTGCGTCAGGCTCCCTGCTCAGCAGGGAGTCTGCTTCTCCCTCTCCCTTTGCCCCTCCCCCTGCTCATGCTCTCTCACTTTCTCTCAAATAAATAAATAAAATCTTTAGGGAAAAAAAAGAGTTGGATGCTTAACTGACTGAGCCACCCAGGCACCCCACACCCTATGTCTTTTGATTAGAATGTTTAGTCCATTTACATTCAAAGTAATTATTATTATTATTTTTTAAAGATTTTATTTATTTATTTGACAGAGAGAGCGCAAGCAGGGGGAGCGGCAGGCAGAGGGAAAGGGATAAGCAGGCTCCCTGCTCAGCCTGATGTGGGGCTCAATCCCAGGACCCTAGGATCATGATCTGAGCCAAAAGCAGACGCTTAACCAACTACGCCCCCAGGGCTCTCAAAGTAATTGTTAGATATGTATTTATTATTATTTTGTTACTTGTTTTGTGGTTGTTTGTCTCTGATACTTTCTTCTCTTTCTGTTTCATGGTTTGCTGGTTTTCTTTAGTAATACACTTGGATGCCTTTCTCTTTTTTCTTTCCATATCTGTTAGTGATTTTTGATATGTGGTTACCATTAGGTTTGTATATAACATATTCTGCATATAGCAGTCTATATTTAGTTGACGGTTGCTTAAGTTTGAGCTCTATATTTTGAAACCAGTTTAGTAAGTCCTTTACTAAGGAGCTCCTGAAGGGCTGCTCTGGCCTGGGAACCTCGAATCTTCACTCTTTCAGGGACAACTGCTGGGGTTATAAGCTTGTAGTTGGGAACTTTCTTACGGAGTTTGTCATATGTTGTTTTGTCAAACAAGATTTGGTTACCGAGCTTGCTCTGAACTTTGCCTTTGGATCACTTTTTTGGGCCCAGATTTGTTCACTGGATCTTTGTCTTTCTTGGCCTACTTTCTGGCATTAAGATCACTTTATGTCCTTCAGTCATAGAGGTCGCTTCAATTAATAATGTCCAATAGCAGGGTATTAAGTATCGTTCCGGTGGAAATTCTCTAGTTCAAGGTCCTAGTAGTAGTCACTGGGTTTTTGCCATAAGGCCCAATCTAAGTTCCATGTGGGTTATTGCATAATTTGCCCCTATCAGCACTTGTCAACTAAGAAAGAATTCACTGAAAATTTAAACAAACAGGCATTTATTTGAGCAATTAGAATTGTAATTCGGGAGACACAGATTCAGGTAGAAACCTAAATTGTGTTCTGAGGAAAACAAAGGGAGGGCAGATTTATATAGGCAAAAGCCTACAGTGTAGTTCTCTTTCAAGTCCTCTAGGCAAAACAAAGATTGAAACTAGGTTAACTGGGATTCTTTGGGTTCATATGCACACGAGGGATTGAAACTTGTTAAATCACATTGGCTCCTTTCAAAGTGAAGTTGGGGATGATTGGGGTGTACATGGTGAGGAGAAGTTAAGTCCAGGCTGAGGGCTTGCAGCTGGCTGAAAAGTTCAAACAAAGTTCATGGTTTCTTCAATGAGTATGTGCATAAATTCCTCCTCCCCGATGGCCTCCTGACCCTATTTTTAAAAGAGACTCTTATCTAGGCTGGCTTGCTCTGTTTTGAAATCTTTTACACGCTCCAGCAACTGTTCTGCGCTGTGGGCTCAGGCAATCTTACTGATTCTCTTCGAGCATGTCCAATTAACATTGCTTTGCTTTGAAGGGCAGACTTAAGATGCCTTCTGGGTTACCGTGTTGCGCAGGGGAAACATTCCCCAGTCAGATACAGTGTCCATCCCCATAATACAATTAGATAAAAAAAGATGCAACCACTTCACATAAAGTCTCTTCAAACATACCAATTCCTCTAAAAACTCTGACCTTAATTTTATCAACCCTTAGGTAGGTGTGGAAAAGCTTTCCCTTCTTCCCTTCTAGCTTCTTTGGCTGGTCTAATAAGTAAATTAATAGAAGACCAATCAAGAGGAGAAAAACATGAGTTTAATCACATGTATACCTCCCTTCTACATGGAAAAGACCCAGGAAAACTGAGTAACTCCCCCCAAAAGGTCAAAGCCATCCCCTTAAATAACTACCTTCAGCTAAAGACAAAAGAAGGAAAGCACAGTATACCAGGGTAGGGTTCTTATGCAGATTTAAGTCACATTGTCTTCATTGATAAGAGTTTCTAGGGATTGAGTCATACCCTCCTCCCGGTACAGGAAGGAAGACGCATTTGCAAATGGAGATTTCCCTTATACATGCAAATGTCTGTTACCAAATGTAACTTATATTCAATTTTCAGAGCTTCACCCATGTCTGCTGTTTCTTGAAAATAAGCAGCTTAAAATAATCCCCATGCCAAAGAAGCACATTTTGGGGTGGCAAAGTGTGCTCCCCTTCACTTCCATTTCTAACTGTAGCCTACATTAAGACTTCATCAACAGGTTTTGGTATTACAGTTCATGGGGCTTCTGTATCAAGGAGTCCTGGAAACTTCTCCACCCCCTGACCATTTTATCTACTCTGGTGCAAAGGCTTTTGGTTCCTCAGAGAGGGATTGAGCCAAGGGACTCTGGCCCTTTTGTTAACTTTTTTTTTTTTTAAGATGTTATTTTTAAGTAATCTCTATGCCCAACGTAGGGTTTGAACCCCAGATCAAGAGTCGCGGGCTCCAATGACCGAGCCAGCCAGACATTTCCCCCTGGCCCCCAGGGCTTTTGTCAACTTTTAACTTGATTAATCTGCCTAACCACTGATCCATGGGATTGCTGGTCAGGTTTCTTATAGTAATCTCTACCTCCTGACTTTTAAAATTGCTTCCAACTGGGGTAAATAAAGCAGAATTGTTTGGGGCCCCTTAATATTGGGGCACCTGCGGGGGGGGTCCCTTCGACCCACCCAACCTTTGGTAGCGCTGTATTAAAACCTTTGTTTTCACCCCCTCAATGTCTGTTTTATTCATCCCATTTCTTAATAACCATCTAAAGATTTCCACCCTGCTGGGTCAAGTCCCGTGACTCTTCCCTGTTTTGCTCCTAAATTATTTGCTTTATTCACCTTACTTCTAAACAACTGTTAAAAATTTTTCCACCTGGTCGGGGAAGAGTCCTTCCGATTCTGCCCTCAGAATCTCCCCATTCACTTGTTAATGAACCTAATGTTTCCATTAGCATCTGTAAGACCCAGGAGGGGAAGCTGAGACTGCAAATTCAATAAGGCTTCCGGAGGTGTTTTTCAGTTTTGCAACAATAAGGTTGTCTGGGGTGCCCTGTGAAAGGGGGCCCCTTAATCACAGCATTTATCTTGACCTGGGTAGTGAGCTGCGAGTCCTGTATCAACCCAAACATGCTCTTCCACTCAGCAACCCTCACAAACCACCGACACAGCTCCTAATTAAATTATTCTCCTAATCCATTTTGGTAAAGGCTTTTCAGGAAACTGATGAGACGATCTACAAAATGAAACAACCCCCTCCCCCCAGTTTCAATTGTTTCCTGGCTTTGCCCTTCCCCCACCTTGATTTTTACCTTGGGGGGTGCTTTGAGGCCCCTGGCTGAAGCTTAGACTCTGAAATCTGAGCTTGGAGTAGCATCAAAGTCTGACCTGGCGTTCTCTTTTACTTTTTGTTTAGCTACTACAGATTACAATAACCAAGGGATTGAGTATTTTGCCTTTTTAAATTCACTTTCTTAGTTTCTCATTCTTTCCGTAATGCATTCAGTGAACCAACTGCCCAGGAGTTGAATGCATTTCTAAATTTCATTGGTAATTTTTATTTTGAGTAACTGAGCACCACACAGGGGCTGCTCCAGACCTTAGGTGACCACGTGGCCACCCAGGAATCAAAAGTGCCTCGTCCCCCGCCCTTTTATCCTTCCCTTTCCAAACCACTTGTTTCCATGAGCCAAGGGCCATTCTTAGCAAATCTCACTTATCTGACACTATGTTGGGTTCCTGGACCCAGTTCCAATGTGTGTGGGGGAGGGGGGCTTCTGACACAACAACAAGCAATTCTGATTCTATTTACCCAGAGACAGCCCCAGACTCTACTGATTAAGGGTTCAGTCCTACAAGACCACCCCCCCCCGCCCCACCGACACACACACACACTTCAGAAGGCCGTCACAAGCTCAGATTACCTGTATTTATGACCACCTGGCTATAAACCAGAGGTTCCCACGACCCCTCCTTAGGCTCCATTAATTTGCTAGAGCAGGTCACATAACTCAGAGGAACATTTTCCTTACAACCGGTGTTAAAAAGAAAACCATTAGCCCAAAATTGTATCCCATAGGGTTAAGGCCCCAAGTCAGTAAACCAAGACTTAATACCTAACCTAACTGCAGTTTCAACCCCCTAGTAATGTAACCTTTAACCAGTCAACATGGGAATTTCCTGGTCAGTAATAGGAAATTTACTGATAGACCCCTTCCATTCCCCTAAGGAGGGTGACCTTGCTTAAAACAATGGATTCTTTGCTAATAATTTCCTTCTTCCCATTCCCTCTCTGCCTTTAAAGACTTTTCCCTTTCTGTAGCCCCTTTGGAGCTCTCCTCTACTTGCTAGATGGGATGCTGCCCAATTCATGAATCAACTAATAAAGCCAATCAGATCTTTAAAATGTACTCGGTTGAAAATTTTTTTTAATTTTTGCTATGTTTTTTTAAAGATTTTATTTATTTGAGAGAGAAAACAAGCTGGGAGAGGGCAGAGGGAGAGGGAGAAGCAGGCTCCCCGCTGGGCAGGTGATCCCAGGACCCTGGGATCATGACCTGAGCTGAAGGCAGACGCTTAACCCACGGAGCCACCCAGGCGTCCCCATGCTGTCATTTTTACTGAAAGTTTTTTTTTAATTTAAAAAATTGGATGTCCACAATAGCCAAACTGTGGAAAGAGCCAAGATGTCCATCGACAGATGAATGGATAAAGAAGATGTGGTATATATATACAATGGAATATTATGCAGCCATCAAAAGGAATGAGATCTTGCCATTTGCAACGACGTGGATGGAACTGGAGGGTATTATGTTGAGTGAAATAAGTCAAACAGAGAAAGACATGTATCATATGATCTCACTGATATGAGGAATTCTTAATCGCAGGAAACAAACTGAGTGTTGTTGGAGTGGGGGGTGGGGTGGGAGGGATGGGGGGACTGGGTGATAGACACTGGGGAGGGTATGTGCTCTGGTAAGCGCTGTGAATTGTGCAAGACTGTTGAATCTCAGATCTGTACCTCTGAAACAAATAATGCAATATATGTTAAGAAACAAAAAAAAAGAAGAAGAAGAAGAAGGTAGCGGGAGGGGAAGAATGAAGCGGGGGAAATCGGAGGGGGAGACGAACCATGAGAGACGATGGACTCTGAAAAACAAACTGAGGGTTCTAGAGGGGAGGGGGGTGGGAGGATGGGTTAGCCTGGTGGTGGGTATTGAGGAGGGCACATTCTGCATGGAGCACTGGGTGTTGTGCACAAACAATGAATCATGGAACACTTCATCTAAAACTAATGTTGTAATGTATGGGGATTAACATAAGAATAAAAAAAAATTGGGATATAGTTGACATATAACACTTTGTAAGTTTCAGGTGTATCATGTGTTGACTTGATACATTTATATATTGCAGTGTGATTACCACCATAGCATTAGCTAATACCTCCATCCCGTCACACAGTTACCATTTCTTTTGTGTGGTGAGAACATTTAAGATCTACTCTCTTAGCAGTATTCAAGGATATTGATGTGGGGAACAAAGGCAAAAGAAAAAGAAATAAATTTCCTTACTACTTACAGCCCACTGACAAGTCCTTAAGATAGGTAGAGGGACCTTCCTCTAGGAACTCAGCTGTCTCCATGTTAATACTTTAATGAGGGCAAAAGCAACCTTAGCTTAACATGATCCCGACCCCCCAGGATCCTGTAAGTCTCCTTTAACATAAAAATTCCTTTGGAAACTTCCTTTATCTCTACCCCCTGAGATATATCTTAGCAATCATCCTCCAAGCAGATGGCCCACTGATACACATCTGAAGGGTCTCATGACTAAGGTTTTACTAGACAGTAGCAAATGACCTTTTCCTAACAACAGCTAGCCCCCTCAAGGTCCTGGTAACCTTGCTTCCAAATTCCTTAGAGACTTATGCTATCCCTAATGCCCTCCCAACCTGAAAGTATATAATCAGCCACTCCTTACAACTCCAGTGCAGCTCCTTCTGCCCACGGGTCCTGTCCCTGTGCTTTAATAAAGCCACCTTTTTGCACCAAAGAGATTTCAAGAATTCTTTCTTGACCATTCGCTCCTGAACCCCCAAATTTTCACATCAGATACGAGATAGAACCCTTAGCTAGATTCATCATGCTGTGCATTAGATCTCCAGAACTTATTTATCTACTAGTTGCAAGTTTGTACCCTTAAACAAAATTTCCCCAATTTCCTCACCCAATCTGCTGTCATTTGAATTGGTGTTCCCCTAGAGGTAATGCTTTGTTTCTCTCTGGTTGCTTTCGAGGTATTTTCATTGTCTAGTTTTCAAAAGCTTAATTATGATATATCTTGATGTGCATTTTGGGGGGGTTTATCCTGTTGAGATTACCTCAACTGCTTGGATCTGTAGGTTTGTGCCTTTTGACAGATTTGGAACATTTCAGTATTTATTCAAGTACTCTTTTGGCCTTGCTGTCTTTGTCACCCTTCTGGAACTTCTATGATATGAATGCTAGGTCTTTTGTTACTGTCTCTCACTTCAATATATATTTTTAAGATTTTATTTATTTATTTGACAGAGAGAGACACAGCAAGAGAGGGAACACAAGCAGGGGGAGTGGGAGAAGGAGAAGCAGGCTTCCCGCGGAGCAGGGAGCCCGATGCGGGGCTTGATCCCAGGACTCTGGGATCATGACCGAGCCGAAGGCGGAAGCTTAACGACTGAGCCAAGCAGGCACCCAGTCAGTTCAATATTCAATCCGTTTTCCTTTTGTTTTTCAGATTGGGTTAGTGCTATTGATCAGTTTTCAGATTTATTGATTCTATCTTCTGTCATCTCCACTCTACTATTGAGCTTATGGGGGTGGGGGGGAGACAACAGGCCCCAAAATGGAGTCATTTGTGCTAACCTCATATCACCAAATAGAGACTTAATACCTAACCTAATTGCAGTTTCAGTCTCTCCCAGGAACGTAATATAGATCGGTCAGTCTGGAATTTCCTGGTCAGCACTAATGAGGTAATTACTTGTAGACCTCCACCACCCCCCAAAGGAAGGTGACCTTGCCTGAAACAATTCACTCGTTGCTAGTAACTTCCTTGTCCTGCCTCCATGTACCTATAAAAATCTGTTTTGTACAGCTTCTTGGAGCTGCTTTGTATTTGGTAGATGGGATACTGCTAGATTTGTTAATGATTGAATAAAGCCAGTTAGAGCTTTAAATGTACTCAGTTGAATTTTGTTTTTCGAAAGCCCATCCAGTGAGGTTTTTATTTCCTTTATTGTATTTTTGAGTTCTATAATTTCCATTGGGTTTACAACAATAACTTCTATTTCTTTGCTGACTTTTTCTTGTTTTTCATTTGTTCCACGAGAATTTGTAGAATTTATAACTGTTGAAACGTTTTGATGATGGCCGCTTTAAAATCCTCGTGAGATAATTTGAACATTTGAGTCATCTCTGTGTTGACATCAGGTTTTCTTTTCTCCTTCAAGTTGTGATTTTCTTGATTCTTGGAATGATGGATAATTTTCTGTTGTATCCCAGGCATTTGTCTATGATGTTAAGAGACTCGGGGTCCTATTAAAATCTTTTATTTCAGTGGCCCATTACCCTGTTTAGGTTTAGCGTGTGGGCTTTGACCTAGTTTTTGTGCTGTAGTTCCAATGGAAGGTTTGTTTGGTTTTTTTTTAAAGATTTTTATTTATTTATTTGTCAGAGAGAGAGAGAGCACAAGCAGGGGGAGTGGCAGGCAGAGGCAGAGGGAGAAGCAGTCTTCCAGCTGAGCACAGAGCCTGATTCGGGGCTCGACCGCAGGACTCTGGGATCATGACCGGAGCCGAAGGCAGGCGCTTAATGACTGAGCCACCCAGGCACCCCTCAATGGAAGTTTACTTTTCAGAAACCTTGTGGTGTTATTTTCATCTGCTTGGTCTATCTGGTGTCTCTGGTGCTCCCCTTTGTCTCTGCTGGTTCTGCCTGAGGGGGTGGAAAAGATTCCTACAAGGCAGACCTCTGGGTGTCCCTCAGTGGTAGAGGGATGTGATGGGGCTCCTCTGACCAGTGCCTCATGGCTGCCCAGGTGTCTCTGTGCAGGGAAGGGGAATCTTAGGCTTGCAAGTTCAAAGTGGGATCCTGGGGGCATGATGCTTGTTGTGGCTGAGCCCCTTTTGCTGCTTCGCCTGCCTGCCCCAGTACTCTGGTCACGTGAAAGAGTTTTCCAAGTCTGGGGGCCTGGTTGGGTTCTTCCTGCTGATTTCACCCACTCGCTTTGTGCCTCCTGTTGGGAGAAGGGAATCTCAGGTCTTGGGGGCTTTCAAGGGAAGGGAAGTTTTCCAGGCCCGGTCTCTTGCTGTGGCTGCATCCCTCTTACAGGTCCCCCCTGCCTGGTGCAGTGCTCGTGGGGGAGGGCAGGATCAGGCCCAATGGAGGAAGAGAGAGCTTGCCATGGCCATTTATTGTAAGCAGGCTCCCAATCCATCCCCTTGTGGTTATTGGGCTTGCCTCATGTTGTCAGAGGGACTTCCATTTGATCCAGGGGAGAAATGAACCTCTTTAAGCTGCCTCATATTCCTAGGTTGGGTGTCAGGAAATGCCGGGTCTGAGTGGCCTTCTGTTGGGTCGGGGGGGTGGGCAGAATATAAGATGCCCTGCAGTTGTACCATTCCTCCAGTCCTGGGATCCTAAATGAATTCACCTTCTTGAGATGCCTGGGTGGCTCAGTCAATTAAGTGTCTGCCTTCAGCTCAGGCCCTGATCCCAGCGTCCTGGGATCAAGCCCCGCATCGGGCTCCCTGCTCAGTGGGGAGCCTGCTTCTCCCTCTGCCTGTGCTCTCTCTCTCTCTGACAAATAAATAAAATCTATAAAAAAATGAATTCACCTTCTTTTTACCATCCTTCATAATTTTCTCTTGATGCTCTCTTGTTGTATTTCTAGGGTTGATAGTTGTGCTTAGCAGGAGGGAACAGGGAGAACTGTTGGGACTAGAAAACTCTATTTTAAACCATCAACATCTCTAAGGGCTGACTTCAATCCCAAGCTTCTGTTAACTCTTCCACCATCCATGCTGCTTTGGTCTGTCCTTGAATGTGGGCTTCTGTCAACAATTCATCACCCTTTCCCATCTCTTATGTATCTTCAACCCTGGCCTCTGTGAACTCTTCTACCTTCCATGCCTACCTGGTCCACAGCTCAAACCCATGCCTCTTTAACTTGACCACCATCAATGTCATATTGTCTAGAATTATGCCATTTGATATGGCAGACACCAGCCACATGTAGTTACGGAGTACTTGAAATGAAGCTGGTAAGACTGAGAATTGAATTTTAAATCTTGTTTATTTTAATTAACTAAACATTTAAAATAGATACTCAATTCAGTTATTGGCAAACTTTTCAAGTTTGGATGAGTTTGTGAATATTAATCTATGTCTTCAAATTTAAATTTTATGAAATCTAAATACAAATCAAGTATTTCTGGTGGAAATTTATTTTATTTATTTATTTTTTAAAGAATTAAAAAAAAATTTATTCATTTGAGACAGAGATACAGAGTGAGAGAGAGAGCATAAGCTGAGGAGAGGCAGAGGGAGAGGGAGAAGCAGATTCCCTGCTGAGCAGGGAGCCCCTTGTGGGGCTCGATCCCAGAACCCTGGGATCATGACCTGAGCCGAAGGCAGATGCTTAACAATCTGAGTCACCCAGGCGCCCCTCTGGTGGAAATTTAGTATTCAAACCCAGACATATTGTAAGTGTAAAATACACATCTGATTTCGCAGACTTATATACAACAAAAAGAATGCCAAATACCTCATTGGTAATTTAAAAATTGATTACAAGTCGAACTGATGATTTGGATACGTAGTTTAAACAAAACACATTATGACATTTCATTTGTTTCTTTTTCTTCCGAATGTGTCACCTGTCTGCAGCCCCTCATGCTAAGTTCCCTCCTCTTCTTCCACTTGAGCTGGACATAGAAGCTGCTGTTTTGCATCAAAGTGATTTAGATTCTCCAGGCAACAGTGAGAAGCCTCATTCTTACCGATGTAATTTGGAGCTGCGAAGTTATTTCGGCATAGTAACAGGGATGTTCACATTTCATTGGCCCTGGAGACTAAAGCCTGCCTCCCGCTCGGAGCCATTGGCTGGCTGCGTCCTCTGTCCAAAGCAACCTCAGGCCTTGCCCCCACCCACTGCCACTTCCCTCTCACAGCATCCGGTATCTCTACCCCCTCCGACGATGCCCTACCCCCTTCCCTGCGTTGGGCAATAGGGACTTCTGCTGGTTTACAGACCTAGCAGCCTTATTTGAGTGGGGAGGCCAGAGCCTGATTCTTATGCTCAGCCATTCGATAACTGCACCTTCTGTCTACAGCTTCTCAGGTGCCACTTTGGCTGGCTCATTTCACATGGCATTGGGGGTTACTACATAGTAACGGTTCACCATAAGCTGAAGAGGCCACAGTCCAACTTCTCCTGCAGTCATTGGCTAACTATTTGTCTGTAGCTACCGCAGGTTAGACCCTGCCTCTCCTACTCAGCACATAGCAACAGGGGCTTCTCCTTAGTAACAGGCTGCTGCCTCATCTCATTGGCCCCCAGGAACTAGACCCCACCTCTCTTACGCAGCCATTGGCCCGCTGTACCATTTATCTACAACCGGCAGACTTGGTCTAGAGCTCAAATTGCTGGCTTCTGTTAACTCTTCCACCACCAGTGCTCATCGAGCTGGCCCTTGAACTTGGTCATTTGTTATCTAATCCACCATCAATGACTCTCTTGTCAAAATCTAAACTCCGGGCCCCTTTTAACATTTCCACCACCTCTGACCAATCTCTAACCCCGTCGAATATTGTTCTAGTCTGACTTAGAGCTCTGATCACTCTTCTACCATCAGTGCTTTTCTGGCATGGTTTAGTACTCAACCTTCAATTAATCATTCCTCCATCAATGCCCCTTGGATCTGGAGCTTCAACCCAGGTCTGTTAAATTTTCCACCATCAGTGTATACTAGGACTGATCTCAAACGTGACCTCTGTGAACCCTTCCAACATTAATGACCTTGATAAAGCCTACCTGATAAAGACCACCAGGGTCACATCCATAGTCTGACATTAATGGGCTTATTAACTTGCTGCAGCAAGGGAGACCATACACCATGACTGTGGGGGATCTCACAAAAGTCAAGTTGGGGTGGCCAACTTACTCAAGTTTGTGACTTTCCTGGTTTCAGCAATGACTGTCCCTTGTCCCAGTAAATCCCTCAGTCTTGGGCAAGCAGGGATGGTCGATCACTTTAGTCTTGGCAAACAAAGGAGGAAATGGGATTACTATAGGGTTTTGGGGAAGAGTTGAGTTTAGTTAAAATTTAAATAAGGCGTGGCGCCTGGGTGGCTCAGTCAGTTAAGCTACTGCCTTTGGCTCAGGTCATGATCCCAGGGTCGTGGGATCGAGCCCTGAATCGGGCTTCCTGCTGGGCGGGGGTCTTGCTTCTCCCGCTCCCTCTGCCACTCACACTGCTTGTGCTCTCCTGCTCTCCCTCTAAATAAATAAAATCTTTAAATAGAAAATAAATTTAAATGAGGGACGCCTGGGTGTCTCAGTCGGTCAAGTGTCTGCCTTCAGCTCAGGTCATGATCCCAGGGTCCTGGGATCAAGCCCCATGTCAGGCTCTCCGCTCAGCGGGGAGCCTGCTTCTCTCTCCGCCTGCCACTCCCCCTGCTTGTGCGCGCGCTCTCTCTCTCTCTCTGACAATTAAATAAATAAAACCTTAAAAAAAATAAAATTTAAATGAAGCAGGGTTTTGATTAGCCCAAAGCAAAGCAAAGCAAGTTGGTATATAAAAGAGTCAATGTTAAGTCTGGACTGTAAAGTGGATTCAGGGGCCTTTTTATTTAGAAACACTAAAGTAAAAATGGATGGGACATGTTCACTCCAGATGCCCCTTATCTGAGCCTCTGAACCTGGGCTGGAAATTGAGACTGCTCCTCTATGTCAAAGTGACTTGGGTCCTCCAGGCAGAGTAGGATGTTTTATTCTTATTGATATAATTTCAAATAGCAAAGTTTCTGATAGTCTATGATTTTAGAGAAGTTTTCATAGCAGGGTGAGGCACCTCGAAGTGTAAAATTTAAGGGGGCACCAAAAACACACAGTAATCAAGATAAATAACATTTAGTGTAATAAAAATATTTTATTTTATTTTAAAAAATACTTTATTTATTTATTTGACACAGAGAGAGAGAGAGCACAAGCAGGGGGAGCGGCAGGCAGAGGGAGAGGGAGAAGCAGGCTCCCCTCTGAGCAGGACTCAATCCCAGACCCTAGGATCACGACCTGAGTCAAAGGCAGACACTTAACAACTGAGCCAGCCAGGTGCCCCAGGGCAATGTTTTCAAAAGTCCAAATTAATGCAAAAATCCATGATGAACAAAATACCGAAACTTTAAATGCTTGTATTGTTAATCTATTGCTGCACAGCCAATTACTCTTAAACGTAAAGGTTGAAACAACAAACATTTATTCTCTCACAGTGTCTGTGAGGTTAAGAACTTGGGAGAGGCTTGGCTTAAAGATTCTGTTTCAGGGTCTCTAACTGATGCTATAGTTAAGTTGTTGCCTGGGGCTGTAGTCAGCTGAGGCTGGAGGTTGGCTCATTCATATGGCTACAGGCTAGAGGCCTCAGATCCTCACTGGCTATTGGCAGGTGTGCTTGGCAGATGGGCCTCTCCAAAGGCTGCCTGCCTGAGTGTCATTACGACATAGCAGCTGGCTTCTCCCAAAGTGAGTGATATGAGAGATGAAGAGAGACGGAGAGAGAGAGAATAAGATGGAAGCCTCTGTCTTTTATAATCTGTTCTTTGAAGTGACAGACCATCACTCTGACCTGGGACCCTGGGCCCCCATTAACTATTCCATGTCTATATCTTAAGAAAATATGAACTTTTCAACATCATCAATCTCCCTGGTTTAATCTAAAAACATCTGTTAATGATTTCGCCAGAAATCACCATCTTGTTTTACTGACCATAAGCCGAGCCTTGTGAGCAATCTTCTGCCATGAATGAACTTGTACCTTTGATGGTCCTCAGGTCCAGTTCTTGATCTTGGGCCTCTGTTGTTCTTCAGACATCATTTCCCCTCTGGTTTGAACTGGAACCCAGTCATCTGCAACATATGTCTGTTTTGGAAGTCTAATCCAAAGGACATTGATGGTAGAAAAGTTAACCATGGTCCAATAGTTGAGATCTAGACCAGAGAGGCATTGATAGTGGAAAATCAACAAATGCCTACTCTCTCAGTCTATAAAGAAAAGGGTACATATGGTAAAAGAGTTAGCAGCATCTTGGATTCATGGTTAAAATACAGAGGCACTGATGATGAAATCATTAATAGAGCACATGAATTCAGATCAGAAGAGTGCAACGAAGTGTTGGTAGAGTTAAGAAAGACCCAGGTTTGAGATCAGCCCAAGAGGCATTGATGGTAGAAGTTAGCACAGTCCAGGATTTGAGATGTTGCCCAAAAGTCAACACAAGAATGTTTTGGAAATTTCTGTAGAAGTGTGTGAGCTACAATAGTGTTCTCACATTTGCCACTCTTCCACTCAATTCACAAATACTGAGAGGGTGACACTCTAACTCTCCAGATTGTTGTGCTGAGACCCAGAGAGAGGGTCTGAATGTTCTCAGGGGACCCAGCAATCTATGCCCAAGCTTAGCTAGGGTCTACCTGTTGTGTTTGAAATGCCATCAGCAGGGAAAAAAGCCCTCTACCTCTTGTCAGAGAAGGCCTGCAGGAGGGATATATGTAAGAGTAGGTTTTATATATATATATATATATGTAATTTATATATATATATGTAAGAGTAGGTTTAGGTTAGGAGTTCAGAGGTGAAGAACACCTAGAATTCTCTCTTCTCTCCCAAGAGTACGCAGTAGTTCCTAAATTCCCATAAAAGAGAGGTCAAGTGGCTGCAAACTGGTTGACAGGAGGAGTTAGGGGCGTATCTCGGAGATGTATTTTCAGCGAAAGTATGTTTACAATGTTTTCTGAATATTTTCCTATTGGCAGTTTGCTTAGAAATATTAGTTGTCCAGGGCGCCTGGGTGGCTCAGATGGTTAAGCGTCTGCCTTCGGCTCAGGTCATGATCTCAGGGTCCTGGGATTGAGTCCCGCATCGGGCTCCCTGCTCCTTGGGGGCCTGCTTCTCCCTCTGCCTCTCTCTCTCGCTCTGTCTCTCATGAATAAAAAAAAAAAAAAATCTTAAAAAAAAGAAATATTTGTTGTCCATATCAAAGGTTATTATTATTTTTTTTTTAAATTTTATTTATTTATTCATGAGAGAGAGAGAGAGAGAGAGAGAAGCAGGCTCCCAAGGAGCAGGGAGCCCGATGCGGGACTCGATCCCAGGACCTTGGGATCATGACCTGAGCCGAAGGCAGACGCTTAACCATCTGAGCCACCCAGGCGCCCGTCAAAGGTTATTATTATTATTGTTTCTAGCCACTATCATTTTAGTGGGGTAATGAAGATTGAGGGGGTTTCAATTCCCCTCTCTACCAATTCCAGCACTTCAAAACAACGTATCACTATGACTCCTCCCCACTCCTCTCTAGTGGTATCACCCAGGAGGGGATCAACAATAACCTGACTTTCCCCACCTCTTCCCAATGGTATCTCCAAAGAGAGGACTGTACCACACTGACTCCTTCCCCCTCTTGCCCAGTGGTATCGGCCAGGAGAGGGACTGTACCATTCTAATTTCTCCTTTCCTCCGAGTGACATCTCGAGGAAACTCATCCTGGTTTTTCCCCTTCTCCCCAGTGGTATCTCCCTTAAAGATCTGGACACATCTCCCCTGCCCCCGGCACCTCTGCTTCTGTAAACTTTGCACAGACCTATAGAACCCAGTTCCAAAGACCAACTCCTCCCGGAATGCTTGCCCTCCGGTTTCTACCCCTGACCAACGCCCCCCGCCCCCGCCTTCGGTGGAACAGCCCACTGTACGGAACGGGCGCTAAGATGGCGGCCTCCATGGAGGAAAGCCTCGGCACAGCCATGCTCCTCGCCCAACAACGCCACTCATGGACAAAGTCTCTGCAGATCCCTAACTGCACCTTGCTCAGAGTGAGTAGACCACAGCATCACAGCCCTTACGATGCGTGCGAGACCAGCACCCCCAGGAGGGGCACCGTCGGGGTGAGGACAGGAAACGGAAGTGGCCCTCAGAGGACGTTTAAGTCTTGTTGGCGCGGGGCGCTAAAGCGAGTGCACGCGGTTTTGTGGCGTGACAGTCATCAGTGATTTTGAGGTGATGGCTTTGTTGGCTTTGGGGAATGACGAATTGTCAGTTTGTAAGGTCCGTTGGTGGGGAGTTGAAGAATCTGGTGAATGGGAATCTGTGGAGGTCAGGGATGGGGGCTTCTGGGGTAGTCAGTTTTTAGATTCCTTGCTGCGTCTTGTTTTCAAATCTTAATAGAGTGTGTTTAGATTTTTTCCTTATCAGTCTCCCCAGAGGTATGCTAATCTTACTAGTCTTTCCAAAGAACCAACTTTTGGCCTTGTGGATCCTCTCTGATGTACCTTTGTTTTCTATTTCCTTGATTTCTGCTCTTACCTGTACCATTTTCTCTTTAACTTTTTAAATTGGATGTTAATTCATTAATGTTCAGCCTTTCTTCTTTGTTAAAAACCATTTAGAACATAAATTTCTTTTTAAGAATCTCTTTAGCTGCATTCCACAAAATTTTACATACACCATCTTATTATTATTGAGCTTTGTGTTTCTTTTTTTATTATTTATATTACTTTGATATGATGCTTTTTGGGAGAGTTGACATTTTTATCACATCTTATCCAAGGACATGGTATATCTGTGTGACTATTTTATATTTGTCAATCTTTTAAATTGTAGAAGTCCAACTCCTTAAATATATTTTATGTATTTCTTGCTGTCATTAGTAATGGGTTTTTCCCCGTTTTCATATGATCATTGCTATTATAGAGGAAAAACTCTCTGCTCTTATAATTTTATCTGGTATCCAGCCCCTTTTCAAATTGCCCTATGAATGCTAGTAGTGTCTGGTTTTTCTATGTATAAAATCATATCATTGGCAAAGAAAGCCACATTGCCAATTTCCTTGCAATATCCATTCTGATTGTTTCATCTTCCATAGTGTGAGCTAGAGCCAGCAAAACAATTTTGAGTTATATTAGACATCCCTATCTTGTTGGTAATTTTAATGGCAATAGCTTCATCGATTTACTTTTTAGCATAGTAGTTCAGGGCTATGTTTTGTAAATTATTTTTGTGATATTTAAGTGATTTACATCTTCCCTAATTTTAGTTGGAGTTGTATTCATAATGTCTCCTGAATTGTGTCAAATGCTTTTCTGGTGTAAGTTAATAGCAGCACCCACCCCCGTTTGTTGATTAATAAATATTATTAATGTTGAACCATCTTCTGGAAAGAAGAGGCCAAGAGCTTCCTGTAGAAGAATTCAAGAGGGAGTTTTCACCCTAAAATGGCAAAATAATTAAAGAGGGCAGAAGAGATACCTTTCATTCAGATTACCAGGTTTCCAGGTTTCCTGCCTCCACAGTCACCCGGCAGGTGCCCATGGACAGGTCCTTCCTCTGTCCACCCCATAGGGCTTTAGCACCATTCGTTGCCCCAATTCTGTCCTCCCTGCCAACCCAGATCCACCTTGAACCTAGAATTGAGGACTAGGCTGGCTAGGTAGGGTGTGAAGCTCCCTGTGGAGCCACCCCGGAGTAAAACACTCCGAGGTCATTAATTTGACTTCAGATATCATGATTGTTTCCATAATCCACCCTAACACTCAGAGTGGGGGTTGCTGAACTTTGTGGTGTAAATGTGGAATGACACTGATGACATGGATACTGTCCTTTTAGGATTTCTTGGTGTCTCTGTGGAGCTGTTGAGGTTTCTCCTTACTGGAGGCTGTGGGATCTTCCATTCATTCTGACCGCAGCCCATATACCGACTCCCCTCCAGCTTTGGAAGGTGGGCTGAGACCCAGGGTGAACATGCCAGCTAATAGGAAATCACCCCAGAGGTTCCCTGCCCTGGTTCCAGGACAGCCTGGCAGATCATTTGAGGTAAGGAGGAGGAGCCTACTTTAAAAGTTTTTTCTTTTATTTCTTTTCTTTCTTTCTTTATTTAAAGATTTTATTTATTTATTTGACAGAGAGAGATAGCGAGAGCAGGAACACAAGCAGGGGGAGCGGGAGAGGGAGAAGCAGGCTTCCCACTGAGCAGGGAGCCCGATGCGGGTCTCGATCCCAGGACCCTGGGATCATGACCCGAGCCGAAGGCAGACGCTTAACGACTGAGCCACCCAGGCGCCCCTCTTTTATTTTTTTAAGATAAATTTTAATTTGGAGATAATTGTAGATTCGAATGCAATGTACCATTTACCCAGTTTCCTCCAACGGGAACATCATGCAAAACCTTGGTACAGTATCACAACCAGGATATTGACATAGGGAACATTTCCAACATGACAAGGACCCCTCATCTTGCCTCTTAATGGACGCAACCACTTCCCTCCTCCCCTGCTCCCTCCTTAACTCCTGGCCATCAGTAATCTATAATTTTGTCATTTCACGCATGACATATAAACGGAATAATACAGTGTATAATCTTTTGGGACTGGCTTTTTTTTACGCAGCGTAATTCTCTGGAGATTCATGCAGATTGTTGAGTATATGACTAGCTTGTTCCTTTTTATTGCTGAACAGTATTCCATGGTATTAATGTACCACAGTTTGCTTAACCAGCCTCTTGTTGAAGGACAATCTTGGCTGTTTCCAGTTTTTGGCTATTATGAATAAAGATGCTATGATTGTGTAAGGATTTTGTATGAGATGAATGCACATGAATGCAATTGCTGGTTTGTATGTTAAGTGCATTTCAAACATTAATTAATTTTTTTAGTACAGCTTTAGATTTATAGAATAATTGAGAAAATGGTACATATAGTTCCATATACCACTCTATATCCCCCCATAGTTTCCCCATGATTAATGTCTTGCATTAGTGTAGTACATTTATTACAATTAACCAATACGGATACCCTATTATTAATTATATTCTACAGTTTATAGTAAGGTTCATTCTTTGTGTTGCACCTTCTTAGGCTTTGACAAATGCATAATGACACATACCTGCCATTACGGTTTCATACAGAACAGTTTCATCTATGCCTTGGCTGTTCATCCTTTCTCTCCCTATGCTTGAACCTCTGGCAACCATGGTTTTTTTTTTTTCAGTTGTCTCTATAGTTTTACCTCTCTTAAGATGTCATATGGTTGGAATCATAGTCTGTAGCCTTTTCAGATTAGCTTCTTTCACTTAGCAGTTTGCATTTCAGCTTCCTCCATGTCTTTTCATGGCTTTATAGCTTATCTGTCTTTATCACTGAATAATATTCCATTGTATGGATGTACCACAATTTGCTTATCCATTCACCTTTTGAAGGACATCTTAGTTGTTCCCACTTTTTGGCAATTATGAATAAAGCTGCTGTGAACATTTATATATAGGTTTTTGTATGGACATACGTTTTCAGTTCACGTGGGTAGATAAGTAGGAGTGCAATTGTGGGTCATCTGGTAAGACTGGCTTTGCAAGAAACTGCCGAACTGTCTTCCACAGTTCTTCACCATTTTGCATTCAGACCAGCAATGAATGGGAACATCCTGTTGCTCCCTATCCTCGTCAGCATTTGGTATTGTTGGGTTTTTGGATTTTAACCATTCTAATAGGTGTATAGTGGTATCTCGTTGTTTTGATTTATAATTCCCTAATGAAAAATGATGTTGAACATAGTTGTACATGTTCATTTGCCATCTGTGTATTTTCTTTGGTCAGCTGTCTATTCAGATCTTTTGTCCTTTTTTTTAAGATTTATTTATTTATTTGAGAGGGGCGTCTGGGTGGCTTAATTGGTTGGGTGTCTGCCTTTGGCTCAGGTCATGATCTCAGGGTTCTGGGATCGCACCCTGTGTCAGGCTCCCTGGTCAGTGGGGAGTCTGCTTCTCCCTCTCCCTCTGCCCCTCCACCCTGCTTGTGTGCTCTCTCTCAAATAAATAAATAAATAAAATCTTCAAAAAATAAGATTTTTTCTTTGAGAGAGAGAGTGCGTGCGCGTGTGCATACATGCACGCAAGTGAGCAAGTGGCGGGGGTAGGGAGGAGCGGAACAAGCAGACTCACACTGAGCATGGAGCCTGACTTGGGGCTTGATCTCACGACCCTGAGAATATGACCTGAGCTGAAAGCAAGAGTCAGATGCTTAACCGACTGAGCTACCCAGGCGCCCCGGGTGTATTTCCTTTCTGTTTGTTCCACTGATATATTTGTCTATTCTTTCACCAATACCATGCTTTTTTTTTTTTTTTTTAAGATTTTACTTATTTATTTGTTAGAGAGAGAGCACAAGCAGGGGGAGCCGCAGGTGAGGGAGAAGCAGACTCCCTGCCGAGCAGGGAGCCCCATGCGGGACTCCATTCCAGGACCCTGGGATCATGATCTGAGCTGAAGGCAGACGCTTAACGACTGAGCCACCCAGGCGCCCCCTCCATGACTTACTTTATAACTGGAAGTTTGTATCTTTTGACTCCCTTCACCCATTTTGCCTAACTCTTACCCCCACATCTGGCAACCACCAATCTATTCTCTGTACTGTGAGCTTGGTTTTTTTTTGTTGTTGTTGTTGTCGTCGTCATTGTTTTTATTTATTTATTTATTTATTTTTAAAAGATTTTATTTCTTTATTTGACAGAGAGAGACACAGCGAGAGAGGGAACACAAGCAGGGGGAATGGGAGAGGGAGAAGCAGGCCTCCTGCTGAGCAGGGAGCCTGATGTGGGGCTCGATCCCAGGACCCTGGGATCATGACCTGAGCTGAAGGCAGATGCTTAACAACTGAGCCACCCAGGTGCCCCATCGTCGTTGTTTTTAGATCCCACATATAAGTGAGATCATATAGTATTTGTCTTTCTCTGACTTATTTCCCTTAGCATAATGCCTTCAAGGTCCATCCATATTCTTGCAAATAGCAAGATTTCCCCGTTCTTTTATGGTTGAATAATATTCTATTGTGTGTGTATACACACACACACACACACACACACACCATATTTTCTCTATCCATTCATCTGTTGATGGACACTTAGGTTGTTTCCACATCTTGGCTATTGCAAATAATGTGGCAATGAACATGGGGTGCATATATTTCTTTGTTAGTTTTTTTTTCCTTTGGATAAATACTCAGAAGTGGAATTGCTGGATGATATGATAGTTCTATACTTAATTTTTTGAGGAACCTTCATACTGTTTTCCATAGTGGCTGTACCAGTTGCTATTCCCATCAACAGTGCACAAGGGTTCCCTTTTCTTTACATCCTCACTAACTTGTCTTTTTGATACTAGCCATTCTAACAGGTGTGGGGTGATACCTTACTTTGGTTTTGCTTTGCATTTCTCCAATGATTAGGTTAGTGATTTTTTTTTAAGTAGGCTCCACACTCAATGTGGGGCTTGAACTCACAAACCCTGAGATCAAGAGTCGCATGCTCTACTGACTGAGCCAGCCAGGTATCCCTAAATTAGTGATGCTGAGGATCTTTTCATGTACCTGTTGGCCATCTGCATGTCTTCTTTGAAAAGCCGTCTATTCAGATCCTCTGCCCATTTT
This sequence comes from Mirounga angustirostris, assembly GCF_029215605.1. Lineage (NCBI taxonomy): Eukaryota > Metazoa > Chordata > Mammalia > Carnivora > Phocidae > Mirounga > Mirounga angustirostris. The sequence continues at coordinate 41,066,210 of NW_026991719.1, forward strand.
TTTTAAAAAAGATTTTATTTATTTATTTGAGAGAGCGAGAGAGAGAGCATGAACGGTGGGGAAGGGCAGAGGGAGAGAAAGAAGCAGGCTCCCTACTGAGCAGGGAGCCCAACACGGAACTCAGTCCCAGGATCCTGGGATCATGACCTGAGCCAAAGGCAGATGCTTAACCGACTGAGCCACTCAGATTGTTTTTTGCTATTGAGTTATATGGATTTTTTAAAATATATTTTGGATATTAGCCTCTTATCAGATACATGATTTACAAATATTTTCTACCCTTCTGTAGGTTGTCTTTTCATTGATGGTTGATGGTTTCCTTTGCTGTGCAGAAGCTTTTTAGTTTGATGTAGTTCTACTTGTTTATTTTTGCTTTTGTTGCCTTTGTTTTTGGTGTCAAATGCAAAAAATTATCACCAAGACTAATGTCAGAGAGCTTACTGCCTATATTTTCTTGGAGTTTTATGGTTTCAGGTCTTAGGTTCAAGTCTTTAATCCATTTTGAGTTAATTTTCGTGTATGGTGTAAGATAGTGGTCCCCAGTTTCATTTTTCTGCATGTGGCTGTCCAATTTTTCCAACACCATTTATTGAAGAGACTGTCCTTTCTTCATTGAATATTCTTAGGTCCTTTGTCATAAATTAATTGGCCATATATGCATGGGTTTATTTCTGAGCTCTGTTTTGTTCCATTGATCTATGTGTCTGTTTTTATGCCAATACCATACTGTTTTGATTACTACAGCTTTGTATGATAGTTTAAAATCAGAGAGCATGATGCCTCCAGCATTGTTCTTTTTTCTCAAGATTGCTCGTGTGTTGTAGTTATTAATTTACAAGTTTTGTACATGTTTTGTTAGATTTATACTTAAGTATTTCATATTTCCAAGTGATTATGAATGATTTTATATTTTTTATTTTGGAGTCCACATTTTCATTGCTAACATAGAAATACAGTGGGTTTTTGTATTGGATCTTGTTTCCCATGACTTTCAATTATTAGTTCTAGGAGATTTTTCATTTTTTGGATATTTTTTTGTGATTTTCTCCGTAGACAATCAGGTCATCTATAAATAGGGACATTTTTATTTTTTCTTCTTTGTTCTGTATACCTTTCATTTCCATTTCTTGCCTTATTGCACATTATTAGAACTTTTAGCACTATGTTGAATAAGGATTGTGAGAATGGACATTCTTGCCTTGCTGTTAATCTTGTCATTCACCATTAAGTATAATGTCAGCTGTAGTTTTGGTTTAGATGCTTTTTATCAAATTGAAGAAGTTCCTGTCTATTCCTATTTCTATTCATATTTTTTGCAGAATGAGTGTTGAGTTTTGTCAACTGTTTTTTTTTTTTTTACATTGGTTGATATGATCATGTGATTTTAAAAATCCTTTTAATGTGGTGAATCACATGGATTGATTTTTTAATATAGAACCTGTCTTGCATTCCTGGAATAAACCCCAGTTGGTCATGGTGTATAATTCTTTTAATATCTTGCTGAATTACATTTGCTAATATTTTGTCAAGAATTTTTGCCTATATATTCATGAGTGATATTGGTGTGTAGTTTTCTGTTTTATACTGTGTTTGTCTGATTTTGTAATCAGGGAATGAATTAGTTTCATGTGGCAGTGGCAACAAATGACCACAAACTTGGTGACTTAAAACAACAGAAATTTATTCTCTCATAGTTCTGGAGGCCTTAAGTCCAAAAAGAAGTATCACTGGACCAAAATCAAGGTTTCGGTGGGGCTGTACTCCCTCCAGAGCCTTCAGGGGAGAACCTATTCCTTGCCTCTTCTAGCTCCTGGGGGCTGCAGTTATTCCTTGGCTTCATCATTCCATTCTTACGGTGAGCATCTTCAGATCTGTTCTGTCTTCACGTCACTGCCTTCTGAGTGTGTGTGTGTCAAATTTTCTTTTACCTCCCTCTTACTGGGATACATGTGATTGCATTGAGGACCCACCTGGGTAATTCAGGATACTCCTCTCATCTCAAGATCCTTAATCCCATCTGCAAAGACCATTTTGTTCTTGCCATATAAAGGTGATATTCACAGGTTGCCAAGATTAGGATGTGGATATCTTTGGGGGGCCCTTTTTAGCCTATCACAGGCAAATACTAGCTTTATAGAATGAATTAGAGTTACGTCCTCTTCTTTTTCCTGTAAGAGGTTTTGTAATTGGTGTTAATTCTTTAAAAGAATTTGGTAAAATTCTGGGGCGCCTGGGTGGCTCAGTCATTAAGTGTCTGCCTTCGCCTCAGGTCATGATCTCAGGGTCCTGGGATCAAGCCCCGCATAGGGCTCCCTGCTCTGCGGGAAGCCTGCTTCTCCCTCTCCCACTCCCCCTGCTTGCTTTCCTGCTCTCGCTCTCTCTCTCTCTGTCAAATGAATAAATAAAATCTTAAAAAAAAAGAAGGATTTGGTAAAATTCTCCAGGAAAACCAGCTGGGCCAGAGCTTGATTGATTGATTGATTTCTTTCTTTTTTGGTGAGTTTTAAATTATGTGGTAGTTGGTGTTTTTTTTTAAGAATTAGTCTAGGGCTCCTGGGTGGCTCAGTTGGTTGAGCGACTGCCTTTGGCTCAGGTCATGATCCTGGAGTCCTGGGATGGGGTCTGCATCGGGCTCCCTGCTCAGCAGGGAGTTTGCTTCTCCCTCTGACCTCCCCTCTCTCACGCTCTCTCTCTTTCAAATAAATAAATAAAATCTTAAAAAAAAAAAAAGAATTAGTCTATTTCGGGGCACCTGGGTGGCTTAGTCCATTAAGCGTCTGGTCTGCCTTCAGCTCAGTTCATGATCCCAGGGTCCTGGGATCGAGCCCCTCATCGGGCTCCCTGCTCAGCGGGAAGCCTGCTTCTCCCCCTCCAGCTTCCCCCTCTTGTGCACACTCTCTCTCTGTCAAAAAAAAAAAAATCTTAAAAAAAAAAGAATTCGTCCATTTCATGGGGTGCTTGGGTTAAGCATCTGCCTTCATTCGGGTCATGATCCCGGAGTCCTGGGATCGAGCCCCAAGTCGGGCTCCCTGCTCAGTGGGGAGCCTGCTTCTCCCTCTCCCTCTGCCGTTCCCCCTGTGCTTGTGCTCTCTCACTCTCGCTCTCTCCTAAATAAATAAATAATTAAATAAAATCTTTAAAAAAATTAGTCCAGGGGCGCCTGGGTGGCTCAGTTGGTTAAGCGACTGCCTTCAGCTCAGGTCATGATCCCAGAGTCCTGGGATCGAGCCCCACATCCGGCTCCCGGCTCCGCGGGAAGCCTGCTTCTCCCTCTCCCTCTCCCCCTGCTTGTGTTCCTGCTCTCGCTGTCTCTGTCTCTGTCAAATAAATAAATAAAATCTTTAAAAAAAAATTTTTTTAAAAAATAAAAAAATCAGTCCATTTCATCTAAGTTATCAAATGGATATATGAAGAATTGTTTATATTTGCTTTAGTATCCTTTTGGTGTCTGCAGGGGCTGTAGTGATATCCTTTGTTTCATTCCTGATATTGGTAATTTGTGTGTTCTCTTTTTTTCAGTCTTGCCAAAAGTTTGTCAATTTTATTGATCCTTTCAAAGAACCACCATCTTTGTTTCTTTGATTTTTATCTATTATTTTTCTGTTTTCAACTTCATTGATTTCTGCTCTTTTCTGTTTCCTTCCTTCTGCTTGCTCTGGGTTTATTTTGGTTCTTTGAAAAATTTAAAATATAGGGGCGCCTGGGTGGCTCAGTCGGTTAAGCGTCTGCCTTCCACTTGGGTCGTGATCCCAGGGTCCGTGGGATCGAGCCCCACGTCCGGCTCCTTGCTCAGCAGGGAGTCTGCTTCTCCCTCTTCCTCTGCCCGTCCCCCTGCTCATGCTTGCTCTCTCTCGTTCTCTCTCTCTCTGTCAAATAAATAAATAAATTCTTTAAAAATACTAAAATATAATTGATATATAACATTGTGCAAGTTTAAGGTGTACACCATGTTGGTTTGATACCTTTATACATCGCAATATGATTACCACTGTAGTGTTTGCTAACATCTCTATCACATCATATTATTATCATTTCTTTTTTGTGGTCGGAACAGTTTAGGTCTAGTTTATTAACAGCTTTGAAGATTATAATATTGTATCTCATAATCAACTTGCTGTGCATTAGCTCTCCAGTACTTATTTATCTACTACTTTGAAGTTTGTACCCTTAAACAACATTATCTTCAATATGGTCTTTTTTTTCCTAAGTTTTTGAGGTGGGACCTTAGATTTTTTATTTGAGACTTTCCTCTTCCAAGCGTATGCATTTAGTGCTATATACTTTTCTCTCAGCACTGCTTTAGATGTGTTCCACGAATTGTAAATGTTGTATTTTCATTTTCATTCAGTTCGTTGTATTTTTTTATTTCCTTTGAGACTTCCTCTTTGAACCATAGATTATTAGAAATGTGTTATTTAGTTTCCAAGTGTTTGGAGATTCTCTTATTGTTCTGTTATTGATTTCTTTTTTTTTTTTTTAAGATCTTATTTATTTATTTGTCAGAGAGAGAGTGCAAGAGAGCACAAGCAGGGGGAGTGGCAGACAGAAGGAGAAGCAGGCTCCCTGCTGAGCAAGGAGCCTGATGTGGGATTCGATTCTAGGACCCTGGGATGATGAGCTGAGCTGAAGGCAGATGCTTAACTGACTGAGCCACCCAGGCGCCCCTTGATTTATTTATTTATTTTAAAGATTTTATTTATTTATTTGACAGAGAGAGACACAGCCAGAGAGGGAACGCAAGCAGGGGGAGTGGGAGAGGGAGAAGCAGGCTTCCCACGAAGCAGGGAGCCCGATGCGGGGCTCTATCCCAGGACCCTGGGATCATGACCTAAGCTGAAGGCAGATGCTTAATGACTGAGCCACCCAGGTGCCCCCTCCTTGATTTCTTTTCTTAATAAAGATTTTATTTATTTATTTGAGAGAGAGAGAGTACGAATGGGGAGAGGGGCAGAGGGAGAAGGAGAGGGAAAAGCAGACTCCCCTCTGAGTGCGGAGCCCAATGCAGCTCGATCCCAGAACCCTGAGATCATGACCTGAGCTGAAGTCAGACGGTTAATGGACTGAGTCACCCAGGCACCCCCCTGTTACTGATTTCTAGTTTCATTCCAGGGGGGTCATGGAAAATTGCTCATTTTCTATTTAGTTGTTCTGTGAATTGAAAGAAGGGGCATTGAAGTTTCCAACTATAATTTGCCTTTTTAAAAAAAGATTTATTTAATTTTAGCCAGAGAAAGCGTGTACATGCACCAGTGGGCTGAGGGGCAGAGGGGGAGGGAGAGGGAGAGAAGCAGACTCCCTGCTGAGCACGGAGCCCACCAACAACGTGGGGCTCGATCTCATAACCCTGTAATCATGACCTGAGCCAAAATCGAGAGTCGGTCCCTCAACTGACTGAGCCACCCATGGGCCCCTAATTTGTCTTTTTTTCCCCCCAGTTTTATTAGCTTTTTCTTTTATGTTTGCTGCATACACATTTAGGATTGATTTGTCTTTTTTTTTTTTTTATCGTTAGATGTCTTCTCTCTATCTCTGGTAATTTTTTTCTCTGAAGTCTACTTTATCTGATATTAATATAGCTACTTTTGCTTTCTTTTTTTCCAGCTTTATTGAGGTATAATTAACAACATTTCTGCTTTCTTTTGATGAATTTTTGCATGATCTGTCTTTTTCCATACTTTTACCTTCAACCTCCCTATATTGCTGTATTTGAAGTGACATCCTTTTAGATGCCATACACTTGGGTGATGTTTTTAATTTTTTCTACCAATTTCTGTCTTTGTTTAAAAAAAGATTTTATTTATTTATTTGACTGAAGGACAGCGAGAGAGGGAACACAAGCAGGGGGAGTGGGTGAGGGAGAAGCAGGCTCTCCACTGAGCAGGAAGCCCGATGTGGGGCTCGATCCCAGGACCCCGGGATCATGACCTGAGCCGAAGGCAGACACTTAATGACTGAGCCACCCAGGCACCCCTACCAATTTCTGTCTTTTAATTGGTGCAGTTAGACCATTTACATTTATTTTACTTTTTATTTTGTTATTTTTTAAAAGATTTATTTCTCTGAGACAGAAAGCGTGTTCGAGCATGCATGTGCACACAAGCAGGGGAGGGGCAGAGGGAGTGGGAGAGAATCTCAAGCAGACTCCCCACTGAGTATGTAGCCTGATGCAGGGCTCGATCCCACCACCCCGAGATCATGACCTGAGCTGAAACCAAGAGTCGGAGCCTCAACCGACTGAGCCACGCAAGCACCCCTAGACCATTTACATTTAATGTAATTAATGATCTATTAGGCCCTATGTCTACATTTTATTTTTTCTTCTCTGTTTGTTCTCTCTTTCATTTTCTGTTTTATTTTTCCCTATCTTCCTGTCAGTCACTTGAACATTTTTTAGAATTACATTTTGATTTACCTATAGTGTTTATGAGTGTATCTCTTTGTATAGCTCTTTATTTATTTATTTTTTTTATTAAGTAAGTCTACCCCCACTGTGGGGTCAAACTCACGACCCTGAGATCAAGAGTCGTATGCTCCACTGACTGAGCCAGCCTGGTTACTCTGTATAGTTTTCATATATTATTTTTTTATTTTCTATTTTTAAAAAAATTTTATTTTTAAGTAATCTCCACACCCAACATGGGGCTCAAACTCAGAACCCCGAGATCAAGAATCGTATGCTCCACTGACTGAGCCAGCCAGGTGCCCCCTGTAAAGCTTTTTAAATGGTTGCTCTAGGTACTGCATCATTTTACATAACTTGTGTATGTCTGTTACTGTCATCATTTTGCCACTTTGAGTGAAATGTAGAAACCTTGCCACCCTTTAATCCTCTTTGCTGTCCCCTGTTTATAATTGTCTTAAATATTTCTTTTATTTTTTAAAAAAGATTTTATTTATTTGTCAGAGAGAGTGCGCACAAGCAGGGGGTGCAGAGGGGACAGAGGGAGAGGGAGAAGCAGACTCTCCGCCAAGGAGGAAGCCCGACATGGGACTCAATCCCAGGACCCTGGGATCATGACCTGAGCCGAAAGCAGACGCTTAACCAGCTGAGCCACCCAGGCGCCCCTTGTCTTAACTGTTTCATCTACATGTATTTAGAACCTCTTCAAATAGTGTTATCATTTTGCTTCAACAGTCAAATAATTTGGAAACCTCAAGAAGAGAAGGAAAGTCTATTGTATTTATGCATATTTTTGTTTCCCGTGTTCTTTCTTCCTTTATGGTGTTCCAAGATTCCTTCTTTTAGCTTTCATTTTCTGTTTAGGGAACTTCCTTTAGCCATTCTTTAGGGTAGTTTTGCTGGGCACAAATTCTGTTAGTTTTTGTTTTTTTTTTCATCTGAGAATGTCTCGATTTCTCCTTCATTCCTGAAGGATATTTTCATTGTTGACAGTTCTTTTCTTTCAGCTGAAAAATGTTGTGCTACCTCCTATGGCCTCTATGGTTTCTTTCTTTCTGTTTTTTTAAAGATTTTATTTATTCATTTGAGACACAGAGAGAGAGAGAGAAAGCGCATAAGCAGGGAGAGAGGCAGAGGGAGAGGGAGAAGCAGTCTCCCCACTGATCAGGGAGCCCGATGCAGGGCTCGATCCCAAGACCCCAGGATCATGACCTAAGCTGAAGGCAGACCCTTAACCATCTGAGCCACCCAGGCGCCCCGGCCTCTATGGTTTCTGATGTGAAATCTGCTTCACTCAAGTTGTTTCTGTAGGTAAGGTGTCATTTCTCTCGCATGGCTTTCCATGTATATATTTTTAATCTTTAGTTTTCAAAAGCTTAACAGTACGTCTTGGTGTGGATTTCTTTGGTTTTATCCTGTTCGTGGTTTGTTCTGCTTCTAAAGTCTGTAAATTTATTTTTATTTATTTATTATTATTTTTTAAGATTTCATTTTTAAGTAATTTCTACACCCAACATGGGGCTCGAACTCACAACCCCGAGATCAAGAGTTGCATGCTCTTCTGACTAAGCCAGCCAGGTGCCCCTGTAAATTTATGTTTTGCCAAATTGGGACATTTTTAGCCATTATTTCTTCATGTACTTTTTTCCCCCCCTCTTTTAAAAAAAATTAAAGTTAGTTAACATATAGTGTATTATTAGGTTCAGGGTAAAGTTAAGTAATTAATCAGTTCTGTATAACACCCAGTGCTCATTTCATCAATTGCCCTCCTTAATTACCTAATTACCCAATCCCCCTACCCACCTCCTCTCCAGCAACCCTCAATTTGTTCCCTCTAGTTAAGAGTCTCTTACAATTTGTCTCTCTCTATATTTTTATCTTACTTTTCCTTTCCTTATGTTCATCTGTTTTGTTTCTTAAATTCCACATATGAGTGAAATCATATGGTACTTGTCTTTCACTGACTTATTTTGCTTAGCATAATACACTCTAGCTCTATCCAGGTCATTGCAAATGGCAAGATTTCATTCTTTTTGATGCCTGAGTAATATTCTATTGTGTGTATACACACACACACACACACACACACACCCACCCACATTTTCTTTATCCATTCATCCATCAGTGGATATCTGGGCTCTTTCCATATTTTGGCAATTGTGGACATTGCTGCTATAAACATTGGGGTGCATGTGCCCCTTCAATTCACTATTTTTGTATCCTTTGGATAAATACCTGGTAGTGCAATTGCTGGGTCATAGGATAGTTCTATTTTTAACTTTTTGGGGAGCCTCCATAGTGTTTTCCAGAGTGGCTGCACCAGCTTGCATTCCCACCAACAGTGTAAGAGGGTTCCCCTTTGTCCACATCCTCGCCAACATCTGTTGTTTCCTGAGTAGTTAATTTAAGGCCTATTTCTTTTCTCCTTCCTGTTTTTTTGACGGCATGATATTGGTTCTTTTGTTGTAGATCCTTGAGGCACTCCCGCCTGCCCCCAGGTCAGTTTTGTCTCTGCTATTTGGATTGAGTAATTTCTGTTCCCTCTGTTCTGTTTTTGGGGCCATCCCTTGAGTTTTTTTAATTTTAGTTACTGCATTTTTCAGGTCTAAAATTTCCATTTGGGTCTTCCTTATGTCTTCTGTTTTCTTCCTGAGACAGGCTCATTGAAGCATTTTTGTGATGGCTGATTCAAAGTTTTTGTTGGATAATTTTGTTATCTCAGTCTTGATACCAATTGACTTTTTTTCATTCAGTTTGAGATTTTTCTGGTTTTTGATATGAGTGATTATCTATTGAAACCTAGACAGTTTTTGATACTGTGTTAGGAGAATCTTGTTCTTATTTAAAGTGTTGTAGCTGGCTTCCTCTAATTTTAATACAGCTGGGGAAGAAAGGGTATCATCTCATTACTGCCATGTCAGGGAATAAGTCCAGGTTTTGCATTTGGCTTCCCTTGAACCCAAGATGGAGAGCTTGTTACTTCTGGCGGGGGGTGGAGTTCTAACTTTCCGTTGTGTCTTCCCTGAAAGCTTCCTGGGTGGGAGAGTGTTCACCTCCTTAGCAGTGGTGAGAGTCGTGACTCTCCACTAGACCTTCTCTGATACTACTCCAGCAGGATGGAGGAAGGATGCCTCATTACTGCTGAAGTCTAGTCTCCCCATGGTTTCTCCCCTGATAGCACTGAGTGAGGAGTCTCATTACTGCCCAAGAGAGATGAGCCTTAGCTCCCTACTTTGTCTTTTTTGATACCACCCCAGTGTTGTAGGGGGTATAGCACTTTGTTAGAGCCAGACAGAAGTGGAGGTGTATGCTCCCCACTTGGCTTTTGCTGATGGGATGGAGTTGAGACCCACAGGTTTTTTTGTTTTTGTTTTTTCCATGCTACTTGGCTGGAATAAGGTGGTTATCATTTTTAAGTTTTCTTGCTAGGTTGTCCCTTTTCTGGTCCTTTGACCAGTTAAAGCAAACTTTCTTAGAGCTGTTTTCGTCTACCCATTGGCATTTTTGGTTTGCTAGCTTCTCCAGCACATAGTCTTGGATATATGAGGTAAAGAGAAAACTCAAGGGAATCACTGCTATGTGTGTTTTAAAGTCCCCTGCTGATCTGCCTTATCTCCAAGTGGCACAGTCTTCTCCATTTTACTTTATTTTTTAAATTAAATGTATTTTATTATGACCCAGATATGGAGGAGCATCACAGGTAGGAAAGAATATTGTTTTTGACTACTAAAATATATTTTATTTATTTAACTTTTTAATTTGACTGTAGTTGCAAACAATGTTACATAAGTTTTAGGTGTACAACATAGTGGTTTGAGAAGCTTACACATTATGTGATGTTCACCACAAGTGTAGCTACCATTATGCTGTGCCTTTTCCTCCCATGACTTACTCATTTCATAACTGGAGGCCTGTATCTCCCACTCCCCTTCACCCATGTTGCCCATCCCCCACCCCCTCCCTTTGGCAACCATCAGTTTGTTTTCTTTTTTTTTTTTTTCTTTTCTCATCAGTTTGTTTTCTGTATGTGTGTGATTCTGCTCTTTTTTTTTTTTTTTTTTTTTTTTTTTTTTTTTTTTTTTTAAAGATTTTATTTATTTATTTTAGAGACAGAGCACAAGAGGGGGGAGCGGGAGAGGGAGAAGCAGACTCCCTGCCGAGCAGGGAGCCCGATGCGGGACTCGATCCCGGGACTCCAGGATCATGACCTGAGCCGAAGGCAGTCGCTTAACCAACTGAGCCACCCAGGCGCCCCTGCTCTTTTTTTTTATTCACTTGTTTTTGTTTTTTTTTTTTTTTAGATCCCACATATGAGTGAAATCATACAATATTTGTTTTATATTATTTTATATATAATTTATATTATACATATAATATATATAATATTAATAATATATAATTTATATTATATTATTAATAAGTGTTTTCATTTTCTTCGGGTAAATACCCAGTAGTGGAATTACTGGATCCTATGGCATTTCTATTTCAAAAAAATTTTTTCTAGGGGCGCCTAGGTGGCTCAGTTGGTTAAGTGCCTGCCTTTGGCTTGGGTCATGATCCTGGGGTCCTGGGATCAAGCCCCGCATTGGGCTCCCTGCTCAGTGGGGAGCCTGCTTCTCCCTCTCCCACTCCCCCTGCTTGTGTGCTCTCTTCCAAATAAATAAATAAAATCTTTAAAAAAAAAAATTTTTTTTTTTCTAATTAGGCTCCATGCTCAATGTGGGGGTTGAACTCATGACCCTGAGGTCAAGAGTTACATGCTGGGGTGCCTGGGTGGCTCAGTCGGTTAAGTGTCTGCCTTCAGCTCAGGTAATGACCCCGGGGTTCTGGGATCAAGTCCCTCATCGGGCTCCCTGCTCAGTGGGGAGCCTGCTTCTCCCTCTCCTGCTCCCCCTGCTTGTGCTCTCTCTCTCTGTCAAATAAATAAATAAAAAATCTTAAAAAAATACAGAGCTCATTTTCATTTCAGATTAAAATTACAGAACTTTTACTTCTTCGACATTTATTTATGTATCTGTTTTGGTGGAGGGGTCATAATGACATTAACATAATTTATTGGTTTATCCTATAATACGGACAATAATGGGAGGATAAAGTAAAACTAATAAGAGTGGTTGCCTTTTCTAAAAAAAAAAAAAAAGAAACTTTGGGAGTGTTACATAAATATTTTTCCGTGTCCAGAGATCATTTTCTACATAATTTTAATGGTTACATAGCATTTCATCCTTTGAGCGTTTGCAGTAGCAGTAAGTTTTCATTAAAATTGACCCTTTGGGGGCGCCTGGGTGGCTCAGTTGGTTAAGCAACTGCCTTCGGCTCAGGTCATGATCCTGGAGTCCCGGGATCGAGTCCCACATCGGGCTCCCTGCTCGGCGGGGGGTCTGCTTCTCCCTCTCCCACTCCCCCTGCTTGTGTTCCCTCTCTCGCTGTGTCTTTCTCTGTCAAATAAATAAATAAAATCTTAAAAAAAAAAAATTTGACCCTTTGGTGGTGAAATTCTCAACTTAACGTCTTTATGCACATCCATGATTATTTGTTAAAGACATTTTTCTAGAAATGGAATTTTTGTGTCACAGGAGAAGGATCATTAAGTTGTAAGGAATTCAGTGGATGTCAGTGAAATGTCTTCCTCTTGATACTCTACATGGTCATACTATTTGGAGGCTGATGATTTTGGGTCATGCATAGGCAACTTTTTCCTTATTAGCACTCCACCCCACCCCAACTCTTCCTTCCCAGATCTCCCAAAGAAGAGTTAGAAATGACCACATCCTCAGTCAGTTTTTATTTGTTCATTTATTTACTTGTTGCTTTTGTTTTCCTGTGGTTTTTAGGAAGCTTCTAAGTATAAGTAGATGAGTATTAGGATAAAGAAGGGAGTAAAAAGAAGAAAATATCAACGTAAGTTTTAGAATATAGGCATGCTGGTAGACAGTACTACACAGCTAGATACTTTGAAGTCCAGATTGATCTCTGATATTTTGGGAAGACATAACAGAGTAAGAAGTGCAATGAGACACATGAATTACAATATCTCCATAAAGAAATCAATAACTCCTCTATAGTACAGATTTCCTGATACTTGAGGGTCAAGAAATCTTTTGATAGATCTTCGTATGGATGATGCAAATGATACCTTCAATTACAACCTTGCCATAAATGCTATCACAGTTCTTCTGTAGCTGTTTTTCTTTTTGAAAAAAATTTTCATTCAGTTTTTATGATTAAAAACTACAAGATTTTGCTTGTAGTTGTTGAGTGATAAGAGAAAGGCTAAAACATAGATTATCATCTGATTGGTTAATTAAAATGCATCTGATCCAGAGTCAGGTTACTCAGCAATATACCAGTTACTTTTTTTTTTTTTTATAAGATTTTATTTATTTGACAGAGAGAGAGACAGCGAGAGAGGGAACGCAAGCAGGGCGAGTGGGAGATGGAGAAGCAGGCTTCCTGTGGAGCAGGGAGCCCGACGCGGGGCTCAATTCCAGGATCACAACCTGAGCCGAAGGCAGACACCCAACGACTGAGCCACCCAAACACCCCAATATACCAGTTACTTTGTGTGGGCTTAAGAGTTTTAGAAGAAAATACTTCTAAGCAAAACATGCCATCTAACAGCATACTGATACTGGGTGTATGAAATACTACATAAGAAAGCTGATGGGGGGAACCTGAGTGGCTCAGTCGGTTAAGCATCTGCCTTCAGCTTAGGTCATGATCTCAGGGTCCTGGGATCGAGCCCTGCATTGGGCTCCCTGCTCAGTGGGGAGCCTGCTTCTTCCTTTCCCTCTGTAGTTCCCCTTGCTTGTGCTCTCTCACACACTCTTTCTCTCAAATAAATAAATAAAATGAAATAAAAATTAAAAAAAAAAAAAAAGCTGATGGAAGGGGTGGCTCCTGGGCGGCTCAGTCGGTTAAGTGGCTGCCTTTGGCTCAGGTCATGATCTCAGGGTCCTAGGATCGGGCCCCCTTGTCGAACTCCCTGCTCAGTGGGGAGTCTGCTTCTCCCTTTCCCTCTGCCTCTCCCCGCCGCCCCCCCCCCCCCGCCTTATGCGCGCTCTCTCTCTCTCTGTCTCGCTCATTCACTCTCTCTTTCTCAAATAAATAGATAATAAAATCTTAAAAAAAAAGAAAGCTGATGGAAGTTACTTGTGCCAGACCTTTAGACTCTTTAGGCTTCTGACAGTTGGTTACCATATGCAGGGACTTCCCAACCAGTTAGTTATTTATCTTTTGACTTTTCCAAGTTAGAATGTTCCCCCACCCCAGGCGAATATATAGATTATAGGTTATAGATTCTTTTTTTTAAATTAAAGCATAATTAACATACAATGTTGTATTATTTTCAGGTGTACAACATATTGATTCAGCAATTCTATATATTACTCAGTGTTCACCACGTAAGTGTAGTCGCTACCTGTCACCACATGTTATTACAGTATTATTAACTATGTTCCCTATGCTGTTCTTCCCTTTTTTTTTTTAAGATTTATTTATTTATTTGAGAGAGAGTGAGTGTGCATGCGAACAGGGGGAGGGGCAGAGGGAGAGGGACAGAAAGAATCCCAAGCAGACTCTGCGCTGAGTGCAGAGCCCGACACAGGGCTCTATCTCATGACCCTGAGATCATGACCTGAGCTGAAATCAAGAGTCGGACACTTAACCGACTGAACCACCCAGGTGCCCCCCTATGCTATACTTCTCATTTGTGTGACTTACTTATTTTATAATTGGAAGTTTTTACCTCTTAATCCCCTTTATCTATTTTGCTCATTCCCCCATCCACCTACACTCTGGCAACCACCAGTTTGTTCTCTGTGTTTGTGAGTCTGTTTGTTTTGTTTTTTAGATTCCATGTATAAGTGAAATCATATGGTACTTGTCTTTCTCTGTCTGATTTATTTCGCTTAGCATAATACCTTCTAGGTCCATCTGTGTTGTCATAGATGGAAAGATCTCATTTTTTCTTATGGCCAAGCAATATTCCATTGTGTATATATATCTTCTTTATCCATTCATCTATGGATGGACGCTTGGGTTGCTTCCATATCTTGGCTAGTGTAAATAATGCTGCAATAAACATAAGGGTGCAGATATCTTTTCAAATTAGTGTTTTCATTTTCTTTGGGTAAATACCCAGTAGTGGAATTACTAGATCATATGGTATTTCTATTTCTAATTTTTTAAAGTATCTCCATACTGTTTTCCACAGTGTGTGGTTGTACCAATTTACATTCCCATTAATGGTGCACTAGGGTTTCTTTTTCCGTATCCTTGCCAACACTTGTTATTTCTTTTCTTTTAGATACTAGCCATTCTCACTGTTGTGAGGTGATAACTCATTGTGGTTTTGATTTGCAGTTCCCTGATGATGAGTGATGTTGAGCATCTTTTCATGTGTCTGTTGGCTATTTGTCTGTTTTCTTTGGAAAAATGTCTATTTAGGTTCTCTGCCCATTTTTTATTTTTATTTTTTAAAGATTTATTTGAGGGGCGCCTGGGTGACTCAGTTGGTTAGGCGACTGCCTTCGGCTCAGGTCATGATTCTGGAGTCCCAGGATCGAGTCCCACATCGGGCTCCCTGCTCAGCAGGGAGTCTGCTTCTCCCTCTGACCCTCCCCCCTCTCATGCTCTCTCTATCTCATTCTCTCTCTCAAATAAATAAATAAAATCTTAAAAAAAAAAAAAAAAGAACAGGCTTCGAGAACGAAGAAAGAAATGAAAGCTTGCCAAGGAGAGAGCTGGACTTTGCAAGTTACCTGACCTTAAACATGCTGAAGCTGTTTAGAAATTCTTCCTTGAGGGGCGCCTGGGTGGCTCAGTTGGTTAAGCGACTGCCTTCGGCTCAGGTCATGATCCTGGAGTCCCACATCGGGCTCCCTGCTCAGCAGGGAGTCTGCTTCTCCCTCTGACCCTCCCCCCTCTCATGCTCTCTCTATCTCATTCTCTCTCTCAAATAAATAAATAAAATCTTTAAAAAAAAAAGATTTATATGAGAGAGAGAGAGGACAAGAAGGAAGGGAGAGGGAGAAGCAGGCTCCCTGCTGAGCAAGGAGCCCAACTGGGGGCTCGATCCCAGGACCCTGGGATCATGACCTGAGCCGAAGGCAGTTGCTTTAACCAACTGAGCCACCCAGGCGCCCCATAACGTCCATATTTCTTCTAACAGTCTCTTCAGGGCAGTCTGGGTTTTTTCTGTCAGTTGCCTCAAAATTCTTCTAGCTGCTACACATTAGCCCAAGCCAAAGCCACTTGCACATTTTAGGTATTTATTACAGCAGTACCCGACTTCCCAGTAGGAAAAATTTGTGTTAGTTTCCTTGTTCTGCCATAACTAATGACCATAAACTTGGTGGCTTAAACAACAAAAATTTCTTCTCTCACAGTTCTGGAGGCCAGAAGTCTGAAATCAGGGTGTTGGCAGAGCCATGCTCCCTCTGAAGGCTGTAAGGGAGGACCCTTCCTTGCTTCTTCCACCTTCTTATGGGCATAGGCATTCCTTGGTTTGTGGCTATATCACTATAATCTCTGCTTCTGTCTTTACATGATCCTCTCCTTTGTGTCTGCCTTCTCCTCTTCTGTGTCTTATAAGGATTAAAGGCCCAACTGGGTACTCTGTATCAGTCAGAGTTTTACCCAAGAAATAGAGCCAGTAGGGGATATATATGTGCATGTACTTTATGAGATTTATTGCAAGGAATTGGTTTAAGTGATGGGGTGAGTTGGCTAGACAAGTCCAAAATCCATAGAGTAGGCCAGCAGGAAACTGGCAGGAGCTGACATTGCCATCCACAGGTAGAATTTCTTCCTCAGGGAAACCAGTTTTGCTCTTAAGGCCTTTCAACTGATTGGATAAAACCCACTCCAGATTATCAAGGATTAGTGTTTGATTGAGTAACTGGGGATGATAGCTAGCCCACTTGACACATAAAACTGACCATCACAGTCCACCCCTTGTCAACTTGGCACCCACACGCATCACCTTAAATCATACTCAATCCCCAAATAAAGAGAATAACAGGGTCGTCCTTCTGCCCAACGTGATACAACTATCATGTGTATAACCGAAAACAGGCTAATTATTTCCTCAGAAGATACAAAGTCATTGAGTGATGTTTACTCTTCTCCTTGATATACTGTAACTTAAATACTGTGATGTAAAGCTAACCATTATTAATAGATTTTATGTTGGGGGTGCCTGGGTGGCTCAGTTGGTTAAGCAACTGCCTTCGGCTCAGGTCATGATCCTGGAGTCCCGGGATCGAGTCCCACATCGGGCTCCCTGCTCAGCAGGGAGTCTGCTTCTCCCTCTCCCGCTCCCCCCTCTTGTGCTCTGTCTCTAAAATAAATAAATAAAATCTTTAAAAAAAATAGATTTTATGTTGGATGATAAGAGAGGGCACAAAGCAAAAATGATTATCTTTTTTTTTTTAAAGATTTTATTTATTTATTTGAGAGAGAGAATGAGAGACAGAGAGCATGAGAGGGAAGAGGGTCAGAAGGAGAAGCAGACCCCCCGCTGAGCAGGGAGCCCGATGTGGGACTCGATCCCGGGACTCCAGGATCATGACCTGAGCCGAAGGCAGTCGCTTAACCAACTGAGCCACCCAGGCGCCCACAAAAATGATTATCTTACACACACATTTATAACAAAACGAGGAAGAAATACTTGTAAAAATTATAGTCCTCAGGGCGCCTGCGTGGCTCAGTCGGTTAAGCGTCTGCCTTTTGCTCAGGTTGTGATCCCGGTATCGAGCCCCTGCTTCGGGCTCCTTGCTCAGTGGGGAGTCTGCTTCTCCCTCTGCCCTTCACCCAGCTAGTGCTCTCTCTCTCTCATTCTCTCTCTCAAATAAAATTTTTTTAAAGATTTAATTAATTTATTTGACAGAGCACTGGTGTTTATAAATACATTCTACCACCCATTGCATATTCCCTTTGCCCTCAGTAAGCACCTCAGTTGGTCATGGTTCTTTACTTAGGTGCAGTGACCCAAACCTTCATTCCTGCAGGGTTCAGTTATTAATAGTCTTGCCTGAATGGGGTTGTATAGTTTTCCATTGACTTTAAGCACAGAGCATGATAGTATGCCTTAAGGGGAACCCCCCCTTTTTTTTAAAGTCAGCTCCAAGCCCAGCATGGAGCCCAACATGGGGCGTGAACTCACGACTGTGAGATCAAGACCTGAGCTGAGATCAGGGGTCTGACACTTAACCAACTGAGCCACCACCCAGGTGCCCAAGGGGCCTCCTGTACTTCAGGCATATACTTCCTTACCTCCATTGTGTAGCAGCAGCCCAATTTCTCTTTGGTAGTCAGAATCAGCCACCCTAGCCGACACTGCAACTTCCTTCCTTGCCTGTTGTTGATTCAGAGGCACGAGGAGCCCAGAGCTGCTGGGTGGCCGTCTTAGGTTCCAGTGAAAGAGAATCACTGTTGTGTCTCCTGGTGGAAGTATCCATCCCTTTGTAACTAAGAGCTCTGTACCAGCTGAGCATGAGGTCACATGGATGAGAAGGGACATTTTTGCTAGTTGATCATTGTGGGTAATAGTGGGTGGTGCCATTCCCATTTCCACCTCTTGAGTTCTGGATCCATGACTCCTGTCTATGGGAGAAACAGTGCCGTATATTAGACTGCTGATTCAGAGGCTGTACAGCCTCCTGGAGGACATTGCCTCAGCTCTGCGAGGTATTACCACCTAGTTGGCACTGCAACTGGGTCTTCAAAAGGCCATTCCACCGTTCTATCAAGCCAGCTGCTTTGGGATGGTGAGGAACCTGGTAAGACAAGTGAATTCCGTGAGCGCAGACCCATTGCTGCACTTCGTTTGCTGTGAAGTAAATTTCTTCCTCAGAAACAATGTGGTGTTGAGTACCACAATAGTGCATAAGGCATCATGTAAGTCTATAGATGGTAGTTTTGGGAGAAGCATGGTGTGCAGGAAAGGCAAATCCATATCCAGAGTAACTGTCTGTTCCAGTAACAAGAATGTGCTCCCCTTTCCATGATGGAAGCAGTCCAGTGTAATCAACCTGCCACCAGGTAGCTGGCTGATAACCCCAGAGAATGGTGCCATAATGGAGACTCAGTGTTGATCTCTGTTGCTGGCACCTTGGGCATGCTGCTCTGGTTGTAGCCAGATCAGCCTTGGTGAGTGGAAGTCCATGTTGCTGGGTCTGTACATAGCCCCCATCCCTGTCACCATGATCATTTTGCTCATGAGCCTACTGGACTCCTGTCTTTATTAGTACAAGTTGCAGACGGTTCCAAAATTGTATCCGAGTGTGGATCATAATGGCCAAAGGCATCAAGAGAGCTACAATTCCCTTTTACAAAGATGGCACTGAAGGCGAGTAAGGAAGCCCCTGCCCCTTCCGAAGCTGAAGCCAAAGTGAAGGCTTTGAAGGCCAAGAAAGTAGTGCTGAAAGGCATCCAGTCACAAAAAAAAAAAAAAGATCTGCCTGTCACCTACCTTCGGATGGCCCAAGACACTGCATCTCCGAAGGCGGCCTAGATATCCTCAGAAGAGCACCCCCAGGAGAAACAAGCTTGACCACTATGCCATCATCCAGGTCCCCCTGACCACCAAGTCAGCCATGAAGAAAACAGAAGACAACAGCACACGTGTGTTCATTGTGGATATCAAGGCCAATAAGCACCAGATCACACAGGCTGTGAAGAAGCTCTGTGACATTGATGTGGCCAAGATCAACATCCTGATCAGGCCCAATGCAGAGAAGAAGGCATATTTTTTTTTTTTTTAAGATTTTATTTATTTATTTATTAGAGAGCGAGCGAGCGAGAAACAGCATGAGAGAGGAGAGGGTCAGAGGGAGAAGCAGGCTCCCCGCTGAGCTGGGAGCCCGATGTGGGACTCGATCCCGGGACTCCAGGATCATGACCTGAGCCGAAGGCAGTCGCTTAACCAACTGAGCCACCCAGGCGCCCAAGAAGGCATATGTTTGACTGGCTCCTGACTATGATGCTTTGGATGTTGCCAACAAAAATGGGATCATCTAAACTGAGTCCAGCTGGCTAAATCTAAATATAAGTTTTTTCACCATAAAAGAAAAAGAGAGAGCTACTGCTTTTTGCAATTGAGACAGCTTACTTTTTTTCAGGATCTTATTCAAATATGACCATCTTTGGGTAATTTTATAGATAGGAGCTAGCAATATCCACAGATGTGAAACATGCATCCTGCAAAAATCCAAGTAAACTGATCAGGTGCCGTGTTTTTTGCTTAGTACCAGCAGTTGGCAACAATAGTTTGGGTTTGTTTTGTTTTTTTTTTTTAGATGTTCACTTACTTCAGTAATGCTCCATGTACCACGTTATCACCATGGAATGGAAATTTAGGTTAGACAAGAGAATTTCACAAGTGCAGTAATGTATTCTGGAGTATACCGAAGTTAGTGTATATAGTGTGTGACCAAGCCAGCTTGCTCATGAGTCATTCATCATTTCCATTATAGATAATTTGTTAACATTTATGATTCTTATGGGAAAAATAAACATACTTCATGCATTTAAAAAGTGTTTTTCATTTACCTTTGCATTAGCACTTAAAATACGTATTTCTTTTTTTTATTATGGTTAGCCACTGTATTGCAGGGAGCCTGCTTCTCCTTCTCCCTCTGCCTCTCTCCCTGCTCATGCTCTCTCTCTGTATCTCTTTGTCTCAAATGAATAAATAAAATTTTTAAAAAAAGAACTTATTTCATCAGAAGAGTTTAAGAAGGTAAACATTTTACCACTATCAAGTGCATTTAAAAGTGACGTTTTTGGGTGCTAATTTGACTCCCCTGAATGACCTGGTTAGTGAACTTGTCACTAGTAATTTGGTCACCAGGCAGATGAAGCCTGCAAGAAAGGAAGCCAGTATTCAAATCACCATGTTATTGTCTGACTCACTCTAATGATTTATCTTCAACATGAACATATAACATCAGAATGAGATTTCAACACGACCAAGACAGCATTTCTTCTAAGGTTTAGGCTTTGCCCAGAATTCCTTATACATGAGATAGCCCATAGCAAGAGTCATTGCTCCCATGGCAAAGCCTTGGGCTGCCACACACATGTGGATCAGGTGAACAGACAACATTTTAGTATTTGCCCTGCTCTTCAATTTATATAATCCACACACAATGATTGCCGCAAACCCCGCCATCCCAGTGGGAACACATGGTGCCTCTCTAGCTTTTCGGGTAAGTATAGATCCCTGATCTTCATCATATGAAGGGAAATATCTGTGCCGGTTGACATGGTGACCGCAGAATCCTCCTTTCAGGAAGAAGTGTAAATTCCATCACTCATGCTTTATACAGGGCCTGAGGCCTTCTTACCTTCTGAGAATGACAGGACCTCTCAAGCTCCAGCCAGTTCCTGGCTCTCGCCCATGGTCGCGGTCCAACAGGAGTTCATTTTTTGTTGCCTGGCAATGTCATGGTTAGTTCCAGCCTAGGGTATTCTGATGAGTTTCACCATGTGAGGAGGCCCTTGGATTTTCATTGGATTTTTCAACTTACTCTGTTCATCATGTGTCACTATTGCATGTCAGTCAGTCCTGGCTTGATTTTTAGTTTCTGATCTTATGATATCATCAACGTAGTGTATTATTAGCCTTGGGACCTGCATCAAGTCCAAATCCTTTCAACATAGTTGATTTACAACAGCTGGTGAATTCAGAGAATACCATGGTAGTACTGTACATGTAAATTAGGATCTTTTCCATGTGAAAGCAAAGTGCTGTTTACTCTTTTCCTATATTGAGATAGAGGAACAAGCATTTGCAGGATCAGTCACTGAGAACCAATCTCCTCAGCTTTCTTTATTTTTCCACCATATCAGGAGCTACTGGTGCTATAAGGCTTTACTAATTTATTTAAGCCTTGATAGTCTGCTGTTAGTCTTCCTGTACCATCCACCTTTTTCACAGGTTACACAGGGCTGTTCTAGGAGAATTTGTTGGACTAGCACTCCAGCTTCTAACATGCCATTAATTAAAGCAGTAATCTCTTTTTGTCCCCCACGTATTCTATACTGCTTCAGAATAACAACTTATATAGGCTTGGGCAATTCTGAAGATTCTCATTTATCATGTACAATTAATACTGCCCAAAGGGTGAACTTCCATTCCTTCTGTGTTACCATACTAGACCGAAGAAGTATTCCCTAGTCAGACATAATGTCCAGCTCAGGAATACATTTAGACAGAGATGCAACCACTTCACATAAGGCCCATTCAAACATTCCCATTTTCATCCAACCTTCCACCTTAATTCCATCAACTGTTGTATCCCTATATCCTTCTAATCTAACTATGGCCCCTGTTAGGACTTCACCAGCAGACTTTGGAATCACAGTTCATTATTCTTCCATGACAGAGTCCCAGAGAAGTTTCTTCTCTGCCCTTCTGGCCGTTTTACCCACACGTGCCTATGGCCTTGGGTGCCCAGCTAGGTGTTCAGTCTGGTTGGAGACCAAGATAAACTGTGAGTCCATACTGGTAATAAATGAATGAACAAGGGAAAGGGAAAGTTCTTCCTTAATGTCTAATGCCAAATAATAATGTGGAAAGAATGAGAGTTAGAAAAATAACCATTTTGAAGCCATTGAAGTGGTAACTGAGCCAAGCAAGAATCACTGATGGATGCCAAAGCTATTGGATAAAAATTGAATGACGAACAAAATATTTGCATAGTCTCAAGTTATATCCCCACAGATCTAATTCCATAGGGAAAATTGGTAACTTTATAATGGAGAAACCTGATAGACACCACCCTAACTAAATGACCAGAAATATAAAAATTTTAATTTGAAAATTCCTCATAATCTCACCTTCTGGAGATAATTAGTCTTAACATTTGAGTAAGATCCTTCAGGAACTCTGAAGTTTTTTGGATATGACTATCCAGTTGTTCCAGAGCCGTTTGTTGAGAAGAGTATTCTTTCTCCACTGAATATCCTTGACGCCTTAGACATCAATTGACCATTCATGTGTGGGTCTATTTCTAAATCTTATTTTGTCTCATGTATATCTTTACAAAAATACCATACTGTCTTGAGAACTGTAGCTTTATAAGTCTTAAAATGAAGTAATGTAAGCCCTTTAACTTTTTTCTTCTTTTTCAAAATTGCTTTGGCTATCTAGGTCCTTTCTTTTTTTAAATATGAATTTTAGAATCAGCTTGTCAATTTCTAACTCTTAAATTTCTTTACTGATTGTAATTGGTGTTTGTAATATTGCTATTTTAAGGAACCTACTGAGATTATCTTCTTTGTGCCCTACTACATGGTCAATTTTTGTGAATGTCCTATGTGTGCTTGAGAAAGAGTATATTTTGTATGATCTGTGTGTAATGTTCAATACATATAGATCCAAAAGTTTCACCTTATTGATTATGTTGCTTGGGTCCTTTGTATCATTGCTTATTTTTTGTCCACTTAATCTGTCTCATTTTGTGAGTGGTGTATCAAAGTCTCCCATCAGAGAATGCTTCTATTTCTTGTATTCCTATAGTTTTTGGTTTATATAGGCTTTTGCTGTGTAACTTTGTGCATAGGTATTTTCACATATCTTTGTTGTTAAATCTTCATTTTGGACAGGGCTTTTAACATTACAAAGTATCTTCCTTTGGCTCATATAATTGCTTTTAGAATTCTACTTTGGCATCAGGATTTCTATCCCTGCTTTTATATTGTTTTCATTTGGTAAATCTTTGTCTGTCTCTTTAATTTTAGCCTTTTTGAGTGACTGTGTTTTAAACATGTCTCTTGTGCATGGCATTGTTGGGCTCTGCTTTATGAGGCAATGTGAAAACCTTTTTTGGTTAATAGGTGAGGTAAGCCCATTTACAGTTATTTGTGTTACTGTTTGATGATACAAACAATACAAATATGTTTGGTCTCAATTCTTTCATTTTATCTTCTGATGTAATTACTGTGGGTATATGTTATATTCACTGTGTTTCTTTTTTTATTGAGTGTTTCCTCTAAATTTTTTTGGTAATTAAGAAGGTTGTATTTTTATGCTGGTAATTCCCTTTGTGTTAATACTTCCTTTTTTTTCTTTTAGAGAGGGAGCAAGTGCAAGCGGGGTGGGGGGAGGGGCCGAGGGAGAGAATCTTTTTTTAAAAGATTATTTATTTATTTATTTTAGAAAGAGAGAGAGCATGAGTGGGGGGAGGAGCAGAGGGGGAGAGAGAGGTAAGGGGAAAAAAATCTCAAGAAGTCTCTGCACACTGAGTGCAGAGCCCAAGGTGGAGCTCAGTCTCATGACCCTGAGATCATGACCCGATCCAAAACCAAGAGTAGGATGCTTACCCAGGCACCCCATGGGAGAGAGAGAATCTTAAGCAGGCTCCAGGCTCACTGTGGAGCCCGTCGCAGGGCTGGATCTCACGACCCTGAGATCATGACTTGAGCCCAAATCAAGAGCCAAAGCTTAACCGACTGAACCACCCAGACACCCCTTTGTGTTAATACTTCTTATAGTACCCCTAGTCAACCCTTCTTTCTTTCTGTTTACTTATTTATTCATAAAAGTTGTATATGTTTAAGGTATACAACATGATGATTTGATATACATATACATGTTGAAATGATTACTACAATTAAGCTAATTAGCATATTATCTCCATACATAGTTACCATGTCTTAAAAAGTTGTATTTATTTAAGTAATCTCTACACCCCACATGGGGCTTGAATTCACGACCCCGAGATCAAGAGTCTCACACTCCTCCAACTGAGCCAGCCAGGCGCCCCCATAGTTACTGTTTTTCGTGTGTGGTGAGTACACCTGTCATTTACTTTCTTAGCATTTTCCATCATTCAATATAGGATTATTAAGTATAGTCTTCATGCCTATACATTAGATCTCTAGACTTTTGTTTTAAAGATTTTTATTTTTAAGTAATCTCCATACCCAGCGTGGGGCTTGAACTCATAGCCCTGAGATCAAGAATCCCATGCACCACTGACTAAGCCAGCCAGGTGCCCCATAGATCTCTAGACTTCATTCATCTACATAACTGACTTTGTATTCTTTGACCAACATCTCCTCATTTTCCCCATACCCTTGGTAACATTCTACTCTACTTCTATTGAGTTTCACCTTTTTTAAAGATTTCACATATAAGTGAAATCATACAGTATTTGTCTTTCTCTGATTCATTTCCTTTCTTTTTTTTTTTAAAGATTTTATTTATTTATTTGTCAGAGAGGGGCACCTGGGTGGCTCAGTTGGTTAAGCAACTGCCTTCGGCTCAGGTCGTGATCCCAGGGCCCTGGGATCGAGCCCCACATCGGGCTCCTTGCTCAGTGGGGAGCCTGCTTTCTCCCTCTGCCTGCCGCTCCCCCTCTTGTGCTCTCTCTCTCAAGTAAATAAAAAAAATAATATAAAATATTTATTTGTCAGAGAGCATAAGCGGGGGGGCGGCAGGCAGAGGGAGAAGCAGGCTTCCTGCTGAGGAAGGAGCCCCATGCGGGACTTGATCCCAGGACCTTGGGATCATGACCTGAGCCAAAGGTGGATGCTTAACCAACTGAGCCACCCAGGCATCCCTCATTTCTTCTTCTTCTTTTTTTTTTAAGATTTATTTATTTATTTATTTATTTATTTGAGATAGAGTGAACGAGTATGAGCACAGAGGGAGAGGGAGAAGCAGACTCTCTGCTGAGAAGGGAGCCCAATATGGAGCTCAATCCCAGGACCCTGAGATAAGGACCTGAGCCGAAGGCAGATGCTAACCAACTGAACCACCCAGGTGCCCCTGTCTGATTCATTTCACTTAGCATTATGTCCTCCAGTTTCATCCAAGTTGTTGCAGGTGGTAGGATTTCCTTCCTTCTCATGACTGAATAATATTTGGTTGTATATATATATACCACATCTTTTTTATCGATAGACACTAAGGTTGTTTTCCATATCTTGGTTATTGTGAATAATGCTGCAATGAACATGGGAGTACAGATATCTCTTTGGGATAGTGATTTCATTTCCTTCAGATATATACCCAGAAGTGGGACTGCTGGATCATATAGTTCTATTTTTAATTTTTTAGTTTTTGTTTTGTTTTTTTTTAAAGATTTTATTTATTTGAGAGAGAGAGAGAGAGAGAGGGAGAAGCAGGCTACCCACTGAGCAGAGAGCCCAATGTAGGGCCCAATCCCAGGAGCCTGGGATCGTGACCTGAGCCGAAGGCAGATGCTTAACCAGTTGAGCCACCCAGATGCTCCTATTTTTAACTTTCTGAACAATCTCCATACTGTTTTCCATAATGGCTGTACCAAGTTACCTTTTTTTTTAAGATTTTATTTTTGAGTAATCTCTACACCCAAGGTGAGGTTCGAACTTACAACCCCTAGATCAAGAGTCACACACTCCACTGACCAAGCCAACCAGGTGCCCCTACCTTTGTTTCTTTATTAATCTTTTATAACATCTCATTTGTCTCTCACCTTTACCTATATAGCAGTCAATGATCTTATTCATCTTTTCTCTTCTTCTTTCTATTGTCCTTCCATTTTTAGTTGTTTTTCTACTTTGTCAGAACAGCTTGATATTTATACATTATCCTTCAACCCATGACCTCAGCCTTGTTTTAGTCTTAGCTTTACAATAAGTATATGAAATGCTCACTGTTAGGCTTTTGCCAAAATTTTCCTATTCATTGGTTTTGGTTGGATGAAACTCATCATTTGGTTTAGTGCTGGCCAATAGAATTTCCTACAGTGATGAGCATGTTCTGTATCTCTGCTGTCTAGGACTGTAACTAGGCCCATGTGGCTATTGAACACTGGGAATATGCCTGATGTGACTGAGAAACTGAATTTTCTGTGTTATTCTATTTTAGTTAATCAAAACTTAAATTTAACTGGCCACATGTGTCTAGTGGCTACCGAATTGGACAGTGCAGCTCTATTAAATTCTTTAGGAAGAGCACAACTGTTTTGGCACACTCCGCTGTTCTTCTAATAGCCTTGATACTTGAAGAGTATCAAGTATAAAGCATAGACTCTCCTTTGTTTGTACTTTTTTCCCATAACTTTCTTGAAAATACTGTATACTGTTGCTTTGTTTTTGAGAAATTGATGCCAGTTTAATTCTCTTGTCTTGGAAGTTATTTCATCTTTTTGTTTAGAGGCCCTGATGAAAATTTTCTTTGTCTTTAAATTCTAATTGTTTTATTTTATTTTATTTTATTTTTTTTAAAGATTTTATTTATTTATTTGACAGAGAAAGACACAGCGAGAGAGGGAACACAAACGGGGAGTGGGAGAGGGAGAAGCAGACTCCCCGCCGAGCAGGGAGCCCGATGCGGGACTCGATCCCGGGACTCCAGGATCATGACCTGAGCCGAAGGCAGTCGCTTAACCAACTGAGCCACCCAGGCGCCCTCTAATTGTTTTATTAAGATATATCTCAGAGTTGGTTGTTCCAGGTCAATTTTCCTTGGTACCCAACGGGCCTTTGATTATGTTGAGGCTTGTTTTATGATGCCGGGTTTGTTCTAGCATGGTGAATGTTCATGTGTACTTGAAGAAACTTAATTTCTGTATTTTTGAGTGGAATGCTCTGCAAAGTCATTTGGTTGGTTGGTGGTGTTCAGTTTTTCTATATTCCTGTTGATTTTCTGTCTACTAGTTACTTTTATTAGTAAGAGAAGTGTTGAAAGCAGCCATAAGTGTGGATTTGCCCATTTCTCCTTTTAGTTCTTTCAGTTTTGTTCATGTATTTTTTTTTTTTAAAGATTTTATTTATTTATTTGACACAGAGAGAGAGACAGTGGGAGAGAGGGAACACAAGCAGGGGGAGGGGGAGAGGGAGAAGCAGGCTCCCCGCCGAGCAGGGAGCCCAATGTGGGGCTTGATCCCAGGACCCTGGGATCATGACCTGAGCCGAAGACAGACGCTTAACGACGGAGCCACCCAGGTGGCCGAGTTTTGTTCATGTATTCTGAGGCTATTTTATTAGGGCAGTCTCCCCCGCAGTCCTGATCCCCCACGATCCCCTCCATGGTCTTTTGGCTGGACAGTTAGGGCTTTAGTCTCTCCACTTTGGCACTCACTTTCTATAACTGCATTTGCCCTTGGGGCCAAGTGGTGGGAGGTTAGAGAAAAGGCAATGGGGATCCTTTCTACATGCTTCAGACCACTATTCTCCTTGCCAAAGAAAAGGATTTCTCTTCCTTAGAGCGTGAGATGTCTGCTGCTACAAGGTTGCAGCTTTGGCTCTGGGGCTCACTTTGGGGCAGGAGTGCATGAAAAAACAACAACAGGATTTCACCCATTTTCTCTGTCCCACAGTACCCTCCTCCTTCAAGCTTCATGTAATTCCGGTGTCCCTGCTGACTCAGTACTTACTTGGTGCTTCTCTCAAGCTCTTTGTTTTTTCTTAACCATCCAGTTTATTCTGGTGGCTTCAGCCAGTACTGAAGTGCTATTACCTCCCAATCCTTGGCCTATCCTAGCCTTCTCTTCTGAACTTCAGAATCATATATCCACCTGCCAGCTGGATGTCTATCAGTATGTGTCATAAACACTCCAGCTGAGATCCAAGATCTATTTTAATTTCCCCTTCTGCCAACCTAGTATCTCTCTTGTTTTGCTGATCTCAATATATGGCACCAGCCTCAACCCATCTGCTCACGCCATTTTTTGGGGAGTTAATAGTCTGCGCTTTTCCCCCACTTGACAGTACTTCTGTATAATTTATAAATATAAATATATTGTGGGAAGGTCAGAAAATATTCTGATGGTATAAGGAGTCAGTCTTAGAGACTGATGACCTGGAGAAAAAAAGAGTCGAAAATCCCTCCACTCTCCGGCCCCTGAATGTCTCTACAGCCCTTTATTTCATCATAGCCTGAAGTGCTGTTTTTCTGTCATACTGTCATATGTTTTTCCATAACTCACCATGTGTATTTCATGTTTTCCTGCCTTTTCTTATGCTATTGCCCCATATTTTTTGAGGGCAATTATATTCTTGTTTAAGGATTCAAACCTCTATCTCCCCAAGTGAAGTTGAACCTGATAACACAAAGTGGAGTCCCATTCCATCCCTTGTGAAAGCCCACTGCACCTTGCACACATGTCTAGCACAGCTCCCGTAACACCTCATTGCAAGAATGTGTTTATATACAGGTCTCTATTGGGGCATGAGCTCTTTGAGAACAAGCACCCCATCTTTTTTTTTTTTTTTAAAGATTTTATTTGTCAGAGAGAGAGAGCAAGCACAAGCAGGGGGAGTGGCAGGCAGAGGGAGAGGCAGGCTCGCCGCTGAGCAAGGAGCCCGATGCAGTACTCAATCCCAGGACCCTGGGCTCATGACCTGAGCCGAAGGCAGATGCTTCACCGACTGAGCCACCCAGGCGTCCCCAAGCACTCCATCTTACTCCTTTTTGTTTTCTTGTTTTTTTTTTTTTTTTTAAGATTTTATTTATTTATTTGAGAGAGAGAGAGAGAGCACGAGCTGGGGGTGGGGCAGAGGGAGAGGGAGAAGCAGACTCCCCACTGAGCAGGGAGCCCGATACGGGGCTTGATCCCAGGACCCTGGGATCATGGCCCAAGCTGAAGGCAGATGCCCAATGGACTGAGCCACCCAGGTGCCTCTTATTCCTTTTTGTTTAACCAACAACTGAGACAGGTCCAGGTACATAGTGTTAACTCAGTAGTCAATAGTCTTTTCTTCAGGGATTGATAAATTAACACAAAGCAGGGCTGTTTTGGATTTTCCCCCCAACAAAGTATAATATCAAGCAAGACACAGAGTCAGGTCACCAGTGTGGCTCCTGGTTAACTCTTAATAGTGCTCTGTGGAGAAAAATTAGTTTCCACACATCTTCTCCGTGTGTCCCATTCTGATAATTGCAGATTGTTGTTGCAGGGATCTGTGTCATTTGAGGACGTGGCTGTGGATTTTACCCGACAGGAATGGCACAGACTGGACCCTGCTCAGAGGACCATGCACAAGGATGTGATGTTGGAGAACTACAGCAACCTGGCATCTGTGGGTGAGGATTATTGTCCATGTAACTCCTGGTAGCATGTGTTTCCTTTCTTGGTTACTGTAATGTGTGCAGCCTTTGTAGACTTTAATGATACTTTAGTTCTAGATTCAAGGGTCACAGGTGATTGATCAGTTTGGGGCACCAGGAAGAGTGTGTGTGTTGTCACTTCCCCCAATGAAAGGTTTAAATGGGACCCCTTCCTTGTGCAGCTCATGAAGATGCACCTTCCTCCTCCATCAGAGGCCCTAAGCTCAGACAACTTGGCCCATGTCCTGTGCCATTTCCCATTAACAGGCCTCTGCGTGGCCAAACCAGAGATGATCTTCAAGTTGGAGCGAGGAGAAGAGCTGTGGATATTAGAGGAGGAATCCTCAGGCCATGGATACCCAGGTGAGTGTGCAATAACCAGACATACAGAAACGGGAAATAAGAGCCCGGAAATTCAGGTCAAAACACTTTGGGCAGTGTTCTTCAGTAATCTCTTTATAGAGGCCCTTGCTCTTTGAAAATGACTGGAGGTTACATAAGGTCTACACGCTTCATACCGAAATCACACATGCCATTATTTTGCTCACACTTAAGTACTCTGTCCTATTTTATTTTGATTTCTGTAGTTATCTACCACTCTTATCTATCCCTGCCTGCCTCATCTAAGTAAGACATTCTTAGCTGGTCTGTCTCTCTTTAGTATTCTAAATTGCCTTCCTTCCCGCCATTGCCTTGGATGCCTTCTGTTGTCAGGCATTCACTCATTCATTCATTCAGTGTTCCACCAAATCTTAAATGAGTATCAGCTCTAATCTGGTCATATTCGAAGTGTAGGGGCCAGCAGTGAATAAACTAGTATCTCTGTTCTCCTGGAGCTTGCAGTCTGATGAGGGAAAGAGACCAGAAACAAATACATAATGTTTGGTGGTAAAAAGGAAATCAGTGCAAGATAAGTAAGATAGATAATGATGGTTGTGTGCTTGTAGAGAATGTGCTCAGGGAAGACTTTTTGGTGAGGTTAACATTAGTGCTCCAACATCAGTGATGTGAGAGAGACAGAACCATGTAGATTTTGAATATTCTGGGTAGAGAGAATAGTACGTGTCAGGCTGGGCCTGAGTGATATATCCTAAAAATAGCAAAGAGGCCAGTGTAGCTTAATGGTGGGTGGTGAGAGTGGTAAGAGGCAATATCAAGAGAGTTAGCTAGGGGCCAAATTATGTGGAGTTTTTTAGGCTATGTTAAGTGCTTTTTTATAGATTATGTTTTATAGGCTTTGTTAAGCACTTTAATTTGACACTGTAACAAGGGAAGCCATTGTTGAGTTTTAAGTGAAAGTGATCTGGTTTGTTTTTAAAGGATCTCTCTCAATGCTGTGTGGCAACAATTCTGTTGGGGGTAATGCCGTCAGGCATGATAATGACCTTCGGCATCAGAGGA
Organism: Mirounga angustirostris; assembly: GCF_029215605.1. NCBI lineage: Eukaryota > Metazoa > Chordata > Mammalia > Carnivora > Phocidae > Mirounga > Mirounga angustirostris. The sequence goes on from NW_026991719.1 coordinate 41,097,058, forward strand.
TTCAAACTTTGGATCAAGCTGTTGAATATAATGGATATGGGAAAGTCTTCTACAAGAAAACAGGCTTTGTTGGACATAAAAGAACACACACAGGAGTAAAAAACTTTGGATGTCATGAATGTGGGAAAACTTACTGCAGGAAATCAAATCTTATTGAACATCTGAGAATACACACAGGGGAGAGACCTTATAAATGTGGTGAATGTGCAAAGACCTTTAGTGCAAGATCATACCTCATTGCTCATCAGAAAACTCACACAGGGGAGAAACCCTTTGAATGTAATGAATGTAGGAAATCTTTTGGCAGGAAGTCACAACTCATTCTACATCAGAGAACACACACAGGAGAGAGACCCTATGAATGTACTGAATGTGGGAAAACCTTTTCTGAGAAGGCAACCCTCATGATTCATCAGAGAACTCACACAGGAGAGAAGCCCTATGAATGTAGCGAATGTGGAAAAACATTTCGAGTTAAGATATCCCTTACCCAACACCAGAGAACTCACACAGGGGAGAAACCATATGAATGTGGTGACTGTGGGAAAAACTTCCGTGCAAAGAAATCCCTAAATCAACATCAAAGAATTCACACAGGTGAGAAACCCTATAAATGTGATGAATGTGGGAAATTCTTCAGAATGAAAATGACTCTCAATAATCATCAGAGAACTCACACAGGTGAAAAACCCTATCAATGCAATGAATGTGGGAAATCTTTCAGGGTACACTCATCTCTTGGGATACATCAGCGAATTCACACAGGAGAAAAACCTTACGAATGTAATAAATGCGGTAATGCCTTTTATGTGAAAGCACGCCTCATTGAACATCAGAGAATGCATTCTGGAGAGAAACCCTATGAATGTGGTGAATGTGGAAAAATCTTCAGTATGAAGAAATCCCTTTGTCAACACCAGAGAACTCACACAGGAGAGAAACCCTATGAATGTAGTGAATGCGGAAATGCCTTCTATGTCAAAGTACGCCTCATTGAACATCAGCGAATTCACACAGGAGAGAGACCCTTTGAATGTCAAGAATGTGGGAAAGCCTTTTGCCGGAAAGCACACCTCACAGAACATCAGAGAACTCACATAGGCCGGCCCTTGCCTTGTACTGTGGAGAAAGCTTCTTTGTGAAGACTTCCATCACCATTTGATCAAGCCCTCTGGGTCATCTGGTCACCACGCACACAGAGTACACCTGTAACAGTTTGGCTCCTACACTGGTGTGAAAATACATCCTGATTCCCGTTAGGGGATAGGCTCATTGTTGTTTTCATTTCATTTGGATTTCCCTAATTAATGGTGAGGTGGAGTAGCTTCTTACCTGTTGGTTGGCCATTTGGGTTTTTTCTTCTCTTCACTGACTGTTCTATATCCTTTGCTCATTGTTTATAATGGGCTGCTTATTTTTTACTTCTTGGTTTAAGTGTCATGTTTGTTTTTTAATATATGAGAATTTAAAAATCTTTTTCAGTCATGTGTGTTACAGATATCTCCTCATGGACTGTGCCTGGTTATTTAATTTTGTTAAGTCTTCTGCTGAGGTTTTATGTTTGAATATTATCAGGTTCAAGGTGATAATGTTCTCCTATTCTTTCCTGTAAAGTTAAGGTTTTCCTTTCAACATTGAGAATTTTTCATCTATCCTGAAAGTTTTTGTGTGTATAGTGTGAATTGTACAGTATATAATACTCTGTTGCTTTTAAAAACTTTACATAAATGGTATTACATGGTGTTGAAAGTTCTGCAGCTTGCTTTTTTCATGCAGTGTTACCTTTCCAAGGTCTATCCATGTTGACAAATATAGGTCTGGTTCATGCATTTCTCTCTCCATTCCCCTGGTGAAAGACATGTGTATCGTTTCTGTGTTTGGTGTCTAAATCTACAAGTGGAACTGCTGGGTCATAGAGTGTAGGCAGTGTTTAAGTTGTTAAACTGTTGTACCCTAGCTCCAACGCGCCCCTTCTACACTGTGCTTTGTCATGCTCGGGCTGTGACTCTACAAAACATGTTTCTGTCTTGCCATCTGCTTCCTGTTGGGCCTTGCCAATAAGAAACACTAAATATAAACTTTGGGGGTAAGGAAGGTAGAAGGGACCTGCTCCTTTTTTTCCCTTCCTGTTAGCTCCCTGTTCATCTGAGTGTCAGTCCGGTATTGCTTCTTCCCTTGGCCAGCAGCACTTCCTCAGGGTGGTAGTAGTTTAATCCAGGTTACAGATTTCCAGCACTCACAGAACAGCCTACGGTACCCCACCCACCCCCTCAGAGACACTAGCAGCGGCTGGCGGTGCCACCTCCTTAGAGGTATGAGTCCCACCCACATGACACTACTCCTCCACCTTTTCAATGTTTAATAATTCCAGTTTCTTCCCTGGTTAACCTTAGCCCAGCTGCTTCTTGCAGTTGCTACCTCCATGATAATTTTAATGTTCTCTTTCTGTCTTTTCAGGTATATGGTTAATAACTTTGTGACTAGTTAAAAATTCTTTATAATAAGTTCTTTTCACTAAAATAACCGGTAACGTTTCTGTCCCCTAGCTGGGTTCTTCAGATTGATACAGAAGTTTTTCAACTTTGTTAAATAATTGGATTTCTTCCCTCTAGGTTGTACTAATTTATACTCTCATGAGCAGTTTGAGATGAAGTTTACATTTTCCCATGGACTTATCAGTCTTTCAAATTGTTGCCAGTCTGAAAGGTGTAAAATGGCTTTAAGCCATTGTATCCATGAATATGGTTTGTCTATATTTTATTTTTTAACTCACCTTTTTGACCTTCAATAGTATTTTATGGTTTTCTCCAGAAAATTGTCTTTTAAAGCTAATTTTTAATAGAAACTTCGCTCATAGGGGCGCCTGGGTGGCTCAGTTGGTTAAGCGACTGCCTTCGGCTCAGGTCGTGTTCCTGGAGTCCCAGGATCGAGTCCCACATCGGGCTCCCTGCTCGGCGGGAGTCTGCTTCTCACTCTGACACTGCCCCCTCTCGTGTGCTCTGTCTCTCATTCTCTCTCTCAAATAAATAAAATCTTTAAAAAAAAAAAAAAAAAGAAACTTCGCTCATATACCTATATGTACATATATATTTCAAAATATAATGACGTATTATGGGGTTTATATAAATATTTATATGTAATATATATATGTGTATATATATATATAATAATATATATATACATACATGCACACACACACACAGATACACACTTATATATCCCCCGAAAACATTTTTGTTTTATATGTTCATTTCATTTTACACACGTTTACCACCTTGGTTGCTCTTCATTCCTTTCTGCATTCCATCCAGGATCATTTTCTTCTTTGCCTGAAAAATACCCTTTAAAAGGTTTAGTGACAAACTTCTCAACTTTGAGAATGTTTTATTTTTAAAGCTCATCTTTTTATTTATTTATTTTTTTAAGTAAGCTCTAGGCCCACCATCGGGCTTGAACTCATGACCCCAAGGTCAAGAGTCACATGCTCTACTGACTGAACCAGCCAGGCACCCTGAGAATGTTTTCTGATGCACCATTTTGATCCTCAAAAGTGAGTCCTTTACCGTTAGTATTTGGTAGCATCATGCTATAGTAAATTGATGCTAAATTAAATACATGTTTTTGTTTTGTTTTCTGGATGTTTCATAATAAATAGAAGACCCAGGATATTTGAATTAATCATCAGATGCCCCCAAATACAGCATACACTTGAATGTATATATTACACTTTATGCATTTTTTAAACAGCATGCCCTCACCCTCATTTACTGAGTATTAATTATATTTATCAAGATGTTTTCTTACTGATTCTTTTAATCTTCAGCTCATCGATAAAAATTTTCAATTTTATGTTTTAATGTTATTATTATTATTATTATTATTATGGAAAATGTCAAACATAAAAAGAAGTAATCTATAGTGACAGAAAGCAGATGGGTGGTTGTTAATCAATGGGGATTAACTCCTAAGGGTAGGAGGGAAATTCCTGGGGTGATAGAACGATTCTGTATCTTGTTTGAAATGCATATTAAGTTATCAAATGAGTAAATTTCAGATTTGTGCACTTTATTGATATAAATTATATCTTAATTAAAGTTTAAAAACAACAATAAAAAAAATTACCTGTTTCCACACCAGGAGCCAGATGTGGGCTTCCAGGGAGAAAACCAGGAATCTTGATCACTAGATCAGATAAAAGACACTGGCAATGGGAGACTTAGTCCTCCCAAGGCTTTAGAAATGGCCTTGCTGCATGAAGATGACCTTCACTGAGGCCCCGTGATGGGTTGTACTCACCCTCAGTTAGTAAGCATTACTTGTGTAGTGATCCCTCACTGCCAACACTACTGTGTGTATTTGACTCCTAATACCTTAAGCACAGTCCCTCTTGATCCTCCATTAGCCAGCACCACAGTAGTTTTTACCCCCAGGATATGTCAGCATGGTGTCTACTAATACCCCGTTAACTTACAGCACTTCTTTTCACTTCTATTAGCCTAGAGCACAGTGTCTGTACAATGACCTGCCATCAGCTCACAATATCTTGTCTTATCACAACCTTTTGCTCCAGCAAAGTCTGCTGACTCCCCATTAGCTCATAGCATCATGTCTCACCACCCCTTTTAGCTGCCATTACAATTTTTGCTGACCTGTTTGCTCACAGCAGAGTGTCTTTTCACCCCTTTAGCCTCTAAGCTTCATCACTGATGATCTTCCATTAACTCAATATGGTGTTTTGTGGTTTTTTTTGCCTTCCTTTAGATTCAGCATGGTGACTGCTGACCTCCCATTAACTCACAGTAACGTGTCTTGTCACCTTCCTTTAGACCTAATGTAGTGTCTTTTGACCTTGGCTACCATATAATATATTCAACCCAATGTGTTCTAATCACAGTGTCTGCTAATCCTACATTGGATGCTATCATTATGGTGATGTTTATTACCATCCATAGTCATTGTCTGACCCCCATGAACCCACAGCATAGTGCAATTGCACCAGTATCCATCTGCTGTTCCCTGGTTATCCACCAGTGTGGTGAATTTGATCCTTCTGAGCCCCAATACAATATCTGCAGAACTCAGATGACCTTGTCACTCTGTCTTTTGATCCCCTGTTTACCAAGCTTCAAGATTTTTAACCTTGAGACCCAGTGGTGTCTGCTTAAAATAGCCCCCATCACTGTGTCCTCTGACCCTACACTATAGCCTATCAGTGTATCTGCTGACCATACGCCAGTGTCTTTTGATTGATTGATTGATTTTTAAAAAATATTTTATTCATTTACTTGACAAAGAGAGCACACAAGCAGGGGGAACAGCAGGCAGAAGGACAGGGAGAAGCAGGCTCCCTGCTGAGCAAAGAGCCTGACATGGAGCTCTATCCCAGGGTCCTGGGATCATGACCTGAGCAGAAGACAGACGCTTAACCAACTGAGCCACCTAGGTGTCCCTTATTGATTGATTTTTAAAGATCTATTTATTTATTAGAGAGGGAGAGAGAGCGTGAGCACAGTGGGGAGAGGGGAGGGAGAGAGAATCTTAAGCAGACTCTGTGCTGAGCACGGAGCCTGACACGGGGCTCAATCTCATGACCCTGAGATCACTAGCTGAGCCAAAACAGTCAGAAGCTTAACCAACTGTGCCACCCAGGCACCCCAAAGTGTCTTTTGATTTACTAGCCACTGGCAGAGTATGAACTCCTTCTTGAGGATGCATCACCATGTTTTTTGTCTTTACAGTAGCCAAATCATTGTTTCTGCTAAATCTCCTCCCTTTAACCACTAATATTGTGTCTTTGACCAGTTGAAGCCTCAGTAAAGTCTGCCGACTCCACATTAGCCCCTTTCGTGGTGTCTGTTGATCCTCCATTAGCCAATAGTAGTTTCTTTGACACCCATGAGGCCCCAGCAATGTATTTGCAGATCCTCCTTAGCTACCATCCTGCTGTATGCTGATCCCCAGCTAGCCACAAGAGCTGAGACTAACTTCCATGAGCTTCCAGTACAGTATCTGCTGTTTCCACATTAGCCCCACTTTGCTGATCACCCTTTAGCCATAACTACAGTGTCTTTGACCCTCCTAAGTTCCAATCAGGGTGCTTGTGACTGCAGGAACCCTCATCACTGTTCCTGCTGATCCCTCATTAGCCACTAATAGAGCGTCAGAATGCAATGATGCCCTGGCAGAATGCATGTTGACCATACATTAGAGTTCATCACTGTGTATGCTAATATCATATTAGCCTCAACACTGACTGTTCATTAATCTTTGCCTCATGCTTCTCAGTCATGGCATCTGTTGCTGACCCTGTATTAGTGTCATCACTGTCTACCAATATTGGTCACAAATACAGTGTTTTTGATCATAAAAAAAATCAGCCCTTAGCCCTTAGTCACTCTGCTGATTAGCCATTAACCACCACTAAAGTGGTTTTGTCTCTATCTCAGCATCAGTTCATTTACTACCCCCATCCCTGTGGATGCTAGATGCTGGTCCCTCATTATTCCCTAGTACTGTGTATTGGTATGGACCTCATCATAATGCCTGGAACTCATTAGAGCCTACCCTACATTAGAGCCCTTCATGGTTCAGATGATCCTGTATTAGCCACCAGTACAGTGTCTTTGACTCCCAGTAGTCCCCCCTAGCTATGCCTGCTGGCATTGTATTAATTCCCGTGACTGTTGAATTCCCACTAGTCATAAGTATAGTGTCTTTGATCGCTGTGATTACTCCCCACAGTTTCTGATGACCCTATATTAGGACCAGCCATTATTCCCTGATCTCCATATGTTGGTTTGTTGGCTATTGTTTCAGTCCTTGCAATTTTTCCTTGGGCTCTGGTGGTTCCCCAGTCCCTCAGACTGCTATTTTATTTTCCTGTTCCTTGTACTTCAGAGCTTATTCCTTGGTCTTTTTTTTTTTTTTTTTTTTTTTTTGCTGTGGTCTGATCCTTAGGGTCTATCCCCTGTTGCCCTGGCTGTTCTGCAGTCCCTTTGATTATCTTCCAAATACAAGGACTATTTTGTTGTGTCTCCGGATGTTTGATGATCCTGCTGTTCCTCAGGTCCAGACACTGTCCCCTTGTCCCTCCAGCTGTTTCCTTGTTTCTCTGGCTATTCCTTCAGCCAGAGCCTGTTCCCTTATCTCTCTGGCTGTCTCCTAGGTATTTCTGGCTATTGCATAACATTTAGGAATGACTTCCATTTGGCCGTTTTAGAGTTTCTATGGCTATCCTCTAACTATAAGGACTGTTCTGTCCTTCTGGCTGTTTGATAGTCTTTGACTGTTTCACATCACTGCAGTGACTGTTTCCTGCCCCTATAGCTGTTTTCTAGTGTCCTGGAATATTTCCTCAGCCCTGGCTATTGTCTGGAACTACAGACTGTTCCTGCTGCTTCTGGTTTTTTTCCCCAGTGCCTAGAATAATTTACCTTACTCTCCCAGTTGTTACCTCAATCCTAGGTATGTTCACACCTGCTTATTTTCTTGTTTATCCAACTGTTTTTCAACACCAAGGACTTTTGTATACACTGGATGTGGCTGGGGGGTATTAAACAGCAAGGAGTTTCAGGCTGTAGAGGGAGCACCTTCCTTCCAGGTAGTTCCCTTTAGTTGTGGCTGCCTGGAGAAGCATACCTTACAGAGAGGCTTCCTACTTCAGAGTCCTTGTGTGGCTCCTGGCAGGCTATCTGTAGTCCTGGAGTCACTACATTTCTCCCGTTGCCCTTCTAGAAAATCCACCAAAGTGAGTAAAGTGAGTTACCTTCCACCCCAGCATTCCATGTGTCTGGGTGTGAATTTGCTTGGGAGAGACTGATGGCTGAGAGGAAGCAGGTGGGGGTGACAGCCCTGTGAAGTGTACAGCAAGGGGGGGGTGTCCAGTTCAATGGGTGGCCTGGGGGCCGGCCCTTCCCTCCACTGAGTCCCAATACTTCTCCCTAAAAAATGGGCCTCGTGGTCCCTACCCAGAATCCTTCTGAAGTCTGTGCTAGGGTTGGAGGATGATTGATGGATGTATTTTTTCAGGTCAAAACACAAAACACAGTGCTCGCTTCGGTAGCACATATACTAAAATTGGAATGATACAGAGATTAGCATGGCCCCTGTGCAAGGATGACACGCAAATTCGTGAAGCATTCCATATTTTTCACGTACTGCGTGGAGAACTGGGTGTTATGTGCAAACAATGAATCATGGAACACTACATCAAAAACTAATGATGTATGGTGATTAACATAATAAAAAAACATAAAACACATAATAATAACTTCATGTGTAATATTAGTAACAGTGATTTAATTTCTAGACAGGTAATGTAGTGTAATGGAGAACACAAATGCTGGAGCCAAATCTGTATTAAAATCTTGTCCCTTAATGGTTTCTTAGATACAACATCAAAAGCACACACTATAAAACAAACAGATAAATTGGATTTCATCAAAATTAACAACTTTTGTTCTACAAATAATACTGTCAAGAAAGTAAAAAGTTAACCCACAGAGTGGGAGAAAGCATTTACAAATCACATATCCTTTATCTAGAATATATAAAGAACTCTTATGACTCAATAATAAAAACATAAATAACCCAACTTAAAAATGGGCAAAGGATCTGAATAGACATTTCTCCAAATGAGATATAGAAATGGCCTAAGCACATGAAAAACTGCTCAACATCATTAGGCATCAGGGAAATGGAGATCAAAACCGCAATGAAAAAAAATACCACAGTGAGATAGCACTTCACACCTACTAGTGTGGCTGGAAAAAAAAAAGTATAGACAACAACAAGTGTTGGTGAGGATGTGGAAAAATTGAACCCATTTTACATTGCTGGTGGAACATAATATGGTGCAGCCATTTTGGAAAACAGTTTGAAAGTTTCTCAAAAATGTTAAACAGAGTTACCATATGATTCAGGAATTTCAATCCTGGGTATCCACGCAAGAGAAATGAAAACCTGTCCATATAAAAACTTATACACAAATGTTCACAGCAGCATTATTCATAATCACCCCAAAGTGGAAACAACATAAATGTCCTTTGACGGATGAATGGATAATCAAAATATGGTATATCCATACAACGGAATAGTCTTCATTAATCAAACTGAATGATGTACTGATACTGCTACAACATGCATGAAGTTTGAAAATATTACTTGAAAGAAGCCAGTCACAAAAGTCTACATACTGTATGACTCCATTTATATGAAATGTCCAGAACAGGCAAAACCGTGGAGACAGAAGGTAGATTAGTGGTTGTCTATGGCTGGGGTGGGAGGAGGTGGGAGCAATGGAGAGTAGACTGCTAATGGGTACAGGGTATCTTCTTTGGGATGATGAAGATATTCTAAAATTCTATTGTGATGGTTGTGCAACTTTGTGAATATACTAAATTTAATTGTCACATTAAATGGATAAATTTTATTGTATGTGAATTACACCTCAATAATGTTTTAAAAGAAAAAAATATTATAAAAATAAAAAAGATTTTAACTAGGTCAGTATTTTAAAATTTCAGTCCTTGTAATTTTTTTAAAGAAAAAAATTTTAATTAGTGTCTGCTTACAATTTTGACTAAAAAATCCTACCTTTTCCTTGTCCTAGCTGTGTGTCCTTGGGGAAATCATATTATCTCTCTATGCCTTAGTTTTTTACATCTGTAAAATGGGTATTAAAAATAATGCCTAGGGCGCTTGGGTGGCTCAGTTGGTTAAGCCACTGCCTTCGGCTCAGGTCATGATCCTGGAGTCCCGGGATCGAGTCCCGCATCGGGCTCCCTGCTCAGCAGGGAGTCTGCTTCTCCCTCTGAGCCTCCCCCTTCTCATGCTCTCTCTCTCTCTATCTCATTCTCTCTCTCAAATAAATAAACAAAATCTTAAAAAAAAATAATGCCTAACTCATAGGAACAGTGTGAATATTAAATGAAGTCATATATATAAAGTGCTCAAAACAATGCCAGGCACCTAGTCAGCTCTCTGTATTACTAATTTTTTTTAAGATTTTATCTATTTATTTGACAGAGAAAGACACAGCGAGAACAGGAACACAAGCAGGGGGAGTGGGAGAGGGAGAAGCAGGCTTCCCGCTGAGCAGGGAGCCCGATGCGGGGCTCGATCCCAGGACCCTGAGATCATGACCTGAGCCGAAGGCAGACGCCCAACCACTGAGCCACCCAGGCGCCCCAAGTATTACTTATTATTATGAGTAGTAACAGTAAACATAATTTATAACTTAGTAGTGATAAATCCTAGTAAATTACTTATAATATTGCAAATAATGTTTTATTAGGAATGATAATTTATAATATTAGAAATAATGTATAATACTGGGAATAATAATTTCATGCACACTGGCACTTTGAATTTAACTCATGATTTTAATGGTCTTTCCCCAAAATATTACAAATATGAAAATGCTCATTTGTAATGTCTTTTTTCTGATAATGATGCTCATACACTAATTTCTAGTGTGTAAATACCCACACTGGCAAATACCAATGTTTTCAAAGACTTCTGAGGACAACCATCCCCCCAAGTGATAATGTTCCTGTTACTATTTCTAAGTAAGGCCAAATTCTAAGGTACTGGGGAGTTAAAGCTTCACTGTACCTTTTTGGAGGACACAATTCAACCCATAACAGTTGGTTCCCCTTTATGCAGTCCCCATTGTAGACAAATCCTGTTTATAAATCTCAACTATTGGCAAGATTACAGATGACAAATCCCCAAGCCGTTGGCAAATAATTACCTTGAAAAGTCCCCTCTCTTTATGGCATATCCCCTCTTTCATAAATACCCAACTGGCAAATACTTTATTAGTTTCCTATTGCTGTGTAACAAATTTCCACAAACATAGCAGCAAAACAACATCCATGTATTACCTCACAGTTCTGTAGGTCCAAAGTTCACGAGAGCTTGGCTGAATTCTCTAACGGTCTCACGAAACCAAAATTGACCACACTGAACTCTTATCTGGAGGCTCACAGGAAAAATCCATTTCCAACCTTACTCAGGTTATTGGCAGAATTCAATTTCTTGCAGTTGTAATACTGAGGTTCCCATTTCTTTGCTCAGCCAGGGGTTGTTCCCTGCTTTTAGAGGCCAGTTGCATGCCTCACCACATGGGCCTGTTTGTCTTCAAAGCCAATTAGGATGTGCCAAATGTTTCTCATACTTTCAGTTTCTCTGATGTCCTCTTATGCCACCAACAGGAGAAAATTGCATTTTTGAAGGGTGCCTGTGCTTAATTAGATTAGGCTCACCTGGATAATCTCCTTATTTTACGGTCAGCTGATTAACCTTAATTTCATTTGCAAGATCCCTTTTGCTACCTAATGTAATACAATCATGGAGTTACATGTCTTCATATTCCACCCACATTCAAGGGGAGGAGTTTATGTAAGGGTGATAGGAATATTGGGGGTCATTCTCAGAATTCTGCCTACTGCAGCCACTTTTGTGCTATCTACTTATTCATGAATATCCCACTGGCATATCTCCATTTATGGTTCCCATTGGTAAATCCCCCCTTTCATAAATACCTACCCATTGGCAAATCTTTCATCCATTAACCTCTTGGGAAAAAAAACACTCCATTCAAAAATACCCGTTAAAATATCTCTATTCACAACCCCTCTTCACAAATCTCCCCAATGAGAAATAAAAACCATTGACGTATCACCATAGGTGTCTGACATTAAGAAATCTTATTCATAAACACCCATTGGCATATTTCTTTTTCTTTTCTTTTTTTTTTAGAGAGAGAGAAAGAGAGAAGGGGAGGAGGGGCAGAGGGAGAGGGAGAGAGAGAATCTAAAGCAGGCTCCATGCCCAGTGCAGAGCCTGGCGAGGGGGCTCAATCTCCCAAACCCGAGATCATGACCTGAGCTGAAATCAAGAGTTGGATGCTTAACCACTGAGCCACCCAGAAGCCTGCTTTTTTTTGTTGTTTTATTTTTATTTAAGTAATCTCTATACCCAACATGGGGCTCAAACTCATGACCCTGAGATCAAGAGTCCCATGCTCTTCCCACCGAGCCAGCCAGCCACCCCCATTGGAGTATTTCTTATTATAACCCCTATTTATTTATTTATTTATTTATTTATTTATTTATTTATTTATTTATTTATGAAACACATAGGTTTTATCTTTTTTGATTTGTTAGTACATATATTAAAATTGAAATTATAAAAAAAACTAAAGAATAACATAAACACCAATGATATTTTGCACATAACAAACTAGTAAAATAAATCTCTATATAACCCCTGTTTAAAAATCTCTATTGGGGTGCCTGGGTGGCTCAGTTGGTTATGGATCTGACTCCTGATTTCAGCTCAGGTCATGATCTCAGGGTCATGAGATCGAGCCCCATGTTGGGCTCTGCCTGGGCATGGAGCCTGCTTAAGATTCTCTCTCTCCCTCTCCCTCTGCCCCTTCCCTCCCCTTGCACACACGCACTCTCTCAAAAAAATCTCTCTTTATTGATAACCCTCACAATACATACTCCATTGTTGCTTGCCTTTGAAAAAAAAATCTATATTCTTTTTTTTTTTAAGATTTTTATTTATTTATTCATGAGAGACAGAGAGAGAGAGAGGCAGAGGGAGAAGCAGGCTCCCAAGGAGCAGGGAGCCCGATGTGGGACTTGATCCCAGGACCCTGGGATCATGACCTGAGCCGAAGGCAGACGCTTAACCATCTGAGCCACCCAGGCGCCCAAAAATCTATATTCTTAAATATTCACCTGATTGTATAACTCGTTTATGATCTTTAATGACAAATTGCCTGATTTTTTAAACACCGGCCTATTGGCATATGCTGTATTGCTCAGCTGGTTTTACAACTATACCGATCATAATACTCCTGTTGATACATACTACACTCGCCTATACAATACCTATTGTATAGGGACGCCTGGGTGGCTCAGCCAGTTAAGTGTCTGCCTTTGGCTCTGGTCATGATCCCAGGATCCTGGGATCAAGCCCCTCATCGGGCTCCTTGCTTAGCAGGGAGTCTGCTTCTCCCTCTGCCCCTCCCCCTGCTTGTGCGCTCATGTGCTCTCTCTGTCTGTCAAATAAATAAATAGAAATCTTTAAAAACAAACAAACAAACAAAAAACCACAATAACTATTGTATATCTCCCCATTCATGTACACCTATCCATGTACCCCTGCTTGCTAGCTCCACATTTATCAGGATCAATATTCATAAATACTGCCCCCAACCCATATAACTCCATTGATGATCACCGGTGAAAAATCTCCTTGTTCTTAAATACTCATCAAGCATATCTCTCATTGACAACCCAATTTACAGATCTGATTTGTAAAAATCAGATTCTCTGATTTTTGTAAATTTTTTACATTGAAAATCTCAGTTGAACACACTCAAATTTTCACATACTGGGGAATATTTCTTATTGACAGCCTACATTAACATATCTCCTCTTTCTTAAATACTTCCCAATATATCCCACACTGATGAGCACTTAATAGATACAAGTTCCCCATTCATTGATATAGGTTCATTGGCATACTTGTCTCAAACCCAGGTTACAGTATTCCCTATTGATAACAATCACACTAACTCAAGTATATCTCATATTGGTGACTCTACTGACAAATCTTCACATTTATAGATTTTCTTCTGTGACTCATTCCAGCCAAGATGGAGTCACAGGGACCATATTTCCCTTAGGCCTGGAACAAACAAAGAAAAAAAAAAACAGACAAAATACATTAAAAAAACCCCCCACAGTTTTCAAGGCCCTGGATATCCGGCAATGAACAACAGTGATCCCTGAGGAAAGAGAAACAAATGAAGTGAACCTTGTGATTGGTCTAGCATACTTCCTTGAGAGACTTGCCAGGGCATTGCACAGAGAAGGGTAACTGAGGAAAAGTCTGGTGAATTCCCTGACTTGAGAAGGAACTGAGAGTCTAAGGAGAAGAAGGCAGCTAGAATTCATAGGACAAACCACCAGAATGGAGAAAACTGCAGAGAGAGAAAATCCAAGTGATCTCTCTAGGGCCCTCCTTGAGTGTTCAATAGAGTACTGATCAGCACGTGTGTGTGAGGAAACTAAGGTCAGTGAGACCATCCATGGGGTCTGATGCTCATACATGGCTGGTAATAGTGCCTGTGATCACCAACCAGACTGGAAAAATAAGGCATTGCATAAAAAATTCCAGAAGCTATTGCCCCAATAGTGGGGAATAATTAGCCCTAGGTTGAGTGCTGCTCTAGATACACCTAAAAATTATATAAGGAAGACCTGACCTGTAAGGGTAAAACTTTCCAAGGAACTTACTTGTGTCCCAAAACAAAACTCAAAATAATTTATAAAAATGTGTAAATATCCAGTATCCAACAAAGTAAAATCCACAATCAAATATCAATAGGTATGCAAAGAGGTAGGAAAATAGCACACATAATGAGAATAATCAAGCAATCAACTAACCCAGAACTGACACACATGTTAGAGTTAGCAAATAAAGGGTGCCTGGGTGGCTCAGTCGTTAAGTGTCTGCCTTCGGCTCAGGTCATGATCCCAGGGTCCTGGGATCGAGCCCCACATCGGGCTCCCTGCTCCGCGGGGAGTCTGCTTCTCCCTCTCCCACCCCACCCCTCGCTTGTGTTCCCTCTCTCGCTGTGCCTCTCTGTCAAATAAATAAATAAAATCTTAAAAAAAAAAAGAAGTAGCAAATAAGGATATTAAAAAAGTTATTATAAATTTATTGCACAGTGGCTTCTCTCCCCACCTCTTTGGTCTTGGCCACCTAAACGAGATGATGAAGGGGACTTCATCATTTGGAAAGCATTGTAATAAGACGCACACATTGTTCTGCACTATGACTCTAAGGCCTACCACCTTCAGAAGTTGATCTGTGGCCAATGCAGCCATCCTGTCAAGCAGAAGAGAAAGTATAACTGGAGGGCCAAGGCTAAAAGATGAAATACCCCTGGACCGGTCAGTCAAATGAGGCACCTAAAAATTGTATGCCACAGATTCAGGCATGGATTCCATGATGGAACAATGTCTAAACCCAAGAGGGCAGCTGTGCAGCAACCAGTTCATCTTAAGGATTTCAATGATCAGTCACACAGTAAGTGTTCTGGTTGATTTAATAAATGAATAAATGAATGAATGAACAAAGGTATTGCACATCCTCAGAAAGCTAGTCGAGACATGGAAGAAATATATATAAAGACCCAATATAGGATTTCCACTTCTGGAAAAATGGAGTAGATGCCCTTTTCCCTATCTCTCCCCCTGAGTACAAAAAAAAAAACCCTTGGAAATAATATTTATAAAACCAAACATAAGATGATTCTGAAAGGTGGAGTGAAGAATGCAGACTGGCTAGGGACCTCAGAACCCAAAAAAGAGCACACTGGTGAGTTCCATGGATTTTTTTTCTTCATGTATTTGAGACAGTGCTGGAGAACCTGGCAACCTAGAAATGCCAATGGACCCAAACAAGACAAACGATCTTACCAAAGACTACTTTCTTTTGTCAAAGAACCAGGAAATGGGCAGCCTAATGAGATGGTAAACTTTCAGAAAATAGTAACTTTACTGAATCAAAACAATGTAGAAAAAATGTGGCCTAATTCCCACTCACACCAACAGATGCCAAGTGAGGAGTTTATAGCTTCACCCTCTACAGGCTGTAAAATTCATGCCAAACCCCTGCCAAGGTGGTCTCAGAAAAGATTGATTATAGAACTAGGACTTTTGTCTTGACTGGGTTGTAACAAGCCTTCCCCTATGTGGTGTCAGTGGAGACCATGTGGGGAGGCTGGACTTGCTCTCTCTCTTTTTTTTAAAATTTTATTATGTTACGTTAGTCACCATACAATACATCATTAGTTTTTGATGTGGTGATCCACGATCCATTGTTTTCGTATAACACCCAGTGCTCCACGCAGTACGTGCCCCCCTTAATACCCATCACCGGGCTAACCAATCCCCCCTGCCCCCTCCCCTCTAAAACCCTGTTTGTTTCTCAGTTCCATAGTCTCTCATGGTTCATCTCTCCTTCCAATTCCCCCCACCCATTTTTCCCTTCCTTCTCTTAATGTCCTCCATGTTATTCCTTATGTTCCACAAATAAGTGAAACCATATGATAATTGACTTTCTCCGCTTGACTTATTTCACTTAGCATAATCTCCTCCAGTCCCATCCATGTTGATGTAAAAGTTGGGTATTCATCTTTTCTGATGGCTGAGTAATATTCCATTGCATATATGGACCACATCTTCTTTATCCATTCATCTGTTGAAGGGCATCTCAGCTCTTTCCACAGTTTGGCTATTGCGGACATTGCTGCTATGAACATTGGGGTGCACATGGCCCTTCTTTTCACTACATCTATGTCTTTGGGGTAAATACCCAGTAGTGCAATTGCTGGGTCATAGGGTACCTCTATTTTTAAATTTTTGAGGAACCTCCACACTGTTTTCCAAAGTGGCTGTACCAACTTGCATTCCCACCAACAGTGTAAGAGGGTTCCCCTTTCTCCACAACCTCTCCAACATTTGTTGTTTCTTTCCCTGTCCATTTTTGCCATTCTAACTGGTGTAAGGTGGTATCTCAGTGTGGTTTTCATTTGGATTTCCCTGATGGCTAATGATGATGAACATTTTTTCATGTGTCTGTTAGCCATTTGTATGTCTTCTTCAGAGAAGTGTCTGTTCATCTCTTCTGTCCACTTTTTGACTTGATTATTTGTTTTTTGGGTGTTGAGTTTGAGAAGTTCTTTGTAGATTTTGGATACCAGCCCTTTATCTGTAGTGTCATTTGCAAATATCTCCTCCCATTCTGTGGGTTGCCTCTTTGTTTTGTTGACTGTTTCCTTTGCTGTGCAGAAGCTTTTTATCTTGATGAAGTCCCAAAAGTTCATTTTTGTTTTTGTTTCACTAGCTTTTGGAGATGTATCTTGAAAGAAGTTGCTGTGGCCGATGTCAAAGAGGTTACTGCCTATGTTCTCCTCTAGGATTTTGATGGATTCCTGTCTCACATTGAGGTCTTTCATCCACTTTGAGTTTATCTTTGTGAATGGTGTTAGAGAATGGTCGAGTTTCATTCTTCTGCATGTGGCTGTCCAATTTTCCCAGCACCATTTATTGAAGAGACTGTCTTTTTTCCATTGCATGTTTTTTCCTGCTTTGTCAAAGATTATTTGACCACAGAGTTGAGGGTCCATATCTGGGTTCTCTATTCTGTTCCATTGGTCTATATGTCTGTTTTTGTGCCAGTACCATGCTGTCTTGGTGATCACAGCTTTGTAATATAGCTTGAAATCGGGCAACGTGATGCCCCAGCTTTGTTTTTCTTTTTCAACATCTCCTTGGCGATTCGGGGTCTTTTCTGATTCCATACAAATTTTAGGATTGTTTGTTCCAGCACTTTGAAAAATGTCATTGGAATTTTGATCGGGATGGCATTGAAGGTATAGATTGCTCTGGGTAGCATAGACATTTTAACAATGTTTATTCTTCCAATCCATGAGCATGGAATATTTTTCCATCTTTTTGTGTCTTCTTCAATTTCTTTCATGAGTGTTCTGTAGTTCCTAGAGTATAGATCCTTTACCTCTTTGGTTAGGTTTATTCCGAGGTATCTTATGGTTTTTGGTGCTCTTGTAAATGGAATTGTTTCTTTAATTTCTCTTTCAACAGTTGTGTTGTTAGTGTATAAGAAAGCAACTGATTTCTGTGCATTGATTTTGTATCCTGCCACATTACTGAATTGCTGGATGAGTTCTAGTAATATTTGGGGGTGGAGTCTTTTGGGTTTTCCACATAAAGTATCATGTCTTCTGCGAAAAGAGAGAGTTTGACTTCTTCTTTGCCAATTTGAATACCTTTTATTTCTTTTTGTTGTCTGATTGCTGTTGCTAGGACTTCTAGTACTATGTTGAACAACAGTGGTGAGAGTGGACACCCTTGACATGTTCCTGATCTTAAGGGAAAGGCTCTCAGCTTTTCCCCATTGAGGATGATATTCACTGTGGGTTTTTCATAGATGGATTTTATGAGCTTGAGGAATGTTCCCTCTATCCCTATACTCTGGAGAGTTTTAATCAGGAAAGGATGTTATATTTTGTCAAATGCTTTTTCTGCATCAATTGAGAGGACCATATGGTTCTTCTCCCTCCTCTTATTAATGTGTTCTATCACATTGATTGATTTGCGAATGTTGAACCACCCTTGCATCCCGGGGATAAATCCCACTTGGTCGTGGTGGATGATCCTTTTAATGTATTGTTGGATCCTATTAGCTAGGATTTTGTTGAGGATTTTGGAATCCATATTCATCAGGGATATCGGTCTGAAATTCTCCTTTTTGATGGGGTCTTTGCCTGGTTTGGGGATTAAGGTAATGCTGGCCTCATAGAATGAGTTTGGCAGTTTTCCTTCTGTTTCTAGTTTTTAAAACAGCTTCAGTAGAATAGGTATTATTTCTTCTTTGAATGTTTGGTAGAATTCCCCAGGGAATCCACCAGGCCCTGGACTCTTGTTTTTTGGGAGGTTTTTGATCACTGCTTCAATCTCGCTAGTGGTTATTGGCCTATTCAGGTTGTCAATTTCTTCCTGTTTCAGTCTTGGCAGCTTATAGGTTCCCAGGAAGGCCTCCATTTCATCCAGATTGCTCAGTTTATTGGCATATAGTTGTTGATAATAATTTCTAATAATTGTTTCTATTTCCTTGGTGTTGGTCGTGATCTTCCCTTTCATTCATAATTTTATTAATTTGGGTCCTTTCTCTCTTCTTTTGGATAAGTCTGGCCAGTGGTTTATCAATCTTACTAATTCTTTCAAAGAACCAACTTCTAGTTCCATTGATCTGATCTACTGTGTTTCTGGTTTCTAATTCATTGATTTCTGCTCTAATTTTAATTATTTCTCTTCTAATGCATGGCTTAGGCATCGTTTGTTGCTTTTTCTCTAGTTCTTTAAGGTGTAGAGTTTGTTGGTGAATTCAGGATTTTTCTATTTTTTTGAGTGAGGCTTGGATGGCTATGTATTTCCCCCTTAGGACCGCCTTTGCAGTATCCCATAGGTTTTGGACCAATGTGTTTTCATTCTCATTGATTTCCATGAATTGTTTAAGTTCTTCTTTGATTTCTTGGTTGACCCAAACATTCTTTTTTTTTTTTAATTTTTTTTTTAAAGATTTTATTTATTTATTTGAGAGAGAGAGAATGAGAGAGAGCACATGAGAGTGGGGAGGGTGAGAGGGAGAAGCAGACTCCCTGCCGAGCAGGGAGCCCGATGCGGGACTCGATCCCGGGACTCCAGGATCATGACCTGAGCCGAAGGCAGTCGCTTAACCAACTGAGCCACCCAGGCGCCCCGACCCAAACATTCTTGAGCAGAGTAGTCTTTAGCTTCCAAGTGTTTGCATTTCTGCCAAATTTTTTCTTGTGATTGAGTTCCAGTTTTAGAGCATTGTGGTCTGAGAATATGCAGGGAATAATCTCAATCTTTTGGTATCGGTTGAGACCTGATTTGTGACCCAGTATATGGTCTATTCTGGAGAAAGTTCCATGTACGCTTGAGAAGAATGAGTATTCTGTTGTTTTAGGGTGGAATGTTCTGTAAATATCTATGAGGTCCATCTGGTCCAATGTATCAAACATTGCTCTTGTTTCCTTGTTGATTTTCTGCTTAAATGATCTGTCCATTGCTGAGAGTGGAATATTGAGGTCTCCTACAATTAACGTATTGTTATCAATATGACTCTTTATTTTGGTTAACAGTTAGCTTATGTAGATGGCTGCTCCCATGTTGGGGGCATAGATATTTACAATTGTTAGATCTTCTTGTTGGATAGACCCTTTAAGAATGATATAGTGTCCATCTGTGTCTCTTATTACAGACTTTAGTTTAAAATCGAATTTGTCTGATATAAGAATTGCTACCCCGGCTTTCTTTTGAGGTCCACTGGCATGGAAGATAGATCTCCATCCCTTCACTTTCAGTCTGGATGTATCTTTAGGTTCAAAATGAGTCTCTTGTAGACAGCATATGGATGGATCCTGTCTTTTTATCCAAACTGCAACCCTGTGCTGTTTTATGGGAGCGTTTAGGCCATTCACGTTGAGAGTGATTATTGAAAGATATGAATTAATTGTCATCATGTTGCCTGTGAAGACGTTGTTTTTATAGATTGTCCCTGTAAATTTCTGTTGTAGATCACTCTTGGGGTCTTTCTCCTTTTATAGAACCCCCCTTAATATTTCTTGCAGGGCCGGCTTAGTGGTCACATATTCTTTCAGCTTCTGCCGGTCGTGGAAGCTCTGCATCTCTCCATCCATTCTAATGAAAGCCTTGCCAGATAAAGTATTCTTGGCTGCATGTTCTTCTCATTTAGTACCCTGAATATGTCTTGCCAGGCCTTTCTGGCTTGCCAGGTCTCTGTGGATAGGTCTGACGTTATTTTGATGTTCCTCCCTCTGTACGTAAGGAATCTCTTCCCCCTAACTGCCCTTAAGATGGTTTCCTTGGTTCTAAGATTTGCAAGTTTTACTATTACATGCCAGGGTGTTGGCCTGTTTTCCTTGATCTTAGGAGGGGTCCTCTCTGCCTCTAGGACTCGAATGTTTGTTTCATTCCCCAGATTAGGGAAGTTCTCAGCTACGATTTGCTCAAATACATCTTCTAGCCCTCTCTCTCTCTCCACTCCCTCCGGGATTCCAATGATTCTGACATTGGAATGCCTCATGGTGTCACTTATTTCTCCGATTCTATTTTCATGGATTCTGAGTTGTTTTTCCCTGGCCTCCTCTTTTCCCTTTTTATCTATTATACTGTCTTCCAGATCGCTTATTCTCTCTCCTGTCTCAGTTACCCTAGCTGTTAGATCATCTAGATTGAATTGGATCTCATTGATAGCATTTTTTTTATTCTTATGTTAATCCCCATACATTACATCATTAGTTTTAGATGAAGTGTTCCATGATTCATTGTTTGTGCACAACACCCAGTGCTCCATGCAGAATGTGCCCTCCTCAATACCCACCACCAGGCTAACCCATCCTCCCACCCCCCTCCCCTCTAGAACCCTCAGTTTGTTTTTCAGAGTCTATCGTCTCTCATGGTTCATCTACCCCTCCGATTTCCCCCGCTTCATTCTTCCCCTCCCGCTACCTTCTTCTTCTTCTTCTTTTTTTTTTTCTTAACATATATTGCATTATTTGTTTCAGAGGTACAGATCTGAGATTCAACAGTCTTGCACAATTCACAGCGCTTACCAGAGCACATACCCTCCCCAGTGTCTATCACCCAGTCACCCCATCCCTCCCACTCCACCCCCCACTCCAACAACACTCAGTTTGTTTCCTGCGATTAAGAATTCCTCATATCAGTGAGGTCATATGATACATGTCTTTCTCTGTTTGACTAATTTCACTCAACATAATACCCTCCAGTTCCATCCACGTCGTTGCAAATGGCAAGATCTCATTCCTTTTGATGGCTGCATAATATTCCATTGTATATATATACCACATCTTCTTTATCCATTCATCTGTCGATGGACATCTTGGCTCTTTTCACAGTTTGGCTATTGTGGACATTGCTGCTATAAACATCGGGGTGCACGTACCCCTTCGGATCCCTACTTTTGTATCTTTGGGGTAAATACCCAGTAGTGCAATTGCTGGATCATATGGTAGCTCTATTTTCAACTTTTTGAGGAACCTCCATACAGTTTTCCAGAGTGGCTGCACCAGCTTGCATCCCCCCAACAGTGTAGGAGGGTTCCCCTTTCTCCGCATCCCCGCCAACATCTGTCATTTCCTGACTTGTTAATTTTAGCCATTCTGACTGGTGTGAGGTGGTATCTCATTGAGGTTTTGATTTGGATTTCCCCGATGCTTGAGCACTTTTTCATGTGTCTGTTGGCCATTTGGATGTCTTCTTTGGAAAAATGTCTGTTCATGTCTTCTGCCCATTTCTTGATTGGATTCTTTGTTCTTTGGGTGTTGAGTTTGATGAGTTCTTTATAGATTTTGGATACTAGCCCTTTATCTGATATGTCATTTGCAAATATCTTCTCCCATTCTGTCGGTTGTCTTTTGGTTTTGTTGACTGTTTCCTTTGCTTTGCAAAAGCTTTTTATCTTGATGAAGTCCCAATAGTTCATTTTTGCCCTTGCTTCCCTTGCCTTTGGTGATGTTTCTAGGAAGAAGTTGCTTCGGCTGAGGTCAAAGAGGTTGCTGCCTGTGTTCTCCTTTAGGATTTTGATGGACTCCTGTCTCACATTGAGGTCTTTCAACCATTTGGAGTCTATTTTTGTGTGTGGTGTAAGGAAATGGTCCAGTTTCATTCTTCTGCTTGTGGCTATCCAATTTTCCCAACACCATTTGCTGAAGAGACTGTCTTTGTTCCATTGGACATTCTTTCCTGCTTTGTCAAAGATTAGTTGACCATAGAGTTGAGGGTCCATTTCTGGGCTCCCTATTCTGTTCCATTGATCTATGTGTCTGTTTTTGTGCCAGTACCATGCTGTCTTGATGATGACAGCTTTGTAATAGAGCTTGAAGTCCAGAATTGTGATGCCGCCGGCTTTGCTTTTCTTTTTCAATATTCCTCTGGCTATGCGGGGTCTTTTCTGGTTCCATACAAATTTTAGGATTATTTGTTCCATTTCTTTGAAAAAAGTGGATGGTATTTTGATGGGGATTGCATTGAATGTGTAGATTGCTCTAGGTAGCATTGACATCTTCACAATATTTGTTCTTCCAATCCATGAGCATGGAACATTTTTCCATTTCTTTGTGTCTTCCTCAATTTCTTTCATGAGTATTTTATAGTTTTCTGAGTACAGATCCTTTGTCTCTCTCGTTAGATTTATTCCTAGGTATCTTATGGTTTTGGGTGCAATTGTAAATGGGATCGACTCCTTAATTTCTCTTTCTTCTGTCTTGTTGTTGGTGTATAGGAATGCCACTGACTTCTGTGCATTGATTTTATATCCTGCCACTTTACTGAATTCCTGTATGAGTTCTAGCAGTTTTGGGGTGGAGTCTTTGGGGTTTTCCACATAAAGTATCATATCATCTGCAAAGAGTGAGAGTTTGACTTCTTCTTTGCCAATTTGGATGCCTTTGATTTCTTTTTGTTGTCTGATTGCTGTGGCTAGGACTTCCAATACTATGTTGAATAGCAGTGGTGATAGTGGACATCCCTGCCGTGTTCCTGACCTTAGGGGGAAAGCTCTCAGTTTTTCCCCATTGAGAATAATATTCGCTGTAGGTTTTTCATAGATGGCTTTTATGATATTGAGGTATGTTCCCTCTATCCCTATACTCTGAAGAGTTTTGATCAAGAAAGGATGCTGTACTTTGTCAAAAGCTTTTTCTGCATCTATTGAGAGGATCATATGATTCTTGTTCTTTCTTTTGTTAATGTATTGTATCACATTGATTGATTTGCGGATGTTGAACCAACCTTGCAGCCCAGGGATAAATCCCACTTGGTCATGGTGAATAATCCTTTTAATGTACTGTTGGATCCTATTGGCTAGTATTTTGGTGAGAATTTTTGCATCCATGTTCATCAGGGATATTGGTCTGTAATTCTCCTTTTTGATGGGGTCTTTGTCTGGTTTTGGGATCAAGGTGATGCTGGCCTCATAAAATGAGTTTGGAAGTTTTCCTTCCATTTCTATTTTTTGGAACAGTTTCAGAAGAATAGGTATTAATTCTTCTTGAAATGTTTGGTAGAATTCCCCTGGGAAGCCATCTGGCCACGGGCTTTTGTTTTTTGGGAGATTTTTGATGACTGCTTCAATTTCCTTAGTGGTTATAGGTCTGTTCAGGTTTTCTATTTCATCCTGGTTCAGTTTTGGTAGTTGATACATCTCTAGGAATGCATCCATCTCTTCCAGGTTATCTAATTTGCTGGCATAGAGTTGCTCATAATATGTTCTTATAATTGTTTGTATTTCTTTGGTGTTGGTTGTGATCTCTCCTCTTTCATTCATGATTTTGTTGATTTGGGTCATTTCTCTTCTCTTTTTGGTAAGTCTGGCCAGGGGTTTATCAATCTTGTTAATTCTTTCAAAGAACCAGCTCCTAGTTTCGTTGATCTGTTCTACTGTTCTTTTAGTTTCTATTTCATTGATTTCTGCTCTGATCTTTATGATTTCTCTTCTCCTGCTGGGTTTAGGCTTTATTTGCTGTTCTTTCTCTAGCTCCTTTAGGTGTAGGGTTAGGTTGTGTACTTGAGACCTTTCTTGTTTCTTGAGAAAGGCTTGTATTGCTATATACTTTCCTCTTAGGACTGCCTTTGCTGCATCCCAAAGATTTTGAATAGTTGTGTTTTCATTTTCATTGGTTTCCATGTATTTTTTTAATTCTTCTTTAATTTCCTGGTTGACCCATTCATTCTTCAGTAGGATGCTCTTTAGCCTCCATGTATTTGAGTTCTTTCCGACTTTCCTCTTGTGATTGAGTTCTAGTTTCAAAGCATTGTGGTCTGAAAATAGGCAGGGAATGATCCCAATCTTTTGGTACCGGTTGAGACCTGATTTATGACCTAGGATGTGATCTATTCTGGAGAATGTTCCATGGGCACTAGAGAAGAATGTGTATTCTGTTGCTTTGGGGTGGAATGTTCTGAATGTCTGTGAAGTCCATTTGGTCCAGTGTGTCATTTAAAGTCTTTATTTCCTTGTTGATCTTTTGCTTAGACGATCTGTCCATTTCAGTGAGGGGGATGTTAAAGTCCCCCACTATTATTGTATTGTTGTCGATGTGTTTCTTTGCTTTTGTTATTAATTGCCTTATATAATTGGCTGGTCCAATGTTAGGGGCATAGATATTTACAATTGTTAGATCTTCTTGTTGGATAGATCCTTTAAGTATGATATAGTGTCCTTCCTCATCTCTTATTACAGTCTTTGGTTTAAAATCTAATTTGTCTGATATAAGGATTACCACCCCAGCTTTCTTTTGGTGTCCATTAGCATGGTAAATGGTTTTCCACCCCCTCACTTTCAATCTGGGGGTGTCTTTGGTTTTAAAATGAGTCTCTTGCAGACAGCATATCGATGGGTCTTGTTTTTTAATCCAGTCTGTTAGCCTGTGTCTTTTGATTGGGGCATTTAGCCCATTTACATTCAGGGTAACTATTGAAAGATAGGAATTTAGTGCCATTGTATTGCCTGTAAGGTGACTGTTACCGTACATTGTCTGTGTTCCTTTCTGGTCTATGTTGCTTTTAGGCTCTCTCTTTGCTTAGAGGACCCCTTTCAAGATTTCCTGTAGGGCTGGTTTTGTGTTTGCAAATTCCTTTAGTTTTTGTTTGTCCTGGAAGCTTTTTATCTCTCCTTCAATTTTCAATGACAGCCTAGCTGGATATAATATTCTTGGCTGCATATTTTTCTCATTTAGTGGTCTGAATATATCCTGCCAGTCCTTTCTGGCCTGCCAGGTCTCTGTGGATAGGTCTGTTGCCAATCTAATGTTTCTACCCTTGTAGGTTACATATCTCTTCTCCCGAGCTGCTTTCAGGATTTTCTCTTTGTCTATGAGACTCGTAAGTTTTACTATTAGATGTCGGGGAGTTGACCTATTTTTATTGATTTTGAGAGGGGTTCTCTGTGCTTCCTGGATTTTCATGCCTGTTTCTTTCCCCAAATTAGGGAAGTTCTCTGCTATAATTTCCTCCATTATACCTTCTGCCCCTCTCTCTCTTTCTTCTTCTTCTGGGATCCCAATTATTCTAATGTTGTTTCGTCTTATGGTATCACTTATCTCTCGAATTCTGCACTCGTGATCCAATAGTTGTTTATCTCTCTTTTTCTCAGCTTCTTTATTTTCCATCATTTCATCTTCTATATTACTGATTCTCTCTTCTGCCTCATTTATTCTAGCACTTAGCGCCCCCATTTTTTATTGCACCTCATTAATAGCCTTTTTGATTTCTACTTGGTTGGATTTTAGCTCTTTTACTTCTCCAGAAAGGGTTTCTCTAATAACTTCCATATTTTTTTCAAGCCCAGCTAGTATCTTTAAAGTGATGATTCTGAACTCTAGATCTGACATTGTACTAATGTCCGTATTGAGTAGGTCCCTGGCAGTCGGTACTACCTCTTGTTCTTTTTGTTGAGGTGATTTTTTCCGTCTCGTCATTTTGTGCAGAGGAGAATAGATTAATGAGAGAACAAAATGCTAGCAGAGTAACCACGTCCCCAGAAAATATACTCTATACCAATCAGTAAAGACCTGAAGCAGTGGGATAAGAAAGGGAAAGAGAGAAAAAAGAAAAAGAAAAAAAAGAAAAAGATAAAGATAAAAACAAAAACAAACAAAACAAAACAACAACAACAAAAGAAAACCCAGAATGTGATCAAATATGATCAGGCTGGTATATAGATCAGTGCCACACACTAGATTTGGGGTGTATTTTGGTCTTTTAGAAGAAAGTGCCTCCCAAAATTTTAAAGAAAGAAAAACTTATATATGTACAAAAATAAGGGTTGATATGATGAAGGGATGGAATATGACTGTAAAAATGGAAATTATAAAAAATTTTATAAAAGGAATTGATAAGAAGTTGTTTGAAAAAAGAAAGAAGAGGATTTAAAAAAAGGAAAAAGAAAAAAAAAGGGAGAGGATGTGATCAGGCAGGGGAATAGAAAACACCATATACTAGAGATTTAGGGTATATTTTAATCTGTTAGAAGAAACTATCTCAAAATTTTAAAGAGAGAACAACTTATATATAGAAGCCAAAAATATGGGTAACTACTATGAAGGGATAGAATATGACTCTAAAAATGAAAAATAAAAAAATTTTTTTTTTTAAAAAAGGGATTGATAAGATGTTGGTTGAAAAAGTGAAAAAGAAAAATTCAAAAAGAAAAAAGACAAAAAGTTAAAAAATTAACTTTAAAAGACTAAAGAATCATGGTAAAAAAGCCGTGAATTCTATGTGCAGTATTCCCCTAGCGCTGGAGTTCTGCCGTTCTCATTGATCGGTGAACTTGGTCTTGGCCGGCTGTTCTCGCTGATCTTCTGGGGAGGGGCCTGTTGCCGTGGTTTCCAAATGTCTCTGCCGGAGGCGGAAGTGTCCCGCCCTTGCCCCCTCCCGGCTAAGTCATCTGCTCGGGTTTGCTCTCCGGGGCTTTTGTTCCCTGCGAGCTTTCCGTACAGCTTTGGAGGCGGAGAGTGAAAATGGCGGCCTCCCAATCCCTGCCCTGGAGGAGCCGAGAACTCGGGGCCCCGCTCCTCAGTGAGCCCCCAGAGAAAGGCCGTCAGTCACTCCCGTCTCCCCGGTCTGCAGCTGCACTCCGTGCTCAACCGGCCTGTGACCGCGCGTTTCTCTCTCTGGCGCCCGACCCCGGGTGGAGTCTCCAAACCCAGCAGATCCCTGTGGTGCCCTCCCGCCCGGCTCCTCCCGGGGGAGGAAGGTGAGTCTCCCCGGATCTGCCGCTTGTTGGGTCCCTGCTGGAGGAGCAGGGGCCCGACGGTGCCGCGGATCACGGTTTAGGGCCACCCCGAGCTGAGAGCCCGCGCCTGGGCTCCGCCTCTGCAGCCGGCTTCCCTGCTCCGTTACCTGGGAGCTCTGCCGCACTCAGGCACCCCCGGTCTTTCTGTGACCCCGAGGGTCCTGAGACCACACTGTCCCGGAGGGTTCCACCCCCCGCTTAGCCACCAGAGTGACGTCCCTCGGCGGAGCAGACTTTTAAAAGTTCCGATTTTGTGCTCCGCGGCTCTATCACTTGCCAGAAGCGGCCGACGGAGGCCCCTCCCCCGCCGTCTATCCTCCCGAATATTGCCTCGGATTCCCTTCTCCGCACGTCCTTCCTTCCAGAAAGTGGTCGCTTTTCTGTTCAGAGAGTTGCTGCTCTTCTTTACTTCGATCTCCTGTTGAGTTTGTAGGTGTTCAGAATGGTTTGATCCCTATCCAGCTGAATTCCTGAGAGGAGACGAAATCCAGGTCTCCTACTCCTCCGCCATCTTGCTCTGCCCCCCCCTCATTGATAGCATTTTTAAGTTCTGCCAATTCCCCTTTTATTTCTGCCCTTAGAGACTCTATGTTGCCATTAATTGATTTCTCCATTCTAGCCATTGTCTTCACAATTGCTAGCCTGAATTCCATCTCTGACATCTTGGTTATGTCTGCATCCATTTGTAAATCTGTAGCATAAGTCATAATCTCTGAGTCTTTTCTGTTTTGGGGGCTCCTCCTAGTCATTCTGTGGATGGGCGTTTGAGGGAATGTATAGAGTCCAAATTATTGACCAGAACCCAAGCAAGATGCACCTGTTTTCTTGGGACCTTAGGGTTGCTGGCCTCTTGTTTTCCCAGCCTGTCTTCTGCGGGAGGGGCCTGCCGCGCTGTTACTCAGGCAACCCTGTTTGGGCGGAGTTGCCCTGCGCCCCTGTGGCGGGGGATGGGCTCAGCGGGAATCAGTTTTGGGGGCTTTTGTTCTCTGGCGCCTTTCCCTGGCGGCTTTCCGCGTCTCTCCCGCGAGTCAAGCAGAAGAGACCATTTCCAACCCTCTGCCTCAGAGCGGAGAGACCGCAGTCTGTTCTTCAGTGAGCTCTCCAGGCCACACCGTCTCCGTTTCTGTCCCTGCTGCTATAAACTGCAGCGTCCCGGGTTGTGCGCCCCTCCGCAGCGCTCCCAGTCCTGCCTCCAGGTCGGGGCACGTCTCTGCCCTTTGTGCTTCTAAAACCGCCAGCCGCTCCCAGTTCGCGCGCGACCTCACCATTCTGGTTTTCCACCCCGGGGCGGCCCTAAAGTCCTTTCCCCCCACTACCGGTCTGCGAGTCTGTGCCCATCCCCAGCGCGTGAGGCTGTCACTCACCAGCGGTGTAGGATCCCCACGTCCAGGCTCCCTCCCGCCGCCGTTTATCCTCGGATATCTGCCTGCAGAATCACGGCTCTCCGCTTCATACCTCAAAACCAACTGCCAGCGATATTCTGTTTGTAGAGATCCAGATCTTCTTACATCTCAGGCTGGTTTCGTGGGTGCTCAGAGTGGTCTGGTCGATATCCAGCTCAATTTCGGGGACCAGTTGAAATAGGGTCCCCTACTCCTCTGCCATCTTTCCCCTGGACTTGCTCTCTTACTTGGCAGTATCAAGGCACCCCTCCCTTTACCCCGAAGGTGGTATCATTGGAGGCCATATAGAGAGCAGAAAGGAGAAATATAAGTGGAGCCCTACTTGTGAGCAGGACTCCATCCAGTGAAATATAAGTGGAGCCCTACTTGTGAGCAGGACTCCAAGCCTTACCCAACAGTAGCAAGGAGCCTTCCCTCTCTGTTATCAAGAGGCCAAGTGGGGAAACTAGATTTCTCCCCATACCTGGCATTAGCAAACTGGCACCCTCCACTCATTTCCCTGCTGGAATGGTATCATAAAAAGCCAGTTAAAAAAAAAAAAAGGCTTAAATAAGAACCAGAGTTTCATAACATACCTAAAATGTTCAGCTTTCAATTGGAAATCACTTGTCCTACCAAGAACCAGGAATATATCAAACTGAATGAAAAAAGACAATCAATACATGTGAACACCAAGATGACAAATTATCTGACTTTATCTTTCAAAGATTTTATTTTATTTTATTTTATTTTATTTTATTTTAAGATTTTATTTATTTATTTATTTGAGAGAGAGAGAAACAGCATGAAAGAGGAGAGGGTCAGAGGGAGAAGTAGGCTCCCCGACGAGCCGGGAGCCCGATGTGGGACTCGATCCCAGGACTCCGGGATCATGATCTGAGCCGAAGGCAGTCGCTCAACCAACTGAGCCACCCAGGCGCCCTCTTTCAAAGATTTTAAAGCAGCTGTAATAAAAATGCTTCCTCTTCCTTGGCGCTGCCTGCAGAGATGGCAGCCATCTCCTACTTAGTATCATGGTTGCCCTCAGACCTCTGGTGAAGCCCAAGATCATTAAAAAGAAGACCAAGAAGTTCATCCGGCACCAGTCAGACTGATAGGTCAAAATTAAGCACAACTAGTGGAAACCCAGAGGCATCGACAATAGGGTGTGCAGAAGAATCAAGGGCCAGATTTTGATGCCCAACACGGGTTATGGAAGCAACAAGAAGACAAAGCAAATGCTGCCCAGTGGCTTCTGTAAGTTCCTAGTCTGTCTCAAGTGCTGCTGATGTGCAACAAATCTTACTGTGCAGAGACTGCTCATAATGTCTCCTCCGAGAACTACAAAGCCATGGTGGAAAGAGCAGCCCAGCTGGCCATCAATGTCACCAATCCCAATGGCAGGCTCTGCAGTGAAGAAAATAAATAAGCAGACAGCTTATGTGCATGTCGTATTTATGTTAATAAAACCATAAAACTAAAAAAAAAATGCTTCAGTGAGCAATTAAGAAGATTTGAAACAAATGACAAAATAGACTCTCAGCAAAAAAATAAAAGTCTCATCAAAGATACAGAAGTATATATAAAAACCACATGGAAATTTAGAGCTGAAAAATACAATAACCAGGATAAAAACCTCAAAAGATGAGCTCAGTGGAGGAACAAATGAAGGAATCAGCGAGTTGGAAGATAGGAGAACAGAAATTACCCCATCTGAGCAACAGAGAGGAAATAGAATTTAAAAAATGAACAGATCATCAGGGACTAAAGAGACTATAACACAGTATTTAATAATCATGTCATCAGAGTCCTGGAGGAGAGGAGAACTAGGGCATGACTAAAGAACTACTCAAATAAATAATTGCCAAAAAATTCCTAAATTTGGTAAAAGGCAAATTTACAGATTCACAAATCTGAGTGTTAATGTGAGAATGTGTTTATTCTTCCTTCATTTTTATTTTTTATTTTTATTTATTTATTTTTTAAGATTTTTTTTATTTTTAAGTAATCTCTACACCCAACATGGGGCTCAAACTCACAACCCCAAGACCAAGAGTCACATGCTCTACTGACTAAGCCAGCCAGGCACCTCTCTTCCTTCATTTTTTAAAAATTTATTTTTATTTTTTAATATTTTTAGACAGAGTGGGGGGAGGGCCAGAGGGAGAGGGAGAGAGAGAATCTTAAGCAGGCTCCATGCTGGGCAGGGAGCCCAACATGGGGCTGGATCTCACAACCCTGAGATCATGACCTGAGCTGAAATCAAGAGTTGGATGCTTAACCGACTGAGCCACCCAGTTGCCCCCCGCCCCGCCTTCATTTTTAAAAGATAGTTTTGCTGGATATAAAATTCTTTGTTAATGGGTTTTTTTCTTTCGGTAATTTGGATATCGTCCCATTGCCTTCTGGCTTCTATTGTTTCTGAAGAGATGTCAGTTGTGAATGTTATTGGGGTTCTCTTCTATATGCTGAACCATTTTCCCTTTGCTTCAGGATTTTCTTTTTGTATTTGCCCTTCAGCATTTTACTATGATGTGTCTGAGTGTGGATCTCTTTGAATTTATCCTACTTTAAGTTTGTTGAGCTTCTTGGATGTGTAGATTAATGTTTTTCAGCAAATTTGGAGAGGCTACAAATGGGTCCTGACAGGAATAGACACTCTGAACTGAGTCTTGCATACCTGATGATAGATGCAAATGTTCAGAGTACTATAAAAGGACCAGAATGGAAGATATTGTACCATTTTGGACCATCAAATTACATTTCTTCAGACAATGGAATACACTTTACAACTGTATTAGTTTGCTTGGAACTGCCATAACCAAATACCACAGACTGGGTGACTTAAACAACAGAAAATTATATCCTCACAGTTCTGGAGGGTGGAAGTCCAAGACCAAGCTGACAGCAGGGTTGGTTTCTGGTGAGAATTCTCTTCCCAGCTTATAGGTGACCACTTTCTCATTGTGTCCTCACATGGCATTTTCTCTGTGTACACACAGCACTGGTGTCTCTTCTTCCTTTTTTTTTTTTTAACATTTCCTTTTCATTTGAAATATTTATTTATTTATTTATTTATTTATTTATTTATTTATTTATTTATTAAGTAGACTCTTTGCCTAATGTGGGGCTTGAACTCATGATCCTGAGATTAAGAGTCACATGCTGTAATGACTGAGCCAGTCAGGTGCCCCTCTCTTCCTCTTTCTCTAAGGCCACCAGTCCTATTGGATTAGGCTCTACCTTTATGAACTCATTTAACTTTATCTCCACAAAGGACCTATCTTTAAATACAATCACATTGAGAGTTATAACATATAGATTTTGGGGGGTATACACTTCAGTCCATAAGAACAACCCATAATGTCCAACAATGGGCAAAGAGATACCCTCAGAGTAGTGGTTTTATTTATTTATTTTTATTATGTTTAGTTAGCCAACATATAGTACGTCATTAGTTTTTGATGTAGTGTTCAATGATTCATTAGTTGTGTATAACAGCCAGTGCTCATCACCACACGTGCCCTCCTTAATCCCCATCACCCCATGCCCCCACCTACCTCCTTTCTGTAACCCTCAGTTTGTTTCCCGGAGTCCAGAGTCTCTTATGGTTTGTCTCCCTTTCTGATTTCTTCCCATTCAGTTTTCCCTCCCTTCCCCTATGGTCCTCCGTGTTATTCCTTATGTTCCACATGAGTGAAAACATATGATAACTGTCTTTCTCTGCTTGACTTATTTTACTTAGCATAATCCCCTCCAGTTCCATCCATGTCGATGCAAATGATGGGCACTCATCCTTTCTGATGGCTGAGTAATATTCCGTTGTATATATGGACCACATCTTCTTTATCCATTCATGTGTTGAAGGGCATCTTGGCTCCTTCCACAGTTTGGCTGTTGTGGACATTGCTGCTATGAACATTGGGGTGCATATGGCCCTTCTTTTCACTACGTCTGTATCAGAGTAGTGGTTTGAGCAATGAAACAGGCAACTGAAACATTTGTTGTCTAAAACTAGGGGAGATAAAGGCAGGAGAGCCTGGCTTACACACCTTTGCTAGTGTGCTCACACTCAATATGGGGTGGGGGCAAAGGAGGGTCTCCAAGAGATAGATTCCTTCACTTCTCAGAAGGATCTGGGCTAAAAGGGGTGGGACAGAATGTTGATATGATTATAGTTTCCTTTGACATCACCTCAACTTTTTTTTTCCCCCTACCTGATTCAGTGGTCCCAGGACCAGGGCTGCAACTGCAGGTGCCAGAAGAGTAATGATCCCTGAGCAAGAAATTTTAACTGTACTTTTAAATGTTTATTATTTTTTTAAGATTTTATTTATTTATTTGACAGAGAGACACAGCAAGAGAGGGAACACAAGCAGGGGGAGCGGCAGGCAGTGGGAGAGGGAGAAGCAGGCTTCTTGCTGAGCAGGGAGCCTGATGTGGGGCTTGATCTCGGCGCCCTGGGATCATGACCTGAGCCCAAGGCAGACGCTTAACGACTGAGCCACCCAGCCACCCCATGTACCTTTAAATGTTTATGTCAGAATTCCTAAGGGCCTAATGTGATAGATTCTGCCTTCGCCTCATCTGGCAAAATTGGGGTTGACAAAATGTAGCTGTATTACTTAGTGGTTGAGATACTCCAGTAGTTCCGAACCTATGTAATGATGATACTCTATATGAATGGGAGTAGACTGAAGGGAAAGCATTTGCTAGACTGGCATTGCTGTTGACAATCTGGACTAGGACAGTGGCCAAACCTACTGTTTCTTCTAAAGGTGAAAAATTTTGGATTAAATTCAATGATAAATGGAGAGGAGGAATAGTAGCTGAGAGTAAAAGAATGAATAAATAGGTTATGCAACAAGGGAAATCCATTAAATTGGTACCCTGAAAGGTTCAGAGCAAGAGATAATATTGTCTCTTTACTCAGTTATATCAGATGCCTGCAAGAATGAAGCCATATGTTGCCAAGAGTGCTACTACTTTTGGAACCTGACAAGGTGGAATGGGAGCCTGCAAACTGAGTGGCGTTGCTTGGGGAGATGAGCTGGACCAATTGTTGATGACTGAGTGGGACTCTAGTAATGTGCCAGTATCTTTTGAGTATTTTATTTTATTTTGGAAAGAAGACAGGAGATACGCAAAAATTTAAATGTACAATACCTTCTTGTTGACTATAGGTATAGTGTTGTATGCAGGTTACACTGGCATTGTTGCTAAGATTATATTTATATTGATGGTCAAATATATTGAGTAATTGAGCTAAAGGCTTTTCAGGATATAATACTGATGGAAAATGGCTTGAAGAACTGGATTTAAGTAACCATTAGCTAATTTCTATGATAAATAGTTCATCACAAGTTCATAATAAGGTACAAATAGAAAGGGGAAGAGTAATCAAATAAGCATAAAAACATGAAAATGTGTATAATGGCCTTATAGGATGGATTTGTTTTTTACTATTGCTGATGTCATATAAATGCTATACTAAAAGGAAATGCCCAGGTAAATATATTTTGCTGTGAAAGAGCATTGGCCAAAGGTCAGGGGGTGGCCTGTATAGTAAATAATTTAACCTTGCTTTTGCCCTCAGCTTCTGGAAAATAATCTCTAGGCCCTTGGAATGTCATGCCTGATAGGAATGTCTTTGTTTACCTGGGGGTCTTATGCCTTCCAGATAGTAACTATGTGATTTAGGGTTAGGGTGAGAGCCATATGAACAACAAAATGAAGTGTGGGAGCTTTGGTTCATGAAGCTTGGCCTCCTGAGGGTTGGAAACGGAAATCGTGTGAGCAGTCAACCATACCTACATGATGGAGCCCATTGAAGGCTCTGGACACCAATGCTTGAGTGAGTTTCCCTGGTTGGCAGTACTCCATGCCATTGTCACATATCCATTGCAGGAGAATAATGTCTTGATTCCATGGGGGAGGACAACTGGAAGCTCTTCCTTCCAACTGGAAGCTTACCTTCCAGGACTCTGTTCCATTCCCTTCTTCCCTTGACTGATCTTAATGTCTATCCTCTAGCTGTAATAAAATGTAACTGTGAGTATTAACAGCTTTCAATGAGTTCTGAGAGTCCAACTAGTGAATTACTGAAACTGAGAGTGGTCTTGGAGACCCTTGAACTTGCTGTTGCTGTCATAAGTGAGGGCAATCTTGTGTGGGGACTGTTTCCTCTATCTTCTGCACAAGATAAACATATAAACATCAATTGACATTCTATATACTAGTAATTAACAATAAGAAATTTAAATTAAAGGGGCACCTGGCTGGCTCAGTCAGTGGAGCATGTGGCTCTTGATCTCAGGGACGTGAGTTCAAGCCCCATGTTAGGTGTAGAGATTACTTTAGAAAATGAAACTTAAATAAAAAACCAATATCACACAATAAAGTATAAACAAGACGACACCAAGTAAAAAAGCATGAAAAATATGAAAAACTTAGGGAATAATTTGTCAGAAGATGTGAAAGACCTGTATACCTTCGGCTCATGTCATCATCCCAGGGTCCTGGGATCGAGTTCTTGCTCAGCGGGGAGCCTGCTTCTACCTGCCGCTCTCCCTGCTTGTTGTGCTCTCTCTCTCTCTGACAAATAAATGAATAAAATCTTTAAAATCAAAACAAAATAAAAAACCAAAAACTACAAATGTAATAAAATGTAACAACATTAAAGAATACTTAAAGAAATTGAGAGATATACCTATTTATGAGTCAGAAAACAATATTGTTAAGATTTCAACTATCCCCAAATTGATCTATAGATTCAAATTAATCCAAATAAAAAACACAGCAGCTTTTTTGTTGTTGAAATGGACAAACTTATTCTACAATTCATATGGAAATGTAAAGGACTTAGAATAGGCAAAACAAACTCTGAAAAAGAAACCTTTATTGAAGTATAATTTACATTCCATATTTAAATTGTACAGTTCAAGGACTTTTTTTATACAAAAGTTTATTCTTAAATGTTCAACAGGCTCCAAGACAACAGTTCATTCTAGCTATAGGTGGCAACAGGTGTTATGGCAGGGAATCCAGATGTTTAAAAAGGAATGGAATTAAGGATCACCTCAGTGACCTTTATTAAATTTACCTAGTTGTGAAACCATCACCACAATCAAGTTCTAGAACATTTGTATCACCCCAATAAGATTCCTGTACTAATTTACAGTTAATGACCATTCCCATTTTCACCCCCAGGCAACCACTAATCTACAGATCTTTATAGATTTTTCTGGAAATTTCATATAAATAAAATATACAAATGCAATCCTTGATCTTTTGTGTCTTGCTTCTTTCACTTAGTGTAGTTTTTTTTTTTTTTTTTTTAGATTTTATTTATTTGACAGAGAGAGACACAGCCAGAGAGGGAACACAAGCAGGGGGAGTGGGAGAGGGAGAAGCAGGCCTCCCGCTGAGCAGGGAGCCCGACGCGGGGCTCGATCCCAGGACTCTGGGATCATGACCTGAGCCGAAGGCAGGCGCCCAAAGACTGAGCCACCCAGGTGTCCCTTAGTGTAGTATTTTTGAGGTTCCTTCATGTTGTAGTATTTATTAGTGTTTGTTCGTTTGTATTGTTGAATGCACCACGTTTTTGTGTATCCATTTACCAGTTGATGGACATTTGGATCGTCTCTACTTTTTGCCTTGTATAAATAATGCTGCTATAAATAAGTGCAAGTGTTTGTGTGAACACATTACCTATCTTTTGGGTGGATACCAGGAGTGACGTCGCTGGGTCTTAGGATAAATTTATGATGAACTTTTAAGGAAACTGCCACTTTTCCAAAGTGGCTATACCACTTTAATGCATTTACACCAGAAATGTATGAAAGTTCCTAATTCTCCATGTATTTGCCAATATTTGTTACAATTGTCTTTTTTTGTTATAGCCATTTTAGTGGCATGTAAAGTGGTATTTCATTGTGGTTTTCATTAGAATTTCCCTAATGACTAATAATGTTGGCATCTCTTTATGTGCTTACTTGCACTATTCTCTTCTTTGGTGAAATGTCTCTTCAAGTCTTTTGTCCATTTTTAAAATGGGTTGTTTGTCTTCTTTTTATTGAGTTGTAAGTGTTGTTTATATATCCTGCATACAGGTCCTTTATCAGACATAGGATTTACAAATGTTTTCTCCCAGGCTGTTTTTTTTTTTTTTTTTAAGATTTTATTTATTTATTTGGACAGAGAGACAGCGAGAGAGGGAACACAAGCAGGGGGAGTGGGAGAGGGAGAAGCAGGCTTCCTGCTGAGTAGAGAGCCCAATGCGGGGCTCGATCCCAGGACCCTGGGATCATGACCTGAGCTGAAGGCAGACGCATAACGACTGAGCCACCCAGGTGCACCCTCTCCCAGTCTGTTTTGTCTTTTCATTTTCTCAGTGGTGTCTTTGGAAGCACAAACCTTTTTGGTTTGCTGAAGTCCAGTTTATTATTTTTTTTCCTTATGGATCATGCTCTTGGTGTCCTTTCTAAGAATTTCTTGCCTAAAACAAGGTCACAGAGTTTCTCCTGTTTTCTGCTAAAACTTTTATGGTTTTAGCTTTTATATTTATGTCTATGATCCATTTTGAGTTGTTAGAATGGTGTGAAGCAAGATTTAAATTTATCTTTTTGCATGTGAATATCCAATTATCCCTCCACCAAATGTTGAAAGGCTTTTTCTTTCCCCATTGAATTGCCTTCACACTTTTGTGAAAAAAAAAAAAAAAAAAATGTTTACCAGAAGTATGAGGGTTTATTACTGGACTCTGTTCTGTTCTGTTGATCTATGTATCTATCCCCACGCCAGTACCATACTATCTCAATTACTGTAGCTTTATAATAATTCTGAAATTGGTAGGCAAATGTCCTTCCTCTTTGTTCTTTGGCAGGTTCCTTTTTGCTATTCTTTTTTTTTTTTTTTTAAAGATTTTATTTATTTATTTGACAGAGAGCGAACACAAGCAGGGGGAGCGGCAGGCAGAGGGAGAGGGAGAAGCAGGTTCCCAGCTGAGCACGGAGCCCGACGTGGGGCTCGATCCCAAGACGCTGGGGTCGTGACCTGAGCCGAAGGCAGATGCTCAACCGACTGAGCCACCCAGGAGCCCCCTTTATGCTATTCTTGATCCTTTCTAACTCTCTCTATATTTTGAAGATTAGTTTATCAGTTTTGGGGGAAGAAAGCCTGCTGGAAGTTTGATAAAATTGTATTGAATCCGTAGATCACGTGACTTTTCTTCTTCTGCTTATTAATATGATTACATTGACTGATTTTTGAATGTTGAAACAGCCTTGCATCATGGAATAAATCTCACTTGGTCATGATGTATAATTCTTTTATATGGTGTTAGGTTCAATTTGCTGATATTTTGTTGAGGATTTTTACCTCTATATTCATGAGGAATACTGGTCTGTAGTTTTTTTGTTGTTGTTATGTGTTGGTATGGCTTAAGTATCAGGGTAATACCGGCTTCACAGACTTGGAGAGTGTTCCTTCTTCCTCTATTTTTTGAAAGATTGTATGGAATTTCGATATTATTTCCCCTATAAATGTTTAATGCAACTAACCAGTTAAACCATCTGGCTTTAGGCTTTTTTGTGTGGGAAGATTTAAAGTTACTCTTTGCTTACTATTGTTGGTGAAATATAAATGGTGCAGGCATGTGAGGACCATGCCCTGGGTCTCAGATCTCAGATATCAGTTAACTGTCTTGGGGAGCTACTATGGTAGAATTGGAAGACAAGAAATAAAAATTAAAATCACACCGAGATATCACTATATACTAACCATTATGGATATATCTATATATATACCTATGTAGGTATATATATATGAGCTAAAGTAACAAAAGATGGAAAATACCAAGTACTGGCAAGAATCTGGAGCAACTAGAACCCATACACTGTGCTGGTGGGAGTGTATATTGGTAGAGCCACTTCGGAAAACTAGTTTTATAAGCTAAAGCTGAGCATATCGATACTGTATGACTTGGCAGTTCAAATCCTAGAAATATGCCTGACAGAAATTCATAAATGTGTTCATTAATAAATAGGTTCTAGGGCACCTGGGTGGCTCAGTTGGTTAAGCAACTGCCTTCAGCTCAGGTCATGATTCTGGAGTCCCGGGATCGAGTCCCACATCGGGCTCCCTGCTCAGCGGGGGGTCTGCTTCTCCCTCTGACCCTTCCCCTCTCATGCTCTCTGTCTCCCATTCTCTCAGATAAATAAATAAAATCTTTAAAAAAAAATAAATAGGTTCTAAAATATTTATAGCTATTCCTAATAGCCTGAATCCACAGACAACCCAAATGTCCATCAACAGTGGAATAAACATATTGTAGTATATTCACACAGTGGAATATAACACGACCATGAGAATGAATTATCTACAACTGTATTCAACAAAATGGATGAACCTCACATTTACAATGTGAATGAAAGATAGACACTAAAGAGTATATTCTAAAATATGAAATATAACTGTTTGGCTCAATTTATATAAAATACCAAACAGACAAAACTAATCTATGCTGTTAGAAGTCAGGATAGTGTTTATCTTGGGGGTTGAGGGGACAAGGCCTGGAAGGGAGCACAGGGAACGCTTCTGGAGTGTTTGGTATGTTGTGTTTCTTGATCTGAGTATGTTCAGTTTGAAAGAGTTCATTGAGCTGTTTGCTTATGATATCTGCATTTTCTGTATGCATTATACATTAATAAAAAGGTTTAAAAATAAGGTAAAATTGCATGCTAGAAAGCCCCTTTTCTTATGAGTATCATAAAAAACATTGAAGGGAGGGGCGCCTGGGTGGCTCAGATGGTTAAGCATCTGCCTTCAGCTCAGGTCATGATCCCAGCATCCTGGGATCGAGTCCCATATCGGGCTCCTGGCTCAGTGGGGAGCCTGCTTCTCCCTCCCCCTCTGCCTCTGTCCCTGCTCATGCTCTCTCTCTCTATCTCTGTGTCTCAAATGAATAAATAAAATCTTAAAAAAAAAAAACATTGAAGGGAAAATGAGAAAGTGTCTATATATCAATGCTTTTTTTAAAAAAAAGGCAGTGCTCTTTCTAGAGAAGTTATTCAACTATAATCAGTATATTCAACTATAACTTCCAGTTATTCAACTATAATCATATCTTAGACTAACCAAATACAGTGCAACAAGATTTTATCCCATAGCAGTTGAGACAAAAGTACTCTTAGTGTGCGTGTAGAAAATGAATGTATCTTACCAAATTGAAAGAAAAACAAAATAAAAATGTTATGTATTGAAACCCAATTTATCAACCACTCCTTTTCAAACAGGAATCCCAAAGAAAGCAGAAGCTTCAGCAGATGAGACCGGAAGTCCAGTGTCCTGTGGCTCAGTTCCATTGTTTTAGGGGGATGAGAAGTCTATGGTCTGCAGCTTACATAAATGATAGCTTTTGGGGTACAGGTTAGAAAGTATGCATACCTTTTTGGGATGTGAATCACCTGCTGTCACAGCACGGAAGTAATGAGACAACAGTTGCCAACTTTAGATGTCTGTAAGGTTTAATAACTATATTCCTGTTAACATCGGCTAGAGCTATGCCTAATTTGCCAATGCATAAAGTCATTTTAAACTTAAAGTGAGACTTTGGGTTTAAAAATTCTATTTCGTTTTTTAAAAACATACTCTGGTGAAGGGAAGAGAAAGAACAGTTCCCCATGGCAATTTTTTCTGTGCCTTAAATGTCCACGATCACAAAAACTTCTGGCTTCTACTCACAGATCTGCCTTCCCAAATAAGTTTTTGCCTTGACTTTGGTGCTCTGTAGGTGTTTGGACAATGAAAACGCTTCTCCCCACCCTAGGAATTCGGGAAAAAAAAAAAAAAAGGTGGCCAATATTAAGTACTTTAAATCCCAGGGTATGAAGAACTAATCAGTGCTGAATTTATAAAGTCCTTCATCCAAAAAGTGAAACATAAGAGATTACAAGTCATCTCCTGGGGTCTGTCTTTCTACCATCTCCTGGGGTCTGCTTTCTACCATTTGTATGAGCTTGAGGGTCTCTGTGTGAATCATGCAACCAAACAGGACTATCGCTCAAATGCCTTATCAAAGTGTCTCCCTATGCATATAACTGCATGTCAACTGTGGTGGTGCAGATACTTGTATTTCCAATTGACTGAAGGATACTTGGCTCTGTTTGCCTTCTGCTTACTTAAGCTGTGGTCTGTCATGCCCATCTCCCCCTGTACCCCAATCGCAGCATCCGGCACTCCTCTTCCCCACTATGAGACGTCTGATGCATCCCCAGTTGTGAGTTCCCGCTGAAGGCTTTTTCAGTCAATGGCTTTATACTTTTTCTCCACTATGTGTTTTCTGGTGTTTAATGAGATTCGATCTGTCCGTGAAGGCCTTCTGACATTCTGTACAAGCATAGGGTTTCTTTCCGGTATGAATAATCTGATGCATACTTAATGTTGCTTTCTGGATGAAGGCTTTCCCGCATTTACTGCATTCGTAGTGTCTTTCTCCAGTATGAGATTTCTGATGGATAGTGAGGCGGGACTTCCAGGTGAAGGTTTTTCCACAGTCACTGCATTTATAGGGTTTCTCTCTAGTATGGATTTTTTGGTGTGTTATAAGATTTGACCTGTCAGTGAAGGCCTTTCCACATTCAGCACATATATTGGGTTTCTCTCCTGTGTGAATCTTCTGATGCACACGGAGTTGCGACTTCTTAGTAAAGCATTTCCCACAGTCACTGCATTCATAAGGCTTCTCTCCAGTATGAATTCTATGATGTGCAATGAAATGTGACTTCTGGATGAAGGCCTTCCCACATTCAGGACAAACGTAGGGTTTCTCTCCTGTGTGGATCCTCTGATGCACACTTAATGTCGATTTCTGGATAAAGGCTTTCCCACATTCATTGCATTCATAGTGTCTCTCTCCAATATGAGATTTCTGATGTATTTTGAGGCGTGACTTCCATATGAAGGCTTTTCCACAGCCATTGCACTTATAAGGCTTCTCTCCAGTGTGAGTTTTCTGGTGTTTAATGAGATTTGACTGGTCACTGAAAGCCTTGCCACATTCAGCACACATATAGGGTTTCTCTCCAGTATGAGTTTTCTGATGTGTAGTGAGGTTTGTCCTATGAGTAAAGACCTTTCCACATTCTGTACATATATAGGGTTTTTCTCCAGTGTGAATTCTTTGATGTACATGGAGTTGTGACTTCTTAGTGAATGATTTTCCACACTCACTGCATTCATAAGGCTTTTCGCCAGTATGGATTCTCTGATGTGTATTGAAATGTGATTTCTGGATGAAGGCCTTCCCGCATTCAGTGCATACATAGGGTTTCTCTCCTGTGTGGATTCTCTGATGCATTCTGAGTGCTGATTTTCTTGTGAAGGCTTTCCCACATTCGCTGCATGCATAGTGTTTCTCTCCAGTATGAGTTTTCTGATGTATAGTAAGGTCTGAATTCTGGGAGAAGCCTCTTCCACATTCACTGCATTCATATGGTTTTTCTCCTGTATGAATTCTCATATGTCTAAAGAGATACGATCTGTGGAAAAAGGCTTTTCCACATTCAGTGCATTTATAGGGTTTCTGCCCGGTATGAATTTTCTGATGTGTAATGAGGTTTGACTTGAGAGTAAAGGCCTTCCCACACTGAGTACATATATAGGGTTTATCTCCTGCATAAACACTTTGAGGTACATTAATCTGTGGCTTCGGAATGAGGGCTTTGTCACTTTTATGGCATTCATGGGATTTTTCCTCAGCATGAATTCTCTGATGCTCAAAGAGATGTGACTTCTGGGGGAAGCTCTTTACACACTCAGTACATACATAAAGTTGCTCCCCAGTCTGAATGTTCTCATGGTGGATGAGAACTTGTTTGTTGCCAAGATGTTTTTCACATCGATTAATTTCACAGGAATTTGCTCCTGTATTTGCATTCTCAGTAGAGGAAGAGCTATGGGCAAAATTATTATCATTTCCAAAAATCTTATCAAGCTTCTTTGTTGCATTGCTTTTATTATGATTGTGTAAGTTTAAAGTATGCTTCAAACTCTTTCCAAATGTGTCATAGTTATGGAGTCTTTTAATTGAAGGAACAAGCTTGGTACTCACGTGAATTATTTTTTCAGTATTTTTACATTCATAGGCCCTCTCCTTAATCAGTACTTTCACATGACTTAAAGGGTTATTTTGGCTTTCTTGGTATCTCTCTAGCTGGCTATTATTTTGCCACAATTCTTCTAAAATGGAACACAATGGATCTTTTCCTATGGGCTGACCAAATTTCTCACAGTGGAATGAAACTTTTCCAGAAATTCTCTGTTGCTGCATTTCCCCAATAGCCTCGTCTAAAAAGAAGAAAAAAGTAAAAATGACTCAAAGGACAATTAGCAGAGGGTAGGGGGTACCTGTAGTTCAGACAAGATGAGTGCAGAAATGGAAGAGTCCATATGATAATAATGAAAATAGTAATAATGTAGTAATACAAAATTCTTCTAAAGCACTTACTGTTGCAAAATAATTATATACCATTTACGATGTGCCAGGCACCGTTCCAAGTGCTCTACACATAATAGCTCACTGGATCCTCACCAAACCCTAAGCAGCAGCCATCATTACCAATCATGTTTCACAGATGAGAAAACAGAAGCACAGAGGTTATGTAACGTGCTGAAGATCAAATTGCTAAATAAGTGAAAGAGATGGGATTTGAATCCTGGGGATTCATATCC
Source organism: Mirounga angustirostris (assembly GCF_029215605.1). NCBI lineage: Eukaryota > Metazoa > Chordata > Mammalia > Carnivora > Phocidae > Mirounga > Mirounga angustirostris. The sequence goes on from NW_026991719.1 coordinate 41,140,647, forward strand.
ACTATGTAGGAGGTCTGGAGAGTGAGTCTAACCAGAAGAAGAAACCGAAGTCTGTTAAAGGGAAGTCCTAGCATGGCAGAAATAGTTCAGATTGTATGTCTTTATTACTTATTAGCTCTAAACCTTCCTAATCTCTTTGCTTTCTCTCACTTTTCCCTCTGAACCATATGAGCACCAACATAAAATTTATGTGCCTCAAAGACCCATTCCTCTACATCTATAGGAAACACTGTGGCAACATCAGCCATCCAAATAGTCAGTAGATATCTGTGCTCCCACTCTATAGCCAGCTGCAAGTTTTCCTTGGTCCCAGGGACCAAGGACCTGGGGACCACGTGCTTTCAACAAGTGTCAAGTAGGCAAGGGAAAGCCACCTATGGCAGAACTGCAAGCCATCCACCAAAAACGATTTGCATTTGTCTCTTCTTTTATACTACTAGGATGTAGCTGGGCATTACATTTACCAGCCTCACTTTGTCCTCACCAGTGGAGTATGAGTACAAGTGGTATGTGCGGCTGCCAGGCTGGGCCTTAAGACAGTGGGCAAAACTCTCCCCCTCTCTCCTTCCCACTGGACTCAACGATGACCCAACATTAACCACGCAGCTGACAACGATGCCCTAGGAGACGGCAGAGCAATGACTTGGAACATGGTCCCTGAATGACCCATTGGGATCAGAGTTGACTTGTTGAATGAATCCATTCATCTCAGAATTCTTATATAAAAGAGGATATACATTGATACTAAGCTTGTTGTTTCGCTCCTCTGCATATTCAAAATGTATTGTCCTTGGTATTAGCTCTAATTTCAGTACACTTCTAGGGAGGTTATATCCACTATGAATTTACAAGTCGGACATGGTACCACTCATATCGATACTTAATTTGGCCCAGTTTTCTTTGGAAACACAAAGCCTGCAACTGTGAACATTTCATGCAGCTGTCTCCTCTTTCCAAATATAATCTATGGTCCTTTGAATTCCTCTGAGCAGACACTTGAAAAATCCTTCCAAAAGAGAGAAAATTTCCTCCTCTGCCTATCTCCCCAAATTCAATAAATTTAAGTTTACCAAACATTTTCCATGCTTTGCTTCAGAAAATGGAAGAATAAATGTGCTGGGTATCAACTTATTGCCTCTCAACTCTGAATTCATGCCTCTTTGCCTGCTCTACAAAAAAATGGATCTGAGTCTCTTTAAATATCTGTCCCACTGTTGAGCCTTTTCAGCACAGGGTGATGGCGAAACACTGCAGGAGGAGGGGGTTTTGCTTCCTGGCTCTGGTGGGCTCACTCAGCGGGCTCCTCCAACAAGGGCTGCTTATCTGGCACCAGGCTCCCGCGGTGCAGGTGGCTTTGCCAACACTGGGCTCCTGAGGCACACGCAGCTTCCCACGCACCCAGGTCTTGCGGTGTGGGTGGCTTCTCTGGGCCTCAGCTTCTGCAGTGCGGATGACTTTTCTAGCACCCAGCTCCTGCAGCACTAGTAGCTTCTTCAGCTCCAGGCTCCTGCAGTGTGTTGCAGTTGGCAGCACACGGCACCGAGCAGTTGACCCTGGCACCCCTCGCAGACGATGTGTAGGGGGCTACCTCCAATGAGAAGCTTCCCCATGATCAGCTTTCTCTGGAACCCCCGAGGGCAGCTTGCCAGCAAGTTCCACCAGCGTGGCACCACAGTAACTCTTCTTCCATGCTCTGGGCCCTGGCTGGGTCCCTCAACAAGGTCTGGATTCATCGCTGGGAAGCAGGGGAGGCTCTTCCTTGGGTGCTCCATCACAGCCTGAGACGCACCGGCTGTTCCTTTTATCTGCTATTCCGCTATTCCTTTATTCTTTAGCTTTCCCTTTACTTCTGCTAGCTAATCTCTTGTCACTTCCATCTTGCCAGAGCTAATAATTCTTTATGTTATGCTTTCCCTGTTCAAATTTGTATGTAGTTTCTCTCCCTGATCAGCCCCTGAATTATACAATAAGAAACAGGCTTTTAGTTCTGGGAACTTTCTAAAAACATAGAGGTAAAGGCCTCAGTTACCACACAGTCTAAAATCTGTGCTTTTTTTCCTGAGTTCCTGTGGGAAGAAAGGTGAGGAAAAGGAAAGAGCCATATGTGCTGGAGTAAATGAGCCATTTCATGGAACACCAAAATCTGATCACCAGGTGAAAATGTATCATCTAAATAGAGCACAGAATAAAGAGTCAGATTCACAGAACACTAACAAATGTGGTAGACATCAAGAAAATGTTAAAGATGCACAGCAAAAGAAACAATCAAAAAAATGAAAAAGCAACCTACGTAAGGGGAGAAGATATTTGCAAGTCATGCATCTGAAGGAGTTAATATCTAAATTACATAAAGAACTCATACAACTCATTGGCACAAAATAAGCAAACCAATTAAAATTGGGTAGAGGAACTGAATAGACAGTTTTCCAAAGAAGATGTCCAAATGGTCACTGAAAGTGAACTAATAAAAAGAATGGAATCAGCAAATTCAATCAGGAATAAAATCATCGTAATCCAGGCATAAGAAAATATGGAGCTGGTTTTAGGTGATATTACTGGGAACTGGAGAGATGAACTGAGAACTGAAAATGATAATTGCAAAAATGGAAAAGCACTAGGAACTGTAGGGTGACTAATTAAAAAAAAACGGCTGAAAGATTTAAGAAGCACTGACAGAATGTGACAGAATTTGGAAGGTGGGAAGGTGATGTGTGAGATGATGATTCTAATTTCTAACGTACTGAGGGTCAAGAGAAACGTCTCATGGGAACTTTCTGGGTAGCTAAATCTAGTACTAAAGTACCAGTGAAAACCAGACTGGAGTTGTCAAAAGCAGAGTCATCAGAATTCAGTATGGATGAATCTCTGCATGTATATGAAGAAAAGATTGGTGAACAGCAGGGTCCCTAGGGGCAACCTCATGTATGGGGGTAAGGAAGAGGAGAAGGCTGGAAAAAAGGGTGAGTAATAAACTGGGTGCGAATCAATAAGAGACAGGAAACTCAAGTGAAACAAGACAAGGTCACTCATAAAAGGAAAACTCAAGGAGACCACAACAGGTCAATAATGAAAGGCTGAAACTAGGTACTGGAGAAATGCAAAATAAAAAATGAGATACCATTTTATACCCATTGTTGGCCAAAAAATGAGAAACTCTGGCTCTATTCATTGGTGGGCAGAAACTCTAGGAAAGCAAGAAGCTTTGCGCACCATGGTTAGTATAGATTCGTGCAGCCAATCTGAGAACAATATGGTGGTGCTCGGTCAAATTCAGGATAAAACTTTGCAATGATTAGGCAGATCCCCTCTTCTATAAACATTCCCAAGAAATTCTCACCTTCCAAAAGGGAATATTTTTGTAGAAATTTATCGTCAAGTTGTTTGTATTAGCTGGGAGTTTGTATTAGCAACAACCCTAGGTTCCACCACTGAGTGAATGGTTAAGTAAGATGTGGTACCAGCACACTGTGGAATACTATGCAGCCATTTGAAAGAATGAAGCCAGATGAACACACTGCAAAATGGACGGTCTCATGGATGAGTGAAAAAAAAGGAACAGAATTAAGACATGTGGTGCGATATAATTTACATATACTAAAAACACATACTCAGAAACCAGTATTTCAGGCTTTTAAAGAATACCACACAAATTCACAGATAAAACACAGTAGCTCAGTTGCCCCTGGGAGGAGGTATAAGGAATGAACATGTGGAATTGGAATAAAAGGGAAGAAATGTTAAAATACCTGAATGTACAAAAAGAATCTAAGATAAAGCGGGTGGGAGTGGAGTAGGAAGAATGAAAAGATCTTAGATAAGATAGGGTAGTATGCATGTGATCCAGGGTACAGAGACTAGAGACAGCTCTCTTGTCAAAAAGCCAAGCAATGAAGACAATGGCTATTTGCAAGGGTCGAACTTGGAGAAACTGCTTAGGTATCAAAGGAGCTTCTGTGAACTATCTCCAATAAACTACAGAAGTTTAGAACTTTCAGGGTGCCTGGGTGGCTCAGTCGGTTAAGCGCCTGCTTTTGGCTCAGGACATGATCCTGGGGTCCTGGGATCGAGGCCCGCACTGAGCTCCTTGCTCAGCGGGGAGCCTGCTTCTCCATCTCCCTCTGCCCGCCACTCCCCCCGCTTGTGTGCTCTCTCTCTCGCGCGCGCGCTCTCTCTCAGTCAAATAGATAAATCTTAAAAAAAAAAAAGAAGTTTAGAACTTTCAAGGCAGGTTATCTTCACAGCCTTTCAAAGGTATCAGCTTCTTCTAGAAAAAGTGAGATTTACTTCCATGTCCGCCATCTGCCTGAGTCAAACTCACTCACCTGAACAGCCCTGATGTGGGGTTTCCCCCTCCAATGTCCATGGCCCCTCTCCTTGCTCCAACTTGAAGATGACCTCTGGTTTGGGAACCTGGTACCCTGTTAACAGGAGATGGTACAGGATTGGGTCCAGCTGACTAGATTTCAGGGGACTTTCAATGACGTTTCCATTTGCTCTTCTGAAAAGTAATCACATTTCACTGGGAACAGAGTAATAATGATAGTGCCGAAAAGGGACTGAAGAATCTTGGACAAATCAAGGATGACACCATCACACACTTAAGATGTTCCAGAACATCCAGCAGCTGAGAATGGAAATAGCCACACTCAGGCGCCTGGCAGACACACAGGCAGCTGGCTTACCCACTGAGCGCAAGTGGCTGTAATTCTCCAGCGTCACATCCCGGTAAAGGCGTCTCTGAGCAGGGTCCAAGTGCTGCCACTCCTCCCTGCTGAAGTCCACAGTCACATCCTCGAATGACATGGAGACCTGTAACAACACAGTCCCGTTCAAGGCGACATGGTCAGCACTGGGGGTTGGAAGGAAGACAAATAGGAAGTTGTCTTTAATGATGTTTTACCATAACATATCACATAGGGTTTTCACTCAATACCTGGTTTTGTATTTCATTTTGTGAGAGAAAAAAAATTACTGAAGTATCTTGACATTCATTGTGTATGTAGTACGTTCATTTGTTTATTTATTCAGTCATTCTTCTGCAAAAATGAGGATTAAAATAGGCTTTCTTTAAGTCCTTTAGTTCATGTAACTACATATATTTACTGATTGATTATGTGCCAGGCCATGGCAATATAGAATTGAATAAAATAGAAATTGAATAAAAAGAAACACATAGAGGAAAAGGCAAAGTAATAGAGCCTTTAAAAACAATACAGAAAATTCAGTCCTGGGTTTTGGCACCAAAAAAAAAAAAAAAAAGAAAAAAGAAAAAAGATAATATAGGGGCGCCTGGGTGGCTCAGTTGTTAAGCGTCTGCCTTCGGCTCAGGTCATGATCCCAGGGTCCTGGGATCGAGCCCCGCATTGGGCTCCCTGCTCTGCGGGAAGCCTGCTTCTCCCTCTCCCTCTCCCCCTGCTTGTGTTCCTTCTCACTGTGTCTCTCTCTGTCAAATAAATAAAATCTTTAAAAAAAAAAAAGATAATATAGATAAATACCTTCATGCTCTCAGATTAGGAAAATAATTCTCAAACAAGATGCAAAAAAACATTAACCATAAAGAAAAAGGTTGATGTCTGGCTACAATAAATTTTTAAACTTCTATTCATTTAAAAGACAGCATTATAAGAGAAGAAAAGGAAAGACACAGAATAGGAAGAGATACCTGCAACACATGGTACTGTCAAAGGGTTCATATCAAGAGGATGTAAAAAACTCTTACAAACCAATAAGAAGAAAGGAGACCACCGAGTAGAAAAGTGGGCAAAGCATTTGAACGGGCATTTTACAAAAGGGGAAATCCAAGGTTTCAATAAACACAAAAAGGGCTTAACCTTAGTAACCAGGGAATGCAAATTTAAACCACAAGGCTCAGTTGCTTGGGCGTCTGCCTTTGGCTCAGGTCATGATCCTAGGGTCCTAGGATCAAGCCCCGCATCAGGCTCCCTGCTTGGCGGGGAGCCTGCTTCCCGCTCTCCCACTCCCCCTGCTTGTACACACATACTCTCTCTCTCTCTGTGTCAAATAAATAAATAAAATAAAATCAATAAGCCACAGTGAGATACCACTATACAACCCCCAGAATGTCCTCAATGAAAAAGACTGATGGTACAATGTGTTGAGGAGAATATGGTGCAATGAGAACTCTCATATTGCTGATGGTGATCTAAACTGGTGCAACTATGTTGGAAAGCATTTTGTCTTTACTGGGTAATGTTAAAGCATGCATACACTAGGACACCGTGATTCCATTCATGGAAATATGCCCAATTAGAATATGTGTACATCTGCAAGAGGAGGCATGGCCAAGAATATTTATAGCAGCATTATTCAAAATGTGTGTAATATTTCATGATAAAAAGTTAAAAATTAATAGTAATTAAAAAAAATCAGTGTTCAACGTAATAGTAACAGTATCTGCTCTCTTTGCCAAAAATATTAAGAATATTCTCTGGGGTGCCTGGGTGGCTCAGTTGGTTTAATGACCGACTCTTGATTTTGGCTCAGGTCATGATCTTGGGGTGGTGAGGTCGAGCCCTGTGTCAGGCTCTGCACTCAGTGCAGTCTGCTTGAGATTCTCTCCCTCTCTCTCTGCCCTCCCCCCAACTCATGCTCTAAATAAATAAATAAATAAATAAATAAATAAATAAATAAATAAATAAAATCTTTTTTAAAAAAGAATATTTTCTTAGTTGCTTTTATTTGCATAATCCCTAAGCCTATAACCCACCTACCCACCCACGAACTAACCATGACTGGTTTTCTAGTTAGCGAGATCTGGGGAGTTGAGGGAGAGAACCATGTGAATGTATTACGTATTCAGAAATTAAGCTAAAAATTACCAATGGGACCAAAATGGAATAGGCATAATTCTCTCTATTTCTCCTGCTAAGTTTAGCTAAAACCCCTAGACATTATATATAAAACAAAGATAAGAACACTATGCCAGTTGGAGAGAGGAAGGCAAACTTGCCATGATCCTCAGAACCTGAGGAATGTCACAGTGGTGATTTCCCCGCGTTTTCTTTTTGCCCCACATTTCTTGGACTAGGTGCTAGAGAAACTGGCAACCTAGAATGCCAGCTGGCACAGCCAGAAACAGCCCCAGGAAAGCCTGCTTTCACTAGTTAAAGTACCAGGAAAAAAGGCAACGTAGCAAGAGAGAAAAACTTAAGGGCACCTGGGTGGCTCAGTCGGTTAAGCGTCTGCCTTCGGCTCAGGTCATGATCCCACGGTCCTGGGATTGAGTCCCGCATCCGGCTCCTTGCTCTGCAGGGAGCCTGCCTCTCTCTCTCTCTCTCCTCCCGGCTTGTACTCTCTCACTGTCTTTCCTTCTCTCTCTCAAATAAATAAATAAATAAAATCTTAAAAAGAGAGAGAGAAAAAAACTTAAATAATACTGCCCTGTTCCAGGCAAGCATCACAGAAAAAAATAAATAAATAATAAAAAAACCAAACTGTGCTCCTACTCCCATTCCCATCAGCAAAGGATGAATGGGGAGCCTAGAATTTCATCCCAGCCTGGGATGATGGTAATGAGACCCCTTGCCCACAGTGTCAATTTAGGCTGTGTGGGGATCTTGGACTTCCACCCCCACTCGATAAAAAGGTGTCCTCTGCCTTCCCACCAGGGTGGTGTCAGAGGTGGTGTGGTGGAAAGCCTGAAATTCTACCCCTGCCCAGTAGCAACAAGGTGCTTGTCCCCTTCTGGGTGTCAAAGGAGGTCAACTGGGGAACCTGAACTTTACCTCCCCCTGGCAATAAGGAGCATTTTTCAGAATCCTCTTCAGAAAAAGAAGATTCTCATTTTCTAGCAGAACAGTGTCAGAGGAGGCCTGTTAAACACAAGATTTAAATAATATCTAGAATCTCATAGTTCCCAAAATATCCAGGACATACTTGAAAATCAGGCTTCATGAGAAGAAGCAAAAAAAATCTCAACTGGTGCGAGAAAAGACAATCAAGAGACACCAACATTGAGATAACACAGATGTTAGAATTATGTGACAAGAATTTTAAAGCAGCTATCATAAAAATGTTTCAGTATACTTAAAAGAAATTTGAAAATAGAAAGCCTTAGCAAAGAAAGAAAAGATATGAAGACAAACTGAATGGAAATTTTAGAACTGACAAATACAATGACTGAAAATTTAAAACTCCACTGTGGGCTCAACAGCAGAATAGAGAGGACAGAGGAAAGAATCAGAGACCTTGACAATGGAACCATGGAAATGATCTAATATGAACAGAAAGGAAAATTGGCTGGAAAAAAAAATGAGCAGAGCCTCAGGGACCTGTGAGACTATAATAGAAGATCTGGCATTTGTGTCATCAGAGTCCCAGAAGGAGAGGAGAAAACGTGTGGGGCTGAAAAAGTATTTGAAGAAATTGGCTGAAATTTTCTCTCATCTGGCAAAAATATCAACTTAGAGTTTCAAGAAGCTGAGCAAACCCCAAAAGGAAAAATCAAAAAAATCTACACCAAGACACATAATCAAACTTCAGAAAACTAAAGACAAAGAAAAAAAATCTTAAAATCAGCAAGAGAGAGACCACAACTTACCTATGGGGGGAAAACAATTAAAGTGACAGGAGATTTCTTATCAGAAACCATGGAGAAGAGATGAAAGTGGCACAACATTTTTCTTTTTTTTTTTCCAAAGATTTATTTATTTATTTTAGAGGGGGGACGGGCAGAGGGAGAGGGAGAGGGAGAGAGAATCCTCAAGCAGACTCCCCATTGAATGCAGAGCCTGATGCAGGGCTTGATCCCAGGACTCTGAGATCATGACCTGAGCCAAAATCAAGAGTCGGCTGCTTAACCAACTGAGCCAATGAGGTGCCCCGGCACAACATTTTTAAATGCTTGAAGAAAAGAACTGTCAACCCTGAATTCCATATCTGGCAAAACTATCTTTAAGAAATGAAGTGGTAACAGGCACCTGGGTGGCTCAGTTGGTTAAGTGTCTGACTCCTGATTTCGGCTCAGGTCATGAGATCAAGTCCTGCGTTGGGCTCCATGCTGGGCATAGAGCCTGCTTAAAATTCTCTCTCTTCCTCTGCTCCACCCCCCATCCCCCCAAAAAGAAACGAAGTGGTAATGGCCAATAAATACATGAAAAGGTGCTTGGCATCATTAATAATCAGGGAAATACAAGTCAAAATTACAATGAGATACTACCTCATACCCACTAGGATGGCTAGAATCAAAAAGTCAGAAACAGCAAGTGTTGGTGAGGATGTGGAGAAATTGGAACTTTCATATGTTGCCAGGGGAGTGTAAAATGGTGCAGCTGCTTTGGGAAACAATCTGGCGGTTCCTCAAATGATTAAACATAGTTATCATTTGACCCAGCAATTCCATTCCTAGGTACATGCATCCGCAAGAGAAATGAAAATATATGGCCACATAAAAACATGTACACATATGTTGAGAGCAGCATTCTCATACTAGCTAAAAGGTGGAACCACCCCAGTGTACATCAGCTGATAAATGGATAAACAAAATGTGACACATCTATACAATGGAATATTATTCAGCCATAAAAAGGAATAAAATGACTGACACGTTACAACATGTACATGTACAACGTGCTACACTTTTTCCCTATCTGTATCTATGTACGATTTTACCCACCTATATGGACTGGCGACTTCCTACTTTATTCATCAGGTTATACATAATCTATTACTATCATTATTTATTTTGCTTCTCAGATTGTCCCAGATTTTCCCAGAGGGAGTTCCTTGAAACATTATGCTGAGTGAAAGAAGCCAGACACAAAGATCACAGATTATATAAGTCCATTCATGTGAACTCTCCAGAATAGTGAAGTCTATAGAGACAGAAAGTATATTAGTGGTTGCTTAGGTTTGGGGGAGGCAGGAAACAGAGGTGCGGTGGGAAGGAGTGATGGCTAAAGGAAATGGGGCTTCTTTTTGGGGTGATGAAAATGTTGTCAAATTGATTGTGGTGATGGTTGCTCATATCCATAAATATAAAAACCAGTGAACTGAACACTTTAAATGGGTAAATTGTATGGTATGTAAGTTATATGTCAGTAAAGCTGTTACTAAGAAAGAAGAAATGAAAAGGAAATCAAGATATCCTCAGATGAAGGAAAACTAAGAAAATTTGTGGCCAGCAGACGTACCCTAAGTGAATGGCTAATGGAAGTTCTGTAAACAGAAAGGAGATAATAAGAGAAGGAATCTTGGAACATCAGGAAGGAAGAAAAAATGGAAAAAGCAAAAATATGAGTAAACACAAATTCCTTCTCCTCTTGGGTTTTCTAAATTACGTTTGAAGGTCAAAGCAAAAAGTATTACATTGTCTGTTGTGGATCTCCATGTATGTAGGGGAAATATTTAAGACAACTGTATTATAATATAACCTGGTGAGGGTAAAGGGATTTAAAGGCAGCTAAGTTTTCTATACTTCACTCTAACTGGTAAAATGTCAACACCAGTAGACTTATTTGGTGATGGAATAGTTCTGTATCTGTATTATTGCACAAGAATCGATACATGAATGGCAGAGAACTACACACACACTATAGCGATGTCAGTTTCCTGTTTGTGATATCGTACTCTAAGTGATGCAGGATGTAACCACTGGCAGAAACTGCATAAAGGGTTACATGAGACCTCTCTGTACCATCTTTGCAACTTCCAGTAAATCTATAATTATTTCAAAAATAAAAAGTTTTAACAAGCTACCAATATTATCCTCAGAAGGACTGGAGTAGTGGGCACACCAGAAAAGATCAGAATGCTATCAAAAAGAAGCATTCCTTTCTTCCCTCTCTATCTGCCTACCTACAAACCTCTCCACCTATTATATGGACTGGTGACTTCCTACTTTATTCAGTGGGTTATCATCTATTGCTATCATTATTTATTTTGCTACTCAAATTGTCCCAAGTTTGGCCAGAGGGAGTTCCTTCCAGGTGGCTCCTGTGTCCTTTCAACATGTCCCTATCTTTTGAGCACTTTATTACTTTTCAGTACAATGAGTTCTTCCAGGATCATTTTGTACTCTCTCTGCTCTAACCCTGGAATCAGTCATTTCTCCAAGAAGCTCTGGTTCCTATTAGTGACTAATGGCAAATCAAGGTGTGCTTATTGTGCCTGGAGTGTAATTGTACTTTCAGCAGTCAGAGCGAGGGGTGTTTTTCTTTACCGGAGAATGCCAACTAATCAATGTGGAAGAAATTATGGGATTAGAAAACGTCATTAGGAAAAAACAGCACAGTAATTAATTCTTACAGGCAAGAATCATCACTGGATGCTAAAATCGGTGACCAGGAGCATGAGAAATGGGATATTTACATAGCCTCAAAGTATCTCCCCCCAAAATAGTCATTAATTACACAGGGAAAGATAGTCACATTACAGAACTTGACAGATAACCATCTTAGTCATGGTGATCAAAGTTAATATTATCAATAAAGGCTAAATTGATATTGAATGCCTACTGACATGAAGCACTGAGAAGAACACAGCATTGTTTCTGTGATACTCCTGAGAAAAAAAGGAATAACCTAGATCTAATTATGAGGAAGCAAGAAGCAAACCAAGTTGAGGGACATTCTTCCAAATGGTCCGTGTCATGAAAGTCAAGGAAAGGCTGAGGCACTGTTCCAGATTAAAGGCTAAAGGGACATGACAAGTCAACGCAATACATGAACCTGGATTGGATCCTGGATCAGGGGAAAGTGCTATAAAGGACCTTCTTGTGACAACTGGGGAAACTGTATATTATACGGTATATATTAGATAATTAGATAATACATGGTATGTTAGTACCTTATCAATGTGAAATTTCCTCATTCTGAAGACTCTACTGTGGTTACAGAAGAGAATGTTCTTGTTCTTAAGAGATATGCATTGAAGTATTTAGGGGTAAATACTAAAAATAGTGTCCGCAAATTACTCTCAAATGGTTCAGAAAACAAGGTTTTAAATATAGCTGTGTGTATGCCCATATACATGCCCTTACAAACACACACGCAAACATCGAGAACAGAATGAAAGCAAATGTGGCAAAATGTTAACGGTTTATTTTGGATGAAGGGGGTACATAGTTCTTTGTGCTGTTTCTGTAACTTCTCTTTAATTTTAAAATTATTTCAAAAGAATCAAAAGTTAAAAAAAAACCCAAAAAACCAAAGTTTGAAACGCCTAGAAAATTTAGGTGAATATTTGTTTAGGCCTTGGGGTGGTTGAGGATTTCCTAAACCAGAGAGAAAATGCGCTGCGTATCAAAGAAAAGACGTAATGATTTGACTATGAGGAAATGAGGAAGCTTTATTCACCCAAAGCCCCTTTGGCCTCTGGGAGCCCTGGTCTCCCTCCCCTTGTTAGTGAATGTTCAGGGCCACCAAGCGTGCAGGGAACTCATAGTACCTTCTCCACCACCAGCAGCTCCTGGAGGCAGCTCCACAAGCACTGGGCCATGCCCAGCACTTCGCCACCCACCAGCTCTCCTGAACACAGCCCCAAGGGTTGCTGAGAGGAGGACCTCCACTTGAGCCCCTAGCAACACACCTGACCTGTGCCCCCTTCATCACCCAAGGGCAGTCATCCAGGGGGAGGCCTGGGGTCAGGCTGGAGGGAAGCTCTCATTCTGCCTGCCCATCCTCCCGAGCAGCTTGCCAGCTACCCCAGGGTAGACCGGCAGGTGTGTGGGTAACACAGTGGGGAGGAGCCTCAGGGGGCAGGACAGGAGTGGCTATTTCAACCAGTACGAAAGAATGAAAATATTCTATCATTTGACATTGTTAAACATTTTAACAACTCCAGTGGCTCAAGCTGGTGGACAAAAGACCACCCTCAATCAGTCTCTCCCTCCCTGGGAGTCACTAAGGCCCCATTTTCAGGGAAAGTGTACAAAGCCCATGACAGGCATTCTCAGCATGAACAGACACACAAGATGAATATATACAAAGTACACTGCCCACAGATGCCCCTCTTTGATCCCATTCCCCGCAAAAATAGAAGCTTTGGGAGGAGGATTTTGGTGCTAGAAATCTGGGTAAAAAGTTGCTAACATAGACTCACCCAGATTCCAGCCTCACCTGCCACATAGGAAAAGGTTTGATTTCCTATCCCTTTTCTACCACGGAGGATGGCATGTGTGCCTACCACCACCAGGACCCCTACAAGGACTTCCTCATCCTAGGTGAGATCCCCATCTCGATCCCAGGACCTGAGCCGAAGGCAGACGCTTAACGAGGTCCTTTATAGCACTTTCCTCTGAACTCCTCATGGTTCTCCAGCGACCCACATGGCTCTCCTGTCTCCCTCCCTTCAGGATCATCTGAGCCAGCACACTACGTGCTCTCATCCCCGGGACCGTGCTGGGCTGCCAGGATTGACCACTCACTGGCCCTCTGCTCTGGCCCATCCTGCAGCTGGCTCTGGGCTCAGTCCCCCCACTTCTGTGCTTGCCTCACTGTGATACGACCTTGCCCTTCTACACCCTGTCCCAGACTAGCAGAAGGGCTTCAGTGGTGCTTACGAGGCTGTCTGCAAGTGTGCAGCGAGTTCTTGGCTCCCTGTGCCCTCACCAGAGGCCAAATACCCAGCCTTTCTGTATGCTTGCCCTTGGCTGGGGCTGCTCTGGTCTTTCCTGCTCCCTCTGGCTGTTCCCGGTTCCCTCTCACTGTTCTCTGTTCTGTACCCCTCCGCAGCTCCCTCTGGCTTTTCCCTGCTTCCCCTGCCCACTCCCGGCTCATACTTCTCTCTGCTGCTCCCTCTGCTGGTCCTTATTCCCTCTGCGTAGTCCCCATCGGACTCTTCCCTGGTCCCTCTGTTTACTGTTCCCTCTAAATGTTGCTTGCTCCTTTTGAGTGCCCCCGGTCTCTTTCCGGATTGTCCCTGGCTTCCTCTAACTGTTCCAAGCCTCCTGTTCCTTCTTCCCTTTGACTGCTTGGACGGAGCCCTGGTGCCTCTGACTGTCCTGTGTTTCCTTTGACAGTTTCCCCTCTAGCTGATCCTTAGTCGGCGGCACCATTCTTCTGATTGTGCACTAGTCCATCTGGCTGTTCCCTGGTCCTGATGAGCTTTTCTTATTCTTTCTAGTTGACACAGACTGACTGCCCTTTGAGTCCCCTGACTGCTGTCCAGTCCCAATTCTTCCCTGTGCCTTGGGCAAACCTGGAATGCATTTCTAGTCCACCCTCACTTGACACGCCCGGTTTCTAGGGGGGTGGGGAGCAGCACACTTTGCGGAGAGCTGGTCGACCCAGCTCCTAGCCTCGGCTCTTGACCACCAAAGTCTACTAGTTCTGGGCACTCCACCATGATGCTTGATTTTGTACTTTCCCCTTCTCTATCACTTACATCATGTCTGACTATCTGCTGGTTCCTCTGGTTGTTTCCTGCGTAGGGTGACCAACTGTCTCGTTTGCTGGGACACTCCCTATTTTAGCACTGAAGTCCCACATCCCAGGAAACCCCTGTCACCCTGTTCCAGGGAACTCTGGTTGTTCCTCAGCCTCTCCCTGGCTTCTGCAACTGGCCCCTCCCTTTTTAAAAAAGATTTTATTTATTTATTTATTTGACAGAGAGAGAGAGAGAGAGAGAGTTAGCAAGAGCAGGAACACAAGCAAGGCGAGTGGGAGAGGGAGAAGCAGGCTTCCCGCTGAGCAGGGAGCCCGATGCCGGGCTGGATCCCAGGACCCTGGGATCATGACCTGAGCCGAAGGCAGACGCTTAACGACTGAGCCACCCAGGCACCCCTGCAACTGGCCCTTAACCCCAGTGCCTGTTACATGGGGCCCTCTGGCTGCTAACTAGCTTCAGGAATGGATACTATGCCTTCCAGCTGTTCTCTAGTCCCTCTAGCTGTTCTCTGGTCAGCCAGGCTGCTCTCCAACACCAGATAAACTTTTATTTATTTATTTATTTTTTTATTTTTTAAAGATTTTTTATTTATTTGACGGGGAGAGACACAGCGAGAGAGGGAACACAAGCAGGGGGAGTAGGAGAGGGAGAAGCAGGCTACCCGCGGAGCAGGGAGCCCAATGCGGGGCTCGATCCCAGGACCCTGGGACCATGACCTGAGCCGAAGGCAGTAACGACTGAGCCACCCAGGCGCCCCACCAGATAAACTTTTAATGCCCACTTTGTGGTTCCCTAGTTCTCTGGTTAGCCCCTGGGACCTCCAGTAGGCACTCTGTGCCCAGTACAGCTTTGTTGTTCCCTCTGGCTGTTCCCCAACCTCAGAGACTATTCCTTGTTCTGTGTGGGTCCTGATGTCCTCAGCTACTCCTCAGCCTGGGAGGCCTTTCTCCGTTTTTCCACCTATCCATGGGTCTGTCCGTTCCCCACCCCTCCACCTGTTTATAGCCTCAGCAGCTGGTCCCTGCTTTCTCTGGCTGCTATCCACTCCCTTCCCATTCTTTCTTATTTTTTTTGTTCCCTGGTACCTCTATCTTTCCCTATCCCCTCAGACTCTCCCCTAAACCCTGGTGCCTTGTGAAGTTGCTTGTCCCACAGGCTTTTGCCCAGAACACCAAACCTATCTGCTCTTTCCATTTTGGCCAAATCTTCTGTTTTCTCATCCCTCTGGATGGTCTCTGCTCCCTTTGGCTGCTATCCGGTCCCTCTACCTTCTGGTCCCTTGTCCTATTTTGGGATCCCTCTCATTGTTCTTGGACCCACTGGCTTTTTCCTCTCTCCACTTCTCCAGTCCCTGATGACTACTTCTTGGTCTCTCTGCTGCCCCTGGCTTCTGGGCTTCTGTTTCCCATTTCCTCTGTTCCATTGCACTCTCATCCCGCCCCCTGGGCCCCTTGGCTATCCTCCATCTCCAGTAAGTGCACCATGGTTCCATCAGCTGTTCCTCATCCCTCTTTCTCTTACTGACCATTCTGCCTATTTTTCAGCCTCAGCCACTATTTCCTGGTCCCGCCAGCTGTTCCCTACCACTGGGGACACTTTTTTTTTTTGGTTCTTCGGTATCTCTGCCCATTCCCTGCTCCCTGACATCTAATGAAAAAACCAAAAACCTGAAAAATAAATAAGTGAATAAATAACATTCAACAGGGTCTTGGTCATTTTCATCTCTTCTTGCAAAGGGTCAGAGGTCTGTGGTTGGGAAGGAAGAGATGAGTGGAGAAATGTGCCCTTCAGAGCCCGGAATCTTTCATCTAGAAATTCCCACACACTGGCTGGGCAAGAAGCCACCTGCAGAAAGACTGGGGAGGACCACGTTTTTGTGGCCTCAAACTGTGGGTCTGTGATTGATATGATGGAGCAGAGCCTAAACACTTCCATAGGTGGAAGGGCACTATGGTTAGGCAGCAATTCGTTTACCATTCAGTGCCTTTATACCTTTGACCCAAACATAATTTCAGTGACTTGGGCAAAAAGAACTTAAGTGCAGGAATTTTACCACAGCAGTGTTAATCCCAAGAGAAAACCTGAAACACCCTAAATGCACATACAGTGGATTGGTTAAATTAATTCAAGTTTATCCAAAGGACATAATGCTGTGCGTTATGTGTATATGAAGAAAAAATATTTAATGCCTAGAAAATCATGTTAAGCTGTCAAATTAAAAAGGAGGCAACCAAATACTGTCATTCCATTTTTAAACTTGAGCTATAGAATGTATATGTGTATGGTATGTATGCACACCCACAGCCCCACACATATACCCACATACATGCACACTTGTGCATACAAAGAAAAAATCAACTGAAAGGAAATATACCTAAATGTTAACAATGGTTAACTTTGGGTAATGCTGAAATTACAGGTACTGTTTTATTCTCTTCTGTTTGTTTACCTGCATTCTCTAACATTTTATTGTGAAATAATGAAATTATGAAATAATAAAAATCAAAATAATTTTTTAAAGTTAATATTATCCTAATGACCATGTGACCCTGAGCCCCTGTGACAATGAAGCCTGCCCCAGAGGTGACAGCGTTCACAGGAAGGTTTGAAGAAGGGAGCTGTCAGGCAGGGTCTGGCTCTCTCATCGTCTTCCCCTATTTACAGATTCTCAAGGGGAATTTTTATTTATTTTTCTTTTTATTTTTTAAGGATTTTATTTATTTATTTGAGAAAGAGAGAGAAAGAACACGAGTGGGGGGGGGGCAGAGGGAGAGGGAGAAGCAGGCTCGGGGCTCTATCCAAGGACCTGGAGATCATGACTTGAGCTGAAGGCAGACACCCAATAGACTGAGCCACCCAGGTGCTCAAAGGGAACTTTTAGGGGGCAACTTGGTCTTGGCTGTGGTGTGGTGAGGGTGGAGGACACATTCAGGAGACCTGGTTCCAGTCCAATGCTATTACTCACAATCCAAGAGGCCTGGGCAAATCATGTCCCTTCTCAGGCCATTTTATCACCTTTGAAAGGAGGAGGAAGAACTAGAAGGATCCTGGAGACTGTTGTTGCCCTATTACCCTGCCATGCTCTCAGTTCCAGAGAAAAGGGATTTTTCTGCCCTAGATCAGGATAGAGGAGGAAGCAGCAAATCCCCAGAGACAAGGGGAAAAGGAAGCTGGGGGCAGGGGGTGATCCACTGAGCATCTGCAAAGAGCCAATGGAGAGTGCAGGGCCTATGCTGGGGGTCGGGGGTAGCGTCTCCCTGGCTAGGACCCCAGATGTGGGGTGACCCTCCCATCCCACCTTTCCTCCATCACACGTCCACTGAAACACACAGGGCTCTGGATGTGGGACATCAGCCACGTGGTACTCACATAGCAGGAGGATGGTGACCTGGGAGCCTGGAATCTGCCACTTCTGTGACCCACCTGCCCCTGCCCTGAGGCCCTGTGACAGGTCAGGGCTATCTCCTCACTGAGCGAATTCCTGCCCCTGGAGTCCTTTCCCTCCTCACCTCACACAAGCCGCCACGTCCCTCTGCAGCCAGGACCGAGGACCACTGGGGAGAACTCCCGTTAGCTGGCATGTTTCCGCTGGGCCTCAGCTCCGGGCTCTCTTGCTGATGACTCTGCTCTTCCCAGGAGCTCGAAGCCAGCTGGGCAGCCGGGGACTCAATCAGGGCTGCTGGGGCCGGGAGGTAGGTCCTGCAGCCTCCGCTTCGGGGTCTGGCCCAGGGGCTCCACAGAGACTCCAAGAAACCCTGGAGAGCCAGTGTGCACGTGGTCAGTCACCATTCACCCCACAAAATGCTTCCTGGGGGCACCAAGGGGGCAGCTCTCTGTGCTGGATACTGTGAAAAAGAGAAGTTCAGTAAAACCAACACCAAATGTTAGTGTATAATGTGAAAAAAATACTCATAAGACTTGGTATAAAATGAATGAGGGTTTGAATTCCAGATCTTCTACTTTCTAGCTAGAGTCTGGGGGAAGTCACTTTAGTCTGAGTTTCTTCATCTTAAAACTGAGGATGAAAACACCTGTCTCAAAAAAAAAGAAAGAAAGAAAAGAAAAGAAAAGAAAACACCTGTCTCATAGGGTTGTTAGAATTAAATGATATATGGTGCCTCCAAAGCACTCATTCCTACTTGGCACCTGGAACATTGATATTAAATATTGCTATTATTACAAGGTGCAAGGCAGGTACCTTATTTAATTTTCAAACTCATCCTGTGAACTAGGTATTCCATTAGTATTATTCCCATTTATCATCAGATAGAGATGTTCAGCGATATTAAGGAATTTGCCCCAAGATCACTCAGATTAGGGGGAAGGACAGGGACTCAAACCCAGGTATGCCTGGCTCCAAGGTACATTTTCTTAACTACTATGCCATATGGTATTCTGTATATGGCAGGTCACAAAAAACATTATTTCCATTTCCTTGCTGCCCTTAAAGTGCTCTGGCTAGGGGTGATCATGCCACATGTGCATAAACTGAGCTTCTGTATAATTCAGTGTATGTTCTGGGCAACTTAGAGAGCTCACCTTCTTCTGCCATAGATGAAAACATAAACTCATTGCCTCCCTCCCCCAACTCCCATCTGGGCACTGAAAACCAGCATGTCTGTACAGGCTCCTAAATCAGTAACCCACACTGCTTGACAAAACCGTGTCCCAGATGGTACCATCAACTGGCTTCCACAGGCTCCCCAAATAATCACCAACACCCTCAATACACCCTCAATAGAAAACCAACCACTGATCCACTCAATGCCCTTTGGGGGCCAAACCTGACCTCCTATAGGAGCCCATAACTCACAGCCCACATATAGAACTAGTGACTCCCATAAAACCTTCAATAATAGTCCATCACATACTAACTCACACAGCCCTGCATTTACCGATATCCACAGGTCTCAATCAATGACTCGCACAGGGCCACCAAAATTGACTCCCAAAAACTTATAATCCCAGGCTTGCAAGCAATCATTTGCCACCTCAGTGTTCCAATCAATAACTCTCGTGGGCTAGTCAATGACTTCAGACACTGACATCTCCAACTCTTATAAAACCTCAAGAATTTCCCAAGACTGTACCTCACTGCCCCAGTGTGAATCATAGCTATAGGCTTTAGATCTAATCCTATTGGACCCTACCTCATTGATCCTTCCCCACAGAAATCCCCCCAATCCTTGACTCCCAGAGGAACCAAATCAACCCCAAACCTGATGTGGCATTGAATTTAGAGGACAAAAAGGAAACCTACAACACTTCCAGGCAGAAACAACATGTTATTTAAAATGGAAAGGGCTCACAATGGCACTAGACTTTTTGTTTGCAACGATAGGAATCATATTAGAAGAAAATATCTACAAATTACTGAGAGAAAGGAGCTGATATCCGAGAATTTTAAAGCCATCCTAGCTTGATACTATTCTTCTGTCAGAGGAAAAGACAATTTTAGCCATAAAAGCATTTATAACATTAAATGCCACCATTCCTAGCTCAGGAGAATACTCAAGGGAATAGTCTAAGCAATTATAAATTGCATAGTAACAGAAACCTCAAAAATCAGAGGAAAGCGGTCTTGAGAAATGATTCTTGTAATATATAGTTATAGCTGAATAAAGAAAAATAACATAACTAGGCATATGGAATAAAGAAGATTATTACTAAGTGGAAAATTTAAAATACCCTGGAAAATCTACTGAGTGAAATGAGGAGAAGGCAAATTATGCACCTCTATTCCTAGATCCAGATACGATTACAACATTATTGGATCTAGTAATAGAGAAAATATAGACAATTATATTTCTAAGGAAGGTGAAGGCAACTACTAGCAGAAATTGATAAATATAATCAAAATCCCAAACTATCAGAATTCCAAGATAATAAGAACCCAGAGGGGAATGAGAAATGTGACCAAACGAGCAAAAATAGGAAAAGGGAAAGAGTGGAAATATCAACCAAGTAAAATAAATAGTAAACATAAAATAATAGAAGGCACAAAATTTAGTATAATTCAACTAAATTGAATGAGCTGAATCCTGCCCTAAAAGATAAAGACGATGGGATTGGTTCACAAAAACAATACACAGGTGCCACATATCTAAAACAAAAAGACAAAGATGTGAAATGAAGCGTTGGACAGAAACATGCCATGCTATTTATCATTCTTTCTGTTATGGTCGGCACTCGTTGTGTCTTAGTTAGGAAAACCTTGCCTACCTCAGGGTCATAAAGATGTTTAATGTTTTCTTCTAAATTTGTATTGTTCTATCTTTTATGTTTAGATTTATAGCCTTCTTGGGAAGGATTTTCGTGTGTGGTATGTGTTAGGGTCAAGATTCATTTCTTCCAGGGCGCCTGGGTGACTCAGTCAGTTAAGCATCTGCCTTTGGCTCAGGTCATGATCCTGGGGTCCTGGGATCAAGCCCCAGGCCAAGTTGAGCTCCCTGCTCAGTGGGGAGTCTACTTCTCCCTCTCCCCCTCCCCCTCCCCCTGCTTGTGCATGCTCTCTCTCTGTCAAATAAATAAATAAAATCTTTGTTTAAAAAAAGTTTCATTTCTGGGCGCCTGGGTGGCTCAGTTGGTTGAGCGACTGCCTTCGGCTCAGGTCATGATCCTGGAGTCCCTGGATCGAGTCCCGCATCGGGCTCCCTGCTCGGCAGGGAGTCTGCTTCTCCCTCTGACCCTCTTCCCTCTCATGCTCTCTGTATCTCATTCTCTCTGTCTCAAATAAATAAATAAAATCTTTAAAAAAAAAAGTTTCATTTCTTCCATATGGATATCAAGGTGATCCAGCATGGCTTATTGAAAAGACTATCCTTTCTCCACTGCTTTGCAGTGTTGCTTTGCACCCGTCTATATGGAGGTTCATTCCTGGACTCTGGGTTTTGATTGGTCTATTTGTCTATTTGTGGACCACTACTATAGTGTCTTAATTAATGTGCTTCATATCAAGTTTTGATATCTGGTAGAATAAAAGGTTATTAAATTGGACCACACTAAAATTAAAGACCTTGGCTCATCAGAAGACAAAATTAAGGGTGAAAAGGCAAGGGACGCCTGGGTGGCTCAGTTGGTGAAGTGTCTGCCTTCGGCTCAGGTCATGATCCTGGAGTCTCAGGATCGAGCCCCGCATCGGGCTCCCTGCTCAGCGGGGAGCTTGCTTCTCCCTCTGCTGCTCCCCCTGCTTGTGCTTTCCCCCTCTCTCTCCCCCTCTGATAAATAAATAAAATCTTTAAAAAAAAAAGAGTGAAAAGGCAAATCCCACAGTGGGAGAAGATAACTGTAATACTGGTATCTGACAAACAACTCATATCTCAAATATATCAAGAATTCTTAGAAATCAATCGGAGCAATAGGAAAAGAGAGAAGGGAACAGGCACTTCCCAAAGAAGATATGCCAAGTGGCAAATATGCATAGGAAAAGATGCTCAACTTCATTAGTCAGCAAGGAAATATAAATTAAACTACAATCAGATACTCCTTCCTACCCACCAGAAATGGCTAAAAATGGAAAAGATGGAAAATAACCAAGAGAGTTGGTGAGGCTATGAACAATGGAAACTCATAAATTGTTTTTGAGGAGCATACAATAGTACAGACACTTTGTAAAACTGTTTGGTGTTATCTATGAAAGCTGAACACATGCAGTAGCCTGTGACCCAACTCTTCTACTCCTAGGAATATACTCAGGAGAAATGTGAACATACATTGACTGAAAAACTAGTAAGATGATGTTCAGAGTGGCTTTATTCAAAACTGAAAATTATGCAGATGCCCATCAACTTCAGAATGGATAAACAAGTTGTCCTGTATTCATACAAGGAAGTACTATACAGTAACAAGAATGAACAAATTACTACGCACAACAGGCATGAATCTCATCTCATGAATATTACATTGGCCAATGAAGCCAGACCCAAAAGAGCAATGAATCAATACTGTATGATTATGTTTATATAAATTTCAAAAACATGTAAAACTAATCTAAGCTGTTAGAAGTCAGGCTGTTGGTACCCCTTGGGAGGAGGTTAGTGATTGGAAAGGAACACAAGGGGGTATTTCTTGGGTGCTAGTGATGTTCTATTTCTAAATCTAGGTGGTGGTTGTGCATGTTCACTCAGTCTGTTAAAAAATCATCAAGCTAAATGCATAATCTGTGCAGTTTCTTACATTATGTCATAATTAAATAAAGATTTAAAAAATATACAATATACCAGGCAAATGTAAGAAAATGAAGGCATATCTAGAAATAAATTTTTGAGTGGAAATTAAGTCCAAAGTGCTCAATAGATTAACAAAGGGGTCCATTTTTAATAATAAAATATACAATAAAAAGTACATAAACCTTTGCATAAATCTTTAGGGCCATTCAATATATACAAATAAAACCAGCACAAATGCATGAAACCACATGAAATCTTCAAAATCATAATTATGGAGACTTCCTCTTCTGGAGATGGAGTAGATATTAGTTTACCTATTCTTTCTGCTAAATAACAACTAAAAAGTGTGGACATTATATATAAAACATAGGAAGAGGGGCGCCTGGGTGGATTAGTCAGTTAAGCACCTGCCTTCGGCTCAGGTCATGATCTCAGGATCCTGGGATCGAGTCCTGCATCAGGCTCCCTGCTCAGTGGGGAGTCTGCTTCTCCCTCTGCCACTCCCCCTGCCTTGTGCTCTCTCTCTTGCTCACTCTCTCTCTCTCTCAGATAGGTAAATAAAATCTTAAAAAAAAAAACAACATAGGAAGATTCTGAAAGGTGGCGTGAGGAGGGCAGATTGGCTAGGGATCCTGAGACCCCCAAAATGACATGGCAGTGAGTTCTCTGTGTTTTCTTTTAGCCTCATATATCCTAGACTTGGTGCTGGAGAAGCCAGCAACCTAGAAAGGCCAATGGTGCAGACAAAAACTGCCCCCAATAAAAGCCTGTTCTCTCTAGTCAAAGGACCAGGCAAGAGGCAGTCTACCAAGACAGAAAACTTTCAATGATGGTTCTACTCAGGCCAAACACCACAAAAACACTGGGGTCCCACCACCATTACTAACAGCAAAGGCCAGGGGGAGAGCCTAGACTTCCACCCTTGACAAACTATAAGAAGGTACCCTCAGCCCCTCACCCTGCCCCCTGCCTCTCATCCCTTGCCCCCTGCGCAGGTGGTATCAGAGAAAGTCCATTAGGGTGCTGGAGCTTTCTTCCTTGTTGGGCAGTAACACCTGCCTCTTCCTCGCCCACCCTTTGGTGACAGTGGAGACAATGTGGGGAGTCTGGGCTTCCATCCTCACCCAGAGATAACAAAGTGTCCTTCCTCCTCTCCACTGAGTGATGTCAGAGGAGGGCTACTGGCGCTCCTACCAGGGCTCAGCAGTAACAAGGGCACTTCTGCCAACAGTGTCAATGGACATCAAATGGGAAGCAGTGACAAGGCACCTATGTCCCTCCCAGTCAGGGTGGTATCAGCAGAGGCCTAGTGAGAAGCATGAACTCCTACCCCCACTAGGCAATAAAAAGGAGCCCACCCCGGGGCACCTGGGTAGCTCAGCCGGTTAAGTATCTGACTCTTGATTTCAGCTCAGGTCATGATCTCAGGGTTGTGGGATCGAACCCCATGACAGGCTCCAAGATGGGTGTGGAGCCTGCTTAAGATTCTCTCTCTCCCTCTCCCTCAGCTCCTCCCCCCGCCATTAAAAAAAAAGGAGCGCCTCCCCCCCCCAAGAGGCCAAGTGGAGAACCTGGACTTCCATCCCTACCTAGCAGTCATGAATGAGGTGACATCTCCCTTTACCAAACGGAGCTCTGTCAAGGGAGGCCTGTTAAAACACTAGAGTTAAATAAAGTCCAGACCCTCTTAATATAATACCCAAATATCCTGAACATAATGAAAAATTAGATGTCATACCAAGAACCAGGAAAATCTCAACTCAAATGACAAAAGACACTGAGCAGATCCCAACACTGAAATAACACAGATGTTGGAATTATCTGACAAGGATTTTATTTTTTTAAATATAATTTTATTTTATTTTATTTTAAAGATTTATTTATTTATTTGAGGGGGGGAAGGGCAGAGGGAGAGGGAGAGAGAATCCCAAGCAGACTCCCCACCAAATGCGGAGCTCAATCACACGAGCCCGAAATCATGACCCCAGCCAAAATCAAGAGTCTGATGCCCAACCGACTGAGCCACCCAGGTGCCCCATCTGACAAGGATTTTAGAGCAGCCATCATAAACATGCTTCATTGGGCAATTATGAAAAATGCTTAACACAAATGAGACAACAGAAAATCTCAGCAAAGAAATATAGGCATACCTCATTTTATTGTGTTTCCCAGATAGTGAATTGAATTTACAAATTAAAGGTTCATGGCAACTCTGTCAAGTAAGTCTATCAGCGCCATTTTTCCAATAGCATCTGCTCACTTCATGTCTCTATGCCACATTTTGGTAATCCTTGTAATATTTCAAGCTTTTTCATTAATATTATATTTATTATGGTGACCTGTGGCCAGTGATCTTTGATGTTACTATTGTAATTCTTTTGGGATGTCACAAACCACATCCATATAACCAGCCACAACAATCCCTTAAACCAAAGCCTAATCCAGATCAAGGCCCTAATTCTCTTCAGTTCTCTGAAGGCTGAGAGAGGTGAGGAAGCTACAGAAGAAAAGTTTGAAGCTAGCAGAGGTTGGTTCACAAATTTTTTAAAAAAGATTTTATTTATTCATTTGAGAGGGAGACAGAGAGAGAGAGAGAGAGAGCACGAGCGGGGGAGGAGACAGAGGGAGAAGCAGACTCCCCACTGAGCAGGGAGTCCGATGCGGGCCCGATCCCAGGACCCTGGGATCATGACCTGAGCCAAAGGCAGACACTTAACCGACTGAGCCACCCAGGCGCCCTGTTGGTTCATGAATTTTAAGGAAAGAAGCCATCTTTATAACATAAAAGTGTGAAGTGAAGCTGCAAGTGCTGGTATGGAAGCTGCAGCAAATTTTCCAGAAGATTCAGCTAAGATAATTAATGAAGGTGGTTACACTAACCATCAGAATTTCAATGTAGACAAAACAGCCTTCTATTGGAAGAAAATGCCACTATGACTAGAAGGAAATAGCACAACATTTTTTAAGTGCTGAAAGAAAAGAACTGTTAGCCTAGAATCCTATACCCATAGAAAATATCCTTCAGGAATCAAAGAGCTGTCAAGACATTTTCAGATGAAGGAAACTAAGAATTTGTTACCAGAAGACCTACCATAAAAGAATGGCTATAGGAATTTCTCTAACCAGAAAGGCAATGATAAAAGAAGGAATCTTGGAACATCAGTAAGGAAGAAAGAACATGGGAAAAGCAAAACTATAGGTAAATATAATATGCTTTCCTTCTCCTCAGTTTTCTAAATTACGTTTGACAGTTGAAGTGAAAATTATAACACCATCTAATGTGGTGCTCAATGCATGTAAAGGAAATATTTAAGACAATTATATTATAAATAGGGGAGGATAAAGGGACATGAGGTAAGTAAGGTTTCCACACTTCCCTGGAAGTGGTAAAATGATGCCAGTGGACTCTGATAAGTTGTGTATATATTACATGATACATAGAATATCCGGTTTAAAAAAGCTATATAAGGAGATGCCCCTGAAAACACTAGATTATCAAACGGAATTCTTTAAAATGTCCAAATACCCCAAAGAATGGCAAGGAGAGAGAAAGAGAGAGAGAGAGAGAGGGAGGGAGAGAAAGAGCAAGAGAAACAAAAACAGAGAGAACAAACAGAAAACACAAAATATGACAGACTTAAACCTTAGCATTTAAATAATTACATAAAGTGTAAATGGTATAAATGCACCAGCTGTAGGCAGAAATTAGCAGGTTCTATTTCAAAAATCATGACCCAGCTATATACTATCTACAAGAAACGTGTTTCAAATATAATGATATATGTAGGTTGAAAGTAAACAGATGGAAAAGATATATCATGCAAACATTGATTAAAAGGAAGCAGAAATGGATTTATTAATATTGGATAGAGTAGACTTCAGAGTAAAGAAAATTACCAGGGACAGACAGGGACATTACATAATGATAAAAGGGTCAGTCCACCAAGAAGACATAGCAATTTTAAATGTGTATATGCACCATGCAATAGAATTGCAAAATATATGAAGAAAGTCTTGATAAAACTGAAAGGAGAAATAGGCAAAATCACAATTATAGTTGGAGACTTCAATACCTTTCCTTCAACAACTGAAAGAACAATCAGACAGAAAATCAACAAGGTTATAAAAGAATTCATGAACATCATTAGCCAACAGGATCTATGCAACGTTTATAGAACTTTCCATGCAACAGTAACAGAATACACATTCTTTTTAAGTGCCCACAGAAAATATGTCACATAGACCATATCCTAGACCATATAACCAATCTCAGCAAATGTAAAAGGATTAAAATCATACGTAGTATGTTCTCTGACCACAATGGAATGAAACTAGTAATCAAAACAAAGAGGTAACAGGAAAATCCCCAAACACTTAGAAACTAAGCAACATACTTCTTTTTTTTTTTTTTTAAAGATTTTATTTATTTATTTGACAGAGAGAGACACAGCGAGAGAGGGAACACAAGCAGGGGGAGAGGGAGAAGCAGGTTTCCTGCCGAGCAGGGAGCCTGATGCGGGGCTCCATCCCAGGACCCTGGGATCATGACCTGAGCTGAAGGCAGACGCTTAACGACTGAGCCACCCAGGCGCCCCTAAGCAACATACTTCTAAATAATCCATAGCTCAAAGAGGAAGTCTCAAGGGAAATTAAAAAAATACACTGAACTGAATAAAAATTAAAATACAACATATCAAAATTTGTAGGATACAGTCTCAGGCTTATAATCCTTTAACCCCCCCTTGACCATATAAGAATGGACCTTGGGCCTGGAACACTTCCTTACCAAGAGACAAAGAGCCCACACAGCCTGTGTTGGGCTATTGCCTTGTGTGGGAATATCTTTCCCTATGTTGAACTCAGTGTGTGCTATTTTGTTCTGCAGAAGTTTGTACATCAATGGCTCTTAGACATGCCCTTAGCTTTCAGTATTTCAGACTCCATGGGGGAGTGGGTGGGTCCTTCCACTGCAATATGAGGGGGTGTGAATAGTATCTCAGTTCAGTTTAATTTATATTTCTTTGCTAACTAATGGAGTGAAGGATCTTTTCCTATGCTTACTTGCCATTTGACTGCCAGGGGACCCGCTAGCTATGAGGAAAGGATACATACTACTGATGCTGATCTTGCTCTGTCTCTTCTCTATGCAAGTAAAGCATTGTTCCATTCAGTGTTTCACTGTGTTGTGTTTTCGTTGGTGACTCTGACGCCAAGATGCAGTGGGCAGAAGTGTTTGGAGTTCCTCCCCTGGGATTTGATAACCAGTGCATAATACTTTGCTCCATAAACTAAAGCAGTGCTATAAGGAAAATTTATGGCACTAAATGTTTACAAGTGAAAGAGAAGAAGCCTCAAATCAATAATCTAAACTCTTGTCTCAAGAAATTAGAAAAGAAGGGGCGCCTGGCTGGCTCAGTCAGTGGAGCATGTCACTCTTGATCTCAGGATTGTAAATTTGAGCCCCACGTTGGGTGTAGAGATTACTTAAAAATAAAATATAAAAAAAAAGAAATTAGAAAAGAAGAACAAAATAAACCCAAAGCCAGCAGGAAAAGGGAAATAATAAAAGTAGGAGCAGAAATCAATGAAATTGGGGGCGCCTGAGTGGCTCAGTTGGCTAAGCGTCTGCCTTCAGCTCAGGTCATGATCCTGGGGTCCTGGGATCGAGCCCTGCGTCGGGCTCGCTGCTCAGCGGGGAGCCTGCTTCTCCCTCTCCCTCTGCTGCTCCCCCTGCTTGTGCTCTCTCTCTCTCTCTCTAATAAATAAATAAATAAAATATTTTTAAAAAAGAAATCAATGAAATAGAAAACAGAAAAACAACAGAAAAAAACCAATGAAACAAAGGGTTGGTATTCCAAAAAGAATAATAAAATAAACAAACCTCTAGTAATATTGACAAAGAAAAAATCAAAGACACAAATAATTAATATCGGGAACGAATCACTATAGACCCTGCAGACATCAAAAGAATAATAAAGGAATACAATAATAAATTTGACAACTTAGATGAAATGGACCAATTCCTCAAAAAGTACAAATGACCAAAACTCTTCCAATATGAAATAGTTCATTTGAATAGTCTCATAACTATGAAGGAAATTCAATTTGCAATTTAAAAGACAACTCTTGAAATACAAATCTCTAGGCCAAATGGTTTCACTGGAGACTTCCACCAACTTCTCAAGAAGAATTAACACCAATCCCACACTATCTCTCCCAGAAAATGAAAAGGGAATTCTTGTTAACTCATTCCCTAAAGCCTGATACCAAAAGTAGACAAAGAGTACAAAAAATACATCACTGATGTGAGCTAATGTTTTCCCACATGTTTATACATGGTTTGCATAGCAAATTTTGCATATTTTGTCATCACCTGTATTTGAAAACAGTATGTTTCTTGATGAATTATTCTATTACCTAACCAAAAAAAAGTATAAAAGAACCTACAGACCAATATCCTTCATGAGCATAGATGCAAAAATTCTTAACAAAATATTAGCAAATATAATTCAACAATATACAAAGAGAATTACACACCATGACCAAGTGGGGCTTATTCCAGGAATGCAAGACTAGTTCAATATTTGAAAATAAATCAATGTAATCTACCATATTAACAGGCCACAGAAGAAAAAAATCGCATGATCATATCAATTGATGCAGAAAAAGGTTTTGACAAAATCCAACACCCATTCATGATTTTAAAAAAACCTCTTAGAAAACCTGGAATAAAGGTTTACTTTGTCAACTTGCTAAACATAAGATCGACACAAAAACTATAACTAACATCATACTTAATAGTGAGAGACTGAATGTTTGCCCCCTAATATCAGGAACAACACAAGGATGTCGACTATCACCACTCTTATTCACTATAGTAATGAAAATTCTAGCCAGTGCAGTGAGGCAATAAAAAAGAACAAAAGGCATAGAGATTGAAAAGGAAGAAATAAAACTGACCCTACTTGCAGATAACATGATAGTCCAGATAGAAAATCCCTAGGACCCTACACAAAAACTTCCAGAAGAAGAGGTGCCTGGGTGGCTCAGTTGGTTAAGTGTCTGCCTTCAGCTCAGGTCATGATCCCAGGGTTCTGGGATCGAGCCCCACATCGGACTCTCAGTGGGAAGCCTGCTTCTCTCTCTCCCTCTACCTCTCCCCCAGCTTGTGCTCTCTCTCTCTTGCTCACTCTCTCTCTCAAATAAATAAAATCTTTAAAAAAAAAACCTTCTAGAAGTAATAAGTGACTCCAGCAAGGTTACGGGACACAAGAACAATACACACCAAAAATCATTTTATATACTACAAATGAACATGACGAAACAAATTAAAAACACAATACTTTACATCACTCAGAAGTGAAATATTTAGGTGTAAATGTAACAAAACATGTACAAGGCTTGCATGCTGAAAACTAGAGACTGTTGATGAAAGAAGTCAAAAAGATCTAAATAAATGGAGATAGAGACTGTGTTTATGGTTGGGTAGCCTCAACATAGTAAAAATATCAATTCTAGGGGCGCCTGGGTGGCTCAGTCGTTGGGCGTCTGCCTTCGGCTCAGGTCATGATTCCAGGGTCCTGGGATCGAGCCCCGCATCGGGCTCCCTACCCAGCGGGCTCCCTACCCAGCGGGAAGCCTGCTTCTCTCTCTCCCACTCCCCCTGCTTGTGTTCCCTCTCTCGCTGTGTCTCTCTCCGTCAAATAAATAAATAAATCTTTAAAAATATATATATCAATTCTTCACAAGTTGATATACAGAACTTAATATAATTCCTATTAAAATCTCAGCAAGAGATTTTTTGTAGATACAAGCAAAATTATTCTTAAATTTATGTGGAAGGACAAAGGATCTACAATAGCTAAAAACAATTCTGACAAAGAATAAAATGGGAGAAATCAATCTACCTGTTTTCAAGGCTTTTTATTTAACTACAGGAATCAAGACAATGTGGTACTGATGAAGGGATGGACACATAGATCAATGAAACAGAAGACAGGGCCCAGAAATAGCCCCACACAAGTACAGCCAACTAATTTTTTTTTACAAAGGTGCAAAAACTATTCAATGGATGAAGGAAAGTCTTTTCAAGAAATGGTGCTGGAGTAATTGTATCATTCATAAGGAAAAAACAAAATGAATCTCAATCTAAGTGTCACACTTCATAAAAAATTAACCTAAAATGGATCTTAGATTCAAATGTAAAATGTAAAACTATAAAACCATTAGAAGACTATGTGAGAGAAAATCATCAGGACTTAGGGCTTAGTAAAAGTTCTTAGATATGACACCAGAAACATGATCAATAAAAGAAAAATACATATATTTGACTTCAACAGATTAAAAACTATAGCTCGGCAAAAGACACTGTCAGGAGGATGAAATGAAAAGCTACAGGCTGTGACAAAGTATCTGACAAAGACTCATAAGTGTAACATATAAAGAACTCTCAAAAATCAACATTGAAGAAACAAACAATCCAATTAGAAAATGGGCGGAAGACATGAAGAGACATTTCACCAAAGAGGATATATGGAGGGCAAATAAGTACATGAGAATATATTCAACATCCATAGACAAGCATATTCTAGAATTTATATGGAAAGGCACAGCTTTTAGAATAGCTAAAGCAGTCTTAACAAAGAAGAATAAAGTGGGAGTGAACAAAATAATTTAACTAAGCATTACATGCAGCTCTACGAGAAAATCCCCAGCAAACATAAACTACCAAAATTAATCCCCCTGAAAGTAGAAATCTGTTAAGACCACTAATCAGAGAGAAGAAAATAATTACAATTTACCATTTTAAGGATTTTTATTTATTTATTCGAGAGCAAGAGAGAGAGCATGAGCGAGGGTGGGGGGGTGGGGGGCAGGCAGAGGGCAAGGGGCAAGCAGACTCCCTGCTGAGCGAGGAGCCTTGATGCAGGGCTTGATCCCACGACCCTGAGATCACGACCTAAGCCGAAATCAAGAATCAGACGTTTAACTGACTGAGCCAGCTAGGGCTCCTACAGTCAACTGATTTTAGATAAGCGTGTCAATATAATTCTGTGGGGAAAGAAAAGCCTAAGACATCAAAAGCACAAGAAACAAAAGAAAAAAATAGATAAATTGGACTTTATCAAAATCACAACCTTTGTGCTACAAAGTCAACCACCAAGAAAGTGAAAAGATACCCATAAAATGGGAGAAAATAAATGCAAATCACATATCTGACAAGGGACTGGTATCCAGAACATATCAAGAATACTTACAACTCAATAATAAAAAATCAAATCACTCAATTAATAATAGGCACAGGACTTAAACTGATATCCCCCCAAAGAAGATAGGCAAACAGCCAATGAGCACATCGTCAGTGAGTTCGGGCTGCTATAACGAACTACCACAGACTGGGTGGCTTAAACAAAAAACCTTTCTTTCTCACGGTGCTGGCGGCTGAGAAGTCCAAGATCAAAGCACCAGCAGATTTGGGGTCTGGGGAGAACCTGCTTCTTGGTTCATAGATGGCCATCTTCTTGTTGCATGGCAAAAAGGGGAAAAGGACTCTCTGGGGTTTCTTTTATAAGGGTACTAATCCCATTCATGAGGGCTCCACCTTCATGACCTCATCAACTCCCAGAGACCTCACCTCCTAATACTATCACATTGGGAATTAGGATTTCAACATATGAATTTGGGGGAAACCTAAACATTCAGTCCACTGCATACATGAAAAGATATTTAATATCACTAGTCATTAGAGAAATAGAAATCAAAACCACAATGAGATACCACTTCCCACCCACTGGGATGGCTAGGCTAAAAAAAGACAGTAACAAGTGTTGGCGGGGATGTGACTAATTGGAACCTACATACATTCCTGGTGGGATGTAAAATGGCACAGCCATTTCGAAAAACTGTTTGGCAGTTCTTCAAAGTGTTAAACATAGAGGTGCCATATGATCTAGCAATTCCACTCCCAAGAGAAATGAAAATAGATGTCCACACAAAAACGTGGACACAAATGTTCATTGCAGCATTATTCATAGTAGTTAAAAGTGGAAAAAACCCAAATGTCCCTCAACTGATGAATGGAAAAACAAAATGTGGTATATCCTTACAGAAGAATATTAGTCAGTAATAAAAAAGGAATGAAGTACTGATACATGCCATAGCATGCATGGATGAATCTTGAAAACATTACGGTAAGTGAGAGAAGAGAGTCACAAAAGACCACATATTGTATGATTCCATTTATATGAAAAACCTGGAATTGTTAAATCTACAGAGACAGTAAATGGTTGCCTGCAGCAGGGGGATACAGAATGGGAATGAGGCATGGGTACCATGTTTCTTTCTGAGGTTATAGAATGTTCT
The DNA here is from genome assembly GCF_029215605.1 of Mirounga angustirostris. Lineage (NCBI taxonomy): Eukaryota > Metazoa > Chordata > Mammalia > Carnivora > Phocidae > Mirounga > Mirounga angustirostris. The sequence continues at coordinate 41,173,523 of NW_026991719.1, forward strand.
AAAATTAGATTGTGGTGGTGGTTACACAACTCCATGAATATACTAAAAACTACTGAATTGTAAGCTTTGAATCGGTAGTTTACCATAAGTTTATGGTAGATGAATTATATCAATAAATCTGTTAGAAATAAAAAAGATCATGTAGCTAGTAAGTGGTCATGTAGGATTTCAAACCCAGTCTTTTGGCAAGGGGAAGGTACTCACTAAATGTTTGTCGAATAAATGAATGAATGAACACATTTCACTTTCAAATTAGCAACAAAATAGGGATACCCTCTATCAAGTATCATTCAACATTGTTCCAAAAGTGCTAGCTAATGCAAGAGAAGACGAGGTAATCAGAATAAATATTTGGAAGGAAGAGAGAGTATCACTGTTAACTGGATGCAATATGACATTCTATCTAAGAAAACTAAGAGACTTTAAAAAGCAACTAGAATTCACAAGAGAATCTGATCATTGCATTGGATAAGAAATACAATACAAAAAAGAAAATAAAAGTTGACAGATTTTTTTTCCTTTGGAAATAGAAAAAGTATGCCTTTCACCATGGTGACAAAAACAAATGTAAAATATTTAAGAATGCAATTTTTTTTTTTTTTTATAAAAAGGTGCTGGGTCTATAGGAAGAAAACTATAAGGGCGCCTGGGTGGCTCAGTCAGTTGAGCCTCTGACTCTTGGTTTTGGCTCAGGTCATGATCTCATGGGTGGTGAGATCAAGCCCTGAGTCAGGCTCTGAGCTCAGTGGGGAGTCTGCTTGAGATTCTCTCCCTCAGCCCCTCCCCCGCTCTCATGCACGCTCTCTCAAATAAATAAATCTTTTAAAAAAGAAGAAAACTATAAAATACATAAGTTTTAATGGTTGTTTTGAAATAAAATAAGATGGTTTTAACATTCACATGGAAGAATAAATGCTAAAGAATATTAAAGAAAACAACCAAAAAAGAAAGAAAAAGAACAGTGAAGGGGCTAGCACTGTTTGTTATTAAAAGTATTTCTAAAAGTCAACATACTTTTTTGAAAGGGAGTAGATACATATATCAGAAGGAAAAATAGAGCTCAGAAATAGAGCAATACATTTGGAAATTTATGCGACAATAGTGGCATGTAGTTGAGTTAGAAAAGTGTTTTCATTTAATGATTGGTACCAGCAAATTTTCTATCCAAACGGAAAATACAAACTTCGATCTCATCTCACACCACACATCAGAGTAAATTCCAGTTGGATTGAAATTTAATTTTAAAAATTAAAACAGGGGCGCCTGGGTGGCTCAGTCATTAAGCGTCTGCCTTCGGTTCAGGTCATGATCCCAGGGTCCTGGGATCGAGCCCCGCATCGGGCTCCCTGCTCCACAGGAAGCCTGCTTCTCCCTCTCCCACTACTCCCCCTGCTTGTGTTCCCTCTCCCACTGTGTCTCTCTCTGTCAAATAAATGAATAAAATCTTTAAAAATAAATAAATAAAAATTAAAACAATAAAAATGTTAAACTTAAGGCATATATTTGTTTAAGCATGAAGTGGGGAGAACTCACTAAGCAAGACAAGACTCAGAACCAAAGACATATCTCTAATCAGATGAGATCGGGTGCGCTCAGGGTGGGATGGCCGTAGACCAGATATCTCTAATCAGATAATTACTTTTTCTAATTATATGTGAAAACATCTTTCAAAAATCAAGATATAAAAGATAAAAGGGGAAAAAATCACAATAAATGACAGAAGGTTAATATTCACAAATTAGAAAGACAAACCACCCAAAGGAAAAAAAGAGCAAAGGATATGAAAACTTTAAAAAACATATGCAAAGATACTCAACCACTAGTTGCCGGAAAAATGCATATCAGAGTAAAACAAGATACTAGATACCATTTACTTTACCAAAGTAAAAACAGATACCATTCTGTTTGGCCCCCGGAATGGGGAAAATTAAAAAAAAAGCAGCAATATTCAGTGTGGGACAGGATGTTAGAGTGAGCCCTTTTATTTTTATTTTTTATTTTTTCTATTTTTAAATATTTTATTTATTCGACAGAGCACGAGAACGAGCTGGGTGGGGGTGTGGGGGGAAGAGACAGAGGGAGAGGGAGAAGCAGATTCCCCCCCGCAGTGTGGAGCCCGAGTGGGGGATGTGACCCCATGATCAAGACCCCAGCCCAAGTCCGATGTTAAACCAACTGAGCCACCCAGGCACCAGGTGGGAGTACCAATTTTACAAAAGTTTTGGAAAATAATTTAACCAAAATTCAATATATTCCATCCACTTTAAGGAACATCCATTTCTGCACCTAATAATCACTAGGATGACAGTCTCTGAGTGTAGTTTAGAAATCAATAACAAAAATTTCAACGTTTGGGGCGCCTGGGTGGCTGTTGGTTAAGTGTCTGCCTTCGGCTCAGGTCTTGATCCCAGGGTACTGGGATCGAGCCCGGCATCGGGCTCCGGCTCAGCGGGGAAGCCTGCTTCTCCCTCTCCCTCTGCCTGCCCCTCCCTCTGCTTGTGCTCTCTCCCTCTCTCTCTCAAATAAATGAATGAAATCTTAAAAATTTTTTTTCAACTTTTTAAAAAAGATTTTTTATTTATTCATTTGACAGAGAGAGAGATGGCAAGAGAGGGAACACAAGCAGGGGGAGTGGGAAAGGGAGAAGCAGGCTTCCCGCTGAGCAGGGAGCCCAACGTGGGGCTCGATCCCAGGACCCTGGGATCATGACCTGAGCCGAAGGCAGACACTTAACGACTGAGCCACCCAGGCGCCCCTTCAACTTTTTGGAAAATTAGAATCTCATATCTAAACAACTATGGGGTGAGAGAGAAAACCACAACAGAAATTAGAAAACATGTGAAGTAAACTATAGTGAAAATGTTACATATCAAAATCTGTTACATGGAGCTAAAGTGTTCTTAGAGGAAAATTCATGAACTTAATGCTTATATTATAAAAGAAAAGTGATTGAATATTAATGAGATAAGCGTTCAACTTAGGAATTTAAAAATAAGAATAAAAGAAAAAACCCAAAGAAGAGAAATAATGAAATCAAGGGGAGAAATTAATGACGCAGAAAACAAAAATACAGGAGGCCCAACAAAGTCAAGGTAGGGTTTTGAAACAATCCCATCTCGGTTTAAGACCACCCATCACTGACTCCGTGAGGCAGTGTATGATTCCACTGGCCCCTCCATCAACCAGTCCCAAATAAATGCATGACTGACACCGTAGAAACCTTGACCATCCACTCAATAAACCCCATCATGCACCTCACAGACCATGCAACAGTCACCCCACGGTCCGAAGTGAGCTACAATGAATCATTCATTCATTGATTCTTCAGTACCCCATAAACTCTCCACCATTCACTCCACAGACCACCCGTTACTCCCCAAACACCCTCACCACCGACCCACTGAACTCCAATCATTCATCTTACAGCCCCCTATCACTAACCTCACCAACCCCCTACGATTCACCCGACAGACCTCCATCACTTATCCCACAGCTCCAATCACTTACTCGGCAGACCCCATCAGTGACCTCTGAGAATCCTCACCCGTCTCCCCCACAGACTCCTCATCGCTCACCCGAAAGACCCCCCAGCACCCTCATCACTCATCCCACGGACTACCCATTTTATTTTCCCCACTGACCCATCCCTCACCCCAAACTCCTGTCACTCACTCCACGCCCCTCCTACTTAGTGACCTCAGAGAAGCCTCATCACTCACCCTACAGAGTAGCATCACTGAGTGCGAAATCCACCACACCCCCATCATCATGTCAGTGCTTTGCTGGCCCAACTGTGCCCGCCTCTGTTAAAGCCAGTCCCGGAACCCTAAGTGTGGAAACTACCTCTGAGGGACTCTTCCGTGTCTGGACTTCAGCGCGCACATGCTCAGTGTCGGCTCGGGAGCGGCCGGCCGCCCGCCACCCCACAGGGTGCCCTCGCGCTGTGTTAGCGCGTGTGCGTGGAGGTGGAGAGGCGGGCTTTCAAATGTTCTTTAGTGACTCGGTCAGGCAACTAACATGGCTGTCCCCTCGGGAGTGTCTCTACGGGAGTCGCCATCTTGGAAGGGTGGTCATTGCGGCCGCGGAGCCGCCAGTCCCCGGCCCCATCCGGCCCTGCGGGACCGCCCGGGAGCCGACCCGGCGGGAGCGCGGGCTGTGCCGCCGGCACTTCTCCCGCCCGCGCCGCCTTGTGCACAGCGGCCGCCCAGGCGCAGGCCGGCCGCTCGCCTTTCCCCGCGCTCAGGGGCCCCGCCCTCGGGCCGCATCCCCCGGGGCGCCGCGGCGTCTTCACGCGCCGCCAGGCCCCCCGCCCCCGCCGCCCCGTCCCCGCTGGGAAGACTCCTCCGAGCAGCAGGCCCCCCAACGGGCCCGCCCCCGCCCCCGCCCCGGCCTCCGCCCCGGCTCCCCTTCGAGAGCGAGCGCAACGGCCCCTGACGGGCGCGGGTGGCGCGCGGCGGCGGGGCCCGGGGCGCCGCGACGTGCCCACCTGCCGGCGCCTCGGTCCCCGCGTCGGCTGAGGGCATCGCCGGGCTCCTCCGGGCTCCTCGACTGTCACCGACCCTGGGTGGTTGCCACGGGGGGACGGGGGGGGGAGTAGTGCGTGTCAGATTTAGGCCAGGAAGCGGAAGTCGCCCGCAGCGAGAGTTTAACCACTCTGGGCGTGGGGAGCTGAGGTGATTTCGCGCCAGGGACCAAGTATCATGTGGAGCGACTCACTGGGGGGCCCGTGATATCGGTGGCGGGGCAGTTCGTCCACTTTTTTAAAAATCGAGTGCTCACCCTTCCTGGTTGCCTTCTAAAAGCATTAAGGCTAAAGTTCTAAAGATCCAAGTTTTGCTTTACTTCCATTAGTGTTTGGTTTCAAGCGCTACTTTGTAACTTTTCCCCCCTTTTAACCCGCGAATTATTTAGAAGTCCATTGTCCAACTTGCAGAACTTCTCCGAGACTCGCAGGGCGAGGGAATGTGTACTTTTTTCAGGCTGCTGCGACAGGGACAACAGCCCAGCCCGGCGTTCCCTGGAGCTTGGGGAGTTTTATAGGGCGGAGGAGTTTTGTAGGGGAAGGAAACAAAAGCGGCTGAGCGCCGGCTGCACGTTTGGTGGGCTTTGGGCCACAGGTATTGAAAGGAGCTGTTTTCGATTGGACTCATCTCAGTCTGTCACATAATCCTCTCGGAATTAACGACACCAAGAAGGAATTTAGAGCGAGTGCAGAAAATTCCTGACACCCTGTTCCTTTCCCCCAATAAACACAAAGTTAGTCTGATGTTAGTGTTTTCTCACCTAATTGCATTGTGGTCTGGGACTATTGTCTGAATGATGCTGAGTCTTTGAAATCTGTTGAAACTTGCCTTGAGGCTCAAGCACGGGCCCAGTTTTCAAAAACTGTTTCATCTCCTGATTTTTAAAAAGACTGTATTTTCCAGTTGTTGGGTTGAGTATATGGGTTTGTTGGCTCCAGCTTGTTAGGTGGGCCTTTAAAAAAATGTACTTCCTTCCTGATGATTTTCTTCCGCTTGCCCCATGAGTTCCTGAGAGAGGTGAGAGATTCTCCCATTGTATTGTTAGGTCAGGTTTTCATTGTGCTAGTCAATTTTTGCTTCCTGTATTTTGAAGTTTATTATTAGGTTCAGGTAAGGGTATTTTGTTGTCGAATAGATACAGCCAAATCTCTTCCCCAGAAGATTGTAACATGCCTACCCCCACCAGCAAAATAGGAGTTCGTTGAGGCAAATCTTTTCAGCACTGGATGTTGATGTTGTCTTTCATGTTTGCCAGTGTGAGGGCCAGTAGTAAATACTTGCTTTAATTTGCATTTTCCTGACTGCTTCCGCAACACAGCATCTTTTTCTGTTTGTTGACCACTTGGATTTTCTCTTCTGCTGATTTTCATATCCTTTGTCCAATTTACTTTGGAGTAATTTGTCTTTTTCTTATCGATTTGTAGAAGCCCTTTGTGCATTAGGGATACCAACCCTTTGTGAGTTGCATTGCAGTATTTCCCCCCTAACTCTTTTTCTCCTTTGCTTTTTATAGGTGTCCTTCAGTATGTGTTTAGAAAGATGTAGTCTCTCATCAGAAATGTCTAAACTTTCTTTCCTGGCTTCTGTATTTCCTGTCTTGCTTGGTCCTCCTCCCCCATTCCACGTCTGCCCAAAAAGAGTCTTAACATTTATTTCATTTTTATTGCTTCAATTTTTTTCTACTTAAACCTTTAATCTAGTTAGAATTTACTGTGGCAGAGGGTATGAGGTCAAGGTCAAGTTTTGTTCTTGTGTCAAATAGGGAGAAAGCTTCCATTTCAGAAATCTGCCATTATCTCATAACCAAACAGAAAAAGGCTTCTCTTTTATAGATAGGGTAAGGAGGAGGCAAGCCAAGATAAGCAGAATCTGTGGGAGGGGAGCTACATTAGCAGGAGAATGGCCGGTAGCACCTGACCTGATGGGAAAGTGCCCACTGTGGTCAGTCGATTCCCTCCCAGGGGAGGCTGTGAAGAGCGGGCACATTCCACAATTTTTTGTGCTTTCTCGGGCTTGGGGACAAGCCAAGTTCAGGAGGCTGTGGGAAAGAGGGACGCTCGACTGACATTTGGCTAACAAGCATTCTGTTCTGATTAAATCAATGCTTATGAGGCAAGGACTGGGAATTTGGAAGTTCTGTGTCTGTCCTTGTCATAGGTAAACAACAGGAGCATCCGTGAGTCCTGTCTAAGTCATGTAGGGAAGGGGAGTTCTTGGCAGTAAGCGGTTTTCCAGAACATGAAAGAATAAGGGGGTTTCTCAACCTTCACTGTTTACCAGGATCACAGGGCTCAGGTAAAATTCAACAATGTCAGCTGGCTGTTTATGGAACACACTGCCCTGTAGCCACTGAATTAAATATCACTTTTGTCATACAAGGCCACACATAACTTTTTGCTTGACCTGAACTCTTGATTGTGTCTCTGTAATCTGAATTCAAAGGAGTTCTCTTCTTGCGAATTTATTTTTCTTAGAACTCCCTGAAGTTTAAAATGAAGTTTCAAAATGAATGCCAGCCCCCTCCCCCAAACCCCAACAAAACAAAACTATTGGGATTCTAATTGGAACTGTATTACCCTAATATAATAGTTTGGGAAGATTCAATGCTTTTTGTTACAATAAGCCTTTGTATCTAGGATTTCATGAGTCTCTATTTTTTTTTTTCATGAGTCTCTATTTGATTATGTCTCATATACTGCAATGACATTTTGTCATCTCCTAGAAGTCCATCATCTTTTTTGGTTAAATTTGTTCTCAGATATTCACAACATTTTTGTTGTCATTGTTAAGTAAGGCTTGTTTGCTAATCCTATCTGCTTACTGTTAGTATAGGAAGAAAATAACCTATTTTTATAATTTTATCTTGTATCCAGCCCCTTATCATGACCTACCAATTCTGGAAGCTTCTTAGTATAGTCTCTCAAGTTTTCTAATCGTACAGCCTATCAGATATAGATAATATTTTCTCATTTATCCAATATTTGGTGCAATTCTTTTTATTGTGTTAGCTGTTCAGTACAGTAGCCACTAAGCTCATGTGGCTATTTAAATTTAAATTTATTCAGAAACAGACTCTTTTTAAAATTTAATTTATTTTTTTAAAGATTTTATTTATTTATTTGACACAGAGAGAGAGACAGCGAGAGAGGGAACACAAGCAGGGGGAGTGGGAGAGGGAGAAGCAGACTCCCTGCCAAGTGGGGAGCCGGACACGGGGCTCGATCCCAGGACCTGGGATCATGACCTGAGCCGAAGGCAGACGCTTCACGACTGAGCCACCCAGGCGCCCCGACCCTTTTTTTTTTTTTTTAAAGATTTTATTATTTATTTGACAGAGAGAGAGAGAGAGAGCACAAGCAGGGGGAGCGGCAGGCAGAGGGAGACGCAGGCTCCCCGCTGAGCAAGGAGCCCAATGCAGGACTTGATCCCAGGACCCTGAGCCACCAGGTGCCCCAAGAAACAGACTCTTAATTACAGAGAACAAACGATGGTTATCAGAGGGGAGGGGGGTGAGGGGATGGGTGAAATAGGGGATGGGGATTAAGGAGGGCACTTGTGATGAGCACTGCGTGATGTATGGAATTGTTGAATCACCATATTGTACACCTGAAACTAATACAACACTGTATGTTAACTCACTGAAACTGAAAAAAAACTTAAAAAGCCTAAACAAATAAATTTAAATTTATTTAAGCCAAATAAATTAAAATTTGGTTCTTAGTTACCTAGCCACATTTAAAATGTTCAATAGCTGCATATAGCTAGTGGTTACTCTACTAGATAGCATTAAATATGAAACATTTCTGGAAATGTGTATTGGACAGTGCTGAAATACTGTCTCCAAAATAATGTTGAGTAATACATGTGATAGAGGGCATCCCTATCTTGTTACCAATTTTAATGGAAATGATTTAAACATTTTACCATTTAGTATACAGTTTTCTGGCAATTTTTGGAAAATGGTTTTGTCAATTTTAAGTAGTTCCCTTCTTTTGTTATTTTGAGTTTTTATTATTAATATAATGGCTACTGAATTGTATCATATACTTTTGAAATATCAATAGCATTATGTAGCTTTTCTAAAGTATTGGTGTAATGAATTCTGTTGATTGACTTATAAATATTAAACCACACTGGCATTTCTAGAATCATCTTAATGGTTATGGTGTATTTTTTTTCTTTTTCTTTTTTTAGAGAGAGAGAAAGAGCACATGCTGAGGGGGGTGGGGGGACAGAGGGAGAGGGAGAGAGAGCCCCAGGGGTGGGGTTCCATCTCACAACCCTGAGATGACCTGAGCTGAAATCAACAGTTGAATGCTTAACCGACTGATCCACCCAGGCACCCCTTTTTTCTTGAGACACATCTGGATTTGATATGTGGATTCTTTATTTAGAAATTTTCATCCACATTTATGAAAGATTGTCTCTAAGTTATCTTCTTTTTTGAGCAATATATTTCAGTTTGGGCATTAAGGTTATTCTTTCACAAAATAAATTGGAAAATTTCCATCTTTCTCTATGGGCTGGTAAAGTTTATGAAACATAGACCCCTTTCATCACCATTTATTTAGGAAAGTGCTTCTTAATTTCCAACTAGTTAAGGTGTTTTGGTAACATTTTGATTTATTTCTGTTTTTACTGGATCTTATCAGAGGAAGTGATCTGTCAAAGCCTTACTTTTTAAAATGTATCAATCATTTCTCTGAGGCCAGGTTAGACAACTGAATGTTTTTTAATGTTGCAAGGACATAGGAGTAAAGATTATATATTTTCCTTGTAAGATATAAAGTTCTTAGCCTACCTGGCTGGCAGAGTCGGTTGATGGTCTGACCCTTGGTTTCAGCTCAGGTCATGATCTCAGGGTCTTGGGAAACAAGCCTGTGTCAGACTCCACTCTCAGCACGGAGTCTGCTTGAGATTCTCTCTCCCTCTCTCTCCTGCTTGCACGTGCTCTCTCTCAAATAAATAAATAAATAAATAATATGTATTTTTAAAAAGATATAAAGTTCTCTTTATGTCTATTAAATACGGCTGATTGATTATAATTTTCATATCTTTTTTGCCTTTGTTTTTGTTAACTTGATTCATCATATTCTGGAAGAAGTATAATCTCTCACTAAATTATGATTTTAAGGTTTTGTTTCATCTCTATTATTTTTGTGGGTGTTATTTGTGTTTTTGTAAAGGTTTATACATATTATATCTTCACCAAATGTAGAATTTATTATCATATAACGTCTCTTTTTATCTGTTGAATGCTTTTAGCCATGGAATTTAACTTGATAATTATATCATCAGACCTGCTTTTCTTCTGCTTGCATTTACCTGACATGTATCCTTTGCTATTGTTTAATTTTGCCTCTTTTAGTAAACAACACAGAACTCTTATTTTGTTTTGTTGTTTTTAAAAGATTTTTATCCATTTACCTGTCAGAGAGAGAGAGAGCGCCCAGGCAGGGGGAGCGACGGGCAGAGGGAGAAAGCAGGCTCCCCACTGAGCAGGGAGCCCAATGTAGGGCTCGATCTCAGAACCCTGGGATCATGACCTGAGCCAAAGGCAGATGCTGAACCGACTGAGCTACCCAGGTGCCCCAAACAAAGATATTCTTTTTTTTTTTTAAGATTTTATTTATTTATTCATGAGAGACAGAGAGAGAGAGAGGCAGAGGGAGAAGCAGGCTCCCAAGGAGCAGGGAGCCCGATGCGGGGCTCAATCCCAGGACCCTGAGATCATGACCTGAGCCAAAGGCAGACGCTTAACCATCTGAGCCACCCAGGCGCCCCCAAACAAAGATATTCTTAACAGGCAGGATAGTTCAAGGTCTTAGAAGTTGTCTCCTAGGAGCTGAGCAAGGGCCAAAGCTTTCTTAGGAATGTGCGAGGTTTGGATACTCCAGACTTGCTGAATTAATCCTTTACTATACTGATCCACCGGGGGCTCTCTTCTAGGACAGGGATCTATATGGTGGAGAAACTGCTGGGGTGAAATAAAAATTGAGCAGGTTAGGACAATAGAAAGTGAGTGCATTCATTCTCTATGGCTGCTGTAACAAATTATCTCAAACTTGGTGGCTTAAAACAACGAATTTATTCCCTCACAGTTCTGGAGGCAAGAACTCTGAATCTGCATCACTAGGCTAAAATCAAGGTGTCAGCAGAGCTCGGCTCCCTCCCAAGGCTTCGGGCATTTGGCTTGTGGCTGCATTACTTCAATCTCTGCCTCTGTGGTCACATTGTCTTCTCTTCTTCTGTTCATGTCGTCTCTCTCTGCCTCTCTCTTATAAGAGCACTTGTGATGGCATTTAAGGCCCATCTGGATAATCTAAGGTACTCGCCCTATCTCAAGACCCATAACTTAACAGGTCTTAACTTAACGCCTTATCTTAAGACCCTCACGTCTGCAAAGTCTTTTTTTTTTTTTTGGCCAAACAATCTAGCATTCATAGTTCCAGGAGTTAACACATGGATATCTTTGGGGAGTTGTTATACAACCTACCGCAGTGCACCCTCTGGTCCCCAAATATCGATGTCCATCCCGCATACAAAATACATTTACGCTATCCCAACACCCTCAAAAGCGCCAACACATTACAACATCAACTCAAGTCCAAAATTTTATCTAAATATCATCAGCTCAGAAGTGTTAAATCTCATCATCTGAATCAGGTATGAGTGAGACTCTCAGTATGTCATCCTGGGGCAAAATTCCTCTCACTCTGTGGACTTGTGAAACAAGAAAACAAGTTAAAACCAGCTCCCAAAATACAATGGTGGGACAGGCATAAGATAACCGTTACTGACATTCCCATTTCCAAAGAGAGAAAAATAGAAGAAAAATAGAAAGCCTTTGTCACAGCCATTTTGCCATCCAGGAGGGCACATGTCATTAGACTTTAAGGCCTGAGAATAACCCTTCATAGCTTGAGGACCTACCCTATTGGCACAAAACTCCACTCATTCATGCTTTTTCTTGAAGAGTAACGCGTGTTCAAAGCTGAGTCGTGGGGCGCCTGGGTGGCTCAGTCGGTTAAGCGTCTGCCTTCGGCTCAGGTCATGATCCCAGGGTCCTGGGATCGAGCCCCACATGGGGCTCCTGGCTCAGCGAGGAGCCTGCTTCTCCCTCTCCCTCTGCCTCTCTCCCTGCTCATGCTTTTTTTCTCTCTCTCTCTGTATCTCTGTGTCTCAAATGAATAAATAAAATCTTTAAGAAAAAAAAAAAAAAAAAAAAAGCTGAGTCGTTTTAGAACCCTGTTTCTTGTTTCAGGAGTCTGACAGCCTTTATTCATTTCATCCTGTCTTTGTCCCTTTCAGTCCACACTAGCAGTATTTCTGATGATATAACATTCTCAACAACCTTGCAGCTCTCCTCTCTATGCCACAGGGATTCACACCATCGGAGAGGCGGAGCCTCCACAGGTGTTTCCTCATTAGTCCCATCTCTACTCCTGGCTTCTGCTGTGAAGGTTGAGGGGATCCCTGAGTCACATGCTTAATCTCTTCGGTACCAGCAAAAGGTTGTCTGGCCACAACACTTGGTGCCATCTCCAGAACATGCTTTCCTGACAGTGAATCTCCTAATTTTAGCACCTTCTGCAATCTGGATAGGCTGAGAATTTCCCAAATCATCAAGCGCTGGTTCCTATTTGCTTCGCAGTTCTTCCTTCAGTTTTCCTCTTTCCTCTCCCTTTTTACTATAAACAGCAAGGAGAAACCAGGCTGCACCTTCAACACTTTGCTTAAAAATTTCCTCAGCTAATAAAACTCAACACCCAAAAGACAAATAATCCACTTAAAAATGGGCAGAAGACATGAATAAATATTTTTCCAAAGAAAATATACAGATGGCTATTAGACACATGAAAAGATGCTTGACATCACTCAGCATTAGGGAAATACAAATCAAAACTACAATGATATATCACCTCACACCTGTCAAATGTCCAAATGTCCATTGGTGAATGAATGAAGAAGATATATATATATATATATATATATAATCATGGAATATTACTCAGCCATAAAAAGAATGAAATATGCCATTTGCAGTGATGTGGCTGGAGCTAGAGACTATCATGCTAAGCAAAATAAGTCAGAGAAAGACAAATACCATATGATTTCATGCACATGTGGAATTTAAGAAACAAAAAAATGAACATGGGGGAAAAAAGGCAAACCAAGAAACAGACTCTTAACTATAGAGGACAAGCTGATGGTTACCAGAGGGGAGGTGGGTGAAGGGATGGGTGAAATAGGTGATGGGGATTAAGGATTAAGTGTTGGGATGAGCACAACACTGTTGTATGTAAGTGATGAATCACTGAATTCTACACCTGAAACTAATATTTCACTGTATGTTAACTAGCTGGAGTTTAAATAAAAACTTGGAAAAAAAATCTCAGCTAAATATCCAAGCTCATTGCTTATAGGCTCTGCTTTCCATATAACTGTAGGACACAATTAAACTACGTTCCCTGTTACGATATAATGAGGATCACTTTTCCTCCAGTTTCCAACAACATGTTCCACATTTCCTTCTGAACCTTCATGAGCAGCACTTTAATGCTCATATTTATGCCAACATTTTGTTGAATCTCTATCTTTCTATCTCTATCATCTATCTATCATCTATCTGATCTATCATCTATCTTCTCTAAGACAATATAGACTTTTCTACCATGTTCCTCACTTCTTCTGAGCCCTCACCAGCAGCATCTTCAGCATCTGTATTTCTATTTCTAGGCAATCTAGGCTTTTTTTCTGTCCTGTTCCTTAACATTCTTCCAGCCTCCACCTATTACCCAGTTACCCTAATCTGAAGTCGCTTTCGCATTTTTAGATATTTCTTACAGTAACACCATTCTTCCAGTACCAAACGCTGTTTCCTATGGCAGCTGGGACAAATTACCACAAACTGTGTGGCTTTAAACAACAGATACTTATTCTCTCACAGTTCTGGAGGCCAGAAGTCCCAAATCGGTATTTCTGGGCCAAGATCAAGGTGCTGGCAGGATCATGCTCCCTCTGGGAGCTCTAAGGGAGAATTCATTCCTTGCTTTTTCCAGCTTCTGGTGGCTGCTGGCATTCCTTGGCTTGTAGCCCCATCACTCCATTATCTGCCTACATAGTCACATTTCTTTCTCCTCTTCTATTTGTGTGATCTCCCTATGCCTCCCTCGTGCAAAGACGCTTCCCATTGCAGTTAGGGGCCACCTGGATAATTCAGGATAATCTCTTCACCTCGAATCCTTAATCACATCTGCAAAGTCCTTTTATGGTAACATTCACAGGTTTCAGGGATTAGGACATGGGTTTCTTTTAAGAAGACACAATTCAACCTACCTCAGTAAGGAAAGAGAATGTCCAGATAAAAGTAGGTGAAGAGAGAGAAGTCTCAGAAACAAGTTGCCATAATTTTTAGCACTATGCAAAAACAACAGAAGAGGGAGCTCTGACATTTAAGAAGCTACCCTGAACCCCACCTCCCTCCAAAAGTTAAAGAAAACTAATTTTGTATAAAGAAGAGCAACAAAAATGTAGAAGGAAAATCCCATACAATGTCGCTATAAGAATAAAAGAATAAGGGGTAGAATACCATCCTTAGAGACAATGAAGGCATGCTAGAAACACATGCTTACAGGACAGATCAAAGCTATAGCCAACTACTTTGAACAAGCCAAAAGACATTAAGAAAATAATGTAAGGGAGCACCTGGCTGGCTCAGTCAGTGGATCATGTGACTCTTCATCTCAGGGCTGTGGGTTCGAGCCCCGTGTTGGGTGTAGAAAATAAAATCTTTAAAAAAAAGAGAGAAAATAATGTAAGACAATGAAAGAGAACATAAAATAAGTACTGGAAAAATTCAGAAATGACTTGATAGTTCTCAGGAAATATTTGGAAATAAAAGAAAAAAAATCATTTCAGAATAGAAGATTAAAGTACAAGGAACACAAACCAAATAAACACAACACATGATGGCTTAAAAGAACTAAAAAGAAGGTGACAAGGAGGAACTTTTTTATTTATTTATTTAAAAAAATTTTTTTTTAAGATTTTATTTATTTATTTGAGACAGAGAGAATGAGAGAGAAAGAGCACATGAGAGGGGGGAGGGTCAGAGGGAGAAGCAGGCTCCCCGCTGAGCAGGGAGCCCAATGCGGGACTCGATCCCGGGACTCCAGGATCACGACCTGAGCCGAAGGCAGTCGCTTAACGAACTGAGCCACCCAGGCGCCCAAGGAGGAACTTTAAAAAAAAAAAAAAAGAAAGAAGAAGATTGGAGAACCAATGACAAATATCAAAGTTAGAAAGAGAAGATCCAATTTATACACCATCAGAGTCCCTGAAAAAGAAAACCAGATCAAGGGAACAAAACAAATACTAAAAACTATAATTCCATAAAGCTTCCTGGAGTAATAATAAAAATAAAAATAAAAATAAAAATAAAACAACCCTACATACTGAGAGGGCATACCAGACTTTCTTCTGCTTCTGACCAAGATGGAGTAACAGGGACCAGATTTACCCTCCCACCTGAAACAACTAAAATGATAAAATATGTGAAACAACGGTCCTCAAGATGATGGACATCAGCCAACAAAGAATAGTGAGCCCGGCAAATGCCTCAACCTGGAGAGTTTCCCTGTCATAGCACTGAGAGGGGAATCCAGGCAGAGCCCGGTGCTCTCCGTGAGCTAAGGACATGGACCTGAGAGTCCAAGGAGACCAAGGCAACTGGAGGTCAAGGGCAGGGTACTAGAAAGGAGAGAGCTGCAGAGAGTTGAAAAGAGCTCTATAGGGTCCCACTCGAGTCTTCGGCTAAGTACTCCTCAGCTCTTGCTTGTGAGGAAACTACCCAAGGCTGGGTAAAGAACGACCAGAAAGGATTAGAGAGAATCACAGAGGGCTGGCAAGAATTCCTGATCTCACCGGCTAGAGAGGAAAACATCATAATTTACAGAGGAGTGAGTAGAGGACTTGCGAGGCTATCAGTTGGGACAAAAATAGCCCTAGACAAAATGCTGTTCTGTCCCTGCTCAATAAAGCTTAAAAGCAAGACCCAGAAGAATCAAACTCTTCCCAGATACATTTTTTAAAAGATTTTATTTATTTATTTGACGAGAGAGAGAGAGAGAGAGAGGCAGCGAGAGAGGGAACACAAGCAGGGGGAGTGGGAGAGGGAGAAGCAGGCTTCCCGCGGAGCAGGGAGCCCGATGCGGGGCTTGATCCCAGGAGCCTGGGATCATGACCTGAGCCAAAGGCAGATGCTTAACGGCTGAGCCACCCAGGCGTCCCTGTTCCCAGATACATTAACTGTGTCCCAGAATAAAGCTTAACAATATTCATAGGAATACAAAAATATCCAGCCCTAAGCAAGGTAAAATTCACAATGGCTGCCACCCAGTAAAAAATAACCAGGCATGCAGTGAACCAGGAACACATGATACATAATTTGGAGAAAAATAAATCAATTTGAATCAACCCAGAAATCATAAAGATTTTGAATCAATAGTGAAGTACATTAAAACAGTCATTATAGGGGCACATGGGTGGCTCAGTCGTTAAGCACCTGCCTTTGGCTCAGGTCATGGTCCCAGGGTCCTGGGATTGAGCCCCACATCAGGCTCCCTGCTCTGCGGGAAGCCTGCTTCTCCCTCTCCCACTCCCCCTGCTTGTGTTCCCTCTCTTGCTGTCTCTCTCTCTCTGTCAAATAAATAAATAAAATCTTTAAAATAAACAGTCATTATAACTCTATTCCAAATGTTCAAAAGCCTAGATTAAGCATATTAAGTAGAGACATGGAAGATTTTAAAAGCCCAAATAGAACTTCTAGAGGTGAAAATATGAAGTTTGAAATGAAAAATGCACGGACGACATTAACAGCCGATTAGACATGGCAGAAGAAAAGATTAGTGAATTTGAAGGCATAGGAATAGAAACTGTCCAACCTGAAATTTAGAAGGAAAAAGGATGGAAAAAATGAGCAGTGTATCAGCCATGGGATAAATTCAAACTGTCTAACGTGCATGTGGCTTGTGTCTCTGGCAGGTGGGAAGTACAGAAAAAAAAATATTTGAAAGAGCACACCACATACTTGAGAATATCCCCCCAGAGTGACCTCCACCCAGTCATACTCTCATAAATGATTGGACTTTAAAATAAAGAAAAAAGAAAAAAATCTTTGAGCCTCTAGGGAAAAAAAGAGCAAGTGATGGATAAGGGTAAGAAAACTAGATCATCATCAGACTGCAATGGCAGCCTTTTATGTTAGGATAAAGTGGAGTAACATTTAAAATAACAAGAAAAGAAAATGTGAGCCAAGAACTTTATACCAAGAAAAGCTGTCTTTCAACAAAATGTTATCAACATGCAAAAACTCAAGAAATATTGTCCTCATAAGTCCTTTCTAAGGAATCTATTAAAGAACAAGCTTCAGAAAACCACAATGGCTCAGGAGTCTTTGACCTAAGGATTGGTAGTAAGCACTGAACTAAGAATTAAGACTCAATAACAGTTCAAAGGGAGAGTTTAGTATGTCCTGGCTCAGGTAATGTAGATATAATGCAACCAGGAAAGAAATTGGGAGAGAATGGGGATGCATATGCTCATGTTTTTAAGCTCTTTGTGATAATCAAGTCAGTAGTGGTAGAATTAGTATTGTTTTCCTGAGACTGAATAGCGTGGGTGCCCAGAAAGGGGTTAACCTAGCAAGCCTGAGACTGCTATCCTTCAAAAGTTCTGCTCACAAGGTTTGCCCTTTGCTGGAGTCTCAGAACTTGGATTTCGGGAGGGTTCCCACCGTTCCCTGACTCATAAGGGTGGCTCATTATGCCTAGATTGTGCCAAGGGTGTGGTTTATGCCAAACATCTGCTTTTGTGTTGGGGATCTGGAATATTGGTATGTGTTCTGCAGAGGGTGCCTAGTGACTAAGTCCCAGTAAAATCCTTGGACACTGAGTCTCTCTCTAATGGGCTTCTCCTGGTGGAAACATGTGTTGCTGCACTTTTGTTGCCGGGGGAACCGCAGGCTGTATGTGACCCCTCGTGGGAGGGAGACAGTAAGGAAGTCTGTGTGTGGCATCCTCCTGTGTTGTTTTCCCTTGCGGATTTTACCACATATTTATGGGCTGTTATAAACCTTAGTGTGGATATCACTATATCCCAAGTCCCATGGGTCCTCGTAGCAAATCATTGGATGTGCTGGCAGTGGTGGGACTGAGTTGAACAACCTGACTCACTGAAATATTGCTCCAGCGTTGCTTAGGAAAAAGAAAAAGGGATGGGGATATGATAAGATCCCGGTGTCTGGGTGACAATGGAGTGACCTACAGTATTAAACAGTAACTGAGCTGCCATTCTCTCTCTCTCTCTCTCTCTCTCTCTCTCTCTCTCTCTCTCTCTCTCTCTCGGTGAAAGCTCCCCCTGGAATTTGAAGACCATAAATCCAACCACAGGCCAGTTGGCTTGCTAGAAGATCCCTGGGCTGCTCTTGGTCCTTCAGGCTAAAGGGAGGAAAAAGAAGGTGGCTTTGGTTTCTGTTCGAGGAGAAAGGGCCCAAATATCCCCCCCCCCCCCCCCGGCCAAATGAGCTTTGTATGAGTTAAAGACAAATCAAAATTAGTTTGTAGTTGCTCTCTCTTCCGGGTAGGAGGGGAAACGATCTCCAAATTCCCCAAGGCTGATTTTGGGGTGGACCAAAAATGTTAAGTGTGTTGCTCTCTCCTTCAAGTGGAAGAAAAATAGCTAAACTGGATCCGAGGGCTGGAGCAAGGCTTTAGATAAACCAGAGGGACAAAAATGGCAAAGAAAAGAAAAGAAAAGAAACGAACAAAAAACCACTCTAGCCTTTTTTTCCCCCAGCTTAGCAGCTGCCCCGTTCCGCTGCGGGGCCCCTCCTTACTTGGCTGCTCTGAGCTCCGGGCTCCGGCAGCTGTAATGTTAACCCTGTAAATGCCGTTTTACAGCTAGGGGTTCGAGGATAAAAGAAAGGGGAATTTTTAAAAAGCCGTTGAATCTTGTGGCTACTGCATCTGGGGGCATGAAAAAAAAATGGATGTAAAGTGACAGACGTTTCATCGGCGCTTGGCAGGTCATCCGGGTCAAGGAAAGCTGTAGATGAAGCAAAAAGTGGTGGTGGCTCCTATCTCCCTCGCTTTGTCTTGCCTGGGGACAGATGGCAGTTTAAAGTCTTTTAAGTATGGGAGACAGAGCAAGACTCTATAAAGAATGATTTCCCCCTATTGGAGTCTCTGGAAAAAGACACCTCGAAAAGAGGCAGTCTGGGGCGCCTGGGTGGCTCAGTTGGTGAAGCGTCTGCCTTCGGCTCAGGTCATGATCCCAGGGTCCTTGCCCTGCGGGAAGCCTACTTCTCCCTCTCCCTCTGCCTCTGCCTCCCACTCCCCCTGCTTGTACTGCTACCTGTCAAATAAATAAATAAATAAATAAATAAATAAATAAATAAATAAAATCTTAAAAAAAAAAAAAAGAAAGAAAAAGAAAAGAGGCAGTCTCCAGATAGAAAGGGCACTTCTGGAGTTGGGAAACTCAGCTTTTAGTTTGCTAAGGTGCTCTTCTGGAAACGAGGTGCCTGGCCCCCGTGGAGGCTGCTGCTGGCTTTCCAGCCCCATGCCCGTATGTTTGAGTGGTTCTGCTTGCACTCTAAAACTGACAAGATAAAAAGGGCTATTAAGGAAGCTTTGCTTGGCAGTGGGACTGGGAACGCAGCTGTCCGGCCCTTCCTTGTCTTGGCTTTTGCTGCTACGGAAGAAAAGCTGCTGGCTTTGAAAATAAATCCTGGATTCCCAGATCCTAATTGCCGGGGCCTGACTCTAAGCTGAAAGCGGACACTGACTTCGGCAGCTGTTCTGGCCCGGACAGTGAGTTGTACTGAACTGAAAGCACATCTCAGAAAACAGAACTCAGATTCTGGAACGGTTGCCTATTTAACACAGCCTCCGGGCGCGGAGGGGCATAAGCTAGGAACATACCGCGGGTGCGGATTGAATAGGATATTTGAACTTTTTTCATTTTTATCTTTTATTATTGAAGTACGATTGACAATGTTATATTAGCTTCAGGTATACAGTGTGATGACTGGACAATTCTATACATTATGCAGGGCTCACCACGGTAAGTGCGGTCACCATCTCTCACCATACGACGTTACTGCAATATTATTGACTATATTCTCCACCCTGTACTTTTCATCCCCGTGACTTATTTGTTTTATAACTGGTAGTGTATACATCTTAATTCCCTTCACCTATTCTGCCCATCCCCCACCTCTGACAACCACCAATTTGTTCTCAACAAATAAACAAACAAACCAACCAAACCAACAAAACAGTCAGAAGCAGACCCATAGGTCTATTTGAATATCATACAGATGCCCACAGGAGAGGGCTGTTGTCTGAAATGGAGCTGCTGGTTGGCTTTATTTTTATTGATTGATTGATTGATTGATTTCATTTATTCATTTGAGAACGAGAATGAGTGAGAGAGAGAGCATGAGTGGGGGAAGGGGCAGAGAGAGAGGAAGAAGCAGACTCCGCACTGAGCAGGGAGCCCGTTGTAGGGCTGGATGTAGCGCTGGATGCAGGGCTGCATGCGGGGCTCAGTCCTGGGCTCCATCCCAGGACCCTGGGATCATGACCTGAGCAGAAGGCAGGCACTTAACCGACTGAGCCACCCAGGCGCCCCTCTGGTTGGCTTTATGTTACTGATACAGAGACTAATTGTGGGGGCGACATTACAGGGAATGTGACCCTTCACCCACTCCCTACAGATGGGACTCCTGACCATCTCTTGGGGATGTCTCGCTGCTGTTGACTTGCTGTGTTTGAATTTCCAGATTACTTGCAGTTTGTACCTCTGAACTGATAGCCTGACTCTTCATCTCTCTCTCTCTGCTACACACTGAGATGCATTTGCCAGGCATTTGATTACCAAATGCAGCTGTCCCCAGCAAGGCTTGATGTTTTTCTAGGCTGTTCGCTGGGAAAATGATCAGGATGAAAGGAGTGGGAGGTTATGTAAACCCATTTTGAAAAAAACCGAAAGTTGAGAATTCTTCCCGACCAATTCCGGGACATGATGCATCCGTCTGGTTAAAATTGTATAACAATGTTTTCCTGGGGAAAATGTTTCTGTCCTTCTTGCATGCAACCCTTTCAGACAAAAGGTTTGGTGGGAGAATAAAATGCTTGGGAAATGTAAGGTTAGGTCACTGAGGGAGACACACTGATGGTGTAACCATGGAGAAATTAGGAGACATCTGGGGAGGAGCCAGGGAGTACAGGGGGCATTAATGATCTTTGCTTTTCTGAACTGTTCTGGAAGCTTTCTGTCTTCTGGCAGAAAAATGCCCCCACGGTGTTTGATTTCCAAGCTTCTGTGAGCACCTTGAATGCAAACTGACTGACGAGCCCACGTCACACCTGCCGGGGGCTCTGACACCTCCAGATGTCGTCCACACTCATGAGAGGGAAGACATATGTCTCAGACAAGCAGAACCGATGGAAACTGGCTTGCTTTCAGGCCATCCCTCTGAAACCAAGGACTAAACGGAATTATTTGGATTGGACTGGGCGGGAGGCCACACTGGGGGGGGCCCTGTTAACCCATACTGCGTGACTAGCATCTGTCCTGCTTGGGGTGCCCTAACAATTGTAAACTGTTCCCTGGGGTGCCACATGTGCCCTCTGGGACTGCACCTCGTGTGTGTGTGTGCCTGGACTATCTCGACATTGCCTCAGCCTGGAAGACTTTCAGGTCAGCTTCCGCTTCCTGACCAGAGTACGCCATGTCTGAATGGATGCCATGAGCCAGGTCCAAAAGGGTTACTATAGAAACTTAAGGAAGAAGCCACCTGACTTTCTAAGATAGATCTTTGTGGTTAATGGGATTTGTTTTAACTGGTGAAATCTAGGATCCCTGGAGGGTGTGAATGAGGTCAAGACTGCAGGTTGGTCTCACCCTGCTGCATGTGGTCCTACTGATAATTTTGCTGTAAAGTTGACTTGGCCAAGGGCCAAGGGGTAGACCATCCAGAAAGAGGTTAATAAAGCAGGCCAGAAATGCTATCCTTTGAAAGGCCTGCTTGCAAGGTTGACACTTGGCTGGGAACTTGGATTTGGGGGGTGGTCCCGCTATTCCTTAACTGGTCAGAACGGCTCACTGTACCCAGACTACTTGTGCAAACAATGTGGTTTATGCTGCTCATCTGCTTTCCTCCTAAGAGTCTGGAATTTGGGGGCGTCTGGGTGGCTCAGTCGTTAAGCGTCTGCCTGGGATTGAGCCCCATGCGGCGGGCTCCCTGCTCAGTGGGGAGCCTGCTTCTCCCTCTCCTCCTGGCTTGTGCTCTCTGTCACTATCTCTGTTTCTCTCTCTCAAATAAATAAATAAAATCCTGAAAAAAAAAAGGGTCTGGACTTTGGTATGTGCTAGGCAGAGAACGCCTAGTGACCAGCCCCCAGTAATAGGGCATTGAGTCTATAATGGCTTCCCTGGGTAGAAACATCACACGTGAGTCACTGCATTTTCGTTGCTAGGGAACAGTGAGCTCTGCGTGACCCATCGTGGGAGGGAGACAGCATAAGAAAGCCTGTGCATGGCATCCTTTAGACTCTGCCTATCTATGTCTTTTTCCCTTACTTTTTCTGTCACAAATCCTTTTGCTGTAATAAACCTCAGCTGTGAATACGACTATATCCTATGAGTTTTTCTAGCTAGTTACCAAATGTGAGGTGATCTTGGGAACCCCTAACACAGTGGGATAGAGTCAATGAATAATTATGAGATATTCTATCATCCCCTGTTATCTTTGAGAACCTGTGTTTGGGGTGTGGAAGAAGGAAATACAGACACAATACACAAGAGGTTAAAAAACAAAAAATCTGTATTCCTGAATTTGAATCAGAAATGTCAGTATGATCTCATAAGATAGTGCATTTAAAAAAAGAAGTGTGTGTGTGCGCGCGCGCGTGTATTTTCTAGTTCTATCTGCTGAAGAGGCCTAGAAATAATGACCAACTCAGTCGCTAGCAGTCCTGGCACCCAGATTGTAGCCTTGAAATACAATTTCCCATGAAAAGAAATCAGTGTTTCTTGGGCAAATGGCTGATTCCAGGTCTGGGACTGGAAATGTTCAAGATGACCCTAGAATCTTGTCATCGTAACAGATTGTGAGGAAGCTGTCAAAACCTTCTAGGGTCATGGCCAAAGGACCTGGGGCCCAGCTTCAGGAGTCTCCCATTGGCCACAGATGAGATCATTTGAGCTTCAAGAAGATAATAACTGCAATTTGATTGAAACCCATCTAACATGTTTACATTAATGACTTCACAATGATGTTTAATCAAGTCATGACTTTGGAAGATGATAGAGAACCAAACCATTCTCTTGAAAACTGGCAAACAAAGGGGAAAGAATAAAGCATTTATCCTGCCCTTCCTATATGAACTATAGCTTTGGGAACCAAACAACAGATGGCTGAAAGCATCTCTATAAAAGTATTGCAATTAACAAATGAAAACAAATTGTTAAAATTTGAATATCATTATTTTGCAATCACTAATGAGCAGATCTAGGCATTGAGAATCTCAGCTGCTAACATCACAAAAAGAATGACAATCAGACAATATGTGCCCCCTGATAAGAAAACATGTCCCTGTCTGTAGTATTACCAAAGAGATCAAACCTGAACCAGATCTGGCCTCTGCATCCAGCTGCCAATTTGCAGGAAACAAGAGTACAGAGAAATACGTTGAACGGCATGGGACGTAATAGAAAAAATCTATATTGGTCTCTGTCTCTTGGTTCCTGGCACGGAGCTCCTAAAATCCTTAATTTCCAAAGCATTAAGAGCACGAGGAGCATCTTCTGTTCTAATATTTGGTTTTTGAGCCTGGTTCCTGGCACAGAGTTCACAAGTCCTTTGGAATTTCCTGGGTGACAGTAATGTCTTTTGTTCTAATGAGATGACTCTAGGTGAGTCCTGGATGGAGGCTGGTCACCAGAAAGCCTAAACCATGATTGGAAGATTGGGATTTTCAGCACCACCCCGGGACTGGAAACAGTTAATCGTCAATCATGCCTACATGATGAAGCTTCCATAACAACCCAAAAGTACATGGTTTGGAGCGCTTCCAGGTTGGTGAACATGTGGGGCTGCTGGGGATGTGATGCACCGGAGAGGATATGGACGCTCCCCCACCCCTTTGCATACCTTGTCCTATGCAACTCTTCCATCTGGCTGTTCATCTGTATCCCTTATCATCCTTCTGTAATAAACTGGTAAGCTTCCTGTGAGCCGCTCTGGCAAATTAATGGAAACCGAAGACGCCATCATGGGAACCTCTGATTTATAGCCCACCAGTCAGAGGCACAGGTGATGACCTGGCCTTGGGATTGGCATCTGAATTGGAGAGGAGGGGGCAGTCTTATGGGGCTGAGCCTTTACCTTGTGGGATCTGACCCCTATCTTCAGGTAGTGTCAGAATTGAGTTAAATTGAAGGACACCCAGCTGGTGTCACAGAATTGCTTGGCATGGGGAAGACGCCCACACATCTGGTGTCAGAAGGGTTGGAAGCATGGCAGTCATGTGACACGAGAGGAGAAACACATAGGAAGAGGAGTGTAAGTTTTCTAGACACTGCACCGCATGTACGCAATCGCTCAAATCCAGACCTGAGTGAGAACTTGGAAAATTAAGAGACTTAAAAACCTAACAATTTTTTTATAGTTTATTTATTTAAATCATCTCTACACCCAACATGGGGCTTGAACTCACAACCCCAAGATCAAGAGTCGAATGCTCTTCTGACTGAGCCAGCCAGGAGCCCCAAAAACCTAACAACTTTTTTTTTTTAATGGAGAAGACTAAACTACAATGTTTGGGATGTACACTTGGGCAATAAAACAATTTTAAAAATGCAAGGAAATAATCGCTATAGAGTCAGTGTAATGGTTGATGGGTTGAATTTGGATGAGGTTTCTGGGGTGAGTGGCAAAGCTCTTTCTTGAATTTGGTAGTGGTGACAGGGAAGTTTGCCTTATCATAAACCCCGTAAGCTATACTTTTGTGATACATGGCTTTCTCGATCTATATTTTATTTTATTTTATTAATATTTTATTTTTAAATTTTTAAAAATGATTTTTATTTATTTATTTGACAGAGAGAGACACAGCGAGAGAGGGAACATAAACAGGGGGAGTGGGAGAGGGAGAAGCAGACTCCCCACTGAGTGGGGAGCCCGATGCGGGGCTCGATCCCAGGACCCCGGGATCCTGACCTGAGCCGAAGGCAGACGCTTAACGACTGAGCCACCCAGGCGCCCCAATATTTTATTTTTTTTAGTAAAAATATTCAGGCCCTGGGCTATTATTGCTTTTTTCCCCCTCTTACGGCAGAGAATATTTATCTTAAATGCCCAGTCATCATCCATTTAGATTTCATTTTAAGCATGTGCTATCAGAGTCATTTCTTGCTCCTGTTTTCCTCATTTCGAGATTTCTGTTCTAAGGTTAGAGAATTTTGTCAAATATTTTTCTCAAGCCCAGAACATTGATGGCAAATTCTCTGTACTCTTGGTCTGAAAATACCTTTGCATTGACCGAGAGCAATTTTCATACACATCTTTAGGACAAAGCAAGTGAAAATCACCTTCTTTCTATTTTCACATCTAAAAAGAGGAAGAACTGAAATAGAAACTCATTAATTTTGCTCAGAGTTTTGTGCTAGTTCCAGTGTTGCAGCACGACTAAAATCTAGAGTCGATTTTTACTGCACTTCGTATACTGTTATCCAGCGCTGTGGCCGCTCTCAAGTGTCTCCACGATGCATTTGCCCAGTAAACTTAAAAGTTACAACAACAGGGACGCCTGGGTGGCTCAGTCGTTAAGTGTCTGCCTTCGGCTCAGGTCATGATCCCAGGGTCCTGGGATCGAGCTCCGCATTGGGCTCCCTGCTCAGCGAGGAGCCTGCTTCTCCCTCTCCCACTCCCCCTGCTTCTCCCCCCTCCCACTCCCCCTGCTTCTCCCTCTCTCACTCCCCCTGCTTGTGTTCCCTCTCTCGCTGTGTCTCTCTCTGTCAAATAAATAAATAAAATCTTTTTAAAAAAAGTTACAACAACAGAATTGTGGTAAAATACGCATAACATAAAATGTACCGTCTTAACTGTTTTTAAGTGTACAGTTCGGTAGTGTGAAGTATTTTCACACTGCTGTGCAGTCAACCTCCAGAACTTTTCATCTTGCAAAACTGAAACTCTGGACCCATGAAATGCTAACTCCCCACCTTCTCCTCCCCACACCAGCCTCTGGCACCCACCATTCTACTTTCTGTCTCTATGATCTCGACTACCCTAGGGACCTATATGTGGAATCGTGTAGTATTTGTCTTTTTAAAATTTTTATTTATTTTATTTTTTAAAGACTTTATGTATTTATTTGAGAGAGAAGGAGAGATCACGAGCGGGGGGAGGGGTAGAGGGAGAAGCAGACTCCCTGCTTTGCAGGGAGCCTGATGTGGGACTCGATCCCAGGACCCTGGGATCATGACCTGAGCTGAGGGCAGATGCTTAACCCACTAAGCCACCCAAAGCTGAGCTTTGCATTCCCGTGCCCAAGTGTGGCCCCTCACCTGCCATCATCAGGCATCACCAGATGGTGGGTTTTGATAGCGACATGGGAGAGCACCTGTCCGCCCCCAGGTACAGCGTGACTGAGCCACCATTCCCAAGCCTGCCACATCCCGGGTCTGGGGAGACCCTACAACTGTGCCCCCATGACAGCACCATCCTGTCATCTTGACCATCTCTCTCACTGCTCCATGAACTTTGCAGGCAGCTGAGGGCACATCTTACTCCCTTTTGCAATCCTAGTGTTAGGACCCAACATAGCTCCCCCGACTGGGGTTTATAACCCGAGATTCCTGTGCTCTGACCCCAGAATCAGAGGAACCGGCAAGTGGCAGGTGGGGTCCAACAAGGGCTCAGGTAATCCTCACTGGCACCACATCTCCCTGGCGCAGGTGGACCTGGATTCTGCCAATGGCCCTGCTCGGTCTGGAAAACAGTGCTGTGTGTAAGTGAGGCACGCCACTCCGAAGCTGGGACAAGAAGGGACAAGGCTGGTTTTCATCGCTCCATCTGGAAGGAGTGTGAAGAAATGGCAGCCCTTGCAGAAGGCCAGGCTTTCAGGCGAGTCAAGATGCACTTTCCTCAAAAGGCCTTAATCACTCTTTCTTTGTTGGGCTCCATCTGAAAGCTGCTGGAAGCCTGGAGGCGCTGCCCAAGTTTGGGGGTGGGGAATTCAGCTGCTTTCTCTCCTGGTTAGGGGCCCAGATCTAACACTATCTCTTCATACCCACAGGGAAAGCTACTGGAGAGTAAGGACGGACCCACTCCCCCCACCTGTTTCCATACCCCAGAAACCTGCCCTTGGCGCAGCATCGGGCCAAGGGCAAACCAACCATCAGTGCACTTAGTTTCACAAATCCGATGAAGGCCGAGTGCCTCAAACTTGGCTCCGAAGGCTTTTGCCTGGGGAGACCAGCTCTCAGCTACCTGCTGCTTCTGGGCTCCAAGCCCCAGGCTGGAGAGGTGCTGGCGTTCCAACTTGGGGCTGTGGAGTGATCACCGCAGTGTGGGTTGGGTCACAGAAACGGCCACACGCCTGAACAGGACAGGTCCTTGCAGCCTAGGCTGGGAGCATGGCCTGGTTCCAGGGGCTCCCTCCCGGCTCTGCCGGGCTTCGCTTATCAGCCGGTGGGGTTGGGTCTTACTGGTTGGTACTGAGATGCTTCTTGGTGGAGTCCTCCATCAGTCCGGGGTGTTTGCTCTTGACGTTCTTGTGACTGTACACGCAGCGATACTGGGAAAGAGGAGACCCAGTGGGGTAGCTAGCTGGGGGGGGAGCGCTCTGGACTTCCTGAGTATGGCTCTGGTTGGCTTCTCCATGGATGATGCTGCCTCCATGGACCCCAGCCTGGCCCCTTGCTCAGGCAGGTCCCGGAGAGGTCCCGGCCGCTGATGATGCTCACAGTGGTTGTGTGGTTGGGGTGGTCAGACTGCACCAACTCTGTGTTTGTGATCACCAGCCCCTGCGGCTCATCTGCCTCTCCCAGAGCTTCCTCTCGTTGCCAGCATCTGCAGGAATTCCCAGGGGTGCTCCTCCCAGAGCTTCGGCACCTTGAACTGCTACTGCATTAAGGATAACAGCCTCCTTCTGCTGCAACTTCCGCTTGTGGATACCTGTAGGGTACTCCCTCTGCTCCTCCCTGAAGCTGAGAATGAGCAGAAGCCCCTGCTCATCACCATCTTGCTGCCTTTTGCTGTTGCGTGGCTCAATCTACCTCATTTACTGATGCATTGCGAAATAAGTTGCAGACATCGGTGTATCTCGCCCTTGCTGGAGCATTTTCAAGGAAAATCCCAGATGTTATTTCCCCTATAAATACTTCAGTGTATATCTTTAATAAACAAATACTGCTTGTCTGTACATAACCACAAGACCCTTATACACCTCACAAAGGTAACAATCCCTTGATACCACCTCCTATCCAGTACGTGTTAAAATTTTGTGGGGTGAATGGTGACTGACCACGTGCACACTGGCTCTCCAGGGTTTCTTGGAGTCTCTGTGGAGCCCCTGGGCCAGACCCCGAAGCGGAGGCTGCAGGACCTACCTCCCGGCCCCAGCAGCCCTGATTGAGTCCCCGGCTGCCCAGCTGGCTTCGAGCTCCTGGGAAGAGCAGAGTCATCAGCAAGAGAGCCCGGAGCTGAGGCCCAGCGGAAACATGCCAGCTAACGGGAGTTCTCCCCAGTGGTCCTCGGTCCTGGCTGCAGAGGGACGTGGCGGCTTGTGTGAGGTGAGGAGGGAAAGGACTCCAAGGGCAGGAATTCGCTCAGTGAGGAGACAGCCCTGACCTGTCACCAGGGCCTCAGGGGAGGGGCAGGTGGGTCACAGGAGCACGGAGGGCAGACTCAATGCCCCTGAGACAGATCACTATCTTTCTGCTGAGAGTGAGCACCACGTGGCGGGTGTCCTGTGACATGGACAGAAATGAACAAGTTCCTGGTGGTTTGTCACTTCATCATCAGTTTATTATTGCCTCCTTTGTTTTCCATTGAATTTTAGGATTTTTCTAAGATGCCCTGTAACAAAATGGCCAAATAAACTGGTAAAATTTAGCATCAGGGAAAAGAGAGAGAGAGAGAGAGAGAATATTAATACCAGGACAGTTTGAACTGTAAACAGAAGGCATAGCAAGAAACAAAATGATATCAGAAAATTAGAAACAGATTAGGTTACAGAAATTACAGAAATTACAGATTAAGGTTACTAATTACAGAAATCAGGTTATATCAAGGTTACCCCTCTCACGGACTTATTTCACTTAACATTATACCCTCTAGGTCCACTCATGTTGTTGCAAATGGCAAGATCTCATCCTTTTTCATGGCTGAGTATTGTCCCAATGTATATATCTACCCCTTCTTTATCCGTTCATCAATCGATGGACACTTGGGTCCCTTCCATATATTGGCTATTGTAAATAATACTGCAATAAACACAGTGGTGTATATATCTTTTTGAATTACTGTTTTCATATTCTTTGGGTAAATACCCAGTAGTGGAATTACTGAATCTTATGGTAGTTCTATTTTCAATCTTTTGGGGAACCCCCATACTATTTTTTTTAGATTTTTTAAAATTTATTCATTTGGCAGAGAGAGAGAGAGAGAGAGAGAGAGCATGAGCAGGGGCAGAGGCAGAGGGAGAGGGAGAAGCAGGCTCCCTGCTGAGCCTGGAGCCTGACACGGGGCTCGATCCCAGGACTGTGGGATCATGACCTGAGCTGAAGGCAGACGCTTAACCGACGGAGCCACGAAGGCACTCTGCAGAACACTTCACCTCTGACACTTCTGGTCACCAAATGCATGGAGGGTTTTCCCCACACCAAGTGATTGTCTGTGACACCAGAGGGGGCCTCCTACAATTTAACTCATTCCGACACGATCTACCTGGAGAGAATGTCAGGTCCCACAGGTTAAGGGCTCAGTCCCACGAGACTGCCCCCTTCCCTTTCGTCAGATGCTAATCCCAAGTCCCGGGTTGTCACCTGTGCTTCTGACTGATGGGCTATAAATCAGAGGTTCCTATGAGCCCCTCTTTGGGTTTGATTAATTTGCTAGAGTGGCTTACAGAACTCAGGAAAATGGTTAATTTTTTTTAAGATTTTATTTATTTATTTGTTTGTTTGAGGGACAGAGAGAGAGTGAGCAGGGGGAGGGGCAGAGGGAGAGGGAGAGAATCCCAAGCAGACTTCCTGCTGAGCTCGGAGCCCCATGCAGGGCTCCATCTCATGACCCTGAGATCATGAGCTGAGCCAAAATCAAGAGTCAGTTGCCTAACCAACTGAGCCACCAGGCGCCCCAGGAAAACAGTTTATTTACATTTACTGGTTTATTATAAAAGAATATGATAAAAGATACAGATGAACAGCCATATGGAAGAGACTGGTAGGGTTAGGTTTGGGGAAAGGGGGCGGAGCTTCCGTGCTGTCTTCCAGGGGCCACTCTCCCAGCACCTCCACGTGTTCACCAACCCAGAAGCTCTCTGAACCCCATCCTCTTGGGATTTTATGGAGGCTTCATCATTTAGGCATGGCTGCTCATTAACTCCATTTCCAGCCCTTCTCCCTTTTGGAGAGAATGGGGGGTGGGGTGAAAAAATCCCAAGCGTCTCATCACGGCTTGGTCTTTCCAGTGACCAGCCCTCATCTGGGAGACCACCTACAGTTGCCTCATTAGAACAAAAGACACTCCCATCACCCAGGAAATTACAAGTTTCAGGAGCCCTGTGTCAGGAAGCAGGGTCAAAGAACAAATAGAACAAAAGGTGCTTCTAGTGCTCTTATCACCGAGGAAATGACAAGGGGTTTTGGAGGTCTGTGCCAGGAACTGGGAGCAGAAACCAAACTGTATTTTTTCTATTATCTCATATCACCCCAAATCACAGGCTAGAAAGAGCCAGTGCTGGGATTCAAATCCAGGTAATCTGGCCTCGAGTCCATGCTTGCAAATAATAAACATAGGTTATTCATTCCATCTGCTTGATGAAAGCTCTTGAAGAAATCTTGACAAAAATCTCTTCTGAGGCTTTCTGACCTGCCCCAATCTGAACTCATCGTCCTACACTAGACCACCCACTCCAATCCTAGAATCCAGTGAGGTCACTGCTGTGGGTCAGCTTACTGGATAGCCTTCCAGACCATTTTCTTTTTTTTTTTTTTTAAGATTTTTATTTATTTATTTGAGAGAGAGAGAATGAGAGAGAGCACATGAGAGTGGGGAGGGTCAGAGGGAGAAGCAGACTCCCTGCCGAGCAGGGAGCCCGACGCGGGACTCCATCCCGGGACTCCAGGATCATGTCCTGAGCCGAAGGCAGTCGCTTAACCAACTGAGCCACCCAGGCGCCCTTCCAGACCATTTTCTGTGCATTTACATATATATTGTACATAGAAAAATGCGTAGTTTGTGTTTTTTCCTTTTATGGGAATATTCTTATTTTTCTGCCAATTGCTTTTCCAATTAAAAACATAGGTTGAATATGGATCTGGGAGATTTCCATATTGATACATATAAAGCTACCTGTGGTATTCAGAATAATGACTCCTTCAAAGATATCCACATCAAAATCCCTGGAATCTAGGAATATGTGACCATACATGGCAAAAGGGATTTGCAGATATGATTAGATTAATTATCTTATAACAAGGAGATTATTCTGGCTTATGTGGGTGGTCCCAATATAATCACAAGGGTCCTTATAAGAGAGAAGCAGGGGCACCAGGCTGGCTCAGTTGGTAGAGCATGCAGCTCTTGATCTCGGGGTCGTGAGTTCAAGCCCCACCTTGGGCATAGAGATTACTGAAAAAAATAAGTAAACTTAAGAACCCCCCCCCCCCAACAGGCATTCTCAACAGAGAAATAAAAAAATTGTTTTTTGTTGTTTAAAGAGAGAGAAGTAGAAGGGTGGGGGGGGAGATTTCTATGCTGATCTTTTTGAAGATGAAAAATGGGATCGTAAGCCAAGGAATGTAGGTGACCTCTAGAAGATAGAAAGGGCAAGAAAATGAATTTTCCCTAGAACCCGTAGAAGGAATGCAGGCTGGCGAACACTTTGATTTTAGCCCAGTGAGATCCATTTAGAACCTTCAACCTCCAAAACTGTAAGATAGTAACTTTTTGTTGTTGTAAACCACAAACTTTGTGGTAATTTGTTACAGCAGCAAAAGGAAGTGAATATACTCACTACCTCATCATTTTTAACTGCTACATTGTCAGTACTCCATAGTAGGGGAATGCCATTGTTCAGCCATTTCCCAATCAGTGAAATTTTAGGTCACTTTTAAGTTTTCATTGGAATGCTCAGCAGATTCCCTGGTACATGATTCTGTGGGTATCCATGTGAATCTTTTATTAGAAGAATGGATATCTAGAAATAGAATCCCTAGGACAAAGATGGGCACTACTAATTTTAATAAAACTGCCAAATTAGGGACCCCTGGGTGGCTCAGTCGGTTGAGCGTCTGACTCTCGATTTCGGCTCAGGTCATGATCTTAGGGTCATGAGATCGAGCCCCACGCGTGGAGCTCCGTGCTCAGTGGGGAGTCTGCTGGAGAGTCTTCTCTCCCTCTGCCCCTCCCCACCTCTAAAATAAATAAATCTTTATTTTAAAAAAACTGCCAAATTATCCTCCAAAAGGCAGAACCAGAGCATGTTTATGAGTGGATGATTCTGCCTATTATACACTCTCTCTCCAATGTTGGATAGTATCACTCTTTAAGTCAAACAAAACTAAATCTTATATTTGTTTTAATTTGCATGCCGCTAAATACCTTTGTACTTCTCTTGTGTTGAGCAGAATTTCCTAAGTTGATTGGACAATTGTATTTCTTTTTCATAAATCACCTATTCATATAACTTACTGGTTTTTCTACTGGGTTTAAAAAAATCTTTTTCCCGTTGGTTGGTTGGAATTCTTGATTTTGGATATTAAACTTCATTATACTTTTGTGACTTATCTCTCAATGTTATTCATGATCTATTGTGCAAGAATTTTGAACTTACACAATAAAAAGATAAAGAAAAAAAGAATTTTGAGCTTAGATGTGGTAACATTTGTCAATATTTTTCCTTCTGGCTTTTGTATTTTATATCTTACTGTAAAAAGCCTTCTACAAGCTGAGATTATTTAGTAATGTTCATCTAACATTTTTATAGCCAGCATTTTTGTCCACCTGGAGTGTATTTTAGTTTTTCTTATGCAAGGATATTATTATTTTAAAATTTGCATACAGTAAAATTACTTGTTTTAGTGTACAGTTCAATGAGTTTGATTCACGTAACCACCACCGAAATCGGTATACACGAGTTTCCTGTCTTAAAAAATTCCCTCATGCTTCTCCTTTGTAATCAAACCTCTCCCTCATCCCAACCCTTGGCAACCACTGATCTGTTTCCATCCCTCTAGTTTTGTTTTTACTAGAATGCCATATAAATGAGATAATCAGGAACATTCATTCAGGTTCTAGTACTTAACGTTTTAAGCCTGGTTTCTTTCACTCAGCATAATACTTTAAAATTCATCCATGTTGATGCATGTATCAATGGTTCATTTTTTTTTTTTTTTTAGATTTTATTTATTTGACAGAGAGAGAGAGAGCGCGAGAGCAGGAACACAAGCAGGGGGAGGGGGAGAGGGAGAAGCAGGCTTCCTGCTGAGCAGGGAGCCTGATGCGGGGCTCAATCCCAGGACCCCAGGATCATGACCTGAGCCGAAGGCAGACGCTTAGCCAACCGAGCCACCCAAGTGCCCCGGTTCATTTCTTTTTATTGTTGAGTATACTCAGCATGGTTGTATGTTCTATTGTATGAATGTATCACAGTTTGTTTATACATTTACTCATTGAGGAACATTTGGGTTGTTTCCAGTTTGGGGCTATTATGGATAAGGCTGTGATCAACATTCATGTTCGCTGTGCACGTAAGTTTTCATTCCTCTATGGCAGAGGCCAGCAAACTATAGCCTGTGAGCCAAAACCAGGTTGCTGCCTGTTTTTGTAAATAAAGTTTTATTGGAACGAGACACACTCATTTGTTCATGTATTGGTAGCTTTTCTGGAATAATGGCCGAGTTGGGTAGCGTGTATGGTACACAAAAGCTAAAATATTTACTGCTTGGCCCTTTACGGAACAAGTTTACTGACCTCTGGAATTCATAAATCGTTTTATGGGGTTGCTTTACCAAGTTCTTCACTCTAGGGAGGGAGGGAGGTCTCTCCCTCCTGGGCCCACAGCCCCACCTTCTGGAAAGGCCGGTTTCCCTCCCTCCGGGTTCTGGGTCTGTCTCCTTTGGCCACCGCTGGTCACACCACAACATTGCTTAGAGCCCTGGGCATGGAAGACCAGAGAAAGTAAAAATAAAATGGTGGGGGATTTCCACACTCTCTCTGAGCCTTAGGCATTCTCTTTTCTATTGCTCACGCCACAACTAAAGGGCTTCCCCCGGATCCCTTTCTATGCCACAGTCTTCACTTCCCATTTCGACTGCATTTACTTCAAGCTGGAGCATCCTGGAGGAGAAAAAAGGTGGTAAACTCACCACCATCTCAACAGTACCTCGAACTCGGGGTTCGTCCTCGGGTTACTTTTCAGAGCTCTCAAATAGCTGGTCCATGCATTTCGCTCAGGCTTTATAGCCAAGCTAAATCTCTGACGTCTGTCTCCCCTGCAATGTGCAGCCACTGATGATTCTGCTGGGCTGTTGTTTGTTTGTTTTTCCTTAAGGTGGCTTTCGAGGGGTCACCCCCTGTCTGTGTGAAAACGGGTCAAGCCGTGTTTGACTTCGCTTTATGGCTGGAGAGTACATGCAAACCTCAGGCCCTTGACAAGTCGGCCCTGGCTTTTATTTTTTTCATAAAAAATAGGGGCTTGCTCGTGTCTTCTGGGCTCGTGTCTTCTGGGCACACACAGGCTCAGTAAGCCAGAGCTACGTGGGTGATTTGGGTCTGCTCTGAGCTCTGCTACACATGGGTACGGGCCCCAGTCTGCCCAAGACATAGGGAGTGAGTTTATCAGGTCTCCTATGGATGTCTCACCTCCGAGACGTCCAAGTTCAATTCCCAGGAGATCGGTGCATTGCTTGCCCCCAACAGGCTGTCAGGTCTGGCTAACGGCACTGCTGCGCGCCCTCCCTTTGCTTGCTGCTGAGAGAGTCACTGAAGCTGGCCATGCTCCAAATCACACTGGCCATCCCTAGCAGCTGCAGTAAAACTTGTTTTCCTTCTCTGCTTGGCCCTGTTTGAACGACTGTATCAACAGGGCTGGAGGAGGGACGGGACCCCCACTGGATAAAAAACAAAAAACAAAACACCACGAACGACGCTGCTCTGAGCCACAGCTGAACCGTTTTGATGAGTAAAACACTTCTAAATTTGTAGTATGCATTTAGTCTAATTCTGGGGGGACCCAAGTGGTGGTTTTTTTGACCGTTTTTTTCCCTCCAGCTTTTAGAGTTGCTTTCTGGGGAGAGAATGCACCAGCTTGATCCTGCCGGAAGCAGACATCTCCCTTAAGTTTTATACAAGCAAAAATAATAGAAGAAAGCAGCATGCCTGCCACCCACGTCAAAACCTCAAATTAGAATCAAGACAGTCCACAGGGGGCAGGAAGCTTGTCTTTTCGCGGACATCCTCACAACAGAACGTCTAGTACTTGCTGACAGCAAGATCAGGACCCCACACTTTCCCATCAACCACACGCTTCTTCTGCATACAACTACGCACCCCCATCACCTTCCTCGGAATTTCAGAACGGAATTTCCATGACCTTTAACCTCTAGAAAGCCAGTCATTTCCCCAAATTGGAAAGGGCAGGCCAACACGGAGCTATGTAACCAGACCCAACATGCTTACAAAACACTTCATCCATTTTATCCTTTCACATTAAGTGTTTCCACTCTCAATGTAGCTGTATTTCATTCGTATACCCATTCTGAGATTCTCTATCATTATTAGGGGTGAGGATAATCATTTATATTCAGTGTGATTCTTTGGCCTTATTTCTAGACCCGTAATTCTCAGCGGGGGGCACTTTTGCATACACACCCCACCAAGGACATCTGGCAATGTCTGGAGACACTTGAGTTTTCACAATGAGGTAGTGATGGTGCTAAAGAGCCTACAATGCACACCGTAGGGTCCCCCACAACAAAGAAGTTGTTCCGAATGCTTGGGGGATTATATATTTGATTTCTCAGTAACTATATCGTAGGGATGCAGTCATTGCCATTGCTGGGCTGTGAGTCACTCAGCGATCCGTTACACATCCAGGAAATGACCTCCAAGAATGCTCCATCTGCTGATATCCAAAGCCTCCCAATCACTGCATCATATGCTCAGCATTGCTGACCCCAGAATCTGGTGTTGGTTGAAAACTACTGATCTAGAGTTGCCTCCATCTAGGTACCCTAGGAAATCCACTTGCTTGACCCCCAAACCTCTTAATTACTGACTCTTAATCACTAAGAGACATAGATTTCATGAGACTAAGGCCCACACAGACCTCATAGAACATAAGCAACCCATAGTGACTGGTGATATAGCCCCTAATAATCGACCTCGAGAGCACTCACACCCCAGATGCCCCCTAATCACACTACCTTGCAGACAACCACAATCACTAACCCATAGGCCTCCCACTTATTCACCTACACATTCCCCACCCCCCAATCAATAACTCTCTTGCAGGCCCTCAGTTGCTTTAAGCAACAGAGCTCCATTTTCTTGACCCTCACAGATCTTCATCACTTGACATCAACAGATCCCAAATCACTGATCCAAGAGACAACTAAACTGACATCCAGGGACTTCTTCCTCGGACTCAAGAGACAGCAAATTGCTGCATAGATTCTTACACAGTAAGAATAGCTGAAGTCCACTGATCACTGACAGCCACAGATTCCCATCACTAATGCCCCACAGAAAATTAACCACGAAGGAAGATATACAGTTGGCAAAAAAGCACATGAAAAGATGTTCAATGTCATATGTCCTCAGGGAATTGCAAATTAAAACCACAGTGAAATTCCATTACATACCTATTAGAATGGCTAAAATCCAAAAACTGACAACACCAAATTCTGGCAAAGATATGGAAGCTTCACCAGAATGGAAGCTCTCATTCATTGCTGATGGGAATGCAAAATGGTATAGCCTTATTGGAAGAATTTGGCACTTTCTTACAAAGCTAAATATAACCTTATCATACGACCTAGGCATTGTGCTCCCAGGTATTAACCCAAATAAGTTGAAAACTTATGTCCATACTAAAACCTAGACAGGAATGTTTATAGTAGCTTTAATCACAATTGCTGAGAACTGGAAGCAACCAAAATGTCCTTCAAAGGGTGAATGAAAAAAACAAACCATGGCACATCCACACAATGGAATATTATTCAATTATTTTTAAAAAATGAGCTAAGGTGCCTTCTTAGCGCAGTGGGCAACGCGTCAGTCTCATAAAAAAATGAGCTATCAAGCCATGAAAAGACACGGAGGAACTTTCTTTTCTTTTTTAAAAATTTAAAAATTTATTTTTATTTTTTATTTTATTTTATTTTTTTAGAGGTGGGGGAAGGGGCAGAGGGAGACTGAGAGAGAGAGAATCCCAAGTAGGCTTCAGCCCAGTGCGGAGCCTGATGTGGGGCTTAATGTGGGGCTTGATCTCAAGACCCTGAGATCATGACCTGAGCTGAAATCAAGAGTCAGACACTTAGGGATGCCTGGGTGGCTCAGTCGGTTAAGCGGCTGCCTTCAGCTCAGGTCATGATCCCGGGGTCCTTGCTCAGCGGGGAGCCTGCTTCTCCCTCTGCCTGCTCTGCCTGCCGCTTCTCCTGCTTGTGCTCTCTCTCTCTCTTTCTCTCTGACAAATAAATAAATAAAATCTTAAAAAAAAAAAAGTCAGATGCTTAACCAACTGAGCCACCCACTGAGCCACCCAGGCGCCCCTACACGGGGGAGCTTTAAATACATATTTCTTAGTGAAAGAAACCAATCTGCAAAGGCTACATACTGTATGGTTCCAACTATATGACATTCTGGAAAAGACAGAACAATAGAGACATGTATACCCATGTTCGTTCGTAGCAGCACTATTCACAATCACTATGAGGTAGAAGCAACCCAGATGCCCACGGATGGATGAGTGGAGAAACAAAATGTGGTATATACATATAATGGGATATTTATTATTCAGCTTTAAAAAGGAAGCAAATTGTGGCACAGGCTATAACGTGGGTGAACCTTGAGGACATTATGCTAAGTGAAATAAATCAGTCACAAAAATGCAAATACTGGATGATTCCACTTTCATGAGGGATCTAAAGTAGTCAAATTCATAGAAACAGAAAGTAGAAGGGTGGTTACCAGAAGCTGGGGGAGGAGGCAATGGGGAGCTGTTGTCTAATGAGGGCTGAGTCTCAGTTTTGCCAGATGAAAAAGTTCTTGAACTCTGTTGCCCTTCAGTGTGTATGTACTTAGCACCACTGAACTGTGCACCTGAAATGGTTACAACGGTAAATTTTATGTGATGTGGTTTTTTTTCCCTCCAAATATTTTATTTATTCATTCGAGATACAAAGATACAGAGAGAGAGAGAGAGAGCATGAGCAGGGGGAGAGGCAGAGGGAGAGTGAACACAAGCAGGGGGAGTGGCAGAGGGAGAAGCAGGCTCCCCGCTGAGCCAGGAGCCAGACGTGGGGCTCGATCCCAGGACCCTGGGATTGTGACCCGAGCCGAAGGCAGATGCTTAGCCATCTGAGCCACCCAGGCGCCCCTGTGATGTGTTTTTTTTTACCACAATAAGAAACACTTTATTTTATTTTCTTTAAGATTTTATTTATTTATTTGAGAGAGAGTGAGAGAGCACAAGCAGGGGGAGGGGCAGAGGAAGAGGGAAAAGCAGGGCTCGATCCCAGGACCCCGTGACCATGACCTGAGCCGAAGGCAGACGCCTAACCGACTGAGCCACCCAGGCGCCCCACAATAAAAAAAACATTTTTTTTAAAAGATTTTATTTTTATTTATTTATGAGAGAGAGAGAGAGAGAGAGAGAGAGAGAGAGAACAGCATGAGAGGGGAAAGGGTCAGAGGGAGAAGCAGGCTCCCCACCGAGCCGGGAGCCCGATGTGGGACTCGATCCTAGGACTCCAGGATCATGACCTGAGCCGAAGGCAGTCGCCTAACCAACTGAGCCACCCAGGCGCCCTAAAAAAACATTTTAAAAAATGATAGAAACAGTAAAAAGATCAGTGGTTGCCAGTTTCATGGGGAGAGGGGTAAGGGTGAACAGATGGAACAAGGGGAGCTTTAGGGCTATGAAATTATTCTGTACGATACTGTAATTCTGGATACATGTCATTACACATTTGTCAAAACTCCTAGAACTGTACAAAACCAAGAGTCAGCCATAATGTAAACCATGGACTTCAGTCAATAAACACATATCAACATTAACTTAGTAACAAACACATAGCACAAATGCAAGGTCTTACTAACAAGAGAACCTGTGAGCCATGGAGAGAGGGGGTATATGGGAACTCTGCCCTATCTGACCAATTTTATGCAAACCCAAAACTGCTCTAAAAAAATAAAGTTTATTCAGTTAAAAAATGAATGCCGTTGGTATCGGTCGTGCAGTTAGTTGGATTATTTCTGTTTTGTGAAGCATGCGTTGCCAAGATTCACTGATGTTACTTAGTCCCTCGTGGTGTTTATCCACCAGTTTCAGACACCCGCACTGTCTCTGAGCCAACAATCTATGTCCTCATCTGGGTCCACTGTGAGGACAAGATTTGCCCGGGGATATCTGCCTAGGTCTCAGATTTCTAAGTCACAGGACTTAGCTATACGTAAATAAGCAGTGCCAGATGGCGCTCTCAAAGGGCTGCTGTCACCCCCTGGGCGTGGAGTGAGTCTGTCCCCTCATCCCTGACAAAATGTGGCATGATCCAGCTCTCCTATCATAGTTTTTTTTTTTAAAGATTTTATTTATTTGAGAGCGGGAACAAGCAGGGGGAGGGGAAGAGGGAGAGGGAGAAGCAGACTCCTCGCTGAGCGGGGAGCCCGACGTGGGGCTTGATCCCAGGACCCTGAGATCGTGACCCGAGCCGGAGGCAGACACTTAACCAACTGAGCGACCCAGGCATCCCTATATCACAGTTGTTTTAACTTACACTTCTCTATTAAAAAGCTCAAATATCTCTTCATATGTTTCTTGGCATCTCTCTTATGAACTGCCTGTCATATGCTTTGCCTATTTTTCGATTGGAGTTCCTACCTTTTCGTTGTGGCTACTGATTTGCAGAAGTTCCTTGTATATACTAGATATTGTCCTTGGTTGGTGTTAGACATTTAAAATATCTACTCCTGATTTTTCGTATGTCTATTAACTTTGTCTATGGGCCCCTTAATTGAGCAGAAATTCTTCTGAAATAGATGATATTTACCAAGTTTTTGTCTTATAGACTGTACTTGTGTGATTTTTCTTTAAGAAATACTATACCCATCCTAAGCAGGTTGTTACCCCCAGCTTTGATATAATTGACACGTAACACTGTGTACCTTTAGGGGGAGTGTAGGACATGTTGACTTGATACATTTATATGTTGCAAAATGGTTACCACCATAGCAGTAGCTATTACTACCTCCATCCCGTCACATGGTTACCATTTCTTTTTTTGTAGTGAGAACACTTAAGGTCTGTGCTCTTAGCCACATTACAGTATATGATACAGTATCATTAGCTAGAATCACCATGCCGTACATTGGATCCCCAGAAATTGTTCATCTTCTAACTGGGAGTTTGTACCTTTTGACCAATATCACCCCATTTCCCTCACCCCTCCAGCCTCTGGTAACCACCATTCTACTCTTTGGTTCTATGAGTTTGGCTTTTTTAGAGTCCTCATACAAGTAAGATCATACACTAGCTGTCTTCTTCTGTCTTAGCATAATGCCCTTAAATTTCATCCATGTTGTTGCAGGTGGCAAGATGTCCTTCTTTCTCACGGCTGAATAATATTCCATTATATATCATATATATATATATATATATATCACACTTTCTCTAAGCATTCATCCACTGATGGACACTTAGGCTGTTTCCGTATCTTGGCTGTTGTGAATAATGTTGCAGTGCACGTGGGGGAGCAGATGTCTCTCTACAAGATTCTGATTTCAGTTCTTCTGGCTATATACCCAGAAGTGGGATTGCTAGCTCATATGGTATTTCTATTTTTTATTTTTT
Organism: Mirounga angustirostris; assembly: GCF_029215605.1. Taxonomy (NCBI): domain Eukaryota; kingdom Metazoa; phylum Chordata; class Mammalia; order Carnivora; family Phocidae; genus Mirounga; species Mirounga angustirostris. The sequence continues at coordinate 41,214,420 of NW_026991719.1, forward strand.
GAGGAACCTCTATGCTGTTTGCTATAGGCTGTACCAGTTTACATTCCCACTGACAGTGCACGAGGGTTCTCTTTTTGGCACGTCTTCACCCACTCTCATCCCTTGTTTTCTTTTCTTTTTTAAAGATTTTATTTATTTATTTGAGAGAGAGAATGAGATAGAGAGAGCATGAGAGGGGGGAGGGTCAGAGGGAGAAGCAAGCTCCCTGCTGAGCAGGGAGCCCGATGCGGGACTCGATCCCGGGACTCCAGGATCATAACCTGAGCCGAAGGCAGTCGCTTAACCAACTGAGCCACCCAGGCGCCCCGTCATCCCTTGTTTTCTTGATGACAGCCATTCTAACTACTGGGAGGTGATAGCTCATTGTGGTTTTGATTTGCATTTCTCTGATGATGAGTGATATCAAGCACCTTTTCACGTACCTGCTGGCCATCTGTGTATCTTCTGTGGAAAACTGTCTACTCAGTTCTTCTGTCCACTTTGTAATTGGGATGTTGGTTTTTCTTTCTTTCTTTTTTTTTTTTGCTATTAAGTTGTATGAGATCTGTATAAAGTTTAGATACAACCCCTTATCAGATATATCATTTACAAACATTTTCTTCCATTTTTGAGGTTGCCTTTCCATGTTGTTTGATTGCTTACTTTGCTGTGCAGAAGATTTTTAGTGTGAAATAGTGCCATTTCTTCATTTTTGCTTTTGTTGCTCATGCTTTTGCTGTTATATCCAAAAAATCTTTGCTGAGACCAATGTTAAGGTGCTTTTTTCCCTTTGTTTTCTTCTAGGAGTTTTACTGTTTCAGGTCTTAAATTTAAGTCTTCAATCCATTTCAAGTTAATTATTGTGATGGTGGAAGACAGGGGTCCACTTTCATCCTTCTGCATGTGGGTATCAAGTTTTTGTGGCACCATTTATTAAAGAGACACTCCTTCCCCCTTGAGTATTCTCAGTTCCCTTGATGAATACTAGTTGATTGTTTATGCACAGGTTTATTTCCGGGCTCTCTATTCTGTTCCATTGGTCTATGTGTCTATTTTTAATGCCACTACCATACTGTTTTGATTACTACAGCCTTGTAGTATAGTTTGAAATCAGGAAGTGTGATGCCTCCAGCTTTGTTCTTCTTTCTTAAGGTTGCTTTGGCTATTCGGAGTCTCTTATGACTCCATACAAGTTTTAGGATTATTTGTTCTAATTCTGTGAAAAATGCCATTGGAATTTGGATAGGGATTACATTGAATTTGTAGAATGCTTTGGGTAATATGGACATTTTAACAATATTAATTCTTCTGATCCACGAATATATCTTCCTATTTGTGTCTTCTTCCATTTCTTTCATCAAAGTCTGATAGTTTTCAGTGTACAGATCTTGCACTTCCTTGGTTAGATTTATTCCTAAGTATTTTGTTGTTTTTGATGCTATTGTGAATAAAATTGTTTTCTTCTTTTCTTTTTCAGGTGTTTTGTTATTAGCGTATAGAAACACGACTGTTTTCTGTATGCTGATTTTGTATCCTGCAATTTTACTGAATTCATTGATCAGTTCGAGCAGGTTTGTGTGTGTGTGTGTGTGAAGTCTTTAGGATTTTCTCTATATAAGATCATATCATCTGCAAACAAAGACAATTTTACTTCTTCCTATTTGGATGCCTTTTATTTCTTTTTCTTCTTTTTTTCCTGGCTTGTGTATTTTTTATTTTTAAAAAAAATTTTAGAGGGGAAAAGGGGCAAAGGAAGAGGGGGAGAGAGAGAATCTTAAGCAGGCTCCACGCCCAGGGTGGAGCCCAAGGCAGGGCTCGATCTCACAACCCTGAGATTATGACCTGAGCTGAGATCAAGAGTCAGATGGTTAACTGACTGAGCCACTCAGGCGCCCCCTGTTATTGTTTTTGTGTGTATCTTCCCAGCCTGTCTTTTGCCTAAATAGCCCAAAATTATTCCAAAAATCTCTAATATTATGCATTATTTTGAAACCTACTTTTAAAAGTGTTTATTTGGGGTGCCTGGGTGGCTCAGTCGTTAAGCATCTGCCTTGGGCTCAGGTCATGATCTCAGGGTCCTGGGATCGAGCCCCACATTGGGGCTCCCTGCTCTGCAGGAAGCCCGCTTCTCCCCCTCCCACTCTCCCTGCTTGTGTTCTCTCTCTTGCTGTATCTCTGTCAAATAAATAAAATCTTTAAAAAAAATTTTTTAAGTTTATTTTTATAGAGATTTATTTACTTATTTATTTATTTGAGAGAGGGGGGCAGAGGGAAAGAATCTCAAGCAGACTCCCCACTGAGCATGGAGCCAGACTCGGACTTGGGGTTCAAAATCAAGAGTCAGACATTCAACTGACTGAGCCACCCAGGCACCCCAAAAGTGTTTATTATTTTTTATTATAGATACCTTCAAACTTATATACAAGAGAAAATGCTAGGGGCACCTGGCTAGCTCAGTTTGTAGAACATGTGATTCTTAATCTCAGGGTCGTAAGTTGAAACCCCACATTGGGCGTGGAGTCTATTTTAAAAAATATTTTTTTAATTCAAAAAAGAGAAAATGCTAGTAAAATAATCTCTCATTTATCTGTCACCCAGCTTCAACAACTATCGACATGTAACTTATTTTATCTGTACTTCAACTCCACAATTGACTATTGAAGAGTAAGTCCCAGACACTATAACATTTTGTCTATAAATACTATATTATGAAAAATAATAAATAAATAAATAAATAAATACTGTATTATGTGTCTCTAAAACATAAGGACCCTTTGTTTTAATAACATCACCACAATACCATTAACATGTTCAAAAATTTACCAAAAATCTCTTAATATTATCAGTGTTCAAATTTCCCTGATTGTCTCATATGTCTCTTATTTACAACTGGGTTGTTCAAATAAGGATGAATGTCCACATTGCATGCAGTTAATACACCTCTTAAGTGTCTTTTAATCAATAACACATTCCCTCCTTCTCTTTTATTCTTGTCTTTTAATTGTCAAAACATCCTGGCCACTTGGTTGACTTATTTCACTTAGCATAATCTCCTCCAGTTCCATCCATGTTGATGTATAAGTCAAGCAGAGAAAGTCAATTATCATATGGTTTCACTTATTTGTGGAACATAAGGAATAGCATGGAGAACATTAGGAGAAGGAAGGGGAAAATGGGGGGGAAATTGGAGGGAGAGATGAACCATGAGAGGCTATGGACTCTGAGAAACAAACAGGGTTTTAGAGGGGAGGGGGGATGGGGGATGGGTTAGCCCAGTGATGGGTATTAAGGAGCGCACGTACTGCATAGAGCGCTGGGTGTTATACGAAAACAATGGATCATGGATCACCACATCAAAAACCAATGATGTATTGTATGGTGACTAACATAACATAATAAAATTTAAAAAAGAAAGAGAATAGAAAAAAACAAAACAAAACAAAACAAAAAAAAACCCATCCTGGTCACTTGGCCTAGAATTTTTCACATTCTGGATTTAGCTCACTGCATCTTCATTGTGGTGTTAATTTGTACCTCTATCCCTGAAGTTCCTGTGAACAGATGGTAGAAGCCTGCTCAGATTCACGTGTTGTATTTTGATAAGAATACTTCATAGGAGATGGTGTGCATTTTTTATTGCACTTATTTATACACACATGATATGGCATTGGTTTTCTTTTCGTAATACCAATATTGACCAGTGGCTTTGGGTATTGAAACTTTTTTTGTTTTGTTTTGCTTGTCAATATAATGTAGATACCTTTCAATGTTAGAATCTACCAGCCAATCCAGTCTGTAAAGGAGACATACTGGAGTTCTCCTCTGGATCCTTATCTAGTACAAACTGCTGGTATAGTTGCTGTTTGTAACAAGAGCTTGCACATTTCTGTGACTGTTCCTTGCTACCCATAAATTTCACAGTTACATGAATTTGTTTTCTCAAATCTCTGAGACACAGGCTATTTACATGTTCAAGGAAGACCTGTCTGAAATTCACTTTGGAAAGATCTTAGGCATTTTAGACATCTAAGCATAAGTATTCAACCATAGTGTTTTGTGTGTAGTCTATCGTTGCGGTTCCAGAGTAGTTGGACATTTACTCTGACATCTCAGATACCTGAGCAGTCAGCCTTCTTCTAAAAAAAAAGAAAGAAAGAAGAAAGAAAGAAAGAAAAAAGAAAGGAAAAAGAAAGAAAGAAAGAGAAAGAAAGAAAGAGAGAAAGAAGAAAAAAGGAAGCAAAGAAGATGGTATGCTGATTCTATTAACGGGGATATTTTTAAAACATATTTTAAAAATCACCTGTGTTGGGGTGACTGGGTGGCTCAGTTGTTAAGTGTCTGCCTTCGGCTCAGGTCATGATCCCAGGGTCCTGGGATCGAGCCCTGCATCAGGCTCCCTGCTTGGCAGAGAGCCTGCTTCTCTCTCTCCCACTCCCCCTGCTTGTGTTCCATCTCTCACTGTCTCTCTCTCTCTCTGTCAAATAAATGAATAAAATCTTTAAAAAAAACAACCCTGTGTTTTAGCCTAGCATTGCTTTGTTGTTGGTTTTTTTTTCCTAATCCTCATTGGGAAACAATTTGACTATACATATGATTTACCATACAAATGTTCACAGGATTTAGCATGTTAGCTCCCTGTTTCAGAATTTTTCTTTTAGAAATGACTCAACACCACTAAAAATTACAGGTATAAAACTTAGGGAGGGGCACCTGGGTGGCTCAATTGGTTAAGCGACTGCCTTTTTCTCAGGTCATGATCCTGGAGTCCCAAGTTCAAGTTCCGCATCAGGCTCCCTGCTCAATGGGGAGCCTGCTTCTCCCTCTGACCCTCCACCCTCTCATGCTCTCTCTCTCTCGTTCCCTCTCTCTCAAATAAATAAAATCTTAAAAATACTTAGGGAAATATTATTCACAAGAGACCCTGAAATATGGAAAACCCTCTATATATCTTTGTAAGTAAATTGTGTTATGGCAATATGCTCTGATACAGTTTGGCTGAAAGGAACAATACAGGGGCGCCTGGGTGGCTCAGTTGGTTAAGTGTCTGCCTTCGGCTCAGGTCATGATCCCAGGGTCCTGAGATCAAGCCCTACGCCAGGCTCCCTGTCAGGCTCCCTGCTTAACAGGGACCCTGCTTCTCCCTCTCCTTCTGCCTCTGCTTCTTCCCTCACCACCCCCGCTCATGTTCTCTTTCTCAAAATAAATAAATAAAATCTTTAAATAAATAAAAGGAACAATACATTTATTTTTCCAGAACTCAACAAGTTTTTATTGAGCAACCAACCTATGGTATTGACTATACAGGAGTAAAACAACAAATAAACAAAAACAAAGTCCCTGCCTTCTGAGGCTTACATCCTAAGAGCTAAATGAGGTTAATATTGAGTTTTTAGGTATCTGTAAAAACAGCAAAATATTCAAATAACAATGCCAAGGAGACTGAAGCTGAGAGGAAAGGTCTGGGCTGCAACCATAAATCTTGTGATGGCTGGTATAGAGATGCCAATTAAAATATGGAAGGAAATGACGTCACGTCATTTTCTTGCAAAATTCTCAACTATCGGCCCAAAGCTGGTCTGAACAAAAGAGGCCATGATCTTTTTTTTTTTTTTTTTAAGATTTTACTTATTTATTTGACAGAGAGAGGTAGAGTGCCAGCGCACAAGCAGGGGGAGCAGCAGAGGGAGGAGGGAGAAGCAGATCCCAGGACCCTGGGATCAGGACTTGAGCCAAAGGCAGCCGCTTAGTCAACTGAGCCACCCAGGCGCCCCAAGAGGCCATAATCGGGTGGTTCTCCTACGAGATGTCCCAGCAAAAGGCCCTGGACCCAGGCCAGTTGTTCTCACATGCCAGGACTCAAATACTTCCTCAAAGGCCAAGGCCATGAAGGCCACTCCAGACAGTGGGGGATGGGGCAGGTTATTGACACGTGGCACGCTTTCAGAACACGTACATTAGACCACACAGTAGAACATGTAGAACCTGAAAAAAAAAAAAAAAAAAAGAACAGTTGTATCATGACAACACAATATACCAAAATAGGTATGTGAAATGCAAATGGGAAGAGAATATAAGTAAGAAAAATACTTCTAGGCTATTTCTATCCTGCCAGTCAGGGTCCTGGCAGAAAACACAGCACCCTCAAACTGGGTGACTTAAAGGGTCTAAGAAAATGGCAAAAGTGCGGGCAGGGGTAAGAAGCCACAAGAGTGTGTATGTACCCTGGATCTGAAAACCCGGAACCATGAAGGACCGGCTGATGGATTGGTGGGGAGGGGAGAGAGACAGAGCCAAGGGCGGCCTGCCAGGAACTGGGAATGTGAACACATGAAGCACGGGTCACTCCCCAGGGGCCTGATGTCCCCAGATAGCAAAGCGCACATGGGGATCTCAAGCACCACTTGCTCCCCAGCCAGATCCAAATGGTCTTGCCCTCCCATTCCCATCAGCTGCCCATCCCAAGCTAGCCCTCTAGCTTTCAGCATCCCCTGCTGCTTAATATAATTCCAAACCCGATGAGGTCAGTGTCATGTGCTGACCTTCACACATGCTTCATCTCTCCAGGTCCATCTCTATAAGTACCCTGTACCGTTGGTCTATTTCTCTGTTGTTGGCCTAATACATACAAAATATATTACATAGAATACATAGAATACATAGAATACATAGAAATACATAGAAATACATAGAAATACATAGAAATACATAGAAATACATAGAAAATACATAGAAATACATAGAAACACATAGAAAATACATAGAAAAAATACATAGAAAAAAGAAGCTTGGTAACTTCATGGTGGTAATGGGAATACAGATTCCTTTTAAAAATGCTTTCTGTTGTTCTGTTTACTCTGAATGTTTGTAATTAACGGACAATGATCTATGAATAGAACAATTTGTAAGTAAAACATTTAGAAAATGTCCACATTTAGAAAAAAAATGTACCCCAAAGTCCCGCCAATAAAAATGACTTGTATGTAATTGTTCTATTTAATTTCTGAAGTAAGTTACTCCCGAAAGGTTCTGCAATTATTTGTCTTTATTGTTGCCTTAAAATCCCATAAGAAGCCTCTGTGTTGAATAGATTCCAAATCATATGCAACCGATTCCTCTACTTATGCAGCTGATGATGAGAGTGGAGACAGGGAAGGGAGTATCGTGGGAGTTAAAACCCTGCATTCTGGGGCGGGGTAACAAAGGCTTAAAGACCGGTTCCATCATTGTCTAACAGCTCCCATAACCCCGGGAAGGCCACTTAACCCCAGTTTCCTTACTTCTCAAATAGACATGATTGTCATAAGGGTTGGGTAGGACACTAAAAGCAGGAGGGGGACATTCACTGAGGAGCTCCTATGAGCCAGGCAATGGGGTAAAGTCTTCTTTTTTTTTTTAAGATCCTATTCATTTATTTATTTGAGAGAGAGCGCGAGCATGAGCTGCGGGGGAGGGCAGAGGGAGAAGGAGCAGGCTCTGTGCTGAGCAGGGAGCCCGACACGGGGCTCGATCCCAGGACCCCGGGATCATGACCTGAGCCGAAGGCAGATGCGTAACTGACTGAGCCACCCAGGCACCCCAGTGGAGTAAGGTCTTATCAAGAATTACCTCATGTAATCCTCACGGCAACCATGCATTAGGCATTATTATCCTGAGAAAATCCTGAGAAAACAGGAGTGCCCTTATTCAATGTCCTTATTCAAAGGAACACAGCTAATAAAGGATCAAATCAAGATTAATCCATAGGCAGTCTGCCTCCCGAGCCCCATGTGCTTAACAGGGTGCTTCCAGAAGGCCCATAAAACACACATGAGTTGGCATGAGGTGAGTGCTTAATAAATGGTCATCGTTATTAAAATGAGTAATAAAACAATCAGGTATAGTTGACATAGTTCGTAAATCTCTGCTACAATTCTTTCTGTTTCAACACGTTGAATCTATGAAATAAAGAAAATTGCAAGTATTTTGACTGTGACTGGTTGTGCTTATTCCCTAACATGACATAGGCTGAAAATGACAGGCTAGAATTTCATCTTCCAATTAAGTTCATTTGATTCCTCATCCTGCCTGCAAAGGGATGGAGAATTCATAGACTCACACTGTCCAATACGGTAGCCGCTAGCCACAAGGATTGAGATGCGTAAAATACACGTGGGATTTCAATGATTTAGTATGAAAAAAGAATGTACAACATCTCATTAATATTCTCATACCAACTGCATGTCAAAACGATATGACTTAGGATATTATGGGTTAAATGAGATATATTCTTTAAATTGATTTCACTTATATCCTTTTACATTTTATAAAGTAGCTGCAAGAAAATTTAAAGTTACTTACGTGACTTGCATTATATTCCTATTGGACAAAGTGTTGGTCCTGGCAGGGCTTGGCCAGTGAAGCTTCAGGCTGGTTAGACATAATCATGGTTTATAAAATTCTAAATCCAGTTATAAAATAAATGTCAAAATATGATCAAAAGATTATTATATAGGGGTGCCTGGGTGGCTCAGTCGGTTAAACATCTGCCTTCGGCTCAGGTCAGGATCCCGGGATCCTGGGATCGAGCCCTGCATCGGGCTCCCTGCTCAGAGGGGAGTCTGCTTCTCCCTCTCCCTCTGCCCCTCTGCACCCCTTCCCCCCGCTTGTGATCTCTCTCTCTCACTCACTCTCTCCCAAATAAATAAAATCTTTAAAAAATGGGTTTTTTTTAAAAGATTTTATTTATTTGACAGAGAGAGACACAGAGAGAGAAGGAACACAAGCAGGGGGAGTGGGAGAGGAAGAAGCAGGCCTCCCGCGGAGCAGGGAGCCCGATGCGGGGATCGATCCCAGGACCCTGGGATTATGACCTGAGCCGAGGGCAGATGCTTAATGACTGAGCCACCCAGGCACCCATAAAAAAATATTTTTAAAAGATTATTATATAAAATAGCACAATGATAACTATGTGAGCCATAACCCCTAGATTAATTAAAAACAATAAAAAACAAGAATGGAGAGGGGTATAACAACGATCAGATGCATGTTAGATTCCTTCTTTTAAATAGATGGGACTCAAAAATGCCATTTCTTTCTTTCTCTTTCTTTTCTTTCTTTCTTTCTTTCTTTCTTTCTTTCTTTCTTTCTTTCTTTTTTCTTTCTTTCTTTCTTTTTCAGAGAGGGAGAGGGGGTAGGGGCAGAGGGAGAGGGAGAGAGAGAGAGAGAATCCTAAGCAGGCTCCACACCCAGCACAGAGCCCAGCACGGGGCTCCATCTCAGGACCCTGAGATCATGACCTGAGCCAAAATCAAGAGTCGGATGCTTAACCGACTGAACCACCCAGGCACCCCTCAAAAATGCCATTTCAACCTTAATTTTGACAATTAGAGAAACACCATTTGTTCTTGTTTCTGATATATATATATATATATATATATATATATATATATATATATATATATATGTATATTCTGATATACATAATAATACTGTGGATCAGAATTTGATGTACAGTGAATGGGGTGGGGACAGAGGTCCTGAAAGGGTGGCTGGGGCAGTGGGGCTGAATGTCAGGTCGATCTGGGACATAAAGCAGAAATAACAGCCAAAGAAAGTTGGGAGGAGGAGAAAAAATGACCAGCATCGACTCTTGGCGCATCAGTCCCCTCCTCCCAGCCACCTGTCTAGCGGCTGAAGGCAGGGGCCAGATTTGTAACGGGAAGTGTTAGAGCCAGAGGACCAGCCCCTCCCCTCCAGCTCCTCCATCGCTGCCAGGTCCTGACTCATCCCTCCATTTATTCCAGTCATGGTGGCAAGTTGAGAGGGAAGGGACACGTCAGGTGCAGAGAACACAGGAAGAGAGGGTGTGACTAGGGAGAAGGGGAGTGGGGGGGATTGAATGGGGTGGCTCCCATTTCTCAAGCTACTTTCCCCAGTTTCTTTTGCAGCCCCTTCTGCCCCGTCCCCTGGGGAGCCCCCGCCTAGCATGCAGGTGTGCTTTGGGCAAAAAGGCGGCCGTCGCAGCAGCTCGGTCAAGAGCTCTATCTCAGGGGCGCCTGGGTGGCTCAGTCGGCTAAGCGACTGCCTTCGGCTCAGGTCGTGATCCTGGAGTCCCTGAATCGAGTCCCGCATCGGGCTCCCTGCTCGGTGGGGAGTCTGCTTCTCCCTCTGACCCTCGCCCCTCTCATGCTCTCTCTCATTCTCTCTCGCAAATAAATAAATAAAATCTTAAAAAAAAAAAAAAGCTTGTTTACAAACAGGCACAAAATCATTAAAAAAAAAAAAAAAAAAAAGAGCTGTATCTCAGCTCCACCATAGCCAGGGCTGTAAATCCATCCCCGGCACAGCGTGAAACCACTCTTTGCCTGTCCCAGTGAGTTAGGAAGGTGGAAGACACAGAGCCCCTTCATATCCAGACAGAAGATGCCAAGTTTGTCCTCCTGCACCTGCGTGGGAAGCAGTAGTCAGGGAGGCTTTCAAATTCCTTACCTGCCATCCCGGGCCCAATATACTCGAGTGAAAATTACTTTTAGGGGCCTGGGTAGGGCCTGAAAATGACTATAAAGTGTATTATACACTTGGAAATTAAATGCGTATTTTAAGAATCTTGCTTCTCTGTTTGCCAATATTTTAACTTATACCGGTGGACAGTGAATGCATTTTTTATTCCACAAAGAGTTGTTGAGCACCAGATGTGTACCCAGCACATATTACCTGTATGTCTTTTTACTTCAATCCCATCCGTTACACTAAAAGTTCCCTGGGGCCATTTAGGGAACTCCCCATTAGGGCTCTGGGCCCAGGGCTCAGGGGCATGGATGGTCCTGAGCACCATCAGCAAGGTGAGGAGGATTTGGGAACGGCCAACTGCCTCCTTTGTCTGATACACATACCTGTGGGGAAAATCGCAGTTACTGGGAAACTGTAAATCAGGGCCAAAAGGTGCGTGCTTCTAATGCCAGACGTGGATAGATGTCTTCAATTCATTTGACCAATGAAAAGATTTTAAAAATATTTGGAGCAGAGAAATGTTAGCGGGAGATTACTTCCAGAAGCCTTGAGAGTAAGATTCTGTGTTTGTGGGGGTGGGTTTGGGGGGTGTGTGTGTGTGTGGGGGGGAATCTTAAGGATGAGATACCTGGGCACAGAGGAAGGGGGGCAAAGAACTGCGGGTTTCAGAGCTGTGTAGGGGTGGTCTGGAGGGTCTGGAGGACCACCCAGCCATGGTTTTGCTCAGGAGACCCGGTGTCGAACTCACGCCCTGCCCAGGCTCCCCCTCCTGCCCAGCCACAGCCGTGATGCAGCTTGCTTCTTCTATTTGCAGAGAGAGAAGGCTTCCTTTTATTTTAGTGCAAATTCAAACACACTCTATAAGCGTGAAAGGTCTGGAAGAGCATTACTCTACCTCCAGAAAACCATTATTCATATTTGGGGGGAGTATTTGTTGTCATTCTTTTTCTTCGTATAGTTAACGTTTGTTTTGTTTTTGTTTTGTTTTTACATGGGGATCCACGTCTATTTTCGCATTTTTTGCTTTAATATTACATGAAAAATCACTTTCCGGTGATGCTACATAGTCTTGAGAAACAATATTTTAAATGGCTTCACAGTATCTTTAGAGAGACCATCTACAGTAATTTGTTACTCTCCAACGGTGATTTCAAATGTTTCCCTTTTTACAAATAAAGCCTGGATAGATACCTGCACACACACACACACACACCTATTTATCTACCATCTATCTATGGGAGGCAGGTGAATACGGACGAGAAGATGGAGGAGAAGATGGAGGAGAAGATGGAGAAGATGGAGGAGGCGGGGGAGGAGAGGACTGACGAAGGGAGGAGGGCTTCTGCTTCACGTTACGAACCCTGGTCCCGGGTTAGGAGCCCGGAGTGCGCACGACGGTCGCCCGGCCGAGGCTGCGGAACGGGGCGGAGCGGCCAGAGTCCGAAGGCGGAGGCCAGCCCCCCACACTGCGGAGAGCGCGGCGGGCGCCTTTGCCGCAGTGGCACTTGGCCTTGGCCTCGGCGGTCTCTGGCGCCCCCTGCCGTTCTCGCCGTAAAGCTGGAGAGGGCGGGGGCTCTTCCTCCTCTCCTTCTCCCCGCCGCCTCCTCCATTTTGCCGCAGCCCTCCCTCCCGTGTCTCTCTCCAGCCGTCCGCTTGTTAATGTGGGGGTCCCAGCCCGAGGAGCCCCTTGCGGACCTGGCTGCTGTCGTTAGACCCAGGGGAAGGAGCAGGCCGAGAGGGGGCCCCGGATGCGCCGGGTCCAGGTCCCCTCCCGGCGTTGCGGCTGCTCTTGAGCTGTCGCCCCTAGCTGCCAGGCGCCCCTCCTTGCAGATCCTGGTCTCTGTGGTCCCGGGTGGGGGTGCTGGAAGGGACCGAACCCGGCTGCGGTGGGGACTGCCCAGCCTCGCTCACCCCCCACCCCCACCCCCCGGCCCCCCTTCGGGCAGAGGAAATCGGACGGGCAAGCCAGAGGCCTGGGGTCTCAGGGGCAGGGACCTGCCTTTGTCAAAGAAACACCAGAGCCGGACAGTAGTTAGAGTGGTGAAAACAGATTTTATTCAGGACTATTGCAATAGGGGAAAAGCAACTCCAGTGTAGAACCGGCCTCAGTTCTGAATACAGCTTGGGCAAGTGGGAATGTATAGCCAAGGAGCAGGGAGGGGGTGCATCTGTGGATAGAATGTTACTGAGAAGAAATGTCAGGGGTCAGGGGGATTCTGGCTGAACTGACCTATGAGGATTCTTGCTGAGGGCAGGCTGGGGTGATCACACATCACTGGGCAGGGCTGGTGGGGGATAAGGAGCCTGATCATATATTGAGGGCGATCAGATGTGGGGGATTCTGGCTACACTGACTTAGCAGGAGTCTTGCTAAAACTGGACAACGGACAGATGAACACAGAAGTCAAAAGATTGAGACCTAGTTGAAAAGTTCAGGGGAGGCTGAGTAGAGTTTGGTCAAAGAGAGAATTTTTGTCACCACTTCTTGGCCCGGGACCCTGGAAATGCCCCATTTCCAGGCACTTTCAGATAGTAGGACAACTGTTCAGGAACGGGTGGAGGGGCTTTTGGGGGACAGGAGGCAGCCACCTCTTCACCCCTTTAGTAGCTCTCGGAGAGCTCAGACTGCCAGGGATTGATACTTCTCTATCCTTGATTCAGAAAAGCCAATTCCAGCTGGGCTCCTGGCCTGAGGGACTTCTCATGGTCTAGCCTCCAGGCTGAGTTAATCCACGTGGGGCCAGAAGGCACCTTAGTGACCCTCCACAAACCCAGGGTCAAGTCTCCCCAAATGAGGTTCAATTAGCATACCATCTCACCTGAAATCCCCATTTACGTGCCTCTCCCTGCTCCTGTGTTTGGACCGGGGTTATCCCTCCTGCTGTCCCAGACCAGGGATTGGATGGCCTGACTCAAGCCACCTAAGCATGGTTTGCAGGCAGGGGACGATTCCCAGCAGTCAGACATGAAGCTTGATTCCAGAACCCACCCACCTGCCAACCCCAGGGACCCCACAGACCTCCCTAGCAGAGCCAGTTCACCAGGAGGGCTGCTTGGTGGAGGCAGAGTTGCAAACACTAGAGGCCAGTGATTCCTGCCTGCACACCGATTCACTCACTCGGCTTAGGGCTCGGAGCTTAGACACATGACCCAGACTTACAAAGACTCAGGATCACCACATATTCCCCCCAGCCCCGTATATTCTTCTATCCACACATTCACCAAGTATTTGTAGAGCTCCCAGCTGCTTGAGAGGCAAAGCGGAGTAAGAAGGAGCTCAGAGGGGGGAGGAGGAAAGATGCTATTACAGTCAAGTGCAGTCACGGAGCTTGTGCAGGGGAAGTTGGGAAGACCTGGTCAGTCCAGACCAAGTCAGGAGGGGGCCAGAAAATGCAGCTCCCAAGAAGTCACCTCAGAACTAAGCTGTGAGCAGTGAGCAGAGATTTGCCAAGTAGACAAAGAAAGGTTGGGGTCTCTTGGCATTAGGAAGCAGGGATCCTGTGGCCCCAGGTTCCTGCTCACATGACCAAGGCTGCCCCAGAGCAGGGGAGGTGGGCAAGGCGGGCAGTAGCCCGAACACGGAGGACAGCGCGAGGAGTAGAGGAAGGGTGTTGGACTTGGGCTGGGCAGGTTGACCACTGGCGGTGTGGAGGCGGCGTCTGGGGGAGCAAGTTTGGAAGCGGGGGGGGGGGCTAGGACTGGTGTTGGGCTTGAACTCAACATCCTGACGAACAGACATAGATCATCTTTCTGCCTTTAGAGGACTGGTTTTCACCAAGTTTCCTCTCTTGCTGCCACTCCCAATGACAACTTTTGTTTTATTTTATTTTATTTTATTTTATTTTATTTTATTTTATTTTATTTTTCAGGGTATTACAAACTCTTCATTGGTTCTGTCCGAAGGCGACTTACAGAGTATAAGTGGGTTTATGTGGATCCTTTTTTGCAGGTAGTCAGCTATCATTCTGATAACACAGTCAACGGTTTTAATACTCTTTGAAGGGAAAAAGCAAACGTTAACACTTGGTGAAAAAAAAAAATCACCAGTGACAACCTTTAAATATTCCAATGCGCCGGGAATCTGCTGATGAGTCATTTGCTAGGATTCCTGTGAAAGTATTTGACCCAAGTCATTTTGTGAATAAAGTTGGCATTCTCTCTTTAAAGATTTCCTCCCTTCCTACCCCATCCGCCCCCCACCAGAAAGAGGCGTCTGGCTGACTCAGTTGGTAGAGCATGTGATTCTTGATTTCGGGGTCATTAGTTCGAGCCCTAGGTTGGGCGTAGAGTTTACTTTTAAAAATATAAATTAAGGATTTCCTCCCCCAGAAAAGGCTGGGAACTACCCAGAGTTCTGCCTGTAGGTTTGGGAGTATCATCTTAATCCGTGACACAGTTTCTCCAGCTTCCTAGTGCCGCTGAGTGGAGCGTGTCTTCCCGTCTTTTCCTCTCTTCGACTCCCAGCCCCAGCCAGGACCTGAGTAACCGTGGGGCTGGGGATGAAGCAGGCCAGATGCCGGAAGGAAGCAAGTTGGCATCTCCAGTTGCTGCTTTTTCTCAGAACCTGAGGTGCTTCTCGGTAATGGGGTGCAGCCCAAGCTCCTTGAAACCAAGCGACTTGGTTTCCTGTACATGTTCCATCAATCTCAAAGGTGATGACAGGTGTCAGAGAGGAAGGAGTAGCAATACAGAAGGGGCAGGGACTGATAGGCACTCACGGGCTCCCTCATGGTCTTGGATCCAGGCATTGGGTACCATGCCTGTCATTTGTCAGCACTCTTGGCCACCATTGGTGTGTTTGAATATAGTCTGAAATGTAACTCAGTCTATAAAGACAAATACACAGAACAAAACCAAAGTCTGGAAGCAAAGAGAAGAGTTTGGGAAATACAAATCATAATCCAGGTGAGGAGGGGTGAAGGAATTAAGACAGGAAGTGTGGGGAGACAGATGCACATACTCCCCTTGCAAGCTTCCTGTGAGCTTGAAATCAGGTAGGGTGAAGAGAAAAGTAGCCAGCATGGTGCCTGGCATACAATACATATATCAAATAAGGGCCGGGTTGCCGCCCTCCCTCTCCGTGGGACGAGTTCTGTCAGAAAGCAGGCCCCGTGGGTGCTTTCTGTGGGTATAGGCCAGGAGGAAGGTCTTGTTCTGGCTCCAGAGGGAAGCCATGTTCTTTTTAGCTCTGGGAAGTACTTCTGGAAGTGAAGTAGTGCAGGAGATGACCCAGTTAGCCAGGCCCACACCCCCTTCCCAAGCAGCCTTCCTTCCAAGCTAGTGAGGTGCTTTGCCTTCTGCCATTCAGGGCTCTCTCCGAGGGTGGGTGTTGCCATAGGGGCCTCTGCCTGCTCTCTGGAACCTTCTCAGATTCCCATCATCCTGCCCCAGTGGCCCCTCGCCGTCCCTTCGCAGCCTCCTAACCAACCACCTGCCCATCTCGAATTCAACCAACCAGCCACCTACTCTTCCCAGAAAAAGTCTCACTCGGGCCTGACGGGGAGTGACGTGGATGCCAAGAAACAGGAGGCAAAGGTTGTAATATCCCACAGCTCAAGTGTTGTCATCTCGACCCGACCATGGCCTTTCACACAGCAATGCAACCTAGAGCTATGTGTGGGGCATAAGGGGTGCTGTATCCTTCCATTTAGAAAGGACAGAAGGAGGGAAGGAAGGAGGATGCACGGATGGATGGATGGATAGATAGGAGGGAGGGATAGAGGAGAAGGAATGAGATCTAGAGACCAAGCGTGGAAGGAATGAAGAAAGGTGGGGGAGAGCGAGAGAGGAGAAAGAGAGGGAAGGAGGGAGGGAGGAAAAGAAAGAGAAAAACAGGGAGAGGAGGAACCAGAGGAGGAGGAGGGAAGACAAAGGGAGGGGAGATCTTTCAGGGGGTCCTCAGAGAAGAGGGAGGCAGAGGGAGGTTCTTGGGCCTCTAGCCCAGCGCTCCTTCTGGATTCACCCATGACACCTCAGTGACCTCAGCATCTCTTCAGTGAAGTGTAAGTACAGGGAGTAACAGAGATCATCTGAGACCTGCCATAATCCACCCGCCCCCCCAACCCCCACCACACGCACTTTCCAGTCTAGGGCAACTTCCACTGAAAAATGAGGTCACATATTCCAGAGACATTTTTTTTTTTTGGTACTGAAATATTATTTAATGTGATGTTATTACATTAAAAATTTTTTTTAAAGATTTTTTTTATTTATTCATTTGAGACACAGAGATACAGAGAGAGAGAGAGAGAGAGAGAGGGAGAGAGCATGAGCAGGGAGAGAGGCAGAGGGAGAGGGAGAAGCAGGCTCCCCGCTGAGCAGGAAGCCCGATGCGGGGCTCGATCCCAGGACGCTGGGATCATGACCTGAGCCGAAGGCAGACACTTAACCATCTGAGCCACCCAGGCGCCCCGATGTTATTACATTTAAAAACATTCTGGGACCGCAGACATTTCTTTTTTTTTTTTTTTTAAGATTTTATTTATTTATTTGAGAGAGAGAACAAGCACATGAGAGGGGGGAGGGTCAGAGGCAGAAGCAGGCTCCCTGCCGAGCAGGGAGCCCGATGCAGGGAGCCCGATGCGGGACTCGATCCAGGGACTCCAGGGTCATGACCTGAGCCGAAGGCAGTCGCTTAACCAACTGAGCCACCCAGGCGCCCCGCAGACATTTCTTTAGCATCATGTACTCAGTGTTTACTTTGTGTAGGTCACTGTGACTTGTTCCAGAAGCCTCCTCCAGCAAAAAGAGCAGTCCGATCTTCAAGGGGCTGGCAGTCCTCCTACTGACAGTCGGATGGCGTCAGCGTCTCATGCTGCAGGCAGCCACGGCCTGTGAGGAGAACATGGGTGAGAACTGCCTGGGAACTGTCTGGTCTTGTCTGGGGCAGCCGGGGGACTAAGGCCCCAGAGAAGCCAGGTGTCTCTACAAGGAGGAGGAGAGTCCCCATAAATCAGTGGCTTCCTTCTCCCATCGTCGAGCAGATCGCCCCAGCTGGAAGGACGGCAAGTCCCTTCCACCTGGAAGCTTCTGGCGCTGCTCTACCCAGAGCTCATGGCTCAGCATAACTTGGAGGAGACTTGGGTCTGACACCCCGTGTCTGCCAGAAACCCGTCCGTTGTAGCTAGCTCCGGGCCTTCCTGCCCACCCTGTGAGTGGCTGGGGCCCCCACAGGCTGGTGCTTGGGGCCCTTCCCTAGCTCCGGAGCAGTTGGCTTGGTGTGGCAACATGAACCGCTTCATCCTGGGCTTCTCTCCTCAGTTCTTCCCTACTCAGCCCCCCACAACCCAACAGAAAGGTACCCCACTACCCCACATATATCCCCTGGCCCACTGTCTAACCGGGAAGGCTGAGACAACCTATGGTGTGACTCCCATTCCAGGTCCTCTCCTCATGGCCCACAGACAAGGCAGTCCGTCTCTGGGTCACTCCACTCCTCTGCCCCCTGGGACAGGCTCTTCCTTGAGCTCGGTCCCATACCTGCCTCTGGGGCTTCGCCCTCCAGCTCTCAGAATCACAGGGAAGAGCTCAGTTTCTCCACGCCTGAGGCCCCCGGGTCAGGGTGGCCCAGGGCCAGGCCAGGGGACAGGAGCTCTGATGTTGCTGTGAAGAGTAAGAGTGAACTGCTTGCACGTGGAAAGATTTTCCTGTGTTTCCACTTTTCCCTTAGCTCAATGGCCACAGAAGGGTTACCGGCCCAAGGGCATAACCTCCCTTGAAGGTTTCTTATTTACCTGCCAAGAGAATATTCATTTCTTTCTAGGGGAGTTGCTTTATACTCCCAATCTGCATCATACTCCATCTTCAGCCCCGAACATCATTATTTCTAATTAATGCTACTTTGACATTTGAAAGCCATTGTTTTCTGGTGGTGTTCACTTGCATTTCTTTTTTCACTCGTAAGGTGAATATTTTCTCATGTCCCAATACTTCTTTCTTCGCTCAGGCCCTTTGGCCCTTTACATTTGGGGCATCTACTGGTTGGTGTTTTGTTTTGGTTTGTTTTGTTTTTTTAGTTCTGTTAAATTAACTTTTAATGAGTTCCTGCTTTGTGTCATCCAGGAACGGGGCAGGGCCAGTATGGTATGCAGATGAAGCCAACACATGCCTAACCCTTTAGATAACATTCTTCATTGGAGAGCAGGGCTCCTAATGAGATCATTTTAATGCTGTAAGAAGACAAAGGTTTGCATCAGGCACAGGGAAGGGGAGCACGTTCCCCTGAAAGAATGTACTGGAGCCAGGTATTGACAAAATAAGAATGAACCAGGGTGCCTGGGTGGCTCAGTGGGTTAAGCGTCTGTCTTTGGCTCAGGCCATGATCCCAGGGTCCTGGGATGGAGCCCCACGTCAGGCTCCTGCTGAAGAGCCTGCCTTTCCCTCTGCCTGCCACTCCCCCTGCTTGTGCTCTCTCTCTCTCTCTCTGTCAAATAGATAAATAAAATCTTAAAGAAAAAAGAATGAACCAATAGAAGAAAACACGGAGGAATTCACAGACAGAAAGGACAGCAGGAATAAAGGCCCAGGGGCACAAAGCAACACTAGGTAGAGAAGAGCCCACCAGCTGAGAGTTGAGGTGGGAGGGCAGGAGGGCTTGAAAAATGAGGCAGTTGGGGCTAGGAGGGGGCAGAACATAAATGGCCTTGAGCTCTACTTAAAGGAGCTTGGACCACTTTTTGGAGAGGAGGAAGAGCTTTTGGATGGCTTTTAGCAGGAGAACGATATGGGAGTATTTGTCTTGAGATCCGATTCCCCTGGCTGCAGTGTTGAGCATAAATAGGAGAGGGACCCCAAATAGAAGGGCATATTAGTTTGCTTGGACTGCTGTAACAAAGTACCACGAACTAGGTGGTCTAGCAACAGAAATGTATTGTCTCACTTCTGGAGACTGGAAGTCCCAAGATCAAGGTGTCAGCAGGGTTGGTGCCTTCTGAGGTTGGGAGGAAGAATCTATTCCATGCCTCTTGCCCAACTTCTGGTGGCTTGCCGGCAATCTTTGGTGTTCCTTCGTTTGTGGAAGCATCACTCCAAACTCTGGCTTTATCTTCACATGATAGTCTCCCTGTATGAGTGTCTCTGTGTCCAAATGTCCCCTTTTTATAAGGACATCATATTGGATTAGAGTCCACCTTAATGACCTCATTTATTTTTTTTAGATTTTATTTATTTGAGAGAGAGAGAGACAGAGAGAGCACAAGCAGGGGGAGGGGCAGAGGGAGAGGGAGAGGGAGAAGCAGGCTCCCCACTGACCCCAGGACCCTCTGAGATCATGACCTGAGCTGAAGGCAGATGCTTAACCCATTGAGCCACCCAGGCACCCCCTAATGACCTCATTTAAACTTGATTACCTCCAGGGGCTCCTGGCTAGCTTAGTCAGAAGAACATGAGACTCTTGATCTCGGGGTCGCGAGTTCAAGCCCTATGTTGGGGGTAGAGATTATTAAAAAAAATAAACTTCAAAAAAATAAATAAATAAACTTGATTATCTCTCTAAAGACCCTATCTCCAAATACTGTCACATTCTGAGGTATTGGGGGTTAGGGCTTCAACATGTGAATTTTCCAGGAACACAATTCAGCCCATAACAAAGGGGGAGCTAGATTAGCAGCCTAGGACTTGAACTAGAGCCATGGAGAGACAGACCAAAAAAGAGGGACTAGAACAAAATTCACTTGGGATGTAAGATCCACAAGTCTTGTTGATTTTTGAAATGTGAAGGAAGGAGAATTCAGCTTCCAGATTTGAAATACTTCCATTTCAGGGTTATTTGGGTGTTAGTATCGCAGGAGGATGGGGAAGGGAGTAGAGGGGGTTGGGCTGTAAGGTGACAAGATCATTCTAGATCTATTGGGCTTGAAAGATCTCTGGGACATTCCCATAGGTCAAGCAGGAGGGAGAGCAGAGCTGGAGACTACATTTGGTAGTGAGATGCATGTAGGTTGAAGTTCAAAACAATGAGCAAGGATGTGATTGCCCGAGGAAAGCAGGTAGAGAAAAAGAAAAAGGGTCAAGAGCAAAAGGCTCGGGAACCCACAGGTATAAAGATTAATATAAATTTATCAAGAATTCCAAGGAAAGCTACCTTCCATGGGAATGTTGGATCCATGAGAAAACGGACTCTGTCTGACTTGCTTGCTGCTATGTATTTAACTACCTAGAACAGTGCCTGATACAGAGTAGGTTTCCAATAATTATTTTTTTTAAAGATTTTATTTATTTATTTGAGAGAGAGAATGAGAGACAGAGAGCATGAGAGGGAGGAGGGTCAGAGGGAGAAGCAGACTCCGTGCTGAGCAGGGAGCCCGATGCGGGACTCGATCCCGGGACTTCAGGATCATGACCTGAGTCGAAGGCAGTCGCTTAACCAACTGAGCCACCCAGGCGCCCCTTTCCAATAATTATTTGATGAATAAAGTTTTGAATGAGGTACTAAGAGATGTATGAAAAAATCAAGAGTTCAGTGCCCCAGAGCCTTGGGAGTGATTCTATCACCTCTACCAGACCTAACTTCGAAAATACTCTTATGGGGCACCTGGGTGGCTCAGTGAGTTAAGCGTCTGCCTTAGGCTCAGGTCATGATCTCAGGGTCCTGGGATTGAGCCACGTGTCAGGCTCCAGGCTCAGCGGGGAGCCTGCTTCTCCCTCTCCCTATGCCCCTCCCTCTGCTCATGCACCCCCCCCCAAATAAATAAATAAAATCTTAAAAAAATTTAAAAAACCAAAACCAAAAATACTCTTATATGTTTTTTACTTCAGTGACTTTCCAATATGAGCTATTTGTAAAAGGTTTCTTTTTTAAATTTTATTTGTTTAAGTAATCACTACACGCCATGAGAGTCTCGAACTCACGACCAGAGATCAAGAGTCACATGCTCTTCGGACTGAGCCAGCCAGGCACCCCAAGCCATTTGTAAAAGGTTTCTAAACTTGATCTGTAACATCATAAAAAACTTCAACAGAAAGTATCTGTGCATGGCGTTGGCATAGATGGTATTGATAAACTAGATATCGTCCTTCAAATGCAAAGTCTTACTTGAATGACCAGAGCAATAAAACGATTATATACTCCTAGGTATACAAATGTTCATAGCAGCTTTATTTGTAACAGACAAAAACTGGAAATGACCCAAATGCCCATCAACAGATGAATGAATAAACAAACTGTGGAGTAGTCATACAACAGAACAGTACTCAGCAGTACGTAGAATGAATATTGGTACACACAATCACATCGATGAATCTCAAAATAATACTGCTGCATGAAAGAAGTTACACAAGAAAGATATGAATTGTATGATTCCATGTATATAAAATTCTAGAAAACGCAAGCTAATCGGTGGTGGCAGAAATCAGATTAGTGGTTGCCCAGTTAGGGGTGGTGTTTGTGGGGACAGGGAGGGGCAGAAGGGAGTGATTAAAAACGGGCAAGAGGCACCTGGCTGGTTCAGTCAGGAGAGCCCGCAACTCTTTTTTTTTTTTTTTTAAGATTTTATTTATTTATTTGAGAGAGACAGAGAGCATGAGCCAGGGGGAGAGGCAGGGGGAGAAGCAAACTCCCCGCTGAGCAGGGAGCTGACTCCGGGCTCTCAATCCCAGGACCCTGGGATCATGACCTGAGCTGAAGGCAGACGCTTAATGGACTGAGTCACCCAGGCGCCCTGAGCACACAACTCTTGATCTCGCGGTTGTGGGTTTGAGCCCCATGTTGGGTGTAGAGATTACTTAAAAATAAAATCTTTAAATTAACAAATAAATAAGGGGCAAGAGGAAACTCTTGGGAGTGATGATATGTTCACTCTCTTGACTGTGGTGATGGTTTCACTAATGTATACATCAAACTTATCAAATTACATACCCTAAATAGTGCAACTTACTATGTGCCGAGTCTATCTCAATAAAGATGTTATTTTTATTTAATTTTTAAAAGATTTTATTTATTTATTTGAGAGAGAGAGAGAGAGGGCATGCACGAGCAGGGGGAGGAGCAGCAGGAGAGGGAGAAGCAGGCTTCCCGCTGAGCCTGGAGCCTGACACGGGGCTCGATCCCAGGACCCTGGGATCATGACCTGAGCCCAAGGCAGACGCTTAATGACTGAGTCACCCAGGCACCCCAAGATGTTATTTTTAAAAGGTGCTTACCTAACTAAAAATGCAAGCAAAAGAAAGACACTTCAGAAAATAAAGTCAGAGCAAGTTTATTACCAACAGGCTATCACTAAACTACTTTCTAAGTGGTGAAGAGGAGTGACAGTAATACCACAAGAAAGGTCGGAGATGAAAGGAAGAATGAAGAACAAGAAATTGGCAAACGTGGGTAACCGTTACCACCTGCTTCTATCCAATATTCTACTGGAGGTCTTAACTAGGGCAGGGAGAAAAAAGGGGGATATAATATGTGTGAGAACTGGGTGCTTGGCTGGCTCAGTTGGCAAAGCATGCAACTCTTGATCTCGGGGTCATGAGTTCAAGACCCGCGTTGAGTGTAGAGATTACTAAAAAAATAGATGTGTGTGTAAGAACAAAGAAAAAAGAAAAAGTACTGTCATTATCAGAAGATATGATTGTTTATACAAAAAACCCAAGACAGCGTGCCTGGGTGGCTCAATCGTTAGCCGTCTACCTTCTGCTCAGGTCATGACCCCCGGGTCCTGGGATCGGGCCCCGCATTGGGCTCCCTGCTCAGTGGGAAGCCTGCTTCTCCCTCTCCCACTCCCCCTGCTTGTGTTCCCTCTCTCACTGTGTCTGTCTCTGTCAAATAAATAAATAAAATCTTAAAAAAAAAAAAAAAGAAAAAGAAAGAAAAATAGGTAGCATCTCAAGAGAATGAGAGGATAAGCCACAGACTGTTTTGGTTGGTAAGCTGCTAGGGAGCTTTCCAGGTGTAGCCTGAAACTGGCCCCCAAACAGGGAGGGAGGACGGGCCGAGGGGGAGGGAGAAACACACTCCCCACTGATCAGGGAGCCAGACCCGGGCTCAATCCCAGGACCACGGGACCTCGATCCCAGGCCCCTGGAATCATGACCTGAGCCAAAGGCAGATGCTTGGCAGACTGAGCCACCCAGGCACCCCATCAACAGAATATTTTTTTTAAAGATTTTATTTATTTATTTGAGAGAGAGAATGAGAGAGAGAGAGAGAGAGAGAGAGCACATGAGAGGGGGGAGGATCAGAGGGAGAAGCAGACTCCCTGCTGAGCAGGGAGTCCGATGCGGGACTCGATCCCGGGACTCCAGGATCATGACCTGAGCCGAAGGCAGTCGCTTAACCAACTGAGCCACCCAGGCGCCCCACGATTGGCTCTTACAATCTCACACACCCTCCCTCTTCCGAAACGTGCCCTGCATGGCCAGCAAGGGGTTTCACTAGCATGGAGGCGGCTCCTTTGGCAACTCTCTGTCTGCATCAGAGGCGGATGCCATGGCAACAATATAAGTAAATGTAAGAGAAAACACCAATTAAGACATTGATTCCAGGGGCGCCTGGGTGGCTCAGTCGGTAAGCGTCTGCCTTCGGCTCAGGTCATGATCCCAGGGTCCTGGGATCGAGCCCCACGTCGGGCTCCCTGCTCCGCGGGGAGCCTGCTTCTCCCTCTGCCTACCGCTCCCCCTGCTTATGCTCTCTCTCTCTTTCTCAGATAAATGAATCCAAATCTTAAAAAAAAAAGGACTGATTCCAAAATCAGTCTTTTCCATGAGAGCTCCATGATCTGAACCACTGATTTATTAAGTCCCTTAGGCTGGGGATCGGATCACTCAAGACTTTCACTTGTGGCCTCGTGCGATTTAATAAAGACGATACATTAGCAGACTCATCAGGTGTGAACACACAACATTCTGTTTGGATAATGGACAGGTGCCTCCTTGCAAGGCAGTTATAATGTCTAAGGCCATCCTGTTTTGGAGGACAATTTTGCTCATCAGAGACATTTGAAGTGTTCAGTAAGGACAGGCTTTGTTGGCTATGATTTAAGGCTGGCTGGGTGAAGGTTTCTGTGTGCTGTAATATCCGCCATGCTAATGGCGAGGACAAAGAAGGTGGCCAAAAGGACCCGTGGAAAACAGAATGTGCCCATCTGGCCTTGAGGAGAGGGAGGCTGGCAACTTTAGGAATTTGTTGTGCATACCATACATGTTGGCTGGGGGAGGCAGCACTGTCAGGTGTGAGGAGACAGACTGGGGACGGGATATGTCAGACCAGGACCCCCACCTTCTCTCCTCATCCAATGGCGCATGCTCCATTTCAGGTATAGTTTGTTTCAATGGTTCTGACTTGCAGCAAGACAATGGGATCCCAGTGGAGATTGAGTAGCTCCCCCTCATCCAGGGCTGCAGAGTAACTCACCCATTCTGGTGGGATGTCCCTTTGTAAATCCCAGTAGATAATGCCTTTCCCAGGTTTGATGGGACTTAGTGTTCTCCATAGCACAGCACGTTGATCCATGGTGAGAGTTGAGATAATGGCTGTTCTCTGAGACTTTACGGTGTTGGGTGCTTCGTCAGGGGTCCCCAGTCTGGCATATGGGGCAACAGGTCCTAATGGTTGGTCATTTAAATGTATTAAAGCTTGTGTCAGTACTTTAATCCACCTGGTCAAGGTAGTTTTACCTGTTAATAATTTAATCTATTGTTTTAATATTTCACTCTTCCTTTCTACCGACCCTGCTGTTTGTTGGTTACAGGAGAGATGTCATGTTCTTTTTGTTTTTTTAGAGAAGAATCAGGTGCATGTGAAGGGGGAGGGGCAGAGGGAAAGGGAGAGAGAGAATCTTAAGCAGGCTCCACGCCCAGTGCAGAGCCCAATGTGGGGCTCCATCTCACGACCCTGAGCTGAAATCAAGAGTTGGACGTTGAACCCACTGAGCCACCCAGGCGTCCTCAATGTCATGTTCTATGCCCAGTCTTGCATGTCATGACATTTGAAATAGGACCCCCGATCACTGTTTAGTAAATGATGGTATCTTTACATAGTTGTTTTTTTGTTTTTGTTTTTTTAATCCCCTAATGGCAGTAGTCTGGTTTGCCTGGCAACAGGGGAAAACGTGGGTTGGGCCAGTTGCAGTGTCCACACAAACCAAGGCATATTTAGAGCCCTTACTCAGAGGTGGGGGGGCCAATATCATCAGTTTGCCAATCCCTCACTTGTTGGGAACTCCAGTCGATGGCCTCAGATTCTTTTGGCAGTTGCCTTGAATGCTGTTTAGAGCACACGGGACATATTGCTGCATTAACCAAGTCACCGTACTTCAAGGGCAATCTAGCATCCTTGGCAATATGCCATCCTACTCGGGCACTGTGGCGGCCACTCTTTCTATGCTCCCGATCTGCCGTATCCACTGCAGGGTCAGTAGGCAGGGTTCATACCCACACTTAGGGCCCCAGCTTTCTCACTGCCAGTGGGGTGTCCGTGCCTTCTGAGCTGAGCCATGAAAAAAGGAGGGCTGTTTTAGGCTCTTGTCAGCAAACTCAGATGTCTTTTCACATACATCCTGACCCCACAAGGGCTTATTTATGATTATTTACCCCTTGGCTTTCTATTGTCCAAGCCATAGAATTAATCCTTTTAGAAGAGCCCAACTGTCAGGGCAAAGAGTTAATG
This sequence comes from Mirounga angustirostris, assembly GCF_029215605.1. Classification (NCBI taxonomy): domain Eukaryota; kingdom Metazoa; phylum Chordata; class Mammalia; order Carnivora; family Phocidae; genus Mirounga; species Mirounga angustirostris. Next base: position 41,240,482 of record NW_026991719.1, read on the forward strand.
GGCAGAACTCAGGAGTGCTCGCCAGCCAAACCGCTCCAAGCCCAACCCATTGGCTGCTGCCCTGGTGGCTGTGTGAGGGGCTCTCCCTGCAGGAGCACTGTGTACCCCGTTAGGAGCTGCTGCTCTGTGGGTTATATGGCATTTCTGCCCCCTTCCAGAGCTGGGGCCAAAATCCTAGGGGTACTCTCCCCTGCTTCTGTCTACGCCATAGTGCTTGACCCAAACCTTCTGGAGTCACAGACACATCTAATTCAAATGGTCGCCCTGCTTGCGAGATGCCCAGAACTTTAATCTCTTTCACTGGCATTTTTGCCTTCTCAAAGGTGGCTTACTGCTCTGATCCCCAGTCCCACGTGTGCCCTTTCTTCACCAGCAGGCATAAAGGACGGGGGCACCATGCCAGGTGTGGAATGAAAATATTCCCAGACCCCCAAATCCCTACAAAGACTTGCACCTTATCAATCATAGCTTTGGGGACAACATGAGTCTTACTTGACCAGACGACACCCAAAATCTTACAGCAGCGTCTGCGCCTTGAATTTTCTGTGGGTTCACTGCCCATCCTCTCCCTCAGAGATATTCCAGCAAAGCCTTCAGGGTGTCCTGCAGCAGAAGCAAATCTTCACATGCTAACATTATTATCATCAATGTAATGGGCCCATTTTACTGATGTAGGGGAAAAGAACAAGGACAGGTTTCGAGCGACCATCTCACGACATATTGTGGGCTGTGCAGGTAACCTTGGGGAAGCACTTGGAAGCTTCATTATTATCCTTCCCACATGAAGGCACATTGAGTCCAGTTATCAGAAACTTGTCAAAGTCTTTTCCATGAACTCCTTAAAGATGAAGCATTTTTGCAAAAATGCTTTCTGCCAAAACATCAGAGTAAACAATAACTATCGCAAGTGACAAAAGACTTAACATGGCCAAGGTCAAAGATCTGATGAGAATTCACGACAACACAATTGACAAAGGAATTTGGGTATTTCTGTGACATACATTTAAAATTATGACTGATAACATTATATTAGGACATATCCAATTTTAGGAATTTCATACAAATATATCCTTAAAAAAAGGTTCAGCATTCTTTTTTGACATGCTTCCCATGAAATGTAACATATACAAAAAGTTGCATAGCTGTGAAAAACTTAGCTCTTTGAAAAGAGATGACTCAGTTTTTTAAGTAATCAAAGAACTGATAAAGACAAAACAGAATCTTCGTTGTTTAGGCAGATTACATTAAAGGTAAAGAAAAACCTGTTGTTTACAGTTTCTTTTTTTTAATGATTTTATTTATTTATACTATTTTGGAGAGAGCACGCAAGCGGGGGCTGCTGAGGGAAAGAATTTCAAGCAGACTTGACACTGAGCACAGAGCCCCACGTGGGGCTTGATCCCATGACCCTGAGATCATGACCTGAGCTGAAACCAAGAGTCAGATGCTTAACCAGCTGAGCCACCTGGTGCCCCTACAATTTATTATTAAGAACAGGCCAATAATCTAAACTCTGTCCTCTTAACAGAGAGAAAATCAAATTCTAATCTGGCACCAGTGTATTTTGATATTAAAATTCTCCTTATTTTTCTTTTTAATTTACATAAGTCCATTCTAATCTCTTAGCTTGACTACACATGAAATTCCTTTCTCTATATTCCTTTTCCGCAGACCTTCTGCAACTTTCTACCTATTCAGCTTTCACCCCAAAACTCTAACCATGAATCGGGTACCTGCTCACACAGCTAAAGCTTTTTATTGATATTTGTGATCTTATGGAAGCTGTGGACTAGATTTGGGGCAAGGGAACTCCTGCAGCAATCTGTATTTTAAAAAGCCTCCCCCCCCCCCCCCGCCTTTTTTTTCCTTTGGTCTCTATGGTCAATGTTTTTGTTATCTCCTGGGGTGTTTATGTTTCAAAGACATGATACGATTTACAACTTCCTGGGACAGAGAAAGAATGCAAGTTTTCTCCTAGGACTGTTGGGGTAATTGCTATTTAAAATTTTCCTTAGTATGAGGGGTCAAAAGGCACCTGGCATTTCATGCATTTTCTGCATCAATCACCCCTACATCCTCCTCTTCTCTTTCCTAACTTCCTCAGAGAGTCCACTTCTCAGCATCCTCATCAGGCTTTGTTGCAAGTACCCAGATCATTATCTGAGGTATGTTAGGCTCTCCTACCTTTGCCAAACAGCACGCAAAAAGACCTCTCACTTGGGGGGTGCCTGAGGGGCTCAGTCATTACCGTCTGCCTTCAGCTCAGGTCATGATCCCAGGGTCCTGGGATCGAGTCCCGCATAGGGCTCCCTGCTCTGCGGGAAGCCTGCTACTCCCTCTCCCACTCCCCCTGCTTCTGTTCCCTCTCTCGTTGTCTCTCTCTGTCAAATAAATAAATAAAATCTTTAAAAAAAAAAAAAAAGACCTCTCACTTGGGCCACCTGGCTGGCTCAGTCGGTGGAGCATGCGACTCTCGATCTTGGGGTTGTGAGTTCGAGCCCCATGTTGAGTGTAAAGATTACTTAAAAAAAAAAAAAAAAGACTTCGGACTCATTATTCTGTTCCCCCACCTGGTCTGCCAGCCCTGAAGGTAGTAGAGTTGCACACAACCATACATCCTTCTCTAACCTCAGCTCTTCTAACTCTCTAACCTGAGCTTCCGCCTTTAGCTGGGCATCGGTGGCCAGCAGAACTGCCCACAGGAGAGGCCAGCCCACTGTGGCAACCATGCATTTCCCTTCTTTGCTGCTGTGTGCTCTGCACAGTTCCTCAGACAAATCCCTTAAAGCAGTCAGCATTTTCGGGGTGACCCTGTATTCACGCAGTGGTCTACAGCATCTGACATATGGGCCGCCCCTCCTCACTTAGAGGTCAATGGCCAACTCAGGATTTCCCCCATGGATGTCCCATTCCCAAGGCCCATTTCTTTGGTTTCCTGGATGGCTCACCAGCTGTTGGTTTATAAGCTCCTTGGGGGGTTTCCAGGTGTAATCTGAAACTGGCCCCCAAAGGGGTAGGGCAGGGAGAGACGGAAGAAAGAGGTAGGCCACTCCAGACTGGTAAGTGGCAGGTTTAATAAGCAAAGGGAGCTTACATATCAGGCTTGTCTTGGGCGGCAGCAGATGAGTAGATCCCTGCACCCACTCACCAAATCTTTTTTTGTAAGATTTTATTTATTTATTTGAGAGAGAGAGAGAACAGAAGTGGTGGGGAGGGGCAGAGAGGGTGAAGCAGACTCCCCGCTGAGCAGAGAGCCCTACACAGGGCTCGATCCCAGGACCCGGGGCTGTAGACAGACGCTTAACCGACTGAACCACTCAGGTACCCCCACCCACTAAATCTTAAAAGTTTATAAAGAGGCCTTAAGCAGGTTCAGTCATATATGCCATTGCAGGTAGTCTCAACAATCTCAATCATTATCTCAAGGCTGTGTCCTTGGAGCAGGCTCTGGGAGAAGGAAAGGTAAGCAGAGCCCACATTCCAAGGACAGGGGGAGGGGGTAAGGAGCCTCCAACTGCCCAGGCCCTGCAGACGGGTCGACTGGCAGTCGTGTCTCTTCCATGACTTTCCCCAACAGACTGGGAGAAAATATTTGCAAAAAACATATCTGATAAAGGACTGCTATCCAAAGAATACAATCTCAACAGTAAGAAAAGGAACATCCTGATTAAAACATGGGCAAAAGATCTGAACAGACAGCTCACCAGTGAAGACATGCATAGCCAATCAGTGTATGAAACGATGCTCCACATCACGCGTCATGAGAGAATTGCAAATGAATACAACGAGATCCCACTGCACACCTATTAGAATGCTGAAAATCCAGAACACTGACAACACCAAATGCTGGCGAGGATGTGGAACAATGGGAACTTTCATTCTTTGCTGGTGGGAATGCAAAATGGGACAGCCGTTCTGAAAGACAGTTATTCAATTCAGTGGTGGATATATGTCATTATACATTTCTCTAAACCCATAGAATGTACAACGTCAATAGTGAGCCCTAATATAAACCATGGACTTGGGGTGATAATGATGTGTCCATGTAGGTTCATTGATTGGAACATATACCACTCCAGTGGGGGCATGTTGACAGTGAGAGAGGCTCTGTGTGTTGGGGGGGGGCAGGGACAGGAGGGTATATGGGAATTCTCTGTGCTTTCTCCTCAGTTTTACTGTGAACCTAAAACTTCGTTAAAAAAATAAAGTCTATTAAAAATGTATATAGCGGGCGCCTGGGTGGCTCAGTTGGTTGAGCGACTGCCTTCGGCTCAGGTCATGATCCTGGAGTCCCGGGATCGAGTCCCGCATCGGGCTCCCTGCTCAGCAGGGAGCCTGCTTCTCCCTCTGACCCTCCTCCCTCTCATGCTCTCTCTCTATCATTCTCTCTCTCTCTTAATAAATAAAAATCCTTAAAAAATTTTTAAAAAATGTATATAGCGGGGTGCCTGGGTGGCTCAGTCGGTTAAACGTCTGCCTTTGGCTCAGGTCATGATCCCAGGGTCCTGGGATCGAGCCCCATATCGGGCTCCCTGCTCGGTGAGGAGCCTGCTTCTCTCCCTCTGCTGCTCCCGCTGCTTATGCTTGCTCTCTCTTTCTCTCTCTGTCAAATAAATAAATAAACTCTTTAAAAAATAAAATAAAAATATATACAGCATCTTCAATAGCTGCCAAAAATACAAGAACCTATAAATAAATCTGGGAAGAATCATAAAAATAATTGTAGCGGTTACTGTGTACCCTGCACGATACCAAGTCCATTATATACATATTTAATCCTTTTTGTTTGTTTGTTTGTTTAAGATTTTATTTATTTATTTGAGAGAGAGAATGAGATAGAACGAGCATGAGAGGGGGGAGGGTCAGAGGGAGAAGCAGACTCCCTGCTGAGCAGGGAGCCTGACGCGGGACTCCATCCCGGGACTCCAGGATCATGACCTGAGCCGAAGGCAGTTGCTTAACCAACTGAGCCACCCAGGCGCCCCTACATATCTAATCCTTAATGCAGTCCCATGACATAAGTAATGTTGTTATCCCTGATTTGCAGATGAGCGTGCTATAGCACTGAAAGTTTAAGTAACTCTCCCACAGTCAAACACCTGAGCAGAGTCAAGATCTTGACTCATGCAGCTGTCTCCAGAATCAACTTTTATGGCCAAATTATGACATTTTATGGAAAGACAGAAAAGGAGACCAAAATAAATGAAGAGTAACACCACATTCATCCACAGGAAGACTCAACATCAATCAATAAGATGCTGAGTCACCAAATTAATCTTATATTCAATGCACTTTCAGGCAAAACCTTAAAAAGTTTGCCTGAGGACATTTCAGGCTCTTTCCATAGTTTTTGTATCCTTCGGGTAAATAGAATGATGAATGGATAACGAAGAAGTGGTATGTATATGTATATATAATGGAATATTATTCAGCCATCAAAAAGAATGAAATCTTGCCATTTGCAGTGACGTGGATGGAGCTAGAGTAGAATGTTAAGTGAAAGAAGTCTGTCAGAGAAAGACAGACACCATATGATTTCACTCACATGTGGAATTTAAGAAACAAAACAGATGAATATAGAGGGGAAAAAAAGAGAGGCAAACCAGGAAACAGACTCGTAAGGATAGAGAGCACATTGAGGGTTGCTGGAGGGGAGGTGGGCAGGGTATGGGGGAAATGGGTGATGGGGATTAAGGAGGGCATTTGTTGGGGCGCCTGGGTGGCTCAGTCGTTAAGCATCTGCCTTCGGCTCAGGTCATGATCCCAGGGTCCTGGGATCGAGCCCCGCATTGGGCTCCCTGCTCCGCGGGAAGCCTGCTTCTCCCTCCCCCACTCCCCCTGCTTGTGTTCCCTCTCTCGCTGTGTCTCTCTCTGTCAAATAAATAAATAAAATCTTTAAAAAAAAAAAAAAAGGAGGGCATTTGTTGGAATGAACACTGTACGTAAATGATGAATCACTAAATTCCACCCCTGAAACTAATATTACACTATCCATTAACTAACTGGAATTTAAATAACAACATGAAAAACAAAAAAAGTTTCCCGAGAAACGTCACAAGCAGATTTTAAAATTTACATGGAAGTGTACTGGCCTCAGACACTCTTTTTTTTTTTTTTAAGATTTTATTTATTTATTCATGAGAGACACAGAGAGAGAGGCAGAGGGAGAAGCAGGCTCCCAAGGAGCAGGGAGCCCGATGCGGGGCTCGATCCCAGGACCCTGGGATCATGACCTGAGCCGAAGGCAGATGCTTAATGACTGAGCCACCCAGGCGCCCGGCCTCAGACACTCTTAAAAAAAGAATGAGATGGGGAAATTGCCCAACAGATTTCAAGATTATAAACATGCAATAACCAAGGCAGTGTGATAGTGTTGAAAGGAAGCACAAACATCCCAAATAAAGGACCGTGCCCAGAAACAGAACTGTCGAGAGCCATTTGACTTAGGACAGAGCCAGACAGCAGATTGGTGGCGAAAGAATGGATATCTTAATTAACAGCTGGGATAATCAGGTATCCATATGAGGGGGCAACATATGAATAGATCCTTACTTCACACTTTACACGCAAATCAGTTGTAGAGGGATTGAAACATAAATGTGAAACCCAAAACTTTAAAAATTAAAGTAGAAGTTGTAGGGGAATACCTTTATAAACTTAGGGTAAAAAAGAATTTATTTTCTTAAAAGACTTTATTTAGGAGCGCCTGAGTGGCTCAGTCGTTAAGTGTCTGCCTTCGGCTCAGGTCATGATCTCAGGGTCCTGGAATCGAGCCCCACATCAGGCTCCCTGCTCCGCGGGAAGCCTGCTTCTCCCTCTCCCACTCCCCCTGCTTGTGTTCCCTCTCTTGCTGTGTCTCTCTCTGCCAAATAAATAAATAAAATCTTTTTTAAAAATCTTAAAAAAAATCAATACTGCAATTAAAAAATGAATAATACAGGGGCACCCGGGTGGCTCAGTAAGTTAAGCGTCTGCCTTGGGCTCAGGTCATGGTCTTGGGGTCCTGGGATTGAGCCCCGAGTTGGGTTCCCTGCTCAGTGGGGAGTCTGCTTCTCCCTCTGCCCCTCCCCCCACACTTATGCTCTCTCTCTCTCAAATAAATAAATAAAATCTTTAAAAAAATGAATAATACAACCTGTGGGGTGTCATTTGTACTAAAACCAAGAAAGGCGTAATCTCCAGGAAATATGTTGAGAAGAATAAGGCACACTGCGTAAGAACGCATGCACTGACATCATTTACATGAAGTTTAAATACTTGCAGAAATACTTTAAGTTCAGAGATTTTTCTTAAAGATTATTTATTTATTTATTTATTTATTTATTTATTTATTTATTTGAGAGAGAGTGAGCCAGAGAGAGAGAGAGCATGAACGGGGGGAAGGGACAGAGGGAGAGGGAGAAGCAGGCTTCCCGTGGAGCAGGGAGCCCGATGCGGGGCTCGATCCCAGGACCCTGGGATCATGACCTTAGCGGAAGGCAGACGCTTAACGACTGAGCCACCCAGGCGTCCCGAGTTCAAGGATTCATACATATTTTGTAAAAATGTTTAAAAAAAAAAAGGAATGCAGAAAAGCAGTAACTATGTGAGTTAAGTCTGTTCTTCGGAATGTGCTCCCCAGGCAGATGTCCAGGAAGGGGTATGGCAATCTCCAATGGAGTCAGTCCCTTGTGAACCCCCAGCCCTGGCAGCCCCAGGTTCCTTAGGGTTTTTGTCATGGGCTGCCCAGGAAGGCCCAGAGATGGACAATGTGGAGCCACGTTGACCTCACTGGGAGCAAAGGGGCCTGGGTGACCCCAGCCTATGCTTTGCTCCTTTCTGTCCTCCCCCATTCTCTCCCCATCCAACCCAGGAGAACCACTTGCTGCATCTTTGGGGCACCCTCTCCTGATCCGGGATTCCCCAGGAGCTGCAGGACTTTGGCCAAATCCTTGAGCTGGTCTCTTCATTTCAAAACAAATGCCACATGCAAAAGAATGGAATTAGGCCCCTATCTTACACCATCCATGAAAACCAACTCAAAATGGATTAAAGACTTAAACGGAAGACGTGGAACTGTAGAATTCCTCAAAGAAGATGTAGAGGAGAGGCTCCTTGACATTGGTGTTGGTAACGATTTCCTAGATTTGATACCAAAAGCACAGGCAAGACTAAAAGGCTTCTGCACAGCAAAGGAAACAATCAGCAGAGTGAAAAGGCAGCCTATGGAATGGGCGAAAATATTTGCAAACCATCTATTTGATAAGGGGTTCATATCCAAAATCTATAAGAATTTAAAGAAAGGGGGGCACCTGGGTGACTCAGTCAGTTAAGCGCCTGCTTTTGTCTCAGGTCATGATCTCAGGGTCCTGGGATCGAGTCCCATGTTGGGCTCATCAGGGAGTCTGCTTCTCCCTCTCTGCCCCTTGCCGCCCCCCCAGCTCGTGCTCGTGTGTGTGTGTCTCTCGCTCACTCGCTCTTGCTCCCTCTCAAATAAATGAACAAAATCTTAAAAAATAAAAGAATTTCAAAAAAAATAAAAGAATTTCCTACAATTCAATAGCAAAAAATCCAAATAACCCAATGTAAAAATGGGCAGGACTTGAACAGACATTTGTCTAAAGACATACAAATGGCCAACGGGTGCATGAAAAGATGCTCAACATCACTAATCATCAGGGAAATGCAAATCAAAACTGCAATAAGATATCACTTCACACACATACTTACCTGGCAGGGGAGATACTATGATCACAAAGGTGGTTTTCCCAGGGCGACGCTTATCCATTGCACTCCGGATGTGCTGACCCCTGCGATTTCCCCAAATGTGGGAAACTCGACTGCATAATTTGTGGTAGTGGGGGACTGCGTTTGCGCTTTCAAAAAAAAAAAAAAAGATATCACTTCACACTTGTCAGGATGACTGTTATAAAAAAAATAACAAGTATTAGTGAGGATGTGGAGAAGTTGGAACCTTTGTGCACTGTTGGTAGGAATGTAAATTGGTGTAGCCATTCTGGAAACCAGTATGGAGGTTCTTCAAAAAATTAAAAATAGAACTACCATATGATCCAGCAATCCCACTTCTGGGTATTTATCCAAAAGAATGGAAATCAGGATCTTGAAGACATTTCTGCACTCCCATGTTCATTGCAGCATTAGTCACAATAGCCAAGTTATGGATACAACCTAAATGTCCATGGACAGATGAGTGCATAAAGAAAATGTGGTATCAGTGGGTAGTTTTGGGGCGCCTGCATGGCTCAGTCAGTTAAGTGTCTGCCTTTGGCTCTGGTCATGATCCCGGGGTCCTGGGATGGAGCCCCACATCGGGCTCCCTGCTCAGCGGAGAGCCTGCTTCTCCCTCTCTCTCTGCTGCTCCCCCTGCTTGTGCTCTCTCTCTCTCTCTGTCAAATAAATAAATAAAATCTTTAAAAAAAAGAATTAAAAATGTGGTATATACATACAATGGAATATTACACAGCCTTTGGAAAGAAGAAAACCCTATTTTCCACCACACAGATGAACCTAGAGGACATTATGCTAAGTGAAAGAAACAAGTCACAGAGAGACAAAGACTGCATGACTACACTTATATGAGGTACCTAAAATAGTCCAGCTCATAGAAGCAGAGAGTAGAAGGGTAGTGGCCAGGGGCTGCGGCTGGTAAGGAGGAGGAAATGGGGAGGTGTTGCTTTATGGGTATAAAATTTCAGTTATGCAAAGAAGAATAAGTTCTAGAGATCTGCCCTACAACATAGCGTCTCTACATAGCTAACTATATGCCATACGTAGCCGACAATAAGGAATTGTACACTTTAAAATACATTAAGAGGAGGGATCTCATGTTGAATGTTCTTCAACCAAAAGAAAAACACACAGACACACACGCAAAAGAACACAAGGAAATTTTGGGGGGCGATGGGTAAGTTTAACATCTTGCTTGCAGGGAGGGCATCGCGAGTCAATGCATATGTCCCAACTCATCAAGATGTGTAAGTTGAATATGTGCAATATTTTGTGTATCAATTATACCTCAATAAGTCTTTTAAGAAAAGAAAGAAAAGAAGGGCAAATATATGAGACTTCATGAGGTTTTAAAGGACAGGACTTGTATTGCGTGGGTGGCCGCTGGTGCTCAGTAAGCAGTCAATAGCGTCTTGCGTATTAACTGGGGGACGAGGGTTAACTCTCCGTCCTCGCAGCTCCCTGCAGCCCCCGACAAGCTCCGCCCCTGCCACCAAGGGCACAAGTGCCTCAAACGTGCCTCCCAGGCACACGCTGACACGAAGCGGGGGGGGGGGGGCGGGGGGCGCAGGGCTGGGGAACACCTAGAAAGGAGGGACTGGGGTGGGACGTGAACAGCCGCCCGAGGCGCCCAAGGAGACCCTAGAGGCGGGGAGAGAGGGATGGCAGAGCGGTGGAGGGGGCGACAAAGCTCCAGGGCGGAGCACCCCACGGCGGGGTGGGGGGGGGGGTGTGCCTGGCTGTTCCAGGTCAGACCCTCGGGGCCCAACATCCGCAGTCACTTGAACGCCAGCTCCCCACTGGGCGAAACAGGAATGCCCCAGTCTCTAGACCAAGCAGCCTCCTTGCTCATCATGTCACCTAACCCCGTACCCCCTCCCCCCTCAGCAAACTAAGGCGTTCATTCCTTCAGCCCTTAGATCTTTCCAGAACCCTCCAGCTAAGTCTGGGGTTGGCCAAGCGCAAGCTCACCCCCAGAGCCAAAGCCATACCTCCTTAGCGAGCAATGCCAGGGCGAATGGAGATGGAGAGCCGGTGGGGGCTTCAGGTGCCGCAAGAGGAGTATTTACTGTGATAGGAGGCGCCCCTAACCTTGGCCTTTGCACATCTTATATCTGGAAAAGCCGTGTTGGAGCCCCAGGGGGATGAAGGGGGTATCTGCTGGCCCCCCTCGTTAGTGGCTTCTAAATGCCACTCTCCACAAAAGGATACAGGGCTCTTTGGAGAAATTGCTTATTCTAGGGATGAGCAAGGAAAGTAGAAGATGAGCTTGCAACATCTTGTGCCAGAAAGTAAGGGAATGCTCAGGAATGATGGAGACATATCAGAATAATACGGGAGACAGCTCCAAGGGGCCCTCACGGGGTCACATTTGGACCATTTAAGCACCAAAATAAATAATAATATGACCTCTAGTTCCCACCAAGTTGAAGTAGCCCCATTCCTTCCACGCCCTCCCTCTTACAACTAAAAACCCCTGTAACAAACATAAGATGACTCTGAAAGGTGGAAAGAAGACAGACTTCCTAGGGGGCTCCAGGACTTGAGAAATAACACAGCAGTGCATTTCCTCAGCTTCTGATTGCCACCTGTGGATCCTGGACAGGGTCTCCAGAAGCCTCCAATTCCCAACTCCCAACAGGCACCGAGGAGAAATAACAAATGAAAAGCTACAAGGAAAGCCTGTTCCCCTTAGCCAGAGGTCCTGGAAAACAGGTGGACCAACAACAGAAAACTTTTTGGACAATACCAGCCCTGCACCAGCCAAACACAATGGAAAATCCACATCACCCATCACCGCCCCCCCCCCCCCCCCCGCAAAAGCCAGATTTCATCATTTCATCAGGGGAACGTGGAGCTAATGCTCCACCCCACCCTGAAGCAGGAGGAAGTGAACTGAGTCTCAGTCCCCACCCATCTGAACAGATGAGAGAGGGGTCTAATCAGGATTCCACATTTCCTTCACCTCTGGTGTCAACAGGACCCAGCAGGCAGGTGAGCTCACAATCCCACACAGAGATAAGGAGGTGGTGTGTGTCTGTGCCCTAATTTTGCTGGGGACAAATTTCCTGCTGGGGAGAAGATGAGTTTCCACTGCACCTGCACCCACCTACTTGGAGGCAGTGTAAGTGCCCCACCTTCGCTGGGCACTTGAAAAGAATGTGCATTCTGCAGCTGTTGGGTGGGTCACATCTTCCATATACTTGCTAAGTTTTTGTCTAGTAGTTTTATCAATTGGTAAGAGTGGGTGTTGACGTCCTCAACTATAACAATGTATTTGTTTATTTCTCCTTTCAGCTCCATTGTTTTTTTTTTTTAATTATTATTGAAGTATAGTTGACATACAATGTTACATTAGTTTCAGGTGTACAATATAGTGATTTGACAATTCTATACATTATGCAGTGCTCAGCACAAAAAGTGTAGCTACCATCTGTCAGCATACAGTGTTATTACAATATTACTGACTATATTCTCTATGCTATACTTTTCGACCCTATGACTTATTATTTTATAACTGGAAGTTTGTACCTCTTAATCCCCTTCACCTTTCAGTCATCACCCCAGTCCTCCTCCCCTCTGGGAATCACCAATTTGTTCTTTGTATTTATGAGTCTGTTTCTATTTGTTGCTGTCGTTTGTTCCTTTTGTTTTGTTTTTTGGGTTCCACATATAAATGAAATCATATGGTATTTGGTTTTCTCTGACATATTTCACCTAACATAATACCCTTTGGGCCCATCCATCTTGTTGTGAATGGCAAGATATCATTCTTTTTTATGGTTGAGTAATATTCCATTGTGTGTATATATATCACATCTGCTTTATCCATTCATCTATGGACCAACACTTGGGTTGCTTCCATATCTTGGCTATTGTAAATAATGCTGCAATGAACATAGGGGTACATGTATCTTTTTGAATTACTGTTTTTGTTTTCTTTGGGTAAATACCCAGTAGTGGGATTACTGGCTCATATGGTATTTCTATTTTTAATTTTTAAAGAAACCTCCATACTGCTCTCCATAGTGGCTGCATTAATTCACATTCCCACCAACAATGTACAGCACTAGTTATTTCTTGTGGTTTTGAAACTAGCCATTCTGACTGGTGGGCATCAGTTTTTGTTCTATGTACTTTGAGGCTCTTTTGTTTGGTACTTGCATATTTAGGATGGTTATGTCTTCCTTTTATCATTATGCAATATCCCTCTTCACTTTTACTAAGGTTTTTTTTAAATCTGATATTAATATAGCCACTCCTTTTAAAAAAATTAATGTTTTCATGGCATATCTTTTTCTATCTTTTTACTTTCAACTACCTATGTTATTGTGCTTATGGTGAATTTCTTGTAGATAATATCTGATGTGGAGCTCAATGTATGTAGAGAAAATATTTAAGACAATTATATTTAGGGGCACCTGGGTGGCTCAGTCATTAAGCGTCTGCCTTCGGCTCAGGTCATGATCCCAGGGTCCTGGGATCGAGCCCCACATTGAGCTCCTTGCTCCGCGGGAAGCCTGCTTCTCCCTCTCTCACTCCCCATGCTTGTGTTCCCTCTCTTGCTGTGCCTCTCTGTCAAATAAGTAAATAAAATCTTATAAAAAAGACAATTATATTTAAAAATATAATTTTTTTATTTTTATATAAATATAATTTATAGGGAGGGCACCTGGGTAGCTCAGTTGGTTAAGCATCTGCCTTCTGCTCAAGTCATGATCTCAGGGTCCTGGGATCAAGCCCCGCATCAGGCTCTCTGCTCAGTGGCAAGTCTGCTTCTCTCTCTCCCTCTGTGCTCACTCTCTCTCAAATAAATAAATAAAATAAAATAAATAATAAAAAATAAAAAGTGGGAAGGGTAAAAGAAATAAGGTTTCTATACTTCATTCAAAGTAGTAAATGCTGATACCGATAGATAAGTTACATATCTACTGGTTACCTAGAGCAACCAGTAAGAAATCTATACAAAGAGATATACTCAAAACACTATAAATAAGGGGCGCCTGGGTGGCTCAGTCATTAAGCTTCTGCTTTCGGCTCAGGTCATGATCCCAGGGTCCTGGGATCGAGCCCTGCATTGGGCTCCCTGCTCAACGGGGAGTCTGCTTCTCCCTCTCCCTCTCCCCCTGCTTGTGTTCCCTCTCTCGCTGTGTCTCTCTCTGTCAAATAAATAAATAAAAATCTTTAAAAAAAACCCACTATAAATAAATCAAGTTGGAATTCTAAAACATGTTCAAATCACCCACAGGAAAGTAAGAGAAAGAAATAAGAAACAGAGAATATGCAAAAAACGTATTAAGATGGCAGACTTAAACTGTAATATATCTATAATGACCTTACATATAAATGATCTAAATTCATCAATTAAGAGAGATTGGCAGAGTGGATTAAAAACACGATCAAATAACATGCTAGAATATATAAAGAACTCTCAAAACTCAACAATAAATGGGCACCTGGGTGGCTCAGTTAAGTGTCCAACTCTTTTTTTTTTTTAAGATTTTTAAAATTTATTTTAAAGAGAGAGAGAAAGAGAGTGTGTGTGAGACTGCAAGCAAGCGAGAGAAAGAGCAGAGGGAGAGGGAGAGGGACAAGCTGACTCCACACTGAGCATGAGCCCATTGCAGGGCTCGATCTTACCAACCTGAGATCATGACCTGAGCCAAAATCAAGAGTCAGATGCCTCACCAACTGAGCCACCCAGGTGCCCCAAGTGTCTGACTCTTAATCTCAGCTCAGGTCTTAGTCTCAGGGTCATGAGTTCGAGCCCTGTGTTGGGCTCCACACTGGGCATGGAGCCTACAAAAAACAAAAAACAAAAAACAACTCAACAGTAAAAAAACAATCCCATTAGAAATTGGGCAAAAGGTATGAAAAGACAGTTCACTGAATGGGGTATGAAGTGGCAAATAAATACCTGAGAAGTTGTTCAACGCCATTATCCATTAGGGAAATGAATATTAAAAGCAGAATGAGCTATCACCACACACTCCTAACAGAATGGCTAAAATAAAAAATAGTAATACCAAATGCTAGCAAGTATGCAGAGAAACTGGATAACTCATACATTGCAGGTGGGAATGTAAAATGGTACAAACGCTCTGAAAAACATTAGGGCAGTTTCTTATAAACTAAACGTGTAATTACTACATGACCCAACAATTATACTCTTCGGCATTTATTCCAGAGAAACTAAAACTTATGTTCACACGAAAAAATTGCACACAAATGTTCATAGAAGCTTTATTAGTAACAGTGAAAACGTGAAACAATTTAGATGTCCTTTGACAAGTGAATGGCTAAACAAACTGTGGTACATCCATATTATGGAATACTACAGAGCAATAAAAAGGAACAAAATGTTCCAAAAGGAACACACAACTTGAATAAATCTCCAGGGAATTATGCTGGATGAAAAGAGCCAAACCCAAATGGTCATATACTGTAGGATTCCATTTGTATAACAGTTTCGAAAATGACAAAATGATAGATATAGAGAACAGATTAATGTCAGGGGTTAGGGACAGGGAGGAGGGGATGGAGGGTGAAAAGGTAGCAGATGTGGTTATAAAAGGGCAGCAGGAGAGATCCTGTGAATTATATCAATGTCAATTCCCTGGTTGTGATATCGTACCAAAGTTTTGGAAGGTGTACTATTGGAGGAAACTGGATAAAGAATCTCTCTGTATTATTTTTTGCAATTGCAGGTGACTCTATAATGATCTCATAATAAGTTTAATTTTAAAAAATTCACAGCTCACATTTGATGTACGTCTATCTCTGGTTTAGATCATGGCTACAAAGTAGTAACCAGAGGGTGGTGAGAATAAAGTGGGGGAGGTAGGAATCTTTTGGAAGCAACGGAGAAAAACAAGCAAGCACATGGTGGCAGAAGCCATATTGCCTGGGCTAGAATCTTGAGTCTGCCACATACTAGTTCCACAGCCCTGGCTAAGTTATTCCCTTCCTCCGTGCCTCAGTTTCCCCATCTATAAAATGTAGATGAGTTAATATGTGTAAATCACTTAGAACAGCACCTGATACATAGTTAGCATTCAAGGATTTCTTATTATTTCTATTATTTCACCTAGGAAGGATAATGCTCAACTTCTGACATTGATCCCCCAGTGCACTAAAAAAATGCTAGGTCAACATCTTAAAAAAGTACCGTAAAATCACATCACATGAATATTTAACTTATGAGAATTTCATTATTCATGTTCTGGGGGTAACTAACATATTATATGTAACCATTTGTATGATTATTCAGATTTGCTGTCTTCTTTTTGTATTACTTCATTCTTCCCCATCTTTATCCTAATTTGTATAATAAAAACAATATTGAAATTTTTAAAAATAAAAATAAATAATAATAGTAACTTATAAACCCATAGAATAAAATAGGGCATCATGAGTCCATACTGATATAAATACATGAATAAATTAAATATTTGATGAGGAAGAGGATATCTGCATGATCTCAAAGTGACTCTCTATAAATTATGTATTAATTACAACAGGGAAATGAGTAGCTTTACAGTGGAGAAGCCTGCCAGATCCACTTTAATCAAGCAATTACAATGAATATTATTGGTAACAGGACAAATTGACCTTATGTGCCACCTGATTAGATGCATTCAGAACACAGCATCATTTCTGTGCTATCCCTGACAAAGATACATAACCTGAACCTAACCTTGAGGAAACATCAGACAAATCCAGATTGAGGGACATTCTACAAAATAACTGCCCTATGATCTTCAAAAGGTTATGAAGGACAAAGACAGACTAGAGAACTAGTCTTGATTGAACAACACTAAAGAGACATGAAAACTCGATGCTAAACATGATCCTAAACTGGATTTGTTTGCTATAATGGGCACTGTTGGAACAATAGGTGAAACCTGATGGGGTCTGAGGATTAGATAGTAGGACTGTTAATTTCCTAATTTTGCTGGCTGTCCTATGGTTATGTAGGAGAAGGTCCTCGTTTGTAGAAAATACTGAAGTAGTCAAGGATGATGGGGCATCACATTGGCAGCATACTTTCAAGGGGTTCAGAGAAAAGTCATTTTTATTGAACTTGCAACCTTTCTATAAGCATCAGATAGTCTCAAATCAAAACTATTAAAACCAAACAAAATAAAATCTATTCATCCAAACATCATCAAATAGTGAAAAGCCACAGACTGGGAAGAGGTATTTTCTATACCTATAATGAACAAAGGATTAGAAAATATCCAGAATATAAAATGTCACTAAGAAAATAGGGTGCTATTTTCTTCACCCTCTCACTTTTCCTTTCAGCTCTCTCTCTCTCTCTCTCTGAAGTAAATAAATAAATAAAATCTTTCTTAAAAAATATTTAATGGGCGCCTGGGTGGCTCAGTTGTTAAGCGTCTGCCTTCGGCTCAGGTCATGGTCCCAGGGTCCTGGGATCGAGCCCCGTATCGGGCTCCCTGCTCAATGGGGAACCTGCTTCTCCCTCTCCCTCTGCCTGTCACTCCCCCTGCTCATGATCTCTCTCTGTCAAATAAATAAATAAATAAAATCTTTAAAAAAATTTTTTTTAATATTTTTAAAAAAAGAAAATAGATGGACAGGGGCGCCTGGGTGGCTCAGTCAGTCAAGCAGCCAACACTTGGTTTCTACTCCGGTCATGATCTCAGGGTTGTGAGATCTAGCCCCACGTCGGGCTCCGTGCTCAGCACACAGTCTGCTTGAGCTTCTCCTTCCCCCTCCCCCTCTGTTCCTTCCCTTGCTCATGCTGGCACCCTCTCTCTGTCTCTCTCTCTCTAAAATAAATAAATAAAATCCTTAAAAAAAGAAAATAGTTGGACAACTATATAGAAAAATGAACAAGAAATTGAAACAGGCAATTGACAAGAGAGGCAACTAATCATATAAAAGTTGATCAGCCTCATAGAATAAAACCTCATTAAGAACCAAGGTTGGTAGTCATTATCCTATTAGTCCAATACTGAAGATTTCCCAAAACCATGAAACCGACTTAATAAGAAAGGATTGTTTTCATTATCGTACATATGAAAATGATTCCTAATTAGTATATTAATGCCATACATGAGTAGATGTAGCTAGTGTCTGATAATAGTTTAATTTTCATAGTGAGTCAAACCTGTTCAGCAATATTTTTTTATCTTTTAATTTATTTTCTCCAGCTATATTGAGATATAATCGACACATGACATTGTGTAAATTTAAGGTGTAGGATGTGTTGATTTAATACATTTATAAATTGCAAAATGATTATCACCATAGTATTAACTACCACCTCCATCCCATCAGAGTTACCATTTCTTTTTTTGTGGTGAAAACGTTTACGATCTACTCTCTAGGCTCCATTCAAATATGTGATACAGTATCATTAGCTTGAATCACTACACTGTACCTTAGCTCCTCCAACTGTTAATCTTATGACTGGAAGTTTGTACCCTTTGACCAATGTCTCCCCATTTCCCCTGCCTCTCTACCCCTGGTAATCAACACTCTACTCCGTTTCTCTTTCTTTTTTAGATTCCACATTAAGTGATATCACAACAGTATTTGTCTTTCTTTGTCTGACTTATTTCACTTAGCATAATGCCCTCAAGATCCATCCATGTTGTTGCAAATGGCAGGATTTCCTTCTTTTTTATGGCTGAGTAATACTCCATTGTGTGTGTGTGTGTGTATTTTTTTTTCTTTATTCATCCATTGATGGATACTTAGGTTGCTTCTATGTATTATAAATAATGCTGCAATAAGCATGGGATGCATAAATCTTTTTTAGTTAGTGCTTTCATTTCCTTAAGATAAATACCCAGTAGTGCAATTGCTGGATCATATGCTAGTTCTATTTTTAACTTTTTGAGGAGCCTCCATTCTGTTTTCCACAGTGGCTGCACCAGCTTGCATTCCCACCCACAGTGCACGAGGGTTCCCTTGTCTCCACAGTCTTGCCAACACTTGTTCTTTCTCATCTTTTTTTGCTAATAGCCACTCTAACAGGTGGGAGGTGATAGCTCATTGTGGTTTTGATCTGCACGTCCCAGATGATGAGTGATGTTGAGCATCTTTTCACGTACCTGTTGGCCATTGTATGTCTTCTCTGGAAAAATGTCTATTCAGATCCTCTGCCCACATTTAAATTGGATTGTTCATTTTTCCCTTTTGAGTTATATGTTTTAAATGTTAACCCCTCATCAAATACACGATTTGCAAATATGTTCTCTCATTCCATAGGTTGCCTTTTCATGTTGGTGGTGGTCTCCGTTGCTGTGCAAAAGCTTTTTAATTTGATGTAGTTCCACTTGCTTATTTCTCCTTGTGTTGTTTGTGTTTTTAGTGTCATATCCAGGAAATCACTGCTGACTAATGTCAAGGAGTTTTTCCTGGTGTTTTCTTATGAGAGTTTTATGGTTTCGGGTCTTAAATATAAGTCTTTAATCCATTTTGAGTTCATTTTTGCGAGTGGTGTATGTCCAGCAATAATTTTTTTTACCCAACAGTTTTACCTCACAAATGGGTAAAGGAAACACATATCACAGTTAGCTGCCTTACATTCTGTTGGCTCAAAGCCAGAGAGAGAGCAAAACTTACTTGGACTATTAATTATTTTAAATGACTCTTAACAGACTCGAGACGAAGGCAATGAAAGCCTTTTTCTGCCTTACCAACTTGGAGATTCTGATGCCTAAATAGCATGTATCTCCAGGTGCTGTGGCATTTCCCTATTCAAGTAACGTCCTGATGTGGTTCTATTTTGGGTGGTGATTAGTTTAATTGCCTGTTCTGTGGCATTTCTTCTTCTACATCTCACTGCTTGTAAAACAGCAGATATTCAAAGGGTTCTGAAATTTTTCTTCGCTTAAAAGTTTTCACTATTTTCCCTCTATGCTATTTTTCTGACAAGTTCCAGTGAATCTCAAACACTTCTAGGGTATCTAGTAGTTAGTTGGGGGGAAAAAATGAAAACTCGAGATCTTACACCTCATACCAAGATAAATTCCGCTGGGATAGAAGCTTTAAAGGCTAAAAACAAAACAAAACAAAACAAAACAAAACAACCCAGACAAACCTAAAGAAAAAAAACACACATTGGAAGTATTAAATTAAAACAAAGGTGAATATTTTTATAACTGACAAATCGGATGTCATGAAAGAAAGAAAAATCGCTAAATTAGGCCTCCTAAAAATATAATTGTGTATGCTTCTGAGCATTTTGCTATTCTTATACCAACATAATTTTTTTAAGAAAAATGAGATCGGGGCGCCTGGGTTGCTCAGTCGTTAGGCGTCTGCCTTCAGCTCAGGTCATGATCCCAGGGTCCTGGGATTGAGCCCCGCATCGGGCTCCCTGCTCCGCGGGAAGCCTGCTTCTCCCTCTCCCACTCCCTCTGCTTGTGTTCCCTCTCTCGCTGTCTCTCTCTCTGTCAAATAAATAAATAAAATCTTTAAAAATAAATAAATAAATAAAAGCAAAAAAAGAAAAAAGAAAAATGAGATCAGTGAATGCTTATTGCTTTGCGACTTACTTTTATTCACTTGGCAATAGAATAATGGCACCTTTCCAAGTTAGTGCCTTTGTTTTAATGGATGTGGAAGTAATCTCATTACATTGAGATCGAGAATGTATTCTCTTTCATATTCTTCTCTTTTGTTAATATCTTAACTAACTAGGTTACAGGAGAAGCAACGGATAAGCCTATAGCAATATTTATAATGCCTAGAGAGTCTTATCAAAGGGTTTCAAAGCACCTAAGCCACTGGTTTTGTGACATCCTCTGCTCCAGTGTGTGGCTGGAGATAAGGGATTCCGGGGGGGAAAAAAGTGCTGAGTCACAAAACATGTATTTTTTTCCACCACCCCCAGGTGGATATGAATTTTAATATTAAAAAAATGGTAATTAAGATTCTGAAGACAATAAAATTATGAATATTGGAAAATCACATAGTTTTGCTTTCCAGGGTGATGATAAAAGTGTACCATTTTAGTTATTAACTTTAAAAAATAAACAACACATCAATACATGTCAGGTGTTGCTCACAAAAAGGAGAGAGGGGAAATGAGCTAACTTTATGATCTAAATATTGTATCCGCGAAGCAGTTTTCAAAATGTGTACAGAATCAAACGAATAACTAATTGTTTTCTTTGGGTCTCAGAATTTTTCCCTTACACTGGCCATGGCCTGTTTCCTTCCAGAAAATTCCCTGGACGGGATTTTGCGCATAGCCCAGTAGAGGGCCCCGTGTTCTGAGCCACCGTCCCGCATATATTTAAGACACTGCGGATACCAGTTAGGAAATCAGGAATCAGGGCTTCTAACCTCCCACGCTCCACCCACAGGGCTATCAGTTTCCAGTTACAGCTGTTTGGCTAACAACAGATGGCTTCTGTGCTTCCTTTTAATCAAGGAGGCAGAAGAAATGGTTTCTAAGAATAACTAGCAGCTTGGGAAAATATCCCCATTATGTGAATTACCATGCAAGTATTTTATATTGCAGCTTTCATTCCCCTAAGATTCCTAGCCTTGTTTTAAAAATGTATTTGAAAGATATATAGACACATAATATGAATGCTTAGGAGAAATACATTAAAAAGGAAGACATCACAACGATAAATGATGGTTATTACTGAAGAGATTATGGCTGATTTGGCCACATTCTTTCATTTTCCTGATTTTAAAGGCAGCACATGTCTTTTGTTTTGAACATTCCATTTTCAAAAAGAGCAAACACAGAAGAAGGGAAAAGCAAGAGATAGGAAGTAAATACATGCTTAGCAAAAACATTCAAGGGGCGCCTGGCTGGCTCAGTCAGTAGAGCATGCTACCCTTAATCTCAAGGTCGTGAGTTCAAGCCCCACGTTGGGCGTGGAGCCTGCTTCAAAAATAATAATAATTAAATTAAATTACATTTAAAAAACTCAAAACATTTGGACCAACTTTTAAAAATTTTTCTTAAAAGCATTTTTAGAACAGTATAAAATAATGTACATGAGAATGACTCATTTAGCCTTTACCTAATTGGTCATTTTTTTTATTTTTTATTTCAAAGATTTTATTTATTTATTTATTTATTTGAGAGAGAGAGCGACAGACAGAGAGGGGTGCAGAGGGAGAGGGACAAGCAGACTCCGTGCTGAGCACAGAGCCCCACCCAGCTGCATCTCACGACCCTGAGATCATGACCTGAGTGGAAACCAAGAGTCAGCCACTTAACCGACTGAGCCAGCCAGGCGCCCCTAATTGGTCATTTTTATCCTTTCAGCAAAAAAAGTGGAAGAATGTATTTATGTGAAGAAGGTATGGATCACTTTTCCAGAAAGAAATTTTATCTTGAGTTCAAGGAGGGGGAAAAAACGGCGACTTTCCGTCATTAAAGTATGTTTTGAATTAAGAGATCATTTACTTATTCTTTTTCCACAAATATTTACAAATGCCTTTTAGGTACCAGGCGCTTTTCATTCCATTAATCCTCTCCCCACCCCCACCCCCCCAAAAGATTTGCCTGCCTAATCTAGATCACAAGCCCTACTTCTCAGGAAACTAGCACTGTTACTATTTTCATTCCCTCTGGTAGATGTTCTATCTCCCCAACCCCAGCTGTCACTTGGCTAAGACCCCTTCATTCCTTAGTTCTTCAACAATTCTTCAGGGAGACTTTCTCATGTCTCCATCCCAGCTGGCTTCTGCCCTCCAGGCATTTGCTTCCTCAGTACCCCTGGATGGGTACCTTCATCAAACTCCTTGCGGACGCTGGGTCTTCTGCTTAACTGTGAGCACCAGGAAGGAAGGCCAGGAAGCCCTGGAGCCAAATCTGCTGACATGGAAATCCCAAGTATGCATAAGTGGGCTGTACTTATAGAATAAGCAGGTTTGTAGGCATTCTCTAATTCCAAGATAGGGTTAGTTCTTCTCTGTCCCACTATATTTTATTTTACATTTTTAAAAAAGATTTTATTTATTTATATGCCAGAGAGAGAGAGAGAGTGCACAAGCAGGGGGAGCGGCAGGCAGAGGGAGAAACAGGGTCCCCCGCTGAGCAGGGAGCCCAACATGGGACTTGATTCCAGGACCCCGGGATCATGACCTGAGCCGAGAGCAGACGCTTAATGACTGAGCCACCCAGGCATCCCTATTTTACATTTTTAAAAAGATTTTATTTATTTATTTGAGAGAGAGAGGAGAGAGAACAAGCTGGGGGAGGCATAGAGGGAGAGGGAGGAGCAGATTCCCCACTGAGCAGGGAGCCCAGTGCGGGGCTGGATCCCAAGACCCTGAGATCATGACCCGAGCCGAAGGCAGACGCTTAACCGACTGAGCCACCAGGCGGGTGCCCCTATTTTACATTTTTAAATGTTTATTTTGAAATGATTTTAAATTTAAAAGAAAACTTGCAAGAATAGTACATAGACACTTTGATGATGTGTAGGATGTTTTGTAGACTCAAACTCCTCCCTCCCATTTAGTATTCATTGGTTATTCTTGCATATTTATTTAAATTTTTAGTTTGCATTAAAACTTTTTTCTTTTTTTTTTTTTAAGATTTTATTCATTTATTTGACAGAGAGAGAGAGAGACAGAGAACAAGTAGGCAGAGAGGCAGGCAGAGGGAGACGGAGAAGCAGGCCTCCCTCGGAGCAGGGAGCCCGACACGGGGCTCAATCCCAGGACCCCGGGATCATGACCTGAGCCGAAGGCAGCGGCTTAACCGACTGAGCCACCCAGGCGCTCCAAAACTTTTTTCTTTTTTAAATTTAAATTCAATTAGCTAACATAGTTAGTTAGTTTCATATGTAGTGTTCAATAATTTATCAGTTGCGTATAACACCCAGTGCTCATCTCATCACATGCCCTCCATAATCCCCATCACCCAGTCCTCCCATCCCCCCACCCACCTCCCCTCTGGCAACCCTCAGTTTACTTCCTAGAGTTAAGAGTCTCCTATGGTTTGGGGCGCCTGGGTGGCTCAGTCGTTAAGCGTCTGCCTTCGGCTCAGGTCATGATTCCAGGTCCTGGGATCGAGCCCCGCATCAGGCTCCCTGTTCGGCGGGAAGCCTGCTTCTCCCTCTCCCACTCCCCCTGCTTGTGTTCCCTCTCCTGCTGTGTCTCTCTCTGTCAAATAAATAAATAAAATCTTAAAAAAAAAAAAAGAGTCTCTTATGGTTTGTCTCCCTCTCTGATGACTTCCCCTTCTGTTTTCCTTCCCTTCCCCTACAGTCCTCTGCCCTGTTTCTTATGTTCCACATATGAGTGAAACCATATGATATTATCTCTCTCTGATTGACTTAAAATTTTTAAATATCCATATGGCCTGTGTTGCATTTTTGCTTTAGGACCTGCTAGGAGTGGGCTTAGAATGTATAGATGTTCGGGCGCCTGGGTGGCTCAGTCGGTTAAGCAACTGCCTTCGGCTCAGGTCATGATCCTGGAGTCCCGGGATCGAGTCCCGCATCGGGCTCCCTGCTCAGCGGGGAGTCTGCTTCTCCCTCTGACCCTCCTCCCTCTCGTGCTCTCTGTCTCTCATTCTCTCTCTCGCAAATAAATAAAGTCTTACAAAAAAAAAAAAAAAGAATGTATAGATGTTCTTCTTGAAGAAGAGCAAGTTTGGAAGACTTGTTCCACCAGACGTCAGAATGTATATAAATTAGGGCAGGGTGGTAATGGTGCAGACATAGACAAGCAAATAAACGAAGCCGAATGGAAAGCATGGCAATATGCCCAGCATAGAACCTTGATCTATGATCAAGGTGTTACTACAGAGCAGTGGGGGAAGGTGGGCCTTTTCAATAAATGGTTCTGGGCCAATTGTATATCTATACGGAAAAAACCTGAACTTTGTTCCCTATTTCACACTATCTACCAAACATCAACTCACGAGGCATTATAGATCTAAATAAGGGGGCGCCTGGGTGGCTCAGTCAGTTAGGCGTCCGACTCTTGGCTTTGGCTCAGGTCGTGATCTCAGGGTCAGGCTCTGTGCTGAGGATGGAACCTGCTTGGGATTCTCTCTCTCTCTCTGCCCTCGCCCTTCCCCACTTATGCTCTCTCTCTCTAAAACAAGCCCCCCTCCAAAAAAAGATGGTAACTATGGAAGGTGATGGATATGTCAAATAGCTCGGTTGTGGTAATCATTTCATAATGTATAGGTATATCAAATCATTACATTGTCCATTTTAAATATATATAATTTTTATGGTCAATTATACCTCAATAAAGCTAGAAAAAGTCCCCAACCCACCTTGGGTGGATACTCCGAAGTGGCGCCTCGATGTCCCTTCAAGCAAGAACTTGTGGCCCCAGCTGATGGGAGCACTGGGAGCACGGCCCTCAGTCATCCACCCCTGCAAGGGTGCTCATGGCTGCGGAGAGCCATCTTGCACAAGGCCATGCCCTCCCTAGGGCAGTCCACACCCAGTCACTGACTAATGAGGGGGTAGAAAGGCCTGGCTATCTTCGGCCCAGCTCTGGAAATCTCTGATAGGCCACCCTCCCTCAAGAGCTGTCCGGCGTGATCAGCCAAGGCTGTCTACGGGACTGCCCATAAAAGCTCGACTTGTGGGTGCCTGGGTGGCTCAGTTGGTTGGGCGACTGCCTTCGGCTCAGGTCATGATCCTGGAGTCCCAGGATCGAATCCCCCATCGGGCTCCCTGCTCGGCGGGGAGTCTGCTTCTCCCTCTGACCCTCCCCCCTCTCATGTGCTCTCTCTCTCATTCTCTCTCTCAAATAAATAAATAAAATCTTTAAAAAAAAACAACTCGACTTGTCCTTCAGTCCAATCTGGCTTCTCCCATCGCTTCCATGTGCACTGATGCCAAGAACATTCCTGAATAAACAGTCTGCACACTAAACTCCACCACAGGGTCTGTTAATTAGAAAACCCAACTTGCAAGATCACCTTTCAATCTTGCGGCCTCTGATGTCATATTTTAAAAAGAAATGACAGACATTGTGACTCTGCCTGATCAGATGGACGAGTCTTTGGCTTCAAGATATATATGGTTTCAGGGGCGCCTGGGTGGCTCAGTCATTAAGCGTCTGCCTTCGGCTCAGGTCATGATCCCGGGGTCCTGGGATCGAGCCCCGCATCAGGCTCCCTGCTCGGCAAAAAGCCTGCTTCTCCCTCTCCCATTCTCCCTGCTTGTATTCCCTCTCTCGCTGTGTCTCTCTCTGTCAAATAAATAAATAAAATCTTAAAAAAAAAAAAGATATATGGTTTCAATAAACTTCTGTATATAATATAGTTAATATTGTGTATCTAGATTGCACGTCAAGTGCAAAGCTTCAGCCTATTGTGAAATGTGTGCATTTTGAATGAAGATATAAATCGAAAAAATCCTTTAACCCAGCTTAGATTTCTATTAGTTTGTACAAATACTAAGGCACACAGACTCTTGGATTAAACATGAAAATTTGCCTGCTAATTGTGAAGAACATCGGTGCTCTAGAAAAGTAAGGGTTTTTATATGAATTAAAACCTCATATTGAGGGGCACCTGGCTGGCTCAGTTGGTGGAACGTGGGACTCTTGATCTCGGGGTCATGAGTTCGAGCCCCACGTTGAGAGTAGAGATTACTGACAAATAAAATCTTTAAGAAAAAACTCTCAAGGTGCCTGGGTGGCTCAGTCATTAAGCATCTGCCTTCGGCTCAGGTCATGATCCCAGGGTCCTGGGATCGAGCCCCGCATCGGGCTCCCTGCTCGGCAGGGAGTCTGCTTCTCCCTCTCCCACTCCCCGTTTGTGTTCCCTCTCTTGCTGTGTCTTTCATGTCAAATAAATAAATAAAATCTTTAAAAAAAAGAATAAAAGGTTTGCATCTTCCTGAAATAGTATTTTTAGTACAATATAAATGCAATATAAAAGAGATTTCGTGCAATATAAATATATATTTATAAAAAGATAAATTTTTAGTGCAAGCCTCTGTTGAAATCTTTCAATAGTACCACTAGAGGGCCTGCACTGCAGAAAACATTTGGTATCATAGAGGTTGCCAGGTTTAGCAATTGTTGGGGGTTTTTTTGTTTTTTTATTCTTATGTTAATCCCCATACATTACATCATTAGTTTTAGATGAAGTGTTCCATGATTCATTGTTTGTGCATAACACCCAGTGCTCCATGCAGAATGTAGCAATTGTTGGTTTTAAGAGCCTTAAAAGCTTTTTTTTTTTAAGATTTTATTTATTTATTTATTTATTTGAGACAGGGAGAGAGAGAGAGAGAGAGAAGCACAAGCGGGGGGGGGGAGGAGGGGCAGAGGGGGAGAGGCAGAGGGGGAGGGAGAAGCAGACTCCCCACTGAGCAGGGAGCGCCTTGCGGGACTCGATCCCAGGACCCTGAGATCATGACCTGAGCCGAAGGCAGACGCTTAACTGACTGAGCCATCCAGGCGCCCCCTTTCTGAATTTTTCAAACATTACTTTTTAAAAACCTTTTAAATTTTTTATAAGTTTTTATTTTAATTCCAGTGTCGTTAACATACAGTGTTATATTAGTTTCAGGTGTACAACAGAGTGACTCAACACTTCCATACATCACCCTGCGCTCATCACAAGTGCCCTCCTTAATCCCCATCACCTATTTCCCCCATCCCCCCCCACCTCCCCTCTGGTAACCATCTGTTTGTTCTCTGTAGTTAAGAGTCTGTTTCTTGATTTGTCTATCTCTTTTTCCCTTTGCTCATTTGTTTTGTTTCTTAAATTCCACATATAAGTGAAATCATTCTTATTTCACTTAGCATTAGACTCTTTAGCTCCATCCATGTTGTTACAAATGGCAAGATTTCATTCTCTTTTATGGCTGAGTAATATTCCATTGTCTATATATACCACATCTTTATCCATTCATCAATCGTTAGATGCTTGGGCTGCTTCCATATCTTGGCTATTGTAAACAATGCTGCTATAAACACCTGGGTGCATGGATCCCTTTGAACTAGTGTTTTTGTATTCTTTGGGTAAATACCCAGTAGAGTGATTGCTGGGTCATAGGGTAGCTCTATTTTCAACTTTTGGAGGAACCTCCATACTGTTTTCCACAGTGGCTGCACCAGTTTGCATTCCCACCAACAGTGCATGATTGGGAAACTCAAATTTTAAAGAGAAAGTTTTGAGAGAAACTCATCCTTTTGAGGCATTCTCCATAGTTTTGGCACCATTTGTCTTTAGCATCAGTTAAAATTCTTCTAATATTACAATGCAAATTACATTATGTGAGGAGCAATACTGGGAATAAAGAAGTGGACACACGTTTAGAGACCTAGGCTAGGCCCTACAGGAAAAGGCAGGTCTAGATCCCCTCATTCTGTCCCTGGCAAGTTCAGCTTCCTCATCCTTGGGACCAGGGAGGGAAGAAGAGGGGTCTGATTTTCTCACCTATCTTTGCCAGGGCCGGTCCCCAGTTGGGACACCTCACTACATTAAGGCCACAATCCATCTCTTTTCCTTCTGTATTGGAAAAGGGTACCCATGAGATACAATGAGATTTAGACTAGAAAAATAGGCATCATCGATAAAATTGTAAAGATTTTCAAATGAGCGTGCATTTGTGAGTACCAAGAACGTGTTATTTTGTTCGTGATTTCCCAAAAGAATCACTGATAAAAAGGCATTTTTGAATAGTTTACTTCCATGCCTTTTCATAATACTGTCTTTGCTCATGTAGGTATCGGGAAGGTGAGTCTGAAACGGAAATGTGTAATCTAGAGGAAAGCAATGTTCCCAGATCGCCATCCTTGGATGAGAAATATGGTGTATCAGTCTTCTGGAGCCACCATAACAAAATACCACAGGCCGGGGAGGGGGGTGTTTAAACAACAGAAATTTATGTCTCCCAGTTCTGAAGGCTGGAAGTCCAAGGTCAAAGTGTTGGCAAGGTAGGTTTCATTCTGACACCTCTTCTTTTGCCTTGTAGATAGCAACCATGTCATTGTGGGCTCAGAGGACCTCCTCTTTGTGAAGGGGAGAGAAGGGGGCAGGAAGGGAGGGAGGCAGAGGGAGAAGGGCGGGGGAGGGGAAGAGAATACATGAGTGCTCTCTGGTGTTTCTTCCTAGAAGAACACTAATCCATCAGATCAGGGCCCCACTCTTATGACCTCACTTAACCTTAATTACTTACTTAGAGGCCCCATATCCAAATATAGCCACACTGGAGGTTAGGGTTTCAACATAGGAATTTTGAGGGGACACAACATTCAGTCCATAACATACAGTGAGGATGCCCACATTCTCTTCCATAAAGAAGTTGAATGTAGTAGATGAGCCTGTTCTCCATAAATATATTGGTAAATCTCTTTAAATATTAAGGCTTATGATGGAATTCTACAACATGGGAAAATTTTTTCAGAAGGTTCAGAGAGGGACGCCTGGGTGGCTCAGTCGTTAAGCATCTGCCTTCGGCTCAGGTCATGTTCCCAGGGTCCTGGGATGGAGTCTCGCTTCGGGCTCCCACTCCCCCTAGTTGTGCTTTCCCTCTCTCTCTCTCTGACAAATAAATAAATAAAATCTTTAAGAAAAAATTTAAAAATTTTAAAAATTAAAAAAAAAAGAAGGTTCAGAGAATATTCATTCTATGCCTAAAGGTATTTGTATTTCAAAATAGCTGGACAGAAATATTATGTGGAAGCATATTATATACCTAGACAATTTCTTTCTCTTTTTTAAAGATTTTATGTTTAAGATATCTCTACACTCAACGTGAGGCTCACATTTACAACCCTGCAATCAAGAGTTGTACCCTTCACTGACTGAACCAGACAGGTGCTCCTAGACTATTTCCATAACAAGCATTTAACTGTGAACTCAGAATTAAACCCAGGGATGAGAGACAGGTCTTCTCAAGAGGAAGAATGTTCTGTGTAGAGAAACTTCTGCCAGTGTGTGTGGGGAAAACAGTTTCAGGGAAACAGCAGCTTTTAAAGAAATTTTGGCCAGTTAGATCATTATTTTGGAAAAAGCACCCAAGGTCTTGGTTTTGGAGGTTGTGTGGAGTCATTAAGAAAAGAAGTAAACACTTCTGTTTCCAACCAAGATGAAGTAACAGGGAATAAATATAACGTCCTATCCGAAAGAACCAAAAAATCCCAGACAATATAAATAAAACAGTGGTTTTTAAGATACTGGACATCACGCAATGAAGGGCAGTGATCCCCGAGAAACGGAAAATAAACAAGGTCAGCCCTGTGATTGCCCCCAGCTTACTGTCTTGAGAGTTTCCAGACCCCACAAAGGGCCAGGGAATGAGATGGGGCCCAGTGGACTCCCTGAGTTGAGGAGATCTCCTGGTTGTGATAGCATACTATAGTTTTGCAAGATGTTACCATTGGGGAAAATTTGGAAAAGGGAACACAGATCTCTCTATATTATTTCTTACAGCTGCATATGAATCTACCATTATCTCAAAATGAAAACCTTAAAAAAACGTTAGCTTTAAAAATGGGAGAGGGGTGACAGGCACCTGGGTGGCTCAGTCATTAAGCGTCTGCCTTCGGCTCAGATCATGATCCCGGGGTCCTGGGATCGAGCCCCACACTGAGCTTCCGGCTCAGCAGGGAGCCTGCTTCTCTCTTTGCTGCTCTCCCTGCTTGTGTGTACGTGCTCTCTCTCTCTCTCTCTGACAAATAAATAAAATCTTTAAAAAAATATTTTTAAAAATGTAGGAGAGGGGTGTCTGGGTGGCTGAGTTGGACTCCCTGCTCAGGGGGAATCTGCCTTTCTCTCTGCCACCCCGCCTGCTTGTGATCTCTCTCTCAAATAAATAAACAAATAAATAAAATCTCTAAAAAAGTAGGAGAAATAACGTTGCTTTCGGGTATACAAAAGCTGAAAGAATGCATCACCAGCAGACCTTCAGTACAAGAAATGTTAAAGGATGTCCTTCAGGCAGAAAGCAAATGATACCAGATAGAAATCAGGACCTACACAAAGGAATGAAGAGCACTAGAAGTAATGACGATATAGGTAAATAAACAAGATTTCATATAGTTAAATCTCTTTAAAATGTTATTTAAATCTCTTTATTTTAATTTTTAAAGATTTTATTTATTTATTTGACGGGGGTGGGTGGGAGAGGGAGAAGCAGGCTCCCCGCTGAGCAGGGAGCCCAATGTGGGGTGAGGGGCTCGATCCCAGGACCCCGGGATCATGACCTGAGCCAAAGGCAGATGCTTAACTGACTGAGCCACCCAGGCGCCCCTACTTAAAATCTCTTTAAAAGATAATTGCCTGTTTAAAAATAATCCTAATAACGTGTTATGGGTTTTTTTCTTAAAGATTTTATTTATTCATTTGAGACAGAGAGATACAGAGAGAGGGAGAGAGAGAGCACGAGCAGGTGGGAGAGGCTGAGGGAGAGGGAGAAGCAGACTCCCCGCTGAGCCGGGAGCCCGATGTGGGGCTCGATCCCAGGACCTGGAGATCATGACCTGAGCTGAAGGCAGACACTTAACTATCTGAGCCACCCAGGTGCCCCAGGGTTTTTAACATATGTAAAAATATAACGCATGGCAGCAAGAGCATAAATCTCAAGAGGGGAGCAATAGAAGTATACTATTGTAAGGTTCTTATACTATACATGAAGTGGTATATTGTCACTCAGAGGTAGACTATGATAAGTTAAATATGTTTATTATAAAGCCTAAAGCAACCACAAAAATAATAAGTTCCTAAGTCCGTAAAAGAGATAACACGGAATCATCATAAAAATACACAATCCACGGGGCGCCTGGGTGGGTCAGTCGGTTAAGCGGCCAACTCTTGGTTTCGGCTCAGGTCATGATCTCAGGGTCCTGGGATCAAGCCCTGCATCAGGCTCCATGCTCGGTGGGGAGTCTGCTTGTGGATTCTCTCTCCCTGACCCTCTGCCCCTCCCCCTGCTCGTGCTCTCTCTCTCTCTCTCTCTGTCTTTCTCTAAAATAAATAAATAAATAAATCTAAAAAAATACTCAATGTGGGACACCTGGTTAAGCGTCCAGCTCAGGTCATGATCTCATGAGTCATGGGATTGAGCCCCCCAGTCAAACTCCATACCCAGAACTTCATGTTTCCCCTGACTCAGTACTTCCTAAGCTTCTAAACCCCTAGAAACCTGTGAGGCCAAGGATACCTATATTTCTTGACTTCTCCCAAGCTTAAATCCTTCTGTTCTGCAAGCAGAGAATCCCTATCCTCAGAGACCCAGTTCCAAGTACTCAGAGACCCAGAATCCTTGGATCCACAAGATCCCCACAGTCCTTCAGACCCCAATACCCAGAGTACCCTAGTTTCCCCCAAAAGGAGCCTCCAAAGCCCCTTGAGACCCAGAATTCCCTCAGCCTCCCAGCCCAGGCCCCCAGATCACCCCATTTCGGTCCCTCCAGATTATCTTTATGGTGGGCCATGGCTATCTGTCCCCGGACCTCCCCTCACTTGCTCTCACTCTCTAAAATAAATAAATAAATCTTTAAAAAATCTTGAAAATGTTCCTGCAAGGAAAATTCCAGGCGCAGGTGGCTTCACTGGTGAATCTACCAAATATTAAAGAGGAAATAATAATTCTACACAAACTCTTCCCTAAAATTGGAGAGGTGGCAAATCAAATTCTATAATATATTAAAATGATAATACATTATGACCAAGTGGGGTTTATCCCAGAAATGTAGAATTGGCTTAGCATTTGAAAATCAATGAATGGGGGCGCCTGGGTGGCTCAGGTCACAATCCCAGGGTCCTGGGATCAAGCCCCATGTCCAGCTCCCTGCTCAGCAGGGAGCCTGCTTCTCCCTCTCCCTCTGCCTGCCGCTCCCCCTGCTTGTGCTCTCTCTGTCAAATAAATAAATAAAATCTTTAAAAAGAAAAGAAAATCAATGAGTGGAATGCACTACACTAACCACAATAACAAACTAAAAGAAAAAACCATATGGCGGAAAAGCATTTCACAAAATCTAACACTCATTCTGATAAAAACTCCCAGAAAATTAGGATAAAAGGGAACTTTATCAATCTTCTAAAGGGTATCTTCGAAAA
Source organism: Mirounga angustirostris (assembly GCF_029215605.1). Lineage (NCBI taxonomy): Eukaryota > Metazoa > Chordata > Mammalia > Carnivora > Phocidae > Mirounga > Mirounga angustirostris. The sequence continues at coordinate 41,273,210 of NW_026991719.1, forward strand.
GGAAAAGGACAGAAGAAATGGAGCAGACCTTCTCAAGGCCCTAGCACAGGCTGAGCTGCTTACCTGCAGGCCCCCAGAATGGCTTAAACATCTGTCAATGCTGGGGCTGAGCCTTCTGAAATGAAACTATCCTTCATATTGGATTTTTTGGGATGTTTAATCTTCTGTAATCCTGTCACGTCCTTGAACTTGGGTCATACAAGTTCTGCCAGGGGACATAGCTCTTTGCTTTAATACTTTAATAATACTGATGGTGATGATAGTGATAACGGAAGTAGCAAATAATTACTGCTTAGTCACTGTGCAGAGGGCACTGTGTAAAGTTTGATATAGATTAGTTCACAGAGTCTTTCAACCTATGACAGAAGTTCTTAAAAAATATTAAAGATAAGGCTGAGACACGTGGAGAGAGGAAACAACTTGCCCAAGGTCACAGTTACATAGCAGGACATGGGGATACTCGCACACTCTAACTGGACAAGTGGTCAAATCCTAAGGCATTCTAGGTAATTCTAGAATTGATTTTCTCAGACCACATGACCATACATAACTTTTACGTAGGTGGCATAAACACTATGAGGAATTCTATTATATATACAAAGGACTAAATATAATATGCGTATCGTATCAAGAATGACATAGTGAAGACCACATGTGGGTCATTTAATGAATGAAATAATGAAAACTTACTTGGAATACATTGGTGTGAAATCTCATTTACAACGGTTTTAGATATTGACTAGAAATTTATTAAATATGTGTGATGTAAACCACAGATATTAAACTTTTTTTCACCTATGATGGGCCTGTAGCTCAGTGTATATGTGCTTGAAATAAATGTGTTAACCTTGAGAAAATTTTTACCAGATGCATTTCTTTTCTTTTTCTTTTTTTTTAAAGGTTTTATTTATTTATTTGACAGAGAGAGAGACAGCGAGAGAGGGAACACAAGCAGGGGGAGCGGGAGAGGGAGAAGCAGGCTTCCTGCCGAGCAGGGAGCCCGATGTGGGGCTTGATCCCAGGACCCTGGGATCATGACCTGAGCCGAAGGCAGACGCTTAATCGACTGAGCCACCCAGGTGCCCCACCAGATGCATTTCTGATGAAATCCAAAGTAGACACTTCTGAATCACTTCCTTTGGGGAAATTACTTTTTGTTTGTTTGTTCAGTTAATTAATTAAAAATTTAAAAATAATTGCTGACCATATTAAATTGTGGTCCCTACCTAGGGAGCTAACAAGGAGGACCAGAGGTGTATGTTACTGTCCATGGCACCTCAAAGGTGGTTCCATTGCTCAGTTTGTAGGTTTATATTGATCCTTTTGCTAGACTATTAAATATTTTCATACTTGACTTTTATTTCTAAGAGATAAGCACACTGACCAAAGGATTCCCTCATCAGAGTAAATTTTTAATAACAATTACAGGACTGTTGGGGTGGCTCAGTTGTTAAGCATCTGCCTTCGGCTCAGGTCATGATCCCGGGGTCCTGGGATCGAGCCCCGCATCCGGCTCCCTGCTCCGCGGGAAGTCTGCTTCTCCCTCTCCCACTCCCCCTGCTTGTGTTCTCTCTCTCGCTGTGTCTCTCTCTCTGTCAAATAAATAAATAAGATCTTAAAAAAAAAAAAACAATTACAGGACTGTTACTTGGTTTAATTATTTTCCCCCTCTTTATCGAGAAATAATTGACTTTTTTTCTTTTTTACTCCTCTGATCCTTGGATTTGGAGACTGAAAACATACAAACCTGCACATTTGTTTTATTTTATGAAAGCATGGAATGCCATATGTAGCATATAATGAACTTAAAAAATTTTTTTTAAACAAAAGAATCCTGTGTTGGTTTAATGGTGTGTTTTTCATCAATTTGGATCATACAGATAGCAAACTCAAATTCCTGCTCAATGCATTTTCTTAGATTTTTTTTAATGAGGAAAATTTATGTTAAAAGTAATGTTTTGGTTCACATGTAAATTCCCCACACTTCTTACCCCTGGGTTGTATATTAAAAATCTCTTCAAAGAATATTCATAAGTGGAAACTTCCACACTCTGCTTCAGATGGACCAATTACAGCTGCATTGCCATTAATTTAAAAGCAACGTTAAATTGCTGGTTTGTAGCAAGTCTCGGGCTTGCATCACCTCCCATTGGCTGGGATGGCCCAAAGCCCACCTCCTGTGCGTAGCTATTGGTTTGTCCGTGGCTCCTCAGCATCCGGACGTCCCCTCTCTTCTCATTCTTCAACGCCTGGGGTTGAGGTAGAACCTATCAATGCCCGCGGCATCCCAAAGCCCACCCTCCTCTCCATTGCCATTGGCTGATCTCGACGCCTGTCGAGGGCCTGGAGCGCGGAGTGGCTCCCCGCAGACCGCCCGTGGCCTAGCGGAGCCGGTAGGTGAGGGTCCTGAGTTAGGCCTGAGGGGCCTCCAGCCAAGTCTCCCTCCTTAGTGAAATGTGTATACGCGCGGTCGTCTCTTCCGAAATGGGTAGCTGAGAGGGAGGCACTGCGATCGGGTCTCAGAGGTGGCATTCTCCGGGCGGCGGCAGCGGGGGGCAAGGGCGTTGGCGTTGGGAAATGGGCGTGGCAGGTTCTAGAGGCGGGCCTCAGGCAGTCCGGACTGCTGGGGTGGATCCAAGATTCCTTAAGGAGGTGTCCCTGGCCTGCACCCTTGTTGAACAGTTTTTAATCAAACTTGAATTCCTGGGCTGAGCTCTCCTCTCCCTCCAGTTAGGGCAGCCTGAACCTCAGTTTGCTCAGCTGCAAAATGGGTAGCATTACAACAGCAGTCGGTGAACAATTCAGATTTTATATATATATATATATATTTTAAAGATTTTACTTATTTATTTGAGAGAGAGGGAGAGCACAGAGGGAAAGTGAGAGGGAGAAGCAGACTCCCTGCTGAGCAGAGAGCCCCATGTGGGATTAGATCCCAGGACCCTGGGATCATGACCTGAGACAAAGGCAGACGCTTACGGACTGAGCCACCCAGGCGCCCTGTGATTTTATATGTTTGTAGACACGTTTCTAAGACTTTTTTTTTTTTTTTTTTTTTTAAGATTTAACCTATTTATTTGACAGAGAGCACAAGCAGGGGGAGTGGCAGGCAGAGGGAGAAGCAGGCTCCTAAGGGGCTGAGCAGGTAGCCCAACCCCGGCTCAATCCCAGGACCCTAGGATCAGGACCTGAGCTGAAGGCAGGCGTTTAACTGACTGAGCCACCCAGGCGCACCAAGACTTTTAAATCAACAATAAAAAAACCAACAACCACTTTAAAATCGTTTAAAATTTCTAGGTGGATAATTTAGAAAAAATCATTATCAGCTAGTTCCGGTTTTAATTTTGGTTTTAATACATGGTGCTTCTGATGGTTTTAAATGTATGATGACGGTGATGTTATATAAAAACCCAAATCACTTTAAAGGCCTTCACGGCTTGTCAGGTACCTGTGGGATACTTGGCTGAAGTCCTGCCAGTTGGGATGGGTTTGAAGTGAGTCTGTGAGCCCTTGGGAGAGAAAAGATTGCCCTCTTTCCACCATCCATCCCTTCCCCCCCTTACCTTCCCGCAGCGCCTGCGCAGTGAGTTTCTGGAGGGATTTTTTTTTTTTTTTTTTTGCAAAGGTCCAGCAACACAGCCAGAAGTCTGTCTTTAAATACTGCCTAGAAATTAACATTTTTAAACAAATTAAATAATATATAACTGAATAATATTTCAATGAATTGAAATTTAAAATGTATTCCCCCGACCCTGGAAATTATTCTTAGTTGGAGTGAGTATGTTCGCCCTTCACCGAGCTCCAACAGTTGTTCCTGACCCCATGTGGTGCTGAGGTGGCTGCCAGGGCGCTTGCACTGAGAAATGGGATTCAATTTCAGAAAAGAGAATTTAAAAAAAAATTCTCTAACCCATAAGAATTTGTAAGAAATCAAGATGTTTGGAATTATGTTTGAGGCCATTTTTTTTTGCCATGCGTTATTTATGAGGTATGTTTACATACAATAAAATGTCCCCAGTTTCAGTACAGAGTTCAATGAGTTTTGACAGATGCATACTGAACAGTCCAGTCACCTCCAAAAGTTCCTTCATGCCCTTCCCAGTTATTTTCCCGTAAGACAACAACTAGTCTGAAATCCCTCATTATAGATTAGTTTTGCCTGACTTAGAATTTCATACAAAGGGAATAGAGTATTTCTCCTTTGAGTCTGGATTCTTTTTTTTTTTTTAAAGATTTTATTTGACAGAGACAGCGAGAGCAGGAACACAAGCAGGGGGAGTGGGAGAGGGAGAAGCAGGCTTCCCACTGAGCAGGGAGCCCCATGTGGGACTCGATCCCAGGACTCTGAGATCATGACCTGGGCTGAAGGCAGCCGCTTAACGACTGAGCCACCCAGGCACCCTTGAGTCTGGATTCTTTCACTCAACCCTATGTCTATGAGATTCAGAGACATATGAAGTAGTTTGTTTCCTTTCATTGCTGCGTTGTAGTCCATGATCCCATTCTTGTGTTTCTTGTCAATTCTTCTGTTACTGGACACCTGGGCTGCTTCCAGTTTTTTGGTATCATGAATAAAACTAATATGAACATCTGAGTGCAAGTTTTTGTGTGGACATACTGCAATCGCATGCTGTGGACGGCTCACTAGAGCCGATTTTGCAAATCTCAACTGTGGTTCAGTGATGGCATATTAGTAGCTTGAAATAAGTCATGGTGGGAGTGTTTACACCATAATTGGGAAATGCTACAAATTAGAGGGTTGTTTTTTTTTTTTTTTTTCCTGGAGAGCTGGTTGTTAAACATTTACCAGCACATCACTGGACATATGTTCTTATTTCTTTGAATACCTAGGAGTCAGATTGCTGGATTGCACGTGTTTACCTCTATAGGAAGCTTCCGACCTGTTTCCAAAGTGGTTCACCACTTTAATGACAGTGCATGAAAGTCCCAGTTGCTCCACATTCTCAACGATATGTGGTATTTATTGTCAGTCTTTTTAATTTTTGCCAATGAATGGTGAAAATCCGAATAGAATGGGGGCGATGGGAAATGGGAGGTTATATGACAGCCCAGTAAGCCAAACTTTCGTCTCTCTTTATAGGCAGAGAAACATTAAATACACGTGGAAGCATGTTGACGTCTCCGCACCTAGGGACTGTTCTCTATTCTTTCCCATTTCACCACATAAGGATGCTGAGGTTCCAAACAGGAGAATGTAGCCAGTTCAAACACCACAGGCAATTCACACTGTCGGGGAAATAATTAAATAATAAAATCTTGTGCCAGCCTGTGAATCCTCTCCACAAAGGTAGAAAAGAATGAAATAGTTTTATTTTTGAATAAACATTAAACCAGACCGCAATGTGCAACTCAAGCAATGCGCTAAAGAGCTTTCAAAGACAGAAAGAAACCTCATCTTTTATGCAGCCAGGCAGCTCTAACCCGTTAGTTAGATACACGTTCTCAAGAAGGACAATTTGTCCTCGAGCAAGAGAACTTGACAGCACCGTTTGCTATACATAGTTCATCTCCAGTTCACCTGGAGATCGGGGTAGCCATCTGCCCTTACCCAGAGGAAAAATAAAACACCTATCTCTTTGACAAGCAGGTAACAACTTGGGGCCAAGAGCCTAGGTCAAATTCCTACGGAGACGAGGAGATAAGGGTGTTAGACTCGATGTTTACATTTCAAAGAGATGGCTCCAAGGCCCTTAAGAACAACATTCCTGGGTAATGAAACTGGCAAGAGGCCTGTGTAGCTTTTTACAAGATTTACATGCATTTGGAAGGGACAGGGAAAAGATTTTACAAGTCTTCTAAAGGAAATGCTCTAAGAGAAGAGAGGATGGAAAGCCTCGTCCACTTTTGACACCAGGGAAAATTCAACTTTTGAAAAATTTGTTCTTACCCTACAATGCCTTCACACATTTCCCTGCTCTGTGCCCCATTCCAGGTCCACACTTCCCTCGCCTCCTCAACGTGGTCATCTATGACTAATCTCTCAAAATCCTTACCAACTCCATTCCTAAAGTAAACTGCCCAGAACAGCAGGCTGCTCCTCCTAGGGCCAGACACCCCAGCCCCGGGCCCAACCAGAGACCCGCTGTTATCAAAATCTATGACTACAAGTTTCTTGGAACTGGCAAATGTTGCAGTTCTGCGGTCTGATTGCAACTCATTTCAAATGCGGTAAAACCGAGACACAGGAAAAGCCCAAATGGGTACCTAGGGCTTCGGGTCACTGGCCAAAAAGAGGGCACTTAAGGATTTCCCGCCCGGACTCAGGAACCCCTAAAGTCAGCCCCAAGTGACTGAAAAAAAATTCCTGCTTTACTCCACCACGGCACGATTGGGGTTGAAGTCCACCGCACGCAAGTCTCCACCCGACTGCGCCTGCGCGAGTCAGGACGTGCGAATTTGCCTCAGACCCTGACGTTTCAGGCAGCCCCTCCTAATCCGGAACACGACCCACATTCCGCCGGTCCTGCCTTGACAGGCGTGACCCTAACCCAATAAGCATGGAGGGCTGAATCCAGCGGAGCCAATGGCGAAAGTCCGAAGGGCGGTGGAGGCGGACTCTGCGAGGAAACAAGAAGACAGGCCCAAGATGGAGGCGGCGGTGGCCGTAGCGGCGTGACAGGTGAGGGCGGGCCGGGCGGGGTTAGGTTTCTGGAGCGACCGCCGGGCACGGGCAGGGAGCCGGGACCGAAAGCTTAGTCCCAGGATGGCTTCGCCTGGGCCCCGGCGCCCCCCGCCCGGAACCGGAGGAGTGGTTTGACCCGGGGCGAGACCATCGTCGACAGCGGGGGTGGGGTGGGTAGACAGGAATAGGGGTGCAAGGCTGCGGGGGATGGTTTCGCCCTTTCGCGTGTGGCAGTGCGCCTGCGCCGAGCTGGAAGGCTCTCGGTAGGCGGGGCCGGGTTGAATGGGGCCTGGGCTGTGGTGTGGTGTCCGGACTCCCTCTAAACCTCCTTGAGGTCTCTTGGTGAACCTGCCTTGCCGGCCATGGGGAGTGCGTGGAGCTGTGGTTCACTAGTCACGACCCACTAGGAGACTGTTTGAGGATTCCCCCATTACTCCTCTTTATTCCTCCCCAGCCTCCTTCCATTGTCACCAGTAATACGTCCGTGATCCCTTCATTAGTTAGGGGGGATTTTGGACCCCTTCACCCCCCGCTTTAAACCTGTTTATCTCACCTCGACAGTGCTTGGTAATGCACCATTACCCTCCATTCCCCCATGACAATGCCTGGTGATCTCCATTATCCACTCTTCTCCCCATTACAGTCCCTTCAGCACAGTTTGTGCTGAGCCCCTATGAAGTCCCCATCACAGCCTGGTGACTGCCGTTAGCCACCGAACACAGTGTTTGAGAGCCTGCCACCGTTACAGCCCAGGGCTTAGGGATTCCTGCAGGACCCTTAAAAACACTGTTGGGTGCAATTCCCATTTCCCCCCAACTAAGGGCAGTATCTGATGATCTTGCATTTCTTTCCCATCATCCTGTCTGTGACTCCTCCCTCACCACAGTGTCTGGTAACCACCCTTTCTCCATTAAAAAGCCAGGACAGCCTGTTCTTGTCCTTTATGTACCTGACACGCCTAATTGCAGTGTGGTTTGACTTCCTTGTTACCCCCATCCCCCCAGCACAGAGACTCGATACTCCTGTGCCCTCCAGGACAGTTTGTGCTGCCTCCTTGTGTGGTTACTACCCTCTCCTCTGCCTCCACCCTATGAATCCTGGACCTTGGCCCTTAATAGGGGAGGATGAGCAGAGGAGACACTGGATGAGTTCGAGGTCTTTACAAGATCCCTTGGCCGTTGTGTGTAGATTGGGCAATGGGGGTGGGGGTGATGTGGAGCCTGGAGATTGAATTTTTTTTTTTTGGTCCCTTCCACTTTGCTTCCAGACTATCATTACTGGACCTCTGAATTCCTCCTGTGTTCTAGGAGCCCCATGGCACCTGCTCAGCCCCGCCTCAGCCCGTCTTGACAAAGTCCTAGGCTCCATGGAGCCACCACGGGGCCCCCCTGCCAACGGGGCCGAGCCATCCCGGGCAGTGGGCACTGTCAAAGTATACCTACCCAACAAGCAACGCACGGTGGTGAGTCTGATGGCACAGCTGGCGGGGGGTGGGGATGGACCCAGTTGTAAGTCTTGGATCAGAACGGTGACTCGGGGAGGTGGGGGGGGGTGGGGAGTGGGCGATGAGGCTTCTACAGAGGCCCAGGAAAGTCGGCTGGGGCCCGTGTTGGGCACTGACCCACCCGTCTGCACACAGGTGACTGTCCGGGATGGCATGAGTGTCTACGACTCTCTAGACAAGGCCCTCAAGGTACGGGGTCTCAATCAGGATTGCTGTGTGGTCTACCGGCTCATCGAGGGGTAAGTGTGTCCCCCTCCCCGCTTCGACTCCCTCCACTGGGCACCCAGCCTCCTGTCCCCTCCTCGGAGGCATCCGATTCCTTCCCTCTTTCGTGCAGTTTCCATTAGTCTTCCCTTAAGCTCAGTGACTCCATGAGTGTGTGCAGCTTTTGTTTCATAACTTCATTCATTCATTGGCCTTTGAGGCCAGCAGCTCGTCTCTCCTTGGCCCTCAGGTCCTCGCCCTGCTCCCGCGCCTCGTGCCGGAGTTCATCTGTGGTGTTCTTTCACGATTTCATCTGTTTGCCAGCTCGCTGCATCCTCTGCCTCCTCATTCTTGGTCTGCCGAGCTGGGCCACGCAGGCCTTCCATTTATTCTCTGTCCTGGGCTTCCTTAATTGTTTTGTTCGACGCACACATGGCTTTTTATTTGTCGTCTCGGCCGCATTAGCCACTTTTTCAGGGGCTTGCTGAGCGCTTCTGAGATTTCGTGGTTTATTCACTGTCTCATTTGCTCCTCACCGTGTGATTAAGAGCATGGGCTCTTCACACTGGCCAGCCACTCTCAGTCCTTTGTGGCCTTGGGCCAGTCACTTTATCCCTCTGAGCTTCAGTTTCCTCATCTGTAAAATGGGGGCGAGGATAGTAATTAGTTCCTAGAGTTGCCATGATGAAAATTAAACACGTTAGATGTTGCTCCATGGATGATGAGCATGGAGAGACTTTTGGGGGTTCCCTGCCTCCCACGAGCCCTGTCCCCCCTCTCACTCACTCCCTTCCATGCCTCCTACAGGCGAAAGACAGTCACCGCCTGGGACACGGCCATTGCCCCACTGGATGGAGAGGAGCTCATCGTAGAGGTCCTTGAAGATGTCCCACTGACCATGCACAATTTTGTGAGTGTGGGGTGGAAAGTCGGGGCAGACTGTGGGCATGGGGCGGGAGGGTCCTAGACCAGGCCTCAACCTTCCCTGCTCTGTGGCAGCAGGTACGGAAGACGTTCTTCAGCCTGGCGTTCTGCGACTTCTGCCTTAAGTTTCTGTTCCACGGCTTCCGCTGCCAAACCTGTGGCTACAAGTTCCACCAGCATTGTTCCTCCAAAGTCCCCACAGTCTGTGTTGACATGAGCACCAACTGCCGACAGTGAGCCTGGCCTGGGGTGGGTGGGGGAGTGGGGACGACAGAAGCCACAAGGTTCTTACAGACAGCTGACTCTTGTCCTCTTGCCGTATCCCCTTAATGCCCTCAAGGTTCTACCACAGTGTCCAGGATTTGTCCGGAGGCTCCAGACAGCACGAAGCTCCCTCACACCGCCCCCTGAACGAGCCGTTAACCCCTCAGGGTCCCAGGTAGGGGTGCCTTAGCTGGAGGCCTGTTGTCGGGAGAAAAAGATCTGGAGGCCTTCATAGACCACAAGCCATACTTCATTCATTTGTTTATTTGCACACATTAAGCACCTGTAGGTGTGGAGCTGTGGGACCTTGGGCAAGTCACCTAATCTCTCTGGGCCTTAGTTTTCTCATCTACGAAGAGGGGACAATAATACTTTTTACCACATAGGGTTCTGGTGAGAATTTTTTTTTTTTTTTTTTTAGAAAATTCTTTCTTTCTTTTTTTTTTTAAAGATTTTATTTATTTATTTGACAGAGAGATAGAACAAGTAGGCAGAGAGGCAGGCAGAGGGAGAGGGAGAAGCAGGCTCCCCGCCAAGCAGGGAGCCCGATGCGGGGCTCGATCCCAGGAGCCTGGGATCATGACCTGAGCCGAAGGCAGCTGCTTAACCAACTGAGCCACCCGGGCACCCCTCTGGTGAGAATTTAAATGTGTTAAGGCATATCCAGTGCTTAGAATGAGATCTGGTACAAAATAATAAGTCCTTATTAATTACAAATACATATGTATAAGTATCTACCTGTTTCGTTAATTCTTGCAGTATAACCATGCTGAAACCTTTCCATTTTGAAATACATATTATTTTATCATAAATTCCCTTTTATTTCTCTTTAACATGAAGTATTATAATACTGTAGTATTTCTTTTTTTAAAAACACTTCTTTTTTTTTTTTTAAGATTGTATTTATTTGTCAGAGAGAGAGAGAACATGAGCCGGGGGAGGGACAGAGGAAGAAGTAGGCTCCCCTGCTGAGCGAAGAGCCTGATGTGGGGCTCGATCCCAGGACTCTGAGATCATGACCTGAGCTGAAGGCAGACGCTTAACCGACTGAGCCACCCAGGCGTCCCAATACTGTAGTAGTTCTATATTAAAGTATATGATTGCTCTAAGGTAGCATAAGTTTATAAAATATGCATTTTATGTGTCTACAAATACAGTACATTATATTAATATATCATGTGTTCTATGTACATTATTTTTATGTAATATAAAACACATTTTTATGTAACAATAGTAAAGTTAGGGCATTATGTTGTTTTTAATTATGGGTACATGTAGATTAATTTCTATGCATTTCATTTCAGGATAGTGAAAGGAACATTTAAAAATACACTTGTGACACTAAAATATATATAACATATCTTTATGTATTAACATGTACATCTGTGTATAACATACAGTTGGCCTTTGAACAACATGGGCTTGAACTGCATGGGTCCTGTCACACGTGGATTTTTTACATGCAGTACTATAAGTGTATTTTCTCTTATGATTTTCTTAGAAACATTTTCTTTTCTCTAGCTTACCCTATTGTAAGAATACAGTATATGATACATTGAACATACAAAATATGTGTTACTCGACTGCTTATGTTATCGGTAAGGCTTCTGGTCAGCAGTAGGCTCTTAGTAGCTAAGTTTTTGGGGAGTCCGAAGTTACACATGGACGTTCAGCTGGGCAGGGGGTCAGTGGTGCCCCTAATCCCTGCATCGTTCAAGGGTTAACTGTGTGACGTTACTGTAATAGGGCATATTCAGAAGCATTGGCATCTTAATACAGATATATGTTGTATGTCACATAATAATAGATTTGAGTAGTACACACAGAAGATATTATTTATTACTCTTCCCCCCCCACTATCTTCTGTGGCTTGCTATTCCTCCTTTAGGTCTTTACTCAGATGTCCCCTCAGGGAAGCCTTTCCAGACAGAATCCGTGACACTTTCTGTCTCCTCGTGTTGCTTTACCTTTTCTTTATTGCACCTGTCACCAGCGGACATATTAAATATTCCTTGGCGTTTTTTGGCGCTCTCTCCTCACTAGAACACCAGCCCCACGAGGGCAGGAACTTGTTTTCGTTTTGCCCTCAGTTTTATTTCCACTTGCCGAGTGCCTGCCCTGTGGCAGACACCATCCTAGGTAGTGGAGAGCGGTAGTCACAGGAGACGGTGACTCGGAGCTACACATAATGTTTACCGGGCTGGGGGGCGGCTTTCCTCATTCTCGTTGGTTCGACAGTGATTTCACAGCCTTTCCCCTGCTCTAGCTCCTGCACCCAGCACCGCGAGCCTGAGCACTTTCCCTTCCCCGCCACTGCCAACGCCCCTCTCCAGCGCATCCGCTCCACGTCCACTCCCAACGTCCACATGGTCAGCACCACAGCCCCCATGGACTCCAGCCTTGTCCAGGTTGGTGTGGAGGGGCTCATTCCCAGAGGGCACCGGGCAGAGGGGCGCGCCGTTCCTCCTGGCCCCTGTGTCCCCTCTCTGACTCCCGTCCCTCTTCTTGCAGCTCACTGCCCCGAGTTTCAGCACCGATGGTGAGCCCGCCCCCCCACCCCACTCCCGTGCCCCGCGCCCCCTCACCCCACCCCCTGGGCCCCCACTCACATCCCCTCCACACTTGCAGCTGCCGGTAGTAGAGGTGGTGGCGATGGAGCCCCCCGGGGGAGCCCCAGCCCGGCCAGCGTGTCCTCGGGGAGGAAGTCTCCCCATTCCAAGTCCCCATCAGAACAGCGGGAGCGGAAGTCCGTGGCCGATGACAAGAAGAAAGTGGTAAGCTCCGGGGGAGCCTTGGGTGGGGACGCCACAGGCTGAGTGATGAGGGAAGTGGGCAGGCCCCTGAGATGCCGCCCATGTGGCCCACAGAAGAATCTGGGGTACCGGGACTCGGGCTATTACTGGGAGGTGCCGCCCAGTGAGGTGCAGCTGCTGAAGAGGATCGGGACGGGCTCGTTTGGCACCGTGTTTCGCGGGCGGTGGCATGGCGATGTGGCCGTGAAGGTGCTCAAGGTGGCCCAACCCACAGCTGAGCAGGCCCAGGCCTTCAAGAACGAGATGCAGGTGCTCAGGTGAGATGGCACGAGTGTGTGTGGGGAGGGGGGGCACGGGGGCGGGGTGGCTTTGGCGCCTCCCCCAGGGGAAGGCCGCGCTCAGGGCCCTTCCCGCACATCAGCCGTGTTTGTGTTATAAGCATCAGTGTAAGCTGTTTCTCAATCAGGGATGTTCCTTTCCCCTCTGGGAGATGGCTCTGTCTAGAGGCCCTCTGATGATATTATTGTTTGGGTTTGGGTTGATACTGCTGTTAATTCATGTCTCCGCCTCCAAAACGTGGGTCTTCTCATTTGCCCGGCACGGGTGGGTATGGCCGTAGGACTTGGGCGTTACTGCGTGCCCTCACGTTAATAGCGTGCTGTTAAGCGCGGTGCCAGGAAGTCTCGTGTCCCTCCTTCCTCTCTGCTTGTATCACATCGTTAGTATTAGGTTTATCGGGGTGGATTCCTGTTATTAATCACAGTAATGCCGTGATTTCAAGAACAGTATTATTTAACTTACTTTAGTCATTAATTAACGGTTGTAGTTGCTCTACTTAATACGTTGTTAATAGCATATTAGTTAATTTGCACTGAGAAACGCTGGTGTTCCTTTTCTGCCACTCTAGTTACTACCACTCCTGGGGTTGCTGACGTGGACTTGTCCTCTGACAAAAAATGGGCACAGTTACGTTACAGAGTTGATGTTATCATAATTTCTTGTGCTATTTTAACATTTATCCTCGTTATGGACACCGCAGTAAGAAAACTTTTATTCTCTGTTCCTCTCTGTGAAATGATTTGAGCACGCTGTTAGTTTGCATCGTATTAATGTTTTAACCGTAATTGCACCACTGTGAAGAACGCTCCTGTCCTCTGTTACCCACTCTGGCGTGAGCAGAATTGCAGAGCATTGTCGATGTTTGCATTTGTGTGACCGTAATACCTGAGGTTACTCCTTCTATAAGGAGGGAAGATTTTCTTCTAAACCAGAGGGGGGGTCTGTTCATCCGTGATGGAGTTTCTGTGAGGTAGACTCAGGTACCCAGTAGCAGTAGCAAGGATAGTGACGTTTTCAGGGTGCTTACCTGTGGTAGGTGCTGTTCCAGGTGCCTTGCCGATCATTTGGTAACTCTTCTTGCCAACATCCCTATAAGGTAGCTGATATAATGATCACAGTTTTGCAGTTGAGGAAAATGAGAGGTTAAGTGTCGTCCCTGAGGTTGCACAGTGAGTACCCGGGGAAGCCTGGATTGGAACACAGGATCTAATCTGAGTCCTAACTCCAAGCTCTTTACCTCTGAGCCTCTCGTGGTGATTAACAGGATGTAGTCACACGTCACTGGTATTTTTACGGGCGTGTATCAGTAGTATTAGGCTGCTGTATCAGTGAAGAAGGTTGGCATTCCACGTTCTTGTCTGTGAAATGGTCACAGGTCCAGGTCATGGTCGGGGTCAGAGGTTGGCAGGTGTCGATGATGGAGAGCCACTGGTCGGTAGAGGGGTAGGGGGCAGTGGTCTCTCCCTCCTGCTTTTGTTGGGAGACTCGGCTGGGGAAGCTGGGGACACAAGCCCCCCGGGGACGGAATCCTAGCCCATCCAACATACCTCACAAATGCAGTGCGTCTGGCCGCGGCCTGGCCCCGAGCCTCCTGACAGACAGGGTGGAAATGACGACAGAAGGCAGCAGTGAGTGGCACCATCCCTGATGCTCCGAAAGGGGGTTACAGCCGCTCTCTTTCCTTCCCGCCCCGGTACCACCCTCCCTGCTTACAGGAAGACACGGCACGTCAACATCCTGCTGTTCATGGGCTTCATGACGCGGCCGGGCTTCGCCATCATCACGCAGTGGTGCGAGGGTTCCAGCCTCTACCACCACCTGCATGTGGCCGACACGCGCTTCGACATGGTCCAGCTCATTGACGTGGCCCGGCAGACCGCCCAGGGCATGGAGTGAGCCTCCCGGCCTGGGGGTGAAGGGAGGGGGCCGGGGGGCTTGGGGCGGGGGGATGAGGTAACCCCGCGCGCTGGCCAATTTGCCTTCTACTTCCACCCCTACAGCTACCTCCATGCCAAGAACATCATCCACCGAGATCTCAAGTCTAACAGTATCTGCCTGTCCCTGTCTGCGGGCTTGGGGGGGGGGGGTGGGGGCTCAGTGGGGGTGGCTCTTGTTGGGGGGCCCTCTGGAGATGCATGGGGAGGGACACGTGTCACGTGGCTCAATAGGGGCTCTAATGGGGGGGTGTCTCTTGGTCAGGACTCAAGGTTGTGGCTGATTCGGGTGCTGTTGTTGGGGACTTTGGTCAGGGTCCAAGCTATGGGAGCTGTGGAGGGCATGGCAGGTCTGGGTGCCGCTCGAGGGGCTTCCTGGCTAGGAGCCGCGGTGGGGGGGGCAAGCATAGGGGGCATTAATTGGAGTTCCCCACTCAAGTCAAGATTGTAGCTAGTTTGTGTGATACCGGGGGGCTTCTGGTCGGGGTCAGAGGCATGGCTGGTGGGGGGGGCGTCAATGGGAACCGCCCAGTCAGGGTGGGAGACGTGGCTCTTGGGAGCTCCTCTAGTGGCCCTTGACCCTGGTGGACATCTTCCTACACGAGGGGCTCACGGTGAAGATCGGTGACTTCGGCCTGGCCACGGTGAAGACACGGTGGAGTGGGGCCCAGCCCTTGGAACAGCCCTCAGGCTCCGTGCTGTGGATGGTGAGTTGGGCCAGGCTGGACTGCGGCCATCCAGATGGGGGCGTGGGTGGCTGGGGCGGGATGTGGGGAGCTGCGTGGGGTGGGGATGCTTGTGCCAGATGGGGGCGTCTAGACTGCTCATGCTTTACCCCACGTGGGTGCTCTGAGTTGTACCCAGTGTGGTTAGTGGGATCTGGGACAGTGGGCGGCCATTTGCTGACCTCCATGGTTCCCCCCTGCCTGGTCTTCCCTATTGAAGGCGGCTGAGGTGATCCGTATGCAGGACCCGAACCCCTACAGCTTCCAGTCAGATGTCTACGCCTATGGGGTTGTGCTCTATGAGCTCATGACCGGCTCGCTGCCCTACAGCCACATTGGCAGCCGTGACCAGGTGGGCCCCACCCTTTACCCATAATCTCCCAGGCACAGACCCCAGATTTCCTCCTTTGTAAAGACCGAGAATGCCACACTTCCCCCAGAAACCCAAAATCTTCTGGGTTGAGAGCTCTCAGCATCCTCTGGGCTTCCCTACCTAGAATCCCCTCCTTCCCTACATATCTACAGTCCTCTGGGTCCTTGAAGTCCAGAACCTGCCATGGCCCCCAAACACACCCAGAAGCCCCCTGGAACTCTAGATACCTACAGTCCTCTGGCCTGGGTACTCAAAATCCCCCAAGTGCCAAAGCCCAGAATCCCATTTCTCCCAGTGACAGAAGCCGTCTGTGCTTCTGGAATACTCACAGATACCCACAGTCATTCAGGCCTTGGGTATCTGGCAGGCTTTGGGGGCCCTGGAACCCATGATACTCTGGGCCCCAGGCTCTCCGAGTTCTCCACGTTGAAGGCCTCCAGGCCATCAGAAACCTGGGATCCTCTAGGCTCCAAGCACTGAGCTGTCACAATCCTACAGGCCACCTGGACCCATAGTTCTCTAGGCACCAGACCCCTACAGAAACACAAGCCCCTGAGTTTTAGACTCCTTTAGCTCCTCCAGACCCAGAACTTCGTGTTTCCCCTGACTCAGTACTTTCTAGGCTTGTAGAAACCTAGGAGGCCAGGGATACCTGTAATTCTGGATTTCTCCCAAGCTTCAATCCCTCTGTTCTGCAGAGAATCCCTGTCCTCAGAGACCCAGTCCCAAGTCCTCAGAGACCCAGTGTCCTTGGATCCACAAGATCCCCATAGCCCTCCAGACCCCAATACCCAGAGTACCCTAGTTTCCCCCCAAAGGAGCCTCCAAAGCCCCTTGAGACCCAGAATTCCCTCAGCCTCCCAGCCCAGACCCCCAGATCACCCCATTCCTGTCCCTCCAGATTATCTTCATGGTGGGCCGTGGCTATCTGTCCCCGGACCTCAGCAAAATCTCCAGCAACTGCCCCAAGGCCATGCGGCGCCTGCTGTCTGACTGCCTCAAGTTCCAGCGGGAGGAGCGTCCCCTCTTCCCCCAGGTGGGCCTGGTAGGAGGGCTGGATACACTGGGGAGGTCGGTGCTCAGGAGGAGGAGGACTCCGGGGTGTCAGTGGGAATTGTGCAAGTTCAATGCTCAGAAGTGTACGGCGTGTGTGCGTGTGTGCGCTTCCCCAGTAGGCTGGGGTTTGTGGGTGTCGGGGTGCCCATGTGGCTCCGGACACCCCCCCTAACCTGCCCTTGCCCCCAGATCCTGGCCACGATTGAGCTGCTGCAGCGGTCACTCCCCAAGATTGAGCGGAGTGCCTCCGAACCCTCCTTGCATCGCACCCAGGCCGATGAGCTGCCTGCCTGCCTGCTCAGTGCAGCCCGCCTTGTGCCTTAGGCCCTGCCCCCAGCCACCCGGGAGCCAATCTCAGCCTGCCACGCCAAGGAGCCCTGCCCACCAACCAATCAATGTTCTGTTTCTGCCTTGATAACTGCCTCAGGATCCCCCATCCCCGTCCTGGGAGATGAGCGGGTCCCCATGTGCTTTTCCAGTTCCTCTGGAATTGGGGGACCCCCGCCAAAGACCGAGACCCCTGCTTCCTCCATGATTTGGTTTCCTCTTGCCTTTGGGGATACTTCTAAATTTGGGAGCTCCTCCATCTCCAATGGCTGGGAGTTGTGGCAGGGATCCCACTCAGAACCTCTCTGGAATTTGTGCCTGATGTGCCTTCCACTGGATTTTGGGGTTCCCAGCACCCCCTTTGGATTTGGGGGGTCCCCTCTGTGTCTTCCCCACCATTCAAGGACCCCCCTGTTCACCAAGAAGCACAGAATTCTGCTGGGCCTTTGCTTGTTTATTTTTGCTTCCCGACTCTTCTCGTGGGGTTCAGAGCCGCTGAAGGGTGGGGGTGAGTCCAGGCAAGGAGTGGTTGGGGGGAAGTGCGGACCACACGAACAGCGCCACTGCACGCTCACCACAGGCGGCACGAGGAACGCAGACCACGTATGCCAAGCACGGCACGAGAGGAGGCCACGGCAGTCACAGACACAGACATCACAGCAAAGGTGGGGAAGCGGAGGACCACTGGCCCTCCCTGTGCAAAGGATTCTGGGAGGATGGGTGGAGTTTGCATATTTAAAGATAGCTGTCAGAGGCAGGGAAGTGGGAGTATGGGTCCCTGGGGAACAGGAGGGTCCTAGCAGTGGGAGGGCCTCCCAGTGTGTTGAATGGGGCTGGGGGCGGGTAGGAGAAATCCCTGCGGGGCTGGGTCGTGGCATCTGACGCGGTGGCTCCAGAGATGGGAGATCCGTGGAGAGGGCCTCCAAGGCAGGGGTTTCTTAAGGATTTCGGGAATTCTGATGGGGCACACGGCGCACTTGAGAGATCTGGGACCAGGAGGACGATTTTCCAAGAATTTCGGGGCTCCAGGAGGGGCCTTGGTGTCAGGGCCAGAACGGGTTGCCTGGTGTTTGGGAGCTTCTGGGAAGGAAAGTGCACTCCGGGGGGCGGGGGCGGCCGGGAGTAGAGGTCTTTGGGAGTTTGGAGGTTCTAAAACTGAAAAGTACGTCTTGAGGTGGCCGGGAGTGGGCTTTTGAAAGGACTTGGGGCTTCCAAAAGTGAGAACTGGTGTTAGGAGCAGGAGTGAGGGGTTCCCCAGGGACTTGGGCATTCTGCGGAGTGAGAAGAGGGATCTTGGCGGACCAGGAGAGGGCTTCTCAAGGGATTTGGAGACTCCAGAAGTGAGAAATGGATTCAGGGCCCAGAGGGGGGTTGCCCAGGAGGAATTAAGGGTTCTCAGGGTGGGGTGTCAGTCGGAGAAGAGGCTGGCGAAGGACTTCCTCAGGCTGCGGATGGTCTCAGCTTTCACCTCGTCCTGGCTAAGGCTGGGCCTGGGCGGGGCTGGCTCTGGAAGGTTGAAGGCATTGGTCAGAGACTGGGATTTGCTAGAGAGAGACAAGGTGGAGGCATGGGAGGAAGGGGGGGGAGGAAGGGAGGAAGGGGAGAGAAACACAATGTTACCCCAGGCCCGGCCCAGCCCTGCCCCTCTAGTCCTGGGGCTGTGCCTGTGACCCTCCCACCCACCCTCACAGGCCTGGACCCTGCTGGAGTCTCGGGTGGAGTTGGGGGAGCCCTGGGCCAGGCTGGGAGGACTTGGATCTAAGGTGAAGTCTGGGCTTAGTGGGAAGAGGCCCAGACTGAACCTCCTCTTCACATTCTAGGCTGGACTGGGAGGAGTTGGAGGTGCAGGGGAAGATGGGCGGGGCACTTTCCAGTCTGGGTGAGGTGTCCTGGAGGAAGCACGGTGTGGTTCGCACCCAGGACTGGCTGGCGGGGGGTGGTGGGGGGGGCAGGTCTAAGGGGGAGTAGTTGCATGTGGCGGGGAGGACTTCTAAGCTAAGGTGGGGGGAAGTCTGGAGTGCACCAGAAGAGGTAGAGAGGACGGTATGATGATTTGGGGGGAGACTGGGATGGCCCAGAGAGGAGCCTAGGCTGTAGGGAAAGCATGAGGGCAGCTGGGAAGAGCATGAAGTGACAGGACGACAGTGAATTGGGCCGGGAGGAGTTTGGGGGTTCAGCTGGGAGGAGTCCGTTTGGGCAGGAGAAGGGTGCGTTTTGCTGGGAAGGCTTCAGACGGGCGGGGAGGAAGATCTGCTGGGCAGGGAGGTACTCGGGGAGGGTCAGCAAGGCGCCAGGGTTGGGCCCAGAGGGGCTGGGGTAGGGGGTTTTCCCAGGGGCCTGTTTGGAGGACCTGGAACTAAAAAGGGGTTTCTCTGGGATTCTGGCAGGAATCTCTGGTGTGGAGGGGTGGATAGCTCGGAGGAGGGTTCTGCCCAGACAGGACATGGAGCTCTTGGGACTCCCGTGTGGGACCTGGGTCCAAGGAGCCTGGGAGCTGGGGCCACTCTCCTGGTCGGGAGCCTGTTTTGGGAGCAGCAAGGCAAGGGCTGCCGTGGGGTCCTCTTACTTGAGCTGGGGGTGCGGGGGTCCCCCGGCAGTGGCGGGTGGCGGCACGTCCTGGCTGGGTTTCTGGGCCAGCTGAGGCTTGGTGGGCCGTCCAGCAGGTCCTGGGCCACTGGGCCGCGGCTGCTGCGTGGTGGGTGGCCCAGTGCGGGGCATGGGACCCGCCTGGCTGGCCTGGCGGGTGGGGCCAGCAGGGCCCGGGGGTTTCTGGGGTGGGCCCTGGCGCTGCTGACCACCCGGTGGGGCCCCCGAGACCTTTGGCGGAGCCTGACCGGAGACGGATGTCTGCCGGGTAGCCTGTGGGGGGCCCGCCTGGCGCTGGGGAGATGGGGAGGCGGGTGGGCGGGCTGCTGGAGGTGCCCCAGGTCCTCCCGCCACCGGCCGGGATTGGCGGCCTTGACCCTGGGCCAGCGGTGGGGCCTGGGACACAGGCTGCTGGGGCGCTGATGTGGGACTTGGTAGGCGCTGGGGCAGGGGACTGCCAGCTGGGGGTCCAAGGCCCGAAAGGTGCTGCTGGCCCTGCGGGGGTGGGCGCTGCTGCAACGGGGGTCCCTGGCGTTGGGGGCCTGGGCCCGGCTGTGGAGGGCCACCTGAGGGACAGAAAAAGTGCACATGTGAGAGGTGGGTGGGGGGTCTGCCAGTCCAGTAGGGGCCCAGGAAGCCGGCCCCTCACTTACCCTGGGGTGGGGGTCGTTGCTGAGCCGGAGGCCCCGAGGGCTGCTGGGAGGTCTGGCGGCCCAAGGGCAGGGCCCCTGGGGACGGAGTCTGCGGCAGAGGAGTGGAGCAGGAGAGATTAAAAATAGTCACGGGCCGGCCTGAGCGTCAGCCAATCAAAACGACACGGGCTGTTCTTGTGCTGGGTGTTGCCTCGCCTGTGGCTGAGCCGAGGGGGTGTCAGGCCGTGTTTGTGTGTGTGTGTGTGTGTGCTGGGGGGGGGGGGGCTAGTTCCCAGGGGCTGGCCGGGAGGCACTCAGGGAAATCAGGACAGCGGCTGTTTGATCAAGTTTAAAAACGACTGCTAACTGCCACCACCCACGCGTCGTGGCAGCGCCCTCGGCCGGCCGCTTCTTAGCTCTGCGGCGGCGTGACCCCGGGCTGGCCGGCCCGCCACCAGCCGCCTCGCGCCAAGGGCCATCGCCCGGTACCAGGGGCCTGACCTGGCTGTGGGAGCCCCGGCCGGGGGAGGCCTCCCGCTGCCGCTGCCTGGGCAGGGCCTGGGCCATCTTGTTGACCACAAGCTCCACGATGAGCTGCTTGTCTTCATCTTGGTGGTCCCCGATGAGCGGCATGGAGGAGCCCACCACCTGGGGGAGGAAAAGGGGCGCAGTGAGGAGAGAGGCGGGAAGGTGCCTGGGAGGGTGACAGTGACAAAGTGCCTTCAGTTGGGGAACGGCAGGGCTGCTGCCAAGGAAACGGAGATTCAGTTTGCCAAGCACCAGCTCTGCAGTGTGAGGAAGGCTTGTGGGTTACAGGTACCTTACAGCTGGGGCGGGGGAGGGGGGGTCGGTTGCTACAGCTCAGAGCAGAGTTCCACTCAGGGCCTGTGGGGCCAAATCCAGCCCACCTCACCCCTGTTTGGGGATGGCCCCTGAGCTAAGGGGTGGGTTTTGCACTTTTGAATTGTTGGGGAAAAAGCCAAAAGAAGATTTCATGCCATGTGAAAACATATGAAGTTTAGATTTCTAGTGCATATGGTTTTAGGGAATGTGACACAGCTGTGCTTTTTTTTTTTTTCTTTTCAACATACTGTCTTTGGCTGTATAGCCCACAAAGCCCAAAACGTGCACTGTCCGGCCCTTGACAAAACGTTTACCAATCCCTGCTTTATAGTGTGCTAGGTGCTCTGTCGTTCACGAAGAACTTTGTGGCTTATATAGTACTTTACAGTTTACAAAGCTCCTGTTCTTCAAGGGACTGGGGGTATATGGTGAGTTTAGATTTCGGACAGTGCTTTGCTAGGGCACCACTGTTTACAAAATGCCTTACCACGTATAAAGCGCTGCCGTTTACCAAGCACTCCACATTTTCAAGGCACTTTAGAGTTTATAAATGGCTTTGCAGTTTCCCAGGGGTACTGCTGTCTACAAAGAACCTTAGAATGTTGAAAGCACTTTGCTTCGATAACAGGGACCTCCCGGTTTACTGAGCTCCTTTTTTTAATTTTATTTTTTATGTTTTAATTTTTTTGAAAGATTTTATTTATTTGAGAGAGAGAGCACAAGCAGGGGGAGCGGCAGGCAGAAGGAGAAACAGGCTCCCCACAGAGCAGGGAGCCCCCCGCGGGGCTCGATCCCAGGACCCCGGGATCGTGACCTGAGCCAAAGGCAGACGCTTAACCGACTTGAGTCACCCAGGTGCCCCCCAAGCTCCTTTTTATTAAAAAATAGTTTTATAAAGCACTTCGCTGTTCACGCGGCACTTCCTACTTTGTAAGGTACCTTCCAGTTTACAGAGTGCTTCAGTAGCCACCTTCTGGGCCATGGGGAACTGCACAGTTCACTGCGCGTCGCTGCCATGCGCCTCCCTCCGTACCCCCACCACTTTCCGGGCGCTCCCACCTCAATGATGTGATCCCTTCCGTCCTTGCCGTGCAGCGCCTCCACCGCGCAGATGTCCAGTCCCCCAAAAATCTCTGAGCAGGTATCCACCCACAGCTTGTACCTGCCAAGACGGGGGTGGGGGGCAGGCAGCCTGTCAGTGCTTGGCTTGGGGCGCGCCACGCTCCCCGCCACCCCCACCTCCGATCCGGCTGGGCCCCGGGCCACCCCCACCTGTCAGACATGGCGATCTGCTCGAGCATCGCAGAGCCGGTGTTGGTCTTCCAGTTTCCCGACACTGACGTCCTCCTGCGGCAGGGAGGGGGGCCGAGAGGAGAGAGGACCGAAGCTCAGGGGAGCCTGGGCTGCGTGGGGCAGGGTCCCCCGACCCCGGCCCTGGTCTCTGCACTCACATGTAGGCTTTGTAGTTCTGCCCAATCTTCTGGACACGCACGTCATATTTGGCATCGATGAAGGGCTCGGCGGTGGCGTACGTCTTGGTCAGTGCCACGACACTCGCGATGTCCTGGAAGTCGTGCTGGTTGTCCACCTTGACCTGTGGGGAGCGGGGCCTGCTGAGGACAGGGCAGCCGTGGGCCGTGGGGGCGGGGGGGGCGCCTCGGGCTGGGGGCGTGCGCACCGATGGGCCGGGGGTCCCGGGGACATAACAACCGTGTGGCACTCAAGCATGCAGGACGGTGGGCCTCCTGGCTTTCACACGGACACGAGAGACACACAGGTGGGGAGATGCAACTTGGAACACATTGAAAACGGTTGAGTTGTCCACTTCAAGTGGGTAAGTGGTATGGGAGGTGACTTTTTTCTCAGTAAAGCTGTGGGAAAATGGTGTGTACGTATAGTCCGTGCACGTGAGCACCCAGACCCAAAGTCAGTGGTACACACGATACGAAAGCAGACAGAAGCACAGACACACATTCCAAGTTGGC
Organism: Mirounga angustirostris; assembly: GCF_029215605.1. Classification (NCBI taxonomy): domain Eukaryota; kingdom Metazoa; phylum Chordata; class Mammalia; order Carnivora; family Phocidae; genus Mirounga; species Mirounga angustirostris. Next base: position 41,296,302 of record NW_026991719.1, read on the forward strand.
TTCCTACGTACACAGAGCCAGACTCCGGGGGACGGAAAGCATACAGGACCCCAAGAGCCTTGAACATGAAAGACCACACGCTGTGTGTTCAACACAGAGGCACGCATATACACAGACACAAAGCCGGCTACACGAACAAAAGAATAGGACACACAAAACTGGTTGAACGTCCGACAGAAAATTGGGCCAAGAGAATCTAAGCATGTGAGGGAAACAATACACATCGATGAAGACGCCCCAGGACACACAGTCATACAGAATGACTGGTGTGCGTTGAATGTGCGACACACACAGACACACGTGTGCACGATGCCAGGAGCGTGCACCACGCCCACGCGCACACGCACACCCCGTCTGGGGACTCACCTTGCCCATCCCGGAGTGCGCATGCCCCATCTTCACCACCACAGGGTACGTCGTGCTGCTGAGCTGGTGGGGGGGAAGGCAGAGCACGGTCAGGGCAGGAGGGCCGATGGCCAGGGGTGGGGATGCCGCTGAGAGAAGCCCATTCAGTGGGAGCCACAGTAGGAGCCATTTCCCAGAAGAGGCGAGTCAGAGACAGATAGCAGCGCCAGGTCGGGGGAGGGGGGGGTCACACAGCGTCTCTGAGCCCAGAATCGAACTCAGAGCCCTGCCTGCCTGTCCCTCCCTCCACTACCCCCAAGTGCCAGAAATTCCGCCTCTGCTTTCCCGGGCAGAGGCATGGGATAGGGGTGGGGGACTTTTCCGGAAAAGGGAAAATTTGTTTTGACAGTGAATGGATGCTAGAGAAGTGAGTGTGTGCATGTGTGTGCGTGGGGGTGTGGTGGTGAGCACGTAGTGACCGGACCCCTGGGCCAGGCCTCCTGTGTGAGCATGGTTCGGACACAGCCCACAGACCCGCACACAAACCCTCGGAACCCAGACCCACACGACCAGACCCAGACGCTCCCACGCGTGTCGGGACCCGCACGATGGAAAGACCCAGGACCAGCGCAGGCTCGGACTTGCTCTCCGGCTGCCGAGATCCGCACGGCCGGTCAGCCTGCCAGGTGCTCGCCGTGGGGGCAGGGCCCGTGCCCCTGGCCAGCCTCACCGCCCAGCAGCGCACGCGCGGGCACACACACGCGCACCCCCCCCCTCCTCTCGCCCAAACGCACACGACAGAGGGACACACACAACGTGGAGGATTACGCATGCAGTACAGAGGCACGGCCACGGGACGCAGACAGAACTGGGCACGTACTGAACGCTCACAGACACACGCGACACTCCCAGGCATCCGCACGACGGACAGGACCCACGCCACATAGAGAAGTCCGCACCCTTCTGGGTATTCACATGACCACCACGGCCCTGGGCACACAAGAGGTCCACCTAGGGACACACACACACACACACACACACACACACCCCATGCCCGGCCATCTATACAAACGGAGAGGCACACACACGGCCAGAGACGCCCACGAGCTGCCGAAGTAGAAGCCCACGCTCCTGGGTGGGCGCGCACGCACGCACACACACACATTCGGGTGTGGGGGTAACCCGAGTGCCCCGCGCCCCCGGCTGGGGGAGAGTGCAGCTGGCGGCCCGGGGCCGAGAGAGGGCATTCCTGGCATTCCCGGAGGGGCTGCTGGGGCGGCGGTGGCTCCCAGTTCCCGACAGGCACAGGAAGCCCGCAGGCTCAGGGTGACCGACTGACCTCCAGGCCTCCCCCTCTCTCCCCACACCCCCACCTTCCTCATTTCCCAAATGACTGGCATCACGACGGGGCCCTGCGAGGCACGGCGCTGGGACGGGGGTTCCGGGGGACCCTCTAGGGAGCATTCCAGGGCGACGGTGCAGAGGCTCGGGCGCCCTCGCGGCGCGGACGTGAACACCACGTCCACAGTTAGACGTGCAGCCTCCACCCGCCCTGCAGAGGCAGACGTGCGACTCCCAGAAGCAACACAGAACACAACGGGGCTACCCCCAACCCCCAGGTACACACGTGCACCGCGCGGAGGGGCACGCGCCGCCCAGGGGCGCACACACAGTTCTCAGACGCAGAGACACGGGAGAGCTGCGCGCTAGTGCACCCCCCCCCCCGTTTCTAGGCCCCTCTTTTCATAAACGTTCCTTGTTTCCGCGGGACCTGAGCCTGAGCACAGCCCCGTGTGTATGTGTGCGGGCGGGGAGCTTCGCACTCTAGGGTCCCCTGGCGAGCCCTAGGTCTGACTCTTGGCCTCTCTTCTTCCTCAGGCCACGTGGAACCCCAGGCAGGTCGCTTAACCTTCTCTGGGCCTCAGTTTCCCGATCTATACAAAGGGCACCACGAGGCCCAAGCACTTGGCATGCTGTGGCGATGGTGGGGCGTCCGCTCTGCACACGCAGCCGGTCCCCATGCGCCCCCCCAACCACCCGTCCAGCTCCCCAGGTGGTCACACACCTGGATACCCCTCCTCGACACCCCACTGGTTTCAAAGCCTGCACTAAAAGCCAGATGCCCAGAACCCCCCACGTGTAGACAGTCCGCCCGACTCGGTGCCGACTCAGGCTGCGGAGTCTGCTGGCCTCAGAAGCCGGGTCCGTGAGGGGCTTTCCCTTCCTGCGAGGCTCCCTCCGGCCAAGCGCGGACTTACTCAGCCCCTGCCTCATCCACTCTCCATCCCCGCTTTCACAACCGGCTTCCCCAAATTCCTGGTTTACTTCCCTTCTCCCCAACAGGGTCATTTCTTCATTCTCACTCCTGGGCTGGTGGCTCTTGACCCCTTGGTATGTCGCAGTTCCCTCATCTGCATAAGGAGATATGCAAGTCTCCCGCTACCAGGGAAGTTGGGAGGAACAGATTAGTTATTCCAGGGAAAGTGCTTAGCTCAGTATCTGGCACACAGAAAGTCTCCATCCTCAAAAAGTGTGCGGCACCGTTATCATTACGGGGGGGGGGGGGGCAGGCAGCCAACATTAATTAGCAAGGAGGCAGTTGGGCTTGGCTGAGAGATGAAAGCCCTCACACAGATCTTAGAGCAGGGTTTGATACCCATAAGAGCTGCTGCTGGTGGTGCTCACCGAGCTTAACCTCCCTGAGTTCAGCAAGCTTCGGGAGCCAGGGGGTAATGAAGCCCGAATGGGAGAATTTACACAAAGAATATGGGGCGCAGCGCGCAGTAAGTGCTCAGTAAGCGACTGCTAGAGCGTCGCTCCCATCACTATTATTATTGGTCGGCCCTCTCTGACTAACAAAGGATGTTAATGAGCCCTTAGAGCCCTTTCCCAGGACCCCAGAGAAGATTCAGGCAGCATCTGGAAGCTGGTGGGCAGGGATTGCCTCACCACCGCCCCCCTCCCCAGAGGTGTGGGAGGATTGGTGGGGAAGGGGCAGGGCAGGATGGGAGGGGATCTGTTTTCTACTGACTCACTGCCCTCTTTCCCCACCAGTGAACTCCCCCCCCCCCCGACCCCAATGCTCACTAATTCACTGGCACATTCCCCGCTTGCCAGGGCTGTGCCACGCCTGGGGTAAGATCCTGGCACCAATTAGCCTGCGTTCAAATCCCAGCCATGCCCTGTGATCCTGGGAAAGTTCTTCAATCCCTCTCTGCTCCTATTTCCTCGTCTGTAAAATGGGACGAATACTGGTACCCATCTCAGAGGTTACTGTGAGCTTTAAGTGAGAAAAGTTATGCTGAGTGCCTGGTACACAGTTGGTGCTATATAGATGCTGACCGCTTGCCTGTGTGTGTGTGTGTGTGTGTGTTTTTCTTAAAGATTTTATTCTAAGTAATCTCTACACCCAACGTGGGGCTGGAACTCACCACCCTGAGATCAAGAGTCAGCTCTGCGGACTGAGCCAGCCAGGCGTCCCTGCCTGTGTTTTTGAGAGGGCTTAAGATCCAGGCTCTCGGCTTTCTCTCTCTTCACTGCTTCTACTCAATCTGTTTCCTCTCTGCCTCGCTCACCCTTCGCCAGACTGTCAGATCTCCCAGGAGAGGGGTTTCTGTGGGTGCTTCCAGCAATGTTTATTAAAGGGGACGAACTCATTCGGGCTTCAGCCATGGGGAGAGCTGGGCGGGGGGGGGGGGGGGGGGGGGGCGGGGGCGGGCTGCGGGTGATTTGGATAGACTTTGGAGAAAGTTTGGAGACTTTAGGGAACTGCCCTGGGCGGGGGGGTAGTCCTGCCTCGAAGCCCTCCAGAGGCTGCCTGGAAGGACTGGTGACTGATGTGGAGATGGGGGTGGGCGGCCAGGGCGAGGCCCAGAAGGAGGGAGGGGAGGAGGGTGCATCTCCTTTTCGGCAGCCCTCGGCCCGCCCCTTGGCCTCCACCGAGGGTGGGCGGATGAGTAATGCATCCAGGAAGCCTGGAGGCCTGCGGTTTCCGCACCGCTGCCGCCCCCGCCCCTCGCGTGGACATTTATCCCCCGCTGCTCAGGCCCTGCCGCCATCGCCGCAGACCCGGCGCCCCGAGAGATACACCGCAGGTAGGCTGGGGCCCCGGGTGGCCCCGCGGGGCCTGGAGCCGGGCTGGAGCCTTCCTGCCGGACCCCTGGCTGCTCAGCCCGGCCGGCGGGTTCCGGGACCCCGGGCTGGTCAAGGGGAGGAGGGCGGGAGGGTGCTGGACCGGCTCCCCCGATTCCCACACTCCAGACTCCTTGGAACCCCGACATCTATCCCCGACTCCTCCGAACCCAGGAGCCTCTAATATCACAGCTGCCTTCCAGGCCGCCAACTCCCCTAAATTCTGCCCCCCCAACCCTCCAGACTCCTAAATCCCCAACTCCACAACTTTCTCTGCTCCCAAATCCCTCAGGCACCCTGCCCCCTTAAGTCCCTAAACTCCCTGAACCCCCAAGCTCCTCCCAATTCCTCAGCGTCTCTCCACTGCCCCCAATCTCAATATGCACAACCCCGAAACCCCAAACGCCTCCAGCTCCCCAGACCCCAAATTCCTCACCCCCAGCTTCTCGACCTTCCAACTTTCCAACGCCCCTAAATCCCGCAACCTCTCTGCCCCCTATTCTTCAAACACCACAGTCTCATGGCCCCCCACTCACCCAGTCCCTGAAATTGCTCAACTCCCAGACTCTCCCAACCCCCAGCCCTCTCAGCTCCTCTGGGCTTCCAAATCCCCGCCCCCCCTTTAAAATCTCCACACTCCCCAACCCTTCAAGCCCAGAGTGCAGCGGCTTAATCCCCTTCCAAGCTGGCGGCGGCGGCGGGGCGGGGGCGCTGCCCACGTCCGCAGAGGACCGCTGAGCCCTCCTCCCCACCCCGCAGCACCCACCATGGCACCCCTTGCGCCCCTGCCCTCCTGCATCCTGTTGTTGCTGTGGCTGCCGGCCCCTAGCAGGGCCTGTACCTGTGCCCTGATGCACCCGCAGATGGCCTTCTGCAACTCCCAGATCGGTGAGTGTACCCCACTCTGCCCCCTACACTCTGTGCTTTGGTTTCCCCTCAGTCCCGCGGGGTTCACAGCGGTGCCTACCTCTAGGACAGTCCCACTCAGCCCTGCCCTGACTCTTGTAGCCGCACTACCACGCTCAGGCTTCCCTGATTACTCCAGGCCCAATCCCACCTCAGGGCCTTTGTACTGGCGGCTTCCTCTGCCTGGTACACCCTTCCCCGCAGGTATCCACATGGGGGGCGGCCCCAGACGTCGGGACGGTCTTCCTCGACCACCCTGTTCGAAATCCCTTAGTACTCCTGATGCCCAGCTCTAAAATTCCTCATCACACTGAATACCTTCCATACGCTTATTATTTTGCTTCTCTTGAGTCTCCTCCTGGCTAGAATGTGAGCTCCACGAGGGAGCGGGCTTCTGTCTTTTTTGTTCACTGTTGTGTTCCTAACACCCAGAACAGTGCCTGGCACACAGCGGGCTCTGAAATACTGGTTGAGCGAATGAACACACGATGAATATAGGAGAAGGGCTTAAAGCAGCTCCCGACAAAGAGAAGTCACTCGGTGTACAGATGCTTCATTTAACCAGTGTGTACATCGCTTAGCGAGCCGGCTGGCATTCCGGCGATCCCTAGTGAAATACGTGGTTCGCGGGTGTTAGTACCGTGATTATGTTATTTTATTGGCTCGTGCAGCCCATTTGACTCGTCTTTCCCCCCACCCCTCCCTCCTGCAGTCATCAGGGCCAAGTTCGTGGGGACCGCAGAAGTCAACCAGACCAGCTTAAACCGGCGTTACGAGATCAAGATGACCAAGGTATCCGACCTGCCCTTTCCCCAGCACTGCCTAACATCTGCCTTCCCGTCAAAGTCAAAGCCGAGGAAGTTAGCTGTGATGTCAGGATGCTAAAGAGGACTGCAGGGAAGAGTGTGGAGTGGGAGGGCTGTGTCAGTAAAGGAGACTCTTGCCCTCCTCCGTCGACAGATGTTCAAAGGGTTCAACGCCTTGGGGAATGCCTCTGACATCCGGTTCATCGACACCCCCGCCCTGGAGAGCGTCTGCGGATACGTGCACAAGTCCCAGAACCGCAGCGAGGAGTTTCTCATCGCCGGTGAGGCCCCACCCCCTCGCCCCGTCCCTCCGACGGGCAGCCCGGAGCGGGCGACGCTCCGAGGGGCTGGTCTCCGTTGAAATGGGGATCGCCCCGGTTTCAGCCCATCGGGAAAGGGGAAAGCCGGGGGGCTTTGCCCAGCGGGGGTCTGTGCGCCCGGGACGCCAATCAGGCGCCGCCCTGCCCCCGCCACCCCGGCCCTGCCCCCGCCACCCCGGCCCAGCCCATCAGCTGCTGCCTGTTGCCCACCCCCACCCCAGGAAACCTGCAGAACGGACACCTGCAGATCAACAGCTGCAGTTTCAAAGCTCCCTGGAACAGGTTGAGTAGCGCTCAGCGCCGGGGCTTCACCAAGACTTATGCTGCCGGCTGCCAGGAGTGCACAGTGAGTGCGGGGAGGGGGGAGGCCTGCCCGCCGCCTGGGGAGCGGTCCTCGGACTGCTCCCCAAACCGTGGCTTGTTTCTTGCTCCCTCTGGCCATTGCTTGTCCGTAGGGCTGCTGCCCGAACCCTAGGGCTGTCCCTGATCTCTCTTGCTGTTCCCCCGAAGCTGACACTGTTCCCTGGAAATTCTGGTTGTTCTTAGCTCTGTGTCTGATTCCGCCGTTCCCTGGACTGTCGGGCTGATTCTTTTCCCTCTAAATCCCCCTTGTGACTATTTTCTAGTCCCTCTGTCTATTCCTGACCGCCCCCCCCCCCACCCCGCCTAGGGATTGTGTCTTGCTTTCCTAGAATGTTCTCCAAGAACCCAAAGTGCTGCTCCCCCAGCCCAGCTCATCCGATTCTTGCTCTGCCTGCCTCACACACAGGGGTGTGGTCCATTGCCCTTCGGACTAGTCCAAGGCTGTCTCCTGATGGCCCTGAATGCCCTCTGATCCCAGGGGCTGTGTCTGAGCCCCATGGCTCTTTCCTATGCCCAAGTCCGTCCCTTCCCCCCCCCCCCCCCCCCCGCTGCCCCACCAGCTGTTCCCTGCTACTGCTACTTGTTCCCTATCCTTTGGGATAGTTCCCCTGGAAGACTGCCTGCCCCCCCACCCCCCCTGACTGTGTCCCAACCGGCATTCCCGGAAACTGATCACAGTTCGCTGGATTGCCGTCACCTTGCCAAGCCCAGTGACTGTTCCTCCAGTGGGAGGGGCTGCTCTTGAGTCCCTCCCAGGTAGGGCAACACCAGGTCTCCCCAGCAGCTCCATGTTGAAAACTGAGGAGGGGAAGGTTCCGCTGTGTAGGGGAGGTAGGGGCAGGGGGAGAAGCTCTCAGAGATGTGCCTCTCTCCCCTCCCCTAGGTGTTTGCCTGCTCATCCATCCCCTGCAAACTGCAGAATGACACTCATTGCTTGTGGACGGACCAGTTCCTCACAGGCTCAGACAAGGATTTCCAGAGCCGCCATCTAGCCTGCCTGCCCAGAAAGCCGGGGCTGTGCACCTGGCAGTCCCTGCGGCCCCAGATGGCCTAAATCCTACCCCCGGCGGAAGCTGAAGCCTGCCCAGTGTCCACCCCACTTCCCGCTCCTGTCTTTCTTTATCCCACAAGACAATGAAATAAAGAACTACTATCCAGCAGGCAGCGTCCCTGTGTCATGTCTGGGGACCAGCCCATGTTGCCGATGACCTGGTGGGCATACCCGGGGACCGAGGCCGAGGGGGGTGAGGGATGCCAAATGTTGGCTTTTGTGTATTTCACCTATAATTTCAGGCATTGGTAACCATTCTCCACGTCGGCATTAGCCTTGGTGACCTGCCACGTCCGCGGGGGCCATTGAACCTGCATTATCCACCACAACGTATCGGCTAATCTCTCTGCCCGATACCGTAGAACATTTTCCCAGACTAATTGATGATTCCTATTTGCACAGCCCTCTCTAGAAAATGATCCCACTACTGACAAATCACCACCTCACTGGCAAATCCCTCCAGTTGACAAGCTCGTTGACAAATGTCTTATCGATCCAATTTTGGTATATGTGCTACCGAAGCGAGCACGACAAATGTCTTATCGATTGGCAAACAGCTCTCTTCCCCTGGGCACGGTCCTGATGTCATCCAGGAGGATGTCCTGCTCCATCCACGTCTGTGGCTGTTACCGTCCCCACCCTTAGGTTTTGTACTGCGAGTCTGACTTGAGTGAAAAGGGAAAGCTCGGGGGGGGGGCGCGAGGGGCTCAGGGTGCCCCCCTCCCCTCCCACTACATAACCCAGCCAGGGTCTCTGAAAGAAGGGGTAGCCCTGGCTCCCCACCCATGGCCTGCGGGAGATTCCTCGGAAGTGGCCATTTGGGAAATAGGAGGGGTGAGGAGAAGGTGTGATCTGGAAATCCCCAAGCTCTGCCCTTCTCCCCCTTCCCCTACCTCTCCTCCCCTCACTCCTTTTTTTTTTTTTTTTTTTTTAAGATTTACTTATTTATTGGAGAGAGAGAGAGAGAGAGCACGAGCATGGAGGAGAAGCAGAGGCAGAGGGAGAAGCAGACTCCCCTCTGAGCAAGGAGCCCGACGCGGGGCTCAGTCCCAATCATGACCTGAGCCGAAGGCAGCCGCTTAACGACTGAGCCACCCAGGCGCCCCTGCAGCGACAATTTCTATGTCAACATCTAGACCTTGGTTATGCCTGGCAGGATTTAAACCCCGTCCACGAAAAGGGGAAAATGGCCACCTTCGCTCATGGGTATGACCATAAGGGCCCTGGTGGCCTTGTTGCTCTTGGCTCAGCTGCTCCTAACAGGTCACCAAACCCTAGTAGCAGCTCCCTGCATTCTTACGCCGTTGTTCCCTGACCCCGGGGCCCATTCTCTGAGCCCTCAGCTATTTTAATCCCTAGGAGGAAGGTGAGGTAGAATGAGGCAGTGGAAAAGGACGGAGCCCAGTGTGGAGGCCGCGCTCCTGCCGACCTGCCCACCAGCAGGTGGTGCCCTGGTTCGAGACATCGTGCTCCAAGGCCAGGCCTGACCACGAGGCCCTACGGAGGCCAGAGCAGCATACAAGGCCGCCTCCCACAGACCCCGGCAGGAGCCCCTGGCAGGATTTCTGTCATCCTGGGGTCACTACATTCCCCCCATCGCTCTTCTAGAAAATTTACTCAAGCGAGTGAAGTGAGAACCCCCCCCCCGCCCCCGCGTTCCATGTGTCTGGGTGTGAATCTCTGCTTGGGAGAGGCTGATGGCTGAGAGGAAGCACGTGGGGGTGACAGCCCTGTGAAGTGTACAGCAAGGGGGGGTTCCGGCTCAATGGGTGGCTTGGGGGCCGGCCCTTCCCTCACCTGAGTCTCAATACTTCTCCCTAAAGAATGGGCCTCACAGTCCCTACCTAGAATCCTTCTGAGGTCCGTGCTAGGGTTGGAGGATGATTAATGGGTGTGTTCGTCCCTTGGGTATTTTTTCAGGTCAGAACACGAAACGCTTATAAATAAGGAATTCACAGGTAATATTACTAACAGGGGCTTAATTTCTAGACAGGCGACGTCTAACGGTTAAGAACATGAACGCTGGAGCAACGTCATTTGCATTCAAGTGCTGCCTTTTCCACGTACTAGCTCTGTGTCCTTGGGGAAATCACATTACCTCTTTGTGCCTCAGTTTCCACATCTGTAAAATAGGGATGAAAAGAATGCCTAACTCGCAGGGACAACGTGAGCAATAAATGAGGTCATACATGTCTAATGCCTGGAACAGTGCATGGAACATAGCACTTACAAGTATTAGTTATTATGACTAGTAGCAGTATGAGAAATATAATTTAATGTGTAACTTTAGTAGTGATAATTTGTATCAGTAACGATTATTTAGAGTAAGGAAATAATGTTTGATATCAGTTGTAATAACTTAATGCACTCTGAAAACCTTGGTTTAACTTGTGATCCTGATAATCTACCCCCTAGAGACGTTACAAATATTTAGTATGTTCATTTGTGATGTTCTTATTATCCTGAACCTTGTATACTTTTTCCCAGTGTGCAAGTCTCCCCAACTGAAAAACACCAACATTTTCAAAGACTTCTATGGGAACCCCTCCCCCCAGTGATAATGTTCCCCACTATGAAGTCCTCACTGTGGATGACGAATCACCACACTTACAAATCTCTTCTGTTGCCAAGACGGCAGGTGACAAATTTCTAAGTCTTCGGTAAATCTTTCCTTGGAAAAGTTCCCTCTCCTCACTGTACAAATCCCCTCTTTCACAAATCCCCCATAACAAATACCTCTGTTGAGCCTTATTTATAAATATCGCATTGACATAACCCCATTGACGACCCCCATTGACATCTCCCCGTTTACAAATACCTGGCAGCAATCCATCACCCATTGATGGATCCCAGTGACAAATACCTCTCTTCATAATTACCCACCGTTTGCATATCCCCTACTGACCACCCAGGTGACAAATCTATTTATAAATTATATATTCCCTATTTATGACATAATTCCCATTGACAATCTTTTTTAAAAGATTTTATTTTGGGACGCCTGGGTGGCTCAGTCAGTTAAGTGCCTTAGGCTCAGGTCATGATCCCAGGGTCCTGGGATCAAGTCCCACATTGGGCTCCTTGCTCAGCGGGGAGTCTGCTTCTCCCTCTGCCCCTCCCCTTCCGCTCCTGCTCACGCTCTCTCTCTTTCTCTCTCAAAAATAAATAAATAAAATCTTTTTTAAAGATTTTATTTATTTATTTGACAGAGAGAGAGAGCACAAGCAGGGGGAGCAGCAGAGGGAGAGGGAAAAGCAGGTTCCCTACTGAGCAAGGAGCCCGAAAGGGGCCTTGATCCCAAGACCCTGGGATCATGACCTGAGCCGAATGCAGACGCTTAACCGACTGAGCCACCCAGGTGCCCCTAAATAAAATCTTTAAAAAAAAAAGATTTTATTTTAAGTAATTAATCTCTACACCCAACCTGGAGCTTGAACTTACAAACCCAAGATCAAAAGTCACATGTTTCATCTACTGAGCCAGCCAGCCACCATCCCCCACTGACAATCTTTATTGACAAATCACCCTATTCCTGTATCTCTACCCACTGACATATCTCCTCATTCAGACATGCCCATCAAAATGCTCCCATTGATAAACCCCCTTGTCAAATCTTCCCATTCAGAAATACCCACCATTGATATCCATCTCATTGATAAGTCCGTTTGAAAATCTTTCCATTCATTGAACCCCAGCCTTCCATATGGTCCCCTATTGATCGACCTCCATTGAAATTTCCCCATGCTTAGATATCTCCAGTTGGAAAAATCTCCTTGCTAGAACAGCTCCCAGTGTATTACCATATTACCATATATGTTGAAACATCTCTCCCCACCTCATCAATGACAGATGAAGAGGTAGATTTCTTTCTTTTTTTTTTTTTTTTGATTTTTAAAAAAATTCTTAAGTAATCTCGACACCCAACCTGGGGCTTGAACTCACAACCCCGAGATCAGGAGCTGCACAACACTCCACTGACTGTATGACTGAGCCAGCCAGGCGCCCCAGATGAAGAGGCAGGTTTCTCTAATAAGACCAGTCCTTTTTTTTTCCCCAAAGTGGCTGACACCTCTGTCTCACTATCCAGCCCTGGACACCTCCTATACAGTAGTAGTGAAAATCTGAGGACCAACTCTTATCACACTGTAGAGCTCCCACCAAAGGAAACAACTAGGGCACAAGTTGTCTTTCAGTGTGAGAGTGAAGGTGGGGCTTTTTTTTTTTTTTAAGATTTTATTTATTTATTTGACACAGAGAGAGAGAGAGACAGCGAGAGAGGGAACACAAGCAGGGGGAGTGGGAGAGGGAGAAGCAGGCTCCTGGCCGAGCAGGGAGCCCGATGCGGGGCTCGATCCCAGGACCCTGGGACCATGACCTGAGCCGAAGGCGGTCGCTTAACGACTGAGCCACCCAGGCGCCCCAGGTGGAGCTTTTTTAAATAAAGAAGATAGGTTGAAAGTGTGTATAAGAAGCCATTAGGAAAAAAAAAAAAGAAGCCATTAGAACCTCAGATACACTGCCCAACTCCTAATCCCCAGTCCAGTAGAAGGCTGGAGGGATGCGCTCTTGAAAGAATAAAATAGAGGGTTCACGTGGGCAGGAATGCTCACACCGCACCTCCCTCTTGTTGACTATTTATCTACCACTGAGCTTGGGTCTCTTGTTGAACCTTTGTGGAGAGCTACAGTTCTGATGGACAGAGGTGGGGCCATTGGCCAGAGGCCCAGACTCAGTGTCCTTTCCCCTCACAATGGGGGCCTCCCCCTGACCCCAGGCCCCTGGAAAGCAGTAGTGTTAGACAGATGCTCCCTGAATCCTCTCCTGATTAGGGGTGAGCTGGGCCAGAGAAAGGCCATTTTTCAACTCTCCCCCCTACCCATGTCTCTCAGGCTCTCGCCACGAGTCCCACCTTTCTGCTGGTCCCTGTTTTGCTCCTGGCTCTGCCCATGACCACCCTTGAGCAAACTTTTGGATGCTACCATCCACAAACCCACACTATTTATAGTAACTCAGACATGGATAAGTCTGGGCAGACCTCGGAGAGGCTTCCGACGACACAGGGGCTCACGGTGAGTTTCAAGAAGGATAGGTAAAGCCCCTTGAGGCGGTAGAACTTGGAGGGGAGGTGCTCTGCAAACTTTTTTCAGGAGTCTTAGGGATGGGAGAAATCTTGCCTCAACCCAAAAGGGTTCCCTGACACATTTGTCCCATCCCTAGTTCTCATGGCTTAATTCCTGGGGCTCATCCTCCTCACTGAGACCATGAGGCATCATGAGTTCAAATCACCCAGGGACTGTCTCCCCACCAAAATACAAGCCTCTGACCCTGCTCTGGCTGAGGAAATGGGTGGGTCTCTGAGACCCAAAAGCTACTGATGTGATACTAAGACCTCGGTCCCTCATCCCATAAATGCTCTTCAGCCTCTGTGTACCTCTCCCTTTCCTTGTTTCACAGACAATCAAGATTCCTAAAGGGATCTTGAACCTCTGGTTCACAGGAGTACCCAAATATAAAGAGCAATGTGGTTCTATCTATCTACATGCCCACCAAGAACAGCTGTGGGGACATCCATGAGGAGAGTCTCTACCCTGCACGGACTCCTCATCCTCAGGCTTTTCCCCATCTCATCCCTGGAATCAGGTATCCCCTCATCAGGGTATTTTCTTACAAGTGCCCCACCCCCCAGGGTACTGTGCCCCCAGTTTAGACCAATCACAGTAAATTCTGTCCCCAAACCATAGTGTTCTGAATCTTTGGGATTGACCACTTGCAGATCATGGTCCTAGCCAAGGGACATCTGGTCACACTTTACTGACCTCCAGGAGTCAGGCATGGCATCTGTCCTCTCTAGGCTCTTTGAGAGATGGGAACTTGCACTTCAGGAAATGAGTGGTGTATCCTTGGAAGCGGCTCCGCGAGGAGCCTATCAGGGAGGCTTCCTGAATATCTATAGGAAAGGGTGCCCTGGGCGTTGAGTGTGCCTCTCAGGTATGTGTGGCCAGTGCCACTCTTCCCTCTTCTTTCTGCTCCCTGCTCCTTCCTCCCCAACCCCTGCTCCTTCGCCCTGTTCCCCATCCCCTGCCCCTGCCCCTGCTCCTCCTCCATGTTCCCCATCCCTCTCCCTGCTCCTGCTCCCTCTCCTTGCTCCCTTCTTTCCACCCTGCTCCTTGCTTCTCCCTGTTTCCTCGCCATGAGCTATGCCCTTTCACTCTTCCCTGGCCCCTCTGCCCATCCTTAGGGCCCGCCACCCTTCTCTCCTTGGAGCAAAAGCTAAGAGAAGTGTAAGGAGTGGTGTTCTGCCCAACCACTTCTAAGTGCCTTCCTGCCACCCCCCACAAAACCACATACCTAAATCCCAACCTTGCACAGTGTCCATGGAGGGACACCTGCTTATCTGAGCATGGGCGAGAACATGAAGCCATGAGGGGCGCCTGGGTGGCTCAGTCGGTTAAGCATCTGCCTTCGGCTCAGATCACGATCCCAGGACCCTGGGATCAAGCCCCACGTCGGGCTCCCTGCTTAGTGGGGAGCCTGCTTCTCCCTCTCCCTCTGCCCCTCCCCCTTGCTGTGTTCTCTCTCTCTTCCTCTCTCAAATAAGTAAAATCTTAAAAAAAAAAAAAAAAAGAACATGAAGCCATGAACTTGGCTGCCTTCCCTGGTGGCCCAATATCTGCTCTTGAATCCTCATGTACAACAGCCTCCTGCCTTGGACCGGGACTTCTATTCAGCCACAGTGAGTTGGGGACTCTCCACCTTTCTCAAACTCTTAAGTCTCCTCAAGTCCACCAACTTCCCACAACTGGCCCCTCAAGCCTCCCAAAGACCATCAACTTCTAACTGTGCTGGGGATCTATCTGGTCATGTTGTGTTTCTTGATCTGGATGCAAGCAACAGGAATATGCTCACTTTGTGAAAATGTAAGGAGCTGCACACTTGTGATATGTCCTCTTTCCTGGACTTGTTATATCTCCATGAAATTGGTCCCTCAAAAGAAAACTCCCCACCCTGTTCACACATCTCCTATGCTCCTTCCTTCACTTCCCTATTTACTCCCACCCTCTCTTTTTTCATACAATCCCCACATCCCCAACTCTGTTGATTCTCACTCCCAAGCACCCTCTCTTTTCCCACAGCACAGGGACCATGAATCCTGGAGAAGGGACTGGATCCTGAGAGGCCTTGGGGCCAGACTCCACCTGCTCTATTGTGAACCCTCTATAAATATTTGCTGAGCCATAAATCGCCTAGAGATTTATGGCTTAGAGATAATGTCCCTAATCCTGCAGCAGCCCCCACCCCTAGGTCTGCACGATCAGGTTGATGTAAGCAGATCACCATGCTATAGGGAAGTTGGGGTGAAAAGAAGTCAGATTGTGCTTAACAGAGTCCTCCCATGTGCCCCATCCCTGACTGGTGACTATATAGACATGCTGAGCCGAGCAGCCCTGCAGATTCCTGGTGGCCTGCAGCCTGGATGGGAATAGATAGGGTAGCAGAGCCAGAGTCTCCATATGTGCCTCCCACCACATGATGGAGGCTGGGCAACCTTCCCACCAGAGCTTCAAGGTACAGGGTGGGGGAAGACCGCTTCCACAAATCCAGGCCTAGCTTATGGCCCTCCATGCTGCACAGTGGGGTGGGGGGACAAAAGAGGAAATGTGAGTGGCAAGTTGGCCTGTAGGAAGTCTAATGCCTCTGCCATCTAGCTGCCACCATCGTCTGCCATTAGCTCTGTCTTCTTCCCGGCCTCTTCGGTCCTGTTCTTTCTGCCTCTCTACAGCTACAGAACAGCCAGGAGGTGTGACTGCCCTACTAGATATCAGTAGTTAATGAGAAAATATAGTTATTAAACTAGTACTGCATCAGTACGGAACTTGCCCCCATAAGTACGTAAGATTTTAGTACATGACAGAGGTGGCATACTGACCACATTGGTGGGGAGAAAAGGAAAACTATGAAACTGGATCTCACCCTACTTCCCACTGTATATGAAAATCAATTCCAGGGGCACCGGGGTGGCTCAGTCGGTTAAGCGACTGCCTTCGGCTCAGGTCATGATCCTGGAGTCCCGGGATCGAGTCCCGCATCGGGCTCCCTGCTCGGCGGGGAGTCTGCTTCTCCCTCTGACCCTCCCCCCTCTCATGAGCTCTCTCTCTCTCTCATTCTGTCTCAAATAAATAAATAAAATCTTTAAAAAAGAAAAGAAAAGAAAATCAATTCCAAAGAACACATGTAATAGACATTTGTGAGAGTGCTACTTGTTGGCTATGTTAAGCACAGTGTTACATAAGTGAATGGATGTGACGGCCATTCTGTAATGCATGTAGAGAAGTGTTCAAGAACACATGTAATAAAGAGGTCTGTGAGAGTGCTAAAAAAAGAGAAAAAATCCATTTCGGATGAAGAATTTAAATGTCAAAAACAAAGCTTGCCACTTTTACCATCCACTACATTTCCATATGTACATGGATCTATATCTGGACTTTTAATTTTTCTTTCTTTAGTCTGTCAGACTGCCTATTCATGTGTCAGCATCATACTGTTTAAATTAGAAAACCTTCATAAAATGTTCACTGGCAGAGGCTTAGTACTAATCCCCCCCCCCTTATAACTTTTCTTTTTTTATGGATATTCTTCCATGTTTGCATTTTCATGTGACGTTCACTATCAACTTTTATCAGTTGCAGATAAAAGCTTATAGGTATATTTTGGGGGATCACATTGCATTTATAAATGAAGACTTGAGAAGGGAAACTGTCATCTTTATGATACTAATTCATCCTACTCAAGAACAAGGGATGTCTTTGTTTTTGTGTAAGTCTTTCAGGAGTGTTCTAAACTTTTCCTCAGATAAGTTTGCATTACCCCTTGTTGACTTTATCCTGACGGATTTTATCCTTTTTTGTTATCATAAATGGGGTTTTCTCTTCTATTATACATTATATCTGTTTCTTTGTGTGTATGAAAACTAATTTCTATATGTTGGTTTTATATTCTGCTATATTACTGAATTCTTTATTGTTTGAATTAGCTTTGTTATTGGTTCTCTTGGGAATTTCCAGGTATACTATGGATATTGTCTTAAATAGAGATATTTTTGGGGTGCCTGGGTGGCTCAGTCAGTTAAGTCATGATCCTGGAGTCCCAGGATCGAGTCCCACACTGGGCTCCCTGCTCAGGGGAGTCTGCTTCTCCCTCTGACCCTCCTCCCCTCGTGCTCTCTCTCTCTCTCAAATAAATAAATAAAATCTTAAAAAATATAGAGATATTTTTGTGTTTTCTTTACCCAATCTTACATCTATATTTTTTTTCCTTGTCTAACTGCATTGGTCTAATACCCCCAAATACAATGTTGAAAAGGAGTGGAGACAGAGGGCATTGCCTTATTTCTGATCTTAGTGGAAATACTTTCCATGTTGTTCCATTAAGTTGGTGATAACTTTAGGATTGAGATATACAAATTTTATCATGTTAAGAAGTTATCAGTTGATTTCTATTTTTGAATGATTGTATCAGAATTCTGCCAAAGTTTTTTAAAATATCTATGGAAATGATCATATGATTTTCTCCTTAGATCTATTATTATGTTGTATTATATTAACATATTACCTATAAAGAACCATCCTTATTCCCAGAAGGAAACTCACTTACTTGGTCATGCTACATTATTTTCTTAATGTAGTTCTGAATTCATTTGCTAAAATTTCATTTAGGATTATTGCATTGCTATTCATGAGTGAAAATAGTCCATGCTTTTTTGAGTGCAATCAATGTTATAATTGCTTTAGAAAAAACGTGTGGAGATTTCATTTTCTGTTCTCTGGAATAATTTATTTGGCATTGGGATTAACTGCTCTGTAAGTTTGGAGAATTATCCTGTGAAACCATCTGGGCCTGGTGCTTTTTTATGAGGTGGTTTTTACTCACTTTCTCTTTTGTTTTATGGAAACGGTCTGTTAAGCTCTAATGGGGTCAATTTGGTAAACTGTGTTTCTCTAGGAAATTATCCATTTCACCTAGGTTTTAAATTTTATCCGTGTATGCCTTTTTATGTTTTGTCTTTTGGAATCATGCTAATGTCTTACATGAAAAAATATATAATTAAGTCATAGATAGGGAAAAGACTAAAATTTAATACAAAGATAAACATTATATTTGAAATAAAATGAATAATGTAATCATGCTGAACGAAAAATAAAATAAACCAAGAAACTTTTGAATACAGTACTTTGACTATATATCCTCATATAAAGAGCTAAAAAGGGCAAATAAATCTCTAGCTCTACCTTACTAAGTTTGTTTTTCATAGTGGTGTGGATGTTGAAATTCTAAAAATACATTCTGTGTATTGTAGGACTGAGCAAATGAGTAAACACACTGATGACACTGGAGGCTAGGGTTCTCACTGTTATAGAAGAAAAATATAAGTATAGA
Source organism: Mirounga angustirostris (assembly GCF_029215605.1). NCBI lineage: Eukaryota > Metazoa > Chordata > Mammalia > Carnivora > Phocidae > Mirounga > Mirounga angustirostris. The sequence goes on from NW_026991719.1 coordinate 41,314,658, forward strand.
ATGGGGGAAAGCTAGACAGAACCCTGTGATGTGTTGGGTTAGAATTAGAGGTATCAGTGTGAACACATGAAATTCCATATATATAAATTTCTTAGCTTTATATAACGAGAGGGCCTAGAGGCAAAGATATTCCAGTATCAGTGAGTACATCTAGCTCCCATACCCTGGCTTTGAAATACTATTATCTTAGGGCTGGGGCTGAGAAAGAGGAAGTTATGTCCGGAAGTGATGTCGGTGGAAATGCCAGAGTAAGGGTCTTTAAAAATCTTCTCTTCCATAAAAACAATGAGAATACTGGCAAAAGTTGTCAAAATTAACTTTTTTCAGAACTCTAGACGTTGACCAAAAGCTTATAACAATTCAGGAAGCGTCTATTCAAGAAAAATGGCTGAATCTCAGTAAGAACAGTATGCTTTGTGGCATTTGAACTTTCCCTGTTTCCATCCCCTTCTCCCTACCTCCACAACAGCCTTGAAAATCAACAGCCTTGTAATCCTGATGAAAACCAGCAGCCTAGCAGCCAGAAGGGGAAGTAGAACAGGGTTGGAGTTTCCTCCAAAGTCCCATTCCTAGAGAACTATCTTTATTTGACCGGTCTGGCACTTTCCTAGAAAACTCCATTCACAGGCCTTGTCTATTTGATTTGACTCAGAGTTCACCTAGCGTGAACAGCTTTCCCTGGGTTTTTTTTTTTCAAAAACAATCAGTAGCAATTGTTAACATAGCAAGTGCTTGAGGCAGTGATTATAGTTAGGACAAACATTACAAGCTGACTGAAAAACCTAACAGGAAAAGTTGGGTAAGGAGATCTTCATAGGAGGCTTTGAAAAGCACTGACAAATTCCCAGGAATCTAGAAAACCACAAATATGCATAAGGCTGTGTGCATGCTCAGGATCTCTGGCTGACCTCGAGGCTCTGCAAAACCAGGAAGTAAAGGCTATGTCAAAGTTGTGAACAGCCTGCCAGAGCATTGAAGGCATGCTCCAACAGGTGCACAGAGCCCATCAGCAAAAGCTTGGAGACTTAATGTTTCTAGGTGTTTAAAGAAATATCTGCCATTCATTACCTGACCGCAAAGCTAATGAAGCAGAGACTCAGCGGCCATATAGGACAAAGAATACAACCTTTACAGAATTAGTTTAGGAATGTCACTAAAAAAACAAAGAGCAAGAAAAATAAACCCTAGAATGGGGGAGAGAATCTGATTTCCAGAGCGGCCATGTAATATTATTTACAATGTTAAGTTTTCAACAAAAATTTATGAGACATGAAAAGAAATAATAAAGTATGACCCAAACAGAAAAATGTAGCCAATAGACTTGTCCCTGAGGAAGCCCAGATACCGGGATTAATACACAGACTATAAGTCAGCTATTGAAAATATTTTCAAAGAACTAAAAGAAATCATGTCTAAAGAACTAACTGAAAGTATGAGAATGGTATTCTAACAAATAAAGACTATCAATAAAGAGACAGAAATGATAAAATAATAGAATTCCAGAATTGAAAAACACAATAACTGAAATTAAAAATTCACTAGAGGGACTCAACAGTAGATTTGAGCTGCCAGAGGAAAGAATCAATGAATTTGAAGGTAGGTCAACCAAAATAACCCATTGTGAGGAACTGAAAGAAAAAAAAAATTACACAAATAAACAGAGTTTCAGAGGCCTGTGAAACACCATCAAACATATCAACACACACATAATGGGAGTCCCAAAAGGAGAGAGTAGAGAGAAAGGTGCAATAAAGAATATTGAAAGGAATAATGGCTGAAAATCTCCCAAATTTGATGGAAAATATTAATCTATACATCCAGGAAACTCACTGAACTTCAAATAGGATAAACTTAGAGAGAGCTACATCTAGACACATCATAAACAAACTTATGAAAGTCAAAGACAAAGAGAGAATCTTGAAAGTAGTAAGAGGAAAGTGACTCATCACATACAAGTGATCCTCAGTAAGATTAATAGCTGATTTCTCGCCAGAAGGCAAGGGGACAACATATTCAAAGCCCTGAAAGAAAAAGACCATCATATAAGAACTCTATATCTAGGGTGCCTGGGTGGCGCAGTCGGTTAAGCATCTGACTCTTGGTTTTGGCTCAAGTCATGATCTCAGGGTTGTGAGATTAAGCCCTGTGTTGGTCTCCGTGATCAGTGGGGAGTCTGCTTGAGATTCTCTCTCCCTCTCCCTCTGCCCCTCCCCCATGTTCATACTTTCTCTCTCTCTCTCTAACCTAAATAAATAAATCTTTAAAAAATATTGAACAGCTAAATAAAATATTGAGCATAAAAGGCAGATATAGACAGAATGGATGAAAAATGTGACTTGATTATATACTGTCTACAAGAGACACACTTTAGATTCAAAGACACAAATAAGGTGAAAGTAAATGGATGGAAAAAGATTTGCCACGCAAATAGTAACCAAAAGAGACCTGGCTATACAACATCAGATAAAATAGACTTTAAAACAGAAATTGTTACTGGAGGTAAAGTAGGACATTCTAAATTGATAAAAAGTTTAATCTATCAAGAAGACATAACAATGATAAAAACATATGTACCTAAGAACAGAGCCCCAAAATAAATGAAACAAAAAGACAGAACCGAAGGGAGAAGTAAACAATTCAACAATAATAGTTGGAGACTTCAATGCCTCACTTTAAATGATGGAGAAAACAGCTAGACAGAGGATCAACAAAGAAAGAGAAGACTTGAATAACACTATAAACCAACTAAACCTAACAGACATCTATAGAACAGTCCACCCTACAACAGCAGAATACACATTCTTCTCAAGTGCACAAAGCCAGAAAACAAGTCCCAATAAATGTAAAAGTACTGAAATCATACAAAGTATGTTCTCTGACCACAGCTGAATGAAATTAGGAAGTAAGCAGAAAAAAAATGGGGAGTTCCACAAATACGTGGAAAGTAAACATGTTCATAAATAACCAATGGGTCAAAGAAGAAATCACTAGGGAAATTAGAAGATACTTTGAGATGAATGATTAAAAAAACACAACATATCAAAACATAAGGTATGCAGCTAAAGTGAAGCTTATAGGGAATTTCATAGTTATAAATGTGTATATTAGAAAGAAGAGAGATATCCAATCAATAACCTATTCTTCCATTTTCAGAAATTAGAAAAAGAAGAGCAAATTAAGCCCAGAGCAAGCAGAAGGAAAGAAGTAATAAAGATTAATACCAAAAAATAGAAGAAGGGAAGTGTCCAAATTCATCCTATGAGACCAGCATTATCCTGATACCAAAACCAGATAAAGACACAACAAAAAAGAAAACTACAGGCCAGTATCTCTGATGAACATAGATGCATAAATTCTCAACAAAATATTAGACCGAATTTAACAATACATTAACAAAATCATGCGCCACAATCAAGTGGGATTGATTCCAGGGATGCAAGGTGGTTCAGTATTCCCAAATCAATCAATGTGATACATCACATTAACAAGAGAAAGGATAAAAACCATATGATCATCTCAATAGATGCAGAAAGAGTACCTGACAAACTACAACACTCATTCATGATAAAAAACTCTCAGCAAAGTAGGTTTAGAGGGAACATACCTCAACATAATTAAGGCCATATATGAAAAGCCCACAGCTAACATCATACTCAATGGGGAAAAACTGAGAGTTTTTCCTCTAAGATCAGGAACAAGACAGGGATGTCCACTCTCACCACTTTTATTCAATATACTGGAAGTCCTAATCACAGTAATCAGACAAGAAAAAGAAATAAAAGGCATCCGAATTAGTAAGGAAGAAGTAAAACTTTCACTGTTTGCAGATGAAATGATACTATATATAAGAAGCCCTAAAGACTCCACCAAAAAAACTACTAGAACTGATAGCTGAATTCAGAAAAGTCACAGGATACAAAATTAATATATAGAAATCTGTTGCATTTTTATACACTAACAATGAAGTAGCAGAAAGAGAAACTAAGAAACTAAGATAAATTAACAATCACATTTACAATTGCACCAAAAATAATAAAATACCTAGGAATAAACTTAACCAAGGAAGTGGAAGACCTATACTCTGAAAACTATAAAACACTGATGAAAGAAATTGAAAATGACACAAACAAATGGAAAGGTATTCCATGCTCATGGATTGGGAGAACCATTATTGTTAAAATGTCCATACAACCCAAAGCAATCTACAGATTTAATGTAATCTCTATCAAAATACCAAAAGCATTTTTCACAGAACTAGAACAGATAATCCTAACATTTCTATGGAACTACAAAAGACCCCAAATAGCCAAAGCAATTTTGAAAAAGAAGAACAAAACTGATAGTATCACAAGCCCAGATTTGAAGATATATTACAAAGCTGTAGTAATCAAAACAGTATGGTACTGGCACAAAAATAGACATGTAGATTAATGGAAAAGAACAGAGAGTGCAGAAATAAGCCCACACTTATACGGTCAATTAATCTGTGAGAAAGGAGGCAAGAATACACAATGGGAAAAGACAATCTCTTCAATAAATGGTATTGGCAAAACTGGACAGCTACATGCAAAAGAATGAACCTGGATCACTTTCTTACACCATGCACAAAAATAAACTCAAAATGAATTAAAGACCTAAATGTGAGTCCTGAAACCACAAAATTCCTAGAAGCAAACACTGGCAATAATTTCTTTGACATCTGCCATAGAAACATTTTTGTAGGTATGTCTCCTCAGGCAAGGGAAACAAAAGCAAAATTAAAGTATTGGGACTACACCAAAATAAAAAGCTTTTGTACATCAAAAGAAACCACCAGTTAAACAAAAAGGCAACCTACTGAATGGGAGAAGATATTTTCAGATCAGTAGGGGTTAATCTGATAAGGGGCTTATATCCAAAATATACAAAGAACTCATACAACTCAACACTAAAAAGCCCACAAATAATCCAGTTAAAAATGGGCAGAGGACTTGAATAGACATTTCTCCAAAGAAAACATACAGATGGCCAACAGACACATGAAAAGATGCTCAACATCATTAATCATCAGGGAAATGCAAATTAAAACCAGAATGAGATATCACTTTACACCTGTCAGGATGGCTAAAATCAAAAACACAAGAAATAACAAGTGTTGGCAAGTATGTGAAGAAAAAGGAACACTCACGTACTGCTGGTGGGAATGCAAATTGGTGCAGTCACTGTGGAAAATAGTATGGAGGCTCTTCAAAAATTAAAAATAGAATTATCATGTGATCCAGTAATTCCACTACTGGGTATTTACCCCAAAGATACAAAAGTAGGGATCCGAAAGGGTACGTGCACCCCGATGTTTATAGCAGCAATGTCCACAATAGCCAAACTGTGGAAAGAGCCAAGATGTCCATCGACAGATGAATGGATAAAGAAGATGTGGTATATATTTACAATGGAATATTACTCAGCCATAGAAAAGAATGAAATCTTGCCATTTGCAAAGACATGGACAGAGCTAGAGAGGTTAATGTTAAGTGAAATAAGTCAGAGAAAGACAAATACCATATGATTTCACTCATATGTGGGATTTAAGAAACAAAACAGATGAACATAGGGGAAAAGATGAAATCAGAGAGGGAGACAAACCATAAGAGACTCTTAACTCTAGGAAACAAACTGAGGGTTGCTGGAGGGGAGGTGGGTGGGGGGAAGGGGTAACTGGGTGATGGGCATTAAGGAGGGCACCTGATAGAATGAGCCCTGAGTGTTACATGCAACAGATGAATCACTAAACTCTACCTCTGAAACTAATAATACACTATATGTTAATTAATTGATTTTAAATAAAAATAAGAAACAAAAAGAATAAAAGAGACAAACCCCTAGACTCTTAAATACAGAAAACAAACTGGTGGTTGCCAGAGAGGAGGTGGGTGAGGGGATGGACAAAATAGACAAAGGGGATTAAGAGTACACTTAATCTTGGATGAGCATTGAGAGAGGTACAGAATTGCTGAATCATTATATTGCACACCTGAAACTAACATCTAACACTGCATGTTAATTATACTTCAATAAAAAATAAGTAATAAAGATTAGAGTGGAAATAAATGAAATAGAGAATTGAAAAACAATAGAGAAAATCAACAAAACCACAAGCTGGTCCTTTGAAAAGATCAACAAAATTGATAAACCTTTAGATTAAGAAAGAAAAGAGAGAAAACTAATTATTAAAATAAGGAATGAAAGAGGGGACCTAACTACTAACCTTACAGAAATGAAAAGAAATTTAAGAGAGTACTATGAACAACTGTATGTTAATAAATTAGAAAACCTAGATGAAGGGGACAAATTCCTAGAAAGACACAAACGACCAAAACTGACTCAAGAGAAACTAGAAGATCTGAATAATATTATAATAAATGAAGACATTAGATTAGTAATAATAATAATAATAATAATAATAATAATAATGATGATAAATGTCCTACAAAGAAATGCCCAGGAAGGGGGTGCCTGGGTGGCTCAGTCGGTTAAGCAACTGCCTTTGGCTCAGTGAGGAGCCTGCTTCTCCCTCTCCCTCTGCCCTTCTCCCCTACTTGTGCTCTCTCTCTTTCTCTATCAAATAAGTAAATAAAATCTTAAAAAAAGAAAAGCAATGCTCAGGACTAGATGTCGATGTCTTTACCAGTGCATACTACAAGTATTTAAAAAGAATTAACACTAATCTTTTCACAGCTCTCCCCCAAAATAGAAGAGAAGGGACCACTAACCATCTCATTCTGTGAGGCTACTATTACCCTGATACCAAAACCAGACAAAGACATCATAAGAAAACAATAGATCAATATCTTTTCTGATGATAGATACCATAATTCTCAACAAAATACTAAAAACTGAATCCTAAAAAGGATTATACACCAGACCAAGCAAGAGTTGGCCCAGTTAAGCAAATGCGGCTCAACTCGCATGGAACTCAAGTAATGTAATACAGCATATTCATAGAATAAAGGAAAAAAACCCACATGATCATATCAATAAATATAGAAAGAACATTTGACAAAGTTCAACATCCTTTCATGATAAAAACACTCAACAAGTTAAGAATAGAAGGGAACTTTGTTAACACTTAGGGAGCAGTTAATATATACCAGATGCACTGTTCTAACCCCTTTACATTCATTAAGTAATTTAATTCTCACACCAACGCTGGGAGGCAGGAACTATTATTACCCACATTTTGCAGGTGGACAAACTGAGGCACAGAGCATTAAGTAATATGCTAGGATTCCAATATAGAAATTCTGGCTAGAGTCCATGCTCTCAACCACAATCAGCTATTCTGTCTCTCAAAGAACGTGGGATAATAATAATGATAACCAAATTGGGTTTCCTAAGAACTAATGATTTGATCTTCATCTGTAAGTAAACTTAATTCATAACACTGTTAACTTATATCAGTGACCATAGTTTGTAATGCTGGTAAGAATTTTTAGTATTAATACCAATGTTTATTTAACCAAGTTGGTAACATTGGGTCAATATTGACATTTAACTGTAATTTAACTCACAGAAGTGGTGATGATCATTTATATAGGCAAACATAATTTATAACATTGTTAAAAATTTATAAAATTAGTTGTAAAATTTGATGGCATCAGTAATGGTGATTCAATTTCTATTTGCAACTAAAATTTGATTCATAACTGTGGTACTCATAATTTATATTAGTAATCATAACTTTAATATTAGTAATTATTCATAATATAAACTGGAGTGTTAACCATATTAATGATGATTTCTATTAGAAGCTATCAGATAATTCAAAACATAGTTACTCATAATTTATCTTAGTAATCTTAATTTGTAACATTGGCAATAATTTGTAATATTAGTTATAATATTTGATGATATTAGTAATGATAATGCAACTTCTTTTCAGTATAATATAACTCAAAACAGAGACTTATAATTTATATTAGAGCATAATTTGTAATATTGATAATAATTTGTAATAATAGCTATAATCCTCAATGACACTAGTAATGATTATTCAATTTGTTAGGAACTGCAATCTGATTCATAACATGGGTACTCATAATTTACACCAATAACAGTAATTTGTAGTATTAGCGATAAGTTGTAATATTGGTGATTATATTTTATAATAATAGTAACCCACAATTCAATTGCTATTGGTAAGCAATTTAATTTATAACATTGCTACTGATGATTTTCATTGCCAGTCCTAATTTGCAACATTGGTGACATTTCTACAGGAAGAATATTTGCTAATATTAGTAATGATGACTTGATTCTATATGTAATATAGCCTGGTTCATTACATTACATCTGTTTATTTACAGTAGAAGCCGATTTTTAATACTGCTGAGAAAAGGTACTATAAGAAACGGGATCAGTGACTGAAATCACACCTGTAAGCTCATCAGTAAATCCATGGTATTAATAAACCCTGTCGCGAAGCAACTTCACCCTCCACAGCACACAGCGGCTGCACTCCCTGACAGTGTTGCCATTGCTAACGCATCCACTCGCAATAACGTTGCAGTACACACGATGCTCTTCCCTCCTGCCCATCCTACGTCCCCCAGACTCACCATCTCTTTGTGATTGGGGTAGAAGGTCTGATCGATAAGAGGGAATTCCTCGGTCCCCAGTTTCTTGTGCAGTCGAACCATCTGGGCGAACTAGAAAAAGCCAGGAGAGATGGGTCAGCATGCCCTTCACCGGGACAGAGTCTCCAAGCTGGGATTCCGAGCTTCAAGCTTTCTCAGTTCCCCCAGATCACAGTGATGTCGAGTTCCCACATGCATGCATGCACAAGACAGTCCCTCGCCAGCAGCGCCCTTCCTGTCACTTACCACCCAGGGCTTGTCACAGAAGTTGTAGACAGAATGCAAAGAGTTGACGCTGGGTATCCCAGCATACTGCAGCCCAATGACCAAACTGCGGTAGTCCCCGTTCCGTGCCATGCTGAAGGCGTGCTGGCGGATCAGCACAAAGTCTGGCTTCAGAGACCTGGGGTGGCAGGGGGAGAGGTGTCAAGGATATGCCCCCAGGGCTCCCCACCACCCTTAGAACAAAAACCAGGTTTCTACGGGGGCACCTGAGTGGCTCAGTCAGTTAAGCGTCTGCCTTCCTGGGATCGAGCCCCACGTCGGGCTCCCTGCTCAGTGGGGAGCCTGCTTCTCACTCTCCCTCTGCCTGCCTCTCTCTCTCTCTCTGTCAAATAAATAAATAAAATCTTAAAAAGAAAAAAAAAAAAACAGGTTTCTAAATCTCCGCAGCTCCTAGAAATTGCGAAGTGGTTGCTCAGCTCAGCACACACACACAAGCTGTTTCCTCCCGCACCAGCACCCTTTCCACCCTTTCCCTATCTGGTGATCCCAGGGTCCTGGGATCGAGCCCTGCATTGAGCCCCATCGGGCTCCCTACTCAGCGGGAAGCCTGCTTCTCCCTATCCCTCTGCCGCTCCCCCTGCTTGTGCTCTCTCCCTCAAATAAATAAATAAAACCTTTAAAAAAATGTCTCTCACAATATTGGTCTTCCTCATCCAAACTGTAGACCCCTCCACCATCCAATGATTCCTATATCCTTTTGCTGCTATGTATTTTTTCTTAGCACCTTTACATTTTCTGATTTGTTTATTGTATGTATCCCACAGTAGAATATAAGCTTTATGAGGGCAGAGGGTTTTTTTTTGGGGGGGGCTCTTTTTGGGGGTCGGTTTTGTTAACTGCCAGGTCCTCAGCATATACAAGAGGTCCTGGTATACAATAGGAGCTTAATAAATATTTGCTGAATGTAAAATGCTGAGGGCAGCACCTGGCATACAGTAGATTCTCAAGAAATATTTGCTGATTTAATAACTAAAAAGTTTGGCTTGGGGCGCCTGGGTGGCTCAGTCGTTAAGTGTCAGCCTTCGGCTCAGGTCATGATCCCAGGGTCCTGGGATCGAGCCCCGCATCGGGCTCCCTGCTCCACGGGAAGCCTGCTTCCCCGTCTCCCGCTCCCCCTGCTTCTGTTCCCTCTCTCGCTGTGTCTCTCTCTGTCAAATAAATAAATAAATAAATAAAAATCTTTAAAAAAAAATGAAGTTACCCAAAAAGCTCTTAAAAAAAAAAAGTTTGGCCTGTGGTCTGCTAGGATTCTTGGCTCTGCAGAAGAGAAGCTATTTTCCCACATTCTGTACCTAATTTAATTTTTTTAAAGATTTTATTTATTTATTTGACAGAGAGAGAGGGAGAGAGCACAAGCAGGGGGAGCAGCAGAAGGAGAGAAGGCGCCCCCCTAATTTCTTTTTAAATCGACATATAACATTGTGTAAGTTTAAGGCGTAAAACATGTCGATTAGACACACTTATATACTGTAATAGGATTGCCATTGTAGCGTTATTTAGCAGTTCTATCATATCACATAATTATCATTTCCTTGGGCGCCTGGGTGGCTCAGTCGTTAAGCGTCTGCCTTCAGCTTAGGTCATGATCCCAGGGTCCTGGGATTGAGCCCCGCGTCGGGCTCCCTGCTTGGCAGGAAGCCTGCTTCTCCCTCTCCCACTCCCCCTGCTTGTGTTCCCTCTCTCACTGTGTCTCTCTGTCAAATAAATAAAATCTTTAAAAAAAAAAATTATCATTTCCTTTTTGTGGTGGGAATAATTAAGTTCCAATCTTAGTAAGTTTGATAATTATGATACAATATCGTTATCTATATTCACTATACTGTGCATTGGATCTCCAGGACTTACTTATCTACCAGTTGCAAGTTGATACCCTTAAACATTTCTTCTATTTTTTTTAAGATTTTATTTTTTATTTTGAGAGAGAGACAGAGAGATCATGAGCAGGGGGAGGGGCAGAGGGAGAGGGAGAAGGACAAGCAGAATCCCCGCTGAGCAGGGAGCCTGATAGGCGATAAGCGGCTTGATGCGGGGCTCACTCCCAGGACCCTGGGATCATGACCTGAGCCGAAGGCAGAAGCTTAACCGACCGAGTCACCCAGGCGTCCCTAAATATCTCTTCTATTCTACCACCCCTCAGCCCCTGGTAACCACCATTTCACTCTGTGTTTTTATGAGTTTGGCTTTTTTAGATTCCATAGACAAGAGATATCATACAGTATTTGTCTTTCTCTGTCTGATTTATCTTACTTAGCATAATGTCCTCAAGGTCCATTCACGTTTTTGCAAATGGCAGGATTTCCTTCTCTCTCGTAGCTGAATAATATTTCATAGTGTATACACACCACATCTTCTTTATCCATTCATTCACTAATGGGCACTTACATTGTTTCCATATCTTGGCTATTGTAATATACCTAAGTTCTTGCTCACAGAAGGATGGGTGGGGAAGTGGGGGCTCTCCCTCAGCTCTAAGGGAGTCTTCGTGCCTCTCCCATAACACCAAGTTAACCTTTCTCTACTTACCGCACGACCTTCACCCCATTCCGAAGAACTTCCATGTCCACAGAGAATCCACCATTGGCGTGAGCCACGAGGTTGAGATCAGAGAATTCAGCCTAGGAAGGAGAAAAAAAAAATCCGTGATTCACCCACATCACACAAAACGACCAACCAGTTTTCGTTCTGGACAGCCGACCCCCAGGTCCATCTGCCCCAACTAACCTGTTCTACTTTAATGTCAATTTCTCCATGGATCTTTTTCCCTTTGAAGTATTTTGCCCTGGAGAGGAAAAGCAGAGCACAGCCATCAATCTCAGAAGACAAAACCCAGGCCAGTCCTTTGACCCTGTTGCCCCTTCAGAGCCATAAAGTGTTTCGTGATTGTTGAAACACTTTGCCAAGCTCAACAGTGCTTTGGGTACCATAAAGTCTGTTGTGATCTCTCATGGAGGTGTGTAAATGTCAGAGGACATTGTGAACTCTAAACTAAGTCCTCAAACCACAGCCGGCAGGCAGGCGTTCCCCAGAGCGTGGTCTGCTCATCACACTGCTACCAGAAATTTTTTTTTTTTTTAAGATTTTATTTATTTGACAGAGAGAGACTCAGCAAGAGACGGAACACAAGCAGGGGGAGTGGGAGAGGGAGAGGGAGAAGCAGGCGTCCCGCTGAGCAGGGAGCCCGATGTGGGACTCGATCCCAGGACCCTGGGATCATGACCTGAGCAGAAGGCAGACGCTCAACGACTGAGCCACCCAGGCGCCCCGACCAGAGATGTTTTTGAAAAGCCTTGCCAAAGGAGGAGGGCTTCGTAAGCTGTTAACGTACTTTGGAATTGCATGGAGGTTCGTAAATGGCAAAAAACCCAAAACCAAAAAGCATAAACCAAAAAACAACAAAACAAAACAAACCCGTAGAGAATACGTGTATATGGAGTGTGCCCGGGCATGCCTCAGTTGCGTGCGTCTGCTTGTGCGGCCTGAAGCATCTCTCTGCTCTCTGGCCCTTTCCCATGGGGGATCACACTTGTCCGCGTGTGGCTGTGCGCTGTGAGGGACCCAACTGTGGGTGGGCGGCTATATAAAAAAGGAGGAGCAGACCGGGGGTGGGCAGGCTGGCGGTGGGTCTAGGGATGGAAGCCCGGGCCAGCAATGATGGGCGCGGGGAGCGGTGCGGCTGAGGGCGAGGGGAAGCCACAGGAGCGAAGACGGGTAGGAGCAACAGCGGATGCAGGGGGAACTGCCATGTCACTCTCCCTGGGCGCGACCCGGCTGGGCTTGGTTTCCAGCGGCATCCTCCCCCAGGCCCAGGATTCCTACCCGACAGGTTTCGCTACACGCGGAAGCTCATCTCCAGTCAGGGGTCGCATACAAGAGGGATGACGAAAGGAGCCACTCCCAGGCTTGCCTCTGACACAGCACGGACAGGCCCTGGCGACTTCACTGACAAACCCCAAAGACTCCAAGCACAGCCATTTTCTCCTCTCCCTCTCCCTCCCTCCCTCCCTCCCTCTCTTTCTCTCACACACTCCATTACTGACACTGTCCCCTCACAAGTGTTGGAAGAGAATTTCTCTGAGACCTGCACATTTTTCACTTATAAAATAATGATGAGTGTAGGTTATATCACTGTATTTCAAACTTTAAAAAAAAAAGATTTTATTTATTTATTTGAGAGACAGAGAGACAGAGAAAGCGACGGAGAAGACGAGTGGGGAGGCAGAGGGAGAAACAGTCTCCCCCACTGAGCAGGGAGCCTGATGCGGGGCTCGATCCCAGGACCCCCCAGGATCATGACCTGAGCCAAAGGCAGATGCTTAACCGACTGAGCCACCCAGGCCCCATATTGCAAACTTTTTTGACCATAAGTGTAGTGAATACTGTGGCGCTCTGCTCAGATGTCCTTTTCATGGCCAATGCACCCTGAATATCAGCTCTTGACAGCTTAGGGCTATGTCCCACTGGGATCTGTCTTCTCTCACAGAGGACTGCTTTGGCCAAGGTTATACCTACTTCAGGCCGCCCATGTCTTATATCTGGTCTGCGAGTGCGTACAAAGGCTGGCCTCTTTGCCTCAGTCTAGGCTGACTCCGAAGGACCATCCCACCCCCTGAGGTCGCCCTAGGATCGGCTGAGGCCTCTGATGCAGCTGCATTGTGGACCAGCGTCCCCCTCTGCCCAACCCTGCCCTCCTTACAGGCGTTGATCCTAAAGGCACTCCCCAGCAAGCCTCCTGCATACAAACGCCTGCCTCCAAATCTGTTTCCTGAGAACCCAACCTAAACCAGTGTGTGAGAGATGTCAAGCCACACACAAAAAAGACTCTAACACCATTCTGGAATTGGGTCACCCAGCAGCCAGCAGGCAATGAGGAACCATTATTTGTCGGGGAGGGGGGAGCCTGGATAGCCCCGAACATGCTGTAGCAACATAAAGCACCCTATAGCGGGTCTGGGCTGTGGTTCTGGCAGGATGCCACTTGCACCGTGTGATCTGGCAGATTCCATGATACTGGACGTGTCAGTAGTGGGAAAAGAGGCAGTGCGGAGTTCATTCTCATGAGTGTGAGAATTACAGGGTGGGCCCCTGGGGTTTGGGGGTAGCAGTAACTTTTACTGAGAGTGAACTGTAATGAGATACTGGTGGAAGGGAATGCCCCAGTTGGTGAAATATCCCTGGCACTTGAGAGGCGTGAGGGAAATGGTAAGCAGACTCCAGTGACTATTTGCTAAACACCATCGATTAGCTGAAGAAATATGTGACATGTTCAGGGTGAGTAATCGTTAATCCAAAGCAAAATGTGAAAGCCAGAGGACCCCCTTGGCTACATTTAAGGAAACCCCAATCTTCTGCAACTGGAGGGCAGATGGGGGGGGACCAAGAGGTTAGGGCATAATCATAAGTGTAGCAAGACCTCAGAGAAGGTTGAGTTCTCAGGCCTAGCACATCTCCTATGCCATGATCAGGGCCCTAATAGGACAAGTGAATGAAGCCCTTAGACTTGGGGTAGGGATATCTGGGAAGATGCATGTAACACCTCAAACTTATTGATTCACCTGAACCCACTGGGCCTGCAGAAGCAGCCCCCTCCTCTTTGTTAGAATGTAGACCTTTCTGCTTGAAGGTAATACGGAGGACTTGAATGAAGCAGGTGCCTTATAAAACAATGCTTGCCCCTTTCAGAACCTACCCCCTTCCCCTCTTAGCAACCAGATCAATAAGCAGGGTCAAATCCTAGCACACCTGATTGGAGAGGTTCTAAGCTTGCAAAGGAAGGAAAGAAATAATACACAGAAGCTGAAAAATCTGGCCAATATGTACTGCCAAGAGCTGTAAAAGTATGCATGAAAATGGTTCCTGAGGACAATGGACCAAAGAGGTGGAACATGACATTGGAGCGCTCTCCCAGGACCCAGAACTTAAAACCCTGGCAAGGACTCTAGGAGATGTTGCCGATACACTGTTGGATGACTTGTGGAAGCTTGGAGAAAACAGTGGTCCACACTGGCAGAAATGCCAGATCTTCCATGGCAGACTGTGGAAAAAAGGATCAAAGGACTCAAAGAAGCAGACATGTTAGAAAAGACATATTATGTAAGTCTAAGAAACTCATCAGCTGACTCTCTTCTATGGGAAGGCCCAGAGGATCTACCCAACTTACAAAATCAATAAGGAATATGCTGGTAAGAGTGGCACCAGCCATGCTGAGAAGCACAACAGTGGAAAGGTGGTAAATGAAGTCCTGTCCCAGGTCCTGTTCGAAGTGGGTCCCAGTCTGCAAATGCATAATTAAACTGGACATATCTGTAGTTGTCAGAACCCCTACGTGGGTTCCTTGGCTTGTGGGGTAAGAGCTATTGTAGTGGGGAGGTCCAAATGGATGTCTCTGGAACTACACACCCCTCCCCTGATCAAATCAGCAAATCCAAGCTAATATTATATCTGTCCCAAGGGTGATGGTGGAAACTAGCGCTACTTTGAAAGATCTAAAGGATGCAGGGGTGTTAGTCCCATCATATCTCCCACCGAATTGACCAGTTTGGCTCCTGGAGAATGTTTGTAGACTCCTGCAAGCTCGACCAAGCAGTATCCCCGAGGGAAGCAGCTGTAATGCACAGGATGCCATTGCTAGAGCAGACCTCAGGTCCGGCAGGTGGCCGCTGACTTCCTGAATGTACTCTTTTCTGTTCTGATCAGAAAAGAGGATCTGCGACAGTTCATGTTCACATGGGACTGACAACAATATTTGTTGATGGTCTTGCCACGGGCCTATGCTGTCTTTCTCACCCTGTGTCATCATATGGTCCAAAGGCACTGGGCCATCTGGACATCCACAGAATGTCACACTGGACCACTGTATCAGTGACATCAATATTGATTGGGCAAGATGAGCAAGAGATGAGTAGCACATTGTCTTGATAAGACGCATGCACTCCAGAGGGTAGGAGATCAACCCTACAAAGACTCAGGGGCCTGCTGCATTAGTAAAAGTTCTAGGGGTATAGTGGTCCAAGGCAAGCCCAGGACAACCCCCCCCAAAGTAATAGGGCAAAGCATTGCATCTCACACCTCCTACCATGAGAAAAAACACACAACACTTGGTAGGTGTCTTCAGGTTCTAGAGGCAGCATATTCCACACCTGGAGATACTGCTCTGATTCATTTTTCAGGTGCAACCTAAGGCTGCCGTCCCTGAATGGGGGCCAGAGCAGA
Source organism: Mirounga angustirostris (assembly GCF_029215605.1). Taxonomy (NCBI): domain Eukaryota; kingdom Metazoa; phylum Chordata; class Mammalia; order Carnivora; family Phocidae; genus Mirounga; species Mirounga angustirostris. The sequence continues at coordinate 41,330,764 of NW_026991719.1, forward strand.
AAGGGCTCGGCAGCAGATCCATACTATGGTGCCAGCAGTCTTTCCACTTAGGCCATATGACCTGGTAGATCCTATGATACCGGATAAGTCAGTAGTGGGAAAAGATGCAATGTGGAGCTTACGGGAAGCTTGAGTGGGAGGCCCTTGGGGTTCTGGAGCAAGGCCAGGCCATCTGCAGCAGAGAATTACATGACTCTTGAGAAACACTTCCTGGGCTCCAGAAGAGACAAAATGCTTGACTATGGGGCACCAAGTGATTGTACCTCCAGGTGCCCCATCATGAGCTGAGTCCTGCGGGCCCACCAAGTAATAATGTCAGATGGACCCAGCGGCTGGGATCAGGCTCAAGCCAGACTGAGCAAGCTGCCTGAGCAGGTAATCTCGATGCCCGTATCATCCACACTGGTGCCCTAGCGCCTCCCTCAGCTCACCAAGGGGCCTCCTTACAACCAGTGGATGAAGGAAGGAAGAAAAAGCGTAAGCTTGGGTCACAAATGGACTGGCTTGGTATGTGGGGAGAAGCAAAAAAGGGACAGTGGCTGTACCATAGCCCCACTTGGAGTGGTCCTGAAAGACAGTGGCAGAGCTCCCAATGGGCAGAGCTTTGGGCTATACCCCCGGTAATGTACTTAATAGGGAAAGGGAAATGGCCCAAGATTAGAATATATACTCACTGATGGGCAGTGATGGGTGATGGGTGGCTTGGCTGATCAGGACAAGGAATATTATGCTAAGCGAAATAAGTCAGTCGGAGAAAGACAAATATCACGTGATTTCACTCATATGTGGGATTTAAGAAACAAAACAAATGAGCAAAATGAAAAAGAGAGAGAGGCAAACCAAGAAACAGACTCTTAACTATAGAGAACAAACTGATGGTTGCCAGGGGCGGGGCGGGGGCATGGGGGAAATAGGTGATGGGCACCGGGTGATGTACGGAAGTGTTGAATCACTATCTTGTAGACCTGAAACTAATATTACATTGTGTGTTACCTAGCTGGAATTTAAATAAAAACTTAAAAAAAGAAGATCAGGACAAGGAGGTCTGGGACACAGAAATGTGGGTGGACATGGGAGTGGGCAAAAAGTGAGGCGTGAAGATCTGTGCATTGTGTGTTAACGCCCACCGGACAGCATCCACAACAGAAGCGGCACTAAACAACCAGGTAGACAGAATGAGTCAGCCCGATGATGTCAGCCAGCCTCTCAAGTCAGCCAGCCCAGCGCTAGCAGATGCGCACATGAATGAAGTAGCAAGAGGAGCAGAGATAGAGGCTCTAAGTGGAACCTACGGCATTATTGCGGAATATCCAATCTTCCAGCAGCGGAGACCAACATTAAGCCTGTGACATGGCACCATCCCTTAAGAAGCCCAACTAGCCACTTTGTGGCAAGCTGACTCCACTGGGCCCCTTCCACCCTGGAAAGATGAATGACTCATATTCTATATGTGGGTTTGCCTTTCCTGACTGCAGGGCCATAGCCAGTATCGCTGCCCGAGGGCTTATACAATGTTTGACCCACCAGTATGAGATCCCTCATGACACTGCATCAAACGAAGGACACACTTGACAGTAAAGGAGGTGCCAAAGTGGGCCCATGACCACGGAGTCAACTGATGATGTTATATACCACACCACCCAGAAGCTGCTGGCCTTGAACAACTAGCCACAGCTAAGATCCTAGCCTGGACATGATACCATGAAAGAATGGGGCACCATCCTCCAAAGACCCTAAATCGACGGCCCATTCTTTGTGCTGTGTTCCCAGTAGGTAGAACACATGGGTCTGGGGACTCGGAGGTGAAAGTAGGAGAGGCCCAGCTTACCATCAATCCCAGTGATCCACTTTTGGAATGTGTGCTTCTCATCCCCTTAAGGCTCTGCAAGGTTAGAGGTCCTGGTTCTCCAAGGGGGAACAGTGCTACCAGGGAGCACAGCAAGAATCCTATTACATTCTAAGCTACGGATGCCATCTGGACACCTAGGTTCCACATGCCGATGGATATGAAGAGGAATGAATCACTGTCTTTGCAGGGGTACATGACCCTGAACATCAGGAGGGGGTGGGGCTGCTCTTACAAGGCGGGAGCCGGGGGTGGGGGGGATAAGTTTGGCACCCAGGCGATCCATTGGCTGTCTGTGAGTACTCCTTGCACAACTCTGCAGGGAAATGAACAAGGACAGCAACCACAGCCTGGGAAGGGCATGGGGACCAAGGGCTCAGGGATCCCTCAGGGATGAGGGAATGGACCACTCATCAGGTAAGCCACTGAGACCAAGAGAGGCGCTAGCTGAGGGTGAGGGGAACCTGAAACGTATAGTAGAAGGAAGGAGACAATGCTTCTCATTTATTTCTGCCACTTTTATCAACAGCAGCGGTAGAGTCTATGGTCCATCCCACTAACTGTGCTCTTTCAAGCTTCCCCCCGGAAAACCAGACCAATTACAATCCCAGAAATGCTGTGCCCAGATGGGGCGAACTTACTCTAAGAAGTAAGTGAATCTGAGCAGTACAAGGAGTGGACTCTGTGCTCCCCTCAGATCCTCACCCCCCCACACACACACCCACGCTCACCTTCAGGCCTTCATATCTAGTTCCCAGCTTCTGGGGAGATTTGCTGCTGAAGGCTCATGGTGCTGTCCCTCACTGGGAATTGCCCTCTGCTGCAGGGATTTGCCTTCCCCAAGACTATGCCTCCTTCCCGGGGGTAGCCTGCGCCTAAGGATTGACTGATGTAAGAATACAAAAGCCTGGATACCCCGCCTCAATGGAGGTAACTCTGAAGGGTCATCCTAGCTCCAGAGCTCCCCCAGAGGATGGGCTGAGGCTTCTGTTGTGGCTGCATCATAGCTCAACCTTTCCCTCTGCTAAATCCTGCTTCCCTCACTCCTCCCCCGCAACAGGTGGTGTTCCCAAGAGCTCTCCCCAATAAATCTGCACACAAACCTCAGAGTCTCAGGGCCTGCTTCCAGGGAAGTCTAAGAAAAGAAGCCACAAGAAGAGATAGAGTTTATATAACCCACTATATACATAGATACACAATAACCTACCCTATATATGTAATATATACATGACACCTCTAATGTTATACAGCAAATATAATATAGTATGGCTTATGTAACATATCATATATTGCATATTACATACTAAGTGTGTATGTACCTAGAAGGTATATAAACATACATATATAATTGGAATGAAAGTTTCAGTAGATGATTACCTTTACTATGTGCAATGGAGTCTAATATTTCCTGTTCTATTTTATCTCATTTCATGAAGAAAGACATACACATATATATGTATTATATACTCTAAACCTATTATATAGCAAATACATGATAGGGCATCTGTCATATATAATATATGGCATACATTGCTGATTCTATTTCTTGAAGTAACAGTTCCACTAAATAGTAATAATTCCACTTACTACGTGTAATATATTCTTGTTAGATTCTATTTTCATTTATACTACTGCATAAAGAAAATGAAGTGCTGGTCACAAGCCAATAGGTGACCCATAGTCCCGGTGGGCTAAATTATCTCTAAAAAGGGGAGTTGATTCTCAGCTCAGAGTTTGCAACCATGAGCCACAGAGGACTTGAGACCCAGGAAAGAGTGAGAGTGGTGAGGTTTGGTGGAAAAGGTGTCAGACTCTATCTAGGTGTACAGTCCATTATGGAGTTTGCACAACACCTCCTTTATTCCAGGCTGAAATCCCCAAAGCTCGGATGGTACTTGCAAAATCTGCAGGCAGGTGATGTAGAGGTCTCTGTTCCCCACGCTGAGCCTGGTGTGCGTACACAGGCCCTCTCCCTTTGTCCATCTCACCCCATCTATAGTAGACACTAAATAAACATTTGCTAGATTGACTAGAAGAAAAGACTAGAGCAGCTGCTGGGATAAGGGGGTGGGGGCGGTTCTGAGATGCAGAAGGGAAAGGGAAGAATCTTTCACTGAATTTAACAGGAGCTTAATAAATGTTTGCTGGACAACTTAGAAAAAAAAGGAAAACACTGGAGTTGTAATTATGGAAAGGGGAGGGTCTTGTCAGTATTCGGGAGATGATTAATAAATGTTTGATGGAACAAAGGAAAACGCAGCAAAGAAACTTCCTGGAGTATAGGAGTGGGGAAGTGAAGTCTAAAGGAGAGTGGTTACCAATATACGGCAGGGGCCCCATTAAGGTTTGTTGACTTCAATGGAGCAAATTTAGCTAAGAAGATGGCTCCTGTGTGAGTGGGTGTTGATGGAGAAAAGAGGGATGTGGTTGTTTGAAAAGAATATAGTCAGAGATTAATAAATGCTTTTTGGATTAATGTGGCGGGGGGAAGCAGTTGGGAAGATGGCTAAGAAGTGCGGGAGGGGACCTAGCCAGAATACAGTAGGTGCACATTGTGAGCCTTCCAGATTGCGTAGTGTCAAAGGTGAGATGGAGATGGTCGAAGGGGAATTAGGGCTTCAAGAGGGAGAGGGAAAGAGGCATTGAATATGGGGTCCTTCGTATACAATAAGTGCTTATTAAACGATTGTGGGGTTGAATGGAGAAAAAGGTATAGAGAATCCAGCTGGTGGTTGGGATTAGAAGGAAAGGGAACTGAAGGAGGGTTCTTCCTAGTATATAGTAATGCTAAATGGATGCCTCCCACACTCTGACACATGGGAACTATGCAATAAATACCTGTAGAATGAATAAATGGCTCTGAAGAGAGAGAAAGGCTGCTGGGTAAAGGCTCCTGGGGGGAGGGGTGATCTAACCAGTAAAAAGCTGGTACTCAATAAATTTAGGCTGAAATAGACCCCTGGAGAGAGAGGTCTTGAGACGGGGCAGCAACTTTCAGACTTGGAAAGAAGACGTTGAGAATGGCCCTTATATAGTAGGAACTCACTAAGTGTTTACTGGCTTAAGTAGAAGAAAGACCTTTTGGGGTATGGACTTAAGATTGGGAGAGGGAATCCTAGGGACACTGAGGGGAGTGGAAAAGGGGTAATCCTGATAAATTGGGCTCTAGATTTATCAAAAGAAAGGACCCTAGGGAGAGGCTTTATGACCAGCGCAGTTTCTTCTACGGGTAAGGAAGGGGTGTCTACTCCCTCCACACAGCAGGCACTGCATATATGCTTACCGGATCCACTAAAAGAAAAAGACTTTGGGAAGAAGGTGTGAACATAGAGCACACAGACGGCACTCCATAAATGCTCACAGGAGCCACTGGAGGAAAAGGCCTTTGGGGGAAGGTGATTAGAATCGAGCACCTGGCAGACAATACATAAATAAATGCTCACTGGATCCATTAAAAGAAAAGGTCTTTCTGGGCGGGGGGGACTAGGGGTGGGCATACAATCACTGGATCCATTGGAGGAAACGTCTTCGGGGAAGGGGAATGGGGTTGCAGAAGCTTGGCCTATGTAAGCTTGATTCTCCATCAGTGAAAGGAAAGGCTTTTGTGGAGAGGTCATAGAATCAGGCACACGGTGGTGCTCCATGAATGCTCCAAGGGGTGATTAAAAAGAAAAGGCCTCTGGAAAGAGGACTGAAATGGTGCACACAAGTGTTAGATATTTGATCACTGTATTAACTGGAGGCAAGCCTTTATGGAGAAGGTCTAAGGTCTATGCATGTGTTGAACACCTTGGGTCATGCAGAATGTGTTCAACACATGCAGACTGAAGCCACTGGGGAAGGGTTTGGGGATGGGGTAAATAGCAGGCACACAATAAATGCTTTCTCAATACACTGGAGGAAAGAAGCTTTAGAGAAGGCTCACACGGCAGGCAGGTGATAAATGCTAGGTGGGTTTACCAAAGGAAAGGTCTTTGAAGTAGCTTGAGAATGGAGGAGAAACGAGGCACTCAATAAATGCCTTCTAGATCCACTGGAGGAAAAGGATTTTGGGGAGAGTCTGAAGATGAGTCACACACAGAAGGTTAAAAAATGCTCATGGGACTCATTTGAGCAAAATATGTTTGGAAAGGGGTTTGGAGGTAGGGCATACACCAGGCATTTAATAGATGCTTTCTAGATCCTTTAGAGAAATAAGCCCTTGGAGAGGGGACTTAGAGTTGGGACACACAGAAGGCATTCAATAAAGGCTCACAGGATCCATTAAAGGCAACACTTTCGGTGAGAAGAGTTACGCAGCAGGCAATCAATGTTCACTGAATAGCTTAAAGGGTCTTTGGGGGGAGGGTTGGGATGGGGCACATACCACACTCTGGGTACATGTTCACAAGATCTATTAGAGAGAAGGCCTTAGGACAAGGTTTGAGGGGGACAAGACACATAGCAAGCTCTCAATGAATGTTCACAAAATTCATGGAAGCCAAAGGCTTTGGGGAAGGGCTCCCGGACAAGGCACATTGCAGGTACTTGATAAATGCTCACAAGATCCATTAAAGGACAAGGCCTTTGGGGTGAGGGTTGGGGGAGGGGGGGCAAGGCACATTAGGCTCCCGAATGCTCACAGGATATACCGAAGCCAAGGCTTTTGGGAAGGAGGTACACAGCAGGCGCCCGATAACTGCTCCCTGTATGGATCGAGAGGGCCGGGTGCGGGGCAAGGGCGGGCCACACAGGAAGCACCCAGCATAATAATTTAAAGGAAAAGGGTTTGGGCTAGGGGGCCAGGTGCCTGGCACACAAGCGGTGCTTGGTAAGTGCTCGTCGTGGAACGATCTGGGGACCCAGGCCCGCGGGAAGACGTCCGCGGCAGTGGCTTACCAGTCGGTGTGGGGCTCGTCGATGACCAGCAGCACCCTGGCGGCAGCGCCCCCACGACCTGCGCCCCCAGAGCCGCCGCCCACCTGCTCGCTGAAGGTGGCCGCCGCGGCCGCCGTGGTCTGCTTGACCGCGTTGGACAGCGACGAGAAGAAGCCACCACCCCCCGAAGACCCGGGACTAGGGGCAGCCGGAGAGGCCACAGGGGCGGACGCGGAGGCCCTCTCGGCAGTGGCAGTCGTGGGACCGGGCGTGGCTCCGGGGCTGGGGGCAGCAGGCGGCGGCGGGGGTGGCTGCGGGCGCTGCAGGTCTGTCATGTACCCATTTGGCAGATTGGCCATGAAGTTGCTGTCCGACAGGCGGCGCCGCAGGTAGTTCATGGCTGCGGCGCGGGGCAGGGGGTCCTAGGAGCAGTCGGGTCAGGAGCCGCGGGGGCGGACCGCGCGGGGCCCAGGAGCACTGCTGCGCTCTCGGGCACGACGCGACTCTTCGGTTGCCCGCTGCAGACTGAGGCAGCGCTGAGTCGCCGCCGCCGCAGCGCGGATGGTCGCGCCCGTACCCCCCTATCTCGCGCCCTTCGTGGTGCTGTCCAGCTGGGCCGGCGGCGGCGCGGACGCGACCAAGGCGACCGGGAAGGGGAGTTTGGGGAGGAACGGCGAGTGACGTCAGCGCGCCTTCAGTGCTGGGGAGGTGGTGGCACGCGCCGGTAGGCGGGGGCGAAGGAGCTGTCCGTGGTGCTGAAGGCGGCAGTGCGCACGCGCCACGCCGCATCCTGTTTCCCCTCCCCCTCGTCCGATTGGGGATGCGCAATTTGGGGAGTGGGGGCGGGGTAGATACTTGTCGGGAGGGTCGGGGTGAGTGGTCAGGCAAGACCCCCACCCCGCCTCATTCTGGTCTTCACACCCGGTCGCACCCACACGCAGGATTCTCTGCAGATACTCAGTTTCCAGTGTTGATATTCACCACAGAAGGCATGAGGGGGGGTGGAGGGGGGGAGTGGAGGCACACGCAGAGACTCAAAAGTAGAGAAATAACCTCCTCACCGCGACAGATGGGGGTCACAAGCAGTACCCTGTGAGGGGAGATCAATTTCCTATATCCATATGGGCTCAGCTAGGCAGAGAGAGGGTGCTGGGGTGGCATAGACAGCATCAGACAGGCAAACTTGGACACTTGGGCGCGGTACACACGCTTGCCCTGGGTTGCTGGGGCCTGGAGGCACACAGGAATGACACACACGTGGAGATACATATAGACACACACAAAAGTAAAGAAACACATGGAGGCACGTACAGACGGAGAACACTCCGATCTAGGTATCTATACAGACATACACAAGCCCGGGGTAACACACATGGGCATGCATGCATATATGCCTACACACACACACACACACACACAGGCACCACACCTACACACAGAGACCCAAGGAAACTCACACGAACATGCACACCCAGACAAATCACATACCCACAGACGATCATGATAAACCTAGATCTGCCACACAGACCCATTCCCTGAAGCTCCAGACCTGATGTGTGTCCATCTCTGTCCCCCACCCCCCGGGGCCCTACACACACACTCAGTCTGTATGCCCCCATCGCTCTGCCCTGGATAAGCCAAAACCCACCATAACCACCTGATATCAGTGCCCATGGCTGACTCCCCTGCACCGGAGAACTTTCCACAGACAGAGGCAGACCCATCCTAGGGTATGCACACAGCAGGTGCCAAATAATGTTTGCCACATGAGCAAATTACCTTTATAGTCCAGGCAGAGGGGGGCTGTGGAAGCCATCCCGTCAGCTCCTGTAAGATCCTGACTACAATGAAAGCATGAATCCATTTAAAAACAATCATTTGTTGGCAGCACCCAAGTAAGCTGTTTAGGTGTATTGTTTCATCCAACCCTTACAACAATACTATGGGGTGGGAAACATACCCATTTTACAGATGAAGGAATCCAAGACCTCCAATTCATTCCCAAAAGGCCATGTTCACTTTGTGATCCATTCGTTTTTTTTAAAAAAAGAATGTGCTAGAAAGAGGTACCAGTGTGGCTGAAACAAAGTGAGCAAGGGGGGTTTGTGGCAGGAGATGGGGTCAGAGTGGTTAGCAGGGACCAGACTGAGCAGGTCCTTGTGGGCCATAGTGAGTGATGATGGTGGACCAAGTGAGGTAGAAGAAGATACGGTAAGAAATAGGCAGATTTGGAGTCTCTTCTGCTTGCAGGATTTTCAGGTGAATCATCCACTTATTCATTTGTTCATTCTTTATTCTTTAAATCCTTGGTCCGTTTAAACAAGGTAGTAAAGGTGTGGAGTCTAGAGTCAGAGTGCTTGAAGTTCAAAATAGACCTCCACCATACCCCCGGGAAAGTGACTTAACCCTGCTGAGACTTGGTTTCCTCATCTATCAAGATGATCACCTGACCCATCTCTAAGGGTGTGGGGGGCTGGTGGGGGGAGGAGACAACCTTTATATTTTCGCATGTGCTGTGACTTCTGCCAGGAATGTCCTTTACCTCTCTCTCTCAAGGATCATCTTTGGCTAAGGTCTCCAGGAAGTCCCCTTCCCCAGGACTCAGATTCCATCCCCTCTTACCCTAGCCTCCCCAGTCCTCAAGTTCAATACTTCCAAACCATTCTCTACTCCCTCCTCCATGCCAGGCAGCTTCAGTCCCACCTCCAGGCCTTCGCTTTGGCCATTCCTTCCCTCTCCTTCCTGGATGCTCTCTCCGGCATTCCATATCCCAGTGTTGCCCAGATGGGGAGCTCCCATGAATCATGTATTTTCCAACATTTAGAAGTATGTGCTTCTCAGTTTTTTGCTCAGTAACTGAAGTAAACAAGCTGTGTTGGACCCATGGTGCCCTCTCTAGGGGATAGGAGCAGCTGCAAGTCAACAGACCTCTCTGGCTCCTCTGGGAGTCAGAAGTTGGGCTCCTTAGGAATCTGTCTCCAGAATGCCTCTTCCCAGGGCCCCCATTCCCACGTTTCTAGTACTCATGGCCCCCAGCATCAGTCCCTTTCTCCAGGTGGCTCGGTTTCCAGAAATTAATATTTTGGAGGTTGTTTAGCAGAAGAATGAGGATTCCCCTCAGGAGTGTCTCAACTCCCTGAGGCAGAGGTAAGCCTCCTCTGCACTGTCTCCATCGTCTCCAGCAGGAATGAACGAATAGAAGGGGCTCCAGGAATGATTTTCTTTGTTGTGCATTAGTGAGCAATGACTCTGAAACACACACCCCTGACATATGTTTGTAATCAGTATTGTACCCATGTTTAAAACTCACACACATGTATTATCCACGACATCTTAATGCACATGTACATGTGTGCACGTGCACACAAACACACACACACACACACCTATAACTCAGACTGTTATGGCGCACACATGGTTGTAACTTTACATGCACTCCACATACACTCAATACATCCTTAATTCTTGCACAGGCCCATAGGTCTGCATATCACACATACACAAAGATATGTGTCTCATGATGTGCAAAGTTCCACTCTCTTGTAGACACATACCTCTCATACCCTGTAGTAAGCAACCAGAATCACTCCCTTCAGCTCATTCTTCCCAAGATGACCAAAAATTCAACTTTGTCTTTATTTCAACCCATCAACTGACCTATTTTATGGGGGGAAACCGACCCAGAGGAGTGAGCACCCTGACAGAATCCAGGTGTCACGCATCTCCCATCTGAACCCTTCCATAGAGGCATCCCTCCACTCATAGCACACATCGTGCTTCAAATGTCCAGCCTGCTACCTTTCTGTGCCTTTGTAAATGGGAATAATGATAATAGTGACCCTCATAGGCTTGTTGTGGAGTAAATGAATTCATGCTGTGCAACCTAAAACACTACCAGGCACACGGCAAGCACTCTATAAGTATTAGCTAATACCATAATTATGATGATTCTTATGATTTGCCTCATCACCAGGGGCTCAGCATTCAGTAAATTCTAATTAGTGCAACACTGAGCAAATGCCAACAGCTTTAGTGTCTGGGTTTGTTCCCTTCACTGTGGAGACACGTGCTGTTCTGACTCCTCTTGTCCAGCGCTATTGTTAGTATACAGTAGGCGTTGATAAGTGTTGAAAAAAAATGTTCAACGAAAGGATCGCATATTCTGAGTTTGTTCCCTCGCTCACATGTCCTCTCCCTCTACCAGTCCTCCTCCACCCCAGATGCCCAGACTTCGTTCTAGTATGCTGTAGACGCTATAAAGTGTTGAATGAATGCACAAATACTAAAGGAATCTGTGTCTGGGTTTGTCAGAGGGGCTCCTTCTGGCAGATGCTGACTCTGGCTTCTCTTCGCTCCCGCCCCAGCTCAGAGCACCTCACAGGCACTTCCTCGGTCCACCCCCCCGCCAACCGCCACCCCTCTTTCGGTCCCCGCTAATTGCGGCATTGGATCTGGGCTGTTGGGAGTGGGTGGGTGCAGGTGTTCACGCGGCTGGGCGCCAACCCCAGCCACGCCTCTGCCGCCTCTGCCGCGGCTCAGAGCGGGATTGATGCGGAACCCGCCAGCCGAGAGGCTCCGGCGGGGGGGCGGGGGGGGGGGCGGGGAACGTAGGCACACCGGCCAATCAAAAAGTGCCGGCCAGGCGAGTAGCCAACCAGAAAACCCATAACGCGGAGCTCTGCAGAAGGACGTGCTGGACGCCCCGGGACGCCGCGCAAGGGGTTGGGGCGGGGGGCAGACCCTGGGGCTGAGGCAGCGGCGAAGGGACCCAGCTGTGACCACGGTGGAAAATACTGTTTTCCACAACAAGCCACTGCATCTCTGCCCGTGCCGTGCCCTTTGGCCTAGAAGATGCTATTGCCCCACTCCTGGGGAAGAGGCCCATTTATTGAGGTCTGGGAGGGCAGGGGGTCAGAGTGGGAGAGGGCGGTGTTAGGGCTGCGCATCCTCAGGGTCTTGGCAGACAGGCACGTGTAGACATGGCCGTTTCTCCTCCACCACCGTATTATGCCCCTGCAGCATCTCGCACCGTGCTGATGGTTTTCCCCAGAAGGTCACGTTCTTCTCACCCTGACCTTCGACCACGGTAATGGTGGGCCTGGGGCATTAGAGGGGGAATGGAGGGGAGAAGCTCAGGGAAGGCAAGAATGCATTCGACAAACTCTTACTGAGTTTGAGCTAACTATTTGTTAGCTATGAGATATTGGGCAATTTCTTTATCTTCCCTGTGCTCATCTGAAAAATGGGAATAATCAGAAGAATAATGATACCCACCATATTGGGCTGAGTGAGGATAAATTAGTTAATTTTGGTAAAGTGCTCAGAGTGGTGTCTGGTACACAGTAAGTACTCAATAAATGCTAGTAATTGTTACTCGTTGACAAGGGCTACCTTCTCTTACCTCCAAAACCCTTCACATCTCACCCCATTGCCCACTGGGGGGGGAAAAAAAAACCCCAAATGCCTTGCCTGGTATTTGAGGTCTTGCTTTTGGGCCCACATGCCTGGCCCAAGCCAATCCCTCTCTCTTCCACTTTATCCAGACTTAGTCCCACATCCAGAATGGTCTTTGCCTGGCTTGTTCCTCCCACGAAACAAGCATTCCATTCATTCACTCTCACCCCCATTCCCTCAATCAAATCCATTCATTTCCCTACTCTGTCAAGTGCTTCCTGCCTCCATTCAACACCTCTAACTCATCTTCAGAACCTACTAGAAACCCCAGAACCGGAGACCATTTCCCAGATGGCAGGCCTTCCATGAGTTGAAAATAGCCCATTTCATCTAGTGGCTTGATGTATGTGGAAATAAAGAAGGGAGGAGTGAGTGTTTACACCCTCTCTAACACCTGGGCCACCAGGAAACCAGCTTTGGGCAGTTGGTCACCAGTATCCAGGACTCTGCTCACACAGTCTTGACACTGGGAATGCCTTTCCTGACCCCTTCCTGCCGGGTGACCCCTGATCAGCTTCCTGGATCCAGGGCGAGGTGTCAGCCCCTTTTCCATGTACCAACTGTTCTGCATCAGCCTTCTGTCAGGGCCCTGCTGACCTGGATCCCTCTGGGGACCCACGGGACCTGGGTTCTGTGTGTCTGCAAGTGTTGCCGAAAAGGCCTCAAGCGTCTTGGGGCGGTGAGACGTTGGGTGAGATGTGGGTGGCTGAAGGAATGAGTAAGTGGATGAAGGCCTGAGTGACTGAAGGGGCAAATGGAAGCATGGGTAACCGAGAGGGCCGAGTGCATGGTCACAGGAAGGACTGGCTGAGTGGCTGGATGGCTGGGGGACTGAATGAGAGGTAAAAGGGCACAGAGGCTACTCATTCTCCCCTCAGGATCCTTTTTCTCGGCTGCTTCTTTAGTGACTTTCCTCTTCCTGCAGGAGGGAGAGGACACTCCTCAAGGCAGGCATCTTAGACCCAGCGGAGGATGCCCTGGTTGTGGGGAGCTGAGCCGACTCTCCCACCCTCACTGCTCACATATGGATATCATGACCCCCTCCTGGGCACGCTTTGCCCCCTCACTCACGGGAAGTTGGGGAGCTGGGCCGTGCAGAGGCGCTGGCGGGTGCGGACGGGGTTGGGTCCACACGGGGGCATGCATAGCCCCCAGGAACTCCACTCCGACCATGAGCCTTTCCCTGCAATGAGTCAGAATGAGAGGTCTCAGTGGAGGTGGTGAGAGAGAGAGAGAAACAGAGACAGAGAGGCAGCAGGGACATGGGGTCCAAGGTAGAGTCAGAACCCCCCCCCCCCCCCCCCCGCACAGGCTGCCCCATCCTCACAGTGGAGTCGGCCGGGGGTGGGGGCACTCACAGCTACATTGCTGGATGTTATAGCAGTGACGGATAATTTGTTGTTGCCCGAGGCACCGCCGTCCATCAAACTTGCGGCCCTTGCAGCTCCTCGAGCGTGTCTGCTGGCCCGGGATCTCCTTACAGTTGATATTGTTTATGTTCCGACGGATGCAGGGGCTCCACTCCTCCCAGGACCCCCACTCTCCATCCACTGCAGAGACAGGGGCAACCAGGGCTTGCACCAAAGAAGGGAGCCAGTGAGGGGATTCAGAGGAAGGAATGACGACCGGGGGGAAGGAGCGGCGGTGGTCAGAGGTGGGGCCGAGGCACCAGGGCCAGGAATGGGGGCATTCGAGGCAGGAATAAGGCATTAGCAGCAGGGATGGGTGAGGGGCTTAGGCATGGAGATGGCACATCTTGAGCTACTGACCAGGGCAGGGCACAGCTGTGTTGCAGATGTGGGCCCGGGTGGCCTCACCAGCACAGGGGGGGCCCCCATGCTGGGGCACAGGGCGATCACACTTCCGTCTTTCCAGGGTCTGCCCCAGGCCACAGGTCACAGAGCAGGGGGTCACAGGACCCCATGCCCCCCAGCCCCCAGCCACTGTGGGGGTGGGGGATAGGAGTGAGAAGAAAGGTCACCTCAATCTCCCCATCAGCCCCTAGACCCTTGAGGCGGACTGCCGCAAAATGAAGAGCTCCATGGTCACATGGTCTAAGATCTCTGTCCCCTGAAACGGCAGAGCATCGGTGACTGAATCGAGAACAGAGTGTCAGGGGCCTCATCCCTGTGTACCTGGGCAGGGTGGCAGGCCAGAGCAGGGCCGGGTTTCGTGGTTCAGCCCTGGGCACGGCTTCCCAGGAGGCTTCTTGGAGGGCTCAGGTGCAGAACACGTGCGGCTTCGTCTCTGGGTAGGTGCGCTGGGTCCACCGTGGCAGGACCCCGAGCAGTGGCCCCAGGGACCCCAAGCGGCCCAGGCCCCATGTACTGTGGTGGAGTGGGGGTTGGGGGGACACCAAGTGTGGTCACACGTGAAGTCCTCCCACCCTGGAAGTTCCCTGCTGTAACCCCCAGACCCACCCTGGGTGCCCACATCAGTGGCCTTCACTCACTGGGGCAGACCTGCTGGGTGTCACAGGTCTCAGACTCCTGTGGCTTTCCTGGGCAGTGGCCCCCACACTTGGGGGTGGGTTGATTACATGTTCGCTGATGGGTCCGGGTCCCTTTGGAACAGGTGACAGAGCAAGGCATCCAGGGCTCCCAGTGAGACCAGCCACCCATCTCTATGGGAGAGAAGAGAGGGGGACAGGAGGGAAGTGGGGGCATCATTCAGGGGTCCTTGCTTCCTTGTGTGCCCCACGTCCTCTGCCACACCCAGTCCACCCTAGGATGACTGCAGTAGCCTTCCCGCGGGTCCCGCTGCTTCAGCCCTCACCACAGACCATCCGCCCTCCTCCGGACAGTGAGAGGGATCTGACGCAACCCAAGTCAGATCACATTTCTCCTCTGCCCACAACCACACAATAAAAGCCAGCGTCCTCACCGTGGCCCACAGGATCGGGCCCCCCTTTGACCTTGCCTCCCACAACTCTCCTCCAGCCACACCGGCCTCTTCCTCAGCGCCTCACAAACATCAGGCACAGTCCCACCCTCAGGGCCCCTGCACTGATTGTGCGTTCCCAGGGCCAGGCGACAGGCAGCGCTGGCCTGCCTCGCTGAGCCTCCTCACCAGGACAGCACGGCTGGTCCTCACAGGCCTGCAGCTGCCACTCAAGGGTCCCGGGCTCCACCTTCTCGGCACACTGCCCACCATGGCCTATGCAGCGCCGGTGCCGCAACTGGGATCCCTCAGTGCAGGTCACTGAGCAGGGGGCCCACGCAGACCACGGGGACCATTGTGGGGGCCTGTAGAGAGGAGCACACGTGTCCTACCCTAGCTTGAGCTGGCAAGGATGGGGTGTACTGGACTGCGGGGCGAGGGCAGGCACAGGCAGGGGTGCAGGATAAAGGTACATGGAATGGATTGATCAGGGTATGCACCCCTTAGGGATGTTAGGGATTGAACGGGAAGAGGGGGGCACACAGTAAGTACTGACCTTCATGACTGGGGACCTGGAACACTTTGAAGTCCCCCAAGGCTAGTGCCAGACATGCAGTAAGCAAATGTATGGACTAAGGGCCCAGAACTGCTGTCAGAAACCTACCAGGCCACCACCATGCTCGGTAGCTGGCAAACAAAAAGTTCTTAATAAATAGAAGCTATTGTCCCAGTGAGCTCAGAGACCCTGTCAGAGATACCCCGGATCTGGGGCGCCTGGGTGGCTCGGTCGGTTAAGCGTCTGACTCTTGATTTCAGCTCAGGTCATGATCTCAGGGTCGTGAGATCGAGCCCTGCATCAGGCTCCACACTGAGTGTGGAGCCTGCTTAAGATTCTCTCTCCCTCTACCCCTCCTCCCGCTCCCGTGCTCTCTCTCTCTCTCAAAAAATATATATATATTTTTAAAGAGAACTACTCCAGATCTATCCCCAACCCCGTGCACAGCATAATACTAAATTGATGTGAACTGTTGACATTACTAGGGGCCCAGAGCTACCTTCAAAAACCCTCAAGCTTCCCATCCCCATGGTGTACCTGGGATATACGCTAAGCTGTTAGAAAACATGTCTGGCGTTCAGTAAGGGCTCATTACATGTAAGCTGGCATCATGATGAGACCAGTGTCACCCTCAGAAATCTGCCAGCTACCCCTGACCTCTGCAATGCATCTAGTAGGCTGGCAGTGATCAATGAACATGAAGTGTCATCATAATTAGGGGCCTGGAGCTGCCCTGAGAATTTCCCAAACTCTCCCACCCCGACATGTCTGTATGCAGTAAGCACTCAATGTGAGCTGGCATCACAATTAGGGGACTTGAGCTACCTTCAGAACACACCTGACCTGTACCCCACCCTCTAATGCTTCCAGTACGCGGGAGGTGCTCAGTAAATGTAAGCTATGGCAGTGGTTCTCAACCAGGGCCGATTTTGCCCCTGGGGGGACATTTGGCAATGTCTGGAGGATTTGGGTTGTCACAGTTGGTTGGGAGTTGCTACTGGCATCTAGTGGGAGGCCAGGGATGTTACAAAACACAGGCTTTGCAATGCCCAGGTCAGGCCCCCACAACAAAGAATTTTTTGGCCCCAAATGTCAATAGAGGCGAGGCTGAGAAACCCCGAGCTATGGTCATGATCGGGGCCTTGGAGTCACCCTTGGAAACCCCAGAGAAGGAAAGAGCCCAGTCCTGGGTGGCCCCCAGGCTCCCCCTCACCTGCATGCCTGACAAAGCTTGCTGCCAGGCTCCTGGAAGCCATAGGCAGGGTTGAGACAGCAGTCTTCCACACTGACACCGCCCCCCAGGAGGCCCTTGCATATGCCGGAGGATTCCTCATAGTGGGTGAAGCAGAGGACGGGGACTGAGCCTGCAACAAGGTTGCGGGGGGGGGGGGGGCGGGGGGGGGCATGATCAGCGGTGTGATGGGTCCGGGCACCCCTGCGGGCCAGCTGGGCCCTCACGCACTCACCTGCAGCCGGCAGCAGGGTGAGCAGCAGCAACAGCAACTGAGGAGCCCGCATGTTGAGCATGCACCCCTGCGGTCCTGCCGCCCTGCCAGAGAGGAGGCCCGGCTTTGTATGGGCTGACCCGACGCTGGGATCAGGGCAAAGAGGAACCGGGCCAGGAGGAACTGGGCGGGAAAAGGGCTGCGGGGGGCGGGGCAGGGGGGGAGGGGAGGGTGCCGTGCAGAGTCTCTGCAGTTCTGACTTCTCTCCTGGCACCTTTGCCCCGGAGCCTCCTGCTCCGCTCTCCCCTCCCTACTTCCTGTCTCCCTCTTGATCCCGGTCTTGCTTGTCACTGTATCCCCAGCAACCACACCCTGCCCAGCAACAACTCCTTAGCACTCAATCAGTGCTCCCTGGAGCATAAACGTCCTAGCTGTGTGACCTTGGGCAAGTCGCTTGAAACTCTCTGTGGAGCCTCATTTTTTTTCCCCCTGTAAAATGCGGTCTCTCCCACAATGGGTCAACCTCATGCGGGTGTTGAACAAGGATGAAATGAGCTCAGCGTGCCCCTCATTGAGTGGAGCAGGCATTAAGATAATTGCTTCATCCTCTTTCCTGAAAGTGAGGTTGCCTGTGGTCAGCAAGGACAGGGGAGGTCAGCAGGGGGGGAAGTGAGAAGGGGAAGTGAGAAGAGTGTGGGGAGAAGGGTTTGAGAGTGAACTGGGGATATTGACTGTCCCGGGGCTCCAGCTGGGACCACCCCCCCCACACACACATATACACTGGCCTGGGGAGGGAATCAGCTTGGCCATGTTCTATCGAGTAACTGGGGGTAGGTGACAACCCCCTCCCTGAGCCTACAGCATAGAGTTTGTTGCAAAGATTGGGAGTTTAAGATTTTTAAAAGTCCTCAGAACAGCGCCGGGCATACAGTAGGTGCTGTTTCTTAAATACATTCATTCAGCATTTGCTAAGCACCTATTGGGTGTCAGATGCTGTTCCTGGCACTGGGCAGAGCAGAGAGTAAGCCCCAAATCCTGGCCCTCAAGGGGCTTATGCTCCAAAAGAGAAGATAGACACAAAATGCCCCCCCCACAGAGGCCTTCCCCAGCTACCCTTTTTGTATTGGACCCCTGTCACTCGGTAGCCCAGGGGCTCTCAAACCTCAGTGTGCCTCAGATTCATCTGGAAGATGTGTTCAATCGCAGAGTGTTGCCCCCCCCCCACCCAGTTTCTGATTCTGTAGGTCTGGGGTGGGACACAAAAATGTACATTTCTAACAGGCTCCCAGGTGGTGATGCCGCTGCTGCTGGTCTGGGGAGCACATTTTAAGAGCCATTCTAGCCGCTGACACCTCTTTTTCTTTGTAGGTGTCATCTATAAAAATGATGCTACGTGCTCCTTCTTTTACTCTTACGTCCTCTTCAGCCCCTTTTCTGTGCAGGTAAAACCAAGCTCCATGGACCCGCTTTTTTTTTTTTTTTTTTTTTTTAAGTAATCTCTACACTGAATGTGGGGCTCGAACTCACAACCCCCGAGATCCAGAGTTGCATGCTCTTCCAACTGAGCTGGCCAGGAGCCCCTCTTTTGTTGTTTCTTATTAGCCCTGATGAGTGAAACTTCAGAGCTCACTTCAAAACCAGGAATCTCTTCAATGAACAAAAAGGAGTCTAAGAAAGTTAGGACGGCAAGGTCTTGTTTCCTCTGCGTTCCTGGAGAGAGAGGTACCGTTCTGCAAATTAGCACAAGGTAATAGACTTTGGTTTGGGCAAGTGTTAAAAGAGAACTTTCTCAAGAATGTTGGTCTTGTGTTATGGGGCAATAAGGCGTGTTGACATCTGTATCCATTACACATGTACTCTGTTTCCTGATCATACAGGCCTGTCTTTGGAAGTCTGCTTTGAACAAAGGGGTTTTGTTAAGATGCCAAGACTTCAGACATCAGCGCTGTGTTATCCTGTGGAAACAAACTCCCCCAGAAATCTGTGATTCCGGTTGGCTGTTTTTTCTAATCCCCGGTTGCCCCGGTAATGAGGTTATAATCGATCCTTCCTTTGTGCCTAAACCGTATATACTCCGAGGACTCCCTGTGGGAAGAGGATGGTTGGTGCTTTCTTTTCCCACGTTTGCGCAATAAAATGACGGCAGCTCTCGTATTTAAACAGTTTGAGAAAGTCTCATCTCACGAAATTATTGCACTGCCACGTGATGATGTTGTACTTATCTGCTTCTTGTCCGTCGCCCTCACTAAAATACCTGCTTGCCAAAGGGCAGGGATTTGTGTCTGGTTTGGGAACTGCTGTGTCTGCGGGCTCAGTAAACAGGCGCTGAATGAATAGGCCAACCACCAAAGCTCTAGAGAGATTCTGACACGTGCGACGAAGACGACTCTGGGTTGGAGGGAAAAAATGTGCCATCACCGGTGGGGGGATTAAGTGGTGTCTCGAGTGTCGGGACTGGACCGGAGCACCCTGGAGAGGGCTTGAGGAGAGGGAAGGGAAGCCTAGGTGAAGCCCTGGGAAACTCCAGAATTTCAAGTTTTGGAGAACTGGGAGAAGACAGCACTGGGGATAGAGGAGGCGAGACCAGTGGAGGAAGTGGCTTTCTCCCACGCCTGGCACATTCGATCCGTGGTCTCTCATACAGTCTCATTTGGTCTTGGTCATTTTCTCTTACTTTTTCGTTTACACAGTTACGCACGGAATTCTGGATCTGCAGCGTCTACTAGGAGGCCCTTAGGGACAGGCTCACATACATACTCAGTCCCACAGCCTCTCGGACTTGCCCTCGGGGTCATTTTTTTTCTGTCATGGATTCCTGGTCTCCTACTAATAGCGTCACACGCACACACACACACTCACGTCTTAACAGCCTCCCTCATTCGGCCACGATCACCGACACTTCCTCTCACCAGTTTTTTACACGCACACACACGCAGTCACGCCTTTAGACGTTTCTACCACTCAGCCCGATTTACAGCCCCCGCTGGTCTCAGGAACTTTCTCGCACACGACCTCAATCACCACCTCTCCTACTTCCTCTCACCCCAGCCCCCATCGGGCACACCCCCCCTCCCCGTCCCTGACGGACGCTAAGGTGCGCCCGCGCACACCCGCACACGCGGCCTCACCGCTCGGCTGCCCAGGTCTCTCTCACACGGCGCCATGTGCCTCCTCGGCTCTCGCTCGGACCGTTCCATGGTCTCTCGTGCTGCTTCAGTCACTCGGCCTCACCATCCTTTTCTCCCTTGCCGTCCCGGTCCCGGAGCCTCTGGGCCAGACTGGAGTAGTACCTGTCATCCATCTGCCACTGGTCTCAGGCACACCCACTCACCCACGTACCCACACGCGCTTACAGCCTCATGCTCCGCACACACGGTCCCGCAGGCTTGGATCTTGGGCCTCACAGTCATCTTCTGTCTCACGGTCAGCTCTTCTCCACAAGGCTCCCAGGACTTCGGTCGCTACGACAGCCTTGCGTGAAGGTTCACACACCATGCGTGTCCCGAGCACAACGCCCTGCGGATTTACAGGCGGGCTTCTCGCCCGCACCCAGGCCCTGACCGGCTCCGCCACACCTTCGTGCCCGTGCGGGCTCACGCGGCGTGTGTCGCTCACCACCGTCAGCCGGTCAAACGGTGTCGGAGGCGCCGGCCCGGCTACCTGTGCCTCAACAGGACGTCACGCGTACCTCCGGGCTCTGCGACAGTGCCTTAGTCCGCACTCAGTCTCCCAGTGATTTTCCAGCGCACGGCCGTAATTTCTCCCACAGACACGGTGTCGTCCGTGGTTCCAGCCGCCAGTCTCTCACGCACACACACGCGATCGCAGCTTTCCACCCTCTCTCTCTTCTTTGCACACCTGGTTACCAATCTGCAGGCTCGCCGGCTGTCTCCGACACACGCTGTCATGCTCTCTCTCACAGTCAGTGTCACACCCTCGCCGCCTTCCACAGAAAGTCATGCCTGTCACAGTCAGTCCCAGTGGCCTCGGGGGGGGGGGGGCGGAAAAAGGCTAGCAGCCTCCAGCGTCACCTTTAAAAATATATATTTACAGGAACAATTCCCCATTCTCTGGGACTCTTAGAAAAAAAGATCCATTTTTGGGGAAGTAAAACAAACAGTGGAGACAGGTGTAGCACCGTCCCCCAAATCACCAACCCCCAGGTCCCTAGGCCCGGGCTGGGCCGGTGCTGATAGGAGGTGAGCCCAGGAGTCCTTTGAACCCACCCTCTCCAGCCTGGAATTCAGATAGGACAGGCTTTATGTCCCCCATTCCTCCCTCCCAACTCCAGGGACACTTAAAGGGTCCTTTGTACCCGCCCGCAGGAAATTGGGGGGCTGGGAGGGAGGGAGCTGAAAATACACGTTTGGTATCAAAAATAAACACTTGCGGGTGGCAGGAAGATCCCCCCCACCAAATCCCTTCCTTCCCACCCACCCCATCTCAGATACAGGAAGAGATGCTCCCCTCTCCCCTATTGAAAAGCCCTGTTTAAAAATAGATTATACTATCAAAATGGCAGGGGGCGGGGGGACAAGGTGACCTGGAGTACTGGCTGGAGGGGCCCCCCAGACGGAGACCACTCCCCAAAAAAACCCTCCATTGGGAGGTAACAGGCAGGACCCCAGGAGTTTGGCAGACACAGGAATGGCTTCTCAGGGGGAGAAGAACAAAAGGGGCATTCCTCCCTGGCCTAAAAGGTGATATCTGAGACAAAGGCTGGGGAGGTGGAAATTCCTATTTCAAGGGTGTGAGTCTTTCCTTGGCCAAGACTCCCAAACCGTTAAACGGCACAAATTCTTCCTGGACCCTCGGGTATGGCCAGGAATAATAAACAACAACAAGCTACCTCTTCTACTCACACCCCAAAATGGAGACAGGGCTCCCTCAGCTTCCCAAGGGCAGGCTGAGAAATAAATAAAGGTCCTTCTCAAGCCAGACCCCGACGGTCTCATCTTGGGGAGAAAATGTGGAGATGGGGGAGATGTCCTCACCAACCCCCCAAAAGGGGTGGGCCAGGCTCCTCCCAGTGGCCTTCAAAAAATAAATAAATAAACCGTCCCCACCACTGCAGTAGGAGACGTGTAAGGGCGGCCACTGGGGAACTGACCGAGAAGAGAGAAGTTGTATGTTTCCTGTGAAAGGGTTACTGAGAGATCTTTCCTAAGAATCCCTACCCCACCACAACTAGAGCGTAAGTCTGTCAGCTGAACTATGTTTCTCCTTGAGACGGCTGGCTGGAGAGAAGTTCAGGGCCATGGATGGAGTGACCCCAGAAGGGGGTGGTGGTGGTGGTGGTGGTAGTCATGGCTTCTGGGGCCCTGGGGAGAGCACCACGGGGGTTGAGAGGCCATCCACGCTGATGGAAGGGATGTGCACCTGGGCGCTGCCACTGGATGGAAACTGGGGACAGAAAGAGGGAAAGATCATGGATGGGGGCCATGCTAGGGCCTCTCACCCTCTCCCAGATGGGGGAAGGGGTTCCTACCTGGAAGGAGAGCTTGGCTGGGCTACGGGGTGCAATGGGACTCAGGGTGCTCCAGAAGTGAATGCTGGGGGGCAGCGAGCTGGGTGTCAGCAGCACCGGGGTCTGTGGGGAAGGGGCGGTTGGAGCTCAAGTGAGTAGAGGGCAGGTGGGGGAAAAACGGAAGGAACGTGGCTCCAGTCCCACCAGATTTCCCACTCAGACTTCTGAGATCACCCTCCCAAAGTGTACAGGCTTACCCCCTAACTGCTAAGGTCAAGCCCATGACACCTCTCCAATGTTACAGACAACCCTCCCAGCTCCCGAGAGCCCACCTCCAGCTTCATTGGGCGAGACCACCTACAAGACCCCATCCACATGTCAATTTCAAAACTCACAGGTCACTATCCCATCAGTTTCGGATCAGCCCCCAACTCTTACACCCCACCAACCCATATACCTCACAGGAAACCCACTAAAGAAATCCCAGACCAAAAAGCCCCATGCAGGATCCCCAAGCCACGCCCCAAACCAGAAAACAGTCCCCCCCCGCCCCCCCGTCCCACGCAAAGCCTCTCGGTCCCCGCCCACAACCCCCCCTCCCCCCAGACCTGCCCTTCCTTCCAACAGCCCGACCCTCGGCACCGGAGACTAGCTCGCCCTCCCAGTTAATCAAGCCCGGTCCCTCCAGCCAATCCCACTCGAAGGCTCCACCCTCCCGCTCACCCAGACATAACCACACTGGCCCCTGCAGTCTAGCTCCTCCCTCACCCGCCGCAGCCCTTCACAGGCACTCACCAATGTGTGCGTAGGTAGCAGGGACGGGGTCAGCGCTGGCCCCGGCGCCTGCAGCCCGGAGCCACTTCCCGATCCTGGGGTCCGTTCGGGTCCTGGCCCACCCAGCAGGCTCGGGCTGAGCGGAAGCTCCAGGTCCCGGGGCTTCCGGCCCTTCTGAGGCTGGGCGATCTCTGTGCTGGAAGCAGTGGAAGCCGCGAGGCCGCCCACCTGCGCCGCAGTCTCCATGACGACCGCGGGCAGCCGGGCCGGCACGCCCTCCGCAGGAGGGACTTCCGGCCCGGCCTTAGCGACTTCCTGCACAAACCCCGCCTCCCCACCGACTGCGGCTTCCAACTCTTCCTTGGGCCCGTCCACTTTCACTTCTGGGGGCAGTGGCCTGCCCAACCCGGGCTCCACATTCAGCTCTTCTGATTTAGGGTTCTGGGCCTCGGGTGGGGTCAGGATGACCTGGGAGAGGAGGGGGGCGGGCAGAGGGGGTGCGTAAGGATTGCTGGGCTAGTGAAGCCAAGGACTTGTCTTGAAAAGCAGGACTTGGTATTGGGGTGGGGGGGGCATGACTACACATCAAGGCAGGTCCACCAGCAGGACGTGAGAGACTTTGCCAAGGACGTGGGGCTTCTTCTGAGGCAGCTTCTCTCTGGGGGACAGGGCTTCCCCTAAGGGTGGGCCTCCTGGGGATACTGCCCTCATTCATGAAAGCAGGGGTTCTCAAAAATTTGCTTTAGGGACTAGCAGCGTGTGCCTCATCTAGAAACTAGTTAAAAAGGCAAATTCTCGTGCTCATCCCCGATACACAGAATCAGAAACTCTCGGGGGTGGGCCCTAGAAATCTGTCCTTTAAAAAGTCCTCCAGGTGATTCTGATGAATGCTTAGCTGAGCGAACCTATGCATTAAGCAAATAACATTCAGGGCACCTCGCATAACTTAGTACTTGCATGGCTCTCCTCCCCACCCCCTTCGCCCAGGGAACTTCTGCGTTCCTCCTTCCACCAAACCTAAATAGGATGTTTATGTCCCTTCTCCAGCACCCCTCCTCATCTGGGAATTGTACCCCCACCCTCTTATTGAATTTCCATATTCCAGTCCTTACCTGCAGAGGCAGGCCGGCCTCCTCGGCCTCCAGGCAGGCCTCCAAGGGGCTTGGACTGGTGCTCCTGCTCCCAGATGGGGGCACTGCTGCTCCCGAAGGGGCGGTGTTGGGGAGCACTGAGGCAGGCCGAGGATGAGGGGGCGGCTGTGGCTGTGGCTGCAGGGACTGGATGGTGAAGGTGGAATAGAGGCCTGAGCGCATGTACTCGTTCCGGCTGCTGCGTGCCAAGCCACCCGGGCCTGCCATTCCTGCACCCTTGGGTGTGCCTGGTTTCCCAGAGGCAGCGTCCCCGGGGACAGCATGTATAGCAGTGGGGGCCACATTTGCCACAGTAGAGGTGATGGACACCTCGGGCTGGGGCGGGCAGTCCTCAGTGGAGCACCTCGCGACTTCGGGGTAGGACACAAACTTGTAGACGAACTTCTGGCCGCTCACTTTGCGGATGATGTTCTGGGAAGGGAGGAGATAGGATAAAGGGCCTTAGAAGAGAGGGCCCGGAGTGGAGGGAGGGTATGGATGAGGGGGCAGAGGGGTGTGTCTCCCAGGGTCCTTCTTGCCCCTCTCCTGTCTTTTTACATATACACCATTCCACCTCCACATCTGCCCCCAACTAGGTACCCTCCCTCCCAGCCCACTTCTCACCTGCGTCTTTCCCAATTTGGGGGCTCCTCCCTTCTCCTCCTTCCGTTTCTACCTCTCTTCCCCATTGTGATTCCCCGCTCTGTATTCTTCCCAGTGTCTCCCCTTTCCCTCTTCTCCCTTCCACAACTCTTCCTTTAGTATACTGCCCTTCTCCCCTGTGTGTCTCCTTCCCATCCATCCCTCTCCACATCTCCCCGTCACTCTTCATCTCCATCTGTCCAGTCCCCCCACCCCCACCTCAGAGACACACACCCACACCCCGTGGCACCTCTCCACAATGGGGCCCACCTAGGGGAGTCGGTGCAGGAGCAGGCTTTCCTCCTGGCTCCCAGAACCAAGGGTGTCTGTGGACTAACAGGGCCAGGCCTTGGGGGTGGCTGCCAGGACAGGTGGGGAGTGTGGCTGATGCAGTAAGACAGGAAAATGAAGTAACTGATGTAAATATTGGAAGAGACCAAATTAATATAGAAGATTGTGGTGCTGAATTATTAATATAGAGGATTATTTAAAGCTATCGATAGAGATGTAGAATAGGGCAAGGTCACTAGGGAGAACAGGCTGAGAAGCCTCACTCTTGTTTTTGTTTTGGGGCTTTTTTTGGTTCTCATAATTTATTTCTTGACTTAGCTGTAACTGAGGAGCCTCATTCTTAATACTGTGGTACAGGCGGCACCTGGGTGGCTCAGTCAGTTA
The DNA here is from genome assembly GCF_029215605.1 of Mirounga angustirostris. NCBI lineage: Eukaryota > Metazoa > Chordata > Mammalia > Carnivora > Phocidae > Mirounga > Mirounga angustirostris. Next base: position 41,356,490 of record NW_026991719.1, read on the forward strand.
GGCGTCTGCCTTCGGCTCAGGTCATGATCCCAGGGTCCTGGGATCGAGCCCCGCATCGGGCTCCCTGCTCCACGGGAAGCCTGCTTCTCCCTCTCCCCCTCCCCCTGCTTGTGTTCCCTCTCCCGCTGTGTCTCTGTCAAATAAATAAATAAAGGGGAAATTTAGGGCACCTGGGTGGCTGCTTCTCCCTCTCCCACTCCCCCTGCTTATGTTCCCTCTCTCGCTGTGTCTCCCTCGGTCAAATAAAGAAAGAAAATCTTAAAAAAAATAAAAAATACTGTGGTACAGGTTTAAGCTAAGGCAATTAGAAAATGAGGTGACTGATAGCAACCAGATAAGAGCATTAAAATACTGGTATTAATATTGGGGGGAATCTCAAGGCTGGCTGGGTGGATTGCAGAACATGTCTAAGATATTTCAGGATAGGTCTGGAGGGTCTCAGGGATGTTGTGGTGGTCTCAGAGCACAGAATGAGGCAGCCTCAATATTATTTTGGAGGCTTCAGCTAAAGGAATAAAATACAAGAATGGAATAATTGCTATAATTTATGGTATGCAGCAGAGGTCCAGGGCTGTTCTGGGGGACAAAAGGCAGCTGGGGGGCACTAGGGCACCCTAGAGACATCTTAATGCTGGTCAGGTACGTCACAGGGTGGGTTTGTGTTTCTCAGAAAAGGAATGAAAAGGGATATTCATTAATATTGTTTTGGAAGTTTCAGATAAAGAAGAAAATGAAGGGTGAGGGACGGGAAATCCATCCAGCACTTGTCTGAGAGTCTAAGAGGATGAGGAAAATATAAAATTTTAGCTATATGAATAAGATGATAAAATAATAAATGCTGGGGCGGACCAGTGTTGCTTTGGGGATGCATGAGAAGGGAGTGTGGGGCTGGCATTATACGCGTTCTTTATTTTAGCTAAAGGAATGAGAGAAGAAAAGAACTGACAAAAGTGTTCAGTATCCTAGAGGATGAGGTAAGGAAAGGTTAGTATAATATTGCCGTGGACATTTTGATGCTAGGTAGAAGAATATTCTGGAATTCTTATTCTGGAATAAGAGCAGGTTATGAAATAACTGAGGAAGTCAGGACTGCTCCAGTTCCAGAAGACAGGATAAGGAAGTCATTATTAATACTGTTTTTCAAATTTTTAGCTATAGGCATAAGACAAGAAAATGAAATGTTGGGTGGGGTGTAGTAGAACAGCATGACCTTGGGGGCCTCAGAAAGTGGGTGAGTAGGGGTATTAGTATTACTATGAAGGTTTCAGCCTTAAAGCAATTAAGACAAAGAAAATACCTGAGATTGGGGCGCCTGGGTGGCTCAGTTGGTTAGGTGACTGCCTTCGGCTTGGGTCATGATCCCAGGGTCCTGGGATCGAGCCCCATGTCGGGCTCCCTGCTCAGCAGGGGAATCTGCTTCTCCCCCTCCCCCTGCTCATGCTCTCTCTCTCATTCACTCTCTCTCTTTCAAATAAATAAATAAAATCTTAGAAAAAAAAGAAAAAGAAAATACCTGAGATAAACGTTTGGGGTGCCCAACATTGGTCTGAGAGTTCGAGAGGAGAGGGTAAAAAACAGTAGATTCTGTTTTCAAATTTATAGCTATGACAATTAAGACAAGAAAATGAAATAACTGACATAAATGTCAGGGGTCCCCAGGCCTGGTCCCAGAGGCCTTACCTTGTCATAGTAATACCGCAGGGCCCGGCTGAGCTTGTCGTAATTCATGTTGGTCTTGTTCTTACGCAGGCCCCACAGCCGGGCCACCTCCTCAGCATCCACCAGCTTGAACTCACCGCCATCCCGTGAGGTCCAGGAGATGATGTGGCCGTTGCCTTGCTCTCTCAGCAGCTGCAGCAGAAACTGCCACAGCGTCACAGAGGGGTCCATCGCTGGGGGAGCGCTCACGCCATCCCAGGGGTACCTGGAGGGCAGATGGCTCAGAGCTGAGAGGCTGTGAACACAGACGGAGGCAGAGGTCAATGGGAGAAGGATTGCTTTCTTGCCATCTTATCTCCACCTCTATTCCCAAAGCCCACCATCATTCCTAAACACCCTCAGACTGAATTCTAAGCTCCTCAGCCTGGCTTTGGATGACTCCCCATAATGATAGGAGACTTTTGGGGACAAGAGGATGGTGTGAATGTATTTTGCATGTGGGACAAACGTGAATCTTTGGGGGCCAGAGGACAGACTGTGGTAGGCAAAATAATGCCCCTCTCAGAAATGTCCACATCCTAATCTCTGGAACCTATGAGTATATTATGTACATGGCAAAAGGAACTTTGCAGATGAACTTAAGGTTACAGTAAAACCTTTTCTCTTATCTGCAGGGGATATGTTTCAAGACCCCCAGTGGATGCCTGAAACTGTGGACAGGACCAAACCCTACATATACTATGTTGTTTCCTATACATATACACACAATAAAGTTTAATTTATAAATCAGGCACAGTAAGAGATTAACAACAATAACTAATAATAAAATAGAACGATGACGGCAATATATTAGAATAAAAGTTATGTGAATGTGCTCTCTCAATATCTTATCGTTCTGTACTCACCCTTCTTCTTGTGATGATGTGGGATGATTAAATACCCATATAATGAGATGAAGTGAGGTAATGACGTAGGCACTGTGACATAGTATTAGGCTACCACTGACCTTCTGATGACAGGTCAGGAGGATCATCTTCTGCTTGACCACGGGTAACTGAAACCGCGGAAAGCAAAGATGCAGATAAGGGGGGGTAACCACTGTATGGACCTTAGGGAGATTGTTCTGGATTATGTGAGTGAGCTGAATCTAATCACAGGAACTCTTACTAAAAAAAGCAAGAGGCAGAAAGAGAGCTCTGAGAGATGCAACGACAGAAGAGGCAGGAGAGATTCAAAGCATGAGAGGGACCTGACCTGCCATTACTGGCTTTGAAGATGGAAGAACAGAGCTCGAGCCTGGGAAAATGGTGGCCTCACAAAGGTGGGAATGACCCTCAGCTGACCGTCAGTAAGGAAACAAAGACCTTAATCCTACAACCTCAACGAACTGAATTCTGCCAGCAACTTGAATGAGCAGGAACCAGATCCTGCCCTGGAGCCTCCAGAAAGGAAGGCAGCCCTGCCCACACCTGGGTTTCAGCCTGGTGAGGCTGTGCTGGACTTCTGACCTCCAGAGCGCCGAGATAATAATAATTTGCATTTTTTAAAAAGATTTTATTTATTTATTTGACAGAGAGAGACACAGCGAGAGAGGGAACACAAGCAGGGGGAGTGGGATAGGGAGAAGCAGGCTCCCCGCAGAGCAGGGAGCCTGATGTGGGACTCGATCCCAGGACCCTGGGATCGTGACCTGAGCTGAAGGCAGTCGCTTAACTGACTGAGCCACCCAGGTGCCCAATTTGCATTGTTTTAAGCAGCTATATTTGCAATAATTTGTTACAGCAGGAGTAGAAAACTAGTAATAGTGCCCCTCACCTGAATGTTTTCATTTGCATCCTCTGCCACATCAAATATCAAGTTTCCCAGGAGGTTCCTTCTGCTAGCCCCCCGCAAAAGCTGTTCACGCCGTGTGGGGCTCCCTTCTGCCTAGAAGTCTTCCCCATCGTTCCAGTCCCAGCCACAGGAGCCGTGCCTTTCTGAAGCCTTCTTGAAACTCAATGCCTGCTCTCTTCTGTCTACTTTGCACTCCTTGGGCCTGCTATGGTCCCTTTATGTTCTCCTTCTTGGTACCAGCAATAACTAACATTTGCTGAGTTCATAATGCTTGGCTGGCATTGTTCAAATCAGGCAATATGGCCTAACAGACAAGCACTCAGGCTCTAGAGCCAGATTGCCAGGACTGGAATCCTGGTTCTGCTACTTATTAGCAGTGTGACCCTGGGCAAATGCTTTAACTTCTTTGTGCCTCAATTTTCCCATCTGTAAAATAGGGATAATAACATGCTCACCTGTGAAATAGGGATACTAATAATACCAAGTTCATAGAGTTATTGTACAGATTAAATATCATGTGCCTGGAGTATGATAAGCTTTTAATAGATATTAGTTTCCAATTTTTTCATAATTCCTTATCTGCTATTCCAAAATCCAAAAAGCTCTAAAAACAGAAAATTTCTTGGGGCACCTGGATGGTGCAGTCAGACAAGCATCTGACTCTTGGTTTCAGCTCAGGTCATGATCTCAGGGTCGTGGGACCCAAGCCCTGCATCGGGCCACATGCTCAGCGCCATGTCAGCTTGGGGATTCTCGCTCTCCTTCTCCCTCTGCCCCTACCCCCGCACATGCAGATAAATAAATAAATAAATAAATTTAAATTTAAAATAAATTTAAATAAATAAAATAAATAATAAATAAATATTTCTTTATTCTCAAATAAATAAATAAATTTTTAAAAACAAAACAACAAAACAAAAAACCGGAAAACTTCTTTATCACCCTTTGGGCAGCAAAAAGAGATTTGAAATGAACGAGGCCCTTTCTGGTCTTTAGTGATTCTCACTTAGTGTGACTGTTTATACATTCTGCTACAGAAACCTGAATGTGGCTGATTACTGAGCCCACTGAGGGCATTATGTAACATATTCTATGTGCACCTTGTCACCTTTCTAAAATCTGAAAAATCTGAAATTCTGAAACACATCTGGCCCCAAGGGTTTTGGATAAGGGCATGCAGACCTGTACTGCTATTTTTATAGGTACTGACTCATTTATCGTTCATCACAACTCTGGAAAGTAGGTGCTCTTTATCATCACTAATTTACAGAGGAGGAAGCTGAGGTACAAAATGTCCAGATGATGTCTATGGGCCACAGAGCCCAAATGGCACAGCCAGGATTTGGATCCCAGGCAGTCAGATTCCCGTTGTCTAAGCACATAAACCATTAGGCTAAACTGCCCCCACGCTGCTCCCTCAGCACATCCCGCACGGAACGGGCCCTTCCCCACCCCCCTCTTTGCTGCACTGGAGGGTGATTTGGAAATAAACATGGAGCTTCCTATTCCTTAAGGAATGAGCTTTCATCGATCGACTGTTCACTGGCTGGGACTGTTGGGTTATGAATAAGACCTCCCAAACCAGGTTTTAAAGAACCTTCCTTCATTCTTTAATCTGTAATGAAATACACAGGATGATCAGCATGATCCTCTCATGTCTGAGCTGGTTTGAAGTTCATTGGGTGGACACAGTTTTAGGCTATCATACAAGTCACAAAACCATGAAGTGTCCACGTTTGAGAGCCCTGTCATCAGAGGCTTTACTGAGTTGACTTCAAAGACCGGCTTGTTTCAGAGGCACAAAGAGTTCAGTGTGACTCCTGGTGGCGAAGACAGGCAATTTTACCAGATCCTCTTTCAGCCGTGAGAGGACCTATTAATTAAGGTAAAATCTGACCCTTTGCTCCAAGCCTCAACAGCACACGGGGTTTTGTGTTTTGTTTATTATCGTATTTCCCACTTGACCCCTCATAAGAGGTCTAGTAATCTGCCTTCCTCGGGTGTGTTGACTTCTCTTCGTCTCATTCATTTAGTAAGCATCTACTGAGCGCCCACTGTGGGCTGGGGGCTGGGGGTATAGCCGTGAACAAAACAAAAATCCCTGCTCTAGTGGAATTCACATTTCAGTGGGGAAGACAGTTAAGAAAGAAGGTAAATGAGTCAAAGAGTATGTCAGATGGCGAGAAGAGCTATGGAAAAAATGAGGCAGGGAAGGGGCTGTTATTTTTGAAAGGGTAGTCAGGGGAGGGTAGGCCCCGAGCAGGGGCCATGTGAGCAAACACCTAAATGAGGCGAGCGAGTCAGGTCTGCGATGACCCGGGGAGCAGGTCGATCCAGGCAGAAGACACAGCCAGGGTGAACAACCCTGAGGCTGGAGCGCGCTGGGCAGGTCAGAGGAAGAGCAAGGAGCCGGGCAAGGTCAGAGAGGAGGGAGGAAGGGTACAAAAAGGAGTAGGGAGGTGAGAACAGAGGGGCCATGGGGGCCAGACTGAGTGAGGCCTTTCCGGGCCCTGCCAGGCCTTTGACTATGAGTGAGAGAAGAGCCACACGAGGGCTGTGAGCAGAGGGGCAACAAGCCGTGACCTGGATTCTAACAGGATCCTTCTGGCCATTGTGAGGAGAGAACGGGCTGGAGGGGTCTGCAGACGGTCCAAGTTAGTGATGGTGGCGGCGGCAGTGGAACTGGGGAGGAATGGCTGAGTTCTGGATGAAATGTGGAAACAGAGTGAGCAGGATTTGCTGACAAGAAAGTATGGGGCGGGGGGAGAGTGAGAGTGACATCACCAAGGGTGATTCTAGGTTTGCGGCCTGAGCACCGGAAGGATGGAGCTGGGGACAGACTGAGATGGGAGCGCCGCGGGAGAGCAGGGTTCGAGGTAAGATCGGGAGGTCAATTCTGGAGATGGTCTCAGAGGCCTGCTCGACACCGATATGTATGCGATGAATAATGATACTCATTTTCAAAACGGTCCTACAACCCCTACTGTGTGTCACACACCGTTTTAGTCGTTTTAGCTCACGCGGTCATGAAGCAACACTGTGGGGCGGGCATTATTATGATCCTCCCATTTTCCAGATGAGGAAATAGGGGCGGAGTTCAGTCACTTGCCCAGAGTTCTGCAGCTGGAAGCCGGCAGAGCTGGGGTTCGAGCCCAGGCAGTCTGGCTGCAGGCAGGGATCCCGGGGCTTTACAACAGCCACCCTCTATGAAGAGAAACAGAGAAGGAAGACCCTAGCGGGGGTCGGGGATGGTATTTCACACAGGGTGAGCAGGGAGGGCTCCCCGAGGAAGTGACTCGTGGAGGTAGCAAGCCATGCGGCCATCTGTGGGAAGGGTCTTCGTACAAAGACTAAGGTGCCCACGAGCTTGGCACCCTACAGCATGGGCACCATGCGTTCATCCAGTTTCCACTTCGGAGGATATGTTTGTACCCTACCCCCTTCTCACACCTGATAAACTCTTTATTAGATGATCCTCAAGTTCTGCCATCTCCCGGGCAGAATGAATTCTTCCTCTGTGTGATCCAGTGTGCCGAATAAACCTCTGTGCTCTTGCAAAGCTCTCCTCTCTGGGTCTCCATTCTCCTACTCCTCTGACCTGCTCTAGCTGTGCGACCTCGAGCAAGTTACTTAATCTCTCTGGCTCTGTTTCTGCATCTGCAAAAGATCCTCAAAATACACTATTCTCAAAGGCTTCTGTGGGGATAAGTGCCAATACATGTAAAGGACTTAGAAAAGTATCTCTGGCATGTGGTAGACACTCGACAAATGTTAGCTCTTAGCTCGTGTACCAGCGTTCTCCCTCCCCCCACTCCCCAACCTTATTTATCACCATGGCCTACACCATCTGGCTCCCATCACTGCTCTAACCTTGCCTCCTGCCTGCCTCCCTCCCTCCCCTCTGCTCCAGCCACAATGGCCTCCTTCACGTTTCTTGAATGTACTAGGCACAATCCCACCACAGGGCCTTTGCACCGGCTGTTCCTTCTGCCCCTAGAACACTCTTCCCCTAGACATTATGGCTTCCTCCCTGATCTCCTTCAGGCCTCAATTCAAGAGTCACCTTCTAAGTGAGGCCTGCCCGGTGCCTAAGATTTCAACCACCCCCATACTCTCTCCCTGTCTTCCCTACTTCATTTTCCCCCTTAGCGCCTGTCTAACATACTAATTTTACTTACTGTTTTATTTATATAGTCTGTCTCCCCCACTTTTAGCAAACGTCTGCTCCACAAGGACAGGAATTTCTGCCTGTTCTGTTCCCTCCCATATCCCCAGCACCTAGAAGAGTGCCTGGTACTCAGTAGGTGCTAAGTGTTTGCTGAATGAACAGTCTCAACTAGCTTCTTTAACTAGCTCTCATATGCCCTCTTCATCTCCATCTCCCCCACCATCCTGATTTGTCTGAAATAATATTTTTCACATTCATTCATGCAATAAATTTACTGGGCACCTACTATATACTAAGTATATTTACCCAGCAGTAAATAAGCAAACAAGAAACTGTAAGCCCTCATGGGACTCCCTTTCCAATGGGGAGGGACAATAAACTGGTAAACTACACAGTGTATCTGATGGTGACCAAGAGCAAAGGGACCAATAAAGCCGAGAAGGGCCCTGAGGCCTGCTAAGTATGCAGGTTCAGATGGTCAGGGACAGGCTGACATTTGAACAGAGCTCTGAAAGGAATCATGCGGAGATCAGGGGGAGAGTGTTCCAGGCAGAAAACAGAACCGATGCAAAGGCCCTGAGGCTGGACTGCATCTGCTGTGTTTGAGGATGAGTGAGGAGCTCAGTGTGGCTGGCACAGAGTTGGGGGGATAAGGTGCAGGAGGTGAGGCCAGGGAGGTGACTTGTTTTATTAACTGCCAGGGATGCTTCACACTGTGAGGGGATTCTAGTTCTGATTCCTCCATTTTAGAAATGAGGAAGCAGGGGCAGAGAGAAAGTGGTTAAATCATTCGGGTCATACAGCTGCTGTGATTGGGGATGGAGGGGTGCTGAGACAAGGTGTGGAGTGGAGACAGCTCTGCAGGCAGGGGTGATGGCAAGAACAAAAAGCTTGGAGATGGCAAGTAATTTGGTGTTTAAGGAGTGGGGTCTCATGTGGGATGGGATGAAGTGAGAGAGGGGAGCCTCAAAAATTATTCTGTGTTCTGAGGGGCAACCTAACTGGGTACTTACCTCCGAATAAGATACTGAACCCCCTGAGTACCTGTCTCACAGGGTTGTGGTGAGAATTAAATGAGCTCACTGATACAAAGCACTTTGCCAGGTTCCACCAGGTGCTCAATAAACCTTAGCTTCTAATGGCATTATCACTATCTCTGATGCATCCACTTATTGGAGGGAGGCAGAATGTCTTAGGAGTTAATGATGTGTATGAGGGGGTGTGTTCTAGAGTAAAAAAGACCTGGGTTCAACAAGCACACGGGATGAGCCACTGCTAAGGAGGGAGGGGGGCAGGGAAGGCCATGGACTGATCCACCACGAGGAAAGGAGGGACAAAATAAAAGCACCCTCCTGGAGGAGGAATTACAAAGCACTGGACTCAGGGGAGGGCATGGGGGTGTGTGCCTGAATGCAAGCACATGGGTAGCCGGGAAGCCAATGAACAGATCCACTGCAAAGGCCGGGGAGGGGGGGCGGAGTGCAAAGGTTCATCTTATTTATGGGGGGGCGGGCAGAGCAAGGGGAGCAGAAAGACATACTGACTGTACCACAGGAGATGGGGTGAAAAGCCATCACACAGACTGCTTAAAAGGAAAAGGGAACGAGGCCATGGACTGGGCTACTGAAAACGGGGAGATAAAAAGCACTAAACTGACTCACTATTAAAAGGAAGGGGGAAGCCCAAGGACTGGAGCAACAGTCTACAAAAAAAGGAGAGGGCAATGGGCTGATGACTAGGCGGATGTGAATACAAGCCTTTAGACTGGTACACTGTAAAACGGGGTGTGTGACAGAACCATGGACTGATGCACTGGGGGACTGGAGGAGGCAGGAATACAACTTCACAGATTAACTCACTGTTAAAGGGGGTGGGGGGTGTACAACGCCACGGATTGATTCACTACAAGGAACAGGAGTCGTGGAACAAACAAGGCCACAGACGGGGCCCTTGAAAGTTGAGGACAGGAGAAAAACAAACATTCAGATGCACCTACTGTCAAGGCGCCGGACAATGCCAGAGCCGGCTCCCCTCTAAGTGGGGGTGGGGGCAGGACCATGGACGAGTCCACTGTAAGGTGGGGTGGGGAGAAAATACAAGCACGCAGAGCGATCCATTATAAAACAGGAAGGGGGGGCTCAGGCCACGCTCAGATCCACTACAAGGGGCGAAGGGAGGGGACAATACCACAGGCAGGTCCACCAGCCGTGGTGGTGGCGGTGGGCAGTCGAACACCAGCAGGCCACGGGCCAAGCCACATCCCTCGCGCGGGGGCGGGAAGGATACGTGGGGTCACGGACGGGCCCTCCACCCTCCAAGCCCCGGGCTCACCTGTGTGTAGCGCAGTGGCAGTATTGGCAGCTCCGGGGGGCGGGGGCTCCATGCGCAGCCCCACCGCCCCCCAGGCCCGGGCTCCGAGGCGGTGGCGGTGGCGGCGGCGGCGGCAGCGGCGGCAGCACCTAGAAGCCGCCCCTGCGTTTCCTCACCGCTCACGTGGGCCTACGGAGGAGGAGCCGAGCATTCTGCCGCTCGTGGGTTGGACAGAGCGCCTTGGATCGACCGCGCGGCTTCCAGGGTTGGGGAGGCGGGCCCTGCCCCACAGAGCTGTGCCGTGACTGGCCCAAGGGAGACTGATGGAACGCAGATGGCCGCCTGGGTTCCGAGGGGGCGTGCTGGGCCCCACCGGCGCTTCACGCTGATTGGCTCAAGACTGACAGCCCGTGGGCGATTGACAAGACTCTGGGGGCGCCTGCCTCACAATGATTGGCCTACACGGAAGACAGCCTTCGAGGACAAGGGTGGATGGACTCTGCTTTCTGCTGATTGGCGGAGGAGGGACTCCAGACAGCTGCCAAAACACCAACGGGGCGGTGCTGCACTCCACGCTGCTCAGCGGAAGCAGGCCTTGTATGGAAGTGGGCGTAGCAGCAGGCTGGCAGGGGGCTGGGCCAGGGCTGTGCGTAGGTGGGCAGGGTAACTCTGTAGTGATTGGCTAGAAAAGACGATTTTAGAACGGAGCCCAGATAGGAGGGGTTGGACAGCAGCCAGGCACGCAAAGGAGCGCTGAGTGGCGGAATCTAAATGCCTACGAGGAGGTCAGCGTCGAGCAGCAGCCAGTTATAAAGGGGCGGAACCTGGCTCTGCGTTGATTGGCGGAAGCTGGACTCAACCTAAAATAGGGGCCGGACTAAGAAGGGCGGGATGCGGCTCTGTGCCCATTGGTGGAAGCTGGAACTATTTAGAAGCGGGGTGAGGCCAAGGTTGGGCCGAGACGGGCGTGGGTGTATTCTAAGGTACCCCGGTCATGATTGGGGTGGGGGAGAGGCGCAAACCTTAGGGCCAGGAATGAAAGGCTGATTGTCTTGGGAACAAACCTCCACCCTGAATCGGCCCATTCTCTATGATAAGTCAGAGTTATGTCCAGGAAAATAAACAGAAAAAAAGAGAAGGGTCAGGTGGGAGGTCCAGGTTGCCAAGGCGACAGAAAAGAGGGCAAAGCGGAAAGTCAAGTGGCAAATGCTGCCAGGCAACAGGCTGGAGGCGGGACTTCAGGGGTGCTTTATAGGTTCCACACAGAGACTGGATCTCTGGGGCTCCTGGTAACTTTGTGCTTTAGAAACAAGGCACCTTAGCAAACAGCAAGGGTTTAGGTGGGGAAAGAAGGGCCATGTGACTCAAAGGCATTCAGGCTCTTTAATGTCTGAGGAGGTGGGGAAGAAGTCAATGGTGAGGTGTTTCCGGGAAATTCTGCAGGCCTTGTAGTTCTCTAAGCCCCTGAAAAAGAGGACAGAAGAGACTGAGCAGAGACTGGGTCCAGGCCTCCACCCAGGCTTGCTGTGACCTCCCCTCCCTCAGAGCCAGCCTGGCTCCAGCTTGGCTCCAGCTTAGAGAGAAAGATGGTCCTTCCCATCCCTGGCTCTCTCCCTTCCTCAGGTCACACCACCCTGAACACGTCTGGAGATGGAGTGGGAGTGGGGTGAGCTGCTCTCACCTCTAGCAACATGTGGATATGGGCCTTGATATTCATGGAGTCCTTGGTGAGGCTGTCGCTGAGCCTGGAGAAAAGAAACAAGAAAGGGCGAAGTGGGCCCCACTTATGCTCATGAGGATGATGCTTCCGCATCACTTCCAGAACTACCTGCGTCCTGGAGGACTTCCACGTGGCAGGCGGTAGGTCATGCTACTGCCCGACCACTCCTGTGTACAGATGCCTGGCCACCATCTGGACTGCACTGATTCAGAGATGCTGATTGAATCCCTACTCTATGCCAGGCAATTTTAGCTACTGGGGAGAGAACAGCAAACACAACAAACAAAAATCTCAGCCTTGTGGAGCTCGAGTTCTCATTAAGAGGGACAAATTATGGAATAACATCTAAAGTATGTCAGATGGCTATAAGTAAAATGAAAAAGTTAAATGATGAGAGAGGATAAGGAGTGCAGGAGCAGGGGCTACAGTTCTAATGAGAGTACTTAACAAATGGCTGCACGAGAAGCGTTTGAGTAAAGACTTAAAGAAGTGGATCATGTGGATAGATGGAAGACGAATGTTCCAGACACAAGGGCCAGCACATGCCAAGATGCTGAGGTGGGAGTGTACCTGGTGTGTCTGAAGCACAGCAAAGAGGCTGGTGTGGCTGAAGAAGACTAAGTGAAGGGGGAACTGTGGGAGGTGAGGTCAGAGAGGTAAGCTGGGGAGGCAGATCGTGTGAAACCCACAAGGCTCTGACTTTTACTCTAAGTGAAATGGGAGCCAAGGGAGGCATGTGATCAGAGAAGGGATGTGCACTGACAAGGGTTTTTTTTTAAGATTTTATTTATTTATTTGAGAGAGAGAGCGAGAGAGAGTGAGTGAGCATGAGCAGGGGGAGGGGCAGAGGGAGAGGAGGAAGCAGACTCCCTGCTGAGCAGGGAGCCCGATGCGGGGCTCGATCCCAGGACACTGAGATCATGACCTGAGCTGAAGTCAGATGCTTAACCGACTGAGCCACCCAGGCGCCCCACCGACTAGGGTTTAAGCAGATCCATCTGGCTGCGGTGTGGAGGACTGGGGATAAGGAGAGCTAGTGTGGAAGCAGGAAGTCCAGTGAGAAGGCTACTGTAATAGCCCAGGTGAGAGACAGAGACTCAGACCAGTGTCAGCAGCTGAGGTGATGATTAGTGACTGGATTTGGAATATATTTTGAAGGCAGAATCAACAGGATTTACCAAACGGTTGGATGTCAGGTATGAGAGAGAGGACTCAAGGAAGATGCCAAGGCCTAAGCAACTGGGAAGCTGGAGTTGCCTGAAACCACTCTGGCCCTTGACTGTTGAGTTACATAAACCAGTCAGTTCCTTATATCTTCTGGGCCGATTGGGATCAGTCTCACCCAAAAGAATCCTAATTGATACAAAGGACCGAAGAAGGCCCTTCTGAAGAATAAAGAATGAGTAAGAGTTGAATAGTAAGAGAAGGTCTTTTCCCCAAAAAGGCCAAGAGGCGGGAAAGAGCTTTGGAAGAGCAGTCAGGAAGTCAGAGGGTTAGGAATTAAGTGAATCGTGGAAGGAAAGTGGTACAAGAGAAGGTCCGAGATGTAGGAAGGGGCTGGATCACTCAGGGTCTTGATACTATGATAAGAAAGGTGGATTTTATTGTGCTGAACTTCTATCAAAGTAGAAATCAATGTTAGGCAAACTAGATACGGTAAGGAAAGTAGAAGGTAACAATACAGAATGTTAAATTGGAAAAAAAAAAATACAGCACTGTAAACCCGTTTATATATCAGCATCTCCCAGATTTATATTTTCAGTCCAGACCCCTCTCCTGAACTCCAGCCTTGGGAGTTTTAACTACACCTTCCAAAACTCCACTTCAGTGTTTAATAAGCACCTTATACTGAACAGGTCCTAGGCTGAACTCCTGCATCTTCCTCTCCAAATCTGCTCCTTCTCCATCTTCTCCCTCTCAGATAATGGCAGCTCCATCCTTCTAGTTGTTCAACCCAAAACTCTCACACCCCACATCCAATCAAGCATTCTATTTAAAATTGCAACTGCTCCATCCTAGGCAATGTTTCATTTCTTTTTTTTTATTTTTTTAAGATTTATTTATTTGAGAGAGAGAGAGTAGAGGAGGGGCAAAGGGAGAGGGAGAAAGAGAAACCTCAAGCAGACTCCCCACTGAGCACAAACCCTCACACAGGGCTCAGTCTCAGGACCCTGAGATCATGACCTGAGCCAAAATCAAGAGTCTGGTGGCTTAACTGACTGAGCGACCCAGGCACCCATCCTTTTTTTAATTATTAAAGTATAATTGACATGTAACATTAGTTTCAGGGGTACAACATAATGATTCGATATTTGTATACATTGTGAAATGATCATCACAGTAAGACTAATTAGCATTTGTCATCATACAAAGTTACAAAAAAATTTTTCCCAAGCAATGTTTTTTCTCTCCGTCCCCTGCTGTTCTCTGTAGCATTGCCGACCTGGGACACACTACATCACTTACTTATTTTTTATTGTCTGGCTTCCCTGACTAGAATGTAAGCGATGTAAGGGCAGAGGACAGAGACCAGTCTGCTTTGTTCCCTGCTGTATCCCCAGGATGCAAACTGTGTGTGGCACATAGTAGGCGCCAATGTATGTTGAATGAATGACTGAATGACCACTCCATTCAAAGGTACCTGAAGTCCTCAGGAGACGGTTGAGTGTATGTTTAAAGACAAGAAATCAATGAAACATGGTATTGTTGCCGAGAGCAAGAATGCTTTCAAGAATATCTGGGGTAGTACTCAAAGAACAGAGTAATGAACCTGATCAGCTTCTAAGGGCAATCTGAACATCAGTAAAGAGAACAAAATTAGTTAATGGTACAAGCGTAGTCTAGGAAAGGCTATGAGTTGCAACACTTTTAAAAAAAAGGAGAAAAATACAAAGTCTACCAAATGCTAGTTGTAACACAAATGAGAGATGTTTAATTTTTTGCTACTGTTGCAATATATAAGGCAGTGTTAATAGTCAAATGGTTACTCTGTCTCTTCTCTCTTTTTTTAAAAAGATTTTATTTTGAAGCAGTCTCCACACCCAGGGTGGGGCTTGAACCCACAACCCTGAGATCAAGAGTCACGCGCTCCACACACTGAGTCAGCCAGGTGCCCCTATTCTGTCTCTTCTATAGTTACATGTCTCTGGACGTGTATTCCTTTCTGTGTAATCAGGAAAGAATATACACACAGATCTGATCCTCCCACTCCCCAAAGAAATATGCTAAAAATAAGAAGGACTGACAGTCCTTTTGGTTGCATAAAATAACCTGAAAGAAAGTTAGTTCGAAGTGTGTCCCAAGGAACAAAGTATTTTAAAGAGGAGAGTGAACTACCCAGACTCAAATCTTCATCTCCTAGAAAGATTAAACTTCTAGGAAGCGCTCCTAATTATAATAAAATAACAAGAGACTCAATCACATTTCTCATTACACTAATAAACCAGATAAATATATCAAAAAGATCAGACAAGGAGGGAGGCACTGATAATTTAAATATATTTTTGGGAAAGACATCAAGTCTCAAAAAATTAAAATTTCTATCTGAAAGGCTCAGGAATCCTGTGACATAACCAGGAAAGTTTTGTTATAAAAAATGGATGTGGGGCGCCTGGGTGGCTCAATCGGTTAAGCGTCTGCCTTCGGCTCGGGTCATGATCCCAGGGTCCTGGGATCGAGCCCTGCATTGGGCTCCCTGCTCGGCAGGAAGCCTGCTTCTCCCTCTCCCGCTCTCCCTGGTGTTCCCTCTCTCGTTCTCTGTCAAATAAATAAATAAAATCTTAAAAAAAAAAAATGGATGTGGTCTAAATGACCACTAGTTCAGAACTGTGTTGGCCCATGAAAGCAGGCCCCTTGACCCCTTCACCAATTGGTCTGATCACTAAGATTTAGAAATCTCAGCAGATCTGAGGCTCTTTTGGGTCTACTAACACTGAAACCTTGGAGTGGTTTGAAAAGAGAAGAATTACTAAAACCACGAGAGAGCCAACTCTGGCAGAAATGAATGTAGGAATAAATATAACCCAGAAGGCATTTTAGATCAGTGGTATTCATTCTTGTGAGATGGTATTATCTAAGTGTATTGCTTGGTGTCCCCTCTCTTGGCATGTTTGCCTCTCTTGGCAATTCTGCTAACGTGGCAGTCACATGTGGTCCCCTTGCCAGGAATGCTCTCCCCAGATAGCCCCATGGCTTGTTCACTCAACCAAGAGACTCAAATGTCATTTCCCCTGGAAGGCCTTCCCTGCATTTCAAACCTCTCATCCACACTCCCAATTTCCCTTCCCTGCACAAAACCTTAAACTCAACTGTAGCCCATACTTTCTCCCCACATTACCTTCCCCTCCACCACCAGAGAACTGCTTCAATCCCCCCTTCAATCTGGTTCCAGCGCACCCTTTTAAATTCATTCAACAAACACAGAGTACCTATTGTATGCTATGTACTATTATATCTCCCTTTGTAAAGCTTATATCCTAATGGGCGAAGGCAATGAATTTTAGAAAGAAGTAAATCACACAGTAAACATTAAGAGGTCATAAGTAGAACAAGGGAGGGGAATGAGGAGTGCCAGGGGTTGCAATTTTTTTTTTTAAAGATTTTACCCATTTGAAAGAACTCAGGAGCAGCCAGATGGAAGAGGAATTTCCAAGGGTTTGGGGAGCTCTGTGCCAGAAACAGGACCAAGACCACGTGTATATTTCTTATTATAAATCACAACCTCACACGGCCCACCTCCGATCTCTCCAAACTGTATTCCATGAGGGGACCAAGGGTCTCTCTAGACCACACATACGATGACAGCCCTCAGTGCCCTGCTTAGGCTAAGCCCCTGGGCTTTCAGAGCTCTTGGGGTCCCACAGAACTTTTCCTCCAGTCTCAAGGGCTCCTCTGGCCACCTTCTTTGGCCTGGCTTCCTCTTTCTTTGCCCATGCTGCTCCCCCTCTGTACAGGGCTAGATAGCATTCCCCCCCAAAACTCATGTCCCCCCAGATCCTCAGAATGTGACCTTATCTGGAAATAGGGTTGTTGCAGATGTAATTTTAGATGAGGTCACACTGGAGTCGGGTGGGCTCTCCATCCAATACGACTGGTATCCTTATGAGAAGAGGCATAGAAACACGCAGGGGAGAAGGCCATGTGAGGCAGAGATCGGAATGATGCAGATAGAAGCCAAGGAACGCCAAGGATTGCCTGCAACCATGAGAAGTTAGGACAAGGCAAGGAAGTCTCCTCCCTTAGAGCAGGGCCCTGCTGACTCCATTTTGGACTTCTGGACTCCAAAACCCTGAGAGAATAAATTTCTCTTGTTTCAAAAAAAAAGATTTTACCCATTTAGAGAGAGAGAAAGAGAGAGAGAGAATGGGGAGGGGCAGAAGGGGAGGGAAAGGGACTCTCCAAGCAGACTCCCCGCTGAGCGCAGAGCTTGATGTGGGGCTCTATCCCATGATCCCGAGATCATGACCTGAGCTGAAACCAAGAGTCGGATGCTCAACTGACTGAGCTACCCAGTCACCCCCAGAGGTTGCAATTTTAAAGTTAGGTTACAGAAGGCCTCGTTTTGGAGGTGACATTTAAGAAAGACTCAAACCGAGTTAGGAGAAAGGAAGCCATGTATGTACCTAGGAAAAGCGTGTTATAGGCAGAGAGCACAGCCATGGCAGTCACCCTAAGGTGGGATCATTCTGAGCGTGTTTCAAGAAGCCCGGGAAGGTCAGTATGGTAAGAGTACAGTGAACAAGCAGGAAAATTATAGGGGGTGAATTCAGAGGTAACTTGTTTTACTGTTACTGATTTATAGGCCGAAACCTCCTGGAACTGGTCAAAATTAGGCCTTCAAGGAACTCTTCTGTCTTGTTCACTGCTGCCTCCCCACTGCTAAGTACAGATCCTGCCATAGAACAGACAGCCAACAAATGTGTGTGAATGAACAATACAAAGACCATTTACTGAGTGGTTACTATGTGCTACACTTGGGGCTAAGCTTTGCGTCTCCACTTTCCTCAGCCCTAGCCCTGAGGAGGAGAGAAATGGACCCTGAAGTCTCACCCCAGGGAGCCGTGGGGAAAGGGAGAAGGGTGTTGCAAATGGTGGCATTTTAGACACTATCCTCATAGAATGGACTTACTCTGTGAGGAGATTGCTCTTACGATCAATGAACTTGAGAGCTTCTGCCAGTGTCAACTCCAGGAAAAAACCATATCCAAGGGCCACGTAGATTCTTGAAGTGTCTGGGCTGAGGAAACAATGGTTAAAGGAAGTGGGGGAAGTCCTTATTATCACTGTTTAGCATACTATACAGTTCAATGAAGATTTTTTTTTTTTTAGTCCACTCCTCCCACCTTCCCCTGGGAGGGCAGGGATTTTGTCCTATTCGATTCACTGTCATATCCCCAGCACCTAGCACAGCGTCTGGACCATAGCAAATACTCAAAAAATATTTGTTGAATGAAGGAAGGGGGAAGCTGAGCCCTGTGGGCTCAGAGGGGCAGGTAGACACTCACACAACTGTGTCAACGAAGAAGTTACAGCCCAAATCCACCTGCATATATAACTCCGAGGGCTTAGCTTCCTGCGGGGCCAGGGAAAAAAAGGGAGGGGTCAGTGGTCAACTTTCAGGTCAGCTGACAGGTTTTGGTCTGGGATCTCTCCTCCCATCCCCCTCCCTTGCCCACACACACCAAAATGGTACCTAACCTTGGTGTTTTTACCTGAAGTCGCTCAATGACATTTCTCAGTTGAAGGTATTTGGCCAGCTGCTCATATACCTTGTCACGATGGTCCAGCACTTTTCTGATGGGACAAGAGGACAATGGTGACCAACAGGAAGCCCTGGCCCTCTCAGAATACCTCATATTATGACTGAGACCCTCATGTTGCCGTGCCCTAAAGAAGCATTTTAGTGCAGAAGTTAAGATTTGAATTGTGAGTCAGACTGCTTGGGTTTGAACCCAGGCTCTCCTTTTTTACTAGTTGTGTGACTTTGGCAAGTAAGTAAAGTCTTTAAGATTCAATTTCCCTATCTATAAAAAAGGGATGACAAATATTACCTCACGGAGTCATTAGGAGAATTAAATGAGTGTTTACTACAAAGTACTTATAATAGTGCCTAACCAAATAGTAAGCTCTATATATGCATTAGCTATAATTTATTAGTACTATTATCACACTCTACTCCCAATGCCTCCCTCCAATCAGAATATCCCATTCTCAAAAAAAAAAGTGTCCCTTTCTCACCCTAGAAAAATCTTCCATCCCTTTAGAATGTTCATTATCCTACTTCTGAACACGCTACTTCCTGCTCAGATTAATGACAGTAATAATAATTTGTCATACTCATTGAGCCCGTAGTATCTATGTTAAATCCTTTACAAGGACTGAACACATTAAAAAACTCAAAACCACCCCATCAGGAAGGTTCCATCAATTTTCCCATTTCACAGATAAGAAAACCGAGGCACAAAAAGGCGAGGGAGGGTACAACGTCTTCACACGGATGGCGAAATGGCCAAGCCAAGGATTCGAACCCGAGAACTCCCGCTTTGGACTCTAGCTCAACCGGTGAGAGGGAGGCCGCACATGCGCGGACACACCCTCCACTAAGACCGCCACATCCCAGCCCAAGTCGCACCCCGGGTGTCGCCCCTCCTTCTCGCTGGATCGGCGTACGGGGCCGGGCTCCGGACGCCTCCCCCACCAATCAGAAGGCTAGGCCCTGACTTCGAACGCCCCGCCCCCCCCCCACGTGGAACGTTCCACACGCCCGGCCCTCCACGCTGTCACTCACCGCAGGTCCCGCTGTAGCACGTCACAGATGAAGGCCTCATAGCGCAGCACTTTCTCCCCTGTGGATTCCAGGGCCCGCCGTTTAGGGGGCGTCGCCATGATGTGTTCCTGAGGAATGGGGAGGGGGTAGACCACGTTGACCACTCAGTTTGGCCTCCGGCACAGTACATCTGCACCCTCTCAACAGCAGGAGTGGGCTCGTCCGGCTCCTGCCGGGGGTTCTGCCTTCTGCCCCTCCCAACTCTGGGACTCGGCCACCCAGGGACACCCAAACGCGGCCCTCACCTTAGAGCCACCGGCAATAAGAACGGTTGCTATAAACCGTGGCTTCCGGGTGGCGCGGGTGAATGACGTACGACAAGGGCGCTGGCCAACCAAATAGCCAGGTGGGGAAGGCGGTTCTAAGTGGCTGAGAGCGGGAGAAGCGGAGGAGAGAAGGGCGGGGCTTCAGGGAATCCGGAGAGAGTACGCACGACCGCAGAGCGTGGGAACCGGGAGGCGCGCGGAGCCTGTGGGGACTGTGCGTGGCTCGCGGGGGCGGGCTTTCCTGGGATTTGGCGGGTTCTGGGGGAGGCGGGGCGCACAGGTGGAGGTAGAGCTTCGGAAGGAGACGGGCAAGAACTGATTATGGTTCTGGTTTGTAAAAGGAAGAGTTCCTCCCTGGGAACTATCGCCGTGGATTTTGATTTTTCACACCGGAGATTTGGGTTTGACTGCCGGTAATGGTAATGAATGTGAGCATTAAAAGAGAAATTTAAACGGAGACAGATTTTCTGAAATTCATCTTTGATAACTCCAGTTTTGCAACCTGCAATCCCTAACTGGGATCCAAGCAGATACTGACAACGCACTATGTCTATTACTTCGTTTAAGAGAGGCGTCAAGTGGAGGGTTGCTGAAGTCCTCGGCTCAAGATCGGCTATTCTGTAGTTAGAAATAGTTCCTCTGTCTTTATTTAAATGTGTAAACTTTTTATTTATTTGTATGCATTCAAATTAATGAATTTATTTTCCCATGTTAGATTTACAAATAATAGCATCAAACTCAGGAAGCCCAGGCTGAGTCTGAAGGGAGAACCCAGATACCAGATCCCTCAAATGCTGTTCCGCTTATAGGGCCTAGAGCCCCCACTCCTACCAGTGAAGTCTTCTCAACTACTTGGTGTGTTTCGTATGTAAAAGCAAGTTTTTCTTTCAAATGCTCAAAACCTAAGCAAGTCGAGCTTTTCTTTGCCCTTAGAACAAGATGATTGTAAAGGAAACATGATTTTTAAAAATATTTTTTGTAAATCTTCTTATGTTTCATATAGTTAAAATTACATTTGGTGTGACTGAAACAGACACCAGGTAGTTAGACAACTATTATTGAGTTAATCTATACCATTTTCCTGTGAAAAAAAAATGGTGTTATGTTTATTATCTTTATTTAACACAAAAGAACACAGAGTTCTAATGAGATGGAGATGGGTCCGTTCAAGTCTATTAACTTATATTTCACAAAAACATTTTTTACTTTTTTTTTTTTTTTTAAAGATTCTATTTATTTATTTGAGAGAGAGCACCAGCAGGGGGACGGACAGAGGGAGAAGCAGACTCCTGGCTGAGCCAGGAGCCTGACTTGGGGTCATGACCTGGGAGTCATGATCTTGGGATCATGACCTGAGCCCTAGGCAGACACTGAACCACCCAGGTGCCCCCATTTTTCACTCTAAAAAAAACATATACCCAACTTTATTTTTACATTTTAAACCTATAGAAAAGTTGGCAGTGAACACCCATAGAGCCTGCATTTAGACTGGACAAATGTTAATATTTGGCTGCATTTGCTTTCTCTCTTTCTGAACCACACAATAATTGTTGACCTGGCTGCATAGCATTCCATGTTTTGGATGGCCTCAGATTTTTGAGCCACTCCTATGTTATTGGATGTTTGGATGTGTCCTAGTTTTTTTCATTGGTATAATCCAGGATGGGATAATAAATAGTCTTTGTTTTCAGATTTTTGTGTACCACCATGATTATTTCCTTGTAGAAAGTAGAAATTAGGGCGCCTGGGTGGCTCAGTTGGTTAAGCGACTGCCTTCGGCTCAGGTCATGATCCTGGAGTCCCAGGATCGAGTCCCGCATCGGGCTCCCTGCTCAGCAGGGAGTCTGCTTCTCTCTCTGCCCCTCCGCCCTCTCATGTGCTCTCTCTCATTCTCTCTCTCTGAAATAAATAAATAAAATCTTAAAAAAAAAAAGAAAGTAGAAATTGATCTGAAGGAGGTCACTGCATTGGCAATCAAGTATTAAGTGACAATTATACACATATTCCCCATAACAAACTTCCTCATCTAAGCTCTGCATCAAGAGTTTGCTGATCCTTTTCCTACAGCCTGCAATCTAAGAATACAGTTTTCACTGTTTTAAATGCTTGAAAAAAGTAAAAGGAATAATATTTTGTGATGTTTGTAAAGTACATAAAATTCAGATTTCAGTGTCGAAAAATAAAGTTTTATTGGAACACAGCTATACTCATTTGCTTATTTATTGTCTGTAGATGCTATCATGCTTATTACTGGAAGAGTAGTTATTTGCCACAGAGACCGTGTAGCCTGAAAATCCTAAGGTATTAACTATCTGGCCTTTAATAGAAGTTTGCCAGCCCCAATCATGTCAGCTATATACAACCCTGTCAATCACCAATACATGTGTTGGGGCTCTATGTGGGCCTCCCAAGCTTCCACTGGTGACCTCTTACCTGGCTTATGGGTGGGCATTTTCATGCTGGTGCTTCTGGGAGACATGAGATAGACCATGTCTCTCATCTCCATTTGTATTTTCTTTCCCTCCCAGCCAACCCACCCACAAGGAAGGAAGAGTAAGAAATGACTGAGGCCCAGATGAGTTAGAACTTATGCATTCATTTACTGCCTACTTTATTTTCTACTGGATATTTGGAACCTGATAAGAATATATCTCATAAAATTGAAAAATAAAGGTAGGATTACAAAAAATACAAACAAATAGAAGATTAACATCAGGGAAAATTGGGATGTAGGTATGAAATTCACTTCTGTGCTTAATTGTGAATTTGTCTCTTATCTTCCTACAACAATAGCAAAAGGGGAAATGGAGTCAGTTATGTGATTTGTATTGTCCACAAGGAAAAAGCATACCAGCTCATCAGCAGAAGGAAATATTTCATGCCATTCTCTAGGAAACAATAAAATTAGAACTCTCCCTTACTTCCTACACTAAAATAAATTCCAGGTAGATTAAAGATTTAAATGATTTAAATGTAAAAGTGGAACCATCAGTGTGTGAGAAGGAAAAAAAGTGGGAGAATATTTATTTATTATCATCTTAGAGTGAAGTCCTTTCTAGTGATGACATAAAATTCTGAAGTCATGAGAGAATATATTGATACACTGTGTTCATAAAATTAATGTATGCACAATTAACCTTAAAAACCTTAAAGCCAAATGGCAAGTTGCAAAGAAAAATTTGCAACAGATGCAATCAATGGCTAGTTTACTTAATATGTAAAGTACTCCTACAAATCAATATAAAAGCCCAACAATTTGAAAGAAACTGGACAGAGACAATTCCTAGATATGCAGCTCACTTTTAAATACATGAAAATGTGTTCATCCTCAATCATAATAGAGAAATGCAAAATGAAACATGTGAAATGCTGTTTTTCATGTATCAGGTTGGAAAAGACCAAAAGGATTTGTAATATACTGCTGGTGTCACAGCTTAAATTTCCAGGAAGCAGATACTGACATGGAGTTAGAAGTGCAGGTGTATTGGGCACCTGTGAAAGAAAAGGGGGGAAGGAGGATTGGGCAGAGGGAGCTTCAGACCATGATGCCAACCAGACAGACTTGCAGCTAGCCCAACCTAGAGCTCCAGAGCAAATATTGCCTGTTAGAGGAGTCCCACCTAGCCCTTTGAACCCCCTCATTGTTTAGTCATAGGCTGGAGACAGCCCTGAGAATGGTAGGACCTTGGCGCTAAGGCTGAGGTGAAGCCCAGCAGAGCTAACTGGAGACTCAAGTAACTACATTTCTCACAGTTGGACAATGAGTCCTTTCTTGAAGAGGAATCTGAGAGGCTCATCTCCATGTTGGCTGCAGTTGACAGGTATGGGGGGAAGCCAGTATTGTTACATGTTGTTTAGGGAGTAAATACAGAAGTAGCTTTTTTTAATTTTAATTTTTTATTTTTCTTTATTTTTTTAAGTAGGCTCCATGCCCAGCTTGGAGCCCAATATGGGGCTTGAACTCACGACCCTGAGATCAAGACCTGAGCTGAAATCAAGAGTAGGACACTTAAACCAGACAAAGACCCCATCAAAAAGGAGAATTACAGACCAATATCCCTGATGAACATGGATGCAAAAATTCTCACCAAAATACTAGCCAATAGGATCCAACAGTACATTAAAAGGATTATTCACCATGACCAAGTGGGATTTATCCCTGGGCTGCAAGGTTGGTTCAACATCCGCAAATCAATCAACGTGATACAATACATTAATGAAAGAACAAGAATCATATGATCTTCTCAATAGATGCAGAAAAAGCATTTGACAAAGTATAGCATCCTTTCTTGATCAAAACTCTTCAGAGTATAGGGATAGAGGGAACATACCTCAATATCATAAAAGCCATCTATGAAAAACCTACAGCGAATATCATTCTCAATGGGGAAAAACTGAGAGCTTTCCCCCTAAGGTCAGGAACGCGGCAGGGATGTCCACTATCACCACTGCTATTCAACATAGTATTAGAAGTCCTAGCCACAGCAATCAGACAACAAAAAGAAATAAAAGGCATCCAAATCAGCAAAGAAGAAGTCAAACTCTCACTCTTTGCAGATGATATGATACTTTATGTGGAAAACCCAAAAGACTCCACCCCAAAACTGCTAGAACTCATACAGGAATTCAGTAAAGTGGCAGGATATAAAATCAATGCACAGAAATCAGTGGCATTCCTATACACCAACAACAAGACAGAAGAAAGAGAAATTAAGGAGTTGATCCCATTTACAATTGCACCCAAAACCATAAGATACCTAGGAATAAATCTAACCAAAGAGGCAAAGGATCTGTACTCAGAAAACTATAAAATACTCATGAAAGAAATTGAGGAAGACACAAAGAAATGGAAAAACATTCCATGCTCATGGATTGGAAGAACAAATATTGTGAAGATGTCAATGCTACCTAGAGCAATCTACACATTCAATGCAATCCCCATCAAAATACCATCCACTTTTTTCAAAGAAATGGAACAAATAATCCTAAAATTTGTATGGAACCAGAAAAACCCTGAATAGCTAGAGGGATGTTGAAAAAGAAAAGCAAAGCTGATGGCATCACAATTCCGGACTTCCAGCTCTATTACAAAGCTGTCATCATCAAGACAGTATGGTACTGGCACAAAAACAGACACATAGATAAATGAAACAGAATAGAGAGCCCAGAATTGGACCCTCAACTCTATGGTCAACTCATCTTTGACAAAGCAGGAAAGAATGTCCAATGGAAAAAAGACAGTCTCTTCAACAAATGGTGTTGGTAAAATTGGACAGCCTCATGCAGAAGAATGAAACTGGGCCATTTCCTTACACCACACACAAAAATAGACTCAAAATGGTTGAAGGACCTAAATGTGAGACAGGAGTCCATCAAAATCCTAGAGGAGAACACAGGCAGCAACCTCTTCGACCTCAGCCGCAGCAACTTCTTCCTAGAAACATCACCAAAGGCAAGGGAAGCAAGGGCAAAAATGAACTATTGGGACTTCATCAAGATAAAAAGCTTTTGCACAGCAAAGGAAACAGTCAACAAAACCAAAAGACAACCGACAGAACGGGAGAAGATATTTGCAAACGACATATCAGATAAAGGGCTAGTATCCAAAATCTATAAAGAACTTATCAGACTCAACACCCAAAGAACAAAGAATCCAATCAAGAAATGGGCAGAAGAGATGAACAGACATTTTTCCAAAGAAGACATCCAAATGGCCAACAGACACATGAAAAAGTGCTCAACATCGCTCGGCATCAGGGAAATCCAAATCAAAACCTCAATGAGATACCACCTCACACCAGTCAGAATGGCTAAAATTAACAAGTCAGGAAATGACAGATGTTGGCGGGGATGCGGAGAAAGGGGAACCCTCCTACACTGTTGGTGGGAATGCAAGCTGGTGCAGCCACTCTGGAAAACAGTATGGAGGTTCCTCAAAAAGTTGAAAATAGAGCTACCATATGATCCAGCAATTGCACTACTGGGTATTTACCCCCAAGATACAAAAGTAGAGATCCGAAAGGGTACGTGCACCCCGATGTTTATGGCAGCAATGTCCACAATAGCCAAACTGTGGAAAGAGCCAAGATGTCCATCGACAGATGAATGGATAAAGAAGATGTGATATATATATATATATATATACACATACATATACACAATGGAATATTATGCAGCCATCAAAAGGAATGAAATCTTGCCATTTGCAACGACATGGATGGAACTGGAGGGTATTATGCTGAGCGAAATAAGTCAAAAAGAAAAAGACATGTATCATATGACCTCACTGATATGAGGAATTCTTTTTATTTATTTATTTATTTATTTATTTGAGAGAGAGAGAATGAAAGAGAGCATGAGAGTGAGGAGGGTCAGAGGGAGAAGCAGACTCCCTGCTGAGCAGGGAGCCCGATGTGGGACTCGATCCCGGGACTCCAGGATCATGACCTGAGCCGAAGGCAGTCGCCTAACCAACTGAGCCACCCAGGCGCCCCTATATGAGGAATTCTTCATCTCAGGAAACAAACTGAGGGTTGCTGGAGTGGGGGGTGGGGTGGGAGGGATGGGGTGACAGGGTGATAGACACTGGGGAGGGTATGTGCTCTGGTAAGCACTGTGAATTGTGCAAGACTGTTGAATCTCAGATCTGTACCTCTGAAACAAATAATGCAATATATGTTAAGAAAAAAAAAAAAGAACAAGATAGCAGGAGGGGAAGAATGAAGGGGGGAATCAGAGGGGGAGACGAACCATGAGAGACGATGGACTCTGAAAAACAAACTGAGGGTTCTAGAGGGGAGGGGGGTGGGAAGATGGGTTAGCCTGGTGATGGGTATTAAAGAGGGCACATTCTGCATGGGGCACTGGGTGTTATGCACAAACAATGAATCATGGAACACTACATCTAAAACTAATGATGTAATGTATTGTGATTAACATAACAATAAAAAATTTTAAAAAAAAGAGTAGGACACTTAACCGACTGAGCTACCCAGGTGCCCCTAAAAATAACCATCATTTGGTTTTATGAAGTAAAATATTTCAGATTACAGCCAAACAACCTTTGAAAGCGAATTTGTTTATGGATAATACAAAAGAGTTATTTGGAACCATGGACATATAGTGCCATGATGACTATGTATAATATGTAATAGAAATATATGCTTTCTGAACTATTATTAGTCTGCTGAATTCATGCTAATCAAACTAAACTATGGCTGTATCTTTATAACTGAGTTCTAATAGATAATGGGCATAATTTAGTCAGGTACTATATAGAATGTTAGTAATGAAGCCATATATTTAATGTGTGGATTTAAATATTCTAAACAATCCTCTGTGGTCCTTTTTCTGTAAAAGGATGAGAGAATAAACATTTTAGAATTTGCAAACCATTAAAAGACATCAGGTAATGGAATGCATGAAAAAAAACAAGACCCATCTATATCCTGCCTATGAGAGACTCATTTCAGACCAAAAGACATCCACAGATTGAAAGTGAGGGGATGGTGAAACATCGATCATGCAAATGGATGTCAAAAGAAAGCTGGGGCTGCATCTGGGTGGCTCAGTCAATTAAGCATCTGCCTTCAGCTCAGGTCATGATCTCAGAGTCCTGGGATCGAGCCCCACATTGGCTCTCTGCCTCTCCCCACGCTATGCTCTCTCTCTCTTCCTCTCTCTCTCTCAAGTAAATAAATAAAATCTTTTTTTAAAAGTTCCAGAAGAAAACGGGGGTTGCAATACTTACTTTGGACAAAATAGACTTTAAAAAAAAAGACTTAACAAGAGACAAAGGACACTTTATACTAATAAAGGGGACAACCAACAAGAAGATATAACAATTATAAATGTTTATGCACCCAACATGGGAGCACCCAAATACATAAAACAGTTAATAACAAACATAAAGGAACTAATCGACAGTAATACAATAATAGTAGAGGCAGACGCTCAACTGACTGAGCCACCCAGGCGCCCCCAAGAAACAGAAAATCAAACAGGAAACAGTGGTTTTGAATAACACTGGACCAGATGGATTTAACAGATATATTCAGAACAATCCATCCTAAAACAGAAGAATACACATTCTTTTCAAATGTACATGGAACATTCTCCAGAATAGATCACGTATTAGCCCACAAAGCCAGCCTCAACATTTTTCTAGCTATGTCTCCTGAGGCATGGGAAATAAAAGCAAAAATAAACTATTGGGACTACATCAAAACAAAAAACTTCTACACAGCAGAGGAAACAACCAACAAAACTAAAAGAAAACCTACTGAATGGGAGAAGATATTTGCAAATGACATATTCGATAAAGGGTTAGTATCCAAAATACATAAAGAACTTCTAAAATTCCACACCAAAACCCCCCCCCATCAAATAATGCAATTAAAAAATGGGCAGAAGGCATGAACAGACATTTCTCCAAAGAAAACATACAGATGGCCAACAGACACATGAAAAGATGTTCAACATCACTTATCAGTAGGGAAATGCAAATCAAAACTATAATGAGATATCACTGCACACCTGTCAAAATGGCTAAAATCAACACAAGAAACAAGTGTTGTGGAGGACGTGGAGAAAAAGGAACACTCATGCACTGTTGGTGGGAATGCAAACTGGTACAGCCACTCTGGAAAACAGTACGGAGGTTCCTCAAAAATTAAAAATAGAACTACTGTATGATCCAGTAATCACCCTACTGGGTATTTACCTAAAGAATATGAAAACACTAATTCAAAGGGATGTATGCATTCCTATATTTATTGCAGCATTATTTACAATAGCCAAGCTATGGAAACAGCCCAAATGTCCATGGATAGAGGAATGGATAAAGAAGAAGTGGTATACATATACAATGGAATAGCATTCAGCCATAAAAAAAAAAATGAAATCTTGCCATTTGCAATGACATGGATGGAACTAGAGAGTATAATGCTAAGGAAAATAAGTCAGTCAGAGAAAGACAGACACCATACGATTTTACTCCTGTGTGGAATTTAGGAAACAAAACAAATGAACAAAGGTAAGAAACAAAAGACAAACCAAGAAATCTTCTTTTTTTAAAAGATTTTATTTATTTATTTGACAGAGAGAGAGAGACAGTGAGAGAGGGAACACAAGCAGGGAGAGTCGGAGAGGGAGAAGCAGGCTTCCCACTGAGCAGCGAGCCCGACGTGGGGCTCAATCCCAGGACCCCGGGACCATGACCCCAGCCGAAGGCAGACGCTCAACCAACTGAACCACCCAGGGGCCCCCAAGAAACAGATTCTTAACTATAGAGAACAAACTGGAGGTTGCCAGAGGGGAGGTAGGTGGGGGGATGGGTGAAATAGGTGAAGGGGATTAAGAGTACACTTATACTGATAGGCAGAGTAAATATGGAACTGTTGAATCACTATATTGTACATCTAAAACTAATATAACACTGTATGTTTACTACACTCAAAATAAAAAATATGAATAAGTATCAATGTGACTCATGATGTCTTTTATGGTTAAAAATGTACTTATTTCCTAGCTCTGTTTGTGGAAAAGACTTAGAAGCAATGGTCAGTGCAGGACACTGAGCATTCCCAGTATCTGGATGGGAGCCTTATATATACCATTACTCACTAAAAGCAATCAGGGAGTGATTTTCCACTGTAGAAGGAAATGTATAAAATGATATTGGACCATTATGTTATTCCAGCTGGCTAGGAATCTTTCAAAGACTACTGTTGTCATGTTAAAAGAATTCAGAAACCAATTGAAAAAGCGTCCACTGGTGAAAGATGGGACAATTTGAGCACCATTAGAGATAACTGCAATGGATCAAAGCACATTAAATATGTTTAAATCCAAAAGTTCATATTGATATAAAAACAACTCTTTCGTCACATTTGGAGATGCTCATAAACCACTTCATTAATTTAAAATTTGCTTAAATAGGGCGCCTGGGTGGCTCAGTTGGTTAAGCGACTGCCTTCGGCTCAGGTCATGATCCTGGAGTCCCGGGATCGAGTCCCGCATCGGGCTCCCTGCTCAGCAGGGAGTCTGCTTCTCCCTCTGACCCTCCCCCCTCTCATGCTCTCTCTCTCTCATTCTCTCTCTCAAATAAATAAATAAAATCTTAAAAAAAAATTGCTTAAATAAAGGTGAAGAATCAAACATTTATTCTGCTTTTCTTGTACCATTTTTTAAAAAGATTTTATTTATTTATTTGAGAGAGAGAGAATGAGAGACAGAGAGGACGAGAGGGAGGAGGGCAGAGGGAGAAGCAGACCCCCTGCTGAGCAGGGAGCCCGATGCGGGACTCGATCCCGGGACTCCAGGATCATGACCTGAGCCGAAGGCAGTCGCTTAACCAACTGAGCCACCCAGGCGCCCCTCTTGTACCATTTTTGATCAAAGATAATATTAGATGAGAGAAAGCTTTTCTTTATAAAAAGTGCTTTTCTAACAAGTGAAGAAGAGTGATAGAAAATCATTTTGTAAACCATTTTGAGTTAGTGTAATTAGGCAATAACCACCAATTACTAATAAAATCACACAAAAAAAATGACTGACAATCTAGCATCCCAACCTGATGAAAGCACATTGGTCACACCACCTCTGGAGCATAAATGACATAAGGGACAAAAAATTGAATCAGAATCTTATCAATAGAGCTACCCACCAATTGGCCAGAAATGTAGAAAACAGAGGAACATGTAAACTAATACCGTGGGGTGCATTTGGAAATTCATTCCAAATACATTCATTGAACTTCTTCAAGACTATCTCTTTTCATCAACAAATACATGCAAGGAGGGATAAGAGGTGGATAAGGAGTACATAGATTAAGAAATATAAGAAAGATATCAACCAGCTATAATGTGTGAGACTTATTTGCATCATGATTCAAGCAATTCATTTAAAAATGTATGATATAATTGGGGACATTTGAACACTAGACACTTGCTGATAATCTGGAATTGTAAAATTTTTAGGTGTGGTAATGATATTATAGTCATTACTTTCAAAGGCATTCTTATTTGGAGGGGTAACATTAAACATAACTAAGAAGAAATTATAGGGTGTCTGGAATTTGCTTTGAAATAATCCAGGGGAACGGAGGCAGGGATATAGAAAAAAAGTTCATACCTTGTATTTGGGTGTTATATCTCAAGTCATAACAGTTTCCTCCGTTTTTAAATGAAATTGATTTGGTGGAGAATTCTGGTTATTGGCTCTAGTAGAATGTCCCATAACCTGGACTCAACTGATTTTTTAATCATGGAATCTTTTAATTTGTTTTTCCATTCTTGGTGTTTCTTGTAAATGTGACCTAGATCTGGATGCTGGATTAAATTTAGGTTCATTTTTTTTTTTTGATCGTGCTTCATAGGATTAAATTTAGGTTCATTTTTTTTTTATCGTGCTTCCTATTGCCCTGTATTCTCATTGACAGACATAATGTCTGTCATCCCATCTTTAGTGATGCTAAGATTGATATGCAGATTCAAGTGATATCAACTAGGTTTTGAATTAATGTGTAATTGTTTACAATATTCTGTAAGTCTTTTAATGTAATTGTTACCTGTAGTTATTTCTCTCTTTTCATCTTATTTTCAGGATGCCTTTTCTCTCCTTTTTTTTTTTCTTAATTACTTCTGCTACATGTTTGCCTCATTAAATTTTTCAAAGAATCAGAACAAGCTCATTTTTCTTTAAAATATGTTTTTTATGATGGATAATCTCAAACATACATCAAAGTGAAGAGAATAGTACAATGACTCTGCCTTGCACTTACCATCCAGCTTCAACAAGTTTCAAACTTTTGCCAGTCTTTGAACGGAATTGTTTTTTTAAATCCTTCTCTCTCTTGCTATCTCTCTCTCTGTCCAATAAATAAATAAAATATTTTTAAAAAAGAAATAAAAAAAGAGGGGCGCCTGGGTGGCTCAGTCAGTTAAGCATCTGCCTTTGGCTCAGGTCATGATGCCAGGGTCCTGGGATCGAGCCCCGCACCAGGCTCCTTCCTTGGCAGGGAGCCTGCTTCTCCCTCTCCCTCTGCCTGCCACTCCCCTGTTTGTGCTCTCTCTCTCTCTCTCTCTGTCAAATAAATAAAATCTTTTTTAAAAAAAGATAAAAATTCTTTAATTTGGAATCATTTTAGATTTACAAAAAAGGTGGAAAGATAGTAGGGTTTCTGTATATCCCTTATCCAATTTCCCTCATTACATTATTAAGATCTTACATTTCCATGGTATATTTTCCAAAAACGAAGAAACTATTCAACAGATGAATGGATAAAGAAGATGTGGTATACATATACAATGGAATATTACTCAGCCATCAGAAAGGATGAATACTTACCATTTCCATTGACGTGGATGGAACTGGAGGGTATTATGCTGAGCAAAATAAGTCAGTCAGAGAAAGACAATTATCATATGGTTTCACTCATATGTGGAATATAAGAAACAGGGCAGAGGACTGTAGGGGAAGGGAGGGAAAACTGAATGGGAAGTCATCAGAAAGGGAGAAAAACCATGAGAGACTCTTAACTCTAGGAAACAAACTGAGGGTTGCTGGAAGGGAGATGGGTGGGGGAATGGGGGAACTGGGTGATGAGCATTAAGGAGGGCACATGATGGGATGAGCACTGGGTGTTATATGCAAATGATAAATTATTGAACACTATACCTGCAACTAATGATGTACTATAAGTTGGCTAATTGAATTAAAACAAAACAAAACAAAGAAACAAGAAGTGGTACATTGCTATTAACAAAACTCTAAACTTCATTTGGATTTCACCAGTTTTTTCCCTTAATGGTCTTTTTCTGTTCTAGAATCCAATCCAGGTACCATACTGGATTTAGTTGTCATGTCTCCTCAGTCTCCTGTGGTCTGTGACAGTGTCTCACTCCCTCTTTGTTTTCTGTGACCTTGACAGTCTTGTGAAGTAATGGCCAGATATCCTGTAGAATGTCCCCCAATTTGGGTATGTCTGATGTTTTTCTCTTGATTAGACTAGATTTTGAGTATGAGGAAAGGGATAACAGTAGAAGGTATTTTTGGCATGGTGACTGTTTAGGCACTTAGTGTCCTGCCCCCCTCCATCTTAGGAGACTCAAGTTCTGCCCTGTGCAGATGGGATGGGCCAAGAACTATTTGGTTGCAGCACCTCCCGGTTAGGGTAAGTTGAAGTAGACCAACATCAAAAAATCTCTCCTGAGATTCTGTAAAACCATGATATTCTAGTTCTTTCTAATGCTTTGGGGATTGAGTAACATTTTTTTTTTTTTGAGCAAACCAGGTCTCCATTTACAGTGTTCTGTGAAATGGTTATTTATCTTTCTGCTCAGAAAGATATTTCTTTATCTTATCTGGCTCAGAATCAGCCCTGCCTCTCAATACGGATACTCTTGGATGTGCGCTTGTCTTTGATACCTCACTCTCTCAGCCTGTTTTGTTTTTCCAACAGAATTTAACACCATCCAGTATATAATTTACTATTAGTCTAATTTCTACCCTTCACCAGTAGAATGTAACTTCTCCATATGTGCTCTGGTTTGTGATCATTCGCTGATGAATCCTCAGTGCCTCTATGTAGCGAGATAGCTGAATGGATAGCTGAATGGATTTAATAAATGAGTGAGCCAGAGATGGAGGCCTAAATGCAGGCAGTGGGGCCTGAAACACAGGTGTTTTGCCAGCAGGAGGAGCTCCAGGGTATTTGAGTGGAATGGAACATTCCATTTGCTAGCGCTTTATGGTGCACAGCAGAATTCTAGGCAATGCTTCTCCAGTGGAACCATGCACCTGAAATCCGAGGATCTTGTTTAGGATGATGCTCATTTTTATTCAGGAGGTCTGGGTTGGGACTCAAGATTCTTCATTTCTAGCATGTTCCCAGGTCACGCTGCTGGTTGGCACACCACACGTGGATTAGCAACCCTGTATGACCATCTCCTAGGTGTATTAAGGAATAACAACATCCCCAATAATTCCAAACCTTTAAGTTTTTTTTCTAGAGAGTGTAGTGGTTAGGAGAGTTTAGGCTTTGGAGATCAATTGACCTGCACTGAAATCCCGACTTAGCCGCTTTCCCACTGGGCATGTTATAACCCTGTCTTAGGTTAATAATCGTCTCTGTGCCCAAGTTTCCTCGGCTATTAAGTGGGAGAAATAATATGTACTTGGCAGAATTATAAGAGTTAAATGGACAAATGCAGGTAAAGTTCTCAGAGGGATCTCTAGCACAGAGTGAGTCCTCAGGAAATGGCACTTTAAAATAATCAATATGAATATGGTAGAGTACATTTTAAAAGGCTTTCCCATGTGTAGTCAGGAGGTTGCATTACTACTGGCTGATGATTGGTGGTGAAACAAGATGACAGATACCACCACTGGATCAAGTGGGGGTATGAGGTTGACCTGGCCACTATATTCTCAAGCTGGAACTGTTAATCTCTTCCTCATGGACAGCAAGACTCAGAGTCCTCTTTTCTGATGCTGGGTGAGACATGACTACCCTGAATTCTTTTTTTTTTTTTTTTAAGATTTTTATTCATTTTATTTGACAGAAAGAGAGACAAGGAGAGAGGGAACACAAGCAGGGGGAGTGGGTGAGGGAGAAGCAGGCTCCCCGCCGAGCAGGGAGCCCGATGCGGGGCTCGATCCCAGGACCCTGGGACCATGACCTGAGCTGAAGGCAGACGCTTAACGACTGAGCCACCCAGGCGCCCCTACCCTGAATTCTTTAAAAAAAAAATTTTTTTTAATTTTAGTTAATTTTAATTTTTAAAAAAGATTTTATTTATTTATTTGTCAGAGAGAGAGAGCATGAGCAGGGGGAGCAGCAGGCAGAGGGAGGAGCAGGCTCCCTGCTGAGCAAGGAGCCCAATGTGGGGCTTGATCCCAGGACCCTGGGATCATGACCTGAGCTGAAGGCAGACGCTTAACTGACTGAGCCACCCAGGGGTCCCTAGTTAATTTTTTAGAGTGGGGAGGAGGCAGAGGGAGAAGGAGAGAGAATCTTAAGCAGGCTCCATGCCCGGCATGGAGCCCAACGTGGGGCTTGATCTCACCATCCTGAGATCATGACCTGAGCCAAAATCAAGAGCCGTATGCTTAATGGACTGAGCCACCCAGGGGCCCCTCCACTGCCCCGAATTCTTATGACAGCAGTGTGTGACTGTGTAGGGAGAGAGGGAGAGCTCAAAATTAGTGTGTGTGGCATAATCCAGGCTTATGACTGTGAAATGTGGGAAGCCTGGATTCTCTTGGCTCCACGGTCTTAGCAGTCTGTCTCCTGAAAAAGACACAGGGGAGGAAATAATGATGTCTGGGTTGATGACAAATTTGTGACAAGTGAATAAGAATTTGATCTTTCTCCCAAAGGTAGGCACCAGGTAGACATTTCTCTTTTGCCTGGCTAGGAGTTTCCTGAAACAGACTGTAGCAATCGTTGCCTGGATTCCTGATCATGTTTTGCCAGGTCTCTGGGCTGCTTGTGGGTAGGGAGGAACTACACAGAAATGTTCCCATTCAACTCCTCACCCAGGCTGATTGCCCTCCCCTGTGGATCACATTCTGCTGAGGGCTGTGGTAGACGCCCTCACCCAGGCTGATTGCCCTCCCCTGTGGATCACATTCTGCTGAGGGCTGTGGAAGGAGATAAATATATCTTTGTCTCAAAAAATTCATGTTCTCGGGGCACGTGGGTGGCTCAGTCGGTTAAGCGTCTGCTTTTCGGCTCAGGTCATGATCCCGGGGTCCTGGGATTGAGCCTCACGTCAGGCTCCTTGCTCAGCAGGGGGCCTGCTTCTCCCTCTCCCTCTGCTGCTCCCCTTGCTTGTTATCTCTCTCTCTCTGTCAAATAAATAAATAAAAATTAAAAAAAAAGAAATTCATGTTCTCACTGTGGAAATAATTTTTCAGTTATTGAGAGTTTTGCTCATGTCTACACTGTTTTGGGGACTGTGCTTAATGTTAAAGAATGAGAGGAGTAAGTCTGGAAGAACTCAGAGTCCAGTATTGGAAATATAAGTGAAGGCATGTGTTAGAGGTGCTGTTAGAGTTATGAGACTAGATATGGTAGATTGCCTTGGGAGTGAGTGTGGACACCGAGACTTAGGGTAGAAGACCCATCTAAATTTCCTCTGAATCAGGTCTCCATACTACAGGGCTATCACCTCACTCATCCTCCTATGAACATTAGAGGAGATGGTATCTCACTGAGCCAGAATCTGTGTAGTTTTTATTTATTTATTTGAGAGAGAGAGAGAGCGGGGTGGGGGGACAGACAGAGGGAAAAGGAGAGAGAATGCAAGCAGATTCCCCACCTAGTGCAGAGCCCAATGCGGGACTCGAACTCACGACCTTGAGATCATGACCTGAGCCAAAATCCAGAGTCAGAGCATAACCAAAAATCAAGAGTCAGAGCTTAACTGACTAAGCCACCCAGGCACCCCAGAATCTGTGTGGTTTTATTGGAATCAGCGGTCTTCAGGTATGTGGCTGCGGACTTCCTCTGGGGAGGAGTGGGATTTGTTGGACCTCACTCAGAAGACTCCATACAGAGATGTGACATGGAAGAACTACAGCAATCTGGTGTATGGCATCATTCCTTGACTTAGTCATTTATGGGGCAAATATTTCCTCGGTATCTGTTGTGTTCCAGAATGTGGGCTGGGGACTGGGAAAACACCAGTACATGGGACAGAAATGATCCTTGCTGTCATGGGGCTTTCTGTCTAATGACTTTCCTATGAAAATGAAGACCTGTACTTTTCATTGACTATTTGTTTCCTCCATGGTTAAAAGGTTTGGGGTTCCTTAAATGTGTATCTAAGGTTGGGCATGAGTTTCAGATATCAGAGATCTGCAGTGTATTGGGGGCACAGAAAGGGTATTTGAGTTTGGGATCTTTTTCAAAGACTTACATTGGACTGATGAGAGCTTTGGTTTGCTCATTTGCCACTGAGAACCCCTGAGATTGAAAATGTTGGCAGCTGGGGACGCCTGGGTGGCTCAGTCATTGAGCGTCTGCCTTCGGCTCAGGTCATGGACTTAGGGTCCTGGGATCAAGCCCCACATCGGGCTCCCTTCTCGGCGGGAGGCCTGCTTCTCCCTCTCCCACTCCCCCTGCTTGTGTTCCCTCTCTCGCTGTCTCTCTGTCAGATAAATAAATAAAATCTTTTTAAAAAAATGTTGGCGGCTGTTTCATGGAAGCTCCTCTTATCCTCTGTGCCCTTTCTCATGAACAGGACATCAACCATGCAAGCCCAGCTTAATCTCAGTGAGAAACCTATTTATGTTCTTTAAATTTAACATTTTCATATGGGCTCTTAATCAATATCTCCCTACTGGCAATTTCTGATAATAACTTCTTTTTGTTAACATCAATCTCAATTGTCATAGAATCATTGTTAGTAAATTACCTAAAATGTCTACACCTTATCCCTGTAATTACCAACATGCCCATACAGCCAAGGTTCTCAAAATCTGTCTTTGCTCTTGATTATATTTTTTCCCAATTTAGGGTCTGTATTCTGAATTTGGAAGAAATCTATATTGGCCATACTGACTCTTTGTGTGTGTGTGTGTGTGTGTGTGTGTGTGTATTACATCCCCATGACTTACTTATTTTATAACTGGAGGTTTATACCTTTTGACCCCTGTACTGACTTTTATTTTTTATTTTTTTTTTTTTATTTTATTTTTTTTAAAGATTTTTATTTATTTATTCATGAGAGACAGAGAGAGAGAGGCAGAGGGAGAAGCAGGCTCCCAAGAAGCAGAGAGCCCGATGCGGGACTCGATCCCAGGACCCTGGGATCATGACCTGAGCCGAAGGCAGACGCTTAACCATCTGAGCCACCCAGGCGCCCCTGTACTGACTTTTAAATCTTCATCCTGGCATTTCTTTCTCCATGTTTTAAATAGGTTTCTCACTGCTCTAGTATGGCAAATACTTCTAGCTACTTACCTATTATCCATTCTCCTCTTTTTCTATACTTAGAGAACACTGATTTTTTTCTCAGCCTCGTAATGTGCACTATTACGAATAAACTATCTCCCAGCCATTTTTTGCAGCATAAGAACCACAATTATGGCCAATGGGAAGTTGGCACAGATCACTTGGTACTTCAAGGAAACTCCTAAAAAGGGAAGTGTATCCTCAGGCTTATTCTCTTCACATTTTTCTCTTTGCCCTTTCCCATGGTTTTTTTTTTTTTTTTTTTTTTCCCCGTCAGGAAAGTGGGCACAATGCCATGGTTGGAGGAGCCATTTTATACTCACAAGGATAATCTTAGTCTGCTCGGGTTGCTATAACAAAATACCATAAGCTAGTGGCTTATAAACAACAGAAATTTCTTTCTCACAGTTCTGGAGGCGGGAAGTTCAAGATCAGGGTGCCAGCATAGTTGGGTTCTGGTGAGAGCACACTTCTGGGTCACAGGCCACAGACTTCTCATTGTATCCCCACATGGCTAGGAGCAGAACAGAGGAAGCAAGATTTCTCGTGACTCTTATAAAGGCACTAATCCCACTCATGAGCACTCCACCTTTACTACCTTATGAAATCCAGGTGAGAGATAATGTGGTTTGTATGAGGGTGGCAGCTGTGGATGGGGGCAATAAGTTGTAGGATTCTGGATAAATTTTCAAGACAGACACGCCAGTTTTTCTGATGGGTTGGATGTGGCATGTGAGAGAGAAAAAAAAAAGAAGTCAAGAATGATACAAAAGAGGGGGCCAAGTATTTCTCCCATGAGCAAATCAAAATATTAGAGTTTTCAGTTCTTTAAGAGAAAAGATTATGGGAACACCAGTCTTAGATGATGTTGGTGTTGGTGGGGAGAAAGGAATTTGGCTGTTAACATGTTAAGTTAGAAATGCCTACATGGCACCTAAGTGAAAGATGTCTGTGTGTACTTTTCCATGAGTCTGAATGTAAACCTGTAGATATAAAATCAAAGGTCTTGGTCTAGAAATGGTACTTAAAGCCATGAGATTAAATGCTATTACCTAGAGCAGACACTCTGGAAAACAGTATGGAGGTTCCTCAAAAAGTTAAAAATAGAACTACCCTACCATCTGGCAATTACACTACTAGGTATTTACCCAAAGAATACAAAAATAGTGATTTGAAGGGGCACATGCACCCCAATGTTTATAGCAGCAATGTCCACAATAGCCAAAGTATGGAAAGAGCCCAGATGTCCACTGACAGATGAATGAATAAAGAAGATGTGAGATATATATATATCTCTATCTATCTATCTATATATATGAATATTACTCAGTCATCAAAAAGAATGAAATCTTGCCATTTGCAATGACGTGGTTGGAACTCGAGGATATTATGCTAAGCAAAATAAGTCTGTCAGAGAAAGACAAATACCATATGATTTCACTCACATGTGGAATTTAAGAAATCAGATGAACATAGGGGAAGGGAAGGGAAAATAAAATAAGATAAAAACAGAGAGGGAGGCAAAACATAAGAGACTCTTTTTTTTAAAGATTATTTGACAGAGAGAGAGGAAGAGAGCGAGCACAAGCAGGGGGAGGGGCAGAGGGAGAAGCAGGCTCCCTGCTGAGCAGGGAGCCCAATGTGGGACTCAGTCCCAGGACCCTGGGATCATGACCTGAGCCGAAGGCAGATGCTTAACGACTGAGCCACGCAGGTGCCCCACCATAAGAGACTTTTAACTATAGGGAATAAACTGAGGGCTGCTGGAGGGGAGGTGGGTGGGGGGATGGGATAACTGGGTGATGGGCATTAAGGAGAGCACTTGATGTAATGAGCACTGGGTGTTATATGCAACTGATGAATCACTAAATTCTGCCCCCGAAACTAATAATACACTATATGTTAACTAAATTGAATTTAAATAAATTTTTTTAAAAAAATGCTATTACCTAGAGAGTGCGTATAGATGGGAAAGAGAAGAGGTCTGGGGACTGAACCCTGGGATACTTCAACTTTTTCAGGTAAGGGAGATGAAGAGTAACTGGCAAAGGAGATTGAGAGAGTGGTCCATGAGGAATAAGAGAAATAGGAGAAACAAGAAAATCATACCCAAGAAGGCAAGTGATTAATGGGTTTCAAGAAGAGAGGGATAAACTTCATCAAATGTTGATAGGTTAGGTAAGATGAGGAATTTCCTTTGAATTTAGCATTGTGAAGGTCATTGGTGTCTTTGCCAAAAGCTGATTCAGTAGTAATAGGGGCAAAATATTTATTGGAGTGGGCTAGAGAGAAAATGGAAGGATAGGAATTGGAGACTCTGAGAATAAATAGCAATTCTTTTTTGCCCTTACAGTGTGTTTGATCTAATATCAATATAATTGTACCAGCTTTTTTGTCATTATTTATTTGGTATATCTTTTTTCATTCTTTTTTATTGTGGCAAAATATACATAACATAAAATGTACCATTTTAACCATTCTTTTTCCATTCTTTTACTATCAACCTTTCTGGGAACTCAGGTTTTTGTGGTGCCTTTTGCAAATAGGTGAAAAGTCATGATAGGATTTAAAATTTTCTAGTCCTTTGTACTATTTTGATATGGATAAAAATATTCACAAACATTTATGTAGTTATAGATGCTTAAAAGCTCAAATAGCCTTTACAAGAATAGACACAGAGTAAACAACTTCCAAATCAGAACAGATAAAATGGAATGAGAGAAAATTAAGAACAAAAACGTTTGGTCTAAAAAAGGCTAGAAATAAAGGAAAAAACAAATAAAAATAGAAAAATAGGACAAATAGAAAGCATACAACAAGGTAGTAGAAATAAATTCAAATATGTTGATAAGCCCAATAAATGTAATAGA
This sequence comes from Mirounga angustirostris, assembly GCF_029215605.1. Lineage (NCBI taxonomy): Eukaryota > Metazoa > Chordata > Mammalia > Carnivora > Phocidae > Mirounga > Mirounga angustirostris. The sequence goes on from NW_026991719.1 coordinate 41,397,103, forward strand.
CTAAACTCACCAGCTAAAAGATAAATATTGGCACTGGGATAAAAATGCAAGTTACAATCTGGAGACATCTAAAACATAAGAACAGAAAGGTTGAACGTCAAAGGATGGTATAGTTATATTAATAGCAGCAATATAGACATTAAGGCCAAAATACTAGAAGAGAATAACTGGATAATGATAAAAAAAAATTCAAATCACTAAAAAGACTTAATTTAAAACCGTATGCACTTAATACATAATGGTCTCAAAACCTACAAGACAAAACTTGATACAAATGCTAGGGAAAAAATGGGGAAAATGTGATACCACAGTTTACCTGTCTCGGCTACCACTTGCTATCACTGATCACAGCTATCACTTGCTAGGATGTTGGGAAATAGCTCAGATTTGATGCATCTAGCAAGCCCCTTCAGGTATCACTGCAGACAAGGCGCTCGTGTCAAGACATCTGGGTTGTAAACTTGGCTCTACCCAGAACTTACACAGAGTCAGGCATATAACCTAAACTCTCTAAGCTATACTTTTTGGATCAGTAAAATGGCAATAATAATCGTTACTTTTTTGAGGATTTAGTGGGGGAATAAATTAAATAGTGCATGTGTTGGAAAGTTTTTTCTGCCTATCATTTCCCTAGCTTGTTCTACTTAGGTGAAATGCCATTGTTCAGGGGTATCTCCATTCCATTACCCTTCTAGGTGCTCTTCTTCTATAGGGGACTTATGAGTGTCCTGGGCCATGGAAAACAGGGTTGTCTCATGAATATGTACAACAGGGATGACATATTTATCATAGCAGAATGTGGACAGGATGCTCACTTGTGGCCAATTATGTAGGGTGAGGGACTCCAAGTGTTTTCTCTCCTCCTCATTGCCACCCCCATGAGTTTTGTGCCATAAGCCCTGGGAAAGACTGGACAAGATCATGCCCTAATTGGGTCCTGGAGTACTCACACCTACATCCTTGGCCTCTTTGCCATTTTCTAACGTTTTCTATTCTCATAAGCTGAGCAAGAAACTGGGCCTAAGATCTCTTCCTGTCCAACCCATGCAATAACAAATCACAGAGAAGCCCTGCTCTGTGGGGGGATCACTCTGGCACACTATTTGGGGATCCTATTCTGGAAAGCCCCCACTCTGCATTCCTAAAGTTGATTAAAAACCCTTGTTAAGCCTTGCTTATTTGTTTGCTTATTTTGCTAGTTCCCCTGTACTAAAATAAGACCAAGGCTAGCTTCACAACCACAAAGCAAAACAAAGACCAAGGCTAGCTTCACAACCACATTCCTTCTCAAGTTGCACTTTCTTTCTCTTTCAGTGACTTCAGGCTTCCTGTTTTCCCTCCTTGGCCACAAGAAAGAAGTCAAGGATGGAGTTATAGTGAATCTAGTAAATCTGAGAATTCATTCATAATAGGGAAAAACAGGAAACAGTCCAAATTTCCATCAACCTGTGAATGGGTAGACAAATTTTGGTATATCCATGCAGTGGAATATTATTCAGCAAAGAAAAGAAACAGAAGTACTGCCTCATACAACATGGATGAACTTCAAAAGCCTTATGCTGAGTGAAAGAAACCAGCCACAAAAGACTCCATACTATATGACTCCAGATACATGGATTCCATATGATTCTATGACACCATATGCAAGACTCTGTACTGTGTGATTACCTGAAACTCTAGAACAGGTCAATCTAGTCTATGGGGACAGGAAGAAGGTCAGTGGTTACCTTGGGTGGGAGGCAGTGTATAGACCAGAAGTGTCATGAGGGAGACCTCTGGGGAATATTCTATGCTTGGACTTGAGTGAGTTGTCAAAAACTCATCAAACCTTACACTTAATATTTGAGCGTATTATACACTTTACTATGTATATTATCCCTCAATAAAAGGAAAGTCAACAACCAAACAAAACTTAGAACATAGGATTTACCTCAGAACAATACCAGCTCATACACCTTTTCAAAGAAACCTAGGTCTCTTTCTCCAGAACATACTGGTGCTTTCACAGATTCTGCTCTTTTAACTTCACACTCACAGGGATCTTCCTGTTGTCCTCTCGATACCTGAAATTTCACCTGAGGGTGCTGGGGCCAACGTGACAGCTGCTAGAATAGAGAGACGGATCAGTTTTGTTTGATGCTCTCTCCCCAGGACTACAACAATGCCTGGACCAGGATTAGTGCATATATATGTGCTGAATGAATGATATTAGAAAGTCCTCCACAGTTAGCAAGGTCATTTCACTTCATGGACTCTTTAAAGTGCACAGCTCCCCATGACCTAATTTGGTTAGTATGCAAGAAAAGGCTTTTTTTGCTCAGGGAGCGAGGGATGTAATAGGGTGGAAAAGTAAGGACTATTTGTTAATCTCTTCCCATGATTTCCGTCTCCACTGGGTTACCAGTGGATCATTCCCAAGAGTCAGTATCCTACAGATTTTACATAGACATGCATACGAGTAACTTCTTGCTGGTACAGACTGACCCAAAATGTACATTCCCACAGTATTTCTGATTTTTTAAATTGGGGTATAATTTACATACATTAAAATGCTCCCATATTAGGTAAATAGTGTTTTGAGTTTTCATAAATGTATAGACCCATGTACCTCCACCCTGACCAAGGTATTTCTACCATTCTAGAATGTTCCTTTATGGTCTCTTCCCAGTCAATCCTCCCCACCCAGTGGCAACCATTATTCTGACTTCCATCACTATGGATTGGCTTTGTTCTAGAACTTCATTTAAATGGAATCATACAGTATGTACTCCTTTCTTTCATGCTTCTTTCACTCAGCATACTGATTTTGAGATTCTTCCATGAAGTTGCATGTAGCAGGTTTTTGGTTCCTTTTTATTGCTGAAGAGTTTTCACTGTATAGATGTACCACAGGTTGTTTATGTAGTCGCCTGTTGTTTGGATAGTTTGGGGCTATTAAGAATAAAGTTGCTATGAACATTCATGAAGGACACTGGTTTGGTTTCTGGAGTGGGAGCCATAACATCCTTCAGGAATGGTCAGTGTTTGAGCTCTCCATAAGTCAGTTTTAGAAACTGTGTAGGTCAGTGACTGGCAATCTGGGAAGACTGACAATTGGAAGGCTGCTGGGGGCGTGGCACAGGCGTGCCTGTGTTGGGCATTATTTGAAGTTCCTGTGGAAAGCAGATAATGGCTGTCTCTCGGATGTAGTGATTTGCCATCACTGGATTCATGACATGGGGAGTCTGGGACATGCCAGTAACTGGGGACGTTGAAGTATCTTCTGGCAGTCCCTGTAGTCCAGCCATGGGTGACTTCTGCTGGTTGGTAAATGATTGGCAGCAGGAGGAATCGGGCATGGTCCCAGCGATTCGGACCCGAGGTGACCAAAGATCAACGGTCCTGAGTTGGTCGGTCACTGGGGTACCTGATCCACGCCTGGTTTCCAGTGTCCAAGAAGGGGGTGGGGAGGGTGAGTTTGAGTTTTTATCTCGGTCAGAAGAGGGAGGGCCATGTAGATTGCCCCGGATGTGCACTGAAATATGCAAAAGCTCAGTTTATGCGCAAGAGATGTTGTCACTCCTCAGCCTGAGTGCTTTCAAGACAAAAGAAAATAGGACTATTGTATATTGGGAACTGACCCTGTATAGGATTCAGTATCACAGGGTGTGGACACTTTGCAGTCAGCTGGCCTTGGCCTAAATATTTCCCTAGCCTTCCATTTGCTAGCAGTGTGACCTTGGGGCAAATGACCTAGCATTGCTGCACTTGAGCTGCTTCTACTGTGCCTAATGATAATCATCGTCCTCTACCTGACAGGGTTGCAGTGAAAATTGAATGAAATACTTAGTATTGGTCACCAGGGCCTTAGGGCAGGGGCAGGTGAGTTGCCGAAGCAGCAGATTCTGGACTTGCTGCCCCTGGGACAGCTCAGCATCCTCCTGCAGAGAGTGAGCACCGTGTGGCTGATGTCCCACATCCAGAGCCTTGTGTGTTTCAGTGGAAAACGTGATGCGCATTTCTCTAAGTGAATTTAAACTTAAAAAATGTGTTTGGTGGGCATCTAATATCTTTTTAAGTGAATTGATAGCAGGGTAGAGCCAGGCTTCTAGGGTTGCCCCAGTGAGCTTCAGGCCCCTAGCCCACTTCAGCTCCAACCATACCCCCAAGGCAGCTCCCCCTGCCCACATCTGCCCCGGGTCCAGCCATCCCACCAAGTCCCCCTGGTGCAATGCACTCCAGGAACCCCCCCAGGCCTGCACCTGACCCAACTGTCCCACTCGGATTACTCTGATGTAGTACACACTGGGATACACCTGGCCCATGCCTACTCCAGCTCCAACAGTCCCACCAGGATGCCCCTTGTGCAGAGCACCCAGGAATCCCTGGCCCCTGCCTGCTCCAGCTCCAGCTCCAGTTGCCCTACCATAGCATCCCCAGCATGGGGCACCCTGGGAATACCTGGCCCACACCCACTCTAGCTCCAGCCATCCCACCAGGTCAGCCCCTGCACAGAGCTCCGTAGGACCTCCTGGCCCACATCTGCTCCAGCTCCAGCTGTCCCAACACGGCACACCCCAGGGCACCCATGGTCCATGCTTTCCAGCTCCAGCCAGCCAGACAAAACTGCCAGCATGGCAGTTTACACAGGGGACATTCCTACACAAGGCCCTTACTTCAAGACCAGGAGAGGTAGCTGGTCTACTTAATTCTAGAAACAAACATAGAAAGTCAAACAAAATGAAGGAATAATGAATATGTTCCAAATGAAAGAACAATACCCCAGAAAAAAACCCTAATGAAACAGAGATAAGTAATTTTTTTTTACAATAATACTACCTTCTAGATTAATAATTGCATTTTAAAGTTTTTATTTAAATTCCAGTTAGAGGGCGCCTGGGTGGCTCAGTTGGTTAAGCGACTGCCTTCGGCTCAGGTCATGATCCTGGAGTCCCGGGATCGAGTCCCGCATCGGGCTCCCTGCTCGGCAGGGAGCCTGCTTCTCCCTCTGACCCTCCCCCCTCTCATGTGCTCTCTGTCTCTCTCATTCTCTCTGTCTCAAATAAAATAAATAAAATCTTAAAAAATAATAAAATAAAATAAATTCCAGTTAGTTAACATACAGTGTAATATTAATTTCAGGTGTACAATAGAGTGATTCAACACTTCCATACAACACCCAGTGCTCATTAGGACAAGTGCCCTCCTTAATCCCTATCCCCTATTTCACCCATCCCCCCACCCACCTCCCCTCTGGTAGCCATCAGTTTGTTCTCTAGAGTTAAGAGTCTGTTTCTTGGTTTGCCTCTCTCTCTTTTTCCCATAGTTCATTTGTTTTGTTTCTTAAATTTCACATATGAGTGAAATCATATGGTATTTGTTTTTCTCTGACTGACTTATTTCACTTAGCATAATACGTTCTAGCTCTATCCATGTGTGGTGCAAATGGCAAGATTTCATTCTTTTTGATGGCCGAGTAGTATTCCCTTGTGTAGATATACTCTTTCTTCTTTATCCATTCATCAGTCGATGGACACTTGGGCTGTTTCCATATTTGGCTATTGTAGATAATGCTGCTATAAACATAGAGATGATGTATCCATTCTAATTAGCATTTTTGTATTCTTTGGGTAAATACGTAGTACAATTGCTGGATCATAGGGTAGCTCCATTTTTAACTTTTGGAGGAACCTCCATACTGTTTTCCAGAGTGGCTGCACCAGTTTACGCTCCCAACAGTGCACGAGGGTTCCTTTTTCTCCACATCCTCACCAACAGCTACTGTATCTTGTGTGTGTTTTTTTTTTATATTTTAGCCATTCTCACAGGTGTGAGGTGATATCTCATTGTAATTTTAATTTGTATTTCCCTGATGATAAGTGAAGTTGAGCATCTTTTCATGTGTCTGTTGGCCATCTGGATGTCTTCTTTGGATAAATGTCTGTTCATGTCTTCTGTCCATTTTTTAATTGGATTATTTGTTTTTTGGGTGTTGAGTTGTATAAATTCTTTTTTTTTTTAAAGATTTTATTTATTTATTCATGAGAGACAGAGAGACAGAGGCAGAGGGAGAAGCAGGCTCCCCGCGGAGCAGGGAGCCCGATGCGGAACTCGATCCCAGGACGCTGGGATCATGACCTGAGCCGAAGGCAGACGCTTAACCGACTGAGCCACCCAGGCATCCCAAGTTGTATAAATTCTTTATAGATTTTGGGTATTAACCCTTTATCAGATATGTCACTTGCAAATTTCTTTTCCCATTCCATAGATTGCCTTTTAGTTTTGTTGTTTGTTTCCTTCACTGTGCAGAGGTTTTTTATTTTGATGAAGTCCCAATAGTTTTTAAAATTTTTTTTTTAAAGATGAGAGATACTGCTGAACCTGGGTGTCTCAGTCAGTTAAGTGTCTGCCTTCGGCTCAGGTCATGATCCCAGGGTCCTGGGATCAAGCCCCACGTCGGGCTCCCTGCTCAGCCGGGAGTCTGCTTCTCCCTCTCCCTCTGCCCCTCCCCCTAGCTCATGCTTTCTTTCTCCCTCTCTCTCACTCTCGCTCGCATGGACTCTCTCTCTCAAATAAATAAATAAAATCTTAAATAATAAAAAAATAAAGATGAAAGGTAGTATTTATTTTTTTTATTTTCATTTTTTTAAGAGAGGGAGAGTGGGGAGGGTCGGAGGGAGAGGGAGAGAGAGAATCTTAAGCAGTCTCCATGCCCAGCGAGTAGCCTGATATGGAGCTCAATCTCACAAACCTCAGATCATGACCTGAGCCAAAATCAAGAGTAGGATGCTTAACTGACTGAACCACCCAGTCACCCCCTCACCAATAATTTATTTTTGCTTTTGTTTCCCTTGCCTCAGGAGACATACCTAGAAAGGAGTTGCTATGGCTGATGTCAAAGAGATTACTCTCTGTGTTCTCCTCTAGGATTTTGATGGTTTCCTGTCTCATGTTTATGTCTTTCGTCCATTTTTAATTTATTTTGTGTATGGTGTAAGAAAGTGGTCCAGTTTCATTCTTTTGCATGTTGCTGTCCAGTTTTCCCAACACCATTTGTTGAAGACACTGAATTTTTCCCATTGGATAGTCTCTCCTGCTTTGTCAAAGATTCATTGACCCTATAGTTGTGGATTCATTTCTTCTGAGTTTTCTCTTCTGTTTCCTTGATCTATGTGTCTATTTTTGTGCCAGTACCATACTGTCTTGATCATTACAGCTTTGTAATATAACTTGAAGTCCAGAACCGTGATGCCTCCAGCTTTGCTTTTCTTATTTAAGGTTGCTTTGGCTATTAAGGGTCTTTTGTGGCTCCATATGAATTTTAGGAATGTTTGTTCCAGTTCTGAGAAAAATGCTGTTGGTGTTTTGGTAGGGACCGCATTAAATGTATAGATTGCTTTGGGTAGTAGAGACATTTTAACAATATTTGTTCTTCCAATCCATGAGCATGGAATGTTTCCTGATTTCTTTGTGTCATCTTCAATTTCTTTCATCAGTGTTTATAGTTTTCAGAGTACAGGTCTTTTACCTCTTTGGATAGGTTTATACCTAGGTATTTTATTGTATTTGGTGCAATTGTAAATAGGATTGATTCCTTAATTTCTCTTTCTGCTGCTTCATTATTGGTGTATAGAAGTGCAACAGATTTCCATACACTGATTTTGTATCCTGCAACTTTACTGAATTCGTGTATCAGTTCTACCAGTTTTTTGGTGGAGTCTTTTGGGTTTTCTATATAGAGTATCATGTCATCTGCAAATAGTGAAAGTCTGACTTCCTCCTTGCTGGTTTGGATGCGTTTTTCTTTTTGTTGTCCGATTGCTGTGGCTAGGTCTTCCAGTACTATGTTAAATAACAGTGGTGAGAATGGGCATCCCTGTCTTGTTCCTGACTGTAGAGGAGAAGTTCTCAGTTTTTCTCCAATGAGGATGATATGAGCTGTGGGTGTTTCATAGATGGCCTTTATTATGTTGAGGTACGTTCCCTCTAAACCTACTTTGTTGACAGTTTTTATCATGAATGGATGTTGTACTTTGTTAAATGTTTTTTCTGCATCTATTGAAATAATCATATGGTTTTTATCCTTTCTTTTCTTAATGTGGTGTATCACATTGATTTATTTGCAAATATTGAGCCACCCTGGAGACCTAGGAATAAATCCCACTTGATCGTGGTGAATGATTTTTTAAACGTATTGTTGGATTCAGTTTGCTACTATTTTATTGAGAATTTTTGCATCCATGTTCATCAGGGATATTGGCCTATAGTTCTCTTTTTTAGTGGAGTCTTTATCTGGTTTTGGTATCAGGGTAATGCTGGTCTCAAAGAATGAACTTGGAAGTTTTCTGTCCTTTTCTATTTTTTGGAATAGTTTGAGAAGAATAGGTATAACTCTTCATTAAATGTATGGTAGCGTTCCCCTCTGAAGTGATCTGGCTCTGGCCTTTGGTTTGTTGGGAGTTTTCTGATTATTGATTCAAGTTCTTTGCTGGGTATCAGTCTGCTCAAGTTTTCTTTTTCTTTCTGTTTCAGTTTTGGTAGTTCATATGTTTCTAGAAATTTGTCCATTTCTTACAGCTTGTCCAATTTGTTGGCATATATTTTTTTCATAATATTCTCTTATAATTGTTTATATTTCTGTGGTATTAGTTGTTATTTCTCCTTCATATTTGTGATTTCATTTATTTGGTTCCTTTCTTTTTTCTTTTTGATAAGTCTGGCTAGAGATTTATCAATTTTATTAATTTTTTTCAGAGAACCAGCTCCTGGTTTCATTGATCTATTCTACTGTTTTTTTAGTTTCCATATCATTTATTTTTACTCTAATCTTTCCTTCCTTTGGCTGGTTTTAGGTTTTGTTTATTTTTCTTTTTCTAGCTCCTTTAGGTGTAAGGTTAGGTTGTTTATTTGGGATTTTTCTTGCTTCTTGAGGTAGGCCTGTATTGCTATATACTTCCTTCTTGTGACCACTTTTGGTGCATTCTAAAGATTTTGGACGATTGTGTTTTCATTATCATTTATTTCCATGTATTCTTTTATTTCTTCTTTGATTTCCTGGTTCACCCACTCATTGTTTAGTAGCATGTTCTTTAACCTCCATGCATTTATGGTCTTTCCAATTTTTTTCTTGTGTTTCACTTCTGGTTTCATACTGTTGTGGTCAGAAAAAGTGCATGGTATGATTTCAATCTTTTTGTATTTGTTGAGGCCTGTTTTGTGACCTAATAATATGTGATCTATTCTGAAGAATGTTCCATGTGCACTTGAAAAGAAAGTGTATTCTGCTGTTTTAGGATGGAATGTTCTGAATGTATCTGTTAAGCCCATTTGGTCCAGTGTGTCATTCAAAGCCATTGTTTCCTTATTTATTTTCAGTTTAGATGATCTGTCTATTGATGTAACTGGGGTGTTAAAGTCCCCTACTATTATTGTTAGTAACAATTAGTTCCTTTATGTTTGTTATTAATTGTTTTATATATTTGGGTGCTCCCAAGTTGGATGCATACATATTTCCAATTGTTGTATATTCTTGTTGGATTGTTCCCTTTATTATTTTGTAATTCTCTTCTTTGTCTTTGTTTTGATGTCTAGTTTTTCCAACATAAGTATTGCTACTCTGGCTTTCTTCTGATATTCATTTGTGTGGCAAAGTTTTTTCCATCCCCTCACTTTTAATCTGTGGGGGTCTTTCAGTCTGAAATGAGTCTCTTCTAGGCAACATATAGATGGGTCTTGTTGTTTATTTATTTGTTTATTTGTTTGTTTGTTTGTTTAAAAATATGTATTTATTTAAATAATCTCCACACTCAACAGGGGGCTTGAACTCATGACCCCAAGATCAAGAGTCACACATCTGACTGAGCCAGCCAGGAGCCCCTAAGGAAGGAAATTTTAAATAGCAATTGCCCTGGAATACTTGCAAAACAAAAAATGTACATTATTTCTCAATGCCTTAAAGTTATAAATCTTACCATATCTTTGAAGTGAAAACATAGCCCACAATCACTAATAATAAAAAATAAAAGAGGGAAAAGAGGCCTTCAAAAATATATATAAAGTGCAGAAGAGTTTTTTTTTTTTTTTATCCATTCTGACACCTTATGTCTTTTGATTGGAGCACTGAGTCCATTTACATTCTAAGTAATTTTTTTTTTTTAAGATTTTATTTATTTGACAGAGAGAGACACAGCGAGAGCAGGAACACAAGCAGGGGGAGTGGGAGAGGGAGAAGCAGGCTTCCCGCGGAGCAGGGAGCCCAATGCGGGGCTCGATCCCAGGACCCTGGGATCATGACCTGAGCCGAAGGCAGACGCCAAATGACTGCGCCACCCAGGTGCCCCTACATTCTAAGTAATTATTGATAGATATGTATTTAGTGCCATTTTGTTACTTGTTTTTTCATTGTTTCTGGACATTTTCTCTATTCCTTTCTTGTTTTTGTCATTTTTGATCTCTCCTTTACACCCAGAGAATCTTTTTTAACACTGGTTTAGTGGTCACAAACTCCTTTAGATTTGTCTGTCTGGGAAACTCTTTATCTCTCTTTCTATTCTGAATGATAACCTTGCTGGGTAGAGTATTCTTGGCTGCAAACTTTTCCCATTCAGCACTTTGGATATATCATGCTACTTCCTTCTGGCTTGACAAGTTTCTATTGAGAAATCTCTAGCTAGCCTTATGGGTCTTCCCTTGTAAGTTAAGGACTTCTTTTGCTTCAGGGAGTGTTTCCAGTGTGTGCTGCATGTCCTTTGCTATTGTGTTTGGCTTCTGTATCTTTCAGCCAGTCATTTGCAGAGGCTATCCTTGCCTACAGTAGGCAGTGTTTCATCCTTGGCCTGAGTGTGGTTAGTTTTAACTAGGTGTGCTCTGGTCTGATTGTGAAATGAGACCTGACACCAGCTCTGTCAGAACTGAGGCCCTGTAGAACTCTCTGGTCAGGAGACATGGTGTGGGGAGGGGTTTGTGCTGGTCTTCTGGGGGTAGAGCCTGCTGTGCTGGGACAGAGGCAAGCTTGTCTAAGAAGGGCAGTCCCGCCAGATCACAGGGGCCTGGGGCTTGGTGTAAGCAAGTTAGACAGCCAGTGTCTGTACTGAGCTCCTTCCCTCAGGTGGCTCTGTGTTTATGCTGAGGGGTGGGGGAGGGAAATGGCACCAGCCAGCTCCTTTGTTCCCAGAGAGGCATCTCTGTGAACACTGACTCTCAGGGACAAGCTCTGAGAAGAGTGAACAATCTCCCTACTGTGTGTCCCAGGCATTTTTCAAATTGCTGTTTCCATGTTGTCTGCCCCCAGGTTGTTTACCTGCCTTCTTTCCAGGACTAGGGCTGTGCCCTCCAGGCTCTATCCCAGCAAAGCCCTCTGACCTTTAAAACTCCATGGTTTTAAACCCTGCTGGTTACAAGAACCCATCAAATTCAGCCCCTCTCATTTTCCAAGCCAATGGCTTCGGGAAAACATTCTCCTTGTGTGTTTCCCTGTGTGCTCCTTTCTCTCTTGCCCTTTTCTGCAATCATGGCTTCCTCCCCTCAGCAGCACCTGCAGTCCATTTCTCCCCTACGCCACATCTTTGCACATCCTACCTTTTTTTTCCGTGGGCTCTTCTCTCCCTTTAATTATGGGGTTTGTTCTTTCAGTCTTCAGGTTGATTTCTGGGGTATTTAGAATGATTTGATAGTTATCCAGTTGTGTTTGTGGGATGAGACAAGCTTAGGGTCCTCCTACTCCACTGTCATCTTGAAAAATCTCCTCAATAATTGCATTTTTAATGTATTAGTCTCTTAAATCATGAAGAAAATAAGTGTAGTTGTGCACCATTGTTACAATAAATAGTACTACCTTTTATAATTGCTCATGTATTAACCTTTACTGAGATCTTTATTTCTTTATATGGCTTCAAGGTACTCTCTGTTGTCCTTTCATTTCAACCTGCAAGACTCCCTTTAGCATTTCTTGCAGGGCAGGTCTAGTGGTAATGAGCTCTGTCAGCTTTTGTTTATCTGGGATTGTCATACTTTCTTTCTCACATTTGAAGGACAATTTTGCTGGATATAGAATTCTTGGTTGACAGGTCTTTTTTCTTAGTATTTTGAATATATCAGCCCACTGTCTTCTGGCCTTACAAAGTTTCTGAGGAGAAATCTGCTTTTAATCTTATTGAGAATCTCTTGTATGCCTTGTATGTGATGAGTCACTTCTCTCTTGCTACCTTCAAAATTCTTTGTCTTTTGAGAGTTCATTTACCATGTGTCCTGATGTAGCTCTCCTCAAGTAAATCTTACCTAGAGTTCATTGAGCTTCTTGGATGTTTATATTCATATCTTTCATCAAATTATGAAGTTTTGGGCCATTATTTCTTTTCTTTCTTTTCTTTTCTTTTTTTTTAAGATTTTATTTATTTATTTGAGAGGGAGAGACTGAGAGAGAGAGCACATGAGAGGGGGGAGGGTCGGGAGGGTCAGAGGGAGAAGCAGACTCCCCGCCGAGCAGGGAGCCCGATGCGGGACTTGATCCCGGGACTCCAGGATCATGACCTGAGCCGAAGGCAGTCGCTTAACCAACTGAGCCACCCAGGCGCCCCTGGGCCATTATTTAAGTAGTCTCTCTTCTCCAGAGTTCTGAAATAGTTATACCAGGAAGATTATGCCAGCGCAGTGTTGTCTAGATAGGGGACAGGTTTCTGGTGCTTCCTATTCCTCCATCTTCTCAGAATCCTCTTCTTGCCAGCTGATTTTTGAATGAAGTGCAAAGTCTTTTTGATTGAGAAGGGGTTATCTTTTTAATAAATAATTCTGGAGGAATCGGATATCTATATAAAAAAAACTCCAAAAAAACCCCAAAACAAGATGAACCTCAACTTACATCTCACACCTTATACAAAAATTAAATCTAACAGATCATAGACCTAGAGGTTAAATATACAATTGTAAAATATCTGAAAGAAAATATCGGAGAAAATCTTTGTGGTCTTGGGTTAGGCAAAGAGTTTTAGATATGATACTCAAAGCATGATCTGTAAAATAAAATTTGATATATTAGATGTTATAAAAAAACAAAATTATAAGCAGTCTACAGAGGAAAGGTTAAATTTAGAGTATCTGCTCTTGGGCAGGTTCATGTTCTTGCTCCACCCCATCTGGATGGCCATTCTAGTGTTTATCTCTAAGGAGGTACTTTTTTGCTCACAAAGCACTTAGCATCTAATGTCTCTGGGATGTCAGAAGAGGCCAAAGCAATAAGTCAAGAATCACTAGAAACTGTTGTAGGAGCACTGGGCTAGGAGTCAGGGCATTCACAGTCAACTTTGCCTTAATTGTCTGGTGGAGGGGAGAACCCTGCAATGCACATAGTGATGCAAAGCAGAATGATGGAATTGCTGTGGAAAAACTGAAGACGGAGGAACAAGGGGTTTGAAGAAGGCATCTTAGTGGGGCAAGCCTCTGAGCTTAGCCTTGAAAGACAAACAGAATGATAACAGGCAAAAATAGATAAACAGATGTGAGAGGTATAGGCAAACATTCCCTTATCCTTTATAATTCCAAGATTAAAGTAAAAGGAACACCACTCACTATTCTAAGTGTGCCCACAAGTACATCCAAAAGAGAAACAGGTCACCCAGTTGGAAAAGAAGTAGAGGGAACTTCACAGATAATGTGGTGGCAGAGCTGAGTCTTGAAAGGTGAGTAGGAATTAGCAAAAAAGAAGGGCAGGCCTGAGCAAAGGCTGATATGTGGAAGCCAATGCTGGATTGACAAGAGAGTGAATATCCAGGATGCCCTGAGTGTTTGACACCTGGAGGGCCTGGAAAGAGGACTTGTCTGCCACAGGAAAGTGGGGTCCTGTCATAGAGAACTTTGAGGGGCACATCATAGAGTGGAGAACTTATTCTGATTTGGGGGATCCATGGAAGATTCCCAAGGAGGATGGTGACATATTTCTTCATCTGTGGTCCTTTGGAAAGACAATACTGGAGGCAAAATGGATCAACCAGTCACATTTCAGAGGCAGAAGTTCATTATGATATAAAATATGAGAAACCTAAACTAGTGCTGTGGACTTGGGAATGAAAGAAAGCAGCAGTAAAGAGACACGAGACACTGGAGAAGTAGGTACAAACTCAGAGGTGAAGGAGAGCAAAAAGCCTTCCAAGACTCACTGAGTGGGCCACAGTGGTGAAAAATAACTCAAAGAGAAGTTAAAACATTAGCTTGGACACCACAAGTAGTGCTTAGAAACTTTCATGACCATAGCGAGATAACACATTCTTTGAAGTTCACAGACTACTTCTGAGTTCAGCCTGGATTTCTTATCTCCTGCCCCACTCCTTAAACTGGGTTTGATAAAAGCTGTGAAGATTTAGCTGGGGACACTGTCATTGGATGCCAGGCATGAATCAGGGGAAAATAGCTTCTTAACAGAAAGATCTTAAACATTTTTTGAACACTACTTTTCTTGTCAATGATTCGTTAAACATAACTCTAATGTAAATTATGGCATATGTCCGCTTTTATCTTCAAGGAATAATATAGAGCCAGATAAATTACAGTAATTTGCCATTTTGCAACAACACTTGAGGGGCAGGGTCCCTGATGCATTCCTTTGATCATTGATGGCCACTGAATACCCCTGTGTGCCAGGCAGTAAACTGGGCACTGGGCAACCAGCATTGACCAAGACCAACATTGTTCCTACTTTCATTTCTAGTGAGGAAGACAGACACAAAACAGGTGTGAAGGGTTCGGGCAATGCCCCCCATTTCCTTCTTAATTTCAAGATTAAAATAAAAGGAACATCCTTGCTATTATAATTAGGTCCAAAAGTTCATTCAGAAGAGAGGCTGGGGGGCGCCTGGGTGGCTCAGATGGTTAAGCGTCTGCCTTCGGCTCAGGTCATGATCCCAGGGTCCTGGGATCGAGTCCCGCATCAGGCTCCCTGCTCCTTGGGAGCCTGCTTCTCCCTCTGCCTCTCTCTCTGTCTCTCATGAATAAATAAATAAAATCTAAAAAAAAAAAAAAAAAAAGAAGAGAGGCTGGGGCGCCTGGGTGTCTCAGTTGGTTAGGCGACTGCCTTCGACTCAGGTCATGATCCTGGAGTCCCGGGATCGAGTCCCGCATCGGGCTCCCTGCTCGGCGGGGGGTCTGCTTCTCCCTCTGCCCTTTTCCCTCTCGTGCTCTCTGTCTCTCATTCTCTCTGTCTCAGATAAATAAATAAAATCTTTAAAAAAAAAAAAAGAAGAAGAGAGGCTGGTCATCCAGATGAAAAGGAAGCAGATCTTCCCAGATAGTGATGCCAGAGATAGGCTTCAAGAGTGAGTGAGAATTAAAAGAACAGTGGGGATGTAATATTCTACAATGGGAATATTATTTTTCTATTTTACCTTTTGTTCTAATGTATTTTTCTTTATATTTATTTTACACCATTTAATTGTGTATAAGATTGAAATTTTTTACATATTCATGGTGAATCATGTCATTATAGAATGACCTTTTCAATCCTAATTAATAACTTTTTGTCTTAGTCTCTTTAGTCTGATATTAAAATAACTGACTTTGCTTTATTTCGATTAGCATGTCCCTGGAAAATTTTCTTCCATCCCTTTATTTCAAATGTTTCTGTATGTTAATGATTTGCTAAGTTTGGCATAAACAGCATATAACTAGATTTGTTATTTTTCATCCAAAATGGCAATCTTTGACCTTAACTGGAGAGTTTAACCCATTAATAATTTTTTATTACTGATTATGTGATAAAATATTAACTTCAAATATGAATTTATTCCTATCTTCTTACATTTTGCTTTCTTTATTTCCTGGGTTTTCTATAAATCTTTTTCTACTCTCTTGACTAAAAAATTTATTTATGTGTTTTTGTTTGTTTGTTTTCCTCATTGCTCACCACATGATTAAAATAATAGAAGATAGTAAAATAGTAATAATATTAAATTATTCAAAATCATTGGAAATGATAAGGGGATCAATTTTCCTGCCACATACAATATTGCAATGATCAATCACTCCAATATATGAAACTTGGTGCTGACATCAGAAGAAATAAGTGTATCCCTGTAGGCCTCTGGTGATGTTCTGCAGAATGCCACACGTACAGATGTGGTTTCTCTGAAACCATGATCTTCCAACTGTGCGAAGTACAACAGCTCTGCAGGGGATCTTGAGCAAGCGCAAACCCAACACATTCAAGAAGGGGCGGGGTTAAGGTCGATACCGGAGCCGGAAGTAGCTCCATTGGACTTTTTCTCTGCACCTGGCACGAGGTTCTCCACGGATTAGCGCTTCCTTGGCGCTGAGGTAGTTTGAAGAATTTGACGAGGGACTGTAGGTTCTGTAATTGGAGGACTGAGTGTGGGGTCATCGAAGGGAATTTTGGGGTTAATAATAGGAGTCTTTGGAGTCGGGATAGTGACTTGTTCTAATTTGAGTTGAATATTCAGATCACCGATTTCTGTCTTTCTTTTCTCATATTTTCATCTTCAAGTTACACAGCTGGGTATGTATTTTTCTTGGTCGTATTAGCTTCTGAGTTTTTTCTAATTTTAGTTATTTTTCTTTTTACCAAAAGTTACTTAGAAGTGCGTTTTCAGTTTTAAGAAGTTAAACCTTTTATTAATTTCTTTCTTTTTTTTTTTTAATTTATTTGACAAGAGAGAGAGACAGCGAGAGCAGGAACACAAGCAGGGGGAGTGGGAGAGGGAGAAGCAGGCTTCCCGCAGAGCAGGGAGCCCGATGCGGGACTCGATCCCAGGACCCTGGGATCATGACCTGAGCCGAAGGCAGACGCTTAACGACTGAGCCACCTGGTGCCCCCCTTTTATTAATTTCTATTGCAACTTATCTGTGCCTTATGTAATACTTATTCATTGGAATGTGTTTAGACTTCCTTTAAGGCTAATTCCAGGGTCAGTTTTTATTAATATTGTGTCTCTAGCTCAAAAATAGTAGCAGTTCTCCCACTGATAATTGTCTTAATCAAAAATGTATATTCTTTCAGTGTATGTACCTACTCTTTTAATCACTGAGAGCTATTTGTGTGTGAGTATATATATATATATACACACGTGCATTTTTAAAAATTTTGTATATATATTTTACTTGGTGTCACTGGATATAGGTAGGAGTACTTTTCAGAATAACGATCATCAAATTATCCTAGGTGAGTCAGGGCAGACAGGGCATGACCTAACATGTGCACCTGGGGAGTGGGGGTGGGTGGGGCTTGGCATGGCTTAGCAAGTGGGAGGTAAGGCAGAGCCGGATATGTAGGGGAAGTGGGGAGAAGCATATGAGGCTGAGAGAGTCTGGGAAGAGGACAGGGCCTTGCACCGGGCAGGGCTAGGTATGCCTTTGTGCAGTGTATGGGACCCACAGGGCTGGGAGTGTAAGGTGAGGCAATGTGTCCAAGGCAGAAGTCTGGCAGGCATTTCCTGGAGAGACTAGGTGGACTGGGTGGGGCAGATGGGTGGGTGGAGCATTCTGAGGGGTGGGGTCATGCATGTTTGAGTGGGCTAGGCAGAGTCGGTTTGTCTGAGTCCATGGTGCAGGGTAAGCAGGGTAGCAAGTGAGTCCTGAAGGGTGGGGCAGGCTGAGTTGACCAAGTGTAAGGGAGTATCGTCTAGCTTTTTTGAGCAGATGGGCAGGGCCTTATGCATTCAGGTGGGCAGAGTGGGTTGGGATGGACCACCCAAGTGTGTCTGGATAAGTGGGTAAGCAGGGCCAAGTGGTGCCAGTCAGTCCCAGGCCGGTTGGCCAGAAGGTGGGACCAGGAGTGGTGGGACAGGTTAAGTCTGGTCCCACTCATTTAGTGCCAACCCAGAGCCCTCCTCCCACCAGCACAGGAACCCTACTTGTAATCCCTGGTCTCTGGTAAGTCCAGGACACAGGTGGATGGGGGAGTGGAGCTGGTGCAAGGATTTTCCCTTCAGCTCTTTCTCGCCATACCCTCAAAGACCTTGCCATGGTGACACTGGCCACCGCCCATTCGGTCACAGCTGCCTGCTGTGGACTGCAGAAGTCCAGGCTGTCCCAGATGCTGGCAGTGCCATTGGCAGTAAAGGAGGCCTCTCAGACAACAGCCACACCCCAGCTGTTGTCTGAAAAGGACCTGCCTCAGGGCTGAAATCTATGCCGGGGCTTTTGCATAGGGGACTTTTGACAAAGCCTGATGAGGGTATGTCAGGGACCCTGGGTGGAAAGAAGTGGACAGTGAAGGCAGAGAGGGTCATCAATGAGGAGGAAAAAAGGCAAAGGGGTGTCCCAACATCATTTACAAAACAATTTGGGAAGACCTGCCGGCATTTTCCTGGCCTACAGCCTTGGATGAGCGAAACTGACGAGTTCCTGTTCCTGGATGGTGTGCTGCAGAAACCAGCAGTGAATGTGAAGAAAATGGAGAATTTGAAGATAAAGGTGGGGTGGAAGGTGACAGAAATGGTGGAATGAGGGGGGCATGAAGACAGGGGTCAGGAGTGGAATACAGGGCAAGGGTACAAGGTTAGGAAGATGACAAGCTGACATCAACTCCCCAATCCCTACCTTGACCACTCTTGTCCCACAGAAGGAGAAGAAGCAGAAGCAAAAGCTCACGGAAAAGTGGAAACACACAGACAAGACAGATGCCAAGGATCTAGCCTTGCTGCGGCAGTGCCTGGGACCTGGCTGTGTGTATCCCACCCGGCCAGGCTCCAAGTACTGCTCGGACGACTGTGGCATGAAACTGGCAGCTGAGTGAGTGAAGTTAAGCAACAGGGTGTGGAGTAGGGCATGATTTATGCCATCCAAAAGTCTATTTATCCCTCTACCCATGTATCCTCCCATCATTCAGCCACCGACCCCCCACCCACCCATGCACCTTACAGCCACCCACCCACTGAACACCCCCATACACGTTCTACCCACCAACCCACTCATCCACCCTTACAGTCATTCACCCATCTAGCCATCCTCCATTCAATCACCCATTCACCAGCATTCACTCATCTACTATTCATTATTCTATACATTCACCATTCAGTCACTCATCAGTTTCTTCTTTTGATGTCCCATTACATTTCTTGCTGTCTCCCTTTCCAGCCGCATCTATGAGATTCTGCCCAAGCGCATCCAGCAGTGGCATAAGAGCCCCTGCATTGCTGAGGAGCACAGCAAAAAAATGCTTGAGCGCATCCACCGTGAGCAGCAAGATGCTCACATCCGCCTGAAGGACATGGAGTGCCATTTCCATGAACTTGAGGCCATAATTCTGCGTGGCAAGCAGCAGGCTGTGTGCAAGGATGAGGAGGTGAATGGGAATGGGTTGGGTGCAGCAGAAAGGTATTTGAAATCTTGTCCTGTCCCTCCCCCTTCTACTCCTTCACTGGCCCTTCCACTGTCCTGTGCAGACCAACAAAAGTAACAGGAACAACGTAAACCTGCAGATCTTCTGTGT
The DNA here is from genome assembly GCF_029215605.1 of Mirounga angustirostris. Taxonomy (NCBI): domain Eukaryota; kingdom Metazoa; phylum Chordata; class Mammalia; order Carnivora; family Phocidae; genus Mirounga; species Mirounga angustirostris. The sequence goes on from NW_026991719.1 coordinate 41,416,514, forward strand.
CTCCTGCGGGCAGTCAGTCAGTGTGCGTGTTGCCCTGCGCCACATGGAACACTGTTTTGCCAAGGTTGGGGAATTGGCTGGGGGCAGATGGGGCAAAGGTGTTTTTGGCTGGGTGGAATCAGTGGGAAGGAGGGTAGGTTTGGTGCCTGGGTGTTTGTTGTAGAAAGGAATGCAACACACATCCATGGTTCTACCCATTTATGCTTCTGTTCCATCCTTAGTATGAGGGCCAACATTGGAGTATCAGCCAATGGTGAGGGGGGACACCGGCTGCCCAGGCAGGCGTATAGGAACCACCGGGACAAATGTGTTGCTTGGGGCTTTGTCATGGGAAGGCATGCTGTGTACATCCACAGTTCCTTCCATTTGTACCCTTTCTTCCCAGTATGAGTGCAAGTCTTCCTTCGGGTCCATGTACCCCACTTGCATTGAAGGGTGAGTGTGGGTGCTAGTCAAGGTGAAAGGCATGATGTGGACAGGGTCAGGAGCAAGGTGGGCAAGATCAGGGGCAAGATGTGGGTGGGCTCAGAGGCAGAGGTGGGTGCATTAGGGGCAGGGTATGGGTGGGCTTAGGGACAAAGTATGAGCAGGGGTTCAAGGTGGGACCCCCCTTTTCTGACCCTTAGCACTTCACTTTCCACCTCCCTTCAGGGCCACAAGGCTCTTCTGTGATGTTTACAACCCAAAGAGTAAGAGGTACTGTAAACGGCTCCAGGTGCTGTGCCCTGAGCACTCAAGGGATACCAAGGTGACTCTTCCTTCCTTACCTCATCATCCTTCATTCATCCCCTGCTCCCTGCCTGACCGCCATATTCCTCTCTTCCTCTCTGCTTGATTGCCTCCTATTTCTTTCTTCCTTCTGCCTGACTGCCTTCATAACTCCTGACGGACCTCATGTGTCCCCTTCTCCCTTCCTGACCACCCCACATTCCCCCCTCCTTACTGGCTGATTACCTTCTATTCCTGCTTTCTCTCTGCCTGACTTACCCCCCGCCCCCCTGCATTTCTCTCTCCCTCCCTCTTTTGCTCCTTACTGCATAACCATTCCCCATTCTTTTCTTCTCCTTGCTTGACCATTGTACATTCCTTTCCCACCCCTTGCCTGACTGCTCCACATTCCTCTCTTCCTCCCTCTCTTCCTTACTCTCGGACTTCCCTCCATTCTTCTTCTGCCTGCCTCACAGTCATCTTCTCCCTGCTTGTCATCTCCTACATCCTTTCTTCCTCCCTGTTTAACCAGCCCCTATCCCTCCCGCCCTCCCTCCCTCACTTCTTCCACGCCTTACCAGGCCTCTTTCATCTACTGCTCTCAGACCTCCCCTCCATCCTTCCTCCCACTCCTGTTTGATCTCTTTATGTTCTTCTTCCTTTCCTGCCTGATCACCTCCGTCCCCTCCATTCCTGCTTATTTAACTTCTTCCTTCATCCTCCATGCAAGGTCACCCCCCCTTCTGCCTCCTCTTCTCTACCTCATCCCTGAATTCCTCTCTTCCCCCCTGCCGGGTCACTCCCTGTTCTTCTTCTTCCTGCCCGACTGCCCTCCGTCCTCCATTCCTCTCATAGTGCCTGGCTGATCACTCCGGATTTCTCGCCTCCTCCATGCCATGTTGTCCTTCATTCTTGCTCACAGATACCAGACGATGAGGTGTGCGGTTGCCCACTAGTGCACAATGTCTTTGAGGTCACTGGTAATTTCTGTTGTCTTCCCAAACGCTTATGCAACCTCCACTACTGCTGGGAGAAGCTGAGGCGTGCTGAGGTGGACCTAGAGCGCCTTCGTGCGGTAGGCTACAGTGCTGCCTGGGGCTGAAGGGGGGCTCGCCTTCTGGAATCCCCCTCTCATGCTCACCTCCCACAGTTGCACAAGCTGGAAGAGCTAGTTGAGCAGGAGCACAAGGTGCGCACGGCTATGACGAACCGGGCAGGGCTGCTGGCCCTGATGCTTCACCAGACAATCCAGCATGACCCACTCACCACCGACCTGCGCTCCAAAGTAGACAGCTGAGCCCTGCTTGCCTGAGGTCCTGTACCCAACACCCTGTGCAAGGGAGACATTCAATGAATTCTTCACACCCTTGTTCCTATAACCACTCTCCCCCCCCCTTAGGTCACCTTAGAGTTTCTCTGTGCTTCTCTGTTCACCATTTGTTCTCCTGCCTCTGTTTACCCCTCCATGGGAAGGGGGCCTCAGAATTCCCCTCTGTGTCCATCCATTCTTCCATCCGTCTGTCTCTTTCTTCCCTGAATCTTGGCAGGGCCAGGGGATCTGCCCTGCCCTCATCCCCCACCGTCCAGAGTTTTGTTAACAAACTTTGGAAGAGCAAGGAATTTTAATATCCGTTCCCCCCTCCCCCAGACCTGTCTTTCTGGTCACAGACCCGATTTCAGACCTCTAATGGTGGTGGGTGACAGTGCAACTGTACTTAGGGAGAGGCCGCCATGCACATGCAGAAGTGGCTGTGAAGTGATGCCCGCTTAGGGCTCGGCGGGCTTTCTTCTGTTGGGGGAGATGTGACCTTGCAAAGGAGGGGCCGATGACTCTTGTTCCCTGCTGTCCCTTATCCTAGGCCATCAGATATGTAGTTGACACCTGATTAGCGCACAGCCAATTCATCAACTTCTGTACAATTATTACTATTCTGCAGGCCAGAGGTGTGAGAAAAATGGGATGGGAGCTAGGTGAGTGTGGGATAGTCCTCCGTGAGAATTCCACTTTGGGACACTGAGTCACGCCCCTGCCCCTGCCCATCTTGTTCCACCCCCTTGCCATCCCATGAGGTCCCAGCTCTTTCTGTCAGCCTTGGTCCCTGCCGCAGTCCAGTCCCGGTCTGTCCATCTCCCTCCTCCCTACACCTCCCAGCACTGCCCATCACATCCTCTCTTCCCCCTGCCCCCCCCCCCCGACCACACTGCTCTGGGTCTGTCCTTTCCAGCCTGCCCTGTACATTGAAGCCCCAGGTGGTCATGAACATTTCATACTTGTAGGGCTGCCAGAAGAAGCCTGGGACCTCTGCCATATCTGCTTTGATCAGGCCCCCAGCCAGGCCTCCCATGCCATGGAGGTGTGTCCGGGAACGCTGCTTGTGGGTACTGGTATGTTTGAAACGACAGACTTGAACACCTGTCTTATTTTTTTCTCTACTCCCTGGTCCCTTGTGGATTTTTTTCATTTATTTTCATAATTACTTTTTTTCCCAGGGACTCACACATTTTACCTAAATGGTTAGGTATGCTGCTCGAGACTTATACCTCATATTCCACCATACTCAGTTGATACTCCCACCTACCTGATGCGATGTCTCCTTTTTTTATTACTAATATTGTATTTTTTTCAATTTGATCAGATTTTCCAGGGCTAATCCATATAATTAATTATATGAAAGGACTCGCATTTTAATTTATTTTATTCCCTAGCTTTATATTTATTTTATTTATTTCAACTTTCATTTTTATTAATTGCCACTTCTTGATTTTTGTGTTTGGTGTTTCATTTTCATATATTTACTGGATTTTGTCGTTCTTTTTCTGATCTCTTGAATCAGATTCTTAACTCAGTTATTTTTTTTCCAATCTTTTTCTACATATATAGTAAAGGATTTGAGGCTATACACTTTCCTCTAAATGTGGTTATTATATCTCCTAAACTCTGGTATTAAAGGTGCAACTTCAGAATTGATTTCTCACTTTGATCCTAGCTACAGAGGAAAGTTTCTTAAGTTTCTAACTAGTTTGATTGTCTTTTCTTTCTTTTTTTGTAATTATGATTTTACTATGATCAGAGAATGTAGCCTGTTGAATCTGAACTGGTAAACATTACTCAAGATTTTCTTTGTAGCTTAGATACTCCACTGAACTATAAAACTTTCATGGATATAAGAGAAGAAAATATATTCTCTGCTAGGTACAGATTACTCATGGTTAGGGCTTTCAATCTAGTTTGATGATTGATGTTTCTTTACTCTGATTTTTTTGTTTATGTCAGCTGTTATATTACAAAAAAGATAGAATACACGCAACTAATGAATCGTTGAACAAGACATCAAAAACGAATGATGTATTTATTATATGTTGGCTAATTGAACATAATAAAAATAAAAATAAAAAAGGATAAATGCAATAATATTTTAAAATAAATTTCTCCTTGTGGTTCTGTAGTTTTTTTGGGGGGGAGGGGCATCCTAAAGTGTATATCTTAGGCCATTTTGCACAATGGCATTATGTATTTTCCTTGTTTTGTCTTTTTTTTGTTTCCTTTTTTGTTTGTTTCCTTGTTTGAGTGTTTTTGACTTTGAATTTATTTTGATAAGTACATCACCACTGCTGCTTTTCTTTTGCTGCCACTCACCGTGTGTATCTTTGCCTAAATCTTTATTTTGTGTTTTTATCTTTAAGATACACTTCTTGTAATTGTATATGTTTTTTGCCCTAATCCCGCATTTATGTCTTGAGATTCAGTCCATTTAAATTTATATAATTATGATAATCTTCTCTTTTTCATCTTATGCTTACTATTGATTTTACTATTTCCTAAATACAACTTTTATCCTTTTCTTCTTCTTAATAGCTCAATGAAGTTTCTGTTCATTTTTGTCCCTCCCCCTTACCTCATTAGTTTGGAAATTTTTATTCTTACTAATTGTTCATTATATACATTTTTACTTCTAACAGACATGATTTAATTTGTTTTCTCTGTTATTTGATCAGAATATAATTAGACCTTTCTTTGTAAGGGAAATTGCTCTCTCCTCCATATTTGTCTCAGCAAGATGAAGAATATTATTTCTGGATTTTTCCAGAGAAATTTAAGGTGCTTATTTGGAGACTATATTTTTCTGAAGCTAAGTCAATTCTGCTTCAAGAAAACTTAACATTTTAATTCAAAATCCCCAGTCACGTTATCGTAATTTAACTATAGCTATATGAATGTATACCCAAGGGTGTGTATTTTACAAGAGTCATTGCTAACCATTGTTTTGTTCTCTTATTTTGAGATCTATCTCCTGATTTAGTATTCATTTATTTGGAATACTTTCTTTAGTGCTTTCCTCAAATAGAGTAAGTTCATGGAATACTCTTAAATATTTCATGTCTGAAACTGTCATTCTTTTGCACTGACTAAGGAATGGTATTTTGGGAAGGGGTACAGGATCTCTGCATTGGAGTCCTTATTTCTCCATCGTCTATGGGAAGTAGATTCCAGGATGGCCTCCAATGATTCATGCTTCCTGATATTCATGACCTGTGTAATCCCCTTCACTTAAGTAACTGGCTTCTAACCAATAGCATGCCTTAAAATTGAGGACATATCACCTTTTTGATTAGATTACAAGAGATGGTGGCTTTTGTCTTACAAACAGGTTTTCTTTCTTTTTTTTTTTTAAAGATTTTATTTATTTGATAGAGATAGAGGGAGAGCCCAAGCAGGTGGAGTGGCAGGCAGAGGGAGAGGGAGAAGCAGGCTCTCCGCTGAGGAAGGAGCCCAATGTGGGACTCGATCCCAGGACCCTGGGATCATGACCTGAGCCGAAGGCAGCCACTTAACGGACTGAGCCACCCAGGCGCCCCAATTGCTAACCGGTTTTCTTCCTTGTTGGCTTCAGTGAAGCAACTTGACATGTTGGAAAGGCCTGTGTGGTAGAGAACTGAAGGTGGCCTCCAACCATCAGTAAGAAACTGAAGCACGTAGTCCAAAAACCCAAATGAACCACATAAATGAGCTTGGAAGCAGATCGTCCCCCATTTGAGCCTTTAGATGAGTCCCTAAGCCTGGCTGCTGCCACCTCATTTACGGCCACATGAAAGAACCTGAAACAGGACCAAGCTAAGCTGTGCTCAGATTCCTGACCCACCAAAGCTATGAAATAATAAGTGTTTATTGTCTTAGACCACCATGTCTGTGGGGATGTGGAGCCATATTATTAGGCCCCGAGGGCCAGTGATTTTGTGAAGGACACTGGTTTGGTTTCTGGAATGGGAGCCATAACATCCTTCAGGAATGGTCAGTGTTTGAGCTCTCCATAAGTCAGTTTTAGAAACTGTGTAGGTCAGTGACTGGCAGTCTGGGAAGACTGACGATTGGAAGGCTGCTGGGGGCGTGGCACAGGCGTGCCTGTGTTGGGCATTATTTGAAGTTCCTGTGGAAAGCAGATAATGGCTGTCTCTCGGATGTAGTGATTTGCCATCACTGGATTCATGACATGAAGAGCCTGGGACATGCCAGTAATTTTGGACTTTGAAGTATCTTCTGGCAGTCCCTGTAGTCCAGCCATGGGTGGCTTCTGCTGGTTGGTAAATGATTGGCAGCAGGAGGAATCGGGCATGGTCCCAGCGATTGGGACCCGAGGTGACCAAAGATCAACGGTCCTGAGTTGGTCGGTCACTGGGGGACCTGATCCACGCCTGGTTTCCAGTGTCCAAGGAGGGGGTGGGGAGGGTGAGTTTGAGTTTTCTTCTCTGTCAGAAGAGGGAGGGCCATGGGATGTGCACTGAAATAAGCAAAAGCTCAGTTTATGCACATGACATGTTGTCACTCCTCAGCCTGAGTGCTTTGAAGACAATAGAAAATAGGACTGTTGGGGGCGCCTGGGTGGCTCAGTCATTAAGCGTCTGCCTTCGGCTCAGGTCATGATCCCAGGGTCCTGGATTGAGCCCTGCGTTGGGCTCCCTGCTTGGCCAGGAGCCTGCTTCTCCCTCTCCCACTCCCCCTGCTTGTGTTCCCTCTCTCGCTGTCTCTCTCTGTCAAATGAATAAATAAAAAAATCTTAAAAAAAAAAAAAGAAAAAGAAAATAGGACTATTGTATACTGGGAACTGACCCCGTATGGGATTCAGTATCACAGGGTGTGGACACTTTGCAGTCAGCTGGCCTTGGCCTAAATATTTCCCTAGCCTTCCATTTGCTAGCAGTGTGACCTTGGGGCAAATGACCTAGCATTGCTGCACTTGAGCTGCTTCTGCTGTGCCTAATGATAATCATTGTCCTCTAGCTGACAGGGTTGCAGTAAAAATTGAATGAAATACTTAGTATTGGTCACCAGGGCCTTAGGGCAGGGGCAGGTGAGTTGCCGAAGCAGCAGATTCTGGACTTGCTGCCCCTGGGACAGCTCAGCATCCTCCTGCAGAGAGTGAGCACCGTGTGGCTGATGTCCCACATCCAGAGCCTTGTGTGTTTCAGTGGAAAACGTGATGCAGCTGATGGAGGAGAGGTGGGATGAGAGGGGTAGCCCCATGCCTGCTGGAATTGGGGGATGGCTTCCTGCAGGGTGTCTGCTGGATAGTTCCAGGTGGAGCATAGCCCTAAGCAGGGAGATACTACCTTACTCCCAACCCCCAGCACAGGCCCTGAACTGTCCATTGCCTCTTTATAGATGCTCAGCCAATCCCCACCAGAGCCTCCTCTGCCCCCCACTCCCCCATCTCTGGGAATTTGCTGATTTCTCCTCTATCCTGATCTAGGGTGGAAAAATCCTTTTTTTCTCTGGAACTGAGAGGGTGGCAGGGTAATAGGGTGACGAGAGTCTCCAGGGCCCTTCCAGTTTGTCCTCCTTTCAAAGATAATAAAATGGCCTGAGAAAAAACATGACTTTCCCAGACCTCTCAGATTGTGAGTGACAGCACTGGACTGGAACCAGGTCTCCTGAATGTGTCCTCCACCCTTGCCACACTGTAGCTAAGATCAAGTTTCCCACTAAAAGTTCCCCTTGAGAATCTGTAAACAGGAAGATGACGAGAGAGCCAGACCCTGGCCGACAGCTCCCTCCTTCAGACCTTCCTGTGGATGCTGTCACGTCTGGGACAGGCTCTTTGTCACAGGGGCTCAGGGTCATGTGGTCAATAAGACTGTGTATATTCTAAAACTCCATTATTTTAGTTTTGTTTATTATAGAAATAATTATATTCATGACAGAAGTTTATACACTATAAATCATAGAAAGAAGGAAGTTAAAATGACCTCTAACCTCTATCATCTAAATATAAATTCTATATTTTGATTTATTCGCTTCCTGATATTTCTTTTGGGTATGTGCTCTGGTGTTTATGTGCATGAATGTTTAGTACATTCATTTAACTTATGGGACACCTGGGTGGCTCAGTCAGTTAAGTGTCTGACTCTTGATTTTGGCTCAGGTCATGATCTTGGGGTCATTAGATTGAACCCCGCATTGGGCTCCCCACTGAGTGGGGGGTCTGCTTGAGATTCTCTCTCTTCTTCTCCCTCTGCTCCTCTCCCTACTCTCTCTTTCTCAAATAAATAAATTTTTTTAAAAATAAACAAATTTGTACTTGCATATATGCATTCAGTAAGAGTTTCTGTTGAACAACTGAAGTATGTTTGTATTTATCTTGACAAATCAGGAAACATTCTGTTGAATAAAGATAGGCCATGTTCCCTTTAATAATATATCACTGTTGATCATTTAATCAACTTCTACATTTTATGCAGCTGTAATAATAATTACAAAAGCTTGGCTCAATCAGAAAGTAATGTTGAATAAAATTGAACATTGTAAGACAAAAAAATAATGTGTTAAGTATTATTTAAGTATTGACATATGTATGTATATGACAAAGACGAGAGAAACTCTTGATAAAGAAATCCTTAATTTGTGAGTAAATTCTCCTTTGAAAATGTCAATACTGTTGTTGTAATTTAAAGCAAAATTAAAATCTAATCTAAAGAGAAAAAAATTCTCAGCCTATCTAGATGGCAACACACACTAAAATTAAGAGAATCAGTGTCAAAGAAGGATGCTCAATAAAAAAGATGTGACTAAATGAACTTTTACTAAAACCTTAGAAAGATGAAATGTCAGAATATTCAGTCACACAAAGGGCTCCTTCAAGACACTAAGAACTTGTCTCACAGATCCTCTCCACCGAACCACAGAGCTTCTAGGAAGCTTCTCAGCTCTTGCAGCAGAAGACCCAGATAGAAAAAAAGGATTATTTTTAAATGGATCAGTTGGTATCGACTTATATGATAATACTTTTTTATGGGAACTCTTTTCCTAAAGCATCCAACTTGAGCAGTTGTTTTCTGTCTGTTTCCATGAATTCTATGATGCTATCTTAGGTTAGGTTTCCTTGTATGTGTTCACACTAAGAAAGACATCTGGGTGCACATTATTCAGTGTCTTCCTTAGAGGAAATGTGTAAGGGAATGAAAGAAGCAGGATAGGGAAGGAGGAGTCACTGCAAAAGTGTAGTTTCATGAAAAGTGTAACCTTGACCTGACACATGGGAAAGCTGTGTGGGAAGGAGAGGAGTTTCTGCAGCATCAACTGCATTGCGAAGTTGCCCTACTCTGAAGCAGGAACATGGGCTCTTGTATTCCTACGTAAGTCCATCGTTGGCTACTCCCCAGGAGGGTAGTGTAACATCGCAGGCGTCTCAAGGCATATTGAATGCACCATGGTCACAGCCAAGGGCAATTCTCTGGAGAAAGTCACAGGTAGAAGCTCTTTGCTGCAACAGATGGGGATGGGTGCTCTGGCCAGTAAAGAAGATCTGGGTGAGGCCCCAACAGTGCCTACCCCATTTAATGAGGATGTGCAAAGAGGGAAAATGCTGCTCTGATTCATTCTTAGAAGTTTTCTCCTCAGCTTCTCTCATCAATGTCCTCATGTGTTTTTTTTTTGGTTTTGGTTTTTTGGTTTTTTTTTTTTTGCTTCAGGAATTCCATAACATACATTTAGATCTGACCTCTCTGAGAAGGTTTTCTCAGATTGCAGAAACAGATGTGCTTTTATATGGGAATACGTTGATGCATACCCAAAACTGATTTCTGGAGGCAGCCTTTCCCACAGTCATTGCATTTTTTAAATATTTTATTTTATTTTATTTTATTATGTTATGTTAGTCACCAAACAATACATCATTAGTTTTTGATGTAGTGATCTACGATTCATTGTTTTCATATAACACCTGGTGCTCCGTGCAGTACGTGCCCTCCTGAATACCCATCACTGGGCCAACCCATCCCCCCACCCTCTCCAAAACCCTCAGTCTGTTTCTCGGAGTCCATAGTCTCTCATGGTTCGTCTCCCCCTCTGATTTCCCCCCTTCATTTTTCCCTTCCTTCTCCTAATGTCCTCCATGCTATTCCTTATGTTCCACAAATAAGTGAAACCATATGATAATTGACTTTCTAGGCTTGACTTATTTCACTTAGCGTAATCTCCTCCAGTTCCATCCATGTTGATGTAAAAGTTGGGTATTCATCCTTTCTGATGGTTGAGTAATATTCACACAGGAGAAAAACCCTATGTATGTACTGAGTATGACAAGGCCTTCACCAAGAAGTCAAGTTTGAGTAAGTATCAGAGAACTCATCCTCAAGCTAAGCCTTGAAAATGCAACAACTGGCTACCCTTTGACCCAGCAATTGCAGTCATTGCATTTTTAAGGCTTAGCTTGAGGATGAGTACTCTGGTACTTACTCAAACTTGACTTCTTGGTGAAAGCCTTGTCACACTCAGTACATACATAGGGTTTTTCTCCTGTGTGAATTTGCTGATACTGTTGGAGGTGGTATTTACTTATGAAAGATTTCCCACAGTCACCACATTCAGAAGGTTTCACCCCAGGATGAATTCTCTGATGTGTAATCAAAACTGACTTGTATGTGAAAGTCTTCCCACGTTCAGGACATGTATGGGATTTCTCTCCAGTGTGAGTTTTCTGGTGTGCAAGGAGATTTGATTTTTTGGTGAAATACTTCCCACATCTCTTGCATATGTAGGGTCTCTCTTGTGTGTGACTTTGTTGATGCTCATGGAGCTGGGACTTGAAAGTGAAAGGATTTTCACAACCACCCCATTCATAGAGTTTTTCTCTAATATGACCTTTCTGATGTATAATTAAGTTTGACTTCTGGTTGAAGGCCTTTCCACATTCAGTACATCCATAGGGTTTCTCTCCAGTAAGAAAATTCAGATGCACATTGAGGTGAGACTTCTGGGTAAAGGTTTTTCCACAGTCACTGCATTCATAAGGTTTTTCCACCAGTACAAATTCTCTGATGTGTAATCAAGACTTACTTGCAAGTGACGGCCTTTCCACATTCAGGACAAAGATAACCTCTCTCTCCAGTATGAGTCTTTGGTGTGCAAGGAGATTTGATCTTTTGGAGAAGAACTTCCCACATTTTGGGCATACATAGGGTTTTTCTCTTGTGTGAGTTCTCCTATGTTCATGAAGTTGTGATTTGGAAGTGAAAGATTTCACACAGTCATTCAGAAGGTTTCTTTCCACTATGAATTCTTTGCTGTGCAACCAAGTATGTCTTTGGGATAAAAGCCTGCCTACTGTCAGTGCATATATAGGGTTTCTCTCCTGTATGAATTCGCCAATGCAACCTGAATATTGACTGATGGGTGAAAGCTTCTCATATTGCACTCACAGGGTTTTTTCCAAGAATGAATAATCTGATGTGCAAAGAAGTGTGACTTCTGAGTGAAGACCCTCCCACATTCAGTGCATACATAGGCTATCTTCCCAATAAGAAATTTTGGAAGAGGAACATGTTCTTGCTTATGGCTGAGTACTTACCACATTGATTAGGTTCACAGAATTTCTCACCTGTATGAGAATTAGTACAGTTAGTATGGGAAAAACTGAGTAAAATTTTATGAATTAAGTGTGGGCTCATTGAATTATTTTTCCAAGTACTTATATTCCTAGTATCTCTTCTTATTCAATGTGTTCTTATTGATGAAAGCAACATGACTCAAAAGTCTATTTTGTTTTTTATTTTTAAAAGATTTTATTTATTTATTTGTCAGAGAGAGAGAGACCACAAAGCAAGGGGAGCTGCAGGCGGAGAGGGAGAAGCAGACTCCCCGCTGAGCAGGAACCCCCTCCCCCCGATGTGGGACTCAATCCCAGGACTCTGGGATCATGACCTGAGCTGAAGGCAGACGCTTCACCGACTGAGCCACCCAGGCATCCCTCAAAAGTCTGTTTTAGTTGTCTTTATATTTCTCTATCTGGTCATCATCTTACTACAGTTTTTATTAATAATGGAAACAATGAATAGTTCCTCTTGAATTCATCCCCTATCTCATTGTGAAATAAGCTTTTATGGAAATTTTCTCCTATAGAGTTTTAATGTTACACTTCCCTCCTAAAAAAGGAAAAAAGAACATGAAATTGAAACATAGAATAATTAACCAAATATAGATGAGCTACATGTAACTGATCCAGGTTGGACAGAGGGACATCAGATGATGATGATGATGATGATGATGATGATGATAGTCATAGGCAATATTCCTATGGTTCTTGCTATATGCTATGTACTTATATAGCACTTAGGACCTGCCAGGCATTGTTCTAAGTGATGTATATGTACATACGCACATACGTACATACCTTTAAACTCATTTAATCCTCACAGTAATCATCTATGTTAGATACTATTATACATGTTTTTAGAAGAAACTAAAGCTCAAAATGAGTAAATAATTTTCCCAAGATAACATGGGTAATACATAGGAGAGATTAGATTTAAACTAAGGCTCAGCTTTACCCTAAGTAATACATCAAGTTACCTAGAAAGGAAATAACTAACATTTTAATGATTTGCATAGAAGATGAAATATAGTAGGACTTTAATATTAATAGAATTGATAAATTATATCCAATTCTACCAAATTTTTAGATACTGAGCATGACTGGATCACAAAATCCAGTTTTGTTTTCCTCTTTTAAAAAGTCAGGCCAGGGGCGCCTGGGTGGCTCAGTTGGTTAAAAAGTCAAGCTAAAATGCTGGAATCCAGAACTTTGTCTTGTCCCCCAAACTTCACTGTTGTTTTACTCCTATGTTGTACTTTTTATATCCCCAAGCTTCTTTTCCTTTATTTTATAGATCTTAAGTATACTGATTCATATGCATGGATTGGGAACTTTTTCCAACTTTTCACTACATTTAAAAACTTACTAGAGTGGACAATATTTAGTAACTACCAACCTTCAATGTAAAAAACTCATGCCTATGCTGAAAATAATTATGTTTAACACTTGGAGCCCACAGACTAAAAGCAGCACATAAATGGAGTCATCAGTCTGAAAAAAAATAGCTATGAATGTGAGTTTGCATTCTATTAGTAATGAACATTTCTTTAAAAAGTCCACTTTATGGGGCACCTGGGTGGCTCAGTCGTTTAAGCGTCTGCCTTCGCCTCAGGTCGTGATCCCGGGGTCCTGGGATCCAGCCCCGCCTTAGGCTCCCTGCTCAGCAGAGGACTTGCTTCTCCCTCTCCCTCTGCCCACCCCACCCCCACTCTTGTTCCTGCTCTCTCTCACTCCCCCATCTCAAATAAATGAATAAAATCTTTAAAAAAAAATCCATGAAACAAATAGTGCAATATATGTTAAGAAAAAAAAAAAGAAGAAGAAGGTAGCGGGAGGGGAAGAATGAAGCGGGGGAAATCGGAGGGGGAGATGAACCATGAGAGACGATGGACTCTGAAAAACAAACAGGGTTCTAGAGGGGAGGGGGGTGGGAGGATGGGTTAGCCTGGTGGTGGGTATTGAGGAGGGCACATTCTGCATGGAGCACTGGGTGTTATGCACAAACAATGAATCATGGAACACTTCATCTAAAACTAATGATGTAATGTATGGGGAATAACATAAGAATAAGAAAAAATCCAGTTTATTCCCAAATCCAATAATTATTCATACTCTTCTTCCATTAATCTTGCCTCTTCTGCTCCTTTGTGCCAATTCAAAAATGTATGTATGACTCATAGATCATTTAAGAGTCCTATACTCTGAAAATTAACTCACAACCTCACCACACCTCTAGAAAGACATTATTTTCTCTGAATTTTAAAAGCAGACATTATCTATGCTATCCACTTTGGGAGTTGTTCACTTTACTGGAATAATTAGTCAACAAAGGCTAAATTCTTTTTTTGTTTTCAAGCCAAGATTCCCCTTACCACTATAATCTGTTTCTTTGAATTCTTTTTGACACACTTAAAAAACATGCACTGAAACAAAACACTCTGGTTTGCCTAGCTCCACAAAACCAATAATTTCAGTTCTTGAACTGGGTTTTCCATTTTTCTGTTAGAAAATTTAAGAATAAAATATTGCTATTGCTCTTATTCTTAAGGATTTATTTTTTAAGATTTTATTTATTTCTTTGTTTGACAGAGAGAGAGAACACAAATAGAGGGTGCAGCAGAGGGAGAGGGAGAAGCAGGCACCCTGCCGAGCAGGGAGCCCAATTCAGGGCTCGATCCTGCATGACCTGAGCTGAAGGCAGACGCTCAACAAACTGAGCCACCCAGGCACCTTTATTCTTAAAGATTTAAAAAAAGATCTAGGGAAGAAATGATCATATACCCCACGGTTTAAAAACATATTCTTTGTATATGAATATTTCCAGAAGGATACCTAAGAAATGATTAACACTGGTAGTCCCTGGGGAAGGGAACTGGGGACAAAGGTGGGAGTGAGATTTTTCACTGTGAGCTCTTTCACACTTTTGGAATTTCAAAACTTGTGAATGTATTACCTCTACAAAAATTTTAAATTAAAAAATAAAATAAAGGGGGAAAGTTTCTATCTGTTCTGAGTTTCTATGGGATGGGGATGAAGAAAAGAAAAGAATATTAGATGTTGGATTAATTAAGAATTAGTTTTATAGAACAGGTGAAACCTGCATCTAAATAGTCAGAGCCCTAAATAGTCAATAGCCTAGATGCAGAAAGGAATTTTACATGTAGGAAACATTAAGAAAACTGAAGTCAAGCAAAAGTTATGGAAGATATATAGATATAAGGTTAAAATGGAAATATGTGGCCTGTTATCACTGAGAGGAGAATTTAATTATGTGCTGCATAATAAGGAGTAACTGCAATTTTATTTCATAAAGCAAGTATAAGATAAATGTTATGGCTCAGGTAATGAAATGTGTAATATATAGTACCTAAAATGAATTTGTTAAAAACTGGAATTAGATAATTCCATAAAGAACAGAATAATCCAAACATGATAAAATATAAACTTGGTTTAAGGTGACATAGATGGGACTTGAAAAGAAAGGACATTTAAATAGCACTTTCAGAAAGAGAAAAAAGGGTAGGAATTTCAGAGTCCAGAATTTAGAAGGGGAGAAAATTTTCTGGTTTGGGCAATGATGATTCCAGCTACTATACTGAGAATGAGAGAATTGAATAGTTGTGAGAAATGTCCTTTTACAT
Organism: Mirounga angustirostris; assembly: GCF_029215605.1. NCBI lineage: Eukaryota > Metazoa > Chordata > Mammalia > Carnivora > Phocidae > Mirounga > Mirounga angustirostris. Next base: position 41,431,728 of record NW_026991719.1, read on the forward strand.
AGGTGGATATGGTACTACCATACAGTTGTAATGCAAGGAGAAAAGATATTACTATATGAGTCAATAGAATAGGGAACTAGACTCCTCAGAAAGATGGTGGAGTAGGAGGATCCCAGATACACCTAGATAATACCCTCATTACTGTAAATATCCCAGAAAATGCCCACAAAGACTGGCCGAACAGACTCTCCACGGCTAAATATAGAGACTGGCCACATCAAAGAGGGTAGGAAGGGTGGAGACATGGTTTGGAGACAAATGGACCTGCGGGACTGTCCCCGGAGGGAGGGACACCGTGGGTGCAGAGAGAGGGAGGAGTAGACCCCACACCAGGCACACCAGGCATGGGAGACCCACACTGGGAAGACAAATGCCCATGACATTTGGCTTTGAAAACATTTGGTTTTGTGAATTTTTACAGTCAGTGGGACTTAACACCTAGAACTTTAAAAATCAGCAGCTAGGCTCTGGGAGAGCCACAGAGTAAAAGGAAACTGAGTACTCACACTTGAAGAGACAGCACAACAACCAGCCCCAGCACAAAAGCAGCGGCTTGAAAAATGCCTGGGTATATGGGAGGACAATTTACTTAATAATCTCAGAATCTGTTCTGGACGGGCAGGGATCTTTGGGAAACTTCTCCAAGAGCAAAGGAACTGGTGGGCACCATTTTCTTCTCCCAACTCCCAGCCTAGATACACAGACACCTGCAGGAATCAGCCCAGTGTGGACACTCTCCACCTAGCTTGCTAACAGCAGGCCCTGCACGCACACATTTCTGGGGATCTACCCCTCCAACCCCCTTGCACTCAGCAGAAGTTTCCCCAAGTGGCTGCAGGTCCCCTCAGGTGGCAGACCAGTGGGGACTTGTTGACACTGTGTGCCCCACCCCCACATTCTCCTATGGACATGGCCTCCGACCTGCCCTTGGTAGGAGTCCCTCCCAAGCTGTGCTGCAAGGCTGGCAGTGTGCAAGCATCCCTGAGAGGGGCCAGCAGAACTCCAAAGTGACTCCTGCCCCAGGGAGAGAGGAAAATAATCACAAACACCAGTTGAGCGGCAACATCAGCAGTGTTCTGGGGCAGACATCTGGTCTGACTGCAGGCCCTGTTAACCAATGAAAGCTTCTCAGAGGGCAACATAGAGAAAGTGCTCTGCAGTTCGGTGCTACTGCAGCTTTGGGAAACCCCTGGTCTGATTCAACTCAAGCCCAAGACAGCCCCGGACTGGCCCACTAATAACACAGGGACCAAACCCTTCCCATAACAGACAAAGAGCCACTGCAGGTAACTGTACTGAAGGTAAATGCAGCTCAGCCACAAGAGCAGGGCACACACAACACACATAGGAAATACCCCTGAAGTGCCAGGTTCTGGTGAACAGGGGACATTGCACTGCAGGGCACTACAGGACCTCTTCTTCATTAGGCCACTATTTTCAAGAGCAGAGCTGTAGCAGATTTTCCTAACATGTAGAGAAACAGACACTGAGAATTATACAACACGAGGAGACAGAGGAATATGTCCCAAATGAAAGAACAGAACAAAATCACAGCAAGAGAGCTAAACAAAACAGAGATAAGAAATATGCCTGATAGAGAATTTAAAGTAATGGGCATAAAGATACTCACTGGACTTGAGAAAAGAGTGGAGGGACTTGGCAAGACTTTCAACAAAGAGATGTAAAACATAAAAAAGAACCAATCAGGGACGCCTGGGTGGCTCAGTTGGTTGAGCGACTGTCTTCGGCTCAGGTCATGATCCTGGAGTCCCGGGATCGAGTCCCGCATCGGGCTCCCTGCTTGGCGGGGAGTCTGCTTCTCCCTCTGACCCTCCCCCCTCTCATGCTCTCTCTCTGTCTCATTCTCTCTCAAATAAAAAAAAAAAACTTAAATTAAAAAAAAGAAAAAGAACCAATCAGAGATGAAGAACTTAATAACCAAAATTAAAAATACACTAGACGGAATAAATAGTAGACTAGAGGAAGCAGAAAACAGATCAGCAACCTGGAGGACAGAGTAATGGAAAGCAATCAAGCTGAACAGGAGAGAGAAAAAAAGAATAACAAAAATGAAAATAGGTTAAGAGAACTCCGTGACATGCTAATAACAATGACTGGATCAACCAAGAAGTAAAAAAGGAAATTAGAAAATGAAAATGAAAACACAATGGCCCAAAATCTTTGGGATGCAGCAAAAGCTGTTCTCAGAGGGAAATTTATAGCGATACAGGGCTAACTCAAGAAGCAAGAAAAATCTCAAATAAACAGCCTAACCTTACACCTAAAGGAATTAGAAAAAGAAGAACAAAGAAAACCCAAAACCAGTAGAAGGAAGGAAATAATAAAGACTAGAGCAGAAATAAACAAAACAGAAACTAAAAAAGCAATAGAACAGGTCAATGAAACTAGGAGCCGATTCCTTGAAAAGATTAACAAAATTGATAAACTTTTAGCCAGACTCATAAAAAAGAGAGGGGAGACTCAAACAAAATCACAAGTGAAAGAGGAGAAATAACAATGAACACCACAGAAATATAAAGGATTATAGGAAAATATTATGAAAAATTATATGCCAACAAATTGGACAATCTAGGAGAAATAGATAAATTCCTAGAAACCTATAACCTCCTAAAATTGAATCAGGAAGAAATAGAAAATTTGAACAGACCAATAACCAGCAATGAAATTGAATCAGTAATCAAAAAACCTCCCACAAACAGAAGTCTAGGTCCAAATGGTTTCACAGGTGAGTTCTACCAAACATATGAAAAAGAGCTAATACATATACTTCTCAAACTATTCCAAAAAATAGAAAAGGACAGAAAACTTCCAAATTCATTCTTTTAGGCCAGCATTACCCTGATACCAAAACCTGATAAAGACATTACAAAAAAGGAGAACTACAAGGCAATATTTCTGATAAACATACATGTAAAAATCCTCAACAAAGTACTAGCAAACTGAGTCCAACAATACATTAAAAAAATCATCCACCATGATCAAGTGGGATTTATTCCTGGTTTGCAAGGATGGTTCAATATTTGCAAATCAATCAACACGATACACCACATTAATAAAGGAATGGATAAGAACCATGTGATCCGAGGTACCTGGATGGCTCAGTCAGTTAAGCCTTGGGCTCAGGTCATGATCCCAGCATCCTGGGATTGAGCCCCACATCAGGGTCTCTGCTCAGCAGAGAGCCTGCTTCTCCCTCCCCCACTGCCTGCCACTCCCCCAGCTTGTACTCTCTCTCTCCTTCTCTCTCTGTCAAATAAATAAAATCTTTTAAAAAAGAACCATATGATCCTCTCAATAGATGCAGAAAAAGCATTTGACAAAGTACAAGCATCCATTCTTGATAAAACCCTCAATAAAGTAGGGGTAGAGGGAACATACCTCCACATCATATAGGCCATATATGAAAGACCCACAGCTAATATCATCTTCAATGGGGGAAAATGAGAGCTTTTCTTCTACATTCAGGAACATGACAGGGATGTCCACCCTCTCCACTGTTATTTAACATAGTAATGGAAATCCTAGCCTCAGCAATCAGACAACAAAAAGAAATAAATAGCATCCAAATCAGTAAGGAAGAAGTCAGACTTTCACCATTCGCAGATGACATGATACTCTGTGGAAAACACGAAAGACTCCACCAAAAAATTGCTAGAATTGATACACATATTTAGTAAGGTTGCAGTATACAAAGTCAATATACAGAAATATGTTACATTTCTATACACCAATAATGAAGCAGCAAGAAGTGAAATCAAGGAATCGATCCCATTTGCAATTGCACCAAATAATCGTAAGATACCTAAGAATAAACTTAATCAAAGAGTAAAAAGATCTGTACTCTGAAAGCAATAAAACACTTATGAAAGAAATTGAATGGGACACAAAGAAATGGAAAGACATTCCATGCTCATGCATTGGAAGAACAAACATTATTAAAATGTCTGTACTACCCAAAGCAATCTACACATTTAATGTGATCCCTATCAAAATACCAATAGCATTTTTCACAGAGCTAGAACAAACAATCCTAAAATTTGTATGGAACCAGAAAAGACACCGAATGGCCAAAGTAGTGTTGAAAAAGAAAACCAAAACTGGAGGCATCACCAATTCTGTACTTCAAGCTCTATTACAAAGCTATAATCATCAAGACAGTATGGTACTGGCACAAAACCAGACACATAGACCAATGGAACAGAATAGAGAACCCAGAAATTGATCCACAACCAAATGGTCAACTAATCTTCGACAAAGCAGAAAAGCATATCCAATGGAAAAAAGACAGTCTCTTCAACAAATGGTGTTGGGAAAACTGGACAGCAACGTGCAAAAGAATGAAACTGGACCCTTTTCTTACACCATACAAAAAATAAATTCAAAACAGATAAAAGACCTAAATGTAAGACAGGAATCAATCAAAATCCTGGAGGAGAACACAGGCAGTAACCTCTTCTTGGTTAGTTCTTGTCCTTTCTTTTATTATAATGTGATGTATCACGTTGATTGATTTGCAAATGTTGAACCATCAAGATAAAAAGCTTCTGCACAGCAAAGGAAACAGTCAACAAAAATAAAAGGCAACCTATGGAATGGGAGAAAATATTTGCAAATGACATATCAGATAAAGGGCTAGTATTCAAGATCTATGAAGAACTTATCAAACTCAAACCCAAAACACAAATAATCCAGTCAAGACATGGGCAGAAGACATGAACAGACATTTCTCCAAAGAAGACATACAAATGGCCAACAGACACATGAAAAAATGTTTAACATCACTCAGCATCAGGGAAATACAAATCAAAACAGGGACATGTATGGAACTGTTGAATTACTAACTTATACTATTAACTAAATGGAATTAAAATTAAAACTTTTATTTTTTAAAGATTTTATTTTATTTTTTTAAAGATTTTATTTATTTATTTGAGAGAGAGCATGAGAGAGACAGAGAGCACAAGCAGGGGGGGAGGGGCAGAGGGAGAGGGAGAAGCAGACTCCCCAGCCACCCAGGCACCCTAAAATTAAAACTTAAAAAAAAATACATGAATCAAAACCTGATCGAATTTGCAAGAAGAATTAGGGAAGCCAACATGTATAATTGGAGATTTTAACAATATTCTCAATAATTGATAGAAAAATGGCTAGAGGGGCCCCTGGGTGGCTCAGTCGTTAAGTGTCTGCCTTCGGCTCAGGTCATGATCCCAGGATCCTGGGATCGAGCCCTGCATCGGGCTCCCTGCTCGGCGGGAAGCCTGCTTCTCCCTCTCCCACTCCCCCTGCTTCTCCCTCTCCCACTCCCCCTGCTTGTGTTCCCTCTCTCGCTGTCTCTCTCTCTCTCTCTCTGTCAAATAAACAAATAAAATCTTAAAAAAAAAAAGAAAAATGGCTAGAAAATGAGTAAAGATACGACACCTGATCAATACTATTAAATAAGTTTACCTAATTAAGTGTGATAATGGTATTGTAAAACAGAGACATATACTGAAGGAAGTAAGAATGAAGTATCATTTCAGTGATTTGCTTTAAGAAAAAACCCAGCAGTAGTTAATAAAACAAGATTGGTCATATGCTCATAATTGTTGATAATTATTGTACATGGGTGATGGGTATAAAGGGGTTCATTATACTATTTTTATATTTCTGAGTAGCTTGTATATTATATACCACACATGGATTAGTTCTGTTTCGGTTTTGCAAGATGAAAGAGTTCTAGAGACTAGTTGCACAGCAACGTGAATATACTTAACACTACTGAATGGTGCACTTAGAAATGGTTAAGATGGCAAAGTTTATGGTATGTGTTTTTACCACAACAAAGATAATTAAAAACAGATAAGTAAAAGCTAAAAACTGGACTCCAGGTGCACCCACAGTACTGCTATAGACTTCATATGAAAAGTTATTGGGGGGGCACCTGAGTGGCTCAGTCGGTTAAGCCACTGCCTTCCGCTCAGGTCATGATCCCGGGGCCCTGGGATCGAGCCCCGCGTCGGGCTCCCTGCTTGGCGGGGAGCCTGCTTTCTCCCTCTGCCTCCACCTCCCTGCTCATGCTCATGCTCTGTCTCTCTCTCTCTCTCAAATAAATGAATAAAATCTTTTAACAAAATAAAAGAATAATATGTCACAACCAAGTAAGACTAAAGGGGGATTACAAGGGAATTTAAAAATTTTGAAGAATATTAGTATGAATCATCATATTAATTGAACTAAACAGGGGCAAAAATCATTAACAGAAAAACTAATACAGATGATTTTAAACATATAAATAGATGCTCAATCACTCTCCTAGTAAGAGAAATGAAAATTAAAACTGCACTTGGGATATCATTTCTCACCTATCAAGATTGGCAAAAATCTAAAAGTTCAACAACCCATCCTGTGGTGAAGTTGTGGGAAAACAGACGCTCTCCTCTATCACTGGGCACAGTCCAAATGATACAATCCTATGGAGGTGAATGTGAAAATATTTAGCAAATTACAATTGCATTCAATTACAACTCAGAAACGACATTTCTGGGACTCTATTCCAGGAATACACCTATACATGATTGGAAGGTATATTGCAAGATGGCCCATTGTGGCATTGTTTGAAATAGAAAAATATAGAAAAATCCAAGTGTTCATCAGCAGGACTCAAAGAAATCAATGAAATCAAATCATCAGCATGATTTCAGTCAGTAGACTCAAGAAGCATCAAGATGTAACATTAGCAGTAAGAATAAACATGGTTTCAGAGCAGGGCAAAGAAAGACCTGGGGACCAGTATGTATGACAAATTGTAACTGGGGAAGGAAACTGGAACCAATGAGTACAGGTTGTGTCTGGGGGTTCTAGTAAGATGTTATGATAGTACTTACTGTCCATTAAATGCACTGATATTTCTTGTGCACTAATTGTGTGTTATGTAATGTATCTGCAAATACATTATGATGCTGGCACATGAATATAATAATTCTCGGCAAACAAACGAACATGCAAGAGGAAGGAAAGCTCTTTACAGAACAATGTCAACTAATAATTATAGAAAGACATAGAATTAGAAAACCACCATCTGCAAACCCCAAGTTAATCATTGTTTCAAGCAAAGATCATCAATGGATGATAAAACGATCTTGTGAATGGTTACTGAGTGTTATGGGCTGAATTGTGTTCCCCCAAAATTCGTATGTGAAGCCCTAACCCTCAGTATCTGAGAATGTGACATATTTGGAGATAGGGCCTTTGAAGAGGTGATTAAGTTACAATGATGCCCTTAGGGTGAGCACTGATCCAATCTGACTGGCGTCTTTATAAGAAGAGATTAGGATTTACAGAGAGACACCGAACATGAACTGCATAGCTGAGCAACCCTGTGAAAATGCAGCAAGGGAGGGGCCATATGCAAGCCAAGGAGAGAGGCCTCAGGACAAACCAAACCTGCCAACACCTTGTTCTTGGACTTCTAGCCTCCACAACTGGTGAGAAAATGATTTCTGTTATTTAAGCCACCCAATTTATGGTATTAGGCTATGGCAGCCCTAGCAAACAAATACATTGGGTGAATAGATTATTCACATGGTCCCTAAAGAATTACCCCATAGAAAAATAATGAAATACAAAAGAAAAAAGATTTCTGGGGCACCTGGGTGGTTCAGTCAGTTAAGCATCCGACTTCTGATTTCGGCTCGGGTCATGATCTCAGGGTCATGAGATCCAGCCCCTCCGAGGGCTCTGAGCTCAGCCAGGAGCCTGCTGGAGATTCTCTCTCCCTCTCCCTCTGCCCCTCCCCGTTCTCTCTCTAAAATAAATAAATCTTTAAAAAAAAAAGAAAAGAAAAAATATTTCTTTACAATGAAGAAATTAAACTTAGCCGTTACCAAATATAGAACGCATGGAAACATGTTTCCAGACATGACTCACCGAGAGGGACAAATCACCCATGCGGATTTCTTTCCCAAGCTGTTTGACCTAAATCTATTCATGAGGAAACAATTAGAAATGCAGAAACATCTACACCACAATTGGCAAACTCTCTTCAAAAATATCAAGGTCGTGACAGACAAAACAGGCTGGGAAAATGCTCTTAGATTAAAAAGAGATTAGAAAAAAAATAATAAAAATAAAAAGAGATTAGAGACTAAAGAGATGAGATGACATGAACGATGCCAAATGCCAGGCATGAGCCCTAATAGTATTTGGGATTTTAAAAAGTTGTAAAGAAATTTAAGGGTAATTAGAAACATTTGAATTTGGGATGCACACTATTATTTTATCATTGTTAAATTTCTTAAGTGTGATGAGGTTTTCGGGAGGAGTTGGGGGAGGTGATGGAACTGTCTGTAATCCGATGGTGGTGGTGGTTATACAAATCTATACGTTTATTCAAATTAATGAACTGTACACCAAGAATTTAATTTTATTATATGATAATTTTTAAATAAAATTGAAAGTCGGAGTGCCTGGGTGGCTCAGTCAGTTAAGCATTTGACTTTGGCTCAGGTCTTGATCTCAGGGTCCTGGATTGAGCCCCAGGTTGGGCTCCCTGCTCAGAGCGAAGTCTGCTTCTCCCTCTCCCTCTGCCCCTCCCTTCACTCATGTGTGTATGTGTGTGTGTGTGTGCTCGCACATGCGTGCGCATGCACACGTGTGTGTGCACGCACTCTCTCAGATAAATAAATAAAATCTTTTTTAGAAACTGAAAATTGTATCTCGGATTTCTTAGATGTGGAATGGGCTTGTGGCTCTGCAAAAAAAAAAAAAAAAAAGTCCTATTCTTAGGAGTGTGGAAATATACAAAGATGACCCAAATGGGGACAAAGACTACAGAGCTTTCTATAGCAAGGGAGGCAGTCAGCATCACGTATAGTGAAAAAAGGAAAGACTTCAGGTATGCCCTGTGGAAATAAATGAAGACAAACTAAATGAGAAAAGCAAAGGACATTCATTCTGAACTTGCTCTAGCAAGGAAATCAGACACTGTCACTTGCCTTTTGGCAGAGACTCAAAGGCAGACAGAGGGGGTAACGCTTTATAGTAAAAAAAAAAAAAAAAAAAAGAGGGAAGGCTTCAGGTGTGTTCTAATTGGAAAGCTGTTGGCATGAGGAAGCTGTAAGCAGGCTAATAACTAGAAGCCGGGCATCCTAGGTGATTGGTTTGGGGAGCAGATTTGGTTTTCTCTGGATGGACCTGAGTTGGAAGTGGAAAGTGGGGGCAAAAAATGAGGAGGTTGGTGGTCATTGACTAAATCCTGGCCATCTAGACCCATTGCTGCAGAGGTAATGGTTTGGCTTCTCAGGATTATTGCTATAGAAGTTGTAGGTCAGAATTCTATTGTCATAATACAGTTGACCCTTGAACAACGCTGGGCTTAGGGGCACTGCTCCCGCCAACACACACACAGTGGAATAACTTTTGATTCCCTCCAAATTTAACTACTAATAGCCTACCGTTGACTAGAAGCCTTACTGATAACGTAAATAGTTGATTAACACATATTTTGTATGTTCTATGTATTATATACTGTATTCTTACAATAAAGTAAGCTAGCGAAAAGAATGCTATTAAAATTGTAAGAGAAAATACATTAACAATACTGTACTGTATTTATCAAGAAAATTCTGCCTATAGGTGGACCTGTGCAGTTAAAACTCCTTTGTTCAAGGATCAACTCTATATGGTCTGGCCATTGTCCATTTGTATATTCAGTCCCCCAGGAGATACATGCTGAGTATTTAGCTTTTAGAGAGCATAATGTTTGCAGTTTACTGTAGAAAGGTATTATAAAACAAACATGCTGGAGTCCTTTCTTTCTTTTGCTATCTATCCTTCCCCCTTCCGCATGAACTTTGACTAGTGGATAAGCCACAAGGCTTACAAAAACAATTCTCAGAAAGTACTGTTCTGATGATATGGGGGTCTGATCAGGAGAGGGGCTCAAAAACTAGAACAATCCCCTAACTGTGAGCTTCCCTTAAGGTAAAAAAAACCTATCACCTAAGCCCAAACTGCAAAGACACATATCCAACTTTCCCCTATATAAACCCTAATCATGCTTCAATCTGGGGTCAGAGGTGGGGGTGGGGTTACCTGATGCCCATCAGTTGAATATAGCCTTTAACAACTCTACTTCAGTTCCTTAAATAATTTTCTTTGGACATTTTATTTATTTATTTATTTATTTATTTATTTATTTATTTATTTATTACATTATTTTTAAATGATGGGGCCTGTATGTATGTACAGAAAGAGATTATGCAAATGTAGCAAAAGTTAACAGTTGTTATATCCAGGTGGAGGGCATTTGGATGTTCCTAGTACAATTCTTTCAACTTTTGTGTAGTGTAAAAATTTCCCAAAAAAGTTGGGTTTAAGGGGCGCCTAGGTGGCTCAGTCGGTGAAGCATCTGCCTTCGGCTCAAGTCATGATCTCAGGGTCCTGGGATCGAGCCCCGCATCGGGCTCCCTGCTCAGCGGGGAGCCTGCTTCTCCTTCTCCCTCTGCCATTCCCTCTGCTTGTGCTCTCTGGCTCTATCTCTCTGTCAAATAAATAAATAAAATCTTTAAAAAAACAAAAAAAAACCTTAAAAAATTGGGGTGTAAAATAAATAAGCTATTATTGCCTGCTGTCTCCTGACATATGTAAATGGTTGTGGCTTTGGTCCAGAGGTCCCTGCTTAGCCATTGAACCTGATACTTTTATGAAGTTTTCCTCTACCTCTGTCAGTGGAAGACAGATAATATTTTACCATATTGTAAGATATTTTTCATCTACTGAAGGAAGAAGACATGCAAGACAAGGCTGATGGGAAGACCGTGGATACCACTCTGCATTTACCTAATAGGATAAAAAGGTGCTCATCATTATGTCCTTAGCTGCAGATGTGTAAATATTCTGACCTTGCATTCTTCCTTGTTTTCAACTGGTTGCCAGCATAAATGTGAAGATTCACAACTGGCCTGCTCCAGGATTCAGGACAGTCAGTTGTAGAATTATTTTTATTTTATTTTACTTTATTTTTTTCTTTAAAGATTTTCTTTATTTATTTGTCAGAGAGAGAGAGCGCACAAGCAGGGGGATCGGCAGGCAGAGGGAGAAGCAGGTCCCCGCTGAGCAAGGAGCCCGATGCGGGACTCGATCCCAGGACCCCGGGATCATGACCTGAGCCGAAGGCAGACACTTAACCGACTGAGCCCTCAAGCGTTCCCAGTTGTAGAGTTTAAAAGGAGACTCTGATCTCTCTATTTGAAGTGGCAGCCCCCTCCCCCAATATTTCTAACTCACATTAGTGCCCCATCTACCCCCTTTAGCAGTTATCAACTATTGACAAACAGTGTTTATTGCCCTCTTCCCCACTAGGATGTTGGGCTCATGAAACTAGGAGTTTGGGGTCTGTTTTGTTTTACCCAATATCAAGTACCAAGAGCAGTGACTGGTGATCAATAAATATTTGATGGATGAACAAATAGGGTCTTAAATACTTACAAGTTCTCCATCTTTTTAGCATTTCCTGCCTTACTCCTACCAAATCAATTTTATAATTAGTTGTATCATCCAGAGATGCCTGCAGAGTCTTTTGAAGGGAATAATCTTTTAAGACAATGACCCTGCTTTTATGTGTTTTACTGCTCTCTACATGTGTGGTACAGCTACCAAAAATAAAGCAGTCAATTACTGCACATATATGAGAAGCAGAACTCACTTCAGTATCAGCATGAACAAGTAAATGGGTGAACAGTAAATGAATAAGATCATTCTGAAAAAACAGAAGGCTACGAAGAAAACTAAGGCATGGTGAGGAGCTAGAGAGTAGTGGGGGTAGGTCGGGGAAGGAAGACATCTAAAGAAAAGACACTGGAGCAGGTATGATGATGGAGTGAGAGCATCTTTGGCAGGGGCTTCAGTAAGTGTCAAGGTCATGGGCCTCCTGCCTCTCTGCTCATCCCACCACTGGATGGCGTCTCTGGGCTGGGGCCAACGATTTTCTTGCCCTACTCAAGGAAGGGATGGCACTTTTCTCCATGCAGACTTTGTCTTTTTACATTTAGATATTTACCTAACAGCTTAATTTTCCCAATTAATTTAAATAGTATTTATTTATTTTTATTTTATTTATTTCAAAGATTTTATTTATTTGAGAGAGAGAGAGAGAGCGCGCATGAGCAGGGGGGAGGGGCAGAGGGAGAGGGAGAAGCAGGCTCCCCGCTGAGCAGGGAGCCAACGCGGGGCTCGATCCCAGGACCCCAGGGTCATGACCTGAGCCGAAGGCAGACGCTTAACCGACTGAGCCACCCAGGCGCCCCTAATTTAAATAGTTTTGATAGTAAAGTTAGCACTTAATGTGCCTACCACCCTTTGTATGGCCTTGATGATAACCTGCATCTATCCATGTGGTCCCCCAATTCATTGCCCTGCCTCCCCTTAACTGAGGTAAACATCATCCTGAATCCCAAGTTCATAAACCTTTTATTTTTTAACGTAATTTTCTTGCAATTACATACAGTCCTAAATAGTTTATGTTCTTTATGTTAGTAGCTTTTATTCTTATAAAAGTGTGTTATGCTTTATATAATCTTTCGGGAATTACAGGGTTTTTTTTCTTTAATGTTCATCCATATTGTTGAGTATTATTCTAGTTTATTCATTTTGACTCCTGTTGATGAGCATCCAGTTTTGTTTCTAGGTTTTTCTGTTGTGAAGGGATTGTCATGCATATCCTAGGTTTCATGTGGGAATGTTCCTTTTTGTTTGTTTGTTTGACAAAGAGAGGGTGTGGGGGGGGAGGGGTGGAGGGAGAGGGAGAGAGAGAATCTTAAGCAGGCTCCATGCCCAGTACAGAGCCTGAACTCGGGGCTCAATTTCACGACCCTGAGATGATGACCTGAGCCGAAATCAAGGGTCGGATGCTTAACTGACTGAGCCAGCCAGGCCCCCTACCCTCTTTTGGATACATTCCTACGAGTGGACTGGCTGGATTGTGAGGTATGTAAATATTCACTTGTAGGAGGGAATGCCTATTTTCTAAAGTGGTGTCATAAGCACACTATGAAGGTGCACACCATGAGTTGTGTCTTTCCACAATGTCCGCTTTATTCAATCATAAAGCAAAGTTTATCACCATTATAAAGCAGGTTCGGGACTCCAAACTCAGTGACATTTCACCATGTGATTAAACCTGGCTTCTTACACAGCACACAGAGCAGGACAGAAGACCAACCACGCAACGAACAAGATAACAGAAGGGTGTAGGAAGTTAAGGAATGAAACACAAAGTCAGTCTGTGAGCATGCAATTGAGATAAGGCCTCCGCCCAATCTGGGGCCGCTCTTGGCACCTGCTGCTTCTTACGTTCAAGCAGTGAAGGATCTCAGTTCTGTTCGGAGATCAGTTGGTGGCAGTTGCCTTTTTTAAGTGGTCAGACATAGAGGGGTCACGTCTGAAGAGTCTAACAGCTTGCTGCCAGAATCCTTCCCTCTTTAAAGGGATTTAATTGGTTTCGGGTCCCTGCAGACCTCCTCTGGTTCTGCTCGTTATCAGTTCTGGGGTGTCAGCTAATGTTGGTCCCGGCGATACCTCCTAGCTGCAGTACCTTTACCTACTTGCGTCATTGCTCGACACGGGCTCCTGCTTGACACAACAGACTCCATTTTGCTCTCTACAAGCAGTTACACTGATTCACATTCCTTCCACAGGGCAAAACGATCCTATGGGTGCACATCCTCTTCCATACTGGGTATTGTTAGACTGAAATTTTTGTGAATTGAGTGGGTATAAAATGTCATCTCATCATGTCCTGATTTGTATTTGCCTGATAGCTAATGACTTTGAACACCTCCTCATATGCTTATTGGCTCTATCTTTCCTTCTTCTCTGAAATGGTCTAACGGTCTATTATTTTTTTGAAATATAACTGTAGTACTATTAAGATGCTCAACAACATGAACAGGGATTCTTGCAACTCTATATAGAAGCACGTCAGACAAGCTACCAGTGATTCAATTCCTTCTTTGTTTCTTCATTCAGTAAACTATCAGACCAGGGCTATATATGTAGAAAGAGAATTTGGAATGCTTAGAGTCCAACCCTCTAAGAAAGCAAAAAGTAGCTCGGACTATAAAAATCTGCCCTGCCATTCATCAGGCTAGGAGAACAATCACAGATAAAGTCAGATGCAAAGTTATTGGGAAACACTATTTCTCCCAAGGACGTGCTGCCGCTGTAATGCCATGAAGAACTCTACTTTGAGTGACTACTGCTTTCTCAGTCACTGGGAAACTTCCTTCACTACAATCACGGACTATCAGAAAGCTGCTATTTCAAATGGTATCCGTTCAAACGAAACATCCTACTCTTGCTGGAGACTCTAAGTCACTTAGACACAAAGAAGCAGCCAGGATTTCCAACCCTGACCCGAGATGAGGGGTATCTAGACACAACATTTTATATCTATCTTAACTTTATTGTTTTCAGGAGAACAGGACTCAAGTTCACTTTGTGGTTCACATACAGCTCCATTTTGCCTTAAGGTCACCAAAACACTGCTTCATTTCTATTTCATCTGAACTTCACCATTCCTCCGAATCCTGTAACTCTACCTTTCCCTTTGTTTAGTGGTTCCATGGTTCCTCTGGTGTGTGGTCTCCCTCATTGACTGATGGATCTGTCAGACTACAAATTAGTCCCAGATGGTCTTAGGCTGAGTAGGACACTCTTACATTCCAGATTGTGAAACTGAGCAGAGGGGATGTGATTGGACTGAGAGCATCCAGTAAGTCCATACCTGAGCCTGTGTCGGGTCCCCTCAAAATACCTTCCTCACCTGAGGATTCAGAGAAACCTTCAGTGGGGTACAGAGCCTTCTGCCTGTAGGACTCCCTGGAGGAGGCGATATTTGAACTTGGTTTTGAAGGGAAAGTAGGCATTCCCAGGTAAAGGGCAACAGGACTTCTTCCCTTCCTACCCCAGTGACACGTCCTAGAAGGGTATGGGCATCTAATATAGAAGGGAATTTCTATATTAGAAGTAATATTAGGGACAGCAAACCGGTTGAAGGGCAGCATCAGTCTCGTCTTAAAGCTACATTTTCAAAAGGGCACTATCACAGTGCAGATTTTATTTTATGTGGAAATAAAAATAATAGTTTCCTGAAGATGCTTTTATTGACGTAATGCTTTAGATTAAGGAAAAATAAAAAAGTATTGTTTGTTCATATTTTATTTCATCTGGGGTTGCTGGAGTGGGAGATAATGTAGACTATGGGAGCATTCAGACCCCGCAGCCAACCCCTACAAGCACAACGGAGGGGAATCTGACACTGACTTCCCCTTTATCCCTCAGTGCTATGTCCTAGGAGGCCTGCACACCCCCAATTTCTTCCCCTTCTTCGCTCGTGGTATGTTCCAGGAGAGCACTGTAAACCAGTCTGACTTCTCCCCCGCTTTCACATCGTGTGGTATCTGCCAGGAGAGCACAGCCGCTGGCGCGTCTGCGTCTTTGCAGAGGCCCTTCAGCTTCTCTGAACATTATTACACAGATCCAGAGTACAGATCCAAAGACCCCCCTCCTCCAGGAAGACCGCCCCAAAGAACGTCGCCACCCATGCTCCCCGCCACTGAGACAGCTCCGCCGCTCTGCTCTGTGAGTTTGGAGGCTTCCTCACCCTCGGTACGGAACGGTCACTCCTCCAACATGGCGCACCCCACGGGGAAGCGCGACCTGGGCGCGGCCACGTTCCCCGCCTGGCAACGCGGCCTTGGGGCCCTGAACGCTCCAAAGCACCGATTCCGTAACATCCCCACGTCGACTCTGGGCGGACAGCGGCTTCGAATGTAGTTTTGCGCGTGTGCAGGACCACGCCCCCTTCGCCCGTCGCCCCAAACCCTGAGAAGGGGCGGTGCTAGGGGGTGGTGACCGGAAGCGGCTACGGTTCTCAGCGGTGGTTTAATAGTTGTCAGGAGGATCTCAATGCTCTGTGTCGGAGGGATGTGGAGGTGATGGGGCCCCGGGGAGCGTGAGTGTTGGGGGATTCTGTGTGGTCAGTGATGGAATCGGTTGTCTAACGGATTGGATGATTCGATCATTATTTTGCAGGCTTTCCTCTTCTCTCAACGTTAAGGTCCTGAAGTTCACTCTAAGACCCACAAGGTTCGGTCCATTATGTTCTAAGTGTACCCTAAGAGTTGATTTTTCTTCTGCCCACGAGTTATTTAGAAGTGCGTTTTTAGTTTCCAAAAGTTTATCTTTTTAATAGATTTCTAGCCTTAGTTTTCTGTGGTCAGAAAAATGTCTACGTGAAGCTCCTTGCTCAAAACAGGAGAAGACTCATGGCCTAGGCCGTGGTGAATTTTTATAAATGTTCCATATTTTAATCAAAAATAATATTTAGTTGTTTAGTTGTCAACTGTGTCATACAAAATGTACACTCTTTGTTGTCCTTGTCTCCTGTTCCCGAGGAGAGAGAAATTCTCCAGTGTGTTGGTGATTGGTCCGTTTCTCCTTCCTGCTGTTCGTGGTGCATTTTGAGTTCAGTGTTGTATCTAGTGTGAGACTTAGGTTGAAGCTCATCTGTTTGAATGTTCAATTACTCAAGCACCATCTGTTGAAGACTTTCCTTCCTTCTTTGACTTGTTTTGCACCTTTGTGAAAAATAAATTGCACATACTTGTGTGGGGCTATTTTTAGGTTCTTTATTCTGTTCCATTGATCTATGTGTCTATTTCGTTTTATCATGAATGGGTGTTGAAATTTGTCAATATTGTATGAATTTATATGATCTTGTGATTTTTCTTCTTTAGCTTGTTAATATGGGAGAATGCACTGATTGATTTCTGAATGTTGAACCAGCCTTACATTCCTGGAATAGATCTCACTTGGTTGTGGTGTATAAATCTTTTTATATGTTGCGGGAATGGATTAGCTACTGCCTTTTTTTTTTTTTTTTTTTTTGAGGATTTTCTGTAACTCGGTTTATGAAAGATATTGGCCTACAGTTTTAGTTTTTTGTACTGTTTTTGTCTGGTTTTAGTATTAGGGTAGTACTGGCCTCATAGAATGAGGTAAGAAGTATTCTCTTCTTTTGTATTTTCTGGAAGAGATTATGTAGAATTATGCTAATTTTTCCTTTAACTGGTTGAATCCTCCAGTGAAACCATCTGGGCCTGGACATTTCCTTTTGGAAGCTTTTTGATGATGGCCTCAAATTCTGTAGTAGTTATATGATTTCAGATTATCTATTTAATTTTTTTCAGAGTGTATATTTAGTAGTGGGTGAGTTGTGGAAGTTTGTGTTTTATGGAAGTTGTTGAATTTATGTGTATTTAAGTTGTTTGTGGTAATCCCTTACTTTCATTTTAATGACTGCAGCATCTGTAGTTATATCTTATGTTTCAGTTCTGGTATTGGTAATTCTTATCTTGTTTCTTTTTATCTTTATCAGTCTTGCCTGAGGATTACCACTTTTATCAATCTTTTCAAAGAACCAGCTTTTGGTTTCAGTGATCTGTATTGTTTATCTGTTTTCGATTTCTTTTTTTCTGTATTTACATATATATTTTATCTCAACTATTTTTTTTTCAGGTGTACAATAGAGTGATTCAACAATTTGGTAAGTGTTTTCAATTTCATTGATTTATGCTCTTACATCTATTCCTTCCTTCCTTCTGCTTGCTTTGGGTTTACTTTGTTCTTTTTCTAGTTTCTTGAGATGGGAGCTTAAATGATTGATTTAAGACCTTAATTCTTTTCTCATATAAACATTTAGTACTACAAATTTCCCTCTCGACACTGCTTTATCTTCATCCCCCAAATTTTGATCTGTTGTGTTTTTATTTTCTTTCGTGACTTTTTAATTTGCCTTGAGACCACCTCTTTGATCCATGGATGATATAGAAATGTATTGTTTAATTTTCAAGTGTTTGGAGACTTTCCTGTTATCTTTCTGTTATTGATTTCTAGTTTGGTGATATTAGAGGACATATATCATATGATTTCAATTTATGGAGGTTTGTTTTATGACCCTGGGTGTGGTATGTCTTGGAGAATGTCGCATGGGTGCTTGAAGAGAATGTGTATTTTTTTTTAAGATTTTATTTATTTATTTGACAGAGATCGAGGCAGCAAGAGAGGGAACGCAAACAGGGGGAGTGGGAGAGGGAGAAGCAGGCTTCCCGCTGAGCGGGGAGCCTGATGCAGGACTCCATCCCAGGAGGTCATGACCTGAGCTGAAGGCAGTCGCTTAACCAACTGAGCCACCCAGGCGCCCTGTATCAGTACTTCTTTTTGATTGTAAAATAATATTCCATTTTATGGATATACTAAATTGTGTTTCTCCATTTTCAGTTGATGGACATTTAGGTGATTTCCACTTTTTGGCTACTATGAATAATACTGCTGTGAATAGTTGTGTATGTAAGTTTTGGAGCGGACATGTGTTTCCATTTCTCTTGGCAAGGTACCTAGGAGTGGAATTGCTGGATCATATGGTGACTCTGTGGGTAACATTTTGAGGAACTGCCAAACTGTCAGAGTGGCTATACCATTTTCCATTTCTACCAGCAATATATGAGAGCTCCAATTTATTCACATCTCACCAATACCTGTTACTGTCTTTTTTTACCCCTTATTTTAGCCATCCTCATGGATGTGAAGTGGTCTCCTAATGAATGGAATATTTTGGTTTTGCTTTGCATTTCTGTAATGACTAATGATATTGAACGTCTTATGTTACGATCAGACCATGTAGCCTGTCAATTCCCAACATTAAAACATCTGCGAGATTTTCTTTTTTTTTTTTTAAGATTATTTATTTATTTATTTGAGAGAGAGAGAATGAGAGATAGAGAGCACGAGAGGGAAGAGGGTCAGAGGGAGAAGCAGACTCCCTGCTGAGCAGGGAGCCTGATGTGGGACTCGATCCCGGGACTCCAGGATCATGACCTGAACCGAAGGCAGTCGCCCAACCAACTGAGCCACCCAGGTGCCCGATTTTCTCTTTTTTTTTAAGATTTATTTATTAGAGAGAGAGAGTAAGCGAGGGGAGGGTCAGAGGGAGAGAATCTTTCAAGCAACCTCCCCACAGAGCACAGAGCCCTACATGGGGCTCGATCCCAAGACCCATGAGATCATGACCTGAGCCGGAACCAAGAGTCAGTTGCGCGACTGAGCCACCCAGGTCCCCTTACCAGATTTTCTTCATGGCCAAGTTATTAAATGGCATTCTGTACAAGTTCCATGGGCATAAGGAAAGAAAGCATAGTCTCTCTTTGATATAACATCATGTTTATGTGTTTAAAATTCAGCTTGTTCGTGCCTTTTATTTTATTCCTTATTTACTTTCTTGTTTCCTCTTTATCCCATTTCTTACTTCTGTTTTTCTTAATTAAGTTCCTCTTCATTTTATAAAGGATACTTTCCCTTTCCCAACAAGAATGACTAAATCTGTAGTGCTTTTATTAGTTGATCAGAATAAAATTGTTTCTAAATATAGACACAGAGACCCCCCTCTCCTCCCTGGATCCTGTAAAAGGAGAAACAGTTTTACCTCTGCATATTTTGAGGTAGTTAAGACATTGGAGTCTCAGGCTATTAGCATTTTCCTTATGGCCTATCTCTTCTGTTTTAAGACACTCTACTTTTTTTTAGTTCCAAATCGCAGTCATGTTTTTTTTTGTTTTTTGTTTTTTAAAGATTTTATTTATTTATCTGAGACAGAGAGAATGAGAGAGACAGAGAGCACATGAGAGGGGGGAGGGTCAGAGGGAGAAGCAGGCTCCCTGCCGAGCAGGGAGCCCGATGCGGGACTCGATCCAGGGACTCCAGGATCATGACCTGAGCCGAAGGCAGTCGCTTAACCAACTGAGCCACCCAGGCGCCCCCGCAGTCATGTTTTCAACATCTGTTAAACAGAACCACGTTTATTTTAAGCCTACCACACAAAAGGTACTGAGTATTATAGTGTTGAGAATGTAAATTTTGAAGCCAGGTAGACTGGCTTTGACTTAATATCACTAGGCCTCTGTTTCTGTGGGCATAAAATGAAATAATAATAATTACGGCAACACATGGGTGAGAGGATCGTTGTGCAAATTAAGTGAGGTACCTACTTCTGCATATTACCTGATCCCTTGTAATGACAGTACTTGCTAATCTGAATTAAATGTTTCCTGGGGCCAGCCTGCTGCCAAGTGCCTTACAAACGTCATCTCATTTAATTTTCACAACCCCTTGAGGTGAATAGTTTTGACTCATTTTGAAAAGACAAGTGAAGAAGCATTTTTATATTCTCATAGCTAAAAGTTGGCAGAGCGAGAATTTAAGGCTTAAAGAATGTTTGTCCAAATGTCATGGTCTTGCTCATATTCCATTTTGATGAATGACTAGAATGGGTGTTGGCTGGACTTTGTCTATCCCACAATACCCAAGGCCAGGAACTGTACTTTGGTGCCCCCAGGAAGCATTTGTGGGGTCAATGCTAAATGACTGACCATGTGGACACTGTCTTTGCAGGTTTCTTGGAGTCTCTGTTGAACCTGTGGGCCAGACCCCACAGCGGAGGCTGCAGGAACTGTCTTCTGGCCCCAGCAGCTCAGCTCTGATTGAGTCCACGGAGCCCACTTGGCTTCAGGCTCGTGGGAGGAGCATCAGCAAGAGAGCTGGAGGGCTGATGCCCAGCAGGAACATGCCAGCCAACTGGAGCTCTCCTGGGCCATCCCTGGCTCGAGCTGTGGGGAGATGTGACAACTCCTGTGAGGTGAGGAGGAAGAGGTACCCAGGGCCAGGAATCTAGAATGAAAGACAGTAACTCATTAATTTGTATGACTTGTTCTTTAAGCAAGCAGCATAATCAGGGAAGTTTTATTGGTCATTCTTTTCCCTTGTGTGAATTTTCTTCTCTTGCCCATTGCTGCTTTATTTATCTTAGCTTATGGATTTCTTTATGGAAGGATAACTAACATACCATGTTATATTACTTGCAGATGTACAACATATTTTTTTTAGAGGGGGGTTGCGGAGAGGGGCAGAGGGAAAGAGAGAATCTTAAGCAGGCTCCACGCCCGGCGTGGAGCCCAATGCGGGGCTCAATCTTACAACCCTGTGATCATGACCTGAGCTGAAATCAAGAGTCAGACGTTTAACTGCCTGTTTAACCCAGGCGCCCCTCAGATGTGCAACATATTGATTGGAAAGTTTTATACATTACTAAATACCACAATAAGTGTAATCACCATCTGTCACCATACAATGTTATTACAGTGTTATTGATTCTGTTGCCTAGGCTGTACCTTTCATTCCTATGACTTACTTATTTTACACCTGGAAGTTTGTACTCTTAATCCCCCTTATCTATTTTGCCATTACCCCATCGACCTCTCTTCTGGCAACCATCAGTTTGTTTTCTGTATTTAAGGATCTTTTTTCAGTTTTTTGATTTGTTTGTTTTATTTTTCAGATTCCACATATATGTGAAATCATGTGGTATTTGACTTTCTCTATCTGACTTATTTCGCTTATCATAATAATCTCTAGCTCTGTCCACACCATTGTAAATGGCAAGGTTTCATTCTTTTTTATGGCTCAATAATATTCCGTTATGTATATATATATAGATACTCCATTATATATATAGATATTCCACTATATATAGAGAGATATATAGATATATATACCATGTCTAATTTATCCGTTCATTAGTCGATGGATGTCTTGGACTCTTTCCATAATTTGACTATTGTTGATAATGCTGCTATAAACATTGGGATGCATGTACCCCTTCGAATCAGTACTTTTGTATCTTTGGGGAGAATACCTAGTAGTGCAATTGCTGGGTCATATGGCAGTTCTATTTTTAACTTTTTGAGGAACCTCCATACTGATTTCTAGAGTGGCTGCACCAGCTTGCATTCCCACCAACAGTGCAAGAGGGTTCCCCTTTCTCCATATCTTTGCTAACATCTGTTGTTTCCTGTGTTGTTAATCTTAGCCATTCTGACAGGTGTGAGGTGATATCTCACTGTGGTTTTGATTTGTATTTCCCTGATGTTGAGTGATGTTGAGCATCTTTTCATGTGTCTGTTAGCCATCTGGATGTCTTCCTTGGAGAAATGTCTATTCATGTTTCTGCCCATTTCTTAACTGGAATTTGTTTTATGGGTGTTGAGTTTGATAAGTTCTTTATAGATTTTGGATACTAGCCCTTTATCTGATATGTCATTTGCAAATATCTTCTCCCATTCTGTACGTTGCCTTTTAGTTTTGTTGATTGTTTCTTTTGCTGTGCTGAAGCTTTTTCTCTTAATGAAGTCCCAGTAGTTCATTTTTGCTTTTGTTTCCCTTGCCTCCAGAGATGTGTCTAGTAAAAAGTAGCTGCGGCCAAGGTCAAAGAAGTTGCTGCCTGTGTTCTCCTCTAGGATTTTCATGGATTCCTGTCTCACATTTAGGTCTTTCATCCATCTTGAGTTTATTTTTGTGGATGGTGTAAGAAAGTGGTCCAGTTTCATTCTTCTGCATGTGGCTGTCCAGTTTTCCCAACACTGTTTGTTGAAGAGACTTTTTTCCATTGGATATTCTTTTGTGCTTTGTCGAAGATTAGTTGACCATATAGTTGTAGGTCCATTTCTGGGCTCTCTATTCTGTTCCACTGATTTCTGTGTCTGTTTTTGTGCCAGTACCATACTGTCTTGATGACTACAGCTTTTTTTTTTTTTTAAAGATTTTATTTATTTATTTGACAGAGAGCTAGAGAGAGAGAGCACAAGTAGGCAGAGCAGCAGGCAGAGGGATAGGGAGAAGCAGACTCCCCGCTGAGCAGGACCCTGGGATCATGATCTGAGCCGAAGGCAACTGCCTAACCGACTGAGCCACCCAGGCGCCCCGACTACAGCTTTGTAATAGAGCTTGAAGTCTGGAATTGTGATGCCTCCAGTTTTGCTTTTCTTTTTCAGAATTGCTTTGTCTATTTGGGGTCTTTTCTGGTTCCATACAAATTTCAGAATTGTTTGTTCCTGCTCTGTGAAAAATGCTGGTGTTGATAGGGCTTGCATTAAATGTGTAGATTGCTTTGGGTAGTAAAGACATTTTAATAATGTTTGTTCTTCCAATCCATGAGCATGGAATGCTTTCCCATTTCTTTGTGTCCTCTTCAATTTCCTTCCTAAGTGTTCTATAGTTTTCAGAGTACAGATCCTTTACCTCTTTGGTTAGGTTTATTCCTAGGTATCTTAGGGTTTTTGTGCAATTGTAAATGGGGTCGATTTCTTGATTTCTCTTTCTGCTGCTTCATTATTGGTGTATAGAAATGCAACAGATTTCTGTATGTTGGTTTTGTATCCTGTGACTTTACTGAATTTGTATATCAGTTCTAGCAATTTTATGGTGGAGTCTTTCAGGTTTTCTACATACAGTATCATGTTGTCTGCAAATAGTGAAAGTTTGACTTCTTCCTTGCCGATTTGGATGCCTTTTATTTCTTTTTGTTGTCTGACTGCTGAGACTAGAACTTCCAGTACTATGTTAAATAACATTGGTGAGAGTGGGCATCCCCGTCTTGTTTCTGACGTTAGGGGTTAAACTCTCAGTTTTCCCCCATTGAGGATGACGTTAGCTCTGGGTCTTTCATATATGACCTTTATGATGTTGAGGTATGTTCCTTCTACCCTACTTTCTTGAGTGTTTTTATCAAGATAGGGTGCTGTATTTTGTCTCATTATTTTTCTGCATCTATTGACAGGATCATATGGTTTTTACCCTTTCTTTTTTTAATGTGGTGTATCATGTTGATTGATTTGCAGTTATTGACCTACCCTTGCAGCCCAGGAATAAATCCCACTTGATCGTGGTGAATGATTCCTTTAAGGTACTGTTGGATTTGATTTGCTAGTGTGTTGTTGAGAATTTTTGCATCCATGTTCATCAGGGATATTGGCCTGTAATTCTTTTTAGTGGGGTCTTTGGTTTTGGAATCAAGGTAATACTGGCCTTGTAGAATAAGTTTGGAAGTTTTCCTTCCATTTATATTTTTTGGGATAGTTTTTGAAGAGTAGCTATTAACTCTTCTTTAAATGTCTGGTAGAATTCCCCTGGGAAGCCATCTGGCCCTGGTTTTGTTTATTGGGAGATTTTTTGATTCCTGATTCAATTTGTTTGCTGGTTATTGGTCTGTTCAAATTTTCTCTTTCTTCCTGTTTCAGTTTTGGTTAGGAATCTGTCTGTTTCTTCCAGATTGCCCAGTTTGTTGGCATATAATTTTTCATAATATTCTCTTATAATTGTTTGTATTTCTGTGGTATTTGTTGTGATCCCTCCTCTCTCATTTGTGATTTATTTGAGTGCATTCTCTTCTTTTTGACAAGTCTGGCTAGGGGTTTATCAATTTTGTTAATTCTTTGAAAGAACCAGCTCCTAGGTGCATTGATCTATTCTACCTTTTTTTTTTTGTTTCTATATCATTTATTTCTGCTCTAATCTTTATTACTTCCCTTCTTCAGCTGGCTTTAGGCTTCATTTGCTGTTCTTTTTCTGGCTCCTTTAGGTGTGAGGTTAGGTTCTATATTTGAGATTTTTCTTGCTTCTGGGGGTAGGCCCGTATTGCTATATACTTCCTTCTTAGGACTGCTTTTGCTGCAGAGGTTTTGGACTAATGTGTTTTCATTTTCATTTGGTTCCATGTATTTTTTAAATTCTTCTTTAATTTCCTGGTTAACTCATTCATTCTTTAGTAGGACGTTCTTTAACCTCCATTTATTTGTCTTCTTTCCACATTTTTTCTTGTGGTTGACTTCAAGTTTCACAACGTTGGGATCTGAAAATATGCATGGTACAATCTAAATCTCTTTGTACTGGTTAAGGCCTGATTTGTGACCCAGTATGTGATCTATTCTGGAGAATGTCCCATGTGTACTCGAAAAGAATGTATATTTGGCTGCTTTAGGATGAAATGTTTTGAATATATCTGTTAAGTCCATCTGGTCCAGTGTGTTATTCAAAGCCCTTGTTTCCTTGTTGATCTTCTGCTTAGATGATCTGTCCATTGCTGTAAGTGGGGTGTTAAAGTCCCTTACTGTTATTATATTATTATCAATGAGCTTCTTTATGTTTGTTATTAATTGATTTATATATTTGGGTGCTCCCAGGTTGGGGGCATAAATACTTACAATTGTTAGATCTTTGTGATGGATAGGCCCCTTAATTATTATTTAATGCCCTTCTTCATCTCTTGTTACAGTCTTTGTTTTAAAATCTAGCTTGTCTGATATAAGTATGGCTACTCCAGCTTTTTTTGATATCTATCAACATGATAAATGGTTCCCCACTCCCTCCCTTTTAATCCGGTGGTGTCTTTGGGTCTAAAATGACTGTCTTTTTTTTTTTTTTATCCATTCTGATACCCCATGTCTCTTGATCGGGGCATGTAGCCCATTGACATTCAGAGTGATTATTGATATATATGAATTTGTTGCCATTGTATTATTTGTTAAGTAGTTGTTTCTGGAGCTTTTCTCTTTTCCTTTCTAGTCTTTGTTGCTTTTGGTCTGTCTTTCCCACACAAAGAGTCCCCTTTAATATTTCTTGCAGGGCTGGTTTCGTGGTCTTGAACTCCTTTAGTTTTTGTTTGTCTGGGAAACTCTTTATCTCTCCTTCTATTCTGAATCACAGCCTGGCTGGGTAGAGTATTCTTGGCTGCATATTTTTCCCATTTAGCACATTGAATATATCCTGCCCCTCTCTTCTGGCCTGCCAGGTTTCTGTGGCAAGATCTGCCACTAACCTTATTTGTCTTCCCTTATAAGTTAGGGACTTCTTTTCCCTTGCTGCTTTTAGGATTTTTTTCCTTATCTCTGTATTTTGCAAATTTTACTACAATGTATCTTGGTGTTGGCCTGCTTTTGTTGATTTTGATGGAGGTCTCTGTGCCTTCTGGATTTGGATGTCTGTTTCCTTCCCCAGATTAAGGAAGTTTTCACCTATAATTTCTTCAAATAAACCTCTGCCCCACTCTCTCTCTCTTCTTCTGGGACTCCTATAATATGAATGTTATTATGCTTCATGGAGTTGCTGAGTTCCCAATTCTACATTCATGATCCAATATTTTTATTTCCCTATTTTCAGCTTTATTATTTTCCATAATTTTATCTTCCGTATCATTTATTCATTCCCCTGCTTCTTCCATCCTTGTGATCATTACATCCAATCCATTTCACATCTCAGTTATAGCATTTTTTATTTTGGCCTGACTACTTTTTAGGTCAAGGTTTCTCAAGCCCAGCTAGTTTCCTTATGATTGTTGCTTTGAATCCTGGGTCAGGCATATTACTTTATGTCCATTTCAATTAGATTCCTGGACGTGACCTTGTCTTGTTCTTTCTTTTGGGATGAATCCTCCATCTTGGCATTTCATCTAGGTCTCTGGTTGTTTTTTTTTTTTAAGATCTTATTTATTTAGTTGAGACAGAGAGAGAGAGCATGAACAGTGGGGAGGGGCAGAGGGAGAGGGAGAAGCAGACTCCCTGCTGAGTGCAGAGCCCGATGCGGGGCTCTATCCCAGGACCCTGAGATTGTGACCTGAGCCGAAAGCAGACACTTGACTGACTGAGCCACCCAGGTGCCCCTCGATCTCTGTTTTCTTCTGTGTGTTAGGAGAGCCTGTAATGTTTCTTGCTTCCAAGAGTAATGGCTTAATGAAGAAGAGGTCATGCACTGTCTAGGGCCTGGTGCTTCAGGAAGTGTCCCTCGTGTATACTGTTTGCATTCTGCTGCTGTGTTTTCACTGCTCTTCCCCTCCAGTCAGTCCTCTGCAGAGTTTCTCCTTGCCTGCCGTTGGGAGGGGGGCAGTGTTTGGACCTTGGCCAGAGCATGGCGACTTTTAACTCGGCGTGCTCCGGTCTGCTTGTTAAAAGAGGCCTGATGCTATTTCCAGTAGAGCTGAAGCTTTGCAGCACTCTGTGGTCAGGAGATGTGGTATATGTGGGGGGGTTGTGCTGGTCTTCTGGGGGAGGGGCCTGCTGCTCTGGGTCTCAGGCACACTTGCCCTAGTAAAGAAGCACCTGCTGAGCAGAGAGGGGTGGGGCTTGGTGTAAGCGCCTCAGGCCTCCACTGTTGGCTGATGCCGATGGACAGGGGAGAAAAATCGCACCAGTCCTCTCCCTCATCCCCGGAGAGGGGAGTTCATGCCCGTTGCTGTCTGGGAAGCCCTCACAGAAGAGCGAACACTCTCCCCTTGTGTGTCCCAGGTGTCCCTCAGATCCCTGCCTTCACCCTATCAGTGTCCGGGCCACCTGCCTGCACGGCAGATCAGTGCACCTGTCTTTTATCCCAGGCAAGTTGGCTGAGTTCCAAAACTCCAAAGTGTAGGGACCCAGCATGGTGCGGTCCTTCACCAGTCCGCTGGGGGTGGGTCTTGATGCACTGGGGCTGGTGCCAGTTTGTCCCAAAAGGGCATTCGCACCAGTGCGCAGGAGCTTGGAGTTTAGCATAAAACGCAACAAAATGCTAGTGTCCAGGTTAGCCGCCCTCAGCAGGTGTCTCTGCCCCTACGCTAAGTGGCAGGGGAGCATGTTGGTGCCTGCTGGCTCTTTTGTTCCCTGAGAGGCAAGGCCACCTCTCCCAGATGCCCTCCAAGAAGGGGAACCGCCTCTCCCAGTTGTGTCCCAGGGCATCCTCAGAGCATGCTGTGAGCCCTGAGGCCTCCACCCTCCTTCTCTGCAGGAACACTGTAGCCCCTGCTGGGCTCCACACCAGCCATGGCTCAGACCTCTAAAACTCCAGTCTTTGAGCTCCACTGCTTGTAAAAACGCACAGTAATCAGCCCCTCGCATTTTCCCAGTCAGTGGCTCTGGGGAAGTGTTTTCCTTGTGTGATCTCCTGTCCGTTCTTTTTTTTTAAGATTGTATTTCTAAGTAATCTCTATACCCAACATGGGGCTCGAACCCATAACCCCAAGATCGAGTCACAGCCCCTACCAATGGAGCCAGCCAGGAGCCCCAGGATTTCGTTCATTTTTATGGCTGAGTAATATTCCAGTGTGTGTGTGTGTGTGTGTGTACCACGTCTTCTTTATCCATTCATTTGTGGATGGACACTTGGGCTGCTTCCTTAATCTTAACTATTGTAAATAATGTTGCAATAAACATAGGGGTGCATATATCTTTCTGAATAAGTATTTTCATTTTCTTTGGGTACATACCCAGTTGTGGCATCCGTGGATCATGGAGAGTAATTCTCTTTTTAATTTTTTGAGTAACCTCTGTACTTTCTACCACAGTGATTGCACCCATTTCCATTCCCAGCAACAGTGCACGAAGGGTCCCTTTTCTCCACAGCTTCACCCACACTTGTTATTTCTTGTCTTTTTGATTCTAGCCATTCTGACTGGTGTGAGGTAGTATCTCATTGTGGTTTTGATGGGCCCTTTCCTGATAATTAGTGATGTTGAGCATCTTTTCATGTGCCGATTGGCCATCTGTATGTCTTTTTTTGGAAAAGTATCTATTCAGGTCCTCTTCCCAATTTTTAATAGGTGATTTTGGGATTTTTTGGTGTTGAATTGTGTAAGTTCTTTGTATATTTTGGGTATTAACCCCTTATTGGACTATTATATATTTGCCCTATCCTTTCCTGTTCACTAGTTTGCCTTCTTGTTTTGTTGATGGTTTCCTTTGCTGTGCAAGAACTTTTTATTTTGGTATAGTCCCAATAGTTTATTTTGCTTTTGTTTCTTTTGCCTCAGGAGACATATCCATAAATATGTTGCTAAGGGCAGTCAATGTCCAAGAGATTACTACCTGTGTTTTCTTTTAGGAGTTTTGTGGTTTCAAGTCTCACATTTAGATCTTTAATCCATTTTGAGTTTATTTTTATATATGTTTTAAGAAAGTTGCCCATTTTCATTCCTTTGCATGTAGCTATCTAGTTTTCTGAGCACCATTTACTGAAAATAGATGGTTTTCTCCCCATTCTATGTTCTTACCTCCCTTTGTTATAAATCAGTTGACCATATAGGTGTGGGCTTATTTCTGGGCTCTCTATCCTGTTCTGTTGATCTATGTGTCTGTTTTTGTGCCAGTACCATACTGTTTTGATTACTGCAGCCTTGTAGTATATATTGAAATCTGGGATTGTGATACCTCTAGCTTTGTTCTTCTTTCTCAAGGATGCTTTGACTATTTGGGGCCTTTTGTGGTTCCATGCAAAGTTTAGGATTATTTGAGTTCCATGAAAAGTACCTGGTATTTTGATAGGGATTGCACTGAATCTATAGCTCAACTTTAGTTAATATGGACATTTTAACAATATTAATTCTTCCACTCCATGAGCTTAGTGTGTGATTCCTTGTGTTTGTGTTATGTTCAATTTTTTAAATCAGTGTTTTATAGTTTTCAAAGTATGGATCTTTTACCTCCTTGGTAAAATTTTTTCCCAGGTACTTTATTCTTTTTGGTGCAATTATAAATGGGATTGTTTTCTCAATTTCTCTTTCTGCTACATCATTATTAGTGTATTGAAATGTAACAGATTTATTTCTGTATATTGATTTTTGTATCCTGCGACTTTACTGAATTTATCAGTTCTAATAGTTTTTTGGTGGAGTCTTTAGGGTTTTCTGTACATAGTATCATGTCATCTGCAAATAGTGACATTTTACTTCTTTGGATGTCTTTTATTTCTTTTTATTGTCTGATTGCTATGGCTGGGATTTCTAGGATGTTGAATAAAAGTGGTAAGAGTGGGGGTGCCTGGGTGGCTCAGTCAGTTAAGCGTCTGCCTTTAGCTCAGGTCGTGATCCCAGGGTCCTGGGATCGAGCCCCACAGCGGGCTCCCTGCTCAGCAGGATTCTACTTCTCCTTCTCCCTCTGCTCCACCCCACTTGTACTCTCTCTCTCTCTCTCCCTCTCTCAAATAAATAAATTAAATCTTTTACGAAAAGTGGTGAGAGCGGATATCCTGTCTTGTTCCCGATCTTAGAGGAAAAGCTTTCAGGTTTTCACCATTAACTATGATGTTAGCTGTGAGCTTTTTGTATATGGCCTTTATTATGTTGAAGCATGTTCCCTCTAAACCCACTTTATTGAGAGTTTTTGTTATGAATGGATGTTGTACTTCGTCAAATGCTTTTTCTGCATCTGTTGAAATGGTCATATGGTTTTTACCATTTCTCTTGTTAATGTGATATATGACACTCACTGGTTTGTGAATATTAAACTACCATTGCATCCCTGGAATAAATTTCACTTGACTGTGGATTAGGGTTAGGGTTAGGATTTTTATTTATTTATTTATTTTTATTTTTTAAAAAGATTTTTATTTATTTATTTGTCAGAGAGAGAGAGAGCATCAGTGGGGGGAGCAGCAGAGGGAGGGGGAGAAGTAGGGTCCCCACTGAGCAGGGAGTGCGATGTGGGACTCGATCCCAGGACTCTGGGATCATGACCTGAGCTGAAGGCAGACGCTTAACGACTGAGCCACCCAGGCATCCCAGGGTTAGGATTTTTAAAAATATATTGTTGGATTCAGTTTGCTAATATTTTGTCGAGGATTTTTGCATCTATGTTCATCAGAGATATTGGCCTGTAGTTCTCTTTTTTTGTAGTGTCCTTGTCTGGTTTTGGTATCAGGGAAATGCTGGCCTTGTAGAATGAATTTGGAAGTTTTCCTTCCTCTTCTACTTTCTAGAATAGTTTGAAAGGAATAGTTTTATTTTTTTAAAGATTTATTTATTTATTTGAGAGAGAGTGTGTGTGTAGGGGCAGAGGGAGAGGGGGGTGGGGGAGAGAGAATCTTAAACAGACTCTGTGCTGAGTGTGGAGCCTGATGAGGGGCTCCATCCCATGACCTTGAGATCACAACCTGAGCCGAAACCAAGAGTTGGAAGCTTAACCGACTGCACCACCCAGGCGCCCCAGCAGTAACTCTTTTTTTTTTTTTTTTTTAAGATTTTTATTTATTTATTTGACAGAGAGAGACACAGCGAGAGAGGGAACACAAGCAGGGGGAGTGGGAGAGGGAGAAGCAGGCTTCCCGCGGAGCGGGGAGCCCGATATGGGGCTCAATCCCAGGACCCTGGGATCATGACCTGAGCCGAAGGCAGACGCTTAACGACTGAGCCACCCAGGCACCCCAGTAGTAACTCTTTTTTAAATGTTTGGTAGAATTCACCTGTGAAGCCATCTGGTTCTGGACTTTTGTTTGTTGGGAGTTTTTTGATTACTGCTTCAATTTCCTTGCTGGTTATGGGTCTGTTCAAATTTTCTGTTTCTTCCTGAATCAATTTTGGGAGATTATGTTTCTAGGAATGTATCTATTTCTTCTAGGTTCTCCCAATTTGTTGGCATATAATTTTTCATAATACTCTCTTATGATCAGAGGGACACATCCTTGGGTGAGGACATAGAGTCACTGTAGGTCCATGCCTGGCCTTCTTTTATTTTACTTGCTTAAATTTCATTATACTGTTCTCCCTAAAAAATAAAAAATTATAACATAAAAAAGAATATTTCTGTGAGTTCACTTGTTATGTCTCCTTTTTCATTTCTGATTTTATTTATTTGAGTATTCTCTTCTTGGTGAGATCAAGGTTTATCAATTTTGTTGATCTTTTCAAAGAAGCAGCTCTTAGTTTCATTGCCCTTTACTATTTTTTTTTTTTTAGTCTTTATCTCATTTATTTCTGCTCTACTATTTATTATTTCCTTCCTTCTCTAGCTTTGGGCTTTGTTTGTTCTTCTTTTTCTAGCTCCTTTAGGTGTAAGGTTGGGTTATTTATTTGAGATTTTTCTTGCTTCTTGAGATAGGCCTGTATCTCTATACACTTCCCTCTTAGAACTGTTTTTGCTGAGTCCCAAAGATTTGGAACCATTGTGTTTTCATTTTCATCTGTCTATATGTATTTTTTTATTTCCTCCTTGATTTCTTAATTGACCCATTTGTGGTTCAGGAGCATGTTGTTTATTTATTTTTTTAAGATTTGATTTATTTATTTGAGAGAGTGAGAGAGAGACAGCATGAGAGGGGGGAGGGTCAGAGGGAGAAGCAGACTCCCCACTGAGCTGGGAGCCCAATGTGGGGCTCGATCCCAGGACCCCAGGATCATGACCTGAGCCGAAGGCAGATGCTTAACCGACTGAGCCACCCAGGCAGCCCCAGGAGCATGTTGTTTAGCCTCCATGTGTTTGTGTGCTTTCCAGAGTTTTTCTTCTACTTGATTTCTGGTTTCATAGCTTATGGATTTTTAAAGGTTTTTTTTTTTTTTTAATATTAGGGTTCATGACTCATTATGGTTCTTGTATATTTTTGTGAATATTTTTTGCCACTTTGTAATTTGAAATTAGTTTTTAGTTTTATGTACAAGTGGTAAAGGGTGGCAAACAGTTCTCTAAGTCGTCTTTTATTTATTTATTTATTTATTTTAAAAGATTTTATTTATTTATTTGACAGAGAGATAGAGAGAGAGCATAAGTAGGCAGAGTGGCAGGCAGAGGGAGAGGGAGAAGCAGGCTCTCCGCTGAGTAGGGAGCCGGACGTGGGGCTCGATCCCAGGACCCCAGGATCATGACCTGAGCCGAAGGCAGCCGTTCAACCGACTGAGCCACCCAGGCACCCCTAAGTCATCTTTTAAAAATGGCTCTTCCCTGCTTTGTTTTTTTGCCAGATTCTGGCTCACTGGAGGCAAGCACTCTTAATCTTTTTAATGGATTCGATTTTTTTTTCCTAAGTTTTGGCCATTATCTATTGACGTTCTGTTATGGAAGGCAGAGATTTAACTTTTCCATGCACCCCCACTAACATACATATTTGCCTATAAATATTGTTGTTTTGATCAGATTCCTCATCAGTGTTTATCACTGTGACTGTTTGTAGTTGAGTCATGTAGTATCTATGCTGTGATTACTATTTCTGCACAATTCTTTCTTTTCCCTGGAATTTTTTTTTTAAGATTTTATTTATTTATTTGACAGAGAGAGCACAAGCAGAGGGAGTGGGAGAGGGAGAAGCAGGCTCCCTGCTCAGCAAGGGAACCCGATATGGTTCTTGATCCCAGGACCCTGGGATCATGACCTGAGCCGAAGGCAGACGCTTAACTGACTGAGCCACCCAGGCACCCCTCTTTTCCCTGGAATTAATAATTTTCTGGCTTGGTCATTTCTTTGCTTTACTAGATACATATCAGTGATTCAACTTCAAATTCTTCACAGTTGTCTAAATCTCCTCTCTGCATATTCAAACATATTAGGTAATAATCATAATAACAATAATTATAAACACTCATGTTTACTATGTACCAGCAGTGTTATATGCACATAACAAATACTAAATCATCTTCATAACAACCTTGAGAAGTAGGTGCCATTGTTATTCCCATTTTATAGAAGAGGAAACTGAGGCATAGAGTAAAGGTATCTGGCCCACGTTCACACAGCTAGTAATAGATGGAGATGGTCTCAACTCTAGGCATCAATGGCTGGTCTTTGAGGTCTCTCCTGGAGCTGGTTGACTTGCTGAAGACTGGTCAGGTGGCTCTCAGCTTCACACGTAGCTATTACTGTGGTGCCTTCCCTTTGCCATCCCCCAAGAAATCCTTTTCACCTCTGTCTTGTGTCAGATCCCCTTTTTTGGGATCCTCTGTCTTCCTTCCTATTTCTTGTGTCTTCCTCTTTCTTGACTTACCCCCTCATTTTGTGGGAGCATGTCCTCCAGTATATCCTTGAGAATGAATGCATGACAGGTAGATTTTAATGAAACTTTGTATGTTTGACAATGTCATGCAAGAATGTGTTATTTAATATATATATATAATTGTGTAAATATATTTATAGAAATAAAAGAGTAATATATGCCATGGAAATATATTTACTTGACCCTGATGCTAAATTTATATTTTTGGCTGGGTGTAGAATTCTAGGTGGGAAATCATTTTTGTGCAGAATTTTAAAAGCCTAGTTTCCATTTTAGTCCTTTTCTATTCACACACACACATTTTTCTCTGCCTTCCAAAAAACTCTTATTTGGTTGTTGATACTCCATTTTAAAAAATTCTTTGTTCTATTGATTTCCATTTCTTTCTCTTTTGCTGTTGTTGCTAGTAGTTTTTTTTACAAACCATCTTCCAATTCTTCTTTTGTGTCTCTCATTAATGCTGTTATATATTTTTATTCCAAATAGCTCTTTTTGTTTTCAGAATTTTTTTAAAATTTTATTTTATTCTGTTATATTAGTCACCATACAATACATCATTAGTTTTTGATGTAGTGATCCACGCTTCATTGTTTTCATATAACACCCAGTGCTCCATGCAGAAGTTTTTAATAGCATACTGTTTTTGTTTTTTTTTTTAAGATTTATTTATTTTAGAGAGAGAGAGTGAATGTGGGGGAGGGGCAGAGGGAGAGAGAGAGAGAGAGAATCTCCTGCAGACTCCCCGCTTGAATGAGGAGCCTGACACAGGGCTCAATCTCACAACCCTGAGATCATGAACTGAGCCAAAATCAAGAGTTGGACGCTTAACCAACTGAGCCACCCAGGTGCCCCACATGCTGTTTTTATGTTATGGATGCACTATCTTATCACTGTAAGGATATTAGTAAGTTTTTTAGCCTAATTTTTTGAATAATGAGATAGACACATGGCTCAAAAATTTAAAAAATATATAACTATATAAAATTTAAAAATATAAAATATATAGTCTAAGTTATCTTTCTCCTCTCAGCTCAGTTCTCTCTAATACATTTAACCAGGTTGGTTTTCTTTATATGATTAGGGGTTTTTTATGCAAATAAAAGCAGCTGAAAACACATTCTTATTTTATCCTTTTTATTTCACAAAACCTGTTTTGTGAAATAAAATCTACACAGAGGAAGAAGCAGACTCCCCGCTCAGCAGGGAGCCCGATGCGGGACTCGATCCCGGGACTCCAGGATCATGACCTGAGCCGAAGGCAGTCACTTAACCAACTGAGCCACCCAGGTGCCCCTCAATTCTGTTACTTTTGGTGAAATATAATATGAACTACAAACAATGCTGCCGTGAACATTTTTTATCCTGTCCCCTCAAATACATGTGTACCCCTGTCTCTTAACTGTATACGTAGTGGTGGAGTTAATGGGTCATAGATTAAGCCTATCTTTAAAAGATTTTTCTTGTAAAATACAACATACGTACAGCAAAGCATACAAGACAGACATGTATAGCTCAGTGATTTTTCACTCTGTAGATCTAGAAAGTATCCAGCGTTAGCATTCCAGAGTCCTCCTACTCCCAAAGATAACTAATATCCTGATAAGTGATAACTACTATCACTTCCATTAAGAAGATCATAAGCCACAGAGTGGGAGAAGAGATAGACAAGACAGGACTTATACCCAGCATATATAAAGAACAACAAAACAATAAGAAAAAGCAGACTACCCAGTAGTCAGAGGCCTTATTTGAACAGACATGTAACAAAAGAAGATATCCAAATAGCTAATAAACACCTGAGATGGTGCTCAATCTCATTAGTCATCAGGGAAATGCACAATTTAAACCACAATGTAATACCACTACACTTTCACCAGAATGGCTAAAATTTAGAAGACTAAGGGGCGCCTGGGTGGCTCAGTCAGTTAAGCGTCTGCCTTTGGCTCAGGCCATGATCTCTGGGTCCCGGGATCAAGCCCTGCGTTGGGCTCCTGGCTCAGCCAGGAGTCTGCTTCTCCCTCTCCCTCTGCCTCCCCCCGGGCTCGTGCATGTGCTCTCTCTCTCTCTCTCTCTTTCTCAAATAAAAATCTTAAAAAAAATTAAGACTGACAATGCCAAGTGTTGGGAGGATGTAGAGCCGTATCAGCAGCTCGTATGCTCATGTCAGCACATACAGCTGTTGATATATTAGCTCATATCTGCAGTTCTGTGCTGCTGGTGGGGCCATAAATTGGCACAATCTCTTTGGAAAACATTTTAGCCTTCTTCATCCAGGTACGTGTAGACCACATGAAGAAACAATTCTCCTAGGAAAATACGCAACAGAAATCCTTGGCTGATATACCAGGACACATGTATAAATAAATGCTCACTGTAACACTGTTTGTAACAGCCAGAACCTAGAAATAACTTAAATGTCCATTAATGGTAGACTGGATAAATAAGTTGAGCACAATATTGAGTGAAAGAAGCCAGACACAGAAGAATTTGTATTATTTCAATTTGCAAAAATTTTAAGACAGGCCAAACGAATCCGTATTGTACAGGGGGGTATAGGGAGGTGGTAAACTAGAAAGCAAAACAGGGAAGTGTTTACCCTCAGAGGCAGGACAGTGGTTTCCTTGATTGGTAGGGGTTGGGGGTTGGGGGTTGGGGGAGGAGAAGAGGCATGAGGAAGACTTCTGGGCAAGGAGCTGGCAATGTTTTGTTTCCACACCAGGGTGAGAATTAGGTAGGTATTTGCCTTGAATAATTAGTAAGCCAAGTATTTATGTTTCCTATATTTTTACATGAATATTATATCTCATAATGAAAATCTTTTGAAAAGGAAAAACATATGTACCCTCTAATTGTTTTACTAAGTTTTTAATTTTAATTCTAGTATTGTTAACATACAGTGTTATATAAGTTTCAGGTATCCAATATAGGGATTCAACAATTCTGTACATTACTCAGTGCTCATCATGATAAGTGTGCTCTTAATCCCCTTCACCTATTTCACTCATCCCACCACCCATCTCCCCTCTGGTAGCCATCAGTTTGTTCTCTACAGTTGAGAGTCTATTTCTTGGTTTGTCTCTCTCCTCTCTCTTTTTTTCCTTTGCTCGTTTGTTTTGTTTCTTAAATTCTGCATATGAATGAAGTCATAGTCATATGGTATTTGTCTTTCTCTGACTGGCTTATTTCACTTACCACTGTACTTTCTAGATCCATCCATGTTGTTGCAAATGGCAAGATTTCATTCTTTTTTATGGCGGAATAATATTCCATTATATATATACACACACACACACCACATCTTTATCCCTTCATCTATGAATGGACACTTGGGTTGCTTTCATAATGTGGCTATTGTAAATAATGCTGCAATAAACATAGGGGTGCATGTATCTCTTTGAATTAGCGTTTTTGTATTTTGGGGGTAAATACCCAGCAGTGTGATTACTGGATCATAGGATAGTTCTATTTTTAACTTTTTGAGGAGCCCCCATCCTGTTTTCCACAGTGGCTGCACAGTTTGCATTCCCACCAACAGTGCATGACTGTACCCTCTGATTTTGACCTCAGTCTCCCATATACACTTTGCAAAGGCAGACACACACACACACACACACACACACCCATTTTTACACTTCCAACACTTGCTTTTCTTATTTAATAACAAATCTTGGTGATCATTCAGTGTAATGAGTTACTTTTTCTTTTTTTAAAAAAAGACTTATTTGAGAGAGAGAGAACATGAGCATGAGCAGGGGGAGGGGCAGAGGGAAAGAATCTCAAGCAGACTCCTGCTGAGCATGGAGCCCGACGCGGGTCTTGATTTCATGACCCTGAGATCATGACCTGAGCTAAAACCAAGAGTTGGACGCTTAACCAACTGAACCACCCAGGCACCCCTAGTCCCTTATTCTTTTTAAAGGCTGAACTAGAATCTTACTCCAATATATGGGTATATCAAAAGATTACTACTCCCCTCTTAATAGACATTTAAGGTATTTCCAGTCTTTTGCTATTATAATGCTGCAGTGAAAGTCCTTATACATATTTCACTTAACACAAAAGGGAGTATGTTTGAAGAGAAATTTCTGCAAATGGAATTCTCAGGACAAATGATATATGCATTTTCATTTTTGAAAGATACAGCAAAGTGGCCTTCCTTGTGGGTTGTATCAGTTATAGAAGAGTGCCTGTTTTTACCATACCCTGTGGAGCAGTGTCTTGTCATATTCATTTTTTCTTTTTGGCACATCAGATAGGTTAAAATATGGTATCTCGGTACAGATTTAATTTGCATTTCTGTGGCTGAGGTTAAATATATTTGACTGTGTTTAAAGAGCCATTTATATTATTTCTCCTGAGCTGGTATAAATTTCCTTTGCTCATTTTTCCATTGGGTTGTTGTTATTTATATATTAAGGAAAGTAGCTCTTTTATAGGGGACCCAAATATTTTTCCTCAACTTCTCATTGTCTTTTTTTTTTTTTAAGATTTATTTATTTATTTATTTATTTGAGACAGAGAGAATGAGAGACAGAGAGCATGAGAGGGAGGAGGGTCAGAGGGAGAAGCAGACTCCCTGCCGAGCAGGGAGCCCGATGCGGGACTCGATCCCGGGACTCCAGGATCATGACCTGAGCTGAAGGCAGTCGCTTAACCAACTGAGCCACCCAGGCGCCCTCTCATTGTCTTTTAAATGAAAATTTTTAGTGTTTTCTCCATGCATTTCATATAATTGTGTTTATGAATCTCTTATGTCCTCCAAGTTTTGTGTCAGAAATAGAAGGGCCTTCCCCAGTGCTCAACTATGCTTAATAAAAACTCCCGTGGTTTGTGTTTTTTTTTTAGTACTTTCATGTCTTTAGTTTTAACCTTTACTTTCCTCACTATCTAGATTTTTGGTGGTTGTTGTAAAAGCCTTAGCTAGGGATCAATTTTCATTTTCTTTTTTTAAAAAGATTTATTTATTTATTTGAGAGAGAGAGATCATGCACGTGTGTGAGTAGGGGAGGGGCAAAGGGAGAGGGAGAGAATCTCAGGCAGACTCCCAACTCAGGGCTCGATCTCACCACCAATGAAATCATGACCTGAACTGAAATCATGAGTTCGACGCTTAGCCGACTGAGCCACCCATGCGCCCCTCCATTTTCATTTTCTTCAAGATGCCTACTCATCTGTCCCAACACCATTTATTGAATAACCTGTATTTTCCCCACTAACATACAATACTACAGTAGCGTATATATACATTCCAATATATAACTCTGGTTGTATTTATGGACCTTATTCTGTGCCATTGATCTAATAATAGTCATAATCATGGGCGCCTGGGTGGCTCAGTCATTAAGCGTCTGCCTTCGGCTCAGGTCATGATCCCAGGGTCCTGGGATCGAGTCCCACATCGGGCTCCCTGCTCAGTGGGAAGCCTGCTTCTCCCTCTCCCACTCCCCCTGCTTGTGTTCCTGCTCTCGCTGTCTCTCTCTCAGTCAAATAAATAAAATCTTTAAAAAAAAAAAAAAGAAAAAAAATAATAGTCATAATCGTAATGAATCACTAAATCCTACTCCTGAAGCCAATATTACACTATATGTTAACTAACTAGAATTTAAATAAAAACTTGAAACAAAAAACAAAAAGTAGTAATAATAGTCCTAATCTTTATGATTCTAATTCCTCTATATTCATAATTTATTCTAATAGATTGTAGGGACTAAGTCTCTGATTGCCCTTTTTCAGAAATTTACCATTTTCTTGATTGTTTTAATTTCTGTACACAATTTGTAATCAGCTTACCAAATTTAAAAACAAATGTCCTTGCTGCTGTCAACGAGCTTGCATTACATTTATATTTTAAGAATCATTTGTCTTTTTGACAGTTCAAATTTCCTGCTAAAGAATAAGGTATGTAGCCTGTACTTTTTCAAGTAATCTTTGCATTTCCCATTAGTGTGTTAATATTTTCTTCAAAGAGATATATGTTTATATATTTTAAAGATTTTATGTTTTTATTAGAGAGGGAGAATGCAAGCGAGAGGAAGAGAGAGAGAGCACAGCAGGGTGATGGGCAGAGGGAGAGGGAGAAGCAGGCTCCCTGCTGAGCAGGGAGCCCGATGTGGGGCTCGATCCCAGGACCCTGGGATCATGACCTGAGCTGAAGGCAGACTTAAGTCTTAAGGACTGAGCCACCCAGGTGCCCCATCTTCAAATATATTTTTGACATCAGTTTTTGTTTCTATTATCTAAAGGAAAAAACACAATGCAAATATATATGAGTGTATATTACAAATTGGAACTAAAATTACAATTATATACACAAGAGGTAGTTGGAGAGTGAGTGAAAGGAAAAACAGAAAATGCTATGGTTCTCTTAGTCTTGTTTAGGAGAAGGATGTGGATATTGATAGAGCTTATTAAAGAAACATTCATGTAATTATGGTCTTAGGCTGGAATAAGTAGGCAGAAGAATAAAATAGAATGGGTAATTTTTGAATGAGCATTAAGTGGGGAAACACCCAAAATTTGATTTGTCAAGGAGATTAAAGGAAATGAAAGGAACTATATAAATAGTAGAAATCAGTCCTAGTTTTACAGTAATGACATATTATGAATGGGTTATAATCATTCCTTAAAAGAGATTCTCAGACTAGATGGGGGAAAAAAAAAACAAGCAAAA
Source organism: Mirounga angustirostris (assembly GCF_029215605.1). Lineage (NCBI taxonomy): Eukaryota > Metazoa > Chordata > Mammalia > Carnivora > Phocidae > Mirounga > Mirounga angustirostris. The sequence goes on from NW_026991719.1 coordinate 41,472,061, forward strand.
ACTGTCCAAGGTCAAGCATTATTTTATAAACTTTTAATTACACTTAAAATGAAAAGACCCAGGAACTGTGAAAATAAAGGGACAGAAAAATGATACATTTGGTGAACAAGAACCAGTGGAAATCTGGGGTTGCATTTTTAATATCAGACCAGAGGGAATGGAAAAACATCACAAGGGATGAAGGTAAATGGTTCAAACTATTAAATACTAAGAAATATAAAAATTATCAGCACACATATAGCTAATGATATATATCCTTAAACTATGTAAAATTAAAGCTAGCAGAAATAGTTAATTCTGCCCTTAACCGTTTTAACCTACCCTTGATCATGCAAAGAAAAATAATCTAAAGCTTTGCTATAATGTAGATTATCATATTCTATAACCACAGGGAATTAAATTCAAAATAAAAAATAAAAAGCTAGCAAAAATAAATCATGTCTACAAACATTAAAATATTTTACAAGAATATGTGTTAAATAGAAAACATGTAATTTCACAAAATACTTAGAGGTTGTCTTGACTCGAGCTGCCATAACGAAATACCAGACTCGGCTTAAGCAACAGAAATTTTTTTTTTCCCTCACAATTCTGGAGGTTGGAAGTCTAAGATCCTGGTGCAACAGGGTCGGGTTCTGGTGAGGACTCTCTTCCTGGCTTGTAGGTGGCCACCATGTCACTGTCTTCCTATGATCTCTGTGCACGCGGAGGGGGATTGCAGAGAGCAAGCAGGTTCTCTGGTATTTCTTATAAGGGCGGTTATAGGAAGGCCCCAGTCTAAATCCCATCCTGAGGGCCCCATCCTCATTACCTCCCAAAGGCCCCATCTCTGCATACCATCTCATTGGGGTTAGGGCTTCAGCATACGAATTTTAGGAGGACACAAGCCTCCAGTCCATAACAGAGGTGAACTTCAAGTGACACATTATAAAGTTTATGCACTAAAGCAAAACTTGTGGGTAGAAGGAAAATGATAGATTTGAATGCCTTTACTTATTCCTTCCCTATTCCCACGAACTTTCCTTCCTGTTAAAAAGAAATGAGCTCTCCACTGAAACCCCCCCCCCCATCCCTTTAGTTATCGTCTCTTTCCTATATCACCACCTTTCCCCTTCTGTGCTGGTACCTTCCCAGAGCATATAACATGCAGTAATATTTTTTATCTCAAAAAGATCTTCCCTTGACCGCTGATACACTTCCAGCCAAGGTGTTTCACTGGATAAGTAATTCCTGCAAGCTTACAAACTAAACCTTCTGCTCTGTATATGTTTAATGCCCTCTCCTGTTGGTTGGGTTTTTGGCCAGGGATTTGCTTCCTCCAACTGGGGTAGGGGGTCACTCCCCCTAAACCCGCCCCCCCATACAGTTCTTCTCTGCAGATCCTGGGAGTCCCCATTAAGCCAAGCCCTAGCCCTTAACTCTTCCTTTCTTATGCTCTAAGCCTCGGTTCCTACTACCTAGTCTACATCCTTGCCAGAATCTTGCTTTCCCGAGGGTTTCTTACACTCTCTGCTTAATGTTTTGGTACAGAAGCCTGACAAAGGGAACACCAATTACAGATCATTCTCACTTGTGAATAGTGACAGGGCAATTATAAATGAAATATCATCAAACAGAATCTAGCAGTTCCTTAAAAAAGCTTTCATTCTGAGCACATGGTTCAGTATTAAAAAATCTCTATGTAATTCACCAATATTAACATATCATTGGAGAAAAGCGATTTGATAAAATTCAACATCTGTGTTTGATTTTAAAAAGTATTAAAGTTGAGCACGTCACACTTCAGTTCCTTCCCAAAACTCACAGTAGGGATTGTCACTGATGCAATGGAGATTGATTAATAACATCCAGAATTCTTCATTTTGAATTGAGTCCTTTATCTTTATAAATTGTCTTGCTTTGTCTTGTTTAATACTTTTCCAGAATTCTCCTCTGACTGATACTAAAACAGAGACCTTGCTTCCTTTCTGTGGGCACTTCCTTATACGTTGATGATATCCAGAATTCTTTATTTTGGATTGAGTCTTTTATCTTTATGAAGTGTCTTGCTCTGTCTTACTTAATTTTTTGTTCCAGAATTTTACTCTGATTGATATTAAAATGGAGACCTTGCTTCCTTTCTGCTGGCTCTTCCTGATACACCTTTGCTCATTCTTTTTACCATCGTCTTTGTGCATTTTTCCTATACAACATTTGAAAAGGCATGTTTATATTATGCCTTCTTGTTTTCATTCTGCTTTTTAAAAATATCTTTCACTATATGCTCTATTTTGCTTTGTTTTGGGTTCCTTCTAGTAATTTGAAAGGGTTGAATTCTTTTTTGGTTCTTTCTGTGGTTACCTTTATAACATTAATGTTATAAAAGATAATATTGTAATTATTGAAACAGTGTCTGTTAACTGTCCAGTATGAATAATGACAAGATTTGTATACTGCTATTTAAAGAGTTATTTTATTTGTTGTAAGCTTTCCTTGAACTCTGAGAGCTTGTCTGTTCAATTTGTTTGGGTCAATCTAGGGACACAAATGATATACGTATTGAATTTCCTCTCTTCCATAGTTTTGTCATTTTTTCTCTGTTATATTTTACAGTCTTGATTCATTTCCACTTCACTTTGTTTACTAGTCATAATTCTTTGTCCCCTACTATCTGGGCAGGAACTGCTAAAGACTTCATTTCTGTATTGGTTTTTTTTCCACTTTTTTATTGAGGTCTGCCAGCATATTACACAAATTTTTAAGACAGCTCAAGCAAATGTCTTTTCAAAGTTGGTTACTTCAAATCAGAATCCAAATGAAGTCCACACATTGCATTTTTTAAAGTTTTTAATCCCAGTTAACGTGCAGTGTCATATAAGTTTCAGGTGTACAATATAGTGATTCAGCACTTCCATACAACACCCAGTGCTCGTCACAAGTGTCCTCCTTAATCCCCATCCCCTGTTTCACCCATTCCCCACCCACCTCCCCTTAGTAACCATCAGTTTGTTTGCTATGATTAAGAATTTGTTTCTTTTTTTATAAAGATTTTATTTATTTATTTGACAGAGACACAGTGAGAGAGGGAACACAAGCAGGGGGAGTGGGAGAGGGAGAAGCAGGCTTCCCACCCAGCAGGGAGCCCCATGCGGGGCTCAATCCCAGGACCCTGGGATCATGACCTGAGCCACCCAGGCGCCCCAAGAATTTGTTTCTTGGTTTGTCCCTCTCTCTTTTTGTCCCCTCTGCTCATTTGTCTTTCTTTCTTCCTTCCTTCTTTCCTTCCTTCCTTCCTTCTTTTCTTTCTTAAAAAGGATTTTATTTATTTGAGAGAGAGAGAGCACTAGAGAGAGAGCAAGCACGAGTCGGGGGCAGAGGGAGAGGGAGAAGCAGGCTCCCGGCTGAGCAGGGAGCCTGATTCGGGGCTCGATCCCAGGACCCTGGGATCATGACCTGAGCCGAAGGCAGATGCTTAACCAACTGGACCACCCAGGCGCCCCCATTTGTCTTGTTTCTTAAGTTCCACATATAAGTGAAATCATATGGTATTTATCTCTCTCTGGCTTATTTCACTTAGCATCATACTCTCTAGCTCCATCCGTGTTATTACATTTTGTTCCTGTGTCTCTGTCAAGAACTGGGGAGGGTCTGAGATTTTATCCTTCTTGCAAGCTAACCAGTGAGCCTGCCACAGTGGTCTGGGTGCTGGTGGAAGACTTGAGCTCCTGGGTCAGAGAAAGAGGACCTAACGCCCATGGCAATACTCGCCCACATCTTAGCATGTGTACCAGTTCCCTCCAGGGGGACCCGAAGAGGCCTGCGTGGCATCTGCACACACAGCGGGTTCCTTAGATTACCTGAATCTTTTATAATGAGTAGTAAGCAAACCTGTCCTTTGCCCTGGAGGATGGCACAAATGTGTTCCAAGGCTGTTTGCCTTGCGAACATCCTCGAAAAGATAGTCCGGAACAGAGGGCAGCCCTTGCCTGTGCTCACTAGGCATGCAGAAGCGGGAGAGTTCCATGGAGAATTGCCCCCCAGCAGTATCCACCGGATAGCCATTGCACATCCGCAGTACCCAGTATCGTTTCTATATTGCCTTGCCTTCTGCAGATTTTCTCATGGGTACACTACTCCGTTGGCCACTCGGATTCATTTGGTGAGGGCCAAATCTGTTGTCTCCTGCAGCATTTGATTAAAGCTGTTATGCAGGGGCACCTGGGTGGCTCAGATGGTTAAGCGTCTGCCTTCGGCTCAGGTCATGATCCCAGGGTCCTGGGATCGAGCCCCACATCGGGCTCCCTGCTCAGTGGGGGGCCTGCTTCTCCCCTTCCCTCTGCTTCTCCCCCTGCTCATATTCTCTTTCTCTCTCTGTATCTCTGTATCTCGAATGAATTAAAAAACAAAAAACAAAAAACAAAACTTTAAAGCTGTTATGCACAGGACTCCAAGTGGTAGAATGAGGCCATGCTGCAGTATTTTGCTCAACCAGGACCTCCAGGATTCCAGACTCAAGCCGCTGAACAGATCCCAGAAGTCATTAAGGTTCAGCGTACAAAGCCAGGTGCTTTTCTCCTTTAGCTGCTATCCTGACCTTTCCACTTGGCCCGAGGCACCAGCGCAGGGGCAGTCTCCCGTATTAGCAACTGCACAGATTCTGCCTTGGCCCAGTGGTGGGGCGATTCCATCATCTGTAAGAGCCCTGGACAAGTAAGGTGAGGCTGACCTGAATGCCTTCCAGGGCCAAGGTAGTATGAATGATCACCTCGGCTAAAATCAGGGACACATGTCTTACCACCTTTTCTAATTGGATGATCCCTGTTATAGGAATAACTGCCCTCAAGGTGCACATCAATATACAAGCCATTTATCCTTCTAGGAAGCTCCTCAGAGCAAACCAAGGGTAGCTTCCTTCTGGAAAGATCTCCAGAGTCATTTAAGGGCTACCTCAACCACCAGTCTCCACCTTAAACACTTGGAGATCACTTATGACCACTCCCAAGATGCAAATCACTATGATTTTTTTTGGAGGGGAGGCAAGTTAATGTCTGGCTTCCGCACATAAAGTACAATTCCGGGGTGTCCCCCCAAGGTGAAAGTGGTGTTTACAATGGCCCTCTAAATAGGACCCCTAGCAGTCAGGGGACACAGGTTGAGATTGCCTCCAATGTCACCTGTCAGCCTCCTGATAGTCTTTAACTGTTAAAGACAAAACTGAACAAGGAGAGAAATTGAATATGTTCAGGCTGTGGCAGTGAGGAGAGCACCTCGGATCTGAAGATCAGATCGTCTCAGTAGGGTGGTTTTGCCTTTTACTCTCATAGAGAGGAGTAGACGAGTTATAGTTGGGTGATTTGCAAGTGTGATTTTTTTCTGCATTCGGGGGAAGTCTCAGCTTAAAAGAAAATATTTATCTCTGTGTCTAGCTACTTTATGTGGGACAGACAGCCAGTGTCAGTTAATCATTCATGAGGCAAAGAATGGGGGAGTTGGAGGGTCTGTGTTTGGCCTTTCAGCAGGTTCAACAAAAGGGGAAAGGTCTGTGTTTGGCCTTGTCACAGGTAGACCCAGGAGTCTTATGGGGGTCATGAGAACAAGTGGGCAGCAGTCTTATCTTAAACATATGGGGAAAGGTGTTCTTTGCCATAAGTCATTTCCAAGAGCACAAAAGGGTGAGATGGTTTCTTAACTATTGCTGTTTTCAGGGCTCAAATGGAATTCACCATTGTCAGACCCCCTCTTGTTCAAGATCACCATAAGGTTGTCCTTGAACAGTTATGTCTGGAAACAAGGCAGTATGGGAATGCCTGGGACTATACAATTGTCAATCCACATTTGGTCTCTACGTGCAAAGCTGTCAGTTCCGTTTTCACCTCTGTATGCAGAGTCAGTTGGAGGTGGTGTTGTTTTCAGATCTGCTGGATTATGATATGTTGTTGAATCATTTGGCAAGACTGGCTGAATAGTAGCACTTAAGACTATGGGAAGGATGCATCCCCAACCGCAAGGCGGAAGATTATAAACAGAAGGATCAATAATCCTTGCAATATACCTCAAAGCCAGGATCCTATATTCTGGCCAGGAGAGCATGTTTCATAAGCCGTTCATATCAACCTTAGAAAGCCAAGTCCCCTTCTTGAAATTAGTGACTACCTGTCCTGTTTGGCCTGTGGTATACGTCCAAGGGTGACGAGATGTGTTCTCGGCCATGGTGCAGATGCCTCCCTGACGAGGAAGGAAGTCAAGAGTCACACGATTATCCATCACGACTTGGGCCAGTGAGTTTACATTTATTTATTGTGCTCCTAAGGTAGAAGTGGGATCATTTATTACTTCCGCAAGGGTGAAGGAGAGATTTTGAACTATTTTTTTCTAGTTGTACAATTCCCTTGGTGGGTGAAATGGCCCTCATAAAGAGGCGGTGCATAAAGAGAGAATTGCTGATTTCCCAGGGAAGTTCAAGAACACCCTGTAGTTGCCTCATTTTGGAGTGACTGTATAAATCTCCAAAGAGGCACGTGGTCAGCAGGTGGGGTGGTGGTTTTCAACATTTGAAGGTCCCAGCCAAGGATTGCAAAGACACAGGAAAGATTGGTGTGAGGAAGGCAGAGGTAGACTGGCAGCCACATAAAAAGTAGTGTCGTACGGGTCACACACAGTGTTTGCATTATTCATAAATGGTTGTGGTTAACCTTGGCCGTGGCCCCTCAGGAGGGAAGAGGCTTTGGGTAGAACTAAGCAAAGTCCATAAGGCTGATTGGAAAGTGGTAGGGGAGAAAATGGTGGTTATTGAGGGATGAAAAGCACATATATATATATATATATATATATATATATATATATATATATACACACACATATACATATGTATGTATGTTTATACCCAATCTTGAGGAAGTGGAGTTATGGAGTTTGGAGATTTTAAGAGAAGCATCAATTATGTTGGGGGATAAGGTATATGCTGAAAGGTTGGGGTTGATGGGGTGGGGTGGTTTAAACACCAATATGGGCCATTAAGGGCAATGTTGGATCAGAGATGGTTGGGTCAGAGGTCAATGGAAGAGAAGGAGAAATATAACAAAGAGGCATGATGGCAGGGGTTAAGTAATTTTAACTGAGAGAAAACCAAATTCTAATTTTGCATCAGTATAATATTTGATGCTAAAACTCTTCTTAAAAACCTTACAAACAGGGTATTATGCTGAGCAAAATAAGTCAATCAAAGAAAGACATGTATCATATGATCTCACTGATATGAGGAATTCTTAATCTCAGGAAACAAACCGAGGCTTGCTGGAGTGGTGGGGGGTGGGAGGGATGGGGTGGCTGGGTGATGGACATTGGGGAGGGTATGTGCTATGGTGAGCGCTGTGAATTGTGTAAGACTGATGAATCACAGACCTGCACCTCTGAAACAAATAATACATGATATGTTAAGAAAAAAAAGAAGATAGTAGGAAGGAAAAATGAAGGGGGGAATCGGAGGGGGAGACGAACCATGAAAGACTATGGACTCTGAGAAACAAACTGAGGGTTCTAGAAGGGAGGGGGGTGAGGGGATGGGTTAGCCTGGTGATGGGTATTAAGAGGGCACGTATTGAATGGAGCACTGGGTGTTATATGCAAACGGTGAATCATGGAACACTACATCAAAAACTAATGATGTAATGTATAGTGATTAACATAACATAATAAAATAAAATCTTACAAATAAACTTATGAAACCTTAGCCAACTTTGATCACAACTAATAAAATTCCCTTTCTGTGCATTTTCTACAACTTTCTGTGTCCATTCAGGTTTTGTCCTATGTTTTCCTCTTTCTCATGCTGGAACAACCAGTCATTTTACTTTAGGACAAAATTGCTTGCTTTTTCCTTAACAAAAGCATACCCTGCATACCTTGCATACAAAGTTATCTCTCTCTGCCACTGTTGCTCCTAGTAGTCTCATTCACGTATATTGATTACAACTTTCTTTTAAAGATTTTATTTTTTCTTCCAAGATTTTATTTAAATTCAAGTTAGTTAACATACAGTGTAGTATTGGTTTCATGAGTACAATTTAGTGATTCATCACTTACATGGAACACCCAGTGCTCATCACAACAATTGCCCTTCTTAATGTCCATCACCTGTTTAGCCCATCCTCCCACCCACCTCCCCTCCAACAGCCCTCGGTTAGTTCTCTGTAGTGAAGAGTCTCTTGTGGTTTGGTTTGTCTCCTTCTCTGTTTTCATCTTATTTTTCCTTCCCTTCCCCTATGTTCATCTGTTTTGTTTCTTAAATTGCATATATGAGTGAAATCATATGGTATCTGTCTTTCTCTGATTGACTTATTTAACTTAGCATAATACCCTCTTGCTCCATCCACGTCATTGCAAATGGCAAGATTCCATGCTGTTTATGGCTCAATAATATTCCATTGTATATATATACCACATCTGCTTTATCCGTTCATCTGTTGATGGACATTTGGGCTCTTTCCATAATTGGCGATTATTGATAGTGCTGCTATAAACATGGGGGTGAATGTGCCCCTTTGAATCAGTATTTTTGTATCCTTTGGATAAATACCTAGTAGTGCAATTGCTGGGTCATATGGTAGTTCTATTTTTAACTTTTTGAGGAACCTCCGTACTGTTTTCCAGAGTGGCTGTACCAGCTTGCGTTCCCACCAACAGTGCACATCCTTTTTCCACATCCTCACCAACATCTGTTGTTTCCTGTGTTGTTAATCTTAGCCATTCTGACAGGTGTGAGGTGATATCTCACTGTGGTTTTGATTTGTATTTCCCTGATGATGAGTGATGTTGAGCATCTTTTCATGTGTCTGTTAGCCATCTGGATGTCTTCTTTGGAGAAATGTCTCTTCATGTCTTCTGCCCATTTATTTATTTTTGGGGTGTGGAGTTTCATAAATTCTTTATAGATTTTGGATACTAGCCCTTTATCTGATATGTCATTTGCAAATATCTTCTCCCATTCTGTAGGTTGCCTTTTAGTTTTTTTGACTGTTTCCTTTGCTGTGCAGAACTTTTTCTCTTAATGAAGTCCCAGTAGTTCATTTTTGCTTTTGTTTCCCTTGCCTCCAGAGACATGTCTAGTAAGAAGTTGCTGCGGCCAAGGTCAAAGAGGTTGCTACCTGTGTTCTCCTTTAGGATTTTTATGGATTCCTGTCTCACATTTAGGTCTTTCATCCATTTTGAGTTTATTTTTGTGGATGGTGTAAGAAAGTGGTCCAGTTTCATTCTTCTGCATGTTGCTGTCCAGTTTTCCCAGCACCATTTCTTGAAGAGACTGTCTTTTTTCCATTGGACATGCTTTCCTGCTTTGTCGAAGATTAGTTGACCATTTGGTTGTGGATCAATTTCTGGGTTCTCTATTCTGTTCCATTGGTCTATGTGTCTGGTTTTGTGCCAGTACCATACTGTCTTGATGATTATAGCTTTGTAATAGAGCTTGAAGTACAGAATTGTGATGCCTCCAGTTTTGGTTTTCTTTTTCAACACTACTTTGGCTCTCTGGGGTCTTTCTGGTTCTATACAAATTTTACGATTGTTCTAGCTCTGTGAAAAATGCCATTGGTATTTTGATAGGGATTGCATTGAATGTGTAGATTGCTTTGGGTAGTATAGACATTTTAACAATATTTGTTCTTCCAATCCATGAGCATGGAGTGTTTTTCCATTTTGGGGGGGTCATCTTCAATTTCTTTCATAAGATAGTTTTCAGAGTACAGGTCTTTTACCTCTTTGGTTAGTTTTATTCCTAAGTATCTTATGGTTTTTGGTGCAATTATAAGTGGGATCGATTCCTTGATTTCTCTTTCTGCTGCTTCATTATTGGTTGTGTAGAAATGCAGCCGATTTCTGTACATTGATTTTATATCCTGCGACTTTGCTGAATTCATGTATCAGTTCTAGCAATTTTTTGGTGGAGTCTTTCATGTTTTCTACGTAGAGTATCATGTCACCTGTGAAGAGAGAAAGTTTGACACTTCCTTGCTGATTTGGATGCCTTTTATTTCTTTTTGTTGTCTGATTGCTGAGGCTAGAACTTACAGTACTATGTTGAACAACAGTGGTGAGAGTAGACATCCCTGTTGTGTTCCTGACTTTAGGGGAGAAGCTCTCAGTTTTTCCCCATTGAGGATGATATTCGCTGTGGGTCTTTCATATATGGCCTTCATGATGTTGAGGTATGTTCCTTCTATCCCTACTTTCTTGAGGCTTTTTATCAAGAAAAGGTGCTGTATTTTGTCAAATGCTTTTTCTGCATCTATTGAGAGGATCCTATGATTCTTATCCTTTCTTTTATTAATGTGGTGTATCACGTTGATTGATTTGTGGATGTTGACCCACCCCTGCAGCCCAGGAATAAATCCCACTTGATCATGGTGAATAATTCCTTTAAGGTACTGTTGGATTCAATTTGCTAGTATTTTGTTGAAAATTTTTGCATCCATGTTCATCAGGGATATTGGCCTGTAATTCTCCTTTTTAGTGGAGTCTTTGTCTGATTTTGGAATCAATAACGCTGGCCTCACAGAATGAGTTTGGAAGTTTTCCTTCCACTTCTATTTTTTGGAACAGTTTGAGAAGACTAGGTATTAACTCTTCTTTAACTGTCTGGTAGAATTCCCCTGGGAAGCCATCTGGCCCAGGACTTCTGTTTGTTGGGAGATTCTTGATTACTGATTCAACTTTTTTTTTTTTTTTAAGATTTTATTTATTCAGGGACACCTGGGTGGCTCAGTCGTTAAGTGTCTGCCTTCGGCTCAGGTCCTGATGGTCCTGGGATCGAGCCCTGCATCGGGCTCCCTGCTCAGCGGGAAGCCTGCTTCTCCCTCTCCCACTCCCCCTGCTTATGTTCCCTCTCTCGCTGTCTCTCTCTCTGTCAAATAAATAAATAAAATCTTAAAAAACAGATTTTATTTATTCATCTGAGAGAGAGAGAGAGCACACAAGCAGGGGGACAGGCAGAGGGAGAGGGAGAAGCAGGCTCCTGCTGAGCCAACCAGGAGCCCGACGTGGGGCTTGATCCCAGGACCCAGAGATCATGACCTGAGCTGAAGACATACGCCTAACCATCTGAGCCACCCAGGCACCCCTACTGATTCAATTTCTTTGCTGGTTATGGGTCTGTTCAAATTTTTTTATTTCTTCCTGTTTCAGTTTTGGTAGTTTGTAAGTTTCTAGGAATCTATCCATTTCTTCCAGATTGCCCAATTTTTTGGAATAGAATCTTTCATAGTATTCTCATAATTGTATTTCTGTGGTGTTGGTTGTGATCTCTCCTCTTTTGTTCAGGATTTTATTTATTTGAGTCCATTCTCTTTTCTTTTTGCTAAGTCTGGCTCGGGGTTTATCAGTTTTTTTAATTCATTTGAAGAACCAACTCTTGGTTTTGTTAATCTGTTCTACTGGGTTTTCTTGTTTCAGTATCATTTATTTCTGCTCTTATCTTTATTATTTCCCTTCTTCTCGGGTTTTAGGCTTTATTTGCTGTTCTTTTTCCAGCTCCTTTAGGTGTAAGGTGAAGTTGTGTATTTTAGACTTCTTGTTTCTTGAGGAAGGGCTATATTGCTATATACTTCCCTCTTAGGACTGCCCTTGATGCATCCCAAAGGTTTTGGACTGTTGTATTTTCATTTTCATTTGCTTCTAAGTATTTTTCATTTCTTCTTTAATTTCCTGGCTAACCCATTCATTCTCTAGTAAGATGTTCTTTAACCTCCATGTATTTGTGGTCTTTCCACGTTTTTTCTCGTGGTTGACTTCAAGTTTCACAACGTTGTGGTCTGAAAATACGCATGATATGATCTCAGTCTTTTTGTACTTGTTGAGACCTGATTTGTGACCCAGTATGTGATCTATTGTGGAGAATGTTCATGTGCACTCAAAAAGAATGTATTCTACTGCTTTAGACTGAAATGTTTTGAATATATCTGTTAAGTCCATATGGTCCAGTGTATCATTCAAAGCCATTATTTCATTGTTCATCTTCTGCTTAGATGATGTGTATTACTGTGAGTGGGGTGTTAAAGTCCCCTACTATTATTATTATCAATGAGTTTCTTTAAGTTTGTTATTAATTGTTTTATATATTTGGCTGCTCCCAAGTTGGGGGCATACATATTTACTTATAATTGTTAGATCTTCTTGATGGATAGACCCCTTTATTATGAATTAGTGTCCTTCTTCTCTTATTACAGTCTTTAGTTTAAAATCTAGTTTGTCTGATATAAGTATGGCTACTCCAGCATTTTTTTTGATGTTCATTAGCATGATAAATGGTTCTCCACTCCCTCATTTTTAATCTGGAGGTATCTTTGGGTCTAAAATGTGTGTCTTGGGCGCCTGGGTGGCTCAGTTGGTTAAGCGACTGCTTTCGGCTCAGGTCATGATCCTGGAGTCCCGGGATCGAGTCCTGCATCGGGCTACCTGCTCGGCAGGGAGTCTGCTTCTCCCTCTCCCGCTCCCCCCTCTTATGCTCTTTCTCTCTCTCACTCTCTCTCTCAAATAAATAAATAAAAATCTCTAAATTCTTATTCATATATATTTCATATATCTGTTTTGAGCAAATCCCTGGCTGTGATTTCTTCTTGATCTTTCTTTTGGGGTGAATTCCTCCATCTTGTCATTATGTCTAGGTTTCTGCCTTTTGCATGTTATGAAAGCTTGTTATGTTTCCTGCTCCTGAGAGTAATGCTATATTAAGAAAGGGTCATACACTGTCCAGGGCCTGGTGCTTCAGAAAGTGTTTCTGGTGTGTGCTGTGTGCACTCTGCTGCTGTGTTTTGACTGCTCTTCCCCACAGGTCAGTCCTCTGCAGAGTTCTTCCTTGCTTGCAGTGGGGAGTGTTTGGACCTTTAACTAGTTGTGCTTTGATTTTTTGTTAAAATTAGCCTCTTTGTCTCCTGCTTAACGTACTGCCTTGCTCAAACTCAAGGAAAGTTCACTGATGATTACTGTGCTAGTAAACTCCTTGGAAGCGAAGAGTGGCTACCATCTTAAGATTTTATTTTTAAGTAATCTCTATAACCAACATGGGGCTTGAACTCACAACCCCAAGATCAAGAGTTGCATACTCCACCAACTGAGCCAGCGAGACATCTCTATTGATTACCAACTTTTAACTACAAAACTTCTATTTCAGAGAAAGCTAGGAGCTGTAAATAACTGAATTGTCTGCCCCGCACCAACATTTCATAGCTGAGTAGCACGTCTTATGAATATACATCTCACAGTTTTTCATAGCCATTAACAGCCTTTGTAGTACAACTTCTCACACTGGCAAAACTGAACATGTTCATTAACAGAATCAATATATGTAGCCTCCCTGTACCGTATAAAAATAAGATGCAAAAGGTATGTAAACTTAAAGTTATGCTTAATGTTTCAGTTTTCTGTCTTAACCTTTAAATGATATAGGTATCTAATGGATATCCATTAACTTAATTTAACATAAGTCTAAGGTTATAAGTTACCTAAAGATATCGGAAACTATCTTCAAGATAACACACTACAAAACATAATTACCGTTGAAGTAAAGTTTGTCAGAATGATGGTTCAATTTGGTTAAGTACAGATTTACATTTTTCATAACCTTAAACTTCTGGTAGATGTAATGCTAGCTTATGCACTCAGTAAACATGGTAAATTTAGAAAGAATATACCCAAGCAGAATAAAAATACATATTTTTATTCGATCTCAGTTTTTGATGTAGAAAATCATTTGAAAGGAAGTTCTTAGATCACTCATGGATTTCAGTTTTTTAGTGCTATAGCTGTGTCCACTCTTTTTTTTTTTTTTCATTTTTCAAGTTTTTATTTAAATCCCAGTTAGTTAGGGACACCAGGGTGGCTCAGTTGGTTAAGCGTCTGCCTTCAACTCAGGTCATGATCCTGGGGTCCTGGGATCGAGCCCTGCATTGGGCTCCCTGCTCAGTGGGGAGCCTGCTTCTCCCTCTCCCTCTGCCCCTACCCCTGCTTGTGCTCACACTTTCTCTCTCTCTCTCAAATAAATAAATCTTTTTAAAAAATAAATTCTAATTACTTAACATACAGTGTAATATTAGTTTCAGGAGTAGAATTTAGTGATTCATCACTTACATACAACACCTTCTGCTCATCACAACAAGTGCACTCCTTAATCCCCATCACCTGTTTAACCCATTTCCTCCCACCCAGCTCCCCTCCAGTAACCATCAGTTTGTTCTCTATAGTTGAGAGTCTGTTTTCTGGTTTGCCTCTCTTTTTTTCCCCTATGTTCATCTGTTTTATTTATTAAATTCTGCATGTGAGTGAAATCATATGGTATTTGTCTTCCTCTGACTGACTTATTTCATTTATCATAATATTCTCTTGCTCCATCCACATCATTGCAAATGGCAAGATTTTGTTATTTTTATGGCTGAGTAATATTCCATTGTATATATATATACACCACATCATCTTTATCCATTCATCAGTTGATGGACATCTGGGCTCTTTCCATTGTTTGGCTATTGTTGATAATGGTGCTATAAATATCAGAGTGCATATATCCCTTTGAATCAGTATTTTTGTATCCTTTGGGTAAATGCCTACTAGTGCAATTGCTAGGTTATAGGGTAGTTCTGTTTTTTACTTCTGAGGAACCTCCATTCTGTTTTCCAGAGTGGCTGCACCAGCTTGCATTCCCACCAACAGTGTAAGAGGGTTCCCCTTTCTCCACATCCTCACCAACATCTGTTGTTTCCTGTGTTGTTTATTTTAGCCATTCTGACTGGTGTGAGTTGATACCTCATTGTGGTTTTGATTTGTATTTTCCTGATGATTAGTGATGCTGAGCATCTTTTCATGTGTCTGTTGGCCATCTGGATGTTTTCTTTGGAAAAATGTCTATTCATGTCTTCTGCCTAGCCATGTCCACCCTTAACAGGAGTAAGAGTCAGTTAGCCTCCAAGGGACTAAAAAGAAGTCAGTGATCTTGTGATTGATGGTAATTTGGAATGAAAAGTAAGGTGGCAATTGTACACAAAGTACTGATGTGCTGAGAACCTCCCCAATAATGCTGCTTGATGGACAGAGAAAGATGCTCAGTTTGTAGACTTCAATTAGATTCTTCAGGCAAACATTTTATCTAATGGAAAATGACATTACAGCCTATTGCTTTGCTTGCCCTTCTAGGCAATCTAGCAAATAGAGCAAAGGATTTCAAACATGTTTTAAAGGGTTAATTGAGTCTTTTTCCAAACATTTTGAACTATGATGCAGGGGGAGAAGTACATTTTACATGGTGACCAGTATATACACCCTGACTGTATCCACACACGTGCACACATTATACACACACACACACACACACACGAAACCAAAGTTTTAGAAGCAGTACCCTTTAGAAATAATGTGCTGGGATATTTTCTCTTCTTTTCTCCTCTACTCTATATCATTAAAAATAAAAGCTGGTTGCAATTAAAAAAAAAAGTATGTTTGTGTTATACTTGATGCTGGTAATGTAGAAGACGTGGCTGTTTTTTATTAACTGACAATATTAAACTAGTCTCATTTGTCAAAGATTTACCTCAATTATTTGAACTTGAATCCTGAAAATATTTGAGTTAGTTTCTGTAAGAATACTTTGTTCTGAGCACATTGAAAGTATTAGAAGTTCCAAGTTACCTAATTTGGGGGAATTTTAAGACTATTCATTTTTCCCTAGAGGTAGGAAAATATTACTTACTCATAGACACGTGAACACACATATGGACACAAATAGAGAGCTTATAGCTCCCTGGTTCATGTAAAAGAGCTGTTTTTTTCCCAGGGGGCTTACTGCAGTAATGGAGCTAAGCAGAACCCTGTGCTGGGTACTGAGAGAACCTGGTAAGACAGAAGGAGGTTTAGATGGAAGGAAGTCGTGTTGCACATTATCCAGTTCCACCACAGGTATGATTAGTATATTCCGAGGGAGGGCAATAGGAGAATAAGAAATGTTAGTAGTATAATGTGTTGCCTGGCTTCTACTAGCAAGGTGGTAGGATGTCCATGGCTCGGGGATGATTATTTCCCCTCGCACACTGAGTCAGTTGTGGGCGCAAAGTGGGAAGGTCCCTTTGAGGAAAGCCATCAGGGAGAGGGATCTGGGGACTCTTGTTCCCTTTTGTATTGTAAGGCCAAGAAATCCCAAGTCTAGTGCCCCTCTCCTTTTCTGTAATAATGGTATCTGCGAGTGTCTTTGTCTGTGGAGGTTTTATGGGGAACAGATTGCCCTGGTTTGTGTCCTTCTAACTATTTAAGTTGAAAAGTCATGGGTTTGCATTGTGTTGACTTGTGGAGTCCTTTATGGTGTTGAGCTAGTGTATGTATTTAGGAGAGAAGAGTAGTTCACCAGTTTACATTATGTTTTTGGATAATGTCTGTAATTTCTGGTTGTAAGCCATGAACTGTAAGTGGCCAAGGTGGGTGCGGGTTGATTGTCGAGAGCAAGACCAGAGTAATCTTTTCAAATATTTTCTAATCTGTGTCTGTAGTTAGAGATCAATTCATCTCTTTGTTGTCTCTAATCTTGTATCTTTGACTAATAAATTTTTGAGGGGAAGACAGTGGGAATGGATTCTGAAAGTCTCTCCCCAACAGAGTGATTCAACTTCTCTATACATTATGCTGTGCGCACCACCAGTGTAGCTCCCATCTGTCACCAGGCAACACTATTACAATTCCATTGGCTGTATTCCCTGTGCTGTGCCTTTTATTCCCCTGATCAATTCCATAACTGGAAACCTGTATCTTCCACTCACCTTCACCCATTTTGCCCATCCTCTCACTCTGCTCCCCTCTGGCAACCATCGGTTTGTTCTCTGTATTTATAGGTCTAATTCTGCCTTTTGTTTATTCATTTTTTATTAGATTCCACATATGAGTGAAAGCATATGGTATTTGTCTTTCTCTGATGGACTTCTTTCACTTAGCATAATACCCTCTGGGTCCACCCGTGTTGTTGCAAATGGCATAATCTCATCCTTTTTTATAGTTGCATAATATTCCAGTGTGTATGTGTACATATATTTATATATACACAAAATCTTCCTTATCCATTTATTAATGGACATTTAGGTTGCTTCCATATCTTGGCTATTATAAATAATGCTGCAATGAACATAGGGGTACATACATCTTTTCAAATTAGTGTTTTTGTTTTCTTGGGGTAAATACTCAGTAGTGGAATTACTGGATCATATGGTATTTCTATTTTTAATTTTTTGAGGAGCCTCCATACGGTTTTCCACAGTGGATGCACCAGCTTGAATTCCCACCAATAGTGCATGAGGGTTCCTTTTTCTCCACATCCTTGCCAACAGCTGTTATTTCTGTTTTTTGATTCTAAATGTCTGGCAGGTATAAGGTGATATCTCATTGTAATTTTGATATGCGTTTCCCCAGTGATTAGTGATGCTGAGTGTCTTTTCATGTATCTGTTGGCCATCTGTATGTCTTCTATTCAAGTTCTCTGCCCATTTTTTAATTGGGCTGTTTTTTTGGTGTTGAATTGTATGTTTTTTAAGTATTTTGGATATTAACCCCTTACTGGATATATCATTTGCAAATATCTTCTCCCATTCAGTAGGTTACCTTTTTGTTTTGTTGATGGTTTCCTTTCCTATGCAAAACTTTTTATTTTGGTGTAGTCCTAAAAGCTTTTGTTTTTGTCTCCCTTGCCTGAAGAGACGTATCTAGAAAAATGTTGCTACGGTTGATGTTAGAGAAATTACTGACTGTGTTCTCTCCTCGGATTTTTATGGTTTCAGGTCTTACATTTAGGTCTCTTTTTTAAGATTTTATTTATTTATTTGACAGAGAGAAACATAGCAAGAGAGGGAACACAAACAGGGGGAGTGGGAGAGGGAGAAGCAGGTTCCCACGGAGCAGGGAGCCCGATGTGGGGCTCCATCCCAGGACCCTGGGATCATGACCTGAGCCGAAGGCAGACGCTTAACGACTGAACCACCCAGGCGCCCCTACATTTAGGTCTTTAATCCATTTTGAGTTTATTTTTGTGAATGATGTTAGAAAGTGGTCCAGTTTCATTCTTCTGGATGTAGCCGTCCAGTTTCCCCAACACCATTTATTGAAGAGACTGTCTTTGGCCCACTGTATATTCTTGCTTCCTTTGCTAGAAATTAATTGACCATATAATTGTGGGTTTATTTCTGGGCTCTCTTCTGTTCTATTGATCTATATGTCTTTTTGTGCTAGTGCTATAGTGTTTTGATTTCTACAGCTTTGTAGTAAATCTTGAAATCTGGGATTGTGATAACCTTCAGCATTGTTCTTCTTTCTCAAGATTGCTTTGGCCATTCAGGGTCTTTTGTGATTCTGTATGAATTTTAGGATTATTTGTTCTAGTTTTGTGGAAAATGCTATTGGTATTTTGATAGGGATTGCATTGAATCTGTAGAGTGCTTTGCTCTCTGCTATGGTTTTAACTTGCATGTTAGCCTCGGAGGTATTCTGATTTTTTGAAGGTCCATCTTTGGGTCCCACTAGCAGTTTCATTAGTTGATATAAATTAGGGAACCCAGGAGACTATCCCTCACAGGCCAGTCTGAACTGATTACTAAATTCTTCTCTGTTCTTACAGGGGTCTGGAAAGTTTTTAACAATAGCATGTAGATCTGAACAAGAGCAGGCCTTGCTCAGCTAGGCACTCAGGTTGTTGACCTTCCAGCACAGCTGGAGAGGGGCAGTAATCTAGGTTAGGGTGGGTATTTGGGAGCCAGAGAGTTTAACGGAGCCACAGAGGTAGAAGAGGGGGAGTAGGGGCTGAAGTGGGGATAAAAGGAATCTACAGAATAAGGAGGAATAGTGAGTAGGGGAAAGGACTGGGGTGGCACCTGTGAGAGTTCTGGTGAGGAAAGGGTTGTGAGGTTTAGTTGGGGGTGAAGGAGGAACAAGAGGGGTGGACTGGTAGTGAGAGATGGTCCTTAAGGGACTTTCCAGTTTGGGATAGATTGGATGTATTTTCTCATTTTTCAACCTCTTTGTACCAAACAAAATAAGCCGACTATTGGTGAAAAGAGAGCTTAGAGCCCCAAGATTTGAGGGTGCTTCAAAAAGGAACACATTTAGGGAGATCTCCAATGCCCCAAAAGGGGACATTGGAGTTCTCAGTTGTCCTTGGTTATAAAATTAGGCTATTTTGGGAGGCAGTGAATTGTTGCCATAGCGGTGAGGCATATAATTGGCAGGAGTTTTATGAAGAGGTAGAGAACTGGATTGAGAGTTTCCAATGAGTACCAAGGTTAAACAAAATCCGGCAACAAAATAAAACCAAGAGACGAATGAAAATCACATCCTTAGTGTACAACCACGGATGGTGCCCAGAGCACAGGGTTGAGGAGCTGAACTCCTCATGGGACCCGTGGATCACCAGTCAGGGAAGGAACACAGTCTGCTTGTAGTGGTCTCACTACCTGGGTGGGGAAGATGGGGTTCCTGTTCAAGTCACGGCACCAAACTGTCCAAGGCAAAAACTGAACGAGCAAGAAAATCTATTTTATTCAGGCTGTTGCAATTGAGCGAGCACTTAAGATTGGAACATCAGAGTGTCTTGGCAGGGTGGTTTTGTCTTTTACTTTCACAGGGAGGAGTAGACAAATTATAGTGGGGAGATTTACGGGTGGGATTGTTTTAGCAAGCAGGGAAAGTCAAATCAGTCAGCTGAGAAAGAAATGTTTATCTTTGTGTCTGCCTAGTTTAAGAGGGACAGATTTCTCATCTCAGTTAATCATTTATGAGACAAAGAACAAGGAGTTGGAGGGCCTGTACGGGCCTTGTCCACGGGTTCAGGCCAAAGGGGAAAGGTCTGCATTTGGCCTTGTCATGGGTAAACAAGGGAGTCATTTGAGAATCTTCTGGGAGTCATGAGAAAGGAGGGACAGCCAGCCTTATCTAAGTTACATGGGAAGAATGATTTTTTTGTGGCAAGTCACTTCTTGAGGAAGAACACAAACAAGTGGGGGTATTTATTTTCTTTCTTTTTTTTTTTTTTAAAGATTTTTCAAATTTATTTATTTGTGAGAGAGAGAGCACAAGCAGGGGAAGCGACAGAGGGAGAGGGAGAAGCAGGGGGAGAAGGCAGAGGGAGAGGGAGAAGCAGGCTCCCCGCTGAGCAGGGAGCCCAACGTGGGGCTCGATCCCAGGACCCTGGGATCATGACCTGAGCCGAAGGCAGATGCTTCACCGACTGAGCCACACAGGTGTCCCCAGGTGGGGGTATTTCTTAACTGTCACTATTTTCAGGGTTCAACATTGTCAAGGGTTCTCCGTACTGTTTGGAAACTTGAGGCTAGCCCCGTGTGTCCACGTCACCAGCCACGTGGCATTCTTCTGCCTCACAGAACGACTGAGTGATGGCTAAGGGAAGTGGTTCAAGGAGACCTTAGAGGTGTTGACAGCTGACAGGTGCAGGAGCTGGGGCCCCTCCCTGCTGTTTCTGATAGACTGCTCAGCAAGGTTAAGGGGAAGGTGATAACATCCTGGTTGCATGTATTGGCAGACCTGATAGTTAAATTTCAGGCCCTTGCCACAGTTTGGGGGAGGTGTACCAGGGCACTTTCCTTTGTGAGGAAGTCTCCAGAGGTGGTTCTGAAAGACAAAGATCATTAATGTCCCTCCTTTTTCTGTACCTCTTGGGGTCCTTATGTGTTTCCTCTTCAGGTTCTGTTGTTGCTCACCCTCTACTGACAAAAAATCATTCTGGCCTATTCTGGTAACTATAAATTCAAATCCCCCCCGCCCCCCGAAGCTGTCTCCTTTTAGTTCCCAGACTTTGCATCTGACTGGGTCAGGTGCAGGAGGGGCAAGGGCATTTTTATAAATTTACAGAGATCTGTTACATTCTGTACTTTGGCCCATGTAAGTCACTGTAGGAGGACACAGTGTGTAATGTGCTCAAACCAAGTGGTAATTATCCTTATGATCTAGGATGCTGTCAGTCCAACCAGAGAATTCAAGTGGCTGAACCAGAATTCAATTTCAATCTCTTAGGCTCCCTGCCTTCTGGTTGGGCTGCCACCCAGAGGGTTACCGAACAGTCTGGGGTTGCCGTTAGGTGAAAAAAAGAAGGTTACACTCAGGAACGTTTAAGACAGGATCCCAAATTGTCAAAATATGTCCATAGAACCCCTAACACCTTTTGTTCTGATTAGTACCCAGGGAATGGCTGAAAGATTATTCTGGGGGCAGCCATATTCATCGAACAAACTGCCTTGCTAGGGTGGATGGACCAGAAAGAGGTGGGGGAGGTAGAGTCTGAAATTCTTTTGAGTCCATTTTTGAGGAGGCCATTCCAGTGATCAACAGTACCAGATGCCGCTGCAGAAGTCCATTGACTACCTTGACTATCGGGCCATTGTTACGTGGCTTTTGCAATACAAGGTGAACCATCTTCAGGCTGCAAGTAGTGCAGAAAGCTGAAAACCTGCCGCACGTTAATTCTTTTTTTTTTTTTTAAGATTTTATTTATTTATTTGACAGAGAGAGACAGTGAGAGAGGGAACATAAGTAGGGGGAGTGGGAGAGGGAGAAGCAGGCTTCCCGCGGAGCAGGGAGCCCGATGCGGGGCCCGATCCCAGGATTCCAGGATGATGACCCAAGCCGAAGGCAGACGCCCAACCGACTGAGCCACCCAGGCGCTCCCACACGTTAATTCTAAGAGCCACAGTTGTGTGGCTGGGGCCAGATAAGCAGACTGAAACGGTAACACTTTAACCTGAAAAAAATGTCAACAGTGGTGCAACACCAGTGAAAGCTCTGAGAGGGGGCTTGAGGTGTGATCGAGTCAGCTTGTCATGAGCAGGCAGGGCCCAACTTCATGGCATGTGCCCTTCCTCCATCACAAGCGGTCATCTTTCAGAAGGAGTAACAAGTCTGGCACGCAATGGTAGCTTCAGCCTCAGAAAGGTAGAGTCCTGTAACGTGTGCCCCGTCTATATTGATGGATACGTTACCATGTCCAACGCCACGATGGGTGCAGAAAGCAGTGGCAGTAATCTGGGCAGAGAAGGCCTAACCAGCAGCTTAATTCCAGTCAGTGTCATCGGGGAATGGACCCTTCCCATAGGCATCTATGTGGGTGACCCAGACTGTTCCAGTTAGTAGCTGCAGTTTGTTTCCACAGTCCATGATACCAGAGAGGGCTGTCCCGTCGCTCAGTCTGTAGTCTTCCAAGTGGGAGACTGAACAGCTGGACATTGGCAATAGGTCAAGGATCAATCAATATCAAAGGGAATATTAGGCAGTGTTACGAGAATAGCTTTGAGTTCTGCCTGCTGAGTGGAGCGCCCACATCCATTTGCGGTTCCGCTGAGGTAGAACAGCTACAGGGCCCAGTGGAAACCATTAGACTCCAGCTTGGCCAAACCATTAGTGGATTAGGTCCCAGGCACTTGGGGGAAACCGCTGTGAATCAAAGGCCCCATTAAGTCCAGCAGCACTTCTCCACTTGGCAGAGTGGGAAATAAATTTCCTCCAAAGGGAGAGCTGTCCCATTTTCCTATAAAGCTAAGATGCTGTTGGAGCCAGGCCAGCTGTGCTCTTGAATATACTCTTTCCTTTTGACAAGTGAGGATTTGGGGGCCGGGGGTGGGGGGTCCTTCCCATCTTGTTATTCATCGAGTTGGAATTGATCTGCCCCAAAGTGGGACTGCCAGGCTAGAGAGCTTGAAGGCCTCCATGGGTCAGGTGTTTTGTTTTGACAAGGGTCCAGTAACAAGCTTGTTGCTACCCTTTCATAAGGGGAGTAGCCAGTAGCTGTGGAAGAAGGATGACAAGGCCAGAACCCCAAGGGGCTTTTCCAAGTAGAGGTTACCTCCCTTTGCTAGTGACCCCAATAGGCCAAAGCGTCAGTTCTATCAACTGTTAGCTCAATAGGCTCATTAAGCTTTGAAGACCCCGAAGGTAGGGAACAGAGAATGTGCCACAGCCTAGACAGCATCCTACCCTGCCTGTTGGTTTGGGCCCCATTCAAAAAACATTGGTTTGCTGTTTAGCCAATATAAAGGATCAAGCAGAATGTCAAGGTAAGGCACTTCACTGTCTCCCATACCCAAAGAGTCCAGTATGGTGCTGGGCTTCCCTTTTTGTTGTTGGGTTCAAAGAAGTGGAAGTTTTCCCTTTTATTGCAAGAAGGGTAGGGTATTGTGAATCCAGCCAGAGGTCCCAGACACTTTACTTGGTGAGTAGACCCCTGAATTTTGACAGGGTTTATCAACCACCTCTGATGGCAAAGCCATGAGAATATCACCAGCAGAGCCCTTGAGACTAAGGCTTCTGACTGGCCAACCAAGGGGACTTCATCTATGTAGTGAAAAGTTTGGACAGTGGAGGGCAGAGGCAGTCTTGCTAACTAACCCACTCACTGGTGTGAAATACCAAGATACTCCCATTAACCCTGAGAGTACACTGCAAAAGTACTTCAAAGGGCTCGCCATGTGAATGCAGAATGGTCTTGATCCTTGGTGTCAAGAACTGTGAAGGGTCTGAGATCTTCCCCCTACTTGTAAGCTAACAAGTTGGCTTGCCACAGTTTCAAGTGTGGACAGAACTCAGGAGACTCCTGAGTCAGTGATGAAAGACTTGTCTTTTATAAGATTTTATTTATTTATTAGAGAGAGAGAGGGAGCATGAGCAGGGAGGAGAGGGAGAAGCAGGTTCCGCGCGAGCAGGGAGCCGGGCGCGGAACTCGAACCCAGGACCCTGAGATCATGACCTGAGGCAAAGGCAGACATTTAACCAACTGAGCCACCCAGGAGCCCTGATGAAAGACTTTGTTACAGAAAACGCAGTGGCCAGAATCAGCTTGGTTGCACGTTAAGGAAAAAAAATTAAAATCTCCTGGCAAACCAGGAAATCTCCACAAATGGAGAATAGAAAGAAAACCATTTTACTGAATAAGCACTGAACCAGATTGAAATGCACATCACAAGCAATTAACTAAAGAGATTGCAGAGACAGAAAGAAATCTTGTCCCTTTTGTGTTGCTGAGGACAGAGAGTCTGGTTACTTGCATGTTCTCAAGGTAAACAAACGACAACTTGTCCTCGTGAAAGAGGACTTGAAAGCACGTTTCACTCTGATTCTTTCATCCTGAATTCACCTGGCAATTGGAGTGGCCATCTGTGCTCCTTAATTGCCTCTATTCAAAGGCAAAATCAAGCTTCTGTTTCTGTGACAAGCAGGTAGTTAGAGCTTCGAGCCAGGTGCCCAGGCTAAGCTCCCAGCGTGATGCGGAGATAAGGATGCTATTTTCTTTGATGTTTACTTGTTTCCTTGATGTTTCAAGGAGATAGCTCCCAGGCCCTTAAGAAAAACATTCCTGGGTTATGATGCCACAAAAGGCTTACTTAGCCTTTTTAAAGATTTATATACATATCCAAGGGGCAGAGGAAGGATTTACAAATACCAGTTGTCTCAAAGAAATGCTCTAAGAAAAGAGAGGGAAGAAAAGGTCTTTCTCCCTTTTGACAACAGGGAAAATTAAATTTTTTTAATCCTTACAATTTCCCCTTCTTTTATAATAATACCACAATTTTGGGGCACCTGGGTGGCTCAGTGGGTAAGCATCTGCCTTTGGCTCAGATCAAGATCCTGGGGTCCTGGGATTGAGCCCCACGGCAGGCTCCCTGCTCAGTGGGGAGTCTGCTTCTCCCTCTCCCTCTGCCCCTCCCCACCCCTCATGCTCTCTTTCTCTCTCTCAAATAAATAAATAAAATCTAAAAAAAAAATACAACAATTTTCTGAGTATGTCCATTGAAGTTTCTACCTTTCTCTGGGTAGTTTGCACCCACCTAAATATCCAGCAAGTCCACACAATAACAAAGCAAAGCCATTATGAAAATTTCCATAGCACGAGTGGAAAATCAGTGTAGTATTTGCCGTAGGGAATCAACCTTTAAGTATGTTTTACCAGTAGTTAAAGCACATTCTTGATTAGCTGTGTGCAAAAATTGCCCATTCTCACAGATTACTTTTACAAACTGTTGTCTGTTGCTTGCTTTTTCAAATGATTAAGTATTGTTTTCTAATTCCTTATGAAATCTTACCCAATCCAAGCTTAAAGAGTAGCTCTCTGGAGGCCTGATAATCTAATTTTTAATGGAAGAGTTTTTTCTTATAAGGTCCGATGAATTTCTCCTGAGTTCCTATCATTCCATAAGTAACATCACATTTACATAATTTAGCCCTTCATTAGTTCTTCTGTCTCTCCAAATAAGATTTCCCAGATGTGAAGCACAAAGACACCCATGGTCATTATGTAGTGTATTATTATGAGACACTTTTTGAAGGGTGTACATTGAATTTCCAGTGATTCATGTATTGACCCTAATTGTTTTAAGTCTTGAGGAAAAACCCGGCCTATGGGCTATTTTTTGCATTGGTCCAAATCAATAATTATATTATTATGATGGGCACACAAACCTCCATGAATAATAGGCATCCACTTTTGTTTATCTGTCCATACTGGGAATGGAGAGAATTTGCATCCTAAAAGTAACCCAGTGATGTTAAACCTATCTTCTGCAGTCTCTGTAAATGCCAGATTTTCTTCTTTTTTTCAAGTTTTTATTTAAATTCCAGTTCGTTAATGTACAGTGTAATATGAGCTATTAGTTTCAGGTGTAGAATATGGTGATTCAACACTTCCATCCAACACCCAGTGCTCATCACAAGTGCACTCCTTAATCCCCATCACCTATTTCACCCCCCCCCCGACCTGCCCTCTGGTAACCATCAGTTTGTTCTCTAGAGCTAAGAGTCTCTTTCTTGGTTTGCCCCTCTCTCTCTTTTTTCCCCTTTGCTCATTTGTTTTTGTTTCTGAAATTTCACGTGTAACTGAAATCATATGGTGTTTGTCTTTCTCTGACTGACTTATTTCACTTATATAAATGCCAGATTTGTCTATTAACTAGATGCCTTTTTACACCAGTCTTCTATCCCTTCTGGTGTAGTCATAGTCTAATATCTGTTTGTTCCCTTAAATATGAACAGTCCTGTACCTCTGAACTGTGATGCTGTGATGGAGCAATTTGATAGCTAATTGCTTCTTGACTGTACAGATGGGTGGCTCTGAGACCTTCGTGGTGATCTTTTGTTCTATCATTAAATTATTCCGAACAGTCCAATTGCAAAATGTTCTCCATTTCCATCCTACTTGAGCTCCCGTGGCTTTTAACCATCTTGCATGGTATGATTCAATCCAGTTTGCAATTGTATTGTGTGTTTTTGTAATTCTCTCAAAGCACTAAGTTTATTATTCAAAGTCTCAATATCATAAGGGATCACTGTACCTGTGCCTATGCTTGTTCCTCCCAGGATTGTATTCTGGTAAGTCTTCTTTTGCCCTTGTCTGGCCCCAAACAGGCCCCTTAAACAGATTCTATAACGGGACGGCTCAAGGATTACATGTCTAGTTGTGAAAACTGATATTGGCCTCAGTTATCTTTTTTTTAAATTTTTTATTGTTATGTTAATCCCCATACATTACATCATTAGGTTTTAGATGTAGTGTTCCATGATTCATTGTTTGCGTATAACACCCAGTGCTCCATGCAGAACGTGCCCTCCTTCATACCCATCACCAGGCTAACCCATCCTCCCACCCCCCTCCCCTCTAGAACCCTCAGTTTGTTTTTCAGAGTCCATCGTCTCTCATGGTTCGTCTCCCCCTCCGATTCCCCCCCCCGCCTTGGCCTCAGTTATCTTAAGAGAAACCATCCATCTGTAATTCTGGGGGGGGGGCTATTAAAATAGGCTCAGGGCATTGCCATATTCCAAATATAGAAGGGAGATCCCTTTATTATATATATGCAATATATAAAAATATGGACCTTGAGGGGTCTGTTGAAAGGATTTCCACCAGTTTGGATGTAACTTACCATCACTCTCTTTACAGCTATTAGTAGTTTTATTGAACCACATCCCTACCATAGTAAAGGTGAGAGAATAATTTGCTAGTGGGGTTACTCCTACAGTTCTCATGATTGTAGTGTAGTTAAGGGATTTCTTTGCTCTTTAAGGATCCTTTTGATCAAACCAGTTAACAGAACATGTGTGTCAAATTTAGGGCTTGAGTATCTTGATGCCCATTAGTTACTTTACTTTGGTATTATAAAAACTTACTAATGAAGATGGTTCCATCTTTAGTCTGCCAATAATTGGGTTGTTGGAATTACAAGTCTGCATCATGTCTATTCTGGGAATACAATATGGAATCTATTGGAAATATGTAATTGTGGAGACCATTATTGGAAGTACAGGAAAAGCAGTGTAACAAATAACATGTTTGTTTTCTAGTAAAATGTGATTTTTTTTAAAGATTTTATTTTATTTTTTTTTTTTAAAGATTTTTTTTTTTAAGATTTTATTTATTTATTTGAGAGAGAGAGCACATGAGAGGGGGGAGGGTCAGAGGGAGAAACAGACTCCCTGCCGAGCAGGGAGCCTGATGCGGGACTTGATCCAGGGACTCCAGGATCATGACCTGAGCCGAAGGCAGTCGCTTAACCAACTGAGCCACCCAGGCGCCCTTAAAAGATTTTATTTCTTTATTTGACAGAGACACAGTGAGAGAGGGAACACAAACAGGGGGAATGGGAGAAGAGAAGTGGGCTTCCCGCTGAGCAGGGAGCCCGATGTGGGGCTCGATCCCAGGACCCTGGGATCATGACCTGAGCCGAAGGCAGACATTTAATGACTGAGCCACTCAGGTGCCCCGTAAAATGTGATTCTTAAGTAATTGAAATAACCCTACTGTTACTAGGATAGAAAGGCAGTATATGGGAATAGTAGTAAGTTCGCTAGAATACCTTATAGAAGGGAGGAAAAAATAATTTTTGCCCCATCCTTCTAAGTTCTTGGCTGAGCCCCTTGCTAAAATACAGGTTAACAAGAGAAAAACAAAAAGAAATTTATTAACATGTATATCTCATGTATACATGGGAGATACCCAAGGGAGAATGAGGAACACAAAGTGGTAGCTTAGAACTCTGGCTTATAGAGCATCTGCAAGAAAGAACAATACATTAATGGAGAAATGACAGGACAAAAAAAAACAGTTTTAGGATTCCAATGACACCAAACTGTGAGAAGGTAAATCTATGGGAGGCAACTAATGGTAGATAAAGGCTAGTTAGTAAACTTTATTATGTAGATGCCATCTCCAGGTTGATAGGATCTAAAGTTGTCTTCATTGATTAACTTTTTTTTCAGGTTTCTCCAATTTATTTTTTCGTTATTTAAATTTTAGTTAACATATAGTGTAATACTGGTTTCAGGAGCAGAATTCAGTGATTCATCACTTATATACAACACCCAGTCCTCATCACAACAAGTACCCTCTTTAATACCCATCACTCATTTAGCTCATCCCCCACTCACCTCCCTCCATCAACCCTCACTTTGTTCTCTATCATTAAGAGTCTCTTATGGTTTGTATGTTTCCCCCTCTTTCCTTTTTCTTTCTCCTTTCCCATATGTTCATCTGTTTTCTTTATTAAATTCCACATATGAGTGAGATCATATGGTATTTTGACTGACTTACTTTGCTTAGCATAATACACTCTAGCTCCATCCACATAGTTGCAAATGGCAAGATTCATTCTTTTTTAATGTGTGTGTGTATATATACATTCTTTTTGAATACACACACACCCCACATCTTCTTTATCCATTCATCAGTTGATGGACATTTGGGCTCTCTCCATAGTTTGGCTATTGTTGATGATGCTGCTATAAACTTCGAGATGCATGTGCCCCTTTGAATCAGTATTTTTATATCCTTTGGGTAAATACCTAGTAGTGGAATTGCCGGGTCATAGGATAGATCTATTTTTAACTTTTTCAGGAATCTCTGTATTGTTTTCCAGAGTGGCTGCACCAGTTTGCATTCCCACCAACATCCTTGCCAGCACCTGCTGTTTCTTGTGTTATTAATTTTAGCCATTCTGACAGGTGTGAGGTGGTATCTCATTGTAGCTTTGATTTGTATTTCCCTGATGATGAATGATGTTGAGCATCTTTTCATGTGTCTGTTGGCCATCTGGATGTCTTCTTTGGAAAAGTGTCTATTCATGTCTTTGGCCCATTTCATAATTGAATTATTTGTTTTTTTGGATGTTGAGTTTGATACGTTCTTTATAGATTTTGGATACTAACCCTTTATCAGACATGTCATTTGCAAATATATTCTCCCGTTCCATAAGCTGGCTCCCCACAGAGCAGGGAGCCTGATGCGGGACTTGATCACAGGACCCCGGGATCACGACCTGAGCCGAAGGCAGACGCTTAACCGACTGAGCCACCCAGGCACCCCAAGCCCTTAGTTTTTCCGTGATTGGGGGGGCAATAGATAGTTGGAGTCTTTTGGCCATGATACCCCCTGACGCGGTGGGTCATCTTCCAATCCTGGTGGGCTTGTTCCATCAAACAAGCAAAGCCTGCTGGTTGCAGAATTCTGTGCAGCAACCGGTGCACATCCCCATGTGTGGGGTTGTAAGCTGCAAAAACACTGCCAAGTACTTGTGCAAACTTCTGTGGGTCTTCCCTGGGCACAGGAAAAGAAGGCCTTTGATGAGTAACGTTGGCAGAGTAGAAGGACATTCTTCCTCTTCCAAGTCCCAGCTTAATGACATCAACTTTATGTGGTTAGGAAGGGCTGTCTGTCTTCTCACCGAATCAGGAAAAATGTAGAATTAGATGATGCTCTGATATCACTTATGGGCGATATGGTATCCCTATGTTGGTATTTTTCAGCCTAGCACCTTTTTGGTTTGTCTTTTCCAAGTGACTGCCCTTGCTACTCTCTATCCTGTTGCCTTCATATGAGGACACGGTCTTTTATCCATGTTCCCAATTATTCCCTGACTGTGTTGTTTTATCATCTCTGTTTTCCTAGCCACATGGTATGTGGGTAAGAAGGGACTCCTGGAGGTGGAGGCTAGCTGAAGCATGAAATAGAATCGGAGCTAGGGCGTGAGGCACACAATTCATTACTAGCTCAAAAAGTTGTACCCTTGTCCCTCTTCACAGGGAAATCTGCCGATTAACAGAACTGCTTATCTCAAAGACCATAGCTTCCCTCTTAGCAGGAGTTAGTTTGAGACAGGAAGGGATAAAGATATCTAAGGGAAGGGGAGCAAGGAAGGGAGTGGGTACGGCAGAGAAAGGAGAGTTTGGTAAAGAAAAAGTGGCTTTAATTCTTTCATTTCTTCTTCGGTTTTGCTTATTCTTTCCAAATAATTTTTACCTTTTTCCCTGGAATGAGATTCATCCCAGGAACACAAATAATTCATTTGCTGAAGATGAGGTCTTTCTAAAAACCACCACAGATAAGTCAATTCACTCAAACCAAAGGCCTTATCCTCAGGCCACTGTAATACTGGATTCTCATTCCAAATAGATTCTGTTCCAAATGTTATATGGCGATACATTAGCTCTTGAAGAGAAAGACCTGCAGGCAACATTCCTGGCTTACCATATTTTTCCACCGTCAAAGCTAGTGGTGATCCTGATGGATTTTAGGTCCTGTATTATACATGTTTACTCAAGGAAAATCTAGAATTGGAGAGCATAATTTGTCCAGCTAGTATTTGAAAAATGTGCAGAGCTAGAAGGGAGATATTTTATAATTCACCTTCAGCTCTACTCAGTTAAAAAAAATTTTTTTTTTATTTTTGGAGAGGGAGGGGTTGCTGGGGTGGCGTGGGTAGAAGCAGAGGGAGAAGGGGGAGGGTGGGGGGAAGATCTCAAGCAGACTCCGCACTGAGCGCAGAACCTGACACAGGGCTTGATCTCAAGACCCCGAGATCATGACCTGAGCGGAAACCAAGAGTCAGACGCTTAACTAACCGAGCCACCCAGGTGCCCCTCAGTTCAGGAACTTTAAGGCCATCCCATCCTTATCAGCAGATTGTTGGGGAAAATTAAAAATAAAATCTCCTGGCAATCGAGGGAATTCTTTCTACAAATGTAAAAAAAGGAAAGAAGAGAATTTTATTTCTGAGTATTAAACCAGACTGTGATTTGCATTATGGGTAATCTGCTAAAGAGATGGCAAAGACAGAACGAAATCTCACTCTCTTTTGTAGCTGAGCAGATACAGTCCATTATTTGCATGTTTTCAAGATAAATGGTAACAAGTCCTCATGAAGAGGACCTGATAGTACCATTTGCTATTCGTTCTTGCATAGTTCATCCTAAATTCACCTAGTAATTGGAATGGCCATTTGTGCTAGTTAATTGCCTTCATCTAAGAGGCAAAATCAAATTTCCCCATCTCATTGACAAGCAGATAGTACATCTTAGAGCCAGGTGCCTAGGCTAAGCTCCCAGCACAAGGGGCGGTGGGGGTGGGGGGTAGGAACACTGTCTTCCTTGATGTTTCCATTTCAAAGCAATGGCTTCCAGGGCCCTAAGAAAAACATTCCTGGGTTGTAATGTTGACAAAAGGCTGATTTAGCCTTTTTAAAGATTTACATATATATCCAATTTTCTTAAGGAAATGCTCTAAGGGAAGGGGGAAGGGTCTTTGTTTTGGTTACAGGGGAAGTTCCATGTTTTTATTTTTAATTTTTTTAAATTTAAATTCAATTAGCCAACATATACTACATCATTAGTTTTTGATGTAGTGTTCAATGATTCATTAGTTGCATATAACGCCCAGTGCTCATCAAATCATGTGCCCTCCTGAATGTCCATCACCTAGTTACCCCTCCCCCCCACCCACTTCCCTTTCCGCAACCCCTCAGTTTTTTTCCCTGGAGTCAAGAATCTCTCATTGTTTGTGTCCCTCTCTGATTTCTTCCCATTCAGTTTTCCCTCCCTCCCCCTGTGGTCCTCCACGCTATTCCTTATGTTCCACATTTGAGTGAAACCATATGATAATTGTCTTTCCCTGCTTGACTTATTTCACTTAGCATCATCCCCTCCAGTCCCATCCATGTCAATGTAAGTAGTAGACATTCATCCTTTCTGATGGCTGAGTAATATTCCATTGTATATATAAACCACATCTTCTTTATCCATTCATCTATGGAAGGACATCTTGGCTCCTTCCACAGTTTGGCTACTGTGGACATTGCTGCTATGAACATTGGGGTGCAGGTGCCCCTTCTTCTCACTACATCTGTATCTTTGGGGTAAATACCCAGTAGTGCAATTGCTGGGTCATAGGGTAGCTCTATTTTTAACATCTTGAGGAACCTCCATACTGTTTTCCAGAGTGGCTGTACCAGCTTGCATTCCTACCAACAGTGTAAGAGGATTCCCCTTTCTCCACAACCTCTCCAACATTTGTTGTTTCCTGTCTTGTTAATTTTTGCCATTTTAGCTGGTATAAGGTGGTATCTCATTGTGATTTTGATTTGTATTTCCCTGATGGTGAGTGACGTGGAGCATTTGTCCATGTTTTTAACCTTACCCCAAGTCGTAGTTCTCCCAGGGGCAACTCAGGTTGTCCTTGACAGCTGTCTCCGCAGGCAATGAGTTGCACGACAGAGCCTGGGTAATCTGCTGCTTACTAGCAGCCTGGAAACCAGCTTCAAAGTTGCTCGCCACACACACGAACCTGAGAAATGCCAGGAAACAAGCGTTTAGAGCCTTGCTTTCTTGTCCTACCCAGCAGAGCATGAGAGACCCATGGAAGAGCGTCTTCCAACTCCACTGGGACAGAAAAGAAAACTTAAGGCAGTGACTTCCCTTTGTCCTCCAGGGATTCTCTGCTGTTTCTCTTGGGCCACCCGGGAGAGGATAGGGAGATAGGTTGGGGAGCAATTTGCATGTCCCACTACCATGTCTTTACCTAGAGCAGTCCCTGAATGGGAGGGACCCCCTTTGGACTTTATGAACATTCATAGAACAAGCCCATGAAACACCATACCAGTGATGCGTTTAGCCATGGAAGCCACAATGACTGTACCCTGAATTGGCCCAAAGCCCCCCCACCCCGCACCCCCGTCACTTTACCTTCCTTTGCTCGCTAATCCATACCAAAACCCCATCAGTTGAATTTGTGTATTCCCTTGCCCCCTTGAGATCAGATAGGATGGTCTCAGGTACCTGTCTCTAACAGAGCTTTAAAAATCTGAGCACTCCCATCCCTGAAGTTCTCCAGAGTACTCGGGGGGTATGTATGGCCTTTGGTCCCTCTTGGGAACAGAGAGCCTCTGGCCCACCCCTAATCATTTCTTCAAAGCAGCTGAGTTCAGGGTCAAAAGAGAGGAAGGGGTGAGGCATAGAGTGGGAGGGTGGATCCATGCCAGCCAGCAAGTCTTTATGTTTACCTTTGGGTTTGAACCATGGAGCGGCTACTCAGGGCTTACCCAAATGAACATCTTATGTTTTCAGGATGCACAGAGCACTGTGTCAGGTGGCTAGGTCCTCATGTTTCAACTTCGGGAATGCCTCGATTCCATAGACACAGCCACGTTGCTTTCTAGCTGTGCCCATTGGCTAACTCATGCTTTCCGAGGACAGTGGCACCTTTTTCTTTTTAGGATACCCACTTTAATCTGGGGGCACTCGCTGCCCATTTTCATGATAGCATAAGGGAGAAAAAAGTTTTCCTTGACCTTCTTAGGGTCCCCGGCTGGGTCTGAAAGTGAAACTGACAAAGACAGATCAATAAGAGAAGAGCATACATATTCACTTAATATAAGTTTTGTGTGACAGGGGAACCTTCATAAGGTCAGCATATTCATTGCTGGCTCCCATGGACTTCCCTCAAAGGTCCCAGGTCCCAGGGATTAGGATGTAAACATCTTTATAGTGGCGATGGTAGGGTCATCATTCTGTCTACCAGAGAGGCCCACGAGGCCCTCATTCTTCCTTTTCCAGAAAGCCACATCTCTGGGCGAAACCATTCCTAATCACCCAAACCTCCAAAGAACTGTGAAGGGTCTGAAATTTTATCCCGTTTGCAAGCTAACAACTTAGCCTGCCACGGTTTCATGGAGGCTGGCAGAAGACATGAGACTGCCGAGTCAGAGACAAAGGACTTTTGAACACTCAGGACAGTCGTGGGAGTCACTGTGAACATTTGCCACTTCTCGAAGCCCCAGTTCCCACATGGTGACACAAAGAGGGCCAGAGGATACTTGCACATGCAGTGGGTTCCATTATATGGGAGGAACCCCCAAACCTATGGACCCCAAATCTTTCATAATGAGCAGTAAGCCTGCCTCATCTTTGCCCGGAAGGAGAAATTATCTTTTTAAAAAAGATTTTATTTATTTATTTGACAGAGAGAGGGAGCTAGAGAGCACAAGCAGGGGGAGCAGCAGAGGGAGAGGCTGAGCCTTCCTGCTGAGCCACCCAGGCACCGGACATTACCTTGAGTATAATTTATATAACCTGTCCCTTGCTCTGGAGTTGGGGGACTATATCTTTTAAGGCTGTTTGCTGTATAAACATGCTTGAAAAGACAGTTCGGCGGTGGGGGGGTGGTGCCTGGGTGGCTCAGTCAGTTGAGCATCTGTCTTTGGCTCAGGTCATGATCCCAGGATCCTGGGATCAAGCCCTGAGTTAGGCTCCATGCTCAGCAGGGAGTCTGCTTCTCCCTCTGCCCCTTCCCCCAGTTCATGTGCGCTCTCTCTCTCTCTCTCTCTCTGAAGTTCAGAAAAAAAGGCAGTCAGTGAGGCTGCTTGCAAGGCATGCAGAAATGTGAGACGCCTGGAGAATTGTCTCTCAATAGTCTCTCAAATCCCTTTTAATTTGTAACAGGTCTGACACTTTCTCCTCCCTTGTGTTTTTCCCCTTGCTATTTATTTGCGAAGAAACTGGGCCCTTTGCCCCGACCTAGGTCCCACAGTTTTGGAATTTGCTAATTGTATTCTGGTGGTTGTTTATTTAACAGTTCCTGTATCTCCATTTTAATTTGAACTGATAAACCTAGAGGCCTGATCAATTGAGATTTAATTTTTTTTGGCAAGAATACTTCATAGGTGGTGGTGAATGCTTGCTGGAGGCATGTAATGCCTGGTTATCTCTCTCCGTGTGTTCAGGAGTCATCAACCTGATCTAGATTGTAAAGTTCCTTCAGTCTTTCACCTGATAGTTTTCCACCCTTTGAAGATCTCTGCTTTTATTAGCACCTGTTAGCTGGAATACTTCTGCAAAGAATAAAGTTCTATAACCCACTATTTATCCTAAAGTGCAGTACTTAGAGGAAAGATAATCATTTTTTAGAATTTTAAAAAAGATTTTATTTCAGAGAGAGAGAGCACCCACAGGCAGGGGGAGGGGCAGAGGGAGAAAAACAAGCAGACTCCCTGCTGAGCGGGGAGCCTGACATGGGACTCGATCCCAGGACCCTGAGATCATGAGCTGAAGGCAGATGCTTAACCGACTGAGCCACCCAGGTGCCCCAGAAAGATAATCATTTTAATATGAAACTCAAGTCATATCTCT
This sequence comes from Mirounga angustirostris, assembly GCF_029215605.1. Lineage (NCBI taxonomy): Eukaryota > Metazoa > Chordata > Mammalia > Carnivora > Phocidae > Mirounga > Mirounga angustirostris. Next base: position 41,507,488 of record NW_026991719.1, read on the forward strand.
TTCCTGATATATAAAACACTTCAATGGTGATCTACAGGCATACCTTGGAGATCTCTCAGGTTTGGATCCAGACCATTGCAATAAAAGGAATATTGCAATAAAGTGAGTCAAATGAATTTTTTGGATTCCCTGTGCATATAAAAGTGATGTTTACACTATACTGTAGTCTACAGAGGGTGCAATACCATTCTGTCTAAAAAAATGTAGATACCTTAATTAAAAAATACTTTATTGCTAAAAAATGCTGACCATCACCTGGAGCTTTTAGCGAGTCATAATCTTTTTGCCAGTGGAGGATCTTACCTCAGTGTTGATGGCTGTTGACTGATCAGGGTGGTGGATGCTGAAGGTCAGGGTGCCTGTGGCAATTTCTTAAAACAAGACAACAATGAAGTTTGCTGCGTCGATTGACTCTTCCTTTCACAAATGATTTTTGTGTAGCATGTGATGCTGTTTGATGGCATTCTACCCACAGTAGAATTTCTTTCAAAATTGGAGTCAGTCCTCCCAAACCCTGCCACTGCTCTATCAACTAAATTTATGTCGTATTCTGAACCCTTTGTTGTCATTTCAATGATCTTCACAGCATCTTCACCAGGAGTAGATTCCATCTCAAGAAGCCACTTGCTGGGGCACCTGGCTGGCTCAGTCAGTAAAGCATGTGACTCTTGATCTCGAGATCATGAGTTCACACCCTCTGGTGGGTGTAGAGCTTACATAAAGCCATTTTCTTTGCTTATCCATAAGAAGCAGCTCCTCACCCATTAAAGTTTCATCGTGAGACTGCAATTCTCTGACATCTTCAGGCTCCACTTCTAATTCTAGTTCTCTTGTGCTATTTCTCCACATCTGCAGTTACTTCCTCCACTGAAGTCTTGAACCCCTCAAGGTCATCCATGAGGGCAGGTTGGAATCAACATCTTCTTAACTCCTGTTATGTTGATATTTTGACCTCTTCCCATGAATCATGAATGTTCTTAATGGCATCTAAAATGGTGAATCCTTTCCAGAAGGTTTTCAATTTACTTTGCCCAGATCCATCAGAGGAGTCACCATCTCTGGCAGCTATAGTCTTACAAAGTGGATTTCTTTTTTTTTTTTTTAATTTTTTTTTAAAGATTTTATTTATTTGACAGAGAGAGACACTGTGAGAGAGGGATCACAAGCAGGGGGAATGGGAGAGGGAGAAGCAGGCTCCCCGAGGAGCAGGGAGCCCGATGCAAGGCTCGATCCCAGGACCCTGGGATCATGACCTGAACCGAAGGCAGATGCTTAACGACTGAGCCACCCAGGCACCCCGGATTTCTTAAATAGTAAGACTTGAAAGTTAAAATTACTCCTTGATCCATGGGCTGCAGAATGAATGTTGTGTTAGCAGGAGTGAGAACAGCATTAATCTCCTTGTCCATCTCCATCAGAGCTCTTGGGTGACCAGGTGCATTGTCAGTGAGCAGCCATATTTTGAAAGGAATCTTTGTTTCTAAACAGCTGGTCTCAACAGTGGGCTTAAAATATTCAGTAAACCATGTTGTAAGCAGATATGCTGTCATCCGGGCTTTGTTCCATTTATAGAGCACTGACAGAGTCGATTTAGCATCATTCTTTTTTTTCTTTAAGATTTTATTTATTTATTTGACAGAGAGATAGAGAGAGAGCACAAGTAGGCAGAGCGGCAGGCAGAGGGAGAGGGAGAAGCAGGCTCCCCGCTGAGCAGGGAGCCCGACGTGGGGCTCGATCCCAGGACCCTGGGCTCATGACCTGAGCCGAAGGCAGCCGCTTAACCGACTGAGCCACCCAGGCGCCCCGATTTAGCATCATTCTTAAGAGCCCTGGGCTTTTCAGAATGGTAAATGAGCCCTGGCTTCAACCTAAAGTCACCAGCTGCATTGGCCTCTAACAAGAGAGTCAGCCTGGCCTCTGAAGCTTTGAAGCCAGGCATTGACGTCTCTCTAGCTCTGAAAGTCCCAGCTGGCATCTTCTTTCAAACAGAAGGCTGTTTCATCTACGTTAAGATGTGTTTTTTAATGTAGCCATCTTCGTGAATGCTCTTATTAGCTGGATCTTCGGGATACCTTGCTGCAACTCCTCCATCAGCACTGGGCAGCCAACCCCTGGCGCTTTTATGTTAAGGAGACAGCTTCTTTCTTTGCACCTCATGAACCAGCGTCTGCTAGCTTCAGACCTTTCTTCTGCAGCCTCCTCACCTCTGTCAGCTTTCACAGAATTGAAGAGAGTTGGGGCCTTGCTCTGGAGTAGGCTTTGGCTTAAGGGAATGCGTTTGCTGATTTGGTCTTCTTTCCCAGACTACTACAACTTTCTCCACATCAGCAAGAAGGTTGTTTCGCTTTCTTATCATTCCTGCGTTCACTAAAGGAGCACTTAGTTTCCTTCAAGAACTTGTCTTTGCGTTCACAACTTGGCTAACTGGGGCAAGAGGCCTAGCTTTGGGTCTAAAGTGAGAGACATGTGAGTTTTCCTTCCACTTGAACACTTGGAGGCCATTGTACGGTTATTAATGGGTCTGATTTCAATACTGTTGTGTCTCAGGGAATAGGGAGGCCCAGGGAAAGGGAGAGAGATGAGGGGGATGGCTGGTGAGTGGAGCAGTCAGAACACACACATTTATCAGTTAAGTTCGCTGTCTTATATGGACGCAGTTCATGGCACTGCAAAACAGTTACAATAGTGACATCCAAGATCACTGATCTCAGATCACCATAACAAAGAAAATAATAATTAAAAAGTTTGAAATACTGCGAGAATTACCAAAATGTGACACAGACACAAAATGAGCAAATGCTGTTGGGAAAATGGTGCCGATAGATTTGCTCAATGCAGGGTTGCAACAGACCTTCAATTTGTAAAAAATGCAATTAAGTGAAGCCCGATAAAACAAGGTACGACTGTATTATGAAAAGAATTTACACTGTTTTCATGATCAGACTCTAGCATACTTCCTGGATTTTTTTCTTATAATCACCTGCCTGACATATTTTACAGTCTTCTCTCCTTTTTACAGAGCTATTCCTTTTTTCCTTAATTACCATGTATTTTCCTTTCTCCACACCTTTCTCTTTATCTTTCTTAGAAAATATTTTCCCCCATTTATCTCCGTCATACTTACTTACCCCCCCAAAATTCTGTTTAAATGCTACCAACTCTAAGGACCCTAAACCTACACCTCCAGTAGAACTACTTTCTCTTTGGGGCCCACAGGGTACCCTAAATATATTTCTAACATGCACTTTTGTTTTCTGTGTTTTTTGAAACCGAGTTATATTTGAAAGACATTGAATTATATATAGTTTGATGAGTTTTGACAGATATATCTATGTAACCACCACTCAAACTAAAATACAGAACAGGTCCATCACCCTCTTGACCAGTCAATATCCTACCCCTGAGGCAGCCATTTTTAAGAATTTTAATCCCTATAGATTAGCTCTGCTTGTTCTTGATTATCATTTGGTCTGTGTTTGGCTTCTATTTCTAAATGAACAGAATATTTTGGAGAGTCATTCAGGTTGTGTCTGTCACCAGCTCTTTCCCTTTTATTGCTGAGTATTCCGTTGTATGAATATAGCACAATTTGTATATGCAGTCACCTGCCGATGAACATTTTGAATGTTTCTAGTGTTTGGTTATCATGGATAAAGCTGTTGAACATCTTTTCATACGCTTTATTGGCCATTTGTAGATCTTTTTTGGTGTCTGTTCAAGGATTTTGCCCATTTAAAAAAGTTGGATTATGTGTCTTTTTTGTTATTACTTTGTAGGAGTTCTTTTTTTTTTTGAACTAACATCATCGTTCTAGAATATTTTTTTTTTAAAGATTTTATTTATTTATTTGACAGAGAGAGACACAGCAAGAGAGGGGACACAAGCAGGAGGAGAGGGAGAAGCAGGCTTCCTGCCAAGCAGGGAGCCCGATGTGGGGCTTGATCCCAGGACCCTAGGATCATGACCTAAGCCAAAGCCAGATGCTTAACGACTGAGCCACCCAGGTGCCCCTAGAATATATTTTTTTTAAGATTTTATTTATTTATTCATGAGAGATAGAGAGAGAGAGAGGCAGAGGCAGAGGGAGAAACAGGCTCCCCGCGGAGCAGGGAGCCCGATGCGGGACTCGATCCCAGGACCCTGGGATCACGACCTGAGCCGAAGGCAGACGCTTAACCGACTGAGCCACCCAGGCGTCCCTAGAATATTTTTTTTATTTTATCATGTTATGTTAGTCACCATACAGTACATCATTAGTTTTTGATGTAGTTTTCCGTTGATTCATTGTTTGCGTATAACACCCAGTGCTCCATGCAGTACGTGCCCTCCCTAATACCCATGTAGGAGTTCTTTCTACATTCTAACTATGGGTGTTTTGTGTATGTATTGCAAATATTTTCTCCCAGGCTGTGTCTTGATTTTTCATTTTCTTAATGGCATCTTTTGATGAGCAGAAGTTTTAATTTTGGTAAGGTCCCATTTATCCAAATTTTCTTTTATATTTATTGTTTTTTGTACTATGTCAAGAAATCCTTGCTTGACCCAGTGTTGCAAAGATATTCTCTTATGTCTTCTTCTATGGCACTTTTAGGGTTTTTGTTTGTTTGTTTGTTTTTTGGTTTTTTTTAGTTTTAGGGTTTTTTTTTTTCCTTTTTTAAAAATTGAAATATAACTACATGGCGCCTGGGTGGCTCGGTCGGTTAAAGTGTCTGCCTTTGGCCCAGGTCATGATCCCAGGGTCCTGGGATCGAGCCCTGCATCGGGCTCCCTGCTCGGCGGGGAGTCTGCTTGTCCCTCTCCCTCTGCCCCTCACCCCCACCCATGCTCTCTCTCTCTCTCTCTGCTCTCTCTCTCTCAGATAAATAAATAAAATCTTTAAAAAAATGAAATAGAAATATAACTAACATAAAATATCATGTTAGTTTCAGGTATGCAGTCTTGATTCAACAATTCTATACCTTAGTCCACGCTCAGTACAATAAGTGTAGTCACCATACATTATTACAGTATCATTGACTGTATTTCCTTTGCTGTACTTTTCATCTCATGACTTATTTATTTTATAACTGTAAGTTTGTACCTCTTAATCCCCTTTATCTATTTCACCCATCTCCCCTCTCATCTCCCTTCTGGCAACCACCAGTTTGTTCTTTATATTTAAGAGTCTGTTTTTTGTTTGTTCATTTGTCTTGTTTTTTAGATTCCACATACAAGTGAAGTCATATGGTATTTGTATTCTCTGTCTGACTTACTTTACTTGCCATAATACCCTCTAGGTCCATCCATGTTGTCACAGATGGCAAGATCTCACTCGTTCCTTTGGCTGAGTAATATGTCATTTTATATACCACATCTTCTTTATCCATTCATCTATCGATGGACACTTGGATTGCTTCCATATCTTGGCCCTTGTAAATAATGCTGCAGTTAACAAAGGAGCATATATCTTTTTGAATTAGTGATTTCATTTTCTTTGGGTAAATACCCAGTAGTGGAATTGCTGGATCATATTTTTAATTTTTTGAGGAGCCTCCACATTATTTTTCCCAGTGGCTGCACCAGTTTACATTCCCACCAACAGTACACAAGGATTCCTGTTTCTCCACATCCTCACCACTTGTTATTTCTTTTTTATTCTAGCCATTCTGAAGGGTATAAGGCGATATCTCACTGTGGTTTTGATTTGCATTTCCCTGATGATCAGTGATGTTGAGCATCTTTTCATGGATGTCTTTTTTGGAAGAATTTCTATTCTGGTCTTCTGCCTATTGATAAATCAGATTATTTGGTGGGGTTTTTTTGGAATTGAGTTTTATAAGTTCTTTATGTATTTTGGATATAACACCTTATTGGATATATCATTTGCAAATATCTTCTCACATTCACTAGGCTGCCTTTTTGTTTTGTTGATGGTTTCCTTTGCTGTGCATAAGCTTTTTATTTTGGTGTAGTCTCAATAGTTTATGTTTGCTTTTGTTTCCCTTGCCTGAGGAGACGTAGCTACAAAAAATGTTGCTTAGACTGATGTCAAAGAGATTATTGCCTATGTTTTCTTCTATGGGTTTTATGGTTTCAGGTCCCACATTTAAGTCTTTAATCCGTTTTGAATTTATTTTTGTGTATGGTATAAGAATGTGGCCCAGTTTCATTGTTTTGCATGTAGTTGTCCAGTTTTCTCAACACCATTTATTGAAAAGATTTTCTTTTCTCCACTGTATATTTTTATCCCTTTTGTTGTAAATTAATGACCATATGGGGTGGGCTAATTTATGGGCTCTGTCTTCTGTTCAATTGATTTAAAGTGTCTGTTTTTATGCTAACATCATACTGTTTTGATTGTTACAGCTTTATAATACAGTTTGAAATCTAGGTTGTGATACCTCCAGCTTTGTTCTTTCTGAAGATTGCTTTGGCTATTTAGGGTCTTTTGTGGTTCCATAAGTATTTTAGGTTTGTTCTATTTCTCTGAAAAATGCCATTGGAATTTTGACAGGGATTGCAGTGAATCTGTAGATTGCTTTTGGTAATGTAATATTTGGTAATTTGGTAATATCTTAACAGTATTAATTCTTCCTATCCATGAGCACAGAATATCTTTCTGTTTACTTGTTTTATTTAGTTTCTTTCATCAATGTGTTATAATTTTCAATGTATAGTTCTTTTACATCCTTGGATAATTTATTCCTAGGTATTTTTCTTTTTCTTTTTTTTTAACATAGGTATTTTTCTTAATGCAGTTATAAATGGGATTGTTTTCTTAATTTCTTTTTCTGGTAATTCATTATTAGTGTATAGAAACACAACAGATTTTTTTTTAAATTTTATTATATTATGTTAGTCACCATACAATACATCATTAGTTTTTGATGTGGTGATCCACGATCCATTGTTTTTGTATATTGATTTTTGTGTCCTGCAACTTCATTGAATTCATTTTTTAGTTCTAACAGATTTTTTGGTGGAGTCTTTAGGGTTTTCTATATATAATACGATGTCATCTGCAAACAGTGACAGTTTTCCATCTTCCTTTTCGATTTGGATGCCTTTTATTTCTTTTTCTTGCCTAATTGCTCTGGCTAGGACTTCCAATACTCTTGAATAAAAGTGGCAAGAGCGGGCATCTTTGTCTTGTTTCTGATCTTAGAAAAGCTTTCAGCTTTCCACTGTTGATTATGATGTTAGCTGTGTGCTTGTCATATATGGTTTTTATTGTGTTGAGATACCATCTCTCTATGCCTGCTTTGCTGAGAGTTTTTATCATAAATGGATGTTGAACTTTGTTAAATGCTTTTTCTGCATCTATTGAGATGATAATATGATTTTTATCCTTTATTTTGTTAATGTGGTGTGTCACATTGATTGATTTACAGATGTTGAACCATCCTTATAGCACTGGAATCCCATTTGATCAATTTGTAGGGTTCTTTTAATGTATTGTGGAATTCATTTTGGTAATATTTTGTTGAGGATTTTTGCATCTGTATTCATCAGGGATATTTAGCTGTAATTTTCTTGTCTTGTGGTGTCCTTGTCTGGTTTTGGTACCAGGGTAATTTTGACCTTGTTAGATGAATTTCAAAGTGTTCCCTTCTGTTTTTTGGAAGAGTTTGAGAAGGATTGGTATTCTTCTTTGAATGTTTGGTAGAATTCTTTTTTTTTTTTTAATATTTTATTTATTTATTTGAGAGAGAGAGAAACAGCATGAGAGGGGATAGGGTCAGAGGGAGAAGCAGGCTCCCCACTGAGCCGGGAGCCCGACGTGGGACTCGATCCCAGGACTCCGGAATCATGACCTGAGCCGAAGGCAGTCGCTTAATCAACTGAGCCACCCAGCTGCCCTGTTTGGTGGAATTCTTAGTGAAGCGGTTTGATTCTGGACTTTTCTTTGTTGGGAGGTTTTTGATTACTGATTCAGTCTTCTTATTAGTATTCAGTCTGTTTAGATTTTCTGTCTTTTCATGATTCAGTCTTGGTAGGTTGTGTGTTTCTAGGAATTTATCCACTTCTTCTAGGTCATCCAGTTTGTTCGCATATAATTGTTCATAGTAATCTAGATGGTTATTTTTATAGTTCTTCTCAGTTGAACTATCCTATTATTCTTTCACTGTGAACATATTTTTCTTTATGTTCTTGAGCATACTTATAGATAGCTGGTTTAAAATCTTTTACTGCTAATTCCGGCATTTAAATCAGTTCAGGGTCAGTCTCTGATTGCATTTCCTCTTGAACTTCTTTTATTTCTCTCAATACCTTTCTGTTTCTATGTTGATTAATTTCAACTGTATCTTGGTTGTTGTGAATCATATATTGTAGACATTTTGAATTCTGTTTAGTTCCCCTGAAGATCGCTGATTTTTTTTCATTTGGTTTAGCAAGCACTTGATTTGGCTGGACTCATATTGGCAACTGTCTCCTCTATGGTGTGTGGTAACTCAAATTTAGTTAATTTATTTACTCAACCAGAGATTAGGAAGCGTTAACACATAGATCTCAGGCACCTTTTTCTGTGTGAATTTGTCTTTCTGGTGGTCATGACGACTGCAAAACTCTCCTTTGATTCTTCAAGTTCAGTTAAGACTGGAGTTTTTCTAGTGGAATTGCAGTTACCCTGCATGGCATGACTAGGTCTTTTTACAAGCTAAAGGCTGTAAACTTGGTAAACCCATCCAGTGCCATCCCTTCTTCTAATTGTCAGTTCTCTTCCAGTAAATACCTGATTTTTGTTACTCTTCAGTATCTCCAGATAGTTTTTTTTTAATATTTTGTTCAGAGTGTAGTTGTTATCTATGTGAAAGTTGGTCTGATAAAATTAATTCAGTCATACTGGAACTTGATTATTGTTAATTTTTGTATGTGGTGTAAGGTATGGGTCAAGGTTTGTTTTTTCCTCCAAAACTTATATCCATTGTTCCAGCACAATTTTTTGAAAAGACTTTTCTTTTCCCCATTGAATTACTTTGGTACATTGGTCAAAAAACAGTTGCCCGTATGTGTATGGTTCTGTTTCCGGACTCTCTATTCTGCTCCATTGGTATATCTATCTGTACTTACATCAACACCACACTGAAGTATCTAAAGTATCATAGCTTTATAGTAAGACTTATCATTACATATAAATCCTCAACACTGTTCCTTGCTTTGGCTATTCTAGATCCTTTGCATAGCCATATACACTTTAACATTTCCTTGCCAGCTTTTACCAGAAAGTTGACAAATAATTGGTTGAACAAGTAGAAGACAAATGAGTATGGTGATAGAAAATTTCAACAACACTCAGCCAACTTGATTTGTATATTATAGAATACTACAGCCATCAACAGCTGAATATACATTCTTTTCCAGGGACACATGAACATTCTTCCGGATAGACCGTATGTTGAAATCGTACAGAGTATATTTTCTCACCACTACAGAATTCACTTAGAAATGAGCAATAAAAAGGCATGAAGAGAAAATGGTCATATTTGTGAAGAATTAATTAGAGCAAGAGTAGAGGGAGCTATGTAAAGTTAAAAAAAAAAGTATGCATGCTTCCTTCTAGAAGTTCTAGAACACAGGCAGATGGAGCCTTAGCTGCTGCCTCGGTCTTCAGTGCCACTGCCACTGCTGCCCACCACCAGCCAGCGTGTCCTCTGCTCACTTCAACCAGGGCCCCGCCTATGGGTTGTCTGTTGAGGTCGAGAACAAGCTGGCCCAAAAGTGTGACCACAAGCAGGAGTAGGAGCTTCAAGAATGGATCGAGGGGGTGACAGGGCACCGCATCAGCAACAATTTCATGGATGGCCTCAAAGATGGCATTCTTTGCAAGTTCATCAGTAAGTTTCAGCCAGGCTCCATGAAGCAAGTCGGTGAGTCGACCCAAAATTGGCACCAGCTGGAAAATATTGGCAGCTGCATCAAGGCCATCACCAAGTATGGGGTGAAGTCCGCTGACATTTTTGAGGCCAACGACCTGTTTGAGAAAACCAACCACACCCAGGTGCAGTCCACCCTCCCAGCCCTGGCCAAGACGAAAGGGAATAAGGTGAATGTAGGGGTGAGGTACGCAGAGAAGCAGGAACAGAAATTTGAGCCAGAGAAGCTAAGAGAAGGGCAGAACATCATTAGGCTACAGATGGGCACCAACAGATTTGCTAGCCAGCAGGGCACGACAGCCTGTGGCACCCCGTGCCACCTCTGTGACCCCAAGCTGGGCAAGGACCGGCCCCTGGACCAGGCCACCATCAGCCTGCAGATAGGCACCAACAAGGGAGCCAGGCAGGCCGGCCTGACTGCATCTGGGACCAAGCAACAGATCTTTAAGCCTGGGCTGGGTATGGAGCATTGTGACATGCTCAACATCAGCCTTAAGATGGGCAGCAACAAGGGGGCCTGGCAGCAGGCCATGACAGTGTATGGGCTGCTGTGCCAGGTCTATGACCCCAAAAACTGCCTGACGCCTGAATACTCAGAGCTGGGCAAGCCTGCCCACGACCACCACCCACACAACTGCTACAACTCAGCCTGGGGCCCTGGGCCCCCCTACCCTGCCTTCCCTCCAGGGAGGCCAGCTGGTGCTCTCAGCAGGGTTGAGCCGGCCCCACCGACCCCGTCCCCCTGCATGGTGTCCTCCAGCCCCCTGGGACCCGCCTACAGGGTTAGCACTGGGGGGTCAGACTGGGGAGCCTGTGGTGGGGGAAGGGGGCCTTCCTCCTTGGAGCGCTGCAGGATCCAAAATTGAGTAGGGTGTTCCCAACAGCACCCAAAGGATGCGCACTGAGCAAAGCTACCCCTAGCTGTCCCCTGACTCCCTTACAGGTGGATTCCCCCAGGACAAGAAGTTCCCCCCAAGCAGAACCCCCAGAGCCCAGGCTTGGCCTGCCCCTCCCCATTCCTGCAGTGGAAGCAAACTGCATGCCCGGAGGCCCAGCGGACGGTTTGGTTTGCAGCGACTGGCATATGTGGATGGGAGGATGGCATTTGTAATGCGAGCACTTTCTTTTTCTCTTTCACTGGAGCACAAAAAATGGCTGTAAAATTAAAACAAAATAAAAAAAATAAAAGTTATAGAACACAGACTTCCCATTAAAATGAACAACAATAAAGAACCCCCCCCCCAAGAAAATGAACAACAAAATAGGATCAAGGTCAAATCCTGTACAAAATTATTAAGACATGTTAAAAATGAAAGACTGGGGGTGCCTGGGTGGCTCAGTCGGTTAAGCGTCTGCCTTCGGCTCAGGTCATGATCCCAGGGTCCTGGGATCGAGCCCCCTAATCGAGCTTCCTGCTCTGCAGGGAGCCTGCTTCTCCTGCCTCTGCTTCTCATGGGTAAATAAATAAAATCTTCAAAAAAATGAAAGACTGACTTAATGTTGTACACAACGAATGGCAAAGGTTTACGATTAGATATTTGTATGTTACACAACATTACACATAACTAGGTATTTTGTAGGCATACTGTATAGCATATTCTGGTGAAAAAATCATTAAAAACAATTTCTTACTGATCCTCTCCCTATCCCCCGCTGCTGACCCTGTCACGTTGAACGGGACTGTGTTGTTACAGGTCTCCGTGTCATTCGAGGATGTGACTGTGGACTTCAGCAGGGAGGAGTGGCAGCACTTGGACCCTGCTCAGAGACGCCTTTACCGGGATGTGACGCTGGAGAATTACAGCCACTTGCGCTCAGTGGGTAAGCCCAGCCCTTCGGAGAAACTACGAGGAGCGTGTTAGGGGTAAAACTGTATCCTCCAAGTAAACTGTGTTGAAGTCCTAACCTCAGTTAGGACTAAGCACCTCGGGATATGCTCTTTTTTGGAATTGGGGTCTTTATAGAAGTAATCAAGCTTAAACGGGGTCTTCTGGGTGGGTCCTAATCCAGTATGACCAGTGTACTTAAAATAAGGGAAATCTAGACATAGAGACAGACACACACAGAGGAAAGACAGTGTGAAGACACATAAGGAAAAGAAGATGGCCACGTCACTGGAGTGGTGCATCTATAAGGCGACACATGCCCGAGGCCACCAGGAGGTCAGAGAGAAGCATGGACGAGTTCCTTCCCGTATTGAAGGTTCTCCTTCAAAAGGAGCATGGCCCTACTGACACCTTGATTTCGGACTTCTGGCTTCCAGAACTGTGACTCAGTGAATGTCTGTTGTTTTGAGCTGCCCAGCTTCTGGTACTTTGTTATAGCAGCCCTAGGAAACTAAGACAGATTTTTGTAATATGGAAGCGGCTTTGGAATTGGACAATGGGTAGAGGCTGGAAAGGTTTTAGGTGCTTGATAGAGAAAGCCTAGATTGCCTTGAAGAGATTCACTGGTAGAAATATGGACGTTAAGGGGGCTTTGGGTGAGGTCTCAGATGGAGTGAGGAGTGTGTTACTGGAAACTGGAGGAAAGGAGATCCTTGTTACCAAGTAGCAGAGAACTTGATTGAACTGTGTTCTGTTGGGTGAAAAGCAGAAAGCATAAGTGATAAACTTGGATAGTTAGCTGTGGAAATTTCTAAGCAAAAGCGTTAGAGGCATGGCCTGTGCTCTCCTTGCTGCTTACAGTAAAATGCAGGAGGAAAGAGAGACATTGGAGAGGAATTGTTAGTAAGAGAAGAAGCAGAACTTGAAGATTTGGAAAATGCTCAGCCTGTCCATAGTGCGAAAACTGAGATGGACTCTGGAAAGAACACCAAAGGTATGGACAGCCAGTTGCTAAAGAGATCAGAAGTATGACCTGTGGATCCCATCAGCCATGTCAGTGGAAATGCTGCTAGCTTTGACCAAAGAGGACAGAGACAGGAAACAACGAGGGAAGGCTGTAGGGTGTCTGTTCCGCTGTGCACATGCATTAGCCTTCTGGAAGGGGGATGAATGATTTCAAGGATGGTTCTGAGGCCAGGATGGCTGCTGCTGCCACCACAGGCCCAGAGGGCCCAGGCTGGGAAAATGGGATGCAACAGACCATCATCTCCTCAGTTCCAGAGGGCAAGCCACCGACTTGGTTACCGGCCTGAAGGGGCAGAGCCGCCACCCAGGGTCAAGGGTGTGGAGTTGCCACATCTCATCTGAGGTCACACCTCCTAACAGCATCGTGCTCTCTCGAATTCGCTCTGCAAAGTGCTTTTCAACGTTCCCTTCCAGTACTTGTTAACAATTGAGTTTGTGCCATTAGTTAGCCTTAGAAGGAGCTTGCCACCCACCTTGGACTGCATCCCCAAGCAGCACAACTCCGGGAAGACTCAGGCTCAGTGCTCCAGGGGCTGCTACTGACCTCACACCATCTGCAGGCTGGGCCTTGATCAGAAGGACTTGGGCCCCCTCTGAGTGGGTCTCCACCGCTTGCCATATTTCTTGCGTCCCAACACCGTGTGAGGATTCCGCACTGGGCTCTTCCATGTTCACTGACCATTACTGAAGTAGTCCTTGTTAAGTTTCCTTTCTTCCACCTATGAATATGCTTAACTTCAGTGAGCAAGTAAACTGAGACCCAGTAGGGAGCCAAAAGCTGTTTCTCAACAGGAGAGCAGTTATCCCCAGAGGATGGTAGGGCTTTGGTCCCAAATCCCAAGATTTGCTCTGTGGTTCACCTAAGGGCCTGTCAAAGGCTCCATCCCCATCTGCCACCGACACTTCAAGCACCACTGGATCTGCCAGATCATATGGCCCCAGTAGCAGCTTGTATGGCACTGGACCTTTGCAGAGCCTTCTTTTGTTCCAGGCTCTGCTCAAAACTAGCAGTTTTTTGGATCACATGGTAAATGGGGCAGAATAACACACCCAGCTGAGGAATATATTGCCTCTGAAGTCCATGGGCTCAGTAGCCATTGTCCCTCTTTTTATTTGTAGGAAGAGCCAGAGGCAAAAACTTATTCTTCACTTAGAAATTCCTAGGGGTCCAGTGGGTCCATACCGCTCTACCCCTAGAAATTTCCCCAAGGTAGATGGCCCCTAAATTGTGGTCAGATTTATTTCCTACCCTCTGCCATATAAATATCTTACAGTAAGTCAAGAGTGGTTACTAGTCCTCATTCATCAGGTGCATTCAGTGTGATGTCATCAGTGTAATGGACCAACGTGATATCTTGTGGAAGGGAAAGTCAATCAGGATCCCTACAGACTAAATTATGACGTAGGGCTGGAGGGCTGATACATCTCTGAGGTAGGACAGTGAAGGTATATATATAGTTGGCCTTGTCAACTGAAAGCAAACTGCTTCTAGTAGTCTTTGATAACAGGTATTGCAAAAACAAAAACAACAACAACAACAAAAACAAAACCAAAAAACATAAAACAGACCCACACACTTGCCAGATCAATAGCTGTTCACTGGGTACCAAGGGATGTGTTAGTTTGTTTAAGCAGTGAACCCACATCTGGCACAGCAGCTGCTATTGGAGTTACCGCCTGGTTAAGTTCGTGATGATCCACAGTCATTCTCCAAGATCTGTTTGTCCTCTGCACAGGCCAGAGAGGTGAGTCGAATGGCCATGTGGTGGGACTCACTACCCCTGCATCCTTCAGGTTCTTGGTGGTTGCATTGATCTCTGCAGTTCCTACAGGAATGCAGTATTTCTTTTGGCTGACTGTTTTCCTAGTACAGGCAGTTCTAGCGGCTTCCACTTGGCCCTTCTCACCATAATAGTCCTCACTCCACGGGTCAGGGAACCAGTATGGGTATTCTGCCAGTTGCTGAGTATCTGTATTCTAATTCTGCATTCCTGAACCTGGGAAATAACCACAGGATGGATTGGGGGGCCTGCTGGGCCCCCTGTGAGATGGAGCTAAGCTGAAAACTCAGTTGATGACTTCACTCTCATTAGCCCCTGTGCTGTCTGGTGGGCCATGGTGACATCTTGGGTCTCCTGGAATTCGTGTCAGTTCAGAACTGGTCTCCAGTAATCTTGGGAAAACCTCCTTTCCCTCCCTGCACAGGCACCCTGACAAAGGGCTGTAAATCCCTTTAGGGAAGAGAAAGATTAGCAGTATACATTTTGACAGTGTAGGGGGGTCCTTCCTCAAGGGACCCGGGCTCCCCTTCATTCAAAGGGTTCTGGGTCTGTAAACTGGCTCAAGTCTGAAAAATGATTGAGGAGCTGAGACTCTATGTATCCTGTTAGACTTCTGTTCACTTGACCTAGAACTCTTCTCTTAATGCAGATCAATTAAGAATTTAATAGACAGCTCATCTGTTTCTTTTCTAGAGACACCATGATCAACTGGCCAACACCATGGGTCTCTGCAGGTCAGACTATTCTGATCACTGGTTTGACCCTGCTGTCCATTATAGTAACCGTGTCTACCTTGCATTTAGCAATTCACTGCCCCCATTTGGCCCCTGTCACCCCAGGATCCAACTACTCCCATGGCATTGGGGTTTCCCGATTTGTGTCCTACAGAGAAGAGCAATCACAGAGCTCTTCAAGAACACCGCCCCCCTCACAAATTTGCATGTCCCAGTCATGGTAACAAGAGTGTCCTCTGGACAGCGTGGGAGAGCATGTCTTACATGCTAAATCCACTCTAACATGCCAGTCTCCCCAAGCCCTTGGATGCCTTTCTCTGTAGTATATAGCACTTCTCCATTTCAGTTGCATTTTGTACAAGCCACGTTTTGATCCGTGTTTCAGCCAACCAAACAAAATGTTTGAGCCCTTTCTAACCCCTCAAGCAGCAACATTAAATTAAGAATCTGTGTAGTGTGCACGTACCAACACATTTGGCCTGATTGATCCAACTTTATGTCCTTTCCATTATCCCACACTCTTAAATATCTATTTGTACCTAGGTTTCCCAGCTTTCTGCCTGTATAAACTGGACAAATAATGCAGATCTCTTGCACCTCCTCGTGGATTACACAAACCTCCCCCTTTGGGCCCTAATGAGACTTGAGTCTAGTTCTAGGTCTAGAAGCAAATAAGGGTAGTGGGGGTATGTCGTGAGAGAAATCAGCAGTACCTTGCAAGGCAAGTACCTCAGGGGAGGCCATTGTGGGGTCCTCAGGCAAAGTAGGGTTAATCTTCTCAGACGAGGGTAGAAGGGCTGCTTCTACTCAGAAAGAAGACTCTTCAGATCTTAGAAGTTCAGTGTCCTCATATATGTCCATTCCAAATTTCTGGATCCCATTCCTTTTCAGTCAATTCCCTTACCTTAATAGCAGACACCCTGTAAGGTTGGGAATTCAATTTGTGTTGTAATGTGGCCACTCCCAGGATGAGACTCTGGGTTTGGTTTCCGGCAACATCAGCTCTGTAGCTACAGAGGTTAGGGGTTTCTTTCAGGACAGACATAGAAATTTTCAGGTCGTTTATGCAGCGCTTGAGCTGGGAAATCAAATCCCTGAGTTCATTCTTCCACCCCCCCCTCCACTTTGTCCAGCACAATTAGGAGCAACCTGGCAATCTTATTATACTTGTAAGTTTGACAAAAATTTCTAAGGTGTCAAATACAAGGTCACCCAGAACCATGCCTCTCACAAGCATTTGATTAGGAGTATCCAGTGGTGGTATTTCGCGTATCTCTTTTGCCACATCACCCCATGGAATCCCAGTGTACTCTTTACTATTGGAAATAGAGTCATTAGTGCCTTCAGATCTAATCAGAGTAGGGAACCAATTCTAGAAACCCCATAACCTGCTCAGAAAACTCATTTTTTTTAAAAAAGATTTTATTTATTTATTTGACAGAGAGATAGACAGAAGAGCACAAGCAGAGGGCGTGGCAGAGGGAGAGGGAGAAGCAGGCTCTGCACTGAGCAGGGAACCCGATGCGGGACTCGATCCCAGGACCCTGAGATCATGACCTGAGCCGAAGGCAGACGCTTAACCATCTGAGCCACCCAGGCGCCCTCAGAAAACTCACTCTTAGTATTCTCTTCCTCTAGTGCCACTTTCAAAATCTGTTATGGTTCTCCAGAGAAATGGAACCAATAAGGTATGGGTATGTACATATACAAAGTACACACACACACACACACACTATAAATACACACATACACACCTACCTAGAGAAAGACAGAGAGAGAGAATGAATACATATACACGGAGTCTGGGGAAGAGATTTATTTTAAGGAACTGGCTCGCCTGATTGCAGGGACCAACAAGTCTGAAATTTAAAGGGCAGGCCTGCAGGCTGGAAATTCGAGTGAGGTGATGTTGTAATCCTAAATTCGAAATCTGCAGGACAGGCCAGTAGACTGCAGACCCATTCCTTGTTCTCTTTGCCCGCAGCAAACACAACAGATTGTGGTTCTTCACCTGGTGGGGTGACCCAAAACATCATTCTTTTTTTTTTTTTTAAGATTTTGTTTATTTATTTGAGAGACAGCATGTGTGTGCATGCACGCACATGTGCGCATACACAAGAGGGTGGGAGGAACAGAGGCAGAGGGAGAAGCAGGCTCCCCGCTGAGCAGAGAGCCCGATGCGGAGCTCGATCCCAGGACCCCGGGATCATGACCTGAGCCGATGGCAGATGCTTAACTGATTGAGCCACCCAGGCACCCCACGCCCAAACTTCATTCTTAAAGGATCTGGGCCATTAGTAGTTCTGCCTGAATTGGATTGTTATAGTTCCTGCTGACTTTCATCACAGGGCACAGCAGTACTAAGAAATGCCCTAAGGGATTACATGTGTTCCAGACTCTCTCTTCCTTATTTCCATTGTGGGGTAGCAGGCCAATTTCCCCTGACTAGTCAACATCAGTCACCCCAGCCAGCACAGTAACTTCCTTCTTTGCCTTTTGATTCAGAGACATGAGGAGCCCAAAATGTCCACATGACAGACTTAACTTCCAGTTCAGTAGAATCACTACTGTGTCTCCTGGTGGAAGCGTTGCTCCCTTTGGAACTAAGAGAACAGCAGAGCATAGGGGGCACAGGAACAGGAAACAAATATTTTGCTAGTGGACCAGTAGAGGTGGTAGTGAATGGTGCCACTCCTGCCCCGGGCCAACAGGGTGGGGCCACCACCCTGGTAGGCTTGGAGGACAGAACATTGAGCCAATAAGAATTACTCTCAGGACGCCTGGGTGGCTCAGTAGGTTGAGCCATTCATTGCCTTCGGCTCAGGTCATGATCCCAGAGTCCAGGGATCGAGTCCCACATCAGGCTCCCTACTTGGGGGCAGCCTGCTTGTGCTCTCTCTCTCTCTCTCTGACAAATAAATAAAATCTTAAAAAAAAAAAAAAAAAAAAAAAAAGAATTACTCTCAAGCCTTAAAATCTAGTGGGCTTTGTCTTGCTAGTTTTTGGACCTTCTTGGGATCTGTGATCCCTTTTTTCATTCCAATCTCTCCCTTTGGAATGGGAATGTCTGTCTTAATGCCTGTCATACCATTGCATTTTGGAAGCTGATGATTTGTCTGCTTTCACAGGTTTGTGTGGAGAGAAGCTGCCCTGAGATGACTCATACTCACATCACACCCATAACCAATTTGGGATTTAGATGATAAGATTTAAGACTTTGAGTTGATGTTTAGATAGATTTTGAATTTAAGACTTGATGCTGGAATGATTAAGACTTTGGGGGATATTGGGATGGGGTTATATATTTTGCACATGGAAGGACGTGAATTTGGTGGTGGGGGGGTGTCAGAGGGCAGATTTTTTAATGGGTTGAATTGTGTGTCCCCCTGAAAAAAAAATATACGTGGAAATCTGAACCCCCAGTATCCCAGAATGTGACCTTATTTGGACATAGTGTCTTTATAGAGGTAATCAAGTTAAAATGAGTTCATTGGAGTGGGCCCTAATCTAATATGACTGGTGTCCTTATAAAAAAAAGGGAAATTTGGGCATAGAAGTAGATACATATATGGGGCGCCTGGGTGGCTCAGTCAGTTAAGTGTCTGCCTTTGGCTCAGGTCATAATCCCAGGGTCCTGGGATCGAGTCCTGCCTCGGGCTCCCTGGTCAGCGGGGAGCCTGCTCTCCCTCTCCTTCTCTCCCCAGCTTGTGCTCTCTCTCTCTCAAATAAATAAATAAATAAAATCTTTTTAAGAAATAAAAGAAATAGACACATATAAAGGGAAGACGATGTGAAGACACATAGGGAGAAGATGACCATGTGATTGGAGTGATGCATTTACAAGCTAAAGAAACATCAAAGAGGGGCTCCTGGGTAGCTCAGATGGTTAAGCATCTGCCTTCGGCTCAGGTCATGATCCCGTGGTCCTGGGATCGAGCCCCGCATCGGGCTCCCTGCTCTGCAGGAAGCCTGCTTCTCCCTCTCCTGCTCCCCCTGCTTGTGTTCTCTCTCTGGCTATCTCTCTCTCTGTCAGATAAATAAAATCTTTTAAAAAAATCAAAGACTGCCAGCAAACAAGCTAGAAGACTCAAGGAAGGATTCTCCCTTATATCTGCCAGAGAGAGCATGGCCCTACTAACACTTTGATTTCAGACTTGAGGTTCCAGAAGCATGAGACAGTGACTTTTTGCTGTTTTGAGCCACCTAGGTTTTGGTACTTTGTTACAGCTGCCCTAGGAAACAAACACAGAGCCTCTATGAGAGTATTTCCATTCTCAGCTGCTGAGTACTCTGAGCCATCTGAAGTGTGTGCTGGTGACGTCCTTGATTGGCCTGAGATCCTTCAGTCCATTAACCTCTGTGATTATTACTCTTTTCCCAGTGAAATGTGGTTACTTTAAAAAAAAAAAAAAAAGTCGAAAGCAGTTAGCTGGACCCAATTCTATCATGTCCTATTAACAGGGTATGAAGTTCCCAAACCAGAGGTCATCTTCAAGTTGGAACAAGGAGAGGAGCCATGGATTTTGGAGAGAAAAACCCCACATCAGAGCTGTTCAGGTGAGTGAGTGCAACCTAGGCAGATGGGGGGCATGAAAACACTTTTCATTTCCTAAGAAGCCTATGCCTTTAAAATGCTATTTATTACTACCTTCTTGGAGGATCTCAACTTTGGAAACTGCTTGAGAAGAGGTAACATTGGCCTCTTAGGTACCAGACTATTCTCTCCCTTTATATCCCTTAGTGTGATCAACTGTCTTTTTTGCCTGGCTTTCCTTTGGGAGAAGTGCTGCAATTCTACACTCAGAATCATATGCCAGGCTTCCGCCCTATAGATCTTGCTTCTTTGGATGTTTTCTCCTTCCATCACATTTTTATCCTTCAGTCCTTAAGCCCCACCCCCAGCGTCAGAGATTCTTAAAATATATACAGTCAGGTTTTAATGGGTTTGCCTTCTTTGAAAACCAGTAGGTTGCCCCACACCTGTTCTTCTGAGGACCTTCTCGCTTTCTTCCTCATTTTCTTCTTAACTCTAAGATAACCAATAAACTCATCGACAACCAGCCTCACCTCCTCTTCTCTTTTCAGATTCCTCACTCCTCTCTATCTCCCCTGTTGCCATGCCTCTCTCCCATCTTCTGACCTTGGGATCACTGTCACTTAGCATTTTTGTCTTTTAAATAAATCAACTGTGTTAAGGTATAATTTATATACAGTAAAATGTATCCATTTGAAGTGCCCCATTTGATGAAAGTCCACACTGGTGTAATCACCACCCCAATCATGATATGGGGAACATTCTGCCTCACAAAAATGAGTCTCCGTGCCCCTTGTAGTCCATGGGCACCACCACTTCGGGCCCAGGCAAACTACTGACAGCTGTCAGTATAGTTCTGTCACTATAGATTAGATTTGTCTTTATTAGGGTTTCATATGAGTGGAATCCTACTCTCTACACCCTTTTGGGTCTGGCTTCATTTGTTCAGTATCATGATTCTGTGATTCATCCATGTTACTGAGTATATTGCTAGTTTATTCCTTTTAAACGCTGAAGACTATTCCATGATATGAATAGATTGCAATTTGTTTATCCATATACCTGTTGATGACAGGTGGTTGTTATTTGGTTATTATGAGTACAGCTGTCGTGAACATTCTGGCATGTCTTTGCGTGACCATATGTTTACATTTCCCTTGGGTAAATACCTAGGAGTGGAGTTGGGGGGTCATCTAATTGTATAAGTAAGTGTATACTCGCCTTTCTAAGAAATTGCCAAACTACCTTCCAAAGTGGCTATGTGATTTTACACTCCCAGCAGCAATACACGAGAATTTCTGTCGCTCACATCCTTGCTAACACCTGTTACCATTATTTCTTTAATTTTTGCTATTACAGTGGATGTGTAATGGTATCTCGTTATGATTTTAAGTTGCACTCCTTTGATGAGTAACGATAAGTATCGTTTCGTGTGCTTATTGACCATTTGTACATTTTTGTTTGAAGTGTCTATTCAGATATCTTTCCCGTTTTGTTGTTGTTGTTGTTGTTGTTGTTTTTAAGATTTTATTTATTTATTTGACAGAGACAGCGAGAGAGGGAACACAAGCAGGGGGAGTGGGAGAGGGGGAAGCAGGCTTCCCACTGAGCGGGGAGCCTGATGCAGGGCTCCATCCCAGGACCCTGGGATCATGACCTGAGCCGAAGGCAGACGCTTAACGGCTGAGCCACCCAGGCGCCCCAACCAATTGACTTTATATATGTGAACCTATTTCTGGACTCTTTATTTTGCTCAGTTGATCTATATGTCTTTCTGTTTTAAGGTTTTTCTGTTTCTTAGTTTTTAAGGAGGGCACGTATTGCATGGAACACTGGGTGTTATACGCAAACAATGAATCATGGATCACTACATCAGAAACTAATGATGTAATGTATGGTGACTAACATAACATAATAAAAAAATAAAAAATAAAATAAAATGTTGGTTTTAATATTATTCAGGCATGCTGAGACCAACAGATCCAGAGATGACTACCATTAAAAAGATAATTTGTGGGGCACCTGGGTGGCTCAGTCATTAAATGTCTGCCTCCGGCTCAGGTCATGATCCCAGGGTCCTGGGATCGAGCCCCACATCAGGCTCCCTGCTCCGTGGGAAGCCTGCTTCTCCCTCTCCCGCTCCTCCCCTGCTTGTGTTCCCTCTCTGGCTGTCTCTCTCTCTGTCAAATAAATAAAATCTTTTCAAAAAACAAACAGTGGATCGTGGATCACCACATCAAAAACCAATGATGTATTGTATGGTGACTAACATAACATAATAAAATTTAAAAAAATAAATAAAAATAAAATAAAATAAAAGATGGTTTGTAATTCACAGTCCCTAAGAGGAGTAGACATGCCATACCATGCAAGGCCACAGCAGGACGCACCAGGGTCAGTCAGGAGGCCAAAGTTTTAGGGGAAAGCATGGCTAAGAGCCTTTATTGTCATTTTCATGGGGAAGAATGGGTGAAACAGAGTAAGCAGGCTGGAGAGGTTTAGGATTGGCTAGTTTTGAGTAATTTCAGTGGGGCTCCAGGGGTGTAGGGACTGTCTCTAGTTACCTGGTACCTGGCACTGAGGTGATCAGAGCAGGAGGAGAGTGGCTTGACCTTAACAAAGGAGGAGAGGACGTGGGCTCTGGGTTGGTTGGTTTGCATATGAAAGGTGTGCTTACGGGGGAACTAACTCATCTGCCATCTCTAGGAAATAACTAGTACTGAGAGAAGCAGTCTCTCCAGGATGAGGAAGGCACCAGATGGTCTGAGCGTCAACAATACAGAAAATAAGATAAGGAAGATGTGATATATATAAAATGGCATATTATTCAGCCATAAAAAAACCCAAAACCTTGCCATTGGCAACAACATGGATGGAACTAGAGAGTATTATGCTAAGGGGGGGAAGTAAGTCAGTCAGAGAAAGATACCTCATGATTGCACTCATATGTGGAATTTAAGAAACAAATGAACAAATGGAAAAAAGAGAGAGAGAGACAAAACAAGAAACAGACTTTTAACTATAGAGAACAAACTAATGGTTGCCAGAAGGGAGGTGGGGGGATGGGTGAAATAAGTGATGGGAGTTAAGAGCACACTTATTATGATGAGCACTGAGTAACGTATAGAATTGTGGAATCACTATATCCTACCCCTGAAATGAATATAACACTGTATGTTAACTATACTGGAATTAAAATTAAAAACTTTAAAAAATAGAGAAAATATAGTTAATATACTGTCCTTTTGGCAAACTGACCTTTTCTTTATCACTGTAGCTTCTGTAATGAGTCTTGAAATCAGGTAGGATAAGTTCTCCAACTTTGCCTTTTTTTAAAATTACTTTGGCTCTTCTAGGTCATTTGCATTTCTATATAAAATTTATAAGCAGTTTGCACTTTTTTTGAAAAAGCCTGCTGGGGTTTTGTTTGGAGTTGAGTTCACTCTATAGATCAATATCAGGAGAATCGATATCTTCACAATATTGGGCCTTCTAATCCACGAGCATGGCATATTTTCTGTATTTATTTAGATGTTTGATTTCTTTCAGCCTCAGTGTAGAAGTCTTCTGCATCCTTCATTAAATTTATCCCTAAATATTTGACGCTCTTTGACAGTATTGTAAATGACATTGTTTTTTTAAATTTATTTCAGATTATTCATTGCTAGTATAAATTGCTCGTGATTGATTTTTGTACATTGACTTTGTATCCTGAGGCATTTGTACATCCACCTATTAGTTTTCTTGTAGGTTCTTTGAGGTTTTGCATGTAAGTAATCATTATCACGTTAAAGACACTTTTTCCTTTGCAATTCCATGCTTTTTATTTCTTTTCCTTTTCTTACTTCACTAACACCTTCAGTATGATGTTGAATAGAAGTGGTGAGTGTGGGCATGCTTGCCTTGTTCCCAATATTAGGGATAAAAAATGCATAGCATTATGTGTGATATTTTTTGAAGTTGCCCTTTATCAGGTTATAGAAGTTCTTTTTTAATCCTAGCTTGATGAAGAGGTTTATTTTTAAATCATGGTTATGTGTTGAATTTTGTCAAATCCTTTTTCTTCATCTTATTAGAGTAATCCTATGAGTTGTTGCTTTTATTTTGTTTATATATGAGTTTATGTGTTGATTTTCAAATGTTAAATTAACCTTGTATTTCTGAGATAAAATACTAGTTGATTATGATATATAACCCTTATTATATATTGTTGGATTATATTTACTGATATTTTGTTTGAAAGTATTTGCATTTTTCATGCGTGATATTGGTTGTAGTTTTCTTTTTCTGCAATGTCTTTGTCAGGTTTTGGTATTAGGATTATGCTGGCCATATAAATGAGTTGTGAAGTGTTCCCTTTTCTGTTTTCTGAAATAGTTTGTGTAAGATTGTTATTTCTTCTTTTACTGTTTGATGGAATTCACCAGTGAAACCATCTGGGCCTGGAATTTTCTTGATGGGGAAGTTGTAATAACAAATTCAATTTCTGTCATAGACGTAGGGTGGATTATTCAGATTTTCTCTTTCATCTTTTTTCAGAGATAGTAAGTTGTATTTTTCAAGGAATTTGTCTATTTACGTTGTCTAATTCTGTTGTAGTCTGAGAATACACTGTGTGATTTCTGTGAATGGTCTGTCTAGGGGAATATTCCATGTGTCTCTGAAGAAAATGTATATTCAGCTATTGATGGGTGTTGTGTTCTGTAGTGTATAAATCAAGTTGGTTGCATGTTGTTGAAATCTATTGCTTTACTGAATTGTGTTCTACTTGTTCAATCAGTTATTTGTAATTGTAGGGGATAAAAACTGACAAAGAGATTTTAAAGTTTTTATGGATATGAAAAGGCTCTAGAATAGCCAACGTAGTCTTGAAAAAGGAGAAAAAGTGTTAAGATTTACTGTAAAGCTACAACAATCCAGATAGTGTGGTTTTGATATAAGGACAAACAGATATATAAATGGAATAGAAGAGAGAGTCCAAAAATAGACCCACACATATATGGACAACTGAGTTTTGACAAGGGTACAGATACAATTCAGTGGGGGAAAGGAATTTTGGTTTTGAACAAATTGTGCTGGGACAAATGGATATCAGTACTGGAGGAAAAATGCCCTTGACCCATACATACCTCACATCATATATAAATATAACTGAGTTTAATATGATTGAATTGTTTCTATTAGACCAACCTATCTAACAGATATAAACTGTTAACTATGAAAAATACACTTTCAAAACTACTGAAAGAAAGACAAATGCCACATGATTTCACTCATATGTGGAATTTAAGAAAACAGATGAACATATGGAAAGGGGGGACAAAAGAGAGTGAGCAAATCATAAGAGACTTTCAACCATAGAGAACAAACTGAGGGTTGATGGAGGGAGGTGTGTGGGGGATGGGTAAATGGGTGATGGGTATCAAGGAGGGCGCTTGTTATGATGAGCACTGGGTGTTGTATATAAGTGATCTATCACTAAATTCTGCTCCTGAAACCAATATTACACTATATGTTAACTAACTGGAATTTAAATAAAAATTGGGGGAAAAAAAACTACTGAAGAGACTGGATAGTGACCAAAGGAACATTTTTCTGGGTCATCTTATATTGAGTAATTTTGGATTGTTATCCCAAATATTATCAGGGTTATGTTTTAGTAACACCATTTTCTGTTATATGCTCCCGTGTTTTTGTCATAGTAGGCAGTTAAGTTAGACTCAACCTGGAGATGCTATCTCACCTATGGTGGGTAGCAACTTAGATCTCTGGTCAAACTTGTTCTAACTTCTAACTCTTCAAAACCTGCCTGCTTTTGTTCACTCTACCAGCACATGTTTTGTTTTGTTTTTCTAGAGAATATGGTTACTGTCTGATTAAGGACTTTTTTTTAGGAGCTTCTCCATACTAGAGGTGGAACTCTTACAATTGATTCTTGTACATTGATCCTGTATTCTGAAACCTTGCTAAATTCACGTATTAATTCTAGTGAGTATTTTTGTAAAGTCCTTAAAATTTTTTTTGCATAAATTACCATGTCTTTTTATCATTTCCTTTATCGTCTGCATGCCCTTTATTTTTATTTTATCTCGAGGGCAAAAGCTTTCAGTCTTTCAGCACTGAGTATATTAGCTGTGGTCTTCCTTAGATGTCCTTTATTAATTTGTAGCAATTTCTTTCTATTCCTAGTTTGATGAAAGTCTTTAACATGAATGGATATTAGACTTTCCAGATGCTTTTTGGCATTTATTGTGATGAACATTTTATTCTGCTGATATGGTGAATTTCACAGATTTTCAGATTCTAAACTGACTTTGCCTTACTGGGGATAAACCTTACTTGATCATGATTATTATCTTCTTTATGTATTTCTTGAATCAGTTTGCTAATATTTGGTAAGGATTTTTGTCTCTATGTTTAAATGAGGTATTAGTCTTTAGTTTGGGGGGATATTTTGCTTATAATATCTTTGATTTTAGTATCATGTTAATGCTAGCCTCATAAAATGAGCTGGGAAATTTCATGCCTGCTCTATTTGCTGAAAGAGTTTGTGTAAAATTGCTATATTTGCTAGGATTTTTTAATGTTCACTCCTCTGTTTTGTGATTTTTATGTAAGATTGCTTTAAACTTTATGATTTTTATTTAAATATATGGTGAAATATACCAGTGAACTCATAATGGGTCTGAAGTTTTCCTTGTGAGATTACCTTTAATTTCAAATTCAGTGTCTTTAATAGATATGGAAATATTCAGATTTTCAATTTCTTCTTGTATTGATTTCTTTGAGTTTATACATTTTATCTATGTTATCAAATTTTTGGCATGTGGTTGTTTCATAATATTCCTGTACCATTGTTTTAATGTCTGTAGTATCTTCCACAATGTACCCTTTCTCTGAAATTGATAAAACTTCAGTTCAACAGGAATATATTAAAAATCTATATTTTTATGCACTTAATAACATAGCTTCAAAATATATAAACTAAACATTGACAATGCTGAGAGATAGACAAAATGCATAATCATAGTCGAAGATTTTAACATACCTATCTCTATAACTGATTTTTGTCTTTACAGACATAAGAATCTTTAAAGATATAGATTTGAGGGCCACCTAGGTGGCTCAGTCGGTTGAGCATCCAAGTTTTGATTTTGGCTCAGGTCATGGTCTCAGGGTTGTGGGATTGAGCCCCACGTTGGGCTCTGCACTCAGTCCGAAGTCTGCTTGAGATTCTCTCTCTCTCTCCCTCTGCCTTTCCCCCTCCCACACATGCTCTCTCTCTAAAATAAATAAATAAATCTTAAAAAAAGATTTGAACATGATAAACCAATGTGACCTAATGGACATACCACAGGTCACTACATCCCACAACTGTAGAATATACATTTTTTTCAAGTGCATATGGCACACTGAGCAAAATAGACCTGATTTTAGGGTATAAGGCTAATTGCAACAGATTTCAAAGGATTGAAATTGTGTGTTAAATGTTCTCTAATTACTGTTGAAATAATTAAAACTGAACAGAGAGACAACCAGAAAATATCCAAATGTTTGGAAAGTAAGCAACACACATGCAAATATCCCATAAGTCAAAGAAGAAACCACAATGGAATTAGAAAATATTTTGAGCAGAATGATAATGAAAATATGTCACATCAGAACTTGTGGGATGCAACTGAAGCACTACTCAGATAGAAATGTATTGATTTATACATACCTACCAGAAAATTGGAAAGTTTAAAAATTACTGATCTAAGTTTGCAACTCAAGACATAAAATAATGAAAACTAACAAGGCCAGAAGTTGGTTCTTTGAAAAGGTTAATACAATTGATAAATCTCTAACAAGACTAATCAAGAAAAAGAAAGAGAAAACATAGATTATTAATGCCATGCATGAAAAAAGAAACATTACAAATCCTACAGATATTAAAAGGATATTAAAAAGATATTATTACCAACTGTATGCCAGTAAATTTGGTAATTGAGATTAAATGGACACAGTCCTAAAAGAACACAAATTACAAGAAATACCACAAAAAGAAAGAAAAAAAATCTTAGGGGCACCTGGGTGGCTTAGTTGTTAAGCGTCTGCCTTTGGCTCAGGTCATGATCCCAGGGTCTGGGGATCGAGCCCCGTATCAGGCTCCCTGCTCTGTGGGAAGCCTGCTTCTCCCACTCCCCCTGCTTGTGTTCCCTCTCTCACTGTGTCTCTCTCTGTCAAATAAATAAATAAAATCTTTTTTTTAAAAAAAGAAAAAACCTTAGTAGTCTTTTTATCTATTGAAAATATTAATTTATTATAGCCTGGGTGGCTCAGTTGGTTGAGCATCTGCCTTCAGCTCATGTCGTGATCCTGGCATCCTAGGATCAAGCCCCTCATCGGGCTCCCTGCTCAGCGAGGAGCCTGCTTCTCCCTCTCCCTCTGCCGCTCCCCCTGCCTGTGCTCTCTCATTCTCACTCTCTCTCAAATAAATAAATAAATAAATAAATAAATAAATAAATAAATAAATAAAATCTTTTAAAAAAAGAAAATATTAATTTATAATTTAAAATCTTTCTGCAGGGGCACCTGGGTGGTTCAGTCAGTTAAGTGTCCGACTCTCGGTTTCCATTCGGGTCCTGATCATAGGGTCAAGGGATCAAGCCCCACGTCAGGCTCCACACTCAGTGCAGTCTGTTTGAGATTCTCTTTCTCTCTTCCTCTGCCTCTGCCCCTCCCCCTGCACGCGCACTCGCACTCTGTCTCTCTCTCTCTCTCATAATTAAATAAATAAAATCTTTAAAATAAAATAAAATTTTTCTACAAACAAGCTCCCAGCCCACATGGCTTCATTGGTGAATTCTTCCTGTTATTTAAGAAATAAGGGCCACCTGGATGGCTCAGTCGTTAAGAGTCTGCCTGGGCTCAGGTCATGATCCCAGGGTCCTGGGATCGAGCCCCGCATCGGGCTCCCTGCTCAGTGGGAAGCCTGCTTCTCCCTCTCCCATTCCCTCTGTTGTGTTCCCTCTCTCGCCGTGTCTCTCTGTGTCAAATAAATAAATAAAATCTTTTAAAAAAATAAAGAAGAAATAATACCAATATTATTCAAGTTCTTTTGGAGACAAAAAAGAGAGAGAGAACACTTCCCATCTCATTTGATAGTAAGTGGAACTGTATTAGAATGAAGAATTACACTTCTTCAAAAAATATTAAGAAAGTGAATAGGAAGCCACTAACTGGGAGAAGATCATTGCAATACATAGATTTGATAAATGACTTCTATTCAGAATATATAAAGAACTCTTAGAAATCAAAAAGAGAAAGTCAGACAACCGAGTAGTAAAAGAAATGGGTAAGAGACATGAACAGGTACTTTATTTTATTTTATTTTTTAATTTTTTTTAAAGATTTTATTTATTTATTTGATAGAGAGAGATAGCAAAAGAGGGAACACAAGCAGGGGGAGTGGGAGAAGGAGAAGCAGGCTTCCCGCTGAGCAGGGAGGCCGATGCAGGGCTCGATCCCAGAACCCTGGGACCATGACCCGAGCTGAAGGCAGATGCCC
Source organism: Mirounga angustirostris (assembly GCF_029215605.1). NCBI lineage: Eukaryota > Metazoa > Chordata > Mammalia > Carnivora > Phocidae > Mirounga > Mirounga angustirostris. Next base: position 41,536,793 of record NW_026991719.1, read on the forward strand.
AGTGACTGAGCCACCCAGGCGCCCCTGAACAGGTACTTTTAAAAAGAGGTATCCAAATAAATGGTCATTACGTATATGAAAAGGTGCTGTATATCACTACTTACCCAGGAAATGAAAATTAAACCACAATGGGACAACCCTACACAGATACATACACACAAAAGAATGGATACAGTTAGAAAGACTTACAATATCAAGTGTTAATGAGTATTTGGAGCAACTGGAATTTACATACATTGATGGTAGGAATGTAAATACTTTCAACCACTTTGGGAAACAGGCAGTACCTATTGATGCTAAATGTACAGCTATCCTGTATCCCAGAAATGCCACTCCTAGGCATTTACTTAAGAGAAATGAATATATATGTCCACTAAAAGAAATGTACAGAATGTTCATATCAGCATTAGCATAATTGCCAAAAACATGAAACAACCCAAGTGTCCATCAACAGGAGAATGGATGAATGTTGTGCTATTTTCTTACAATATGATAATACACAGCAATGAAAAAGAAAGAGCTACTGACACACACAAGAACTTGGATGAATCTCAAAAAAATTATTGAACAGAAAAGCCACATATGCAGATGAATACATGCTATATATATAGCTCAACTTATATAAAGTTCAAGGACAAGAAAAACTAATCTCTGGTGATAAATGATAAGTGATCAGAGTGGTGGTTATCTCTGAGAGTCAGTGATTGGGAAGAGCTGCAAGGGAACTTTCTGGGACAATTAAAATGTTTTATATTTTCAGCTAGGTGGTGGTTACATGGGTATATACATATAAAAAAATCATTGAGCTCTACAGTTAAGATCTGCATTTTACTATGTAGAAATTATACCTCCATTTTTTAAAAACAAAGAATTTCTTAAACACATCATCTTATGAGCCTATGAGATTGTTCCTTGGGAATATTTATATAGAAATGGTATTACTTGGGGCGCCTGGGTGGCTCAGTTGGTTAAGTGACTGCCTTCGGCTCAGGTCATGATCCTGGACTCCCGGGATCGAGGCCCGCATCGGGCTCCCTGCTCAGCAGGGAGTCTGCTTCTCCCTCTGACCCTCCCCCCCCTCATGTGCTCTCTCTCTCTCTCAAATAAATAAATAAAATCTTTAAAAAAAAAAAAGAAATGGTATTACTTGATCATTGGGATATACATGCAGTACACAAGTGCCCATTTCATTATATCTATGTCAACACTTGGAATTATCCGTATTTCTTATTTTGTGGCCCATCTAATGAATATAAAGTGGTATTGTTTCTTGCTTTCTTTTTTTTTTTAAGATTTTATTTATTTGTTTGAGAGAGTGTGAGAGAGAGAGCACGAGAGAGAGAGCATAATAAAGAGAGCACGAGTGGGGGGGCAGCGGGAGAAGCAGACTCCCCATTGAGCAGGGAGCCCAATGTGGGGCTTGATCCCAGGACCCTGAGATCATGACCTGAGCTGAAGGCAGACCCTTAACTGACTGAGCCACCTGGGTGCCCCATTTCTTGCTCTTTCTAATATCAGTTATCCATTTGGGTTTCCCCTTCTGTGAATTGCTTGTTCCTATTATTTTATCTTTTCTAACTATATAGTTTTTTTTTCTCCTTGATTTGCACCTAATTTGCTCATTTCCTTTTCCATAGAGGCTTTACCCCCACTGAGATGCCCCTGGTTATGGGTGTTATTTACTATCTTCTGGATATTTGTTTCTATAGTAATTATAACTCAAAAGAGTCTTCCGTTCTGAACGCTTAAGCTTTTTATTTGTATTCTGATGACTTCTATATTGACACCACTAGTTGCTATATTGTAACTGGATTCTAGTACCACATTTACCTGCATATTAGACAATTACCATAGAATATTCTACTTTATTCATCCTTACTTAGTATGTGAAGAATTGGCATCATCATTGCCCAAATCAGGAATCCGCATGTTACAAATTTTGTCAGATTCTCCTGTTTCTTGTTTCTTCCCTCTTAGTTATCTTCTCTTACTAATTACTCTGCAATTCCCTTTTTTTTTTTTGAAGAATACTATTCAGATATGCTCTCATCTTAATTCCTAGTAGCATCACCCAAAAGCAGATCTGTATTTTCTTATGCTTGGATTATTCTATAGTTCCTAATGAGATTTGCAGATTCTGTTCTTCTGTCTAGTTCATCCTAAATGCTCCTGATAGATTTCATTACCTAAAACATTGCATTTACCTTTGTCATTGGCTTTATGAAGTAAACTTATAATTATTCCATATTATATAACACATGACCAGTGTGGCCCATGTATTTCCAGTTCAAGTTGTATCCGTACAGTTCCTTAATTCATGTGTTCCTCACATTTTCACCTTGTCTTTAATGCCTACCATAGATGAAGTTCGTCTCTGCATCTAGGATCTGTATTATCTTGTGTTCTGCCTATCCAGGTAATAGATACTTCCATTTTGTTTCATTTCAGGTTATCATCTATTCCATGAAATGGCAAATTTATTGCCCTTCTCCATTTCTGTTCCCCTGCCTCTCAGATGCTTCTGCCCCTAGTAATTTTTGAAAGTCCCTGAAAGTAAGGGCGTCTATCTTATTTTCAGTGTTTGAACACTAAGCATGAAGGAAATACTTAACAATATTAACTCACTGAATTTGTGGAGGATAAGAATATAAGAGGATTTTGGGGCGCCTGGGTGGCTCAGTCATTGAGCGTCTGCCTTCGGCTCGGGTCATGATCCCGGGGTCCTGGGATCGAGCCCCGCATCGGGCTCTCCGCTTAGCAGGAAGCCTGCTTCTCCCTCTGCCTCTCCCCCTGCTTGTGATCCCTCTCTCGCTGTGTCTCTCTGTCAAATAAATAGATAAAATCTTTATTTTTTTTTTAAGATTTATTTATTTATTTATTTATTTGACAGAGAGAGACACAGCAAGAGAGGGAACACAAGCAGGGGGAGTGGGAGAGGGAGAAGCAGGCTTCCAGCTGAGCAGGGAGCCCGATGCGGGGCTTGATCCCAGGACCTTGGGATCATGACCTGAGCCGAAGGCAGACGCCCAACGACTGAGCCACCCAGGCGCCCCATAGATAAAATCTTAAAAAAAAAAAAAAAGAATATAAGAGGATTTTGCTATATTTCAGAGGGATTTTTAAAAACTCTACTGAGAAATTTCAGCAGAACATAGATTATAATTGGAAAGTAAAGACAGTGGCATCAAATAAAAGTTTACTGCTTGTGCATTGTATTTCTATTATGATATAAATCTATTAAAATGATTAGCAAAATGAATAGCACAGAAGGTGTCTGCTTTTGAAATTTAGGGGAAAAAGTCTCAGTAGCAATATGATCAGATTAATTTTCAAAGTAAAAGGCTCAAACTGCTTAATGAAGCATAAATATGTTTTTTAAATGGCACAAAAGAAAATGCTAAGAAGGCTAAATGGAGGAAGAGGGCATGAACGTGTCTTTTGATTTGAGAATAAATGGGACTTTTGGAGGCATTTTTGTGAGTGGCAAATAGAATGCAAGCTTGCACACACAGCTGTTATCTAGACTGTTGACTCTCCATTTATGTACTGTTCCTTGAATCTGTGGGCTCAGGAAAGGTGTAGAGAAGCCTATTATTGCAAGAGCAGAGTTTTTACAATGAAAATTGGTATTGGTGATCTAAACATTGTCCAATACAGCAGGGGTTTAGAAGTTAACTTAATTATTTATAAGTTATACTTTCTATAGGTATATTTATAAGTTAAAGTGAAAAGCAGTGGGCGCCTGGGTGGCTCAGTTGGTTAAGCGACTGCCTTCGGCTCGGGTCATGATCCTGGAGTCCCTGGATCGAGTCCCGCATCGGGCTCCCTGCTCGGCAGGGAGTCTGCTTCTCCCTCTGACCCTCCCCACTCTCATGTGCTCTCTCTCATTCTCTCTCTCTCAAATAAATAAATAAAATCTTAAAAAAAAAAAAGTGAAAAGCAGAACCACTTCTGAAACCATGCCTAAGAATCCAGTGCTTAATATCTACAGAATAAATTAAAGCCAAGTACGTGAGAATAAAAATGCAACTTAAGAGTAAGAGGCTGAGATTTTGGATGGGATATATATCCAGAATAAAGTATCAAAGCGACCAACAGGGGAAAACTGGGTTTGATGACTCACAGCATTCTCACTATCTAAAATCTCTTGCTGGGGCGCCTGGGTGGCTCAGTTGGTTAAGCGTCTGCCTTCGGCTCAGGTCATGATCCCAGGGTCCTGGGATTGAGTCCCGCATAGGGCTCCTTGCTCAGCAGGGAGCATGCTTCTCCCTCTCCTTCTGCCTGCCACTCCCCCTGCTTGTGTGCACTCTCTCTCTCTCAAATAAATAAAATCTGTTTTAAAAATAAAATAAAATCTCTTGCTGATGAAATTATGTATATTTTTTCCATTTTAAAATTATCGAGAATCTATGTCTCATGCATTATACTGGTAATGGAAACATCTGTGATTCCCACTCTGGGTGAAAATAGTGTATTAATTATGTTAGAGCTTATTTGCAGTAACAGATTATAAGATCTAGTGACTTAAATGCTAAAGAATTTTACTTCTCTCTTATATAAAGTTTCTAATATCACAGGTCTTTGGAAAACCTCATTGCTCACGTTTATTCCAGAATCCAGGTTCCTTCCATTACATAACCCCAGCATCTCTTGGGTTTTTGTTTTTTTTTTCTGCGGCATCTGCATGTTTGTATCTGTGTTATTGCCAAGTCCAGATTTTAGTAAGCAAGAAGGTAGAAGAGGGTATTGAGAAAACATGCCTACTGTCTCAATGCTCTGGCTTGAAAGTGGCACCCATCATTTTCTCTCACATTCTGTTGATGAGAACATTGTCACATGGCCATACCAATTTTCAGAGGAGGCTGAGAAATGTTATATGACTGGACAGCCATATGCCTGAGCACTACTCTGTTAATGCAAAAGAATGATGAAACAGATTCTAGTGGACAGCTTTCAACCTACCACAGATAGCTTGTCTTCTCTCTGATTTTATGCTTCTTGTTAGATGTATATATTTTTAGGGCCAAGAAAACAATTATACCTAGATGGAGAGTTGGAGTATAGATATCTCTGTTTATTGTTTGTATAGGACAGGATGGCTATGACTACAGTATTTTTCCTATAGGCATGAATAAATTAGTTTTTTCTTGGTTTTATTGAGATATAATTGACATACATCTCTGTATAAGTTTAAGGTGTACTGCATAATGACTTAAATACATTGTGAAATGACTACCACAATAAGCCTAGTTAAAATCCATCTCATAAAGATACCGAAAAAACAAAAAGTATTTTTTCCTTGTAATGAGAACTTTTAGAATCTACTATGTTAGCAAATTAAATTGGTTTTTTGATCATATTGATTTGGTATTGTTGCTAACAAGCAAAATGGAGCGAGGGTAGTGAGGATTTAGAATCAATGGGGGACTGGGTGTTATACGAAAACAATGAATCGTGGATCACTACATCAAAAACTAATGATGGATTGTATGGTGACTAACATAACATAATAAAATTTAAATAAAAGCTAATGTGAGGGGCGCCTGGGTGGCTCAGTCGTTAAGCATCTGCCTTCGGCTCAGGTCATGGTCCCAGGGTCCTGGGATCGAGCCCCGCATCGGGCTCCCTGCTCCGCGGGGAGCCTGCTTCTCCCTCTCCCACTCCCCCTGCTTGTGTTCCTGCTCTCGCTGTGTGTCTCTCTCTCTCAAATAAATAAATAAAATCTTTAAAAAAAAAAAAAAGCTAATGTGAACTTAGACTCTGAATCACCCCCTTCAAACCTAGTCTCTCCACAGATATTTTCCCTTAAAACCTTTGTCTTTTTCATCTTCAATCCCCCCTACTTTATATCTTTATATCCACCCTACTTTATATCCTACCAAAATAGAACTAGATTGCTTATGTTGAACTCCAGTCTTCAACACTTAATAACTATGTTTTAGGGCAAATTATATAAATAACCATTCTGAGCTTCACTTTCCTTATCTATAATAGGTAGATAGTCATAGATAATACCTCAAAGGTATTGAAAGGATTGAGTAGGGGTGTGTGTGTGTGTGTGTGTGTGTGTGTGAGAATACATATATATACATACACATATGTATGTATACATATATGTATATATATTTCTTAGAGCAATGCCTGGAACATCATAGATATTATGCAGGAACTTGGCACATGATAAATGCTGTATGTGTATCTCTTGTCATCATTGTGGCCATCATCATCATATTTACTGGTTTCCCCCTGTGTTCAATTTGGATTAGCTTATATGTAACTTTTAATCCTCTGTTATCTATTCTTTGTGTCAATTTTACTTTTTCTTTCTCTTTTTAGATGGGAGGTTTGGGATTAAGACCTCACAAAAAAGAATTTCTGGAAAAGCTTCATTTCATAGTGAAATGGAGAGTGAAGATACAAGAGATGATTCATTGTATTCCATTTTAGAAGAACTGTGGCAAGATTCTGAACAGATAAAAAGATATCAGGAAAAACAGAGCAAACCTCTGAGTCATGCTGCTTTCATCAGTAAGAAAGTACTGAATACAGAGTGGGATTTTGAATATAAAGACAGTGGAAAATTTGTTCATCCAAGCCCAAATCATATTCCTTCACAGAAAAGACCCCATAAATGTGACTCATTTGGGAAGAGTTTTAGGCATAATTTGGACATACATATTCCTGGTAAAAACAATGCAACAAAGAACTTTGATAAAAATACTGGACATGGTCAAGTTTTCACACAGAGCTCTTCTTATACTAACCATGAAAGTACTCATACAGGAGTGCAATTCTGTGAAAGTAATCAGTGTGGAAAAGTCCTCGGTCTCAAACAAGCATTTAGTCACCATCTGAAACTTCCTGTTGGGAAGAAAGCAGATATGTGTTCTGAATTTGGGAAGATACTCACCCAGAAGTCACACCTCTTTGCATCTCAGAGAATCCACACTATGGAAAAACCTCATGAACTTAGCAAATGTGTAGATGTGTTTACACAGAAGCCACTACTCAGTATATATCTGAGAGTTCATAGAGATGAAAAACTGTATATATGTACTGAATGTGGGAAGGCATTCATCCAGAATTCAGAATTAATTGTGCATAAGAAAACTCATACTAGAGAAAAACCCTATAAATGCAATGAATGTGGAAAATCATTTTTCCAGGTGTCCTCTCTACTTAGGCATCAGACAACTCACACTGGAGAAAAACTCTATGAATGCAGTGAATGTGGGAAAGGCTTCTCCCTGAACTCAGCCCTCAATGTACATCAGAAAATTCATACTGGAGAGAGACACCACAAATGCGGTGAGTGTGGGAAAGCCTTTACCCAAAAATCAACACTCAGGATGCATCAGAGAATTCATACAGGGGAGAGATCTTACATATGTACTGAATGTGGGCAGGCCTTCATCCAGAAGGCACACTTGATTGCCCATCAAAGAATCCATACTGGAGAGAAGCCTTATGAATGCAGTGACTGTGGGAAATCTTTCCCTTCTAAGTCACAACTCCAGATGCATAAGCGAATTCACACAGGAGAGAAACCCTATATATGCACTGAATGTGGGAAGGCCTTTACCAACAGGTCAAATCTCAATACTCACCAGAAATCTCATACTGGAGAGAAGTCTTATATATGTGCTGAATGTGGAAAGGCCTTCACTGACAGGTCAAATTTCAATAAACACCAGACAATTCATACCGGAGAGAAACCCTATGTTTGTGCTGATTGTGGGAGGGCCTTCATCCAGAAGTCAGAGTTAATTACACATCAGAGAATTCATACTACAGAGAAGCCTTATAAATGTCCTGAGTGTGAGAAATCCTTCTCCAAGAAACCACATCTCAAAGTACATCAGCGAATTCACACAGGAGAGAAACCATACATGTGTGCAGAATGTGGGAAGGCCTTCACTGACAGGTCAAATTTCAATAAACACCAGACAATTCATACTGGAGATAAACCCTATAAATGCAGTGACTGTGGAAAGGGCTTCACTCAGAAATCGGTCCTGAGTATGCATCGCAATATTCATACATGAAAGTAACCCTTTTTCTTACAAGTGAGAAAGCCTTATCACAGAAGTCAGGTCCAAGTGTATGTCATAAAATCCATCCAAGACAGATCCTATATGAATACACTGCATGATAAAAAGCATCCATCAGCCTCTCTCCCTGAGATAAGAAAAATTATTCAAAAGAGACCCTCTAAGAATGCATTGAATAAAAGGGACTTTTCATATTTGCATGGCCTCACAAAATATAATAGAATTCATACTGGGAAAAATGCTATCAGTTTGATGCATTCAGAAAAGCCTCCCTATAGAAAGTATTATAAGGCAAATTGTTACCAAATTCTTTATAGATGGAGTGAGCAAAAGTATGTAAATGACAGTCATGTTTACTGTGTCATATTAAGCAAGGTAAAGTGGCAACAAAATGAAAGGAAGAACAACAAAATAATGTATTTGATGTGTAGACCTACTCTCAGTTCTGTAGGGTGTTTGTGACAGAACACATTACACAACAGGAGGAATCATTGAATTGAAATTCTTTTTGGAATTTAATATAATTGTGTCTGTCCAATATCTTTCCTATTGAATCCTCCTGTGAATCCACAGTTTTAAAGTCATTATGGTTTTATATATACACACATCTGCAGATATAATCTCACTTGAACACATAAATATAATCCTATAATTCATGCTGGTTTCCACGACACTGTTTATCTTCTTTCCTTGTGGTGCAATGCAAAATAGCCACAGACCTCTCCCATCCTTTGCTATGTTACTTTTTTTCTTTTTCTTTGATTAAGAGGTAGAGCTCTCTCTACTCCTTGACTCTGAGCTTGGCCATGTGATTTGCTTTGGCCAATGTACATTAGCAAAGAGATTCAAGAGGCTGGAGAAAAATCTGCCTTGAGCCTTATCTTCTCTTGCTGCTCTCTGGAATTCTGAGAACTTCATGTGAGGAAACTCAAGAGTCTTCTGCTGGGGGATGAGAAACCACACGGAACAGAGATGGGCCAGCACAGATGAGTCCTCTTAGAACAACTGCCAGGCAGGAGAGTGAGACCTTCCTCAACCTCCAGCCCCTGCCAAACTGGCCCACACCGAAAGAGCTATACCAGTTACCCCAGCCAACCTGAAGAATTATGAGATACATAAAATGATTATTGTTTTAAGCTACTAAGACCTAAAAGGGTATACTCGTCGGCAGGGGGGTGTGTGTGGGGGGAGGGTGGATTATACAAAACATAAGACGTGGCATTAGCTCTGGGCCTGGTGGCAGGTGGAGACTGGAAACAATAAGGAAAACTGTTAAGAAAGGCTGGAAAAGATGGCAGCTCATGTTATTTACTAGGGAAAAGAATAGCAAAACAGCATGCTCTGTGAGAAGATAGAGAATATACCAAATAAGCTTGTGGAGAATGTTGGAAATATCAATTTGCTTCTTTTTAGCTGCATACGGTGAGGTACCAAAAGAGAGATGAACTAAGGAAATAACTGTTCCATTTACAAGCAGAATTCAGAAGAAATACCAAAAAAGCCAGAACTTGCTGGGTTGGAAAATAACTATTTCTCACACATCTCCAAGTCTCTCCAGCCATCAAAATATTCTCACGGTGAAAAATGGTCTCAGGGTAGAGATCAAATCATGGATGCGGCTATAACACCTTTTGTTAAAATGTGTGAAATACTTAAGTTGGTGTTTGGGAGACTCTCTCAGCTAAACCAAAAGGCTTCTAAAAACTTCATGACATTGTCCAATAGCCTGAGACATTGCTAAAGTAGAGAGGGGCCTGTTGTAAAAAGAATTGTCAATGTGGCATTTGGGGCATGGACTAAATACAAACAAGATTCACAGAACACCTATAAAGTCTCTAATAGAGTTTTACTACCTCCGGGTTGGACTTAAAGGAATTGAAACAGTCCAAAATGAAAAGCAGCCTTGGACTACCTTCTCTAACTTCTATGAACATGAAGCAAACAGAGAAAGTTACTCAGCTGCCATTTCTTATGGGAAAAGAAGGATGTCTCCGAGAGAAGACCCAAGAACAATATATTAAAATGGACTGGGAAGCTATTCCCAGGTTGAACTGTGACCCAGTCAAGAAACATCTGCCCCTGGAGCAGGGAGACCTGACAACATTTGTTCTGTGCGACTTCAGAGTTGTTATGGAACAGTGACTAAGATGTGCCTCTTGTTCCTCCCTTCTTTTAAATGAGAGTATCTACTGCAGTTCACAGTCCCTGTCTCACCAGTGTGTGTGTGTGTGTGTGTGTGTGTGTGTGTGTGTGTGTATGGGGGGGTGATGGTCATATAACTTGTCATTTAGCTCACAGGTCACTGGATCAAGAACCTAAGAAATTGCACCCAAGGAGCTTCAGCCACATCTGAACCTGATACAGAAGACCTGAGGTCCTGGATTTGAGCCTGATGCCCTAATTTGGGATGAGACATTTGGAGGTCTTGGAATGAGGGTGAACATATTTTGCATGGTGTGGTAACATAAATAATTAATGACCAGAAGATAGATTGTGTTAGATAGAAAAATGTTACAAATTTCTACCCTCTCTATATGTGTGTCCCTTTTCAATATTTTACTTTGTGTTTCAGGTGGGGTAATTTCTATTAACCTATCTTCAGGTTCACGAATTTTAACCCCTACCCTGTTCAATCTGTTTAACCACTACTTCTGTTAGGGCTACTGATGAACCCATTAAAGGCATTCTTCATCTCAGTTATGTTTTCTTTATTTCTAGTATTTCCATTTGACTCTTAGAGTTTTCATTTTTCTGCTGCAATTCCCCATCTGTTCATACCTGTTGTTCACATTTCCCACCATCCTTTCTAACACATTAATCATTGTTAATTTCAATTCCCTACTTGATAATACTAACAACTGGGTCAGCTGAGTCTGGATTTTTTTATTGCTCTGTCTCTTAATGGTGGACTGTTTATTCTTGCTGTTTTGCATCTAATAATTTTTGGCTGAATGTCAGACGTTGTATGGAGGAGAGTAGAAACTGAGGTAAATAATATTTATTCCTGGAAATAGTTATGACTGCTCTTCTGATAAATCATTAAGGGGGGAGGGGGTGAGTCCATCTAGTCAGAATTTGGGCTGGGTTTAGGTTTTGTTGTTGCTGTGGTACTTTCATTGTACCATAGACTTCAAATTTCTCAAATATTACCTTGGGCTTAGGGTAGGCACTGGTTTTCCAGATAATTTTTCTCAATATTCTTGCCTTTAGGCCTTTCCTGTGTTCCTGCATCTCAGGGAGGATCTCTCTCCATGCCCGTGTCTCTCCCTTAGTAGTAGACTGCTGTTATTACTTGGGTCTCGGTGACCTAATGAGTAGGGGTCAGGAGTTGTCCTGGGCCAACCCCAGTTTTAGGCAGGGACTTGTATCCCTAGGTCTTGAGGGTGGAGTTTTTTTTTTTCAGTGATCCTGCCCCTCCCCATTGGTAAATGGCCTTTAGTGGTCTCAGCTCAGGATGATTACCCGCCCTTCCCCCATGAATGGAAGATTTTTTTTTTTTTTCCTTTTCCTTTTTCTCTAGCCACAGCAGATCTGCACTTGTATCCTGGGGGTGACTGGGTTTGCATCACTTCCCCTAGTGGTTTAAGGCTTTTGTTCTGTAAGGAAGTAGGGTCCCATTGGGGCTTTGTGGCATTTCTCTATCAGCAGCTGTCCCCTTGCAGGCCTCCACCACTGAGAGAGGCTTTCTCCAGTCTCCTTCCCTACCCCCATTATTTCTGGTGAGCATCCAGTGGAGGTCTGTAGCAAAGAGCCTGCAAGTGAAGGCCGACTATCCTTAGGTCTCCAGTTCTCGGGGGTTCTATATTCTCATACTATCCCACACTCAGCCTTTAAAGCTTCATTAAAACTTCTTGCTGAAATCTTACTGCTGCTATGGTGGACCCATCTTCCTTCTTGCTTTGCCACAGGTGACCCAGTGACAACTTCCTATCTCCTTTGAGGCACTTGTCTTATACATCAAGCTAATTGGTTGCTCTATGGTCTTAGTTCTTTGATGAGTTCAAGAAAAGTTATGATTTTGTAGATTGCCCATATTTTTTTCTTAGTATAAGAATGGGAGCTATGCTCTTTCCAGATGTCTACATCCCAGGCAGAAGACAGAAGTCTGGATGGTCTCCTTTGGCCATTAACATCAGAATATATGCCCCCGTTTCAATGTGACTCTTCCACTTCACCCATCAGGAGATGGAGTCCATTTCTCCAACCCTTAAAACTGGGCGTGGCCATTTCTTTGGCCAATGGGACATTAGCAAATATGACACAAGCAGATGTTTGAGAAGTGCTTACACATTGAGGTTTGCCCACTTTTGCTCCTCTTCGGAATCCTAAGGACAAGTGTGAAAAGGCCCGGGTTGTGCTATTAGATGATGAGAGACTTCATGGAGCAGTGATGGAATAGAGATGAACCATCCCAGTTGAGGTTCCCTACACCAGCCAGATTTTCATCTGCCAGACATGCAAATGAAGCTATACTAGCCATCCAACCCTGGTCAAGCCCACTGTGGTCAGTAGCATCTGAGATGACCCTGCATGATCCCCATTTCCTGGTATCTACACCTTTGTATAATCCCCTCCTCGAGCTTAGGCTGGATTTAGTGACTTGGCTCTAGTAAATAGAATGAAGCTGAGGTAATGGGATGTCACTTCCAGGGTTAGGTTACAGAGAAACTGTGGCTTCTGTTTCGGGTACTCTCTCAGATAGCTCACCCTAGGGGAAGCCAGCTGCCATCTCATGAGGCAGGTCTATGGAGAGACCCATGTGAGTGAGTTTGGGAGCATATGCTCCCAGGCTAGCCTTCAGATGAGACCATAGCCCTAAATGACAACTTGGCTGCAACCTTATGAAGACCTTCAGCCAGAGACACCCTTCTGAGCCTCACCTGAATTCCTGACTCACAGAAACTGTGAGATAATAAACACTTGTTGTTTTAAGCTGCTAAATTTTAGGGTAACACGTTACATAGTAACAGATTAGTAATACACTGGCACAGAGTAGAAAAGCTCTGCCATCCATCCCACCCATCCCAGACAACTCATAGAATCATGGATTAAGTATTGATTGTTTTAAGCACTAAGTTTTGGGTGGCTTGTTACCCAGGAAAAAAGCTAACTAATATATTTATTATTTATTGAATTTCCTCCTCCACTATTCATCTCCAACAGATAACCAATACTAAACTACTATGAACACTTTCATGTTTTAATCTGTGCTTTTAATTATATATAGAAATACATATGTTCCCATGCTTATAATCAGATAGAAGCTATATAAGGATTGTTTTCTTCCATGAATTTCAAATATGGGATCATGTCATACAACTATCTCTGCATCTTGCTTTATTACTCAACAACTATTTTGAATGGTTGCATGATAGTTCATAGGGATGGATATGCAATAATTTATTCAACCTTTTTCCTATTAAGATTTATACACACACCCCTTTTTTTTTTACTTTTTTTTTGTCACTGGGAGCAATGCTGTTAAAAATATTAAGAGGTAGTTTGCATAGTGGTTAGGTAGATGGGCTCAGGAACCAGTCTTGCTAAGGTTTTAGTCCTGGCTCTACTAGTTACTGGCTATGTTACCTTAGGCAGGTTAGTTAACCTTTTTGTCCTAATTTCTTAAGCAGTAAAGGACATTCACACTAGTACGTATCTCCTAGATTTGATATGAAAAGTGTATTAGCTGCTCAGGGCAACTCTCACAAAGCACCACAACTTGAGTGGCTCAGAACAACAGAAATTGCTTGGTCTCACAGTTATGGAGGCCAGAAGTCTGAAATCAAGGAGTCAGCAGGGCCATATTCCCTCGGAAAGCTCTAGGAAAGGAACTGTTCCATGCCTCTCTCCTAGTTTCTGGTAGCCTCAGGCATTCCTTCGCATTAGATGCATTACTCTAATCACATGGCCTTTTTCTCCCTGTGTATCTTCACATTGTGTTCCCTTTGCATGTCTGCCTCTGTGTCTAATTTTCCCCCTTCTTGTAAGGACACAAGTCATATTGAATTAAGCCCACCCTAATGGCCTCATTTTAACTTGAACACTTCTATAAAGACTCTATTTCCAAATAAGTTTACATTCTGAGATACTGGGGGTTAGAACTTGGACATATCTTTTTTTTGGGGGGACACAGTTACCCATAACAAGAAGCTAATGCATTTGTTTGTATAAAGCACTTAGAACTACGAACGAAAAGCAGGTCTCGATGAATATTAGATGTACCCCACTTCCTGTACCCTTTAATTCTCTGTGCTTGACCAGGATATGAGAGCTTGTTTGTAGTATCTTAGTCTCATCTAGTTACCTAAAGAAAATGTATTGGGTAACTGGAAAAGCAGGCCTAGGACCAAGGTTTGTGCTTCCAACATTTGAGGACCCGGCCAAGAGGGATTCATCTACAGAGGATAATAGGAAGGAGCAGCCAGAGAGGTAAAAACATACCAGGTGAGCAAGAGGCTCACAGAAGACAGTGTTGGAAACACTGTGGAAGCAGTGTTTTACTGGGGGAATTGTCCAGACTGGAGGTCAATTCATATGAAGATGGAAAACTGGTTCTTGGAATTTGTGACAAGGAGGTCACTGTTAAATGTGATGAGTGTTATTTTAGAAGTGAATTTAACTAAAGAAAAAAAAACTGAGCAAACCTGAAGGAATTTCTGAACTCAAGTAATGTTACTTCACCACAAAACTTTTTCTTTCGATAGGAAAATATTAGATCATTGGGCTGTATTACTCTATTGATATTGTCTGGGTTACACTAAGAAATGCATTTTCAAGAATCCTATTTGACTCCAGGTTAGAGTTGGCCAGAAATAGAGACCATGAGATTTGAGAGGTCAAAGTGAAGGAACAACCATTACTCTACAAGTTTAAGATTAGACACAGTGAAGGACAGATGCAGAGGTACCCAGAAAGTTTTACTTTTTCCTCACTCTCTTCCATTCTATGTTCAGTCCTTTGTATCTCCCAGCGCTGCTGACCACCAGTGGTCCCAGGCACCATAAGATGCTTGGCTGAGGCCCACAAAGGCAACAGCTTTTCATAGACTTCTCTATAAGCTCTCCCTTGACAGTCTCAATTCAGCAGCTGGATGTGCCTGGCTTCTCAGATTTTCCTGCAAGCTGGAACTTATTCACCACCCATGTCAGTGTTTTCAAAAGGGTGGTTTAGTGACTTCTCTAATCTTCCAACTCCCCTTTCCATACCTTTACTTTCCCAGCTACTCCCACAGTTGTGCATGGTCGAATTCATATAAAAAAATTCCTTATTCCATAATATTTATAGAATCCACTTACCTGATTGAACCCTGCTTGGTAAGTTACTTCCTTTTCCTGAGAATCCTGATAAATGTTGCTCTTTTAAATTGAGTGATGCCATTGAGAAGTCTTAGACTAATCCCCTCTCTTTTTTTTCTTGTACCTCTCTGCCATATAATTCTTTTTTATGCACGAAGTTAAGGATTTTAGAAGCATATGCCTTGGTCTTGATTTTTTAATTAATTTTATGTTACAATGAGCTGTTTCAATCATGATTCAAGCTTTTCATTTCAGTGAAGTTTTAGTTTATAAACTTTTTTTCTGATGCATTTTTTTCTGATCCGTTTCTTCTCTTCTTCAAGGACATCAATTATTGCATATATAATATGTCTTTGTCATCTTCTGCATTTCATACCGTCTACATTCATTTCATATCATTATTCTTTTTAGCTGTGAGTGACTGTCCCTAGCCTCCTATTCAAAGATAGTTCTCCATGAATCTCTCATGTTTCTCATTGTCTGGACATTAACAGCCAATGTGCTCACATTTATTTATATTCCTGGGCAGTAAAGATAGAGAATGTTTTTCTCCCTGGAGAAATTCCCAGAAAAGATCTGCCTACATTCCAGTATGATAAAGATAATGTTTCTCTCTCTGAAGAGGAGGATGGACAATAAAATGATAAAGCACATTTTAATTATGCAAATTTCTAATCATGTAGAAATATTGAAAGAACAGCACAGTGAACACACATGTATAACTTTCAACTAGATTCAACAATGTATATGTAAATTTTTTCCTGAAAAATTGATGGTAAGTTATAGACATAGCGTTACACTCATAAATACTTGAACATCTGTTTCCTAAAAATAAGGACATTCTCCCACAAAACTGGATTATCAATATCAACCTAATTTTATGATATCTCATAGCCAGTCTATTTTCAGATTTCTCCCATTGTCCTCAAAATATATTTTACAGCTTTATTGAGGTATAATTAGCACACGGCAAATAGAATTTGATGAGTTTTGACATATATATGCACCTTTAAAACCATCATTACAATAGAAATAATGAACATACTCATCACCCCCAGAATTTTCCTTATACCCCTTGTCATCCAACTGTCCCTCCCTACACCGTTCCCCCCATCCACAGGCAACCACTGATCTGTTTCCAGTCCTTATAGATGAATTGCATTTTCTACAATTTTGTATAGATGGAATCATACAATAGGCACTCTTGTTTGGCTTCTTTCATTTAGCATAATTATTTTGTGATTTATTTGTGTTGCTATAGGCATCTATATTCATTCCTTTTTATTACTAAGTGGAATTTCATTGTGTATGTGTGTGTGTGTGTGTGTGTATATATATATATATATATAATTTGTTTATCCATTCATGTGTTGATTAAAATGTATTGTTTCTATTACAAATAAAACTGATGTGAACATTTATATATAAGTCTTTGTGTGGACATAGCTTTCATTTATCTTGTATAAATATTTAGGAATGAATGGTTTGGTCATGTGAGTGTATATTTAACTTTTTAAGAAACTGCTAAACTGTTTTCCAAAGTGGTGTACCAATTTTATATTCCCACCAGCAGTATATAAGTGTTCCATTTGCTTCATATCTTTGCCCTCATTGAGTATGATTATTCCTATTAATTTTAGCCATTTTAGTGGGAGTGAAGTAGTATCTCACTGTGGTTTTAATGTACACTCTCCTAATAACTAATGCTGTTGAGAATCTTGTGCTTTTTTGCCATCTATATATCATCTTGGTTGATGTTTCCCTTAAAATACTTTGCCCATTTTTAAATCGGGCTGTTTGTCTTGTTATTGAGTTGTAAGAGTCCTTTATATATCCTAGATATAAATCCTTTGTTAGATATATATTTTGCAAACATTTTCTCCCAGGTTTGCCTTTTCATTTGAATAACAGAAGAGCAAAAGTTTTTAATTTTAATAATTCCAGTTCATTTATACTTTCTTTTATAACTCATGCATTTTGAGTATGGTTAAGAAATTTTTGTAAAATTCAAGGTCACTAAGATTTTATCTTATGCTTTCATCTAGACATTTTATAATATTGACTCTTTTGATTCTGTGATCCATTTTGATTTAACATTCTATATGGTCTTAGGAAAAGATTTAAATTCATTTTGTTTTGCATATGGCTGTTCAGTTGTTCTAGAACCATTTGTTGAAAAAGATTGCCTTGTCATCTCTGTAAAAAATCAGTTGGTGGTATTTCTTGAAGTACTTCAGTTCTGTTTTTCTGTCTTAGTGCCAGTACCACTCCTGGTATTGTGGTAGCTTCTGTATTACTATAGCATTACTGCTTACTATAGCTTCATAATAAGTCGAAGTCAGATAGTGTAAGTCCTCCAACTTTATTCTTCTTGTCCACAGTTGTTTTTGCTATTGTAGGTCTTTTGAAATCCATATAAATTTTAGAATCAGTTTGTTGGTTACTATAAAAAAAAGCCTGCTTGGGTTTTGATTGGGATTGAATTGAATCTATAGATCTATTTGGAAATAATTGACATTTTAACAACATTGAGCTTTCAGATCCATGAACAGGGTATATCCTTCCATTTATTTCATTATAAAATGACTCTATTCTGGTAAAAAAAAATCTATATTATAATAGCCACTCCATTTTTTTCTTTTGATTAATTTTAGCAAGTATATATTTTCCCATTAAATGTATATAGTCTGTAGCCCTCCAGAGGCTGAGCTGATACCACATGGCCCAAAGCCCCTACCATAAATTATATTGTTAGTATAGACTGTCCAGCGTGGCTCAAGCCTTCAGGTAAACAGATTCTCTTATCAAACAAGACACTCTAAAGGCTGAAGTTACCTCCTAGGAGCCAGGGCAAAGGGCCAAACCTTTCTTTGGGCAAGGTTAATCCTTTACTAAGCTTTTTCTATTCCAGGATCCAATCCAGGATACCACATTCCTTTTAGATGTCATGTTTCCTTAGTCTCCTCCAGTCTGTGACAGCTTCTTGGTCTTTCTTTGTCTTTCATGGGCTTGACACTTTTGAAGAGTAGTCATGTATCTTGTGTTTGTCTGATGTTTTATCCTAAACAGATGATGAGGTTATAAGATCATGTGCCCTTCTCATTGCATTATTTCAGGGACAGATGATATCAACATGACTTTTTAGTGATATTAACCTTGGTTACTGTGCTGTAGTGGTATCTCCCAAGTTTCTCTGTTATAAAGTTACTATTTTCCTCTTTCCATACCCTTCATTAGAAATGAGTCAAAGTCCTCAATACTAAAGGAGAAGGGGGATTAAGCTCCACATTCTGGATGGAGGGGTATCAAAGAGTCCATGGTCATATTAAAACCACCACAAGGGAATTACTTTGAGGTTATGCAAACGTCCTATTTCTCCTTCAAGTTTTACTCAGTAATTTTAGCATTCATCAGTGGATCTTCCCTTCATCAATACTGCTATCTTGTTCTAATAGTGATTTTCTGTTTCCCTCATTGCTTCTACATTTATCTTTTTTTAAAAAAAGATTTTATTTATTTGACAATGAGAGAGAGAGAGCACAAGCAGGGGGAGCGGCAGGGAGAAGGAGAGACAGTCTCCCCACTGAGCAGGGAGCCCGACGTGGGGCTCGATCCCAGGACCCTGGGGATCATGACCCGAGCTGAAGGCAGACACTTAACCGACTGAGCCACCCAGGCACCTCGCTTCTACATTTATGAGTTGGGATTCTTCTGTAAGAAAGATTTGCCCTTTCCATCCTCCATTTATTTATTTATTCAATTATTTATATCAATATGAATGAATGGACATTTATTTTATTCTTTGTGTTATATTCCAATACTGCATTTTTTAGGTTGCACAAATGGTTACAGGTTTAGCCATTAGGTCTTTGAGGTTGGCTCCTGCATCCCTCTGACATGCCCCCATCTTTTTACTGTAGAGGAGGGCACTTCCTTATTTACTAGAACTATAGGATGGTCCAGGCTCATCTTGTATTTTCCCTATTCCGGATCTAGAATCGGCTATTAATTTCTCCAATGAGATCTGGTTCCTTTGCTGGAAAGCGGCATTAGAAACCAAACTCTTGGTATTAGGTGTGTTCATTGCCACTGGTGTATCACTGTAGTGGCGTCAAAGAGCGAGGAGATACCTCTATATATCCTAACCCATGGATACATACATAGGTATTTCTACTTCTTTACCTGTATCTATTTTTATTTTTTTTAATTTTTTTTTTAAAGATTTTATTTATTTGTGAGAGAGACAATGAGAGACAGAGAGCATGAGAGGGAAGAGGGTCAGAGGGAGAAGCAGACTCCCTGCCGAGCAGGGAGCCCGATGCGGGACTCGATCCAGGGACTCCAGGATCATGACCTGAGCCGAAGGCAGTCGCTTAACCAACTGAGCCACCCAGGTGCCCCTATTTTATTTTTTTTTAAGATTTTATATTTCATCATCTCTACATCCAAGGTGAGCCTCAAACTTAGAACCCCGAGATCAAGAGTTGCAGCTCTACCGACTGAGCCAGCGGGGCGCCCCTAACTTGTGAATTTCAAACACGTTTATAATTAATGTGTTTCTTTTTTTAAAAAAAAAGATTTTATTTATTTGAGAGAGAGAATGAGATAGAGCATGAGAGAGGGGAGGGTCAGAGGGAGAAGCAGACCCCCCGCTGAGCAGGGAGCCCGATGTGGGACTGGATCCAGACACTCCAGGATCACGACCCGAGCCGAAGGCAGTCGTTTAACCAACTGAGCCACCCAGGCGCCCGTATTTCTACTTCTTTACCTGTATCTATTTTTAAATAAACATGAGTTTATACTGATATTTCTGACTCAAACCCAGTACCACAGGGTCCTTTAGCCTTCTCCCTGTCCTTGCTGATTTGTACTTCTTTCTCTGGCAAGAAAGAAAAACAGTTAACTCCATTTGTGTGGGCCAATTTTAGCGTTTTCTATATTGTTCTCCATTCTCTATTCTGTTCCATCAGGTCTGTGTTTCTTGCACTTTGCTGATACCACACTGTCTTGATAAACAGGCTCCACAGTGAGTCTTGAAATTAAGTCATGCAAATACTCCAACTTTGTTTTATTTTTCAGAACTGTTTTGGCTATTCTTGCTCCTTTATTTTACCATATTATTTTTTTTAATATTTTTATTTATTTATTTCACAGAGAGGGAACACAAGCAGGGGGAGTGGGAGAGGGAGAAGCAGGCTTCCGAGCCTGATGCGGGGCTCGGTCGAACCTGAGCTGAAGGCAGACGCTTAATCGACTAAGCCACCCGGGCACCCCTACCATATTAATTTTAGAATTATTTTGTTGGTATCTAAAAATAGGGAGGTTTGCTGGGAATTAGACTGGAATTACATTGTATCTATAGATCAAATTGGGGAGAATTGGCATCTTAATTTTTTGAGTCTTACAATCCTTGAGCGTGGTCTATCTTCCCATTTATTTATTTATTCTTTAAAAAGGGAAAGAGGGGGGTGGGGACAGTGGCAGAGGGAGAGAAAGAATCTTAAGCAGGCTCCATGCCCAGTGCAGAGTCTGACACAGGGCTCGATCTCACAACCCTGAGACCGTGACCTGAGCCGAAATCAAGAGTCAGAGGCTTAACCAATAGAGCCACCCAGGCACCCCCCCCCCATTTATTTAGATGATGATTGATTTCTTTCGTTGATGTTTTTTACTTTTCAGTATACAGATCCCATACATATTTTGTTAGCTATCTACCTAAGTAGTTCATTTTTGTGGTGATATTGTATGTTATATTTTTAAATTTCAAATTCCTATTGTCCATAACTGGTATATAGGATATAATTGACTTTCATATATTGACAGTGTATCCTGAAACTACTAAAGTCACTAATTCTAGTTGTAGATTTTTAAATTATTCCTACATAGACAACAATTGTTGTCTGGAAATAGAGTTTTCTTTCTTTTTTTCTAATCAGAATGCCTCATCTTTCTTTTTCTTATCTAACAGCACTATCTATGACTTCCAGCAGAATGTTGAATAGGAGTAGTCAGAGAGGACATTCTTGCCTTTTTTTCTGATCTTAAGAAAAAAGCATGCAATTTCTCACCATTCAGTATGATGTAACTTGTAGGTTTTATGTAGATGCCATTTGTGAGGTTAAGGAATTTCCATTATATTCCTAGTTTGCTTTGAACTTCTATAATAAATGGATATTTAATTTCATAAAATGCTTTCTCTGCATCTACTGAGATGATTATATGGCTTGACTTACTTAGTCTGTTAATATGGTAAATTAAAATGATTGATTTTCATATGTTGAAACAGCCTTGCACTCCTGGCATGAACCCTCATTGTTACGATGCGTGAGATATATACATATGTGTGTAATCTCTTTTATAAGTCTCCTGTATGTTTTCTATATCTTTTAATAAATTTAAATATATAAAACATATTTACATATATATAGCTAATATTTTTTAAAGATTTATTTATTTAAGGGGCACCTGGGTGGCTCAGTCGTTAAGCGTTTGCCTTTGGCTCAGGTCATGATCCCAGAGTCCTGGGATCGGGCCCTGCATCCGGCTCCCTGCTCCGCGGGAAGCCTGCTTCTCCCTCTCCCACTCCCCCTGCTTGTGTTCTCTCTGTCAAATAAATAAAATCTTTGGGAAAAAAAGATTTATTTATTTAAGAGAGAGAGCAGGGGAGAGGGGCATTGGGAGAGTGAGTCTTAAGCAGACTCTGTGCTGGGCACAGAGCCCAGTGTAGGGCTCGATACCACAACCCTGAGATCACGACCTGAGCCAAAACTGAGAGTCGGACACTTAACTGACTGCACCACCCAGGTGCCCCTATATAACTAATATTTTAGTGACTTTTGTGTCATGTTTGTGAGATACTGGTCTTCAGATTTCTTTTTCTGTCATATCCTTTTCTGATTTTAGTATTTGGTAATGCTGGCCTAATAAAATGAGTTGGGAAGTGTTCCCTGCTTTTTTTTCTGAAAGAAATTATGTATTCTGAAACGTTGGCAAGGATATTGGAGAAATTGGGAACTTAAATGCCTTGCTTATGGGAATGTAAAATTGAACCACCTCTGTGGAAAATAGTTTGGCAGTTCCTCAATAAGTTACACATAGCATTATCATAGGATCCAGCAATTGTACTTATAGATGTATACCCAAAATAGTTGAAAACATGTGTTCGAATAAAAGTTTGTACACAGATATTCATAGAGGCACTATTCACAATAGCTGAAAGGTGGAAATAACCGAGGTGTCTATCAGCTGATGAGTAGATACACAAAATGTGGTATATTCACACCATGCAATATTATTCAGCCATAAAAAGGAATGAAGCATGGATGCATGCCACAGTATAAACTTTGAAAACATTATGCTACATGAAAGAAGCCAGATAAAAAGGCCACATATTGTATGATTCCATTTAAAGGAAATAACCAGAATAGGCAAATCTGTAGAGACAGAAAGTAGTAGTTGTTGCCAGGGGCTGGTGGAAGAGTGGGATGAGGGGTGACTGCTTAATAGATAGGGGGTTTCCTTGTGTGGTGATGAAAATATTCTGGAACTAGATAGTGGTGATGGTTGTTCAACACTGTGAATATACTAAATGCCACCATATTGTACATTTTAAAATGGATAACATGATGAATTTTATGTTATGTATATTTTACCACAAAAAAGTGGATCATAGACCTAAATGTGAAACATTAAGATATAAAACCTCTAGAAGTAAACATGGAAGAAAAGCTTGTAATCTTGGGTTAGCAAAGATTTCTTAGATATGACATGAAACCCACAGTCCAGTAAAAAAAAAAAAAAAAGATAAATTAGACTTCATCAAACAAACTGTTCTTCTTGGAAGAATAACGAGCCAAAGACTAGGAGAAAATAATTTCAAAACACATATCTAACTTGTATCTGGAATATGTTACAAAAAACTCTCAAAAGTTTATAATAAGACTTTATAACAACACATAAAAATGGACAAAAGACTTGAACAGACACTTGACCAAATAAAAGGGCAAAAAAGCACACAAAAATATGTTCAACATTATTTGTCATTAGGAAAATGCAAACTAAAACCACAATGAAATACCCCTACAGACCTATTAAAATGACTAAAACAAAAAAGGGTGATAATAACAATTGCTTCAAAAAATATGGACCAACTAGACCTTTGATACATTATATAGTTTCATATAAAATTAAACATATACTTTCATATAAAATTAAACAGCAATCTCACTCTTAGGTGTTCACCCAAGATAAATAAACTTATGTTCACACTAAAACCTATATGTAAATGTTTAAGCAGCTTCATTCATAATTGCCAAAAGCTGGAGACAACTCATATGTTCTTCAACGGGTGTGTCATGACTGTGGTAGTGCATACAGGACTCTGCATTTGTCAAAACCCATAGAACTGTATACCACACAATGTGAATTTTATAATACATAAATTTTTTAAATGGATGCGGGGAGGGGACCCAAAATGGAACACTAACTTTTAAATATGAACCGAATTACTTTACAAATTAACAACACTACACTGAAGGGGGTGGGGAAGAAAAGACATAACCTACATAACTTGGAAAACAGCGTTTTCACTGGATATTAGTGAAAGGAACGGAACATAAATACCATACTATAATTAATAAACTTGTTTCTCCCAGGGATGGGTTGGCAATTTTGAAACCTCTTTATGTGAATACTATAGTTGAACAAATAAGTAAATATACTGTAGTTAATGAGAGCCAGATTTCTCACTGTGAGTGAAAGAAGTTATAATTAAGGAAAAGGGTAAGGGTGGAATGAGCTCTGTGGTGTTGGGTTGGAATCAGAGGCTGGGAGGTAGGTAAGTACGTAGGTAGGTAAGTAGGTAGATGGAAGACAGAGGGAGAAAGAGAAAGAAAGGAAAGAAAGTAGGAAGGGGGAGAGAGAGAGAGAGAGGAAGGAAGGAAGGCAGGCACGCAGGCAGGCAAAATGTATGTGGCATGAGTTAATAATACATTCATATATTTCCAAGTCTCCAAGTTACCTAAGAGGGCCTAGAAGCAATAATAGCCCAATGAATACCAATGAGCATACATAGCAACCAGATCCACGTTTCTAAATATTTTCTAATAAAAGGAACTAGAGTTCCTCGAAAAAGTAGTTGAACTGGGGCAGGGAAGATAGAAAATGAGCTGGAGTGTCTTGTAGTCCCAGAAATTAAGGAAGTACTCAAAAAAAGAAAAAAAAAAAGATGTGGACATATCAAACGGGCACCATAGCCAACCTGAAAGAGCTTGCAATGGCCAACAATTTGAAACAGAAAATAATGATACTATTAGATTATAACCCATAGAATAAATTGATATAAATAGCTAATTGAATACATAAATGAGGGGAGAGGGACAACTCTTGCTTACAGAATAATTCTAATTAATAAATATGAAAGGAATGAGGACATTAGAAAAGCACTATTAGAACACCACTGAAGGGATGCCTGGGTGGTTCAGTGGGTTAAGCATCTGCCTTTGGCTCTGGTCATGATCCCGGGGTCCTGGGATCGAGTCCTGCATCAGACTCCCTCCTCAGTGGGGAGCCTGCTTCCCCCTCTCCCTCTGCTCCCCTGGTCCTGCTCTCTCACTCTCTCTATCTCAAATAAATAAATAAAATCTTTTAAAAAAGAACACCACTGAAATAATTGTTGCAGACAAGATCCATCCATGGGTGCTAAAATTAGTAGGTGAAAGATTGATGAGAGAGAGTGTATCTCCCAAGATATTAACTACAAAGGGAAAAACAGTAACTTTATGGTTAGAAACCTGGCAGACACCCCTGGGTTAACCCACTGATCGAAGTTAACCTCACCAGTAAAATGACATAGATGGTACGTGCCTCTGAACATGCAGCACTGAGAAGGGCGCTTCTGTAGCATTTTTGCTACGCTTCTGTAGCAAAGGGTAGTATTTTTGTCAAAAATGTGTAACCTCAATAAAGGCCATATATGAAAAACTCACAGCTAACGTCATCTTTAATGGAGAAAAACTGAGAGCTTTTCTAAGACCAGGATGTCCATTCTCACCCCTTTTATTTAACACAGTCCTGGAAGTCCTAGCCTCAGCAGTCAGAAAACAGAAATGAAAGAAATCCAAATCAGTAAGGAAGAAGTAAAACTTGTCACGATTTGCAGATGACATGATACTGTATATAGAAAACCCAAGAGACTCCACCAAAAAAACTGCTAGAACTGATAAAGGAATTCAGCAAAGTCGCAGGATACAAAAATCAATGTGCAGAAATCTGTTGCATTTCTATACACCAGTAATGAAGCAGCAGAAAGAGAAATTAAGAAAACAATCCCATTTACAATTGCACCAAAAATAATAAGATACCCAGGAATAAACCTAACCAAAGAGGTGAAAGACCTGTACTCTGAAACTATAAAACATTGATGAAAGAAATTAAAAACAACACAAAGAAATGGAAAGAATTTCTGTGCTCATGGACTGGAAAAATGAACATTGTTAAAATGTCTATACTACCCAAAGCTATCTACACATTTCATGCAACCCCTATGAAAATAACAACAGCATTTTTCAGAGAACTAGAACAAAAAATCCTAAAATTTGTATGAAACCACAAAAGACCCCAAATAGCCAAAGCAATCTTGAAAAATTTTTGAAAAGCAATTGCTTAAAAAAGCTAGTGGCATCACAGTTCTGGACTTCAAATTATATTACAAAACTGTAGTAATCTAAACAGTATGGTACTCCACAAGAATAGAAAAGAATAGAAAATCCAGAAATAAACCCACAATTACATGGTCAATTAATCTTCAACAAAGCAAGAAAGAATATCCAGTGGGGAAAAGACAGTCTCTTCAACAAATGGTGCTGGGAAAACTGGGCAGCAAATGTAATAGAACGAATCTGGATCACTTTCTTATACCAGACACAAAAATAAATTCAAAGTGGATTTAAAGGCCTAAATGTGAGACCTGAAATCATAAAAATCCTAGAAGAGAACACAGGCAGTAATTTCTTTGACGCTGGCTGTCGCAACTTCTTTCTAGATATGTCTCCTGAGAAAAAGGAAACAAAAGCAAAAATAAACTATTGGGATTTCATCAAAATAAAAAGCTTTTGCACAGTGAAGAGAGCAACCAACAAAACTAAAAGGCAGCCTATGGAATGGGAGAAGATATTTGCAAATGACATATCTGATAAAGGGTTAGTATCCAAAATATATAAAGAACTTATAAAATTCAACACCAAAAAAAATAATAATCCAATTTAAAAATGGGCAAAAAATAAAAATAAAAAATGGGCCAAAGACATTCAGACATTTTTCCAAAGAAGACGTCCAGGTGGCCAACAGACACAGGAAAAGATGCTCCACATCACTCATCATCAGGGAAATACAATGAGATATCACCTCACACCAGTCAGAATGGCTAAAATTAACAACACATGAAACAACAGGTATTGGTGAGGATGGGGAGAAAGGGGAACCCTCTTACACTGTTGGGAATGCAAACTGGTGCAGCCACTCTGCAAAACAGTATGGAGGTTCCTCAAAAAGTTAGAAAATAGACCTATCCTATGACCCGGCAATTGCACTACTAGGTATTTACCCAAAGGACACAAAAATACTAATTTGAAGGGAAAAATGCACCTCGATGTTCATAGCAGCATTATGAACAATAGCCAATTATAGAAAGAGCTCAAATGTCCATCAACTGATGGTTGAATAAAGACGATGTGGTATAAAAAGGGGGGGTTGTGCCTAGGTGGTTCAGTTAGTTAAGCATCTGATTCTTAATCTCAGCTCAGGTCTTGATTTCAGGGTTGTGAGTTCAAGCCCTGCATTGGGCTCCATACTGGGTATTTACCAGAGGAAAATGAAAACATTAATTTGAAAGGATACACGCACCCCTATGTTTATTGCAGCATTATTTATAGTAGCCAAATTATGGAAACAGCCCGAGTGTCCATTGATTGATGAATGGATAAAGAAGATGTGGTGTGTGTGTGTGTACCTATCTATATATACACATATATATGTATATGTGTGTGTGTGTGTATATATACATATATATATATATATGTAATGGGATATTACTCAGCCATAAAAAAGAATGAAATCTTGCCATTTTCAACAACATGGATGGAGCTAGAGAATATCATACTAAGCGAAATAAGCCAGTCGGACAAAGACAAATACCATATGATTTCACACATACATGAAATTTAAGATACAAAACAAACAAAGAGAAAAAAGAGACAAACCAAAAAACAGACTCTTAACTATAGAGGACAAACAGGGAGGTGGGGGGATGGGTGAAATAGGTGATGGGGATTAAAAGTACACTTATCTTGATGAGTACTAAATAATATATGGAATTGTTGAATCATATATTGTACACCTGAAACTAATATAATACTGTATATTAACTACACTGTAATCAATCAGCTTCAGTAGAAACAGAAAGAATTTAAAAAATTAAAAGTGCATGAGGACTGAAAAGAATAAAAAATTTAAAAAGTCTATTAAATAATAAAATATGGAAAAATTATATTGTAGTATTGTTTGTACTACCAGAAGGCTAATAATAACTCAATTGTCCATCAATAGAAAAAATATGGTAATATGCACATTGGAATACACTGAAATAATGAAACCATGTATATATTTATAGATAGATCTTTAGAATATATTGAGATAAGAAAACCAAACTAGGTATGGAACAGTATATATGGTAGGCTAAACTGTGTGTGAGAAAGGGAGTTAAATAAAAATATATATTGGTATTGCTTATATTTGCATAAAGAAAACAAAGTAAACCAACAAGCAAATTAAATAAATTTTCACTAAAACATAGACGTGTGTGTGTGTTTATGTGCACACACGCACATGGGTGGGAGTGAAACTTCTTTTTTTTTTTTTTAAAGATTTTTTATTTATTTATTTGACAGAGAGAGACACAGCGAGAGAGGGAACACAAGCAGGGGGAGTGGGAGAGGGAGAAGCAGGCTCCCCGCAGAGCAGGGAGCCCGATGCGGGACTCGATCCTGGGACTCCAGGATCATGACCTGAGCTGAAGGCAGTCGCTTAACCAACTGAGCCACGCAGGCGCCCCGGGAGTGAAACTTCTTAATTTATATATTTTTATATCCCTTTGATTTCTGAACCATGTAAATTTATTACCAATTCATGAATTACCTATTCATAAAAAATAAAATAAAAACATAACCCTGGAGGGACACCTGGATGGCTCAGTCGGTGAAGCGTCTGCCTTCGGCTCAGGTCATGATCCCAGGGTTCTGGGATCGAGTCCCACATCGGGCTCCCTGCTCAGCGGGGAGCTTGCTTCTCCTTCTCCCCGTTCCTGCTCTCTCTCCCTCACTCTCTCTC
This sequence comes from Mirounga angustirostris, assembly GCF_029215605.1. Lineage (NCBI taxonomy): Eukaryota > Metazoa > Chordata > Mammalia > Carnivora > Phocidae > Mirounga > Mirounga angustirostris. Next base: position 41,565,522 of record NW_026991719.1, read on the forward strand.
TGTCAAATAAATAAAATCTTAAAAAAAAAAAGACATAACCCTGGAGGAGAGAAGAAGCTGTTTGAATTCTGAACACACTCCCTACTGTCAGTTTCCCACTCAGGTAGGTTACAGGTGTAAGTTCTACAGAGGATTAAACAGCAAGAATGGTTCGCATGAGCAGCCCCACCCAGGCCACGACTCCCTGTTGTTGGATTTCCTGCTGTTTGTGGAGAAACAAAACTCTAACAGAGAGGGGGGCCTTTGTGTCCAGCGCACCAGCATCAGTGTTCATTCCTCTCCTGGAGCGGTTTAGATCCCCTCCCCATCCTGACATGCCTCTGAGAATTAAGAGAGGTAAATCCTCCCTGAAATGCAGCCTTGTCACCTACTAGAGGTAGATGGCAAGCCGGGCTGGAGGAAATCATGCCTCAACTTCCTCTCTTTGTTCCTCCAAAGCCCCCAGTATGGACTGCACGTTCTTGCAGACCTCTGCTATGCTCCTGGTTCTGTCCATGACCATTCATGCTTGTTACCTGCTGCACCCCAAGTCCCTTTAATGTGACTTGGACTTGTGTAAGTCTGGATAGACTCCTGAAAATTCCCTACCATGGGTGTAACAACAGGAAGTTCTAGAAGGGCCATAAATACCACCTCTCAAAACGGCTGAGTGGGAGGAGCTTGGGAAGTGGTTCTATATACTCGGTCTTCTGGAGATTTTGAAATGAAGAAATCTTGAATCTGTGAATGCCTGACCCATTTATGCCTCTGCAGTGTTTTGGCTCACTTATTGGTCAAACCCTTCATCACCAAGGCAATATGGTATTACCTGTAAACTTCAGAGCTATCTGCCTTTTTTTCATACCTGTCTCCCCACCAGAACACAGGCACCTCAACTCTGTTCTTGTGGAGGGAGTAAGGTGGATCCCTGGGGACCTTCTTATGTGAACTTCAGTGTAGCCAGATAAAGAAAAAAAGATAGAATTGGAATTCAACATTGTCAACCTCTAATGAATTAATGGATCTAGGGAGTGATTACCAACAGGTGATACTATTACAACAAGAAAAATGACTGGTCAATATGTGCCTTCTGTAATGGTCTTCTGTGTTGTGGTCTTGCCAAAAAAAGAAAAATAGAATTTGCATGTGATCAAACCCTAAGTATAATTATCAATTTATAGGAAATTAAAAATATTAAAGAACATGTTTGACAACATCATGGAGATGTAATCAGCAAAATCCAGATCATGGGAAATAGTGCAGGAAAAATGGCCTGGGTTTTGCAACAACAACAAATAAAATGTAAGAAAAGCCATTATAGAGGGCGCCTGGGTGGCTCAGTTGGTTAAGCGACTGCCTTCGGCTCAGGTCATGATCCTGGAGTCCCGGGATCGAGTCCCGCATCGGGCTCCCTGCTTGGCAGGGAGCCTGCTCCTCCCTCTGACCCTCCCCCCTCTCATGTGCTCTCTCTCTCTCATTCTCTCTGTCTCGAATAAATAAATAAAATCTTAAAAAAAAAAAAAAAGAAAAGCCATTATAGAGGAGACTCTATAGATTAAATACACTTAAAGAATTATTAGCCATTTACAGTGTATATACCTTTCAGGGTGTAGACCTTATGGTGATCTCATGATTCCTGACACCTGGTATTCATGCCCTTTATAATTACCTCTTTGTGAGTGTGGGCAGAACCTGTGACTTGCTTCTAGTCAATAGAATATGGCAAAGGTGAGGGGATTTTGCACCTGTAGTTAAGGTCTCAGATCAATTGATTTTGAGTTAATCAAAGGGGATATTACCCCAGGTGTGCCTGCTTAATCAAGTTAAAAACTTTAAAAGAGGGACTGGGCTCTCCCTGAGGTCAGACTCTCTGTGGCTAGCTTTGAAGAAATAAGATGCCATGAAGTAAGTGACCAAACTTCACAAGCTCATCCAAAAAATAGAAGAGGGGGAATGCTTCCCAACTCATTGTGTAAGGCTAGTATTACCCTAATATCAAAACTAGACAAAGATATCACAAGAAAATAAAACTACAGACCAATAACTTTTATGAATATTCTCAAAAAATTCTTAACAAAATACTAGCTAAGCAAATCCAGCAACATAAAAAAAGTATTCTACACCATGACCAGGTGAGATTTTTTTTAAGATTTTATTTATTTATTTGACAGAGAGAGACACAGCGAGAGAGGGAACACAAGCAGGGGGAGTGGGAGTGGGAGAAGCAGGCTTCCCGCAGATGCGGGGCTCAATCCCAGGACCCTGAGATCATGACCTGAGCCGAAGGCAGACGCTCAACCAACTGAGCCACCCAGGCGCCCCTGACCAGGTGAGATTCTATTTCAGAAATGCAAGTTTGGTTTAACATGTGAAAATCAATTAATGTAACAAATACACAGTATTAATAGAATAAAAGATTTAAAACCATATGATCATCTCAATAGACACAGAAAAAGCATCTGATAAAATCCAACACCCTTTCAGGATAAAAACATTCAAAAACTAGGATGAGAAGGGGACTTTCTCAGCATGATCAGATTATCTATGAAAAACCCACAGTTACCATCACACTTAATGGTGAAAGTCTGCTCTCTCCCTAAGATCAGGAACAAGACAAGGATGTCTATTCTCACCACTTACATTCAACATTGTACCGGAAGTTGTAGCCAGGGAAATTAGGCAAGAAAAAGAAATAAAATTGGGGCACCTGGGTGGCTCAGTCGGTTGGGCATCTGCCTTTGGCTCAGGTTGTGATCCTGGGGTCCTGGGATCAAGCCCCCTGTCAGGCTCTCTGCACAGCGAGGAGTCTGCCTCTCCCCCAACTCGTGCTCTCTCTCTCTCACTCACTCTCTCTCTCAGATAAATAAAAAAATCTTTAAAAAAAGAAAAAGAAATAAAATGCTGCCAATTGGAAAGGAATGAGTAAAAATCTTTACTTTCATATGACATGATTTTTTTATATAAAATCCAAAGGGATCCACACACAAAAAAACCCCAAAACCCTATTGGAACTAATAAACTTTTTTAGCAATGTGGCAGGATATAACCTTATCATATTATTGCTGGTTCCCTGTGGTCTCTGTCTGCTGCCTAAGTAAAAACAAAGCTCTCTTGTATTCTTTTCCTTGAACATAGCTAGCTACTGCTCTGAATTTAATCAATTGCTGGATCTGTCATCTTCCACTCAATTCCGTTGACGAAATTCGATAGCTGTTCCTTCGAAAACTTCAGAAGGTCATATTCCTCCTATAAGTCCTTTCTGGTACTTAATGGTCACATTATTAATTTAAACCTCCAGGCTTGTAAGAATTGTACCCTAACCCCAAGTCAACAAAATGCTGCTGAGGTCACTACAAATATTGGCAGATTCCAGTCCACCCAGAGTGGGCCACATCGAGATGAGGCCAGATGTGATAGTCAAACTGTTACCATCAAAGGCATTCCAGCCTGCTTTGCAGAAACTGTTTAACTGACTTTGTCTGCCATAAGGGACACAACATTGGTTTATTCCTGTTGTAACAAATGATACTTACACCTCTGCTGCAATTTATGCCCCAGTGGGGTACCACTTCTTTTTTTTTTTTTTAGATTTTATTTATTTATGTGACAAATAGAGAACACAGCGAGAGCAGGAACAAACTGAGGGTTCTAGAGGGGAGGGGGGTGGGGGGATGGGTTAGCCTGGTGATGGGTATTAAAGAGGGCACGTACTGCATGGAGCACTGGGTGTTATATGCAAACAATGAATCATGGATCACTACATCAAAAACTAATGATGTAATGTATGGTGATTAACATAACATAATAAAAAAAAAGAAGGCTGCTCAGAACCAGCAGCCTGACCCCAATCAGACTGATTGCTGCTATGGACTGACTGTGTCCCCCCAATGTTTATATGTTGAAACCCTAACACCCAATGTGATGGTATTAAGATGTGGGGTCTTTGGGAGGTGCTTGGGCTTGGATGAGATCGTGAGGGTGGAGTCCCCTTGATGGGATTGGTGCTTTTATTTAAAAAGACTAGAGTGCTTATGCTCTACCTCTTCTCTCCCATTCTCCCACCCTCCAACATTGTTAAGGAAGTGTTTCAAATAGAAGGGAAATGATAACAGAGGGATACTTGGAACATCAGGAATGAAGGAAGAGGAACAAACTTAGTGAAATAGCTAGGTACAGACTCTATTCTCTTGAGTTCTTTAAGATGTGGATTGTGATTGAAAGTAAAATCAAAACACTGTCTGGTAGGGGTTTTATGTATATAGTTGTAGCATCCTGGATCCAATCAGGAACACCAACAGAGTGGCCAAGGATACGGAAATTAGTATGGACCAGCCATCCAATAGATTTTTATGTATTTATTTATTTGAGAGAGAGAGAGGGAGAGAAAGAGCACAAGCAGGGGGAGCAGGAGGCAGAGGGAGAGGGAGAAGCAGGCTTCCCGCTGAGCAGGGAACCTGATGCAAGACTCGATCCCAGGACCCTGGAATCACGACCTGAGCCGAAGGCAGACGCTTAACCAACTGAGCCACCCAGGCGCCCCTGGATCAGCCATCAGAACAGAAGCCAAGCACTCTTCTTCAAGGCTATGGAAGAATGACCCTGAAGGTGTTTCAGAGATCCTCAGGGCTGTCACCGCCACCACCGGCCCAGAGTGCCGGGCCCTGTGGCCCAGAGCAGTTTCAAAGGGTGGGACTACATGAGTGGGGCCAGCTCAGAGAGCTGCACTGTGAGCAGTATCCGGTAGGGGTGACACTGCCCCCCAAAGGGCCCACAGGGTGGAACATTGAGCCACAGAGGATTATTCTCCAGCTTTAAAGTTTACTGTTGTTTGCCCTGTTGGGTTTGGGACTTACTTGGGACCATTACCCCTTTCTTCCTTCCTATTTCTCCCTTTTGGAATGGGAATGTCTATTGTATGCCTGCCCCACCCTTGTGTTTTGGAAGCACCTAACTTGTTTGGTTTCACAGGTTCACAGCTGGAGAGGAATTTGCCTCAGAAAGAATCATATTCTGAGTCTCACCCATGCCTGATTTAGGTGATATTTACATGAGACTTTGGACTTAGACTGTAGAGTGATGCTGGAATGAGTTAAGACTTTGGGGGCTATTGGGATGGAATGCATGCATTTTGCATGTGAGAAGGACATGGACTTTGGAGGACAAGGGGCAGAAGGCTACAGACTGAATGTTTGTGTCCCCTCAAAATGCATATGTTGAAACCAATCCCCAAGGTGTCTGATTTGGAGGTGGAGCCTTTGGAAGGTAATTAGGTCATGAGGGTGAACTTGTCATGAATGGGATTAGTTCCCTTACAAAAGTGACCTCAGAGGGCTCCCTTGCCCTTTGATGGAGGACAGTGTGAGAAGACTGCCATCTATGAAGGAGGAAATAAAGCTCTCACCTGAGGAAGAATCTTGTGAACACCTTGACCTTGGACTTCCCAGCCACCAGAACAGTGAGAAATAAATTTCTGTTGTTTATGAGCCACCTAGCCTATGATATTCTGTTATAGCAGCCTGTTAAAAAACAAAAATTCAACCAAGTTTGAAGATCTAACTAGCTTTATTAAGTGACTTGTGCATGGGGCAACATCCCATCTAGCAAGTGAAGGGGACCTCTGAGGAGTTGTACAAAATGGAAGGTGTTTTTTTTTTTTTTTTTTAAGATTTTATTTATTTATTCATGAGAGACAGAGAGAGAGAGAGAGAGAGAGAAGCAGGCTCCCAAGGAGCAGGGAGCCCGATGCGGGGCTCGATCCCAGGACCCTGGGATCATGACCTGAGCCGAAGGCAGACGCTTAACCATCTGAGCCACCCAGGCGCCCCCCGGTTTTTTGTTTTTTGTTTTTTTTTAAGATTTTATTTATTTTTTTGACAGAGAGAGACACAGCAAGAGAGGGAACACAAGCAGGGGGAGTGGGAGAGGGAGAAGCAGGCTTCCCGCTGAGCAGGGAGCCCGATGTGGGGCTCGATCCCAGGACACTGGGATCATGACCTGAGCCGAAGGCAAATGCTTAACGACTGAGCCACCCAGGCGCCCCAAAATGGAAGGTTTTCATAAGAAGGAGAGTGGGTCAAGAAAGTTAGTAGCAAAAGAAAAGATAGGCTTGTTCCAAGCAAGGTCACCTTCCCTTAGGTGTAAGGACAAGGGGTCTTTGGGTGGATTACCTCATCTTCCTTTGGGGGATGTAGAGGGTTCATGTGACACATTACCCTATTGGTACTGATCAGAAAATTCCTGGTTGACAGGTTAAGACTTAACATTTCTGGGGGAGGGTTAAACTGCAATTACATTAGCCCTGGTTTGTTGACTTGGCCTGGCCCAAGCGCTGGGTTTTTGTGTTGAACAAGCCTGAAATGGGGCACCTGGCTGGCTCAGTCAGAAGAGCATGCAATGCTTGATCTCAGGGTTGTGAGTTCAAACCCCACGTGGGGTGTAAAGATTACATAAATAAATTAAAAAAAAAAAAAACTGAACTGACTAAAACACCAATCCAGGACAAACTTGGAAGGAGTTCAGACCTTGTTGGAGAAGTTGTGTGTCTACCACCAGGAGAGCAGAAAAGTTGGCTGCTTTGGCCAGACTTGCGCTGGTCTGAAGTTTCAAACAGGCAACTCTTTGGAGTGGAGGCAGAGGTAAGTGATCAGCAGCTGACAGTGTGGACATGCAGTGGGAATCTGGGTGCTGAGGAGGAGAACAAAGCAAAAGAAATGAGATAAAATTAAATTTCCTTACAATTTGTAGCCCCTTGATAAATACCCAAGACAGGCAGAGTATGACAATCAGGCAGAGTATGACAATCGTCAAGAAGGTCACAACTGTCTTCATGTTAATGCTTTGCTACAGGCAAAGAGCAACCTTAGCTTGACGATATCCAGACCTCCAGAATCCAGTAAGTCTTCTTTAACATACAAAAGTCCTTTTGGAAACTTCCTTGATCTCTACATCCCCCCCAACTTAAAAGTATCTAGTTGATTGCTCCTCACAATCCCAGTGCAGCTCTTCCTACCCACCGTCCTGTCCCCCATGCTTTAATAAAAACACCTTTTTGCACTGAAAATGTCTCAAGGATTTCTTTCTTGATGGCCACTCCTGGCCCAGAGCACATCAGGCGCCAGCAGGGGCAAAAGGCCTTCAGAGCACAGGCATTATGAACGACTCTTCCTGGTCCCTTGTACAGCAGGTGGGTTTTGCATGGCCAAGGAACGTGCGGTGGGGGGTTGCAGAGCAGGAGATCTGTGCTGAGAGGGCTATGAGCAGGTTTTTGCCAGGCTGAGGCTGCAAGGTCACAGAGAGATGGTGTTCTGGACCTGAGACTCGGGCAGGTTCCACTGGATGTCCTCAAACCCCACAGGGAAGACTCCTTCTTTCCCCTACACCAGAAATTGTCGGAAGCACCATCCTCCTGGCGTGTGAGTGAGTGCCCTCTACTGAGAAATCTTAACATTACGCTCACTTCAAAGGAGAAATGCTTGAAGGAAGTTGGCTGTTGATCATGAAATATATATTGAAGAGTGTGTTCACAGCTGAGAGGCAACAAATTGATACGTGACACATGGATGTAAAACATGGAGCGATAATAATACAAAGGGGAAAGCTTTCTACATTCCACATGAAGTTTTATTATTTTTTTAAAGATTTTATTTATTTATATGCCAGAGAGAGAGAGAGCACAAGCACAGAGAGCGGCAGGCAGAGGGAGAGGGAGAAGCAGGCTCCCTGCTGAGCAGGGAGCCCGACGCGGGGCTCGATCCCAGGACCCTGGGATCATGACCTGAGCCGAAGGCAGATGCTTAACCAACGGAGCCACCCAGGTGTCCCTCACATGAAATTTTAAAATATGAATTCTAATCAGTCCCTGAAAAGTTAATATATATTTAAATCATAGAGATACTACTAAAAATATATATTAAAAGGGATATAGTAAAAAATGTATTTAGACAAAATAATGCTGAAAATATTTAAATAATTGAAAAGAAGGCAGGAGAAAGAGAGAAAAAAACAGAGGAAACAATCAGGAAAGTAATAATAGGTGCCTGCGTGGCTCAGCGGTTAAGCGTCTGCCTTCTGCTCAGGTCATGATCCCAGGGTCCTGGGATTGAGCCCTATGTCGGGCTCCCCGCTCAGTGGGGAGTCTGCTTCTCCCTCTGCCCCTGGCCTTGCTTGTGCTCTCTCACTCTCACTCTGCGTGCCCTCTCTCTCTCTCTTAAATAAATAAATAAATAAATAAATAAATAAATAAAATCTTTAATTAGAAAAGAAAAGTAATAAATTATAAGACATAAATCCAAATATTAATAATTACATTAAATGTAAATATCCTATAAATTTTAGTATTATTGGTGATAGTTCTGTGAAAAAGGCTGTTGGTATTTTGCTGGGGATTACATTAAATCTGTAGATTGCTTTGTGTAGTATAGACATTTCAACAATATTTGTTCTTCCAATCCGTGAGCATGGAATATCGTTCCATTTGTTTGTGATGAGGAGCAGAAGGCAAGCTGAGGGCAAAGCACAAGCTAACACCCCCCTCCTCCCTCCCACCCAAGGTGGGATGTGTGTGACATTCCTCAGGCACTCCTGGCTGCCTGAGAACAAAGGAAAGAGAAAACCAAATGGTTAACTGATGGAGATCACAGTCATGCAGGACAAGAGTCTCCATCAGTTTGCAACTGTCTTAATGATTTACAAGGAAAAAAAAGCAATCTCCAGAAACCTATAGACTCAATTTCCTGGAGCCCTATCATCACCCTCCTCTCCATAGGATAGAAAATCTTATATAATCAGTCAATCCTCACAACCCCAGTGCAGCTCTTTCTGCCCATGGCTCCTGTCCGCATGCTTTAATATAACCACTTTGTGCACCAAGGAGGCCTCAAGAATTCCTTCTTGGTCATCGGCTCCGGACCCCACAACTCCAAACCACATCATCAGGGTGGAGGAATGTTGTACCTACATTCCCATAGACTCACTGGGATCTTTAACATTACTAAAAATATCAGAGAAACAAGCAAATCAATATATTTGGTATTTTTGCTAGTGCACCAACATCTGATATCTGCATGCTTTTCAGATTAGAAATGGGATCTGCTCTTTTCGTTTAACTTGGGTAAACTTGGTTCCTGACTTACAAGTGGACTACACATTCTATCATCATTCTTCCAGCATTTGTCTCTATTACAGTGTTCAAATGTGGGACCTCCGGAGTCTTGAATACTGGTATGCAGCCACTGTCCTGTGTGATGATTCAACACTAAGCTGCTGTTGAAGCAATGTGAAGAATGTACACTTATCCAACCACAAACTGCGTTCTCCAAACCATCATTAGATGAGTGGAAGCCAGACAATGGTTAAGATCTGAATTTCACAGAATAATGTTCCATGGTTGACCTCACCTGCCCTTGGCTAAAAGGGAGAGTAAAAGAGTGAAAACCTCTCTGGGATAGAAAGAGTGAAAATCAGCTCAGAGTGAGAAAGAAAAAGGCAGCCTTGCTATTAATTGGGCTGGGGTGACGGGCACAGGTAAAGACAAGTGCAAAGTTAACAGGAAATATTGTTTCTCCCAGTCATACAGGAGCTGTAAAATTCCAAAAAGACACGATCTTCCCGTTACTACTGCTTTCTTATCAATGACCCCAGAGCCACTTTGCTATTTTCATCTATTACTGGGGACTTCCAACAACTGTTAAGATGTCCCTGCCATTACATACATAGGGGTGCACCCACGTCCCCATCCCGCACATACTCCAGCTTCACTCCTGCCTTGGAGTCCACCTGTGCGTCCCGCCTTCTCTATTTGAAATTCACTGAATCCCGCCCCGCTGCCAGGCACGCTCCGAGCCCATAGGATCCGCACACAGCTCTCACAGTCGCCATTGGTCCTAGCCCTACTCGAACACTAATCTAGAGTCCTCCGCCATCCCGTCCAAGTCTATAAAGCACGGCCCTGCTCCTCTCCCCATTGGCCAGTTTGGTTCCACTCAGGTTCGCCCCATCCACACGGTAAAGGCAGTGCTGGGGTACTGGAGCAGTGGGAGTCTCAGGTGCGAGTCTATTCTCGGGACTAAGAAGGCTACAACTTGGCCGGTCTTTCTACGTGGAGGGCGGGGCCTGCGCGGAGATCTACACGGTGGGCGAAACCGGTGGGGCGTTGTACGTGAAGGGAGGGGTGTGTGGGGCGGTCTACGTTGTGGGCGGAGCGAGCATGACGTTCTACGTGAAGGGCGGGACGGTCAACGTGGTGGGAGGGGCGTGTGGGTGGTTCTACTTTGGAGACGGGGTGTGTGTGTGGTGGGGGAGTTCTACGTGCGGGCGGAGCGAGCGGGGCGTGGGGCGGCCTAACGTAGTGGGCGGGGCTGCGAAGTCGTTCTGCGTGTGGGTGGGGCTACTGGCCCGCTCTACGTGGTGGACGGGGCGAATGGCCCGCTCTACGTGGTGGGCGGGACATGTGGGTGGTTCTACGTAGGGGAGGGGGCGTTCTACGTGTGGGCGGAGCGAGCGGGGGTGTTATACGAAGGGGCGGGGCCAGGGGGACGTTCTACGTGGAGGGTGGGGCGTAGGGGCGATCAACGTAGTGCGTGGGGCTGCGAAGTCGTTCGACGTGGTGGGCGGGGCGAATGGCCCGCTCTACGTGTTGGGCGGGACATGTGGGTCTACGTGGGGGCGGGCTGTGGAGGGCGTTCTACGTGAGGACGGGGCAAACGCGGCGGTTAACGTGGTGGGCGGGACATGTGGGTGGTTCTACGTGGAGGGCGGGGTGGGGGCGGAGCAGTTACATGAGGGCGGGGCGAGCGGGGCATTTTTACGTGGAAGGCGGGGCGTGTGGGGCGGTCTAACGTAGTGGGCAGGGCGTGTGAAGGCGTTGTACGTGTGGGCGGGGCGAGTGGCGCGCTCTATGTGGTGGGCAGGACCTGTGAGTTGTACGTGAAGGGTGGGGTGTGGGGGCGTTCTACGTGAGGGCGGGGCGAGTGGGGTGGTCTAACGTGATGGGCGGGGCATAGGCGCATTCTGCGTGGTGGGCGGGACATGCGGGGTATTCCGTAGGGGGGCGGGGCGTGCAGGACTTTCTACATGGAGGGCGGGGCGTGTAGGGGAGGTGTCTGTGGAGGAAGCTTCGTTCAGAGAATTCTACGTGGAGGGCGGGGCGTCACGTAAGGGGCGGGAAGTCCAGGGGCATTCTCACGGGGGTGGGGCCTTCATAGGCTCCGCACAGGCCCCACACGCCCTGCGCACGACGGTTTCTCGCAACCCACCAAACGGGTTGGGGGCTTCCTGTGGGCGTGTCTTTCGGGGCCGGAGCTGCGCCTACTTGCGCGGTGGTTGCGGCTTTACCTAGCCTTTGAGTTCGAGCTGTGGACGGACCGAGTCGCTGAAGTTTGTGGTTTGTGTAAACTTGGCTACTTTGTTGTTTTCTTTTCCTATCCGTGCATCAGAAGATGGTAGCTGTAGCTACCTCGTGACTGGTGCAGAGCGTTCCAAGCTAGGCTGTGAGCGTACTAAAACGGAATGGTGGGTTTTCTAAGGCAAGAAAGGGGCATCCCGATTCAGGGCATGTAGGCAGGTGCTAACAGAAATAATATCTACAGTTAACATTCAGCCCTTAGATGCTACCACTGTGCTAAGTGCTTTACTTTCTTCAGTTTTTTTTTTAATCTGCTAAAAAGGTACCAAGTGAGTACTATTATTATCCCCATTTTATCAGTCCAAGGAGGGCGATGCATGACACAGTCTTCCAGGTGCTGGGCCTCTGCTGAGCTCTTTCCCCTCCTATGTCACGGCCTCTTGCTTGCACTCTTGGGATGGTGGAGTGCTCTCCCAAAGGATGGACTTGTCTTGACACTGTGGCAATTCTTCCTGCGGCTGTGAAGGGGGTGGCCTGGCTGTGGGGACTGCACAAGAACAAGAGCCGCATGAATTACAAGGTCAGCCAGACCTGGTGGTACTCCCATGATACAGTAAGGCCATATACATCGGCCCCTCCCAGGCCCAACTCAGACCCACCATAGAGCACTGTATGGACCTCCAACATTTACCTGTGTTATTTCATTTTCTGACCTGTCCTGGACCCAGAAAATGGATGCACTAAGCACTCCCCCTAACACTATCAATTATTCCATTAACTTTGTTTTTCTTGATTTTGGACTTGCCCCAACTCTTGTCAACACACTTGGGGTGGGGATCTGGGGTCAAGTCAGAAGTCAGTCCCCCTCTAAAAAAAGTCACCTCCTACCCCTGCCTTCCTAGGGACCTGGTGGCTGTCAGGTCCTTTGCCCCTCAGGGATTCCGCTAGGCGTCTGGGCTGGATTTTCACTGGTCTCAGCTGGGTCTGCGCCCACCGTGCTGCCTTCCGGAAATCTGTTGTGCTTTCATGACATCTGTTCCCTTTGTCCACATGGTGAGTTTATACATTAAAAAGAGCATTTGTTTACAGTTAATTTTGTGTCTTAGGAAAAAACGAATTTAGATGCTTGTGGTCAGTCCACCACATTTAATTGAAAAATTCACCTTGTGTTCTCATACTTTAAAAATCTCTAGATTTAATTGTTTCCTTTCTCATTCCTGATTCTGTTTATTTTCATCTTAATTTTATCTTAATCAAATTTGAGGGGTCTATAGAGTCTTTTCAGTGGTGTTTTGGTTTTGAGACGGAAACTAAACATCTATTATTACCTTAAATCCTCCGTTGCAGACTCTTCATTCCCAGGTGTTTGCAGTTACCTACCACGTTTATCCAACACCTGTGCCCTGTCCCTCCTGATGTGACCACCTGGAAATGCCTTTTCCCAATCAGCCTGAGGGACACGATGCACCTTTCAAAACCGCTCTTCCACAGCTTCGCAGCATGTAAGTGTCGAGGTTCCCTGGTGTTGCAGGGTTGCGGGGTTCTTGTCTCACGGAGTCCAAGAATGAATCTCGCGGACAAAAGAGTGAAGTGAAGTGAAAGCTTATTAAGTGAAGGTGAGAACAGAAATGAAAGAAAAAAAGCTCTCTAGAGTGAGAGGGGTCCCGAATGGGTTGCCACTGAGGGCTTTTATGGTCCTCTTTTATAGAAAACAGACCAGAGAACTTGGTAACTATCTTGTTTATAACATTTAAGACAAACAAGGTGGATTTGTAAATATTCCGAAAATAGCAAGGTGGATTTGTTATGCTCTTTTCTCTCTGGTTAATATCTTGTCTATAACATTTCTCCACATCTGGGATTTCTGTGAACCTGGTTACTAGCCCCCTCCCTGTCTCTCCCTACCTAGCCACGCCTGTTCCTTACTCACTGGCTATAAACCCCTTGAGGACAGGAAATGTGTATTCTGCATTTCTGTGCCCCCAAACACCCAGGAAAACCCCAGCTATATAACAGGAGTTCAAAAAAGTTCTGGGGCACCCGGGTGGCTCAGTCGTTATGCGTCTGCCTTCAGCTCAGGTCATGATCCCAGAATCCTGGGATCAAGCCCCACATCGGGCTCCCCTTGCTTGTGTTTTTTTCTCTCTCCCTCTTCTCTCTCTCTCTCTCATTCTCACTGTGCCTCTCTCTGTCAAATAAATAAAATCTTTAAAAAAAAAAAAAAAGCCAAAGTTTTGTTCTATGAATACTCAGTGGTGTGGGATTCGTTACGTTATTTTTTTTTAATTGGGAAGCTTTAATACAGTGGATAACTTGCCATAAGCATCTGTTGTGCAGTCGGTCTTGCAAGTAGATATATACAAGGGCATAAATAATTGCATAGCATGAAGAATTTCGCAAAAAAAAAAAAAAAATCCACCTAACCATTATGCATTTCAAGAAACAGAACCTATCCTGTGTCAAAGCCCTCTAGCCAAAGACCACCAGGAACCCAAGTGTGGTTGAGCATGTTGGATTTATTACCCAGTGCAGCGAGGGAGAATGCACACAGTGTGGTGTCTCAGTAAGGGGGTGTTATAAAAGACTTGGAGGATGCGGGCCTCTGGTAGGTGATTTGTGGGGAGGATTGGAGAAGCCAATGTGGATCTAGATTGGGTGCTGGCAGGAAGCAAGGGTATTGGAAACCTATATGGTGGACGGAATGAAGAGAGACTAAAACTAATTGGTAGAGAAGCACGGGTCACTGATATGAGTGGACAAAGGGGGGTGTTTGATCATTTTTTGTGGTTTGGACAAGGTTTATGTCTTTGTTTGTAGTCAGCCATGATGAGAGGTTTTGTCTTGATCCATCACTGTCATAGAGTGATTTGGTCTGTTTTTCTTCTGTGAGATTATTCCAGTTCAGCAGGTGAACACCAAGGCCCAGCTGTGTCATGCCAGCTCCCTGGCCTCCAGTGCTGCCCCGTTCTCACCAGCATTCCAGAATTTGCCTCCTGTCTACCACCAGTGACCACACCCCCTCAAAGGTAACCACTATCCTGAGTTCTCTCAGGCTAGCTTAGTTGTGTCTGTGCTTGAACTTTAAATGGTATCATGTGGTATGTGCTCTTTTTAAGTCAGCCTTCCAGCCAGCATTTTTATCTGGCTTTATCTTTATGAGATATCTTTTTTTTATTATTAATTTTTTTATTGTTATGTTAATCACCATACCTTACATCATTAGTTTTTGATGTAGTGTTCCATGATTCACTGTTTGCATATAACACCCAGTGCTCCATTCAGTACGTGCCCTCTTTAATACCCATCACCAGGCTAACCCATCCTCCCAACCCCCTCCCCTCTAAAACCCTCAGTTTGTTTTTCAGAGTCCATCGTCTCTCATGGTTCGTCTCCCCCTCTGAGAGAGATCTTTATGAGATTCACCCACATTGTTGCATCTACCTGTAGTTCATTTCCATTCCATTAGAGTATTCCATTCTATAGATGTACCACGGGACCTTCATCCATTCTACTACGGATTGACCTTTTTTCTTACTTGAGGTTTAACTGACATCACATTATATCAGTCGCAGGTGTACCGCATAGTGATTTGACCTTTGCCTACATTGGGAAATGGTCCCAATAAGTCTAGTTAACATCCGTTACCATCCACAGCTGCAAAAAATTCTTGTGATGAAAACTTTGAAGATCTACTCTGTTAGCAACTTTCAAATATGAATTCTTTATGTATTTTGGATATTAACCCCTTATCAAACATATGAGTTGCACATATTTTCTCCCCTTCAATAGGTTGCCTTTCCATTTTATTGATGGTTTCTTTTGCTGTGCGGAAGCATTTTAGTGTGATGTCCCACTTGTTTGGTTTTGCTTTTGTGGTCTTTTGCTATCAGGCATTGGGGTGGCCACGCTGAGTTCTGTTTGCTTGTGAGTTGTGCATACCTGTGAGATATGCTAATCTCCAGCCGATTCGGTGGCATGGAAATGGGGGCAGGTTCAAAGTTAACCAGATTCTTCTGCCCTCATTTATTCCAAAAAAAATTTTTTTTTTGGTTGGGGCAGAGATTATCAAAACGGGAGAACCCCAGTGGGGGAAGGTACATTTCAAGAGAGAGTCAGGACCCCTGGTTCAGCTGCCCCTCCGCACCAAGGAATTCTTCCTAAGCGACTCCCTGAAGGACCTAGGGTGTGAGGAGACAAATTCCGTCACAGATGGACTGCAAAAAAAGAAACCGAATACTCTTTACAAATTTAAATCTCAAATTGTATTCTGTTTGTTCTAGAGGGCAATGGTTACTTGGGTTGAATGTATGGAGAAGTTATTTTATTTTAAATGTTTATACCCCAAATAATGCTTCTCGTGTAATATAGGCTTGACAGAGGCAGAAACCAGGGGCATGCCATCAGTACCAAATATTCCCTTTACAGCCAACATTAGCCGTAGTGGGGGCGGGCAGTGCAGGAGCCCATAAAGGGGCCCAATAATGTCTACCCCACTCATACAAAAAAGCAAAAAGAAAAAGAGCAAGATTTTTAAAAAAGATTTTATTTATTTGAGAGCGAGAGAGAGCGAGCAGGGTCGGGAGGGAGGGGCAGAGGGAGAGAGAGAAAGAGAAGCAGACTCCCTGCTGAGCAGGGAGCCCAATGCGGGGTTCGATCCCAGAACCCTGGGATCGACCTGAGCCCAAGGCTTAACCGACTGAGCCACCCAGGCGCCCCAAGGGCAAGATTTTTTTTCTACACAAGTAGAAGCCTTTCATCTGTTCACCTGTTTTGTCTCCTGCTCTATATAGACCCATGTCCTGAACAGCGAGCTCCGCTTTCCCTTTGACCGGGTCAGAGTCTTTCATTGCCTGCTCTCCCTCACCTACCCCTGGCATCTTGATGTGGGACAGGCCAGAGTGACAGCATTTCCTGCATCTGGGTCTCAGCTGGAAAATGGAAATTTCTGCCTGAGGCTGTTACACCAAGTAGGAGTCACTGCAGCTTTTGCCGAACAGAGACTGCCATCCATTCTCTGTGCCAGTGTGGTTCACCCAGCCAGAGGTCAGAGGAGCCCACAAGAGCCTCCGCCCCCAATTTAAGTCTCTTCGGTGCTGGGCAGAGTGGCTGCAGAAACGGTTGCAGATGGGCAGGAACGGTGGTGGGGCACAGGAAGGGCTGGTGGGGGGCGTGCAGCAAGAGGGTGTGGGCAGAGGTTTCCCAGGCTGGGGGGGGGCAGGGCTGGATGACCCCTCAGGGAATGGACCCCAAGAGGCCCTCTGAGTGAAGGGAGCGGAAGAGGGTGCTCCTCCAAGCTCAGCAGCAGAGAGAGGCTTGACCGTGACCTGGAGGCCAGGTGGAAGGCTGCGGCGGGGGCGGGGGGGGGGGCTGCGGTGGGAGCTGGGCTCTTCCAGAGGAGTCCTGAGCATGTCCCATCTCCCCAGCTGGCTCTGCCAGGGTGTGGAAGACGTTGGGCTCTGCCTTCCTGTGGAAAGGAGACAAAGTGGGATCGGTGGGGTCTAGGGTCAGGGTGATGGCCTTTTTGTTTGGGTGAGCCGGAGGGAGGAGGTGGTAAGAGGAAGTGTCCTGAGTCATTGTCATGTTCTGGGTGGGCATAGTCTGGGACCTGTGTGCAGTCTCACACAAAGAGAGATGTCTCAATAGGCCTGTAGGGAGCAGGGAAATGCTTCGTAGTGCCCCGGATGAATTTCGGGGCAGTAGCCCTCCTAGCAGGCTGGGATGGTTAATGAAGATGACCCAGGCGACCCACTCAGCCGCAACAGCTTCATCTTTAGAATGATGCTAAGCTGCCTGTCTTATAGACACAGGACTGCAGAGAGTGTGAAATAAGATGGGTCACTCAAAGTGTAGGAACAAGGACCAATATCATGTGCAAGTAAGGGGATCGTCTTCAATAAAGAGAGCCTAGCCGGATTGGAAAGATTCCCTAAATATTGCTCAAAAATACCACTCTAATTCCTAAGGATCCCATACCCCAAAGGAACTAACCAGTTAATTTTCCTTTTATTTACAAATAATTTCAAACTTAGAGATGATTTCCATAAACAATACAGGGAATTCCTATATGCCGTTCAACCCGATACAACAACTGTTAATATTTTGGCACATTTGCCTTAAGATTCTTTCTTCCCTCTCCCCGTCCCTTCCTCTCTCTCTATACACATTTATATATTTTTATATATATATAAAATTATGTACATATTTTTCCCAAACCATTTGAGAGTAAGTTGCAAACACGATGCCTCCGTGCTTCTAAATGTCTCAGTGTGCCTTTCCTAAGGCCAAGTATGTTCTCCTACATAACCACTGTCTTAGCTCAGGCCTCCATAACCGAATACCACAGGCTGGGTGGCTTAAGCAACAGAAATTTATTTTCTCACCGTTCTGGAGGCTAGAAGTGCAAGGTTAAGGTTCTAGCTGATTCAGTTCCTGATGAGGGCTCTCTTCCCTGATGTGTAGATAACCATCTTATTGTGTCCTCAACGTGGCCTTCCCTCAGTGCATGGGGGTGGGGGAGCACGCATGCGTGAGCAAGGTCTCTAATGTCTTGTCTTATAAGGACACTAATCCTACCAGCCAGGGCCCTTCCCTCACGACCTCATTTAACCTTAATTACTTCTTCAGAGACCTCCTCTCCAAATACAGCCACACGGAGTGTGAGGGCTTCAATATACGAATTTGAGGAGGGACACAAACATTCAGTCCATAACAACCACCAGCACAAGGCAGTAGTTATAAAAATCAGGAAATTTAACATTGAGACAGCTGTGTTACATCACCCCTAGATCGCATTTGTTTTCACCAGTTCTGGTCCAGGATCCAATTTAGGACCACACATTAGATTGGTTGTCCTGTCTCTTTGGTTTCCTTTCATTTGGAACAGTTTCTCAAATCTGTCCTTGATGTTATGGGCTGAATTGTTTCCACCCATCCCCTCCCCGCCCTGCCAAGTTCATATGTTGGAGTCCTAACCCCCAGTACCTCAGAATGTGACTGTATTTGCAGATGATGTCTTTAAAGAGGTAATTAAGATGAAATATAAGTTCGCATGGGTGGGCCCTAATCCAATCTGACTGGTGTCCTCCTCAGAAGAGGAAGTTAGGACGCAGCTGCACACAGAGGGAAGACCATGTGAAGACACAGGGAGAAGGCGGCCATCTGCAAGCCAAGGAGCGAGGCCTCTTCATCTTGGACTTCTGGCCGCTGGAACTGTGAGGAAATAAATGGCTCTGAAGCCACTCAGCCTGTGGTACCTCATTATGGCGGCCCAGGCAAAGTAATATACGCGATTGTGTGACCTCGACCCTCTTGAAGCTTTTACCTGCTTTTAGAGTGGCCCTCTGTGTGGATCTGTGTGATGTTTTCTCCTGATTAGATTCAGATCTTGTACCTCTGGCAGGAAAGTCACAGAAGTGAGGCTGTGTCCTCCTCCGTGCCTCCTATCTGGAGGTGTCATTTCCTCTCTGATTTCTGTTTCTCCCCAAGGTGTAACACAAACTTGTTCTAGGGTAGGAACCCTACGTAACTCCACCCCCGGCCCAGAGCACTGCGCCTAGGAAAGCAATGAGCAGTCCCCACCTGGGTCTTCCACATTGCCCAGTGTTGCTCACCAGAGTGGACAGGAATGTGTGGTTACAAGCTGTGCCGTCTGAGGATGGGGCTGTGGATGTCCCTCCGGCTGGAGGAAGCTGGCGCTTTCTCAGGAGCCTGACGCTGGACAGCTGGAGCCACCTGGTCTTCGTGGGTGAGGCTGGCTTCCCCGTGCACCTGGGTCGTTCAGGTTGCTTTTTTCCATTCGGAGCTTTTACTTCTTGGGTTCCGAAAGCTGGGAGATGGCTCCAGTGACTAAAACATTAGACATGCAAGGTAGGGATATTTACCTCATGGGCCTTTGGGAGGATTCAACAGACCTCTTGGTAGGAAGCCCCTAGCACAGGGCCTATCATGAAACATAGCAGAGGCTGTGTGAGCGTTGGCTGCCATTAGTAGTAGTAGTTCTGTTACCACATGCCTATCCCCATCCCCCCAATCAGAATGCCCCATTCTCTCCCTAGAAACCCCCACAAGCTCCTCAGGGTGCTTACAGCCTAGTTCTGAATGCTCTGCCTATTACCATACTGCAGTAATAATAATCCTTAGTATTTATTTTTTAAGTAAAGTGCGAAGCCCCACATGGGGCTTGAACTCACAACCATGAGATCAAAACCCGAGCTGAGATCAAGGGTTAGACGTTCAACTGACTAATATTATTGGTGCCCCAGTGATATTATCGGTGACCTGATAATCCTTGGTATTTATAATCCTCACAGCCATCCCACATCGTGTGTGTGATCACCCTTGCCTGCTTAAAAATTAGTAAATGGGGTCACAAAAGGGCCTAGGAATAAGGTGTTCAAGTGTCCCCATATCACAAGCATCTGAGGTAGGATTCATAGATTCATATGGGTGACTGTAGCCCTAAAGCCGGACCTAATAGCTAGGCCATTGTGTGGCACGATCACTCTCTCAACGATGCAATCCCCCATTGAACTTTCAGCCCCAGTGTTTTGGGGGGAAGGCAATAACGGAAGTGGACAGATTCCTGAATACTTACCCCTAACTCCCGCTCTGCCCCAAGCAGTGTCCTCCAGGACAAAAACTGGGAGTGGGTCCGTCAAGATGGTGTGAGGTGCAGCTTCCGACCTTCCCAGCCCTGGGAATGGGCTTGCCACGGAGACCCTCCTGGCCTGGGCCTGGGGAATGACGGAGAAGCAGGAGAGCTAGCCAGCCAGGTAGCCAGGGGAGGGGAGGGCGGGCCCGAACTGACACAGCCTGACCAGTCGAGGCATATAAGGGTGATGCTGTGTGGAATTAGATGAGATCACAGAGGACTGCAGAGCATGGCAGCAAGGATGGGAGGTTAAGGAGGTTGATGAAGAATTGTGAGGGCCGAGTGCACGGCCTACGGGAAACATAACTTGCAGGGAGTCAAGCTATAGTGACGTGTAGGGTAGGGATAGAGAGGCTGGACATAGAGGTGGAGTCAAGGGTAGGAGTAAAGTAGTTTATTCAGGGCGAGGCCATGGTATCCAGCCTTAAACATGTCATCGTCTCTGCTCTCCGGACCAGGATCTTTAACGTTAGTACTACTGACATTTGGGTCTGGATCATTCTTCTCTTTGTTGTGGGGCTGACCTGTGCATTGTAGGATGTTTGTCAGCATTCCTGGCCTCCCAGTGGATGAAGTAGCATCCCTTCCAGTTGTGACAACCAAAAAAGGCTTTAGGCGTCGCCAAATGGCCCCTGGGGGACAAAACTGACCCCAGCCGAGAGCCACTGATCTAAAGAAACTATATGTTTCACGTAGTCTACCGTAGGAGTCTGCAAGCTTTTTCTACAAAAGGCTAGGTAGTAACTACTTTAGGCTTTCTGGGCCGTGTGTGGTCTCGGTCACAACTACTCAACTACCCCGTGGTAGCGGGAAAGCAGTCCTAGACAATTTGGAAACAAACAAACACAGCATAGCTGTGTTCCACTCAAACTTTAGTTACAGACACTAAAATTTGAAATTCACAACATTTTCACGTGTCCCAAAATCTTTTGACTTTTTTTTTTTTTTCCAATCGCTCTAAAATGGGAAAGCTTTCTTAGCTCACAGACCGTACAAAAACAGGTGGCAGGCTGGGCTTGGCTCAGAGACCACAGTTTGCCAACCCTGGTCTAGCAGGTAGGATTCCTGTTTTTCACCCAAGCTGCCCAGATTTGATAGCCCCATCTGGGAACGTGCAAGAGCTTTCATAGAATGTTTTTATCAAAGCAGCTTTCTAAAATCTACCCTTACCTGTTCTATCTCTTCGGGTCCCAGTAAATAACACAGGGTGAGGTGGACATTGAGCACAGACTGATGTCCTGAATTCCCTGATTTCATAGGTGGAGAAATTGTGTCATACAAAAAGCTCCCATGCAAAATTTTCAGTGATTTTCAATTTTTTTAACTTTCTAAGAGGAGTATTTCAAACCTACAGAAAAATTGCAAGAATAGCTCAGAAAAATCCATTATCACCTTCATCCACGTTCACCAATTTTTTACTTTTTGCCCCATTTCCTTTGTTTTTCTCTCTCAATCTCCAGATTATTGGTTTTTTAACCATTTGATAGTAAGTTGCAGACATTCTTTTTTTTTTTTTTTAGATTTTTATTTATTTGTCAGAGAGCACAAACAGTGGGAGCGGCAGGCACAGGGAGAAGCAGACTCCCTACTGAGCAAGGAGCCCAATGTGGGGCTCTATTCCAGGACCCTGGGATCATGACCTGAGCTGAAGGCAGATGCTTAACCGACTGAGCCACCCAGGCATCCCAACGTTCTGACTCTTTACCCTTAAAAACTTAAGTGTGAATCTCTTTATAATGAGGACATTCACTTGCATGACCCCAGGGCAGTTTTGAAATTTTTTTAAAAAAAATGTTTAAAGCTTTATTGAAGTTATAATTTACATCCCATACAATTCATATTGTAAGTGGACAGTTCCATAATGCTGAGCAAATTTGCATAGTCATCCCACAAACCAGTTAGAACACTTCCATTCACACCAAGAATTTCCCTCATGCCAGGTTGCAGTCCATCCCCATCCCTAAACCAAGGCCCCCACTGATCTATGTGCTTTCTGTCTCTACAGATTTACATTTCTAGGAATTTTTATGTGAACTGAATCCTACTACACACACACTTGCCCACTTTTTTGAGTCTGGCTTCTTTTACTTAGCAAAGTATTTTTGAGGTGCATTCCTGTTGTTAAATGTATAAGTAGTTCTTTCCTTTTTATTTATGAGTAATGTTTGATTATATGAATATACCATATTATACATTGACCAGGAGGTGGACATTTGGAATGCTTCCAATTTTGAATTCTGCCTATGAGTGAATAATGCCGCTATGAACTTCCACATAAAGGTATTTATGTGAACACATGTTTCATTTCTCTTGGGCAAATATCTAGTAGTCGGTTGGATGGATGGGAAGTGTATGTTTAATTTTTTGAGAAACTGACAAATTGTTTCCCAAAGTGGCTGCACCATTTTACATTTCCCAACGTCGATTATGAGAGTTCTAGTCACTCTATATCCTTGCCAAGGTTTGGTATGGTCGTTTTAACTGTAGGGTATAAAATGGTATCTCAGTTGTGACTTTAATTTGCATTTCCCTGGGGCGCCTGGGTGGCTCAGTCGTTAAGCACCTGCTTTCGGCTCAGGTCATGATCCCAGGGTCCTGGGATCGAGCCCCTCATCGGGCTCCCTGCTCCGCGGGAAGCCTGCTTCTCCCTCTCCCACTCCCCCCTGCTTGTGTTCCCTCTCTTGCTGTGTCTCTCTCTGTCAAATAAATAAAATCTTTCAAAAAAATTTTGCATTTCCCTGATGATGAACATCTTCTCATTTGTGTATTAATCATTTATAAGTCTTTCTTGGTGAAATGTCTATTCAGGTCTTTTCCCCATTTTTTTTTTCCTCAAATTTTTATTGAAATTCTAGTTAGTTAACACATGGTGTAATATTGGCTTCGGGAGTAGAATTTACTGATTCATCACTTACATATAACACCCAGTGCTCATCCCAACAAGTGCCCTCCTTAATGCGCATCATCCATTTAACCCATCCCCCATCCACATCCCCCCATCAACCCTCTGTTCTCTATAGTTGAGAGTCTCTTATGGTTTGGTTCCCACTCTCTTCCCCCTTCCCATATGTTCATCTGTTTTGTTTCTTAAATTCCACATATGGGTGAAATCATACGACATTTGTCTTTCTCTGATTTCGCTTAGCATAATACCCTCTAGCTCCATTCACGTTGTTGCAAATGGCAAGATTTCATTTTTTTTGATGGCTGAGTAATACTTCATTGTATGTATATATGTATACATATATGTATGTATGTATATATACATACCATATCTTTATCCACTTACCAGTCGATGGACATTTGGGCTGCTTCCATAGTTTGGCTATTGTTGATGATGCTGCTATAAACATCGATGTGCATGTATGCCTTTGAATCAGTATTTTTTTATCCTTTGGGTAAATACCTAGTAGTGCAATTGCTGGGTCATAGGGTAGCTCCATTTTTTAACTCTTAGAGGAACCTCCATACTGTTTTCCAGAGTAGCTGCACCAGTTTGCATTTCCACCAGAGGTGTAAGAGGGTCCCCCTTTCTCTGCATCCTCGCCAACACCTGTTGTTTCCTGTGTTGTTAATTTTAGCCATTCTGACAGGTGTGAGGTGGTATCTTATCATGGTTTTGATTTGCATTTCCCTGATGATGAGTGATGTTGAGCATCTTTTCATGTGTCTGTTAGCCATCTGGATGTCATCTTTGGAAAAATGTTGATTCATGTGTTCTACCCATTTCTTGACTGGATTGTTTTTGGGTGTTGAGTTTGATAAGTTCTTTATAGATTTTGAATACTAACCCTTTATCAGATTCGTCATTTGCAGATATCTTCTCCCATACTATAGGTTGCCTTTTAGTTTTGTGGACTGTTTCCTTAGCTGTGCGGAAGCTTTTTCTCTTGATAAAGTCCTAGTAGTTCATTTTTGCCCTTGCTTCCCTTGCCTCCAGAGACGTGTCTAGTAAGAAGTTGCTGCGGCCGAGGTCGAAGAGGTTGCTGCCTGTCTTCTCCTCTAGGATTTTGATGGTTTCCTGTCTCACATTTGGGTCTTTCATCCATTTTGAATTTATTTTTGTGTATGGTGCAAGAAAGTGGTCCAGTTTCATTCTTCTGCATGTAGCTGTCCAGTTTTCCCAGCACCATTTGTTGAAGAGACCGTCTTTTCTACATTGGCTATTCTTCCCTGCTTTGTTTGAAGATTAGTTGGCATATAATTGTGGGTCCATTTCTGGGTTCTCTGTTCTGTTCCATGGATCCATGTGTCTGTATTTGTGCCAGTACCATACTGTCTTGATGATGACAGCTTTATAATAGAGCTTGAAGCCTGGAATCATGATGCCTATGGCTTTGCTTTTTCAGGATTGCTTTGGCTATTTATGTCTTTGTGGTTCCATACAAATTTTAGGATTGTTTCTTCTAGTTCTGTGAAAAATGCTATTGGTATTTTGATAGAGATTGCATTAAATGTGTAGATTGCTCTGGGTAGTATAGACATTTTAATAGTGTTCTTCCAATCCATGAGCATGGAAATGTTTTTCCATTTCTTTGTGTTGTCTTCAGTTGCTTTCATAAGTATTCTACAGTTTTCAGAGTACAGATCCTTTACCTCTTTGGTTAGGTTTGTTCTTAGGTATCTTATTGTTTTTGATGCAACTGTAAATGGGATCGATTCCTTGATTTCTCTTTCTGCTTCTTCATTATTGATGTATGGAAATGCAACAGATTTCTGTACACTGATGTTTATATCCTGTAACTTTGCTGAATTCACATATTAGTTCTAGCATTTTTTTGGTGGAATCTTTCAGGTTTCCTACATAGAGTATCCTGTTGTCTGCAAATAGTGAAAGTTTGATTTCTTCCTTGCCGATTTGAAGCTTCCTTGCCTTTTATTTCTTTTTGTTGTCTGCTGAGGCTAGGACTTCCAGTACCATGCTAAATAACAGTGATGAGAGTGGACATCCCTGTCATGTTCCTGACTGTAGAGGAAAAGCTCTCAGTTTTTCCCCATTGAGGATGATATTAGCTGTGGGTTTTTTGTATATGGTCTTTATGATGTTGAGGTATGTTCCCTCTAAACCTACTTTGTTGAGAGTTTTTATCAAGAATGGATGCTGTATTTTGTCAAATACTTTTTCTGCATCTATTGAGAGGATCATGTGGTTCTTATCCTTTCTTTTATTAATGTGGTATATCATGTTGATTGGTTTATGAATATAAATTTATTCCTGCAGCCCAGGAATAAATCCCACTTGATCATGGTGCATGATTCTTTTAATGTACTGTTGGATTCAATTTGCTAGTATTTTGTTGAGAATTTTTGCATCCATGTTCATCAGGGATATTGGGCTGTAATGCTCCTTTTTCGTGGGGTCTTTCATTTGATTTTATTTGAGTCCTTTCTCTTTTCTTTTTGATAAGTCTGGCTCGGGTTTCTCAATTTTATTAATTCTTTCAAAGAATCAGCTCCTAGTTTCATTATCTTTTCTACTGGTTTTTTGGTTTGTTTCAATATCATTTATTTCTGCTCTAACTTTATTATTTCCCTTCTGCTGGTTTTAGGCTTTATTTGCTGTTCGTTTTCTAGCTTGTTTAGGTGTAAGGTTAGGTTGTGTATTTGAGATTTTTTTCTTTGTGAGGTAGGCCTGTATTGCAATATACTTCCCTGTTAGGATCACCTTTGCTGCATCCCAAAGGTTTGGACTTTCATGTTTTCATTTTCATTTGCTTCCATGTATTTTTTAATTTCTTCTTTAATTTCCTGGTAAACCCATTTATTCTTTAGTAGGATGTTCTTTAACCTCCATGTATTTGTAGTCTTTCCAAATTTTTTCTTGTGGTTCACTTCAAGTTTCATAGTGTTGTGGTCTGAAAATATGCATGGTGTGATTTCCATCTTTTTGTACTTGTTGAGGGCTGATTTGTGACCCAGTATGTGATCTGTTCTGGAGAATGTTCCATGTGCACTCAAAAAGAATGTGTATTCTGCTGCTTTAGCATGAAACATTCTGAATATATCTGTTAAGTCCATCTGGTCCAGTGTGTCATGCAAAGCCATTGTTTCCTTGTTGATCTTCTGCTTAGATGATCTGTCCATTGCTATATTATTATTATCAATGAGCTTCTTTATGTTTGTTATTCATTGATTTATATATTTGGGTGCTCCCAAGTTGGCATAAATTTTTTTTTTAGATATTTATTTATTTATTTATTTATGACAGAGCGAGAGAGGGAACACAAGCAGGGAGAGTGGGAGAGGGAGAAGCAGACTCCCCACTGAGCAGGGAGCCTGATGCAGGGCTTGATCCCAGGATCCTGGGATCATGACCTGAGCCAAAGGCAGACGCTTAAGGACTGAGCCACTCAGGTGCCCTGGGGGAGGGGGGGGTAACTATTTTACAATTATTGGATCTTCTTGATGGATAGACC
Organism: Mirounga angustirostris; assembly: GCF_029215605.1. NCBI lineage: Eukaryota > Metazoa > Chordata > Mammalia > Carnivora > Phocidae > Mirounga > Mirounga angustirostris. The sequence goes on from NW_026991719.1 coordinate 41,591,908, forward strand.
CCTTAATTATGATATAATGCCCTTCTTCATCTCTTGTTACGTCTTTGTTTTAAAATCTAGTTTGTCTGATGTAATGGCTACTCTGGTTTTCTTTTGACGTCCATTAGCATGATAGATGGTTCTCTATCCCTTCACTTTTTTTTTTTTTTTGAAGATTTTATTTATTTATTTGACAGAGAGAGACACAGCGAGAGAGGGAACACAAGCAGGAGGAGTGGAAGCGGGAGAAGCAGGCTTCCCGCCGAGCAGGGAGCCTGATGCGGGGCTCGATCCCAGGACCCTGGGATCATGACCTGAGCCGAAGGCAGACGCTTAACGACTGAGCCACCCAGGCGCCCCTATCCCTTCACTTTTGATCTGCAGTTGTCTTGAGGTCTAAAACGTAGCCAGCATATAGATGGGTCTTGTTTTTTTTTTTTTATTCATTCTGATACTCTACATCTTTTGATTCAAGCATTTAGTCTATTTACATTCAGAGTAATTACTGATCTGCATTTAGTGCCATTGTGTTACCTGTAAAGTTGGTGTTTCTGGTGATGTTCTCTGTTCCTGTCTAGTCTTTGTTGCTTTTGGTCTTTTCTTTTTTTTCCCCCTACTCAAAGAGTCCCCTTTAATATTTCTTGCAGGGCTGGTTTAGTGGTCACGAACTCCTTTAGTCTTTGTATGGGAAAGTCTTTATCTCTCCTTCTACTCTGAATGACTGCCTTGCTGGATAAAGTATTCCAGCCGCATATTTTTCCCATTCAGCACACTGACTATATCCTGCCACTGTGTTCTGGCCTGCCAAGTTTCTGTATGAGATCTGCTATGAACCTGATCTGTCTTCCCTTGTAGGTTAAGGACTTTTTTTCCCTTGCTGCTTTCAGCATTTGTTCTTGTCTGTGTATTTTGTGAATTTGACTATGCTATGTCTTGGTGATGGCTGGGTTTTGTTGTATTTAATGGGAGTTCTCTGAGCTTCTTGGATTTCAATGTCTGTTTCCTTCCCCAGATTAGGGAAGTTTTCAGCTATAATCTGCTCAAATAAAACTCCATTTTTTTTTCTCTTCTCCTAGGACTTCTATGATATGAATGTTATTACTCTTTAAGGAATTGCTTTGTTCCTTAGGTCTATATTCATGATCTAATACCTCTCTTTCCTTCTTTTTTCAGCTTCATTATTTTCCATAATTTTATCTTCTATATCACTGATTTGTTCCTCTACTTCATCCATCCTCATTGTGATTACATCCAGTCAGTTTTGCATCTCGGTTATAGTATTTTTTATTTCAGCCTAATTTTTAGTTCTTTTATCTCTGTAGTAAGGGGCTCTCTAGTTTCTTCTATACTTTTCTCAAGCCCAGCTAGTATCCTTATGATTATTGTTTTAAATCCTAGTTTAGACATCTTACTTGTATCTGTATTGATTAAATCCCTGGCTGTGATGACTTCCTGTTCTTTCTTTTGGGGTGAATTCTTCCATCTTATCATTTTGTCTGGGTCCCTTTTTTGTGTGTGATTGTTAGGAAAGCCTGTTATATTTCTGCTCCTGAGAGTAATGGTTATATTAGGAAGAAGTCCTGTACTGTCTTGGGCCTGGTACTTCAGGAGGTGTTTCAGAGTACGCACTCTGCTGTTGTGTTTTGGCTGCTCCTTCCCTCAGGTCAGTCCTCTGCAGAGTTACTCCTTGTCTGCAGTGGGGGGTGTTTGGACCTTGTTCACTGTGGCAAGTTTTAACTAGGTGTGTTTTGGTCTGCCTATTAAAAGAAACTAGATTCTATTTCCCCTAGAACTGAAGCTGCGCAACATTCTATGATCAGCAGACTTGGTGCGTGCAAGGGGTTTGTGCTGGTCTTCTGGGGGAGGCATCTGCTTTGCTGATTCTCAGGCAGACTTGCACCTGCAGGGTGCAGAGCTTGGTGTAAACAGCTCAAGCCTCCACTAGGGGGCACTGTGTTGCTCACTGAAGTTGGTCAGTGCTGATGGAGGGGGGTGGGGGGGGTAATGGCATCACCCTGCTGTCTTGCCCCGGAGTGGGGAGTTCGGGCCCACCTCTCTTCAGAAGCCCTCACAGAAGAGCAAACAATCTCCTCTCTTGTGTCCCTGGCTTCCATCAGATCCCTGCCTTCACCCTGTGTCCAAGCTGTCTGCCTGCCAGGAGGCACAGTATGCCTGTGTTTTATCTCAGGCACACCACTGGGTTTCAAAACTCCAATTTTTAGAGACCCGCATGGCGCAGACCCACACATTCTCTGGGGGAGGGTCTTGCCACACCGTGGCCAGTGCCGGTTTGTCCCAGAAAAGCAGTCCTGCGACCACACAGTGTTCAGAGTTAATGGTAACACCTAGCAGAAAGTCGGCACCCAGGTTTGCTGCCCTCAGCAGGTATCTCTGTTCCTATGCTAGTGAAAAGGGCACCACATTGGCGCCCACCACCTCTTTGGTCCCCAGAAAGGCTGTGCCACCTCTCCCAGATGCAGTCCAAGAAGGGGAAACATTTCTCTCCATGTGACCCAGGGGATCCTCAGACCATGCTGCACACTCCCAGGCCTCCACCGTCCTTCCCCACCGGAGCACTGCTAAGCTCGCCAGGCATGACCCCAGTGAAGGCACGGACTTCTAAAACTTCAGACTTTGAGTTCCACTGCTTATAAAAATTTGGGGTAGTCAGCCCTTCTCCTTTTCCTCGTCAGTGGTTTGGGGGAAGAGTTTTTCTTGTGCAATCCCCTGTGCACTGCTTTCTTTCTCTCTCTCTCCCTCTCTCTCCCTCTCCCCTCTCCCCTCTCCCCTCTCCCCATGGTCAGGGCTCCCTCCCCTCTCCAGCATGCACAGTTCTTTTCTCCTCCAATTCTCTGCAGCTCCTACCTTCCATGATGTGGCCATTTTTCTACCTCTAGATGTACAGTTTGCTTTCTCAGTCCTCAGATTAATTTCTTGAGTGTTCACAATGATTTGATATTTAGTTGTGTTTGAGGGATGAGGCAAGCTTAGGGTCCCTTTACTCCTCCACCATCTTAAGTCCTCCCCATTTCCCCATTTTTCATTGGGTAGTTTGTCATCTTATTGCATTATAAGATTTTTTTTTGTATATTCAGGATGTAATTCCTTATGCAATACATGATTTGCAAATATTTCCTCACAGTCTGTGGCTGGTCCTTTCATTTTCTTAATGACGTCCTTTGAGGAAACATTTTTTAAATTTCAGTGGAGTCCAGTTCATCATTTTGAGTGGATTGCACCCTTTTTTTTTTCCCAAGATTTTTTAAAATTTGTTTGACAGAGAGAGAGTGAGAGCACAAGCCGGGAGACAGAGGGAGAGGGAGAAGCAGGCTCTCTGCTGAGCAGGGATCCTGATGCGGGGCTTGATCCCAGGATCCCGGGATCATGACCTGAGCCAAAGGCAGCTACTTAACCGACTGAGCCATTCAGGTGCCCCTGGATTGCACTCTTAAAGTCATATCTAAAAAATCTTTGTGTAAGCCACAGTCACAAAGATTTTCTCCTATGTTTCCTTTGCAAGATTTTTTCATGTTAGTCTTTACATTTAGGTCTATAGTTCACTTTGAGTTATGTATGGTGAGATATGAGTCTAATTTTTTTGTGTTTTGTTTTACATATGGATATGCAGTTTCAGGACTATTTGTTGAAAAGATTATCCTTTTACCATTGAATTGCCTTGGCACCTTTGTAAAAAATCAGATGACCAAAAATGTAAGGATTTATTTCTGGACTCTATTCTGTTCTATTAAGCTATATATCTGCCCTTATGCTAAAAATGTAAGTCTTGGTTATTGTAGTTTTATATTAAGTTTTGGAGCAGGTAGTATAAGCCCTCCAACATTGTTCTTTTTCATAATTATTTTGACTATTCTATGCTCTTTCCATTTCCATATAAATTTCAGATTCAGTTTGTCAGTTTTTTTTAAGATTTTTCTTTTTTAATTAGAATGAGACAGAGAGGGAACACAAGCAAGGGTAGTGGGAAAGGGAGAAGCAGGCCTCCTGCCAAGCAGGGAGCCTGATGTGGGGCTCGATTCCAGGACCCCAGGACCCCAGGACCATGACCTGAGCCGAAGGCAGACGTTTAACGACTGAGCCGCCCAAGCACCCCCAGTTTGTCAGTTTCTAAAAACAAAACAAAAACCCTATAGGGATTTTCATAGGGGTTACACTGAATCTATAAATCAATTTGGGGAGACTTGATATCTTAAAAATATTGAGTCTTCCTAGGGCATCTGGGTGGCTCAGTTGGTTAAGTGTCTGACTCTTGATTTCAGCTCGGGTCATGATCTCAGGGTTGTGAGATGGAGCCCTGCGTCGGGCTCTGTGCTGGGTGTGGAGCCTGCTTAGGATTCTCTCTCTCTCTCTTTTTTCTCCCTGCCTCTCCCCCTCCCACTTCCTCCCCCTCTGCCCTCATCCCCCCTCTTTAAAAAAAATTGAGTCTTCCAATCCATGAGCATAGTATATCTCTCCATTTTTTAAAAGATCTTATTTCATTTATATTAGTAATGTGTTGCATTTTTCAGTGTATGGGTCTTGCATTCTTTGTGTCAAACTTATTCCTAAGTATTTTCTTTTTCATTCTATTATAAATGGAATGACTTTCTTAATTTTCTTCTTACATTGTTGCTAATGTATAGAATGCAATTGATCTTGTATACCGATCTGTTATCCTGCGACCCCGCTAGACTCACTTATTAGTTCTAGTAGATTTTTTCTTATTGTAGATAAATAAGTATTTTCTACAAAAAGATCACGCCTGTGAATAAAAACAATTTTACTTCTTTTCCAATATGTATGCCTTTAATATCTTTTCCTTTCCTTATTATATTGGTTGAAATCTCCAATGCAATGTTGAGTAGAAGTGGGGAGAACAGATATTCTTGCCTTTTTTCTAATCTTAGGTTAAAAACATTCTCTTTCACCAGCAAGTATAATATCAGCTGCAGGTTTTTTTGGAAGTCACAGTTTATAAGATTGAGGACATTTTCCTCTATTCCTAGTTTATTGAGGCTTTTACAAATGAAAGGGTGTTGAAATTTGATAAGTGCTTTTTCTGTGTCTGTGGGAATGATGGTCATGTGGTTTTTGCCTTTTATTCTATTAATATGATGCCTCTCATTAAGGGATTTATTGGATGTTTATAATGAGTTAAGGGATTTCAGGGCTGCTCAAGGAAAAAGATGTGGCCACAGACTGGCAGTAGCATACGACCAGCTTTAAAAAGATGCTTTGAAAGGATGCATACAAGGGGGTGTCCCTCACAGCAGGAGACCTTCCAAAGGGCCACACCATTCTGAAGGGGAGGAGGACAAGGCAACTCCCAGGCAAGGGTATCTGAGAGGGGACTTATGTGTCATGATGGGAAGTCTCTTTGTTAAAGAGTTCTGAAGGGCAGCAGTGGTTTGGGGTCTTTTATAGACCTAGGATTTATCTTATCTATGGCTAGCAAATTTTGTCTGCGGTCTTGTGGGTATACAAAGCAGACAGGCTCTAAATGGCTAAAAATCTGCTTCTTGGGGCTATATTTAAAACACATGGATATGTAAAAAATTGGCACCAATGGCTTTTGAGGTAATGGTACTGACCTGTTGTAAAAAAGTAAACAACATAGGACCAATATATAGAGACTTTCACTCATTTATATAACAATCCATCCCCTGTCCCCGTGTTGTCTTGTAACAAAAGTTGTCATTTATTTCTTTTCTTTTCTTTTTTTTTTTTTTTTTTGACAGAATACAAGCAGGGGGAGCGGCAGGCAGAGGGAGAGGGAGAAGCAGGCTCTCCACTGAGCAGGGAGCCTGATGTGGGGCTCGGTCCCAGGACCCTGAGATCATAACCTGAGCAGAAGGCAGATGCTTAACCAACTGAGCCACCCAGGCGTCCCTGTAATTTCTTTCTTAACCCATGAGTTCAGGGGCAGTGTAAAGCATCCTCAAGACCCAGAATTTTATGAAGGCACAAACTAAAAACGCAAAACCCCTTGACAGCCAGTGGATTTGGTGGGGGAAATCAGGAGACTCAGAAAAGGTTTTTATTTGTTCAATCTGTTGAGTCAACAGGGTGATATTATGGCCTCTCTGATGCATCACCCTGACTATTAGTGAAACTTGGTGAGTGTTCTCTACCTGCGTGCAGAAAGACGAATTGACAAGTACGCCGAACCCCTCACCCCACCGCACCAAGTAACCAATAAGCAATTTAGGGCTAGGTGGTTATCTAACACCGTGGTCCCTAAACTATAGTTAAGATTCGGCCAAGAGTTCCAGTCCTTGGGCTGTTTGTTTAATTTGTGCGGACATAGTTACCTGTGTTACTTTACTTTTTTTTTTTTTTTTTTAAGATTTTATTTGACAGAGACACAGCGAGAGAGGGAACACAAGCGGGGGAGCGGAGAGGGAGAAGCAGGCTTCCTGCTGAGCAGGGAGCCCAATGGGGGCTCGATCCCAGGACTCTGGGACCTTGACCTGAGCCGAAGGCAGACGCTTAACGACTGAGCCACCCAGGTGCCCCCCCTGTGTTACTTTTCATTCAGTGTCCCAAACCCCAAAAGTATACAGTTGCACTGCCCCCAAAGTTAGTGATTGTGGAGTGGTTAGAACAAGAGGGACTATTTGAAAAGCTCATTTGCAGTGATGGAGAGCTGGTGGCTATCATGATTTGTGGGAGCAAGTCCTTGGGGGTTTCTGCTGCTGAGTAAAAAGCTACTGGAATTTTTAGCCAAGCCCAAGTACGTGAAATATTGTCCTGTGTTGGATGAGGGGAAGCTCATGATGGAGGAAACCATTCGATTCCCTTACAAACCCACCGGGTTCCTCCTGCTGCCTATATTCTCTATGTTCCTGTGAAGGTTAAGTTTGTATGGCTTTACTGAAGTTCCAGGAAGTGTTAATAGAAAGATACAATGTTGCAGTCAAACAGCTTTGTAGTTGGTCACGGGCACAGCCCACCTTTGGCCACATATTTCTGTGAGCTTAGCCTCTGGATATTGTTGCTGGGTGTTGATGGGTACAGGAATAGGCTTATCTTGATAAAAGAAGTTCATGGAGGAGCTTGGCCAGGTAGTTATTATGCTATGCCTATGAAGATCAGGTTGGTAGGGGCGCCTGGGTGGCTCAGTCGTTAAGCGTCTGCCTTCGGCTCAGGTCATGATCCCAGGGTCCTGGGATCGAGCCCCACATCGGGTTCCCTGCTCCACGGGAAGCCTGCTTCTCCCTCTCCCACTCCCCCTGCTTGTGTTCCCTCTCTCGCTGTCTCTCTCTCTGTCAAATAAATAAATAAAATCTTAAAAAAAAAAAAAAAATCAGGTTGGCAGAAGCAAGTCCAGCATGCGGTTAAATGTGCCATCTTGTGGATGGTGGTGGCTAAGGCAATATGCGGCTTTGGTTTGGTGGGTAAATTGTATCTTCCTCCTTTTTCTGATGAGTATGCGCTGGTGGCTTGGGTTTCCTGCTGGTTGCCAGTAAGTAGCATTGGTATGATTCCAGTGTGGGGGGTAAACTGTGTAGTGCGCTCAGCAGTTTGAAAAAAAGTTGTTAATTTAGCCATACACCAAATGATGTCATGAACTGTGGGGTACTCACATATGGGATCCTTACAGGGAGGGACCAAATTATTTCCAAAATAGACATTAATTGTATTATACATTTGGCCAGTTTCTCTCTCTCTCTTTTTTTTAAGATTTTATTTATTTCATAGAGAAAGAGAGCATGAGAGAGAGAGCACGAGCAGGGGGGAGAGGGAGAATCAGATCCCCCACTGAGCTGGGAGCCCGATGTGGGGCTCGATCCCAGGACCCTGAGATCATGACCTGAGCCAACAGCAGATGCCCAACCGACTGAGCCACGCATGTGCCCCTTTCAGCCCCTTTTTATCATGACTTTGCTGTGTTGCAGTAGAAGACCCACCTGCTCCATCACTTCTGTCCTAGGGGCCATTTTTCTAGGGTAGATCAGAAGGTGCCCCTTGGAAGAGGGTGATATGACTACGCCAATCAGTTCCCCCCGCCCCCCCAGGTTAGCCTCGCCTCTAACCTTTGGATTATTGTTTCTATCTCCCCTGTTGTGGGATTCTGTACATTTTTTCTTTTTTTTTTTTTTAAGATTTTATTTATTTATTTGACAGACACAGCGAGAGAGGGAACACAAGCAGGGGGGTGGGAGAGGGAGAAGCAGGCTTCCCGCCGAGCAGGGAGCCCGATGCGGGGTCCGATCCCAGGACCCTGGGATCATGACCTGAGCCAAAGGCAGATGCTTAACGACTGAGCCACCCAGGCGCCCCTCTGTACATTTTTTCAAGGATTCTGCCAGAAGGGTGACAGTGTCACTCAGATAGTTCTGAAACCTTATTAATGGTCTTGGTGGGCCCAGCAAACGTTACAGTAGCTGTAAAGCAAGTAGACGTGGATTTGGGTGAAAAGACTCCCACCAGAGAGCAGTTAGATTTCTGCATGGGATCATATATGGTTTTTGTGGGGTTTGTCCTCGCTGTGACACCTAGGAGCTCTGCTGGTTCGCCGTGGTGGCTAATGAATGTTGGAATCGTTGCAGAACCTGCTTCCGCCGTGTGCAGTGTCAACTTGCCCTTGGTGTTGTGAGGGAATGTTAGAGAGGAATTCCTGAGCTGATTGTAGACTCTGATATTTTGGACATGCTTTGACCCAGGTAAGATGCAGTATACATTGCTCTCCCCATGTATACTGATGAGCAGCCGGGAAGGAGGTTTCGTGGTAAGGTCCCGTGGGTCACTTGGTGAGAACAGTTTCTTTGTACCTCAATAAATGGGACTTGTACTGAAGGATGAAAGAGATCATTATAATTAATAGGAAAAGAGGCCAGTAGATTTAAGGGCATACGTTGACCAGGTTTAATTTATCATCATCCAGGGGACTAGTAAGAGCTACCACTTTCTCTCCCATAGGGTTTATTGGTATTGGGTCTGGACTACAGTGTTTTTAATTTGATTGCACCAATCGTGAGCATCCCAGTGGTGATATCGGTGTACACCATCCCTGGGCCTCCCTTAAATTAGTTTCATAGCTAGTGGCCCGTTGCTCTATTCGTTTGATAGCACTCATTGGTAACAGTCCGTTTCGTCTGACTTGAAGTAAAAGTTGGCCGCTAGAATTGGAAGGCATCTATCTGGGAGTCATAAGCCACGTGTTAGAGTCCGGCTTAGCCAGAGTGGGTGCTGCTGGTTAGTAGTGGAGATAGGAGGACGAGGATTGCCAGCCTCGGCGTTGGGGTCTGTGATCATGTTAGTAGGACTGACCGATCCGAATAGGCAACGGTGTGGTTTTTGGGGTCTCCATCCTGACCCGTGTTGCGGGTCACCCTGTGCTGTGCACGTGGCATGTTGTTTTCAGACAGACCTCGGCAGCAGTAGGCTGTTAGGCGATCCATCAGTGGGTGTGTAGCTGACCCTGGCCCAGGTAGGAAGTTCTCGGGTAAGGAGAGGACACAGCAAAAGGGTAGAGGTGAAAGTCAGAGGTCATCTGTGGGCGGCAGTGGTGGGGGGCGTTACGCAGAGACACACATATACAGAGCGGGGGTGGGGGAGATTGGATTGTCCCTTGGGAATCAGTCAAATGGTCTTACTGGTCTGGAGTGATGAGTTCTACTTCCGGGGTATCGGGAGCAGGTCCAGGTTTGTTTCATGGCGTTTCCAGTGGAGCACGTGGGCAGCAGACGAGGACGCCTCTCCCTGCAGACAGTGCTGCGGGGTTTGCCCAGCTTTACACTGGATGAGGAGCGAAGCAGGCTGAGAGGATGGGCCCAGAATCGGTGGTCCATGGCTGGGCCCTGTCAGGTTGGAGGGGAAAGTGGCTGGGCTCTGGATTTTCTGTAAGGGACAGAAGAAAGTTGAAAGTACCAAGTGGACATGGCTTTGCAGTGGGTGGCAATGTCAGGGTGCCCGTGTCCGTGAAAACTGGTAATTGGGTTGTGTCCAGTGTGGATGTGTGCGGTAGCAGAGGTCAGAGCGTCTCTGTTGGTGGTCTCTTCGTTTGTTGCGAATTTTCGTATGATGCAGTTATGCCACAGGGGTGTGAATTTAATGGGATCAGGACTGTGGGCAGTATTTCTGATCTTTTTTTAAAGATTTTATTTATTTGAGAGAGAGAGGGGGAGAAGGAGAGGGGAGAGGGGCAGAGGGAGAGAGAGAAGCAGATTCCCTGCTGAGCAGGGAGCCCGATGCGGGGCTCGATCCCAGGACCCTGGGACCGTGACTTGAGCCCAAGGCAGATATTTAACTGACTCGGCCTGCTTCTCTCTCTCCCTCTGCTGCTCCCACTGCTTGTGTGTGCGCGCGCTCTCTCTCTCTCTCAAATAATTAAATCTTTAAAAAAAATAGTGCTGCGGGGCGCCTGGGTGGCTCAGTCGTTAAGCGTCTGCCTTCGGCTCAGGTCATGATCCCGGGGTCCTGGGATCGAGCCCCGCATCGGGCTCCCTGCTCCGCGGGAAGCCTGCTTCTCCCTCTCCCACTCCCCCTGCTTGTGTTCCCTCTCTCGCTGTGTCTCTCTCTGTCAAATAAATAAATAAAATCTTTAAAAAAAAAAAATAGTGCTGCAATGAACATGGGGATGCGTATATCTTTTTAAACTTTTTAATGGTTAGATTACCTTTATATTTTTGTTTTAATTTTTTTTTCTTTAATGTTTTTGAGTTCGGCGTAGGTGACACACACAGTTACATTAGTTCCAGGTGTACAGCATAGTGATTCAACAAGTGTATACATCATGCTGTGCTCCCCGCAAGGATAGCCCCCATCTGTCAGCATACAGTGCTAGTACCGGATGGTCTGGACCCTTTGTTCTTGGGACTTACTCCGTAACTGGAAGCCTGTATCTCCCCCTCCTCTTCATCCATTTTGCCCACCCGCCCCCACCCCTCTGGTAACCATCACTTTGTTCTCTGTATTTATAGATCTGATTCTGCCTTTTGTTTGTGTGTTTATTCATTTGCATATACCTTTTTGCGTTTGGGTTTTTCTTTGGATAAATACTCAGAAGTGGAATTCCTGGATGATATGGTAGTTCTATTTTTGCTGCTTTGAGAAACCTCCATACTGTTTTCCACGGTAGCCGCACCAATTTACATTCCTACCAACAGTGCACAAGGGTTATCTTTTCTCCACATCCTCGCCCACACTTGTTATTTCTTATCTTTCTTACAATTGCCCTTCGGACAGATGTGAGGTGGTATCTCATTGTGGTTTTGATTCGAATTTCCCTGATGATGAAGGATGTTGAGCATCTTTTCATGTGTCTGCTGCCTATCTTGCATATCTTCTTTGGGAGAATGTCTATTCATGTCCCCTGTTCATTTTTAATAGCATTGGGTTTTTTTGGTGCCGACTTATATGGGTCCTTTATATGTTTTGGATACTAACCCTTTATCAGATATGTCATTTGCAAATATCTTCTCTCAGCGGGTTGCCTTTTAGTTTTGTTCCTGCTTTGTTTTGTTTCTGTTTTTTGCTGTACTAAAACTTTACTTTAGTGTAGTGCTAATAGTTTAATTTTGCTCTTGTTTGCCTTGCCTTAGGAGACGTATCTAAAAAAAAATGTTGCTACAGCCAGTGTCAGAGAAATTACTGTCTGTGTTCTCTTCTAGGATTGTTATGGTTTCAAGTCCCACATTTTGATCTTTAATCCATTTTTAATTTATTTTTGCATATGGTGTAAGAAAGTGGTCCAGTTTCATTCTTTTGCATGTTGTTGTCCAGTTTTCCCAGCACAGCTAACATCCTGCTCAATGGTGAGAAGCTGAGATCTTTTCCTCGAAGATCAGAAACAAGACAAGGATGTCCATTCTCATCACTTTTATTCAAGTGGTACTGGAAGTCCTAGCCACAGAGTCAGTCAGACAAGAAAAAGAAATGAGGCATTCTTATTGATAAGGAAGAAATGAAATTGTCACTATTTCCAGATGACATACACATAGAAAAACCTAAAGACTACACCAAAACACCACTAGAAGTAGTAAATTTAATAAAGTTTCAGGATACCAAATTGATACCCAGAAATTAATACTGTTCCTGTACACTAGCAATAAAGTAGCAGAAAGAGAAATTAAGAAAACAGTTGCATTAAAAAAAAAAAAAGAAAACAATTGCATTTGCTCCTGCACCAAAAAGAATAAAATACCTAGGAATAAACTTACAGAGGCAAAAGACCTGTACTTTGAAAATTATAAAACATTGAGAAAAGAAATTGAAAATGATACAAATGGAAAATTATACCATGCTCATGGATTGGAAGAATCAATATTGTTAAAATGTCCATACTTCCCAAAGCAATCTATAGATTTGATGCAATCCCTATCAAAATAGCAACAGCATTTTTCACAGAACTAGAACAAATAATCCTAAAATTTATATGGAACCACAAAGACCCTGAAAGCCAAAGCAATCTTGAAACAAAGAACAAGGCTGGAGGCATCACAATTCCAGATTTCAAGGTATACTACAAACCTGTATTAATCAAAACAGTATGGTAGTGGCAAAAAAAAAAAAAAATAGACACATAGATCAATAGAACAGAATAGAGAGCCCAGAAATAAACCCACGCTTATATGACAGGAGGCAAGAATATACAATGTGGAAAAGAGTTGCCTTTTCATTTTGTTGATGATTTCCTCTTTTTTTTTTAGAAGCTTTTTTTTTTAAGATTTTTATTTGAGAGCGAGATTGAGAGACAGAGAGCATGAGAGGGAAGAGGGTCAGAGGCAGAAGCAGGCTCCCTGCCGAGCAGGGAGCCCGATGCGGGACTCAATCCCGGGACTCCAGGATCATGACCCGAGCCAAAGGCAGTCGCCCAACCAACTGAGCCACCCAGGCGCCCTTTCAGAAGCTTTTAGCTTTATGTAGTCCCACTTATTTATTTTTGTTGCCTTTGCTTTGGGAGTCCAATCCAAGAACTCATCACCAAGACAGATGTCACAGAGCTTCCTGCCTGTGTTTTCTTCTAGAAGGGTTATGGTTTCAGGTCTTACATTCAGGTCTTCAATCCATTTTGAGTTACTTTTTATGCATGGTGTAAGATAGTCTAATCTCCTTATTTTGCATGTCACTCTACAGTTTCCTCAAGACCATTTATTGAAGAGACTACCGGCATTTGGTCCAGTCTCTAATGGCTTTGTTCTCTGCCATGACAACTCCTCTATTAACAATCCATTTTCATAAACTTCTGATGCCCAAATGCCCCAACTACTCCTGGGCCCGCTGATAGAAGGGCTAGGTTGGCTCCTCCCAAAAGTATGGGGATTCTCCCTCCTGCCAGAGGCTTACCTCCTTTGGTAGTTTGGTTAATTCCTCAGGGCTGGCCCTGTAGCGTGCCTCCTCTGTGTCTCGTTTGGTCTGAGTGGAGCTCTGGTGCACCCGAATGAGCAGAGTGGAAGCCCATGCTGCAATTTTCTCCACATCTCTGTGTTCCAGATGTTTCGGCTTATGTTTTCCAGCCCTGAGTTTACCCAAGTCCTGACCAAATAGTTAGCCCAGTAGTCACAGACCAGAGGCAGTACACTGTGAACCTTGTGAAACTGCTTGTCAGGGGTATCCCCTGTTGCTGGGAGTATTACAGCTCAGCCCACTGGGCCCTTTGGTCTCCACCCCATACGGACTTTGGACTATTTGAATAGGGGTGACAGTCTACAGCTGTCCATTATCTGGCCCCTTATGCTCCCTGCTCACTCCATTGGTAAAGGAAGACCATTGCTTTTCTTGTTTTGAGAGTGCTGACCATCCTCCCTGTTGTCCCCATTGAGCGGGGGCAGAGGCATTTCTGGGTTTGGGGCAAGTCAGTCTCATTGGCACGATGTGAGGCTATTTCCTCATGGAGTTTGTAAATCTCCAGGAGGGCCGACTATAACTTGACCCTGTAGGTATCATTTCCATTTTAATAATGCTGCTGACCATTGCTGATCTGACTTCACGGGGAGCCTTTTCCGTTGTGCAGGACATACTAGAAGTCCTGGTCTGTGGGGTAACTGGCTCTGCCCCAGGAGGGCCTCAGTTTCCAGAAACACCTTGTGTACTACTGGGAGCTACCTCTCCATTGGCAAACACGTTTGGGCTGAGACTGGGAGCCGCTTACAGTAAGAGTCCATCGGTAGGAGTTTGCCTGTCCATTTGGTCCAGGGGCCCCAGGGAGCAAATTTTGGTGGTGGAAACTTGCAATCATATGTCCTGCCCTCAGGGCACTAGTGGGAAACCTGAACTGAATAACCTCCTTTAGTTTATCTAGTGCCTCTTGTCACTCAGGTCCCCACTGAATACGGAAGACAGACTTACGGACTATAGCAAATAGTCTGGGTGAAGAATGTGTTGGCATCAAAATCCAAACTTCTAGCAACTGTCGAGCCTCCTTACAGTTGTGGGAGGTTGGAACACCAGGAGATTTTCTTTTACCAGATTGGGAATAGTTTACCCTTTTTTTTTTTAAGATTTTATTTATTTATTTATTCATTCATTCATTCATTCATTCATTCATTTATTTATTTATTAGCAGAGGGAGAGGGAGAAGTAGGCTCCCCGCTGAGCTGGGAGCCCGATGCGGGGCTCAATCCTAGGACTCTGAGATCATGACTTGAGCCGAAGGCAGCCGCTTAACTGACTGAGCTCCCCAGGCGCCCCTGTTTTTATTTTTCAAGATTGTTTTGGCTATTCATGGTCTTTTTTGGTTCCATATAAATTTTAGGATTGTTTGTTCTAGCTCTGTGAAAATATGTTGGTAATTTGATAGGGATCGCATTAAATGTGTATATTGCTTTGGGTAGTGTACACATTTTAACAGTATTTTTTCTTCCAACCCATGAGCATGGAATGTCTTTCCATTTCTTTCCGTCTTCTTCACATTCTTTCATCAGTGTTTTATAGTTTTCAGAGGACAGGTCTTTCACCTTTTTGGCTAGATTAACTCCTAGGTATCTTATGGCTTTTGGTGCAATTTTAAATGGGATTGATTTCTTAATTTCCATTTCTGCTGCTTCATTCCCTGTGTATAGAAATGTAACAGATTTCTGTATAATGATTTTATAACCTATGACTTTACTGAATTCGTGTATCAGGTCTAGCAATGTTTTGGTGGTGTCTTTTGGGTTTTCTTTATAGAGTATCATGTCATTGGCAAAGAGCAAATGTTATACTTCTTCCTTGCCAATTCGGATGCCTTTTATTTCTTTTTGTTGTCTGACTGCTGTGGCAAGGACTTCTAGTACTGTGTTAAATAACAGTGGTGACAGTGGACATCCTTGTGTTGTTCCTGACTGTAAGAGGAGAAGCTCTCAGTTCTTCCCCACCGAGGATATTAGCTGTGAGTTTGTCATAGATGGCCTTTATGATGTTGAGGTATGTACCCTCTAAACCTACTTTGTTGAGGGTTTTTATCATGAATGGATGTTATACTTTGTCAAATGCTTTTTCTGCATCTATTGAAAAGATCATATGGTTCTTATCCTTTCTTTTATTAATGTAATGAATCACATTGATTGATTTGTGAATCTTGAACCACCCTTACAAAGCAAGAAGAAATCCCACTTGATCGTGGTGAATCATTGTTTTAACGTACTGTTGGATTTGGTGTGCTAGTACTTTACTGAAAATTTTTGCATCTGTGTTCATCAGAGATGTTGGCCTGTAGTTGTCTATTTTTTGTGGAGTCTTTATCTGGTTTTGGTATCTGGGTGATTCTGGCCTCGTAGAACGAATTTGGAAGTTTTCCTTCCTTTTCTCTTTTTCTGGAAAAGTATGAGAAGAATAAGTATTAACTCTTCTTTAAATGTTTGGTACAATTTTGGGGCGCCTGGGTAGCTCAGTCAATGAAGCGTCTGCCTTCAGCTCAGGTCATGATCCCAGGGGTTGTGGGATAGAGCCCCATGTCCAGCTCCCTGCTCTGTGGGGAGCCTGTTTCTCCCTCTCTCCTCTGCTTGTTCTCTCTCTCTCTCAAATAAATAAAATTTAAAACAAATGTTTGGTAGAATTTGTGAAACCATCTGGGCCTGGACTTTTGTTTGTTGAAAGATCTTTTTACTGATTCAATTTCTTTGCTGGTTATTGGTCTGTTCAAGTTTTTTATTCCTTCTTGTTTAAGTTTGGTAGTTTATACGTTTGGCAGCATTTATCCATTTCTTCCAGGTTGTCCAATTTGTTGGCATAGAGTTTTCCATACTATTCTCTTAAAACTGTTCATATTTCTGTGGTGTTGGTTGTTGTTTTTCCTCTCTCATTTGTGATTTTATTTGTGTCCTTTCTCTTTGTTAAGTCTGGCTAGAGGTTTATCAATTTTATTGATTTTTTCAAAGAACCGGCTCCTGGTTTCACTGATCTTATCTATTTTTTATTTATTTATTTTTTAGTTTCCATACCACTGATTTCTGCTCTAATCTTTGTTATTTCCTTCCTTCTGCTGGTTTTAGGCTTTGTCTGTTCTCTTTCTAGCTCCTTCAGGTGTAAGGTTAGGTTGTTAGGATTTTTCTTGCTTCATGAGGTAGCCCTGCATTCCTTCCCTGTTAGAATCACTTTTGCTGCATCCCAGTGGTTTTGGATGGTTGCGTTTTAATCTTCATGTGTTTCCATGTATTTTTAAATTTCTTCTTTGATTCCCTGGCTGACCCATTCATTCTTCTCTAGCACGTTGTTTCCCCTCCATGTATTTTTGGCCTTTCTGGATTTTTTTCTTGTGATTTACTTCAAGTTTTGTAACATTATGGTCAGAAAAGGTGCATGGTATGACTTCAATCTTTTTTAATTTGTTGAGGCCTGTTTTGTGTCCTAATATGTGATCTGTTCTGGAGAATATCACATGCATGCTTGAAAACAAAATGTGTATTCTACTGTTTTGGGATGGAATGTTCTGAATATATCTGTTAAGTCCATCCAATCCAGTGTGTCATTTAAAGCCATTGTTTCCTTGTTTATTTTGTTTGGATGATCTATCCCTTGATGTAAGTGGGGTGTTAATATCCCCTACTATTACTGTATTATTTATCAATTAGTTCCTTTATGTTTACTAATTGTTTTATATATTTGGGTACACCTATGTTGGGTGCATAAATATCTACAGTTGTTAGATCTTCTTGTTGGATTGTCCCCTTTAGGATGCTATAGTGTCCGTCTTCATCTCTTGTTATAGTCTTTGTTTTAAAGTCTAGTTTGTCCGACATAAGTATGGCTACTCCGGCTTGCTTTTGACGTCCATTTACATGGTAAATATTTTTCCATCCCCCTCACTTTCAATCTGCAGGTGTCTTGAGGTCTAAAATGAGTCTCTTGTAGGCAGCATATAGGTGGGTCTTGTTTTTCTTAATCCATTCTGTCACCCTATATCTTTTGATTGGAGCGTTTGGTCCATTTACATTCAGAGTGATTATTGATATGTGTTTAGTGCCATTTTTTACTTGTTTTGTCATTGTTTCTGGAGATTTTCTCTGAGTCTTTATTGTCTTTTGTCATATTTGGTCTTTCCTTCCCACTCAAAGAGTCCCCTTTAATATTTCTTGCAGGGCTGGTTTAGTGGTCACGAACTCCTTTAGTCTTTGTTTGTCTGGGAAACTCTTTCTCTCTCCTATTCTGAATGACAGCCTTACTGGTCAGAGTATTCTTGGCTGCAGATTTTTTCCAGTCAGCACTTTGAACATACCATGCCACTCCCTTCTTGATTGCCAAGTTTCAGTTGATAAATTTGTAGCAAGCCGTATGGGTCTTCCCTCGTTAAGTCAAGGACTTCTCTTGTTTTGCTCCTTTTTTATCAGCACATTTTGCAAATTTAATTATAGTAGGTCTTGGTGTTGGTCTGCTTTTGTTGATTTTGATGAGAATTCTCTGTGCCTTGTGGATCTAGATGTCTGTTTCCATCCCCAGATTAGTTTTCACCATTATTTTCTCAAATGAATTTTCTGCCCCATTTTCCCTCTCTTCTCCTTCTGGAACTCCGATAATACACTATTACATTTGATGGAGTCACTGAGTTCCCTAAGTCTATTGTCTTATTCCATCATTCTTCTTTCTCTCGTTTGTTCAGTGTCTTTGTTTTCCATTCTCTCTTCTGTATCACTAATTCACTCCCCTGCTTCTTCCAGTCTGCTCTTCATTGCATCAGGGCTGTTTCCAATCTCAGTTATTGCACTCTTCATTTCTGACTGTTTTTTTTTTTTTTTAACTCTTTTCTCTCTGTGGTGAGGGCCCCCATGAGGTCTTACAGTGAATCTTGTCTTAAGCCCAGCGAGTATCCTTATCATTGTTGCTTTCAATTCCCCATCAGGCATGTTACTTAGATGTGTTTCAGTTAGATCTCTGGCCGTGGCCTTATCTTGGTCTTTTCATCTGGGATGAAAAAGGCAGAGGCTTAACCGACTGAGCCACCCAGGCACCCTCTACATTTTGTTATAATAAAGACACGTCACTGTTCTTGAATGCTGAAGACAGAGGTGGCTCTATAGTCAGAACACTAGCAGATGAGCTGATACACGGGCCCACACATGTAGCTCAAGCCCAAGGGTTGGTGGTGGACCTTTAGAGCTCAGAGCCCAGAATACATCCCATGTTCACTGTGAGCATCATCCAAAATAAGTATGTTAGTACCATTCTGGTGGCCTAATCTCATGAGAGTCCATGAGAGAAACGTGGTACCATGCAGTAAGTGCTGTCTGTTTGCAATACTAGAACCAGACCTGGGGACCTGCCCAGATGGCACTGGCCCCAGCTAGTCTCAGGCACTGGACAGAGACAGTTTAGAGGCAGCCAGCCACACGGGGCCTGGCGTCCCCACTCGCGGTGTCTTAAGGGCCAGACCAAAGGAAGTGGTCCCTCTCGGGTAGCACAGGCTGTAGTTGGGCTTGGTACTCATCTGGTCTGACAGCTTTGGTCCTGGAATTCTCTGTGCTCCTGGCCTCTCAGATCTCCGTCTCCCCAGCAGCTTTATGATGCCTCCAAATAAATAATGTCTTTTATCCAGTTGTTTAGTTGATCTTAGCAGGAAAATTGGTCTGCTAAAAGCTTCTCTGT
Organism: Mirounga angustirostris; assembly: GCF_029215605.1. Lineage (NCBI taxonomy): Eukaryota > Metazoa > Chordata > Mammalia > Carnivora > Phocidae > Mirounga > Mirounga angustirostris. The sequence continues at coordinate 41,610,886 of NW_026991719.1, forward strand.
CATCACCGAAAGCAGAACTTTCTCCAGTTAGATTTTTGTTTCTCATCCAACATGTAACACAAACCAGGTTGAGCACAGGCATCCTTTTTTGTTTGTTTTGGTTTTTTTAAGATTTTATTTATTTAAGAGAGAGTGAGAAAGAACACGCCTGAGCAGGGAGGAAGGGCAAAGGGAAAGGGAGAAGCAGGCTCCCCGCCGAGCAGGGAGCCCGATGCGGGGCTCGATCCCAGGACCCTGGGACCATGACCTGAGCTGAAGGCAGACGCTTAATGACTGAGCCACCCAGGTGCCCTGCAGGCATTTCTTGAACAGGGAAAATGTTCCCACATATCTTCCTCATCACCCAGGGATGGCCATTTAGATGTAGTCATCACGTGTCATTACAAACTCAGGACATTTGAGGATGAGGAAAAAAGATAGCTTTCAAGACCTAAGTATAAAAGGTTCTATGTAGGACACGATAATGATGAATACCAGATTACCTGGGCGAGCCTTCCTTGCCCAGGGACCAGGTGGCTGCCATTCTGTGATATTACATCTCCACACAGAGGTCTCTGAGCAGGGCCACTGTGCTGCCACTCTTGCCAGCTGAAGTTCTCAGCCTTCTCAGATGTCACTGATCTTGTGGTGGCTCCATCTGAAGTGGTCATCTATTAGAGAAGGTCATCAAGAAGGTGTGACCACCAGGTGACCTGTGAGCTGGAGCCCAGCAATGAGAGGCCCCTCACCCCCTCTCCTGTCCTTGGAATGCCCGCCATTCCCACGGTGGGAGCCGTTTTCCAGGATGCAGCCTCAAGAGAGGGATGTGTTGTTGACACTACTTGGATGGTATACGTGACTAAACCCTGTTAAGGCCTCTATAGAAAGTTTTAAGAGTCTGGCAGGCAGACACAGAGATCTACTCATCTCACGGCCACCCACGACAAGCCTCGGAAGTTCCCTTGCTTATTAGAGCTGCCATTTGCCAATCTGGAATGGGTTGCCTCTTTCTTTGGTCTCCCCTTGCTCTCCATGTATGGGGGCCAGTTTGTGAAGCAACAACTGGTGAGCCGTCCCAAAGTCCGAACAAATGCACCAGCTTGCAACCCTCTCGGGAGCTCTCAGGGTATAATCTGAAACTGGCCTCTGGTACTCCGAGGGCAGGGAGAGAACAGAGAGTCAGGCCACACCAGCTTAGTATGTAGCCGGTTTAATAAGCAAAGGAAACTTACGTACAGGATTTGTCTTGGGGAGAAGCAAGATGAGTAGATCCCGGCACCTGTCCAGCAAATCTTAAAACATTTACGTAGAGGGTTTGACTGGGTTCATTCAAGTATACTTGCAGGTGTTCTCAACCCCACATCACTATCTCAAGGCTCTGTCCTTAGAGCAGCCTCTGGGAGCGGGAAAGGCAAGCGGAACCCACGCTTCAAGGACAGGGCTGGGGAGTAAGGAGCCTCTGATCGACCGGCTCACATGTTAACTGTCAGACACTTCCTCTTGATGACTTTCTCCAGCAAAATGGGCCTTGGGGAGGAAGCATCCACAGGAGAAATCCTGAGTTGGCCATCAACCTCTCGGGGGGGGGTGGGGGGGGTCCAGATGTTAGATGCTTGTGCACTGCCATGTGAGTGTGGAGATGCCCCATAACACTGGCCGGTTTGATGTGCTTGCCTGAGGAACCACGCAGAGTGTACTGCAGCGGAGAAGGAAAACAAATGGCAGGCGCCTGGGTGGCTCAGTTGGTTAAGCGACTGCCTTCGGCTCAGGTCATGATCCCGGAGTCCCGGGATCGAGTCCCGCATCGGGCTCCCTGCTCGGCAGGGAGTCTGCTTCTCCCTCTGACCCTCCCCCCTCTCATGCTCTCTCTCATTCTCTGTCTCAAATAAATAAATAAAATCTTTAAAAAAAAAAAAAAAGAAAAGAAAACAAATGGCAGCCGCAGTGGGCTGGGCACTGCTTGAAACGGTTCATCTGCCCAACTAGAGGCTGAAGCGCGAATTAGAAAGTTGGGAGAAGCGCGGAAATTAGAGAAGAACATGCAGTTGTCTACTACTTTGCTAGCTTCGGGGCTGGCACACCAGGTGGGGGAACAGGATAATAAGTTGGAGACCTTAGCATGCTGTTTTGCGAAGCTATGAGGGTGCAAGCTGCTGCAGATTAAGGTCTGAGTGTTTTTTTAAAAAAACATTTCATTCACTTACTTGAGAGAGAGAGAGAGAGAGCACAGAGGGAGAGGGAGAAGCAGACCCCTGCTGAGCAGGGAGCCCAACATGGAGCTCGATCCCAGGACCCTGGGATCATGACCTGAGCCGAAGGCAGACGCCTAACCGACTGAGCCACCCAGGCGCCCCAAGGGTCTGAGCATTAGTGGCAAAATCTGATAAGGATGCTGAGAGGTGGAATCCCTGGGAAAGTGAGGAAAGTGAAGAGGAGAGGAGGGTGTTGTGGTAATTGATAGTGGAATAGACGAAGTGCCCCCATGCCATATGACCCCTGATACAAAGGAAAATTTTAAGTAGTAATTGTCCTAGACTTCTGATAATAGAGAAATATGCCCCAAAACTCCTAGGAGAAAACTTGGATTCTTTCTGTCCCTTGAAATTGTAAATCTTACTGTGTCTTTGAAAAGGAAACACCCCAGGAAATAACGAAAACACTGTCCATGATTGCCTGAGACTGAGGAGAGAAAAAGGGAAAGAGGCTTTTTAAAATACTACTATAGAACTATAGCTCCCTTGCCCAAAATCTAGCTCACAGCTTCCGTAAGATTACTTGTCAAAGGCAAATACAAGTCTTCAAATCTTCTCCACAAATGTTAGTGAAAGGCTTTAGCCATGTAAGCTGGTAACCTTAACTTGTTCCATCTTGCAGAGATAAAATTTGGATTCAACTGTTGGCTATAAACTAGTGAGTTTTGCGTTGTACCTGATTCGTGACTAAAGTTTTGGAATGAAAGCTATGGAGGCTCTGTGCCTCTATGTTTATGTTTGTCTGTGGATATTAGGCTATGAATAGAGGATTTCCTACGTCTGGAGGATATTGCTAAAATCCGTTTGTAAAAGAGCTTGATTTAATTGGCTTAAATAAGTTTTAATATTAATAGTGGACTTATGTAAAACTATAACTTAATTTTGTTTCATCTGCTAGAAGGACAAAGTTTTCTTGTACTATTGGTCTGTTCTTCAGGAAGTTGTGAGAAGTTTTTCTTTACCTTTTAAGTAACTTGCCTAGAAAACAAAGATTCTGTGTTTTATCAAAGTAATTTCTGTGCGCAGCGTTGTCTTTAGCATATCTGTGATTACTTAAGAAAACAGTCCTCTCTATTGAAAGAGCTAAGTTTTTTTATAACTATGTAACTTTCTATATTTGCCTTTGAAGTCTTTGTCACTGATTAAATGGATAACTAAGTATTGTTTCACAGTGATCTATGATTCTGTTTAATGAAGTGTTTTAAATTCCTTTGATATTTTAGACAAATGTCATAAAAACAAATTCTGAAGTCTTGTTTTTTTAGAGATTTTATTTATTTTAGAGAGTTGGGAGGGGGGAGAGGGAGATTCTTTTTTTTTTTTTTCCATCAATGGATAGATCGGAGAGGGAGATTATCTTGAGCAGACTCTGCCTGCTGAGCACAGAGCCTGATGTGGGGCTCAATCCCACGACCCCAAGATCACGACCTGAGCTGAAACCAAGAGTTGGATGCTTAACCGACTGAGCCACCCAGGCGCCCCAAATTCCAAAGTCTTTTTGACCTCAAACTAACTTCGGGATTTTCTAGATGTTCCCTGGAACATCTCAAAAGATGTGTTCTCTCTCCTTATAAAAGAAAGATATTAAACTAATTAGGCTTATTTGATATGTTAAATTACATGGGAAGCATTGTCAGATAAGAAGTGATGCTAAACTTTCATTAGGTTATATTCATATAAATATATTTATTTAAGATTTTTATTTATTTGTCAGCACATGCAGGGGGAGCGGCAGGCAGAGGGAGAGGCAGACTCCCCGCTGAGCAGGGAGCCCGATGCGGGGCTCAATCCCGGGACCCCGGGATCATGACCTGAGCCGAAGGCAGATGCCCAACCGACTGAGCCACCCAGGTGTCCCAAATATATGTTATATTTATATAAATGTAAGTGTCCCAGAAATTGTATGAAATTTCTAAAACTCTGATATTTCCTGGTATAATGTTATCAATCATAAGTCTAGTTATTTTTTTTTAAGATTTTATTTATTTATTTGCCAGAGAGAGCGAGCAAGCACAAGTAGGGGGAGCAGCAGGGGCAGAGGGAGAAGCAGGCTCCCCGCTGAGCAGGGAGCCCGATGCAGGGCTCGATCCCAGGACCCTGGGATCATGACCCGAGCCGAAGGCAGATGCTTAACCAACTGAGCCACCCAGGCACCCCTCTAGTTGTTATTTTTTTAAGGATGTCACAGAAATAACCAGATTTCCTCCAGATCTTCTCACCACTTTCCACAGACTCCTCCTCTCCCAGCAGGGCCTTAAGAGGCCTATCACTCCCTTCCTTGTCTCCTGAGCCATAGCAGCACTTTCCTTGGTATGTCTTTTGCTTAATATGCCCCTTTTTATATAAATAAAAGATACATTAGAGTTGTTCTCTCCGAAAAAAAGAAAGAAAAAAAATTTCCTTGTTCATTGCATTATCATGAACTCTCATCAGATCTTTATGACTATTTTTAAGTCTTTGGTCATTTATAGATGGTTATCCTTTTACTGTAATGCTTTGGCAAAAGTGTTCCTACAAAAGTGCATCATCTTCAAGGGGATTCGTGGAAGAGGCTCTGACAGGTTCGGGTTTCTGAGAACAATGATGAATGTGCCTTCATGTGGGAGGGGCAACAGTGGATCTTCCAAATGCTTCCCCAGGGCTACCTGCACAGCCCCACAGTGCATCATGGGATGGGAGCCCGAGAACTGTCCCCGTTCTCTTTCCCCACATTGGTAAGATGGGCCCATTGCACTGATGTAATGTTAACGTGAAGATTTGCTTCTGCTGCGGGACACCCTGAAGGCTTTGCTGGAGCATCTGTGAGGGAGAGGATGGGCAGTGAACCCACAGAAAATTCAAAGCCCAGGCATCACTGTAGTTTGGGGAAGTTGTTTGGGTAAGATGTGCATTGTCTCAGAAGCTGTGACTGATCAAGTACCTACCCAACCGCTAAGAACGTGAAAGAAATGCAGGCCTTTGTAGGAATTTGGCGGTTTAGGAGGACTTTTATTCTCCACGTGGCACGGTGCCTTCATCCTTTATACTGCCTCGTAAAGAAAGGGCACGCGTGGGCTTGGGGATCAGAACAGCAGGCCCCCTTTGAGAAGGCAAAAAATATTAATGAAGCAGATGAAAACTCTGGGCATCTCCCAAGCCTGTAAGGCTGCCATTTGAGCTAGATGTGACTCCAGAAGGTATGGGTTGGGCACTATGGCAGAGACAACAGGAGGAGAGACTACCCCTAGGAATTGGGGTCCCAGCCCTGGAAGGGGGCAGAAGCCCAGGATACCCCATAGAGAGACAGCTTCTAACGGTACACAGCGCTCCTTCAGGTCGAGCCCCTCATGAAGGAAGAATACATCATGGCAAGAACTTCCCTCCTTACCAAAGGGCGGGTTGAGAGTACGTTCCATCTACCCACCTCTGCCATGGTTCAAACCCCCCACTTTGAAGAAGTTCCAGGCCTATTGGCAACAGAAGCGCACCCTGTCTGCCAGCCCATTGTCTCTAGAAGTACGGGGGCTACAGATCCTTTGGAGTATGTAGATCCTCCAAATGCCCCTGCCTCTATTCCTGTGGCCACTTGCAGCCCGTGGAGTGGGAGCGGGGGCAATTCCTGTTGATGCCTAGAAACAGGAACAAGCCACGGGAGCCATAAAGCTGAACTCAGAGCGGTTTGGCTGGTGATCACTCCTGAGCCCCAGCTGCTAACCCTTTGCACTGACAGTTGGCCGGTTCTAAAGGGATTGACCCCGTGGCTTGGACAGTGGGAAGCTGAGTGGTGGGTGATCATGAGTAAGCCCTCTTGGGGTCAGGATAGGTGGAAAAGCATTTGGGTGCACGTTCGAGAACCTGAGGCAGTCTTCCCTGTCTTCTACATCCTAGGTCGTGAGGCATGGACACCCCCTGGCAGGCAGCTGCTGCCCCAGCGTGGGTACAGGCCCTAGCAACAGATCCTTCAGTAGATAAAACAGATTAGGGGCAAAGGAAGACTGGCCCCCATAGCACCTGTGTGGGTGGTATATTGCCCTTGAGATGCAGTGACTTGGTTAATGCAGTGACAGCACGTCCTGTGTGTTCTAAACCGTGCCCACGACAGCTGCTGATGGAGTCGGAACATCCACGGGAGTTCCCAGCTGGTGAGAGATCGGCAAACTGATGATACTGGCCCCCGCCTCCCTCTTGAGTCAGGGTTCTATATATGCCTCGGTTTGTATGGCCACTGCATCTGGCCTGACCCAAGCTTGCCCCAGTCACTGTGCAAACCAGGCTGCCACCATTAGGGGATTAGAGAAACTGCGTACCATGTACGATACCCTCACTGACCAGACAGTGATTGGGGGTCACAGTTCAAAGGTCATGATGCGCAAGACTGGGCAAAAGAACATGGCGTTGAACAAAGCGGCAGGGTTGGTAGAAAGGAAGGATGGAATATTAAAGCAGCAGATTAAATTACTAACAGGTAAACCCACCTCGGCCCGGTGTTGTAGCCTTTTTTTTTTTTTTTTTTTTTAAAGATTTATTTGTCAGAGAGTGAGAGAGAAAGAGAGAGCACAAGCAGGGAGAGTGGCAGGCAGAGGAGCCCGGTGTGGAACCTGATCCCAGGACCCCAGGATCATGACCTGAGCCAGAGGCAGATGCCCAACTGACCGAGCCACCCAGGCGTCCCTGTTGCAGCCTTTAATACATTTGAATGATCAACCAGGGGCCACTGCTGAGACACCCAACACTATGAAGGTGTGGAAGTCACAGGAGATGGCCCTTGCCCTGACAGTCACCATGGATCAACATGCTGTGCTGCTGAGAACACACCTGGGGAAGACATCATCTGCTGGAATTTGCAATGGGGCATTTCACCAGGATGGGCGAGGGACCTCACACCCCCTGGTAAGGGGGAGCTACTCTCTCCTCCACTGGGATGCCATCGTCCTGCTGCAAGCTGGACTTGTTGACATGCACTCTGCCTGGAATGGAACATGCCCCATTGAAAGAGGGGAGGGGGAGGTCCTGTCCCTAGTCCATCTAGGGTTCTGACAGTACTGCCCCCACCAGCCAAATACATGGCATGCACAACCTGCTCAGGTTCCTAAGGCTTCCAGTCTCCCTTTCCTTGAGGCCAGCTGGGCACATTTTCTTTTCCACTGGTATGATCATCTGGCCGCCATCTTTGTCCCCTCCGTTGGCCTGGAGGGTGTTATCGCACACATTGAAACCTCACTAATTCACCCAACAAAGTGATAGCCAACAGACCCTTCCTTGTATTGAACACTGAAATGTCTCTGATGAGCAAAATTGTCCTCCAAAATAGGATGGCCTTGGACATTATAACTGCCTTGCAAGGAGGCACCTGTCCATTATCCAAACAGAATGTTGTGTGTTCGCACCTGATGAGTCTGCTAATGTATCGTCTTTATTAAATCGCACGAGGCCCCAAGTGAACGTCTTGAGTGACCCAATCCCCAGCCCATAGGAATTAATAAATCGGTGGTTTGGGTCCTGGGGTTCTTGGTGGAAAAAACTGTTGCTCACGTGGGGAATTATCTTCTGAATCTGTGTTCTCTCTCGCACGTGCTATCGATACCTCTTGCTGGCTGATCAGGGCCCACTGCAGAAGAGGCGCACGTGTGAGCTTGTAAGAAGCAATCACAAGGGCTGGGGAGTTGGAGGAGGTCAGCGAGAGGGCGGGACTTCCAGTTCATCCGTGAGCTGGACCCAGGCAATGAGAGGCTCCGCACGCCCTCTCCTGTCCTTGCAATGTGTACTCTGTCCACCCTTCTCACAGTGGGAGCCATTTTCCGGGATGCAGACTTCAGAGAGTAAGGTGTTGTTGAGACCGTCTGGCTGGGGTATGTGACTGAACCTACTTAAGGCCTCTCTATACTTTTAAGATGCTGGCCAGCAGGTGTGAAGATCTACTCATCTTGTAGCCACCCAAGACAAGCCTCATAAGTAAGTTCCCTTATTAAGCTTGCCACGTACCAATCTGGAACAGTCTGCCTCTTTCTTTGATCTCTCCTTGCCTTCCATGTACAGGGGCCGGCTGGCAAACCAGAATCATTCCTGGGTGATGAAAAGACATATAGGAGCTCCTTGCCTGTAGAGTGCTGAAAATGTTCAGGAAAGATTCCTTATCCCTTTTGGACCCTGGAGATAGTCTCTCACCTCCCAAGGGAAGTGGCCAGACTTTGCAAGATATAATTTGGGCAGCTTTGTTATGTAGTCCATAAAGCTACCCTTTTCTCAGTCTTCAGAGACCCGCCCCCCCCCAAGCCCAAGCAGGTGCCTTAAATCCTGAATCATGTCCTCTTACAGTTGATCAAGTTACCAAACCAGACCTGATCTTCACGTTTGAGAGAGTCTTGGATGGCAGAAAAATCTAACGTTGCATAGGTGAGTGAGAACTAGGAAGATTGGGGATGGTGGATGGAAGGTTTTATCTGGTGAGAGACTTGACATGTGATCGACATATTTTTGGTCTTCCTTAAAGGAGAAGCGATAGGCCTCTGGTGATTATAGGACATGGGCGTGAGCTCCTCAGTTTAAATGACCTTTCCACATTCCCGTGCGTGCGCCCCCCCCAATATTCTTTGCTTAGGTTTGAGAAAGAACCATGCCTGCCTGCCTTTTCCTCAAGATCTCATCCCTGCCTCTTTCAGCTGGAACAAGCCCTTCTGAGTCATTCTCCCTTTCCCTGGCCTTTTCATTTTCCAACCCTCCAGTTGTCATCAATTCCCTTTTCTTATGCATTCAGACATTTATAGATCCGTCCTTAACTTTGTGACCTTTGTTTCTTCTGCTTTCTTTTCTCCTCCTTGTGAGAAGCTTTAAGCTGTTTTCTGTGTCTCCCAGTCAGATTCCACCCCACCCACATGTAAACTCCTCCTTTCAGGGATCTCCATTCCCTGGCCCTATCCATTATTTGTTCTTCTCTGCAACCCCCCCCCCCCAAATTGAAGCTATGGTGTTTGTCTTCTAGTTGTTGTCAGAAAGAAAAACAATTTGTGTTCTAGCTTATATTTAGCAGCCTTGCAAAATTCACTTAAGTCTAACAATTCATTTACAGATGCTTTTGGATTTTTCTGTGTAATGTCATCTGTAAAAATTGGGCGCTTTATTCCTTTCCAGTCATTCTTTTCTCTCTCACTGTGTATCACTAAGTCCTCCAGTACAGCAGGCATCCTAGTTCTCCTTCCTAGTCTCAGGAGGAAAGTTTTTACTGTCACCATTTTTCCTTTTTTAATACACCCTTTATCAGACTAAGGAAGTTCTCTCCTCTTCCTAGTTTGCTAAGAATTTATATTATGAATGGGTGTTGAATTGTATGAGATCCCCTTCTCGTTAATTACATTGGCTAAATTGTCGATTTTATTGACATAAGGTTTTTTTCATAATTCCTCAATTTGTTTAATATATAAAATCTTTAGTGAAGTCCATTATATCACTCCTAATTTGAAAATTTGTGTTTTCCCTTTTTCTTGATCAGTCTGGGGTTTCTCACATTTATTAACCGTTTCAAAGAACTCCCTTTGATTTTTCTCTTATTGCCTGTCCTCTAGAGGACAGGAAAACAAATGTGATGGAGGAAACTCCTAAGTGTTAAGCACAGATAATAAGCTAGGAGCTTGAGATGTATCAAAATTCATAAGGCGTGAAGTATAAATAATGAGTAAGCAAAGTGCTTTGTAGGCACCAGCAGAATTCGTAAGATGTGTTAAATATAGTTAGCAGGTAAGTTAGTAGGTGATGGGATATGCTCAAGATAAATAGAATAAATGGAATATATGATGGAACAAACAAGAGTGGTACTTGGAGATAGAAAGGAATGCAAAGACTAGGTCATAAGGTATCCTACCACCCAAACCAACAGCTACATTTTACTTAAATTCACCACCAGTTGGTAACACTTGGGATGGTTCCATTGATAAAACCCAGGACCACGCAGGAAGCTAACTGGTGAGCTACAGTGGAGGCAAGCAAGGGGATGTCCTTGGCCCTGGGCATCCTCAGTCTGATTGGCCCCTTGTTTAAACTTCAACTCTGGTCCTCATCATCAGGGAGGCTGATGCAAGAGACACAAAGTGAGAACAGAGATAAGGGCGTATGAACATTACATAACAAAGGAGTCAGGAAATGTGGTCCTTCACCCTCTTTCCCCTTATTCTAAATGTTAACTTACCCATCTCTTTCCGTTTGCTTCTTGGTGGGTTTTTAAATATATGGATCTTGTGTTTTTTAAGTGACAATAAGCCACATGACTGGAGCATTTTTATTTTGGTCTGTGAGCCTTCCTATTCTGAGACCTCCGGGATGGCTTGCCTGGTAGCATACTGGAGTCCATCATTCAATCAAGGGAATTTCTCATAGTAACCATTCCCAAAGGAGGTGAGAAGGGATCCTAATTCACAGTTTGGAGATTTTTCCTAAGGAAGACAATAGGAAGTAACTGGTTACAATACTGGGGGTCCAGTGCTGATCTGGGTGGTCATAGGGCCAATCAAGGGTCACAGGGCTGATCTTAGGGATCTGAAGGTAGTCTCGAGGGTCCTGGGAAACAGGTTGAAGAGCCATCATTATGTATATCATTTTAGAGGTTTTAGCTAAAGCAAGACAACTGGCATAAATAATGGGGGACAGGACTCGGCTGGCCTATGGGCACAGCAGAGCTGATTTGGGGGTGGTATCAGGGTTATACTTGTGGTGGGGCCTCTCCCTCTCCCAGTGTATACAAATAAGGACACGGGACAGGGAAGGGACGGGACATTTGTTGAGCACGGTGTCCCAAGCACGGGCTCTTCCCATCGCATATACCTCTCGTCACCATGGGGTCCTCGGGGCAGCTCCTCTTTATGCAGAAACCCGTGACCACCTCCTGCCTCCTCCACTCAGTCCTCACCAAACCCTCACTGCCAATACCATGAGATCCTTCATCCCTGAAACCCAAGACCCTCCAGCCCAACTCCACAGAGCACCCTTCACTCCCCAGATCCAGCGGTCTGTCCCACGTCAACCCATACTCTTCCTCTTCACACTTGCTAGTGCTCTGCCATTTTGCCACTTGTCTGTTCTTCACTGTCTGCCCCATTCACCATCGTTCCCACTATGCTTCACATCCCAACTTACTCTGCTCCGTCCACATTTCCAACATCCACTCTCTGCCCATTCACTCCTACTACTCGCTCCCACTTTCCCCAGCATTACTCACATTGGCTTCTACTTTCTTCTCAAGCAACTCACCCCACTGGCTATTTACCCTTTTTCCCTACTCTTCCCTGTTCGCCCTCATTCTGCCCGCCCCCATCTCCCCCCCACTCGGCCCTTCATTACCCTCATCTATTTTCCCGATTCCGGTCCATTCATCCACATCCTGCTGTTCAACCCCCACCCTTTCCCCACCATGGTCCATGCCTCACTCACTCCCACTCACACACATGGCCCATCAGACTGCCATCTGTGTCCCAGGAAGCCGGTGTCCACAATCAACGTGAAAAGGCAAGATCTGACCGCTGTCCACACCGCCCTTCAGGCTGACCTCTGACGGTCCCGAAACCCCCAGGGATATTATCGGCAGGAAGAGGAAATGCTTCATTTCTGGTGCCTTTGGGCATCCTCTCAGCCTGCACCAGAAGCAAGTCCTTTAGCCCGACATTTCTTCCCCAAGCTTCCTTCTCCCTGGAAAGGCACTCAGTGTGACCTGACTTAGAGAGCTCATAAAAAGTTAGCCCACTCCTCATTTTCTTGTAGGGTAATTTAGGGGAAAAACAAGGCCCGGCAGGAGACAGGAAGGGTCTCAGAGGTCTGACTCACTTACCTGTTTTGTTAAATCCAAACACTGACTCTGCCCCGGTTTTACACAGCTTGGGTTCCCCAGTTCCACCAGAGATCTAGTCCCAGGGAAAAGCCACAGAATCACGAGGGCCACAAATATGGTCACATAGTGGGACCTCTTACTCTGGGGCAGACGTGCTGCTACCTGGTCTTTGGCTGTGTCCATTCGGACCATGGCTCTTGATAGGTCACCAGCAGTAGTGTGACCTAGGGGGTGAGCTGCCCAATTTGCCTGCGTATTCACGCTTTTATCCCTTACAATAAAAATACGCATACCGGGGGGCGCCTGGGTGGCTCAGTCGTTAAGCGGCTGCCTTCGGCTCAGGTCATGATCCCCGAGTCCTGGGATCGAGTCCCACATCGGGCTCCCTGCTCAGCAGGAAGCCTGCTTCTCCCTCTCCCACTCCCCCTGCTTGTGTTCCTGCTCTCGCTGTCTCTGTCTCTGTCAAATAAATAAAATCTTTAAAAAAAAAAATATGCATACCCACAAACACAAAACGAAGTAATATAAATTATTTTGTTAAAATATAGAAAGACAACAGTGGGCTTTATTACAAGATATTTTCAGAGGTCACAGTGCACACTAAATTAAGAAATGTATTCCAGTCTCAATTATTTCAGGTTTATGTGATGTGGTCCCAGGTGACCTAAGAATCACTTTATTTGGCACCCTCAGGAAAGCAAGGCCTGTGTGCCTTTGGAACCGGCTGGATATCCGTTGTTCTGACAGATTATTCTATTTATTATTCACTCAAAACATTAAACTCCACATTGAACATCTGTGTCTTAAATGTTAGGAAATCCTGCATCTAGAATCTAACTTCATTATCACAGCAATGGAACAGAACATTTGTTTTAAAACGTTTTATTTGCTGAAAAGGTAGTACAGCCACAGAGCACGGTTTTCAAAAAGTTATGGAAGGACATACAGTTGTCTCCCAATGCCATGCCCCCAGCCACCCACTCCCCCTGCCCTTTCCCAGAGGTGATCAGGGTTCTCAGCTGCTCATGTATCTTCCCAGAGATAGTTTATGCATATATGCTCAATTATGTACTTGCAATTTGTTCTTTTTATATGTGAACGGTAGCATATTCACTATCCTGCACCTTGCTTTTTGCACCTAATAATGTATGGTGGAGATTGTCCCACATCACTACACACACGATGTCCAAGTTCTCTTTATATATATATATATATAAAGTTCTCTTTATATATATATATTCGAATATTATATATATATATTCGTTTTGTCTACCTAGCAGGTTTGCTGTATGAACATACCAGGATTTCAGGATCCAGACCCGTCATCTGGACAGCTTCCAACCTTTTGTTTTTATAAAAGTGCACCAGTGAATATCTCTGTGTGTTCGTCATTTTGTACACTCATGAGTATATACATTCCTAGAAGTGGAACTGCGGGTCCAAAAGCCATTGCCTTTGTGGTTTTCATTACTTTGGAATCATTTTTATTTGAATAAGAGTTTTTCCTGGACTTGCTGTTTCCTGGAGGTTCACGTGGGGTAAGAAAAGGGGGCCACATTCTAGGCAGATAAGTTTTTTTTCTTACAACTGGTTTTTTTCCCCGTTTGGTATTTCTTTTAGATTTGACTTCTCCAGAGTCCGTAAACCGGGGCAGCTGTTGGGTTCTTCACAAGGAACACTCCCTTCTCTTGCCCCAGCCCATCGAGTGCTCCTCTCATGAGTGCAGACTACTTTCTACAAATACGGCTTGTCTGAGCGATTCCTTGTGGAGGCCTCTGCCAGTCTCTCCTCAGACCCCAAATGGGTCTGGGAGACATCCTACCTCCTACCTGCCAATGCCCTCTGTTACTGTGGTGGATGTAGTTGGCCTTGCACTCGGGGGATATCCTGAACCTCAACTAAGAGTCCTCGCCAGTGCGGCCCCACGTGTGCAGCCTTGAGCATTCGCTTCGAAATCTCCTGCCCTGGCGCTCGATCCCCTCTGCCTCCAGCAGTGCGCTCATCAGGGCTTCCGCTATCTCCTCGTGTCAGATACAGAGATTACACTTCCGCTTTTGCTCCTTGTAGTGTTTGGATGAGGACTGAGATGAAAAGAAAAGAGACTGACTTTTACTCCCCATATTTAAACCAGAAATCAGAACATACTTTTAAAATGTTAATTAAATGGACAAAACTTTCCCTCCGTGAACGTTGACAGGCACCCTTGATCTACTCTCTAATGTGCAATGAGCTTTGACTTCCGGCTGTGGCCCTTCCCGTGGGCCTTCTTTCCCGTGTGTGTTCTCTGATGTACAATCAGGTTTGATTTTTGGGTAAAGGCCTTCCCACACTCTGCACACTTATAGGGTTTCTCTCCGGTATGAGTTCTCTGGTGTACAGTGAATGTGGATTTTTCTCTGAAGGCTTTGCCACACACAGAGCACGCGTAGGGTTTCTCTCCTGTGTGTGTTCGCTGATGTATTATGAGCTGGGACTTTTGGCTAAAAGCTTTCCAACATACGGGACATTCATAGGGTTTCTCTCCTGTGTGAATTCTCTGATGTATAATGAGCTTGGACTTTTCTCTGAAGGCTTTGCCACATTCGTTACATTTATAGGGTTTTTCTTCCGTATGAGTTCTTTGATGTATAATGAGGTATGATTTCTGGGAAAATGCTTTTTCACATTCACTGCATTCATAGGGCTTCTCTCCTGTATGACCCCTCTGGTGGAGCATGAGATAGGATTTCTGAGAGAATGCTTTCTCACATTCATTACATTCAAAAGGTTTCTCTCCTGAATGCGTTCGCTGATGTACGCCAAGGTTTGATTTTTGGGTGAAGGTTTTCCCACACACATCACATTCATAGGGTTTCTCTCCTGTATGAGTTCGCTGATGCACGATGAGGGTTGACTTCTCATTGAAAGACTTCCCGCATTCAGTGCATTTATGAGGTTTCTCCCCTGTATGAGTTCTTTGATGTATAATGAGAGTTGACTTATCACTGAAAGTTTTCTTACACTCATTACATTCATGGGGTTTCTTTCCTGTATGAGTACTATGATGTATAATTAGATCAAGCTTCTGTATGAAAGATTCCCCACATTTAGTGCATTCGTAAGTTTTCTCACCCGTGTGGGTTTTCTGATGGACAATGAGGTTTGACTTCTGAGTGAAGGCTTTTCCACATTCATTACATTCATAAGGTTTCTCTCCTGTATGAGTCCTGTAATGTATGATGACGGTTGACTTTTCTCTGAAGGCTTTTCCACATTCTGGACACTCAAAGGGTCGCTCTCCTGTATGACTTCTCAAGTGTATAATGAGCTGAGATTTTTGGCTAAAGGCTTTTCCACATTCAGTACATCCAAAGGGTTTCTCTCCCGTATGAGTTCTCCAATGTACAATGAGGTGTGACTTCTTGCTGAAGGTTTTCCTACACGCGGTGCATTCGAAGGGTTTCTCTCCATTTTTAATTCTCTCTTGTAGACTAAGCCCTTTCTTCCGCCTGAGGGCCTTCCCACACTCTTTATATCCGTGGGGCTTCACTCCAGGAGTTGTTTTCTCATACTCCGTATGGAAGAATAATTTTGCACATCCATTATCATGTTTCTTTCCTACAGAGCTTCTGGTAAATAAGTCTAAACTATCTACCATATTTCCAAATGGCTCATGTTTATGGGACCTTTGTATTGAAGCAACAAGGTTTGAATTCAGAGGAAGTGCATTTCCAAATTCATTATAGTCATGGCCAGTCTTGGTGAGAATTGTTTTCTTGTCAGGGAATCCAGCTTGCATCAACAGATATCTGTCTTGGTCATCCTGGTGCTGTCTCTCAATCTGTTCATCAATTTGACAGGCTGCTTCTAAAAGGAAGTACAATAAACCATTTTTGTAACTTAACATTATATAATGAACCTTCTTTAAAAATTCCCTACCATATGAAAGCTGATACTATTATCTCATTTTATCTGAGCTCCTAGAGAGGATCTTGACCATCAAATCCTGTTCTTTTACTAAACTCCCACCTGCTAAGCTTTTTGTTACCAAGAACAATCTTACCCTGACATCTCAGTCTGTCTTACCTCTACTTTTACATCATCTCTGATTTCCATCAACTCTGGGGACCTTATCAACCTTTATCTTCATTTATCATATGAACTCCTCTAAGTGTACATGACTTATACTATTTCTAACTAAGTAGAAATGCAACAGTGTGGTTAGTGGACTCAAATTTTACAACAATCCTGAATCCACATTCTTAGTGAATCAGAGAAAGATCTAGAATAACCTTACAAAAACAAAGAAAAACTCAAAGATCTTTCCCCAATCTGGATTCATCCAAGCTTGCATTCACCGTTCTTCAACACCACCTTCTGCTCCTGTCTACACTATTTTCGCTAAAAACTATGACTGTATTAATGCCAAACCCTTCCTCATGTTCTATCACCCACATAGCCTAGTCTCCCATATTTTGCCATATTCAAAATCTAGGTAACTTTCAAGAAGCAATTCAGTCTTGTCTTTTTTTTTTTTTTTTAAAGATTTTATTTATTTATTCATGAGAGAGAGAGAGAGAGGCAGAGGGAGAAGCAGGCTCCCCGCAGAGCGGGGAGCCCGATGCAGGACTCGATCCCAGGACCCTGGGATCATGACCTGAGCTGAAGGCAGACGCTTAACCAACTGAGTCACCCAGGTGTCCCTGCAATTCAGTCTTTTCAAAGAAGCTTATTCTGATCTTCCTGTATAACTTTAATTTTTGTTAATTTGTAGTTATCTATACCACTCGTTTAGACAGTTAAAGTTGCAAAGCTTTGCCTTAAATATACCATATTCCATCAACTGCAAGATGCATATTATTTCACATTTTAACACATTTCTGAATCCAGATGTAACTTATAATCAGTGGCATGTCATCAATTAATTGGTGGCAATTTTTCTTAGTGGTATGTATTAAAATCAATTGGATCTTGAAGTCAATAAAATATGGTAAATACTTTTTGCATATATACCGAATTTTAATCATCTTTGTAGTTTACTTTTCACCTTTTCCTAAAATTTTGTGTGAAAAAATGTACAGAAAAGATGAAAGAGTACAAAAACTACTCATACTATTCATACTACCACTCAGATTTAATAGTGATAACATTTACAATTGTAATACTGAATTTTAAAATGGACCATGTTCCTACGACATCCTTAATATCATTAGCAAAAAACTAGTTCTTAGGCATGAATATCAGAATCACAGAAAAAGTTTTTACAAAATACATCTGCTGGGACCACCCAAGCTCCACCAACCATCTACTAAATCTGGACGTCGTTAGATGGTAAGCAGCAGCATGGTTAGGGCCATAAGCCCTCTAGCCCAGGCTCAAATCCTGGCTCAACCATTCACTTGCTCTGTGACCTCAGCAACTTACCTAATCTATTTGTATTTTATTTCCCACCTGGAAACAGGAATTATAATAGTGCCCACCTAAATATGTTAACAGGGATTAAACAACTTCTAACGGGGCATGCATGGCACACAGGAAGTACTTTTTTTTTTAAGATTTTATTTATTTGACAGAGACATAGTAAGAGAGGGAACACAAGCAGGGGGAGTGGAAGAGGGAGAAGCAGCCTTCCCACGGACTGGGGAGCCCGATGCGGGGCTCGATCCCAGGACCCTGGGATCATGACCTGAGCCGAAGGCAGACACTTAACGGCTGAGCCACCCAGGTGCCCCCAGGAAGTACTTTCAACTGTTTACTAGAACAACTGATGCTACTACTACAATAACTAACCTGGTTAAGAGCCACTATGCTACTACAAAAAGAAAGAACTCAATATATTTAACATGCTCTTGACCATTAAGTGAAAAAAGGTGAATAAAACTGTACATAGTAGGCTACCATTTTTTAAGGAAAGAAATACATGAATACCTATTTATATAGACTCATCATGTAAACAAGGGAAGAATATACCTTTAAATTTTAATAAATGGTTACCTACAGAAGGAAGGAAGAGAATGAAATGAAGGGAAAGAAACTGAACTTCTTTAAATATACCTTGTTTTCTAGATTCGACTTTGGAACCAAGTAAGTGTTTTATATATTCATAAAGCAAAACTGAATTTAAAAGGATTCCATAATAATAATATACCCTCACCTGTATTTCCAAACAACCACTGCTAAAAAGTCTTGATTCTCAATGGCATCAACATGATTACCTCAATTGATTCAAACCACTATCGACAGCAGCCTCAGAATAATACTAACAATATTACCATCAGATGTAAGATTAACAAAAACCTTTAAGCCCAGAATTTGATTTGGAAATACCAATTTTTTAAATGACGGGGAAGTATCAATTTGAATACATGATATATTTTCTCTTAAAAATCTTTTTTTTTAAGATTTTATTTATTTGAGAGAGAGAATGAGAGAGAGAGAGCATGAGAGGGAAGAGGGCAGAGGGAGAAGCAGACCCCCTGCCGAGCAGGGAGCCCGACGCGGGACCCGATCCCGGGACTCCGGGATCAGGACCTGAGCCGAAGGCAGTCGCTTAACCAACTGAGCCACCCAGGCGCCCTTAAAAATCTTTTTTACGGGGGGCGCCTGGGTGGCTCAGTCGTTAAGCGTCTGCCTTCGGCTCAGGTCCTGATCCCAGGGTCCTGGGATCGAGCCCCGCATCGGGCTCCCTGCTCGGCGGGGTGGCCTGCTTCTCCCTCTCCCACTCCCGCTGCTTGTGTTCCCTCTCTCGCTGTCAAATAAAATCTTGGGAAAAAAAAAAATCTTTTTTACAGGGCGCCTGGGTGGCTCAGTCAGTTGAGCGTCTGCCTTTGGCTCAGGTCATGCATCAAGCCCTGCATTAGGCTTCCCCGCTCAGCAGGGAGTCTATTTGTCCCTCTGCACACCACCCCCCCTCCCGCCCCGTTCGTGCGCGCACACTTGCGCGCGCTCTCAAATAAAACCTTTTAAAAAATTGTTTTTACGTGGTTTCTAGCTCTGTCAATGTTTAAAAGGCCTAGAAACAACTCCCTAACATCCAAATTGTGGTCTCAAAAAACTATTGCCACAAAAAAACAAAACAAAAAACAAAAAAACAGGGTTCCTTGGAGAAATGGCTGATTCCAAGCCAGAAATGGGAACTATATAAAAAGCCTGGAACATCTTGTAACACCAGAAAGCAAAGACGCTACCAAAGACTCAGGAGCCAATCTGAAGGGGTTTCTGCTCACCAGAGATAGGGCAGTTTGATTCATAATGAGGATAAGGCAATGTTTGATTAAAATATTAAAAAAATATTAGTCACCTTTTGAATGATGCTACAAAACCAACTCATTATTTTTTAGGGGATTTTTTTTTTTTTTAAGATTTTATTTATTTATTTGTGAGAGAGAGAATGAGAGACAGAGAGCACAAGAGGGAGGAGGGTCAGAGGGAGAAGCAGACTCCCTGCCGAGCAGGGAGCCCGATGCGGGACTCGATCCTGGGACTCCAGGATCATGACCTGAGCCGAAAGCAGTCGCTTAACTGACTGAGCCACCCAGGCGCCCCCCAACTCATTATTTTTTAAAGTGGTAAACAAATGGGAAAACACACATAACTGAAATGGAATTCCTGGAACTAACATATAAGCAAATAACAGATGAGAGGCAATCCTCTTTATAGAAGTATTCCAGCTAATCAACAAGGCACGATAGAATATCACCATTTTGCAAACATTAATGAATACATACAAGCAATAATCACCGAGAACTCATAACTACAATAGACAACCAGGCACTGCATGCCTTCTGATGTCATAGCAGCTAGGAAGTAAACTTGCTAAAAGAAAAAAATAAAACCCTGGATCTGATCAAACTTCAAAATCTAACCACCAATTTACAAGAAAAAAATAAGGGACAGAGGAATATGTTAAATACCATAGGGTACTTAGCAAAGTTCAGAACGTGGGAAACTAAATGACAAATTAACCAGTTACTTAAAAAAAATAAAAGGGGGGGAAAAAGATAGCTGGGAATCATTTGTAGGTTATGAGAAGAATCCAAGTAGCTATGAGAACATTCAGCACCCAGATCCTGATTTCTCAGTACCATTCCCCATTAAAAGGAAAAAATCCTTGGAGAAGCTGCTGATTCTAGGTCTGAAACAGGGAAAGTACAGTGTGAACCTGGAATATATTTTTGTGCTAGAAAGTGCTCAAAGAATGATGGGGTCATGTTAAGAGTTGGAGGAGCCAGCCCGAAGGGACTCCTCCTGGACAAATTGAGGACAATTTGAACATCAAAATGAATAATGACAGAAGACATTAATGCATTATAACACACTGAAAAATAACAATCTGAGTCCATACTGATACTAAAATTAATTCATTAATGGGATGGGGCAAAAGAAGAGTGCCAACTTCTAAATGGAGAAGGAATGGGAAAAAATTCGCCCTTTTTCCAACCATCTTATAAATTGATTCAGGCAAAGAATCCTCTGTGAATGTTAAAACGCTGGGTAAAAATTTTTGAAAATGGGATATTCATCATTTGGCAGTTCCACAAAATGTTAAACATGTGGTCCAACAATCCCACTCCTATGTCCATACTCAAAAGGAATTAAAGCCTTCACCTCCACAAAACATTCTACATGAATGTTCATAGCAGCTTTATAATGGCCAAAAAGTGAGATCGACCTAAATACCCATCAGCAGATAAATGGCTAAACAAAAGTGGTGTATCCAGACAGCAGAGCATCATTCCACCAGAAAAAGGAATGAAGTCCTGATACATGCCACACCATGAATGAACCTTGAAATCATGCCAAGTGCAAGAAACCAGACATGAAAGGCGACATTTTGTATGGTTCCATTTACATGAAATCTCCAGAATAGGCAAAACCATAGAGGCAGAAAGTGGCTGCCAGGGGATGGGGGAAGGAGGAAATAGAGACTGACTGGTAAGGGGTACGGGTTTCTTTCTGGGGTGATAATGTTCTAGAATTAGGTAATGGTGATGGTTTCATAACTTGGTGAACATACTAAAAATCTCTGAATTTGTATACTTCAAAAAGAGCAAAGTTTAGGGTCTGAATTCTATCTCAATAAAGCTATTTTTAAACAAAAGTAAGATGTTTTAGGAGAGCAAATCTGGTCGAAAGATCTCAACTGAATGGAAACAGGTAATCCAACATGGACTTAGAGCAGTAGTGCCTACACCTGTGACTCAGGTGGGCCTGGCTTCAGATAAAGCGGTGAGAAGTGAGAATGGGAGAAGTGGCAGGGCGTGAGCGGGGACTGGCACTTACAAGACGCTTATCCACCGGGAAAAGGAGCTATGCAGAAACTTCTGGGTGAGCATCAACTTAAGGGGAGTGGTCTGGTGGGTGTGGGACAGGGGCGAGGGGTGTCACTCTTATGTCTGAGGTATTCATGTCCCTGTCCAACAAGATCAAAGGGTCACAAGCTTTCTCCAGACATTCCTGAAAGCCCTTTCAGAGGTCCTCACCCATGGCTGACAAGCTGGCACCTCCTGTCCCTGTCGTCTGAGTCAATGCCACTCACCTGGAAAGCTCCAAAAGGAGATTTTTGTTTCTGCTAGGCATGGCTCTTCTACCTCCAATTTGAGGATGAGGTCTGGTTTCGTCACCTGTGGCCCTGCTGATGAGAAATGACAGTGATACCTCCTGGATCTTCAGAGCATCTGAGAAAGAGGGCAGTGGGGTCTGGGGCAGCATGAGAGACCAATCACTTGACACAGTGGTCCAATGGTCAAGTCGAACCATTCACCTGAGTTTTGAGTTCACAAACACCCTGTTAGGAAACTTCGATCCCTGGAACTCAACGTCCAACTTTTCAAGCAGTTCAGAGACCTTACAAGTTTTCCAAACTGAGAAAGGAAAGGCCCTCTATCAGACACAACAATCATAAGCAGCAAAATTACCTGAGGAAGCCATTCTTACCCACAGAGACCAGGCTGCTGTAGGTCTCCAGCATCACTTCTCTGTACAGAGTCTTCTGTGGAGGGTTCAGGTACTGCCACTCCTCTGGGGTGAAATCCACAACCACATCCTCGAATGTCACGTGTCCCTGTAATTGCACATTCCTTTTACTCTAAAATACTGACCACTGGGTGATGAGGATGAAATGTAGGGAACTGCTGATTGGGTTCCCAGTTCGTGATGATGACTTAATACAGGATGCCTACCTTGTTGGAAAATCACAAACCATGGCAGAAAAACTATTCCATCAACTACACGGAATATTCCATAAGTGTATAGAATATATGTAAGACAATGTGGTATTTGCACAAGGATAGACAAACAGTCCAGTAGGACTAAAAAGAGAATCCAAATGCCATATGGGCACCTGAGTTATGATAAAGTTGACACTGCAAGGCAGTGGGGAGAGGATGATCTTTTCAAATAAATGTGGGTGGACTACTGGATATCCACAGGGGGCAGAATTTAGCTACTAACTCACCATACGCAAAAATGAGCTACAGAGAAATTGTAAATCTAATGTGAAAGATAACACAATAAGGTGCCTAGAAAACAGTACAGGAAAATGTTTTCATAGTCTTGGTGTAGGAAAAGAATTCTAAAACAAGATGTGAAAAGCGCTACTCATGAAGGAAAAGATTTATAAATGTTACAAGATTAAAAGTACAACAGTCAGGGAAATACAAATCAAAACCACAATGAGAGAGAGACCACCTCACACCTGTCAGAATGGCTAAAATTAACAACACAAGAAACAACAGGTGTTGGCAAGGATGTGGAGAAAGGGCGGTGGGAATGCAAACTGGTGCAGCCACTCTGGGAAACAGTATGGAGGTTCCTCAAAAAGTGTAAAATAGAGCTACCCCATAATCCAGCAACTGCACTACTAGCTATTTACCCAAAGGATTCAAAGATACTGATTTGAAGGGATACATGCACCCCGATGTTTACTGCAGCATTATCAACAATAGCCAAATTATGGAAAGAGCCCAAACGTCCATCGACTGATGAATGGATAATGAAGATGTGGTCTATATCTACAATGGACTAGTACTCAGCCATAAAAAAGAATGAAATCTTGCCATTTGCAACGTGGATGGAGCTAGAAAGTATTATGCTAAGCAGAATAAGTCTGTCAAAGAAAAGTAAATAACATAATTTCACTCATAAGTGGAATTTAAAAAACAAAATGAATGAGGAAAGGGGAAAACGAGAGAGAGAGAGGCAAGCCAAGAAACAGACTCTTGACGATAGAGACCAAACTGCTGGTTACCAGAGAGGAGGGGGTGGGAGGATGAGTGAAACAGGTGACAGGGATTAAGGAGGGCACTTGTGATGGGCAGCGGGTGTTGTATGCCAAGTGTTGAGTCACTCTATTGTGCGCCTGAAACTAATAATACACTGTATCTTAACTAACTGGAATTTAAATAAAAACAAAAAAATAAAAGTAGAACAGTAAAAAGGCAAGCTTTAAATGGGGAGATTATCTGCAACAATCAAAAATGATAAAGGGATCTTATCTGGAACATATAAAACCCCTGCAAATCGGGGCGCCTGGGTGGCTCAGATGGTTAAGCGTCTGCCTTCGGCTCAGGTCATGATCCTAGGGTCCTGGGATCAAGTCCCGCATCGGGCTCCCTGCTAGGCAGGGAGCCTGCTTCTCCCTCTGCTTCTCCCTCTGCCTCTGCCTCTCTCTCTCTCTCTCTCTCTCTCTCTCTCTCTGACTCTCATGAATAAATAAATAAAACATTTTTAAAAAACCCTGCAAATCAATAAGAAACACAAAAACAACACCAAAAAACAGAGAAGAGATGTGAATATGTACTTCACTAAAAACAAAACCCAAATGGCCTATGAGCATAAGAAAATGTACTCAACCCAATCAGCACACAGGTAAATGAAAATTTAAGCCATGCTGAGACACTCCTACGCCCCCACTAAAAAGGTTATTAATTAAGCAGACTAAAATATCATAAGATTGTGGTGAAATGAGAACTCTCACACTTAGTAGGAATATATACTGGCAGAGTTGCTTGGGGAAATTGACAGTGTTTACTAAAGTTAATGATTTGCATACATTATGATGCAGCAATTCTACTTCTAGGTACACAGCTTAAAGAAAATCATGCATATATGCTCTAGAAAACAAGTACAGGATGTTCACAGAAGCACTACTTCTAAAACTAAAATGTGGAAAAAATGCAGATGTCCCTTAACAACACAATGGGTAAACTGTGGCACATTCAATGGGATCCTGCCTGGTGATGAAAATAAATGAACTACAAACCACATATCCAACACAGGTGAATCTCACAGATGTACCGATGAGCACAAGAATGCAGACACTGGAGTATATCCTGCATGATTCGATTTATATATAATAAGAGCACAGGCAAGGCCAACCTATGATGTTAAAAGTCAGGAGAGCAATTACCTTTGTGGGTGGTACTGATTGGGAGAGGGCAAGAGTGGGGATTCTGAGGTCCTTGTCCTGTTTTAATCTTGACCTTTATACTTAAAAATTACTTTCACCAAAAGTGCAAAGTCAGTTCAAGGGAAAATGGGAGTTCCCATTTCAACAAACGATGTTGGAACAATTGGATCTACATATGCAAAAACAAAGAACTCCAGCAAATACCTCCCACATGTATAAAACTCAAACCTCAACACAGATCGCAGACCTAAATGTAAAATCTAAACCTATAAAATTTCTAGAAGAAAATATAGGAGGGGCACCTGGGTGGCTCAGTCAGTTAAGCATCCAACTCTTGATCTCAGCTCAGGTTTGATCTCAGGGTTGTGAGTTCAAGCCCCATGCTGGGCTCCACGCTGGGTGTGGAGCCTACTTACACACACACACACACACACACACACACACGAGAAAATCTTTTTAACCTTAGGTTAGTCAAGTATTTCTTAGATGGGACAGCAAAATTCAAAAGACAGTCTTAAGAGAAGAAAAAGCCACAGAATGAAAGAAAATATTTACAAATCACATTCTGGCAAAAAAAAAAAAATTGTATTGAGAATATATAATGAACTCTAAAAACTAAAAAAAAAAAAGGCAAAAGAAAGATATTAAGCCAAAGAAGATATACAAATGAGAAATAAGCACATGGAAAGATATTTAACATCATTAGTCATGAAGAAACTGCAAATTAAAACCACAATGGGAGTTCGAGACGGCCCTGTGGGAAGACCAGGAAATCGCCTCCTTCCATGGACACAACAAACTTACAGCTCTATATAGAATAATTTTCCTCTAAAAAGGACCTGAGAACTAGATGAACAGCAGCACCTCCACAACAAAAGACAAAGAGACACAATGAGAAGGGCAGGAGAGGCAGTGACAGAACCTCATGTGGGACCCCACATCAGGAGTGGTGACCCCCCACAATCGGAAGAGATCACAAAAACATGGAACTCTACTCAAAGAGTAAAAGGACTGTGTCCCACATCAGCAACCTCCGAACCTGGGGGCCTGCACCAGAAAGCCCCCAAAATGTTTGGTTTTGAAAATCAATGGGGATTAAGACCAGGAGAATCACAGAATGTAGGGAACATAGAGCTCCCATTCTTTTTTTTTTTTTTTAAAGATTTTATTTATTTGACAAAGAGAGATACACTGAGAGAGGGAACACAAGCAGGGGGAGTGGGAGAGGGAGAAGCAGGCTTCCCAGAGAGCAGGGTGCCCGATGTGGGGCTTGATCCCAGGACCCTGGGATCATGACCTGAGCCAAAGGCAGGCGCCCCTAGAGCTCCCATTCTTAAAGGGCTCTCACGCAAAACCCACTCACCCTGATAGCCAGTGCAGAAGCAACAGATTGAAAAGTGCCTAGACCATAAGGGAGAGAGACACACTAATTTTTTTTCCTTTATTTTTAAAAGATTTTATTTATTTATTTGTCAGAGAAAAAGAGAGCACAAGCAGGGGAAGCAGCAGGCAGAGGGAGAAGCAGGCTCCCCGCAGAGCAGGGAGCCCAATGTGGGACTCGATCCCAGAACCTTGGATCATGACCTGAGCTGCAGGCAAATGCCCAACCGACTGAGCTATCCAGGCATCCCAAATATATGTTATATTTATATAAATTTAAGTGTCCCAGAAATTCTATGAAATTTCTAAAACTCTGGTATTTCCTGGTATAAAGTTATCAATCATATCTAGTTATTTTTTTTTAAGATTTTATATATTTATTTGTCAGAGAGAAAGAGAGCACAAGCAGGGGGAGCGGTAGGCAGAGGGAGAAGCAGACCCCCTGCAGAGCAGGGAGTCCAATGCAGGGCTCAATCCCAGGACCCAGGGATCCTGACCTGAGCCGAAGGCAGACACTTAACTGACTGAGCCCCCCAGCACCCAGCACACGCTAATTCTAAAGCAGCTGCCACAGAGACAGGAACTTACAAGGACTTTATCTGGGGATGGATGTGCTGGCCAACAGCATTTTTGCAATCTCATCCTAATTTGCTGGTGATGAAGCCAACAGGCACCATTTTTGGTGCCTACTAGCACCAGAGGGCATGCTCTGCCCATCCCATGCCATGGCGGGGCTGGGCTAGCACCCCATGCAACCCTCACAGAGACCAAGCCACAGGGAGGACAGGTGACCATCCCAAGCCCCATTCTCCTTGCTCAGTGGCCAAGATGCCAGCAGGCCCGGTCAGTGACCTGACCTGTACCTTCCCACATAATGTGGCTAAGCTGCAAATGGATAGGGTGAGTGCCCTGAGCCCCGCCCTCCCCATGCAGAGACCAAGCCACAGTGGAAGGGCAAGCAGCTTGAATCCCACTCTCCCCATGCAGCAGCCCAGCCACGACAGAGCTGGGCAAGTGCCCTGAGCCCTGCCCTCCCCACACAGCAGCTGTGGTCCTATCACAGCCAGCATGCACATGCAGCCCACACAAGGGACACCATAGAATGCCTGACTCTGGGGGCCCAGGGAGACTTTTGGGCCACATGGAACATTTCCTACACAAGACTGTTCCTTCAAGACTGAGGGAGGTAGCTGTTTTACCTAATACATGTAGACAAACACAGAGAGACAAGCAAAATGAGGACACAGAGGAATATTTTCCAAACCAAAGAAGAAGGCAAACCCTCAGGAAAAGACCTTAATGAAATAGAGATTAGCAGCCTACCTGATAAAGAATTCAAAGTAATGGTCGTAAAGATGCTCACTGATCTCAGGAGAAGAAAGGATGAACACAATAAGAACTTCAACAAAAAGAGGGGACGCCTGGGGGGCTCAGTCGGTTAAGCATCAGCCTTCAGCTCAGATCATGATCTCAGGGTCCTGGGATTGAGCGTTGGGCTCCCTGCTCAGTGGGGAGTCTGCCTCTCTCTCTCTCCCTCTCCCTCTGCTCGTGTTCTCTCTCTGTCACAAATAAATAAATAAAATCTTTAAAAAAAAAAACAAAAAACAAAGAACTTCAACAAAAAGAAAAAATATGTGGGTACCTGGGTGGCTCGGTAGGTTAAACATCTGCCTTCAGCTCAGGTCATGATCTCAGGGTCCTGGAATCGAGCCCTGTGTCAGGTTCTCTGCTCAGTGGGGAGCCTGCTTCTCCCTCTCCTTCGGCCCCTCCCCCCAACTCATGCACACACTCTCTCAAACAAATGTCTTTTGAAAAAAAAAAAATATGTAAGTACCAAACAGAAGTTATAACTAAACTGAAAAACACACCTGAGGGGTTCAAAAGCAGAACAGATGAAATAGAAGCACAAATCAGGGAAGCAATGGAAAACATCCAGAAAGAGCAGCAAAGAAAAAAGAAAAAGAACTAAAAGAGTAAGGACACCTTATGAGACCACTGGCACAACATTAAGCAGAATAACATTTGCATTATAGAGTTCCAGAAGGTAGGAGAGAGAAAGGATCAGAAAAATTATTTGAAGAAATAATGGCTGAAAACTTCCCTAACCTGGGGAAGGATACAGACATCCGGTTTAAGAAGCCCAAAGAGTTCAAAATAAGATGAACCCAAGGGAAAACACACCGAGACACATTACAATTACAATGGCTAAAGTTAAGGATACAGAGAAAATCTTAAAAGCAGTAAGAGAAAAGCAAAGTATTATGTACAAAGGAAACCCCGAAGTCTATCAGATTTTTCAGTAGAAACATTGCAGACCAGAAGGGAGTGGGATGACATATTCAAAGTGCTGAAAGGGAAAAACTGCCAACCAGGAATTCTCTACCCAGAAAGGTTATCATTCAGAATTGAAGGAGAGAGTAAGAGTTTTCCAGATAAGCAAAATCTAACAGAGCTCATCACCACTAAACTGGCCTCCAAGAAATGTTAAAGGGACTTCTCTAAGCTAAGAAGAAAAGGCACTAATTTGTATTTTAAAAAAGAGCTATATAGCAATACTTGTATCAGACAAATTAGACTTTAAAACAAAGACCATAATGGGGCGCCTGGGTGGCTCAGTCGTTAAGCGTCTGCCTTCGGCTCAGGTCATGATCCCAGGGTCCTGGGATCGAGCCCCGCATCGGGCTCCCTGCTCCGCAGGAAGCCTGCTTCTCCCTCTCCCACTCCCCCTGCTTGTGTTCCCTGTCTCGCTGTGTCTCTCTCTGTCAAATAAATAAATCTTTAAAAAAAAAAAACAAAGACCATAACAAAAGACAAAGAGGGTGCCTGGGTGGCTCAGTTGGTTAAGCAACTGCCTTCGGCTCAGGTCATGATCCTGGAGTCCTGGGATCGAGTCCCACGTCGGGCTCCCTGCTCAGCGGGGGATCTGCTTCTCCCTCTGACCCTCTTCCCTCTCATGCTCTCTGTCTCTCATTCTCTCTCTCAAATAAATAAATAAAATCTTTTAAAAAAAAAGACAAAGAAGGGTACTACACAATGATAAAGGGGTCTATCCAACAAGAGGATATGACGTTTGTAAATATCTACGCACTGAACACAGAGGTGCCTAAATACATATAACAAACATTAATAGAAATAAAGAGAGAAATAGCAATACAGTAATAGTAGGGGACTATAACCTCTCACTTAAATCAATGGATAGATCATCCAGACAGAAAATCAGTAAGAAAACATTGGCCTTACACAACACATTAGACTAGATGGATCTAACAGACAGATACGTAACACCCCATCCAAAAACAGGAGAATACATATTCTTGGGTGCACAGGGAACACTCTCCAGGATGGACCACATGTTAGATCACAAAACAAGTCTTAACAAATTTAGGAAGACTGAAATCATATCAAGCATCTTTTCCACCACAGTGGTATGAAACTAAAAACCAATTACAAGACCCAACTGGAAAAAACACAAACATATGGAGACTAAACAACATGCTTTTAATTAACCAATCAAGAAATCAAAAGGTAACATGAGGGGCGCCTGGGTGGCTCAGTCGGTTAAGCATCCAACTCTTGGTTTCAGCTCAGGTCATGATCTCAGGGTCTTGAGACTGGGCCCCAAGTCAAGCTCTGTGCTCAGCATGGAATCTGCCTGGGATTCTCTCCCGCTCCCTGCCCCTCCCTCCGCTCATACATGTGCATGCACTCTCTCTTGCTCTCTAAAATAAATAAAAATCTTAAAAAAAAAAAAGATAACATGACACAAATGAAAATGGAAACACAATGGACCAAAATCTTTGGGACACAGGAAAAGCAGTTCTAAGAGAGAGAAGTTCAGAGCAATACAGGCCTACCTCAGGAAACAAGAAAACATCAAATAAACAATGTCTTAACATTCAAGGAAATAAGAACAAAGCCCAAAGTTAGTAGAAAAAAGGAAAGAATGAAGATCAGAATGGAAATAAATAGAGACTAAAAGCACAATAGAAAACATTAATGAAACTAAGAGCTGGTTCTTTGTAAAGATAAACAAAATCAACAAACTTTTAGCCAGACTCAAGAAAAGAGACAGAGCCCAAATAAAATCAGAAACAAATGAGGAGAAGCTATAACTGATACCATAGAAATACAAAGGACTGTAAGAGAATACTATCAACAATTATACACCAACAAATCAGACAACCCAGAAAAAATGGATAAACTCCTAGAAACAATATCTTCCAAGACTGAATCATGAAGAATTAGAAAATCTGAAGACTGATTACTAATAATGAAACTGAATCAAGGGCACCTGAGTGGCTTAGACAGTTAAGTGTCTGCCTTCGGCTCAGGTCATGATCCCGGGGTCCTAGAATCAAGCCCTGCATTGGGCTCCTGGCTCAGCGGGGAGCCTGCTTCTCCCTCTCCCCTCTGCCTCTCTCCCTGCTCATGCTCTCTCTCTCTCTCTGTATCTCTGTCTCAAATGAATGAATAAAATCTTTTAAAAAAAATTTTTTAATTAAAAAAAATTTTAAAAGAAACTGAATCCGTAATCAAGAAACTCCCAACAAACAGAAGTCCAGGTCAAGTTGGCCTCCTCAAATTATTCCAACTCTTCAAGAGGAAGGAACACTTCCACACTCATTATACAAAGCCAGCATTATCTGGATACCAAAACCAAAGACACTACAAAAAATTACAGGCCAATATCCATGATGAACATAGATGCAGAAGTCTTCAACTAAATATTAGCAAACCGAATTCAATAAAACATTAAAAGGATCGTACCCCATGACCAAGTGGGATTAATTCCATGCATCCAAGAATGGTTTAACATCTATAAATTGATCAATGTGATACACCAAGAAAAGCATTTGACAAAATTCAACATTCATTTGTGATAAAAACTCTCAACAAATTGGGTATACAGAGAAGGTATCGCAACACAATAAAGGCCATATATGACAAGCCCATACCTAATATAATACTCAACAGTGAAAAGGTGAAAGAAAGCCTTTCCTCTAAGATCAGAAACAACATAAGGATGTCCACTCACCACTTTTATTCAACATAGTACCGAAGTCCTAGCCACAGTAATTATGCAGGAAAAAAAAGAAATAAAGGAAATAAATGGGAAGAAGTAAAACTGTCACTATTTGCAGATGACGTATTATATAAAAAAACCTTAAAGACTCCACCAAAAAAATCATTAGAATAAATTCAGTAAAGTTGCAGGACACAAAATTTATATACAGAAATCTGTTGTGTTTCTATACACTAATACCAAACTATCGAAAGAGATATTTTCTTTTTTTTTTAAGATTTTATTTATTTATTTGACACAGAGAGAGAGACAGCAGGAGAGGGAACACAAGCAGGGGGAAGCGGGGAGGGAGAAGCAGGCCTCCCGCGGAGCAGGGAGCCCGATGCGGGGCTCGATCCCAGGATGCTGGGATCATGACCTGAGCCAAAGGCAGACGCTTAATGACTGAGCCACCCAGGCGCCCCCATCAAAAGAGATATTAAGATAACAATCAGATTTACAAGTGCATCAAAAAAACCCCTAAAATACCTAGGAGTAAATTTAACCAAGGACATGAAAGACATGTATTCTGAAAACCATGAGCCACAGATGAAAGAAACTGAAGATGACACGAATAAATGGAAAGATACCATGCTCACAGACTGAAAGAAATAATATTGTTAAAATGCTGTAGCTAAAGCAATCTATAGATTTAATGCAATCCCTGTCAAAATACCAAGGGCATTTTTCACAGAACTATAACAAATAATCCTAAAATGTATATGGAACAACAAAACATCTCCAATAGACAAAGCAATCTTGAGAAAGAACAAAGCTAGGTATCATGCGCCCTGATTTTAAACTATACTACAAAGGTATAGTAATCAAAACAGTATGGTACTAGGAAAAAACCAACACACAAATCAATGGACCAAAATAGAGAACCCAGAAATAAACCCATGCTTATATGGTCAATTAATCTAGAACAAAGGAGGCAAGAATATAACAATGGAGAAAAGACAGTCTCTTAAATAAATGGGTGCTACATGCAAAATGGGCAGCTACATGCAAAAGAATGAAACTGGACCACTTTCATACACCATATACAAAAATAAGCTCAACGCCTGGGGAACACGGTAGGGAGATTATTCACTCTTCTTGGAGTGCATGCCTGAGAGGCAGCACTCATGGAGACACCTCCCTGGGAACAAAAAAACTGGCCAGCGCCATTTCGATTCCCCACCCCTCAGCATACATAGAGCCATCTGTGGCAAGCAGTATACACTGATGCTG
Source organism: Mirounga angustirostris (assembly GCF_029215605.1). Classification (NCBI taxonomy): domain Eukaryota; kingdom Metazoa; phylum Chordata; class Mammalia; order Carnivora; family Phocidae; genus Mirounga; species Mirounga angustirostris. The sequence continues at coordinate 41,642,970 of NW_026991719.1, forward strand.
GCTACCTGACTTGCTTACACCAAGCCCCACACCCCTGCAGGCAGGTGGAACTGCCCTTCTCAGTCATGCGTGCCTCAGTCCCAGCACGGCAGGCCCCTCCCCCAGAGACCAGCGCAAACCCCTGTCCACGCCACAACTCCTGACCAGGGAGTTTTTTCTGCAGGGCCTCAGTTTCAGTGAAGTTGGTGACAGGTCTCATTTAACAAGCGGACCAGAGCACACCTAGTTCAAACTTGCCACATTTCAGGCCAGGGACCAAACACTGCCCACAGCAGGCAGGGAGAGCCTCCGCAGATGATGGGCCTGCAGGACAGAGCAGCCAGAACACAACAGCAGAGCTCACGCAGCACACACTGGAGACACTCCGTGAAGTGCCAGGGCCTGGGCACTCCATGGCCTCTTCATAAGGCCATTACTTTCAGAAACAGGAGACATAAATGGCTTCTCTGCCGCACAGAAAAAGGCAGAGAATTGGATAAAATGTGAAGACAAAGGAAATTATCCCAAATGAAAGAACAAGGCCATGGCCAGAGATCTAACCGAAACAGATATAAGTAACATGCCTGATGGAGAATTTAAAGCAACGATAATAAAGATACACACTGGGTTTGATAAAAGAATAGAAGACATCAGTGAGACGCTTGCCGAAGAGAGAAAAAAGTTAAAAAAGAATCAATCAGGGGCGCCTGGGTGGCTCAGAAGGTTAAGCGTCTGCCTTCGGTTTGACTCTCACCTCAGGTCTTGATCTCAGGGTCATGAAATTCAAGCCCCATATGGGGGGGGGGGTCTACTTAAAAAAAAAAAAAAAGAATTGACCAGAGATAAAGAGCGCAATAAACAAGATTAGAAACACACCTGATATAACGAACAGCAGGCTAGAAGAAGCAGAGGAATGAACTAGTGACCTAGAAGACAAAGTAATGGAAAGTATGTAATGAAGATGAAGAAGAGAGAGAGAAGAATTATGCAACATGAGAACAGACTTAATAAACTCAGTGACTCCATCAAACGTAGTAACATTTGTATTGTAGGAGTCCCAGAAGAAGGAGAGAGAGAAAGGGGGGGTAGAAAATTTATTTGAAGAAATAATAGCTGAAAACTTCCCTAATCTGGGGATGGAAATAGACATCTAGATCCACAAAGCACAGAGAACTCCCATCAAAATCAACAAAAGCAAGCCAACACGAAGACATATTGTAATTAAATTTGCAAAATATACTGATAAGGAAAAAATCTAAAAAGCAGTAAAACAAAAGAAGTCCTTATTGGCACCCAGCTGGCCAATCAGTACAGCATGTGACTCTTTATCCCAGGATTGTGGGTTTGAGCCCCACGCTGTGTGTAGAGATAACTTAAAAAATAAAATCTTAAAAAAATTTAGTCCTTGGGACGCCTGGGTGGCTAAATTGGTTAAATATCTGCCTTTGGCTCAGGTCATGATCCCAGGGTCTGGGATCGAGTCCTGCATTGGGCTCCTTGCTCAGCGGGGAGCCTGCTTCTCCCTCTGCCTGCCGCTCCCCCTGCTTGTGCACTCTCTCTCTGACAAATAAGTAAATAGAATCTTAAAAAAAAAATTAGTCCTTAACATACAAGGTAAGACCCATAAGGCAGATTTATCAACAGAAACTTGGAAAGCCAACAAGGAGTCGCATGATATATTCAAAGTGCTGACTGGAAAAATCTGCAGCCAAGAATCTATCCAGCAAGGCTAACATTCAGAATAGGAGAGATAACAAGTTTCCCAGACAAACAAAAAATAAAGGAGTATGTAACCACTAAACCAGCCCTGCAAGAAATATTAAAGGGGACTCTTTGACTGGAAAGGAAAAACCAAAAGTGACAAAGACAAGAAAGGAACAGAAAAACTCTCCAGAAACAGGAAAATGGCAATAAATGCATATCTATCAATAACTGCTCTGAATGTAAATGGACTAAATGCTCCAATCAAAAGACATAGGGTGTCAGAATGGATAAAAGAAAACAAGATCCATCTATATGCTGCCTACAAGAGATTCATTTTATTTCACTTTTTTTTTTTAAGTAATATCTACACCCAGTGTGGGGCTCAAACTCACAACCCCGAGATCAAGAGTCACATGGCTACTGAGCTAATCAGGCACCCCATACAAGATAATCATTTTAGATCTAAAGACATCTACGGATTGAAAGTGAAGGGACAGAGAAAAATTTATCATGCAAATGGATGTCAAAAGAAAGCCAGAGTAACTACTTATATTGGACAAACCAGACTTTAAAACAGACTGTAACAAGAGACTGAAGCAGTGCACTATATCATAATAAAGGGGACAATCCAACAAGATATTACAGTTGAAAGTATTTATGCACCCAACCTGGAAGCACCCAAATATATAAAACAATTAATAACACGTGCTTTCTTTAATGTTAATAGTGTCCTTGTTTATGTCTAATATCTGGTGCCCTTGCAAGTTACTTTTATTTGTTGTTATTATTATTTGTTCTTGACTATTAACTGTAAGAGGTAACAAAGTGTCTTTGGTAAAAAAAAAAAACAAAACAATAACAAACATAAAAAACTAATTGATAACAATACAATAATAGTAGAGGATATTAACACCCCACTTACATCAAGGGACAGAAAATAAACAAGGAAACGACGGCTTTGAATGACACACTGGACCAGATGGACTTACAGATATATTCAGAACATTCCATCCTAAAACAGCAGACTACACATTCTTTTCAAGTGCACATGGGACATTCTCCAGAATAGATCACAGATTACATCACAAAACAGGTCTCAAAAAATACAAAAAGACTGAAGTCATACCATGCACCTTCTCTGACTGCAACGTTATGAAACTTGAAGTCAACCACAAGAAAAAAATCTGGAAAGACCGCAAACACATAGAGGTTAAACAATATGCTACTGAACAATGAATGTGTCAACCAGGAAATCAAAGAAATTAAAAAAAAATACACGGAAACAAATAAAAATTAAAACACAATGGTCCAAAACCTTTGGGATGCAGCAAAAGCAGACCTAAGAGGGAAGTATATACCAATACAAGCCTACTCAAGAAGCAAGAAGAAAATCTCAAATAAACAACCCAACCTTACACCTAAAGGAACTAGGTAAAAAACAACAAATGAAGCCCAAAGCCAGCAGAAAGAAGGAAATAATAAGGATTAGAGGAGAAATAAATGACACAGAAATTTAAAAAAAAAACAATAGAACAGATCAATGAAATCAGGAGCTGGTTCTTTGAAAAAATTAATAAAATTGAGGGGCGCCTGGGGGGCTCAGTCAGTTAAGCGTCTGCCTTCGAGTCAGATCTCAGGGTTCTGGGGTCAAGCCCTGCAATGGGGAGTCTGCTTCTCCCTCTCCCTCTGCCCCTCCACCTGCTCATGCTCGCTCGCTCTCTCTCTCATAAATAAAATCTTTTTAAAAAATAAAATTGATAAACCTCTAGCCAAACTTATCAAAAAGAAAAGAGAAAGGACCCAAACAGATAAAATCATGAATTAAAGAGGAGAGATCACAACCAACATCACAGAAACACAATTATAAGAGAATATTATGAAAAACTATATGCTAACAAATTGGACAACCTAGAAGAAATGGATAAATTCCTACAAACATATAAGCTACCAAAACTGAAACAGGAGGAAATAGAAAACTTGAACAGACCCATAACCAGCAAGGAAATTGAATCCGTAATCAAAAAACTCCCAACAAACAAAAGTCCAGAGTGCTCACTTCAGCAGCACATATACTATGAAGTCCAGGGCCAGATGGCTGCACAGGCAAATTCTACCAAACATTTAAAGAAGAGTTAATACCTATTCTTCTCAAACTATTCAAAAAAAAAAAAAAAAAAACAGAAAAAGAAGGAAAACTTCCATACTCATTCTATGAAGGCAGCATTACCCTGATACCAAAACCAGATAAAAAACACCACTAAAAAAGAGAACTACAGGCCAATATCCCTGATGAACATGGATGCAAAAATTCTCAATAAAATACTAGCAAACCAAATCTAACAATACATTAAAAAAATCATTCACCACGATCAAGTGGGATTTATTCCTGGGTTGCAAGGGTGGTTCAATATTCACAAATCAATCAATGTGATACATCATAGAACCATACCATCATTTCAATAGATGCAGAAAAAGCATCTGACAAAGTACAACATCCATTCATGATAAAAACCCTTAACAAAGTAGGTTTAGAGGGAACATACTTCAACATAATAAAGGCCATCTATGACAAACCCACAGCCAGCATCATACTCAGTGGGGAAAAACTGAGAGCTTCTCCTCCACAGTCAGGAACAAGACAGGGATGTCCACTCTCACCACTTTTATTTATCTGAGTACTGGAAGTCCTAGCTACCACAATCAGAGAATGAAAAGAAATAAAAAGTATCCAAATAGGCAAGGAAAAACTAAAATTTTCACTATTTGCAGACGACATGATACTGTACAAAGAAAACCCAAAAGACTGCACCAAGAAACTGCTGGAACTGATACACAAATTCAGGAAAGTCACAGGATACAAAATCAATGCACAGAATCTGTTGCATTTCTATACACCACTAATGAAGCAGCAGAAAGAAAAATTAAGGAATCAATCCCAGGGGCACCTGGGTGGCTCAGTCAGTTAAGCATCTACCTTCAGCCCAGGTCATGATCCCAGGGTCCTGGGATCGAGCCCCACATCAGGCTCCCCGCCCGATGGGCAGCCTACTTCTCCCTCTCTACCGCTTATGCTCTCCTGCGTTCTCTCTCTCAAATAATAAAATCTTAAAAAAAAAATCAATCCAATTTACCACTGCACCAAAACCAGTAAGATACCTAGGAATAAACCTAGCCAAAGAGATGAAAGACCTGTACTCTGAAAACTAAAACACTGATAAAAGAAATTGAAGATGACACAAAGAAATGGAAAGACAGGGGTGCCTGGGTGGCTCAGTCGACTAAGCATCAGACTCTTGATTTCAGCTCATGTCATGATCTCAAGGTGGTGATATCAAGCCCCACATGAAGCTTCAGGCTCAGCATGGAGTCTGCTTCAGATTCTCTCTCTCCCTCTCCCCCAACTCATTCTCTCTCTCCCTCTCTCCCCCTTCTCTCTTTTTTTTTTTTTTTAAGATTATTTATTTATTTGACAGAGAGAGAGAGAGCACAAGCAGGGGGAGTGGCGGGCAGAGGGAGAGGGAGAAGCAGGCTCCCCGCACAGCAGGGGGAGCCCAATGTGGGACTCGATCCCAGGACCCGGGATCATGACCTGAGCTGAAGGCAGTCATTTAACCAACTGAGCCACCCAGGCGCCCTCTCTCTCTCTCTCTCAAAATAAAGTAAAATCTTGAAAAAAGAAATGGAAAGACATTCTGTGCTCATGGATTAGAAGACCAAACATTGTTAAAATGTCTATACTACCCAAAGCTCAATCTACACATTTAATGCAACCCCTATCAAAATACCAACAGCATTTTTCACAGAGCTAGAACAATCCTAAAATTTGTATGGAACCACAAAAGACCCCAAATAGCCAAAGCAACCCTGAAAAAGAAAAGCAAAGCTGGAGGCATCACAATTCTATAATCAAAACAGTGTGGTACTGGCACAAAAATAGACACACAGGTCAACAGAACAGACAAAAAACCCCAGAAATGAACCCACAACTATACGGTCAATTAATCTTGGTCAAAGCAGGAAAGAAGATCCAGTGGGAAAAAGTCTCTTCAACAAATGGTGCTGGGAAAACTGGACAGCAACAAGCAAAAAAATGAAACTGGACCACTTTATTACACCATAAACAAAAATAAACTCAAAATCGATGAAAGACCTAAATGTGAGACATGAAACCATAAGAATTGTAGAAGAGAACAACAGCAGTAACTTCTTTGACATGGGCAGAAGCATCATCTTTCTAGATGCCTCCTGAGGGAAGGGAAACAAAAGCAAAAATAAACTAGTGGGACTTCATCAAAATAAAAGCCTTCTGCACAGTGAAGGAAACAATCAATAAAACTAAAAAAGCAACCTTCAGAATGGGAGAAGATATTTGCAAATGACATATCTGATAAAGGGTTAGTATCCAAAACACCTAACAAACTTATAAAACTCAACACCCCATAAGCAAATACTCCAATTAAAAAATGGACAGAAGGTGGCACAGTTTGTTAATAGTTGGACTCTTGCGGGGTGCCTGGGTGGCTCAGATGGTTAAGCGTCTGCCTTCGGCTCAGGTCATGATCCCAGGGTCCTGGGATCGAGTCCCGCATCGGGCTCCCTGCTAGGCGGGGAGCCTGCTTCTCTCCCTCTGCCTCTCTCTCTCTCTCTGACTTTCATGAATAAAATAAATAAATAAATAAATAAATAGTCGGACTCTTGCTTTTGGCTCAGGTTGTGATCTCAGGGTTGTTGAGATCGAGCCCCACGTCAGGTTCCATGCTCAGCACGGAGTCTGAGTGGGATTCTCTCCCTTTCCCCCTCCCTACTGTGCTCTCTCTCTCTCCCTCAAATAAATCTTTTTTTTTTAAAAAATGGGCAGAAGATATGAACAGACATTTTTCCAAAGAAGACGTCCAGATGGCCAACAGACACATGAAAAGATGTGTCACTCATCATCAGGCAAATGCAAATCAAAACTACAATGAGTTATCACCTCACATCTGTCAGAATGGCTAAAATTAACAACTCAGGAAACAACAGATGTTGGCGAGGATGCAGAGAAAGGGGAACCCTCTTATACTGTTGGTGGGAATGCAATACTCTGGAAAACAGTATGGAGGTTCCTCCAAAAGTTAAAAATAGAGCTATCCTACAACCCAGGAAATGCACTACTAGGTATTTATCCAAAGGATACATAGTGATTCGAAGGGGCACATGCACCCCAATGTTTATAGCAGCAGTGTCCACAAGAACCAACCTATGGAAAGGCCCAGATGTCCATCGATAGATGAATGGATAAAGATGATGTGCTATACATATACAGTGGAATATTATGCAGCCATCAAAAAGAATGAAATCTTGCCATTTGCAACAACGTGAATGGAACTGGAGGGTATTATGCTAAGCAAAATAAATCAGTCAGAGAAAGACAAATGCCATATGGTTTCACTCGTATGTGGAATAAGAAACAAAACAGATGAACATAGGGGAAGGGAAAGAAAAATAAAATAAGATGAAAATTGAGAGGGAGGCAAACCAAAAGAGACGCTGAACTCTAGGAAACAAACTGAGGGTTGCTGGAGGGGAGGTGGGGGGGATGGGGTAACTGGGTGACCGGCATTAAGGAGGGCACTTGATGTAATGAGCACTGGGTATTATATACAACTGATGAATCACTAAATTCTACCTCTGAAACTATTAAAAAATTTAGATTTATTATGAACTACAATAAAATACAAACAAAAACTTTCCAATTTTTTCCCAGAATACCAACTGAAGTAAGTAATTTAAGAAAAGATTCCTGAAAATGCAAATGGACCTGAGTGTCCCAGGGCAGTACAATCCTAATTTTTAAACAATGTGCAGGGGTCACTACGAACCCCGTGTCACCAGCAAAACCTGTCAACAATTTGAATGTTTTACTTAAAGTGGAAAAGCAGCTTGCAGTGACATCAGCTTTAGAAAATGAAACATCTGTAAAGCATGAAAATACATCTTTAAAAAAAGTTAAAAATGGGCAGAAGACATGAATAGACATTTTTCCAAAGAAGACATCCAGATGGCTAACAGACACATGAAAAGATGCTCAACATCACTCATCATCAGGGAAATACAAATCAAAACCATGATGAGATACCACCTCACACCTGTCTGAACGGTTACGATCAACAACGTAAGAAACAACATGCACCCCAATGTTTATAGCAGCGTTATCTATAATAGCCAAATTATGAAAACAGCTATATGTTAACTAACTGGAATTTAAATAGAAGCATAAAAAAAAAGACAGCGTGGTACTGACAGAGGGTTAGATATATAGATCAACAGATCAGAGTAGAGTCCAGAAATAGATCCACAAATATGCCAACTGATTTATGACGACCTGCAAAAGCAATTCAAAAGAGAAAAATGATCCTTTCAATAAATGGGATTGGAACAAATGGAATTCCATATGCAAAATAATAATCCTCAACCTAATCCTCACCCCTTATATAAAAATTAACGCAAAAGAGATCATAGGTCTAAATGTAAAACCTAAAACTATGAAACTTACAGAAAGGAAAAAAAATCATGACACAGGATCCACAAAGAGTTCTTAAATATGACACCGAAATCACCATCCATAAAGGAAATAATTCATAAATTGGACATTTTCAAAATTAAAAATTCTTGCTCTGTGAACAATACTGTTATGAGAATAAAAAGACAAACCACACAAACTATGTATCTGACAAAGGACTTGCACACAGAATATATAAATAACTCTCAAAGCTCACTAGTGAGAAAACAATCCAATTTTAAATGGGCAGAAGAGTTGATTGAACACTTCATCAAAAAGGATACACAAAAAGTAAATAAGCATATATAAAGATCTTAAACATCATTAGCTATTAGTGAAACCCAAATTAAAGCCATGATGAGATACCAACTATACTGCTAGAATGACTAAAATTAAAAATACTGACAATACCAAGTGCTGACAAAAATGTGAAGCAACTGTAATTCTTATACATTGCTGGTGGTGATGGTGGAAATGAAAAATGATTCATTCTGGAAAACAATCTGGCAGATTCTTAAAAAGGCAAACATACACTTACCATATGACCCAGCAATCCAATATTTATTCTAGAGAAATGAAAACCTATGTTGACACAAAAACCTGTGTATGAAGGTTTAAAGTAGTTTTACTCATAATTGCCAAAAACTGGAAATAATTCCAATGTCTTTCACCAGGAGAATGGATAGATAAGCTGTGGTACATCAATACCATGGAAGACCACCCAGCAATAAAAAGAACTGACACACACAGCTTGTCTGAATCTCCAGGGAATTATACTGAGTAAAAAATATCCTCAGTTTCAGAAGGTCACATACTATATGATTTGATTTTTATCACATTCTTGAAATGACAAAATTCTAGAAATGGAGAATGGTAATTCCTAGGAGTCTAAGAAGGGGAGGATTGGAGAAAAGGGATGGATCTGGCTATAAAAGGGTAACATAAGGGATCCCTGCAATGCTGGAGCTATGTCTTGACCATAGCAAAGTCAACATCCTGGTCATGAAATTATACTATAGCTTTGTAAGATGTACTATTGGGGGAAACAGGTAAAGGATACACAGGATCTCTCTGTATTATTTTTATAATTGCACGTCGATTGATTATCTCAAAAGAACGTTTAATTTTTTAAAAAAAAACGTTACATACCACATGATTCCTTTTATATGACATTCTTGAAAAGATAAAACTGTTGTGACACAGAACAGATCTGTGGTTGCCTGAGGTTACAGGTGGGGAAGGACAGAACCATAAAGGGATAGCATAAGGCATGTTTTTGGCCTGATGAAACTATTCTCTATCCTATAGATTAGTTACACGCATCTGTATTCATGAAATGCCTTCATCTCAGCACTGACCTTAACAATGCCAAATGTGTTCACATTTATTGTACTGGACAACAACAAAATCAATATTCCTGCACACTAATTTAAAAAACATTTTTTTAGTGAAAGAAAAAAGATGGTTGGCTGTGAGCATCTGCAGGACTCTGTCTCTTGGCCAAATGAGAATCCAAAGTTGGACTGATAAAATTACTTCGGAAAAATGATTTCAAGAAAAATTTCAAGTTCCCTAAGACATTTTATTCCCAAATTACACCTTGACATTATGTCTCCAGCTCACTGAGGAATGCTCTAAGAAATACCGGCAGGAAACCAGGCTGTGGTTGAAGACAATTCCACCATCCACATGAAGACTCAGAAAAGAAATGCCATGGAAGGCAATTCCAGGAAACCTTTACTTCCCTGAGGACTTGGTGCGCTCTCTCCTGATGAGTAAGGTGAGCCAGCTTCCTAATTAAGTTTCCCTCTGGCAGCCAGAGGCTCGAAGAAGAGAAATCCGTAAGTCAATGTTAGTATCTGTCACACCCTAAGTCCTCCGCATGTCTACACTCTAACCTGGCCTTGCCGCTGTCTCTCATTCGCCCTGATCCTAATGCTTATTTACAAATAATTTCCTATCTTATGTCAGAAATTCCTACATAGCTCATCACATCCATGGTACCAAACAAAAAAAAAAGAGGAAGGAACAGACTACATACTTACCTGGGGTTTGGCCATTTCCTGCTCTTCTTGGGAAAAGGCAGAGATGTGCGAAGCCCGAGCTGGAAGAATGGAGAAGTGTACAGCATATGAGAGAACCCATCAGGCATATCTGCCCAGAATTATCTGCCTAGGAATCCCCTCACATGAGCTGGGCATGAGGCCACCCTGTGGAAGTTTGGGCAACCATGCGGTTTTAACAACCACCTGTGTATTCTTGACTCTTTTCCTCACCTGAGCTTCTAACACAAAAAGGTTTTTTTTCTATATATACTTGTGTACTGACCCAGAAATTGTATTTCCAGGTATTTCCTTTAATGAAATTATTCTAATACATCACAATTCCTCTGTAAGTACCTTCATCTCAGCACTGACTTCATGAATGCCAAAGTTAATCCTATATGACTCAAAATAAGAGACTAATAAGGAAATACAAGGGGTGAAATCCTACATAGCTATTAAAAACACCGTTGTATGGAACTGTATGCTTTAGTATCTGTGTACTTTTCTGCACATATATCTAAATTAAAAGTTTTTAAAATGTCACAGAATAAATTAAGCTGAATCACAGTAAAACTTCTAAATGAAAAAAAGGTAGGTTATAAAACTGCAGGAACCCATCTCAAACTATATGTGACATGTTTAAAAGACGCACACTCCTAATACACACCAAAAACTCTAAGAATGGACGTTTAAATGTAGGGGGATAAAATGAATTCCTTTTGATTTTCTTTTCCTCTATTTTTAATTAATCTGTAATTCAAATGTGCTAGTATTTGTTAAACGCCAAGAAAACTGAACTTTTAAAAACTGTCATCCTCCTGACGTTTTAAGCCCGACGATCCCCCCCCCCCCCCGCCACCAGACCCTGCAGCACCAAGCCTCGCCCACCCCACCCCCAAACCCCAAGCTCTAAGCTCTGAGGTGAGTCCTCTCAGGTGCCTCTTCCTTCTCCTCACCTCACTGGGGCCGGCTTGCCCAGGAGCCAGAAGGAAGCCTTCGGGTGCAGATTCACTTCGGCTGGAGCATTCACACCAGGCCCCTACCTGGGGGCGTGGGCAAGGGGAGAGGGGCACAGGGAGAGGTGGGGCGCGCCTAAGGAGGGACCTGAGGAGTGCGTATGAACCCTTAGCGCAGGTCACTGTGCTGGAAAATGTGTAGAAGTCAGCGTTTAACAAGCCCCATTCAACCCCGACTAGTACCATAACTTTGTCCACCATCGTGCGCACAGACCTTCATTCGGTCTCCCATCACTCACCCCACAACTCCCCACATCAATGACCGCCCCCCCACATCCCCCTTCCTTCGTTCCCCCCAGAACTCCCCATCACTCAGCCCACCACCTCTAGCACTCGCCCTCTCAACCCCTCTCCCTCTCTCTCTCTCTCTCTCTCACCCTCTCGACAATAGATTTTCTGCTCACTGCAGAGGAGACCAGTACAAGACCTGGCCCTAAGAAGCACTTCCGCTTCGGGACCAAGTCGGGCTCCGCAGCCCACAGGGCTGCAGCAGCTGGGTGTGCGCACGCTCAGTGGGGGCTTTGAGCCCGCGTCCGCCAATAGTCAACACCGGGCCCCCTCCCGCCCCCCTCCCGCCGGCCCCACGCGAACGCGGCGGGGCCGCGGCGCCTGCGCGGAGGGAAGATGGCCGCGCTCGCGCGGTCCCTGCTTTGAGATGGCCGCGCCCACCAGGGCTCTACACCTCGAGGGCTGCCGTGTGGAGCAGGTGTTTACTTTGTTCGGCGGAGACCGTCATTCCCGAGACCTCGAAAAGCATTTTGCTTGTGGCGGGGAGGGGAACTGCCCAACTGAGGAAAGTTCTGGCAGGCCGGAATGTGGGGTCTTGAACCCGAAGGGCAGCGTCGGGTTCACAGGTGTAATTGAATAGGAAGACGGGATGCGTGGCCGAATCGCCCAGCGTGCACAAAGGCTGAGAGGTAGGGAAAGGTCACACTGGCTCCATCCACTGGCTAGAGCTGGGAGTTTTGAAGGACGGCATACAAACAAGCTGAAGGATAAAAAGAAACGGGGACCTAGGACGCACACACCCCGGGGTGAAGGGAATGTGTTCAGCAGTGGCTGACGGGTTGCTTTCTCTGGATGGGCAGGAACGAAATCCTTTCGTCGGAGGTGACAATTTGGCTGACCAAAAGGAGCCGGCCCCACAAACAGCCGAAGCAAAGAGCTTTCTGGTGGAGGGCACGGCTGTTGCAAAGGCCCGGAAGTGGGACCCAATTCGGCGTGTTGGAGGAATGGAAACTGGCAGTGTGTTGGGAGCGTAGGAGGTGTGAGGGAGGGAGAAGTGGGTGGGGGGCCAGATGCCGTAGGGCCTCCTCTGCCAAGAACAGAGCTCATGCTTCACTCTAGACAGAATGGGAAGCCATAAGAGGGATAAGATTTTTTAAAGACCCATCAGAAGCAATCTCGCATTCTTGTTTATTGCGAGTCTTGCACCACTAGAACATGAGCTTCACAGGGATTTGCTTAAGCATCTCCTGTATGACAGACAGTATTCTAGACATTGGGAATATAGCAAGGAAGAAGCCAGAACCAAACAAACATGATGGAGACAACCTGGTTTCAAACCCCTACCTAGGAGCTTTGTAACTAGGGCAGAACTCTTCTCTTCCTCATCTATAAAATAGGGACGATGACAAATGAACTGATAATTGTAAAGACTTAGAACAATGCTTGGCACATAGCAAGTGCTACATGTTTTAGTATTATTATTTAAATAAGATCAGGCATCTATATGTATTAAGCTTTTGTTAATAAAAAGGAAAAAATTCAAAGATAACCTGCAGGCTGCTTTGGAGAACGACAACAGAGGGCAAGGGCGAAAGCAGGAAAAACAGTGTGGCTTCTGCCAATAGGCCCAGCAAGTGATAATGGGGGCTCAGACCTCGCTCAGTATCTCCTGTGTGCCACACACCGTGTGAAGCACATGATATGACCTGCCTCACTCAGTCCCCACTATCTGCGAACAGTCCCATGGCCTCCACTTGTCAGAGGAGGAAACTGAGTCCCAGAGAGACTAAGTAACTTGCCCAAGGTCACACAGTTTCCCAAGGTTGGATCCTTAACTTCTACCCAATAATATTCTTCTTTTGTTTATTCACTATCCCACAGAACTTCCAGAAAGTATCAGCGGGTCCTCATCCCAGAACCATTAAAACTAGCCAAGGAATGTTTTTACCAGAAATCTCGATGGAGCTTCTTGGCAGACAAAGCAAAGAGAGAAAACAGAGGAATAGCTCCTATCTCTTGCTCCCTGAAGGATAAGCACTTCTTGGCTACAAAACATGTCCGTTCTCTCTGAATGCATTCGAAGGTGGGAAATAGGAAGGCTGGACCTGTAGGGCTCATCCCAGCCTGGCCTCTTCTATCTTAACAAACATCATTCCCCCACCACTTTGTACACACACACACTCCCCTGTGTATAGAGAGGATCCTTTAGGGTTGGTGGCTATTGGGGTACAGTGATTGCCAGCTCCAGAAATGTCCCTGAGCCAGTGATACAGCCCCTCAAAAACTGTCCCAGGGTTCACAGTGCACATCCACAAGCTCTGTGAGACCAGCTTTTCTGCGCTGAGGAGCGAGGCCTCCCACTGTGTCCTGGGCATCTTCTGCCATCAGTCTCTGCAGGTGCAACCTCCTCATATAACAGTCTAAGCCACGGGTAGCTAGGTGAAGGGGTATGGGAAGCTGACAGTAGCTGGTACCACCACAGAGTCTCTACAAGGTGACACTCCCACCCACAGGTCCCCCACCTCACCAGTGAGTCATCACCACAATTGTTCTTTTTTTTTTTTTTTTTTAAGATTTTATTTATTTATTTGACAGAGAGCGAGCGAGAGCAGGAACACAAGCAGGGGGAATGGGAGAGGGAGAAGCAGGCTTCCCGCAGAGCAGGGAGCCCTATGTGGGACTCGATCCCAGGACCCTGGGATCATGACCTGAGCCAAAGGCAGACGCATAACGACTGAGCCACCCAGGCGCCCGCACCACAATTGTTCTTAAGATACATTTCATCAAGGGGTATCCGGCTAGCCCAGTTGGTAGAGCATGTGACTCTTGATCTTAGGGCCAGGAGTTCAAGCCCCACACTGGGTGGAGAACTTACTTTAAAATAAAAGATACATTTCATCAAAACTACAGAAGTGGGGCCAATTGTGAGCAGATTTGGGACCATAAGGCAGCAGGTGAGTTTGTCAGAGCAAAAGCACACAAGCCACTTCTCTGGTGACCTTGAAGCTAGCATGCTAGCCCTGAACTACCTGCTTCCAAGAGAGGAATCCACTTCCATTCTGGTATTTGTAGTATACCATCACTGGTATATGAATCCTGAACAATATGTCAGAATTTACTGTCTTGGCCAATGCGAGTGTCACTAAATGGGAGACATATGGGACAGGCAGGGGTGAATAATGGCGAATGAAGGGCAGATTGGGAGTTAATGGGGGCAAGGAGAGACAGAGGGTGTTGGGAGGGAGGTGAATGAATAGAGTGGAGTCAAAGGGGGTAGTGTGGAGTTGCACGACGGAATGACCATGCATTCGATTTTGAATTAATTGGAGATTATGGATGAGACTGAGTAAATGATGGGAAAATGAGGCACGGGCTAAAGTGACCAAAAGTGAAAGTGGGAGCAGACTGAGTGAATGGAGCAATTCAAGGAGGTGAACATTAATGGACTTGATAAAGCAGGAGAGTGCAAGTTGTTTTGAGCACTAAGGACCAGAGTGCGAATAAACGATGGTTTATGGGGCATGTTAAGAGTGAGAGAGGTGAATTTAGGGGGAATGTGGGAGTGAATGGAGGTAATGTGGGGCATGGAGGGAAGAATGGGGAGTACAAGGGACAGAAGAGGGACTGAAGACGTATACATGGTAGAATGTGAGTATGTGAATCAGGCTGAGTTTCGAGTGGCGACACTCTAAGGGAGAAATGGAGTGGCTAGAGGTGAATGAGGGGCAGACTGGGATTAGATAGGGGTGATGCGGGGCTCCAGGCATGTCCAGGGATCCCGGTATCAATCAGTCCAGGTGAAGGAGCTGCCGCATGTGCCTGTTGGGCAGAGTGAGAGAGAAGAGAAGCAAAGAGAAGAAGGTGAGTCACTGTGGGTATTGTGAGCCAAAGGGAAAGACGAAGGTCACATGGCCCCAAGTGAATAAAGTGGGGGAACATGGGGCCCAGGGAATTCAAGGCAGAGTGTGACTGAATGAACGGAAACTAGACATGAGATCAGGCGCAGAACGGGGTGGTAAGAGGGAACAGGGGTCACACAGGAAATGAGTTTCAATGAATGAGATCATTTCGATGAATGAGAGGCAGTGAGTGAGTGAGAGTAAATGGAGTCAATGAAGAGAAAGTGAGGAATGGGGCTGAGCAAGCAGAGAATGAGAATCTGCAGGTAACTTGGGCTAGTGTTTGGGAGGAATACGGGGAATGGGGGTAAACATGGGAGCAGCGCTGGAGAGAATAAAGGTGAAGAAAGGGCCGCAAGAGAGAGAGTGAGGGAGAGAGTGAGGCCCAGAGTCCATGAAGCAAGCTGAAGCGTGGGCCACGTGAGAGTGAACGGGAGTCACTTCGTGCGGTGTCAAGAAGTGGAGGGGAAAAGTAGAAAACGAGAGTCTGAGAGTGAATGGAGGTGAAGGAATACGACATGAGAGAATTGGGGCCATGTAAGGAGAGGGTTAAGGAATTGTGGCAATATGAGGCCCAGCGTGAACGAAGGGTAGTGGCCCAGAGACAGTGTAAGTGAACTGGGGGGGGGGGGGGTAGGGATGAAAAGCTGGAACAAGAATGGAGGTGAAGCAACAGGAGAGGGCGCATCTCTATGTTGTGTGTCGTGTATAATATGTAACGGAGGGCAGAGTGTGATTGAATGGGGTGAACGTGGGCCAGATTCCAGGAAATTAGCGTGGAACTGTGCATAGTAAGTGAAGTGAAGGAGGTGCCGAGAATGGGTAAATGGAGGTAACGAGGGGCAGAAGGCGAGGGCATGGTGGCCATATTGTGCAGAGCGTGAGAAATCGAGGTGGTAGGAGGCACAATGTAGTGAACAGAGCTGGCTGCTGAGCAGAGTGGGGGGGAATGGAGGTGACGAGGGGCAGAGTGAGTGGAAATGGAGGGAACCAAGTGGTGGAGCATGATTAAAAACAGTGGAGTGGCACTGTGTTAAGGAAAGTGGGGGAATATGGGCTGATCGTGAGGCCCAGGGCCTGAGTCCTATCTCTGAGTCTCCAGCCCCTCTCTTCCTGCATCTCTTTCTGACATCTCAGGGTTTCTCCCTGGTTTTGCCTCCTCCCATCTTTGTGCATAGGTCAGTATCTTTCTTTTCCCTTGTGTGTCCGTCTCTAACAGAGGTGGCGCTTGGAAAGACAGTGAGCCCTCTGGCTTCTGTGTTCCAGAATCTATTACATGGTATTTGCTCATAGAGCCCAGAGGTCCAGAATGCCCCTAGTTCTGAACAGGACAGCATTTGAGTCTGGAGCGAAGAGTTGGCTAGGAGGGCCTATGCATGTTAGAATGCAGACCTGGGTCACTGTGGTGGTGACTCTGGCCACACTGATGGTCGCCGCCGTGGATGCGAAGATCTATGAATGCTGTGAACTGGCAATGAAGCTGAAGAAGGTGGGCCTCAATGGCTTCAAGGGCTACAGCATTGGAGACTGTGAGACTCCAGCTGCCCCAAGTCCCACCCACACCCCGAGCTGCCCACCACACTCAGACCCAGGCCCCCCTTCTCATCTATGACCTCCCTAGGCCAGGGCATGATCCTCTCGGCCATCCCCTGACTGATGGACTCTAATGTCCTTACCATCACTGCCTTCACAACCATCACCCCCATGTCTACCAGCAACACCATCACTACCATCAAAGTCATCACGAATACTATCACCCCGCCATCCCTCGTGTCTCACCAGAATCACCACCACCACCACCACCACCAAACCAAGATCACCAGCCCCACAACTGGGATGACAACGATCCCTGTCCCCTCCCCTTATCCTACCATCCCCTAGTCCCAGGACTCATGCCTACCTCCTACCTACCCCCTCCCTGCCCCAGGGCTGTGCATGGCACACTATGAGAGTGGCTTTGACACCTCCTTCGTGGGCCACAATCCTGACCGCAGCAGCAAATACGGCATTTTCCAGCTGAACTCCACCTAGTGGTGTAACGATGGTATTACACCCACCCAGAACCTCTGTCACATCGAGTGTCCAGGTGAGGCAGCACTGGGGACACCCCGAAGCCCTGCCTGGCCTCACTGCCCAACACACAGAGTTCAAGGTTGCCTAAGCCATAACCTCCAGTAACTAGCAGAAAAATGACAAGGAAAAGAGCACATTTGCCTGGGCTGTTAGAGACACCATCCATCCCGTATCCTTACCAACTACGCTGAGATGTTGTCCAGGTCAGGAGGGCTCAGAAGTCCTATACCTCCCCGAGAATGGAGGCTGCAGTTTTCGGGGACTCAGAAAACCGGAAACTTACCTCCATGTGGAATGGAGGGGGAGATTGTCCTGATTTGGTGTTGAGGTTGTTCAGGCCCTGAGGGAAGAAACACATTATCTGGCTGTAGGAACAGAAATAAGGAGTTATCTGTGCAGAAAGGAGAGAGCTTTCCAGACAAGACTGTGGTGGTATTGAGGACAAAATTTAATAGCGGTAGTTGTTCGGGGTTGGCCAAAATGGTGCTTGAGGTTGTCCAAGATAGACCAAAATGGGGACTGAGGTTATTAGGGTCCAGGCCAAATGGAGGTTGAGGATGTCCAAGTCCTGCTAAAGTAACAGAAGAGGTTACCCAGGATTGGCCAGCTTGAAGGTTGAGGTTGTCCAAGACTAGCCACCACAGAGGTTGAAGCTGTCTAGAACAGGGTAACATGAATAGTAAGGTTTCTCAAGACTAGCTAAAATAAAGGTTAAGGTTGTTCACTTTGAGCCAACATGGAAGTTGAGGTAGTCCAGGATCAGCTATAATGGAAGTTGAGGTCCTGGGATGGTCAACATGGAGGTTGGAATTATTTGTAACTGGTCAAAATGGCAACTGAGGTTGTCCAGGACTGGTCAATATGGCAGTTGAGATCATTAACCAGTCAGAATGCCAGTGAAGGTCACCCTGGTTGAGCAGTTGGGATCATCTAGAACCAAGCACCATGATACCTGAGGTTGAATGGAACTAACCAGCATGGAGACTGAGGTCATTTGTAACCAAAGTGGCAGTTGAGGTTATCCAAGACCGGACAACACAGTGTTTGAAGTCACCAAGACTGACCAAACTTGCAGCTGAGTAGCTTCCCAACCAGCCGACCTGGTGGTTAAGGTGATGTCAGACCAGCTGCTGTTGCAGTTGAGATCATCCATAACCACACAAAATTACAACTGAAGTCATCCAGAACTGGCCAACATAGAGTTTGAGGTTGTTAGGACCAGGCAATATGATGGTTGAGGATATTCATAACCAGGCAAAATGAATCAAGATCATCCAGGATCTGGGGGCACCTGGGTGGCTCAGTCATTAGCTGTCTGCCTTCAGCTCAGGTCATGATCCCGGGGTCCTGGGATCGAGCCCCGCATCAGGCTCCCTGCTCGGCGGGAAGCCTGCTTCTCCCTCTCCTGCTCCCCCTGCTTGTGTTCCCTCTCTCACTGTGTCTCTGTCAAATAAATAAATAAAATCTTAAAAAAAAAAAAAAGATCATCCAGGATCTGTCAACGTGAGTTAAGGTTCTACAGAACCAGCCAAAATGGCGGTTGAGGTCGTTCATAACCAGCCGACAAGTGAATCAAGGTCATCTAGAATCAGTCAATGTAGTAGTTGAAGTTATTCAGGCTCCAAGGAATGCAGAACCCCTGGGCCTACCATACACTGTCACCCTGTCCCCAGTGCACCAGATCACTATATCCCTTTCTTCCCTCCCCCCATAGACCTGCTCAACCGCCATATTCTGGATGATACCTTGTGTGCCGGGAAGGTGGTGTCCTCAGGGAATGGTATGACTGCTTGGTAAGTTCATAGGGGCGGCCTGGACCTTGGGCAGCGGGGATAGTGGCACTGCCACCCTATCAGCCTGTCCACTTCACCCTCCTTCTCTCCCTTCATTTCCCAGGGATTCATGGACCCGGCACTGTTCTGGCCATGATTTATCTGAATGGCTCAAGGAATGCAATATGCATGACAAAGCTGTCTCAAAGAAAACTAATAATTCATGATTCAGTTTCCCAGAAGTAGAAATTTTCTTTTCCTTTCTTTTCTTTCTTCTGTGGATTTAATAAAGAACGGTATCTATAAGCAATGCAAGAGTCCTCTGATGCCTAACTCTCTTCATTTTTCCAATGCCTGGAGGAACCCCCATGTAATCACTTCCCGCATACATTCAAAGCTCTAATCAGGGACACCATATCGCTCGGGGTGAAGGTAAGAGCATAGCTTCTCTACCATCTCTACCACTTAGGAGCTCTCTTGCGCCGGGCAAGGCATTTCATTTCTCTGGGCCTCCGTTTCCTCCTTGGCAAAATGAGGATGATAATGGTAGCAACTATTTCATGGGATTGTTGGGAGAATTAAATGACTGAATGTTTGGAAAGCACATAAAGTGCTTGGTGCACAAGGCAGTTATAGGTCTGGAGATGGAAGGGTGGGATGAGGGGCTATGAAAATTGGCTTTCCTTAAAAAGCATCACTCTCAGTAGAAGTCACTACAAGGTCTTCAATTAAGGTAGATACAGTCTCTCCAGGGAAAATAAGATTGGTTTCAGCTTACACAGGATACTCAGTGGGAATTAAAGTGTTCACATTCTCCCACATCCTCCCATATCTCCCTATTCTGACACTCGGCCTCCCACTCCCTCTTTCACAATTAATCCTAAATTTCGAATGACAGAGTGGGAATTTAGGCCAGGAATTCAATGGATGCACAGTGTAGTAATTTCTTTCTTATAGAATGCCTGGATTTGGGTCTGTGTCTTGGGCAGAGAATTTAGGAATTTAAACTTGCCTTTCTTTCTCTCTGTACCAGCCCCATCAGAAGCAGCCACCACTGTGAGGAAGCAGTCCCTCATGTCTTTTGTACTTTTTGATTGGGGGTGGATATTCAGCTACCCAAAGCCTTGTTTTCAGTGTTTACTTCATCCAGGGTAAGCACAGATGATCATTAAAGCAGATATCCACCAGTGTGAGAATGACCGAGCCCCCTTCCATCATGCCAGTTTGATTTCTCCTGCCTTCAGCCCCAACCAGCCTAGATGGCCAAATTTCACATTTCCCTGGGGATCCATAAAGGGTGCCATCACTCTAGGTACTGATTCCTGTATTCATCAAAAGCAGCAAAAATAGGGGTGCCTGGGTGGCTCAGTCATTAAGCGTCTGCCTTCGGCTCAGGTCATGATCCCAGGGTCCTGGGATTGAGCCCCACATCGGGCTCCCTGCTCGGCGGGAAGCCTGCTTCTCCCTCTCCCACTCACCCTGCTTGTGTTCCCTCTCTCGCTGTGTCTCTCTCAGTCAAATAAATAAATAAAATCTTTAAAAAAAAAAAGGCAGCAAAAATAAACTCTGCTGAATTTAAGTAAAAAGTAGATCTAAAAACCAATCAGGTAGCTCATAGCATTTCCAGGAAGACTGCATGATCAAGCCCAGAAAGGGGGGAGGTCCACACATAGAAAAAAAGCCAAAATCTTGACTGCACTCAGTTGGTTGGGCATCTGCCTTCAGCTCGGGTCATGATCCCAGGGTCCTGGGATCGAGCCCACATCAGGCTCCTTGCTCAGCGGGGAGTCTGCCTCTCCCTCTCCCTCTGCTTGCCACTCCCCCTGCTTGTGTGCACTCTCTCTCTGTCTCTTTTTTATTTATTTGACAGAGAGAGGGAGAGCTGCAGGCAGAGGGAGAAGCAGGCTCCCCGCTGAGCAAGGAGCCCAATATGGGACTCAATTCCAGGACCCTGGGATCATGACCTGACCCGAAGCCAGATACTTAACCGACTGAGCAACCCAGGTGTCCCTAAATAAAAAATTAAAAAAAAAAAACTTTTCCCATAGGAGTCCTATATATAGAGTGTGTGTAATGCAGAAACCACCCGTGTGCTCTGTGGAAGTGGGTTTACAAATCCATTATTTTCATGACCTCACTCCTTAGTCACATTTTTCTCTCTAATCGATGTAGCTTGCCTCAGGTGTCTATTTTGGTTTTTCTGATGCCAAGCTGGTCAACTTGGCAGACTTCCAGAAAGAAGAATAATAAACCATTCCCTGTGAATATACCTTTTGTTAGAAGCAGACCTCTGATAAGGTTGACTTATTTTCTTTTAGGTCTAGATACCAGTCAGAAAGAAATTCAAATTACATGTCTCCTATACTCTGAGCTTGAGGGAAAGAAAGCACAAATTGCTCTGACAGAAATTGGAACAAGAAAGTAATGATAAGTATCAGTGACTTTGATTAAGAAAAATACCTCAAAATGGAGGAGAGAAGGTGAAAATAGGTTTAGAGAGCCGTGAGTAGGGTAAAGGGATTTTGAAAAGGTAGTAGATCCAGGATTTGGAGGAAGGGGACTCAAATAGAAGAGCCTTTCAGGAAGGCTGAAAATGGGGTGCCTGGGTGGCTCAGTCGATTAGGCATCCGACTCTTGGTTTCAGCTCAGGGCATGATCTCAGGGTCATGAGATCGAGCCCCATGTCAGGCTCCACACTGAGCATGGAGCCTACTTGGGATTCTCTCCCTCTCCCTCTGCCCTGCCCCGACATGCTCATGCGTGCATGCGTGCTCGCTCTCTCTTGCTCTCTCGCTCTCTTAAAAAAAAAAAAAAAAGGAAGGCTGAAAACAACTGAGGTGACCAAGAGAATAAGTAGAAGGATGAGGCAGATTGTAGTCCAGTTCCTTACCATTTCATTCCCAAGATTACCATGAGACAGCTCACAAAACTAACAATTTGGAGTTAGCAAAAAAAATGTCATGTCCTTAAGGAAGATATCTCTCAGCTTTTAAAGACGTCCAGCCCTCATGCACCCACTGGGGTCTTACTCATCATCTCCATCTGTCCGTTTCTTATTTACCTGTATAACTCGAACTTGGAATTTCTCTATGATCCGGAGTCCTCTCTTCTCCAAACAGGTGATCACATCTGGTTTGGTAACAGGATACCCTGTAATGGAAATGATAGATGACTTAGGCACATCCGTGTGGGTTTCACGGCCTCAAGGTAATTAGGAAGTTACATTTTAATAAGTATAAATTTCACACGAGAGATGAAAATACAAACACCTTATTCAGTCTAAGAGGGATTAGGAATCTTGAATCCCTGGAACTTGAGGTCAAAGTATTGAAACACTTCAGAGATGGAAAGTCATCCTATCTGGTACACTGTGAATTACTCAGGGAAGCTGTGCTCACCCACAGAGACCAAATGACTATAGCTCTCTAGCATCACAGCTCTGTAAAGTGTCCTATCAGAAGATTCCAGATGATTCCACTCCTGGGTGAAGTCCACAGCCACATCCTCAAATGACACCGATCCCTGTAACTGCATCCTTCCATTCAATCAGTTTGATAGAAATTTAAATGATGATATATTTTAAGATGAAGGGAATATTCTTCAGAGAGAGGCTACTGTTTAATAATTTCCAAAAAGTTTTCTCTGAGATATCTGCAATAGCTATCTCTAGCAAAGGACTTTTATTCTATAGAAACCATAAAGAACTCCTAAAAATCAAGATGATAAATGTAGGCAATCTCATAGAAAAACTAGAAAAAGATTTGAACAGATACTTCACAAAAGATGATATCCAATTGGCCAGTAAACATATGAAAGGGTGCTCGAGGGGCGCCTGGGTGGCTCAGTCGGTGAAGCATCTGCCTTCGGCTCAGGTCAGATCTCAGGGTCCTGGGATCGAGCCCCATGTTGGGCTCCGGCTCAGCGGGGAGTCTGCTTCTCCTTCTCCCTCTGCCCCCCACCCGCTCTCTCTCTCTCTCTCTCTCTCTCTCATGCTGTCTCTTTCTCACTCACTCTCTCTCTCAAATAAATAAGATCTTTTAAAAAAAGAAAACAGAAAGTTTTAAAAATAAAGTACTGAAAACAAAGAAAAGAATGAGGAAAATTTTTAAAATAAATAAATAAATGAAACATCCTTTCTACCAAAAATAAATAAATAAAATAAAATAAAAATATGACAGAAAGGATTAGGAAGGGTATCTTCATTCATTAGTAGGAGTATAAACTTGCACGAACTTTTCAAAAGGCTATTTGGCAAGGTCTGTGAAGGTTCAAAATGTGCCCAACTTTTGAACCAGAAATTCTAGAAATGCTCAGCACAGTACAAGATAGAGGACAAGAAAGATTACTACCATGCTATGCATCGTGGCCCATGCATACAAGACAAAAATATGCAGCTGTTAAAGATACTGGTCTTGGGCGCCTGGGTGGCTCAGTCGTTAAGCGTCTGCCTTCGGCTCAGGTCACGATCCCAGAGTCCTGGGATCGAGTCCCACATCGGGCTCCCTGCTCGGCAGGAAGCCTGCTTCTCGCTCTCCCAGTCCCCCTGCTTGTGTTCCTGCTCTCGCTATCGCTCTCTCTGTCAAATAAATAAATAAAATCTTAAAAAAAAAAAAAAGATACTGGTCTTGACAGTGAAATATCTTCTATCGTCAAGTATTCACGGAGTGGGGACTATCCCAGCTACGCCAGTAACCAGCTCTGCAACTCCACGCCACTTGCTTATCCACGCTGGGACTCAGTTTCCTCATTAGTAGAATGTGGATATTAAAGGTACCCACTTCTCAGGGTGGTTGTGAGGACCAAGGTGGTCATGTGTATTAAGTACTGAGTAGGGGGCGCCTGGGTGGCTCAGTCAGTTGTTAAGCAGCATGTCGGCTCAGGTCATGATCCCAGGGTCCTGGGATGGAGCCCTGCTCAAGGCGGAGCCTGCTTCTCCCTCTCCCTCTGCCTCCCGCTCCCCCTGCTTGTGCGCGCGCTCCCTCTCTCTCTCTCTCTGTTAAATAAATAAATAAAATCTTAAAAAATAAAATAAAATAAAGTACTTAGTAGAGTGCCCAGTGCAGTGCAGGCTCATTACATGTTAGCTTCTGTTCCTGCCACTAATATCACGGTCATCCTCAGCCTCTGTATTATCATTATCATTACTCCTACTACCTTCATCAATATTACTATGTAAAGAGAAAACAGGGAAGTGCAAAACAGTTTGTATATTATGAGCATATTTTAGCAAAGGGTTCTATATCAACAATATGCTCGGGGCACCTGGGTGGCTCAGTCGTTAAGCATCTGCCTTCGGCTCAGGTCATGATCCCAGGGTCCTGGGATCGAGCCCCACATCGGGCTCCCTGCTCCACGGGAAGCCTGCTTCTCCCTCTCCCACTCCCCCTGCTTGTGTTCCCTCTCTCGCTGTGTCTCTCTCTGTCAAAAAAAACAACAACAACAACAACAATATGCTTTTACGTGTATGTAAATATGAAGAAGAAGGGACAGAGAGAGGCATAGATGGAAATTAAATTCACCATAGAATTGGTTATCTGGAATGAGTGATGATATGAAACCTTGAGATATTTTCTCTTTTCGGATTATACTTTCCTAAAAGAGTTTGAGTGTTTGGTGCCACTTCTTTTGTAGGGAGAGGGGGAAAAATGACCTAACAATATAGGCATGTTTAAAAAGGGCAAAAGGGAGAGGCGCCTGCATGGCTCAGTTGGTTAAGCAGCTGCCTTTGGCTCAGGTCGGGATCCCAGGGTCCTGGGAGCGAGCCCTGCAATGGTCTCCCTACTCAGTTCAGTGGACAGTATGCTTCTCCCTCTCCCTCTGCGCCTCCCCCTGCTTGTGTGTGTGTGTGCGCGTGCAGGTGCGCTCTCTCTCTCTCTCAAATGAATTAAGAAAGAAAGAAAGAAAGAAAGAAAGAAAGAAAGAAAGAAAGAAAGAAAGAAAGAAAGAAAGAAAGAAAGAAAGAAAGGGAGAAAGAAAAGAAACAGAAAGAAAGAAAGAGAAAGAAAGAAAGAAAGAAAGAAAGAAAGAAAGAAAGAAAGAAAGAAAGAAAGAAAGGGAGAAAGAAAAGAAACAGAAAGAAAGAAAGAGAAAGAAAGAAAGAAAGAAAGAAAGAAAGAAAGAAAGAAAGAAAGAAAGAAAGAAAGAAAGAAAAGGGCAAAAGGTAAAGAACTGAACATAGTCAGGGACATCATGAATTCTCAGCCTGAAAAGGAAAAACGCAGACCTTTGGATCACTCCAGCTTTGCTGAAACCCCAGATGAGAAAAAAAACGTATTGGAGGGGAGGTGGGTGGGAGGATGGCTGAAACAGAGAAAGGGGATTAAGAAGTACAAACGGCCTGTTATAAGTAAGTCAAGGAGAGAAAAGTGCAGCATAGGGAACATCATCAATAATACTGTAATAATGTCGTCTGGGGACATATGGTGACTACACTTACTCTGGGGAGCATTGCATGAGGTAGAAAATTGTCAAATCAATATGTTGATTTGAAACTAATATAACATTGTATGTTAAATTATACTTCAATTTAAAAAAATACTGGAAAATAACTTGAAGGGTATGGGGTTTACTGGTTATTTCTTTTTTTTTAAGATTTTATTTATTCATTTGACAGAGAGAGACAGGGAGAGAGGGAACACAAGCAGGGGGAGTGGGAGAGGGAGAAGCAGGCTTCTCCCAGAGCAGGG
Source organism: Mirounga angustirostris (assembly GCF_029215605.1). Taxonomy (NCBI): domain Eukaryota; kingdom Metazoa; phylum Chordata; class Mammalia; order Carnivora; family Phocidae; genus Mirounga; species Mirounga angustirostris. The sequence goes on from NW_026991719.1 coordinate 41,668,910, forward strand.
AGCCCGACGTGGGGCTCGATCCCAGGACTCTGGGATCACGACCCGAGCTGAAGGCAGACGCTTAACGACTGAGCCCCCCAGGTGCCCTGTTTACTGGTTATTTCTTGACCGTTAAGATTTTATCCCTGTATTGACCCTGAACATGAGAACTGCTTGTGCTGACATGACTTTGGTTTCCGGAAGTGTCACATCCCTTTAGTTCTGTCCCAGCAGGACGCCTTTGGCTGGTATGAAGACACGTATTAAGTCACATGCAGAACAATCGTCTCCCTGTGATTATCACAAGATTGCTGATGAGGACATGGCTGACCCATAAGAGAAATATCTTGAAACCTCAACATCAGGAAATCTTTGCTTCTGAGGGAGTGGCTCACTTTCTCTCTATAGGTAAGATAAATAGAACAAGTGAGTGTTTCTCTCCTTTATGTGACGGCTTCCAGGAAGCTCAGAAAAAGAACTGGAGCTCAGCATTAAGTATGTAGAATCCTATGACCTACATATATACATTTCAACATTGCTCTGGTATCGCTCTATTTCCCTAATCCTAACTTTTCATGTGTTTATACATGTACATTTTATGGTATAAATAATAATGTCAAACCCATATATAAAGCTTATTATGTGTGTGTGCGCCTGGCATTGTTCTAAACACTTAATATTTTTTTAAAGATTTTATTTATTTATTTGAGAGAGAGAGAGAGAGCACAGAGGGAGAGGGAGAGGGAGAAGCACACTCCCTGATGAGCAGGAAGGCTGAGGCAGAGCTCGATCTGAGGACCTTGAGGTCATGACCTGAGCTAAAGGCAGACTCTTAACCAACTGAGGCACCCAGGCGCTCCCTAAACACTTAATATTAACTCAGCTGATCTTCACAACAACCATAAAGGCTTAGGTATCATCCTCATCATTTTACAAATGGGGAAACTAAGCTACAGAGAAGTTAGAGACTGTCTAAGCTCACAAAGCTGTTACGAGCATTTTGGCTCCGGAGTCTGTGCTCTTACTGCTTCTTTGCCTCTAAATGTTTTAACATTGGTCAGGGAGAGGGGAGCAAGCAAGAACTTACCTGGAAATTAGTCATGTCTGCCTCATGGAGAGAGGGCAGTGGCCTAGAAAAGCAAAGCTGCAGAGAGGGGGGAGAAGAAAAGAGAAGAGGTTGTAATAACATGGAAAAATGGAAAGTTCACCAAATCATCAGGCTAGCAGTGCGTAACCGCCAACTGGTTAAGTGACCACGCTGTAGCCAAGAAAAAACAGGAAAGAACATTCGTTTTCCCCACCCAGCCCCATCATTCAACAACACCGCTCGGTCACGGTCCTCACAGACCTCCCAACACTCACGCTCACCCAGCACTGACTCTAGACACCCCCCATCGCCCCAAATACCCTCACTGTTCACCCCACGGGCCCCATGACGCACCCCAGAGATCCCCCGTCACTGACTCCAGAGACCTCCCATCACACAGCCCAGCCCCTACAGCCCCACTCGGCAGACCCCCCCACTCACCTTAGAGGCCCCCTTACCTAGCCCCCAGAGACTCTCACGACGCAGCTCAGAGCCCCCCCCCCCAAGTACTCAGCCGGCGAATCCGCGTCTTTACAAAGCCCGCACTCGCTGTGTCCCCGCCGCTCGGAGCGAACCGTCCGCCCTCCATCCCCTACTCTCCGGGTTTCCACCTGGATTCTGGCGAGGGCCGCCTGGAGTTTCTCAATTTCTTCCAACAACCACTTTCTCGGTCCTTTAGCCCACCGTCGAGGGGTCCGGCTCTAGTCCTCGCATGCGCACTTGCCCGCGCTGCTGCCGTCGGGTCTGCGGCCAGTAGCAGCTCGGTGCGTGTGTGGTTTTGCAGCGGCCTTGACCGCCCGGGGGTGGGGGTGGGGGGTGGAGGGGCAGAGAAATGGCCGCGCCAATTAACCGGTTTGGCAAGGAGCAGACATCTTTCAAAGGTTCCAATTCCGTACAGCGGAGATCGGCGCCTCTGAAAGTTCAGAAGACTTGGGATTTCGGGAGGACTTTGAAAACTTGCCACGAGCGAGGCCCTTGGCGCAAAGGCTAGTGATGCGCGAGTTATGCGCGTGGTTGCGGGTCTGATGGGAACTGATCTGGACCAACGTAGGGCTGAGGACAGGACCAACTCCTCCGTGGGAAGATACCACGGCGGAGTTGGGCATGGGGAGACCGGGAGTAGTACAGTTATCCCTGGGAACTATTAGTGGGAAGAAGGGAGGCAAACTGGGAATGATCCCTTCCTCTACCACTGGGGAAATGGGGAGAAAGTGTAGAGGTGCGGGGCGCCTGGGTGGCTCAGTTGGTTAAGCGACTGCCTTCGGCTCGGGTCGTGATCCTGGAGTCCCAGGATCCAGTCCTGCATCGGGCTCCCTGCTCAGCAGGGAGTCTGCTTCTCCCTCTGACCCTCCTCCCTCTCACGCTCTCTGTCTCTCATTCTCTCTCTCTCAAATAAATAAATAAAATCTTTAAAAAAAAGAAAGAAAGAAAGTGTAGGGGTGCAAGAAGGTAACACTGGGGAGATGGGGGGGTGGGGAACGGGGGAGTACAGTCCTTCTGATAGATACTATTCGGCTAGCGGTCCTCTGTGGGAGATACCACTGGTGCAGATGGGGCAAAGTCCGTCCTCGGAGAAAGAGACCTATGAAGAAAGTGACAAGGGTAAACGTAAGTGCAAGGAGAGCCAGAGACAGAAGGCTGGGAGGACTGGGGCCACAGGGAGGCCCTAGTCGGCGACTAAGTAAGAATCCGAACCTGACAGTGATGGGCCAGGTCCACATTCCATCCCCTTTCTAGGAATCTGCCCCCAGAAAGTTGTGGGAGGGTCGAGATGCCAGGGTCCGAGTCCTATGGGCCCAGGTCCCAGGCCTCCGGGCCTCAGTAACCTGTGGAGGAACAACCAGGACACAGTGCTCAGGTTCTGGACCTTAAACACTCTACCCTATTAATCACACTCTACCACTTAGTCATGTGAAAGGCAAAATGCACAGGATGATTAAGGAGATAATTTTTTCCCAGGCTATTGCAATGGGGAAAACTCGTTAATGAGGAACATCTCAAAAGCAAGGAAAGGGACCTGGGGTTTTATAGCGTGTTAAATAACAAAACCAAGTAAATTTGAAGATCTAATTGGTTTTATTAAACAGTTCATGAGTCGGGTGGCAGCACCGCACCCCCAGCAAGTAGCGAGGGGCTCCAAGGAGTTGTAAAAAATGCCAGGCTTGTACAGAAGGGTGGGGGCAGGAAAGTTATTAACAAAAGAAAAGGATTGTTCCAGGCCAGGCCTCGCTCTAGGGGGAAAAGCAAGGTGTCTTATCCTGCAGATTACCTCATCTTTTTTGGGAGGGGTATGGAAAGGGCTCAAGTGGCAGATTCATTGGTGTGGATTGAAAAATTCCTGGCTGTCTGCTTAAGACTGTATTTCTGCGGGAGGTTGAAACTGCAATTAGATTATGACTTTGGGGGATACAAAAATGCAGATTTGAAGGGGTACATGCACCCCAATGTTTATAGCAGCATTATCAACAATAGCCAAACTATGGAAAGAGCCCAAATGTCCACCGACTGATGAATGGATAAAGAAGATGTGGTATATATATACGATAGAATATTACTCAGCCCTAAAAAGAATGAAATCTTGTCATTTGTCACGGTGTGGATGGAGCTAGAGTGTATTATGCTAAGTGAAATAAGTTAGAGAAAGACAAATACCATATGATCTCACTCATGTGTGGAATTCAGGAAAGAAACCAGATGAACATAGGGGAAGGGGGAAAAGAAAATAAGGAGAGAGGGAAACAAGCCGTAGTGACTCCTAATGATAGAGAACAAACTGAGGGTTGATGGAGGGAGGTGGGTGGGGTTGGGCTAGATGGGTGATGGGTATTAAAGAGGGCATTTGTTGTGACAAGCCCTGGGTCTCGTATGTAAGTGATGCATCACTGAATTCTACTCCAGAAACCAATATCACACTGTGTGTTAACTAACAAAATTTAAATAATAAAAAAAGATTATGTCTTTGGGAATATATTTGGGAACTCAGTCTAAGTGACTCCATTTTGAGCCTATGGGTGTTTTTTTAACAAGAGGCAGATAAAAAAAGTGTCACCCTTGAGTCAGAAAGGACGGAGACAGGTCTTACCTTGAAATATGCAAAGGCATTGGGAATTGCTATGGACTGAATTGTGTACCCCTCAAAATTCATATGTTGAAGCCCTGGCCCCCAAAATGATGATATTTGCAGATGGGACCTTTGGGAGGTTAATTAAAGTTAGATGAGTTCATACAGTGGGGCCCCGGTTGGATGGGATAAGCATCCTCAGAAGAGACACCTCTGCCCAAAGAAGAGGTCATGTGAGGACACATTGAGAAGGTGGCTCTCTACAAGCCTGGAAGAGAGTTCTCCCCAGGAACCAAATCAGCTGGTGCCTAGATCTTGGACTTCCCAGCTTCCCGAACTGTGAGAAATTAACTTCTGTTGTTTAAGCCCCCCAGTCTATGGTATTTTGTTATGGTGGCCCGAGCTAATACTGGGAACTCTGGGGTTCTCCATTTCCTGGAACACAAATGAGCAGGGGTATTTCTTCTCCATCAGTGCTTTCCAGAAGAAGAGGACTCATTCAGATATGAAGTCTGACTCTGCCAGGCCCCTCCATTCCAGCTCACCTTTGCCCCTCGTGGTTCCCCATTCCTTCCTATGCTACCAATCATTCAAATCTATTCCCTCCCACTGTACCCCAGATTTCCCCATTCGGTCCCACTGTTTATTCCCTTCCATCCACTCTGCTTCGTGGCCACCATTCACACATACTGTACCCCATATTAACACCTTTAAAAAAAACAACAAAAGGTCCCACATATTCATTACTGAAACAACCTGCTGGTTGTTTCATGATCTCAGGGTCCTGGGATCGAGTCCCGCATCGGGCTCCCTGCTCCTTGGGAGCCTGCTTCTCGCTCTGCCTCTCTCTCTCTCTCATGAATAAATAAATAAAATCTTTAAAAAAAAAAAAAAAGAATCACAGAAACAAACAGAAAAATCATTTTCCCAATTAAACATGTCCAGCTGTCCAGGGAGTGGTGATGTTTTCAGCTTGATAAGGCAAGACACGAGTGACCTTGATACAGTGTAACTCTGTGTGTGAGATCATGTGCAATTCCTTACACACCTAGCTTGGTTCTTCCCCAATGTCTCCTCTTGGAGTTGTACCTGATTTTTTTTTAATATTTTTATTTATTTATTTGAGAGAGAGAATGAGAGAGAGAAAGCATAAGAGGGGGGAGGGTCAGAGGGAGAAGCAGACTCCCTGCCGAGCAGGGAGCCCGATGCGGGACTCGATCCCGGGACTCCAGGATCATGACCTGAGCCGAAGGCAGTCGCTTAACCAACTGAGCCACCCAGGCGTCCCGGAGTTGTATCTGATTTTATCACCAGTTTTCATTCAAACCCAGTGAGGAATTAGTTAATTCTGCTTATGTTTCTTGGCCAGGAATCACTTGATCCTGAAGGTCTTGTGAGAAGACATGATGAGGAACAAAATCAATCACACACACCACAATAGTAGAGAAAGGGAGAGAGAATTAACACCTTTTTTATTGTGATAAATACATATAACATGGAATTTATTATTTTTCCCATTTTGAAGTGTACAATTCAGTGTCATTTAGTACATTCCCAATGGTGTGCAACCATTACTACTATCTAGTTGCAGACTATCTTCACCACCCCGAAATGAAACTCCGTACCCATAAAGCAGTCGTTCCCCATTCCCCCCTGCGCCCTCAGCCCCTGCCTCACACTAATCTGTTTTCTGTCTCTATGGATTTGCCAATTTGGGCTATTTCATATAAATAGAATCATACACTATGTGGCTTTTTGTGTCTGGCTTCCTTCACTGAGCATAATGTCTTCAAGATACATCCATGTGTCGGGGCACCTGGGTGGCTCAGTTGGTTAGGCGACTGCCTTTGGCTCAGGTCATGATCCTGGAGTCCCGGGATCGAGTCCCGCATCGGGCTCCCTGCTCGGCAGGGAACCTGCTTCTCCCTCTGACCCTCCCCCATCTCGTGCTCTCTCTCTCTCTGTCTCATTCTCTCTCTCAAATAAATAAATAAAATCTTAAAAAAAAAAAAAAAAAAGATACATCAATGTGGTGTCATGTATCAGTATTCATTCCCTTTTATGGCTAAATACTCTATTGTAGGGATATACCACATTTGGTTTATCCATTCATCAGTTGGTAGACATTTGGGTTGTGTCCACCTTCTGGCTATTGTGAATACTGTTGCTATGAACATTTGTGTACAAATTTTTGTTTGGACACCTGTTTTCAACTTTATTGTGTATATACCTATGAGTGGGATTGCTGGACCATATGGTATTTCTATGTTTAACTACTTAAGGAACTACCAAACTGTTTTTCACTATGGCTACACTATTTTCCATTCCCACCAGCAGCGTAGGAGGGTTCCAATTTCTCCACATCCTGCCCAACACTTGTTATTTTCTATTTGTTTTTATTATAGCCATCCCAGTAGGTATGAAGTGGTATCTCACTGTGGTTTTGATTTGCATTTCCCTGATGACTAATGATGGTGAGAATCTTTTCATGTGTTTGTGGGCCATGTGTATATCGTCTTTGGAGAGATGTCCTTTCAAATCCTTTGCCCACTTTTTAAATCTTTTTTTAAAGTAGGCTCCGTGCCCAACATGGGGCTTGAACTCACATTCCTGAGATCAAGAGTCACATGCTCCACAGACTGAACCAGCCAGGCACTTTTACCTATTTTTTAAATGGATTTTTGTCTTTTTATTGTTAAGTTGTAAGAGTTCTTTATATATTTTGGATACCAAACCCTTATCAGATATCTAATTAGTAATACTTTCTCCCATTCTCTAAGTTGTCTTTTTACTCTCCTGATAATGTGCTTTGATGTACAGAAGTTTTCAATTTTGATGAAGTCCAATTTACCTATTGTTTCTTTGTTGCTGATGCTTTTGGTGTCATATCTCAGAAGCCACTGCCAAATCAAAGGTCATGAAGATTTACCCCTATGTTTTTGTCAAAGAATTTTATACTCTTGGTTCTTATATTTAGGTCTTTGATACATTTTGAGTTAATTTTTATATGTGATATGAGGTCAGGGTCCAACTGCCTTCTTTTGTATGTGGATATCCAGTTGTCCTAGCACATTGTTGAAGAGACTGTTCTTTCCCCCATCTAATTGTCTTGACACACTTGTTGAAATCAACTGACCATACATGGGTGGGTTTGTTTCTGGACTTCCAATTTTATTCCACTGACATATATATATGATATATATGATATATATATATCATATATATGATAGACATATATATGATATATATATATATCATATATATGATAGACATATATATGATATATATATATATATATGTCTATCCTTGTGCCTGTACCACACTGTTTCAATTACTGTAGCTTTGTAATAAGATTTGAAATCAGGAAGTGGGAGTTCTCCACTTTTGTTCTTTTTCAAGAATATCTTGACTAGTTGGGGCTCCTTGCAATTCCATATAAATTTTAGGATCTGCTTTTCCATTTCTGCAAAAAAGGCCATTGGAATTTTGATAGGGATTACATTAAATGTGTACATTGCTTTGGGGAGTATTGCCATCTTCACAATGTTAAGTCTTCCAATCCATGAACACTGGATGTCTTTCCATCATTTAAGTCTCTTTCATTTCTTTTAATGATGTTTTGTACTTTTCAGTGCACAGGTCTTGTACCCGCTTAGTTAAATTTATTTCTAAGTATTTTATTCTTTTTGATCCTATTATAAATAGAATTGATTTCTTAATTTCCTTTTCGGATTGTTCATTGCCAGTGTATAGAAATACAAGTGCTTTTGTGTGTTGATCTTCTAGTCTGCCACTTTGCTGAATTCAGTTATGAACTCTAATAGTTTTTTTGTGGATTCTCTAGGATTTTATATATATATAAGATGATATTATCTGGGAAAGAAATCATTTTACCTCTGTTCCAGTTTGAGTACCTTTAATTTCTTTTTCTTGACTGAAATTGCTCTGGCTAGAACTCTGAGTACAATGTTTAATAGAAGTGGCAAAAGTGGGCCTCCTTGTCTTGTTCCTGATCTTAAGGAAATGCTTTTGTTCTTTCACTATTGAGTATGATGTTATCTATGGGTTTCCCATAAATGCCTTTTATCAGATTGAGGAAGTTCCCTTCCATTCCTAGTTTGTTGAGTGTTTTTTCATGAAAGGATGTTGGATTTTTGTCAGGTTTTTTTCTGCATCAGTGAGATGACATAGTCTCATTAACATGTGGTCCAAGACATTTTCTAATTTCGACTGTGATTTCTTCTTGACCCATGAGTTACTTACAAGTGTGTGACTTATCTTCAGACATTTGAGGATTTTCTAGTTATCTGTTGTAGATATATAATTTAGTTCCACTGTGGCCAGAGAACATACACTGTTAAACTTCATCCTTTGAAATTTGTTGAGACTTTCTTTATAGACCAGCATGGGATCTACTAGGGTAAATGTTCTTTGTGCACCTGAAAAGAATGTGAATTCTTCAGTTGCTGGGCATGGTGTTGTCTATGTACCAATTATATGAAACTCGCTAATTGTGTTGTTCAAATCTTTTATATCATTTCTGATTTTTTTCTGCTTGTTCCATCACTGAGAGAGGTGTGTGAAAGTCCATAGCTATTTTGGGGATTTGTCTATTTCTCCTTTTAATTCTATCAACTTTCACTTTCTACATTTTGAACTTGTGTGATTCGGCGATATAATAGGCACCCAATAATGGACACCCAAAGATACCATGCCCTAATTCCCAGAAACTGAATATGATGAGTTGCCATATACACGAATATATTTTGTCACATAACAAAAGGGATTTTACAGATATAATTAAGATTATTAATCAGTTTATCTTCATGTAGAGAGATTATCCACATGGGCCTAGTGTGATCACATGAGCCCTTAAAAGCAGATGTTGGGGGGTGGAGGCAGGAAGATGGGAGCAGAGTAGGAGGACCCTAGGCTTGCCTCATCTCACAAACAAAACTGAATTTGTGTATCAGTTCTAGCAGTTTTTTGGTGGAGTCTATGTACAGTATCATGTCATCTGCAAATAGTGAAAATTTCATTTCTTCCTTGCCTATTTGGATACTTTTTATTTCTTTTCATTTTCTGATTGAGAATTGAAGTTCATTCCCTTGAAGAAGGTAGGAAGTGCAGAGACTTAGTTTGGGGTCAAAGGGATCACGGGTGCTGCAGAGGGGAGGGAACTATGGTCACAGAGAAAGCCAAGAGAGAGAAGAACACACAAGGAGGCTTGGAAAACAAGAGGGGCTGAATTTCACAAGTTCTTGCAACCAGTTACCAAAACTGAAACAGGAAAAAATAGAAAATTTGAAAAGAGCAACAACCAGCACAAAAATTGAATCAATAATCAAAAAACTCCCAACAAATAAAAGTCTAGGACCAGATGGCTTCATAGGCAAATTCTACCAAATATTTTAAAAAGGATTAATACGTATTCTTCTCAAACTATTCCAAAAAATAGAAAAGGAAGGAAAACTTCCACATTCATTCTATACTAGCCTGATACCAAAACCAGATAAAAAACACCACTAAAAAAGAGAACTACAGGCCAATATCCCTGATGAATATGGATGCAAAAATTCTCAGTAAAATACTAGCAAATCAGGGATGCCTGTGTGGCTCAGTCGGTTAAGCGTCTGCCTTCAGCTCAGGTCATAATCCCAGGGTCCTGGGATCAAGTCCCACATCGGCTCTCTGCTCAGCAGGGAGTCTACTTCTCCCTCTCTGCCTGCCGCTCCCCCTGCTTTGTGCTCTCTCTCTCTGACAAATAAATAAATAAAATCTTTAAAAAAAATACTAGCAAATCAAATCCAACAATACATTAAAAAAATCATTCACCACAATCAAGTGGGATTTATTCCTGGGTTGCAAGGGTGGTTCAATATTCACAAATCAATCAATGTGATACATCATAGAACCATACCATCATTTCAATAGATGCAGAAAAAGCATCTGACAAAGTACAACATCCATTCATGATAAAAACCCTCAACAAAGTAGATTTAGAGGGAACATACTTCAACATAATAAAGGCCATCTATGACAAACCCACAGCCAGCATCATACTCAGTGGGAAAAAACTGACAGCTTCTCCTCTACAGTCAGGAACAAGACAGGGATGTCCACTATCACTACTTTTATTTACCTGAGTACTGGAAATCCTAGCCACCACAATCAGAGAATGAAAAGAAATAAAAAGTATCCAAACAGGCAAGGAAGAAATGAAATTTTCACTATTTGCAGATGACATGATACTATACATAGACTCCACCAAAAAACTGCTAGAACTGATACACAAATTCAGTAAAGTTACAGGATATAAAATCAATGTACAGAAATCTGTTACATTTCTATAACCACTAATGAAGCAGCAGAAAGAGAAAATTAAGGAATCAATCCCACTTACAATTGAACCAAAAGCAATAAGATACATAGGAATAAACCTAGCCAAAGAGATGAAAGACCTGTACTCTGAAAACTATAAAATACTGATAAAAGAAATTGAAGATGGGGCGCCTAGGTGGCTCAGTCAGCTGAGCATCTGACTCTTGGTTTTGGCTCAGGTCATGATCTCAGGGTTGTGAAATCAAGCCCTGTGTCGGGCTCTGCCCTCAGCAGGGAGTCTGCTTGAGATTCTCTCCCTCTCCCTCTCCCTCTGCCCCTCCCCGCAACTCGCTTGCTCTTTCTCTCTCTCTCTCTCTCAAATAAATAAATCTGTTTTAAGAAAAGGAAATTGGAGATGACACAAAGAAATGGAAAGACATTCTGTGCTCATGGACTGGAAAAGTAAATATTGTTAAAATGTCTATACTACCCAAAGCTCAATCTACACCTTTAAAGCAATCCTTATCAAAATACCAACAGGATTTTTCACAAAGCTAGAATAAACAATCCTAAAATTTGTATGGAACCACAAAAGACCCCAAATAGCCAAAGCAACCCTGAAAAAGAAAAGCAAAGCTGGAGGCATCACAATTCTAGGCTTCAAATTATATTACAAAGCTGTAATGATCAAAACAGTATGGTGCTGGCACAGATATAGACCCATAGATCCATGGAACAGAATAGAATACCCAGAAATGAATCCACAACTATATGGTCAATTAATCTTTGACAAAACAGGAAAGAATAGCCAATGGGGGAAAAAATGTCTCTTCAACAAATGGTGTTGGGCAAACTGGACAGCAACAAGCAAAAGAATGAAACTGGACCACTTTCTTACACCATACACACAAAAATAAATTCAACATGGATTAAAGACCTAAATGTGAGACCTGAAACCATAAAAATCCTAGAAGAGAACACAGGCAGTAACTTATTCGACCTCAGCTGCAGCAACTTCTTTCTAGCTTGTTTCCTGAGGCAAGGGAAACAAAAGCAAACTACTGGGATTATATCAATATGAAAAGCTTCTGCACAGCAAAGGAAACCATCAACAAAACTAGAAGACAACCTACAGAATGGGAGAAGATATTTGCAAATAACATATCTGATAAAAGATTAGTATCCAAAATATATAAAGAACATATAAAACTCAACACCCTAAAAATGAATAATCCAGTTAAAAAATGGGCAGAAGATACGAATAGACATTTTTCAAAAGAAGACATCCAGATGGCCAAAAGACACATGAAAAAGTGCTCATCACTTATCATCAGGGAAATGCAAGTCAAAACTACAATGAGGTATCACCTCACACCTGTCAGAATAGCTAAAATCAACAACACAAGAAACAACAGATGTTGGCAAGGATGTGGAGAAAGGGGAGCCCTCTTACACTGTTGGTGGGAATGCAAACTGGTGTAGCCACTGTGGAAAACAGTATGGAGGTTCCTCCAAAAGTTAAAAATAGAACTACACTAAGATCCAGCAATCACACTACTAGGTATTTACCTCAAGATTACAAGAACACTAATTCAAAGGGATACATGTACCCCAATGTTTATAGCAGCATTATCTACAATAGCCAAATTATGGAAGCAACCTAAGTGTCCATCAATTGATGAACGGATAAAGAAGAAATGGTACAGGGGTGCCTGGGTGGCTCAGGTCATGATCCCAGGGATCGAGCCCTGCATCGGGCTCCCTGCTTGGCAGGAAGCCTGCTTCTCCCTCTCCCACTCCCCCTGCTTGTGTTCCCTCTCTCGCTGTGTCTCTCTCTGTCAAATAAATAAAATCTTTAAAAAAGAGAGAAATGGTACACACACACACACACACACACACAATGGAATATTACTCAGCCAAGAAAAGGAAGAAATCTTGCCATTTGCAACAACATGGATAGGGCTAGAGTGTATAATGCTAAGTGAAAGAAGTCAGTCAGAGAAAGACAAATACGACATGATTTTATTCATATGTGGAATTTAACAAAACAAAACAAATGAGCGAAGGAAAACAAGAGAGATAGAGGCAAACCAAGAAACAAACTCTTACCTATAGAGAACAAATTGATGGTTACGAGAGGGCAGGTGGGGGGGATGCGGGAAATAGGTGATAGGGATTAAGGAGTGCACTTGTTGTGATGAGCAGCGGGTGTTGGATGGAAGTGTTGAATCACTGTATTGTACACTTGAAACTAGCATAACACTGTATGTTAACTAACTGGAATTTAAATTAAAACTTTATTAAAAAGCAGATGCTAGGCAGTGGAAAAGGAAGGCAGAAGGGAAAGTCAGAGATTTAAAGCACATCAAGAAGTTAATGTGCTATTGTCGGCTTATGGATGGAGGGGACCATGTAAAAAAGAACTGAATTCTCCCAACAAACTGAATGACTTTGAAAGTGGATTCTTTCCCAGGGCCTCCAGAGAGGAACACAACCTTGCCAGCACCATAATTTCAACCTTATGAGACCCTAAGAAGAGAACCCAGCTGAGCTGCATGTTGCTTGGATTTCTGCCCTATGGAAACTGTGAAGTAAAAATGGGTGTTGTTTTAAGCTGCCAAGTTCATGGTAATTTGTTACAACAGCAACAAAAAAAATGAATAATACAGGTAGATTGAAAATTTGGAATTGTTATATTTTCCCTTGAATTGGCCCTTTTATTATTATGAAATTTCCCTCTTTATCTCTTTCAATACTTCTTCTACTTATAGCCTACTTTGCTATTAGTGTAGCTACAATAGCTTTCTATCAGTGTTTTCATGGCATATGTTTCTCCATCATGTTATGTACAAGCTTTCTATACCTCTTCATTCCTTTCTATAATTCTTGCTTCCATTTGGGATCAGATTAAATAACTCCCTTTAGTTTTTCTAGCGGTACAAGTCTACTGGTGATCAATTCTCGTAGCTTTGTATGTAGAAGGCTTTATTTCACCTGATTTTTTTGACTACTGGTATAGAATGGGTATAGAATTTTTGGTCGGCAGATTTATTTGCTTTCAGCAGGGCAACAGGTTGTCCACATGAAGAGACAACATTTTTACCCCTTCCACTATAAAAATACCTGCCACCCTGGTGTCTGAGCACTCTGTTCTTCCCCTTAGGTCCTTTCTAAACAGGAGTAGAAAATGATACAGTCCCTATTGAGATGTTTGTTTATCCTGTGCAGTAGAGACTTAATTCATAAGGCCTGGGCTTCCCAAACCTGACACCTTCCAAATGTCTTCAGGACTGGCACTTAAGCAGCTCCTGAGAGATAACGTCTGAGTCCTTGGAATATCTTGCCTAATAAGAGTGTCTTTGCATACCTAAGACCTTGGGCCACACCAGTTAGTCTATGCTAACAATCTGATTTATGGAGAATGTACTTTTTTGTTTGTCTGGGTCTTTAGACCACACTGTATTGGTTTGGCCTCTAGAGGGCTTGGAGACTAAAGAGCTGAGTCACGCAGGTGCCCCATGCCTGAGACTAAACCCCAATAAAAACCTTGGACTCAAGGCTCCAGTGAGCTTCCCTGATTGGCAATACTTTATACATGTTGTCACACATCATTGCTGGGAAAATTAAGTGCTGCCCATATAACGCCATTGGGAGAAGAAGCTGGAAGCTAGCACCTGGTTTCTCCTGGCTTCTGCCCTGTGCACCTTTTTCATTTGCTGATTTTAATCTCTGTTTTTTGCTGTAATAAACCACAATCATGCGTACAATCACTCTTCTGAGTTCTGTGAGTCTTTCCAGTGAATCATTAAGCCTAAGAGTGATCCTGGAGACCGTATATTTGGCATCAGGAGTGACGTTCACTAGAATGACCCTGGTTCACTGAAACATGGCAAAGATATTGTTGGAGAAAAGTAAAGATGGGGCAGTGGGAGTTAATGAACCTTTGACACCTGGATAGCTACCAAGTGACCCATGGTATAAAACAGCAGCTATGCTGTGATCAGTTACTAGACGTAAAAGTTACCAGTGGAATTCAGAAATGACAGACCTAACTCCTGAGCAGTTGGGTCACTGGATGTGTCAGTCAGGGTCCTCCAGAGAAACAGAACCAATTATTATTTTTTTAATTTTTATCTATTACTAGTTCCATTCTATATGATTGTATATATTTCCAAACAGGAGCAGAACCTGTATAAACAGATACGACCTCCATATATATATAATGAGATTTATTATAGAGAATTGGTTCGTGCAATGATAGAGGCTGAGAAGTCCCACAATATATTGTCTATAAGCTAGAGATCCAGGAAAGGTGGTGGTGTAAATTCCAATCCAAGTCTAAAGGCCTAAAAACCAGGAGCATCAATGGTGTGAGTCCCAGTCCAAGGCTAGGAGAGAACCAGTGTCTCAGCTCAAAAAGTCAGGCAAAGCCCTTCCTCTGCCTTTTTGTTCTATCCAGGACCTCGATGGGTTGGATTATGCCCACCCACATTGGGAAGGGCAATCTGCTTTACTCAATCTATTTAAATTTGAATCTCATCTGGAAACACCCCTCATAGATGCAACCAGAAGTAATGTTTAGCCAAGTATCTGGGCACCTAGCGATCCAGTTAAGTTGACACATCAATTAGCCATCACACTGGATATACAAAGAAAAGCAAAATAATAAGAAACAAGCTGAATATACAATCTCTTGGTTATGGTTATCTGTAGTAACTAAAATGAAAATAAAGGGAGAGTGTTGAGGTGGTTCCTGACACCGTGCCAACCTTAGATTTTGGCTGGTCTGAACTACAGCTGCTAGCCTCAGAGCCACTACCAAATGGAAAAAAAATATGCTGGAATACCAGATAGTACCTCTACAACCTCTGGCCACCAAGAAGGTAGCCCAGGTGGCAGGGGGACAAAAGAAAGAAACTACTGAAACCGGGGGTATAGTGCAAAAGAGAGTCAAGACTTTAGCTAAGCTACTCCATGGTATTGCGTTGACATCTATTCTATGTGGACAAGCACCCTACAGGGGCCTTAAACTGACACTTGGCCACCTCTTGCAAGAGCATGTGCTGTACAACAGCCCACAGAATCACAAGTAAATATAAGTTCCTGATATGACTTCCTCAGTGATCTTTGTGATAAACAGGTCTTCCCCCACCCCAGGACCTTCTCCTTGCATGTCCCTTATCTAAGACCCTGTGAAGCTTACCAAAACCTCACTCTTTATGGTTTGATTGACCAATCTGGCCTTATCCCAGAAACCCCAAAGCAGTGTACCCATGGACTCTAATAAAGGCATGTGCCCCAGGCCCAGCCTTGCTCTCTGCCTGCGCCCTGCCTTGACCTCCCTGTGTGGCCCATCGAGGTGTGCCTCTTCCAGGACCTGAGAATAAGCTTCCTTATTTTCAATTTCTTTGTTGAATCTGGCTCACCATCTGGCTCCCCAGGGCTCTATTTAACAAATGTTAATTTAACAAAATCCTAACAAGGAATTATCTCATTTTTTGGATCAATATCATCAACTTCTTCTGGATCTTACAGATGCTCTACTGACACCAAGTCTTTGAGTTTCCAGACCTAATTCCAATGTGGGGGAAGAGAGCTCCCCCCCAGCACACACACACACCAAGCAATTCTAGGACACCAATAGGGTGTCTGGGAATTCGACCCGATTCTGATACTATCTACCCAGAGGTAGCATCAGATTCCATGGGTGAAAGGATCAGCCCTACAAGACTATCCCCACACCCACTCCCAACCTCAGACACCAGTGACAAGCCCCAGGCTGGTACCTGTACTTCCGACTGACCAGCTACAGATTGGAGGTTCCAACAACCTCCTCCTTGGACTTCAAATGCCAGTCACAATTCCAGATTATTACTTGTACTTCTGACCAACTGTCTAGAAATTAGAGGTTCCCAGCACCTTCTCGTGAGATTCTTTGAATTTGCTAGAGCAGCCCACAGAACTCAGGGAAACACATTTACCAGTTTATTAAAGAATACGAATCAACAGCCAGATGAAGAGATACATAGGGCAAGGTATGGGGAAAGAGCACCACTGTCCTCATGTCTCCATGTGTCCACCAACCCAGAATCTCTCTGAATCCAGTCCTTTTGGGTTTTTATGGGGGCTTCATTGCATAGTCATGATTGACTAAGTCATTGGCCATTGGCTGATCCAACCTCCCGTCCCTCTGCTCTCCCCAGAGGTCAAGGGGTGGGGCTGAAAGTTCCAACCTTCCAATCATATGGTTGGTCCTCCTGGCAACAAGCTCACCAAGGGTGGGATCCAGAAGTCACCTTCATTAGTAACAAGACACCCATGTCACCTTTATGTTTCTGAAGCCTTCTTAGGAACTGTGGATGAAAACCCAATATATCTGAGAAATATATTGTGGTCATCTGGACCAAATATATATTTCTTATCAATTATGATATCATAGATGCTAAGAAAATTAGATTGATGCACAAAAGAATGGGGAAATACAAAAGGGAAAGTCAAGGGACTTGTCTGGGCAGGGTGGAGATCTTTAAACAGTTATTGAGAAATGGGATTAATAAAGCAGATATTGACGGAGCCAAAACCAAGGCATTAATGCAGCTCTATTGGAGGTTGGGTGGACTGATGGGCCCTCTGCTGGTCCACCAACATTGGCGTGCCCTAAACAAATCCACTCTATTCTCCCTAGTCTGGAGGAATTTTAAAAGCCAGACGGCGGGACACGTGGGTGGCTCAGTTGGTTAAGTGTTTGCCTTCGGCTTAGGTCATGATCCCAATGTCCTGGGATGGAGTCCTGATCGGGCTCCTTGCTCAGCGGGGTCCTTCTTCTCCCTCTGCCTGCCGCTCTCTCTCTCTCAAATAAATAAAATCTTAAAAAAAAAAAAAAAAGGCCAGAAGGCAAAGATGATTGGAAAACTGACCTTGAGTTACTAGGGGTCATGGTTTGGCAAATTAATCAAGATAAGAATTGATGAAGGAGCCACAAGTCCCTTGGACAGATCCCTGGCCTGGGGACCCAAGGCTATATGAACATGAGTGAGTAAAAAGGCTAGGGTAGGGAAAAACTTTCTGGGACTCCTTGACATGAGATCCCAATGCACAGTTTTCCAAAACCTGTTGGTGAAGTCCTAACAGAGACTACACTTAGATTGGGAGAATATTGGGATGCAATAGTTGATGAGATTACGATGAAAGGTTGGATGAAAATCGAAATGTGTGCATGGACTTTATGTGAAGTGGTTGCATCTCCCTTACCTGAATGTATTATTGGGATGAGTCTGACTGCAGAACACTTCTCCTACCTAGTATTGGAGAACAGAAGGCATGTAAGTTTACCCTTTGGCCAATTATTAATTGAACATGCTAAATGGAAACCTATAGAATTGCCAGAGCCCACACAGGTTCTTAATTTGAAACAGTATAGAATGGGCACCTAGGTGGCTCAGTCGGTTAAGCATGTGCCTTCAGCTCAGGTCATGATCCCAGGGTCCTGGGATCAAGCCCCGCATTGGGCTCCCTGCCTGGCGGGAAGCCTGCTTCTCCCTCTCCTTCTGCTGCTCCCCCTGCTTGTGTGCTCTCGCTCGCTCTCTCTCTCTCTCTCTCTCTCTGTCAAATAAAAATCTTAGGGGCGCCTCGGTGGCTCAGTTGGTTAAGCAGCTGCCTTCAGCTCAGGTCATGATCCCGGGGTCCTGGGATCGAGCCCCGCGTCGGGTTCCCTGCTCAGTGGAGAGTCTGCTTCTCCCTCTCCCTCTGCCTGCCTCTCTGCCTACTTGTGCTCTCTATCTCTCTGTCAAATAAATAAGTAAAATCTTTAATAAATAAATAAATAAATAAAATCTTAAAAAAAGAAAGAAAGAAAAGAAACGGTGTAGAAGACCTGGTGGACAAAAGGGAATCGGCTGGAACTTATGGCAAAAGTCGAGTGCCACCCAGTGGCGATCACTAAGAGTCTGGACCAGAAAATTTCCAGACCCAGCAAGTATAATAGACACTGGTTGAGAAACAATTACTAGCTTGCTATTAGGCATTCATTGAAACCGTCCCCATGACTGAAGGTCATATAATAAACTTAAAATACGAGATACCCGTCATGTCTTGGGTAATGTCAGAGAAACACTCCAAGAAGAAAGGCAGTGCCCAGAAGAGTTCCATAATAAAATGGAAATGGTTTATATAGGAACACGCTGCCAGAGGAATGCAAGAAATCATATTCACAAGCGGGTAGACCCCTTTCCTGAGGGCTGACTTTGGAATCACCTGAGGAGCTGCCAAATCCTATTGCTACACAGGTGGTGTCCTATGAACAGCTCTATACCGAACAACAAAAAGCTGCTTAGTCTACAGATGGCAGTTCCAACGTGGACAGACGACGTCCTGTTTGGAAGGCCACCACATGGCAGCTGACTGATGTAAAGAAGGTGAGAACAAATCAACTCAGTGGGCTGAATTGCATGATGTTTTCCTTGCAGTGATGGAAAAATAGAGCGAGGATAAGAACCACTATGTTTGAGTTTTCCTGACTAATGGGTTGTAGTCAATGGCCTGGCCATATGGTCAGGCAGATGGGTAACAGAAAACTGGACTATTAAAGTGGTCCCCACATGGGTCACCTGTCCTGTGAAAATCACTGGGGAATTTAAATGGTGCAGTAAAGTAGAGCATGTCAATGCTCATCAGAAGAACCCGTTTCCAGAATGCAAAGGAACTGGCAAGTGGATATCCTGGTGTGCTGGCTTGAGGCAGTCAGCAGGGTCTATGAAATGAGTGGACATGGGAGAGATGCAGCAATGCAGACATTTTCCTCTAGCACCCACTGAGACACAAAATGTCAACAAGAACTGTCCTGTCGAGGGATACCTGGGTGGCTCAGTCGGTTAAGTGCCTGCCTTCAGCTCGGGTCAGGATCCCAGAGTCCTGGGATCAAGTCCTGCATCGGGCTCCTTGCTCAGAGGGGAGCCTGCTTCTTCCTCTGCCTGCCGTGCCCCCTGCTTGTGCTCTCTCGCTCTCTTGCTCTCTCTCTCTCTCTGACAAATAAATAAAATCTTGAAAAAGAAAAACAAGAACTGTCCTGTTGAGGGGTGCCTGGATGGATCAGTTGGTTAAGTGACCACCTTTGGCTCAGGTCATGATCCCAGGATCCTGGGATTGAGTCCCGCATCGGGCTCCTTGCTCAGAGGGGAGCCTGCTTCTCCCTCTCCCAGCCACTCCCTCTGCTCGTGCTCTCTCTCTCTCTAACAAATAAATAAAATCTTTTTAAAAAAAAAAACCTGTCCTGGGGCACCTGGGTGGCTCAGTCATTAAGCGTCTGCCTTCAGCTCAGGTCATGATCCTCAGGTCCTGAGATCAAGCCCCGCATCGGGCTCCCCACTCGGCGGGAAGCCTGCTTCTCCCTCTCCCACTCCCCCTGCTTGTGTTCCCTCTCTTGCCGTCTCTCTCTCTCTGTCAAATAAATAAATAAATAATCTTTTAAAAATTAAATTAAATTAAAAATTTAAAAAAAAACCTGTCCTATCGAATGACAAGAAAGACAGAAACCTCAGATGACTATAAAGCAGATTCCTTTGAAGAAGGCCCCACACATAAACTGGCAAGTCAATTATGTCAGCCTGCTGCTGGTAGTTCTGGGAAGCTCTAAACAAGTCTTTGTTTTTTGGGGGTTTTTTTTAAGATTTTATTTATTTATTTGAGAGAGAGAGAGAGAGAGCACAAGCTGGGTGAGGGGCAGAAGGAGAAGCAGACTCCCTACTGAGCAGGGAGCCCAATGCGGGACTCGATCCCAGGACCCCAGGATCATGACTCGAGCTGAAGGCAGACGCTTAACGGACTGAGCCACCCAGGCGCCCCCTTTGTTTGTTTTTTCACTGAGATATAATGGACATAACATTACATAAGTTTAAGATGTACAGTGGTGTTGATTTGGTACATTTACATATTATTGCAATATGGTTACCACCGTAGCATCAGCTAACACCTCTATCATATCACATAATTATTATTTCTTTTCTAAATGGGTCTTGACAGGAATAGACACAGTATTGGGCTTTGCATACTTGGTGGTAGCTACAAATATTCAGAACACTAGTTTTTTTTTAAGATTTTATTTATTCATTTGAGACAGATACAGAGAGAGCACGAGCAGGGGGAGAGGCAGAGGGAGAGGGAAAAGCGGTCTCCCCGCTGAGCCGGGAGCCCAACGTGGGGCTCGATCCCAGGACCCGGAGGCAGGCACTTAACCATCTGAGCCACCCAGGCGCCCCTGGTACAGACTCTCGCGGTGAAGCACTTAGCCTGCAGGCAAAAACCCTGTCCAAGTGTCACCTGATAAAGCTGTGCATGCTACTGCCACCTTGTGGTCATATATTTTCCCTTGCTCAGCCCCCACATACCTCAAACGCCCGTACCCAGTGGCAATGAGCAAGAGAGGATTTCTGGCGGTCATTAGGAAATAGATAGGGGGGGCCACCCAGTCAGGAGGACGACCAATTGGCAAAAATCCCAAGACAGCCTCAAATGGCTGGGATTCAGAATTTGGAATGCCCACCGCCTCACTTTGGCATGGCATTGCTCTGGGCTGCATTACACATTTTTTTTTTTTAAGATTTTATTTATTTATTCATGAGAGAGAGAGAGAGAGAGAGGCAGAGGCAGAGGGAGAAGCAGGCTCCCCGCGGAGCAGGGAGCCCGATGCGGGACTCGATCCCAGGACCCTGGGATCATGACCTGAGCTGAAGGCAGACGCTTAACCGACTGAGCCACCCAGGCGTCCCTGCATTACACATTTATCACGGTCTCCCCATGCGTCATTACCTCAGCCGGGCAGTTATACCAGTCTTTGAATGAATCCAAGCCACTGGAACTGACTTTTGAGGTCTAGGGCACTGAGCTGCCCGAGGAAGGAGGTCAGCTCGTCTGCCTGGGTGCCCCCCCGCCCCCCCCCCCCCCCCCCCCCCGCCAAACAGGCAATGAAGAATGTTAAGACCCGCGGGCCTGAACAGAGAAGGAGAGGAGGATGTGCCCCCCTGCCCCGCACTGAGGGTGAGCTACCCCTACCCCATCACAGGCTATGGTGGGAGGAACTCCCTGTCACGGGCCAGTCACTCAGGGGTACTCTGAGAGGAGAGGTCATCCTCACCTCTGGGGACACTCTGGCAGCTAAACAGGCTTATAAGGCAGAGACGTCAGGCCAAGGCTGGTCTCCTGAGTGCGTCTGGGGGAGGCACCTTTGCACAGAGCTGGCTTGACTCCGATGCTGTTGCACCTGCCATTCCAGTTCCTCCCTAGAGGGGTGTCCAGACCCGTCTTGGGTTGAGGTGGCTCAAGCATTACAGTGACTAAAAGACAAGGAAGTTTATATTCCTGCTCCTTCCAGGACTCCTAAACTGGGGGCTGTCTTGCTGACCTGGGGCTCCACACCAGGAGAGGTACATCAGGCCTTCCCCTTGGCAGCTCCTTGCCAGGACAGGGAGACAAGATGGAGGGGAGGCCCCGGGGGCAGGGGAAGAGGACTGGAGCCCTCTAGAAGAACAGGCAGCACAGTACCACCATGGTAGTGGGGAAGAGAACCTACCCTCTCCCCAAGACCACCTGCAAGGTAATATAGACCAAAGAGACAAGATGGGAGGGTCAAGAAGGAGGAGACTCCTCTTCCTCCTCCTCCTCCTCTTCCTCCTTCTTCTCTCTCTCTCTCTCCCTACCCCTACACCAACCCCTACCCCCCACCCCACTCTCTCATCCAGACTTCCACCTAATAGGGGTTGAAATAAAAACAATTGGGCGCCTGGGTGGCTCAGTCGGTTGAGCAACTGCCTTCAGCTCAGGTCATGATCCCAGGGTCCTGGGATCGAGTCCCACATCGGGCTCCCTGCTCTGCAGGGAGCCTGCTTCTCCCTCTCCCACTCCCCCTGCTTGTGTTCCCTCTCTCGCTGTGTCTCTCTGTCAAATAAATAAATAAAAAATCTTTAAAAAAAAAAGAAATAAAAACAATTGGCTGCCATAGTACAGGATGGAAAAATAGAGTCCGTACTAAAGGATGCTACACAATTGGTAGAGAAGGTGGGAAGGATCCCCAGAGGAGGCTTTGGACCCCAGTCCACATATACCTTGTTGATGTGGATTTTTTACGGCTTAGAGGACCACCCACCCTACATTAGGCTTTATATCCACCTGAGCAGACTGTCAACAGAAAATGCTCGCTGAGGCCAAAGATCTCCTCCATCAGCTGGGAATGCTGGAGTGGGCTTATCAGGTAACAGATGGTGTGCTGCATGACTTGGCAAGTTAGAGGAGGCAGAATTGAGTCCTGAGTCCACACAGTTGTTTCTCGGGGGGGGGGGGGGGGGGCTCCTGACAAATATAAGTCATCTTTCCTGACAATGATGGCTAATGTTAAACCAATACAAGAAACCATAGCTGCCCTGAATTAAATAGAAATTCATGAAAAACAAACTCAGAGCCAAGTATTTAGGCCATCTGACCTAAATCAAAATTACGATCAACAGTGAAGCAGCCTGT